>NC_140593.1:821354185-824035911 GCF_964204655.1 Triturus cristatus
GTGTTGTCATCTTTGTAAAACATGCATTCTTTTAAACTCTATAGAAGGACTTCTGATAATCCATGCATAGCAAGAAGAGAGGATAGAACAGGTGTGGAGAAGATTCTGCTAGAGGCTAATGCTTATCTCTACCACCAATGCGACAGTAGTTAATTTGTCAAAACAAATACGTGCAGAGACCTTCATCTACTGCAATGTCCTTCTGATCTCAGCAAATGAGTCCTCGATGAGTAGACTCAAAGTAGTTCAAAACACTGCGGACCGCCTTGTCTCCAATGCCCCTGCCAGAACAGCCTCTCTCCCTCTTCTACAACAGCTTCACTGGCTCCCGGTAAGCAAACGGATCAAATTTAAGAAATGCTGTATTGTGCATAAAACACAGAACAGCAAAGGTCCTAGCTATCTAGCAGGAAAATTCAATCAATACCTGCCACCCAGACCCCTGCGTTCAGGAGCTAAATCTTTACTCCTTGTACCGTGTTTAAAAAAATCATGCTTGGGTGGGAAAGCCTTTTTTCCCCTAGCCCCCTTCTACTGGAATCAACTCCCTATTCATTTTCGGCTATGCCATGATCACCTTCAATTCAAAAGGCTCCTCAAAACTACACTGTTCTAATCCTTTCTTTCTCTCCGGCCTACTGCAGCTCCTTCACAGCGCGGAGATACCCCTTTAGGGGTGATTTGGGTGCTTTATCAATTAATAAATATCAATATTCTAAGAGAAATTAAAGTTTAGACGTGTTGCATTGGGAAGCTGGTGAAATAAAGTGGATGTGTAGAGTAATGTTTAGGCATTTATAAGTGTAACAAAATATATATTCATATCGTAATGTTTTGTAGTTTATTCATGCGTTAATAAACTGCATTTGCTTTGTGTTTCGAAATGTGCATACATTTGGAACCCTGTGTACTGTTAAGTTGACATGATTTTAAGGCCCCGAGAACAGTTTTCAGCACAAGCTCACCTTAAAGCCTAACATCTAATTTGTGTTTATCCTTCAATGTAGAATGTGTTCGCTTGCATTTTTTTGTTTCTACTGCAGGTGCAGACAAACTAATTAGTTAGTAAAAGCATGGTTTGTGTTTCAGTGAGATAGCGAGGTATCTGAAGAAAGATTTGGCAAGGAGAAACACAGAAACGAACAAGGAGGTGAGTTCCCAATGAGGAGGAGAAGAATGGCCAAGGGCGAATGAAGTAGCAACTTGTCGATGTGAGAAAGGTGGTGCTAGTATCCAATTTGTGCTGGAATCGTGGAAAGTTACTGGAGTTTATCATGTGATTTACCTTGAAAGCAACTAACATCCTATGATGTAACTTAAAGAGACACAGAGAGACATCTTAGGACTTCCTGAGGCTCAGACCACTTATTCTGCTTTGTGTGGCTTCATGCTACATGGCCTTTAGTTGGAGTTTCTTCTACTGAAGAATCTGACAGCTGAAACCTTTCTATTATCCTTTCTTATTCTATGATTCTTAGATAGGGATGTCCATTTTAAGGTAGTGTAGGGAGAGATAGTGTGTTCATGCTTATTTTTGAAAATCAAATGATGCAATTTAACGTTCAATTCTTTCTCCTGATCATTTGCATTGCTATAACTGAATTGTTTGCATGCTTTTTAGGGCAAGCCTAGCAGCAGAGTGCATGCGCTGCTCGCTCTACGAGACTGCTGTAGTAAAGTATGGAAGAGAAGCCGCGCCCACTCTCCCCCCATATTTTTCATCGGCTTGTGTCATGGTCTTTCGTAAATGCTGCCTTCAGATTCGTTAATAGGCTTGTGAGTCCCTCCTTAGTACAGCCTTGTCTTCATTTGTACCCTCCCATGGCGCCTTGCCCCCTTATTTCGGTTGTTTCACGGGACCTGTTATTTAGTCTGTAAGCACTATTTACTTTATTGAGTTTCTCTTACTGCAGGCTGGTAATGCGCTGCTTCAGCTGAACCCGCTTATGTTTTTTTAAGCAGCACGGCCGCCCCCGTAACACGGGCGCCTACTTTCAATCAAATCAAACTTTATTCGGATGTCAATGAACAACCATAAAAGCACAAAATATTACAATTTACAATGGAAAAAAAGAAGGAATATCCAACATCTTTTTAAAATATCAAGTTACGTGCAAGTTCAATATAGTATTATACTTTTCTATCAGTCTTTCCCCCTGTCGGTCGTTTGTTTTTTAAAATATGTAGCTCGTCAACAAAGTACCAGGGAAGGAAAAAGTATGAAAGTGCTGGTACCAGCATGTTAAGATAACAAGCAGATTAATTTCATTAATAACAGATAAAAGAGTGCAATACCAAAAAGATATTGTCCAATCACTATAAGAATATACGGGTTGTCAGAAATATTATGATAGGAAAGATAACTAGACTAACTACAAATTCTGCCTGTGTCTAACAGCTAATTTCAAGAATGTAGCTATCGGTTTGGCAAATAGTTCAGCATCCAAAAATTGGAGGGCAAGAAAGGCAGGACGACACCTGCGCAAGCCCCAGATTTTTAAAATGGGGATAAGCCACTGTTTCCTCGATTCCTGAAAGAATTTGCAAAACAATATTGTATGTATCGTGGATTGAGGAGAACTCATATCACAAGGGCAGGTGTTAGGTTTGAAAAAAGTGACCAAATGGTGAAAAATATTTAGTCTGAATTTTGTTAGGAGGAATCTCTCATAGTCCGTGATGTTAAAGGTTAAGTAGGGTTGGATTGCCAAAGACGTTTGCACCAGTAATGAGTATTGCAAAGTAGGTTTATCAAGCTCACTGGTCAGCCTCAAAGATTCTAAGTGGGCGAGACATAGTTATTTAAATTGTTTCCTCGATATTTCGGCTATTAGGGTGGGGGAATGAAAGAACTGTGGCATACCCAAGTCACCGAAGAATCTCTTTATATAAGAGATCCATTCAATCTTATGTGCTTTGTCTAAGGCAATACAGTCCTCGATGAACCCTTGGGAGAAAGTAGTGGCATTAGATGACCATATGCGGTGCCATAATAATAGGGGGTGAATCCTGATCAGATCTGTTAGGTATGGCAGACCTTGTTCTAGATGGCAAAAATAGGTCGAGGTGGTCCGCGGGACTGCCAAAAGAAATCTTAAGAAACTGTTTTCCACCCTTTGAACCTCGTCAACCTTGGCATAGCCCCAAACACCAGCCCCGTATATAAGACTGCCAATGCATTTTGCCCTATAGATCTCCAGGAGTTCAACCGTGGGTCGTCTGCCTAATTTGTTGGCAAAATTGACCAATGCGGCTGTTGTTCTTGCGAAGGTGAGTTTTCTAGACTCGATAGCACTTTACCATGAACATTTATGATCGAATACAATGCCCAAATATGGATACGTGATGGTGCTCTCTAATTTTTGATTATCTACAAAAAAGGTCTTTCTGTTCCTATTCCTTGACCCGACAGACATTACAAATGTTTTTTTAATGTTAATCTTCAGGTCAAGGTTAGCCATGAAGGTATGATATTTCGCGAGAGCACGCTGTAATTCGATTGGGGTACGTGCTAGAATAGAGCCGGTATAGGGCGGTTGTTTATAGTGGGGAGGTCCTATGCCCCTATAAGCATGGCTTTTTCCACGCCATTAGTATATAAGTTAAATAGAAACGGGGCCAGGACACAACCCTGCCTTACGCCGCGCTCCACTCTAAACGACTTTGTCACCTCGCCCCCTAAGCCATATCTCACACGGGCTGTAGCATCTGAGTTTAATTCGCGCAAGAAAATTATTAGGGGCTCCTCTATTCCCATATTCTCTAGGATAATCCACAACTTGGAATGGTTGACGCAGTCAAATGCTGTGGAGAGGTCCACATATGCTAGATAGAGGGCCCCCCCTTTGGCCTTTACATATTTACCTATTAATAGGGATAGGTTAAGGGCTTGCTCTGTAGTACCCAGGCCCTCACGAAACCCAAATTGTAGATCAGAGAGAGCTTTATTGTCCGATGCCCAATGCTGTAGCCGCTCTAAAATAACACGACCAGCCACCTTCCCAAGCGAATCTAGGAGGGAGATAGGTCGATAGCAGGATGGCAAATGACGGTCCCCTTTTTTAAAAATAGGGACGAGAATTGATTGGGACCAAGAGTCAATAGGTCCCAGTGCACAAGATGCTCGAAGGACCCTGGTTAGAATCGGAAGCCATAGCTCCATAATGAAGTTAAAAAAGTCAATTGGAACCCCATCAGGGCTTGGGACTTTACCGTTTTTGCTAGCCTTTAGGGCGTGCTCCACCTCCTCATACGAGATATCGATTGGCAAGGGGAAAGCTGCTGTTTTTAACCTGGAAGGAGTTGGAGGTACAGCGGATGGAGAGAGGCTGAATATCCGCTCAAAATAGTCAAGCCATGTTTGTTCATCAATCGCAACCTCAACGCTGGGTTTGAGCGTTGTCTCAGTTAGAAAAGGAGACTTCACAACCTTCCAGAAGGCGGCACTGTCCCTGAGTATGCATGTTTTGTGCAATTGGTCCCACAGCTCTTTTTTCAAATTATTCTTCCTACGTTTTAGGGCCTGTTTGTAATTATTTCTAGAAGCTGCAATCTCCGTTCTATTTCTGACCTTATTATGAAGAACTGCTTTCAAATTCTGATAGGCTTTTGTGCAGGAGGAATCAAACCATCCCCTAGATTTAGGTTTATCATTCTTAAGGTTTACGAGTAGAGATTCCTTTATTGCTACTAGCAGTAATGCAAAATTTTCCATAATTCCCTCATTAGAAGTGGCTGGGTCAAGGCAGTTGGTAATCACTGAACCCATTTTTGCAACCAGGGATACTGTGATTCCCATTGGGTCTACTTTTTGCCACCTTAATGAGAATCCGTTTAGTCCATCTAATGTTAGATTATTTTGGCTTAGGGTCGCCTTGATGTTAAACCTCTCATATTTCATGGGGGTTTTTAAAGTAAGGCTAATTGGATAATGCTCGCTAATAGCGATGTCATAGGTTTTACAAGTGGATAGATCTTTACCCGCTGCCGTAGAGAGAAAGATAAAATCAATTGTGGTTGGCCTGCCCCTTCCGTTAAAAGTTGGTAGTACGGGTATGGGAGGGTTCACCATATCGTTGACAAGGGCAAGGTCCAATCCACACAGAATCTCATTCAGGGAATGTCCGAGTGGAGTGTGAGAAAAGTGAGTTATCAGATTGCCATTATCATCCACTATTCCGCAAACTATGTTTCCACTCTGTGTACATAAATTTTGGTTGAAATCCCCACCCCAGATTAAAACTAACTCCTTATGAGTCTTTGTAAATAGTTCTTCAAGGCAGGAGTGTATTTCCCTGGTTACCTTCGTTAGGTCATCCGCAGGGAGATTGTTATAAAAGTTCACAATTACTAAGGCTTTGCTGTTATTCAAATGAAGAATAAGAATTTGAAAATTTGCGTCCAACTTGATAGGGGCTATTGATATTAATCGAAGGGTGTTAGATACAAAAACGGTCAAACCGCCCTTTGCCCTACCAAAGGAAGAAGGTAATGCTGGTGAAAAATAGGTTTTAAAACCCTGAAGATGTATTTCAGAAGGAGCCCATGTTTCCTGGATGCACAAAATGCCAAAGCCGCGTATGAAAGCAAGCCAAATGTCATTCGCAACCTTAGTACGAAGACCGGCAACATTCCAGAAAAGTATTTTAAGAGATGGGTCATCCTTTTGAGTCACAGGTTTTAGGTCCATTCCCAAAAAAACCTCATGGTTGGAAATCTGGGTAATGGGTGTAGGAAGAACTTCAATCGCGTCAGCACTCTGAGATGGACAATCCGACGATACGCCAGAAATAGATGGAATGCTCGTAGACTTTGGTATCAAGCCCTCCGGCTGGAGTCAATCCACTCTCTCCAGTTCGGGAAGCTGGTCAAAATAATTAGAGGTGGGGAGGAGCCTAGCGCGCAACCAAGATGGCCGCGTAGGTGCGAGGCTCCCGAGGACCTCCGCGACCTCCTATCACTATCCTGAACATATCCTGTCCCAGATGAGGGGACTGTGTTGGTGAGCCCGAGCTGAGGTGGCACCCGTTTTCCGCTTCCAAATCGGACCTCGGACACCGACTTTAACACCGATTGAGGTTTGCGGCCTTCTCCTAGCCGAACCCCGGATTTGCGTTGTGGGGCGATCCAGTGACGAAGTGAATAACAGCGGCGGACAGGGCTTGGTGGCTCGCGTAACCCGCGCTTTCACTTTCGCTTTCGTACCCTCCTTGCTGTCTATGCGAGGTTGGGTCACGGGGCTTTGTGTGTTGGTGTGGCCTCGCTGGGGGACCCTGCCTGCCCGCCGGCTGTGATCCGCCCCGCAGATCTGGGGTGGCACCCCCCCGGAGCCCGTGGACTGGCTTGCCCGCCCTTCACGACGTGGCTGGTGCGATCGGGAGACTGAGACCATGGCCACGAAACAAGATAGCGATCGGGCAAAGGTAAAATCGACCCGGCGTGGCGCAGCCCATCAGTCCAACAGCATGGATCGCTATACCCTCCAGAAGGGATCTCCTGAGGTGCCACGCAAGTCCCCTGAGGGCCCTACTGATGCCCCCGATCTGCCCACGGATCTGACTCTGCGGGATGTCATGGGCGCCATCGCCGAGATGAAGGCCTCTGTGGGCCAGCGTTTTGACACTCTGGCGCAGAAGATCGACTCGGTCCTCGTAGATGTTGGCCTGATAAGGGCCGATCTCTCCAAGACCAACGACCGAGTCGATTCTTTGGCCCACACCGCATCGGGCCTTACGACAGATGTGGCGGCCCTGCAAACGGAGGTGCGCCGGCTTGCTCGGGCGAGTGCGCTGATGGATCGTCGCCTGGAGGACTCCGAGAGTCGGGCCCGGCGTAACAACATCCGTATCATCGGGGTGCCTGAGGGACGTGAGGAAGCGGCGGCGGACCTTTTCGTGGAAGACCTGATCGTTACCCATCTCCAGCCACGGGGGCTGAGTAAATTCTTTGCTGTGGAGAGGGCCCACAGGGTTCCCGGGGGAAGGCCTAAGGTCGGAGCCGCTCCGAGGCCTCTCATCGCCCGGATTTTTAATTTTCGGGACAGAGACGCTATCCTGCAATCCTCCAGACTACAGGGACCGATTAGACTTGATAATATGGACATTAATTTCTATCCTGATTTCACCCCTGCGGTCCAGAAGCAGAGACTGAGCTTCCTTGGTGTCAAGCGCCGTCTTCGGGACCTAAATCTCAAATACGCCATGCTCTTCCCAGCTAAGCTGCGAGTGGAGGTGGAAGGTCGCACACACTTTTTTGATCGTCCCGAAGCGGCCGGGGACTGGCTGGATACTCTGTCTAGAGATCGGGATCGGGGTGGCGGGGGGGGAGCGGCCGGGGGAGAGGGCTCGCCGGATCAAGACTGAGGGACTAATATTAGGCCTCGCTCGGGACAAAACTGATGCCACTTTTGACTATACGTCGGATTGCTTAAGTTCCCCTCCTATGGAGGTTGTGTGGGGTCTCTTGGGGGTTCTCCCTCCTCCTCTGGGGGTCTAGTTAGTTTAACTATCTATGGGGCGACAGGTACACTGCACGTTGGGGGGGCTGTCTGGGCTCATGCAGGGGTGCAGGGAGGGGGGAGTTTTGTTGGGGTGGGTGGGCAGGGATGGGGCGTTGTTCGTTATTATCACAAGCAAACCCTTTTTTTGTGTAGGCTCTACTGTGCTCTCGGGCGGACGAATGATGGTTTTTGTGTATGATGGGGGGTAGGGAATTAACTTTGTTGTCTTGGAACGTCAATGGACTGGGGGACAGGATCAAACGAGGTGTGGTCCTACAGTATCTGAAGCGACTCTCGCCTGATGTGGTCTTCCTGCAGGAGACACACCTTATTGGCAATTCCTTCTGCGCCATGAATCGGCGTGGCTACCGCCTCGTGGCCCATTCGGGCTTAACGTCAGGCTCGAGGGGGGTGGGTATCATGGTAAAGAACTCGCTCCCGTTAGAAATTGATGAGGTGCTCCACGACGACAGGGGACGTTACACTGTCTTGGTGGGGAGAATGGAGGGCAAAGTGGTTGTCTTTGTGTCAGTGTACGTCCCACCGGGGCTGCAGTCGACCACCTTTGCAGATCTGGGGCGCCTCCTCCTTGGCCTTCCGGGGGGGCTTCTGGTGGTGGGGGGGGGGATTTCAACGCGGTGGTTTCTGGGACTGTGGATCGTCACCCCCCTAGGGACCTCCCCCGGGCACAGGCGTGGCTATCCGGCCTCTTGGATACACTGGGATTGGTGGACTGCTGGCGCTTAAAACATCCCACGCAGCTGCAATACACTTTCCACTCGGGGGCCCATGGTAGTCTCTCACGGCTTGATTATGTCCTTGTCCCGGCGGCCCATGTCGGGAGGGTGGGGGAGGTGCGCCATTTGGCACGGGGTATCTTGGACCACTCCCCGCTATTGTTGCATTTTGATGTCTTTCCGAGGGCTGAGAGCAGGGTGGTCCCAATCAATTCCTGGTACCTGCGCGACCCCACCATTCGCGCTGACTTGATTAAATCCCTCTAGCGCTATTTTGAGGAGAATGTGGGGTCAGTGCCTTCAGCTATCTCCCTGTGGGAGGCCTTCAAAACAGTACTTAGAGGGGAGGCCCTATCCCTTATTTCCCACGCCCGGAGGCGCGAGCGGGAGGAGGTAACCCGGGTGGAGGCTGAAATAGCTGAGCTGGAGGGTAATCTAGATGATGGGGTGACGGATGCTGCATTACATGTCCTCCAGCTCAAGCAGGCGGCTTATAGGGCCCTCGTTACGGAGGCGGCCAGGGGCCTCAGTAGAGAGCAACAGGGGCGACTGTATGATGTGGGTGATAAGGCTGGTAAACTGATAGCGTGGATGGATAAAAAGGAGAGAGCGAATCGTGTGGTCCCGCTGATTGAGAAAACGAATGGTGTGTGTGTAACTGAGCCAGAAGAAATTGTCTCCTGTTTCGCGGAGTATTTCCGCGAGGTGTATTCCCCGGTCTCTTCTTGCTCGGAAGAGGATTCCCGTGCTCTGCTCAGGGATATCGCGCTGCCTTCCCTGTCCGGGGAGGACAGGGTGTCGCTGGACGCCGCTCCCACCTCCGACGAAATCGCCCTCGCCATACGCTCGGTCGCTTCTGGCAAGGCCATGGGCCCGAATGGTATCCCTATCGAGCTGTATAAGCTGCGACCGGATACATTGGTGCCTCACCTCCGCGCAATGTTCCTGGCGGCCCACTCGCTGGGTTCCCTCCCGCTTGACCAGCGTCTGGCTACAGTCGTGGTGATCCACAAGGAGGGGAGGCCTCGGGACCGGGTTACTTCCTATCGGCCTATCTCACTACTGAATGCGGAGCCCAAAATTCTCGCCAAGGTACTGGCCAATCGGCTGGTCGGTGTGGTGGGCGATCTGGTTCATCAGGACCAGTCCGGCTTTATTCCCCATCGCAACACAGCCCTTAACCTGCGGCGTTTGCATGGGGTGCTCGTGTGCGTCCCATTTATACGGGAACCGGCCATTTTGGCGTCCTTAGACGCCGCCATGGCGTTTGACACGCTTGAGTGGCCCTACATCTGGGCGATGCTTGCTAAGTTCGGGTTTGGCCCAGGATTGATCAGTTGGGTCAAATTGTTGTATGCGGGCCCATTGGCACAGGTGGTCGTGAACGGAAGAGTATCGGCCCCGTTTGAGCTGGGCCGGGGCACGCGGCAGGGCTGTCCCCTGTCGCCGCTTCTTTTTGCGCTTGCCTTGGAGCCCCTGGCGGAGTGGCTGCGGTGGGAGCCTTCCATCCGTGGTCTCCGTTGGACCCCCGAGTATGAGGACCGCGTATCCCTATACGCTGATGACATCCTTCTGTACCTAGCCTCCCCACGTAAATCACTTATAGTCCTAGTTGATGTTTTACACTCGTTTGGTCGTAACTCCGGTCTCGTCATCAACTGGGCTAAATCGTGTGTGTATGTTCTCTCTGGGGAGGCTCCTATTCTCCCGCGGGGCTGTCCGATCCAGATCGCCCCGCAGGGATTTCGGTACCTGGGTGTCTTCATTACTCTGGACCCGGAGACCCGATATGAACGGAATCTGCTTCCCCCCCTCCAGCGTTTGCGGGTAGATGTCGCACGCTGGCGGCGCCTGCCGCTTTCGCCGCTCGGCCGGGCGGCACTGTTCAAGATGATGTCTCTGCCGCGTTTTCTGTACGCTCTGCAGAACACTGTCGACTTGGTCCCGGCGCGCTACTTCCGTGAGGTGGAGAGTCTGCAACGCCGCCTGTTCTGGGACGGGAGGCCGCGTATTGCTCTGGCTAAGCTGACGCTCCCATGGTTTGACGGGGGGATTGCCCTCCCGAATATTAAACGGTACTATTGGGCCTCCCAGCTCGCTGCCATTAACCATGGCCTCTACGGGCCCGCCTTAAACCCGGCATTTGAAATGGACAAGATGCTCCTGCCAGGTGGCGATTACAATCGAGCGCTCTACTCTAGCGCGCCCGACGCTCGTCTGACGGGCCCCACGCGTGTCATGGTGCAAGTCTGGCACGCGGCCAATGCAGCTATGGGGTGGAAGGACCGTTTGACCCGGGCGTCACCACTATACGCGTCTGAGCGGTTAGGTTCCCTGTGGACCTCTAAGGGCTTCGAGAAGTGGGACATAATAGGTATCAGTAAAGTGGGGGATCTTTGGACGAGGGGAGGATTTAAAACGTTCGATATGCTGCAGACGGAATTCCAGTTGCAGGGCAGTGAATACTTCCGGTATTTGCAGGTCCGTCATGCGCTGGGCTCCGTCTTCTCGGACGTTGCCTCCATCCCGGAATATTCCCCCCTGGAAGATAGAGTGCTGGATGGGCACGTCTCGGACAGCACGATCTCACTTATATACAAAAAGCTGATAAACGACCGCTCGGGCCTGTTGACTGCCCTTCGTGCGGCTTGGGTTGCCGACGGGCTGGAGTTGGACGACGAGGACTGGACCTCTGCGGTGGCCTCCCCGAAGGAGGTGGCCATACCGGCTCGCCTTCGCTTCGTCCAGCTCAAGATACTCCACCGGGTCTACATGACGGGGCCAAAGCTTCTGCGTATGGGCTATGCCGGAGATGGGTTGTGTAAGCGTGGGTGTGGTGCTTTGGGGACCTTTATGCATATTTTGTGGGAGTGCCCGGAGGTAGAGGGGTTCTGGCGTGGTGTACATGAGGTGCTGCGACTGGTTACGCATGTGGCGCTGTTGCCTGAAGCGAGGAGATGCCTGTTGAATGTGTGGGAACCGACTGATTACTCAGCGCCGCAGACGTGGTGGGTGACTCTGGGATATATGGTAGCCAAGCGTGATATTGCTCAACTGTGGGGATCCCAGAGGCCCCCGACGGTCTCGGCCTGGAAAGAACACATGGACTGGTGCATGTTTCGCGAAAATGTGGTGTATGTGGCGAGGGGTAAGCCTGGGACATGGGTGAAAGTATGGGGCCCCTGGAACGCCTACCGAGGGGGTATCTGTGCGCCGCCGCTGCTGCCTGATCCCTCGCCAGCCCCATCCCCTTAGCCGACTCATTCCCCCGCTGCCGGGCATTGGGTTCCCCCAGTCCTCGCTTTGCTCTCTTCCCCCTCTTCACACTTCTGTGTATAGTTGGGATCCCCCCTCTTGGGGAGCACGTGCTGCTATTTTTGATTGTGGATTGCCTTGTGGGTGTGGTTTTAATTTTCGTTGTTCTTAATTTAAAATGAAACCGCATAATGGGGCCTGGATGATGTGGTTTTTGACATTGTTATCTACTGAGAAATGCTCCTCCTGTAATATCACGTGTTCCATAAATGTATGTCGAATGTTCCTACCACTGCTAGCGGCCGGCCGGAAGGTTGTGGGCCCATACTTGTATACTTTTAAGACCTCTAATAAACGGTTTAAAAAAAAATAAAAAAATAAAAATAAAAAATAATTAGAGGTCGGGATATTATATCGGGGTCTGATCCCTTCTATCCAATCCAAATTTAATAAGTCCCTTGATTGATTAGGTGGCAAGGGGAGAAGAAATTGAGGGTAGAAAAAAGTCAAGCCCCTAGCTTGAATATCAGTATTACCACAGTAAGGGGAAAAGTTGCGTATGTGATGAATCACTCGCCTGTCTCTAACATTTATGACAATGCAATCCCCTATCATGTCCTTTCTTCTACAGCCCAGCCAGCTTAGCCTTCTTGCAAACAATATTTCCCTGGATATATTAGGTGGCAACGGCCTGTTCTTATTAAGCCAATAAGCAGCTTTATTCCTTAACTCCGGGAAAGTTTCGGATTTTCCTTGTGGTAACTCTGGAACGCCAACTAAAACTATTGTGTACGGTAATGATTGTGGGGGTAAGTCAATATGTGGAAGTGGCTTCTTCGAAATGGCTGACACGGGACAATCTTTGGGGACACCAGGGATATTAGTCGTTCGTCCTACAGATTCAATATCCTTACGTGAAATTCCCACCCCTTTTTCCGTAGGTTCAATTGACCCCAATGCCGCCAGGGGACGATTAACGGTAAATTCAGTGTTCGTCAATGTAAGAGATGCTGAAGGCCTAGGGGCAGATGATAACTGTGTATTATTATCGGAACCAATTATTTGAGACCTTAAACTTAATTGTGTGGGAATAATCTTTGGATGTGTGTTATCCACCGATTGGCCTGTACTGATAGAAGTAGTTTTCATTGTTCTTTCCATATTATCTATTTTTCCGCCTATACGTTTTACCCTTTCCAGGAGTGGAGCCATTAAGGACTTCATGAGATGCTCAATTTTTTCAAAAAAGCCCTCACTAGATGGAAAAGAAGGTAATGGAGTGGCTAGTTGTTCTACTGATGTGACATGGGAACCGTTATCATGGGATAGTATAGGTACAGGCTTGGGTAAGTTATTGTCAACTTTATTCCCTTTCATAGCAATTGGGTTAGGAGCGGCTTTCTTGCGTTTATTACCGCCAGAAGTACATTTAGGTGTTTTTGCAATTTTTACATTTTTTACGTTATGCCCATCCCTATTGGGTTGTTTTGAACTACACCTAGCCTTCTGCCCTCTGGTTGTTACCCTCGGAGTATGGATAGTTGGACTTAACAGCAAGGGAGAGACCAAAATTGGGGTTGTAGGTATCTCACGAGTAAAGGTTATGGAAAGATCCCCTAGCGGAGCAAAGGAATCAGGGGCAGGATCGTTAAAAAAAGGAGTGGGGGTCAATGATAACCTGGTTGGAACAGGCCTGGAATCAGAGGATTCGTTGCCCAGGATAGGGACGACATCCTGTGTTGTAGGAGTAGGGTGGGATCCTGGTAAGGCCACGAAAGATGGGGCCAAGAGCGAATCCTGCGAATTAATAGTAAGAAACGAGGTATTGGTCACGTGCGGGGGAGGGAAGGTGCCGGCAGGTAGGGAAAGGTGGCGTTCTGTGTTTTCGATGGCATTAACCACCACCCCTATAGTTTTCTGCAGCATGCGGTCAACTGCAGTCAGGCTAGGTAGTGGTTGGTTTGAGGCATCTTTTTGCTTAGGGTCATGTGGGGGTAATGAGGGGTTTATCCTGCTCATTTTTTCCAACTACAGGAGCACAAAACACAGATAAACAAAGGATGGCAGAATCAGAGAGCCAATGGGGGTGGGCCGGCCCGGCCTCAACCGGCCACTAACGGCCACAAATGGTCCCGCCCTTGTCCCGGGCCTCTCCCGGCGCGCGACCGCGCACGACCGCGTAGCGGGGCACTCAGTTACTTATATGCCAGCTGCTAGCGGGAAGGGCGGGAAGAGGACACAGCTGAGCGGAATTACGGGGCTGCTGGTCCTCGCAGTCCTGTCCGCAAAGTCCTCCCGCTATCTGCACACAATAAATAAAGTTCCAATTTCAGCTCCAGGGCGTGTGCTTTAAAAGGGGTTAACAGCAGAATTTTAACACACACCAGTCTCCCTCTATCTGCGAACGGCACCTGTGAAGCGGGGGCCGTGAGTTGTTAAGAAGGCTCAAGCAGCAGGGGCGGGAAGAGGACACAGCTGAGCGGAATTACGGGGCTGCTGGTCCTCGCAGTCCCGTCCGCAAAGTCCTCCCGCTATCTGCACACAATAAATAAAGTTCCAATTTCAGCTCCAGGGCGTGTGCTTTAAAAGGAGTTAACAGCAGAGTTTTAACGCACACCAGGCTCCCTCTATCTGCGAACGGCACCTTTCAATCACTTTAACCCGGCAATATCTCGTGTCTGTTTGGATTTAGAAATGATTAGCTAATTAAGTCATGTGAATTCCAGGTAGCACATAATCCTGTGCTAATGGGCTGAAACTGACTCAGCACATCTGTATTACATGTCATCTGTACTAAAGCCTTATGACAGGTTGTTTTCAAAAGCCTGTTTTATTAACAACACCACCACCACCAATACCACCATCACCAATGCCACTAATACCACCACCGCCTATACCACCACCACTACCACTACCAATCCCACCACCAATACTACTATCTCCACCAATACCACCACCACTGCCAATACCACCACCAATACCACCACCAACACCACCAATACCACTACCAATACCACTACCGCCACCACCACCAACACCACCTCCACCACCACCAATACAACCACCAATACCAATACCACCACCACCATCAATACCACCACCTCCACCACCACCAATACCGCCACCAATACCACCACCAATGATACCAGTATTTGTAAAGCTCAAACAATTACCCCTAATGGTGTCAAGGCACTGGGGCCGTTGGGAAGATTCACAAGTGGCTGGGCTAACCTGCCACTGGTGCTGGATATCGAACAGCAAGCCCTGGTGTTCTGGAGTCAACCAAACTGGCTGCTGGCTGCTGCGCCCCACCAGTATCACCACCACCAATACCACCACCACCACCAACACCACTAATACCACTACCAATACCACTACCACCACCACCACCAATACCACCAACACCAATACCAACAGCACCAACACCACCACCAATACCACCACTACTAATACCAATACCACCACCACCAATACCACCACCACAACCACTAATACCACCACCACCAATACCACTACCAATACCACCATGACCAATACCACCACCACCACCAATACTAATACCACCACCACCAAAAACCACCACCACCAATACCACCACCAACACCACCATCACCACCATCACCACCACCACCACCAATACCACCAACACCAATACCACCGCCAATACCACCACCACCAATACCATCACCATCAATACCACCACCAACGCACCATCAATAACACCACCACCACCAAAACCACCACCACTACCAGTACCAATATCAATACCACCACCAATATCAATACCAATAGCACCACCAATACCCCCACCACCACCAATACCAACACCAATACCCCTCCACCAATACCACCACCACCACCAATACCACCACCAATACCACCACCACCAATACCAGTACCACCACCACCAATACCGCCACCACCAATACCACCACCACCAATACCAGCACCACCACCAATACCACCACCACCATTACCACCACCACCAATACGAATACCACCACAAACATTACCAATACCACCACCACCAATACGAATACCACCACCTGAGCGCCTCTGGCTCACTAGTAATAGCAGGGGCACTGTACGAGGCCGGAGCTGCAGCCGAGACCATCCCCCCCCGGAGGTGAAGCCAAGGCCCTACTACAGCTGGAGTGCGTTTATTACACCAAAGATAGCAATGACATTACAAAATGACATACTGCACACTCAAATCAAGGAAAAGGCAGGAAATAGCCCCCCAGCTCCTGAGCCGCGACAGTGTAATCACAGAGCGAAAGGTGTTGGAGTGCTTTGTTAGTGTTTATAGCTCAGATCATATGTAACTCTCTCTTCACACTTTGTATCTGTGCAATTTACAACACATACACATCTTCTTCACTGCACTCTTAATCACTACTTTGAAGACGTCGCAGGCCGGTCTCTTCCTCTGATATTTACAATCTAACAAGCCGTTGAGAAGGCCCTTTATTGCAATGCAATAGGTCTCGTATTTGCGAGAGTTTAAGCTATTAATATTGTAAATGACAATGCCTTTTATTTATGTTTTAAAACCCAAAACATAAATAAAAGGCATTGTCATTTACAATGCCAATAGCTCAAACTCGCGTGAATACAAAACCGTTTGCATTGCAAATGCTTGATGTTATATGGGATAAATGTCTTTAGGAGATTTGGACTTATTCTGTTTGTCCTATACTTCTATAACATGATGCTAAAACTGATTGCTATCAATCTTTTTCTGAATTTATGATTAAACCTTGCTAATCTCAATTTTGGTTGTCAGGTAGTTATTGGGTAGCCGAATTGGTTACACAAGAGATACAATTGTGATTGTTTTCTTCCCTCTTAAGCACCTAAAAAGACCACCTGGTTCAGTGGGGATGTTTAAGTGGCCCGAGCTTTCTCATGTGCCTTTGGAAATCCCATTTCAGGACTTGTATTGCCTTGTGATGACTTGCGGCACTCAAGGACAATTCTAGTCCCTAGTAAATCGAGTCCCCAATATCAATTGTATTTTTTCAGCACTATAGAGATCTGTTTCTAAGCTTTCTGGTTTACCTAAAAATGTCATGTTTTCTAAATGGGGGCAGATCCATTGGTGTCAACTACTATTAAAGTGCTCCCATTTATCCAGTCATGTCTTGAGTGCCCTCATATGTGGCGGAGAAGTAGCCTTGTGACTAGATTTGCCTCCTTTGAAACAGGCTTGAATTCTGGCCTTGGTCCAACATTCTGTGAATCTGGGCAAATCACTTAATCTACCAGCCCCTTAAAATGTATACAATTTTGGTGCTTATGTAAAGTGCTCTAATGCCCTTGGAGAGGATTGCTCTATATTAAAAAGAACATATATCCAAGCACAACCCATTATGTCAAACACGATTTGATTTTTCCAATATAGGCTCAAATGAGCAGCTACAGACTTATATGTTCTATTGCAGCCTTCTATACACAGGTACATCTCATAGGTTCAACACAGATTAATTTGATCAGATGAAGCGTCCTTGTCCAGTACCACTCCATGCCTCCACCTGTCATGTTCTGGGTGCAGGCACAGCCTTTTCTCAACACAGTTTTCCAAAACATCTCTTTCGCTCAGAATATCCTTATCTCTCCAGCTACAGCCTTGTATACTCAGAGCAGATTCATAGGTCTAATTATGGCATCATGTGCTCAGTGAAGCTCCATGTGGCCAGATATAGCCTTATCATACTAATACAGCCTCATTTCCCTTGGCATAGTGTACTTTCTACAATGTGCTTGTCGATATCCCCTGCCGCAGCATCTTATGCACAGCATCTTATGCTTAGTACAGTCTGATATGTCCAGCCACATTCTGATTTGTTAAGACACAGCCTGATTGCCACCGACAACCTCATTTTCTATCCCATACAAATTCACCTGTCTACGCGTTGTCGTGCTTGCTCAGCACAGACTTATACGTCCAGCTTCAGCTGCGTTTGCCCAGCTCATTTTCGTTATGTATTGTAAAAAATATGCCATATGTTTAGTTACAACCTGCTTTAGCTATTTCTAATATAGCCATCCGATCCTTGTCATATTCTGTTTTGTATAAATGATCTGAACAGTATCGCCCTAGGTCGATTGAGTGTCCCTGCCTCCATGTGGAGTGTTGATGCGGTGCAGTTCTACTTGGGCCAGGCAACAGGGAACGTCTTAGCTCCTGGTGGGAAGTTTGCTTTACATTGGAAATGCCTGACCTGCAAGTTGGTACCGCAAAAGAGCACCCTGCGATCACCATCGTTAACGCTTACACTTTGAATGCATTGCTAAGGTCAGCTTCCTATGCCTGGTACAGGGTACCGTATCCAAGTACAGGCTCATATGTCCAGTGCAGACCTTTATATTCAGTGTGATTGGCTATGTCCAGCAGCTGCCTCATATGTCCATTACAATCTCAAAAGGACTCTGCTGGTTTAATATATCCAGCTATATGCCCATAAACAATCATTAGAAAAAATCACGTTTTACAAGTTCTCTGTGTTTTAATGCAGCACACATAGAAGTTGAACAACGCCATTTCAGATTGTTTATGTGCAGGAAGAGACACCTTCCTGCATAAAACAATCATTCCCCGTGACGCAGGCATCCTTGCACCATGGTGCAAGGGTGACTGCGTCATCGCATGGCAGATAATTGTGCACCAGTTCAGGGGAGAACAAAGCGATCCTTCATATCCTTGTAGATATGACACATCCCTGTGCCCTAAAAGTGCCGCAGCGTGGTGCAGCAGTGGCGTAATGATAATTGAGGGGGCCCCCCTGCAAGGTACGTGGAGGTGCCCCCTCCGGACTCTATCAGGAGCTCCCCAGCCGAAGTGTAGTGCTGAGGGGGCCCACTGGAGCTTTGGGGCCCCCCTCACCTGCGGGGGATGCGGGGCCTGTGTTACGCCCCTGTGGTGCAGCCAAGGGGCTTGAGGTGCTGAGCTGCAGCACTTTCTTGTAAATAAGGCCCAAATTCCCTATGTAGAAGCATTGCTCCACAGAGACGTGGAACCGTGTAAACAACACAAGTCTTATACCATAAAATAGCACATACATGAATAAGTTAGACAATATTTAGAGCCGGAGGTCAATGAAGAAAGTTGTTCATATTTATTAAGATGTTACAAAATAAACGAGTGACAGGGCCTGATGGATCAAGAAGTATCAATTGATGCATAGCATGTAAACTGATAATGCAATTTCCAAGCTTCCCACTGGTTTCTATGTGTATCATCATGGCGGCCATCTTGTGATCTCTGTTGACAGTCTTCCTGCGCTGAGTACACAGTTTATCGGTACTTGGAGGTCAGGACAGCAGACACCGCGGCCAGGAACTTGTCCCAGGCAGCCTGGCACTGAGGGGTGAAGTCAGCAGGGAAGTGTGCGGCCAGTGTAGCCTGAATGCAGTGAGAGAGCATCTGAAAGAGAACAAAGCAGAAAGTGAATACCACCACCCAGGGAGCACGTGCAGGACAAATACTGGACTAAAATGGAAAGAGAAACCAGTAATATAATTCCAAATTCACAAGCTTCGGCGAGTCTCAGCTTCTGTCCAACATGACTGGTTTAAACATATACAAGTATTATTTTATTTTCAGCAACAATAACATTTCATTGAAAGTACAGGAATGGCAATTCCTTAAAAAAGCAACTGTATTTCTCACTGTGTCCAATGGCTTATCCTCGCCACTAACTAAGATTTAGCACTGGCTTTCAATCAAAGAAAGCAGAAAGAACAAAGTTATCGTGAAGTATGTGAAAAAGTTCTCATGTAGTATTCTTTTACGTACTCTCATGCCTTTGTCAATTTGCCCCAAAACTTCCGAAATGGGAATCCATTGATACAGTTGGCGCAGATAGGCAGGACTGTGCCCTCTTTGCACTTTAACTAATGGGGAGTTGAACATTTTAAGGCCAATTCACAAAGACATTTCATAGTAGTAAAGTAGTACTCCTGTGGTACCACTTCCCTTACTCTCTGTCGTTAAGAGAAATAAGAACGATAAAATCAACAGTCGCCCAATAGAACTTTGTTCGATCCTCTGAAACTGAAAGCCCCGTCTCCGACTGGTCACAGCTCATACATTTATTATGGCAGCGATGTCCAACTTAGATCCAAGAAGGCTAGATCTATGCTAGATTTCCAAGCTAATCACTGATTAACTAAATCCATTCCATGTAGATCAAATGTAACAATACCATGTAAATATGGTTGCGGCTGGTCATTTTACCAGGAAGGGGGTGGGGGGCCACCCATGCACACATACATACTAACTCACACCCATGCATTCAAATGCACGCACACAACCATTGACAACACCTACTAACAAATACACATACATTTATACATACATGCACGCATGCACCAAACACACAAAAGAAAAAAAAAAGTACTGCCCTGTACAGAGGAACACCTCGGAGGTCCCAAGAGGGTTGGGATTGCTGCCTTCCTGAGTCGGCAGTCCCTCAACCTTCACAGGATGGAATGGGGTCAGTGAGACTGCTGACCCCCACCCCACTCTGTGACAAGGTGTCACTGATTGACACTCAGCCCAGGGCACTTCGAGGCCTAAAACTGAAGCGCCCAGGTCCAAGGCAATCAGTGGCACCCCCCCTCCTTGTAAGGGGGAGACCTCAAGGAACTCTTGCCAGGCTGAGGAGGTCACTCCCGCAGGGCTGTGAAAACGTTAGCCTGGCACAGATCAGATCAGATCAGGCGGCCAGGAGCAGGATCCTTAAGCGCATGTCTTACTCCTGGCTGCCTGACGTGAACAAGAAGAGTGTCTGTCACGCTGACCTTTGCTCAGCCTGACAGACATTCTTCTTGCTGGGAAAATGGTGGGGGGCGTGGCCTCATAACCCATATGGATGCCTTGCTGCCGTGTAAATGTACAGCGCCACGCAAGACACTTCAGTTTTAGAAAATGGACTTCTTACAGGGGGCAGGCAGACACTTTGTTTGTATACTCCCTTACAATCTGTCATGGTTGAGAAACATTCAAAACAAACGCCAATATAGACGCTTGAAGTATGTGAGAAGCAAAGCTGTGCAATTTTAGAATGATAACAAAAATATTAAAGTCCTACCCATGAAGGACTGTTTTGTAACAGATTCATACTTGTTCAATGCTGCCTCACCTGGAAGTTTCCGGGGTCCACGCGGAGGTTGTAGGCGTGCAGGTCGCTGAGTTTAGACAGGGCCTGGTCCAGGCTGTCAATGTGCTTGGCTGCCTCGCCGATGGCGCCCAGGACCTTGCCCCCATGCCGCTTCACGTCAGCAGAGCCCGGGCTGAGGTCGAAGTGGCTGAAGTAGGTCCTACTCTGACCGAAGCTGGCAAACAGCCTGGAAAAAAGGACATATCAACTTTAATAAAAAATGCACTAAAAAGCACACTCACATCAATTTTCTATCCAGCACTGTTACTTTAGACAGCAAATATATATAACAAATGGCTATTGCAGTGGCAAAAATTGAACTAAATGTGTTTTCGGGCATCACTAGAGATGTAGGAAAAGATTAAAGTCGTAACAAAAGGTCAGGACCTGAAAATGCCAGTTGTTGGCTAAAGGTTTTGGCCAAAAATGATAATCAACTAGAAAGCATATAATTACAACGATCCATTTGCTCTAACCTCTTATTCCTGTGGGCCATCATCTCTGAACATTTCCTTCGTGACTTGCAAGCCCTTACCATTGCCCCGAAGGCTCCAAACTCTTACCTCGTAGCTTCTAACCTCTTCCAATCCTCCTTTGGGCTCCAACCCAAACTCTTAACCCTCATAGGATCTAACCTTTTACTAATCCCTCTCGGGGCTGTATCCAATTTCTACTTTACTGTAGGTTCAAAACGGTTACCCCTATGGGATCTAACCCCCTCCCCCCCCACAGTCACCTCCTCTATGCACACTAACCATGTATCACTTCACACAAGGAATAACTTCTTACCACTTCGTCCATGAGCCTTACACTCATACCACCTCCCCAAAGTATTAACCTCTTACCAGTCTCGCTATCTGCTTTAACTCACCTTCTGCTTTCTCAGCTGTCCCAGTGACATGTTCTGTGTTCCATACAGATGCCCCACCATGTGTAAAGGGACTGCGAACTGTCCAGTAAAAGCCCCGGCTGTACCCTGCCCCTTTTGCCTACATTGCTTCTTGCAAACAGGGCAAAGATCTGTAAAGCACAGGGAGAGCTTTGCTGCTGGTTCACTGCTGGTTCTCTGCTGGTGGAGACACTGAGAACTCTGTGTGCTCGTCTAAGACAAGCCCACATCCAAGCTCCCTGGATGGTCTAAATCAGAACACAGCCAGGTGTGCCCGGAAGGTGCACCAATGTTGGAGCCAAGATGGTGCATCTAATAGCAAACATCAGTTTGAGGTCTATGTACACTCATCCGCCGGCGTGAACCCCATATATGTGGACATGCCGAGCCGCCTTAACAAAATAGGGCTCATAATTGTCTATCAGGAGCAGACCACGGTCAGTGCGCACACACCCTATGAGCAGAACTCAGGCAGGTTTAGGCACTGGTCTAACTGTTGGTAATGCGGGAATAATCAATTACGCGTCAATAGGAAATTGCTACGAGGCAAAAGTCAGCCCCAGATGTGACTGTCTCTTTTTATAAGAGAAGTAAAAAACTAAACACAACTGCATGCCCATCATATAGATCGATCTTACTTTAAATATTTACACCCCATACTAGACACAGAGAGAGCGAGAAGGTCTCAATGGCCCTCTCCATAGTCCTCACCTGTCCAGGGCTTCTCCCCCGAGGGCATCGCAGTGGCCGGAGATCTTCCCCCAGAGGCCGACCACCAGGGCCTTATCTTCAGCAGACAGAACCATCTTGAGCGGTGAGTGCTGGCGGGCTCAGGATTCACAAGAGATGGAAGTTGGAGACAGTCGGTGCTGTGTGCTGGACAGGGCCCCTTTTAAAGGGGAAGGGGGCCGAGGAGCCTGGCAGCCTTCCACCGTGATTGGCCAGTTTTGGGTTCCACCCAAGGAGGCGGGGCTATCTTATCTCCCTGAAGCACTGGCAGGGAGCAGGTGTATCTTTTCAGAATGACCTGCAAAAAAGGGCTAATCTGAGGGTTGCTTCATTAACTTGACCAAGAAAGACATTTCTGGAATTTCAAAGATGTGTTTGAAGCAATTTTATATTGTTTTAGGTCATTTTTGTTATTAACAATTTACTTTCATCAATAATTGGAAAGGCTTGCAGTTGAAAAAATGCTCACTCTGGTAACAGAGAATATGGCACGTTGAGGTCTTACTCGGTGCTGTGCTCACATTGAAGATGACAAAATGTATGTGCATGCTAATATACATTAGCATTGCTAAATGTGCTTACACGGAGCATAGGTCAAGCCGGGTTGGTAGAAAGAACAAACATTAAGGAAAAGGTGACATCTGGGTTTCTTACAGTTTCATGTTATAGTACATTGGTTTAAATACAAAGAAGGAATATTTACCGATCAAAGACCTTTTTCGAGTATTTCTAATTCAGATGCAGACCGGAGTTTGTGCCCACTAGACATTATAATTCGTGGACAATTTTGCTGTCTTTCCGCAAACAAATTACTACGAATTTGTGTGGGGAAAAAATAAAAAATTCCATGTTTCACAGCTCGAAAAGGGGAGAATCAGACTGTAGTAATAAATGCTGTTTTTTTCTGAGGGGTGGAACCGGAGTGTGAATGTATTACTGCATCTGGTCCATACCGCAACACCTACCTGCAAGAAATGACCTCCCCAAATTATAAGACATTCACACAGAAGGTTCAAGTCAGGTGGGACATTCTGCAGGGTTCCATGAGCTCAACCTATACACGTGAAGGGGGAAATGGTCAGAAATTCCTCCAGTAGGATTGCTCCTACCATTGGAGCACATTTCGAACTTTAACGAAATTCACTTACAAACAAAGTCAAGTTATCCTGGAAATCTCAGCAAGTCATAGAATGCTAGGAGTTCATACATGTGTAACATTACACCCATGCATGATTTCCAACTGAATTAGTGTCAACTGATGTATGGACAAACGGAACACAAATGTGCATTTGCATAATTATATATTTTTTAGGCTGGTACCTTTATGTAAATTAATTCTACTTTTTTAGTCACACTGTTTTTAAATGATCAAAATCCAAGGCAGGAATTCAGAGAGGAAAAGTAGAACCAATCCAGAACCTGAAAAAAACTGCAACCCCTGAACGCTGCAGGAGCATTGGGGCAGACACAACCTGTAGGGCACACATCTCCAAGAAATATTGGGGGAATTAACAGTTAAGTGCGCATACACCCCAACAGAAA
This sequence comes from Triturus cristatus, assembly GCF_964204655.1. Taxonomy (NCBI): domain Eukaryota; kingdom Metazoa; phylum Chordata; class Amphibia; order Caudata; family Salamandridae; genus Triturus; species Triturus cristatus. Next base: position 821,378,000 of record NC_140593.1, read on the forward strand.
AGTGGAAATGACCGAGGGAATGTGGCTATAAGACACCAACACAGACAGCCATACCAAGGTTACCCATAGTTCTCCTAAAATGTAGATTCACAGTGGTGTAGTGAGGGTTCAGTGGACATAATGAAAGCAAAGAAACTGTGTCCCCTCCCTTGGGTGTCACCCCAATCAGCCATTTGCACCTGAGACTCCTCTTCCTCCTTCACCATAGCCTTCACCCGCCACATCAACACTCACCTGGCTTGGCAGTTCGGGCTGGACTGTTCCCATGAGGCACAGGGTCAAGACTGATTTGCATATGGCTGGGTTCAAACTGGAATGTCATGGTGAGAAAAAAAACGATGGATTTAGGCCCAGATCTCTGTAATGGGGTGAACGTATGACACTGTTCTGCATTCTGTCCATCAATTGTTGTTTTTGCAAACATCAACACTCACCAGCATTCGTCGGCACTCACTGCCCTTCCCAGGCGCACTCCCTTGTATTACCGCTCCCTACACTCCAGTTCTGCAAATCCAAACCATAACTAAGGATCCCAGTTTTCCATTTTTACTGATTTTGTATTTATATTTAAAAGCAGAAAAATACAGAAAATTGTGCCTTTTGTGAGTGACTCTCCGTACTGTCCTTCATAACTTCTAGGCCAAGAGTTGAGCACACCATGGAGAGTAAAAAACACAACATCACAGTTCTTTAAATACAGGCATATGTTAACGAATATTTATATTTAATACTAATATTTAACTGTTGGTGTACTGTTTTGTTATATATGGATGCTTAAATAGCTAAAACGTGACAGGTATCAAAGTATGAGCGCATGTTTCTCAGTTAAATAAATGTGGAAATATACCATTTTACATCTCCGTTTATTTTCAAAATACACAATAAATATGGAAAAATACCAATAAGATGGCCCAAAATTAGATATAGATAAATACAGACAGAAATGGTAAAAAATAAATACCATAAAACCAGGAGCCCTAACCATAACCCAAAAAGAGAGAAGAAATGGAGCGTTCAAATATTTCTGTTAGCATTGTTGTTACTGCACTAAGGGGTATCAAGTAGAGTTTGTTCAAGTTATTAACTACTATCTGGATAATTTAACTTCTATTCAGAAGCTAAACCCAATGTGAACTCATTCTGCAGTCCCACATTGTCTCTCCTACCTGTGAAGGTCTATCCCAGGCTACAGTTCCAGGCAGAAACACGAATTGTGAAATTAAGAATAAAACCAACATGGGCAAAATAGATGCATTGTGATTATTTTGGGAACTATACATTCTAACAAATAATTTACATAAACCTTTTTTTTATATTGTTTACAAAGCAAAATAATGTTTTTTTTCAGAAGCACAAATGTGATGACACAGTCATGACTAGTCATGTAACAGAATTTAACTGAGTAAAAGTGTCACGTGACATGTGCAGTGTAATAAAGCCACACAGCTTTGGCACTGGGCACTGTATATAAACAGTTCATTAGAATTGAGACACAGTTTGCATTAAAGTTACTCAGGCCCCTCTCTGTGTCTCATTCTGGGGATGCAACCTGTTAGTTTGAAATCTAGGCCTGTGACCATGGGTCTCAGAAGGGTGACTAGACTACTTATACTTGTGGCTGTGTTAAGCCCATATAAGTGGCATCTGCGATCACAAGTCACTTTTTCGTAGAATTGTTTTGCATGAAATGTACCAAATACTCCCATCAAACAGATAATTTCTATATTTCCAGTACTTTGTGCTAAGTAACTTCAGATGTTTCACCACTTGTCAAAGTCTGCACTTCACCTGTCCACCCCTGCACTTAATAATCAGTCTTTTTTGTCAGAGACCAGACTTTGCAGGAGAGGGCACAGTTTATTGACCTCTTCCGGTGCTAAGGAGAGAGGGTAGAGTGGTGCATTCTGCACCTACAAACATAGGCCCGTGCACTGCTTCAGCTTGGTGCCCCTCGGCTACTAAGTGCATGCACAATGAAATCTTCTCGCCGGCTTCCTTCGTCACTGACTAGGGGGCTCGCGTGGACCCTGATCTTTGACTCCTGTATACTTGCCACTATTCTATAACCAAAACAAGGCAGGATTTGTTACGTTTCACAAGTGCTAATGATCAAAATGACAAAATCACAGGAAATGATATCATATGTTTGGTGACCCCTGGTGTGGACATCTTCTGCTTGCGTCATGGACACCAACCAAAGTGCCAGAATGGCCTTGAAAGATTGACAAGCAGTAGCAGTGTCAGACCTCTCCCGCTGCAGCCTCTCTGAGGATCACTTCCTGGGTCTGGTTAGGAGGGGTCGAGGTTCATGTGGAGTGGCCCCCAATGCATGCAAAGCCAATCATCAGCGAGGGGCCTCTTCCAAGGCTCCTCACTGGGCCATCAACCGCTTCCCTCCAAGGTTGTGTTGCTGCAGAATGGCTCGGGCGATCTCTCGCCTTCTTCCATCGATGCTTACTTGGAGTGGGAGCTTGCCATGCTGTCCCCAATGGATGATTGCCTGAGTGAGTCAGCAGAGGGGTAGGGGGAATCCCAGGGGACACCAGCGCCAGATTGGTTTTTATTTCACTGGTCATATTCCCCTGGACTGGAGCCTTTCAGGCAGGTTTTGAGGGCCCAGGGCCTCTTCTGGTGCCTCTGTCTCTTCCTCACCTCTACCAGGTTAATTGCAGAGGCATGGGGATACTTCACGAAAGAGAAAGCGAGGGAGGGTGAAGGGAGAGAGGAAGCGGTCAGAGAGGGAGAGGAGAGAGTGCAGTGGTGCTAGAACAATTTTCAGAGGGGAGGGGTGTGCTGCCAATAATGTGATGTTACATTAATGAAAAATCCAAGCATCGCACAAAGAACAAGTGTCGCAAATGAGCCGCGCACATTCAGCAGGAGAGTGGTAACGCTGTCTGCGATGCTCCCCAGGAACGCTGCTTTCTGCTACCCTACTTTCAACCAGAATCGCCCACAAGTCCAATACTTGTCAGGATCCGGTATGAAAGGCTCCTTGGTGTAGACCTCTAGAGGCTGGATGGGCTATGTATGTAGTCATAACTGATGAGGTAGCTCTGTGTCCCTGTATGTGTGGCACCTGTTTCAAATACTGACAGCACTGACTCAGTTTGGTCAGTGGGTACAATGTGGATTTGAGAGCCTTGAATTCAAGAAATCTCATTTCTCTGATCCCTGGCTAATCATTTCACCTACCTAAGCCTCAATACTGTAATTTGACAAAAAGTTGAGACACTGACTTTAAGTATAAAAGGTGGCAATTTAGATCCTTATAGATGAATAACACTGATGATGTGCAGTGATTGGAAGCACTATAACATAAGTGTGTTATTACTTGTATCCTATGTGCCTTTTAATCATCAGCAGAGGATCATGGAGTTGTATGAACACTTCCACTCACCCTAAACAGGAGGAAAACTGGCAAATTTTTAAACAAACTTTGATATTTCTCTACTTTGTTTTTTATTGTTTCACTCACACCAATCAATAGTATTACTGTGTTTAGTTGAAGAATTGGAATAAAGCACATACAAGTTTGAGCCTTATGAAAGGTGCAATACCTTTGATAATGTATGTGCCACTTTCCTTTGCAGCCTTTTATAGTGAGCGGTTCTCCACAGAATCCAGCAAAGACAGAAAATGAGAGTAAGCAAACCGTTTGCGAGAAATTACATTCTTAGGTGCTACAAAGGCTTCGAAGACCCTACCTTGTTATGTTGGGTGTCCAAAGGTAACTTGTGAATCTCTGGCCAGGCCATTGCATCTGAAAGGTTGTGACCGATTGACTGCGGTTCAGTCCTTCCAACCTTTCGCAAGCAGCTGTCCTACAGTGTAGTCCCCATATTTCACCACATCTGCCTGATTTACAGAGCAAACAAAGTTACCCCTATGTTGAGGGTAGGGTGGCCAACTGGCATCAGTGCAAATGCAGGACGGTGAGTGTAAAAATTCAGGACAAAACGTCAAAATTCAGGACAAAAATTCAGAAACGAAGGTCAAAATTCAGGACAACACTTTGGGACAAAAGGTAAGTTTTAAAGAAACATCAGAGTAGGTCTCGCAATATATATAAGTAAATACACAACCAACATAAGTGCAAGTCAAAATAAGTTTATATTATGTATTAGGTAAACAAAAGCTCTAACTTGTACAGATGTGTGGCTGATTGCAGTTGCTTGTTTTTTTTAAAGTAACTGGACAGTGTTACTTACATCTAATTTGTTACATTTTTTTTCCTTGCCTTAAGGCCACCACATGCCTTAATTGCCCAGACTGGCTCATTATCATTCAGCATGCCACAATCAGCCGGCAGACAGAAGAGCAATGGGTCCATCACAGTCTGTGAGAGGCTAGGGAAGGGCTGCTCTTGAGCACAGAGGAGTGTGAGGCGGCCCAGCAGGGAGTTCTCAGAAAATGGAAGCATTTCAAAGTTGAGCAGTGCAGATTGCTGTAACCCCCAAAATTATGGACAAAAGGCGTCCATTAAAGGGATTGTCACAGACAACGGACGTGATTCCAATTAATGGACGGTCCATGAAATTTACGGATGGTTGGTCACTCTAGTTGCGGGGCAGCCTGTTCGGTTTGAGTGGCGTGTGTGTAAGAGTATAAAAAGAGAGGATACAGAAGGAGCTGAGAAGGAAGGGATGTCTGGAAGAACTTCACATACCTCACCGAACACCTCGATAAGGCCAAACTGTACCCTAACATCACTGCTTTCCGAAGGGGCGCCAAGAATCTGAAGTGATTGTGAGAACTTTGTGGCCTTATTAGGGGTATAAAGTGCTATATGAACTATATAATGCAGTACAATACGAAAGGATGAGTGAACTGGTTGAAATTTGAAGAGGCTGGACTATGGATGCATTTCAGGAATCTCTTTCAGGGTAGTGAGTGCTGTGTAAATGTACTCAGTTGGACCATTCACATTACTGTCAACTGAGACTTTTTCAACCAATCCTGGCCATTGGGCCACATCACTTTGCATTCTGGAACTTGTAGTCAATTCTTTAGTAATATAAAAATCCATAAATTCAATGTGCTGCTGCATAAAAAAGACAGATATGGCTGAGTGTGTCAGACATGACATGGTTCCACTTTACAGCTTTGCAATTACAGACAGCATGTGACAGACAAGGTGTGGTGTGAAGCTGTCTTGGTGTGGTGATAGCAGGACAATTTGAGGATCCTAGGACAGCATGATATATGAAGAAAGGTGACACACCAGAGAGTAGTTGTCAGTGCCATGTTGCCATGGAAGCCATGTCCAATACTAGTTATTCATCTACAAATCATTGCCATCACGCATTACAATATAATTAGTTGAATGGAAGCAGACCAAGACCATGGCCAGACTGGCATTTTATTCCAGCGGGCATTTCCCAGTGCGTTGGCGCCCTTGGAGGCAATTTTTGAAAGCCCAGTGCCACTCACAGTGTCTCTATACCTTCTCCAGCACCCCAAGGTTAATTGCCACAGGCACAGGGAGGCCTCAAGCGAGAGAGAAATATAAGAAGGGAGGGCTAAGGTAGAGAGAAAGCAATAAGGGATGGAGAAGAGACAGAAAGAAGGGAGAGAGAAAATGAATAGATAGAAAGGGAGAGCTTTCTCAAGGAGATGAAGGGACGGGAGTGGTTTGAACATTTTTGGCGGGACTGCTTTTGGTTCCCCAGTCCAGCCCTGATGAAGACTACAAGAACCATAATGATTAGTAGATCACACAAAAAGCCCAGAAGTAGGCAGTGTCCGTAATGCCATATAGTGAGATGGTACCCTATGGCAAAGTGAAAGGAATGTAGTTGAAATGAGATAAGGAGGGCAGGGTGGATGCTAATAGTTGGTGAGATTGGATTAAAGTATGGGCAAAAGTGATTATGTGTGGGAGGTGTGTTTTACTTTTGGAGCATTCATGTGTTAGAACAGAAGAATAGAGTCCAGGTGTAAAAATTTGTGGACTCTGGATTGGTGGCTAAATTCTCATGATCTGGGCGCAGGAAACATGTTGTAATCCCAGCTTCCACGGTTACTGAACTGAGTGATCTCTGGCTCAGCTCCTTCTCCAAGTTTTCTCGACTGCCCACTGCTTGTGCTGCTTAATGTAAATGATCAGGATCCGAAAAGAGCCAGCAGGAAAGAACACTGACATGAATACAAAGAGGTTGAAGCAGTGCCACATTAAGGATTTTTGGAATGCCAGGCAATACACATTTTGGTATGTCCTGTTTGGAACAATTTTGAATTTGTTACTCATTTTCAGTTCATTTATCTTCTTAGGATGCCACAAAATATTCATATATACATTCAACTTTTAGAAATGGGGACACAAACCCAGTGCTCAATTTGAGCCGGTGGTTTCCGGTCTTCTACACTGGCACTTAATCATCAACACCAGCGCTTTTTATGAGCACCAGTTCCGGTCACATTCATTTATGGTAGGCACCGGGATTTGCCCAGAGTCACAGGATGTTGAGCCAACGCGGAAATTCGAATCTGGTTCCCCAGCTCTGAAGTCGGCAGCTGTGGCCATTATGCCACATCCTCTCCCCACTTTCATGGTTCTTTTTTTTGGCGGCACTAACAGTAGAAATGAGCTGGACCAAGCTCTCTCCTGACGAGAGCCCGGCACTTCTTTTTTTTTTTTTTTTACAAATTAACTACTGTGCAAAGCAAGCCAAAAGTTCAAGCTACCCATTGATAAAACCTCTTCTTTTTGGACTTGGACCTACTCTATTTTGACTTGCAACATTTTACTTAGAATTCAGTGTCTAGCCAGTCTGTCCCTTCTGTTGGTGGAAGGAAAGGGTAAGGGTGGTTTGGTGACTATTGAGTGGAAATGTGCAGAACATCAAAACATTAAATTGTGGCCTATAGAGCTTGCAGTTTTGCATTATTTGATGTAGATTTGTAAATCCTTCTTTATAACTGGGATTCTCACTGCTGCAGGGAAAGTCAAAACCCAGGGGTCAAACCTGATAATTTTCTCTTCCATCCTCTTGACTTGTCCACAAGTGACCACTTTCTCTGCTCAGTAAGAGAATTAGGAGACAAGCGATTGGGAAAAGGCAGAGTAGTAAAGGGATCGGTAAAGTAAGAGAAGTAAAGGAGAAGGGAGGTAAAGATAGAGTTGACGTAAAGAGATAGGTGAGTCAGGGAGAGATATAAGGTAATCAAAAAAAAAGTGAGGTAGCCAGAACGAATGATACAGAAGTAGTGAGCAAAAGAGAAGCGGAGAAATAGGAAAAGTTATAGAGTAGAGAGAAAGCTGGAGACAGGAAGAAAGAAATGTAGAGCGAGAGGCGTGGTGTGCAGGGGTAAGACTGAGGTATAGAGAGAGAGGCGAGACAAGAGGTAGATGAAAGAAATATAGAGAAAGGAAAAGCAGAGAGTGCTGTTGTAGACAAAAGGGCAAAATGAGAAGTGAGTTATACAAAAGATGTCAAATAAAGAATAAAGAGAGGACTAAGGCTGACAGGAAGGAAGAGAAAGAGGGTAAAAGGTACAAAGAGGGATGGTTAAAGACAGAGTAAAAGCAGACAGTTGAGCTACAGATGGAGTAGATACATTGAGAGAAAGAGGTAAAGCGAAGGCTGGGGTAGAGAAGTTAGGCAAAGTATAGAGAGACATGAGAAGGAGATAGGTGAGGAAGAGAAAGAGGTGGTTCATAGGCATGATAGTTACTCAGAGACAGGAGTAGGTAAAGGAGTGTTGCAGGGAGAAAAACAGGGATAGAGTGATTGGTGGATACAGAGGTAGATGCAACAAGACAGGGAGGAAAGAGAGTGAAGTGAAGTCGATGAAGGTAAAATAGAAAGAGGGGAGAGAGGGGATGGAACAATGTTATGAGTGATGTTATGGGGCTTTACCTACTTATGGATTGTGAAAACTGTCATATTACGTTGCATCACATACCAATGAATTGAAGTCTACAATGAGCACAATTGAATCATGTCCACAAATGGATAATTGTAAGGCTCAGGAACTGATTCTGTAAAACCAGTAATCTGAAGGTGTTAAAAATCTAAGCCAATGTGAGTAACAACCCTGGAGTTCTGAGCAGACAGTTGGTGGATTGTTTTATTTCTTTTCATGTATTGTGCCTCGGTTTGTGGCGTCTGGTGTACTTTGAAGTGCCCCCTGTACTATGGTCGTTGTTCTCTGTTGGGATTAAAAGAGGCTGCAGGCGTCACTTTGGAATTTAATGTAATGTAAGGTGGATTTGTAGAGCGCTGCTTGTCACCCGGGAGGGTATCCAGGCGCTGGTCGTCCAATATTGGCTGGGCCCTGTGTGGAATAAAGGTGCGTCTCTGACTTCTCTTCATCCTTGGAGCTTTTTTTTACTAATTGATGACAATTTTTACTACTGCTGCTTTCTGTTTCTCCAGCACGGGTGGAGGGAGCAAGGCTGAAGTCCTGCGCCGCCGTCTATCACAGCTGAGCGTCTGTACCACCGACAGTCACAAGCGAGTTATCTTTAACAATAAAAGACAAGCAGACTAGCACAAGGAATGCGGCTGCCCGAAGCCACCACAGGGGGCCACTCAAGAGGGCGGCCCTGTAGTGGCAGCGGGCATCCACCCCCCACTCCTATCTCGCCCCCTTCTCCTGGGGGGGGGGGTTTGGCCTAGGGAGGAGCCCCCCTTTGGTCGCGGGTGTCCCGCGTCACGTCCGGTGCACGGGGCAGGGTGAGGGGTACATAGGTATCCCCCACCCCGTTCTCGGCCTCTTTGTGCACCGGACGCGCCGCGGACACCACGCTTCCCTCACGCTCTCCCACCCTACGGCTTACCCGGTGTGTTGGCAGTGGGTAGCATAGCAGGGACTTTGTAATTTTGTACTTTTTGTTGCAGGCAGAGTTACAGGGCGATCTGGATGCATACGGGTACAGAACGGTACAGCTGCGCGGCACACGGTTGTGCCAGAGCCGAACCCCAGGAGCCTCATGGGAGGTTCACGGATTCTATGTCGGCGCCCCGTCAGTCCTTCGGGCAGTTGGGGGCCTGAGCAACCGGGGCTTGCCTAGCTACGCTCCGCCCAGAAGGGCGTGAGTATAATGGACCTAGGGTGGTCAGGTGATCTGGGAAGGGGATCATCAGAAGGTGCAGTACAAAGTGGCTCGCCACAGTGCTGCTAGGCTCATCAGGCAGGCAGGTGGCGAGAAGGCTGCCTGTCCTTGGATCGCCCGTAAGCTAACCCACCAGATTACATAACGTTGTATGTAATAAACCTGCAGCAGTTTTTCCCAAGTATAACTTGTGTGGTGTGTTTTATTTGCGGGCATTCTTGCTTTGTGGGGGGGTTCTGTTGCCATGATGGTGCTAACACTGCTTGTGCCCTAGTATTCAAGAGCTGTGAGGAAAATTGCGTTTCTATGAGCTACTAGAAAACACGCATGCATTAGTACAGGTCACATGCCAAAGCAGCTCTCGTGCATTCTGGGAAATATTGTTCATATGAGACGCTGAACCCCATTAATGCTATAATGGGTAAATTGACCAGTACTGCAAATACAACAATTACGGTATTCTCTTATACAGAATGACGCTTGCAGTGTGATTACTAAATTGTTGTTGACTAGTGACCCAGAAATACAGAGGATAACAACTATTGTATCTGTGGTCTGCACACATAAACCAGAAGCAGATCCTACAGTAACTTATAACACTTAAAAATATGATCTGCACACATTTCTCTAATTCTACTGGACCAACTGAGCTTTGCACACCTAAACTAATCAGCTGATCCAGAAATTTCCATCTGTTACATATACACTTTTCAATAAACATACTAAGGCCCAAGTTTTTTCTATTTTTCTTGCAGTTGACAGAATTGTACTCTTTGTTCAATAACAAGATTACAATTACTGAGTATGTTATTGTTTTGGTATTTGGTGTTATTATCAAAGAAAAGTTCTATCACTCTTATGGTAGGCAATTTAATCCTCTACCCCACTTTCTCCAAACAAAATGGGGAACCGTCAAAACCATGAAGCAAGTGGAGGGAAGAGTGTTTGTGCAAGCCATGGGGGGAGGGGAGGTGGTTAAAATGCCTGTAGCACACAGGAAAGGTATTTTATTACATTGCCTAGGATATGAGGTCCAAGTAGTATTTGGAGTAATAACAAGGACTCCAACCAGGGGGAAACAAGGTGAAATTAATGAATTTGATGATGGGCTATTAAGGTTAGAGGGCAGATCTAAACCTTGTTCTAGTTTGGCACTGGATAGATAGAAAACTTCCGTCTGGAGTCCCTGGGAAAAAACAAGGATAGACCCAGGTAAGTATGCTATGGGTTCCCTACTTTTCTTCACTGCTTCTATCTTTTCACCCTCTCCTACCGGTATTAATCTGTTCTCTTATTTCCTTTAGAGGCTATGCTTTATTCTGTCTCCTTATGGTTTTCTATGGAGGTATTCGTTAGAAACTGCTAGGCGAGTGATACTCTTTCTATTCTCCCCTCGGGTGTCCATAGGACAATGTTCCTAAATGTTCACCAATCTTGTGAACAAAACCAGACAAAAAAAAATCATAGTGATCTTCACTTCTTAAATAATATTTATTAATACAAGCATTCCATACTCGTATGGGGAACTTTATGCTTTACTGCAAAGGGACCCATCCGCATCTAAATCTAAGGGACAATTGTGCTGGGAGGCGGAACTGGGCAGAACTCTCCCTGCTAAGGAATGGGAGGACATCTTTTATAGAGTATACCACATGGTGCACAACATGACCGGTACTGAGACTGCATATAAGATTGTCTCCTGCTAGTATCTCACCTCGGAGAGACTTCAGATATGGCAGGCAGGGCACTTGAAGAAATGCTGGTGGGGATGCGGCACACAGGGACACAGCTTCACCTTTTATGGCATTGCCTGAAACTTAACCAGTACTGGGATCAAGTTCTGAAAGACACTGATTCAGGTTTTGATACTTTAATCTCGAGTATCATCCTGGGTCTACTGAACCCTTTGACATATCCGCTATGCACTAACAGAGGGAGGCAAATTGCTCTGGCCCTGAGGGCGGCTCACCAGGTCATACTTTCTCTGTAGGGCAAGGACAGGATTCGGGGCCATACCTCCTGGATACATAAGTTGTGGTTTACCTTGGGGATGGAGAAGCTGTCCTTGTCCAGGACCCAGGCTGCTCCTCCTACCCTGAAATGTGGGCACCCTTTATCCGAATTCTCTCCTCTGAGTTCTGAGAATTGACATGCCAATCTTATTTGCGGTTTTTCTGCATGCTTTCCAAAACAATCCCCTTTTGTCTGTAAGGAAGGAGATTTTGGGGGGTGGGGGACTGGAGTTTGGGCTCACCTGATTGTTCTCTTGACTTCTGTTTTCACAAAACTTGCCTAAATCATGCTGCAGGCCCCAAGGTTGTAGGCGGCAAGCTGTGTTCAGTCATTGCTTTTTGACCACGGCCGGCCCACTGGGTTGTAGGCGACTTGCTGTGTACTCTTTTGATCTTGCTGTAATAAACAGAATTATTCAAAAAAATCATTCTTGTCTCACAAGAGGTAAAGTATACTCCAGGCTGTAGAGGATATGCAGGAAGAGAAAGGAGGTGTCCGGAGGTCTATCTCATGGTGCTTTGGTTACTTAGGCAAAATTAGACGTCTGTTCAGATTGAATTACTCACCAGCCAGGGAGTAGGAGTGAAGGTGGATTGAAGGTGTGAGACTTCTTGGCGATCAGACTGTATGCGGAAATTTCCCTACAGCAGTGCTGAAACAATGTCCTGAGTGGGTTTGCTGGTTATTGGCGGAACCACACAAACATCATAGAAGTTATCATTGCCCTTGCCATCAAGCAAGTGAGTGAGTACAGCAGGGCAGCTAAGCCTTTCCAGGCTGTTTAAAAAATTAGGTCAAAGGCTACTTTTCATGCAACATTTTTCTTTTAAAAATAAATATATAATTTGAAGTGTTATAGTTTGCAAAAAGAGTTCTGAAGGGAAGCATCCAAAGGTACAAACATTTTCAGTGCCCTAAAGAAATAGTGTCTTGTATAGTCAAAAATATTTGTAAACCTACAGGAGACATGTTTTCCCTTTTGAAGCCATGGACACAAAATGGGACAATGCTTACCAATAGAAACAATGTGAATCCGAAACCTCATCCTCTGCAAAAACCCCCGCAGCCTGAGAGTATGGCCCAGGTCCCTGCCTTAGAGAGAACGGGCAGGGGGCAAGGGAAGCTGGCCACCTTGGTTCCCACGGCCCAGGAGGGAGCAGACCCTGAGGGCGATGCCCTGGATCCTATCGGGGACCAGAGTGCCAACCTGGGGGACCTGCCTGAGCTGACCCATTGGCAGCAGGAAGGAGGGCCCACCAGGGAGGAGTTTTGTGAGCAGCAAAGAGTTTGCCCTTCTCTTGAGGGTGTGCGGCGACAGGCTGCAGCCCAGGCAGCAGGTGACATGTCTGGTTCACATCTGATTTATTGGGAGAACCGTCTCCTGTATAGCGAGCTTAAGGCTGCTGAGCCGGTGTTCAGCCTGTGTGCTGGTGGTACCCGAGTGCTTCAAAGCCTTCCTACTGGGGTTGGTTCATGACATTCCATTGGCAGGATATCTGGGGCAGACCAAGAACTTTGAGAGGCTGGCAACCCACTTTTATTGGCTCCAGATGCGCAAGAGCTCAGATTCGTATTGCAGAACCTGTGAGACTTGCCAGGCAAGTGGGAAGAGTGGGAGGAAGATCAAAGCCCCACTCCAGCCCTTTCCAGTTGTTAGTACCCCATTCGAGCGAGTGGGCATTGACATTGTGGGGCCTCTGGACCCCATGACAGCCATGGGCAACAGGTACATCCTGGTCTTGGTGGACCATGCCACCCGGTACCCTGAAGCCATCCTGCTCAGGACAGTGACAGCCCCCGTGGTGGAACATGCACTGATGGGGATCTTCTCCCGCATGGGGTTCCCCAGAGAGGTGGTGTCTGACAGGGGGACCAACTTCATCTCCCAGTATATGAAGTCTCTGTGGAAGGAGTGTGGGGTAACTTATAAGTTCACCACTCCTTACCATCCCCAAGGTAACGGCCTGGTTGAAAGGTTCAACCGGACCTTGAAGGGCATGATCATGGGCCTAGAACGCGTAAGTGGGACGTCCTCTTGCCATGCCTGTTGTTTGCATACGGTAAGGTGCCACAGAAGTCCCTTTGAACTGCTCTATGGCCATCCGGTAAGAGGGCCTCTGAGTCTGGTCAAGGAAGGATAGGAGCAATCTCCCAGGAAACCTCCCCAAGATGTATTTAGCTACATGTTGGCCTTCAGGAACCAGACTCGGCGTTTCAGAAAAAATTGCTAAGGCAAATCTGGAAGCCAGCCAGGAGGAGATGAAACGTTGGCATGACCAGAATGACACTCTGGTCGAGTTTCAACCTGGTCAGAAGGTTTGGGTACTGGCCCCAGTGGAGCCTTGTGTGCTCCAAGATGAGTGGACCGGTCAATTTGAGGTGGTGGAGCGCAAAAGTGGACTTGGTGGACTTTAAGTCTCCCAGGAACCCCCAGCGGGTCCTGCATGTGAACCGCCTGAAGCCCCACTTTGAGAGGTCTGAAGTGGGCATGCTTCTTGCCACATATGCTGGGATGGATGAGGAGAGTGAGCCTCTTCCTGACCTCCTGTGTGCAGGAGAGAAGGATGGGTCAGTGGAGGGTGTGGTCCTCTCCACCACACTGACCCCTGAGCAGCAGAAAGATTGTCACCAGCTGTTGGGGCAAATTCCTGATTTGTTTTCCCTGGTGCCTGGTGTCACTGATTGGTGCATCCATGAGGTAGACACCGGGGACAGTCCTCCTGTCAAGCACAAGGCTTACAGAGTGACTGACAGGGTCCGGGCCTACATTAAGGAGGAGGTCTCCAAAATGTTTGCCCTAGGGGTGATTGAGTCCTCTAGCAGCCCTTGATCCAGCCCCGTGGTCTTGGTACCAAAAGCTGCAGCGCCTGGTGACACTCCTGAACTTAGGTTCTGTGTGGACTACCGAGGTCTCAATGCGGTCACGAAGACCGATGCGCACCCCATCCCCAGAGCTGATGAGCTCATAGATCGGTTAGGGGCTGACCGGTACCTCAGCACGTTTGATCTAACATCTGGGTACTGGCAGATCGCCTTAACTGATGGGGCAAAGAAGAGGTCAGCATTCTCCACACCAGATGGGCCCTACCAGTTCTGTGTGATGCCCTTTGGGATGAAGAATGCCCCTGCCACCTTTCAGAGGTTGGTCAACCAGGTGTTGGTTGGGCTGGAGGATTTCAGTGCCGCCTATCTGGATGACATCGCAGTGTTTTGTTCCTCCTGGGAGGACCACTTGCACCACCTCTGGGAAGTGTTGATGGCGCTGCGCAGAGCATGCCTCACAATCAAGGCCAGTAAGTGCCAGATTGGACAGGGTTCTGTGGTGTACTTGGGACACCAGGTGGGGAGTGGCCAGGTGGCACCCCTGCAGCCCAAGATTGAAACCATCCTGGCTTGGGAGCCCCTAAGGACCCAGACCCAGGTGAGGGCCTTCTTAGGGCTCACGGGTTACTGCAGGAGGTTTGTCAAGGGGTATGGCAACATTGTTGCACCCTTGACTGAGCTGACTTCCAAGAAGTGGCCAAATATTATGAACTGGACTGATACCTGTCAGAAAGCTTTTGATGCCCTCAAGACGATGCCATGCGTACAGCACCCGTACTCCAGGTGCCCAATTGTGCTAAGGAATTTATTGACTAGACAGACGCTTCAGAGCATGGGATGGGGGCTGTTCTGTCACAGAAGAATGAGGAGGGACTAGACCAACCTGTAGCCTTCATCAGTAGGAGGTTACTTCCACGGGAACAGAGGTGGAGTGCAATTGAGCGTGAGGCATTTGCTGTGGTCTGGGCACTGAAGAAGCTGAGACCATACCTGTTTGGGACTCACTTCCGGGTTCAGGCAGACCACAGGCCCCTCAGATGGTTGATTGAGATGAGGGGTGAGAATCCCAAGTTGTTGAGGTGGTCCATTTCCCTACAGGGTATGGACTTCACGGTGGAACATCGCCCTGGTACAGAACATGCCAATGCTGATGGTCTGTCCAGATTTTTCCGCCTTAGTGATGAGAACTTCCAAGGGGATGGGTAGTTCTCCCCACATTTCAGCTGGAGGGGACGCGTGTTAGACCTGGCACCATTGCCGTGGGTCTCCCTTCTATTTTTCACTGTTGTCTCCTCTATTTTTGCTGGTAATAGATGCTCTGGGCGCTGTGCCACTGCCATTCAGTGCCACAGCGTGAATGCTTCCTGTGTAAAGATGACATGTGAATTGGTATATCCATGATTGGCTTATTTGGTTTGCCTGTTAGTCCCTAGTAGCGTGACCTGTGTGTGCCCAGGGCTGGTAAACCAAATGCTGCTGGTGGGTCTGCAGCGCTGGTTTGCACCACTCACAGAAGCAGCTTATAAAGTGTTTCTCAGACCTGCCACTGCAGTGTCTGCGTGCAGTCTAGAACTGCCATCTTGGCTGTGAAGTGCACCCACTTCCCAGCCCCTGAACCTTCCCTTAGCATCATGTAAGCCACCCGTATGGTAGGGTACATTGTATGTGTAAGGTAGGACATGCTCTGATGTGTATAGCATGTCCTGGTAGTGAATTACACACAATTTCGTTTTTCACTACTGTAAGGCTACCTGTTCTCCATAGGCCAGAATGGGAGGTTTGGCTATTACACTCTATAGTCCTACCTGACCCACAGAACATGGTAGAAAAACGAATTTAGTATGCCTGAGCTCAGAATATTAAAATACATCTTTTAGTAAAGTTTATTTTTATATTCTGTGTTTTAAAATGCCACTTTTAGAAAGTAGGTATTTTCTTGCCTAAGCCTTCCAGTGTGCTCTGCTGTTATGTGTATTGGCTGTCTGGTTTTGGAGGGACAGGGCAGGCTGAGTCAGACCTGGGTTGAATAGAGAGATCTGCATTGGAGTATGGGGAGGGGTAGCTCCTGGACCTGAATAGGGCTGTTTAGAAAAAATGAGGAAACACCGGGCACAGTGTGTATAACATGTAGACGATATGTCGATTCCAAACTCAACAATTATTAGATAACAATACAATATCAATAAATACATACGTGGAGGAGCCTAGCGCGCAACCAAGATGGCCGCGTAGGTGCGAGGCTCCCGAGGACCTCCGCAACCTCCTACGTTTATCCTGTCTTCATCCTGCCTCGGTTGAGGGGACTGTGTCGGTGAGCCTGAGTTGAGGTGGTACCCGTTTCCCGTTCTCGAATCGGACTTCGGGTACCGGAGTGGGCACCGATTGAAGTTTGCGGCCTACTTCTCGCCGGACCCCGGATTTGCGCTGGGGGGTGATCCAGTGGCAAAGTGAACAACAACGGCGGGACGGTCCTGGCGAATCGCGTACCCCACACTTTCGCTTTCACTTTCACACCCCCTTGCCGTCTCTGCAAGTGAGATCGCGGAGCTCTTTGTGTTGGTGTGGCCTCGCCGGGAGATCCTGCCTGCCTGCCGGCTGTGACCCAACCCGTCGACCTGGGGTGGCCCCCCCGGAGCTCGTGGCCTTGATTGCCTGCCCTCTACAGCATAGCTGGTGCGGGTGTGTGACCCGTGGCGATGGCCACGAAACAAGACGGAGATCGGTCGAAGACCAAGTCGACCCGGCGTGGCGCCGTACATCAGGCCAACATCATGGACCGCTATACCCTCCAGAAGGGATCTCCCGGCGGACCGCACAAGTCCTCTGAGGGCCTCCCTGATGCCCCGGATTTGCCCACAGATCTGACTCTGCAAGACGTCATGGGCGCCATTGCTGAGATGAAGGCCTCGGTGGGCCAGCGGTTCGACACCTTGGCGCATAAGATCGACGCGGTCCTCGTGGATGTCGGCCTGGTGAGGGCTGATCTCTCCAAGACCAACGACCGGGTTGATTCTTTGGCCCGAACCGCGTCCGGCCTCACGACTGAGGTGGCGGCCCTCCAAACGGAGGTGCGCCGACTTCGTCAGGCGAGTGCGCTTATGGATCGGCGCCTGGAGGATTCCGAGAGTCGGGCCCGGAGGAATAACATCCGCATCATCGGAGTACCCGAGGGACGGGAGGAAGCGGCGGCGGATCTTTTTGTAGAGGACCTGATCGCTACCCATCTCCAGCCTCGGGGACTGAGTAAATTCTTTGCCGTGGAGAGGGCCCACAGAGTTCCCGGGGGAAGGCCGAAGGTCGGAGCCCCTCCGCGGCCTCTCATTGCCCGGATTTTTAACTTTCGGGACAGGGACGCGATCCTGCAAGCCTCCAGACTGCAAGGGCCGATTAAGTTGGAAAATATGGAGGTGAACTTTTATCCCGATTTCACTCAAGCGGTCCAGAAACAGAGACTGAGTTTCCTGGGTGTTAAGCGCCGGCTCCGGGACATGAACTTAAAATACGCCATGCTCTTCCCGGCCAAGCTGCGGGTAGAGGTGGATGGTTGCACGCACTTTTTTGATCGTCCCGAAGCGGCCGGGGACTGGCTGGACACTCTGTCTGGGGGTAGTGCTCGAGATGGTGGGGGGGGGGCGGCGGGAGGAGACGGCCCACTGGATCGGGACTGAGGGGTTGATATTGGGCCTCACTCTGGACGACTATGATGCCACTTTCGACCAAGCTTCTGTTTTTGTTCTTTCCCCTCCCTTGGAGGTTGTGTGGGGTCTAGAAGGGGTACTCTTTCCTCCTCTAGGGGGTCTAGCTAGTTTCATTATATAGGGGCGACAGGCACACTGCAAGTTGGGGGGGCTGTTTGGGCTCATGCAGGGGTGCAGGGAGGGGGGAGTTTTGTTGGGGTGGGTGGGTTGGGGTGGGGTGTTGTTCGTTTCTACCACAAGGCAAAAGCATCGTTGTGTTATTTCTAAAGTGCTCTCTGGGGGACGAGTGATGGCTTCTGTTTATGATGGGGGGTAGGGGACTGAGTCTGTTGTCCTGGAATGTTAATGGATTGGGGGACAGGATAAAACGAGGTGTGGTCCTGCAGTTCTTGAAGCGAATTTCGCCCGATATAGTTTTTCTGCAGGAGACACACCTCATTGGCAACTCCTTTTGTGCCATGAATCGACGGGGCTACCGCCTTGTGGCCCATTCGGGCTTCACGTCTGGTTCAAGGGGTGTGGGCATTATGGTTAAGAACTCGCTCCCGTTGGAGATTGATGAGGTGCACCATGACGACAGGGGACGTTACACGGTTTTGGTGGGTAGAATGGAGGGCAGAGTGGTCGTTTTCGTGTCTGTTTATGTCCCGCCGGGGCTGCAGACGACCACCTTTGCGGATCTGGGGCGCCTCCTCCTTGGCCTTCCGGAGGGGATTCTAGTGGTGGGGGGGGATTTTAATGCTGTGGTTTCCGGAACTGTGGATCGTCACCCCCCTAGGGATCTCCCCCGTGCCCAGGCGTGGTTGTCTGGCCTCTTGGATACCTTGGGGCTGGTGGATTGTTGGCGTTTGAAACATCCCACGCAGCTACAGTACACCTTCCATTCAGGGGCTCATGGTAGTCTCTCACGGCTAGATTATGTCCTGGTTCCGGCGGCGCACGTTGGGAGGATAGGGGACGTGCGCCATTTGGCACGGGGTATTTCGGACCACTCCCCGCTCTTGTTGCACTTTGATATTCTTCCGAGGGGAGAGGGCAGGGTGGTCCCGATTAATCCCTGGTACCTGCGTGACCCCACCATACGCGCAGAGCTGGTTAAATCCCTTAAGCGCTAATTTGACGAGAATGTGGGGTCTGTGTTATCGGCGATCTCATTGTGGGAGGCGTTCAAGACGGTACTCAGGGGAGAGGCCTTGTCCCTTATTTCCCATTCCCGGAGGCGCGAGCGGGAGGAGGTGACCCGTGTTGAAGCTGAGATAACCGAGTTGGAGGGTGATCTAGAAGGGGGGGTGACGGATGACAAATTACATGTTCTCCGACTCAAGCAAGCGGCTTATAAGGCCCTCGTCACGGAGGCGGCCAGGGGCCTCAGTAGAGAGCAACAGGGGAGACTGTATGATGTGGGTGATAAGGCTGGTAAATTGATTGCGTGGCTGGACAAAAAGGAGAGAGCGAGTCGAGTTGTCCCGTTGATTGAGAAACAGAATGGTGTGTGTGTCACTGAACCAGAAGAAATTGTCTCCTGCTTTGCAGACTATTTCCGTGGGGTGTATTCCCCGGTGTCCTCCCGCTCTGAAGAGGATTTCCACGCCCTGCTCAGGGATATCGCGCTGCCTTCCCTTTCGGAGGAGGACAGAGTGTCGTTGGACGCCGCTCCAACTTCCGAAGAAATTGCCCTCGCCATACGTTCGGTCGCTTCCGGCAAGGCCATGGGTCCTAATGGTCTTCCCATCGAGTTGTATAAACTGCGACCGGATACGCTGGTGCCGCATCTCCGTGCTATGTTCCTCGCGGCCCACTCGGCGGGTTCCCTCCCGCTAGACCAGCGTCTAGCTACTATCGTGGTTATCCATAAGGAGGGGAGGCCACGGGACCGGGTCACATCCTATCGGCCTATTTCGCTATTGAATGCGGAGCCCAAAATTCTCGCCAAGGTGTTGGCCAATCGGCTGGTCGGCGTAGATGTGTGACTTGATTCACCAGGATCAGTCCGGCTTTATCCCTCATCGCAATACAGCGCTTAACCTGCGGCGTTTGCATGGGGTGCTCGCACGTGTCCCGTTCATGCGAGAGTCGGCCATTTTGGCGTCCTTGGACGCCACTATGGCGTTTGACACGCTCGAATGGCCTTATATTTGGGCGACGCTCGCGAAGTTTGGGTTTGGCCCAGGATTCATCAGTTGGGTAAAATTGTTGTACTCTGGCCCGCTGGCGCAGGTGGTGGTGAACGGTAGAGTGTTGGCGCCGTTCGAGCTGGGCAGGGGCACGCGGCAGGGCTGCCCGTTATCGCCGCTCCTTTTTGCGCTCGCCTTGGAGCACCTGGCAGAGTGGCTGCGGTGGAAACCTTCTATTCGTGGTCTCCGCTGGACCCCCGAGTATGAGGACCGCGTATCTCTATACGCTGACGATATTCTCCTGTACCTGGCTTCCCCACGTAAATCACTGATAGTACTGGATGATGTATTGCATTCATTTGGTCTTAACTCCGGCCTTGTCATCAACTGGGCTAAATCGTGCGTCTATGTTCTCTCTGGGGAGGATCCTATCCTGCCGCGGGGCTGTCCTATCCAGATCGCCCCGCGGGGATTTCGGTACCTGGGTGTCTTCATTACCCTGGACGTGGAGGCCCGATATAGTCAGAACTTGCTTCCCCCCCTACAGCGCCTGAAGGAGGATGTTGCGCGTTGGAGGCGCTTGCCGCTCTCTCCGCTCGGCCGGGCGGCATTGTTTAAGATGATGTCGCTGCCGCGTTTCCTGTACGCTCTGCAGAACACAATGGACGTCGTCCCGGCGCGTTACTTTCGCGAGGTGGAGAGTTTGCAGCGCCGACTGTTCTGGGAAGGTAGACCACGTATCGCCCTGGCGAGGCTGACACTCCCGTGGTATGACGGGGGGATCGCCCTCCCGGATATCAAACGGTATTATTGGGCCTCCCAGCTGGCTGCGATTAATCACGGCCTGTACGGGCCCACTCTAAACCCGGCCTTTGAAATGGATAAGATGTTACTGCCGGGTGGTGATTATAACCGAGCGCTTTACTCCAGCTCGCTTGACGCACGTCTGACGGGCCCCACGCGGGTCATGGTACGAGTGTGGCACGCGGCTAATGTGGCGATGGGGTGGAAAGATCGTTTGACCCGGGCGTCGCCACTATACGCATCAGAGCAGTTGGGCTCCCTGTGGACCTCGAAGGGCTTTGAAAAGTGGGACATGATAGGCATCAGCAGGGTGGGTGATCTCTGGACGAGGGGGGGATTCAAAACGTTCGAGATGCTACAGACAGAATTCCAGTTGCAGGACAGGGAGTACTTTCGGTATATGCAGATCCGTCATGCGCTATGCTCCGTATTCCCGGACGTTGCCTCCATCCCGGAGTATTCCCCTCTGGAGGATAGAGTGCTAGATGGACATGTACCGGACAGCACGATTTCATTAATCTATAAAAAACTTATCAATGACCGCTCGGGACTGCTGACTAACCTTCGTGAGGCATGGGTGGCCGATGGATTGGAGCTGGATGACGAGGACTGGGTATCGGCGGTGGCCTCCCCGAAAGAGGTGGCCATACCGGCCCGCCTTCGCTTCGTCCAGCTCAAGATACTCCATAGGGTCTATGTTACGGGGCCAAGGCTACTGCGTATGGGCTATGCTGTGGACGGGTTGTGTAAGCATGGGTGTGGTTCTTTGGGGACCTTTCTCCATATTTTGTGGGAATGCCCGGAGGTGGAGCGATTCTGGCGTGGTGTGCATGAGGTCCTGCGGGTGGTTACGCGTGTGTCGCTGCTGCCCGAAGCGAGGAGATGCCTGTTGAATGTGTGGGAGCCAACCGACTACTCGGTGCCGCAGACGCGGTGGGTGACTCTGGGATATATGGTGGCCAAACGCGACATTGCTCAACTGTGGGGTTCCCAGAGGTCGCCGACTGTCTCGGCATGGAAGGATAACATGGATTGGTGCATGTTTCGGGAAAAGGTGGTGTATGTTGCGAGAGGTAAGCCTGGGACATGGGTGAACGTATGGGGCCCCTGGAACGCCTACCGCGGGGGAATCTGTACCCCGCCGTTATTGCCCGATCCGTCACCGGCCCCGTCCCCCTAGCCAGTTTATCTCTCCGGTTCCGGGCACTGAGTCCACCTAATCCCAGTCTTGACCTTTTTCCCCCCCTTGAAACTCCTATGGATTGGTAGGGTCCCCCCGCTAGGGGAGCACATGCTGCTGTTTCCGATTGTGGGTTGCATTGTGGATTTGTTTTTTTGTTGTTATTTATATTAAAATGAAACCGTTATGTGGGGCCTGATGGTGTGGCTACCACCGCTTCTAACTCCTGTGCATTTCCCTTTGCCGCGGCATGCGCGCTATTGTTTGTATCACACGCTCCTCTTGCTTGCTAGCGGCCGGCCTGAAGGTTGTAGGCCCATCTTTGTATATTTCTTGAATTTTGTAATAAACGGTTTAAAAAAATAAAAAAATAAATAAATAAATAAATACATACGTAATAAAAGCACTGAAAAAGCAAAATATAAAATAAATAGGGCTGTGCCTGGCAAGGTGAATGCTGGCTCCACCTCCCACTGTGCGTCTGATGGCAGACCCCCTCTTTCTGAAAGGAAGGATGCAGCCTGGTAAACAAAGTGCTCCAGGGCTGGGCAGAACTGGTTCTGGCTGTGTTCAGTGACTTGTAGCTTCTGAGAACAAAGACTTTTAGGGTATAAATATCTGTGCTGAAACCCCTACAATTAGTATTGCTCCTGGACAACAAGAAGAACCTCTGTCCGAGTAACTAAAGGAATCTGCAGGAGAGGACTGTCCTTGTGCTTGTGTGCTGATTCTTTGACTGGCCTGCAGTGGTTACTACTGGACTGGGAAAAAGAGGAAAAGGACTTTGAAGGAACTTTTATTGTATCTTTCTACAGCAATCTCCCAAGGGCTAGAGAGAGCTAGCCTCCTGCTGGAGTCTCAGGCACATCAGACTCCACCACCAGCCTCCTGTTTCCTCCCAGCGAGGATTTCTATCTGCAGGTGAGGCTACTGTGAGTTCCAGGGCCTCTAGTTCTACTACAGAGAAGAGAGTGCTGAAAATCGTCGCTAACGCCCGTTAGCGAGCCGCCGCAGCTGAAGAGGTAAATCATCGCGGTGCTGCCGCTGAGTGCTCGCTACCGGAGATCATCGCATCACACATTTCTGGGCTGCCAAATGCTCGCTAACCCGAAGATTATCGCATCGCATGTTTGCAGGCCTCCAAGTGCTCGCTAACCAAAGATCATCGCATCGAGTTCATCGCTTCACGACATCGCAGCACGGACGCCGAGCGTTCGCCATTTTCATTGCATCGCATCAGGATCGTCGCTACCTCGCTGGGCACCATTTCTTTTCATCGCAACAAGATCGCACATGCAACAGGCTCTGCGCATCATCCTCCCTTCGCGGCAAGGATTTCATTGCATCGCCGGCTTTGCATGTAGAAGTTTGTCGCTTTGTCCTGCACACATATCAGCACATCATCCTCCCTTGCGGCAAGGATTCAACGCATCGCTGGTCACACGTGAGGAAAATCATCGCTACAACTCCTTAGCGACATTTTGGTTGCTTTGCTACAGAAACCAGGTAGTTTGTGAGTAAAAGGGTCGCAGAGACCACTGCCTTGAACTGAACTCCTCTTTGCACACTTTGAACTATTTTTGCAGCATTTTAAGAGTAACCCTATTTTCTAGTACTGTGGATTTTTACTGTTATTGGTCTTGTGTTAAGTCTATATATAAAGATACTTATTTTTTATAACTACTTGTGTGGTGTCCCTTTGTAGTGTTCCTCACTGTGTTACTGTGTATGGTCATAAATGCTTCACACACTGCCTCTGAGATAAGCCTAACTGCTCGTGCTACGTTACCACAGGGTTGAGCAGGGGTTATCAAAGGGTGTAGCCCGCTTACTCTGACTTAGGAAGAAGGGTCTCTACTTGGACAGTGGCCAACCATTGCCAACTAGAGACCCCCATTTCTAACATCATGGAATATTTTTCTTTTAAAAATATATAATTTGAAGTGTTATTGTTTATTAAAAAAAAGAGTTCTGAAGGGAAGCTTCCAACGGCAGGAACATTTTCAGTGCCCTAATAAAATAGTGTCCTGGATATTCAAAAATATGTGTAAACCTACAGGAGACATGGTTTCCCTTTTGAAGCCCTGGTGACAAAATGGGCCAATGCTTACCAATAGAAACAATGTGAATCCGAAACCTCGTCCTCGCCGAAACCCCACGCATCCGCAGAGCCAAAGCAGGGGGAAGAGCCTTCTCCTACATCGCGGCCAAGACCTGGAAATAGCTCACGATCGACATCAGACATGCCCCTTCCCTGAACACCTTCAAGAAGGCTCTCATGACCTGGCTCTTTGACTGAACAGAACTGCTGACCCGATTGATTGATTGATTGATTGATTAGCAACAAAAGAAGTATTGCCTATCTATGCCAATCAAACCAACCATAAGGAACACTTTGTCCAGATACAAGCTGCCCTCTGTATCACTGTGGGACCAGGAGCAGACAGGCACCTTAGACTTCTTCTCACAGGCCACTGTGACTTCATGAATTCATTTTAAACAAAGTGGCTGTGAACTGCCAACTTAGATGACATTGCTACTCCTACCAGAATACTTGCAGTGTCATAATGAAATCCGGGGTATTCCTGAGGGTGTTCAAGCAAGTGCTGCTTGAAAGGCCGCCTGTTCACAATGTTTGTGTAGGGTTTTGTGCCTTTGCAGGTATCTGAAATGTTGTGCACCACAGAGGGTGATTGTTCTTTGCCCTAATAAAATTGTTTTGTTCTCTCATCAATCAGAAATTCTCTCAAAATGGGCGATGGCTACATTTATTCTCATACAACTACAAGCAAAACACATAGAATTGAAGTTGAAGCATCTTTTGCTGGTTCGAACAGGAGACCTAAATAGAAGTAACTTTTTCTGGTACATTTAAGATTCTGAGCTTAAAGTTACTTTCGCAGGTACATAGAAGTCTCTGAGCTCAAATACTTTTTGGGGGTATTTTGTCACATTTTACTAGAAATGTTGTTCTTTTCACTATTGTTCTGCCACACTCCAACACATTCATTTTTGTCTTCTGTCAGGCTCTCGCATTCCCTTATTGTCATTCCCTCTACGTTATTGCTATCCGTTCCCAGTCTGTCACAGTCCTTGCCAAGACTGCCATTCTTATTCCCAGTGATGCTGCTGCGTCCCCCATAATCAAGTCTATTCAGTCAGAGTCATATTTTTGGCATTTTGGATAGCACTATCAATCATTTACATAGCACCACAGCCATTTTGGCAGTCTGGGGGCAACTTTCCAAATTACTCGGAGGCAGACTGGACTCCGATTCAGCTTGTGAAGAATGTGCACTCTATACCAAGAAAGGGTATTTTCCAATGTTAGAGTAATCGTTCAACTTCTAGGAGTTGTACATTAATGTTCTTGGTGTTTGATAGTCAGAGACTGTAGGCCTGGTCCAACGTGCTCCCTCTTCCACAAAGAATGGTTGTCATGCCCATCACCCCATAGAAATATACATGTGTACAAGACAATTGGTGGTAACAAGTGCTGTCGGCTGCTGTCATTTATCTACAGAATATTGGCAATTTCCTCGCAGACAATTGCCCTCGCCCACAACCAATCTTTTCTATTTCATCCATTTTTTTCCAATTGTTTCTCCTTCATAATTTGACTTACCAGGAGACTTCAATGAGTCTGGGCTGAAAATTAAAAAAATACAGCAACCCGAATGTGTTACCATTTTTTAAAGCACTACTTTGTACAAAGTAAATATTAATAGTCCCTCCTTAGTTGAAATAAAATAAAGGTTTGTTTTAATGAACAGGTTTTACATCTAACAATTTACATTTTCAGATATATATAGTTTCAATTTTTTAATAATAAAGCTGGCTATTCAATTCTCAAGACACAGGTGCGGAAGTGACACAGATGGCGTGATGCAACTTTTTTGTTTTTCAAAAACAAACTTTGAAATGTTGGTTGTGTTTTTGAAAATTACAAAACTAATGGACCCCACCCAGCGGGAGTTTTCTCCCAGACTGATCAGTCTGTTGTTTTTTCCTGCCCTTTACTGCCAGGATTTTCCTGACGGTGACAGCAGGGCCGGCTCTATGGTTGTGCATCTGGTGCAGCCACACCCGGCACTGCTTCGTGGGGGGCGTGGGGGAAGGCTGTGTTTAGAAATAACTTATGGCTTTAAAAAGCAGCTTGTGCAGAGTTCCTTGTGTGTTCAGCAGTTTTAAGGCAACAATAAAAATGTCAGGATAACCATGGTTAATGTTGCGGCTTGAAAGAGATCAGAATTTTGTCTAGTGGCAGTTTCCACTCATCATAAAGAAGCACAGAGGGTTAGTATGCCTGCTGCAATGAATGTGTACCACAAAAATCATAGAATTGTATTTTATGGGGAAACAACCTTAACAACGCAGTCATGACATTGCACTACCTTTACAACGCAGTCATTACAAGGAAACATCCTTTACATCACATGCCATTACAACGCAGCCATTACATCACATGTCACTACAACGCATGTCATTACAACACATGCCATTACAACGCAATATAAGGTAAGTAATGGGGAATAGTAATTTTTACCCCTCCCCTATCCAACACTTACCCTACTGTTGCACTAACTGGAGTGGGAATAGTAATATTTACCCCTACACTATCCAACACTTACCCTACTGTTGCCCTAAAAGTAATTTGTGTTGTAATGGTATGCATTGTAATGGTATGCATTGTAATTGAATGCGTTGTAAATATAGTTTCTAAAAATGCGCTGTGATGGCATGCGATGTAAAATCATGCGTTGTAGTGGATGTTGCGATGTTAAAACTGCGTTGTATAGACATGCGTTGTAAATGTTTGCATTGTATCATCATACATCCTATTTTATGTGCATTACTCAGTGGGATACTGCTTTTGTCACAGAGATCCTTTTGTACTTATAGTTCATAAGTTAGAACCCTAATATAGCATAGTGAGCTATGTTCTGTCATCAGAGCGGCATGCAATCAGCAGGATATAGGTTAGAACGTTATGTTTTCCCCCAGTCTGGCATCGTCCTAACGTTGTTAACAAAGGTGAGTTTGGGTAGAAATACATTCTTATTAGTAAAGCCAACCCCAACCACTGCAGTACGTTTCGAATCCAGAGTTTGTGCTTCTCCAGACTAAAGATTCTTAAAATATTATGCCTACTAGTATGGCTGATAAGTGATTCCCACACCTCGTAATCCTCATTGTTTTATGTAACATTTCCTATCGACTGATCTTGTTTATACACATATGATTCATGGTCTCTGTATAATATGTGCATGATGTAAAGTGCTCTGACACCCTACAATGGTTTGAGTAGTTGTATAAAAATACATGAAATGCAGTGATAGAGGGGCACTTATGGAGCATGATAGTCAGGGAATTCATGGAGAAGGAGGTCAGTGGGGCGCCCTAAAAACAATTGTTGCATTGGGCACCACAGCGCTAAAGCCACCCCTGGGTGACAGATGGAGAAAAAAAGTATTTTACTGTCCACCCTTATAAAGTGCTTCCTTCGCAGGGCACCTACTCTTTTGGGCCATCAAAGGAAGTATTCGATGGACAGAAACAATAGGACCTGCATCAAAGAAATAATGAAGGTCTGCCTGACTTTAGACGAGGCAGGTGGACCGTCAGTTTGGTGGACAGAGTATTCCATTGTGTTTTGACTGAGTACCTTGACCCCCAAAACACCAAGTCAGACCCTTTGTGTGATTTTATCAAGTGCTTCAGTTTATTTTCTTTAACTTCCTATCCAAATATGTGCCCTCAGGGTCTATCCCTAGTTCAATGCTCATGCAGTAATCGAGAAAGAGCGCTATGATGCGGTCCTCGCATGTGTACTATCAAGTTTCAGCATTGAGAAAGTTTGGGTTTTATTAGTTGTGGCAAATGCAAAAACAACAGTTGATGGACAGAATGCAGAACAATGTCATACATTCACCCCAGTACAGAGATCTGGGCCTAAATCCATCGTTTTTTTACTCAACATGCCATTCCAGTTCGAACCCAGTCATATGCAAATCAGTCTTGACCCTGTGCCTCATGGGAACAGCCCAGCCTGAAGTGCCAAGCCAGGACCTCCCTAGACTGGAAACAAGCATCCTAGGACCGGTTTCGGGGTTCCACCCCTCTTCAGCCAGGATAGCTTGATTCCAGTGGAATGGAGAGCACGGGACCCACGTCTGGGCATACCCGTCCCACTCGGGGTGACAAATGCAAAAACAACAGTTGAAGGACAGAATGCAGAACAATGTCATACATTCACCCCAGTACAGAGATCTGGGCCTAAATCCATCGTTTTTTTGCTCACCATGCCATTCCAGTTTGAACCCAGCCATTTGCAAATCAGTCTTCACTCTGTGCCTCATGGGAACAGTCCAGCCAAAACTGCCAAACCAGGTCCTCCCTGGACTGGGAACCGGTCCTAGGATGCTTGTTTCCGGTCCAGGGAGGACCTGGCTTGGCAGTACGGGCTGGACTGTTCCCATGAGGCACAGGGTCAAGACTGATTTGCATATGGCCAGGTCTAAACTGGGGTGGCATGGTGAGCAAAAGAATGATGGATTTAACTCAGATCTCTTGACTGGGGGTGAATGTTTTGATTTGTTCTGCATTCAGTCCATCAAATGCGTGTCTTTTGCTTTTTTACCAGTTGTGGGTCACCACTTTTGAAAGTGTTGATGCATAAAAGTTCTTCGCATTCTTCACAGAGCTAGGGAGTGATTGAAGGAAGCAACCTGGCTGACCCACGGAGGGTTTGAGAGATTTATACAACCCCTAGAAAACTTGGATACATGATGCATTTTACTTCACAATTTAGTACACAATTTCGATTTTTTAAAAAGCCCTAGGTTTAAACAAAGGTTATTAAAGAAAAGTGTATTGAAGCATCACCTCTGGGGTCCTCAAGCATCTGTAAACACAATGTTCTATATGGGGTTAAATCTGTAAACATTCACTTTGCACTGTTTTGGCAGCTAAAGTAGCAACACAAATTGGGTGATTTTATTTTAAACATGATCCTTTTTTAAGGAAGAGACGAAAATGTAATTGCTCTGTTCCTTATTAGGAAAGGAAAATGTATTTTTTATTTTGCACTGGTAATTGACCAACATTTTCTTTATAAAATACTGTGGCGCAACAATATTGTATCAAAAATATTGATAAGTCAAAAACAAAGAGGCACAAAATAGAGAAGGTGTTTGAATTTTTTAGGTACATAAAATTGTTTTTTAAAATATTATTCTATATAATTTTTTTTTAATGGTTATATTAAACATAGGGCCATATTTAGAAGGATTTAACGCTGCCATAGCATCAATTTTTTAATGCTTTGGTGGCTTTTTTTTTAATCGGCATATTTACAAGTTGCCGCAAAGCTTAGTTAGGGGCATTTGTTAAGCGTTAATGTCAATTCTTCACAGCGCAACTTCGTTTAGCTTGACTTACTGAAAATGAGATGCACGGTAGGCGTTCCAGCAAAACGCAATATTTGTAAGGATTTCCGCTAGGAATTACCTGGTCTTAAAAATGATACTAACACACTTGTATAATAGGGGCCTCATTTATGAGGTTTTGGCACAGGACAGTGCCGCAAGGAATCTTGCTGCTCTGCCCTGCATCAAAAGAAAAGGGCAGGAATGCACAGTATCTATGAGATACAGTGCATTCCTGCTTTTTTCCCCAGCACTGGCGCACGATCAGCTGCCATGCGCCAACGCAGACACCCTTGCATTATGGTGCAAGGGTACCTGCATTGCGGGCTGATTGATTTTGTGCAGGAATCAATCAATCAATCAGGGGTTTATATAGTGTGGCAACACACCCGTGAGGGTCTCAAGGCACTAAGAGGGTGGGCTGCTGATCCATCTGGGTGTAGAGGATTCAGTTGAAGAGCCAGATTTTGGCGTCCTTCCTGAATCGTGTCAATGACACAGATTGCCTGTGGTGGATGGGCAGGGTGTTCCAGGTCTTGGTGGCGAGGTAGGAGAAGAATCTTCCTCCGGTTCTGCTCTTGTGGATCTGTGGGACGGAGGCCAGGGCGAGTTGAACGGAGCGGAGTTGTCTGACAGGTGTGTGGGAAGCGGGGCAGTGGTTCAGATACACTAGTCCTGCATTCTGGAGAGCCTTGTAGGCGTGTGTGAGGATCTTGAAGGTGATTCTCTTGTTGATTGGAAACCAGTGGCGTTGTCGGAGGTGTTGTGTCATGTGGCTGCGGTTGGGAATGTTGAGGACCAGTCTGGCTGTGGCGTTTTGGACGTTATGTAGTTTCCAGAGCTGTTTCTGGGTGACGCCGGCATAGAGAGCGTTGCCGTAGTGGAGTCTGCTGGTGATGAGTGCATGGGTAACCGTCTTTCTGGTTTCTGTGGGGATCCATCTGAATTTCTTTTGAAGCAAGCGGAGCGTGTGGAAGTAGGATGAGGAGACTTCATTGATATATTTGTATATGTTAAGTAAATATTTAAATGGGAATTAATGATGTAAATTATTTGCCCATGAGGGTCCCCAAACAAACACATGATCTCTCTCCTCTACTCCTTCCCGTATCCTCAAACAGACCCAGGAGCACTATGTGAGTGGAGAGAACAGTGCGCCGCTCCAGAATCTGTGAACGTGAGCGGATAATGGCTGCCCAATACCTCGTGATCATATGAAAGAAATCCAAACCCTCGTCTGTACACCTAATGTACGGGGCGGTCGCCAACTCCTGTGGTGCCATTATGCCTTTCATGTACTGTCTTCCAGAGGTCCCACCCATGCTTCCCATTTGCTCTTCAACAGGGCAAGGAGGTCTGGTGAGTTAATTACTAAGGGCCATATTATCAAGGAACGGCAATAACATTATCGCTGCTTTAGCGGCAGAAAACTGCCTCTAAAGCTGCGATAATGGGCTTGATAATATGCCCTTGTGAATTCCCATGGAAGCCCAGGTTCACATCAGAACCTAGGCTTCTATGGAAATTCACAAGGGCATATTATCAAGACCATTATCGCCGCTTTAGCGGCAGTTTCCTGCAGCTAAAGCGGCGATAATGTTATCGCAGTTCCTTGATAATATAGCCCTAAGTATTTATAAATGTGCACTATTCTCCCTTTGCCCAGGGCCTCCATTAGTGTTTGGGCCTCCAGGGGGTTGAACCAAGGGTCCCTGTAGGACACTCCCCAAAGGACCGCAAGGCATGCCGGAGCTGCAGAAACCTAAAACATTGTGAGACGTGAAGCTTGAATTCTACCTGCAACTCTATAAATAACTTCATGTGGGACTCTCAACATATATCTCCCAGTATTAAGATACCAATTAAGTCCCATTTGCCAAAGCCCTCTAAGCTGGGTACCTGTCCCAGCCATTGATCCTTTCAAAGGTAGGTCTCTAAAGTTATTATTCCATACCATTCTGTCCAGCGTTGCTCCGATGTCCAGACCCGAAGGACCACCCTAGATCTATGCAGTAGGGAGTGCAGAGTTAGTGCCCCGTTAACCATATCCAGAATAGAGCCTCTGCCGAGTTAGTGCCCTGTAAACTATATCCAGGGTAGAGTCTCTGCAGAGTTAGTGCCCTGTAAACCATATCCAGGATAGATTCTCTGTAGAGTTAGTGCCCTGTAAACCATATCCATGATAGAGTTTCTGCAGAGTTAGTGTCCTGTAAACCATATCCAGGATATAGTCTCTGCAGAGTTAGTGCCCTGTAAACCATATTCAGGATAGAGTCTCTGCAGAGTTAGTGCCCTGTAAACCATATCCAGGATAGAGTCTCTGCAGAGTTAGTGCCCTGTAAACCATATCCAGGATAGAGTCTCTGCAGATTAGTGCACTGTAAACCATATCCAGGATAGAGTCTCTGCAGAGTTAGTGCCCTGTAAACCATATCCAGGATAGAGTCTCTGCATAGTTAGTGCCCTGTAAACCATTTCCAGGATAGAGTCTCTGCAGAGTTAGTGCCCTGTAAACCATATCCAGGATAGAGTCTCTGCAGAGTTAGTGCCCTGTAAACCATATCCAGGATAGAGTCTCTGCAGAGTTAGTGCCCTGTAAACCATATCCAGGATAGAGTCTCTGCATAGTTAGTGCCCTGTAAACCATATCCAAGAAAGAGTCTCTGCATAGTTAGTGCCCTGTAAACCATATCCAGGATAGAGTCTCTGCAGAGTTAGTGCCCTGTAAACTATATCCAGGATAGAGTCCCTCCCCGTGACCTTTACTTCTGTTCGGACAGCAGGATCTGCCCACTCGCATGTATGTAGTCATTTAGGACCACTAGTTGGGAGGCCTATTAATACAGCCATACATATGCAGCGGCCATGCCCGGGTCATATGTGGACTGAGAACACCTGCCAAAAGCTATACGTGGCACTTTGCCAGCCCAGAGAAGGGACCGGACTCTGGCCTGTACTTCCACGAACCATTTCTGAGGAATCACACATGAAAAGTTTTGGAGAACATAGACAAATCTCAGCCAGATCAGAATTTGAAAGAGCGTTAACCTCTCCAGAATACTGAGTGGCAGGGGACACTACCTGTCCAGGTCCTTCATTTTAGCGATCAGGGGCATTAAATTCAAAGACCAGGTGAAGTCCGAGATCAAGGATATATGGATTCCCACATGATGAAAACTCAGCCTATGAGTAGGAATCTGGCTGTGGCCAACTCCCCAAATGACACCTCTACAGCAGAATAATAATAGGGGCTTGGACAAGTTGACTAATAATCCTGTTACCTGGCCGTAGAGTTCCAGCATTTGGGAAAGCCTTGGGCCGTGACATCCAGGAGAGAGAAAAAAGCAGGACATCATCTGTACCTAGGGCAATACAGTCTTCAGGCCTTTCCTAGTCCCCCCACCTGAGTGACACACCTGACCCATGTCGATAAAGCTCCATCGACAGCGTGAACAGCAGGGTTAAAGGGCAGCCTTGCTTGGTGGCCCTCTGGATTGGAACGACCTGGGACAGAATTCCATTCACATGAACCTGAGCCTTGTGCCAAGTGTACAGCACCCACACATATGATATAAATTGGGGTCCTAAGTCTAGTCACCTCAGCACATCTCACACATCCTACAGGACAAGAGAATCGAAGGCCTGTGGGGTGAGCTGGGAGGCACTGGGCTGTCTTTGCAGTGCTGATAGGCAAAGGCCGGGTGCACCCTGCATATACAGTGTCTGTACTGCACTGTGGTATGAAGCCGCAGTAATCCGTGTGGGCTAGTGCTGGAAGAACTCTGAGAAGCCTGTTGGAGTAAAGTTTGAGCTCACTATTGATTGGGGGAAAAGGTCAGTGTGAGGAGCACTCCTTGGGTGGCCACCTCACCATGTGCATGAACACAGTTGTGGCTAAGTCCTGCTCTTCTGAAAAAGGCCTTTTGCTATGACCTCATTAAACACAGCCAATAGGGAAGCCATTATTTTTTCTTTTAAGTTATTGTAAATATTTTAAATATATATATGTTTTAATTGCTTAATTATTTGTTTTATTATTTTTTTCTGAACCCCCGTAGCATAGTGCAGGCACCAGGCCATGACTTTGAGCAAACCTGGCTAGAGGGAGCACACAGAAAACACATTTTCTATTATTCCTAATACAGCTCACTCACATTTCTGATGACTTATATATGGGCCATTTCAATGAACTTCTCCTGCAGGAGAGAACATGGACAGACTCAGACAGGGTCTGTGCACTGCCACATGCTCTGCAACCTGCATTGACTACTCCTTCTTACACCTCTGCACCCGCCCGTAAAGTGCCTTCTGTGAAGGTGTGTTTGATGCAAGAAGCTCACTTACAAACCAAGGATTGGAAGAAACATGATCATTGACTATGTGGCTTCAAAATTAAGATGCAATGATTGGCCATATTAAAGTGATCTTCTGGCACCTGCGCTGCCTGTCAAACACTTTGGGCCTCATTATGATGTTGGTCGGTAAGCCTCTGACCGCTCATCGGAGGCTTACTGACCGACACTGTAGGTTCACAGTGCGCCTACCAAATTTCAATGTCTGCAGTCGGAGTGTAAACCAGACGGTCAATTCGACCGGGTTCTGACGGGCACCTTGAGCCTGTTGGCCAGTCGGATACCTATCATAATCCCTTATAGATGGTGATCCCACCGTCGGGATTATGATGTTGGTTTCCAAGAGCCTTGCATGTCGGACTTTCCAACTTGAAAAGACTGTCGGGAAGTGACTTTGGGGGGCCCTGGCAGGGCCCCTATCCCTCCACGGCCTATGGTTGTGGGCATGGGGGGGGACCTATAGTGCCCCTCTGAAAATCCCTACACCATATGAAGGCACTGTGAGGTGCCTGTCACACGGTGCAGGGATTTACACAAACTCCCATTTCTATATGGGAGCTTGTGCTGGGGGCGGTTTCCACCCGCCGCACAAGCTCCTGCACAAGCTTCCATAGGAAAATGGGAGTTTGTAATCCAGTGTTCGGAACCGCCGACCTATGGTCTATCGATTCAGTGATGGTCAGAGGCAACTCCGACTGACATCGTAATAAGGCCCTATGAGTGTAGGCCCCAACGGTTTTCTTCCTGCCTAGGAGCAAAGCCAGCTAATCCAGACACTTCTCTCATGCTCTTTATTACAATAAACAGCATAAGAGCATTGTCTGTGTTCCTGGGCAGGCAAATCCATTGTTTCTTTAGACTGGAATGGTGTGTTTCTCCGCCCTTTAGGCTCCCTGACAGAGTGCTGATTTGAGGGTTAAGTATGCATGTTGGGCTGACCATAGAAAGAGACCAGACAAACTGGCATGCACACTTTACTTCACTGCGACAGATGTGCAGACAGCCTTCTCACAGGGCCACTCACACTATGGCCCTAGGGTACTCGCCATTACAGTCAGTGATAGGCCTACTAAGTGATGCTGCATATCAGTTGCCTGCTCCTGCTATGTCTATGGGAATGAATTGGTAATGTAAATGAATCACTGGCAATGATAATTAAGTGAAAAATAAACACAAAGAATGAAAATATCTGATATGCGTGATGGCTCTCAGTGGAGGGGGAATGCCCGAACGTCCCAATGGCTTTGCCACATCTGATTGTTATCGAGGATAGAGTTCTAAAACAAAATGGGTTTATAAGAAAACACAGGGTCTGAGGCACAAAAGTGGCTGGTGAAAACCAGTCAGTTTTTTCTGTAGACCAATAGGTGTGTGAACCTTCTTTCATTTTGCGAAGCAAATGATTTACTAATCAGTCACATTGCAAAATGCACATTTGTTAAGAGTGATAAAGACTCCCATCTGGAGCTCTGTACATCAAAATGTAAACTTGTACGGTACTAAAGCCATATTTTGTGAAATGCAAGCGTTGCTCCCATGTAAACACTTAATACAGCAGGCCCACATTTCTTGTGACTCCATGATTCTACTCTAGATCTCTGAGTGAGTTTAGGTATCAAGAACAGATCGTGTAATGCATCTGTGCTGTGCATCCAGGGTTCCCGGGATACACACATATTTGAAGCGTCACCTTAATAGACCATCATACTATAAACTGTAATAAGTGACTGAACCTCTTCTCAGTAGAAATGTAAAATGGCTTCCCAGTGGCTGGGCTGATTTCAGTGTCAGGGGGACATTTAGTTTAACAAATGTGTTCTCTGTGAAGAAACCTATCATACTAAGTCGTATTCATGTTTTGGGGGAATTGTGCTGAAAGGTCAAATGTGTCGCATATTTTCTGGACTGCTGTTAGCCAAGAACTTTTGTTTTTAAAAGAAATCCTTAAAAATATAAACATATATGTACATACATAAATTCATGGGCTTATTGTCAGCCCTCTTCATCCCTAGGTTTGCCATAGTGTCATAGTAACATTACCGGCAACTTCTCCCACCCTTGGTCAGAGCATGCAAGAACAAATAAATACACAAGACAACTTTGTTCTGGGAAAATATTGCTGCAGGTTTATTCCATACAAGGGTATGCAATATGTGGGTTATATTACGGGCGATCCAAGGGCGGGCAGCTGTGCCAACCTATGCTGTCCCCGCCCGCCTGGTGAGCCAGCACTGACTGTTGGACACCCCGGCAGTGCTACCTTTGCTGATCCTCTTCCGGATCACGTGACACATTGGTCTTTTCTACTCACGCCCTTTTCAGGGTGGAGCGTAGCAGGGCAAATCCCCGGTTGGTCAGGCCTCCAACTGTCCGAAGGACTAACGGGGCACCGTCGCGGTTTTCCTGGAACCTTCGTGAGGCTCCTGGTCTTCGGCTCTGACACCCTTACCGTGCCACGCAGAGGTACCCTTACTGTACCCGTCTGCCGCAGAGGTACCCTTACTGTACCCGTCTGCTTCCAGATTGCCCTGTAACTCCGCCTGCAGCACAAAAGAAAACATTACAACATTCAGGATACCCTGTTTGCCAGCCAGGACGCCGGGTAAGAGGTGGGGTGGGAGACGGCGTGGCTGGCGAACAGAGACTGTCAGGAGGGGCGGGGGAGGCATATATATCCCCCCCGCGTGGCACAACGGATATGACGCCACCATGGCGACCTGCCGAGAGGACTCCTGCAGGAGCCCCCAACAACTAGACCGGGTGGACAGTGCCCAAAATGGTACTAAAGGGTCGTCCTGCTGGAGTGGCCCCCTGCGGGGGCCGCGGACAGCCGCTTAGTACCATTACCGGCAACTTCTCCCACCCCTGGTCAGAGCATGCATGAATAAATAAATACACAAGACAACTTTGTTCTGGTCTTTTCTACTCACGCCCTTTTCAGGGCGGAGCGTAGCAGGGCAAACCCCCGGTTGGTCAGGCCCCCAACCGCCCAAAGGACTAACGGGACGCTGTTGTGGGTTTCCCGGAATCTGCCGTGAGGCTCCTGGTCTTCGGCTCTGGCACCCTTACTGTGCCGCGCAGAGGTACCCTTACTGTACCCGTCTGCCGCAGAGGTACCCTTACTGTACCCGTCTACTTCCAGATCGCCCAGTAACTCCGCCACATCTCTGGAGGCGGCACCCGTCGGCGGCGGAGCCCCCCCCCCCCGGTTACACCTATTCCCAGCCAGGCCGTAGGGACCCGCCGTGCTCACAAAGCTCGCCCCTCTCCACCTTGGCTGCCCGTGCCATGGCCCCCGTCGAAACCGGGACTGACCCAGGGACAGGGCACGGGGAGGGGGCTGTGGTACACTCACTGAGACTGATGTTGCGTGTGGAGCGCGGGTGTCTCAATCGGACCTGTGGAGCGACGTCGACGAACGACCCTTCTAGACGGCGTGGCTGGTGAACAGAGACCGCCAGGAGGGGCGGGGGAGGCATATATGCCCTCCCCCTGCATTGCGCAATGGATATGACGCCACCGTGCCGACCTGGAGAGAGGACTCCTGCAGGAGCCCCCAACAACTAGACCAGGTGGGCGGTGCCCAAAATGGTACTAAAGGGCTGCCCTGCTGGAGTTGCCCCCTGCGTAGGGTGACCAGATTCTCAAAACAAAAAACGGGGACAGGTCATAGACATAGAAGTAGGACTATGGTTTGCAGTAACCATCGACATAAAAGTAGGACTATTTGACAGCTGTCATAGACATAGAAAAAGGACTACAATTACAGCTCCCTCCACAGACCGAGATGAAGCATTACAGACAACAAATCCGCGGTCTTTTATTGGCAACCCTCTCCTTCACACAGCAGCATTAGTACTTTTTATTACATTTACACTTTTAAGGACTATGGCATATATTTGCCAAAAATCAATAAAACATCACAGGCTAGCAAACGCCAGATTTACTAGCTTTATCAATGCTCGTTTCTATAGCTGCACGTCAGCACCACATAAAGTACAACTCACCAATGTTGCTTATTTGCTCATGACAGAAAAGCATGGGAGGTAAACTGCGGAATGCTAAATTGCCAAATGGCAGCCATGGACCAATGTACAAAAAAAAAACTTCTCTCCAGGTATTACTGCCTTAGGGTCTTAAGGGTCGCAAAGGCTGGCCGACCACACAGTCGTCCCACATTTGTGTGGTCACTGCTGGGATGTCATGTTACCTAACTGGGGTATGTATAGTGCACTCCAGCCATTGGTATCATCTCATAGTGCAATAGTGTGAAGACCTGAGCAAAAAGCTCGAGCAGCACTGCTCGCCTCTTCCACAGGCGTTAATACTGCCTTTAAGTCCTTTCCAGCTAAACAGTTTGCCGCGATCTGAAAGGTCAGTCAAAAGGTCAAGTCATAGCTTTGATATGGAGAACACAAAGCATGCATCAATTGGTTATGAATAAAACATGCAATGAGCAATGCATTAATCCTTGCACGGTATGCATAAGGGCTACTGAAAAGTTTGTATGACTATGAATACAAGCTACAGGATGAAGAAATTTTGTTTTATCCAAAGAAGAAACTTTGGCTGGCACGATGACGTAGGTGGCGCTGCGTGTAAAATGTCTCTCTTCAAAGGATTTCCCTTCTTGCTACAGCGCTCACCTCAGTGACGACACATGCCGTAAACAGTGCAAAGAGAGCATGCTTTTGTTTAACTTTTTTCCTTGATCTGTCCCTCCTCTGCCTGCCCCTCCTTGCTTTGGAGGAACACGACGAACACTCTTATCTTGCTTCTGCGCGGAGGCCCGTAACACACCCTCACTCCTCTCTCGCACCACCGGGTTAAAGAGAGAAAATGAACGATGCTGGCCCTGCCTCAGTGGCGTAATATAGGGCCCGGGGTGCGGGGGGAGGGGGGGGGGGGCTGAGCTCCAGTTGGCCACCTCATCACATGACTGTGGGCCATGAGCCCCTGAGTGACTCCGGAGGGAGAGCCCCTCCATGTTCATTGCAGGGGGGCCCCCTCAAATTTCGTTACGCCACCTGCGCCACTGCCCTGACTGTGATCATAGACACCCTCCTCGGCGCTCTCACCCATCAGCCAGCCGCCTCTCGGCCCCTGCTGCTTATTCTGCAGTCGCCACGCCCGGCCCACGTCGCTGCAGCAGCTCTCACTGACTTCCGGTTTATACCGCATGAAGCAGATCCGAGTTTTCCATCTAGCCTAGTCGGCTCAGCATTTCAACCTTCCGAAGTCGAGAGCATCGTTCTCGTGAGCTAGTACACCTGTTAACGCGAATGCATAGGCTTGTCGGGAGTGCTATCTTAATAGATGCAATTTATTTTTCTAGAGTGACACATAAGAATCTTTGGATAAATCATGTTTCCAGAGACTTACACATCCTTCCAGGCACATACATGTTCCGTTCCAGCAGCGACAGTGCGAAGTATTGTTGTTTCTGCCGTCTTATAAAGATGACTCTTTTCACGTACGTTTTTCATGTACTTTTTGCTTTATTTTTGGGACACAGATCACTACTATATTGAGTTATGCATTAATACTGTGGTGCTTCCATTTCCATTAGGGTAAGCACATGCAAGTCTTAACAGCAGCGTAGCCGCTGTCATGGGTCCCTCCCAGTGCAATCAAGGACGTTAGCCCCATGGCTGCTGTTTGAAATACATAATACACATAAACCAGGATTCAGTGTGCCCTTTAACAACCGGTGCCACTGCACCTGCTGCGCAAATAGAAGCCACGCCCCTCAGTCTTACAGTGGTATTGTTTCATCGGGCAATAGCCTATGCTGTACCTTCTAAAGTGTATTTCAAAGTAGCTTTTGCTTAGCGATTCTTGCCCTGTGCCCACCAAACCTACATCAAATTCGGTTGTTTTTAACTTTTTAATAGTCCCTGTGCATCTAAACCTTTCTTTGGCCATGGCTGAAGCCATTTGCACTCTGGGGATTCATTAAGATGAGTGAGACAGATTCACAGGTAAATAGCTGTGACTTAACCATATTTACAGGGCCCCTGGAATTATGCGCTAGGGGAGGACCACATTACGCAGCTGGGTTGGGTAAATTATGTGGCAAGAAAAGGCAAATTATGGGGCGTAATGCAGCACATTTTTTATAGTATTGTTTCATTATTTTTCTTTTGTATACATGTTAACACTGTCAGGTCAAAAGTTTCACCTCATTAATACCACTTTAATATCCAAATACAGGAATAAGCATATGAAAGATGACCAGTCAAAGTTTCCGTAGGACTTTCCACAGCACTGCAAGACGTGCTGTTTTGTTTTATTAACTTTTGATCAGTTTAAGATAGAACCAATTTTTTTTGTTACAGTCTACAGATTATGCACCAGATGGCTCATTAGGTGAAAAATTCACAATTATGGGGAAAACGCCACAGCCGCAGAACCGCATATTTGTGTAGAGGGTGAGCGGTATAGTCGTTGGTGTGGGCGGAGCTAGGAGGACAAGGGAAGAGGAGGCCGGCGACAGGAAGAGGGCAGATAGGGTAGGGACAGGGAACGTGATGGAAGCAGGTGAATAAAGTTAGTATCACCCTGATATCCAGTGTCTGTCATTCATGCCCAAAGACACTACAGCTGACGACGAGGGTGGGATGCTGCAGCCCAGTGTCCCAGAACCAGAAGAAGACGTGCCCCCTGTCCCTTGGTGCAGCCGGTGAGAAAACGCGCTCATTGCCGAGCGCTGGGTCGCGCTATATCCAGTGTCACCTGAGAACGTGAGAGAAGGAGCGGGAGCCCACCCCGACGAATGCTGGCAGCTCCTGCAGTGACTGGCGGTTGCACCGGAGCGGTAAAGCACGTGGCTGAATGAGCGCTGCTACGCGCTAAATGATAATCTCACGCCCGATGCGTGACAAACGGCACGCGCGCGAAACGGAAAGTCGGGTGCCCACCGCAAGGTCGTGGTGCCAGGTAATGAATCCTGAAGTGCGTGTGAGGCACTAGAAAGGTGTTGTGACTGCGGGAGCACGGCCAAATAGTGTGGCAAGCTGGCTGAGAGTGGCAGACAAGACCTCGTGGGAGTGAGAGACCCTGTGCGGTGGCCATCTTGGAGTCAGGCAGTCATCAGTGGGACATCCCCATAGAAGCAAAGGGGCAGCCATCTTTAAGTCAGGCCAGAAATTAAACAAGCATTTGACAAGCCAAAAGAAAGAATATTTCGGTCAGGAGAGCGGTCAAGCATCTGCCAAAGCAAACAAGAAGTAGATAAGCATCTGCTAAAGCAAACAAGAAGTAAGGAAATTGAACAGACACCGGCCAAAGCAAGCTAGGAACGAACGGGCACGTGGGAGGACTGGACGAGTTAGGTACGTGCTGCCATGAAGTCCAATCACAACTCGCCGCAAAGAGCCGAAGCCACACCGATCATGACGAGCGTGTCACATTTGCGCCCACCAGAGCCGCTACCTTTAACGGTTGGGGAGAGCATGGGCCCCAGATGGCAAGAATGGCTTGAAGACTTTGAGGATTACATCAAGAGGTCGAAGGTGACTGAGGATGAAGACAAGGTGATTGCACTGCGCAATCTGGTC
This sequence comes from Triturus cristatus, assembly GCF_964204655.1. Classification (NCBI taxonomy): domain Eukaryota; kingdom Metazoa; phylum Chordata; class Amphibia; order Caudata; family Salamandridae; genus Triturus; species Triturus cristatus. The sequence continues at coordinate 821,419,031 of NC_140593.1, forward strand.
GACAAAGAAATTAGCAAGATCATCAAAGAACTGCCTCGCGCAGACACAGGAACTTATGATAAAGTGCGTGAGGCGCTAAGTAGGAAGTTTCTGCCCAAAAGAAATGTGGATTACGAAAGGTATGCGTTTCATCAAGCCCGTGAAGGGAAAGACAAAGTCATGAGTTCGTTTATAACACGACTGCGTCGATTGTCCAGATATTGTGAGTTTGATGCGTTTTCAACGGATGATGCCATCCGGTTGCAGATAATTGATGGGTGTCAGTCTGAGACACTGAGGAGGAGGCTGTTGAGGAAAAGTCACAACCTAGAGGAGATAGAGGAGATGACTCGAGTGTACGACCAAGCCGAGGAGCAAGCCAAAAGCATGGAGGCCGGGCGCCCTGAAAGACGTGAGCAAGTATGCGGGGTGCAAGACAGTCACAGACGCAGACACTCGAAGGAGCGCTGGTACCCCTCTCGGCCATCCTCCCGCAGAGATACACCGAGCGCAGGAGACACGGATCAAGGAGAAAAGACAAGAGACAAGATGGGGGAAAGAAATGCTACAGATGTGGGTATGATTTCCCGCACAGAGAAGCGTGTCCAGCTATGGGGCAGCAATGTCGGAAGTGTGGACGAACTAACCACTTTGAGGCGACCTGTGGCGAATATCGCAGGGAGAGGAAGAATGAAGTGATGAGGCCAACCTGCTCGGATACCAGGCGACACCACGTGAAAGCTGTGCAAGATTGGCCAAAATCGTCTTCCAGTTCATCACATTCCAGCCGGGAGTCGAGGAGATCTCGCTGGGCGGAAAGGTCACCATCCCCGGACTCTCCATTAGGGTCGTGTGAATCTGAGTGCACGGTCGAATATGCCAGCATGGTCGCCGATCCGGATCAATTAAAGACATACCCGAGACTGAACATCAGTGTGGGTAACCATGACACTTAGTTTGTTCTGGACAGTGGGGCATCACTGAACTACATCCCGGTAACGGAGTACAAAAAGATGAAGTCAACACCTCCGTTGTGCCCGGCGTACGTCCGGGTATTCACCTGGATGTCAAAGAAACCGCTCCCCTGTCTAGGGAAGTTTCTAACCACTCTTCGACATCAGAACAAGTCGGTGTCCGCTGTAATACACGTGATTGATGGCCCGGAAGCTGACTGCCTTCTCAGCCTACCAACGGCAGAGAGACTTCAGTTGGTTGAGATCTTATACCGGGTCAGTGGTGATCAAGACATACTACACAAATTCCCCAAGTTATTCACCGGGTTGGGAAAAATGAATAAATGTCAGGTTCGGCTCCACATCAACGAGCAGATCCGACCTGTCGCTCAACATCCCCGGCGAGTACCGTCCCACCTTCAGCAGGCTGTGGAGGATGAGCTGCAAGAACTGCTCGCTTCAGATATCATTGAACGGACTGACGGCCCCACTCCATGGGTGTCACCCGTAGTCATAGTGCCCAAGAAGAGCACTTCTGGAAAAGGGCGACTGTGTGTAGACATGCGGCTTCCCAACACCGCGATTGAACGGGAACGACACCCTGGGCCTCACTTAAGTGATATGATTGCTGCGTTGAATGGGGCCAGGGTGTTCTCGAAACTGGACTTAAACAAGGGCTATCATCAGCTGGAGCTGCATGAATGGTCAAGGTATATAACGACGTTTGCGACACACCTGGGTTTGTTTCGTTATAAACGGTTAAGCTTTGGCATCTCTTCTGCTGCGGAGATCTTTCAGGAGGCAATACGCCAAACTATATGCCATATACCTAATACGCTAAACTACAGCGACGATATCCTTGTGTATGGGTCCAACGTCCAAGAACATGACAAGGCCCTTGATCGAGTATGCCATGCCCTCTTGGATGATAACCTGACATTGAACAAAGAGAAGTGCGAGTTTCATCGATCCACACTCAAGTTTTTTGGACATGTGTTTTCTGGAGCAGGGATGAAGCCTGACCCTGAAAAAGTGTTGGCTTTAAATGACACCAAGAGCCCTCAAGACGTCAGTGATGTCCGTTCCTTTCTGGGTATGGCTAGTTATTGTGCCACGTACATCAAGGACTATGCCACAATTAGTCATCCACTTCGCACTCCCACAAAGCAGGGACAACCGTTCGACTGGACCCGTCAGTGTGAGCAGGCCTTCCAGGACATCAAACGGGCAGTTGAGGCAGCTGACAATCTGGCGTACTTTGACCCCAAACGGAAGACGGAAATAACCGTGGATGCCAGCCCGGTGGGCCTAGGGGCGATTCTGGCTCAGTATGACCGAGAGGAGGATCAGCGCCACATTGTAGCGTATGCGAGTCGCAGCTTGTCAGACACTGAAAAAGCGTATTCTCAACCAGAGAAAGAGAGTCTGGCGGCTGTCTGGGCCTGTGAACACTTCCATGTGTTCATTTATGGCAAGCACTTTACAATGGTGACGGATCATCAGGCGCTCGTCATCATATTTGGAAATCCACGGTCGAAGATGCCACCTCGGATTGAGCGATGGGGCCTGCGATTGCAAGAGTACACCTACACCATACTGCACAAGCCGGGAAAGTCAGCAAATCCGGCCGACTACATGTCTCGCCACCCTAGAGCCGAGTCGGCGCCAGGGGCATCAATAGCAGAGGAATATGTCCATTTCATCGTGGGCCACGCTCAACCGCCTGCGGTTCCCCTGGACGCCATTCTGGAAGCGACGGCGCAAGATGTCATTCTTCAGAAGGTACTTCGGCGTCTGCAGACCAATAGGTGGAGACCTGATGGTGATGAGGAACCGGAAGATCCAGCAAGCAGCCAACAGCTGCAAGCATTCAGACATGTGAGTGAGGAGTTGTCTGCCACCTCGGAAGGGCTTCTGCTGAGGTACCACAGGATCGTCATCCCGACGCAACTACGGCAGGGTATTGTCAATCTGGCTCATGAAGGACATCGTGGCGTAGTTGCAACGAAGCGAGCTCTAAGAGAGCGAGTGTGGTTCCCGTTATTAGACCAGATGGTAGAACTTACTCTCAAAGACTGTCTGCAGTGTCAACTTGTTAGTCAAGGAAGTCCCCCGGCTCCTTTGCGAATGACTGAATTGCCCAGCGGTGTGTGGCAGGAACTTGCTATGGACTTCTATGAACCTCTTCAGTCAGGAAAGTATGTCCTAGCAATTATGGACGAGTATTCGCGGTTCCCAATAGCCCAGTTTGTATCATCCACTAGTGCGGCCAGCACTGTCGCGGTGCTGGATGAAGTGTTTGCGGCGTGGGGTATTCCAAAGGTGATCAAAACGGACAATGGCCCTCCATTCAACGGACATGAGTTTGGTGAGTTTGCGCAACACATGAACTTCACGCATCGAAAAGTCACGCCCTTATGGCCACAGGCCAATGGTACCATCGAACGATTCATGGCCACTTTGAAGAAAACGTTTCAACAAGCGACCAGTGAGAAAAGGGACCTTCAGGTGGCTCTCAATGAGGTCCTCCGGGCCTACAGGACAACTCCCCATGCCACCACGGGCAAATGTCCTGCCACCCTAATGCTGGGAAGACCGATCAGAAACAGGATACCCACATGGGAAGGCACTCTGCGAGCAGTCTCACCTGCTCGCATTCAACAAGAGGTTGTGTCCGCAGATCGTCATGGGAAAGAGAGAATGAAATCGTATGCGGACGCCAGAAGGAGAGCAAGATCGCCTTCTATCCGTGAAGGGGTCTGTGTTCTCGTCAAGCAGGAGCAGCACCGGAAAACAGACTGTAAGTTCAGAGCTGAACCATTGACAATCATTCAGAAGAAGGGTACCATGGTGACGGCTGAATCGGACAGCCGAAGAGTTACCCGAAATGCGTCTCATTTTCAGAAATGCACTCCTGGCATGAAGGAGTCGCTGCAAAGGATCCGGGGGCAGCCAGAAAGTAAAGTCCGAGAACAACCTGCTGGCGCTGCCGAGAGTCCGCACTCTGGGCTTGAAGGAGAACCAGAGGTGGTGACAGGAACCATGTCACTGAGACCGAGACAGGACATTCGCAGGCCGAGACGACTTATTGAAGAACTGTAAACAAGTCAGCCATTTCATTACTTTTGTTAAAAAGGGGGAAGATGTAGAGGGTGAGCAGTATAGTCGTTGGTGTGGGCGGAGCTAGGAGGGCAAGGGAAGAGGAGGAGCGGCGACAGGAAGAGGGCAGATAGGGTAGGGACAGGGAACGTGATGGAAGCAGGTGAATAAAGTTAGTATCACCCTGATATCCAGTGTCTGTCATTCATGCCCAAAGACACTACAATTTGCAGTGGCCCTGCTTATTTATAACTGAATTCCCGGTGATAGGTTTGGAGTACTCCAAGAGCAAATCACAGATACTCACAGCAAAGTCTTTGTGAAACAGGTTCAGAACGTTTCTGGTAGTTGTGCCCTAATTTTGAAAAAAATACTCGTCTCCCTGGCACCTGCTCCTGACAGAGCTGAATTATAAAATGGCCAATTCGTGACAGTCATTCTGTATCTCCATCAGAATCTATAGGCCGGCTAAACCAATTGCATTCAAACCTAGACGAAAGAAGAGCGGTTCGAAGCTAGAAAGATTGGGCGCTATACAAAATTAAAATCAAATACAATTATTGAAAACAATTGCTACCTTAGAATTTACGCGTTTGTATATTCTAACTCCACTTTTATGGCTGCCAGCCTAAAATATTGTTGTATTGTTTTTTCGGGGGAAATTCTGTTTTTTGGGTACTGCTGTGCATTGCGCTTGATTTTTGAACCAATTTGAGCAGCATTTGCAAAATTATTTTTTGACTTTATACAAAGGTGCAAAGTGAGCATTTGTAAGAGTCATTCTTTGACAAATGAACAGTAACAAAGGGTTGTGTTGGATAAGTAGTACAGCTTGATGAGCTGGTGTTTTGGGATGAGGTCGTCTGTTATGTTATGTTATTTTGATTTGTAACGTGCACAGATACTCAGAAGTGTCCCGGCGCGAGGTAATGAAGGGCAAAAGTCTGGTATCAAACAAAGAGAAGTGTTTTCAGGTTCTTTTTGAAAATCAACAGATCCTGAACGTTCCGAAGGGTGAAAGGAAGAGCGTTCCATGCAACAGCAGCTTTCCGGGCAAGAGAGCTGCCTCCAAGCCTCTGACATTTAAAGCGAGGGACCTGGGCGAGGCACTGGGACATGGAACGCATGTGTCGAGCTGGAGTATAAAAAGAAAAGCGTTTTTGCAGGTAGATAGGGCCATGACCGTGAAGAACGCGATGGGCCATAACTAAAGATTGAAATTTGACCCGTTAGACTACGGGAAGCCAGTGCGGAGAGCGTAAGTGAGATCTCACGCTAACCCTGGATGGAATCTCAAGAAGAAGTCTGGCTGCATCATTTTGGACCACCTGGAGCTTTTTTAACAGATAGCCCGGGATGCCAACCTAAAGGGCGTTGGCGTAGTCCAGCAGAGACAGAATAAGGGCGCAGATGACAGTTTCTTTCGCCGCCCTAGGCAGGAGAGGGAGAAACTTCCTGAAGGTTTTCAAAAGGAAAAGTAGGTCCCAGCAAGTTTCCTGATCTGAGTAGAAAAGGAAAGGTTCTCCTCAAACCACACCCCCAGGTTCTTGGCGAGCTTCCCTGTTGAAATGGGAAGAGAGAACTCAGGCGGACAAACAGTTTCCTTAAAATTGGAAGGAAACTTTGCACTTGAGTTGCGCAGCAGCTAGCCAATTAAAAATAGAAGACAAGCAGTGCTGAGCAGAGGAAACAGAGTCCACATTCTTATCCCAAGTAAAGAGAAGTTTGGTATCATCAGCGTAAGCCATAACCTTAGCCCCAAGGTCCTCTGCCAGATACACCAGAGGTGTAACGTAAATGTTAAATAGAAGTGGGCTAAGGGAGGACCCCTGGGGGACTCCAGTGGTCACTAACTGGGGAGAAGAAGAGGACGGTGAAAGCCAGCTCTGCTGAGCCCGCCCTTCCAAGAAGGACCAAAGCCAGCCCCAAACAGTGCCCGAAACTTCGATTTCGGTTAGACGCGCAAGGAGGAGAGAGTGCGGGACCGTGTCAAACGCAGCTGACAGGTCGAGCAAAATTAATGCTGCCCTCCTGTTGGTGTCCAGACACTCCCTAATTGCCTCCGAGACCTCCACCAGGGCAGACTCGGTACTGTGGGAGGCTCTAAACCCTGACTGGGCCGGGTTCAGCAGGCCCTCCCTCTCAACAAACTCAGTGAGTTGTTTGTTCACCACCTTCTCGCACACCTTGGCCAAGCCAGGCAGGAGGAAGATGGGATGGTAATTCACTGGGCTAAGTGAGTCGAGCGACGGCTTTTATAAAAGAGGCAAAATCTTGGCCTGCTTCCAGACCTCTGGAACCCAGGCTACCTGAAGAGACAGATTGATGATGCCATTCACTTCATTATTATTAGTCTCAGCAACTGCTGCCAACAATCTGGCCAGACAAGGGTCCGAGGGCGAGCCCGACTTCAGGCCCATAAGAATTTTAAGGGAATCAGGGAGGTCCACAGGCCTAAGAGCATTCAAGGAATGATTGGGGTCAGCAGGTGGTGACACCAAAGCTGCCCCAATACCATTGTCACAGGAGGAAAAAGCCACCTGAATGGAAAGGATTTTATCCCTGAAGAAATTAGAGAGATTCTCGGACCAGGTGTCTGTGGAGGGAGATGCCCTAGATTGAGCGGCAGGGGACGTAAAACTCTGGACAATTGCAAAAATGTATTTGGCATTGTTTTTGGCGGAGTCAATGCGAATTGAGTAGAATTGCTTTTTGGCCTGAGTTATAGCCCCATAATAGATTTTTTGTTTGAGTCTGAGCTTCTGCTTAGCAGCAGGGCAATATTCACTGCGATGCCACACACACTCAAGAATCTTGCATTCATGTTTAAGCTCTTTGAGGTCAGGAATAAACCAGGGTTTAGATGGAGATTCCCTAGGCATGCTTGGACAAGGGGGTGAGGCAAGCGAATCTACTGCATTGGAAACCCAGCTAGTGAATCCAGCAAGAGATCCCCCGAGAGGGTGGGCCTGGAAGCATCCAAGGCCTGACTGAGCGCAAGAGGATTAATTTTGCCAAAGGCTGGTTTGCCATAAGATCGCGCTGATGGCTCAACATTGGTAACTTCCCAGGAAAAATAAGTTAGAAAGTGGTGAGACCATGAGACCAGACGTGGATCCTCCATCGAGATGGGAAAGTTAGTTAGTGCAGATCGGGTCTAGTAAATGGCCCACCTGGTGAGTGGAAAGGCTGATCCACTGGGAGAGTTGAGTCAGATGCAAAGTATCCAGTCAGTCAAGCGAGTCCTTGTTGTCTGCCTGATAAAAGTGAATATTAAGATCTTGTAACACAATGTAATGGGAGAATTGCAGAGCCCGGGGAATTACAGCATCACCCCAAGCTGGAAGAAAGGGGCCCCTAGGGCCAGGGGGCTCGTAGATCACGGAGTCTCCCAAAGTGAAGTGAGCCGAAAAGCGAATACTAAAGTCAAGGGCCTCACAGTCTCCCCAGGAAGTAACATCGCCCCTACAAAGGTCCCACTTATTCTTATAAATAATAGCCACTCCGCCCCCACTCCCCTCTGGGCGATCGGCTCTGGAGACCTTATAGCCCTCGGGCGTAGCCAGGGTGTCAATGGGATCAGATGTAGAATCAAGCCAAGTCTCGGTAATAAACAGAAGATCTACAGGTCTGTCTACAAGGAGCTCAAAGACATCTACATGATGTTTCCTGAGTGAGCGAATGTTAAGCAAAGCAGCGGAGATGGGTGGAGTACTCATAAATCTGCACGAGGAGGTGCTGGATTGGGCAGAAAAGACTGAACCCAAACCCAGCTTAAAACCGCAGGTCGGGCAGATGGTGTTAATGCATCCTGCCACATCCCAGTTACTTTGACGGGGATAGGTCCGGGGACAGATAGCCCACAGAAAATCCCTGGCATAGCACAATCTGCCCTCCAACCCTGGAGTTCGATGGGCAGCATGGCTGGCGCTGGCCGCTTTCGGGACGCTGACAGGCGCAGACGGGCTTGCCTTAGGCATGCCTTGGGCGCACCAGTGGCTCGCCCGCTGCGAGTGTCCACTGCGCGTCCTCGCAGCGCGCACCTAAATAGGGCCCGGCCGCCACGAGACTAGAGAGCGCACTGCCTCGAGACGGCGACTCTCAGTGCCAACCGGCGGGTCCCGGAAGTAGGTCACGCAAGCAGCAGTCAAATTTAAACAGTGACAGTAAACACTTTGAAGCAGGAAAAGGTGCAAAGATGTTTTTGTTTTTCCTTTTTTTTTAAAAAAGATTAAAAGTTTAAAAACAGGTTAAGAGGAGATGTGCAAGCAGCAAGTCTGTGCAAACTAGCGAAATAGGCAGAATCGGAAACAGCAGACAGGGAACCCCTCAAGGCGCCCGCGTCCACGCAGCGCACATCTAAAAAGGCCCCGGCCGCCACGAGACTAGAGAGCGCACTGCCTCAAGATGGCAACTCTCAGTGGCAAACCGGAGGGACCCGGAAGTAGGTCATGCAAGCATCAGTCAAATTCAAACAGTGACAGTAAACAAGTTGAAACTGGAATAAGTGCAAAGATGTTTTTGTTTTTCCTTTAAAAAAAAAAAAAAAAAGTTTAAAAACAGGTTAAGAGGAGATGTGGAAGCAGCAAGTCTGTGCAAACTAGCGAAATAGGCAGAATTGGAAACAGCAGACAGGGAACCCCTCAAGGCAGTGATACAGATCACCAATGGTCATTCCAGAGCAGATGCTCCTTTTTAACTGGCCAGTCATCAAATTCATCAAAGTATTGTGTGGCCTCCCTTTTCAGTTGTTCATATCTTTTCATTTTAACCAGCTCAAAATATTCATTTGGCAAACAATGTCATAATCATAATGTATTGTGCCACAATGATCCCATTTTAATGTCTGGTAAAGAGACAGCTTTAACGATCTCTCCAGCCTAATTTAATCAATAAGTATTGGCAAAGCCAACAGGTCTGACCTTGGCAAGTGTGCAGTGCTTTTGTGCAAGCATATGCTATAGAAATTAACACTTATAAGGCAATAAAAATCCAACATTCTTTGGTCTATAGTTGGGTTGCTTATGTTTGCCAAAAAACAAAATGCGCATTGCAAAATAACTTAAAAAAATAACGAAAACATGAAAGTAGAAAAGAAGGCAGAGGTTGCTACACCAGCCTGGCACTGAAGTGGACTACTTTTTAAGAAGATGTGGAGGTGTGCGCAAGCAAAAAGGCAGTCACTCACAGTGAAGAGAGCGAGTGACTTAATTTGGCTGTTTCATTGCTCCATCCTGCATGCTGTGGTGGGCGGAAGTCATTAGCTGTTTTGGATTTTGATTGGTTAATATATATTTTGATCACATGTTCACATCCACTCGAAGAATAGTGTGTTGTAATACCAGGGCTAGTGCTGTGTTGGGCCATGTCTTACATTATTTTTCATTTAAAGTGTATGTCTACCACCATTAGATTGGTATATTTTTACATTTTATAATCTTAATTGTTTAATTTTTTATTCCACACGCTTGAAAAAATGTATAAAAATACAATCAAACATGGGATCTTGCCAAGTTCAGACCTATTTCTTTGGAACTGCTTGTTTGAACAAGTGAAGGCTGAGTGGATGAAAAGGCGGTCACCAACCACTCTCCCTCAGAAAGGATGTGAATATTTCTCTGCCCAGTAACACATTAATTGACTTCAGTGAGGGAGCGCCCCTGCCCAGCACCCCCACCCTGAAAATTGTTCCAACACCACTAATCATTGGACGAGTGGGTTAGGTGCGGCATGTGGTGCATCGGAGTGTCATTGTACCGTAGAGCACTGCCTTAGTCTGTCTTTTGTTTCTACACAGAACCCATAAGGCCCTTTTCCAAACTCAAACCTATTCCTGTCTCCAAGTAACCACGGGTGTCGCGCAATAACTACACTCCACGCTGTTACTTGAAGCGTAAAAGACCATTTTATTAGGACAAGGTTGCAACCATTTAAACTTTATTAAACAGTACACAAATGCAATAAATATACTTTCCCATCCCATACCGAATCATTCCCCATTCATCCTTATCTCTCCAGTTCCTGGGCACCTTTTGCCTCCCATCAGCCGGCCCCCCGCGGCACCCGGTGGACGACCAATCCACCACCTAAACTTGTGTCCCGTGTAAAATTACTATCGTTGTGACAGTCGTTGGTCGCGAAAGGTGCCAAACCTACGCAGTACCGCTTGCTCCACCAGTTCCTGTGCACCTAGAGTTTCCACCACACTACGGTTCCCGGTGGATGACCATCCACCACTGCAACGTGCGTCCCATGTAACCATTAACATTTCTGAGCCAAACCTTGTCCATACAAGGTGCCCCCCCATCGCGGTGAATGACCATCCACCGCCTGGGCCTGCGTCATGCGTAAACCAGTAACACGTTCGGGCTAATCCTCGTCCTTGAAAGGTGCCACCACCGCAGTGAACGACCATCCACCGCCTGTACCCGCATCTCGTGTAACAAGTAACCTGGTCAGACCAATCCTTGTCCGTGAAACACCCCCCCCCCCCAATCGCGGTGAACGACCATCCACCACCTAAACCTGCGGCCCGTGTAATAAAGAACATCCGGGCCAACCCTAGACCATAAAAAGTGTCTCCTGTGAAACAAAACCTTCTGTTTCCCTTCGAAACAGTCTCATCACCAGCAGGCCTTTACCTGTCCATCCAGTTCGATAGCATCCCACTCCCAATCTCTGCAAGGCACAATCATGCACATAACCAAAATTACCCCACCTTCCATGTCAGTGAACCATATCCCCTTCCATGTCCCAATAGTGCAAAGCCAAACCAGACATATCCCAGAATACTCCTTTCACCCACATGTATCCCCATATCCTCTTGTTTCTTGTGACACCATGTCAGCTGTACCGGCCACAACTCCCCCTCCATTTTCATTCCACTGTTTCCCCCAACGTCTCACAGCCCGACGACTGTGTTCCCCGCCTGGTGACGTCTGTACGCCTGCTAGTTTGCCTCCTTTGCTGTCCAATGCCTAGGAGAATGGCCACCCAACTAGGCGACCGCACTGGGGCCTGATCTACTCCCGTTGCATGTAGCAGAAAAAGAATGATTAGTCCTGCAAGCATTATGTCCCTTTTCCTTTAGTCCTTTATTTGCTACCCCGCTTGCTATGACCCTCCAACACTGCACCCGTCCACTGCGTCCAAAAGAACTCAACCACCCCCAAAATCGCCCTATGTCCCAGGCACAAAACCCCGTCATCACAAACGCTTCAACTGCGCCGACACTGGTCTGCCCTGCATAATAAACCTAGCCTCTAGACCAACTCTAAACACACCAGCTGCCCCAAGCAACCCTCTCATCCCAGCCCATGACCCTTTGCTTACGCCTCATCCCTACCATATTGTCCCGTCCCCAAGGACCACTCCCCAAAACACCCCAGTCCCAACCTAACCTCTGGAAAATACCACTGCCCTGTTCTTTGAATCTCCCACCGCGTGCAGCACCCCCCCCCCTCAACATTTTCGAACCATCCTCGCCCTTTGCCTGCTCTACAGGTACCTGTTGCTTAGACTCACGTAGCCGTTGACGAACCACCAACCTCCCTTGCCGGATTCCAAGCCCCCTTGCAATCTGTCTAACGGTACCCAGCTCAGACCTGGTCTCCCCCGGTCCCAACCCCCCAACTGCTTAACGACAAACTGGGAAAAAAGAAATCTGAGAGCACCAACTCCCTCCTCATCCCCCGAAACTGAAAATGAGAAAACAACCCAATGCCAATTCTCCTCTGGTAACATTCCCCAGGCTGCGAAACGCACTCCCCACTAACCTCAGTTACAACCCCTCCTTCACTCGCTGCAACAAGGACCTGAACTCTTGCTCCTCACCACTACACTACCGACCAAGTCAACCAACCTAGGCATCCCCAACCCAATGGACTCCCTTCTCACTTTGGCCCACAGGATGATGGTAAACTGACAGTCAACCCATTGCATACTGCTCCACTTCACAGCATACCTAGGTCTGAAATCTGCCGATATATCTTTATGCATCCCCACGTCCTGTGATGGAAGGCAATTGTTTTCTTTCTTGAGCTTACGAAAAGGTCTCCGATACCCCTGGGACTCACTAGTGCTCTATAAAACTCCACAAGGAAAACCAACGACTGTGGCGCCCCCCAAAACCCCCACCCTGGATTATATAACCCAGTGTCCGACAGAGTCCCCCGCCCCATCCTGGTCGAGGCAGACGTACCTCTCCCCCACCCTACTGTATGACTCTTGCCCAGCAAGTGTGTAAAAACACGTCCGTCAAGAGCCCCATACCTGCCCAGCCCCCAGGCATGTCCCCTACCCCCTTGTCGATGAATTTGACCAAGTTCACCCCTACGGTGGCCGATCCACCGGGCCACCAACCCTGCCGTTGGCTTGAATCCCCATAGTCTGCCATCCCTCGTCATAGTCCACCTGTTGCAAAGTGCCTGCCTCTCTCGCCCCTCGCAAACCCGTTGCCACCCCCCAACCCACGCCTGAGAACCCCACCTTTCTGTGCTGCAGCACCGGCTGCTGATCTGAAAAAGACGGGCGCCATAAGCCCCTGGCCTCTAGGAACCGTGTACGGTCCCCTTGTCCCAGACCCCCCCAATCCATCCCTTTTGTTAAATACATTACTATTTGCCTACACCTTTAATTGAAACAACAGGTACATTGAAACACCAGGAATTGAACACTCAACCTTGCGAATAGGAGTATAAGACCTTATCCATTAGGCCACAGTGACTCTCGCACGCTCTCCTTGTGATCCCCCAGAGTGGCCCCGGTTTAACCCCCTATGAAAGGGGGTGACTCTCAAGTCCCCAACCCTTGGTTAAGTGATCCCTTGGGAATCCGCTGATGACACAGGTATACCCTCGCTGTGCGGAGACGCTAGCCAACAAATACATGCCCCTTCTGGTTTAGACGAGTCAGGGCAAATCTTAGCCCTCCTCTCCCCATGCTCTGTCATGCGAAAGCCCCCAGTCCTCCTGCTGCGCAGCTGCCATCATGGCGAATCCTCAGGGCAACTGCCCCGCCCCCCCACCATAAGATGTGGGCCCAGTGGAGACCGATGTCCTCCTCCAATAGCTGGCACCCCTGGCCCATTTATCACCCCGTCCAGCCGGGCCGGCAACAATCTGTGATCCATTGATTGACCCTTCATTGCGTGTGGTACCACATTGTCCATCTGGACCCATCCCCACTAAATCGCCAGGCTCCTATTACTCCAGCACGATGCCGCCACTGCACCCGCCACCATGCCAAATCCCTCACAATCCCCACACACCCCAGCCGACCAGCTGAAGCCCCCTCTCACCCGTGCTCCTTGTGACCCCTGCCCCGCTTCATTCTCTTACCTGAGACCAGGACCTCCACATCCCATCCGGCGCTGCTGCGCCCTGTCGCTCCCCGTCCACAGGTCCGTCCGAGGCCATACTCGCCTCCTGCAAAACTAAAACAGGCTGATTACCGCAACTCCCCCCCACCCCCAGAAAAAACCCCATTCAGCCGCAACCGACCCCGCACTTATGTCCTCAGTCAACACCCCCATCCTGTCACCACGTCACACTCTCCAGCACTTCTCATTGCACCACACAAAATGACCCCCAATCCCCTCCCAGAAAACCCCACTCAGCCACAGCTATCCTCCCATGTCCTCTATCATCCAACACTCCTAACCCGTCATACCACGTCATACTCCCAGTCCTTATCCTCTCACCATACAAACTCATTCCTCACAGATTGTAAAATCACATTTGAGAATGCGCTGCGCGATCCCTCGTTGGGGCAAGCCGCTGCGGACCCCCTACTGCTTCAGGCCAGCGCCCCGGGGCTGTTGTGCGCCCCACTGGCGATGCCCTGTTACTGCCGGTATCAATCGCCCAGTCCTGGTCCCCCCCCCCTCCAGGCTGCTCCAACCTGGAGGGTTCCCAGCACCACCGGGCCTCAAGCCATGCTGGCAGTCCCTCACCCCTACCCCGGTAACTCTATGGTACCCAACAAACCCCCCTCGACCCCCTCCCTCCCACCCCTCCCGACCGTGGCCCGCCGTAACCCGGCCTCCCCCTCCCCCCAGAGAAAAAATTCCTAAACTGGGCCAACCTCACCCCGCCCCGCCCACCAGACAGAGGACCCCCCCAGCCACCGAAAAGAACCATGGCGCCAGGCCTGGGCCTGCCGCGCCTCCTGGTGGTGTAACCCACTTTGCGTCCTCCCACAGGGGCACACTATGCTACAGGGCCCGCTGGCAACACTCCCTGCGCGCCGGCTCCCGCGGAACACTCGGTGCAAGCGCATCCATCACCCGACACCGCCCGTTGTGCTACTGCTCCCCCCCCTGGAAGCAGTCCTAGGGGCTCTCCAACCCAACAGCAACACCCCCTCCCTCCCTCCATGCATCGCGGTGCCCCACGCACGCATGGCCGGCTGCATGCTAGCAGAGCCCTGGCCAGCCTCCAGCTCCCGCCTAAGCTCCGTGCCCAAATCTCCATGTCCCGCAAGTGAGCCGGCCGGACGGGAGGTTCCGGCCGCCTCCAACAACGAAATTGCTACCCCCGCTGGCCGCCACGAAAACGTGTCTACCACCCTGGAGTGGGCCGCGGCCTACCCTCTCCGACTCTGCCTTAACCTGCAGGCGCCATAGTTCCACCGGTTGCGGGCAGAGACGTGCATAGCTCCCCCATGGCGTCCTACACCCAGCCCGGGTGACTCTGGGCCCCTCCACAAAACAGGCCCAACTGTAGGAAATATCGCCCGCCAGGCACATTCCCAGACACTGGCCAACTGGCGACATCCGCCCCGCGGCCCCAAACGACTCGCAAGTGCACCCCCGTCCTCGGAATCTAAGCAGCAATGCCGGCTAAGCTCCCATGTGCCCAAAGGCCGGTACCCAGACCCCCGTTCCCCGAGGACATGAACGGCCTCAGTGCCCAGCCCAGCTGGGTGCCCCCCAAGTGTCGCAGTAAGCCCATAGTGAATCCCCTCGACCTCAGCCCCCGAATTGCGCCTCGCGAACCCACCAGCCCCACTAACCTGCACAAACTTTTATCTCTAAACACCCCCGGTGGTGCTAAGGTGTCAGGAAGAGGCCGGATCCTCCTCTCCTGACACCTTATATACATTCTTAAACTCCCGCCCCTTCCCCAATACTCTAAATCCCTCCGCCATCTTGTCCTTCCGGCCGTGCGCGAATAGCCCCGGGGGAAGACTGGTCTGCGACCTTCACTTCCCCCGGGGGCCGTCATTGTGTATGTCCTAAAATGAGAGTTGAGATCTGTCATGTGGAATGACTGTGGGTACTCGGCAGAGAAATTAAATGATTAAATATATCTATATAAATATAGTTGTCACTCAATTTGCTCGAGTACGGTATTGCAGAAGATGTATGGAAGACGAAAGTGAGAACAAGCATTGATGAATCAGCATTGGCTGCTATGCATGCCCCCCCCCCCCCACCCCCCGCTGGAGAAGCACTTGAGGGGCGAAGTTTGGATGGAACATAAATATGCGTGTACTTTAGCACAACAGTGATAATGCAAGATTATCACACTCCAAAATGTACTCGCATTGTTGGTGCTGTGCGTTGTGTGTGTGGGCGTGCAGGGTGGGGTGGCTTATTCTTTTAGTGAAGGTGGTGCCTTATCCCAGGCCTGATGTGTGTGAGAGGGGCCTTATCTTCAAGCACAGGCCATTGTGAGGCTTCAGGACACTCCTGCGTGGGCTGGGCCGATATCAGGGACACGAAGGGACAGTTAGTTGGGGCTCAAATGCGATGAAGGGGCAAACGTGCCATTAATCTCATTTATTTATTTTTGGTCCAATTTCCCAATTCTTATTTTTAAATTATCAGTAAAGTTACGTGTCAAGAGTTCAACTCATAGGGTAACATAAAGACGGCTCGATAAAGGGGAAAGGGTGTGGCCGAACGGCTAGAGCAGTCGACCTCGAAGCGAACATCCTGTAATTCTGAGCAAATCACTTAATCTCCACGTGCCTAACAAAAATAAAATGAATGTGTCTGTCTGTTAGGCAACTGGTGCTCATGTAAAACGCTCTGGTACCTTCGAGTCAAGTTCGTGCTATGTAAAACTCAAAAAACAAAATAAAAAGGGTCACTGGAGTAATTGCTTTCCCTGCTTACCTCCCGATACTCCTACTCTAACCTACCCTTACCTCAAGGGACAAGGAGGGTTTGGCAGGGACACAAAATAAACAGATCTATATCAACCCTTGCAAATGCCATAAGACTTCAGTGCTTAATTTTTAAAAATAATAGGTGCCAGGGCCCAAAGTGGTGCTGAGCAGTCTGCGTCCGAAGCTATTGAATGCCAGGTGTGCCGATTCCCAAGGTTGAATAGTCTTTATTCAATCTCATGCCTCTTTCATCCACCGCCAGACACTCCCTGTCTCTTTATTTCTGTCTTTCGGGTTCCTGTTTGTTTTTCTATCTTTCTCTATCTCATATTTTTGTGTGTTTCTCTGTCTTGCTTTGAGCCAAAGACTGATTAGGAAAAGTGCATGCCGGTCCCCAGACATGAATGCCAGTGCCCCCACCTGAAGCCACCGGCCCAAATTAAGCACGGTTAGGCCTTCTGCAACAAGTACCAGGTTCTTGAGAGGTAAGAGTGCAAGTGTATATAAAGCCTGTGAAGCCTTCAGATGTCAAAGAATTCATGTCACCTTCATTCCCATTGGCACTTTTGTGAATGTCTGTCCATTATTAAAATAGGGTTTCATTTTAAATTTAACAGCATTATGTTTTAGGTGTGGCTAGAGACAGCTTGAGCTGTCTCCCAGAACACATGGTATGGCAAAAAAGAATATGCAGAGAGGGGTCTTGAGTCAGCCCTGCTGTTGCCCAGCCTCCTTATGGCACCTGGTTTGACTGTCAGTTTGAATTCGTCCCAGTGCTTAATTTGTAAAATACCATAAGTGCAGAAGCTCAAAGCTTCTCTTAAGAGACTAGAGTCTGCCCTAAAGTCACAGTCGTAAAATACTGAGACAGCTGAGTCTTGATTCCACCGCTTGACACTTACCTCCACCACTGTAGAACTTCCTGTCTCTTTATCTCACTCTTGCAGCTTCATTTCCATCCCTGCTTTCTCCTTTTCTCACTGTTTTCCTAACCATTTGTTCCTCGTTTTGTCACCCAGTTCTTTGTTTCTTTCTCTTGTCCTGGATCAAACTAAGTCTGATGATGAAAAATAAGGGCCAGTCTGTAAACTTGAGCACTGGTACTGGCCACCTACAGTGCTGATTAGGAGCCCTCCCTTGCAGTGAATGGAGGGTGTACTGTCCACACCCTGAGATGAAGGAGCACTGCTACCAGCCCTCTCCCTGTGTCCCACACAAGTGATGCTCTGCGGGGAGACTGTCCCCAGAGCCTTCCTGCTTCACACAAAGGGGCAGCCTCACCATGTGCACTGGTCTGCAGAGGGCAGGCTCCAGAACTCCCTCTTTCTTGGATAGTAGGGTCAGTCTAGCAATGTGCACAGGTTTGCACGGGAGCTAGCTCTAAAGCTGTTGCTGGCACTCACAAAAGGCCAGTCCAGTCACATGCACTTGTGTGCAGAGTGGCTGGCTCCCACTCTCTGGCTAACACCAGTAGCGTAGCTGGGGGGGGGGGGCGGTGGGGGCAGTCCGCCCCAGGCGGCACTATTTTGGGGGTGGACAAAGGCATTCAGATAAGGCTCGGCTTGCTTTCGTGGACGTTCGGGGACGGGCAAGGAATAGGACTCGGGCAATGTCCTCTTCTTTTTTGTGCTGGCAGCTGTCCCGTCCTCTCTTCCTATTATTCCCTCTCTTTCTGTCTTGCTCCTCACTTACTGAAAACCGTAACTTGAAGAAACGGTTCACAACCTCTCTTTCCTTCTTTCATTCAGTTGCTTCACTGTAAATGGATCCAAAAAAGAAAAACACTCTTGCGGGAAATGCCCTTTTTCTGACATTTTTCTATTCCAAAGTGCAGCGGGATGGAGAGAAATAGAAGGATTTAAGTATGAAAAATAAATACATAACTAAGTAAAGCAAGACAGAGTAGTTGCAAAGTGGCCAGATTGGTTTTATTCACATCCAAATACATCAGCCTCACTTTACAGAGTTTGCAGTGAAGCACTACTTTTGTTTTCTAGTCTTTCTTTGAACACCATTGTTGTCTCCAGGTGGGAAAGTGCACCATTCCTGGAGGTACTGCAATACCTGGTTGATGGGCGGATTGGAAAACAAAATGCGTACCATGGCTCTGTTTATGGATGTGGTCATTTTAAACCATACTGCTTACGTTTATTAAGGATATAAGCAATGGACATTGAAACGGTTCCCTTCAGGGCCCTGTAGTCATGTCCTTAACTATTCAGGTAAAACAACTCGCTGATTTCTGAAGAGTGAGTGAGAGATCGTTAAGGTAACCATGTTGTTTCTGCTTACATTTCACATGCTTTACTTAATCTTGCATTCCCTATGCATGTTTGCTTTTACTTTTTTTTTTTAGGCAGCATGTTACTCTTATCAAGTGCATAATTTGAATTGAGCCACATCCAAGTGTTTATAGCGGGCACAATTAGGTTGTAGCTGAAGGCAGTGCGAGTTTCTCTCAGTGGGACAGTATGGTGTTCAGTGGGGGAGAAGATGTGGCACTATGGCCAGAGCTGTCGAATTTGGAACTGGGGAACTGGGTTCAGCCTTCATGACAAGTCCACCAGACCACTCTACTGAGGGAGCATATTCCCATGCTAGACCTTAGAAGGCCCCACTAGACCTTAGAAGGCTTGATGTCTTAGCACAAGCAGGTGTACCCTAGTGGTGTCAATTGTGGGTTAACCTTGAAGGCCTGTCCACCACAATCCATACTGAAGTTCATCTCCAGTCTTGCGGGAAGGCCTACGAGGCAGCACACCCTAGAGCAACAGTGATCCAGTCACTGTGACTCTGTCACTGAGGTCACATGAACCTTGAGCAGGTTAGGGCGGTGCAGACGGTGTGACCTCACTGGGTACCTATTACGGGTGGGTGCATAGTGTTTGCAAGTATATTATGGTTTAAAAAAACACACTAGCTGCCTCCTTCCTGGCCTCCAGCAATTTTCAGAAACAATAAAAATGTCATGATAACTTCGGTGATTAATGTTCTTCCTAGAGATAGATCAGAGTTTTGTCTAGTGGAAGGGTTGACTCCTGGAAAGGTAGCACAGAGGGTTAATGTGCCTGCTGTAAAGAACATGTACCATGCAGATCACAAAGTGCACTGCTTTAATGGGGGTACCATGATGAATGGTCATTTAATGTCAGCTGTAGATGATGGATCCCTGAAAAGTGTCATGTATGTGCATGTTTGCATTGTGCTGAGGGGATCACCAGGTAATTGTTCACGCAGCTCTCTGATGGATGTCACATGCGGTTTTTCTGAGTCCCCAGATAGATCATGCAGTCTGAGTGTTCTTTTTTGTACTGCCAGTCGCCGGTGTATTCAACTGTGCCGCCTTGGACCGTGTCATGTATGTGCATGTAACTTGCATGATCGAGGTAAAAATTAGCAGCGATACTACGTGTCTCTCGGACCTCTTTCAAGTGCTTGCCGTCCTTTTTCCCCAGCAACCCCCCCCACCCTCCCCCAGGGGCGGCAATCTGAGGGATAGCCCCGGGCGCCACAAGCTCTAGCTATGCCTCTGGCTAACACCAAAGGTCAGCAGGGGCGTAGCTTCATGAGGGGTGTTTGGGATATTACACCCCATTTTTAAATGTATTTCTGCTTGATAGTTGAGTGCAGGTGCTTTGAGTCGGGTATGGTGAGGTGTCTGTCGGATTTCACCAGCAATTTTTACACACAGACAGACTCAGAAAGACTTCAAAAATGTTGGCTATTTTTTCTCTCACTTAGTGCCCATACCAATTCACATTTGCCTCCCTTTCCACTTCCCCTTTAGCCCCTTTCATGCACCCTGCTTGTAGTATAACACTATATGCCAGTGTGATTGTCAGAAAATCTGAAACTCAACATCTGCCAGCCGCCCCCCAATCTTACTGACCAAGCTACGCCCCGGGAGGTCAGTAGTCAGGGACAGCAATGCTTCCTTTGTAAATGTAGGAGTATTGGTGAACTGCAAGGCTGCCCGGGGGGTTGCGCAGCAGCCCCCCTAAAAGGGCGGCCGCCCTAGTGCCACAGGAAGGCACTGGAGTAGCCGGTCTAGTCCCCGGGCCACGGCCAGGGAAGACGTCCGGCCGACCTAGTTCCAGCGAAGGGGGAGGGGGCAGGGGTATTTATGCTGTCACTAAAAGCTCTCCCCTGAAACACGCACCGATGCGCGAGCACAGAATACTGAGGCTGCATAATCCTAAACCCTCCTCGGGCCTATTTAAATCCATGTACAGCCACTCCCTGCCTTCTCAGGTCACTCTTGCAGCTTCCTGCTTTCTCCCTTTGGAACGCTTGTCCGCTTTTCTCTTCCTCCTCTGTTCCGTTTGCCTGTTTTTTCCTAATTTGTTCACATTAATTGCCTGATGCAGAAAAATAAGTGCTGCCCCCCAAAAAATAGATGCTGTGCCCCCCATCGACAACCACAGGCTCAAATTAAGCACTGTCCTGCAGTCTCCTCCAGCCTCAACAAAAGCTTTCTAGTCGTGTGTGTTCTTCTCCGTGAGGGGCTGACTCCAGTACAGTCCTTTCTTGCACAAATGGATCATTTAAAAAGTATAGCCTAGCCGTGTGTGCACCGATTTGCAGATAAGATTGCTCGTCTTGTCTTCTGCACGGTTTTTGGGGACTGGCATTTTTTTTTCTGAATAAGGAAAAAAACACACAGATCGGGACTTCGGAGGATGAGAGTGGCGGCGAAATCGTCACAAAAGGAGAAATCAGGGACCAGTAAGAGTGAAAAATGGGGACAGGGAGAGTCTGGTATTGGATTAAAGAGGCATGATGCGGATTTAAGACTACCAGTATTTGTATTTGGCGCGCCGTTTAATGGCACTATCGGGGCTTCTGAGCAGAGCTTCAGGCACCAGCACTCTTTGTTTTACAAATTAAGCACTGCTTATACATTGTGCTCTAGCGAACCATGGGCAGCATGTATGTACCTTTTATAAGGTCGCAAACGACCTGATTCACAGAATCGGGCCATTTCTGACTGGAAAAAAGGCTTTCCTATGTACCAAACCCTATTTGCGATTTAGTAACCTATCACCGAATCGCAAATAGGGTTTGCAATTCGGTGGTAGGAAGGGGCGTTTTTAGGGTCTCCCTTCCTAATACCAAATTGCAGCAGTATGTAAGAATGTTTTGCGACTTAAACGAGGTCGCAAAACATTTGCATTTTACCGCCACCTTCAAGTTGGTGGTAACCCTTCGCAAATAAGGGGACCCGTTCCCCTTTGTGAATGGTAGTACAAAAAACATTTCAGTTTTCTTACACGCAACCCGTTTTCCTTAAAGGAAAACAGGATGCATTAAAAAAATAAAAAAATCATTGCTTTTTTAAAAGCAATCACGGACATGGTGGTCTGCTGACCCCAGCAGGCCACCATCCCCGTGATTTTAGCGTTTCCAAATGGGTTGTAAATAGCGACCTACCTCATTAATATCCATGAGCTAGGTCCATTTTCGACTCCCTAGGAATCGCTAAATGAAACTCATGGAGCTTCATACATTAGGAATAGTGATTACCTGATTGTGATTCGCAGAAAATCACAATTAGAAAACCGCTATTCCAAATATTGAGACATGTGGCTCCATGTGTTGTGGCCTGCACAGAGACTATCTTCAATGCTCTCTACCTGTTCCCAGTGGTCGAAGTTGGCGGGATCGGCAGGGCACGTCGTGCCCCTAATTCTTTAATTCTAAAGATTCCGTTCCACTACTTTTTTATTTTGAAAATGCATCCTAGGATGCAAGAAATCGCCATCGCCTATAGATAAAGCTTGGTGTTTCTGGTGTTCATGACGGGCGGAGCGGCAGAGAAGTAACAGGACTCTGTCTTTTCCTTCTTGCCCAGAGAAGACAAAGACAGTGTCCACTTCTGCTCTGCCGCTTCAGTTGCCCCTCTCTTTCCTTCTTCAGTCTCTCTCTCTCTGTCTAGCCGACAGTTCTTCTGAAAACCGTGACTTCAAGACGGGGTTCTCACTCTGCTTCCTCTCCTTTCTTTTATTTGCTCCCCTGTGAAATGGAGCCAAAAAAGAAAAACACTTTTGCTGGAAATGTCGTATTTATCTGACATTTTAATTCCAAAGTGCAGCATCGGGAATAAAAGGTAAAAAATATGAAAAATAAATAAATAACAAAATAAAGTAAGACAGAGGGGTAGCAAACTGGCCAGATTGGTTTCATTCACACCCAAACACATTAGCGCCACTTTTACAGAGTTTGCCAGTGAAGCGCTATTTTTGTTTTCCTGTCTTTGTTTTCCCTGGACTTGGAACTAGTGCACCAATCCTGGAGGTACAACAATGTGTGGATTGGAAAACAAAATGTGTGCTGCAGCTCTGCGTCCAGGGATGTGGTCTTTTTACCATACTGCTTACGTTTTGTAAGGATATAAGCAATGCCTTAATAACCAGTCCACCAGACCACTCTCCTGAGAGAGAACAATTCCATGCTAGACATTAGAAGGCTTTGCAAGACCTTAGAAGCCCTGGTGTCGTAGCACTTGCAGGTGGACCCTAGCATGACAAGTGTAGATTAACCTTCAAGACTTGTCCACCACTATACATACTGAAGTTCACCTCCAGTCTTGCGGGAAGGCCTATGAAGCAGCACACCCTAGAACAACAGTGACCCTGTCACTGAGGTCACAGGACCCTTGAGAAGGGCCAGCTCTAGGGCGGTGCAACCGGTGTGACCGCACCAGGTGCTGACTTTAGGTGGAGGCATCATGTTTGCAAGTATATTATGGTTTTAAAAGCGCTTGCTGCCTCCTTCCTGGCCTCCAGCAATTTTCGGCAACAATAAAAATGTCATGATGACTCTGGTGATTAATGTTCTTCCTAGAGAGAGATCAGAATTTTGTCTAGGGGAAGTTTTGACTCATGGAAAAGTGGCTCAGAGGGTTAATGTACCTGCTGCAAAGAACATATATCATGCAGATCACAAAGTCTACATAATGTAAATAGGTCAGTGGGCTACTGCTTTTGTCAGAGAGATCCTTTTGTTACTTGCAGTTTATAAGTTAAAATCCTAACATAGAACAGTGAGCTATTAACTGTCATCTAAGAGCTGCATACAAACTGCAAGTTATAAATTAGAGCATTATGTTTTTCCCCCAGTCTTTGATTATCCTAATGTTGCAAAAAGTGTTCTTTTGGACAGAAATCAATTCTGTTTATTAAAGAGAACCCCCAACCATGGTATTGGGTTTTAAATTCCCGGTATTGTGTTTCTTCAGACCAATCACTATAAAACTATGCGGCCTACTAGTATGGTTGTCACGTGACTCCTTCACCTTGTAGTCCTTAGTCTTATGTAACATTTTCTATACAGTGATTTACACACATATTGATTGTCTGTGTAATGTGTGTGATGTAAAGTGCTCTGACACCCTACACTGGTATGAGTGACGCTGTAAATCAAATTAAATGCATCTGAGAGAGAGTGTGGTTATGGATACTTGTGGGGCACTGTTAAAGGGTGGTAGTGAGGGAATCCATGGCAGAGGTGGTCATTGGGGGGCACTAACAAACATTAATGCACAGGGCACCACCAGTGCTAAGGGCGGCCCTGCCCTTGAGGCCAGTCTGCCTCACCCAAAGGTACCTCCATTGGCCTTGTTTCAGCAGTAGTAGCTGCACCTACCAAGGGTCGGCAATGCAGGACTTGCACGCATACCAAACTAAGTTCGCAAACTTCACAGTCCCTCTGCTTCATTCACAAACACTTTTAACATGTGCTGCCTGCTGTGGGGCCACTGGAATTAATTATGCAGCAAAGGAGGACAAAATTATGCCGCAGTGTTGACTAAATTATGCATTAAAAAAAGGCTGCAGCGTAATGCAGTATATTTTCTGATATTTTATTATTTTGACGTGTACACATGCTAACAGCCTCTGGAAAGATTTTGCCTTATTAGTACCAGTGTAACATAAAAATGCAGCAATGAGAAAGGTGATCAGTCAACCTTTGCAATAAGCCATCCACTCCGCAGCAAAACAAGTCACATTTTTTATTAACTTTTGATACGTTTGAGCTACAAACAATTTATTAGCTTAAATGGTCAGATCATGCAGCAGATCTTGCATTATGAGGCAAATATGGCAGAGCCATAATTATATAGAAAACATTTGCAAACTAGGCTATTTTGCCATTCATGTTTGAACTGCTGTTGTGGAAAAAGTGAGAAGTGCTGATGACAAACTCCATGGCTCAGCGACAAATGGCTTGTGCTTCCACATTTTATGGTATTTGGGACATTCTGTGATTGGAAGCATATCCCACTTTGTGAATGTGTTTTAATGTCAATAACTCATTATAACCTTAAATAATCATGTGTATCCATTGGTTGATTAAACTGGGCAGTGAAATGCTAAACAAATACTAAAAATTGGGATGTTTGCGCATTCAGGCCACACCTCCGGCTCCGCCCACTGATCCAATCCTTGGGTTATTCCCATCCTCTGATTCTCCGGCCACAGTTCCCCTACTTTTTCCCCCCACTTCGACCACTGCCTGTTTCACACAAAGAGACCGCTTCGACATGTGCACTGTCCCGCCGTGTGATCTCTTCGTTCGCCTTAATATCAGTCAGTCTAACCAAGTGCATGGTTTGCAGTGAGGCTGGCTCCAGAGCGCCCCCTGCCTCACATGCAGGGCCACTCTAGACAGGAACAGTCTGGTCAGAGCGGCCAGCTCCAGGGAGCTCCCTTTCTTGCGCAATTGAGATGAGTGAGAGTTTAAAGTGACGCACATTTCGTGTACAACCAAATGACAGCCCTCCCTCCCAAGTGATACCCACACACTAGGCATGTGCACCGATCTAGAGAGAGGCTGTTTTTTCCCGCTATACTCTGGGGCAGAAAAAGGTTCGATTTAGCAATGTGTGCTGTCTGCAGAGTGACTACCCGAGGAGTTCTTTCTGTCTTCACACAGGGCCGGTCTAGTCGTACGGCTAGCTACGCACCACTCTTTGTCTTGCATCCAGGATTAGTTTATCCACGTGCACTGGT
Source organism: Triturus cristatus (assembly GCF_964204655.1). Classification (NCBI taxonomy): domain Eukaryota; kingdom Metazoa; phylum Chordata; class Amphibia; order Caudata; family Salamandridae; genus Triturus; species Triturus cristatus. The sequence continues at coordinate 821,444,187 of NC_140593.1, forward strand.
TTGAGGTGGGGCTGGCCCCTGAATCACGTCCTACCTCTTTCAAAAAGGGCCTGCCTCGCCAGGTGTGCTTGCCTGCGAAGAGGCATCAATCTAGTCGGTTGGATTGGTTTCTGCTGTCTGCAGCTCTCACAAAAGGTCAGTCTAGCCTGGCGCCTTTGTTTGGAAAGGGTCGTGCTCTGGTGGTCTCCTCAGTCTCAAGCAAAGGTCAGTCTAGCTAAGTGAACTGGTTGCAGAAGAGCGATCTCCTGGTTCACTCTATCATTGTGGTGCACAAAGGGCCAGCCCAGTCTAACCATATGCTGTGATCTGCAGTGCGGCTGCATCACGCGATCTCCTCTGTCTCAGAAGTGCCAAATTAGTCATGTTTGCTGGTTGTAGCTTACAGCAATGAGTGGCAAGTGCTAGATCAGCATTATGAGAACAGTGCACATGAGTTGTATTCTGAGATGGCGCCTGCGTCATGCAGTAATGAGTGCCTCGGTGTAACGTCAGCAGTATATGAGGGCCCTGCACCTATTACCGTATAGAATCTAATAGCATGCAGTGATGAGTTTTTCGGTGCGATGTCAGCAGCATATGACGGCCCTGCGCCTTTTACCTGATATAATCTAATAGCATGCTGTAATGAGTGCCTCGGTGCGGTCAGCGCCCTGCGAAGGTCCTGCACCTATTACCGTATAGAATCTAATAGCATGCAATGATGAGTGCCTCGGTGCGATGTCAGCAGCACATGGTCAGTGACTGGCTGCCGCCCCCCTCCCTATGACCTCACCCACCCCCAGACACAGGAACATAGAACGTGGTATCTTTGGAAGGCGGGAGGTCGCAAGACCCCCGGCCGTATTTATTAAGTTATAAAACAATAAAATTTATGATTGCACGATAAACAGTTATACAAAAATCCGCAGGACATTAGATACATTATTGTCAACAGGTGTGAGTGACTATCCTTAACAAAAACTCTAATACAGATTGTTTCCTAACCGAGTCTAACATCATCCTCTGCATTTTTGTATACTAACATTTCAGGGCCATATGGCAAGGTCGCTAACCGGTGTCAGGTCCTACTAGCTGCGCCTCCCCTAAAGATGTGCGCATGCGCAGCCGGGCCCGGTAATTACCCGGTCCACGCCGTGAACTTCATTTACCCACTTAAGGAGGGCCCTTACTCTGCGCCATCCGGTGACGTCATGAGTATGCGCGCGCGGGGTGGCTACCAGCCTAAGGAAAGCGTGACTCCCCAACCCGCGCCCCTTTGAAGCACCAGTTACCTTGCCCCTGAAGTTCTAGGAGGGGCTAATGTCCCCTCCCCCTGGGCGGGAACCTCCATAGGATGATGCCCGCCCCCTCAGACCTTAAAATAGTTGCTCACCGGTCATGACCTTACCGCACGCCCCATTCCTAATAAATACGACGACCGATGGGAAAAAATTCTAAAGGAGAACTACACTGACTAGATCATACATCATGTATAACACCGTAGAGCTACAAAGGGAAAAAGAGGCCTAAACACATTTGCAGCAGCAACACATAATACATTACCATTACTACAATGGGAGAAAAAGGCCTACGAGAAATCATCATCATCAACATAACATTCCAGATACAGTATTGGTCACTACACTGGGAGAGAAAGTCCTACAGAAAACCTCATCAGAAAATAAACATTTCAGTTATACTTTACAACGCCTGAAAATTAAGCTAACAACATCCTAGTAATGCACACACTAAATTGGACTAGCAACGCATCAACCGCGTACTCCAGAGATGGTGGGTGGGAAAATAAGAAGCCCCGAGCCCAGGGCACGTCCTGTGTGGGGGAGCGACCAAGGACCAAGAGGGTCACCTGGGCGCTCCCCGCTTCTTTAATCCTCAGTAACCCGCCCCCCCCCCCGACCCGGATGTCGATTAGCAACATCCGGGTCAAGGGAGGGTGGTGACCAATCGGTGGCAGGGCGCGCCCCAAAGGACACGCCCCACCCCGAGAGGTCCCGGAGGTAAGGACGGTCGCCGCACCGACATGCGGGCGGGGGGGCCAAGAGCCCCCCCCTTTTCACATGGTCAGTGACTGGCTGCCGCCCCCCTCCCTATGACCTTACCGCCACAGGCCAGCATTGTTAACCGACGATCTGGCCTCCCCCTTACCTAGACCTAAGCCAGGAGCGCGCTTACTTAGCAAATCCCTCCAACCAGGCCCAGACATTATTAGACCACAAGACGTTCGCTGCCTCAGTCAAGTGTACCCCGTCCCTCAGGTAGAACTGCTCGCCCCAGATACACCCATGTGGAATAGTCTGCAACCGGGGGGCTCGAAATAATTTGTCCAACTGTGTGTTGATCCTCTGGACTGAGTGATTCAACGCCCTGACCGAGTCCCCCCCCCGCCACTGCCACCGGGGGATAAGTTGCGACCAAACTACTGTAGAACCCGGGCAAGTCTTGGCCACCCACCCCGCAGTGGATATGATCTCCTCAATAAGGATGCGCCTCCCCAGTTTTGCCAAATCATTCTCCCCCAGGTGAAGTATCACCACTGATGGGGGGGGCGGGCTGCTGAGCTAAGAGTCCCTGGAAAAAATTCCTAAACTGGCTGAGGCATAAACCCCCCCCTCCCGAAGAATGCGATATCAAACCCCTTTTGTGCCGCCTTCGTCCTACGGTCCCTAGAAAGAAAAACATGTTCTGCACGCCTGACATAAGAGTGGCCCACAATCCAAATCACCAATTTCCTGTGTCCCTCGCGCTGTGCTGGCGTCGATCGTTGACGCCCGGTGGCGAGTTCCTCCCCTGCGTCACAGGTTTGAGAAACTGCAAGAAACAGAAACATACCAGGTGTGAGCACCATCCTGTCACAACAAGTCAATTCGTACATAACGTTTGTAACGTTCGGACGACCATCTCCCCAGCCTCTTCACATTCTCAACTGGGAGACCCCTCGCCACTGCCTCCGTTGCTGCCCCAATCCTAAATGAGTGGGTGCCGAATTCTTTTGGATCAAAACCTGCCAATCTAACAGTTAGCTCTAAGACTCGCCTAAACTGGTACCTAGTCAATGGTGTACCGTCGGCGTGACACAACAGTGCGCCCCCCGCCGTGCTCTCCTGCTGCCTGCAGAAGGCCTCCATGTGAGAAACCGGGCAGCAAGGGTTGGCCCGGGCCCGGTGGAGCACTATGGTGTGACCCCGAGAGTCCTGATCAGTTTTTGATCTCTGAATTGTTATCCACATAGCGTCCTCACTGATCTTCGCATCGGCCCACTGTAAGCCGCCCACCTTTTCAGCTTTCGATCCAGCAACTAACTCCCCAATCCTCAGAGCCCCATAGAAGGCCAGGGAAAATGCAGCCTTGAACAGAAGTACCTCCCACTCAGAGCTACAGACACTGTGAAGTGCCGCCAATAAGGCTGTCAGCCGTGCCAGTCCAATGGGCCTTCTCTTATCCGCCCGGTAACCCTGTAAACGGCGCCAACCCCTCAAGGCCTTGCGCACCAGAAAGGTGTTAGTGGGATCTCGCATGCCCTTAGCCTGTGCGAAGAAGGAGACCGCCGCCCTATGTCTGCTCACAGCCGCCACTGAGCGCCCTTCCCTATGCATCGCTTCTAGGTAAGCTGCAAAGCTGTCCTCCTAGGCCCACCTAACCTCCCATTCCTGCCCCAAGAAGGCCCGGTAAGACAAAAACGCCCCTTCGTAAGCTGTCTTGGTCCTGGGGGCTAGGCTAGCAACCACGAGGTCCTGTAATCTGGGGCACCAATCTGCCAAAGTCCTGCCGGGAACTGCGCTGGCGAGGGGTCTGCTGCAGGAAGATGTTCCCTGAAAGCCTGCATTTGAAAGCGAGAAAGGGAGTCAGCTGCATTGTTGAGGATGCCAGGGACATACTTGGCTCTGAAAACCACATTCAATTTTAAGCACCGCAGCACAATCTCCTTTATCAAGTGGAGTATAAAGGGACAGCGTGCCCCCTGCTGGTTTATACATTCCACAACTGTCATGTTATCAGACCAGAACACCACGGATTGATTGCATAAGTGTTCCGGCCAGACCATCAATGCTACCCATATTGGGAAGAGTTCCAGGAATCCGATATTGGCGGTCAGACCCCGTGCTTTCCAGTCTGCCGGCCACCGCTGGGCGACCCACTTGGTCCCCAGGATGGCACCAAAGCCCACACTCCCCGCAGCGTCCGTCCATAAACCCAATTCTGCTGATGTGGCGGGTGGACCCGACCACACTACTCTGCCATTAAAATCCTCCAGGAATGCCATCCATATACGCATATCCTGGCGAACCTCAGATGACAACCTCGTGTGGTGATGTTTCTCCTGTAGCCCTTTCATAGCCTGGGCAATGGAGCGTGAGAAAGGGCGTGCCATTGGGATGACCCGCAGTGCAAAATTCAGTTGCCCACCACTTCCTGTAGCTGTTGCAAGGTAACCTTGTCTGTGCGTAAGCATCGCCGCAGGGCTGCTCTAAACCTAGACACTTTGTCCCTGGGCAACCTGAAGCATCCTTCCACTGAGTCAATTTCGATACCAAGGAATTCCAAACAGGTGGACGGGCCAACCGTCTTCCCCGGCGCTAGCGGAACCCCAAAAGTCCGCATGAGCACGCAAAATTCCTGCAATGCCCAAGCACACTCCCGAGATCCCGCTGCACCCAGGAAAAGGAAATCGTCCAGATAATGCATAACCCGCTGGTGGCCCGTCGCCTCTCTCATGACCCATTCCAAAAATGAGCTAAACGTCTCAAAGTAAGCACATGATATGGAACAGCCCATGGGCATGCATTTATCCATGTAAAACTTGCCCTCAAAAGTGAAACCTAAGAGATGGTGGTCCAGAGGGTGGACTGGGAGGAGACGGAAAGCAGATTCTATGTCTGATTTTGCCATCATTGCCCCTGGCCCCAGCGCCCGCAATAAGTCAACTGCCTGGTCAAATGAGGCATACTTTACACTACAAATCCCCTCATCAATAGCATCATTCAATGACGCTCCTCTGGGTGCCGACAGGTTGTGGATCAGTCTGAACTCCCCTTTCTCTTTTTTGGGTACTACCCCTAGTGGTGAACACACAAAATTGGGTACAGGCACCCTCAAGAAAGGGCCAGCTATCCTGCCCAGAGACAGTTCTTTGCTAATCTTCGCAGCCACCACTGCGGGGTTCTGTTTTACTGACAATTGATTCCTGCAATGTGTGCTACCCGTGTACCCCCCTGCCGGGATCCTAAAACCTTGGGAGAAACCTTCCTGAAGCAGAGTGGCCGCTGTGTGGTTCGGGTACCTATTCAACCAAGGGATCATTGCCAAAACATCTATATGGGAGGGGATATTCAAATCATCTGTCCTACTCTGGCTTCCCCCTCCCCCTCTGACTGTGGTTGCCCTGCTTGGATCTGCACGATGACTCGGGGTGGGAAGGGTGACCACAGACCGAACATGCATGCCTAAATCTACAGGTGCCAGGGGCCCTTGTGCAGGAGCGCTTATTGAAATCCCAGCACACCCCTTTTCTCTCCGACCCCTCCCCCTACCCCTACCCGGGACCTCACTCCCCTGGGCCGACCGAAAGGGATGTTGGGGTCTGGTGGAGTACCCCCTGCCCGCCCCGATGGGCTGGGGTGGGGCTGCGTTCCCTGAGAACTGCTTATGCCAAGACACAGAGTCAACCCTGTCCCATGCCAGCGATGCGTCGAATTCTTTAGCCTTTCTGAAATTGACATCATACTCCTTCCAGGCATCCCCTGGGTACTGTTCACTCCACCCCACAATCCTACTCTGGTAGCAAGCTAATGGCGCCTGCACATTGGGAGGCCGTTCGGCCATGATGGTCGTGAATACTGCGAAAGCCCTAACCCAGTTGAGCAAAGTTTCCTCCACCCTAAATCTAGAACACTCTGCCCTCCATTCATTCGGAAGCATCCACTCCTTCTGTATCTTTGCACGTTCCATTTCCCTGTTATCAAGTAGTAATGAAAATATGTAAATATATTTTCCCGCCCAGATCATTTCTTTCGTTGCTTGGGACACATGTTGTGCCAAATTCTCACTCCTGGAGGGTATTGACCCGTCCCCCAAAAGAGGCAGCGCCAATTCCTTACCATTGTCGGCCACCCGGGCCGGTTGACCACCATCTGCGTTCGGTTGGGCGGGGCTGGAACCTGTAAGTAAAGAAGATGAGGGAACCGCAGTACTGCAGGCCGCCGCTGCCGCTTTAATCCTTTCTACCAGCTGTGCTGCATCCGCAGCATGATCCGATGAAGCAGGTAACACGCCCCCTTTTTGCAGCCAAGGCAGTAAAGCCGCTATTTGGGATACCAATTCGGCAGGGACCGCGTCTGGGTTACCCGCTGGGACCGGGGGTGCCCCAGGGGGGATGGCCGGTGGCACTGGTGTGGCAGGCAACGGAGTGACCGGTGGCACGGACGGGGAAGGAGGCCCCGCAGGAAGGGGCGCCGGTGGTATGGCAGGAGCCGGTGCAGCAGGCGCCGGAACTACCGGCACAGGTATCAGAGGTACCTGAACCGTGGGTGGAATCGAAACCGGAACTACCGGGGCTGGGGCACTGTGCCTGGGCTTCTTGGCCTTAGACTTGCGAGGTGGGCTAACGAAATCCCCCCTTGACAAGGGTGCCTTTCGCTGCCGCGTGGGCCTGCCTGAAGGACCTGGGAGATCAGCAAACCTTTCATTCATGCGGGCCTCCAGTTCATCCACTTTCCCCAACCTCCTATTAATACAGTTCATCTCCCGCATCATGGCCTGCATCATAACCTCCATCCTGGACCCTCCTGTGCTACCCTTCGACCCCGACATGACTGCGTACCCCTATACTCCTAATATTCGAACACAGGCTCAAGTGCGCTTCTTACCTTCACCAGATGGAGGATGTACAGGGGGCTGTAAGCACCATGCAACCGCAACCGCAACGCCCCGGCCTATCCGGTTTGTCAGGGGTGAGTAAACTCTAACGTAGACCCACCCGGCGGCTACAAGAAGCAATGCAATGCGAGCCCCCCGTTCTCCTCTTACCGTTCCAATCCTGCGCACTCCCAGCCGGAATTGGACTTGTGACCACCACTGACGTTCACCCCTCAGCGTCTCCTACCCGAAATTGCAGGGAAGCAGTTGAAAACTCAAAAAAAAAAGAAATCCAAACAGTGGTAGTATCACCGCCTTCCTAGTATGAAACAACAAAAGGTGAGTAATAAATGCGCAAAGCTCATACAAATGGGCGACCCGGGACACCCTTTGCGCATCAGCAGCTGGAAAAAAAACAAACGAACCAGCAACAGCGCCGCTAAAGTGTCCTCCTGCTGGTATTTAGACAAAATGCAAGGGTATGTACAACGCTCAATGCCGAAATCTGGCCACAGAGCTGGCTCACCGCCTACAGAGACACTCCCCCACCCCCACACGTGATGGCACCCGGTTACTGCTGAGTCACGCTACGGCCCCCAATATGCGTGCGTTAGAGAGAAACTTATGGGTAATGCCAATCTTTGCTTTGTTAGGCACGGGGAGATTAAGTGATTTGCTCAGAATCACAGGATGTTCGGTTTTCTTGCCCAGTTAACTATAGCATCCGAGCATTCAGAAAGGCGCCCGGTGCGCAGGGACAAAGCCGCTCGCTCTCTCACCCCCACGCGTCGAAGACTTGAAATTGCCGAAAGCCTAGGCGTCCGACCGCCACAAAAAGGGCCGCACACACCCCGCACCAGCCCCCGACACCTCACCTCAATGCAATGGGGCTACACCTCAGAATCACAGGATCAAAACCAGCCGCCCGCCGTAGTCCACAAAAAGGCGGCAAGCTCCGCAGCCCCGGTCCCGCAGTCTCCTGCTTGCTCCCAACGCACGGAAACAGCCTCCAGCCGCGTCACCGCCGAGAAGTCCGAGTTCACCACGCCTGGATGCGGACCTGGAAAACAAGGGAAAAATTAGAAGCCCAGGGCACGTCCTGTGTGGGGGAGCGACCAAGGACCAAGAGGGTCACCTGGGCGCTCCCCGCTTCTTTAATCCTCAGTAACCCGCCCCCCCCCGACCCGGATGTCGATTAGCGACATCCGGGTCAAGGGAGGGTGGCGACCAATCGGTGGCAGGGCGCGCCCCAAAGGACACGCCCCACCCCCGAGAGGTCCCGGAGGTAAGGACGGTCGCCGCACCGCCATGCGGGCGGGGGGGCGAAGAGCCCCCCCCTTTTCATATGAGGCAGAGGCGCAACTAGAGCCAAATTTCGGAGGGGCTAAAAAAAAAATTCGGGGGGGGGGGCTGAATCTTTTAAACCATAGGCAGAGTGGAACTGCAGGGGCTCTTAGAAGGGGTGAAACAACAGCGAGGCCTCATTAACATGCAAATGGTCTTTTAAAGACCTGTGAAGTGCTCGGGTGCGGCTGTGTGTGGCCCAGGAAGCTGTCTCATCCCGGGCTGCCACACACGACGGGGGGGCTGAAGCCCTTGGAGTCCAATGGGTGTTGCGCGCCTGATATGAGGGCCCTGCGCATATTACCGTATAGAATCTAATAGCATGCAGTGATGAGTGCCTCGGTGCGATGTCAGCAGCATATGAGGGCCCTGCGCATATTACCGTATAGAATCTAGTACCACGCTGTAATTAGTGCCTCTGTGGGATGTCAGCAGTATATGAGGGTCCTGCGCCTTTTACCTGATATAATCTAATAGCATGCTGTAATGAGTGCCTCGGTGCGGTCAGCGCTCTGCGAGGGTCCTGCACCTATTACCGTATAGAATCTAATAGCATGCTGTAATGAGTGCATCGGTGCGAGGTCAGCAGCATATGAGGGCCCTGCACCTATTACCGTATAGAATCTAATAGCATGCAGTGATGAGTTCCTCGGTGCGATGTCAGCAGCATATTACCGTATAGAATCTAGTACCACGCTGTAATTAGTGTCTTTGTGGGATGTCAGCAGTATATGAGGGTCCTGCATGTGTTACCGTATAGAATCTAATAGCATGCAGTAATGAGTGCCTCGGTGCGATGTCAGCAGTATATGAGGGCCCTGCACCCATTACCATAAAGAATATAGTAGCATTCTGGAATGAGTGCCTCCGTGTGATGAAATCCAATTGGAATGTGGAATTTCGCACTCTGAGTTTTGATTGGTATACTTGAGTTTAACCAGAGTAGTGGGTGCCGGCCGTACTGGTGAACCCTTCTGAGCATGAGGGTGAATGAATTACATAAACAACAAGCGTTATTTCCCGTAGGAGTAACGTCCCCAATTGTGCACTCCTTGGGTAATTGTCAATAAAGTTTCAATGATGATTCATACAAATCTTGACGATTTTTTCTTTTTTATTTAGTTCATTTAACTTCATATTATTGCATTCATAGTGTTTATTTGATTCCATGTATTTTTGCCCAATGCATTTCGGGCTGAGCCCTTCTTCAGGGGACTTTTAGTTCTGAAAGCATGAAAATAAAATGTCAAACCAACAATAACCACTGTATGAATATACAAACCTAAGTGAAACAAAGTGCATGAACAAACGTCTGAGTAAAAACCTGGGGTTATCTATTGATGTGACTAACATTTCTTGTGATCAGTGATGTGTTAATCAACAGTGTGAGTCGGTCGGCGTACCGTGATGGTCCTCAACGGTTAATACATGCAACGGTTACTGTGGTAGCCGTGGGTAATGTGACGAAAAAAAGGAATTGAAAGGTGTACCGAGTGAAAAGAATATTGTTGTGATGAATTCTTTCAATAGTTCGTGGTGCGATTTACCTTGTATCTGTCAGTGGTATAAAGATTTGCAAGGTGCTCGAAAGGAAACCAGTGCGTAAGCATCTTAAGCGCAACGCCTGCATGAACATTATGCCTGAGTCAAACTCATAGACATCTCACCTTAATGAATTTCATGGAGACCTCGTAGAAATATTTCGAAGGAGTCGAAAACAGTTCGGCATCAGAAGTCGCCTGAGAATTGAAAAAAAGGGTCTTTACTTAAGTCTCAGATATACGAGGTGTAACCAAACTGACAGGACAGCAAAGTCGAATACCCGCTTACCTTCTAATCTTGTTTAAACGCGGCCATAAAGTGGCTGTATGCGATGCGTATACATTTCCTGTTAACGCGAACGTCTATTTGAAACGGTTACGTTCCGGTCATGTGTTTCGGTTATGTGATCGTGAATAGTGAAAAAATACTAAAAATGAACGGGCGGGTGAAAACAGACTAACTGTGTGTTTGTTGTGTTAATAGTGTATTCAATAAAAAATGGGTGTTGTTGCGAACAGCTTGTTCTAATTTGTAAACAAACGCGTATTAGTGCGTTGTTTAAAAATACCGACTGCATGAAAAATAACTATCTGATCAACAACAATTTAAATGTTTTAAATGTTTTAACAATCCGTTTTTAAACCAATTGTTTGCAGAATGTGTCTATCAACAATCAAAAGTGATAACTCCAGTGAAAAACCTGACATGCAAGTATATACAGTTTTGCAACTGCATACAAAATAACATTTTCTAAACATTGGTGTGTAATATGTTCTTACAGTTCATATGTATTCTTACAGTTCATAATCCTTTGAATGCAATGATTATCCATTTATAAAAAACACCCAAAGTCCAAACGTTCATTCAAACCCTTTGGTTGTAACGTCGATAAGTAATTTATCCAGAAGGTTTCCCTCCTTAATAGATGTTGCGAATTGTCTCTTCCAGGTAATAATGGCACGTTTTCTAAAATGCAAAAACGTAACTGACTGGGGTTGTGATTGAACTGGTTGAAATGTGTCGCAACTGTCGAGTGCCTGTGTGGGATGTCAGCAGTATATGAGGGTCCTGTATGTGTTACCGTATAGAATCTAATAGCACGCAGTAATGAGTGCCTCGGTGCGATGTCAGCAGTATATGAGGGCCCTACACCTATTACCATAAAGAATATAGTAGCATTCTGGAATGAGTGCCTCCGTGTGATGTCAGCAGTATGTGAGGGTCCTGAATGTGTTACCGTATATAATCTAATAGCATGCTGTAATGCGTGCATCTGTGCGATGCCAGCAGTATGTGAGGGCCCTCTAGGTATTACCGTATAGAATCTAGTACCACGCTGTAATGAGTGCCTCGGTGCGATGTCAGCAGTATGGGAGGACCCTGCACATATTACCATAAAGAATCTAGTAGCATGCTGTAATGAGCGCCTCAGTGTTCTTGTCAGCTCACTGCGAGGGCCCTACAAGTATTACCATAAACAATCTAGTACATGCTGTAATGAGTGAATCGGTGTGATGTCAGCAGTATGTGAGGGTCCTGAATGTGTTACCGTATATAATCTAATAGCATGTTGTAATGCGTGCCTCTGTGCGATGCCAGCAGTATGTGAGGGCCCTCTACGTATTACCCTATAGAATCTAGTACCACGCTGTAATGAGTGCCTCGGTGCGATGTCAGCAGTATGGGAGGACCCTGCACATATTACCATAAAGAATCTAGTAGCATGCTGTAATGAGCGCCTCAGTGTTCTTGTCAGCTCACTGCGAGGGCCCTACAAGTATTACCATAAACAATCTAGTACATGCTGTAATGAGTGAATCGGTGTGATGTCAGCAGTATGTGAGGGTCCTGAATGTGTTACCGTATATAATCTAATAGCATGTTGTAATGCGTGCCTCTGTGCGATGCCAGCAGTATGTGAGGGCCCTCTACGTATTACCCTATAGAATCTAGTACCACGCTGTAATGAGTGCCTCGGTGCGATGTCAGCAGTATGGGAGGACCCTGCACATATTACCATAAAGAATCTAGTAGCATGCTGTAATGAGCGCCTCAGTGTTCTTGTCAGCTCATTGCGAGGGCCCTACAAGTATTACCATAAACAATCTAGTACATGCTGTAATGAGTGAATCGGTGTGATGTCAGTACTCTGCGAGGGCCCTACACGTATTACCGTAAATATTCTAGTAGCATTAATAAGTGCCTCCGCAGTATGTGAGGCCTACGTGTATTACCGTATAGAATCGGAGGGCCCTAGATGTATTACCATGAAGAATTTAGCAGCAGGCTGTGATGAGTGCCTCGTGCGAGCTCCAAAGTGAGTGACCTCACAAATTCTGTTTGTGTAGAGGATACCTGGGGCATGCAGTAATGAGTGTTTTGCCCTGATCTGCAATGTGTGCTCCATCTTTATATGAGACCTGCAGCGTACACTATTGAGTGCCTTGCACAAGTCAGCTGTGTATGTGGACACACAGGCGATTGTTCTATATCCAAATTTTTTAAAAAACTGACGGTCGGAATCCTTGAATTTATTTCAGTTACTGGTAATTACACAGGGCAATGTTCCAGTAGCCGTGCTTAATTTGAGCCGGTGGTTCCTGGTGCCAGGCACCAACACTTAATTGTCAGCACTAGCAAATATGGCAGTCTGCCACATGGTGATGCTGGCTGCCTAATTTAGAGTTGAGCACAACAACAACTGTTTATGAATTCAATAAACATTAACAGTGAGTACTACCTGCACCCAAGCCATTCCTATAGCGTTGGTGGCCTGGATGTAGTGTGGGGTGACGAAGGAAAACAAATGTAGACTCCGTAGGTATGTTCCAAGCAGAATATTTATTCCTAAGTCATACAGCAAGGGAGCCCACGGCAGAGGTGCTAGCAGAGAGAGACACCAACAGCAACTGTCGTGGAGGGACAGAACGCACAGGAATATGGAATGCAATAGAGATTCTCTGGGGAATGCATGTGTTTAAAGGGACAGAGGAAATCATATAAACAACAAGAAGGATATACTACATACCCCCCCATTAACACAAATTTAACAAAGTACATAATCTTGCAATTTGACAGGTAATTTACAATTTCGTTGGGTTCGTGCAATGCCCTCATTAGAAGAAATCTGAGAATCCAAAACATCTCTTGGGGAACCTGGAGGTGAAATAGGAATGGGTGTGTCAAAATTGTTAGATTCAAAATTTGCAAAGTCAAAGCCAGAACCAAACGTGAAATCAGAATCATTACCATCTTCTCTGTTGGCATATAGTTTGTTAAAAATTTGAACTTGAGCTTTGGTAACTTTGACCACACTGTTCTTACTCCACCAACCTCTATTTTCTAATAGAACAGATGGTTTAGTGACTTTAATAACACGAACAGGCAACGTAAACCTTTACACACTTTATAAGGTTTCTTGATGAGCACCCAATCGTCGATTTTAAGATCAATATGGTGAAATTTAGATCCCCCATCATAAAGTCTCTTTTGTAGTAACTGTTTATTATCAACAGTATGTTTGGTGGTTTGAAAGTCAGTTGTCATATTTCTTTTTTTTTCCAACTCAGACCCTGCGGCTAAATTGCTGAACCATTTAGGCATAAGTTTACACTTAGCTTCTCTACCTCTGAGGGCCTTAAATGGTGTAACATTAGTTGTAGAATGGGGTGTAATTAAATATGCCCACATTTTATTTTGTAAGAATTCAGCTACATCAACATTAGATGCGAGAGCAGTTTGAACACCTTCTTTTATGAACCGGTTTGCTCTTTCAACCAGTCCATTTGAAGAAGGACTGTACAAAGCAACTTGGTAGTGTTGTACTTCATGACTTTGTAAAAAATGTGTAACTTGACTAGATAGAAAAGATTGCCATTGTCAGTGACAACACAATTAGGAGCACCTTCAATTCTGAAAATATTTTGTAGAAAAGATATGACTGTAGCAGAATTTGCTGCTTGTACAAAGGAATAGTAAATCCATTTAGAATGGTAGTCAATGGCAACAATACAATATCTTTTGTCTGCTGGTAGTAAAATAAATGGACCTGAAAAGTCCAAAGCGATTTTATCCCAAGGTAGGTCAGGAAATGGCACAGGAAATAAAGGCTTTTTGTTTGTTTTCCAGTGTTTATCAGAAACAACACAGGTGAGACAATTCTCTATAAAAAGACTAACTTGTTTGTCTAAACTTGGCCACCAATAAATGCTTTTAATTTTCTTACAAGTTGCAGAAATACCTAAGTGGCCCTCATGAGCAATGTTAATGATTTTATTTCTTAACGTTGTTGGAGGAACAAACAACCCATCCCTGACACATACCCTATTTTCAAATGACAGGTCTTCGCTAATTTGTGAAAAAGATTTCAACTCACTACTAAGACTTTTGGTATTTGGCCATTTGGTTTTGATGTAGATTTCTACATTTCTAAGAGTGTCATCTAGTGCCATGACAGATGCTCATTCATCTTGAGTGATGCTGTTAGGGCACATAGCTACAGCATCAATGAAACCAACAACACAATCCTTGTGAAGACTGTCTTCGCCTTCACTACAATCCAGAAGTGGAATGCAAGAAAGACAGTCAGCACGTACATTTTTCCCTCCTTGAATGTATTTAATTATAAGATTGTACTCTTGTAATTTTGAGAGCAATCTTACTAGTCTAGAGGACGATTTGCCTAACCCATTACCTGAAAGCAGAGAGACCAATGGTTTGTGGTCAGTGAAGATTTCACAGGGAACTCCCCAAATATAAGTTTTGAACTTCTGAACAGCCCAAACAATGGCAAGAGCCTCACGTTCAATAGTACTATAATTGCATTCAGTGGGTGTTAAGGCACGGGAAGCAAAGGCAATGGTACTTTCTTTGCCATCCACCCACTGACCAAATACTGCACCTAGACCTTTTTGGCTAGCATCCACTGACATGAAAGGACTGGCTTTTGGAACAAAAGGGTGTAATGCCGGTGCGTTTATGACTAGAAGTTCTACTTTGTCGAAAATCTCTTGAAGTGTGTCAGACCAAATAAATTTGCAACCTTTTTTCAGTAGACATCTTAATGGTTGTATTAACTGAGCATATCCAGGAACAAACCTGGCGTAGTATTCACAAAGGCCAAGAAAAGAACGCAAAGCGTCCTTGTCATTCGGAGGGGGAGCATCCCGTATAGCTGCGGCGTTGCAAAATTTTGGTTTGATACCTTCACTGGATATTAGGTGTCCAAGATATTCAACTTCACGAACAAGTAATTTGCATTTGTTAGCTTTTATGGTCATGCCCTTATTCTCTAAGATAGAGAATACTTTGTTGAGAACAAGTAAGTGCTCCTCTTTAGTCTCTGTGTGGATTAGAATGTCGTCTTGAAATGCCTGTACTTGAGCCAACCCACCGAAGAGATTGTCCATGAGCTTTTGGAAAACGCTTGCAGTTGAAGCGAGTCCAAAAGGTAGTCTCAAGTATTTAAAGGCACCAAAGGGTGTCACAAAAGCAGTGAGGAGTTGTGATTTATGTGAGAGTTGTATCTGGTGATAGGCTGAATGTAAATCAATGGTGGAAAAAAATTTAGATTTGCCAATATTGGCTAACATTTCATGTATATGAGGCAAGGGGTGACAATCAACCAGGATGTTTTGATTAAGAGATCTTAGATCAACACATAGCCTGAGATCGCCGGTCTTTTTTTCCCGCAAAACTACCGGAGAAATCCACTCAGAGGCATCCACAGGGGCAATGAAACCTTCAGATTGTAGGTTGCTTAAAAGAGTTT
The DNA here is from genome assembly GCF_964204655.1 of Triturus cristatus. Lineage (NCBI taxonomy): Eukaryota > Metazoa > Chordata > Amphibia > Caudata > Salamandridae > Triturus > Triturus cristatus. The sequence goes on from NC_140593.1 coordinate 821,459,695, forward strand.
TTAAATCATCTCTGACACTGATGGGAATGGGCCTAACTTTATGCACTATGGGAATAGCATTTTTCTTTAATATAATTGTATGTTCAAAACCTTTGCCTGTGCCAACTGAATTCTTAAATACATCTGGAAAAGATAGAGCAAACTTATCCACAACGGAATCTTGATTACTAATAGAGAATATACTGGAGGGTAATTCACCCAGAACAATGGGAGGATCTTGTCCAGGGCGCAAAATGATACCTAAAAGGGCAAGAGTCTTCCATCCTACGATATACCTACCTTTAATTGCAACATATATTTTTGTTTTGATTGATCTACCCAGGCATGTAAGAATGTCATAAAAATATCCTACTAAATCAATATCTTGCTCGCCAAAAGCTTTTGGATTAATGTCAGGAGCAATCAATGGTGCACTGTTTGGCCATAACTCATAAAATGTAGTATCAGCAAGGATGGTGACTGGGGCACCTGAATCTGCCATGGCAGGAATAACCTTGTTATCAATAGATATATTAGTGAATGGCCCTTTAATGGGCTTGTTAGGGCAATCAGGGACATCAATAGCAGCTACAATGTTGGCAAATTGGGAAGCGCACTCTTGAACTTCAGGTGTCTCTACAGAAACATTTGCAATTCTGACTCTGTTGGAGTTACTATTGGGAGCAGAGTTAATTCTTTTGTTGCATACGCTTTGAAAATGTCCAAATTTTTGACACCTTACACATTTTTTCCCTAATGCAGGACAAGCAGGATTGTTTCATATATGGTTCCTTGATCCACATCGGAAGCAAATTAATTGAGTCCTCGTAGGTTGACTTCTAGTAAATTTCCTATCTGGATTTTGTTTTGAATTAATAGTGCAAACAGTATTTCCTTTAGAAACAAAATTCATAATTTGAGGAGTATCGAGGGTAACAGTTTGTGTGTTGTTTTGAGTGGAAGTGGTAAGAGGTTGATTACAGGATAAGACTTTGGATGAGACAATCGACCTCTCTATACTTTTAGCGATATCGATTGTTTCAGCCAAAGTTGGGTTGCAGGAGGTAAGGAGACGTTCTTGTATTTTTTTAGAGTGACAATAGAACACAAACTGATCCCTTATATAAGTGTCAACATTAGAACCAAAATCACATTTTTCTGCTAGAACTCTTAAGCTTGCTATATAATCCTCTACAGATTCTTCTGATGACTGTTTGCACATTGCAAAATTAAATCTCTCTAAGAGAACACTTGTTGAGTCAGAGTATTGTTTCCCCATGCGTAACTTTGCTTCAATAAAACTGTTCCATGTGGCATCTTCAGACATTGGTGCAGGAAAGTGCGGAAGATTGTCAAAAACCCTGCGACCAGCAGTTCCTAAATGATTAATTAACAGGGCTAATTTCCTTGTGGGTGAATAGCCGTCTGCATCGATGGCCGTTAGGTAATTCTCAAAGTCTTTCAGCCATTCTGCCCACTTTAGGTCTGGTTTACCTGGTTTTTGTAAGAAAGGGGCAGGCTGGATTACTCCTTGGGCAGAAGCCATAGTAGCGAGGAGTAACAATGAAAAATAATGAGACCTATGCGCAAAGGTTGTTACTAGTATTGAAGCAATCTAAAGTCACTCACTCGTTTCCAAATGGGAAGGATGCAGGAAAAATGCAGCGTTTGAACAGTACAAATTTGTCTTGAAGGTGGCCACACGCGTTGTAGATGTGTGAGTAACCGTTGTTATTGGTGTGCGAATCACCGCTGCGTCGCACGGCTGAAGAACTGTTAAGAAGTGTTATGAAACGTTGGGGTAAAGTCGTATTACGAATAAATGCCTTCACAACTTACCCAAAATGGCCGCTGTGCGGATGACGTCAGCGCGCTCCCACAATGCAATGCGCTGCGCGTGCGTGACGCCGATGCGCTCTGCCAGACTTCCTCTGTTCCTTCTGAAGTGGAACAGAGGGAAACTGGAACTTACGAGCGTTCGCAGCTGAAGATGGTGCGACGACAGCAAAACAAATGTTTAGGTTTGAAGAGGTCGCGTGAAGCAGGTAACGGTGAGTGCAGGCGAACAAAGTCAATTTCCTTTATAAATTGAAAGACAAAAGAATGCGCACCTTCCGGATAAGTTTTAGGATCCTTTGAAAAATTGCGACAGCCGGTGGGTTCCAGTAAGATCCAGTAAAATAGTCCTAGACTTAGGCGAAACCAGGAACCAATTAAAGGAAATTGCAGAAACAGGATACCCCACTCCTGGTACCAAATTGTAGTGTGGGGTGATGAAGGAACACAAATGTAGACTCCGTAGGAATGTTCCAAGCAGAAGATTTATTCCTAAGTCATACAGCAAGGGAGCCCACGGCAGAGGTGCTAGCAGAGAGAGACACCAACAGCAACTGTTGTGGAGGGACAGAACGCGCAGGAATATGGAATGCAATAGAGATTCTCTGGGGAATGCATGTGTTTAAAGGGACAGAAGAAATCATATAAACAACAAGAAGGATATACTACACTGGAATAGTATGGCCTGTCACACTTGTAAGAGTGTGATTGTACGTAGTTGTGTTTCATTGGCAGCACTGGCGAGGGCAATGGATGGTGCAAGGTGCAGTGTTGTCCTGATGAGGGTTCTGGCAATTATTATTTCACAAATTAAGCCCTGTGCCCAGTACAAAATTCTTTTGACCACAAGGTCACTGCAGACACAGAACAGCCATATGCAAATCAGTCTTGGTCCTGACCCAAAATGAACAGTTCAGCTTAAACTTCCAGACTAGGTCGCCTTTAGAAAGGCTTCTGCTTTTTAGGGCATATAGGACTCTGCAGTATGCAGTAATGAGTGATTCGAAGTAGGACCAGCAGAGTGTGATCACAAGGGCTGTATTCCTCTACAGGGCCCGCAGTAATGAGTGCTTCGGTGTGGGGTCAATCATTTGTGATCAGACAGCCATTATGACTGGGTGGGACTGTGGTTGCTGATTAATTATCAAAAGTATGATAATCGTATCATCAGTGTAGGGCTATGGTAATGTTTTTAAGCAGAGAGTTAAGGACTGAGATTATGCAAAGCCCTTTAACTCAGACTGGAAGCTGAACCCAAACATATAAAGTTGAGGAAACTTCTCAAAACTGAACTTTTCAAACTTTGCTTCAACTGAACTCAACACAACACAGAGAAATTAACTGAAGAATGCTTGGCCCAAAGGGTGTATAACTTTCCTTTCCAATCAACAAGTCAGGCTTCCTCTCTCTGTTACTAAGGGTCTGATTAAGAGTTTGACAGTCTTGGAGCGGGCCACCATGCCAGTGCCCCGCTCCAAGACTGCCAAACCTGTAGTCAGTCTGCCTGCTGGATTACGAGTTGTAATCCTGGCGGGCAGTCATACGGCATCGGTTCCTTTCTAAAGCTCATAGCAGAGGCTTAGAAAGGTTCCGCCATAGGAGCGCCGCAGCCATTTCCTGTGGAAATAGAAATGCACAATGTTGTGTATTTCTGTCTGTGCAGGAACAGGGGGTGCAGCAATACATGGGGTACACCATGTGCCCTCCTGCATGCACCCCATGCCTTGTAAGGACCCCTTAGTTTCCTCACCACCACCCTTTTCATGGCGGGCACAAAACCATGAAAAGGGTCGCAGTGAGAAAACTCGTAATATGCTGAAGCACCTTCAGCATAATACAGCCTCACACCACTGCACCACCGCAGTGGGTTCAGGAATCCCCAGGCGTTGCACGAGTCCTATGGTGGTCGCACCGCCATGGTTGTAATACTGTGGATGGACCGTCAGTCTTGCAGTCCAGGGACAGCCATAAGGTGTTTGGCGGTCCCACAGACTGCCAAACTCATAATTAGGCCTTAAATAATTTCATACACCTATATTTAAAAGACACTGAAGGGGCAGATGGGGAATTTGCTGAGAGGTGGCAAGACGAGAAAGGGATGTGTCGTGAATGTATTAATTGTATAAGAAATATAATTTTATTTCAGTTTCTGAAATTGTAATCCCAGCCTAATCAAAATAAACAGTCCCTAAAACCTTGTTGTGTAGTAAAGGATTTCCATGAATGGAGTGCACTGGGTACTTCAAACACCTGTGCTCCAGTGCCACTGCACCTGCTGCACCAATGATAGCAACAACCCTTGTTAGTAGGCGTCTTTGTGACGAGGGCTGAGGGCAGACACACACGAGTTTTGCAAGGGAATGAGATCCCTTAGTGATGGCATAATTGGGCAGTTGGTGTTGGAGCCCCGCCCACCCTTGGAAGCAGTTGGCACATTCCATCCTTTCAACTTTACGGGTTGTTTTTTTTGTTGTTGCTGTTTTTCATAGGGCAAACTCGACCCGAAGGCGTCAGAGCGCTGTACATGAGCACCAGTTACATTACAGATGGAGATAAAAAGAAGAATTCCCTTGATCCTACAATTCCAATATGAATATATAGTAACTGTCAACATAAACACAAAATACTATGTCCAGAATCTATCTTCCAAGAATATTTTATTTAGAAAAATATTTTTCTTATTGTTGCAAAACAAATAAAATCAATGATAAAATTTTAAACAAAATTATTAAAAACATCATATAGTACATATTATTCGAAGAAAGTTTTTGGTAAACAACAAATCACAATTATGACCAGCATAATAGAGACAGACATATATGTAAGACACAACTTCTATTCTTTACAGGTGCACATCACATTAGACTCAAAATCACAGCTCATTATACATTGATTAAATCAGTATTTGTCTTGTCTGTGTTGGTCCTTGGATTGTGCTTTCAACAGCGTCAACACGTTTCGATGGCTTCAAATCAATAGTACCATCTTTATCAAGACACAATAATTCTGTCTCCCACCTTTGTTAGTCTTATCTTCTTATTCCTAAATAAGATAAATATATATAATTATTGGTCCCAATGATACATGTAATTCCTTATTCCCAACAATTGTTTCAATCTTGTCTTCTAAAACTACTTGTGGTTCCCCCATGTGTTAATAAAGTGGTATACCCAAGCATATCTCACTTAAAATCAACGGAAGTGTGAACATAATAGTAATGACAACAACAAAATCTCTCCATTTAATGTTGAGTTTGAACACCGAGAAACCTGTTTCTTTGTATTGCAAAGCCACTGTTTTTCCTTTTCCTTTTCCATCTACATTCTTTTAAGCATTCTTTTAAATATTATATGTTCCAATGTTTATTCATATATTGGTTTATTGTTCGTTACAGAAGCAGATAGACACCCGGGGCAAACATGCAAGGTAAAGCGGCATATATGTGCAGAAATACCAATTTCGCACTATTATTATCGCCATTGCCATTACCCATCTAATGTCAACGAGTCTATCTGTTGGTTATCTAACTTTAACAATTGCTCGCATTCATATATTAAAGTTGATGCTCATAATTTTTTGTTCTCCCGCTTGATTACGCAAGGAGATCTGTAAATCCAACGTCCTTATTGTTTTATTTATAGAATGCTTCGTTCCTTGTAGATCTGAATCAGAGAGGGAGTGTACGTGGTGAAATTACCGGCAATAATATATACTGTGGTTTCCCTATTGGTTACTTTAAAAAAAAAAGACTGACGGCTACTATCCGTCATTTAATCACCTTTGTTCCGTATTTTTCGATAGAGCTACTTCCGATATTGCGTTTCTGGAATTTGTATAAAAATGTGTCCCCACACCACGAGGCTTTAGTTCCTCTTCTTTTATCGGCGTGGGTCCAACAATAAAAATACATTAACATATTTTTAGAAAGACAGAACGGGCGATCCCAAACTCATTGTACTGTTCCATTGGGTATTAAAAATCCTATTTAATTTCCTCGCGTATCTCATCTTACCTTTATTTTACGATCTGTCTTCCGAAATACGGGTATCCGGATCCTGGTTCTATCTTTCCTATCGTTCCTGGCTTCCTATTTAACTAATGTCTACTCTTTACTGATTGGTTTGCCCTCGTCACATGGTGCGGGTCTTGGTACCATTTTTCTATACTGGTTTCTGGTTGGTTCAATTGTTCACCTAGTCCGACCTATTTTTTTTCTTTCTCTCCCTCTAACTTTATTAGTTTTACTGTACCTATGTGACTATTTTAACAACATATTTCATTTTATATATACCTTATCCATTATATATATATTTACTATTCTTTCTCCTGAGCAATGTTAATTGTATTTTTAGTTTTCTTTGCATATATCTGCAATGGTAGTACCCGAAAACGAGTCTTACAGCAGACTCTTCCCTTCGCAATATGTCAAGACACGATCGCATGTTTTTATGCGCTGCATTGGAATGACTTGTTGTTCAAATTATTGTCTATATCTGCCTCATTAATTATCTGTGAACTCGCTAAAATCCTCATAATACACCTTGATTATATTAGGGTGTTTGAGTATATCCTTCATCTATAAACAACTGAGCATGCGCAAAAGAATTTTCAAAAGACATTTCCCTTCGCTGTTTTTTTTGAGTCACTATTACGGACTCGTACTGACTTTGCCACGTACATCCATCTCTTCACTGAGTATCATGTTACTTTCACAAGGAGACTACTTGATTATGTCTTATAGTCTAAAAGGATACTGTTTTCCCTCATCTCCTCATTATGTCAGTATCAGTTTCATCCAGTTTCTCTAGAATTTAAACCTCTTTCTACTGTGTTAAGATAACACATATATCACTGTTCTCTTCTCTTTCTTGTTTGATCAAAATCTCCTCCTCTTCTATTAATCGCAATTTTTTCTAATATAAACCATTTAAAATCACTGCAATCATGGTTTGCATTATAGAAATGATCAACCAAAGGGGCATTTTCCTTTCTGATTCTGATTGCAGACTTATGTTCCAAAAGACGTATGCCATGTTCTCTACTAGTTTCACCTACGTAGCCCAGCCCATATGGGCAGATCAAAAGATAAACAATATTTTTGCTGCAACAGTTGTTTAGTGTTGTTGTAATCAGATTTTTCCCGGCAAAGATAATGCTTTTTCCTTCTAGACATTGCACACATATTGAACAAGTCCCACATTTATTGTTGCCTTTCGCTTTCTCACCTATTAATGTGCTTTGCTTTTCAGCTGTTGTTTTGTGGGTTCTCACAAGAGAGTTTTTGATGGTTTTGTTTCGGCTAAAAGACAAAAGTGGTTTGTGTAGCTGGACATCAGTACCATAATTAAGAATTTTCCAATTTCTATTTACTATATTTTTGATTTGATTGCTTATATTTGAAAATTGAGTTACAAATACCACTCTTCCTGTGGCTGTATTCCTTTTTTCTTTTTTGATTCTAATAAACAATCCCTGTCATAAAGCCTGGCTCTTTCAGGGAATTTTTAATTAATGTAGTGGGGTAACCTCTAGCTTTCAATTTAGTTTTCAGAGTCTCAGCATGGTGGTAAAAATCTGTAATACTTGTACAATTTCTTCGCAGTCTTAAAAATTCCCCGAAGGGTATATTGTCTTTCTGCGAATGGGGATGATTACTTGTATATTGTAAAAGGGTGTTCTTATCTGTAGGCTTAGTGTAGAGTTCCACATGCAATTCATCATTTACATTCTTAACTTTAATATCCAAGAACTCTACACTAGAATTGGTATAATGGGCCGTGAATTTCAAATTGGGGTCCCCCAAATTAATCCACTCCAGGAATCCCATTAACATAGTGCTGGCACCATTCCATACAAAGATGATATCATCTATGAAACGGTGCCAGCACGTAATGTTATAAAAAAATGGGGCGATCACATTGAATATGTGACGCTGTTCAAAGTCTCCCACATAAAGGCAGGTCATACTTGGGGCACATGTGGCCCCCATGCTGGTACCCTTTATTTGTAGGTAGAGTTCATCTTTGAACAGGAAAATATTGTTCTTTAACACCATTCTAATACAGGACATGATAAAACCTTTATTGCCTCCATTTAATTCTTCCCCATCTAAAATTTTGGAAATGACCTCTATAGTATCATCTTGGGGGATATTAGTGTAAAGGGCTTCAATATCCAGGGTGACCAAAATTTGGGTCACCCCGTTGAAGCCCTGCCCCTCGAAAATAGAAATCGCATGGGCCGTATCTTTAAGATATGAACTTTGTTTTTGTACCATTGGTCTGAGAAATAAATCTACGTATCTACTTAATGGTTCTAATGCTGATCCAATGCTGCTCACAATCGGCCGCATTGGTGGATTAGATACGTTTTTGTGGATTTTAGGTAATCCATAAATCGCTGGGATAACTGGATGTGAATTCATTAAAAATTTAAATTCATTGTCACAAATCCAGCCTTCCGCTTTGCCTGTATTGAGGAGAGCTTCGACTTCTTTCTTTAAATTCTGTGTTCTAGTAAGCTTAATACGCTGATAATGATCTTTCAACATTACAGATAGACACATTCACTTTTTTTATGCACGGAGAGATTACGTGATTTGCCCAGAATCACAGGATGTTTGAGCCTCCAGACTCGAACCTGGTTCCCCAGCTTGGCCGACTCTCCAATGCATCCACAACGTTTTCACTGGTTTCCACTTCAGATACTAGCATTGAGCCAGACTCCTGTAACTTTCTCTTGTGGGAGTGCTCAGGGAACAGAAACATCATCCTCTTTCTTGTGCAGTGGTTTGTTCTCACCTGTTATCATCAGGTTGTAAGCTGTCCATTTTACCCCCACAAAATCAGGGTTGGAGTTGGAAATATCCTATGCATTATTTATCACAAACTTTAACCCAAAGAAATTGACAGCTTGTCAAAAATATTGTAGTAAAACTTCTTTCTTCATTAATTGGTCACAAATAGACTATGGTAATGTAGGTCAGGTTGTTAGGACACCTTCTGAAAAGATCTATGCTGAACGGTATAACACTGATAAGACAACTCAGGTGGTTGATGCATTGGCGGGAGAGATTCATGTTTACTTCCTAGTATGAGTCATTAAATTTGTTAGGCTGTTTATGTACCTGGTGCAGAGAATTACGTGTAATGTGCGGTGTCAGATTTCTAGTGCATGTAAAACAGCTCTGTGGATTAATGCTCCTGCTGCAGAGATTCTTATTTAAACTACAGGTGAAGAGTTCAAATAATGTAAAATAACTTTGTAAGTTGTGCTTCTCTGAAAGCATCTACATGTCCACCTGCAAGGCATGAAGTTGAATGCTTGTAGGTCTCTAAACAATGTTATGTTTAAGGTTGATGAAATCTGATAGGATGGGTAGTAATAAATAATTATCAACTGTTGAAAGCATTCGCTTCGATAGTGTGCTATGTAAATTGTTATTTGTGTTTTTCTTTATTTTTAACCTACACACATACCTGCAAAGCAAAGCAATATCTATACCAAGCTGAGCCAAAACATGTTTAACTCTCACTATATTTCTTGGAAAATTGTGAAGGGGCACCAAAGTGTACCTTAATTTGTTGCTCAAACTACAGGTAAGGCTTCAGATGTACTGCAACCTCCAAAATGTCCCAGCAGTTCACACAACCCTGTGAAAAAGAATATTAGGGCCAGAAGTGCAAAGCCCTTTTCCCCTGTAAAGCCTGCGTTTCGCAAAATCGCAGCTTTTGTGACCCCAAAATGCCGTTTTGTTATGTACTAAACCCATTTCACAATTCAATAAAAGGTCACCAAATTGTAAAATGGGTTTAAGAATGCATAACGAATAGCAATTTGGAAGGGCATGTGTAGGGATTTCCTGCCAAATAGAGATTCGAAATGCAACGAATCAATGTTTTGCAACCATACTCGGGTTGCAACACATCGAAGAGTTACCGACTCCTGAGGTGGGGTGGTAACCTATCACGAAACAATGTTTGCTGGGGTGTAGGCAGTGGTCCTTCATTTCTCACTCTCAAACTACATTTTCCAAAAAAGTAATATATCTTTCTTTTTAACACAGCCCCATTTCCTTTAACCCCTTCGCCGCAGCAGGAATTCCGCCGCGGCGCTGGGGGGGGTTTGGGGGCAGCGCGGTGGCGCTGTGCTTGTGACGGAACCGCTCCGTCACGAGCCACGGTTGACCTGTGCTCATGACGGAGTGGTTCCGTCACGTCTCCACCCACTGCGCTAATCGCCCGCACAGGCGGGGAATTAGCGCCGTGTGGGCGGAGCGGCGGCCAACGGCCGCAGCATGACGGAACCACTCCGTCATGAGCTCAGCGCAACCGTGGCTCATGACGGAGTGGTTCCGTCATGAGCAGGGAAGGGGTTAAGGAATCAGGCAACATTTAAACATATAGATATATATATATTCAGTCAGTCAAAAAAAAAAAAAAATATATATATATATATATAGAGAGAGAGAAAAAGCGATCGAAGACATAGTGATCTTTTGACCTCTGGGAGCCACCATCCTTGTGACTGCCAGCAACTGGAGGGAGTCACAATTGGAGACTTATCTCATGAATAGTAATTCGGTAGATCAGATTGCGACCCACTCAGAGAGGGAATGCTGCAATCCAATCTATTAGTTTATAGTTCAGTTTGCACAATTCTAATAAATTCGCAAAACATTGGTGCGCAATTTGCGGCCACTTTTTATGCCAAAGGAATTTATCTACATCTGGCCCTCAGTGATTTTCCTAGCAGGTAGCCATTTTTTCTGGGTTGCTTTAGAGGTAAAATAGGAACATCACACACTCTTTGGCACCTCATGTAAAGCAAAAGGAATGTGGTTGAGGCCTGAATGTCTGAATTAATCCCAGTACCTGTAGACGGGGCATTAGGATGTAGTCCAAAAAGTCCAGTCTGAAAGATTAACTGAGACCGGTCTGGGGAGCGACTATGACCTCCAGCTCAAGGATAACTGCCGAATCTTATTACTCGAGCACTGACCATAAAGATATTTTGGCCTGTAATACTTCCGGTCGACCTCCCTATTGGCATTGTGCTTAAGTTAGCATTTGCGGTTCGATTTTGCCCTTAGCCGCAATTTTGTGTAATGACCGAAACTAACTTCTGTCTCATTCTGTCTGCCTCAGCAGAAAGCAGCTCCGATATTTTTTTTTTGTGTTTCTGCAAGGTTGAGCTTTGCTGTCTTAATGAATACATGAATGTGCCTTTGCATTCCTTCCTTGTTAGATAGGCCCATTTTCATGCTTACAGTTGTGGGCATGGACAGAGTAACCATGAGGTACAGATAACATGTATCCGATCCCAGGAGCGTAACTCATCTTCTGTGTCTCCTTTGTTAACCTGCTCCAACTGGAATTTTACAGTTTTGGGCGGGTCTTGCTGGGCATTGGAAATGTATAAGAACTGATGTAACGTAGGTGAGGGTCAGTCCCCTCTGTAGCATCTTAGGAGGCTAGTCAGACTGGACTTCGCTCGAGCGAATACTAATAAATAACTTGGTTTGCATTCTCTATTGTCAGACTGACTCTTCATTTGTTTGTAAGGCTGAGAGGTGGTCGCGAGTGACTCGGATGGCCCTAATCGGGTCACTTCCTTCAGCACCGTATTCACTGTGATCAGATGGAAGCGGTTCGCTCCTTTGTAGACTGCACTGCCAGCGAAGGAACTTTCTCTGCCATGTTATGAGAAGTGCAGTTTTGTGTTGGACACAGCATAAGAGGGCCTCTGCCTGGAAAACAAGCAGTGTTACTAAAGTGAAACTTGCTTGCTTCATCAAGTACTAATGTTAACTGTGCATGTAGGTGGACTGCAAAAGGGCTGGTGCTATTTTAGTTGATCTACAATGTCAACACAAAAGGCCTCAAGAGCAGTGCTTAATTTGAGTAGGCGGTTTCTGGTGCTTAGCACTGGCTCCTAATTCTCAACACCAGAACTAATGACAGTCTACCACATGGTGGCACTATCTCTTAAATTTTGAGATGAGTTCAGCCATAATTTTCATTTATTCAAAATGCATTAAGAATGACAATTCAGACTATTCCACACCATTCTTATAGTTTTGGGTGGCCTGGAATAGTCTGAATTATCAAACTTTTAGGAGTGCAATGATTAGTAGTTGTGTTGGTACTCTAATTGGCTTTGCTGGCAGAGGCAATAAGATGTACAGCTTCAGTGGCCTCCAAAGAAGTGACCTTGCACTTACATTTTTTTTTGTTGCAAATTAACACTGCACACGAGGCACCGAATTCAACAAATTCTCCCCCTAAAACAAACCTTTAAGACTAGGGAAGAGAGCAGCTAAATGGCAAAATATAACTTTGTCAGAACTGAAAAAACTTGCACCATAACCCATAGTGGGCCATCCATTGTCTGCCTTTGACAGCTTGTACAGCTTCAAGGATCCCCACAGATTCATAGGACTTAATGGACCCACAACTGGTTGCTCACTTTCCCATAATCCAGTTTTAAGACCCTTGATATGGTCTAGATGATACCATTCCCCTCGGAGATTTTGGCCTAGGTCCTGCCAGCAACTTCTTAAACAATACTAGTGTGTCCCTTCCAAACCATGTAAATGTCAAGCGATATTGTTACTTAATTTAATTGTATTCAATTGACTTTAAAATGATTAACATTGATCTTGGGTTGCATCAAACGCTAGCAGCAAGTGCCTAACCCGCTGAGCCATGCTTGTTTACGTATGCTGCCAGCAGCTGGAGGGAGTCGCTGCTGCCATAGATATTACTGAAGCGCCTGATTACACATACATTTTATGCCAGCAATGATAAGAACTCTGGGGCGGCAGTAATGGAAAAAGAAATACATATACTCAGGAAACCTACAAATTGGAGATATTCTCAGTTGCAGCAAGGGGGTAGAATCACTAAGGCTACCACGAGGGGCAGACACATTCTAGGGCATCTGAACTATTTTTAAAACTCCACCAAAAAATTGACAGCAAGGACAAATGCAAAAGTAAAGCTGTTTTGACTTTACTGGTCTCAAAGAGACTGCTTGCTACAGTAGCTCATATGTTAAGGCACCTGTTCCAGAGAGCTACATATATCCAGCAAGTCACAGTGTATTTACAGATCAAATAACGTAGGTAGTTATTGTACTTGCCTAAGGAATGTACATGTAATCAGGTGGTCAGAAGTATGATTTACAATAAAATAGCTTAGAAGGTTAATATGCCTGCTGCACGGCACTGCCTGTAGCCTGTAAAACTATTGTCCACACGCTAGTGAGATATCTTAAGTGGTTTAATGCTTTTATACTGATATCTGTATGTAACCTTCAGGCCACAAGTTCCAGTCCTGCTAAAATAGTTCAGGGGTTATATTCCTTCTGCAAAAGGGGCCATTTTAGTGGCTGACAGCATTCTCATATAGGCATTCAAGTGCAAACTTTACAGAATTGCTGGATTGCATATATATTGTTGTCAACAGTTATAAGAACTTCTGAGGTTGTTGTGATAGAAATGCAAAATAATTTACTCACAGAAAGCTGAACTTAGATGGAGGAAGACTTCAGAAAAGGGATGGATTCAGATTTGTTTTTATGACCAAGCCTGGGGTCTGCCAGTACATTTAATAATCTTTTAAAACCTCTGCCCAAAGAAATTCATAGCAAGGAAAAATGAGAATGTTAACCTGTTGTGGTTTACTTATTTGTCAGAAATGGATCACACACCAAGATAGCTGATGGGGTAATACACCTGCCGCACACATCTATCACTGGTGAGATAGCTCAGGGGGCTAATGCATTCTATGCAAAGATCTTTGTGTATGCTGTAAGTTACAAGCTCCAACTCTAGTGAAATGGCTCTGTGGATTTTACACCTGCCGCACTTGTTTCCATATAACATATAAGGTATACCCTTGAATCAATGCTGTTTCAAAGGAAGATAAAATTTGTGTCATAAAGTAGTAATTAACACTGTCACTTTTTGCTCTTTAGTTGAAGATATGCCAATGAGGGGAAGATACAATTCTGGCTAACCTAAGAAACAGTTGCTGATCATGAAATACGTATAGAAGGCAAAGTATCATTGCTGCCAAGGGGCACCACATCCCATGAGGTGTCTTTACACCCTGGACACAGCACCCCTCTGCCTAACTAAAAGAAAAAAATATGTGAACCACCCCCTCCAGGTTCGCCTATAAACAGGGACATCCTAGCACCTTCGCTGCTAGGCCTCTCACCCCCCCCCTTCCCCACCCCAGTGCTAAGCCTATTTTTGGCTATTTGGGGTAGTTCATGCTTAGGCCCCTGTAACGTTTTGACCACATTAGGTATCCGCGCCAAATTTGCGATCTTTTAATCAAACATCATGGGGATTCGAAAGGTTCCCAGGGTTTGTGGATTCCCCTAAAGGGGGCCCAGAAATTAGCCAAAATACGTGGAATTTCTTTTTGGGGGGAGAATGGGAAAAAAGTGCTGCAAATGAAAGCGTCTGTTTTTTTCCCTGCAAATGGTATCAACAAAGGATTTGTAGGGCTGAAATCACCATTTTCCCAGCTTTCAGGGACTGTCAGAAAACCAAACATTTTTACACAGTTTTGGCTTTTTACTGGAACATGGCCTATTTTTGCTATTTTTTGTGCTTTCAACCTTCTTCCAGTTAATGGTAGAAATGGGTATGAAAGGAATAATGGATCCTGGAAAGCTATACATTTTAGAAAAGTAGACATCATTTTAAATTCAGCAAGGGGTCATTTGTGTAGATCCTTCAAGGTTTCTTTATAGAAACTAACAGTTGAAAATAGGAAAAATTGAAACTGAGTTGAAAAAAACAGCCATTTGTGGCAACGTATTCACCTTTAACTTCTTCTAATCATGACAGATGTTTGAAAGCAATATACTGTTACATCTGCTGGACGTTTCTGGTTGTGGGGACATATAGGACTTGTAGGTTCACCAAGAACCCTACGAACCCAGGGCCAATTACTGAGCAGTCTCTTGCAATGGTTTTTTTTATTAAGTATTGGGTATATAGCAATTCATTTGGAAAAAATATACAGTGAAAAATCGGGCTGAAAGACACCTATGTTTTTCTGAAATTGGAACAAAATATAGAGTATTAGAAACAGTAGGTATTTGCACATTTCTGAACTTGTGAGTATCCATACTAGCACGAGAATTGGAAGACATTTTTCACAGCGACTTCTTTTTTTACACATTGTCTTTCATTCAGAAGGCAGAAATGCATCAAAAGTCAATATGTAATAACAGTTCCTCTACAATTCTGTGTTACCCTAAGTCTCCCGATAAAAATGGTATCCCACTTGTGTGGGTAGGCCTAGTGCCCGCGTCAGGAAACGGCCCAAAACGCAACTTGGACACACCATATTTTCACAGTGAAAAACAAAACTTTTTTGCAAAGAGCCTAGCTGTAGATTTTGAACCCTAGCTCTGCCGGCACCTAGGGAAACCGATCAAACCTATACATTTTTTTAAACTAGACACCTAGGGCAATCCAGGATGGGGTGACTGGCTCTCATCAGGAAACGGCCCAAAACGCAACTTGGACACACCACATTTTCACAGTGAAAAACAAAACTTTTTTGCAAAGAGCCTAGCTGTAGATTTTGAACCCTAGCTCTGCCGGCACCTAGGGAAACCGATCAAACCTATACATTTTTTTAAACTAGACACCTAGGGCAATCCAGGATGGGGTGACTGGCTCTCACCAGGTTCAGTTACCCAGAATCTCTTGCAAACCTCAAACTTTGTCAAGAAAACTCACATTTTCCCCATATTTCTGTGTTGGAAAGTTCTGGAATCTGCGTAGACCCACAAAATTCCACCCAACCATCATTCCTCAAAGTCTTCCGATAAAAATGGTACCTCACTTGTGTGGGTAGGCCTAGTGGCCGAGACACGAAACGGCCCAAAATGCAACGTGGACACACCACATTTTCACTGTGAAAACCGACCCTTTTTTTACAAAGTGCCTCGCTGTAGATTTTGAACCCTGGCTCTGCCGGCACCTAGGTAAACCTAGCAAACCTATATATTTTTGAAAACTAGACACCTAGGGGAATCTAGGATGGGGTGACTTGACTGGCTCTCACCAGGTTCTATTACCCAGAAACCCTTGCAAACCTCAAACTTTGTAAAAAAAGAAAACACATTTTCCTCACATTTCTGTGGTGGAAAGTTCTGGAATCTGCGTGGATCCATAAAATTCCACCCACCCCGCATTCCCCAAAGTCTTCCGAGAAAAATGGTACCTCACTCGGGTAGATCTGATGGCCTCAATAGGAAAGTGCGCAAAATGCAACATGGACACACCACATTTTCACAGTGAAAACTGACCCTTTTTTTGCAAAGTGCCTAGCTGTAGATTTTGAACCCTAGCTCTGCCGGAACCTAGGGAAACCAAGCAAACCTATCCATTTTTTAAAACTAGGCACCCGGCGGAATCCAGGATGGGGTGACTTGTTTTGCTCTCACCTGGTTCTGTTTCCCAGAATCCCTTGCAAACCTCAAACTTTCTAAAAAAAAAACATATTTCCCCCACATATCTGTGGTGGAAAGTTCTGTAATCTGCGTGGATCCACAAAATTCCACCCGCCCCGCATTCCCCAAAGACTTTAGAGAAAAATAATAATACCACAGTTTCCCTACCCAGAAACCCCTGCAAACCTCAAATTTGGCTGTAAAATCAAATTTTTCTCAAATTTCTGTATGGGAAAGTTCTGGAATCTGCGTAGATCCACAATTTTCCTACCACCCAGCGTTCCCCTAGGTCTCCCGATAAAAATGGTACCTCACTCGCGTGGGTGGGTCAAGTACCCGCGACAGGCAAGGGCCCAAATCAAAACCAAATTACCTATCACAAAAAAACCTGGTTTTGCAAGAAGGGTCACCTGGGTTTTTGGCCCCTGGCTCGGTGGTCACCTTGGATAACTACCAACCTCACACATTTCTGAAAACTAGACACCAGGGGGAATCAAGCAAGGTATGGCTTGCGTGGATCCCTCAATGTTTTCCTACCCGGAAATCCCTGCAAACCTCAAATTTAGCAGAAAAAAACAAATTTTCCACGTATTTATGTCTCGGAAAGTTCTGGAATCTGCATGGACACACAAATTACCACCCAGCGTTCCCCCAGGTCTCCTGATAAAAATGGTACCTCACTTGTGTGGGTGGATCATGTACCCATGACAGGCAAGGGCCCAAAACGTATTGAGGAGACTTCAAAATTACCTATCACAAAACAAACTGGTTTTGCAAGGGGGGTCACCTGGGTTTTTGGCCCCGGACTCGGCGGCCATCTTGGTAAACTACAAAACCCACACATTTCTGAAAACTAGACATCCGGGGGAGTCCAGTGAGGTATGGTTTACATGGATGCCCCAACGTTTTCCTACCCAGAATCCCCTACAAACCTCAAATTTAGCTGATTTGTTGGAGGATCAACACAAGCCATACCTCGCTGTACTCCCCGGGTTTCTAGTTTTCAGAAATGTGTGGGATTGGTAGTTTCCTAAGATGGCCACTAAGCCCGGGGTCAAAAACCCAGGTGACCCCACTTGCAAAACCAGGTTGTTTTGTGATAGGTAATTTTGATGTCTCCTCAATACGTTTTTGGCCCTTGCCTGTCGTGGGTACATGACCCACCCACACAAGTGAGGTACCATTTTTATCAGGAGACCTGGAGGAACGCTGGGTGGTAGGTAATTTGTGTGTCCATGCAGATTCCAGAACTTTCCACTACAGAAATGTTAGGAAATTGTGTTTTTCTTTTTTTACAAAGTTTGTGGTTTGTAAGAGTTTCTGGGTAACAGAACCTGGTGAGAGCTAAACAAGTCACCCCATCCTGATTTCCCCTGGGTGTCTAGTTTGCAAGAATGTATAGGTTTGCTAGGTTTCCCTAGGTGCCGGCAGAGCTAGGGTTCAAAATCTACAGTTAGGCACTTTGCAAAAAAAGGGGAAGTTTACACTGTAAAAATGTTGTGTGTCCATGTTGCGTTTTGTGCCGTTTCCTGTCATGGGCACTAGGTCTACCCACACAAGTGAGGTACCATTTTTATCCGAAGACTTTGGAAAATGTGGGGTGGGTGGAATTTTGTGGATCCACGCAGATTCCAGAACTTTCCATCACAGAAATTTGAGGAAAATGTATTTTTGGGACAAAATTTGAGGTTTGCAAGGTATTCTGGGTAACAGAACCTGGTGAGAGCCAGACAAGTCACACCATCCTGGGTTTTCCTGGGTGTCTAGTTTTCAATAATGTATAGGTTTGCCTTGTTTCCCTAGGTGCCGTCAGAGCTAGGGTTCAAAATCTACAGCAAGGCACTTTGCCAAAAAGGGTCAGTTTTCACTGTAAAAATGTAGTGTGTCCACGTTGCGTTTTGGGACATTTCCTTTTGCAGGCACTAGGCCTACCCACACAAGTGAGGTACCATTTTTCTCGGAAGACTTTGGGTGTGGTGTGTGGAATTTTCTGGATCCACACACATCCCACAAATTCCCATCACAGAAATGTGAGGAAAATGTTTTTTTTTTAACTAAGTGTGAGATTTGCACTGGATTCTGGGTAACAGAACCTGATGAGAGGCACACAAGTCACCTCATCCTGGATTTCCCTTGGTGTCTAATTTTAGAAAATGTACAGGTTTGCTAGGTTTCCCTATGTGCCGGCTGCGGTAGAGCCCAAAATCCACAGGTGGGCACATTGCTAAAAACATGTCAGTGCCTAGTCGGCTTTCTGCTGCCCTGTGAGGGATATCGGGGGGGGGGGGGTTGCCCAAGGGGGGCAAAAATACTGTAGCTATTTTTTTGGGGGGGTGGGGACATTGGTATGCCCATTCTGGGCAGCCTCCACCCCCACGCATAAAAAAAGCCAGTGTGATCGCTGGTGCCTAGTGGGCTTCTTACCCCTCCCCCGAGGGGCAGATCAGGGGCCACTTCCCCCATCTGCCCCTGGGGGGCAGGAAGAGAGTAACATTTTTTGGGGGGGGATGGGCATTGGCATGTCCATTCTAGGATGACGTTACTCCTGAATTGACAAAATATACATTTCCTGATGCCTAGTGGGCTTTCTTCGCCACCGGGGGCACAAAAGGGGCTATGCCCCCATATGCCTCCCGGGGGGAGGCAGAAAGACTGTGGTAATTGTTTTACATCATTAAAAAAATCCCTGGTGCCTAGTTGGCTCTCTGCCCCCCCTGGGGGCAGATCAGGGGCTACCATGGGCGTCCGCAGGGGGGGCAAGGAGGGGCGCTTGCCCCCCCCCCCCCCTGGAGTGCTCCTCCTTGCCCCCTCTGTGGCCACCCATGCTTTTACAGATGCTTTTTGTCCGTAATTACGGGCCCTGCAGGGAGCAGAGGTGTTCCCTGCCAGAGGCCTCAGCTCCCTGACGGGGCGCCTCGCACTCCTCCTCGCAGCCCCTCCCGCCCATTGTCATTCTGTCTGTGGCTGATTATCACAAACAGAATGACAATGGCCAGTTTGAGCTACACACCACAAGCACGAGTATTAGGTCTGGACACAAAGTCCTCATTTTAACACTCTGTAGCTTGAGAGCAAGGGGTCTTCTGAATGAAGTTCTGGGGGGAGTCGATGCATTATTCTCTCAAGTCAAAAATTGGTGTTGCAGCATAGCCCAGATTTCAGATCCCACTAAAACGTACACAGACTCGTGTCAATAACATATCTATCTGCCAGTAGGCACCCTATCATGTCTGGCAGGACGTCCCGACCCTGTGTTTCACTACCTCATATCCCCCTGCACCCCACTCCCCATGCTCACTGCCTCATATCCCTCTGTACCCCACTCCCCGCGCTCAGGGCCGGTTCTAGGGCGGTGCGACCGGTGCCACCGCACCGGGTGCTGACTTCGTGTAGGGGGCTCTAATATGATGATTTTAAAAGCACCTGCTTCTTTCCTGGACTCCTAGAAATTTTCAGCCACCAATAAAAATTTAGACTGCAGTGATTAATGCACTTCCTTAGAGGGACAGATCGAAGTTTTGTGTAATGGAAGTTTCTACTCATCCGAAGGTAGCGCAGAGGGTTACTATGCTTGCTGCAAAGAACGTGCAGCTCACAAAGTGCGTATAATGTATTGTAAATAGGTCAGTGGGTCACACTTGTCAGAGAGACCATATTGTTGATAACTTTTTATGAGTTAAAATCCTAATGTGGAACAGTGAGCAAATAACTGTTATCAAAGATGCATGCAAACTGGGCTAGGGCGTTATGATTTCCCCCCAGTTTTTCATTATCCTAATGTGGCAAAATGGGTTAATTTGGGTAGAAATCAATTCTTATTAATAAAGAGAACCCCCCATCCATGGTGCTAGGTTTTAAATTCTAGGTTTCTGATTCTCCTGACCAAGCACTCTTAAACTATCCTGCCTACCTGTACGGATGACCTGTGACTCCTACACCTTCTTGTCCTCTTATGTAACATTTCCTATGCACTGATTTACACACTTATGATTGATTGTCTCTATGTAATCTGTGTGATGTAAAGTGTTCTGACACCTTACACTGATAGGAGCGGCGCTATAAAATGAATTAAATGCACCTGAGACTGAATGGTTACAGAGGCTTGAGGGGCGCTGTGAAAGGATGGTTATGAAGAACCTGTAGTGGAGGGGGTCATTGGGGGTGCCAAAAAGCATTGTCGCACTGGGCTCCACGAGCGCTAAAGCCGGCCCTGCCCGCGCTCACTGCCTTATATCCCTCTGTACCCCACACCTCGCGCTAACTGCCACGACATATCCCTCTGTACCCCACACCTTGCGCTAACTGCCACATATCCCTCTGTATCCCACTCCTCACACTCACTGCCTGATCGCTCATTTTACCCTGCCATTCATCTTCTACGTGTTCTCTCCCCTTCCACTCGTTCTACCTCTGTTCACCCCCTTACTTCTTTTAGTGCCTTACTTCTTTCTCAATACCTCTACTTCTTTTCCTCTTCAGTAACATCTGTGACACATCTCTGCACTTCCTTTATATCAACGCACCCCTCTACCTCACCTGTCTACCTCAGTTTTTATTATTCCCTCATCCTCAGCTGTCTCTACCTGTCTATGACACACCTCTACCTCTCTCTACCTGGCCCCCTCACGCTCTACGACTGCGTTATTCTCCCCTCTCCAGCTTTGATTTACCAGTCTCTGCTCCTGAATCTTTTCTTCTACACCTCACTTCTTTGTCTACCCTTCACCCCTCGCTACCCTTCTGTTAGCCTCACTACGGTCTTTACCCGACCCACCTTCAGTGCCTCTTCCCATTTCGCCTCACTCCCTCAAAGTGCTCTCCTAGCATGCATCTGTTTCTCCCCTCACCACCATGCCTGCCTCTACCCCTCCTTACCTTTCTAACCAGCCTAACTTTCTACCATCCTGTTATTCCTGGTAGTGAACCTTTCATTTCACCCCTCCGGTTATATTACCTACGCATTCAAATTGAGTAGGTCATTGCTGTGCTCCCAACCCAACATCGAGACCCAGTCCCCTAGCCTCTCAACATGCCCAGATATAACAACAAGCATTGGCATAGCCAATTGGTCTCGCCTTTGGGACCTGCTGCAGAACTAAATACTTATACTGCCGGCATCATACTTACCCAGCGCCAAGACGCCTCGGCAAAAGTGCGCTATATAAGTTCTTCAGTCAGTGAGTCAGTCATAAGGTCCCAAAGGCGAGACTTATTGGCTATGCCAGTGCTTGTTTTTTCAGGTTGGCCCGAACATTACCCGATCCTGATTGTCTGCCATTTTAGCCCCGCCCCTATTGATTAACATTAGCCACGCCCCTTCATTTGCCAGGTTCGCCCCCCCTGGAAAAATTTCTGCGGACGCCCATGGGGGCTACTGCCCCATCTGCCCCTGGGGAAGCAGCATGACTGTTGCATTTTCTGGGGGGGCATTGGCCTGCCCTTCTTAGGCAGCCCACACCTCTAAATCAAATGTAAAATAAATCCCTGGCTTCGACTGGAATCAGATTGGGGGCTACTGCCTCCATCTTCCTACTGGGAGGGCAGAAAGAATGGAATTTCTCTGGTGGGGATGGGGGTATTGTCATGCCCATTTTGGGCAGCACCCACCCCTACATGAATGGAAAACAAATCCCTGGAAGACAGCGTGACATGGGCGCTGATTGTCATTTCAGGGAAACCAGGGGTATGCCTCAGGAGCTGGGGAAGCTCTTCCCCAGCTTTTGGCGAGAAAAGGAAATCTCTCTGGTGCCTGCACCATAGAGCTTTCCGGTGCATATGCGTGGACGGCCGAAAGACGTCCTGCGCACACAAGCACTGATGCGCACTACGGCTCCTGGCCGTTGTGGGCATCGAAGGGGTTAAGGGTTTTGGGGGCCCTGGGCCAAACATATTTTGGGGGCCCCTGTTCAGACCAGCTTTGAATTTGATTCAGTTTCAGCATTTTTTATGCCCTCTTTGGTCAGGTCACTGACAGTGCAGAGGCACACTTGTCCAAATTCATAATGTGTTTACATCTAATATTCAGGGATAGTGATGTTTTCAATATTGTAACACAGCAGCTCACTAATATTACTGCAAGTAATCTTTTCTACACCCCTCCCATTTCGTATTTGTGAGGTACTGTTCTGATCTAAAAGAAACTTTGTTTATTGCATGTTGCATGTAACACAAAAAAAAGCATTTTTTGAAAACTGTCTAGTGGACTCTCACACAGGTGGGGGGTGGAGGTCACCGCTCTGACCCTCCTCTCCTCCTTCCTAGAAAATAGGGAACAAAGCATACACTGGGAGAATTTACAGTCTGGAACCTTTCAGTTCCCCTGTGGTGTTCGGCAGGGATCTACCTTGTCATCAACTCTCTTCAACATTTACGTGTCCTCATTGGTCACCCTAGTCAGGAAGCATGGTTTTTCCTTGATTATGTATGCCGATGATTCGCAGCTCACAATCTCGGTTTCCAAACCATCAGAAGTAGTGGCTAACAGTTTTCATGCATGTCTGAAGGACATCATGAACTAGATGAGCCTGATTTTCCTGAAAATAAACACGGACAAAACTGAGGTCCTAGAATTTGGTTAGGGACCTCCGCTATGGAACAACAACTGGTGGCCAATGGAGGCGGGATTATGTCCTAGTCCAGGTCATAAGGTTAAGAACCTGGGGGTGATTCTGGATGAGCAGCTTAATCTGTCAGCCCAAGTCAACCAGCTAACTTCCTCCTGTTTCTTCCTCCTAAAAACATTGAGGAAAATGTTCCCGTTCATTGCATATAAACTTCAAAAGACCGTTGTAGTGGCACTTTTTCTATCCAAACTTGACTACTGCAACGCGCTCTTTGTGGGAATTGACAAGGCACAGGAGAGGAAGTTGCAATCACTGCAAAACGCTGCTGCCAGACTGCTCATGAACATCCCCAAGGGACGCCCCACATCAGAGGCTATCAGAGCTTTACACTGGCTTCCCGTTCAGCAAAGAGCTAACTTTAAGGCTCTTTGTATAGTACACAAGGCCCTCTATGGAGGAATATCTGGGGTGGTGGGGAAACTTTTTACAATATACTCTCCAACCAGAACTCTCAGATCCTCTTCGAAGGGCCTCGTGTGTATTCCAAAAATACGCAAGGCAAGATGGGGGGGCCGCATGCTGTCATTCTGTGCGGCCAAACTCTGGAATCAGATGCCACCCACATTGCGACTTCAACCTAACCGGATGACGTTTAGGAAGAAGCTGAAAACCTGGTTGTTCTGTTCAAATCTAAAGCTTTAGAGTCTAATGCTAGTTATCCATGTGTCACAGTCAGCGCCAAGACGCCACGGCATTCGCGCGCTTAATAAGTAATATTTCAAATCAAATCAAAAACCCACATTACAAGTAAATGAAAATAAAAGGGTATTTAAAACAATCTGTTTAAGAATTATTCAAGGTCATCAGGGAAAGACTCTCTGCAGAACAGAAGTGGCTCTATCAGGGGGCCCCCTGAAGGCTGGGGCCCTGGGCCAGAGCCCACACTGCCCATTCCTTAAAATGTATCTGCCTATATAGTACCACCTCTACTTGGAAACCTCACGTGTTGATTACTAAAACAGCCTAGCAGACTACAGTGGAAGCAGGGAGGGCAAGAGGGGAGTAAGAACTGAAAGATGGAGTAGGATCATACAACTCATATTAACGGCAAGTAATTGATGCATTACCAATAGATGCAGGTGTCAGAGGAGATAGCGGGGTGGGGGGGGACAACAATGAAAAAAGGGGTGGGGGAAGAACTGAGCTGCTGCCTGCAGCCCGCTGCATTTCCAGTCTTCTGCTCCTCTTATGGCTCCACTTTAGGCACAGGCTCCAAAACTCCTGAGGCCAATCCTGAAGCTGCTCTTATACATGAGAGCAGCTTCAGGATTGGCCTGAGCGCCGATGGTTTGCGCTTCCAAGGAGACTGGGAGCCTCTGCTTGCTGTCTCCAATGCGGCAACACAGCTCGGGTTGATGACAGCTTCAGAGTGCATGATGCTTTGGCTGGCCTGAGATGGACGGCCAAACCATCATGCACACTAATAACAGTGCATACCATTCCCCGTCAGTGCCTTTCATCCCCTTGGCCCCCTGGCCCACCCCCAAGACCAGGAAAAAAATAAAATGATAATAAACCCAAGTTTATTATCGTGTTATTTTTCATTTTATTTTACGCTTCTTGAAGGGGGTGCAATGCTCCACCGCCATTGCGGAGGAGCCTCCACTGTGCATTACCTCTTCATTACTTCCTGGTCTAAGTCCTCACGTCAAGAGGATATACCAAAGCAGGCAGGACTGTCATCGATTGCCCACCAAGGCAGCCAGCCACAAAGACAAAGTGTGACCAGATGGCTCCTTGTCACTGGGACACTACTTTTCCATTCCAGGACCTTTTATTACATATCATTGGTCTGAGAAATGTTGTTCTAATTAGCTCAATTGAAATTAACCAAGATTACAATTCCCAGAATACCATTGTATATATAAATGTAAAGTCCAGGCATAGAAAAGTGATGTCCCAGTGACATGGAGCCATCTGCTCGTTCAATCCTGGGGGAGCTTGTTGTTCTCTTTTTAATGCTCAGTAAATCTTTATGCCAATTTGCCTCAGTGCTGGAGTATGCGGAGCATAAAAAGTAGCACTCTGGAATCTTTGATCGCAATGTCTGAAAAGGCAGTACCCCAGTTACTGTTGGTGCCTGAGCGAATGCCTCAAGTAGCAGTGTGACTTCAAGGAATAACTCCTCACTTAAAGGGTCCAGACCAGTGCTTAATTTGAGCCGGCGGTTTCCGGTGATCAGAACCAGCACTTAATTGTCAACACCTGTGCTTGTGACAGTCTGCCACATGGTGGTGCAGTCTATCTAATTTAGAGATGAGCAGAACAACATTTGTTTATTCATTCAAATAGATTGAAAATTACTAATACCTGCCACCCAAGCCCTTCTTACAGCTTCGGGGGCTTGAAGTAGTCGGAATTGTCACACTTGTAGGAGTGTGGTGGCTGGTAGCTGTGTTGGTACTATCATTGGCAACACTGGAAGGGCAATGTGCGGTGCAAGCTTAGTGGCCTCAGTCCTGACAAGGGCCCGGGTGCTTATTTTATTCTAAATTAAGCACTGAACATAGCTTAGGGGGGCGGAGGTGGGAGGGGTTGGGATTTGACTCGTGTCTCTGCCCCTCCATATTTTGTTCCAAGCACTGATGTTGTTCACTTCCGGTGCAGAGCACTGCCCACTTAAAGAAAACGTTGACTAGCAAATTAAAAGTGACATACTGCTGATGATGGAAAATAGCGTGGCTATGACTACTGCATGGATTCTGTTTACGTTCCTTTCAGTTGTCTGGGAATGGCATAGCAACAAAAATCATTACCATGCAACCACCAGTAGTGTCGGTGACGCCCATGTGCTCCTATTTGAGCTGAGGTGTTTGTGTTAAAAGTGTGATGTGGAGAACTCTAAATATTGTATATGTCAGGATATTTAGGGTTAGCAAACACCAGGTTTGCTGGACTCTTGCCTGGGATTTACTCTTATATAAAATTTACATTTCCATGGGATATTATTACATGGTAGTAAGTGGCTTTATGGCCGCAAAACCAACTTTTGTGAATTCATGCAGATTTAGGAGTGTAAATGGCTTTTTGAATCTGGCCCTTTTTTTAATCTCTCCTGCTCTGGACTAGATTTCAAATTTCCTCCAAATCTCTTTGACACGCTGTGACTTTAAGCATAAAACAACATGACAATTATGTTTTTCTCAAAACCCTGCAGAAACAGTACGACAACATAGACCATTTTTTAAAAACCTATTTTAATAAAGGAGCAGTAACAGTGATACATTAATAAAACGACAGAAAATACTGAAAATCGGCTATTACCCAGGTGTCCCCTGAGGTATATTCTCTGTCTCCTCTTCTTTTTAATTTGCAAATCCCTCTGACATCAGAGGCACATTTTATCTGTACTTGGAGGTCAGCACTGCAGCTACTGTGGCCAGGAACTTGTCCCAGGCACCCTGGGCCTCAGGGGTGAATTCAGTGGGGAAGTGGGCAGCCAGAACAATCTGAATGCAGTGGGACAGCATCTGTAAGGAAAGAAAAACACGGCTTGAAGAGTAACAACACCAGCGATAGCGCCCAGATTTACCATTCAGCATTAAAGAACGGTAGTCAGCGTACAGGGAACTGCACACTGACATGTAAGATAGAACAGAAGCGTAGCTAGAGCTTGTGGCGCCCGGGGCTATCTCTCAGATTGCCGCCCCTGGGGAGAGGGGGTTGCTGGGGAAAAAGGATGGCGAGCACTTGAAAGAGGTCCGAGAGACACGTAGTATCGCCGCTAATAGTTACCTCGATCATGCAAGTTACATGCACATACATGACACGGTCCAAGGCTACACAGTTGAATGCACCGGTGACTGGCAGTGACTGGCAGTATTAAAGAGAATACACAGACTGCATGATCTATCTGGGGACTCAGAAAAACCGCATGTGACATCCATCAGAGAGCTGCATGAATAATTACCTGTTAATCCCCTCAGCACAATGCAAACATGCACATACATGACACTGTTCAGGGATCCATCATCTACAGCTGACATTAAATGACCATTCATCATGGTCCCCCCATTAAAGCAGTGCACTTTGTGATCTGCATGGTACATGTTCCTTGCAGCAGGCACATTAACCCTCTGTGCTACCTTTCCAGGAGTCAACCCTTCCACTAGACAAAACTCCGATCTCTCTCTAGGAAGAACATTAATCACCGAAGTTATCATGACATTTTTATTGTTTCTGAAAATTGCTGGAGGCCAGGAAGGCGGCAGCAAGTTTTTTTCAAACCATAATATACTTACAAACACTACGCACCCACCCGAAATAGGTACCCAGTGCGGTCACACCGTTCGCATCGCCCTTACCTGCTCAAGGTTCATGTGACCTCAGTGACAGAGTCACAGAGACTGGATCACTGTTGCTCTAAGGTGTGCAGCTTCGTAGGCCTGCCCGCAAGACTGGAGATGAACTTCAGTATGGATTGTGGTGGACTGGCCTTCAAGGTTAACCCACAATTGACACCACTAGCGTACACCTGCTTGTGCTAAGACATCAAGCCTTCTAAGGTCTAGTGGGGCCTTCCAAGGTCTAGCATGGGAATGCGCTCCCTCAGTAGAGTGGTCTGGTGGACTGGTCATGAAGGCTGAACCCGGTTCCCCAGTTCCAAATTCGACAGCTCTGGCCATAGTGCCACATCCTCTCCCCCACTGAACACCATACTTCCCCACTGAGAGAAACTCGCACTGCCTTCAGCTATAACCTAATTATGCCCGCTATAAACACTTGGATGTGGCTCAATTCAAATTATGCACTTGATAAGAGTAATATGCTGCATAAAAAAAAAGTAAAAGCAACCACTCATAGGGAATGCAAGATTAAGTAAAGCATGTGAAATGTAAGCAGAAACAACATGGTTACCTTAACGATCTCTCACTCACTCTTCAGAAATCAGCGAGTGGTTTTACCTGAAAAGTTAAGGACATGACTAGAGGGCCCTGAAGGGAACCGTTTCAATGTCCATTGCTTATATCCTTAATAAACGTAAGCAGTATGGTTTAAAAAGACCACATCCATAAACACAGAGCCATGGTACACATTTTGTTTTCCAATCCACCCATCAACCAGGTATTGCAGTACCTCCAGGAACGGTACACTTTCCCACCTGGAGACAACAATGCTGTTCAAAGAAAGACTAGAAAACAAAAGTAGCGCTTCACTGGCAAACTCTGTAAAGTGAGGCTGATGTATTTGGATGTAAATAAAACCAATCTGGCCACTTTGCAACCCCTCTGTCTTGCTTTATTTAGTTATGTATTTATTTTTCATATTTAAAACCTACTATTTCTCTCCATCCTGCTGCACTTTGGATAGAAAAATGTCAGAAAAAGGGCATTTCTCGCAAGAGTGTTTTTCTTTTTTGGATCCATTTCACAGGGAAGCAACTAAATGAAAGAAGGAAAAAGGTTGTGAACCGTGAATAATAGGAAGAGAGAGGGGGACAGCTGTCAGCACAAAAAAGAAGAGGACATTGCCCGAGTCCTATTCCTTCTCTGCCCATCCCCGAACGTCCACGAAATCAAGCTGTGCCTTTTCTGAATTTATTTGTCCTACCCCAAAATAGTGCCACCTGGGGCGGACCGCCCCCACCGCCCCACCCTAGCTACGCCACTGAGATAGAAAATAATACAAGAATGGACCGGGCAGCTATGGTACTGGTCAAGAGCTGCCCTGTAGAAGACAAAACAAGAAAGGAGTGTTGAATGGACCCAAATCCTGGACTTTACAGCTGTTTTACCCATGAGAGATACAATCTTAGTGTATTATTGATGTAAACAATGGCCATGGCCCTCATTTTTGTTTTATTGGCTAGCCTCCATCCGCTGGGGTGGTGGTGGTCCTGCCCCAGCCATGGCCCACCTTTAATCAACCAGTGCTTTATATGGGCAGGTACTGTCCGGTACGGAGTACCTGCACTTCTTTCATTTGAAAGGGAGAGTACCTGCACTTTTCTGCACTGCTGAATTGTATTTAATGGGAGAGTACTGGCGCTTCTCAGGATCAAACAGCTACTCTAGTGAGTACTAACACTTCTATATTTCCATTTAAAACACTACCTATAATCCACTGGGTGATGGAGGCTCCCTAGCTGCTGGGCGGTGGCTGCCCTGCCTCGGATGCAGCCCACCTCCAACCGCTGGGGGTTTGTGGAGGCCCTGCCCACACTGCAGCCCACCTAAATCCAGAAACAGAGGCCCTGCTCCAGCCACAGCCAACACACAAGTTATGTTCCATCTCAAGGGCTTGCGTCCCTCCTCCATACTCCTTTATTACAAAAAATATATCAAATAAACAACCTGTAAATGCAATGGCAACTGATACAAATAAAAAGTGGTTGGGTGTGTATTAGGGGTACGGGGAAGTGCGCTAGGTTTAAAATAAATGAATAAAAGACTTACCTGATGCTGCCGGCCTCCTCATGCCTCGGTGTTACTCTGCCCTCATGCTCTCAGCAGTCCCTGCGACACATCCCAGACTCCCCACCCAATCCAGATGCTGCTTTCATGCTATACCTAGCATAAGAGCAGCATGAGGATTGACCCAAGCGGACTGGCTTGACACTCACTCGGGCACAGAGAACAAGTGTTGTTTCTTCACCCAGCTGTGGAATACAGCTGGACTGGAGAAACCTAAGACGTCCAGCCAAACAGACATGCACCCTTGTAGCAGTGTGTACCCCTCGTCCTCTCAGTGTCAATCAGGATGTACCGGCCCCACCTCGCCCTTGAACTGGCATATCGGGCATAGCAACGAAATATAGGATGATAATAACATGTTTTATTATCATTTTATTTTTCCTTTATTCACTACTCAGAAAGCAATTGGGTGGCGCTATTCCGCTCTAATGGAGTGTGGGATCTGTAAATCTCTTTAGAGGAGAGAGATATGCTGGAATGTTCGAATTCGTGTTTTGAGCCCTAAAAACATTCTCCTAAAAACAAATCCACAAAAAAAGGACTGGCTGAGAGTAAAGAGGAGTATTATGGTAAGAGGTGTGGTGCCACGGCCAGTGCGACTGACTCCCGAATCTAGGGATCACGGTTCGATCCCCGGTGCTGGCGGCAGATTAGCCCAGCACCATGTGACTCTGGGCAATAGCTTGCTTAATCTTCCCGACGGCCCCCAGCGCCTAGAGACCCTTACGGGTGATTGTTCGTGCTTTACAAATGTGGATTATTATGGTAAGGATGGAAGGGGTGGAGGAAGTGTCTAAGGGGGTAAGCAGTTCAAATAAGTGATAAGAGAGAGAGGTGATTTAGAGGGTTAGCCTCCAGCAGAAACCCCTGCACAGCCAGCGAGTACAAGAATGACTGAACCCCTCATCATTCAACCATCAATAAAATCGCATCATTGATTTGGGTAGCAGTAAAATGGGTGATTTCGCTGAAAGAGGTGGTCTGTTGGAAGGCTGGGATATTTCTCTAGCGGCCAGTGCCCCTGTGTGATATGGACATGACTCTGCTTTACTCCACCCTTCCTTCCCCCATCCTGACTTTCCAAGTCACCAATCTGTGGACAAATCTTTCAATTCCTTCCAGACCAGTCCACCTTGGAAGTCAACAAAGACATTCCGGATTGGGAAAAAGTCAGCTGCTTTAGGCATTCATCTACTCTCTCTTTCTCTCTCTCTCTCCCTCTCTCTCTCTTCCTCTCTCTCCACCAGTCGAAATTCCCTCTCTCTTTCTCGTCTTCTCTGATTTTTTTCTCTCCACCCCCTACCTCCATGTCTCTCTCTTGAAGCCTCCTTGCGCCTTCTGCAGTTAATGGCGCGAGTGGAGGGTGACGGCACACAAGAGCGCTCCAGCGCTAAAAACCGACTTGCAAGGGCTTCAGCCCATTGGGGCAATGCTCGCTGGAATGAAAGCCTTGTCCGGCGCTGCTGAGTCTTTCCTCATGTTGAGGTTAATTTAATGACCTCAGACGCAGGGCTTTAAGTGGGATGAAAAAACTGTGGGGTCTCTCAAAGGTGCGTGGCCAGTGTAATTAAGGGCGTTGCTTAAAACATGTAAGCTAAAAATCCGTGCTTAGCATAGTGTGCTGCCCGACTTATATTTTGCTGTTTCTGTCATTGCATCCAGATATGTGATATGACAAGTAACATCAAACCTACAAGTCAGGACTATTGGCTTTGTCAATGGTTGTTAGTTGCGTAAGATAAATAAGCAGCAACTATGACTTGTATATATTAAAAAAGCGTCCACTTACAGCCCTGGTGACACCACGACAATGTTGCTGCTCTTGAGTTTCGAAAAGAGATGCGAAATCCAGAGAGAAAACGACTCTCTTTAAAGGATTTCTCTTCCCCTACAACAATCACCTGGCATGACGTCAAGCTGTTACTTCTCCACTAGTGAGAAGTGCCTGCTGTCACTGCAGTCTGGAAAAAAAAACGGACTGACTGTGCTAGGGCACAAAACAGAGCACGATAGAGACCCGTTTCGAGGCCCCCTTTAAAAAACTGCCGGTGCTCAGACCCGGTGAGACCCGGCCCACTTAAAGCCCTGCTCAGACGTATGACTCTGCCCCAGCCCCAGTGGCTTTACAAGTCTTATGCTTTTCATGACTTTCGGGACATAACCCCAAATATCCTAGGTTTGATGACTCAAAAGGGTATTCAGGTCTAAGGCTCGGCAATCAAGTTGCCTGCCTGTTTTGCTTTTTGCTGATACTGTTGCTCAGTGAGGTATTATGACTGCTGCACAAAGGCCTATATTCAAATTGTCGGTCACTTGTTCTTATCTCAGTAGAATACGTCACTGATTCAAAACATCTGCTGCAGAGGCTTAAGTGTTAATTGCAGGAAACAATCTCTAAAAACGGTTTAGTGGGCAAAGGCACAATTTTACAGACGCCTGAGTTTTAGCTACAGGAGGCCGCATTCCACCTCTAAAAATGGCTTGGTGGGTGAACGTGCCAGCATCAGTGACCTGGGGCTCCCATCTCCAATCCCAGTAGGTTACGAGACTTTTGCTAGCATGTTTGGGCAACTGACAGGTCACATTTTCAATACGAATAAGATAGCTGAGAAGGTTAGTGCACCCACTGCAGTGATACGTTTGTAACCTGCAGGTGCCCGGTGTAAATTGAGGCAGCGAGAACACAACCTTTCCTCATACGGAAGTCAATAAAGTCAGTGCCATTGAGTTGGGTAAAAGGCAGAGCAATTGTCGAACAAGGCCTAAAATCTGTGACCCACATACTAGCCACCTATATTTGCTGTGGATGCATATCCCACGTTATCTAGTGCAAGGATTTGTTTTTTAAAGATTACCCCAAAACAATAAAAAAATATATAATTTGTTGTATATTACAATTTCTTTTTCAGTGTATTGATAGTACCCTGGTGAATAGCTCTTGGCGGAAGTTGCTGAGGAGTTTAAACTTCATGATTACTAAATAGGCCACACTTCCTTTAAATGCAACACATCTTTCTGCCTGCAGAAGAGGGCGGCCAGAGCAGAGGGCTTCCTGGGGCAGAAGTGGACATGTACATGGGAACCAGAAGGACTCGTTCTTGGTGGGCGAAAACAGGCGAAGGAGTGATCTTGGGGTTTAAAAAGTGGGCGTTTTGGGGCATTAGGGTGTCTTCTTGGCGCTAGAGGAGGAGTCCTGCGAAAGCACTGAAGAGAGAGTTGCCACTGGGCTAGAAAACAGGATGGCCTTGGGAAGCTGTAAGAGTGGGTGTAACTAATGGCACAGCGATGGTATGTTCTAGGGAGACCGCCGGCTCTGCAAAAGACACGCCTTTGGGGGCTAGAGAGAGAGTGCCCTATTTGATCCTGAAAAAGGAAGTAATTGTGGATGTAGAGGGATGTTTCTTGGTGTAAAATTTAATCGAGGGCTTCATGAATACTTTACGCACTCCTTTGGCCGAGGGCTAGCGCTGTGGAATATAATATATGGAGGGAATGTTCTATTGGGGGTCTAACCTGCACCAGGCCTGACCTTCCCTAAGGGAGGTTTAACTGTGTCTTTCGAGTATATAACTATTCGAGGATGGTTCCTGCCTGGGCCAGAGGAGTATTTAACATGACTGGAGACATTTCTGTCAAATCTAAAGATTTCCAAATAGCCCCATGGCCACAGCGAGCTTGGTGATCTCAGGGGGTTTCTCCCCAAAAATATTTTACAAAACTAGGCCCAAACAATGCATTGTCCTGAAGGGAAGCTGATTAAACGATCCAATACTTCCATTTGAAATGAGTAACCACGAGCCAATATATTTATGTGCCAATCAGAACACAACATCTCTAGTAGCCACACTAGGTGCATAGTGGGAAATATTTGTGCCACAAAAAATCCCTGACCTGCTCCATTGGTGTCATACAAACCCACGCTCTCATCCCCATAAAGTTAGCTCAGAATTTGACAAAATAGGCTCACCTAAATGATGATCTTACTCCCCATTTCCCACCACGTCAACCATCTTTGACCTAATTATCTTGACTTCATTCTCAAATTCGCTAAAGAAGATCCCATGAGGGTACAGAGTGGACATTGGATGGGCAGGGAAGCATGCAGACACAGTGGTGCCTAGACCAAAGGACGAGGGGTGAAGAAGGAAATGAGGCAATTAAATGGACACAGGAGATGCAACATGCAGGAAGTCTGAGACCCCCTTTAGATATGGTCCATTGCATGGGTGACTATATGTGTACCTACTGCTCTTATTAATTAGTTTGTTTGTCAGTAACATCATCAGAAAAAAAATCACAAAAATATTGTGTCCTAAACATTGTTTGCAAAAATATAATTCCAATGGAAATATATATTTTTTTACTTTTAACTCCATTTGGACAATATTTCTGCTAAATATATTTCGGACACCATGTTTATGTCAAACAATATTCTTGCTACGATATTCTGGTACCATACCACTATGCATGTTAGAGGGCAATGGCCTGCAATAAACATATTTGAGTGTGTGGGGCTGACAGGGCAGAATGTTGTCCACAGAAGATCTACAGCATGCCACGAGAGAAGGAAGCCAGAGCCCCAGAGGTGTGAATGAAAACGAAGGACTGCATTTATTTTCAGCAGTGTTTGGTGTCCATATAAAATATCAGTTTTTTCCATTTGTAAGATAATTTCTAAAAATATATGTACATGTATATTATCCAAGATGAATTATCTGAAAGAGGCATATGCATTCTTTCTTTGTGTATGGATTTGATCTTACTTAACCCCTTCGCCGCGGCAGGAATTCCGCCGCGGCGCTGGGGGAGGGTTTGGGGGCAGCGCGGTGGCGCGGTACTCGTGACGGAACCACTCTGTCACGAGCCACGGTTGAGCTGTGCTCATGACGGAGTGGTTCCGTCACGTCTCTGCCCACTGCGCTAATCGCCCGCACAGGCGGGGAATTAGCGCCGCGTGGGCGGAGCGGCCGCCAACGGCCGTAGCATGACGGAACCACTCCGTCATGAGCACAGCGCAACCGTGGCTCATGACGGAGTGGTTCCGTCATGAGCGGGGAAGGGGTTAAACTATTACATATCGTGCAATAGGATTCTATTTTATTTTTTGCTGCCTTGGGGCCAGATGTATCACATGGTTTAACCCATTCTGTTTCTATGGGAAAATGCTTTAGTACATATGGTCCTTAGTAAGTAGTTAATTTGTATAAAAATATGTGCCGGGGCTCTTGTCAGGAGGCAGCTTCCACCAGCTCATTTTTCCTGTTAGAGCCGCCTAAAGCAGAACCAACTACTATCTATGAAACCCTACAAGCGGGGAAAAGATGTGGCGAAATGTCCAGAGCTGCCGACTGCATAGCTGCAGAACCAGGTTCGAGTCTCAGCGTCGCCTCAACATCCTGTGATTCTGGGAGAATCGCTTAATCTCCTGGTGCCTACCAAAAATGAATGTGTCCTTCACTGGTGCTCAAGGCTGGTGTTGATTATTAAGTGCCGGTGCTGAGCACCGGCAACCACCAGATCAAATTAAGCACTGCCCTTAGTGTGTTAGCTTGCTACTACTTACTAATTCGTTGACACACTGGCCTGTAGGTGGTTTCATCTGATTTGTAATGTAACATAAAGAGTGTGATCAATTTTTAAACATTAAATATTAAATATAACACCATCTTGACCTTTGATCTTTTGCTGAAAAGTGAAGGCACTGCAAAAAGATAACTAGTTCTGTTTCTGTGCTTGCTATAATCTGTGATCTTTTCTCACCTTGAAGTTCCCGGGGTCCACTCTGAGGTTGTAGGCGTGCAGGTCGCTCAGTTTGGAAAGCGCCTGGTCGAGGTTGTCCAAGTTTTTAGCCGCTTCTCCGAGGGCGCCCAGCACCTTGGCACCGTGACTGCGCAGATCAGCAGATCCTGAGCTGGTGTCAAAATGGCGGAAATAAGTCTTGCTCTGTGGAAAGCTTCGAAAAAGCCTGTAATGTAAATACAATATAACAGTTATCCTTCTTTCCTTCAGAGTACACCTGCTCTGTTAGTGAGTGATGTGAAAGCTTAGGGTTGGCTGCAGTTTAACAATCTTTCTTCCTAGTTAGATTTCAGCATTGTCACAGTTAGTTAACATTATGAATAGGCCTGTACAGGCAGCTGAAATCGCAACAGCAGTATTTGTATTGCAGGCAGGCAGGCAGTATTTCTATTTCATATTTGAAAGGCGCAATGTTAATTTGGGAAATAGTGGGTGGAAAGGATTTTTCACCACTCATTGCTATTTCACCTTCCTGTAAAATTTACGGAGTTGTTTGTAAAGGGTATTGTATA
Organism: Triturus cristatus; assembly: GCF_964204655.1. NCBI lineage: Eukaryota > Metazoa > Chordata > Amphibia > Caudata > Salamandridae > Triturus > Triturus cristatus. Next base: position 821,495,341 of record NC_140593.1, read on the forward strand.
TTGTTACTACCCTGCACCCAGTGCTTAATTTGTAAATAAATGAGTGGTGGTGCCCAAAGCTTTTTTCAGAAGCACGCAAAAGGCATATTTAATTTCAGCACTTGAAAACCAAGGCTGCGTAGTTTTAAATGCACCTCATGCCTCTTAAATCCACAACCAGACCCCCAATTCCACTTCATCCCACTCTCTCAGGTTCCTGCTTCCTCCCTTAGTGACATTCTTTTCATTTTTCTCTTCCACTGCCTTTCCACTTTGTGTGTGCTTTTTTTTCCCTTTCTTGCTATGCGTAAATATCTGATGGGAATAATATGTGCCAGTCCCTAAAAATGAGTGCCAGTGGCGCCCACCGGCGACCACTGGCTCCAATTTAGCACTGTCTGCATAATTACGAGCTGTTTTGGTGAATGTAAAAAAAAATAACAAACTTACTGCAGGTAAAAGAAAATGAAACTAGTGAGTAAAGATATAGGCAGAATGCTGTGAAAACGCAGAATGCTGTGAAAGCGCGAATGCCGCCACGCACCAGGCTGAAGGAAGCTGACCCACTGCCTGATGCTATAGGGGGCAGAAAAAAAAATGATTTACACTACTGACTAGTGGATTAAGAGGGCTAGCCGAAGCCCCCCACAAGTATATTATATATGGGATAAAGTACCTGAGCTGTATATTATAAGGATATTGTGAGTGAGTTCCATGCCAGTAGAGGAATGAGGCTGAAGGCTGAGTTCCTTTATAAGTTCATGGAACTCCAAACTGACTTGCAGTATGCTTTTAATGTACGGCATATAAGAATTGTATTCCTTATATAACATGGTTACACCATCACCTTTACCACAAACTACGCAAATCATTGGTGTCTTTCCATTTCATGCTCACTTCAGACATGAAGAATAAAAGCAGAACCTGCACTGCAAAATTGAACACACCTAAAAGCAGTTAGTGATTTTTGTCAAAGGATATTAAGGTCAGTTTCATGTAAATCAAATTTTAAAAATGTTGTGTTGAAACATAGAGAAATTCAAATATTCTTGTAATAAACTATAGGGAGAAAAAAACATATTGCTTTAAATATCTCCTTTCTGCTGAACTCTTTTCATTTTATGAAAACTTATCAGAAGTAAAGCCAGTTCCCGCTTTCCTTGTTTAAACGTATGCTTCGTGATACCTGAAGTCCATACTGTGCTGTTCCCTGCCACAGGTGCCAATTATATCAGCCAGTGACCAAACACGTTTTCTAGCGGCATAAACACCCTTTAAATATAGAACCAGGGCTTTAAATTGGATGAAAAAACTGGGGGGGACGGGGTGGGGGGTGGGGGGGGGGGTGATGGGGGAGGTCACTCAAAGGCCTTGGTTTAAAAACGGGTAAGCTAAAAATCTGTGCCTAGCATAGTGTGCCGACCGACCTGTATTTTGCTGTTTCTGTCATTGTATCCAGATATATGATACAACAGTAACACCATACCAACAACAAGCCAAGACTGTTGGCTTTGTCAATGGTCGTTAGTTGCATAAGATAAATAAGCAGCAGCTATGGCTTATATATAATATTGAAAAAGCTTCCACTTAAAGCCCTGGTGACACCACGACAAAGTTGCTGCTCCCGAGTTTCAAACAGAGAAGGGAAATCCAGAGAGAAAATGACTCTCTGTAAAAGATTTCCCTTCCCCTACAACGCTCACCTGGCATGACGTCATTCTGTAACGTCTACACTAGTGAGCAGTGTGTGCAGCGCAAATGGATGTGCCTGCTGTCACTGCAGTCCGGAAAAAACGGACCGCCTGTGCCAGGGAACAAAACAGAGCCCGATGGAGATCCATTTCGAAGCCTCCCTTAAAAAAACTGCCGGTGCTCAAACCCGGTGAGACCCGGCCCCCTTGAAGCCCTGAATAGAACCGTAGATTCCACACGCTTCATTTCGCTAAACTTCAAACACCCCTTTCCTGTGCGAATGCCACCTAGGAAGGCCATTATTTAATAAGGACAATAACGGTTTAATTTGCATAACTTTTGGCCTTTAGGAGAAAGTTATACATCAAATGTAGAATAAAACTGGCCACACAGACGCCGCTCCATCTTTCACTCTCCTAGTTTTGAAGCCAGAACGCTCATGCGTCACGCTCACGCGCTCCGGCGTTACCTGTCCAGCGCTTCCGCTCCCAGGGCCTCGAGGTCGCCAGAGGCCTTTGCCCACAGGGAGAGCACCGCGGCCTTCTCTGCGTCACTCAGCGTCATCTTGGTGGCTTCGGTGGGGGTGGCGCACGGTCTGCACGAGGTGGTCGGTGGAGAGGAGTCGATGCTGCCCCCTTAGCTGGGTCAGGTTATAAAGAGGAGTTGGGCTGGGAGACGTGACCGACCCCCGCGGCCGTTGGTCATTCCTGGCACCCACCCAACCTGCTTATCTTATCTCCATGGAACGAGGGTGCTCCTCCCTGCATGACCAAACGAGCAACATTATTTTCACCTTCTTAATTATCACTGAAGTTACAGTAATATTGTTCAGGAACATTTTTGTGGACAGCGTCGTGAGTTTAATTTTATTGTAATATTTACACAATATATCTATCTTTGTGAAGGCAATTCAATTCTAGCATTGATGTTCTGGGACTTATTGTGCACTGGCCACATCAGTCAGTGGGATTTTTTTTCTTCACATTTTGAGGTCTTTCATAGTTAGAAAACTATGATATGATTATTTATAGAAACCACGTGGGGCAGACAGAGTTGGATTTAAGTGGTACTGGAATATCTTGGTACTCTGAAGGACATCCCAACTGTAGAGGGACGTCACCTGTCTGACCCCCACACTTTACTTTGAAGGACCATTGTATATACTGTCTACAATACGTTTAATTTCATCACCATTATTGCAATTGTCTTACAGTTTTAGTACTTGAAATCAACAGGCTCAGTGCAGTGGCATTTGCACAGCTGTCATTTGTGAATCACCTAGAACAAACCCTTGTTGGACAGTATTTTAATTTAATTTCAGAACCTTTTTTTCTATGCTTCAATATCTAGAGCATTGCATAAGGTCAAGAGTGTACCTGTTTACCTTCACTGGACTGTGAGTGAACAGGTTTCAAGTGGGAATGCCCTTTCCCAGATACATTACTTATTTTTTCTGCCGTGTCAATTTCGTCTTTCAAAACCACTCTGCATTGTAAATGCGGAAGTGAATTTCTGACAGAACAAAACACGTGTCATCTGGTTCAACATGATTTTTCTTGTAGTTGGGATACAGAAAATAAGTATTTCGCACTGACAAACGTCTTAAAACGTATTGTTTAATTAACACTTTGGAGTGTACTCCATGTTCTTACAATTCCTGCATCTAATTCTATTGAGTTTACCTTTGAGCACAGGGCATTAAGCACATGAAGAGAATCCCCTTTCATCTTTGATGTGCCCTCTTCCAAGACGTGTATATGCAGTGACAACTCTAGTCATGAAGCCCACAAGCGTTACACATATTCGCCTCAAGGTCCACCTATTCTTTTCTTAGTTCTTAAATACTTAAGGGCTCAGAAGTGTTCTTCTGATGTTATAAATGACAGAAGGCTTACAGAACATTATAACTTTTTGAAAGTACAAATATGATATGTATTTTGTACCTAACATCAACAAAAGGTGTATTTCTGCAGAACACTAAGGGGCCGATTACGATGTCGGTCGGAAAGTCCCCGACTGCGGGTCAGGGGCTTTCCGACAGACATAGTCAATTTCAATTCCGACTGTTTAATTACAATCTAGGTGGTTGAAATTTAAACCGGCCGGTCATTACGGTTGGCTTCTGACAGGCTCAAGGAGCCTGTGTGCCAGTTGGAAACCAGCCCATAATCCCAATAGGGTGGCGTTTCCGCTGTCGTGATTACAATGTTTGTTTCCGACAGCCTTTTCGTGACGGCCTTTCCGAAACTGAAAGACTGTCGCAAAGTGACTTGCCTCTGCGGCCTATGGTTGTGGACCTGGGGGGGGGGGGGTGGCACCTAGGGTGCCCCTCTATAACCCCATGCACCCTGTGGCAGGCACCTGCAGGGATGTACACAAGGAGTTCGGTCGTCCCGATTCTGCGACAGTGTAGGTCGGTGGGAACTCCGACCAACATCGTGATGAGTCCCAAAGTTTTCTATAATGTGAGACAGATGAAAAGAAGTGAGCAATGAGTTTCAAATTTAATTTCCCATGCAGTACACCTTAATGTATTATGCTGTATTATGCTCTGTCATGTCTTCTGATTTTATATTATGTTTTTGATTTTATATTAGGCCATGATGTTAAGAAGTTCTTACAACTTTCTGGATGTTCTCTCTGTGTTCCAACTTATGGCAAGACTTTCCTATTGACTAGTCATCACATAGGCTAATGTATGGTTTAGTGATGAATCCTGATGGACAGAAATTGCAGTAAAATGATAGATTGTTTATAGATGGATCATATTGGATAGAGATTGGTGGGTCATTTTCTATAGAGCTTGGTGGGTGTTATTGGATAGAGATTGCAGTAAAATAATAAATTAATGATGGATCATAATCCATTGAGATTTGAGGAGAGTAATTTATTGTTTTGTGATGGATTATATTGGATAGAGATTGTTGGCTCATATTGGATACATATTGGTGAAAGATCTTAGAAATTGCAGTAAACTAACGTAGTGTTTAATGATGTGATGCTTTGGATGAGAATGGACGAGTCCGATGTAATGCTTTAGTGATGGATTGTTTTGGATAAAGAGTGCAGTAGGCTAATGTATTGCTTAGTCATGGATCATATTGGATATACTTCGCAGGAGCCTAACTCAGTGTTCAATGATGGATCATATTGGATAGAGATTGGTGGGTCATTTTGGACACAGCCTGGAGGACGAAATTGGATAGAGATTTCAGTAAAGTAATACATAGTTTACTGATGGATCATATTGGCTAGAGATTCGAGGATAGAAGTGTATTGTTTAACTATGGAGCATATTAGCTAGAGATTGTAATAGACCATGGGTACTCGCAAACATTTTCCTAGGGGCCGCAAAGTTTGGTCTTTGGTGTAACCGAGGGCTGCACTGATTCCAGCGGGGGGGGGGAGGGATGTAAAGTGGTTGTAGGGGAAGCAAAGCATTTATATCTACTGGCTGGACTCAATTGCGCAATGTGAAACCAAAAAACCTGGGATGAATCCCAGCTTCTCTCCATGACCAAATTGTGTGACCGTGGGAAATTGTTTTATTTCAATTTCCCTCCTTTTTCTTCATTATCACATATAAAAGGACATCGAAATGCTTGACTTCAGGATGCGTGCTGTACAAAACTATGTTCAAGGCGTGGATGTATTCTCTAATGGCATGGTTGTTAAGGTGGGGGCGGGGGAAGTTTGATTGCTTCTAAATTCATATTTGAAAACCGTCACTTTAAAAAAAATACTCCTGAATGCACTAATAAAATTTGGTTTACTAAGGTGAAATAGATCTGCAGGTCAATGAAATACACTTTTTGAATTTTGAAAAGACTATTGTTTTTATACATGTTTTCTGTCTTTAAAAATGAAGGTGTTCCTATAGTTAAGGGCCTAGTTACTTCCTTTCATTTGACTGTAATTAACCTTTAAATGGGTGCATGCTGTATATTTTTTTAATGTTATTGCTAAGCCGAGTAAACAGCAGCCCAGTGCTGCTGTTCAGCGGGCCTTATGTAAAGGTCAGGATGGCCACATGTGGCCCCAGGCCCATACTTTGAGTATCACTGGACTAGACTAATGTACAGTTTACTGATGGATTATATTGGATAGAGATTGTTAGGTCATATTGCATACAGATTGGTGAAAGACCACCAAATAGAAACTGCAGTAGACTGATGATGGAATGCTTTGGATGATATTGGAAGAGACTGATGTAATGCTTAGTGATGGATTGTTTTGGATACAGAGTGCAGTAGGCTAATGTATTGCTCAGTCATGGATCATATTAGATATAATTTTCAGTAACCTAATGCAGTTTTTAATGATGAATCATATTGGATAGAGATTGGTAGATCATATGGGACAGATGCTGGAGTCGACTAATGTACTATTTAGTGATGGATCATTCATATCGGATGAAATTGGATGAGAATAATGAATTGCTCAGTCATGGGTCATATTGGATATAGTTTGCAGTAGCCTAATGCAGTATTTATTGATGGATCATAGTGGATAGTGATTGGTAGATCATATTGGACAGACGCTGGAGTCGACTAATGTACTATTAAGTGATGGATCATATCGAATGAAATTGGATGAGAATAATGAATTGCTTAGTCATGGATCATATTGGATATAGTTTGCAGTAGCCTAATGCAGTGTTTATTGATGGATCATAGTGGATAGTGATTGGGAGTTCATATTGGATAGAGACTGGAGTCGACTAACGCACTATTTAGTGATGAATCATATTGGATGAAATTTGTCGAGGATAATTGTAGGGAAGTAGGATCTTTTTCTTATGGTTACCCCCAATTTTTGCTAAATGTGATACTGTTTTTAACTAGTCTGACTGGGATCCTGCTAATCAGGACCCCAGTATATCTGCTTTCTCCCTAAACTGTTATGATATGTACTTAGGTACACTCCAGATTGGGTACTGGGGTACCCTTGTCAGTCCCTAGTATATGGTACTCATGTACCCAGGGCATTGGTACCCCAGAGGCCTCCCATGAGCTGAAACATGTATTATGCCACCCATGAGAGGCCATGCAAAATGGAACTACAGGCCATTGCAGCCTGTGTAAGTTTGTGTATGCACCACTTACTTATGATATAGGTTTACTATATCTAAGGGTCACTGCACTTAAAACCTATAAGTCACCCCTCTAGCAGCCCTTTACAATCCTGAAGGCAGGGTGCTTGGTTCTAAGTGAGAGGGTGCCACTGCATGAGCAGAACACCCCTGCAGCCTACGGAGTCCATTCGCCCGGGTTGTCAGTGAGGCAGCTAGTTACGACATATAGAGAGGCATTATGTGTCCGCCTGATGACCAACTCTAAAACGGCTGAAACGAACCCTATCGTGTTTGGTGTCAAACTTGTTGGAATCATACCCCCATACCGGTAACTGGCATGGAAGGTATGATTCCACTCCTCAGAAGCGAGCTTCGTGGGGTCCCTGGTGTTCCCGGCACCTGCCTACTAGTCTCGGATAGAACAAAATGGTTGCTGCTGATCAGAGACACATTTCTGCCCTCCTGCTGCTGAGCCAAGCTTGAGCATGGGGAGGCAGAACAATAGGCATCCTTTCACAGAGAGGTGTGACCACCTCCCAGATAGGAATTAGTGTATTAGGACGGGGTGGGTGCACTTGCAAGCGACTGAAAGTCTGCATGAGGGGCATATTTGGTGTCCCTGTGCATAGTCAAGTTCAAACCAGTCCTGGGAGCGGTTGGCTCCCGCTCTGGTGCGAAACTGGACAAAGGACATGGGAGTAATCTCCCCATTGTCCAGACCCTCCCCTGAGAGGGTCCCCTGAATCTGTCCAATCCTCTCCTGTGGGTACAAAAGGGCTTAACTGGTTGTAGGACCTTAGATTCGACGTGACAAGATCCTGAACTAGAAACCACTGAATTTCGACCGTCTGGACACTCTGGATTTCACTGGACTTTGTTTGGGCCCGATTTCGTCTCACTCTCAGTCTGAAGCATCATTTGTGCTGTGCACCATACACAATCCAAGCAGGACCTATGGAGCGTCAAGGACAACCCAAGATATCTCCCATGGAGTGAAGGAGTCACTCCCCTGCATTCGCAGGCACCGCAACACTGCTGTCCAGTCTGCTGACCCTGAGCTCCTACGGATTCCAATGGCTTCAGCAACACAGAAGGTGGGTTCTACATCCCTCGAGGTCTGAGATGCCCTCTCACCAAGTTTCAGGTCAGAATGTCTCGTGGGGATTGCAATACCTGAACCCCAGTGCAGCGCATAAATTTGCAAATACATATGCTTGTTGGCGTTTCCTGAACAAGTGCATTAGGCTTCGAGTAGCCCTAACCTCTAGCACCATTACCCACCAAGAACTCTGGCCTCCTCGCACCAAGTGCTCTGTGGGCTGCTGTTTGGTGAAATCGCTTGTGGTCCTCTTGCGACTCCTGTGCCTCTGGCCTGTAGGTCCACTTGAGGGTCAACTTTGCTTTTCCTGGCCCCCCCTGCTTGCTCCAGGTCTGCCCTGACTCCCTTTGCTGTGGTGAGTCCTGTGGACCTTGCTGGTCCAAACCGTACTCATCCTTCAACTTCTACATAGGTTGATGTTGCCAAGGCTTGTTGGTGCTCCAGCCGGACACCGACCCCTCAGTACTCGACATCCTTCGTGGGACAGCTATTATCGGGCTCCTGGTTGTCCTCAACATCTCCTGGTCCCTGTAGCTGCGGGGTCAAGAACTTCATCAACGCACCTGAAGCACCCAACATCGGTGGACATTCGTCTACAGAGCCCCTGGTCACTCCTGAGTGACCCAGACTCTGTCCTCTCTGCTTTTATGTACTCTTCAACAAGAATCCACCTTTGGATTCCAACGGACACTTTTCTTCTTGCCAGCAGCGGCTCTTCATTGAAGTCCTCCATTGGGTTTCACAGCAGCTTCCAACGCCACTTCTGACCTATGCACCCTGGGATAGGTAACTCGGGTACCTCAGTATCCACTGGTGGGGTGGCTCTCCAACCCCACGGGGTTTCTTCGAAGTCCATTGGGAAGGGTCCTTAAAGTCTAAAACTTCAACCGCGATTTTCCCATAGAATTGCCCGGAGCACGGGATCGTGTTCCCACACTGCACCCATCCTCCATCTACTTACTCACCTTGGGTGGTCCCTTGGGGTCCCAGCAATTCTACGTCTTCTCGACACTGTCTTGACTCGAGTCGTGGTTCTTATATCACTATTTTAGTATATGGGCTGGTCCCCCCCTGGGGCCCACTGTGTATTAGTGCAATTTACTATAATTTCTGTGCTTTAGTATTGTGTGCTTTGTGATTATCTCCGTGTAGGAGATACTGTGTCGTACTAGATAGTGTTATAATAATAAATACATATTTTTATAACTACAGTGTGGTTCTCCTTTCATTTAACCAACACTATAAGGTTGCATTCTGGTGAAACAAGCAGCTTAACATTCCTTCAAGTCTAAGCCTGAAGTTTTCTCTCCACAGCTACCACTTGGATAGCTTTCTAAGGTCATCTTTGATCTCTTAAATCACCATAAAGGTTGTTTGGACTGGTGCAAGGTGCCCACTTTAATTAGTGAACAGCATATACCAGGCCAACTTCTCACATTGGTTTGCAGCGGTTGGGATTCAAACCTGCATTGTTTTACCAGATAAAGCTTTGTATTGATTAACCGAAAAACCACTAGTACTAGGTACATATAATACTAGTTTAGAATAAGTAAGTTCTACTGAACTTAGGGTTAGGTAAGCCAAGGGTCAAGCACACCCTTTCTCCAACCTCAGAGAGTTTAGTTCCCAACAGGTTTAGGTAGGTCCAACACCTCACCACATTTAGTATGTCTGCTAAAGGAGATGCCAGTGGCTCTCTGCCTTCTAGATACAGTGTTTCTAGATTCCAGTATTTGAAAGCCCTGTGTGCCTCAAGAAAGTTGAAGACAGGGAGAAGTGCCAACACTCAACGCCTGGTAGAGGTGTTACTTCTAGATGACTTAAGGAAAACCCCTGGGTCACATGAACAGGAGAGAGTGGGTGGGGCAGGGAATGAGGACAGGTCAGGAGGGGATACCTTTTATGACCTAGACTCTAACCTTGACCAGGGAGAACCTGATGGTTCTCACCTGGATAACTCAGATATTCAAAAGAGTGGAGGAGGCCAGGGGGGGGCCCTCTCTTTACTCCTCCTTGAAGAGTGCAGAGTTTACCAAGGAGATGTAGATCTCCCTCTGCAGAGTCCAATCAATCAGGACAGTCTCTAGGGACCTCTGTATCTAGCAAGAGGGACCACTCTTTTGATAGAGAGTACCAACTTCTTGAGCTTGAGGAAGCTAGGCTTAGGCTCAGGCAAGAGCAGTTGGCCCTTGATAAAGAGTCCCTAAAAGTCCAGAGAGCTGGAAAAAAGTTGGGACTAGAGTCCCATGGTGGCAGCAGCAGTGACCATAGAATCAAGGAACATTCCTTTCATAATAGAAACCTGAGCAAGATTGTCCCTCCCTACCATGTTGTGGATGACATCCATAAATGGATAACTGCTTTAGAGAGTGCCTGTAAATTACAGAGGGTTCCTCAAAAGCAGTGGGCAGCTATTTTGTGGCTCTCCTTTGCTGACAAAGGTAGAGATACGCTCCTCACTATTAGAGAAGAGGATGCTGACAGTTACTCAGTTTTGAAGAGTGCTCTCGTTGATGGGTTTGGCTTAACCATTCCCAGAAGACAGAATCAGGACTGGGTAGACTTTGTGGATAGTGTTATTAAGGCTCTGGAAGGCTGGTGGCTTGGCAGCAAAGTACATGATTTTAATGGATTGTATAATTTGATTATGAGGGAGCAGATCCTTAATAATTGCCAAAATCAGTTATTGCATCAGTACCTGGTGGACTCTGATCTGACTTCTCCCCAAGAATTGGGAAAGAAGGCAGATAAGTGGGTCAGAGCCAGGGGGAAGCAGAAAACCCAGGACTCTGGTGGTGACTAGGGGTGGGCGGAATTTGCGAAAGCGACTTTCGCAAATTATCGCGAAAATGTGTAAAATCTCCGCAAACACGCAGAAATATCGCGAAGATGCGGAAGTTTTTTTCCCGCCCGTTCGCGGTATTTTCTGCGTGTTCGCGGCTCGCCAACTTACCCATGCGCTTGCTTGCGGGCGCGGCCATATTGTTTTCACTCTTCTCGCGGTGTATGATCGCGAGAAGAAAGACGTGATCGCGCGATGCATGACGTTACTGCGGGCGCGAACTGTTGCGAGACAGCGCAAATGGCTACCAACAATCCAATATCTCATGGAGAACGCGACCGGATCGGGAAAACTTGTCGGCGAACGCGGGGATTCAGGTAAGGTGATCGCGCGCGCGCGAGAATGTATTATTTTACAGCGCGAGCAAGAACCAAATTATCGCTAAGCTGCGGAATGCGGAAATTTTGACATTTTCGCGCTCTCCGCGGAACGCGAAAATGTCAAATTATCGCAATTTCCGCGAGCAGAATGGAAATTTAGCCCAGGCCTAGTGGTGACCACAAGAAGCAAGATGCTAAAACTCCAGATAAGGGTGGGGACAAGGGTAAAGATCAAAAACAGTCTTAATCAGGGCCCTAAAATCCTGCATGTGGGGGGTAGTCACAATCCAACAAAGGTAAAGGCAAACAGAAACCTTGGTGTTAGTTTTGTAAGGTAAAGACCCATTGGACAAAAGATGCTGATTGTCCAAAAGCCAATTAAAATGCTCCTACCACCACTGCCCCTATGGCAACTGCGCCCCCTAGCACAAGTACAAGGGGTGGTACAGGGAACAAGAGATTAGTAGGTGTATCCTTGGGCTCTGAGATGAGTTCTGGCCTAGTCAGAACTCCAGCTCAGGCTGTGCTGGTCTGTGATGGTGGCATGGATATTGCCACTCTATTTGTCAGTCCCAGTAATCTGGGCAAATACAGACAGCAGCCTTAGATAAATGGCAAGGAGGCCATGGCATACAGGGACACAGGTGCAAGTGTCACTATGGTGACAGAGGATCTTGTGGCCACTGACCAAATCATACTTGTATAAATGTACCAAGTGACCAATGTGAACAATGTAAGGACTGACCATTCCTTGGCAGTTGTTAACTTCAGCTGGGGAGTGTTACCTGGCCCTAAGGAAGTTGTGAGTAGCTCCGACCTACCAGTAGAATGCAGGGCCGGACTGGGAACCAAAACCGGTCCTGGCAAACTGCTCTGCCGGCCCCCCTGAGTGCGGCCCAGCTGTTTGCTAGGGCTGGTTTCGGCCGATTTTGTTACAGGAGGCTGATCCCGGTAACAAAAATGGCTCCTAAGAAGCGCAAAACCGGCCCCCACCCTGGCGACTCACCGTGGAAACGCCCGGTGCCTTCTACAGCCAGTCCGGCCCTGCTAGAATGTGTGTTGGGAAATGATTTGGAGACTTCAGCCTGGGCTGAGGTGGAACTTAGGACTCTTGCAGCAATGCTGGGCATTCCTGCAGATGTGTTTTATGTGACAGGTCACAGGCCAAACTGACAAACACTGAACAGGCTCTGGATCCTGGAACAATGGACCAAGGACCTTCCAAGAGAAGGAGCAGGAGGGGTAAGGCTGGGTCTTCCCCCCAGACTCAGAGTGACGTCCAGTCTCCTGAGGGAGATGATCTTAGTCCCTGTGAAGGAACTGTCTCAGATGAACTTGAACCTGATCAGGTTGAGTTATTGGGGACAGGGGGCCCTTCTAGGGCAGAACTGAGCTTGGAGCATCAAACCTGCCCCTCTCTTGAACCCTTCAGACAGGAAGCTGCTACTGAGGCTGCTTGGAGTGTCAGTGGATCCCACAGGATCTATTGGGATGAGGGACTCCTTTACTCAGAGGGTAGGAAACCCAAGCCTGGTGCCACCAGGAAGTTGGTCATACCTCTGACGTTTAGGGGGCTTCCTACTCACCTTGGCACATGATATTACCTTAGCAGGACACATAGGCCAAAGTAAAACTTGGGACAGGCTTGTCCCTCATTTTCACTGGCTTCACATGTCTGAGTATACAAAGGAGCTTTGTTGCTCCTGTACTACCTGTCAAGCCAGTGGTAAGTCCGATGGTACCACAAAGGCCCCCCTCATACCACTACCTGTGGTGGGGGTTCCGTTTGAGAGGGTTGAGATTGAAATCATTAGTCCCATGAACCGTCCAACAGCCTCTGGACACAGTTACATACTAGTGGAGTGGACCATGCCACTAGGTATCCAGAAGCAATACCCCTTGAAATCATCACAGCCCCTTTGGTGGCCAGAGCCCTCCTGGTAATATTTTCCAGAGTGGGTTTCCCTAAGGAGGTCTTAACTGACAGAGTTACCAACTTCATGTCAAATTAAATCACTGCAATGTGGAAGGAGTGTGGAGTGAACTATAAGTTCACCACACCCTATCACCCACAATGCAACGGGTTGTCCTGTTGCCCTGCCTTCTCTTTGCCTACAGAGAGGTCCCACAGAAGGGGGTTGGTTACAGCCATTTTGAACTTCTGTTTGGGCATCCAGTTAGGGGTCCCCTGTGTTTGGTAAAGGAGGGATGGGAGTTACCTCTCAAACCTCCTAAACAAGACATTGTGGACTATGTACTTGGTCTCCTTTCCAGGATGGCTGAGTACATGAAGAGGGCCAGCAAAAACCTTGAGGCACACCAAGAACTACAGAAAGATTGGCATGACCCAAAGGCTGTTCTGACTGTTTATCAGCCAGGACTGAAGGTATAGGTGTTAGAGCCTGTGGCCCCAGCAGCTCTCCAAGACAAGTGGATTGGACCCAAACTATCATTGAGCAGAAAGGTGAGGTTACCTACCTGGTGGCCCTTGGCACTCCTAGGAGCCCTCACAGGGTGCTCCATGTGAACAGGCTCAAACCTTTTGTGGACAGGGCTGACATGGGCTTTCTCATGGCAACTGATGAGTGACAGGTAGAAGAGAGTGACCCTCTGTCTGATCTCCTCTCTCAAAACCCTAATGATGGTCAATTGATGGTATAGCCTTGGTAGGCAGCCTAACTGACCAACAGCAGATTGATTGCAGGAAAGTCTTCAATCAATACAGACACATGTTCTCTCTGACTCCTAGTAAGACTACCTGGTGTACCCATGAAGTGGACACAGGTGAGAATCTACCTGATAAAAATAAGATTTACAGGCAATCTGACCATGTCAGAGTGTGCATCAGGACCGAGGTCCAGAAGATTCTAGAGTTGGGAGTTATTGAGCCCTCAGATAACCCTTGGGCTAGCCTAATGGTCTTGGTACCAAAACCTCACACCCAGCGTGGTAAAAGAGACATGAGGTTTTGTGTTGACTACATGGGACTCAATGCAGTCACTAGGACTGATGCTTATCCATTTCCTAGGGCAGATGAGCTTATTGACACTTTGGCCTCAGCCAAGTTCTTAAGTACATTTGACCTCGCTGCTGGCTATTGGCAAATCAAACTAGCTGAAGATGCCAAACTAAAAAACTGCATTTTCAACTCCTAGTGGGCATTATCAATTTATTGTGATGCCCTTTGGTTTGAAGAATGCACCTGCCACATTCCAAAGACTGGTGAATAAAGTCCTTACAGGCCTGGAAGCCTATAGTGCAGCATACCTTGATGATATAGCTGTCTTTAGCTCCACCTGGGAGGATCGCCTGGTCCACCTGAAGAATGTTTTGGAGGCTCTGCAGAAATTAGGCCTCACTATCAAGGCTACTAGTGCCAGATATGGCAGAGCAATGTTGTGTACCTGGGCCACCTTGTGGGTGGAGATCAAGTTCAACCATTACATAGCAAAATCCATACCATAATGGATTGGGTTGCTCCGACTACCCAGACTCAGGTCAGAGCTTTTTTGGGCTTGACTGGGTACTATAGAAGATTTGTAAAATAATATGGGACCATAGTGACTCCCTTGAATGATCTTACATCAAAAAGAATGCCCAAGAAGGTTCAGTGGACAGTTAGCTTTCAGAAGGCATTTGATTATCTCAAGCTGGCCATGTGCACTGCTCCCAATCAGCAGAGCCCTGACTACTCCAAGCAATTTATTGTCCAAGCAGATTTGGGAGTAGGGACTGTGTTGTCACAACTTAATGCAGAGGGTGAGGATCAACCATTAGCTTCTATCAGCAGAAGGTTGACCCCCAGAGATAAATGTTGGTCAGCTATAGGGAGGGACGCCTTTGCTTTGGTCTGCGCCCTGAAGAAGTTGAGGCCATACCTGTTTGGCACCCACTTCATTGTTCAGAGAGAACATAAGCCCCTCCTCTGGCTAAAACAGATGAAGGGTGAAAACCCCAAACCTTTGAGATGGGCCATTTCCCTACAGGGGATGAACTATATAGTAGATCATAAACCTGGGAGTAACCATGCCAATGCAGATGGACTCTCCAGATATTTCCACTTAGAAAATGAAGACTCAATTGGGCAAGGTTAGTCTCATCTCCTTACGTTTGAGGGGGGGGGGGGGGTTGTGTAGGAAAGTAGGATCTGCTTCTTATGGTTACCCCACTTTTTGCTAAATGTGATACTGTTTTTGACTAGTCTGACTGGGATCCTGTTGATCAGGACCCCAGTCTATCTGCTTTCTCCCTAAACTGTTATGATATGTACTTATGTACACTCCAGATTGGATACTGGGGTAACCTGGTCAGTCCCTAGTATATGGTACCCATAGGTACCCCAGAAGCCTCCCATGGGCCGAATCATGTATTATGCCACTCATAAGAGGCCATGGAAAATGGAACTACAGGCCTGCCATTGCAGGCTGTGTAAGTTGGTGCATGCACTACTTACTTAAGATATAGGGCTACTATATCTAAGGGTCACTGCACTTAAAAGCTATGTCACCCCTCTAGCAGGCCTTTACAATCCTGAGGGCAAGGTGCCTGGTTCTAAGTGAAAGGGTGCCACTGCATGATCAGAACACCCCTGCAGCCTACGAAGTCCATTCTCCCGGGTTGTCAGCAAGGCAGCCATTTACAGTATATAGGGTGGCATTATGTGACCGCGTGATGACCAACTCTAAAACGGCTTAAACTAACGCTATAGTGTTTGGTATCAAACATGTTGGAATCATACCCCTTCACCGGTAACTGGTGTGGGAGGTATGATTCCACCCTTCAGAAGCGAGCTTCGTGGGGTCCTTGGTGTTCCCTGAACCCAACTGCCTAGTACCAGACAGCACAAAATGGTTGCTGGCGATCAGAGACACATTTCTGCCCTCCTGCGACTGAGCCAAGCTTGTTGCAAGGAAACAGTGGCTCGTGTGGATTAATACTTACTAATATAATATACGACACATAATAATAATCAAAAAAGAAAAAAGGGGTTAAATGTGGCGTCAGAAAGAAAGTTTAGCCATACACATTAGAACTTTAGTAGAAAAATGTTTTCCTTTATATTCACAATGAAGGAATTTATAAGAAGTGAACACAGACTCACATTACATATTATACAAAATAACAATGTTTGTACATATTTCAAAAAGGTGTCCCAGTGAAAAAATGAAATATTAACCTAAACAAAAGAAAGTGACATAAAGTGCAACATAAAAAAGGTTTCAATTATTCATCACAAAGGCAATCATAAAAATTTTTTATAAATACAATTATCAACACTTAATCCTCATAAGTGTCAGAGAATGATTTACCTTTCTCGTCAACGGCGTTTCGACCCTATGACAGATAAAGGGTCTCGTCAGGACAATCTAATATAGGGACACCTAAGAAAAAATAATAATAAAGAAAAAATCTCGTCAGGCTAAAATGCTCTTTTCTTCAAAAAAAGTAATGGAGCGTTAATGTTTGATCTCTCTACCTGGTCGTCAAAGATGATATCTAACATAGATATATGCAGTGTCACCGTGCTCGATGTGAAACAAAATACTCACAAGGGCCCAGCCGGGTACTATTAATGTGAGGATAGAAAAACTATTAGTGCCAGAACGTATATTATGAGCATACGCGGTATTAACAATGCTGAAACTTGTTACTTACCCCTGTGAGGAGAGACTCACGAGGAGACAATTGCCCAATCGTTGGAAATCCTATATTTGTTGAGTAATAGGGAGTACTTAGCGTGGAAGTCAATTTACTGGCAAAGAAATGACGAACGGGAACCACATATGCGAACTGCTTAATAGCTGTCGCTTGTTTTCAAGGAGTTCTATAAGCTGTAACAAAATATGGAAAGGAGAAAAAGGGAGAGCACCTCATGTCAAAGGTTCACCCAGTATCTATTTCGAATCAGCGATAAGGAAAAACGGAATATTAGATTGTCCTGACGAGTCCCTTTATCTGTCATAGGGTCGAAACGCCGTTGACGAGAAAGGCAAATCATTCTCTGACACTTATGAGGATTAAGTGTTGATAATTGTATTTGTAAAAAAAATTTTATGATTGCCTTTGTAATGAATAATTGAAATCTTTTTTATGTTGCACTTTATGTCACTTTCTTTTGTTTAGGTTAATATTTCATTTTTTCACTGGGACACCTTTTTGAAATATGTACAAACATTGTTATTTTGTATAATATGTAATGTGAGTCTGTGTTCACTTCTTATAAATTCCTTCATTGTGAATATAAAGGAAAAAAAAATTCTACTAAAGTTCTAATGTGTATGGCTAAACTTTTCTTTCTGACGCCACATTTAACCCCTTTTTTCTTTTTTGATTACTATTATGTGTCGTATATTATATTAGTAAGAATTAATCCACACGAGCCACTGTTTCCTTGCAACGAATAAGACCCAGGCTCCTTGTGAGTAGGGTTTCCTTGTCTCCTAATTAGATTACTGAGCCAAGCTTGAGCAGGGGAAAGCAGAACAATAGGCATCCTGTCACAGGAAGTTGTGACCACCTTCCAGACAGGATTTAGTGTATTGGGGCTGGGTGAGCGCGCTTGCAAGCGATTGAAAGTCTGATGAGGGGAACATTTGGGGTCCCTGTGCATAGTCCAGTTCAAACCAGTCCTAGGTGCCGTTGGCTCCCGCTCTGACATGAAACTGGACAAAGGACATGGGAGTAACCTCCTCACTGTCCTGACCCTCCACTGGGAGGGTCCCCTGAATCTGTCCAAACCTCTCTCTTGGGTATTAAAGGGCTTACCTGGCTATAGGACTTTAGATTCGATGTGGACAAGATTCTGAACCAGAAACCACTGAACTGCGACCATCTGAACACTCTGGACTTCGTTTGGGCCCAACTTTGTCTACCTCTCAGTCTGAAGCATCGTCTGTGCCTCTACACCATACAGGATCTGTTCAGGACCTGTGGACTATCAAGGACAACCGAAGATATCTCCCTAGGTGTGAAGGAGTCACTCCCCTATATTCGCAGGCACTGCAACACTGATTTCTGGTCTGCTGACCCTGAGCGCCTATGGACTCCAAAGGCTTCAGCAACACAGGAGGTGGGTTCTACATTCCTCGAGGTTCGAGCTTCCCTCTGACTAAGTTTGAGGTCAGAATCCCTCATGGGGGCTGCAATACCCAAACCCCTGTGCACCGCACACATTTACAAGTGTCTATGCTTGTTGGCGTTTCCCGAACAAATGCATTGGGATCCGAGTAGCCCCAACCTCTGGCATCAATTCCTACCAAGAACTCCAGCCTCCTCGCACCACTTGCTCTGTGGGCTGCTGTTTGGTGAATTTGCTCGAGGTCCTCTTGTGACTCATGTGCCTCTGGCTTGTGGGTCCGCTTGATGGTCAACTTTGCTTTTCTTGGGCTCCCCTGGTTGCTCCAGGCCTGCCCTAACTTCCCTTGCTGTGGTGAGTCTCCTGGACCTTGCTGGTCTGAATCGTACACATCCTTGACCCTCTGCATGGGTTGCCATTGCCAATGCTTGTTGGTGCTCCAGCCGGACACCGACCCCTCAGTACTCAACATACTTCGTGGGACAGCTCATATTTGCCTCCTGGTTGTCATAGACTTCTCCTGGTCTCCGTAGTTGCAGAGTCAAGGACTCCATCAACTCACCTGAAGCACCCGACATTGATGGTTATTCGTCTACCAAGCCCCTGGTCACTCCTGAGTGACCCAGACTCTGTTCCCTCTGCTTTCAGGTACTCTTCGACAAGAATCTACCTTTGGATTCCAACTGACACTTTCCTTCCTTCCAACAGCGGCTCTTTTTCAAAGTCCTCCATTGGGTTCCCCTGCGATTTCTGACGCCAGTTCAGACCTATGCACTCGGCTTACCTGGGATAGGTAACTCGGGTACCTCAGTATCCACATGTGGGGTGGCTCTCCAGCCTCCTAACCTCCATGGGGTTTCTTCGAAGTCCACTGGGAAGGGTCCTTAAACTCTAAAACTTCAACCACAACTTTCCCATAGATGCAGTCGTGTTCCTACACCGCATCCGTCCTCCATAGAGTCCCTGCTTACTTACCTTGGGTGGTTCCTTGGGGTCCCAGTGATTCTACATCCTCTCGACACTGTCTTGACTCGAGTCTTGATTCTTATACCACTACTTTAGTATCTGGTTTGGTCCCCCCCTGGGGCCCACTGTATATTAGTGCTATTTACTATAATTTCTGTGCTTAAGTATTGCATGCTATGTGATTATCTCTATGTAGTAGATACTGTGTCGTACTAGATAGTGTTATATTAATGCATATTTTTATAACTACTGGGTGGTTCTCCTTTCATTTAACCAATACAATAAGATTGCATTCTGGTAAAACCATCTGCTCTACATTCCTTCAAGTCTGAGCCTGAAGGCTGCTCTCCACAGCTACCTCTTGGATAGCTTTCTAAGGTTATCTTTAACCTCTTAAATCACCATAAGGGTTGTTTGGACCGGTGCAAGGTGTCAACTTTAATTAGTGGACAGCATATACCAGGCCAACTTCTCACAATAATGTATTGCTTATTGCTGCAGTATATTGGCTATTGTTCGGCTGGAACCTGTTATGGACTTGTGTGGTGTATTATTTGAATGGATGGTGGGCAGGAGTGAACAAGAGAAAAAAAAATTCTGGGTGATTCAAAGTTACTTTTTGGGACTCACGACGGACAGCTTCAGCAGCTTATTGCACATAGCAGCCTCTCTCTGTGAGCGGTTGAGTGCCAGCCAGGAGCTTACGGATCCTATACACAACGCAGTAAACTCTAGTTTTCTTTGGGAATCAAAACTTAGACATATGAGTACTCCGCAAAGTCAAAGGGATTGTGGCAACATTTAAATCATGCAGTAACAAACCACAACTGTGTCATTGCATGCGGCAAGTCAGATTTACTAGGGGTCAAGTCAATTTGATAAAGTAATTTTGACAGCAGACACGGTTCTTCTGGGTCACCTGCACATTTCAACAATTTCAGTGATGCAGATGTTGTAGATGTGTTTTTCGTTGTCAAGGTCGGATGGACTGCTGATCTTCAGGACTCCCATGGAGAGACTGTTTCCTTGAGTTAGTTATGCATACAGGTCTCAGGAGCTGGACCATGGTTTTATCCCTGCAAATGAAGGCTGCTCCTTGCCACACCAGGATAGCAAAGTACAAGTTACGCCTTCAGAGGAACCTAAGCCCTTCCAGACGAAAACCAATGTTACACAATTGTGTACTATCTAATTTCTGAGAGGAGGTATCATTAGTTAATTCTTATGGAATTGCAGTGTTAATAAGCATTGGCAAAGTCAATAGGGTTCATCTATGTGAGATCTATTGGCTTTACCAATATTTCTTAGCCATGTTGCAACATGGCTGAAAGTCAAGAAATAAAGCTGTGTGGCACAGCCAGTGCTGACTGCTTCATAGTGCTTTTCTGTTTTTTTACCTAGTGACCTATTGGCTTAGGATCTAAGATATGCAGGTATTATTGAGGTTTTTTGCTGGGTGCTTTGCTCAAAATAGCATTGGAGGTTGATCTCTGAATTATTGTAATAAAACTTTCGAGTGTTACTGGCTGGCTATATACAGACTATCGAAAGGGCCTGCCATAAGTGGTACATATCGGTGGGGTGACGCTTACATTCAGAATGTAAAGCCCTATTCCAGTAAAATAAAGTTATATATTTTTCATCTTCCAGGAGATGTCTTTTAATCACTGCTTACTGTGCACAGCTCTGTAGGATTCCTTTTGGGGCATTGATCTAAACAAAACAAAAAACATCGCTAAATCTGTATGAGTTCCCCACCCTCCACCCCTTCGTTGAAATGTGAGAGCTCTATTGCATATACAATAGTGGTTGCCAAGAGCAGTGTAGCTTCAGCACTGCAGGGAGACTAGAAGGAAATGGGTGAATTATGACTTATTTTTGGACAGCCTTCAAACAAATCCCTGTCTTGCGATGACTCCTTTATGGTGAGGGACACCTTCTGTGGAGACACCGATTTGCTACTTCAAGACAGCTTTCCGTGATATGCTCTGTCATCATGCTATAAACCCAACAGCTCAACAGCAGTTTGCATAGATGTACTCATGGCCACACTGGCACATAAACTGATCTGTGATTTGTGGAAAGGCCATACGGGCTGGAGTGAGTCAGTCATATTTAATGAGTCTGACACGGGACACCTATCAGCCTTTCAGAGGGACCAGCCCAGTTGATAAACTTACTAGTTTGCAATTTTGGCACAATCACTTTGAATGTACTGGATATAATTATATCGCCAACAACTAAATGGGGAAAAATTCATTAAAAAAAATACTGCAATCTTGGCATGCAGTCCAATATGAATGCACAATTTAAATTAACAATGACAACACATGTTTTCAAAACATGCAATGAAGCAAACCTAGAATGAACACAAACTGTCAAATTTCCCATGCTTCTGTGGCAAAATGAAACCTATAAATAGGCGTACATTGTATCAAAAAAACAAAGGCTTTCCGACGGACATCGAAATGACTTAGCAAAACAAGAGGAGGAGGGTAGGTTTCAGTAATAAGAAAAAGAAGCGCCATCGGAAGACCGCGCCTGAGATTTGACCTCGGTCTTTGAATGCCCATTAAATGCAATGAGATAAGATTTACAGGCCTGTTTTTTTACAGAAAACACGTTTTTGGAAGAATACTGTAAACACGGCTTTTGCATTGGGAGGTACAAACTCAATCTAGACAGCCTAAAGCACATAAAGCCAGCAAATAGGAAGCAAGAAGATGTGAGTTACAAATCACAAAGCCAATGGCAAGGGACGGGCAGAATACCTTAACTGGTCAACTTCCTGAAACTCCAAAAGATGTCTTTCGTATACCACACAGCTGCGCTGTCTGGAAGGCTGCAACCTAAAAATGAGCTATGAAATATTGTTGGTCCTGTTGAAGAACCCAGAAATATCTCACTAGGGTTGAAATGCCAACTGTGTGATACTTATCCATTGACTTTCCGTACACTATGGCATATTTGATTTTAAATATTTGGTCTTTTGAAACTTTAAAATTCATTTGTCAGTCTTTGAGTCCACACTTTTTTTTCATTGTAATTTTTTAATAAGACTGTAAATAACTTGGCACAAAACTTTATGCACGGGGCACTTCACTGTCTGCACAAACAATGTTCCTCCATATTTTATGTATTAAACATCTTTTAAAATACATCAAACAGCACTAACAACTGTCATTGGCTGATAAAGACCCGTTTACATACTCTGTTACATGCTTGGTCCTCAACTTTCTGATTCAGTTAACAAAACAGTTGGTTCTAGTTGTATGTCAATTCCAAAAATATTTTATAATCTTTCCAAAGAAACCAGTGTTCTAGCAATAAAAGTGCTCTGAGTTTCCCTTACTAGGAAAACAGCATTTCTCTAAAAAAATGTAATTCCACACCGGGAAGATTGACATCTCGTCTTCCAAGTAGACTGGGACAGAGTTCCCGGAGTGACCAAAAACTCTGGCATGCTATGCGGAGTTCCGCAAGTGGTGGAGTTCGTTAGGTTGCAGGAAAATCTGCGCAAACGGCACCGAAAATCAGCGTGAACGGCACCACATGGGTGCTGCTTCTTTCTACCCATCGAATAGAAGTTCTAATCGAGCTGCAGCTTCCTCAACTTGAACGGAATGTTTCTCAACGCGAGCGGTAGTGGCCATCTGTGACTGCCCGCATTGAGAAAGTTAGTTGGGAGGTGGTCTGGGGTAAGATTTTCCTCACTCGCCAACGTTGGCGAGCACGAGTGAGAAAAAAACTACGCTCCACAGAGCGGAGTTTTTCAAAACTTCGTGCACTACGGGGAGTGCGGAGTGGGAAAATAACTGCAAACTTCACAAGCGGAATTTCACGCCCAGACAAGGGCAGCAGGTTGCAAGCAAGGGCAGCAGGTTGAGTCTTGTCCCTGGCCATAATCCTATTCACAGAATGAGGAAACCAATGGAGGTACACCACCTGCTGCTGCAGAGTGGTCCCAATGAGTAAGAAGAATATCATTAATCAGAATATTCTCTTACGTAAATATAGTTTTCTGAATACCCAGTTGGAGTTAATAATAGAAAACGTGCACCCAATGGGCTGATATTTTTTAAACTAAATTTAATAATTATAGTTATGCCATCCTATATTACTGACACTGATATTCTGACATATAACTCATATAACTACTTTTGATGTAATACTTTATTAGTTAATAATTTAAAAACCTACCTGACACAAGATATGATGAAACTATGGGGCCTATTCACATAGGGAAATCTACATTTAAGTAAATCTACTCTTACACTTTATAATACATTTTCTACTTTAGCCTATTCACCATTTCTGAGGTTAAATTTACTATGAGGCGTAGGCTTACATGTCTCCACCTCCTCAGTTTATGGGGTGGAGTCAGAATAAATGTAATTTATTAGCCTAAAGTTACTACAAACAACTTTGCAGCCGTATTTTACCTTCTGCACACTTTGTGGGACCTCAGCACTCGAGGTGGACCCTCTGTATGTGGGAGAGAGACCCCTTTTTCGAAGGAAATAGGAGAATGATATACACCTGGACCAAATTATACACACCTGCTACCAATTCCAATATTAATATACCATAAACATGACTTGCATCCTAGGATCGTGTTTTTTCCTCTTTAGCTTTACATTCTGCAGTCATCACATTCTCCCGCAAGGATGCAGACCACACTTTTGAAGAAGAAGAGAAATGTCATTGAGTTAGAGACAGCCCTTGCAGCCCTTGCAATCAAATCATAAAACATTACAAAAAACGAGTTGGGCTGCCTCCATTCGACCACAGAGGAGCTCATAATGCAGCCTTATGGCAAGAGAAAACAGACTCTGTTAACCAATTAGAGGAGGAGGCATGCACAGAGGGAAATATTAAAAAGAAGTGGCAAGATGAGAACAGGCAGGTGAAGGAGAAGTTCTCCAGGATTCAACTGGCAGAGGTTCTTGCAGGAGGGTCAACTGGATCCCGTCTCAGAATCATTCCCTTGAAGAAAAAAAGCACTCTCCACAATGCACCCCACTTTCAATATGGGCTGCATCTTTCTGACAATACTATTGTGGTGCCAGGTAAGATTCTAACCCCTACTCCTTCTTGCTCTGTACAATAACTCACCCATATCTGTCCTCTCTGCATACCTACATTGTTAGGCACTCATCACATACATAACACTCAAAAACGTCCTCTAACACATACTCTATAAATACCTAGATGGTGTCCATTTTTTTTTATTTCTACTCTTTTTATACAGTCACTCTTTCTAATAGATTGGTTGCTTCAGCTGGGGCAGCAGTCATTGCAATTACAGCAGGCTAGCACACAGAACAAGTCCCACGACGCGACCCATCTACACACACAGCTATGTAACTCAATAGCATATCATTAATGGCCCTAGTTCAGGGTAGCCTTTGTCATGCTGCTAAACTGGTAAATGATTAGGAGGATTGTGTCAATATAAACCAGCAGTCCCTTTCCGTTACACATTCAAGCAGGTGGGAATTTCCAAGTGACCACCAATGTGCACTGGGTCTTTTCGTGTTATCTTCTGTATGACCTTTTTCCGTCTCCTTGTATGATGTGTTTTTGACCTTTGGATTTCGAACCCATCCTGTCCACTTCCACCCCACAATCCTTGATCTGCATGACCTTACTCTAAATCCCATTTTCGCTTACCACCCTATTGCACTGACACTTCGAGACTCATGGAAAAAAGATGTATGCATGATGAAGCATATACCAAGGGAGTGACCTGAGCCTGCCTTGTAGTGGGGCACTGAGGTACTTCTTCGCTTGACAGATGCCACTCTTTTACATCTGTCACAGCCAATAAGGTTCTTTTTGTCAGAAATCAAAATTTGGCATCCCAATTTGGAGAAGTGTGGCTCAATGATTAGAGCGGCAGACCCTGATGCAGAGGTCTAGCCCGGGACCAGGGTTCAATTCCCCACCGCGGCGGGTCTTGGGCTAAAAAATTCCACGGACCTGATAATTCTCGCCTCGGTGCCTATTCCAATCATGGAGTCCCACTCTGCAACTCTGGGCAATAGCTTGCTTAATCTCCACAACAGCCCCCACAACGCTAAGGATGCCAGGCCTCCACCTTGGGGGTGCCCAGGAGTGGACGCCTCACAGGGAAAGCCAGGATGGGTTCCACAGCGGTATTTGTACAAGCGCCTTGAGACCCTTGCGGGTGAGTAGTGCGCTATACAAGTATCAATTTACATTTACATTTACATTCTTACTTACCTTACCTGCAAAGGTCAGGGCTGCTGGCCTAACTCTTGACCATGTTTAAGCCTTGCCTTTTTCAAAAGTTCACCTAATGCAAAACACAGGATGCTTTTTGTCCCCGCTGCCCTGTAAACGGTGATGTATACAGCCGCTCCCATATTATAAAATGTCTGTGGTGGACAGGGGTTTCTATGTCACAATTTCAAGTTCAAGTACATCGAACTGTGCATAATTCAACTCCGCCATACTAGCTACCAAAATAGCACCATGGTAAGCATAATTAGGAAAATATATGCTTATTATTCTTATCTTCACATTTTCTTACTTTGGCGATACATTGGTAGTCGATATTGCATAGTCAAAATAAATGCAGGTCAATATTTAAACTTGATTATTATGGTAGAACACAGTTTAGGAGTTAGTGCCAGAATGTCTTGACAGAATGCACCATCTTAAAATGAGTCAAAGTTAACCTAACGTTTGTGGCCTTGTACAAACCATGCATTGCAATTGATTTTCAGATCAGCAAAAATCAGAGGCCTCAATAGCATCAAAACGAGTGGCTGGTTGGCCACATGCTCTAAGAAGTTGTATTATTTTTTGAAGTGGGCAACTGCCCCTTCAAGGAATAATCACAACTCTTGTCAGGGTGAACCCTCAAAGTCACTAAATTAGCCTGAGCTCAGCCTCCTTATAGCCATGGCATATATCAGACAAGCTTTTGTTAAGACAATGTGTAAAGTATTCGTGCAGTGCCAAAACAGAAAAAAGGCCAAAAGGCAACAACAACAAAAAATCCTGTTAGACCTGGCATCCTTGGCGTGGTTTCCCCCTAACATTTTGCCTTCAGACTTCCTCTTATTGTCGTATTTGTTCATGCTATCCTTAGTGCTCTGCTCACTTTACCACTGCTGAACTGTGCTAAAGTGTGTGTGCTCTTTACTCAAAACATGAAAACATTGGCTTATACCCAATTGGCATATTTAATTGACTTATAAGTCTCTAGTAAAGTTCACCACATGTTCCCAGAGCCTGTAAATTATATACTACTATTGGGCCTGCAGCACTGATTGTTCCACCCACTTAAGTAGCCCTTTAAACATGTCTTAGGCCTTCCATTACAGAGCCTGTGTTAAAAACTGCTATTTCGACCAGGCAAATTAAACCTTTTGCCAGGCCCAAACCTTCCTTTTTAGGTCGATCCTGAGCCAGCGTGCATGCGCTGCACTGCAAGGCTTCTTGTGTTTACTCCATGTGGGTCTGACTCTTCCCACACATAGGATTGGCTTTTGCATGTGTCTTTCAATAAAGCACACAAATGGCTAAAGGTGGGCGCATGTCCCACCTCTTTTGTAATGTTCACTCCCACAGCGTTTTGCTCTCTGGAGCGAGCAGCAGCACACAGGGTTGCAGTTGCATTCCTCGTCGTGGATCAGGTTACTAATGAAATACAATGCACCGTGCTTTTTTTGAAAATGCTTGTTTATATTATGCTTCACTTCCATGTACTGTCTCTCCTCACCCTCTGACCCCTCCCACAACACTGCCAGCCCACCCAGATGCGCACGCTGCTTGTTGTCTTTGTATCATTTATATAATGCTTCACTTCTCTGTAAATCTCTTCCCACCCTCTGACCCCACCCACAACAATGCCAGCCCACCCTGACACGCATGATGCTTGTTGTCTGTCTTTTGATTAATTTATATTACGTTTTACTCCCCTGTTCCATACCAACTCTCCCCACCCTCTGACCCCTCTCACAACAATGTCAGGCCACTCCGACGCACACGCTGCTTGTTGTCTGTCTTTTGATTAATTTATATTATGCTTCACTCCCCTGTACCATACCAACTCTCCACACCCTCTGACCCCTTCCACAACACTGCTAGAACGCACCCACCACCCCTCTGAGATCGCTGTTTTTAGGTCTCGCCTGAGACAGCGCTTTAGCGCTGCACTGGAAAGACTTATAGTAAGCGAGTTTTGGAAGTGCAAACAGTGGCTTTTCAGGCCTCCAAATACAGTGCATGTGCGTCGGCCGGGTGCGCGCACCATTTGGAGGCCTGAAAGCACTCATTTGCTTTCACTTTCGCGGGCCGCACGGCAACTTTGATGTGATCGTGATTACTTTCACACACGCACATCTTATCTGCCCCATCCCTTTTGCTTCTTCTGTCTCACCCTCGTACCCCTATCTGTTTTTTCTCCCGTCTCCCCCACCCCACTTCTTTATGTTTAAGCACTTCAATAGTGCTTCCTACTTTGGATATGTTCCTATTACAATACCACCAAATGCAACTGACTGTATTCTATGTTGCTTTCCTCAACCCCCCATACCCTCCTTCTCAATTGCGGCGGTTGGTTTCGCTTCGCACTTGAGAGTTCAGCAAGTGGAGACGCTTCAATGCTTTCCAGGCAGAACACAAACTACAGCAAAAATCAAACAGATAGTATATAAAAGCTTTAATCTGATAAGATTTTAAAGCAAAAATGATTTTGAAAATTTGGGCCCACTACCCATGCAAAATGCGCTGTCTACCGGCAACTTATAAAAAAAACTGCTAGTGTGGCTGAAAGACAATTAACAAGAATTTGCAATGCAATAGGTCTCACATTATTACAGTTTGAGCTATTGGTGTTGCATTATTTCTCAGTATTTTCTTTGGTTCTCTCTGTAGCACTCTCTTCTTAGCTCTTAGTCTGCCTCTCCCTGTCTCTTTCTCCCTGCCTGGCTCTGTCTTTGTTTTGCTTTCTCTCTTTGTCTGCCTCCCATTCTCTCCCTAACTTTCTCTCATCTTTCTCTAGCCATCTGTCACTCTCTCGCTCTCTTCTTGTCTCTCCACCTTTCTTTCTCTGCCACTTCCTGTCTGTCTTCTCTCTCCCTCTCTCTGTATCTCTGTCTATCCTTGTCTCGTGACTTTTTTTATCTTCCTATCTTTCATTTTTCTCTTGCTCTCTCTGTCTGTCTCTATCGTTATCTCTCCCCCCCCCCTTAATCTGGATTTCCTAATTTCTGTCCCTCTGTATCTCTGTCTATCCTTGTCTCGTGACTTTTTTTATCTTCTTTATCTTACATTTTTCTCTTGCTCTCTCTGTCTGTCTCTATCATTATCTCTCCCCCCCCCCCTTACTCGGATTTCCTAATTTCTGTCCCTGATTTTCTTTCTATCAACCTCTCTCTCTCCCCCATTTATTTCCCTCTCTTCCAGGCATCCAGTTCTGGGTGTTCTTAATGTCCTGGACAAACTAAGAATGTTCGGTAATAACTGCTCACACCGCTCCTCCCGGTCCCTAAGGTTTGCTCTGCTAGCCGGGGAAAAATACGTTTGACTGCAGTCTTAGAAACATAGTTTAGGATACGTAATGGATTTCATTGGTCCTGGGAGCGAGGCATGCAGGGCACTTGAACTATTATTATTGTTTTCCATTGCACAGATGCTACTCTGAAGTTTTTATTTTTGCGTATATCTATGGAAAAAGAAACTGTTTAGCCTGGGATGTGTAT
The DNA here is from genome assembly GCF_964204655.1 of Triturus cristatus. Classification (NCBI taxonomy): domain Eukaryota; kingdom Metazoa; phylum Chordata; class Amphibia; order Caudata; family Salamandridae; genus Triturus; species Triturus cristatus. The sequence goes on from NC_140593.1 coordinate 821,524,125, forward strand.
GTAAGCATTTGTGTTAACTTGAATTTTGGTAAATAAGTTTAGAGAAGCAATTCCTTGGTCAGTCACCGGTCACTTTAGGTACTCCTCATTGACTCGATTACGTTTTAACTACTTAATATTTCGAACGCTTTTTATGTTAATGGGGCTACATTTGATTGGCTTATCAGGGGAAGGAAATGTGAATGTCATGAGAATTTGGGCTTATTTTGTTATTTTGATTGTCCCAGTTATACACAGGTTAGGTTGCCTCATGATCTTCGACATTAAGGATATATCAAAAGAAAGTAGAATGCCACTTCCTGAGTCCACTCGTTGCATAGTCGATTGCCCCAAATCCCAGAAATACAGTAAACGTTTGCTTATGGGCCTCTTTCCCCTCCTGCAAAATGCACTGCTTAGTTATAAACGTCTGTATAACTGTGTTTAGGCTGTTCGAAAGTAGGATTTGTATTTTTTATCAATGTTTTTATTGGCATTTTCATATTACAAATGACAGATTGTGTTGAGATACAAGTGATTTGACTTTATTTCGTACATAATAAATCATTGGATATTGCTATCCTCGCATTAAGTGGACCTGCATCCTGTCTTTATTCAGGTCTTGCGCCAAACAAATCTTATGTAGAACTGGGATGCGAAACTGGGATAACTGGGATAGCGCACCATTTGGCAGCCTGCGTGTACATTTCGCGGGAGCTTTGATGTTCTCAGTGAGCCGCGCGGCCACTGAGAACATCAAAGCGCCCGCGAAACTGCAAACATTTGCCACCCCCTCCCTTATCCCACTTCCTGCTTGTTTCACAATGTTTTTTTTCTTTCTCAGTATTTTCTTTGGTTCTCTCTGTAGCGCTCTCTTCTTAGCTCTTAGTCTGCCTCTCCCTGTCTCTTTCTCCCTGCCTGGCTCTGTCTTTGTTTTGCTTTCTCTCTTTGTCTGCCTCCCGTTCTCTCCCTAACTTTCTCTCATCTTTCTCTAGCCATCTGTCACTCTCTCGCTCTCTTCTTGTCTCTCCACCTTTCTTTCTCTGCCACTTCCTGTCTGTCTTCTCTCTCCCTCTCTCTGTATCTCTGTCTATCCTTGTCTCGTGACTTTTTTTATCTTCCTATCTTTCATTTTTCTCTTGCTCTCTCTGTCTGTCTCTATCGTTATCTCTCTCCCCCCCCTTATCTGGATTTCCTAATTTCTGTCCCTGATTTTCTTTCTATCTACCTCTCTCCCCCATTTATTTCCCTCTCTTCCAGGCATCCAATTCTGGGTGTTCTCAATGTCTTGGACAAAGTAAGAATGTTCGGTAATAAGTATTATTTTTGGGGTGCACGTGTAGTGAAAAACTTCTGACACAAACTGATGTCAGTGACATGGGCAGTAACTGCAGAGCGTTCAATGCTTATTTTGTGTGCCTTTCACACTGGAAAGCTTTGCTTGTGAACAGTCACCCGGTTTTGATGTTTGTGTTGCATGCTTCTCAAGCATTCTGCTGGATCTGCAGGACAGGAGTGTTTTTCGGGGTGCCACTGTTTGCTCTCTGCTCGTTGTAGATACCAGCCGATGTGTGGCATTGGCCACTAAATAACATTAATTCAAAACTCTGCACCATCGTATAACGCGTCTGTCCTTCATGTACCAGACTGCTCACATTGGGTCTGAGGCCTTCTCCGTGCACTTGTATCAAATATCATTTTCTATGGGCTTCTAGAGAATGTTTGTCACTGGCTGGAGTTCTTTCCTTACTGACTCTCGGTTGCCATTGGTCAAGCTCTGGGATTAATACACGCAGTCACGTTCTTTATTTCAGGCCAGAAAGTCCCAGCAGCAGGTTCCTTTGAGAAGAGGCGGCATGAGATGGCACCAGCACAGAAGACATTTATTCGGAGCAGAGAACCATGTGCCATCCGCTGGCTTAACGGACAGACAAACAATACAATGCATATCTACCCTGACCACAAAAGGGCTACCAAATATTGTGATCCAAGGATGTCCTATGCAATCATTGCCACCGCCTTGGAAGGGGGCGTCCCTGCTGCAGCAGTCTTTGTTTAAGGTGCAGCGTGTGGTCTGAGCACCACTCAGCAGGTCACGAGCCCTTTGCGCCACTAAAGGTGGATACGTATCTATCAGAAGGATGGCATCATATTAATGTCAACATTTCACTCCGTTTGCAGTCGGTTACTTTGGGCCAGACGAGAGCGACCAGTCTGATCCCAGGTACATAGCGCTCAAAGGCTGCTGGAAGGCTGTTAGGAGCTGTAGCTCATCGATGTTTGTCTGCATTTAAACAGCTGCTCTTGTCTCAAATACTTTCTGACCCTTGTTAAACTCAAAACGATGATACTTCGGACAGCAGCGAGGTGCCAAGTTTGCTCTTATCCTAATTTTACAAAGCAGGAGTTGTAGCAGAACATTTTTAACTGCAGCTCTGACCGCAGCGCCACATCCTCTGCCTCTAAATATCACAGCACACGAGACCTGAAACACAGTGTGAGGTGAGGATTGTGACATAATGACCCCTCTGCCCCACATTTCTCAGGGCCTTACTTTATTCATTTCGGAAGTGGGAATCACCCAGATATCCCTCCCGCTCTCTCTATCTCTCTCTTCTCTCCCTCTCTCTCTTTCTCACTCTTTCCCTTTCTCTCTCCTCTCTCTTTCTCTCTCTCCCTCCCTCTTTCTTTCTCTTTCTCCCTCTATCTCTTTCTCTCCTCCCTCTTTCTCTCTCTCTCTCTCTCTCTCTCTCTTTCTCAGTCTCTCCCACCCTCTCTTGCTCACTCTCTCTCACTCTTTCACTCTCTCCTCTATTTCTCTTTCTATGTCTCTCTCTCCCTCCCTTTTTCTCTCTTTCCCTCCCGCTCTCTTTTTATCTCTCCTCTCTCTCTCTCCCCCCTGTTTCTATCTCTCTCCCTCTCTCTTTCTCTCTCCCCCTCTCTCTCTTTCTCTCTCTTTCACTCTTTCTAACCCTCTCGCTCTCCCTCTTTCTCTCTCTAGCTCTCTTTCTCTCTCCCTCTATCCCTCTTCCCTCTCACTCTCGCACTCCACTCTGTGGCACGTAATAACACGCCACATAATTACACTCTACTAAATGCAACATACACTCCACATAATACCACTCAGTGCCACATAATTACATACCACATATTTACACTCTACTCAATGCAACATAAATACACCCCGAAACCACTCAGTGCCACACAATTACAAGCCACATAATTACACTCTACTCAATGCAACATAAATACACTCCACAAAATACCACTCAGTACCACAGAATTACACACCACATAATTACACTCTACTCAATGCAACATAAATACACTCAACATAATACCACTCAGTACCACATAATTACACGTCACATAATTATTGTATTCAATTCAACATACATGCACTCCACATACCACTCAATACTACATAATTCAACGTCACATAATTACTCTCTACTTAATGCAACATAAATACACTCCGCATAATACCACTCTGTGCCACATAATAACATACCACATAATTGCACTGAACTCAATACAACATAAATGCACACCTTTGGGTCAAGTCGCGCTATATAAAAAAGCAACAAAAAAAACCTTTTCCAATGCAATAGGTCTCGCATTACTGAATGTTTGCGCTACTGGTGTTGCATTATTATTAGCAATGCCAATAGCTCAAACTTTTATAATGTGAGACCTATTGCATTGCAAATGCTTGTTTTGTGTGTAAGTCAAATTAATAAAATATTTTTTTTGCCAGGTGCCCTCTTTCCCCCGCTTTGCATTCTGCAGCTTGTAGACGTGCTTTAACTACCAGAGGAGTAAAACTAAATGCACCAGAATGCAAATGGTGATACCCGATAAACCGGTACTGGCTGACCGCGTTACACCTGCCTGGGACAACTTGATTGCTTTAGAGGTGCAATGGTGCAGTCCAGAAACGTCTCCGTAGGGTGACGTTCGTGGTTTTGCATAAAAGTTGCAGTGGAGAGATTATGGTTGCCTGCATGCGTCCACCCAATGTGATACGTTTCTGTGTTAACTGACCACAATACAGATTCTGTATGCAGTTTTGCACTCTAAAGACACGCCAATATGTTTTATATTTTTTAATGGTGCATTAGCATGCGTCATCCAGGCCACAAATAACCTATAGTAGGGCGTGGGTACGCGCTGGCATTCCACAAAATAAATCTACCCTCAAGTACCTTTAGGTCTGAGAATAGATGCTCACTTCCTTTACCCTCACTGCTGAGTTGTGCACCCATCCATTCCGGTGTGCGTATATTGCATTCTTTAGACAGGTGCGCTGGAATTATGTGACTCTGCAGCCGCTGTGTTTTCTGCATAAGGAAGGATTTGCCGCATTTACCGCGTAATCCGTAATTTTTTGCACAATCTGAAGAAATTATCGCAAAAACATTTCTAGCATAAACGGATCAAACGTTACTAAACTCACTGCCACTCGTGTTACCTGCGCAATGGGAGACCCTTTGCAAAGGTTGATCGTTCACATCTCAGTTGCCTATTGCTGTATCTAGGTGTTGAACTAGTATTAGTGAGGTGAAACCTTTGCCGATACAGTGTTAAAATGTGCTAAAATTATGGAATAATGAAGTAATACTACCACAACACGTGCAGTGTTTGTTCGTATAACCTGCTCTTTCTCACCGCATAATTTGATCGAACCCGGCAGATTAATTCCAGTGGCCGCACTGTAGGTTCTGCCCTTTGGGAGCAGGGGACCTGTTGTGTGCTGCATAAACCTATTTCCCCATGCCCGTGCAGTCTGGTTTCCAGTGCGCCCCTTCTCACCCCGAGAAAGTTTGAAAAAAGACTGAGTAAATGGTGCATTTCCAAGCAAATTTGAGAAGCAAGAAGGTTAATAAAGCAATTGTGAAAGTGCAGTTATTACATTGATAAAGGGATGTCATAACAACATGTAGATAGAAATGTTTCTGAAGCTAGGCCCTGCCAGTGCCACGCACCTCTGAGCAATATAGACGCTGTGTGCCAGCAGGGCCTAGCGTCAGAAACATGTCTATCGTTATGTTTTTGAAGCTAGGCCCAGTGCTGGCACTCAGTGTGTATGCTTCTCAGAGGTGTATCATACATGGCAGGGCCTGTAGCTTCAGAGTGGGAAACATTTTCTGCACCAGTCTGCGTTCTCGCTCTATAAACACTAACAATCTTTGAAGTGCAGAGTCACTCTGCACTTCAAAGAGTGTTAGTGTTTAGAGTGGGAACGCGACCCGAAGGTAATTCAGAACTGCATTTGATGAAGGCGCACATTTGCTTTGTGCGACTGTCCTTTAATTGTTCCAATTGCCTCTGACGGTCAATGATAAAATGTACGTTTGGGCTATAGAGACTACGACTGTTGAAACTATAAACAATAGGCTTGATTTACAATGCAATTTGCGAGTTTCAGAATAATGCTAGTGTAGTACTACATCTCAAACAACGAACTGCTATTTGCCAAAATCCACACTGTAGATTTTCACCTCAGTCTGCTGTATTTCTCGGAGGGCTCCTACCACTACAAGTAGAACTCAGGCACACGTAGACCTACTACTTTGTAGTATGTGTGGGAGTAGCCAGGGTGGGGGAGTGACAAAAAAATAATGAACTATACCTACTACAAGGTGGGAGACAAGGAGGGAAAAGTACAAAAAGTAAGGGGAACAAGGAGGGCCATGAACATGTATAACCACTATTACAAAAGTGTGAGGCAGACCCAGTACTCATAAGTTACACCCACATCTATTCAAGCAGTACAACTGCCCAGACAGGCTAAAATCTACTCTAGCCAAGCCTTGGAGTAAGCCACTCACAGACACTGCAAGAGAATCACTCTGAAAACCAATGCAGACAGGATATAACACTAACAGCAGAAAGGCAAACATTAATAAAGTAAATGAAAAAAAAAATCTAATTCACCTAAAAATGGAAGAAAAACCATCACCCTAAATATGACATAAACCTAAACTACCATATATAAAAGGAATAAATACACAGATGAAATTACAAACAATAAAATATGGTGCATTTCAAATATGCTCACATGTTGTGAAACCTGGGAATAACAAAATCATTGACATACAATTTTACATGCACCTCCAAAATGACTCAGAATATGCCAAGCCATACACAGCATTACAATAGCATTACAATACAAATGCACACAACCACTCAATGACACTCAATTAGCACAAACCTATTCAACATTTCTAACTATAATAATAATGTTCGGCATATGGTGTTCACATTCATACAGCTGGTCTTGCTTTTTGAAAGGGGCTTCCTTCGATTTCTGTCTAACAAGTCACCTATTTGACATATATGATTATTACACATTCTGTCAAGTAACATTAGCTGCAGCTGTCTCATTGTATTTTGGATTGTGAAACTTACGTTTGTTGTAATCACATTTTCTGCTGCTTGTCAGGCAAGATACTTTCTTTTTGGCTGCCTCCATGCATGCTCATATAAACCTATCTTAGCAAAGAGATGTGTGGTATTGTATACCTCTGTGCAGCCAGGGGCTCAGGGTCGAAAATAGTGTCTATGTTGGCATCTACGTCAAGGCTGTCCTTTTTGTGTATGTTGTGATAATGTGAGAGAAATTGAAGCAGCCTCCTCGCCCTCTGTCACAGACACCCCCACACATACAAGGGCACAGAGAAACCATATAAACACCCATCCAAACACAGATCACATAAAACATACAAACTTGCAAACCTACTCACGCACACACAAACAAACCCTTTAAATCGTAATTGTGGCATCCGTTCTAGAAGGGGTTTCACTTTGTAAGTGATTCGGAAACCAGCTTGTGTTATGTCTCAATGTGGTGGTATTGTACCCTCGGTGGGAACAGCATACTGGAGACAATAAACATTATAACCAGGCTTTGTCGCCTTAGGTGGCGCACTCTGCCCATTCCCTGTCGGGTTTGCGTGTGGAAATAATTAACCCATTGTGCTCTGACACCACAGCAACATGTGGCAAAGTCAGATGGGCTGGAGGAAGGTGCGCCCGGAGGCGCAGCGCAGGGAACAGCCAACTATGCTACCACTAAATTTCGTAGGGGCGCGACACGTGGTAGTAAAAAAATGTCTGGCAAATAGTCCATTTGCATGGAAGGAATTCCAATGCGTACCTAGAGTGTCTAGCTCGACGTGCACTTTGTACACTGTAGCAGCTCACTGAACAGGTTTTACAGGCCATGTAAAGATTTCCTCAAGGTCACTCTTAGTCGTGGCTCGCAATTCACGGTGGGTGAAAATAAAACTAAAACTTACCTGATGCTGGTCCCGCGCCGCCTGTGCTCCTGGGCCAGTCCGGAGTAGGAACAGGAACAGGGCAGGATGCAGGCATGCTCCCTCCTCCCTTGTAGTGTCCTAGCATGGACACATTCTAGTGTTCATGCATGTGTGTAATACTCTTTACACCCACCCACCACCTACGTCACTGGGTCAGGTGACGAGGGTAATAAAAGGGCCAAGCACACGTGCTCGAGGCCAGTTCCCTACTACCCCAACTATGTGTCTGTGTCCGTTACTGCCGCCGAGCATGAGGGCCTAGGGCCCAACATAACAATGGCGACGAGGGTCTAAGCCCCAGCGTGCAGCAGCCCAGCAATCTAAAAGGGGGAGAGGAGATGCCTGTGGAGAGGCACCTCAGCAGGCGAGAACAGCGCCTGATCGCCCGCCGGGCGTGCGAGGAGCCCTGGAAGGAAAAGCGCGGAAGTCGGGTGCCCACCCGACCCCGTAAAACCCTGCCGCAGTGCCCCGTGGTGAAGTCACGCTGAGCGGAGCCCACCCGCATCGGCCGCGACGCCGTGGCCCCGCAGGAGAAGGTCGGGTGCCCACCCCGACCCCGTCGAGCCTGCCGCCGTGCCCGGTCGATAAGTGGTCCGAGCGGAGCCCACCCGCGTCGGCCACGACCCTCGCAACAGGAGGAAGCCACGCGGAGGCCACCCGCGGGAGGGAGGAGGCCCGTAAGCCGGAGGTGATCCAGAAAGGTAAACGGGAGACAGCGGGTGCCCACCCCGCTCCTCCTCCACCCTGGGGGAAGCGCTACATGCCCGCCGCAAGTGAGGAGCCCGAAGCAAGCGTCCGGCCCGTGGCCGGAGGAGAGCGGCTCACCACGTAAAAGCGGAGCCCACCCGCAGTCGAGCAACAACAGTAGCACCCCCCCTCCCCGCCGCGCAGCGTATGGAAGGAGAGGCTGCTGCGGCGGGGTGTGGAAAGAGGAAAGGGAGTGCCCGGTCCGCGGCCGGAGGAAGAAGCAGCACCGGTGTAAGAGGAGCCCACCCTCAGAAGCCGCATCACGGAGAACCCGTCTCCCCGCCTGCTCCCCGCGCGGCAAGCAAGCTGAATGAGGCTGCGGGGGGGGGCGGGAGAGCAAAGAAGAGTGCTGGCGGCCCGTAGTCGGAGAAGAGCTACACTACCACCGTTTCCCCCCCCGCCCGCGCAGCAGGAGAAGTGAGCGAGGCTGCCGCGGGAGGGAGGGAGATACCCATGGAACTGTACGCGGCCAGCGCCGCTCACGGCAATAAATAAATAAATACATGCCGAAAGAGGCGAGGAGTACACACCCCCCCCCGCCGCGCGAGGACTGCAGGAAGCTGCCGCGGGCAGGGAGGGTGATCACAACAGTGAGGAACGGCCACCGCCGGCCATCCGGATCATGCCCAACCTCGCAGGACCCCCAGCAGCGCCTACTGGAGAGGCAAATGGCCAGCAGCGCCAAAAGTAAACTAAAGCGGCGCGCGTGATGGCACCGACTGCCATTGTGCCCCGCAGAGTGTTGCCTCTCCCTCTGAGCAGCCCACAAGCCTGTGCCCCCTGCCTCCAAAGAAAGTAAATGGAAAAAAAAAACGTACCTGCTGTCGAGGCTCGTGTCCTGCCCTCCACTGCTCTGTTGTAGCTCCAGCCCGTCTGCACTCTACCGAAGCCTGGAAAAGTGAAAGAACAATGAAGAAAACATGTGCAGCAGAGAAGGTTGCTGCTGAATGGAGGGAAGAGCATACCTTGCACTGCCATCTAGTGGCCGGAGTACTATAAACCAAAACTGGGCTTTGGCTCAAATAATCAGCCGGACTGAGCCGAATAAACTAAACCAACAAAACATCTTGTCCAAACTGAAATCTATTAGACAACAAACTATTTTCAAAAACACCTATCATGAAGTGAAACAAGAAAGGAAGGCTTTACGAATTGCCTGTTACTCAAAACACTTTTGTTTATTTCATATTCTTATTTTTTGTGTGAACAGCAATTATAATTTACAAAAAACTATACATTACACCACGGGTACTCATAGTACGGCCCGCGGGCCGTCAGCGGCCCGGCAAGCCTTCCTTGGCGGCCCGCGGACCTTGCAGACATAGTGCCTGTGCCCTGTGCTTGTCAGCGAACACCGCCGGTTGCAGCAGCGCGGAGCTGTGAGGCCGGGCGATTCTTTTAAAGGCCATTTACTTGTTAATGAGGCTTTGTTGTATTTCACCTCTTCTTAGCGCCCCTGCATCTCCCCTCTGATTGAGTGGAGATGCAGGGGCGCTAAGAAGAGGTGAAATACAACAAAGTCTCATTAACAAGTGAATGGTCTTTAAAAGACCTGTGAAGTACTTGGGTGCGGCCGTGTGCGTTCCCTGGAAGCCGTCTCAGCGCGGGGTGAGGTGACAGAGGACAGCAGGGTGAGGTGATGGAGGGCAGCAGGGAGTGAGAGCAGGGGGTGAGGTGACAGCGGGAGGAAGAGGGAGGGAGAGAGAGGGAGAGGAGGAAGACAGGGAGAGGAGGAAGACAGGGAGAGGGAGAGGGAGACAGAGGGAGGGGGAGGGAGGGAGACGGAGGGAGAACGGAGGAGGGAGGGAGGGAGACAGAGTGAGGGAGACAGAGGGAAAAAGAGAGCAATAGAGAGAGGGAGGGAGACGGAGAGAGGGAGGGAGAGGGAGAGAGAGAGGGAGGGAGGGGGACAGAAAGAAAGGGAGACAAACAGTGAGTGAGACAGAGGGAGGGAGAGAGAGGGAGGGAGACGGAGAGGAAGGGAGGGAGAGAGGGAGACAGAGAGAGGGAGGGAGAGAGAGGCAGGGAGACAGAGGGAGGAAGGGAGGACAAAGGGAGGGAGGGAGACAGAGGGAGGGAGGCAGACAGAGGGAGGCAGAGGGAGACAGAGGGAGGGAGAGGGAGGGAGAGGGAGACAGAGGGAGGGAGACGGAGACAGATAGATAGATAGGGCGGGAGACAGAGTGAGAGATAGATAGATAGATAGATAGATAGATAGATAGATAGATAGATAGATAGATAGATAGATAGATAGATAGATAGATAGATAGATAGATAGATAGATAGATAGATAGATAGATAGATAGATAGATAGATAGATAGATAGATAGATAGATAGATAGGGCGGGAGACAGAGTGAGTGAGAGATAGATAGATAGATAGGGCGGGAGACAGAGTGAGAGATAGATAGATAGGGCGGGAGACAGAGTGAGAGATAGATAGATAGATAGATAGATAGATAGATAGATAGATAGATAGATAGATAGATAGATAGATAGATAGGGCGGGAGACAGAGTGAGAGATAGATAGATAGATAGATAGATAGATAGATAGATAGATAGATAGATAGATAGATAGATAGATAGATAGATAGATAGATAGATAGATAGATAGATAGATAGATAGATAGATAGATAGATAGATAGATAGATAGATAGATAGATAGATAGATAGATAGATAGATAGATAGATAGATAGACAGATAGATAGATAGAGCGGGAGACAGAGTGAGAGATAGATAGAGCGGGAGACAGAGTGAGAGATAGATAGGGCGGGAGACAGAGTGAGAGATAGATAGGGCGGGAGACAGAGTGAGAGATAGATAGGGCGGGAGACAGAGTGAGAGATAGATAGGGCGGGAGACAGAGTGAGAGATAGATAGGGCGGGAGACAGAGTGAGAGATAGATAGGGCGGGAGACAGAGTGAGAGATAGATAGGGCGGGAGACAGAGTGAGAGATAGATAGATAGATAGAGCGGGAGACAGAGTGAGAGATAGATAGAGCGGGAGACAGAGTGAGAGATAGATAGAGCGGGAGACAGAGTGAGAGATAGATAGGGCGGGAGACAGAGTGAGAGATAGATAGGGCGGGAGACAGAGTGAGAGATAGATAGATAGATAGATAGATAGATAGATAGATAGGGCGGGAGACAGAGATAGATAGATAGATATGTGTGCATACCGGGTCTGGAGGCTCAGTGGATGAAGGCGTCCGCTGCAGTGGCCTGTGTTCAACCTCATGGTCATAGTTTTTTTTTGCTCTAGCCCCGCCCCCTCCCCCACTGGCCCCGCCCCCACCGGTGCGGCCCTCAGCCAGAAACCACAGTGTAAATTTGGCCCCCGAGAGAAAGTTTGTGAGTACCCATGCATTACACATACAAATATATTCAAAAGCAATGACAACAAACTAGACAATACCCTAGCGGTTTTTTTCATTCACTCATCAAGCATTCTTGGCCAATCCATTCATACCAGAAACTCACATACACTAAACAAAACGGTCCTTTTGACACCTCTCCCTCTTAACAAAAATTGTTATCCGCAGTTTATGCGTATTGTAACATTTTCTTTCTTCATATACAGTTAAAGAACAACAAAAGCATATAGGGCAGAGCTTTCAAAAGAGGATGTGCGAAGGACCGACTGGTCGACGCGTTTCGAACCCCTATCTTTATGAGGTTCTCCTCAGGACCAATCAATTTCTGCAATACAAAACGAAAAAAAAAAAATATATATAAATAAAAAGACCAAATTAGATCGGTGGACAGTTTAAGAACTCAAGCCAGCCCCCACCAGCGGCCTAGCACACCCACCTTACGGACAAGTGTCAGAATGGAACCTTGACCTGCTTTGGCCTTCAGACGATTCTACCAGCTAGAGCCGGAGCTGTAGAAAACCAAACACAAAAATGTACCCACTCATATTGTCATTCTTTCTTTGACATGACAAACAAAAACGGACATCACAACAGCTGCACTAATTTTCGCTCACCCTGCAATCTGTAGTCTGACTCATCGTATGGGCTGATGTAATTTTTCGTACCAACGTTGTTCCGACTTTAATTAGTCGTGTCCCTTTTCTTTTGCTCCTAACGTGAACTGAAATTAAAAATAGAGGACGTCGCCATTAGGAATGTTCAGCTATTTCTGACGGCGCTGGAGATTAAAAGATGTGAAAAAAGGGGGTCAATACTTCGCTTACCTAGTTTTCTCTCTATTGACGGCGTGCCGCGAGCCCGTGCATCCGCGTCAGGAACACCAAGCACGATCCGGAAGTGAATACGATGGATTTCCCCGGGTCAAAAAACTGCCCTTGGCTCATGGGAACTGTAGTTACTTCTAACGGAGAAATGGGAAATGTAGTTCTCTACCGGAGTGATGCCAACCTGGCATTTTTTTAAAAAAACGGTGAACTTGGTGAAACGAATTCTGAAAAGCTGCGCAATTGTGTTAGCACTATATCCATTACTGTAAGGACGGTCATAAAGGGCATATTCAAGTTGTGATCGGTCTATAGATCTCAGCTGTTTCGTTGAGACCGTTAGTTGTCGTATTGAATTTCATGATAAGGAAAGCCTCTCGTTGGCTCAAGAGCCCCTCCAGGTCACCCCGTCGTGGGTCTTTCTCAATTTTGGATAACACTGTCCACTTGAAGTCTTCCTCACGGTGTGTCATTGAGATCCAGTGGCTTACTAGCGGAGCGTTTTCAACTCTCCGTCGAATCCTCGACTTGTGCTGAGTGATGCGCTGCCATACTTCCTGAGTAGTCTTTCCTATATAAAGTTTTGGACAAGGGCATGTTACTGCGTACACGACATTCTTGGTTCTGCAGTTTGTGAATGTATTATGTTTCCAATTGATGCTGTCAAAGTTAAAAACGTCTCCCTCTAGGGTTTGTTCGCAACACATGCAAGACCCGCACCTGTGATGCCCAACGATTGGAGGTAAGGCTAGCAGACCTCTCAAGGTAGGGGGCTGCTGTTTAGGTAAAGCTGCTCTTACAATGAAATTTGCTATACTTTTTTCTTTTTTGTACGCAAAGAGAGGTGGTGTAGAAAAGTCCTCATGGAGGTCTTTGATCAGGTGCCAATTTGAAAGGATCAGTTTGCGAAGTTGGTGTGTGTTAGGGCAAAACGTTGTGACGCAGACTGGCCTATTAACCATCTTGTTTGCTTTGCTCTCCAACAGAGTTTCCCTTGGGGTCCACCAAGCTCTTTTAACCCCTTCGGTGCTCATGACGGAATGGTTCCGTCATGACCCACGGTTGAGCTGTGCTCATGACGGAACCATTCCGTCATGAACCCGCCCGCGCAAGATTCCGCCAGCACAGCGGCGGAATCTGCGCAGCATCGAAGGGGTTAAGGGAGTGTTTGAGTAATTTTTTCGGGTATCCCCTATCCATCAGACGATCTTTAAGTTTGTTAGCATGGGCAAAATATTCTTCTTTTTGTGAACAATTCCTACAGATCCTTAGGAACTGTCCGTATGGTAGATTCTGTCTCAAACTTCGAGGATGATTACTGGTGTAATGGAGTGCCTTATTTCTATCAGTTGATTTCCTGAAGAGTGTGGTTTCTAGTTGACCCTCAGAATCCTCTACTTTGACGTCCAAAAAAGTAATTGATTGATTGGATGCTGAACAGCTGAATTTGATATCTCTTGATCGTTCGTTAAGCCATCCTACAAACTCGTCTAGTCGTTGTTGTGTCCCAGACCAAATTAAAAAGATATCATCTATGTACCGCATGTAGTTGGAAATGCTTGCCGAGTACGGGTTGTTGTTATAAATGAAATTATTTTCATAAAGTCCCATAAATAGCACCGCTAGCTCTGGGGCGAATGGACACCCCAACGCCACGCCTCTTATTTGGAAGAAGAACTGGGACTCAAAAGAAAAATAGTTTTTTGACAATGCGAATTTGGCAAGTGCCAGAATAAATTCCGTTGGAACCTGAACTGGTCGTTCTCTTTTGTCTAGGAACCACGTTAATGTCTCTAACGCTTGATCTTGGGGTATTTGGGTGTAAAGCGACACCACATCAAGTGTCACCATCAGCTGGTTTTTGTTGTCAAACTTTACCGACACTATTCTGTTCAAAAAGACTGTGGTATCTTTCAGATGGGCCGGAATGTCACTAATGAAAGGTTTTAAAAAGAAGTCAATGTATTGAGCGACTGGTTCAATAAGTGACTCACACCCTGAAACAATGGGTCTGCCAGGGGGGTCAACTTCACTCTTATGTAGTTTAGGCAAAACATAAAAGACAGGCGTTCTAGGATTCTTATTTTCTAGAAAAATCCGTTCTTTTGGGCCAACGAAGCCTTGTGTGAACCCTTCCTCGATGATTTGAAAGAGTTGATTTTGAAGTTCCTTGGTTGGATCCTTGGAAATTTTTCGATAACAGTCAGCATCTTCTAACTGGCGCAACGCCTCTTTTTTATATTTATTCAAGTCCCAAATAACCACTGCACCCCCTTTATCCGCTTGTTTAACCACCACGGATCTGTCGTTTTTGAGGGCCATCAAAGCGTCTTTCTCTTGTTTGGCTAGATTATATTTAATATAGCTTTTTTTCTTTTCCATTGCTTGTATCCCGGATAGGATAGTTTTTTCGAAGGTGCTGATCTCCTTGGGGATTTTAGGGCCTGATGGACAAAACAAAGATTTTCTCCTTAATCCTGTTATCTCTGTTGTAGATGTTTCCGGGGTATACTGGAAAAACGTTTTGAGCCGAACTTTCCGACAGAATTCAATTATTTCCAACTTTAGTTTGACAAAGTCCGTTGGTCTGGATGGTACGAATCCTAGTCTTTTGGATAATATAGACAATTCAGCTTCTGTTAGGATTTTTTCGGACAAATTAAACACCGGTGAGGGGACTAACTCCTGTAGTACTGACGGCGAGTTCGCATTTCCCACGGTTGGGAATAACGTAGGCGTCCTCTGCCCTGCCGTTGGCCTCGCGCTAAAAAATGAGACCCTTGATTTGTTATTTGTTGATCCTGATTTTGTTGTTTTAATCTTGGATTTGTGTTTGTCCCTATATTATCATCCGATTCTCCACCTGAAGACGAGGATGTTGTTTCAGAAAAGGTGATAAATTTCTTTCTTGATCGACCTCGGTAATTTTGGAGATAATTTCTCGATTCGTTGTTGATGTAAAAATCTTTATTTAGATAAGGATAAGTGGATTCCAATGAGAAATTCTTTTTATCAACCTCAAATTTGTTGCTTTTTTGGATGACTGTATAGTCTTTAAAGTCCGATATATCCTTTTCAACTTTTTCTAGTAGAGCTTTGGCATCAGTTAGGCTTTGGTTATTTTTGATTTCCGCTTCCAGGTCCGCTATCTCTTGTAATTGTGACAATGACAGCCTGTGAGCTGTTTCAACAGTCAGCACTATTAAATCCCGGCTGCATTTCGTCTCAATGCAGCTGTACCCTTTCTTGTATATCGGATCGTCAATGAAAACTACCGGATTATTTCGTATCTGCAGTCCCGATGGAATTGTTCCTTCTTTTAGATGTTGTAATAAGAAATGCCCATGTAGGTCCGTCCTGATTTGTTTTTTACGTAATCTAATGAGTTTGTCAGATTCGTTCTGAGTTTTAGCAGTGACACTTAAGGTGGCTGAAGCAAAGACTGGGGGTTCTCGAATTAAGTTCTGAATATGTTCCTCGCTGTAGGGGAAGGCATCTTTCTCTGCCATTGCACTAATAACTCTAGGGTTGAAACTGAAATAGCAACAAATGACGTAGTTAGACACAAAACAACAGATAAAACACAATTATACAAACGTCCAATCCACACACCGCACCTATCTCTGACAACAAAAGTTGTTCAAATCTCGTGGTCTCTTTTTAGCTATAACCACTAGTGCAGCCTCGCGGGCCTCCGCCCGCACAAAACACTATAAACCAAAACCGGGCTTTGGCTCAAATAATCAGCCGGACTGAGCCGAATAAACTAAACCAACAAAACATGTTGTCCAAACTGAAATCTATTAGACAACAAACTATTTTCAAAAACACCTATCATGAAGTGAAACAAGAAAGGAAGGCTTTACGAATTGCCTGTTACTCAAAACACTTTTGTTTATTTCATATTCTTATTTTTTGTGTGAACAGCAATTATAATTTACAAAAAACTATACATTACACATACAAATATATTCAAAAGCAAAGACAACAAACTAGACAATACCCTAGCGGTTTTTTTCATTCAATCATCAAGCATTCTTGGCCAATCCATTCATACCAGAAACTCACATACACTAAACAAAACGGTCCTTTTGACACCTCTCCCTCTTAACAAAAATTGTTATCCGCAGTTTATGCGTATTGTAACATTTTCTTTCTTCATATACAGTTAAAGAACAACAAAAGCATATAGGGCAGAGCTTTCAAAAGAGGATGTGTGAAGGACCGACTGGTCGACGCGTTTCGAACCTCTATCTTTATGAGGTTCTCCTCAGGACCAATCAATTTCTGCAATACAAAACGAAAAAAAAAAAAAAAATATAAATAAAAAGACCAAATTAGATCGGTGGACAGTTTAAGAACTCAAGCCAGCCCCCACCAGCGGCCTAGCACACCCACCTTACGGACAAGTGTCAGAATGGAACCTTGACCTGCTTTGGCCTTCAGACGATTCTACCAGCTAGAGCCGGAGCTGTAGAAAACCAAACACAAAAATGTACCCACTCATTTTGTCATTCTTTCTTTGACATGACAAACAAAAACGGACATCACAGGTTCGAAACGCGTCGACCAGTCGGTCCTTCGCACATCCTCTTTTGAAAGCTCTGCCCTATATGCTTTTGTTGTTCTTTAACTGTATATGAAGAAAGAAAATGTTACAATACGCATAAACTGCGGATAACAATTTTTGTTAAGAGGGAGAGGTGTCAAAAGGACCGTTTTGTTTAGTGTATGTGAGTTTCTGGTATGAATGGATTGGCCAAGAATGCTTGATGATTGAATGAAAAAAACCGCTAGGGTATTGTCTAGTTTGTTGTCATTGCTTTTGAATATATTTGTATGTGTAATGTATAGTTTTTTGTAAATTATAATTGCTGTTCAAACAAAAAATAAGAATATGAAATAAACAAAAGTGTTTTGAGTAACAGGCAATTCGTAAAGCCTTCCTTTCTTGTTTCACTTCATGATAGGTGTTTTTGAAAATAGTTTGTTGTCTAATAGATTTCAGTTTGGACAAGATGTTTTGTTGGTTTAGTTTATTCGGCTCAGTCCGGCTGATTATTTGAGCCAAAGCCCAGTTTTGGTTTATAGTGTTTTCTGCGGGCGGAGGCCCGCGAGGCTGCACTAGTGGTTATAGCTAAAAAGAGACCACGAGATTTGAACAACTTTTGTTGTCAGAGATAGGTGCGGTGTGTGGATTGGACGTTTGTATAATTGTGTTTTATCTGTTGTTTTGTGTCTAACTACGTCATTTGTTGCTATTTCAGTTTCAACCCTAGAGTTATTAGTGCGATGGCAGAGAAAGATGCCTTCGCCTACAGCGAGGAACATATTCAGAACTTAATTCGAGAACACCCAGTCTTTGCTTCAGCCACCTTAAGTGTCACTGCTAAAACTCAGAACGAATCTGACAAACTCATTAGATTACGTAAAAAACAAATCAGGACGGACCTACATGGGCATTTCTTATTACAACATCTAAAAGAAGGAACAATTCCATCGGGACTGCAGATACGAAATATTCCGGAAGTTTTCATTGACGATCCGATATACAAGAAAGGGTACAGCTGCATTGAGACGAAATGCAGCCGGGATTTAATGGTGCTGACTGTTGAAACAGCTCACAGGCTGTCATTGTCACAATTACAAGAGATAGCGGACCTGGAAACGGAAATCAAAAATAACCAAAGCCTAACTGATGCCAAAGCTCTACTAGAAAAAGTTGAAAAGGAGATATCGGACTTTAAAGACTATACAGTCATCCAAAAAAGCAACAAATTTGAGGTTGATAAAAAGAATTTTTCATTGGAATCCACTTATCCTTATCTAAATAAAGATTTTTACATCAACAGCGAATCGAGAAATTATCTCCAAAATTACCGAGGTCGATCAAGAAAGAAATTTATCACCTTTTCTGAAACAACATCCTCGTCTTCAGGTGGAGAATCGGATGATAATATAGGGACAAACACAAATCCAAGATTAAAACAACAAAATCAGGATCAACAAATAACAAATCAAGAGTCTCATTTTTTAGCGCGAGGCCAACGGCAGGGCAGAGGACGCCTACGTTATTCCCAACCGTGGGAAATGCGAACTCGCTGTCAGTACTACAGGAGTTAGTCCCCTCACCGGTGTTTAATATGTCAGAAAAAATCCTAACAGAAGCTGAATTGTCTATATTATCCAAAGGACTAGGATTCGTACCATCCAGACCAACGGACTTTGTCAAACTAAAGTTGGAAATAATTGAATTCTGTCGGAAAGTTCGGCTCAAAACGTTTTTCCAGGATACCCCGGAAACATCTACAACAGAGATAACAGGATTAAGGAGAAAATCTTTGTTTTGTCCATCAGGCCCTAAAATCCCCAAGGAGATCAGCACCTTCGAAAAAACTATCCTATCCGGGATACAAGCAATGGAAAAGAAAAAAAGCTATATTAAATATAATCTAGCCTAACAAGAGAAAGACGCTTTGATGGCCCTCAAAAACGACAGATCCGTGGTGGTTAAACAAGCGGATAAAGGGGGTGCAGTGGTTATTTGGGACTTGAATAAATATAAAAAAGAGGCGTTGCGCCAGTTAGAAGATGCTGACTGTTATCGAAAAATTTCCAAGGATCCAACCAAGGAACTTCAAAATCAACTCTTTCAAATCATCGAGGAAGGGTTCACACAAGGCTTCGTTGGCCCAAAAGAACGGATTTTTCTAGAAAATAAGAATCCTAGAACGCCTGTCTTTTATGTTTTGCCTAAACTACATAAGAGTGAAGTTGACCCCCCTGGCAGACCCATTGTTTCAGGGTGTGAGTCACTTATTGAACCAGTCGCTCAATACATTGACTTCTTTTTAAAACCTTTCATTAGTGACATTCCGGCCCATCTGAAAGATACCACAGCCTTTTTGAACAGAATAGCGTCGGTAAAGTTTGACAACCAAAACCAGCTGATGGTGACACTTGATGTGGTGTCGCTTTACACCCAAATACCCCAAGATCAAGCGTTAGAGACATTAACGTGGTTCCTAGACAAAAGAGAACGACCAGTTCAGGTTCCAACAGAATTTATTCTGGCACTTGCCAAATTCGCATTGTCAAAAAACTATTTTTCTTTTGAGTCCCAGTTCTTCTTCCAAATAAGAGGCGTGGCGATGGGGTGTCCATTCGCCCCAGAGCTAGCGGTGCTATTTATGGGACTTTATGAAAATAATTTCATTTATAACAACAACCCGTACTCGGCAAGCATTTCCAACTACATGCGGTACATAGATGATATCTTTTTAATTTGGTCTGGGACACAACAACGACTAGACGAGTTTGTAGGATGGCTTAACGAACGATCAAGAGATATCAAATTCAGCTGTTCAGCATCCAATCAATCAATTACTTTTTTGGACGTCAAAGTAGAGGATTCTGAGGGTCAACTAGAAACCACACTCTTCAGGAAATCAACTGATAGAAATAAGGCACTCCATTACACCAGTAATCATCCTCGAAGTTTGAGACAGAATCTACCATACGGACAGTTCCTAAGGATCCGTAGGAATTGTTCACAAAAAGAAGAATATTTTGCCCATGCTAACAAACTTAAAGATCGTCTGATGGATAGGGGATACCCGAAAAAATTACTCAAACACTCCCTTAAAAGAGCTTGGTGGACCCCAAGGGAAACTCTGTTGGAGAGCAAAGCAAAGAAGATGGTTAATAGGCCAGTCTGCGTCACAACGTTTTGCCCTAACACACACCAACTTCGCAAACTGATCCTTTCAAATTGGCACCTGATCAAAGACCTCCATGAGGACTTTTCTACACCACCTCTCTTTGCGTACAAAAAAGAAAAAAGTATAGCAAATTTCATTGTAAGAGCAGCTTTACCTAAACAGCAGCCCCCTACCTTGAGAGGTCTGCTAGCCTTACCTCCAATCGTTGGGCATCACAGGTGCGGGTCTTGCATGTGTTGCGAACAAACCCTAGAGGGAGACGTTTTTAACTTTGACAGCATCAATTGGAAACATAATACATTCACAAACTGCAGAACCAAGAATGTCGTGTACGCCGTAACATGCCCTTGTCCAAAACTTTATATAGGAAAGACTACTCAGGAAGTACGGCAGCGCATCACTCAGCACAAGTCGAGGATTCGACGGAGAGTTGAAAACGCTCCGCTAGTAAGCCACTGGATCTCAATGACACACCGTGAGGAAGACTTCAAGTGGACAGTGTTGTCCAAAATTGAGAAAGACCCACGTGGGGGTGACCTGGAGAGGCTCTTGAGCCAACGAGAGGCTTTCCTTATCATGAAATTCAATACGACAACTAACGGTCTCAACGAAACAGCTGAGATCTATAGACCGATCACAACTTGAATATGCCCTTTATGACCGTCCTTACAGTAATGGATATAGTGCTACCACAATTGCGCAGCTTTTCAGAATTCGTTTCACCAAGTTCACCGTTTTTTTAAAAAAATGCCAGGTTGGCATCACTCCGGTAGAGAACTACATTTCCCATTTCTCCGTTAGAAGTAACTACAGTTCCCATGAGCCAAGGGCAGTTTTTTGACCCGGTGAAATCCATCGTATTCACTTCCGGATCGGGCTTGGTGTTCCTGACGCGGATGCACGGGCTCGCGGCACGCCGTCAATAGAGAGAAAACTAGGTAAGCGAAGTATTGACCCCCTTTTTTCACATCTTTTAATCTCCAGCGCCGTCAGAAATAGCTGAACATTCCTAATGGCGACGTCCTCTATTTTTAATTTCAGTTCACGTTAGGAGCAAAAGAAAAGGGACACGACTAATTAAAGTCGGAACAACGTTGGTACGAAAAATTACATCAGCCCATACGATGAGTCAGACTACAGATTGCAGGGTGAGCGAAAATTAGTGCAGCTGTTGTGGTGTCCGTTTTTGTTTGTTATGTCAAAGAAAGAATGACAATATGAGTGGGTACATTTTTGTGTTTGGTTTTCTACAGCTCCGGCTCTAGCTGGTAGAATCGTCTGAAGGCCAAAGCAGGTCAAGGTTCCATTCTGACACTTGTCCGTAAGGTGGGTGTGCTAGGCCGCTGGTGGGGGCTGGCTTGAGTTCTTAAACTGTCCACCGATCTAATTTGGTCTTTTTATTTATATTTATTTATTTTTTTTCGTTTTGTATTGCAGAAATTGATTGGTCCTGAGGAGAACCTCATAAAGATAGAGGTTCGAAACGCGTCGACCAGTCGGTCCTTCGCACATCCTCTTTTGAAAGCTCTGCCCTATATGCTTTTGTCGTTCTTTAACTGTATATGAAGAAAGAAAATGTTACAATACGCATAAACTGCGGATAACAATTTTTGTTAAGAGGGAGAGGTGTCAAAAGGACCGTTTTGTTTAGTGTATGTGAGTTTCTGGTATGAATGGATTGGCCAAGAATGCTTGATGATTGAATGAAAAAAACCGCTAGGGTATTGTCTAGTTTGTTGTCATTGCTTTTGAATATATTTGTATGTGTAATGTATAGTTTTTTGTAAATTATAATTGCTGTTCACACAAAAAATAAGAATATGAAATAAACAAAAGTGTTTTGAGTAACAGGCAATTCGTAAAGCCTTCCTTTCTTGTTTCACTTCATGATAGGTGTTTTTGAAAATAGTTTGTTGTCTAATAGATTTCAGTTTGGACAAGATGTTTTGTTGGTTTAATCTAGTGGCCGGAGGGCAGTATTGCACCAGCTGCTGGAAGAAGAATAGAAGGACTGGAGAAGAGGCAGCGAGGCACGTACCGCAAGGTCTGACTGATGCGCGATGGTGAGCGCACTGGAACGCGGCTAGACGCCGGTGGCGATACAGCACGGAAGAGGCACGGCGCAGGAATGCACCAGAAGCGCAGGAACGCGACAGAAGAGCAAGGAAGAAGAGACAGTGTGCCACAGGGATGCAGCACCATCCCACAGCGACAAGGAGGAAGAAGGAAAAACGGTGTCCAGCCACATCCCCCCAGCAAGGACTGCGCTGTCGCCGCATCAAGTGGAGCGAACCCTCGAGAGAACTAAAGGACTCAGAGCAGAAGTACCCCGGACGTGGAAAGCACTCTGCAGCGCCTACAGGAGAGGAACCCACTGAAGAGGATGGGCGCAGCAAGTATCCGACACTGGCGGGCAAGGATGCAGAGGCACACCCAGTGGCGCCAAGAAGCCACCACATCAAGAGATCACGGTACAAGGAGCAACGCTACACTGAAGATGTACCACGACGGTACGAAGATGAGCGTGCACCAGCGCCTGACAAGGCAGCAAACACAGGTAGTCACACGACGTGGCGCACCTCGTGAACACAGGTAGTCACACGACGTGACACACCTCGTCAAGCCGACCAGCCAAATGGTCGCACCACAAAGGTCAAGCCGACCAGCCAAATGGTCGCACCACAAAGGCCAAGCCGACCTGCCAAATGGTTGCACCACAGAAGCCAACCCGCCAGGGGTTGCAAAAGGAGGTAACCGACGCACGGGTCAGTGAAGCTACAGAACAAGAGTTCTGACGACAAGACCGAAGGTATCCTGACAGTGATCGGCAGCCCGGACCGTCAAGTGGTCCAGGAAGCTCAAGAAGAACGAAGAGGACCAAGAGTATGGCCCCACGAACTTCAACAACCAAAGTAACTGGTGAAAAGGAGAAGATGAAGAGAAAGTCACGACCCTAACTCGGAATGCTGAGGAAGATGGAGAGAGTGTTCTCGGACGAGGACAAGACCAGGGGGAACACGTGCAGAGTGCGCGCGCTGCATGGAGAAGCCTGGCCAGACCAAGAGGAGAAGAGAAACGGTCCAGAGTAGGTCGTGAAGCGAAGAGATGAAGATATCGGAGTGGCACGTTTGCCACTACAAGAAAAGAGGGAAGAAGATATCGGAGTGGCACGTTTGCCACTACAAGAAAAGAAGGAAGATGACATCAGAGTGGCACGTCTGCCACTAAAAGGAAAAGGGGAAAGAAAGAGATCTGAGTGGCACGGTTGCCACTGCAAGAAGAAGAAGAAGAAGTCAGAGTGACTCGACACCCTCACGGAGAAAAGAATCGAGGAAAGAGAGAGGAGTGTGGAAAGACTACTCACACCCTGAAGATAAGGAAGGCGACAAGTGCCAGAACATGGAGAGCAAGTCCTGTGAACACCCGTGGCACGGAGAGAAGACCATCTGCTTGACGATGCATTCACCATACCTGGGATCTGCAGAGGTGAGCAGGCCGGACCATTCGGAACATCCACCTTTGGGATCACGCGGACACTGGACAATGCCAGCCGTGGTGACTCAGGGGCAAAGGCCTCAGGGATGCCAGTGAGAGAGAGCATCCCCGCGACGAGAGATGGTCATCAGCCGCCCTTCAGTAAAGGTCCCAGGAGGATGAAGACATCGCGCGCGAAAGACAGGAGCCAACAGCTACCCTCCAGGTCTGACTGCGGAATCTGAGGTGAGACCTGTCGTCTCCTCCGCACCCGCACTTATCGGCATGGGAGTAACACGATACAGGACACTCAACCCAGGCCAGATCTGATGAAGAGGGCCTCAGGGATATCCCGTGGCAGGGGAACACCTGCGAGATGGGCATCCTGGTGAGAGGGGTGTCTTGCGAACAACCCGTCTTTTGCCAAACAGAATACACGCCACAGATGAAAAGAGGACAGGACGGGAAGATGAACGGCAACATCTAGCGGTGAACCACAAGAACTTCAACTGCGTTTGTCGCCATGGAAATAAAGTGAAGAAAAGACTGTGAGTACAACTTCAAGGCAGAGTCGTCAACAGACTGGATCCATCGAGCACCCAGGCTGGTGCCACAGTGAACTGGTGGTCTCCGCGACAGGAAGAACATCGTCCGCGACAGGAAGAACATCGTCTGTGACTCCAAGCAGCTGAAGCGTGAGCGACTCTGCAGAAGTTTGGTCACTGTATTACATCTGTGTATATCTTTCTTTCTCCCCTAGGTTGAACTTTGACTCTGGGTTTTTGTCATTAAAAATTGGGAGGAATGTAGTGTCCTAGTATGGACACGTTCTAGTGTTCATGCATGTGTGTAATACTCTTTACACCCACCCACCACCTACGTCACTGGGTCAGGTGACGAGGGTAATAAAAGGGCCGAGCGCACGTGCTCGGCCAGTTCCCTACTACCCCAACTATGTGTCTGTGTCCGTTACTGCCGCCGAGCATGAGGGCCTAGGGCCCAACATAACACTCCCTCCCCTCCTGTAGCCAATCACAACGCTGCAATGGCAGCGTTGTGATCGGTGCGGAGTCCCGGACAGCACCCAGCCGGGCACCTGTTGGGAGGCCATTTTCTCTATGTAGGCTGCATGCAGCCTACATAGAGAAAATGTAGAGTGCGCATGACTGCTTTGGTCGCCCCAGGGCCAACCAAGCAGTCACGGCACTCAGAGTGGTGAAAGACACTCCTCCCGACCCGCCCACCCCCAACCAGGCATATCCTCCCGCCCACACCCAATCAAGCATACCTTCTGCCCTCTGCTTTCTTGCAGCACGAGAAGCAGTAAATACAATGGTATTTAAAATGCCATTTTATTTTCTGCTTGTCGCACTCCTACACCCTAATGGAGCGGCCGCTAGTAACTGGGAGAGATGTTTTTTTACCATCTTCAAGAAAAAACTTCTGCTTTATAGAAATAGGTCATACATACACCTGTAAGTAGAATGTAGCATGCTCACTTCCAGGAAGAGAGTCATATGTATTAATTTCATCATTGCATGACAAGTCAACATAATGGGAGAAACTGTATAAGCCAATACACCTGGAAGAAAAGACCGTGACAAATTCCAAGGGGTAATGAAGAAGGCATCAAATTACAAAGAGGTGCTTTTGCCCACATTACACTAGTTGTGTTCTTGTTGTAATATGAGTCAATACCGGTGACAGTCTGTAGCACTAAAGTACAAATCTGTATACCTGGAAGATGAGCTGGCGATGAAGATGAGGTGGAGAGAGCACATTAGAGCACTGTTTGCACCGTGCACTAATATACACATTGAATTTTACGGAGATCGTGGTTGTGTTCGCACACTGCACATGCTCTCCATGGGATCCCAATCTACTTACCTTGGGTGGTTCCTTGGGTCCCAAGCAATTCTATGTCCTCTTGACTGTGTATCAACTCGAGTCGTGATTCTTATACCACTTTCTTCATATATATTTTGGTCCCGCCCTGGGGCCCACTGTGTATTCTGTGCTACTTACATCATTTCTTCGCTATGTGTTGTGTGCATTGTATTTATCTCAGGGTAGGAGATTTATGTGTGTATTAGAGAGTACTGTATAATAAATACATCTTTTTATAAGTACATTGTGTGGTTCTTTTTATCCAATCTATACCTATAAGATTGCATACTGGTAAAACAAGCAGCTTTACACTCCTTCTGGACTAAGTCTTAAGGCTGCTCTCTACAGCTACCACTTAGAGAGCTTTCAAAGGTTGTCTAAGACCTCTAAACGAACTGTATGGGGTTGTCTGGACTGGTGCAAGGTGCCCACTTACATAAGAGAACATCATATACCAGGCCAGCCTCTCACAAGAAGTTTGGGTGAAATAAAGTATTTGTCCAAGATCAAATTTAAACGTACAAGCCATTTACACATCAGACACTAAACCGTTTTTACTTATATTAGTGCTTTGTTTTTACCTTGTTGTTCATTTTTCATATAGCAGAACCGACCTGAAGGTACTGGAGTGCTTTACATGAGCACCGATTACATTACACAATGTCACCACTCATTGTTTATAGGGAGATTAAGTTATTTTCCCAGAATCACAGGATGATGAGCCAACTCCAGGACTTGAAACTGTTTTCCCAGTTCTAAGTCTGCAACTCTGGCCCTAACACCACATCATGAGTATAGGGAAAATCAGTATTTAATTTTTGGCGCTAACAAAAACAGAGTTTTAGACTCTGTTTTTAGGTGCACTAATAATAGGTAAAATTGCCAAAAATGTCGATTCCTGTCACATGCTCCTATCTCCCTCTCCAAGAATTAAGGCCAAAGCTTTAAGCTTTTGGTGTCCGAGGTAATTCTTGGAGAGGGAGATTGAAGTGTGTGTGAAGGAAGACTGGTATCAAAATTGTAATGTTGGTAGCTTTACAAAGTGTTCAAACAAAAACAGTTTAAAACATGTTTTTCCCAAGGCTATTTCTCACTTTCACCCCAAAAAAATTGTCCTTGCCTTTCTTCATCCTGTGTCAGGAGCACACCATAGCAGGCAGAGGCCTTTTGAGTTATTTGAGTTATTTTAAGCACCCAAAGCAGGGCATTCTGTAATTCCTGCTGCATCCTGTGGAATCGGGTTTCTGGATGCTTGAATCGGGAGGCGGGAGACTAGCCTTCAAATCGGTAGTCTCCCGCCTGAATCGGAAGGGTTGGCATGTATGTACTATCATTTCCAATCAGAAACCGTTTAGGCGGTTAGCAGAGTCAGACAATGTTGATTATTACTAACAAACCACGCCCTCTGCAATTTCAGTACCGCGGTGCACACAGCTCTGTTAGTGTACCTCAATTCTGACCTGCCGCATCCTCTGCCATTTCAGTTCAAGGGGAGCTTAGCTCTGGAAGTGTACCTCAATTCTGATATGCCATACACTCTGCTATTTCAGTATAGGGGAGCACAGCGCCATCCTCTCCTATTTAATTTCCTGGGCGCTCATAGCTCTGTCAATGTAACTCAGTCTTGAACTGTTGCACCCTCTGTTATTTTTGTCCTGATCCACATGCAGGCCAACCTCAATCCAGACCCGCCTCACCCTCTGCTCCTACAGTAGTGGGACGCCACAACTCTGCCAACGTGTCTCAATGCGGACGGGCCACACCCTCTGCTATACAATATGGGGCACACTCAGTTGAACCAATGTATCTCAATCGGGCCTTGCACACCATCTGTTTTTACAGTACACCAACACGCACCGCTATGCCAAAGTACCTCGATCCAGACCTTGTAGACCCTCTGTTATTACACTAATGGGGCATGCTCAGCTCTTCCAATGTACTCCAATCCTTACCTGCCACACTGTGAGCTATTACAGAATTAGGGCTCACTTAGCTCTCGCAGTGCACCTCTATCCAAACTTGTGTTACACTTGGCTTTCACAAACACATATTCTCTCCTCCCTCAGTTCTGCCCTGTGGCAACTCATTCTAATACATGGTGATACCCACACACAGCTCCCCAATGCACCTCAGTCATAAGCTACATCTGGTTCACTACTCACTCACATAGACTCACCTCCTAATGTGTGCTGATCTTGACACACCTCCCTCACTCAAAACACATTACAGAAACACTGACCAACCAGAAAAAAGGCAACACAGCACATACAAATACATATTCCACTAACAGTTGCATCAGAATAAAAATGCAGATCACCAGTGCACACACTGCAGCAACAAAAACACATATATCTGAGGTATCGCACTATAAAGGCGAGACCTATTGGCTTTGCCAATGCTTGTTAATACATATGTCACTCCTAAGGCAGACCCTCGCCCAAGGGTAGGTTGCAGTGAATTTAGAAAATTGGACATGTACTTTTCAGTTGTTCATGACCTGTTAGTGAAAAACTCATAAATTCATTTTTCACTACTGCAAGGCCTATTTCTCCCATAGAATAACATTAGAGTTACCCTATTACATTTTATAAGTGTTATTTCCAAATGAAAAAAGATAACTGGTTCAAGTTTGGTGTCCTAGAATCCTAATATAAAATCCTAACTATGGTGACTTTAAATTACAATACTGAAAATGCCACTTTTACAAACTTGGTGTTTTCTTGCCTTAGCCACATGGTGCCTTGCAGCCTGTCTATGGTCACATGACTGGGTGTAGTTGCCATATGGGCATTGCATATTCCACCTAGACAGTCACACACAAAGGGGGCTTAGTTGTGACTGGATAGGCCATCACTTGCAGGGCGGGAGAGAGTATCTGAGCCCAGCCTTACTTACACCTAAATTGGCTGTGTTCAGTCTTCACACAAAGGGCTGCATACCTCCTGTAGTTAATCTGGGGCCAGGGCAGGAAAGGCAGGTAATCTGTGCACTTCAAAGGCATGCCCCTAGAAGCTTCTCCCCACTTTAAAAGCACAACTGTGTTTAAAGGAAGGACCTCAGATACCACCACTTCCACTTCAGTGTACGTCTGGACTGGTAGCTACTCTGCCACGAAGAAGGACTGTTGTGCTGCTACACGGACTGCCACTCTGCTGGGCTACTGCTCTGAAGGAATCGCTGGTCTGACACGCTGGCTGCTTCCCTCTTGCCTAGGTTAAAGGACTGGGCCTGCATCACTTGAACCCAGAACCCAGAGTAATTCCAAGGGATAGTTGGCTCACCTCCTAATCTAAAGCCTCAGGAACATAACAGGCTTCCAACAACTTTGCATCTGCACCTGGACTCTCCCATCTGTGAGCGTACCCTGCCAAGTGGTGTCACCCAGCCCTGGACCCATGGAAGTGGGCTTATGGTGTTTTGCCAGCCTCTGTGAATCCAACAGAACCTACACAACACTTCTAATGTGCAACCCCAAGAAGAACTCACACATTTCTTCTGCTGCACGATTGAACCCATCGCAAAGGCTCACATCACCAATGCATCCCGCATTACTTTCGGGACCACCACTGTGCGCCGCATCCTCAGCGCAGCCCCCATATCTCTCGTCAAAGGCAGCCTTGCAGTTTCACAGCACTTTGGAACCAACACATTGCCCTGACAGTGCACCGCATCCCCGATGCCAGACTTCACATCGCAAACCCCGCTGATAGTATCCTCTATGCAACAGCACTTCAGCCTCGCCGCGTCTTGGAACTGACACTTCGCCTCAGCAGTGCAACGCATCCACGACACAGACCCCCCCAACACTCCACAAACCAGGATTTAAGGTACTCTGTTCAGCAGGCCAAACTGATTCCCTGAAGCCATTCGACGCTCCATCAGAGTCGGCCTGAACTTGTGACTTTGTCCCGGTCCAGTTCAACCAGATATCCACAGTTGACACTTTACGCCTTTTGGCACTATTTTCTCAAAAAATTTCAAAATTCAATATCTCCAGTTCTACTGATTAGATTTTTCTCATTTTGGTCTTGTTAAATTTTTTTAAATAAAGCTCTAATTTGCTAGCCTGGTGTGGGTTTTTTTGTGTGATGTTTCCAATGTTTCACTGTTTGAAGTGTTGCACAAATGCTTTACACATTGCCTCTAAGTTAGGCCTTACTGCTGTGTGCCAAGCTACCAGGGTTTGAGCACTGCTTCATTTGAGGTTTGCTGGTGCCTTACCCTGAATAGGATTGTGGTTGCTGCTTGACCAGGGCTCACCCCCCAGTCAAAAAGTAACCCAATTTCTAACAAATCCAAACCCAAATGAGCAAAACAGAGGGAAACTTAATAAACAAATCAATTGAAAATGACAAAAATCCAATTAGGTCTTGTTTCCACTGGTCAGCTGAGTACTTCCAAGAAAATCTCTCTTGCAGCTCGTTCAGGCCCTGTAGCCTACAGGAAGGTTTTTACCTGTGAAAAGGGTCCATTTTGGCAGGTCAGATTACCATTTTTACACTACTACAGTCAGCCTACAATGGTAGGCAAGAAACTATGTTTTCACTGCCACTGTAGCGGATGGCACAATAGGTGGAGCGGTCCACTAATGACATTTAAATTTCAGGCCCTGGGTAAACTTTGTACCATATTCTAGGGACTTATAGGCAAGTTAGATATGACAATTAGGAGTATGACATTTCAACTTTGTTAGAAGGGGGAATATAGACACTTTACCACAAGTGGGGTACAGTGCCCCAAGTTCTAAAGCCAGCAAAATATTGGGTCCTAAAAAGTAAAATATCCGGGCTGACCACGCAGAAAAGACGAATTCCCTACATGCACCTATTTAACACCTGTGCTATAGATCAGCTGCCAGGCCAAGGTTGCCATTTGTCAACCTGTTCTTCTATATTCTTATATCTACAACAATGGGATAATGCCCCAGGAATTTGATGTGGGTTATGAGAGTGATGTCCTTCTATTATTCTGGCCACAGCATCACACACCACTTGTTTCCTAGAACTCCCCTGAATCAGTAGCAACCCGTCCCCTGCCAAAGTGGCGGGGCGGGTCAGTGGAGGGAGCTGGAGAGGTGTCGGGGGAAAAATTTATAATAACATTAAAAAAAACTTACCTGATTGCCGCAGCTGGACTTTCTTTCGTCGTCTGGACACATGCTCCCAGAATGCACTGCGGCCAATCCTAATGCTGCATGAGAGCAGCGTCAGGATGGGCCTGAGTCCTGGGACTTTGCTTTCTCCAGCAATGCAGCTGGGGCTGGAGAAAGCTTCACTGCGCATGAGGGTTTGGTCGGCCTGAGACGGCCTGCCAAACCTTCATGCGCAGAGACGGGAGTGCACTACTACTCGCTCACCACAGCGTCATCCCCCTGGACCCTCACCCAAGACTTGTCAGAGTCCTGGGGGCAGGTCCAATAGGATTAAAATAAAACAATATTAAAATGGTTTTAAAACTTATTTTATTATCGTTTTATATGAGAGTGGCGGCGCTCCGCCGCCCTAATGGAGGGGCCGCCGCTTCCCTGAAAGCAATGCTCATTCATGCATTGATGTAGAATTCTAGATCACTGCTGCTCGTTTCCCCACCTCTCCACGAAGACATTCCATTCAACCTACTCACTCCTGCATGAACTTGTCCCATACTGTCAGATCATGCTTGGGGTCTCTTTGCCAACATCAAAAGCTTCATGCCTCAAATTAGTTGACTTTCCTGTGAGACGTCTTGAAAACGGTTGGACCAGTGAAATTACCTTAGTGGCAGAATTTAGCTGACCAATGAGTAAGGGTAGCTGTTCAGGGTATTTTTTGTGTCTGACCTATAATATCTCTTTGCTTCCTTGAAAACCTTCACCGTATCCATCCACAACCTAGAGGCCTGTTTGACAACGACAATTCCAAAATCGAGGACTTGCAAAACAGTTCCCAACCCACCCTGTCAATGACAGCCTATACACAATCCATGAGCAATGACCTGTCACTATAGAATTATCCTTAGGTGATGGATGAACTGGTACCAATGATCTGAAATCCTCCATCATTCACCCTTTCCTCTACCATAACCTTCACTGCTGCAGCAAAAGACATATGAGGGGCTGTGCAATCCCGCATTTTAATTTGCAATTTATTTTTTAGAGTAATATATGACATACAGTACATATAAATGAATAATCTATGTCCATTAAATTTGAAACGTTGGACCTTATTCAGAATTTGGCGGACGGGATACCCTGTCACAAACCTGGTGGATGACCCCGACACTGTATTACAAATCCATTGTATCCTGAGGGACTTGTTAGGTGGTGGATGGGATATTCTCCACAGTTTGATGGAGTATCCCATCTGCCAATCCCTTAGCGTCCCTGTTCCGTAGGGATGCAACATCAGAAGGGCTTCCAATAAAGGGTTTGAATTTGTTCGTACAAACAAAAGATATTTCATAGTCAACTTTGATTAAGTATACGTAATAATTATTCCTTATCACATATTACCCATTCGAGCAGAGGTACACAGAGCTACCTTACACGAAGTACCCTAGCATTCTAGTAGTCTCTGCACCACTGAAGCTTTGAACCCACATTTCTCAAGGTGATTCTATGGCTTTAGAACTAGCCATCTCCCTCCTCAGGAGTGGAAGCCAGAGCTGCCTTGGATACCGCCCGCCCCCCTTTGTGGTCGCAGGTTCAAATCCTGACATGTTCTCTTAGCCTGTCATCCTTCTGATGTTGATAAAAATGAGTGCCATTATGTTGGGTATCAATTAAGATCTGTTATTCTGTGCCTAGATGCATTTTTTGGTGAACGTGCACTTTACAAAGGGTTAGGTTATCAGATTTTGTTGGTCAGTTTTGTATTTGGCGACTGTCAATCACCTATGACCATCCTCTAACCATTTGTTCCACTGGTTTTGTTTAAGCCAGTTGATGGTTTATACCTCATTTGCAATTGAAAAATGAGTGTTTTGTACTTACAGAATGTTTTTGGACCTTTGCAATCACGTGCTACCCTCAACCGTGAATCACAGGGGAGTTCATATGGTGATGTTATCGGCGTTTGAAAAGAAAATAACGCGGAATATCTTCCCCCAAAAAATTATAATCACCTATACAAGTGAGAGGTTGTATCCATTTGACTCCAGTCCATCCTTTCTTTTCCCCCTCAAGGGCTGCACTGATCTACCCTAAATTACAACACACTCCCAGCACTCCACAACACTCTCAAGGGCAGATGACGCGCTGAGAACTGAGAGCACCTGCACTTTTCATGTTAATATTTAACATTGTCTTGTGGCGTCTACTCATTTGAGAGAGTTCTTTTGCAAAATTCACCATTCAGTAGTGACCATCGATTTACAAAGCAATGCCCCTCTGCTCAACCCATGTGAAACCTGTTTAAAACACTAGGAGGCCCAACTGGGTCTCCCACGACCCAACTGTGAACATGAGAATTTATTTGCGGTGTGAGAACCCTCAAAACCCCCCGTGAAGCTATGCCCCTAGAAGGGTGCTGGAGAAATGGAGGCAAAGGGTGACATTGTTAGCATAGGCACTGGAAGTAGGGGTGGTTGAAGTGATGCAGCTCTCACAAAATAACCATGCTGGAGTTCAGAAGGTGACTGTGCAATAAAGAATCCTCTACATTTTGTTTTCATTGTGTCACAGCGTTCAAAGACAGGGGTCAAATGTCAGGTTATGTCTTCTAATTGCTGATTATTCTTTTACCATGGAGATTGGTGTTTATGTTTCTTTCTCAGACTGCTAAGTGAGAGCATTTTCTAAAGCAAACTTTGTTGCAGTCTTGCTAGGGTACAGGGAATGTGAAAATAAAGGCTGTAGGATGGCATTTATTTTCTAATACACAACAAAATGTGCATAACTGTAAAGGAACTGTGCTAATCAATCAGAATATATCAATTTTTATTGATGGGAAAATATAATATGTTTGCCTTCCTATCAGAAGAGCGAACCCAACTCTCTCTGATTCTTTTTTCCTCCTCCTCGCTCCCTACTATTTTTTAAGTGATAGAGTAGTCAGCGTATGCTCCGCTATGGCTTCCCAGTGAGTTGAGCTTTTGGACCGTATACCATACTTAATGTGAGGAAACATATGTGTTCTGTGGTGTGGTTGTGTGACCTCACCGTGAAATACACTCACAATATTATCTTGGGTGCAGTCAGGCTTATTTGTAAACCTTTAGCTCAACCCTAGGTGGCTGTGGCTTTGAGCAGTCAGGCTTAAACAAAGGATCACATGTAAAGCATGTAGAAGTACCAAAACAATCCAACAAGAAAGTCACACGAATTGAAAGCGCAAGCAAAGCACTTGTTTGTATTTCTGAAGTATGATGGAAACCGAATCTTCAATACAAACAAAACAAATAGAGCCACTTGGTGAAAAGCAAACGGCAAATATCTGTGCAACTCATTTTCCAGACATTATCGTTTATTGCTATATAGGTTTATCAATGAAACTGAATGTCTGTGCAAATTTAGTGTCAATTTCAAAGAAAATGTGCTGTCTGTAAATGACTGAGTATGTCCACACCATGCTCTAGTGATATATGGGTGACAGTGTGCTCCGACATGCACCAGCAGATATCCCAAAACCTTACCATAGGGGTGGATCATTTGATAAGCTTGTTCTCAGTGTGATGCATTTGCATTATGAACAGCCCCTATTGCTTCAGTCACATAACATTGATGGCAACACCCACACTCTGAAAATTGTTCCAGTACTTCTGATTGTTAGTGAGAAGGCGCTCCCTTCCGATTTAAGGGGAGTTTGATCGCACAATGAAAATGAAGCGTGTGTAAGTAAGAAGTCTATTGTCACTCCAGTGGTGTGTTGTGTTTGTTGCAGCAGCTTTGTGCACTGAGGGGCCTATTTACGAGGTGGTTTGTGTCGCTCTTGCACCACACAACGAGGTGCAAGAGTGACACAAACCTTAAGTCTCATTAATGGAGCCATGCAAGGCCACTTTGCGTGGTCCTGAGTGGCTCCATAAATCTGGGGTAGGGCAACGCAGCACAAATCGCTGCATTGTGTTACTCTGCCCTGGGAAGGCGTTCCCTGGGTGTTGTGTGGGTGTTTCCATGCAACTCCCATGGTTTTTGACGCATTCTCAGATTTACCAGAACTGGTGAATCTGGAGAAACGCTGCAAAGATATGCCTTCCAAGGAGACGCGTAACGAGGAGAAATATATTTCTTTCTTCCTCTTTCTGCTGCATTCTGCAGCACGCATACATAGAGGAAGATGCCTCTCGGGATAGGTTTTGTGCACGAAGGTGCCCCTTCCTACAAAAACACATCCTGCGTGCAATGCAGGCTTCCTTGCGCAATGGTGCAAGGGTACATGCGTTGGTGCTAGTCTGCCATAAGGGTGCCAGCGCAGAGGAAAGGGCAGGAATGCACTGTATTGTCTTAAATACGGCGCATTCCTGCCCTTTCCCTGTCACACTGTGCAGCGCAGCAAGGTGACTTGCTGCACTGCGCGACAGTTTCCTAAAAGGGCCCCTGAGAGGATGTATGATGTAACAACGCGTACCATTACAACGCGGTATGTTACATCGCGGTTTTAACAACGCAAGTCGCTACATCGACTTGCGTTGGAGGGCGCTGGACATAGGAATAGTGTGAATTACTATTCCAACTCCAGTCTACGTACAGTAGGGAAGGTGTTGGAAAGTAATTCACACTATTCCTTATCCTACAGCGCCCTCCAGTGCAAGTTGGTGTAACGACTTGGGTTGTTAAAACCACGATGTAACCATACCGCGTTGTAATGGTTGCGTGGTAAAGGATGTTTCCCCCCTGAGAGTCAGCAACCGATGGACTGTGTGCTCCTCGTGATAAGCTTCAGTGGTCATTTGGGAGTGTCATCTCTGCAGAACTGCAACAGGGCAGGGTCTGCACCTCACAGCTCGGGGGCAGAAAGGGCCCAGTGCACGCCTCTCTCCTCAGATACGAGGGACAGCCTCTGTTATCTCACTGCGTTCTCAGTGACACGAGCCACAGGGTGCATCAGGGGCGGCGCTGTACAGTCCAGTTAAGCTGTAGTAATCCAGCAGCCATAGAACCATTAGATCTGCTCTAAGGGAAGCAACTCAATATTCAGTCTTTTTAAAAAAAATACATTTTTAGGTCTGGCGTTAGTTAGACCTTTCGATTTTACTCAAATGAGATGTATAATACAGGTATAGGGGCTTTGAGCCAGCTCTTTTCATCCATTTGTCTGTTTCTGTGTCATTCACATTTCTTTCTGCCCATTTCACATACAGTAGAGGGCGATGGGTCACCCCACGCCAGCCCTTGTCTGGCTTCACTGTGGGCGATGGCATCCTTGAGCGTCACAAGGAAGGCATCCGCACACAGAGGAGATTCCTGCAGTGATGGGCCCTACTGCGGCAACATATACTTTTTAAGTCCATATTATATCTTTTTTATCTTTGATAATTTTTTTAATATATTGGAGTGGGCCCAGAATCTGCCCCAACACAAGATTAAAAATGCCATGACAAAACAAACATTGACAAAGCTAAATGGGTAATAGCAACGCCAGCCCTAATGGCTTTTCGAATGCGTTCATTTTGAAGGCCGCAACCACTAAAAAAGAGTCATACTGAGCCTATAACTTAACATATACGCCTGAAGCTAGCCCTTGTGCTGACTAGGAGTAGTTAACTGAGCCTCTTTCCATAAAATCCTACTTTAAAAAGCATTCTAATTTTTCACTTAGTAATGTACAACTCATATTTATGCTGAATGAATTTCATAAGCTGTTGTTTATTGCAATACACTTTAAAAATTAACCCTGGGGTATTTCTGCTGTGTATCTCGTTCTCCTTTGCGACAATGCTGTCAGAAATAGATCTGGTGCACGGATTGGCATAGCCCCGGGCAAAATTACAATTTGCCCTTTAGGCGCTCCCCTGTCCGCATGTTTTATGTTATTTTATGTCCTCTGGCAGACTGTCGTTGGCTCTTAAATGGTTTCATAAGGCAGCTGCCTGCAGCATCGGTCCTGTCCACATCCAAACTTCTGCTAATGATGTGCGCATACCTCCGCATGTTTTATGTTATTTTATGTCCTCTGGCAGACTGTCGTTGGCTCTTGTAATGGTTTCATAAGGCAGCTGCCTCCAAACGAGTTAAT
This sequence comes from Triturus cristatus, assembly GCF_964204655.1. Taxonomy (NCBI): domain Eukaryota; kingdom Metazoa; phylum Chordata; class Amphibia; order Caudata; family Salamandridae; genus Triturus; species Triturus cristatus. The sequence goes on from NC_140593.1 coordinate 821,560,609, forward strand.
GCAGCATCGGTCCTGTCCACACCCAAACTTCTGCTAATGATGTTCGCATACCTGCAGGTTCGTCGAGATTGCCCTGCCTTGTCTATGACTTTTGTACGTACTGAATACGAACGTAGGGTTCGGTTTTACCCTACATTTTGTGTTACATTTTGCATCAAGCTTTTTCCATGGTATCCCTCTCCGCTATCCTCACACTCCCAAATCCTGAAAAGCCCTCTCATTACATTCCGATTCCCACACCTCGGCTGGGGTACAGCATCCCTGCAAAAGCCATGGTGGTGTTTTTAACCAATTACACATCTCCTGTCATAAGGTTTGGTAGTCCTGTTTATGATTAACCAAGAACCGCAAATATCTCACGTGTTCACTTTCTAATTGAAACGTTTACAGTTTCAAAATGTCTCCTAGATCTTTATGAAAAATGAGGTGCAAAAATTGACAGTTCTCAACTGGGACTGGTGCTCCATTAAATCCTTTGTAAGTTGGTGTCTTATAATTAGGCCTGGGCTCAATTTTCGTTCCGTTTGCGGAAATTGCGATAATTTGACATTTTCGCGTTCCGCGGAAAGCGCGAAAATGTAAAAATTTCCGCATTCCGCAGCTTGGCGATAATTTGTTTCTTGCTCGCGCTGTAAAATGATACATTCTCGCGCGCGCGCGATCGCCTTACCTGAATCCCTGCGTTCGCCGACAAGTTTTCTTGATCCGGTCGCGTTCTCCATGAGATGTTGTATTGTTTTTAGCCATTTGCGCTGTCTCGCGACAGTTCACGCCCGCAGTGACGTCATGCGTCGCGTGATCACGTCTTTCTTCTCGCGATCATGCACCACGAGACAACTGAAAACAAGATGGCCGCGCCCGCGAGCAACCACATGGGTAAGTTGGCGACCCGCAACCATGCAGAAAATCTCGAGAACATGCGGGAAAAAAACTTCCGCATCTTCGCGATATTTCCGCTTGTTTGCGATAATTTTAAACATTTTCGCGATAATTTGCGAAAGTCACTTTCGCAAATTCCGCCCACCCCTACTTATAATGCGACTAGAGATGAGCACAAGAGGGTGCCAAAGTGTAACAAGCGGCCTCAAAAACACTTTGTTACGAGAAGACTGGGAGCACCAACATGACAAAATGTGATTTTGTCTGCAATCTGAAAATCATTGAACCAAAACTGTATAGGTGTAGCAGTAGTAGCATCGCAGTGATATCACAGTGACAGAGCAGGGAAGATGAACAGTAGTGTAACATGTTAGCTTTGCAATCACAACCACACACATAGGGTTTTTTTCAACACAAGCAGTTATGTGTGGCCTAGTGGTTAAGCTCTTCCACTTTCATTGCGTATAATATTTGTTTGAGTGCTGGTGTTTCCATGAGCATTTGTTTGCATAAGGTCTGGTGCATTAAAAAATTGTAAGATGTAAATTAAAAGTTGACTTTCCTATTTGTTGATACTCTCTATGCCTCTCTGTCTGAAGTCCTCTTCCTTATATATGCCATGCCTGAAGAGCAAAGCCAACTCTCTCTTTCTCCACTTCTTCCTCCTCTGCTCTCTCTCTCTTTTTCTGTCATTATAAAGTTGTCAGTGTGTTCTCACCTAGGGCTTCACAGTGACTTGCACTTTTGGGCCGGGTGATATAGCAATATTTTGAAGCTGCCCAATGAAGAGTAATGTATGACCCAGTGGTTAGGTCTAAGGGGCATATTATCAAGGGTCATATCGCCGCTTTTTCGGCTTTAAAAGCCAAACAAGCAGCAAGATTTCTATCGCACTATAAACAAGCTCACGCTAACCCTTGTTTTCGCGCGATGGCTGCTGTATTTTTATCGCCCGGCATGCTATCGCTAATGACATGCAAAGTAGGTGTTCCTGGGTAAAACAGCATAGGAGAACCCACTAACATGGCTTCGTGGTATTATCAAGCCGGCAGCGGACCCGCGAAGTGAGTTTAATAATCGCGCTAAGCCCCCTTTATCGCAGGAATTCAACTCCTGCTTTAAAGTTGACTTAGCCATCTTAGTAATGGGAGGTGGATTGCAAGGCTGAGACCACGGGAGGGTATTAGCAAGGTTTCCATTATCTCCCAAAATATCGCAGCATTTCCTGTGCTATTCCCGCTTTTTGCTGCTATCGCTGGATTTCCTATCGCCTTTGAGATAATCGTTGATAATAACGCGCTAACTCGGCGAGGAAATCCAGCGATAGCCAGCGATAGAATAAAACGTGCTAAGCGCGCGCTGCGATATTTATCACAGTATGTTGATAATATGCCCCTAAGACTCTCTTTGTGAAGGGTAAGTACTCCAGTCTTGGTGCTTCCATTGTCATATGTTCCAATATGGACTTGTACATTGCAAAGAGTACAAATGACTTGAGCTTTTGGACTGAATGTCATAGTTATGTTTTAACTTTGTTTAGCAGAGAGCCAAGTGTGGTCTTGTAGTGAAGGTCTTAGACTCTAACTGTGAAAGTTAAGAGTTCAGCACTTGGTGTTTCCATGGTCATGTGTTCCTATAAGGTCTGGCACATTGAATTAAAAGTCAATTTTCATTGATGGTCAAATATTATTTTTCTTATATTATGTTATGCTATCTGATTTTGTAAACCGAGTGGCTACCCAAACGCGGGCTTCCCAGCGCTGAAGGCATAGTAATGGCGAAATGGTACAGTGCCTAGATGAACAGATGGGTCTTCAATTGCTTTCTAAAACTGGTGAGGTTGCAGTTGACTCTCAAGTGTATGGAAAGAGGATTCCAGAGCCTGGATACCACACTCGAGAAAGACCGCCCTCCACTTCTGGCCCTTTCCATTCTAGGGATGGCCAGGAAGGAGCAGTTGTTTGACCTCAGATCTCGCATGCTCTTAAGTGAGACGATTAGATGGCTTGAAATGCGTGGGCCCCGGGCATATTTTATCTTATGTGCTGTGTGCAGAGCTTTGAATTCTATCCCTCTCCTTACTGGTAGCCAGTGGAGACTGGCCACCACTGGGCATGCAGATTGTGATTTAGGGACGTTTAATAAAACGTGGGCTGCAGCATTTTGAATAATCTGCAACATGTTTACAACATAGGGCTGCCCAGGTAGAGCATATTGAAATACTCAAGTCGGACACAAGTCGTGTCGGACCCTGTACCGCAATTCTTCATGTTCAATCGAGAGCCATTTAAGTGTCTTCCTCAATGCTATCAGCAGACCGCAACATGTCCCTTCCTAATTTTTAGCCTGGGAGACCATAGTGAGATCTGTGTCCAAGAGAATTTCAAGGCTCTTGACTTCTGATGTAGGGACGGCTAATTACCCTGGCATAAAGACCAAATGAAATGGCCCCAGAGAGATGGATTATTCCCCACTACCATAACCTCAGTTTTATTTAATTTAAGGGGACTAATTGACCTGTTCCAGACATGTTTTGCCGCAATTTTTCTGATGTTGAGTGTAAAAGTGACAATTTGAGTGTCATCAGAATATGACACCATAGTGAATCTAAATGAGCAGATGATGTCAGCTAAGGGCCATACATATATGTTGAAAATCGTGGGGCTCAGGAAGGAGCCTTGAGGCCCACTACACTTAAGCTGCTGAACCTCTGACAGATAGGAGCCTTCCCTGACCTAGAAGCTCCTATTTTCAAGGAAAGAGGTCAGCCATTCAAGTACTTTTCCCGTTATCCCGAGCGCCTCCAGTATACGTTGGAGGATAAGGTGGGATACAGTGTTGAAAGCTGCACTCGACTCAAGGAGAATGATCGTAGCAGGTCCCCCATGGTACAGGGTTTTTCAAAGATATTCCGTGGCTAACAGCAGGGCTGTTTCGGTGCAATAGCCTGGTTTGAATCTGGTCTGCATCACCTATAACCGATTGTGGGGCTCCAGAAAAGAGGTCAGGTCTCTATTAACCCCTTCGCTGCTAGGCCTTTTCCCCCTCTGTGCTAAGCCTTTTTTGGCTATGTGGGGTAGTTCGCCCTTACCCCCTGTAACTTTTTGACCACATAAGGTATCCACGCCAAATTTGCGTCCTTTTCTTACAACATCACGGGGTTTCTAAAGATACCCAGGGTTTGTGGATTCCCTTGGAGGGGACCCAGAAATTAGCCAAAATACAGCTAATATTTGTATTTTTGGTGAAAAATGAGAGAAAAGTGCTGCAAATGAAGGCGTCTGGTTTTTCCCCTGCAAATGGTATCAGCAAAGGGTTTGTGGGGCTGAAATCACCATTTTCTCATCTTTCAGGGACTGACAGACTTTGTCAGAAAACCAACATTTTTTACACAGTTTTGGCATTTTACTGGGACGTAGCCAATTTTTGCTCTTTTTTTGTGCTTTCAACCTTCTTCCAGCTCATAGTAGAAATGGGTATGAAAGCAATAATTGATCCTATCAAGCTATACATTTTAGAAAAGTAGCAAAAATTCTGAATTCAGCAGGGGGTCATTTGTGTAGCTCCTTCAAGGTTTCTTTATAGAAACTAACAGTTGAAAATAGAAAAAATTGCAAATGATTTGAAAAAACAGCCGTTTGTGCTAATATTTTCACCTGTAACTTCTTCTAATTATGACAGATGTTTGAAAGCAATATACCGTTACATCCGCTGGACCTCTCTGGTTGTGGAGATATATAGGACGTGTAGATCCATGAAGAACCCGAGGAACCCAGAGCCAATAACTGAGCAGCGTCTTCCAATGGTTTTAAAAAAATATATATATTATTTTATTTTTTTATAAATCTTTTTTATTGAAATCAAGGCATGACAGATGGAAAAACCACATTACACATACATTGGCAATATTGTTAATCTACAAATGGTACTCGAGACATATTGATCACGAAACAGTAATGACAGTCCCCATTGAAACATATTCAGGTCCCATTTACAATATCTTCTCTCGATTTTGGAGGTTCACATATCTCTCCCCTGTGAATGTTCCATTGCCCCCAAACTTGCGTCCATTTATTTGGGCACCCCCTGGCTTCGTACATAGACTTTTCCGTGACCATACACCAGTCCATATTTCTACCCCATTCCTCGATACTCGGTGGGCTCTGAGCCCTCCACATTCTCGCAATGTTACGTTTTGCCACCATCAGCCCCATGGTAACCCATATTCGCTCCTTGGAATTTAGGTTGGTTGGGCCCCAGACGTTTAGGAGGGTCAATTTAATGGTACAATCAATCTACTGTTCCAACACTTCTTCCATAAGGTTTGCTACCGCCTCCCAATAACTCTGGATAGTCGTACATTCCCAAAGAGTTTGGACAAAGGTTCCCTCCTGTCCACACCGCCTTACACAGCCACCATCTGAGCTATATCCCATGCAAACCAATAATGACCCAGACAGATAGGACCTGTGGAGAAGCTTCAACTGCACCAGACGAAGCCTGGAAGAGAGAGCCACCTAATGGGGGGTGGCCACCGGCGCCAGCCACTCATCATCGTCCAAACCCGCTACGTTGTGATCCCATTTAGCCCTCAGGTGAGTTAGGGGATCCACCATGTTGTTAATCGTTTTTCTGTAAATGAGTGATATGGCCTTCTTTGGCAGGTTGCCATCTAGAACTCTATCCTCGAGTGGGGTGGACTCTGGGAGTTCACTACCTTTAGGGAGAACCGCAAGTAAGGCATGTCTAAATTGGAGAGACCGGAAATGTTCCGATTGCGCTAACTCATATTCCTGCTGCAGCCAAGGAAAAGGGACCACCCTACCTGATTTCCACAAATCACCCACCTTGGATATACCTATAAGGTCCCAGCGATCAAAGCCCCTCGAGCGAATCAGCCTGCCCAATTGCTCGCTATGCCAGAGTGGTGTGGCCTGTGTGAGTTTCCCCTCCCACCCCAAACTTTTGGTAGCCGCCTTCCACACCTGCACCGCATGTCCAGTTGGGCCAGTCAGGGCAGGCTTCAATGACTGCACATAAAGGGTCCCATCAAAGTTGCCTCACGGGAGGAGCCATCTATCCAGCTAGAAGGCGGGTCGCCCTGCGGCCTGTACATACATTGGTTAATCGCTGCTAGATGTGATGCCCAATAGTACTTCCGTATGTCTGGAACGTTAGCTTTTGCAATGCGATACGAGGTGGCTTTTCCTCCCACAGCAAGTCTAGTAAGATACAGTCGATTTCTTTAAAGTACGAGGGTGCAACACGGTGCGGAGTATTGTGCAGAGCATATACCAACCTGGGAAGGGACATAATTTTAAACAGGGCTGCACGCCCCAAGAGAGACAACAGAAGCGATTTCCAATGGAGGACGTCAGCTTTAAGACGCACGAGAGGCGGCAGGAGATAGTGATCATTAAATCTGGATGGATCTTTAGAGAACCAGATCCCCAGGTATTTGAATCCATCGGTAGCTTCCGCCAGTTGATATCCCCGAGGGAGTAAAGGTCCCTTTCCATAGAGGACATATAGCACTGACTTGGTCCAGTTTATAGAAAGCCAGCATATCTACCAAACACATGAAATATGTCCAGTACCACATTGAGGGATACAGCCGAGGATGCCAGATAGAGCAAAATGTCGTCCGCATACAGTGATATACGGTCTTCCCATCCAGACGTCCATTTGAGACCCCTTATGGTGGGGTCATAGCGGACCCACATTGCCAGAGGCTCGAGGGCCAGGGAAAAGAGAAGCAGGGGCAAGGGGCATCCCTGCCTGGTGCCCCTGAAGAGAATGAAAACGGGAGATTTCCTGTTGTTGACCACTACTTGGGCAAGCGGCTGTTGGTAGAGAGGCCGAACCCAACTTGTAAATTCAGGGTCAAAGCCCAATTTGTGATGGACACCAAACATATAGGGCCACTCGATGGTATCAAATGCAGAAGCAGCATCAAGGGAGACCACAAAATCGTCCTCTCTAATTGTGTCGGCACGGCTCAATACTCCGTGAAGCCTACGCAAGTTGAGGGAGGTGTTTCAAGCGGGCATAAACCACGACTGGTCCGGGTAGACCATACGGGTAATGACCCTGAGTAGACGAGAGGCAAGGACCTGTGCCAGGATTTTCGCTTCACAATTGAGCAACAAGATGGTTCTGTAGGAGGAACACTTGTTACTCGGCTTGCCCACTTTATGAATGACTACGATATTAGCAAGCCTCTGATCCTCGGGCAAGATTCCCCCTTCTTACTTTGACGAAAGATTTCGGTGAGATAGGGTGCTGTCTTGCCCGCAGTAAGTTTAAAAATTCAATGGGCAAGCCGTTAGGGCCCGATGCCTTCCCACCGCGCAAGTCGTGAATGGCTTTTTCGACCTCTGTAGCTGTGATGTCTAGGTCAAGATCGGAACACTCCTCATCAGTGAGCGAGGGCAATGAAATATCCCGCAACAGTGAGGAGGCCTCCTCCTCCATGTGCGGTGTTTGAGACGTTTAGAGTGACTGATAATATTGGCCAAATGCGTCTGCTATGTCCTGGGGGGCAGTGAGTCGGGAGTGAGAGTCTGTCTCTATCTCAGCCACGACGCGATGGGCTTGATCTCTATGATCTAGCCATGCTAACAGTTTGCCAGCCTTATCGCTGACGTCATAAATTCTGCTGAGCGTGGCCCTATGGCGCGACTTGACAGCCTCAGTCGCCAAGTTGGTATACTCCTTGACTTTAATACGCAATCTCTGCCGCACCTCCACCGAGTTGCTTAGTCAAAGGGTTTCCTCTAAGTGTAGGATTTCCCCCTCCAAGCGAGTCATATCCACACACTTCTCCTTCCGCTGTCCCGAGATCTGGGCCAAAGCCACCCCCCGTATGACAGCCTTGTAGGCTTCCCAAAGCGTTGTTTTCGAGTCTACTGTCCCATCGTTCTCCTGGAGTAAAGGTCTGACTCACTTAAGATCTTATCCCTGATTTGGGTAGTCATAAAATACCAGGGGTTGATCGGAGCTGTACGGCCAACCGTGGGCTCCCCCACCTCCAGGCAAAATAGGATAGGTGAGTGGTCGGAGAGTCCCCTGGCCAAGTGCTGTATTTCCTTCACGCTGTCAAGTTGGTGTGCGAGCCTCAAAACATAGTCTATACAGGACACACTGCGGTGCGCACCTGAGTAGAAAGTGTATTGCTGCTCGGCCGGGTGCAGTTTCCTCCAGACATCCACCAGACCCATCGCCCCAAGAAAGCTGTGGATCTGCGTGCGGGAAGGCGGCAAGGCCTTCTGGGGCCATCGGTCAAGGGAGTTCGAGACAATAGCATAAATATTGCCCCCAATCAACACTCTGCCTTCCGGTAGGGCTAGGAGGAGATTCCCAAGGTCTGCAAAGGCTTGGGTGTGCAATCCCGGCAGCAAATAGATGGAAAGGAGATTGAGTATGCGCCCTTCCCAGGTACCGGAGGGGGCAACAAACCTACCTAGGGCGTAGGTGCGGACAAGGTCAATTGTCATGGGGAATGATTTTCGGATCATTATGCCCAGTCCCCAGGCGCCAGAACCAAAAGCCGAATGTGCCACCAGTTGGAAACCCCATGGTGACATGGACGTACAAGCATTCCCAAGCAAGTGCATCTCTTGTAAGAGGACTACATCGGGGGAGTGTCTTTTCATAAATTGGAGCACTATACCCCGCTTGATCTTGTCTCCCAGCCCGTTGACATTCCACGACAACAGCTTGAGCCCCTGTCTAGTTGTCGTGCCCATCGCGCCAAATTGCATATTCATTCAGTTTACTGCCAAATCCTAGGGCACACATAAAAGTAATCAAACAGTATGTATTTATTTACAAAATCTCAAACAATAATAGAAACAATGAAACGTATTCTTGTAAGTAGGATGTTGCTTTGTCTTTAATTCTTTTTTCATTGAGCATAAAAAAGAAACCAGCCGACACGTGTTTCGTCGTATCTGGAAAATAATTCTGCGACTTCCTCAGGGCTGTATAAAGAAGATAAAAGTCTTTGTCGTCGCTCAGCCGGTGATAATTCCAACCCAGCTGGGCTAAACACTTTCAACAGTATTAGCTGACTCTAGGGATGCCGCTCTGCCGGTGAAAATAATCACCCGGCTAGCCCATATGAAGTCATGGAGTGCTGGACAAAAACGAATAGTAACCGTGGTACTGGTTACTTTAAACGTTGTAGGTGCCGTGTGGGTAATTCGTATGTTCAGGAGGTCCTTAGTTCAGTAACATAGTGATCGTCCGTGAGGAGCTCTAGCGTACACGCTTCAGATCTCTTACTGAACGAAGAACCTCCCGAACATACAAATTCCCTCACGGCACCTACAACGCTTAAAGTAACCAGTACCACGGTTACTATTCGTTTTTGTCCAGCACTCCACGACTTCATATGGGCTTGCCGAGTGATTATTTTCACCGGCAGAGCGGCATCTCTAGAGTCAGCTAATACTGCTGAAAGTGTTTAGCCCAGCCGGGTTGGAATTATCACCGGCTGAGTGAAGAAAGAGACTTTTATCTTCTCTATACAGCCCTGAGGAAGTCGCAGAATTATTTTCCATATGCGACGAAACACGTGTCGGCTGGTTTCTTTTTGGCTCAATGAAAAAAGAATTAAAGACAAAGCAACATCCTACTTACAAGAATACGTTTCATTGTTTCTGTTATGTTTGAGATCTAGTAAATATCTACATACTGTTTGATTACTTTTATGTGTGCCTAGGATTTGGCAGTAATCTGTAAATGTGAGGGATCTTCCCACATGAAATTGAGGGGTTATAGGGCTTACCCCCTCACCTAGCAGGATCATACTTATACTTTCTCTATGTATACATGCGTTAACTAGCAGAGCGTCTATCTCTCCCTGGCCACTAAAAACCCTTCATCAGAGACCTTTTCCTTCAGTTGCAGGGGGAGCCTCCCGTGAACGTCCCAAGAGGGGGATACTTCAGTAGACCACTTTCCCTTCATAGACAGAAATACCAAAAGCATGTAACCAGTGATTGCCTTTCATTGGAGCCAGTCATACTTGTCATACCTGAGAAACAAAGAACAATACGAACTAGAACAGCCCCCCCCCCCATCCCTTGCAATAAAAAGAACTCTGGACAAAACACTGAATAAGGTGCAGGACGGAGAAGTGCTGCGAACAGGATGTCCACCCTCCCAACTCACAAATGTCCCAAAAAAAGGATAAAAACAGACAGAAACCCCACCACCCCCGAAAAAAAACCCTTCCACCCCCTCCCTGCCTCCCTGCATGGCGGGCAAGAAACCACCCGCCTCCCCAAACTTGCAGAGTGCCTTTTGCCCACCCTAGGCAACTTGTAGGTGCATGTACCAACCCCACTCCCATACCAGCGTTGTGTGGCAAACTTATGCCCAAGCACTTGTCCCCAGAGAAGAGGTAAAGCCGCAAAATAGTACCATTCAGTGTGTATCCCCAACACCCCACTTTATATACATAGTTATGTCTCTGTAGTCTTCATCATCCACAGCAGGCAAACCTGGTAGCCGACACATAGTAGGCGTAACACCCAGAGCACGGTGCCCACAATGAGTTCTCTAGTGTGGATCGCAGGTGAAAAAGTTCCAGGGTCTCACTGCTCCTCCGTTTGACTCTGACCCGGTGAGGCATCTGCAACGACGGCATCGGTCTTTGTGAGTCTTTGACGATCGTCTGTCCATGGATGACGACCCGTCCCTCGGCGATCCTTGTTGTTCCACTTCTCGACCGTGCGCCATACCTCAAGCCAGTCCCATGGGTCCTCAGGGCTGGAGAAGAACCAGGTTTTTCCTTCCGCTTCGACACGTAGCTTTGCGGGGAACAGCATTGCGTACTTTATCTCTTGCCCACGTAGAGCTTGTTTTAGCTCTAGAAAGCTGCGGCGTTGTTTTTGTACCCGTAGTGTAAAGTCAGGAAAGAAAGTGATTGTGCTGTTATCAATTGTGACTGGTGGGCTTACTCCTGCCGAGTGTAATATGACATCTCTATCGCTAAAGTTAAACACCCACGCCAGAAGGGGGCGGGGCAGTGCTCCTGGTTTGGATCTGCCACCTGGCACCCTGTGCGCCCGTTTAAACGAGAAGTAGTTGGATAGTCCCTTAGGTTGAAGGTGTTGTAGCACAAGATTCTCAACAAAGTGATTGGCTGCCTGTTCCTCCGCCCGTGCAAGCACACCCAAAATGCGCACGTTGTTGCGGCACATGCGGCCCTTATAGTAATCGAGCTGATGTGCTAACAGTTCCTGGTTGGCCTGCAGGTCCGCAACTTGGCGCTTAAGAAGATCAGAGTCGGTCACTAAGTCCTTGGTCATAGATTCCACCTCAGAGAGACGCTCATTCGCCCTGATCAGGGAGACCTCAGCCGCTACGGTGTCAATGCGGCCCTCTAGAGATGTGCGCACTGTGGTGATGGCTGCTAGTATATCTTGCAATGTAGGCTCTGGTGGGCTTCTTACTTCTTTGGGGGAGGTCTGTGCATCCCCTTGCCCCTTTTGCCAGGCAAATTTCTCAATCTTTGTTTGGAGAGCATTGCGGCCGACACAGCCACTAGCCATGTTGTATTCGGCGGCGCTTCAATCGCAGCCGGGTGAAAAGGAGGGGTTTAGCTAGCTACTCACTGCCACCTGCGTACAGGACCAGCCCCGAGCCGGCCTGTCGGGTTTCGCAAGCCAGTTTGTGCCAGGGGCAGCGGTTGCTGAAGTGCGCACTCGAGAGAGGGGGTGTAGGGCAGTAGTACAACCCCGGTGTCCCAGGTCCTTAGATCTGTTATGCCCTTTGTGCGTGCTGTGATGCTGGTAGCGATGGCGGTCCGTGGTTGTGGCACCGGTGCTGCGGCGCTGTGACTGCCTGCGGGGGGTGAGTCTTAAGAGTATGCCCAAGCTGCTGATCCCCGAGGCTGCGAGGCGAGCTGGAGTCACAGACCGTCATTCTTTAAGGCAGAGGGACAATGATGGGAGCTGTGTACACCAGGCGCATTAAGTGCAGAGGTCACCACTCCTCTGCAGCGCACTTCATACCTGGCGGATGGTGGGGGGGCAGCAGGTTGAAGTCGACCGCTCCGCGGGCGTACGGCCACACCAAGCAAGTTGAGGAGTGGTCAGGAGCTGTAATCAATTTAACCCCCACAGGTGCCACGCAATGGTCCGGACCACCGCAGCTCCCAGCGCCATCACTGCAGGGAAGTCCTGGCTGCAAACCGCACTCAACTGCACAGTAGACGCCTCGGGGCCCAGCACCGGCACGGAGTTGTGCAAGGCAGCGAGTAGGTTCCTGCGCACGTCCCACTAGGCTCCTTCAGACCGTCGACGTACTGTACAGGCCAGCTGCAGATAGGCCCAGAGGCGCACCACCCGCCCGAAACCCATATCGCCGGGGACTCCTCCGTCGCCAATCTGGCAGGATCAGGATCCGCTCCAGGTGCCCGGAAGCAGCCTCCCAGGAAGCAGAAAACGGGGGCCGCACCTCGGCCGCAGATCAACGAAGTCGGGCGGCGCGCACCCTCCCGGCAGCACCTCGGTCTTTCGCACGCACAGTCCCGGTCAAGCTCCGGATCGGTAGTTGCGCTCAGCGGATTCAGCCTAAAAGCAGCTGGGCGACTCTCCTCCCCTCTGGGAACACTCGATGGCAGTTACAGGTAGTTTCGATTGGTGCAGCACTGGAATTTATGGAATTTTAGGAGTGGCGTGAGGGAGTTCTGCTAGTGTGCGGCCATTTCCCTCGGCAGTTGGCCACGCCCCCTTCCAAATTTTTTTTATTATGTACCGGGTATATAGCAATTCATTTGGGAAAATATATACAGCGAAAAATTGAGATGAAAGACACCTATGTATTTCTGAAATTGGAACAAAATATAGAGTTTAGAAACAGTAGCTATTTGCACATTTCTGAAACTGTGAGTACCCATACTAGCATGAGAATTATAGGACATTTTTCAAAGTGACTACTTTTTTACACATTGTCTTTCATTTGGAAGGCAGAAATGCATCGAAACTCAATAGGTAATAACAATTGCTCTACAATTCTGTGTTACCCTAAGTCTCCTGATAAAAATGGTACCTCACTTGTGTGGTTAGGCCTAGTGCCCACGACAGGAAACGGCCCAAAACGCAATGTGGACAAACTTCCTTTTTACAGTGAAAACTGACCCATTTTTTGCAAAATGCCTAGCTGTAGATTTTGAACCCTAGCCCTGCCGGCACCTAGGGAAACCTAGCAAACCTATGCTTTTTTTAAATCTAGACTCCCAGGGGAATCCATGTTAGGGTGACTTGTCTGGCTCTCACCAGGTTCTGTTACCCAGAATCCCTTGCAATCCTCAAACTTTGTAAAAAAAACAACACATTTCCTCACATTTCTGTGGTGGAAAGTTCTGGAATCTGTGTGTATCCACAAAATTCCACCCACCCCGCATTCCCCAAAGTCTTCTGAGAAAAATGGTACTTCACTTGTGTGGGTAGGCCTAGTGCCCGCGGCAGGAAACAACCCAAAACACAAGGTGGACACACCAAACGTTCACAGTGATAACTGACCTTTTTTTGCAAAGTGCCTAGCTGTAGATTTTAAACCATAGCTCTACCGGCACATAGGGAAACCTAGCAAACCTATTCATTTTTTAAAACTAGAAACCCAGGAGAATCCAGGATGAGGTGACTTGTCTGGCTCTCACCAGTTTCTGTTACCCAGAATCCCTTGCAAACCTAAAAAACTGTCCAAAAAACACATTTTCCTCACATTTCTGTGATGGAATGTTCTGGAATCTTGTGTGGATCCAAAAAATTCCACCAATCCCGCACTCCCCAAAGTCTCCAGAGAAAAATGGTACCTCACTTGTGTGGGTAGGCATAGTGCCCATGACAAGAAACGGCCCAAAACACGAGGACACACCACATTTCACAGTGAAAACTGACCCTTTTTTTGAAAAGTGCCTAGCTGTATATTTGAACCCTAGCTCTGCGGGCACCTAGGAAAACCTAGCAAACCTATGCATTTTAAAAAACTAGACATCCAGGGAAATCCAGGATGGGGTGACTTGTCTGGCTCTCACCAGATTCTGTTACCCAGAATACCTTGCAAACCTCAGATTTTGGTAAAAAGAAAACACTTTTTCTTCATATTTCTATGGTGGAAAGTTCTGGAATCTGCACGGATCCACAAAATTCCACCCACCCCGCATTCCCCAAAGTCTTTCGAGAAAAATGGTACCTCGCTCGCGTGGGTGGGTCAAGTACCCGCGACACGCAAGGGCTAAAAACATATTGAGGAGACATCAAAATTACCTATCACAAACCAAGCTGGTTTTGCAAGGGGGGTCACCTGGGTTTTTGGCCCCGGGCTCGGCAGCCATCTTGGGAAACCATCCAAACCAACACATTTCTGGAAACTAGACACCCGGAGGGGCTCAGCGAGGTATGGGTTGCGTGGACCCCTCTAAGTTTTCCTACCCAGAATCCCCTGCAAACCTCAAATTTAGCTGAAAGAAATCACATTTTTCTCAAATTTCTGTGTGGGAAAGTTCTAGAATCTCCATGGATCCACACATTTCCTACCACTCAGTGTTCCCCCAGGTCTCCCGATAAAAATGGTACCTCACTCCAGTGGGTGGGTCAAGTACCCGCGACAGACAAGGGCCCGAAACGTATTGCGGAGACATCAAATACCTATCACGAAACAACCTGGTTTTGCAAGAGGGGGTCACCAGGGTTTTTGGCCCCGGGCTCGGCGGTCACCTTGGGAAACTACCAAACCCACACATTTCTGAAAACTAGACACCTGGGGGAGTCCAGCGACATATGGCTTGAGTGGATCCCCCAACGTTTTCCTACCCAGAATCCCCTGCAAACATCAAATTTAGGTGGAAAAAAACATATTTTCCACATATTTTTGTGTGGAATCACGGTGCCGGCATACATGTCCTACCCCACAGTATTCCCCTTACTCTCCTGAGTAAAATGATACCTCACTTGTGTGGGTGTCGAATGCAGAATTGGCTAAAAACATATTTTTAAAACAATGTAGCGCTTATAATTCTCGATGCTATATCCTTAATCTCTCTGTTTTTGGTTCTTCCCAGTCACAGGCCCTTGCCTCACACACACAAGTGAGCTATCATTTTACTCGAGAGACTGATGGGAACGCTGTGGGGTAGGACATTTGTGCCAGCACGGTGATTCCACACATAAATATGTGTAAAATAAGGATTTTTCTGCTAAAGTTACGTTTGCAGGGGATTCTGGGTAGGAAAACGTTGGGGGATCCATGCAAGCCATATATTGCTGGACTCCCCTGGGTGTCTAGTTTTCAGAAATGTGTGGGTGTGGTAGTTTTCCAAGGTGGCCGCCGAGCCCGGGGCCAAAAACCCAGGTGACCACCCTTGCAAAACCAGGTTGTTTTGTGATAGGTAATTTTGATGTCTCCTCAATACGTTTAGGGCCCTTGTCTGTGGGGGTACTTGACCCACCCACACGAGTAAGGGACCATTTATATCGGGAGACCTGGAGGAATGCTGGGTGGTAGGAAATTTGTGGATCTATGCAGATTCCAGAACTATCCCACACAGAAATGTTAGAAAAATTTGATTTTTTCAGCTACATTTGAGATTTGCAGAGGATTCTGGGTAGGCAACCATTGGGGGTCCCACACACACCATACCTCGCTGGACTCCTCCGGGTGTCTAGTTTTCAGAAATGTGTTGGTTTGGTAGGTTTCCCAGAATGCCGCTGAGCTCGGGGCCAAAAACCCAGGGGACCCTCCTTGCAAAACCAGGTTGTTTTGTGATAGGTAATTTTGATGTCTCCTCAATACGTTTTGGGCCCTTGCCTGTCGAGGGTACTTGACCCACCCACGCGAGTGAGGTACCATTTTTATCGGTAGACCTGGGGGAATGCTGGGTGGTAGGAAATTTATGGATCCACGCAGATTCCAGAACTTTCCATCACCGAAATGTGGGGATATTGTGATTTTTTTTTACAAAGTTTGAGGTTTGCAAGGGATTCTGGGCAACAGAACCTGGTTAGAGCCAGCCAAGTCACCCCATCCTGGATTGCCGTGGGTGTCCAGTTGTCAAAAATATATAGGTGTCCTAGGTTTTGCTATGTGCTGGCAGAGCAGGGTTCAAAATCTACAGCTAGGCACTGTGCAAAAAAATGGGCAGTTTTCACTGTGAAAATGTGGTGTGTCCACTTTGCGTTTTCGGCTGTTTCCTGTTGTGGGCACTAGGCCTACCCACACAAGTGAGGTACAATTTTTCTCGGAAGACTTTGGGGAATGTGGGGTG
The DNA here is from genome assembly GCF_964204655.1 of Triturus cristatus. Taxonomy (NCBI): domain Eukaryota; kingdom Metazoa; phylum Chordata; class Amphibia; order Caudata; family Salamandridae; genus Triturus; species Triturus cristatus. The sequence continues at coordinate 821,576,768 of NC_140593.1, forward strand.
GGTGGATTTTTGTGGATCCACGCAGATTCCAGAACTATCCACCGCAGAAATGTGAGGGAAATTTGGTTTTCTTATTAAGTTTGAGGTTTGCGAGGGATTCTGGGTAACAGAACCTGGTGAGAGCCAGACAAGTCAACCCATCCTGTATTGCCCTGGGTATCTAGTTTTCAAAAATGTTTAGGTTTGCTACTTTTTCCTCGGTGCCTGCAGAGCTAGGGTTCAAAATCTACAGCTAGGCACTTTACAAAAATGGGTCAGTTTTCACTGTGAAAATGTGGTGTGTCCATGTTGCGTTTTGGGCCATTTCCTGTCACGGGCACTTGGCCTATCCACACAAGTGAGGTACCATATTTCTCGGAAGACTTTTGGGAATGCTGGGTGGGTGGAATTTTGTGGATCCACGCAGATTCCAGAACTTTCCACCACAGAAATGTGAGGAAAATGTGGTTCTATTGAGAAAGTTTGAGGTTTGCAAGGGATTCTTGGTAACAGAATCTGGTGCAAGCCAGACTAGTCACCCCATCCTGGGTTCCCCTGGGTATCTAGTTTTCAAAAATGTTTAGGTTTGCTAGGTTTTCCTCGGTGCCTGCAGAGCTAGGGTTCAAAATCTACAGCTAGGCACTTTACAAAAATGGGTCAGTTTTCACTGTAAAAATCAGGTGTGTCCACGTTGCGTTTTGGTCCGTTTCCTGTTGCGGGCACTATGCCTATCCACACAAGTGAGGTGCCATTTTTCTCGGAAGACTTTGGGGGATGCTTGGTGCATGCAAATATGTGGATCCATGCTGATCTCAAAACTTTCCATCACAGAAATTTGAGGAAAATGTGTTTTTTTAACTAAGTTAGAGGTTTGCAAGGGATTCTTGGTAACGGATCCTAGTTAGAGCCACAAAAGTCACCCCATCCTGGATTCCCCTTAATGTCTAGTTTAAAAAAAAAAAAAGGTTTGCTATGTTTTCCTAGGTGCCGGCTGCGCTAGGACCCAAAATCCACAGGTAGGCACATTCCGAAAAACGGCAATGCCTAGTGGGCTTTCTGCTGCCCTGGGGAGGGGGGAAATAGGGTTCTATTGCCCCGATATTTGCCTGAGGGGGCAGAAAGACTCTGGCTATTCTTTTGGGGGGAGGGGACATTGGGATGCCCATTCCGTCAGCCCCCACCCCTGCATATAAAAAAAACAGCATCATCTCTTGCACATAGTGGACTCTCTGCCCCCTGGGGGGCAGATCAGGGGCTACTGCCCTCATCTGTCTCCTGGGAGGGGCAGAAAAACTGTGGCATATTTTGTGGTGTAGGTGGGGGCATTGTTATGCCCATTCTGGGCAGCCTCCACCCCAAACATTGGAGAAAATGGTGCCTCACTCGTGTGGGAGGCCAAAGTACCAGCGACAGGCAAGGGCCCAAAACGTATTGAGGCGACATCAAAATTCCCTATTACAAAACGACCTGGTTTTGCAAGGGGGGGTCATCTAGTTTTTGGCCCCATGCTCGGTGGCCAGCTAGGGAAACCTACCAAACCCACACATTTCTGAAAACTAGACACCCGGGGGATTCCAGGGTGGTATGGCTTACATGGATCACCCAACGTTTTTCTACACAGAATCCCCCGCAAACCTCAAATTTAGCTGCCCCGCTGGGGGGGGCAGAAAGGCTGTGGCATCTTTTTTGGGGGTGGGGGCATTGGCATGCCCATTCTTGGCAACCCCCACCCTGAACTTTAGAAACAAAAAAATCCCTGGTGGCTACTGGGCTTTCTGTCCAACCCAATGGGGGCAGATAAGGAGTTATTGCCCCATCTGCCTCCCGGGGGGGAAGGGGCAGAAAGACTGTATCATTTTTTGGCGGGTGGGGTCCTTGACATGCCCATTCTGGGCAACCCCTACCTATATAAAAAAAATCCCTGGCGCTTTGTGGGATTTCTGCCCGCCCGCCAGTGGCAGATCAGGGGCTCTTGCCCCCATCTTCCTCCTGGAGGGGCAGAAAGTCTTTAATTTTCCTTGGGGGTAGGGTGGGGGCATTTGCATGCCCATTCTGGGCAGCCCCCACCCCGGGTCTACAAAAAAAAAAAATCCCTGGTGTCTAGGGTGCTTTCTCCCCCAACAGGGGGGGGCAGAAAGACTGGAATTTTGTGGGGGGGAGGGTTGGGGGCATTGGCATACCCATCTTTGGCAGCCCCCACCCCTAATAAATCGGTAAAAAAAACTGGTGTCTAGTGGGCATTCTGCCCCCCGGGGGGGGACAGATTGGGGGCTACCACCCCATCTGCACCCGGGGGGGGGCAGAAAGACTGTTATTGTGCAGGGGGGGTTGGGGGCTTTGATGTGCCCATATTGGGCAGCCCCCACCCCTAACTTACATAATAAAATAAATCCCTGGTTTCTAGTGGGCTTTCTGTCCCCCCCCCCGGGGGCGCAGAAAGACTGGAATTTTGTAGGGGGAGGGGTGGGGGCATTGGTATGCCCATCTTGGGGAGCCACCACAACTAAATTAAATGTAAAAAAGAAAACCCTGGCGTCTAATGGACTTTCTGCCCCCTGGGGGGGCAGAAAGACTCTAATTGGGCAGGGGGTGGGGGCATTGGCATTCCCCTATTGGGCAGCCCTCACCCCTAATTTCCATACTAAAAACATTCCCTGGTTCTAGACTGAATTATGCCCAAAAATATGGGGGAGTAAAGGCCCTTGCCCAAGGGGCCTCGCCTCCCCTCCCAGGTGCCTGTGGGGGGATCCCTGCTTGGGGATCGCAGGAGAGATCCACTAGGAAGGGGCACCATTGGAAAGGGGAGATTCTCCCCTTTCCAACGATACCTCTCCCATCTGTTTCTGTGATTGTGGGGCTGAGATAGCCCCATGAGCACCGAAACAATTAAACTGAAACTAAGTTTCAGCTTCATTTTCATCGCAGTGACGACAGCGCACAATGCGCGCGATCGGCATTGCAATGAAAATGCTAATTGGCCTCGGAAGATTGGGGAAGCTCTTCCCCAACCTCCCGAGGCCAATACATTTTTTTTTACAGCAGAGGGATTTCCTGCCCCTATCCTCATGACGGAATGGTTTCGTCATGAGCACAGGAGCACCGGTGCTCATGACGGAACCATTCTGTCATGAGTACCGAAAGGGTTAAGTTAAGCATAAATCACTGCTTTTCACTCACAAATGTAAACAAGCAATGACAACTACTGTGATTGGAAGAATCTTTGGAAATTTTGTCAAGCTTTTATAAAACTGTTTTAGGGTACTCTGGCAACCAACTCCAGCAGGATTTGTACAACTGTTACCTTCTCACCAAAGCAGTCTCAAGTCCAGTTCCAGGCTGTATGGGAGTACTGCCATAGACATCAATGGAGTGGTCCTGATGCAAGGGATACAGGATGCTGAAGAAGTAAGATGCTGAGGATTCTATGTAGTCAACAGGGGTTTTCTGGGGCTACTCCTCGGTCGACTGTGTTGATGGGGAGACTTTGGCCACAGGGGTCAATGTCCCTTAATGTCCTGATGACTCCAGAAAAGGTCCAGTTGCCACTGGACTACTGCAACAAAACCATCTGTTCCCTTTGGAGAAGAATTGTGAATTTCTTGGATGACCAAATTGCACTTCTCAACAACTCTCTCGAGGGCAGCAGACTTGGGTGCAACTTTTGTGCACTGGGACATGGTCATCCACGCTGTATGTAGGCTGTCAGTGGCAATCAAACGATTGCGGCTACTGTCTCTTCAAGGTGGTCTTCTTTTGCTTTTGTGGTCCTGGAGCTGCCAACTAAATCTTGGCCTTCACTTCTTCTGTCTGGGGCTCAAGGCTGACGTTTACCAAGTAGAGCACCACAGGTACAGTCCTCTCTCTACTAGCCCAGGAGAAGCAGATGCTGTTCCTTCTTGGATTGTAGCCTTTATTGCCAGGTGTAGGGAACAGTAGAGCTGTCCTTCTTTGGTCCTCTCCCCAGTACAGATGGGATCTTGGTGCCACATTTATGCCCAGGAAGTTCCCTCATGGATGCGGCAATCACTAGCCAATGGTCCTCCAGGTCTCTTTCCGCCTGATGATGACTTCCTGTAATGTGTGGCAACTAGCTATCCCAGGATGCAAACTTCTACCCACTCCCAGGATGGTCTGCGCCGCTCTCTTGGTTGAGAAGCTTGGTAGCCCACCCTAGAGGTGTGGCTACCTGAGGACTACATGCCCATGGGAAAACCGATTTGGAAATTGTTTTCCCCTCTCTGTTCCTGATGCCAACCCATCTACCCAAACAAAAAAACAGCCCCTCTCTTGTGTCTCCATCATTTGCCCTTCAAAGGCGGCTTTACCTTTGAAGCTCACTTTTTGGGCTCACACCGTCTGTGGCTTACTGCGGGGGAGAGGTGAAATCTCTCCCAACAGCAAGCGCTATTATTTCCTTTCTCGGGAGTCATTCACACTTCTCCCCAGGAGGACAGAAGGCGTCTCATGGCCGGCATCTGCGAATGGCCACTAGAAAACTTGGGCAACAGAGTGGCAACTTTGTAAAAGTTACATACAATTTGATGTGGGAATCAAGTCAAATTTAATGGAACAATTATTTTGATACCTTGAAGTAGTTCCTTACAGAAGATACTTCAGTAGTCCCATTGAGGAGTTAGCACTGCTTATGTGTCAGCGTTGAACCCTGTGCTCGCCAATGGGGCGATTAGCCTTTCCACATCAAAAATGGCAATTTGGGGGTTTTGCTGTTAAGACATTTGAAAATACATGTCCTACTTGTTGATTTACAGCAGCCTGCCTTAGGTCTCGGTAGGCCTGCTGTAGGGGTGACTAATATACATTAAAAAGGGAGGTTTGAGCTTTGTCATTAGTTTAAATGGCTAATTAAAGTTAGTAGTTTAGAACTGCTTCACCAGTCTGCAGTGGCAGTCTGGAAGACATGTTTTATTTTATCACACTCAGGGTGACACAATAAGTCCTGTAACTCCTAAGGGACACTATAATGTACAGGCCCTAGGTACCCCAGTATCATTTACTAGGAACTTATAAGTAAGTTAACTTATGCCAATTGATCAAAAGCCAAGCAAACATACACTAATAGGGTTCAGAGTCCTAGCACTGAGGTCTGCTTAGGAAGCTTCAGTGCACTCCAAAAGTCAAAAAACCAACAACAACAGTCCAAAACTTTGGGAGTGATCATGCAAAATGAGGCATTTCCTTACAGTTATGTTTCAAGCTTGCTTACTAGTGAGGTATGTGTGGTCTAGTGGTTAAGGCTCACTCTATCATTTTCCATTTCCTCCTCCTCCTCCATTCCTCCTGTTCTGTATATAATAGAGTTGGTATTGTATGCTCACCAGTCACTTCACAGTGACTTGAGATTTTGGATCGAATGTCATAGTTATTTTTCTAAACCTACTCAAAAATGAGTAATGTGTGGCCAGTAGTTAAGATCTCAGACTTTTCATTTATGAAGGTTAAATGTTTGAGCATTGGTGCTTCTGTGGTCATGTGTTCCTAAAGGTCTGGTACATTACAATGAATAAATAAAAAGTCAATTTTAATTGATGGGCAAATATTGTTTTTGCCTCTGTCTAACAACATCTTCCTTAAGTATGCCATGCCCAAAGGGGAAATCCAGCTCTATCTTATTCCCGTTCTTTCACCTCCTCCTCCCTCCTATTCTGTAAATAATACAGTTGGCAGTGCATGCTCCACCAATTAGTTCACAGTGACTGAAGCTTCTGGGCTGAATGTCATAGCTATGTTTCGAACTAGTATAGTGAAGAGTCATATGTGGTCTTGTGCTTAAAGTCTTAGACTCTCACTGTAAAGGCTAGAGGCCTAATTATGAGTTTGAAGGTCTGTGGACTGCCGTACTGGCGGTGACAGTCTGACCGCAGAGAGCACGGCGGTCCAACCACTGTATTACGAGTTGGGTGGATTGGCTCTGTGAAGACCGCTGCCAAACCATTGACACTGCCATTGAACTGCAAGCACATTGGCCGCAGAGTGGGCCTAGGAGGTTGTGGGAGGCTCAGACCACTAGTGAAACCACCCGCCCAATTACGAGTTGCTTCACAGTCTGCGTGACTGTGGTATTCCAACCACCACATCTGAGACCACGGGTCTCTACTCGTCTTCTACTGTTATGGAGCCAATCGGACACGTCCTGCCGCTGCTCTACCTCCTCGACCATGTCCAAAACCCCTCGGTTGTGGACAAAATCAGTGGCAAATCATACAACTACCTGTTGCCATAGACTCCTCAGCAAAACGATGCCCCGCCATGGACCAGGCAAGGGAGTTGGGGTCCCTAAGTAATTTACACATATACTGGGAACCAGTCTGGGATAGTTCCTTAACAATCATCCAAAATAGATATGTAAGATACCCTCCTAGGCCAAACCTTTGGTACTGCACAGGCACACTGTACTCAAATTGACATGTTTGCTAATTATATACAGTGATAGTGATGTGTGAATTAATTTGTGTTCCACAGCACCATCTCCTCATCAATATCACACCTATTAATGTCTGTCACGCATAGCGTTTGCCCTTTCTCACTTGTCTTCCATGTCACTACTGATCTTGACTAGTCATGCAGGTTACCATTTGTCAAGTGTTACAAAAGTGACATTGAAGTGACAATTACTACCATGAGACCTTACTATTGTAACTCTGATCAAGATAATGCACTCCTTTTGCCCTTTCTCAATTGTCTGCCATGTCATTACTGATCTACACTAGTCAGAAGGTTCACATTTCTCAAGTGTTGCTAAAGTGACATTGAAGTGACCACAACTACCATGTGGCCATGTGACTGGAACTCTGACCAAGATGCTATAGTGAATGTGAAACACTCACATTGCACACATCCCAAGTCTTGTTGTGAGGTCAAAGAAACATCAGTATGCATGTATCATTTAAGTGAGATACACCTTCTCTGCTACAACTCTATAGTGGACTCACACATCACCCACATGATAAGGCAATATCAGCCAATGGGATTACATAGAATCAGTGTGAGAAGCATTCTAAGGGCACTATGAAAACACTCTACTGAATAGCTATGCCTCTAAGGCTGGGGCCCTGGGGCACAGTGCACGTTGCTCATGCATGACAAACTCCATGTGCACTGGACCAGGGAACTGAAGTATATCAGAGACAACCAATAGCATAACCAAGTGCCATGCATATGTAAGCAATGGGTAAGTGCAACTTATGAAAGCAAATACAGCGCTAACAGCATGTGGCACACATCTAGATGAAGTAGCTGTAAGGTACACTTAGCACAATGGACACATGTCCATGCAGAACTATACAAAGTTATGACATTTTAAAAGCCTTTATGTTTCGATACACAAATATCTTAATTCAACACACTAAACACATATCTAACCCAAATCATAGGGAGAAGTGCCAGCTAAATGACCTTGGCCAAGCTGAAATACTAATCAAATGGAATACCACACAATGGAATATCACCCCCATTTTGAATTCATCCCACTTATCCATTCAATGAACATTTCCCCACATCCACTGTAACTCAAGAACAGGTGCAAAGGTCACATCATAATAATCACTTCTAAAGGATCAGCAATCTGGGTCAAACTAACACAACCATAGTCTCATGTACTAAAGTAAGCAATAACAGCCAATAGTATGAAATGTAATGGTAGGACTATGTGTGTTCTCAAGCCTTAGTCAAAAACAAGTTTTCTCCCTTTCGGCACGTCTGCAAAATTACACAATTGCTCACAATAAAACCATTCAGTCACCAGAACAAGACACCTAAACCTGGACACGATAAAGTGTTCTCATAAATTACAAATATTTATTTCAATATGACAAAAATGTATCATCACAGTAACAATAGATAGCGCCAAACATTTGCAAAGATAAAGATAAAATGCATCGTAAGAAATATGTCTGTGATGTCACTCGGGGACTCAGAGGTACATAGTAGCCTATGGACTTGGTAAGGATAAGCTTTCTTCTTTCTTCAAACATCATGTAGGAAGTTACCTGCTCCTCTGTTGAGCCATAGAGCTGGCCATTTAGGGATAGGAGCTCTTTAACCAGTCTCTCCAGATCGTCTTTTGTGAAGGCAGGGGCCCTCTCACCTGCTTGGCTTGCCATGGTTGATCCCAGAGGTAGCACACAGCAGCTGACGTAGAGGAGATGTTTATTCCAGCAATGTCAGTAGGCAGGGTATTTTTCTTCAAATCACGGCGTACATGTACACTGCATACGCGCTCATGAGCGTAGACGCGCCCAGCCTTTGGGCCACGGCAGTCACATTCCCCTACATCAGCCTATGGCTGTGTCCACCATGGAGGAAGCCACCCAAAATGCATTCGACGAGTGCCGGTGGCGGGACATTCCATTTGTCCCATATGCGAGGTCAGGCTTCTTCCATTTTAGCGGTTGTATAGACAGTAGTGCTAATGGTATTGTAGCTGTTGCGGTGGCTGTATTTGTGATGGTTCAGTGTGTCATCATCACTACAAATGAGGGCAAACATGTTTATATTTGAAACGCTCCATTCCCATGTCATGTCCAGTACGAAACTTTATCTGTGTAGTGCATTTCTGTGCACACAGGTAAAATGTGCGCAGAGCTGTACGCCACGGTTGGCAGTAATGCATGTTATGCTACCCTCACCATAGTGGCAGTTTGAAATCTTTGATTTGATTTATTTGTTTCTTATAGCGCAAATGCCTCAGAGTAATTGTTTGCGCTTTATAAAATCCAAAATCAAATTGATGATGTGCACAGTTCTTTTACAGATCTGTTAGGGCCAGCTTGGGAATGACAGGTGGTTGTTCAAGATCTGCCAACAATGATGTAACATGTGTACTGCTTCATGAAGCATTGCTGGTCAGACACATGACTTTAACCTATATTTCTCTGCACACTGTGACCAAGAAAAATGTTTGTGTTATTCCTTCCATAGGTACCCTGAGAGAAAAAGGAGATGCCAGCCTTCAGTCTACCACCCATTTCCAGACCTACACACCATGAAAGAATTACATAGCATCAGGAAGTTCCATTTGAATCATCAAACAATCCTGGATTTATGTCATCAGTTGTGACCTGACCTCCTACCTCACTTCAGTAATCTTACAGCAATACCACCACTTCTTAAACTCATTTCAGTTGTTAATCTTTGGCCACAGGCTCATTTTAATTCAATGTTGCTATTTCAGGTGGAATGTCACAACTAATGTTCAGTTGGATTCTCACAGTGGTGCTAGCAGCACTTTTGAGGCACATGGACAGCTTCATCCAGTTCCACAGAGCTAAGGATTTAGCCACTGTGAAGGTGCATTTCTATAGATTTGATCACATCCCACACGTAATTGGATCTATTGATGGCACTCCTATTGCCTTAGTACGACCACATGACAGAAAGCAAGTCTACCGGAACAGGAAGCACTTCCATTCTATCAACTTGCAAGTTGTCTGCTTACCGGCTTTGTACATATCAAATGTCTTTGCCTGGTTCCCAGGATCTGCACATGATTACTTAGTACTGCAGAACAGCGCCAAGTCACAAATACTACAGGAGAGGGCCTGACTTGTAGGTAACTGTGATCTGTCCTATCTTTGTGTGGGAAATGTCAGGTAGTATGATCGGAAAATGAACAACTACATTTTTCCCTTCTGTCTAAATTCCATCTAGGAGACTCAGCATATCCCAACCGGCCATGGTTGTTGGCACCGCTGGGGAATCCTACAATGCCAGGGGAAGTCTGCTTCAATAAGGCCCATGGAAGAACACGACGACAGTGGAGCGTGCTTTTGCTCTCCTAAAAGCTAGATTCAGATGTCTGGACAAGACTGGGGGAGCCCTCCTCTACTCACCAGGAAAGGTTGGTAAGATCACTATGGCCTGCTTCATAATCCACAACATTGCCCTGCAACGGAACATAACTTACATTGCAGAGGATGCAGGCTATGAAGACCCACTGGGTGGAGACCCAGAAATGCCAAATTAAGATGATGATAGAGGTGAAGAGGAAGGAGATGATTTGTATCAGGATCTCATCCATGACTACTTCTCCTGAGTGTAAGTATGGTGTGAGATGTGATGGTGACTATTCTCGCAACTCTTGGAGTGATGTTGTGAATATATGGGTCTTGCAATATCTGGGGAAATGTGTTTGTATTCTAAATGTACCTTTGTTGAGCTGTAACTGTTGTCTTGGTATGTGTTCTTTAAAAGTTGACAATGTGATGTGTGTCATATGTATGTTTGTTCAGCTAATCTCTCTGTGTTGATCTGTTTTAGGTACCTTCACCATGCAATCTTCATATGGACATTTCTGAATTGTGACATTAGCATATATATAATGCTGTCCAGCCATACGAAGTAGCCATGGATTGGTCCTGAGAATGTCTGTCGCAGAGTTTGGATGTACAAAGCCGATATCAAGACAGCTTGCACAGGAATAGAATGGATGTTACCTGGCTTTCATTGAACTTGTTCCTTGTGGTGCATCGATCTTAATGCAATATGTGTGTCATCGCATGATCCAACACAATGCTGTGGTGTGCCCAATTCATGCTATCCTACCTTCACATTGGCTAATTCCTCATTGTGTATTGACTGGATGTAGCTGTTGATCTGTCTCCTCATTGTAGGTGAAAGTGATTGTAGCACATCACTGACATTTATTTGTGACATTCCACCAGATGCAAGCAACACTGGATTAAATGAGCCTGTGGTCAGAAACTGTTGTACTCACATGTGTCTGTTTATTTGTTAATTTGATGCAGTATTCCTTTTGTGTGCAAGGCAATATGGCTCCAGCTGATGATGTGGACTTATGTTATTGTTTTCTGTTGTGTGGAATATTGTCAGCTATATCCTCTCCTTCCGAGACGTGAAAGTCTGTAAGTGATTATACGATCACTGACCCAGATTAACTGAGTCATGTCTTATTGACTATGTGTCTGACATCATGTCTGACTATGATTTGAATAATGGAATAAAGATGTTATCAGTCCAGATACTTTTATGTATGTGTTGCTGTGACATAGTAGTGATCCTGAGTTGAACATTGTTTACTACAACATATACATGCGTCTAGAAGTCCCTAGTTTAGACATTGCTAAATGCACCTGGTAGTACGTTCACATTGTCAATTGTGAGAATTACAACAGGAGACAATGTTTCAGTGACAAGCGTTTTTAATGAAGTGAACAAGGATAAGATAAAGAAATCGACTTAAAATGTACCAGTGCAAACAAAAAGTCTTCCATCATGGTGTATGAAACCATAGTATTAGTCCAAAGTCCAACATTCTCCTCCCATCAGATAGGGGAACATGGGCAGGAATAGTCCAACAAAGTGAATGTGTAGCACACACAGGAGGACTTTAGGGTCGAGGTCTCTTACTGGTAGTGGTGCTTGTCATGCCATCCTGAGTTCCTGGGTTTTCCCATGGATGTCTCCTCCCTCTGGCAGAGGGAGGATCTGGAGCTGCTGAGACAGGGGTGCCTGCAGACATGTAATCCTTTGACAGGGCCTCCCTTCCTGTGACTGGGGCACATGTTGATGGTCCGGATGTACTTGGGCCACAGGAAGAGGTAGATGCAGATGGAAAAGCCCACAAAGGGTGGTGTTAATGTCCCACAGCACCCCGACCAGGGAGGCCACCTCAGTGTGGATGCCGGCCACCTCAGTGTGGATACCGGCCACCTTGATGTGGACAGCGGCCATCTTAGCACTGATGGCAACAACCTCCCGGTATGTATCCATTTACAGCTCCTTCATTTCCCAGATTTCGGCCAATACCTGGCCCATGACACTTTGGGAGTCCTAGTAGACTCCCAGGCCTTGAATGATGGCAGCCTGGGGGTACATGGCCTCAGTGGGCTCAATCTGTGAGCCACAGTTACCCTCCCACAATGCCTACTCCCTCTGCATGGTGCCCTTGGCACAGACTGCACCCTCCCACTGGGTCCTGGTTCTTCGGTGCCTGTGGTGGTGTTAGCTGTCTGAGAATCCAGAACTGGGGGGGCACCAGATGGGACTGACTGTGCTGGGTGTACAGGTTAGGGTGGCAGTGGTTGGATGTGATGTAGCAGCAGTGGTGGGAGGTGTTGTAGTGGGCACAGTGAGCCCCAATGTTGGCGTCTGCCCAAGCTGACCAGATGGGTTAGGACTGTCATCCACATCCACCTCATGGGGGGCTTTGGAATCACCGAGGGCTTCATCCTGGGGTGGAAAGGAACTCTGTTCGGTTTACAACCTCCGTGAAGGTTCTGTGGTAGATCAACATGTTGAGAGATAGAGAACATTGTTTTTGGTGGAAGTGAGATGTCTACATCCACGTTGTTTGTGTCAAGGTAAATGGGGACCTGGAATGGAACAAAATAGGTAGAGATTAGCATTATTGTGTCTTTGCATGAATTTGATTTTGGTTACTAGACATTTGTTGCCATTGAATAAGATGTAGTAGATTTCATCAGCTCATTAGATGTGCAGATATGTGGCATTTTGGCTTTAGGGATAGACATGACATCTTAAAAACTCTGCTACAGACGCAGTCCAGTCAGAGTATGTGGATTTGTTTATTCCAATTGCTAGTTGTGTCAAATACAGGCAAACACCCCGCTTGGTTGTATAATTTGCAATGTTCACTATGGGCCTCATGTAGGAAGCCAAATACCGGTCGGTAACGGCCGATTTTCGGTAATTATACCGTTACCGACCGGTATTTTGGCTTTTGAGATGTAGGGGGAGAATTTCATGATTCGGTATTGTAACGCCCTGAACGTCTCAGGATCGTTTAACAGACACGATAATGAGAACGCCACCACTTGTGAAGGTTTAGTTATTTTAATGAAGGCAAAAATAATACAAGGAATATACAAAGGTTATAGTCACTGGAATCCTCCAGGCTAAGTACGTTACCAGCCCACAGCACGGATGGTCCTAACCGTCCTCTGCATATACGCCGATCCCGGCGTATGTCAACAGAGGGCAGAAATGAAATGGCCGACAATGCCAATCGGTAGGCTGTGAGGGGCACGAAGAGTGTTGGGGAGAATCGAGGAGTCAGGGAAACACCCAGCCGGGGTCTCTACCCGAAGGGAGCAGCCGCTCAACCTCTTCCTCAGACTGCACCGGGACGCGGAGTCACCTCCTGGTGATGCGTCACCGATACCCCAATCACAAGCAAAGAAGACTGAACCGAGAGCAGCCGCTCGATCGATCCTGTGGACTTCCGAGTCTGTAACGCGGCAAACACCTCCTGGTGTGCGTTACAGCTGGCAGTCCCTGTATCTCTGGTCGGGCTGGGAGTTACGACTCCAACCAGCAAAAGCGCCACTGCGCTTTGACTCAGCCGAGTCAAAAAGCGAAGCTCAATGGTTATCCGGTAGAGCTTCCGGGTCCTTCACAGGTGACGATGGGGCAAGACACGGCCCAGGGAGTAACGACTCGACCTACCTCCGTTCTTGCCTTACTGGAGCACCACTCCGGAACACTGCTCTTCACTAAGCAGGTACGTCGGTTCTAAACACAATATCCGACAGCGTTGTACCTCCCGGTTCCTCCCTTTATAGGGCGTTGTTTTCCTTGAGTTATGTAACAGCTCTCCTGTTTACATAAGGGCGTGTTTTCCTTGAGTTATGTAACAGCTCTCCTGTTTACATAAGGGCGTGTTTTCCTTGAGTTATGTAACAGCTCTCCTGTTTACATAAGGGCGTGTTTTCCTTGAGTTATGTAACAGCTCTCCTGTTTACATAACCTCTCAACCGCTAAGCATCCTGGGAGATGTAGTCCGTTTTCGCTGGTTACCGTTTTCCTCCCCTCGCATGACAGGAATTCTTGACAGGTATTTACCGAATCGGTAAAATTACCGAATCGGTAATATTACCGATTCGGTAAATACCGAATCATGAAATGAGATGTAGGGGGAGTGTGTGGTGGGTGTGGGGATTTGTTATTTACCACCAACTAAAGGTTGGTGGTAAATGACGAATAGGTGAAAAAAAGCATTTTCGTGCACGTTTAAGTGTGCAATGTGGCAGACATACATGCCCTTAGGGCATGTATGTGCGCCACATGTGCACACATGGCCGAATCAGGGGTGCAACAGGGTGTCAATGTGACACCCTGCCACCCTTGCATGTGCTCCCCCATTACCGAATCGGTATTTTCCGATTCGGTAATGAGGCATACCTTCCCATCAATGGGAAGGTATGCCTCATTACCGAATCGGTAAATACCGATTCGGTAATTACCGAATTTTTCCGATTCGGTAATATTTACCGACTCATTACCTACATTGCATTTACCACTTCATAAATACCGAATCGGTATGATTCGGTATTTATGAAGTGGTAAATGCCAGCCCACCTACATAAGGCCCTATGTGAGAAGTGCAGAGTCAAGGGGTCACCTGGCACTGCTAATGACTGAGTTTCCTTCAGGGCTGACATAAATTAGGGGTACACTGTTGGCATGGAGTCACTCATGCAATCAATAGTTTAAGCTGATGGGCAAAGCATTCAAACATATATATGAGTGTAGCATTAGCAGTGGTATAGAAACATCAACCTCAAATAGGACCCGAAACGACCAAACTACCACAACCACACATCCCTTGACCCCATTGAACACACAATCTGTAGACTTGACACAGGCTCCCCTGTCCATCATTAGCAGGGAAGCCCCCCTGGGAGTACCAAAGGCACACACAGGGTAATTGTTCATAGAGAAGCTTAATCCCCCCCTGCTAGTCCGGGTCAATCAGAGAACTGCGTCATGAAGGGGCACTCAAACACGTCAGTAACTCTCAATCTACCCCCTGACGCAGCCCCTTATGTGATTATACTCAAAAGGAGTCCCAGTGCTGAGAAAAGACCAGTTCGAGACCTATGAGGAGCTCAAAAACAAAACTATGTTTTGGTTAAATAAGCATAGACCCCTAGTGGGCATGGAACAAGGGGAAAAACTAATGGTTAGAAGGGTGAATTGGGTGGGAACTAGGCCCAAGGACAATATCGGGGATTGTGTGGTTGTGAATTTTAGAAATACGCAGATTGTTGACCAGATATTGAGGTGGGGCCCAACTACGGATTCGAGTAACATCCGGTCTATGCCCCTTAGTTTCTTTTACCCGAAGGGGGTCTACAATGGGGGGCATGCTACGGATGGCCTAAGAGGTAGGGAGTGGAACATGGTTGGGCACAATCGTAGGCCTCTCTCCGTAGCTGTGAGGAACCAGGATGGGATTAATCCCCAGAACAGATTTGAACCCCTGACGAATTTAGAAGAACAGGACTGACTAGGGATAGACATAAACCCCAGGCTGAACCAAGATAGAGACAAGAGCCCAGAACAGAATAAGGTACCCCTGATGGAAACATCGCGACATGAGTCAAGTCAGAGAGGGGAAGGTAGGGGTGTAACTATTGCAGAGAGATCACAATCATCCTTAGTAGTAGAGATTGAGACAATGGGGCCAGATAGTGATGCCCTAGACACCCAATCAAAACATCTATCTACTTCAGCCCACCAAAACGAAATTTTTACAATGGAGGGAAATGTGGGCACTTACCCCCCCCCATGGTTGGGGCAAGAAACCCTGTCAAGCAGGACGGATTAAAAATAGTATCCTGGAATGTAGCAGGACTTGCCGCCAAATATGAGGATCAGGAATGGAGGCAATATATCACCAGGTTTCCTGTTATATGTCTCCAGGAGACCTGGTTGATTGATTGTAACCATTTCTCCCTGGAGGGGTTCAAGTGCTTTGTAGTTCCCGCACAAAGGTCAGCCTCAGGGAGAGCCATGGGAGGGTTGATTATATACGTAGATCTTTCTATCGAAGGGGTTTGGTCTAATTTAAATTGGGCATCATACAACATGCAGGCCGTGGGTCTCCGCTCAAAAGGGGTAAATATCACCCTAGTTAACTGGTATAATGCGGTGGGAGCAAATGGGAAGGAAAGTATAATAAAAGAATTGGACTCTCGCCTAAATGTCCAGCTGTCGGTTGTGAAGTCGGGAGCAGTTCCATCTGTAGTTCTCGTAGGTGATTTTAATTATTCAACTGTGTGCGAATTTAAGACCACTTACGAAGGACTGGTCACGGTGCACAGTGGAGAAAGGGCCACACTTTTTGCATACACCGGAAGGGGCGCATTTAGATAAGGTTTTGAAAGGCCATAATTTGGTCCACACCATGGACCTGGTAGGAATGGGCAGAGATGGGGAGCCTAATCCCACCTTTAAGGGTAGAGGATGTCGATTTTATATCGACTACATCATGGTTTCACCCATACTTAAAACCTGGGTTAGTAGGGCAGACATCGAAATGAGCATTTTCAGTGATCATAACCCTCTGGTGTTAGAGCTAAAAGGACCAATCATTAAATACGTATCACGAGGGGAAGACGCTCTCAATGTATGCCTCGACCCCAACATTGAGGGGGCCGCGGTAGTATCCGCTTTCGAAAAGATGGCGTACCTCATTGATGGACTATTAAAGACCAACAAGACTAGGACATTACCTACTACACCCAGATGGTTTGATAGAGATTGCTCAAAAGCACATAAAGAGCTTAAATCTAGCCTAAAATTTCTGCCCAGGGATAATTTGTATATAGCCTAATGTAGGCTGATATATAAAAAGGCATTAAAAAACCGTAAGACTAGCCTCCAAATGCAAGCCTGGGAGGATTTAAGGGAGGCGGCGGATAGAAGAGACTTAACTGAGTTCTGGAAAATTATAAACAAACCAAGATTCCAGGACTCTAATGCCCCACAGATTCTAAATGTTATTTTGCCGGAGCAGTGGCATTCCCATTTTAAAAATCTATATAATCACACGGGTGAAATTAATAACGATTAAGGGCAGAGGTTAAAACTGACTGCAAGGCCTGATATTACCGTGGCAGAAGTGGAGGGGGCCATCCTGGGCCTAACAAAAAATAAGGCGCCTGGCCCGGATGGGATTCCTCCAGACCTTTATCTTGGAAAAGTGGAGCTGTGGGCACCCATTCTTACGAGGGTCCTGAACGCGGCAGTGGTGGCAGGTCTGCCGTGTTCTTGGTCCTCGGCAACAATAGTTCCAATATTCAAAAAAGGAAATAAGGATGACCCACAATGTTATCGCCCGATATCCTTGATTGATGTCACGGCGAAGGTGTTGGGTCGTGTTGTCCTAAATCGTTTAACGGATTGGACAGACACCCATCAGTTACTAACGGACACTCAATATGGGTTTAGAGAAGGAAGGTCAACCACGGACCAGTGCCTGAACCTCTATCTGCTGGTCGCTAAGTATACTATAGCTAGTGAGGAGGTGGTTTATTTGGGGTTCATGGACCTCTCCGCGTCCTTTGATCATGTGAATAGGGAAAAGCTATGGGCCTTGATGATAGGGCTTGGGGCGGACCAGGACCTAGTCAATATTCTTAAAGCACTACACTGGAACACAACTGCGTCTGTTCGCTTCAATCAAGACGGAAGTAAGACCCCATCATTCCCATGCACCAGCGGAGTGCGGCGGGGCTGTATCCTAGCCCCCTTTTTGTTTTCACTTTATATAAACAACTTAGATAGTGAATTGTGTAAACTGGGAGTGGACTCTCCTCAGGTAGGCACCCGCCCAGTCCCTGTCCTACTCTATGCGGACGACGCGGTGCTCCTAGCACGGACTCCGCGGGGATTACAGAGGCTGATTGATGGATTTTTATCTTTTATGTCCTCTCTTGATTTATCTGCAATCCTAGATAAATCGTATATCATGCTTGCGGGGGCCAGACCATACAAACATTTTTCTTATAAGATAGGAACTTATAAAATTGGTCGGTCCAGTCCTTTTCCTACCTAGGGGTATTATTTGACGGGCTTCTAAAGTTTAGATCTTTAGTGGACAAACACTGTTCAAAATTGGTGGCCTCATCTGGGGCCATAATGGGTTATGGGAGAAGGCTGGGAAGATGGTCCCCCGAGCAAGTGATGAATTTGTATAGATCAATATGCTGTGCCAAGACAGTTTATGGGGCTGAAGTCTGGGACTTTGTGAATATACATCAGGTCCAGACAGAGGAAAATAAATTCTTTAGAAGGATACTGAAAGTCCCGAACAGTACATCAGCCTACATGGTACATGAAGAACTGGGAGAACCATACATTAAAGATCAAATCAAGGTCAGGTCGCTTTTGGCCTGGGTGAAGATTTGGTCTAACCCCGAAGCAGGCTTCAGCAGACAAATTATTATTGATTGTCTGAATCGAGACAAAGGGAGCTCCATTCCATGGCTATATTATGTAAAGTGTACTTTGGAGGCTATTGGTTGTAAGAACCTCTTCACTGAGCCTGGAGCCCTTATTGCCCAGAATAAAACGCTAGTTAAGAAAAAGTTTGGGGAATGGACAACTGCAAGCAGGGCGGCCACTGAGGAGTGTAAATCTACAGTTGTGGCCTATAGATTACTGAAATGGGAGACAGGAATGGAGCCTTATCTTTCAATGATCCATAACGCACAGGAGAGATTTTATATTACCCGCTTTAGCTTTAACCTCTTGCATCACCTATTATCTGATCCT
This sequence comes from Triturus cristatus, assembly GCF_964204655.1. Lineage (NCBI taxonomy): Eukaryota > Metazoa > Chordata > Amphibia > Caudata > Salamandridae > Triturus > Triturus cristatus. The sequence continues at coordinate 821,595,305 of NC_140593.1, forward strand.
CTTGGTTTTACCTTAACGGTGGAGCAGAAGGGTACCTGTGGCTGCGACAACAAGTCTCCGCAGGATAGCCTTCATTTTGTTTTATTATGCTCATTTTATACATCACCTAGGCGTTAGTTCCTGGTGGGAATCTTGAAAAGAGCCAAGTTTAGACATGCCAAGATCGCCTTATTGTTTTTGCAAAGGGCCAATGATGCATATACCTTGTCCTGTATTATGAGTTTTATTAAGAAGGCGGTAAGGATAAGGAATTCGAGAGAGATGGGTTGATTGTAACGCCCTGTATATAGAGATCCTGGATAATGAAAAGAAATGACATGATTTGAACTGTCTTTTTAATGTTTTTAATGTGTTTTAACTGTTTTATGTACTTATATGGCATCTTTATAAGTGCCGAATAAAGAAATATTGATTGATTGATTGAGTGTAGCATTGTCTGTACACAGTGCAGTCCATAATGAGGGTAGATCAGTAGTTAGATGACAGACAAGTGTGGAGGGCCAAAAGAAGTGTAGCATCTTGGTCAGAGTGACAATCACAAAGCCTCACATCAGTTGCAGTCTCTTCAATCTCACTTTATCAACCCTTGAGAAATGATAACCTGCATGCCTAGTGTAGATCAGTAGTGACATGAAAGACAAGTAGGAAGGGGAAAAAGGAGTCTAGCATCTTGGTTAGAGATGTAGTGACAGGGCCTCATGTTAGTCATGGTAGCTTGTGTATCTCTACTTACGAACATTTGACAAATGATTAGCTACATGATAAATGAAGATCAGTAGTGACATGGCAGACAAATGAGAAGGGGCAAAAGAAGTGTCGCATCTTGGTCAGAGTTACAGTTACAAGTTCGTTGTAGTCTCTTCAATGTCACTTTAGCAACACTTAAGAAATGGTAACCTGCATGACTAGTGTACATCAGTAGTAACATGGCAGATGAGTGAGAGGGGGCAAAAGGAGTCTAGCATCTTGGTTAGAGTTACAATCACAAAGCCTCATGGTAGTTGTAGTCACTTCAATCTCACTTTAGCAACAATTGACAAATGGTTAGTGTACCATAGCTGTTGGCAACATGCATTTGGGATGGACCATTTATTTACAATTTAACCCATATCATGGATCCTGGATTGATATTTTGATGGTAATACACTTACAGACGGCATTGCAACATAAGACATGCCATGGAGTTGGATACATGTGCTATTATATGCAGCAATACATTACCACAGACAAAACACTATCTCAGATACTTTGAGTATTGCATGTTAGGAAAGTAAATAGAGAAGACAATTTTAAAGGCAGACTTGAGAGCAAACAGGAAAATGTGATATTGTGGCAGTTTTTGAAGTTTAACCTACCAAAATACACGTCTTCTCTATTCCTGTTAAGCCCTCAGTGTGCAGGGTGGCCAAGACCTTCTCCTCCCAAGGAAAGAGCAGTAATGGTGCGCTTGGAGGGCCACTCCCAGTCCCCTGAGCCTCCGGATGGTGACTGTTGTACTTGGTACCTAACCTCAGTCTGAGATCGTTCCCACCTCTTCCTAATGTCACCCTTCGTGTGCAGTGTGGTACCAACATCATTCACTCTGATGACTATCCTGCCCAACATTTCATTTTGTCTGAGGAGGAGTCTGCTTGACTTGGGCACCAAAAATATGTGCTTCTACTCTAATGGTTACCATGACTGTTAACTCTTGCTCTCAGAAGCTTGTTTTTTTTCTCAGGCATGGTGCGTGAGTATATGAATACAAAAAAAGAGGTGATAGAGGTAAAAAGTTGCAAAACACAAATAATAGGTGGTGGAGAGTGCTAAATGGGAAGAAGAAAAAAGAGGTGTCTCATCAAAAAAAGCAGAAAACGCTGGTGCCTGTCTTGCTGTGCTGCAGTTGTGAAACAAAGGATGGTGGTTAGGGATGGGGTGTGTATTATAGTCTGATTTGCAGGCGTGCCCACTTGCCAAAGCACATCAGGTGTGTAGTATTTAAATCCATCGAATGGTCACTATTGGGTTTGTTTACGTGCGTACCGCGGCGGTTTACTGCCATTGGCTAACTCCTGTTAGTTGACCACTGCTGTGAGACTGCGAGTATGACTGTGTAGTCGTGATGCACTCGGCAGGTGGATCACGGACCTGGTGGCGTTGGTGGATGCACCGCCGAGATTGCAGACCACCGCGGTCCCACCTACAAGACAGCCGTGCCGCTGTCAGTGGTTCAGACAGCACAACTCTTAATACGGCAGGCAGTAGATTGCCGGCGCAGCTGTGGCATTGATGACATAGACACAGTTCCCGGTCGGTCGGACCACCAAATTTGTAATAAGGCTCTAAATGTTCAACTCTAGGGGCCTGATTACGAGTACGGTGGTCCATAGGACCGCCGTACTTGCATTGGAGGTCCGACCACTGCCACACTGTGGCACCGTGTAGCGCATTCTGAGTGTGGCGAATCCAGAACCCTCCGGTGTGGCAGTGGTGGTCTAAGGCAGGAATATGATAGTTGGGCCGCAGTGGACACATCGAGAATATTTTGAGTTCCCAAACCACAACCCTTTCCATGGTGGTGAGCCCGCCATGAAAAGGGTGGCAGTGAGGCAGTAGGGCCCCCTGCTGCCTGTGAGCCTTGGGGTGCATGCAGGGGGCTCATGTAGTGCCACCTGGATTTGCACCCCCAGTTCCTGCACTGCGGCAGTCTGCATGTTAGGCTCTTTTATGAGCCTAACAGAATGCTGCTGTCAGACCGCCACAGCACCGTCCGCCAGGCCAGCATGTAACTCCTAATCTGCCAGGGGGGCACACCCCAGCTTTGGCTGTCCTACAGTGACGGCACATTGGTGCCACCGCTGTAGGACTGCCAAAGTCATAATCAGGCGTTACTGTTTCCAAGGTCAAGAGTTTTCTCTTATGTTTTGAGCACTTCAAAAGTCAATTTTATTTTTACTAATCAGTAAATATTACTTATGACACATTGTCTGATGACATATACCTTAAGTATGTGTAAACACACTAAGGATCAGCAGGGATAAAAGAAAGCCAGGGGGTACTAATCCCTCAATAGAATGCTTATTATCACACAGATTACGTCCTGCTATATGTGAGAAAAAGAAAAAAGAAAAGTAGAAGTTGTGTAATGTCAGAAGAAAGAGCCATGAGGAGAGATTTCCTTCAGGACAAGAACCCTCACTCACTGTTAGGTGACATGCTTCATCATATGGGTTCCCTCCTCACACCGAGGTGTGGGCTACAACTCCCATAGTGGATGAGCTGAGGTGTTTTCTCAAGAGGAGCATATGGATGGTGGTGAATGAGGGGCAATGAACAAAAAAGTGTGAGTGATTAAAAGATGTCTCTCAGGGTCTACTAAATCTTTATTGGGTGGCCTCAGGGACACAGTTAAAAAGTGAGAGGACTAGGGATTAAACCAATATTTCCTTAAATGTAGGTCAACATGTTTCTGCCATAGGTTGGTCTCCTAAAGAGATCCAGAGCTATTCATTAGGACCATAGTTAAATAGTCACTCTGCATACGTGAAAAAAATATAAATATACTGCTCACAACAGGAACAGGGCAGTCAGGTGCTCAATGACCCAAGTCACTTCAGAGGAATTTGTCTACTCTGGAAAGCCAAATAAACAACAATCAAAACTACATGTATTGACATTACAAAAAATGAGCTTAATTTCCTTGGTATTGGTTATGCTTACCTGTAATGTGATATACCAGACCAACTCTCCATGCTCTTGGAACGTCTTAAGGGCCCAACTGTAAAGAACAAAGATAATAGTGTCTATTTATGTACATTTGTCACCAAAAGTATTGAATCATTTTAATGCCTAGAATCAATTGGGAGAAACCAACAGTCTATTCCATCCCACCAGAACAACCATGATCCAATGTAGAGTCTCACAGAAATTAGTGGACCTGTGTTTCCCACATTACATTATATATCATCTCACATTCAGTATTGTATGTGTGTATATAACCGCCCCAACACTCGGGTCTGATTAGTCCTATGCATCTCTGGTCTTGTGTCAGGTATGCATGGCAGTTGTGTGGAAGTACAAGCGATCCGCGTCTAAACTCAATGATAAGCGCCACATACAATGGTTTCTCATGCTATTCTCAGAATCAAAGGAACTGAAAACACATCGAGGTTGCTTTTCAGTGGTTTCAGAGGGAATTCAGCTTAATGGCAGCCGCCAATATCGGTGCACCCTTCCGGGTCTCTTGCTGTACTAAGGATCATATGTAACTAGGTCCATAAAGAAAACTTAACGGCAACAGGGAGTCTACACTCAACAACTATTAATTGGATAACACCCTTGGGTCTTCCGTGCTGGTCTCGAAATGGAAAAATAATCTAAAAGGGCACAGCCTCGCTTCAAGGTTATGAATCACCAGCGTGTTGTCTCTATCGCGCAGCGGTATCAGTCTCTGCTAGTTTGAGTCAGTGGGGAGCCCAACAGCACTCACTCCCCAATCCTTTAAGTAGTCCTATGATCGGGTTATTGCCTACCACATTGGTATGGCGCACATTGTCCATGAACGTCCAGACGAGAGTGACACTGTTGCCACCTGGAAGTTTGAAATAGAAAAAACTGGATCATGCGTACTTAAGAGATAGGTTTACTATTTCAAGGGGTCACTGCACTTAAAAACTATCAGCCACCCCTATAGCAGGCCTTTACATTCCTGAAGGCAGGGTGCTTGGTTCTACGTTAGAGGATGCCACTGCCTGAGCAAAACACTCCTGCAGCCTACAGAGCCCATTCTCCCGGGTTGTCAGTGAAGCAGTCATTTACGACATATAGAGTGGCATTATGTGACCGCGTGATGACCAACTCTAAAACGGCTGAAACAAACCCTATTGTGATTGTGGTCAACATGTTGGAATCATAACTCCACACCAGTAACTGGTGTGGGAAGTATGATTCGACCCCTCAGAAGCGAGCTTTGTTGGGTCCCTGGTGTTCCTGGTACCCGCCTTCTAGTCCTATGCAGCACAAAATGGTTGCTGCCGACCAGAGACACATTTCTCCCCTCCTGCTGCTGAGCCAAGCTCGAGCAGGGGAAGGCAGAAAAATAGGCATCCTGTCGCAGGGAAGTGTGAGCACCTCCCTGACAGGATTTAGTGTATTAGGGCTGTGTGGGTGCACTTGCCAGCGACTGAAAGTCTGCATGAAGGGCACATTTGGTGTACCTGTGGATAGTCCAGTTCAAACCAGTCTTGCGAGCCGCTGGCTCCTGCTCTGGCGCGAAACTGAACAAAGGACATGGGAGTAACCTTCCCACTGTCCAGACCCTCGCCTGGGAGGATCTGCTGAATCTGTCCAAACCTCTCCCGTGGGTAAAAAAGGGCTTACCTGGCTGTAGGACCTTAGATTCGACGTGGACAAGATTCTGAACCAGAAACCACAGAACTTTGACCGTCTGGACAGTCTGGACTTTGCTGGACCCATCTATGTTTCCCTCTCAGTCTGAAGCATCGTCTGTGCCCGTGCACCATGCAGGAGCTGTGCAGGACCTGTGGTGCATCAAGGACAACTGAAGATATCTCCGCAACACTGATGTCCGGTCTGCTGACCCTGAGCTCCTACGGACCCTGAAGGCTTCAGCAACACAGGAGGTGAGTTTCTATGTCTCTCGAGATCTGAGCTGCCCTCTCACCAAGTTTGAGGTCAGACTCCCTCATGGGGGTTGCAATACCCAAACCCCTGTGCACTGCGTACATTTGCATGTGTATATGCTTGTTGGCATTTCCCGAACAAGTGCATTGGGCTCCGGGTAGCCCCAACCTCTGGCACCATTTCCTACCAAGAACTCCGGCCTCCTCACACCGAGTGCTCCGTGGGCTGTTGTTTTGTGAAATTACTTGAGGTCCTCTTGCGACTCCTGTGCCTCCGGCCTGCGGGTCCAGTTGAGGGTCAACTTTGCTTTTCTTAAGCTCCCGTGGTTGCTCTAGGCTTGTCCTGACTTCCCTGTGTTTGGTGAGTCTCCTGGATCTTGCTGGTTCGAACCGTACACATCCTTGACCTTCTGCATGAGTTACTGTTGCCAAGGCTTGTTTGTGCTCCCGCCAGACACCGACCCCTCAGCACTCGACATACTTTGTGGGACAGCTTGTATCTGGCTTCTGATTGTCCTCCATGTCTCCTGGTCCCAATAGCTGCAGAGTCAAGAACTCCATCAACGCACCTGAAGCACCCGACATCGGTGGGCATTCGTCTACCGAGACCCTGGTCACTCCAGAGTGACCCAGACTCTGTCCCCTCTGCTTTCAGGTACTCTTCAACAAGAATCCACCTTTCCAACTGACACTTTTCTTCCTTCCAACAGCGGCTCTTCTTTAAAGTCCTCCATTGGTTTCGAGTGCAGTTTCCGACGCCACTTCAGACCTATGCACCTGGCTTCCTTGGGATAGGCAACGCCCTCTGTGGGTCCCTACTTACTCACCTTGGGTGGTTCCTTGGGGTCCCAGCGATTCTACATCCTCTCGACACTGTGTTGACTCGAGTCGTGGTTCTTATACCACTATTTTAGTACATGGTTTGGTCCCCTCCTGGGGCCCACTGTGTATTAGTGCTATTTACTGTCATTTCTGTGCTTAAGTATTGTGTGCTTTGTGATTATCTCCATATAGGAGATACTGTGTCATACTACTTAGTGTTATACTAATAAATATATATTTTTTGGACGGTATCTGAGGAAGGCAATTCATGCCAAAATGCATTATGCCAAGAGGTGTTCATTAAAAGGATTTTCCGCTCCCCGCTGTGTCCTCTGGTTGCTTTTACCGAGTGATCGTTTGTGTGATGTTTCATGTGCCTGGCAGGGGCGCGTTAAGAGGACCCGTCCTGAAGTGTCTGGGGCTTTTCTGGCAATTGTGGCTGTTTCTCAAGGGATTGAGTAGCCTCGGACTGCCTCGAGATCGGGCCAGGCAAGTGGCCACTGCCAGGAGCGGTCTGTGACTTCACGGGAAAGTGCAATCATTGCATTAGCATTTCATGGCCCGGCTGAATCTCGCAATTGGGGCCGGACGTTGGGGACTTAAGGCGATCCAGGACACCCTCCTACCCAGGTTTACCATCGACAACAAAGCCCGCCTTTGCCAGGAATAACAGCGCCCAATGAGGGGAACATTGGTCCCCACAGGCAGTATTCACCCTTCCAAGTTGCATGCTGGAGGCTGTAGTCAAAGACTCAAGACTGCAGCAGAGACTTAAACAAATAAGTGGGGACAGCTGAACTTCCACCAATGGGAGTACCGCAGGAGTTACAAAGGTGGTGTGGGCATTATCCTGGTGTTGACGGCATCTGAGGAAGGCAATTCATGCCGAAATGCATTATGCCAAGAGGTGTTCATTAAAAGGATTTCCCGCTCCCCGCTGTGTCCTCTGGTTGCTTTTACCGAGTGATCGTTTGTGTGATTTTTATAACTACTGTGTGGTTCTCCTTTCATTTAACCAATATTATAAGCTGGCATTCTGGTAAAAGATGCTGCTTAACATTCTTTCAAGACTAAGCCTGAAGGCTGCTCTCCACAGCTATTATTTGGATAGCTTTCTAAGGTTATCGTTGACCTCTTAAATCACCATAAGGGTTGTTTGGACTGGTGCAAGGTGCCCATTTTAATTAGTGGACAACATATACTAGGCCAACTTCTCACATTACCCCTTCTAAACTACATACAGATTTGAGAAATAATCTAACCACCACCTCTTTGAATTATTTTGAATTACCATGTAAAGCTGTTGTAACTAGCCCCTATAATGTGTGCACTGTGTCGCAAAAACTTGTTAGTCTTGGCATATTAAACCTGAACCAATTGGGTACTGCACACTTGGAATGGCCACAGCCCATCATGACTTCTATTGATAATGCTTTGCTGGGGATCTCTTAGCCTACACACTCGGCATAGAGTCTTTTTGTTGTTTATTTGATACACACTCCTTGGTCAAGAATCAACTTGAATTCTTTTCTCTTCTTGACTCAGATTCTCCTGACATTCTACTCATTACCAAAACCTGGTTAATGGAGTAATCCACACCTGACATTTTAGCTGCCCTTCCGAGCAAATACTCTATACTCAACGCCAACAGACGTCTGGGGAAAAAAGGTGGTCGGTGGCTGCAACAGTTAAAAAGCATCTTATTTTTACAAAACGTACTCCCATACCTATTCCAACAGTGGATAACATTGTAATTAAACTTGACTCACCCACCATCTTCTTGATATGCATTCTTGTGTATGGACCCCCAGGTAACATGCTGCAATTCACCCCATTTCTAACTGATTCTCTAGCTTCTCTGGTCATTGACTATGTGAAAATGTACTTATTGGAGACTTTAACTTTTGGGTGAATTAGGAGAGTGGTGGCCATATCTCCACACATTTGACTGACAGCCTTAGCAGCTTATATTTTGATCAGCGAGCATCTGCCTCTACACACATCAAAGGGCGGTAGTAATCCCTCTACTTAAAAAAACTGGATAGGATCCAACCGTGTTGAAAACCTACTGCCTCATATCTTTACTACCCTATTTGGTCAAACTATTAGAGGCTCAAGTTGCCCAACACCTGTGCTCCTTTTTGGAGGACTCTGCTTTTCTGGACCCCCATCAAGCGGGAGTTTGTCCTGCCCACTCCAATGAGACTGTCATGCTCTCGATAACTGATGACACGGAGCAGTTCAGGGCCGAGCCCTGGGACTTGGGGCCCTTTTGGACTTGTCTGCGACATTTGACACAGTAGATCACACCCTTTTGGTCGACTGTGTCAAGGCTGCAGGTCTGCAAGGCACAGCACTAAACTGGGTAAAATCCTTCCTGTGTGATCATTCTTAGTCAGTCCATTTACTTCCCTTCCACTACCCAAAGGTTCAGCTAAACTATGGAGTACCTCAGGGCTATGCAATATCCCCCCCCCCCCCCACCTATTCAATCTTTATATTTGCCCTTTGGTACATGATCTACAAAAACTGAGAGTGAAAATGTACAATTATGCTGATGAGATGCAGCTGCTCTTCAATATTGATAACACCCCATAATCTATGGAGCCATTGCAGAATACCATGTTCTATATTAGGAATTGGATGAATAGCCATCAACTGAAATTAAATTTGGAGAAAACTGATATTGTGATCACTAACAATGAAATCCTTAATATGAATCTCTGCTTCTGGCCACTAGAGATGCGCTCACCTCTCACTCCTAAAAAAGAGTAAAAAGCCTTGGAATCCTCATTGATGAGGACCTTCCTATGAGGCTGCAGAAAGGAGCAGTGATTTCCTCATGAACTATTCAACTTTGTAAGATCAATAAAATCAGGAAATATTTTACCTCTGAATCCATTCTCCAGATAATAATGGCATTAGTGATGTCCCACATTGGCTATGTGAACTCCTTTTACTTAGGACTGCGAAAAGGACTGAATAAGAGGCTGCAGACAGTACAAAACCAGGCAGCTAGCCATGTCTGGCATCAGCCAAGACATTGCCATACTAAGCCCCTGATGAGAAAGCACTCCGAGTTGTCCAACGGACCATTTTTAAAACTGGCTGTATTACATTTTAAATCACTTTATGGGAAAAGCCCTACTTTTGTGTCCTCCAGAGTTCAAAGCTACATTCCAAAACGCAATCTCAGATCAGCCCACCACATCCTGCTAGCTCTCCCTAGGTTGAAAAAGGAAGAGATTGGGTTGCGCCACGTTTTCCATAATCGCCCCGCATCTTTGGAACTCTTTTCCTTCTGACATAAGAACTAGCTCTGCTTTTCCCAGATTTAGGATACTTCTAAAAACCTGGCTTTCCAAACTAGCTTATGGCTAGACTCTTTACCTTGATGTCCCCCCCTTTTACTCAGCGCCATGAAACTTTTTTGGCATACACGCGCTTTACAAATGTGTAACAAAACATACTGCTGTGTGAAAAGTGGGAATAATGTGCCTGTTCTCCTCAAAATATTTTACTGTCATTGCACTGTGATATGTTTTCTGCCCTCTTTCTGCCACCCCCTCACAAAAGCACACATTCCCCCCTATGATCCACCGCTTCATTTAAAATGTAAATCATAATTTGCAGTGCAAAGTGTTCTCTTTAGGTACTTGGACTGTATTCTGTTTTATCATTTTTGCAATTTATCATGATTTGCACATCCCTCCTGAATATCACCTAAAATGTTATGCTGATTGATGCTCCCACTAGATGATATCCATTATATCACATGGCAGCAATTTTGGATCCACTATGTCACCCTTACCGTGACATTGCCAGAGAAGTATAATTGAGCAGATATGGAGCTAATAATAGTAGATATATGGGGGCATGACAACGCCCCTCGAAGACGGATGCTTGACATGGAGCTCTCAGCGACCACGGGTGTATTTTGGCCCATTTCCATCTTCAACGCGCCGAAATGAGAGGTGGGGAATCTCTTCTCCACACCTTGTTACAACCATTAATGCATTCCTGTGCATATTTGCCAAATACCCCGCTCCAACAGATTGAGTGATGACGGCCCGGTCGTACCTGCCATCTTGAATCCTCTGTGGGGTAAACTTGCCACTTTTTCTCATCGCACCTCGTCATTTTTGGCTGCAATTTTTACAACTATTCTTGCACACCATCTTTAGGCCATTTAGGCTGCCTGTGAGCATGGTTTTTAATGAAAAATAACTTTCCCCAACTCTTGCCTTGTTTATAACAAGCACACAACTCTAAATTGCTACATTTCATTTTATTTTCTGGCCAGAGCCGATTTTTAGGACGCTCTCTTTAATCCAATGGGGAAACTTTGTAACCTAAAGTTAACTACACCTACAAAGCCTATAACAGCATAATTCTCTATTGCTACAGAGAACTCCTTCACTGTTCTGGAATCTACCATGGAAGGTATTGGTAATTCTCCTCAAGAAGCTACTCCATCTTGTTCATTCCTCACGCCTTCATCTTCCTCCTCTAAAACCATCTTTAAAGTGCCTCTGACAGCATCCTTATCAACTAATTAGAGACCTAAAAAAGACCCTACGTCACCTGTCAAATCCACTATTTCTGTTTTCATGGATCTCATTTTAGAGGAAATGTAAGCTTTGAATCTGTACATGAAAGACACAAATTAGAAACTTCAACAATTAGATGATAAGTGATCTTTAATGGAAAATAGAGTTACAGACATGGAATAACGGATCAACGTCTTTCAGGATATGGCTCAGGATGAAAAGCTCCTCCAAACTAAAATAACAGATTTTTAAAAAGCTGATGAAAACTCTGAAAAATTGAAATCAACTAAATAACCTCTGCAATAATGGTCTAGCTGAAGGCGTCAAGGGCCCTCAACCTATTTCATTTCTTCAAACTTTTATTCCCAAAGTTTGGGACATACCATATTCTACTCATTTAAAAGAGTACACAGGCTTGGTCATCAATCCCACCTCTCTTTATCATCTCCCAAACCTTGTGGGGTGCCTATTTTCTTTTTGAAGTATTAACATCTCCTGATGGTGATTAGAGCAGCAAAATCCAGAGGCCGAGTTTCTTGGTCTGGTAATTCACTATTTTTCACTCAGGATTTCACCAAACCTACAGCGGACAGATTAAAGAGGTTTTTGGACATGTTTTCTTCTCTACGCTCCTTTGCTGCCCGTTTTGGCCTCTTTCACCCCTGTTTATTCAAAGTGCTATATAACAATAAGTATAAGTATAAGTATAAAGAAATTTCTAAAGCGCTCTAATACCGAAGGTGTCTTGGCGCTGTGGTGTGTGTAGTCAGGCAAGAGAGCAACCAAATTATGGTTGGGCCTTAAATAGGCGATGCTTTAGCATTTTCCTTATGGTGGCCAGAAACATTGGGGTCATGTCCCACTCCACTTGAATCTGCAAGAAACCTTGGTGTCATAGTTGACACCAGTCTGTCTTTCAACATCCAGGTTAATAGGACAGTATCCTCCTGCTTTTGGATCATAAGGACCCCCAGAAATATATTCCCATTTCTTTCCCTTGGCGCACGGAAGCAAGCTGCTCTATCACTAGTTCTATCAAAGTTGGATTATTGTAATGCCCTTCTTTTAGAATTTAACAGGGCTTCTATCAATAAGCTCCAGCTGGTAATGAATGCGACAGCAAGACTGGTACAAGTCATTCCTAAATACCACTCAATCTTGGCTGCCATCAAGAATTTGCATTGGCTTTCAGCATGAAAAATAATTGTATTTAAAGCCTTGTGTATTGTGCATAAGGCACTACACATCTCAAGTCCAGAGGGAATCAGGAACATCTTCCACTGGTATGTCCCTATCAGACAATTGTGAACAGCCAATAAAAATCAGCTGGTTGTTTCAAGATACAGAAGGTCAGGTGGGGAGGAAGAGATTTCTCAGTCGCAGCAGCCAAACTTTGGAACACTCTTCCTTTATCAATATCAGGTTTAGAGTTACATCTTCCTTTTCGCAAGGCCATGAAGACCTGGCTTTTTGACTTGGAAACTTGATCTTTCATACTCTGCTCCCACCAGATAGCTGTAATTGCTTTAGTGCCTAGACGCCTTAGCGTATTTGTTTGCGCTATATAAATTGTTCATCCATTCATTCATTCAAAAAACATTGGAATGTTGATGCTCCGGACTTCTACCGGCCACTAGAAGCCTGCAGCCCTCTATTGCCTACAATGGAGTGCTCAACATTCTAATGTTCTAATACAATTTAGTACAGTGGAATGTTTGGGGCAATGGAGCAGCCCAGGGCTAATAATGTCTGGAACAACCGTTCTGCTCCAACATTCCAATGTTTGTCTTTCTGTTTCTCACTTATTAATCTAGAACATTCTACCCTTAGAGGGTGGAATGTTCTAATAGCCTCACAGCCCTTCTGCCTCAGTCTATATAACTGTTGTTAAAGGCCCTCACCCTTTAACAATCAATATAGCCTTTGATAATTGATATAGCCCTCGGCAGCAGGCTATAAGGCTATATTAGAACACTGGAATTGTTGGTAGCTCTATTGATGACAATGGAGTAGCTCAGGACTAATAATGACTGGTATAAGCCTTCTGCTCCAACAATTCTAAGTTTGTCTTTATGTTCCACCCTTTCAAATTTATAACATTCTACTCTCGGTAGGTGAAATATTCTAAGAGCCTTATAGCCTTTCTGCCTCAGGCTATAACCGGTATGTGCATAAAGGTAACAATACATGTAATATTATTTAGAGTCTAGAAATACTGCACCAGGTAGCTATTAATGTTACTGACCACTTATCATCGGCTTGAGTGTGACTTTATTTAGGATTACAATTTATTGGCTCTGTGTTTCTGTGACAACCTGTTACTCATTGTATTATTTTAGAAAACCCAGCATTTCTTCTTAAGCAGGTGACCCCTGTCACAAATCTGCGTGCTGCTAGCTTGTTGCTCACTAACCGAGTGTTACATTCTGCTGGGTGGCGGGGTCCTTCCTCCTAGGTACTCCTTTTGACATTGATAACTACTGTCTCCATCGCCAAAGCTTGACAACAACAGTGAATGGCAGCTAATTATAGTAGGATGGAATAGGCTTTTTTTCTTGAATCTCTTTGGCTAAACTTGGTACTGACTCTCTGTGGTAAATGTGTGGAGTATGTCATGACTAGTCACCTTCTGGTTCCTAGACTGTGTGTAAAATGTGTACGCGCGTGATTGGGTACATGTAACGGGTGTACCCTAAGGTTGGTGGGTGTGTCATAGTGTTAGTGGCAGTCAGAGCTAGCTTTCGCCACTTTCTCCACTTTCCTAACACTCTTTGTAAAGCTATCTGCACTGCCTGTCTGGCTTGAGTTGCCTGAAAATGGAGTTTATTTGGCTTCACTGGGTTAAAATTCAATGGTGGCTGACAGGGAACGGGGTGGCGGGGTAGGGGGGGACAAAACATACAAATTTAAAAAAAACACTTACCATCTTGTGGCCGCATCTGTCTCTCCTCCGACATTACTAATGAGTACCTGAAGCACACAGGCTCCCCTAAGCCAATCACAACGCTGCAATGCAGCATTGTGATTGGTCTGTGCGCTGTGGTTCGGCGCTCAGGCGGGGACAGCCAGCCTGTGCATGTTTCCCATCAGTCTGTGCATTGTAGCCTGGTGGGGAACATGCAAAGTTTGCATATCTGTTTGGCTGGGCCAAGACGGACGGTCAAACCGTCATGAGCACTTAAAGTGTGCATGAACCACTCCTCCCAGGCTCCGGCACCAGCCCCACCCTGACCTAACCCTGCCCCGTAGCGAAGAAAAATAAAATTACAATAAGGAGTTTCTTTTCATTTTCTTTTTCTTTTTTCCTGCTCGTAGAGCAGTGGAGCGACGCTCCTCCGCCTTAGAGGAGGAGCCGCCCCTGCTGAATCTAGACCTTTTAGTGCAGGTTGCAGTGTGACCTGGTCAGGGCTACCCCTAAGTAATCGCTGTGGCCTGGAAGCAATGCCAAGGTGCAGATGTCTCACAGAAGGACATGGACTACCCCCATCCCCTACATTCCCCTACATCCTGTGTGTTGTGTTATGGAACCTGAGAGGAATCTAGAAACCAAGAGTGACCGTTCACCTGAAGGTGGTCACCGGGGAGCTGTGGCTGATTTACAAGAAAGTGCACTCTGCTGGGTTTCCCCCCCCAAATGTTTGGGGTAAGTCTCGGATTTGAATTGCCACCAGGACGCAAATTAAGTGTCCCCCTCCAGCACATACGACCTCCTACTTCCAGGAGCCATGCAGACCCTCGAGGAGAAAGGTGAAGATAGAGGCAGGAATCTGGTCAGATTTTCTTCTAACGTGGTGTGATTGAGAACTGGTTACTGGACGTCGGATTCCTCCGGCACTTTTTGATTTTAATATATACTGTTAGAAATGGCGTTTTCTGGTTGGCTAGGGCTTGCGCCAAAGCCAGGCAGAAACAACCACTCTAGTCAGGGCTGGGGAGTTACACGCCAAAGATAACCCCTGCTCACCCCCTTGGTAGCTTGGCACGAGCAGTCAGGCTTATCCCGGAGGCAATGTGTAAAGCGTTTGCGCGCGCACCAAGCAACAACACCCAAGGCCCACCACAAAAGAAACTCCACACAAGGTATTATATAAAAATTGCCTTTGTATTATACCAAAACACATTAGATAAAAACACACACTTTACAATGTGCCAACAGGCACGGGCAGAATTTACAGGGGATATGTACAAGACAGGGCCACCTGGACCACTGTCAGGAATAAGCACTTTTGGAAATAGCACGTCGTAGAAATGTCACTTTAGAACATAGCACATATAATCACTGTAGCACCAATTAGAAAATGTAGCGCACAACCAGTAACCACTGGTAACAGGTAAGTACCACCTACGCAACCCTAACCACCTTAGGAAAATATTACGCAGGGAATCATGAACACATCAGCATAACCTATACCAGGAAAAACCCTCTCCTACGCATAGGCACAGCTAGACAGAAACATAGCATCAAGGCATTGCGCAGGCGCAAAAGTACACAGGTAACAATGATCAAATACCCTAGGGGAGGGCACTACACAAGAAAAACTGTCCCCAGGCCAACCTGGCCTTTCAGGGGTGCAGACAGGCCCAATATCCAGCAAAGTCAGGGCGCGACTGCGCAGGCTGCGCAAACCAGGGCGCACAAGGCACAACCTAACGTGGCAGCTGCCCACTAAGTGCTGGGCTGCTGTTGAACGGAGCTAGGGCACCACGATGCCTTTAGAACAAATATGGCATACCTTGGAACCTCTCTGGGCTCTGCAAAAAGAATGCCCCCCAACGTTGGAGCCTGTCAGGGCTCTAGACAAATGCGCCTCGTGGGAGTCCCTCTGGACTCTACAAAATACTGCCCCCGTCGTTGGAGCGCACCAGCGCTCTGAAAGACACAATGCCCGGCGTGGGTTGGAGCCCTCTAGGCTCTTCAAACAATTCTGCCCCCACGTTGGAGCCTCTTGCGGCTCTTAAGCAAATATGCCCGCTTGGAGCCTCTCTGGGCTCTTTAACGAAATAATGCGGCCACCCGTTGGAGCCTCTCGGGGCCCGAGAACACTGTCCCCTTCGTTGGAGCGGCCCGCTGCCTTCCGGGGCCGCTCTTCACACTCAAGGAATACCCCCCGTCGGAGCGGCCCGCAACTGCGGCGCCGCTGTGGGGGACAGGGGGGCAGAGACGGGAATAACACGGAGTCCCGTTAGAGCGCACTGGCGCTCGGAGCAACCAATGCTGGCAAACCCACAACCCCGGTCTACCCCCTTCACTCACCGGCGGTCCTGGTCTGCTTTCGGCCCTCCGGTGAGCACTTCCCTCGCGGCGGGGGCTGGGGGCAGACACGGCACTTCCGTCTCCCCTCTCGGTCGCGCTGCGGCGGCCCGGCCGGACTCGGTTTCGTCCCGGAGGCCCCACCTCCGTGGGTTACAGTCCAGTGCGGGGTGGGCTCCCGCCTGAACTCTACTGCCAGCTCACTTCTCTTGGCCGCACAGGAGCACGGGGTGGGCTCCCGTCGGCTACCGGGTCGTCCTTGGGCGCAGGAGCGCGGGGTAGGCTCCCGTCCGCTTCCTGTTCAAGTCCCGCCCACGTCCCGACACAAACTGCCTGACTTCCGGTTTCGCGGGGGCCACGGCGGTGATTCTCGATCGCGGTGATGCGGGGTGGGCACCCGCGAGGAGGATGAAAACAAAAGCGGCAAAGTCCCTGGCGGGGTGGGCACCCGCTAGGGATATTAACTCTCCAATAAAGTGGGGTAGGCTCCCGCTCGAGCACCACAATGCGGGGTGGGCACCCGCTTCACAGCACGGCAGCAAAGCGGGGAATCCCACGCCGGGGTTCCCTCGCTAACTATTGCAGCTCAGCGCTGCTGGCCCCAACGAAGGTGCCCCTCAGTAGCACATAAAGACATAGCGCTTCCCAGGCGCTTAAAGGGAGGGTCCAGGAACAAAGTCCTGGTAAAGTTCAGGCAGGTAGGCAGGGGGCAAGGCTGGGCCAGGGGCCAGCTCACTGGGACCTCCAGGCAGGAAGGCAGTCCCAAGTGGCGGTTCCTCCTGGCCTCCAGCAGCAGCAGCAGCAGCCCCTCTGATAGGATCCTGGAAGAGAACATTTTACTTGGGGTCACAGCCCCTTCTTATACACAGGTTCACCTTTGTCTCAAGGTGCAGGGGAGGGGCGAACCAGATGCAACTGGTTCTTGAGCACTTTGTTTTGCTCAGCCCCTCTCCCTATTCAGAAAACAGGCCAGGGTCATCAGTCGCACCACAGGGGGCGGAGCCAGCATTGTGTGGGGAAAGCCCAGCCCTATTCAGGTCCTAGGTGTACTCCTCCCACCCATCTGGCTGCTGATCTCCCTATTCACCACTGGGTGACTCCTCCTGACTCTGGGGATTCCCTAGCCCGTCACATGACCTCAGCCAGCCAATCACGCGACAGGCAGTCACTGCACATTTATGCCAGCGTCTAGAAGTGGCACTTCCACACTAGCTACATGGACACTGCACACATCATCGTGCAGCATTTTATTACACGAGTCCGTACATACCAAACTCGTACCTGCACTCCCCATGCACCAGGAACTACCAGGGACACATACATTCCCCCATGCATTCCTATGGGAGGGCAGGCCTATCTCACCACATGCACTCAGAGTGCGCACGTACTTTACTCTGGGACACAGGGAAAGTGCGCAGAGACCAAAAATCACTACCACCAGGTCACCAGTAAAAGCAAAAAGTTTAGGGGTGAACCTGCCAGAAGGGCCAAGTCCAACATATACCGTTGTTTTCTGGCGTCTACTCCTTTGAGAGAGATCTGCAAAATTCACCACCAAAGAAGGTAGATGCGGTGGGTGATGAAGAAATTGAGGTAAAGTGGGACATTGTTAGTGAGAGGGAGTGCTTTCTGATCTGGGTGGAGTTTGGCTTCAAACATTGCGGGGAACGTGTGTGAGAATTGCTTAAATTGTAAAAGAATTAGTGTTCGTGCACAAAGCGCTGCTCCGGCTTTGCTATTAAAAGTCAGTGCGCCAAATACCAAGGATACATACATAGGGGCAGATTTACAAGCCCCTTGCGACACTTTTACGCCGCTGTTGCGTCACTTTCGTGACGCAGCGGCAGCGTAAACCATGCGCCACGTTGCGACCTATTTACAACGTGATGCATCTAGGCAGATGCGTCATGTTGTAATTTACTGCGCCACATGAAACCTGCTTCAGGTTTCATGTGGGCGTTCCATCGCAGTGTGGGCGTGCCGTCGGAGGAAAGCCTCGGAAAAATGACGCACTGAAATCTACAAGATTTCACTCAGTCACTTTTCCGATGCTGCTGCGTCAAAAACTTGCCCCTGCTTGAAGCAGGCGTGAGGCGTGACGCAGCATGTTGGAGATGGGCCCGGTTTAAACACTGCTGGAGTTGCGTCGCGCCCGTGACACGACTCTCGCACTACGCCAACCTTACGCCGGCAGATACGTCACGCATCTGCCTATCCGTGCGCCACGGCGCGCCGCATTGTAAATGCGGCGCATCCATGGTGGCGCACGGGTAGTTTAGCGTGACATATCTTTCTTGGCGCATGCAAGCTGATTTGCAGGATGCGCCAGAAGTTGTAAATCTGCCCCATAGTGTCGAGTTCACCTCAGGCCTCTTTAATCCACTACCAGACGCTGCTGTCTCCTTATCTCAGTCATACTGGACCCTGCTTTCTTCACATGAGCCTATTTTCCTTCTTTCTTTCCCCCCTTCTTTCCCGTGTGTGTTGCTCTCTCTCTTGCTTGCCTCAATAGCTGATGAGGAACAATATGTTCTGGTCTCCAAAATGAGTGCTGGAGGACCCCACCGCCAGCCACCGTCTCAAATTAAGCACTGTCTCCCCCATCGGCGTGTCCTGATCCTTGCTGAAGCTTTGAGCGATGAATGTCCGCAACAGACGCAGGAGTGCTCCTCTTGATAAGCTTAGGTGGTCTTTTGGGAGTGCCATCTCTGCAGAACTGCAGCAGGGCAGGGTCCGCTCTTCACAGCTCGGGGCGGAAAGGGTCCAGCGCGAGCCTCTCTGCTCTGATAAGATGGGCGCCGTCTGCTGTGATCAGAGGCCTAATGCAAACTGATGGGGCCCACCGCAGAGCGTGATGAGGGGGCCCTGAGTCATCGCACTAATGTTATTTGGCCTTGAAGTGAATAAGGGGCCCCCTGAAAAGCCTGGGCACCGCCTTGCACTCCAGGGGGCTGTGATACACTCCGGGGTGTCACAATGCGCCCTCAGTGACAAGAACGCTCTACAATCCAATTCACCCGTGGCAGTGCGGCCTGCAACTTCAGAGCCCTTAGATTCGCACTAAGGGATCCAACTGGGGAAACAAACGCTTATTTACAGAACACATCTCCCAAAGCGAAGCTCGCAAACAGACATGCAGTGGGGCACACACCTATACTGAGGCTATAACTCTACATATACGCAGGAAATGTGCATTTGTTCTTACTAGGAGTACTTTATTGGGCCACTTTCTATAAATACTACTTTAGAACACCCTACTCAATTGTCGTTACAGGATTTAAGACGCATATTAGTGTTGAATGAACTTCATTGGCTAATATTTGTTTCAATAAACATTAAACAGTAACCAGAAAGCATTTTTACTCTCTAGCTCCTCTTCCTTTGCGACAGCGCTGTTCACAACCTAGTGGTGCAAGGCTTTCCATAACCACGGGTAGAATTACAATTTGCCTTTGGGGCACTCCCCGTCCCCTATGTTTTAAGCTATTTATTATTTCCTGGCGTCCTCTTGTGGTGGTTTCATAAGGCAGCTGCTACAATGCATATAATGCAGCATGGGCTCTGTCCACAACCAAGCTTCTGTAAGTGATGTGCGCATACCTGCAGGCTCTTCAACTGTGCCAATGTGTGCATGACTAGCGTGCCACCTGAATACCAACGTAGAGTTCGGTTGTATCCCTTATAGCTTTGTAACTCTTGGGTTTTCTGCATCAAACAACTTTTCCATACAATGCTGTACTCTCACAATTATTCTTAAATTCATAAAGTGTTATCTCCACCAGCCACCTCTCGCGAACTCTCGATGCATTCCTGTTCTAGCACCTCGGCTAGGGTGCAGCATTGCTGCAAAAGCCATGGTGGATATTTACACTTCCAGAATTTCTCACAGATCTTGTAGGACAATAAGGTATCATAATTAGCAATACTCAGCTAGAACTAATGCAACATTAACGCCTTTGTAATTTGCTGCCTTATGATAGTACCATATATGACCACAAGAGGGTGCCAGAATTTAACACATGGCCTCAAAAAAGAATTTGTAATGATGAGATAGTGGGCACCCAAAAGGCAAAATATGATTTTGCCTGTTATACGCAAATCTTTGCATTACAGTTGCATAGCAGTAGCTCTAAAGGCATCACGGTGATCTTTGCACATTTCTTTCACAATTCTTAGAAAAAATCTAAAGCTGCACACATCAACACTGTGAGCAGCAGACTGAAATTTCAGGGGTAGGAGAATGACTAGTGGTTTGATGTGATCATTTTAGGACCACAACAACCACATACTGTTTTTTTTTTTTTAACAGAGGCCTGTCAGGTTAGTCCACCTGAAGTTTCTTCTACCTCACCATAGATGGGCAAGCTGGGGGTAAAGGCTTATGTAAAGATGCTGTTGGAAGGGTGGTTGTGTTTGAAAGATGGCTCAGTCCATTCATTGCTCAATGCTGATGTGTGTTATCTGTGGTCATAGGTTCATATCCTAGTGGGTTGAGTTCAGCCTCTTCTCCTGTATCGGTATTACAAAATTCCACACACAATCAGAAAATCCATAGTGGATCATTGGAATGTTGAGCGCTCCATTGAAAACAACGGAGTGCTCTGGGCTTCAAATGGTCGGTAGAAGCCCGGAGCATCAACATTCCAATGTTTAACAAAGGCCTCATGGAGTTCAACCCCCTCGGGTTCTGTGAGGCCTCTGTTTTACAAATTAGACCATTCTGCCCTGCTGCCTTGTTAAAAGGCCCTCACCTTTGGCTCGGGCCTTTAACGCTCAAGCAGGCCTTTAATGCTAAATCTATAGTAGTCACTTACACTTGTGATTGCTAGGCTAAACAGAAGTCTAAATCGCTCAGCAACAAGGACATTTTCCTAACCAAGCTCACCATGTAAAGTAAAGTCTACAACCAAGACCTCAAAGGAAAACACAGAAAACAACAAAAACCTATTTTGCATAACCAGTACATTGGTAAAGGTAAACTTTAAACTTGATTTTCCATTTGGTGAAGATCATCTTGGCAATTCTGTGGTGGTCACAGAATGCAATTGTTGGCTAGTTCACTATAAAGACACACTCCTAATTGAAATACGCTAGGAATTCAGAGAAAAAAATATATGAAGGAAAACAGAAAAAATATTTTATAACTAGCCTTTATTAACAATAGTTGGAAGACTTGCTAAAGTCTTGTAAAAACAGAAATTGTCAAAGTCAATAAGCCTGGTTTCATGTACTATAAAGCATGCAAACACTGCCATTCACAAATACTGTTGTGGTAGGGCGTTGATATTGCTAGTGGGGTAGTGGTGGTGATACCAGCAGTGGTAATCATGGTAGTAGTGGCAGTGATGGGGTTTAATGATTGTAGTAATGGTGGTCGTACTGACGGCGATGGGGATACCAATGGCTTGCACTCCTGATGCACAATTTAAAAAGCCCATTGCTGTAAAAAAAAATGTTTTTTGTAAAACGTGCAATTAAGAGATAAATCATTTAATGTGTGAATATCAAGTGTATTTTTCAGGAGTATAATACTCCTCCATTTTTCGTGGAATAAAGACTATACGAGAAGGAAGGACGCACCAACTACTTAACAACATGGGATGGGAAAGTAATACACCACTTGGTAAAGCTGATACCACCACTATGTGTATCTTACAGAATTATTAACAATAGGTCATGTAGACAGCTGTGGTGTGAAGCCAGACCTAATGATAAGGTCCTAATAAGAGAGGGCTCCGGCCACTACTTATAGCAGCTTATCAGCTCACACTTTTAATCTCCATACATAAGGCTCCTTGTAGTAGGACATCTGCTCTTCCTCCTTTCATTTAGTGTGACCGGGAAGATAGAGTTCACATAAGAAGAGCAGCCACTGCTTCCACCAACCTCAAGAATCAAACAGTTGTCACAAAATCAGAAGAAATGTTATCAGAGAAGCCACCTGTTGAACGTGGCCCTTTCTGCATGGTCACCCTCAAACGTTTTGCCTTCCTCCCTTTATTCTGACCCCTTTTTTGTTGGCTTTAGGATTCTGGGCCCTTTCCCACTGCTAAACAGTGCTAAAGTGCATATGCTCTGTACTTTAAGCATGGTAACATTACCTTGTCTGGAATTGGCATATTTAATTTACCCATACGCTCCTAGTAAAGTGTTCTATATGTGCCCAGGGCCCGTAAATTAAATGCTACTAGTGGGCCTGCAGCACGTATTGTGCCACCCACTCAGTAGCCCTTTAAACATGGCTCAGTCCTGCCATTGCAGAGCCTGTTAACCTACTTGCCAGTCCCAAACCTTCCCTTTGATTACATATAAGTCTCTCCTAAGATAGGCCCTAGGTAGCCCCATGGGCAGGGTGCAGTGTATTTAAAAGGTAGGGCATGAACTTTTGAGTTTTACATGTCCTGGTAGTGAAAAAATGCTACATTTGTTTTTTTTTACTACAGCAAGGCCTATCTCTCCCTCTGGTTTATCTGGACCCACATTTAAAGAAACATAATTTAGTGAAGTTGTTTTGTAAATTGCAGGTCTGAAAATGCCACGTTTTAGAAAGTTTCCATTTTTTAACTTTAATTAACCAGTTTTGTGTGTGTGTCTGTCTCTGATTACACGCCTGGGTTACGGTGACATCTGGGCTTTGTGCATTCCCACTAGACAGTCTCACAAAGGGATGAACAGGGCTCTGCCTGTCCCCTCACAAAGAGCTGCATACTCCGCTGTAGTGGGTCTGGAGCCACAGAAGGAAGGGCAGGGACCTTGTGAGGTTCAAAGGCTTCTTTGTGTCTCCCCCACTTCAAAGGCACATTTGCATACGAGTACTGGACCATTGACAACCCCAATTTCAATCCACTTTTGGGTCCTGAGAAGACTCTGCCAAGAAGAGGAGCTGTGCTGCCAGGAGGGACTGCCACTTTGTTAACTGCTCTGCTGTGTTGGCTTCTGTTTGCTATGCTATCAGGAGAGACTGCCACTTTGCAACTTGTTCTGCTGCGCAGGCCTGCTGCCTCTTGCAGTGAGAAGGACTGCACCTACTCTACAACCTTTAAACCCCAAGTAACTCCTAGGGCTTGTAGGCTTGCACCCTGTTCTCGAAGTCTCAGGGCCATCCAAGACTTCCTTTCCATGTTTTTATAACTACCATGCTGCAGGAGCCATTCTGTGAGAACCGGCTTGTCCCAGTGCTCTGCATTAATAAAGAACTTCGCTTTAAGGATCGAGCGCTACATCCCACTAGCATCCAGCGCTGTCTTTTGGTGTGCAAATATCAAGGTCAGTGCCCGGCGCTGACTGAAAGCATCGCCTTTGTGCCTAAAACGAGGGAAGCCATTCCAACGCAGTCCCCACTTTGCCGTAGCAGCCGAGCTTCCCACTGTGAAGATGTGTCAGCAGAGAATGCGCTGCATTCCATATATTCACACGGGAGATCAGCGTGACTTTGTCCGGCCTGGCTCGACCACCCAAGGGCATCCCAGTATGGCCCAGATGCACCGGCTTCCAAACAGGAGGCCCCCCAGAGACGCAAGGACCGCTCCTGCAACTAAAGGTTTTGTCCCCTGGGTCGGAACCCACAAGTTCCATGGTGACTAACAACTATTTATATTTACAGATCCAGAGGACCCCGTGACCAATTCCTCTTTTGGGGTGCCAGTGAGCCTGCACTGTAAGAAGCCTGTACCTGTTAATCCCCTGCTGGGATCCTCGCCAACCACCCGGTCTAGCGAGACCTCAGAAGGCCCCCCCTAACCGCGACCAGGAGCTGGGGAGAAGATCCGACCCCAAAAGGCACCCCTGCACCGACGCCCCACGGCCTTGTGGGCCCAAAGCAATGGTGCTTAACCAACCCCTAACTTCCCAACTTACCTCTCGAAGTGGTGGTCGCACCCAGAAGTCCTTCGTCTCCCTGCCTGCAGTGCTTTTGCAAACCGGAGGTTCTCCATTGGAAACAACAGGGCATCGGACCTCCAATCAGCACCCTGCACCTGGCCGCCCTAGTGCCGCTGAGGGTGCACCTTTGGTGCTAATTTGTTTCCCCATTTGCCCTGAGATAAAGTCCAGGAGCTTTGCTCCTACAACTCAATGGCCTGTTTGCCAGCAGCAACCAACCGGAGGCCCCATCTCCCATTGGATAACATTGGGCTTCAACACTCTGCACCGGCCGCCCTAGTGCCGCTGAGGGTGTAACAAGAGTGCATCACTGACCCTGGGGGACCCCTGAGTCTAACCCCAGAACCTCAACTCCATCGACCGATTACTTACCTAAAAACCGATAAGCACATTTTCCTCCATAGGATAACATTGACACTTTTTCCTGAAAAAGTTTTTAAGTGTGGAGTTTTGAAATCTAAAGAAATTCTTTAAAATTGTACGATTTAAAAAAAACGCTTTTACTCACCGGTTTACAGGAAATGTCCCAGTGCTGCATTCAGGCATACAGCACTGAAGAAGAAAAGTAATTCAAAAGTAACTTACCTGCTATTTTACTGAAAATCCCATTCAAGTCTATGTACTGTATTTACAAGTGATTGCATTTCTCTGAAACAATACTGTAAGTCAAACGATAGTACATTTACAATTGCAATTGAGCTGTTTTACAATCAGCATTTACTACTGTAAAGTATTTATTGGTTACATGTGCCAGGCTTGCTTGGTTCTAGAAATAACATAACTAAAAGAATATTTTTTATACAAAAACAATTGGTCTGAAGTTCAGTCTTTGAGTGTGTGAATTCATTTGCTGACTTGAGTGTGTTCAACAAATGCTTAACACTGTCCTCTGATACTGCCTTACTGCTCGACCACACTACCACAAATAGTATATACAGAGACAGTTTCCTACAGGGTACCTACCGTGGCTTCAAGCCATACACTCACCCCAGAGGGGCAATAGTGTCCTTCTGCCCCAAGGGGGCAGATAGGAGTTTTGAATAGATTGGGGAGGATGCCCCGAATCCGCTCCCATAGGGGAGTATAAAGTGCACTAGACACCAGGGATTTTACATTTGGGCAAATATAGGAGATGTTAGACCCTCCTCACCCCAGTAGGGGAATACCTGTCTTTCTGCCCTACTGGGGACGGGGCGGTGATTTGCCAACAATTTACCCTGGCGGCAGAAAGCCCACTGCACATCAGGGGGTTTCAAATTGTCACAAAACAAACAATAGAATGGGGGCCGCCCACCCTGGCGTCAAGTCATACTACTCCCCAGAAGGGGCAATAGTGTCTTTCTGCCCAGTGTGGGCAGAGAGGGTGTCTGTACAGATTGGAGAGGTTGCTTCGAACCTGCCCTCCCAGGGGGTAGAATGCGCACTAGAAACCAGGGTTTAACATTTTGCTAAGAGAAGGGGGAGATCGTCCCATCCAGGCATTGGGCCATATTTCCACACCAAAAAGGGGAAACCAGTATTTCTGCCCCCCACCCCCCGGGGGTAGATAGGGGGGTTACTCATAATTTGATCCCACTGGAGGCAAAAAGCTCACTAGACACCAGGGGTTTCCAAATGGGAACAAAACGAGCAATAGGACAGGGTAAATGCACACATTTTGACACCACTGTGCTTCTGAAAGTTGTAACAGGCCATATTTTAATGTGATGAGATTAGATATTGAATGAACATGATGTTTTAAAATATTGGATTCCTTGAGATTTTCTATATCTTTATATACTCTCTTAAACTGAGTAAAAAAATTGTTTTTATATAGAGGATCTATTAAATATAATGAAGAGAGACATATTTACATCAAACAGGAATCAGTGTATAGATAGTTGTGTGGATGATTAAATGTATGTGACTTTCCTTATAAAAAAGATTAATATACAGATGTGTGGATAGAAGTGAGTTTCACAAGAGCGATCCATTTATTGTTGTTATGAATATTAAACCCTGTCCCTTTTCTTAGAAGGGCACCTCGCTCACAATTGTGAAATTCTACCCTGGCATTAAGTCATACCCCACCCTAGAAGACACAATAATATATTTCTGCTTCCAGAGGGTGCGGAAAAGAGATTTGTCCCAACTGGCGAGGTTGCCTCAAATTTACCCGAGGGTGGGGGGGGGGGGTCAAAGACCACTAGGCACTTGGGATTTTACATTTGGGGACAAGAAAATGGTGCGGGCATGCCACCCTGACATTGGGCCATTCATCATACCAAAAGAGGTAATCCATACTTTATGACCCCCAGGTGGCAGATAGGTAGTTTACTCCAATATGCTCGATGGCATGGCAGAAAGCCCACTGGATGACAGGAATTTTTTTAAATAAAATTCCCAGCAGTGGTACCCCTATTGACCCTTGTTTGATCTGTTCCTGTCACGAGCAATAGACCCAGTAACGCAAGTGGGATAGCAGTTTTATCACAACAACTGGGGGAACGCTGCGTTGTAGAAATTTTGTGGATCCCTATGGATTCCAGAAGTGTGTGCCACAAACAGAAATGCAAGGAAAATAAGTGATTTTAGATACAGTTTGAAGTTTGCAGGGCATTGTGGGTAAGAAAATGTCATGGAATCCATACAAGGCACACCACCCTAGACCCTCCTGGATGTCTAATTTTCAGAAATGTCTGGTTTTGATAGGCTTCCTTGGGTGTTAGCTGAGCTACCATCCAAAATCTACAGCTACCCACATTGCCAAAAAAGGGTCAGTTAGGAGTGGAAATCATTGACCTTTCCATGTTGCATTTTGGGCTCTTTCCTATCGTGATGCTAAGCCCAACCACACTAGTAGCGGACCATTTGTATTGGAAGGCGACCTGTGGGAACACAGGCTCCTAGGAAATTTGTTGATCTCCGCAGATACCAGAACTTTCCCTCATAGAAATGTGTGGAAATGTGAGTTTTTACCCAACGTTTGGTGTTTGCAAGGTATTCTGAGTAGGAAAATCTTGATATCCACATAAGTCACAGCACCCTGGACTTCCGCCGGTGTCTAATTTTCAGAAAGGTGTGGGTTTGATACATTTTCCTGGCTGCCGGCTGTGCTAGAGGCCAAAATCTACAGATTCTCAAATTGCTAAACAAGGGTCAGTTTTAAATGGAATCTTATGATGTGTCGATGTTGTATTTTGGGCCCTTTCCTATTGCGGGTGCTAAGTCTCCCTGCACAAGTGGGTACTGTTTTTATGATGACGATGTGTGGAAATGCAGGGTGATAGGACATTTGTGGATTCCCACAGATTCTGGAACTTTACCTCACAGAAATGTGAGGAAAATGTGTGTGTTTTAGCCAACGTTTGAGGATTGCAAGGGCTTTTGGGCAAGAAAACCTTGTGAAAGACACGTAAGTGTTGAGGTTTGAGGTTTGCAAAGGCTTCTGGGTAAGAAAACCTTGTGAAAGACACATATCATGGATTCACCTGGGTGTCTAGATTACAAAAAAGTTTGGGTATTGTGGGTTTCCTTGCACAGTGTCTGAGATAGGGCCCTATATCCACATCTACCTGCATTGTTACAAAAAAATGTATTTGCTGGCTGAAATGTTATGACTCCTAGTCGCATTTTAAGGAGTTTTGTGTTGCCGGCACTTGGGACAGTCACACAAGTGAGGAAACATTTTTATCGGGAGACATGTGGTAAAACAGAAATAGAACATTTGTTCCTACTGATTGGATTTCTTTGCATTTGTGGCTCCAAATGTAAGCTACAGTGCAGGAAAGAAGGCATTTTGCAAGCGCCCTCTGAAGCACATGATAGCATGGGCACCCACCAATTCAGATGGATACAAATAACAACCGTTCCTAAACTGAGAGCCGTGTGTACATTTCAGAAATCATAGGTTTGTTCACACCAATTTTTCACTCTTTATATTTTAGTATATGAGTTGCTGTAGACTTAGTACACACCGAAAAATCATTGTAAGGTGCAGCTCAGTGATTGGCTGTGGCTCCTGTGTGTTTTCGGGGAACGTAAAAACTACATATATCCCCAAGAGCAGAAGGGCCTATCGCACGTAACAGTATATTGCATTTGTAAATCGGCTATCGTAACAAGAAGTTACAGATAAAAAAGAAAAATCACAAATGATTTATTTTCTTGCTAATTTTCTTTTTTTTATTTCAACTGTTAGTTGTTTGGGTAAAACCTTATGTGATCTTTACAAATGACCCCTTGCTGAATTCAGTATTTTGTCGATTTTTTCAGATATGCATAGCTTTCTGGGATCACCCATGGGTTTCACACCTGTTTTTAACAGAAGCTGCCGGTAGGCAAAAGGTACAAACAATAGGAAAAACAGACTACCTCTTCGAAAACTGTCAGATTTGGTTTTTATTCAATTCTTCTAGTTCATGATGGGTGGAAAGATGCTTATCCTAGCACAAAAATCTTTTCGCTGACGCCAGTTTTAGACAAAAAAAAAACATTTCTTGTGCGGCACTTTTTCCCCTTCTCCCCAAAGTTTTGCTATATTTTGGTTCCCTCCAGAAGAATCCACAACCCCTTCATACCTTTAGGGTCTCCAGGATGATGGGGAAAGAGGACACACATTTGGCATGGATACCTTTTGTGGAAAAACGTGATGAAGGTTTAAACAAGAGGTAAAGATTATGCAGGGGGAATGGCAGTGGTGTAACACAAAATGAAGCTCCACTCATCAAAATGTGTTAAGGAGCCCCAGAGTCTCTCAAATCCCACTGGCATAGGTCCTGGGCTCAATGTGGGGTCCCTGAAGAGTTGGCGACCCCCTTAAAGTTGGCCCCCCTGCGCCTGAGGGACTGCAGGGGGCTCTGTTGTGTTCCTGGGAAGCCCTATCAGTCAAGATGAGGACATGAGCTGTTGGTAAATGCTCATGGTGTGCATGGTGGTCGCATTCTGTGTGCAGAGTGCAGTGCATAACAAATGGCATAGACGGACCTGAAGATTGTGAACACCTGCATCAAAACAACTATGTTAAATCTGTTAGGAAATCTGCCTGATTTACATCACTCTTACTAAACACGACATGTATTTTAAACTCATTACATCGCTCCAAAATGTCTTGTCTCGTTTAATACAAACGCAAAAATACCAGAACAAACCCTTGCATTTTTTAACCTGCATATATGTGGAATCAAATATAGTCATTCAAGCTGATCAGAAAACTGCTCATACACAATATTTATACAGATCCAACAATAGCTGAATACAAGTAGGTAATTGGTCTTGTTTATTCGCGCCCTGCTGCTGACTAAGTCATGCAGGGAGGACCCTCGTTCCATGGAGATAAGATAAGCAGGTTGGGTGGGTGCCAGGAATGACCAACGGCCGCGGGGGTCGGTCACGTCTCCCAGCCCACCTCCTCTTTATAACCTGACCCAGCTAAGGGGGCAGCATCAACTCCTCTCCACCGACCACCTCGTGCAGACCGTGCGCCACCCCCACCGAAGCCACCAAGATGACGTTGAGTGACGCAGAGAAGGCCGCGGTGCTCTCCCTGTGGGGAAAGGTCTCTGGCGACCTCGAGACCCTGGGAGCGGAAGCGCTGGACAGGTAACGCCGAGCGCGTGACGCATGAGCGTTCTGGCTTAAAAAAAGGATGCAGGTGAAAAATGGGGCAATAGCTTGGAGTTAGGTGGATTATTGTAAATTAAAGAATGGACAGAACAGCAAGTCTTTTAATGGAAATATTGGATTTCAGGTTCTCACTATTTATAGAGCATATTTCCTCCTGAGAAATGCCTTTACACTCCCACTAAATGTATTGCAGCATCGCCGAGAAATGCAGGTACTGTCCCTTTCATATGAAAGAAGTGCAGGTACTGTCCCTTTCATATGAAAGAAGTGCAGGTACTGTCGCTTTCATATGAAAGAAGTGTAGGTACTGTCGCTTTCATATGAAAGAAGTGCAGGTACTGTCGCTTTCATATGAAAGAAGTGCAGGTACTGTCGCTTTCATATGAAAGAAGTGCAGGTACCGGACAGTATACCTGCCGGTTTAAACCACTGAGAACAGCACAGCAGACTGGCTTATACTAAACCCTCTTTTAGAGTACTGTTTGTGGACCCCGGGTTAGAATAACTAATTCAGGAAGAATTTTGTATTTCTTGCATTAATTTTACACTTTAGAACACGTAGGCCTAGATGTACAAACATTCACGCAGGACAGACACTGCTTGAAAGTCTGCAGTGCAGCAGAGTGCGAAGGGCAAAACGGCACAGAGCCCTCGTTACAAACACTCATTTTTAGGTCTCGCCTGATCCAGCGCTTGCGCTGATCTGGCCGAGACATTTTGTATACAGGCTTTTCAAAGTGCTGCTGTGGCCTAAAGCTTCAGTGCACGTGAACGTGCACGCGCGCAGCGCCATGTGTCTTTCCTCCGTATCACTTTCACTTTCGCGGCCGCAGCCGCCTTGCCAAAGCTTGTTTAGTCTGCCTCTGGCTGTACACAGAATGCATTAAATATAGATGGTGAACATTTTGTTTCTATATGGGTCACTGAAATTATATTGCTGCCAGCCGCATTTCCTAATTAATTTGGCAAATGGTAGAAAGTGAAAAAGACGCCATTTTAATTATAATAAAATTGCCCTTATAGCAAGATCGGATTTCAAAATGTACGCTTGTCACATTGACGTTTTTTTTAAAAACGACGCGGCGCAGATATTCAATTTACACCAGTTCAATGGTTATTTCACATTAAAGTGAAAACCTCCAAATTTGCAGGGCCTTTCACTCCCGCATCTCCGAAGATACAGAAAAGGAATTTCGCAAATTAGCATATTGTCTGTTCGTTAAAAATGGGAACAGTTGGTGAGGGTGGTGGAGTGGGAAGACACATTGATGCTTGCAAATCATGGCTGCAGTGGTGACGTTACATGTCTTTTTGAATAAATCATAAGTATAACGTTAGTATAACAGCTAAGTAAGGCCATTATCCCTGTCTCATAATTAAATCATGGCTGCAGTGGTGACGTTACATGTCTTTTTGAATAAATCATAGTATAACATTAGTATAACAGCTAAGTAAGGCCATTATCCCTGTCTCATAATTAAAAACCATCAGGTATAAAGGCGTGCTGCTATTAGCAGACCATCCACCTGTGTTTGATGATATCACTTGTCAATCAGTGCTCATAGCATGTTAAATACTCACAAGTATTAGTTGCAATCAATGCAAACCCCCTTTCAAGTTGTAGCGTGTGCATTCCAAAAGTATAGAATGTCTCCTTGCATTAATGATGGGTCAGATTGACCTGAATGTGGACTGCACGCGCAGCTCAACGCAACAATAGGCTCGGGTTGCAGGCAAGCATTGTTTGGTGACGTGACATGTCTTACCTTTCTGCTCTGTGGCATAAACACGTGATAACATAACATAGTATAACATGACATGGTATAACATAACAAAAGATAGTATAACATAACAAAACATACCAAACCATAACTTAACAAAACAACACAACACAACACAGGACAGCACAACACAACCTAGCCTAACACAACATAACACAGCCTAGCCTAACACAACATAATACAGCCTAGCCTAACCTAACCCAACATAACATAGCCTAGCCTAACACAACATAACATAACAAATTATAGCATAGCATAACAAAACAAAACCTAGCATAGCATAACAAAACATAGCATAACACAACAAAACATAGCATAGCAAAGCACAATATAGCATAGCATAACAAAACACGACAAAACATAGCATAACAAAAAACAACAAAACATAGCATAACAAAGCATAGCATAGCATAACAAAACATACCATAGCATAATAAAACACAACTTTCAAGTTGTAGCGCGTGCATTCCAAAAGTATCGAATGTCTCCTTGCATTAATGATGGCTTAGATTGACCCGAATGCGGACTGCACGTGCAGCTCAATGCGACAATAGGCTTGGGTTGCAGGCAAGCATTGTGTGGTGATGTGACATGTCTTACCATTCTGCTCTGTGGCATAAACACTTGATAACAAAATATAGTATAACATAACAAAACATAACAAACCATAACCTAACAAAACAAAACAAAAACATAACAAAACAAAACACAGCACAGCACAACACAACAAAACCTAGCCCAACACAACATAACACAGCCTAGCCTAACACAACATAACACAGCCTAGCATAACCTAATACAACATAACGTAGCCTAGCCGAACACAACATAACAAAACAAAACATAGCGTAGCATAACAAAACATAGCATAACACATCAAAACAAAACATAGCATAGCAAAGCACAACAAAGCATAGCATAGCATAACAAAATATAGCATTGCATAACAAAGCATAGCATAACACAGCAGAACAAAACATAGCATAGAGTAACAAAACACAACAAAACATAGCATAGCATAACAAAATATAGCATAGCATAACAAAACAAAGCATAGCATAACATAACAAAGCATAGCATAGCAAAACAAAACATAGCATAGCATAACCAAATAAAGCATAGCATAACAAAAAATAGCAAAGCATAGCATAGCAAAACAAAACATAGCATGGCATAACAAAACATAGCATAGCATAGCATACCATAATACAACACAACATAGCATCACAAAACATAGCATAGCATAACATAACAAAACAAAGATTAGCATAACAAAACACAACATAACATAGCATAGCAAAACATAGCATAGCATAACAAAACATAACAGAACATTGCATAGCATAGCAAAACAAAACATAGCATAGCATGACAAAACATAGCGTAACACAGCATAACATAACAAAACACAAAAAACATAGCATAACAAAACAAAACATAGCATAGCAAAACACAACAAAACATAGCATAGCATAACAGCATAGCATAGCATAGCAAAACAAAACATAGCATAGCATAACAAAACATATCATAGCATAACAAAACACGAGCAAAACAGCATAGCATAACAAAACACAGCAAAACATAACAAACAAAGCATAGCATAGCATAACACAACACAACAAAACATAGCATAGCATAACAAAATATAGCATAGCATAACACAAAGCATAGCATAGCAAAACACAACAAAACATAGTATAGCATAAC
Source organism: Triturus cristatus (assembly GCF_964204655.1). Lineage (NCBI taxonomy): Eukaryota > Metazoa > Chordata > Amphibia > Caudata > Salamandridae > Triturus > Triturus cristatus. Next base: position 821,628,525 of record NC_140593.1, read on the forward strand.
AAAACATAGCGTAACACAGCATAACATAACAAAACACAAAAAACATAGCATAGCATAGCATAGCATAACAAAACAAAACCTAGCATAGCCAAAGACAACAAGACATAGCATAGCATAACAAAGCATAGCATAGCAAAACAAAACATAGCATAGCATAACAAAACATATCATAGCATAACCAAACACGAACAAAACAGTATAGTATAACAAAACATAGCGTAGCATAACAAAACACAACAAAACATAGTATAACAAAACATAGCATAGCAAAAAAAACATAGCATAGCATAGCATAACAAAACAAAACATAGCACAGCATAACAAAACATAGCATAGCATAACAAAACACGACAAAACATAGCATAGCATAGCATAACAAAACATATCATAGCATAACAAAACAAAGCATAGCATCACAAAGCATAGCATAACAAAACAAAACATAGCATAGCATAACTAAACATAGCATATCATAGCATAACAAAGCATAGCATAGCAAAACAAAACATAGCTTAGCATAACAAAACATAGCATAGCATAACAAAACACAACAAAAAATAGCATAGCATAACAAAACAAAACATAGCATAGCATAACAAAACAAAGCATAGCATAGCATAACAAAACATGACAAAACATAGCATAGCATCACAAAACATAGCATAGTATAACAAAACAAAGCATAGCATAGCAAAACACACCAAAACATAGCATAGCATAACAAAACCAAACATAGCATAGCAAAACATAGCATAGCATAAGAAAACATAGCGTAACACAGCATAACATAACGAAACTCAACAAAACATAGCATAGCATAACAAAACATAGCATAGCATAACAAAACATAGCATAGCAAAACACAACAAAACATGGCATAGCATAACAAAACACAACAAAACAGAGTACAGCATAGCATAACAAAACACAACACAACATAGCATAGTATAACAAAACAAAACAAAACATAGCATAGCATAAAAAACACAACAAAACATAGCATAGCAGAACAAAGCATAGCATAGCAAAACAAAACATAGCAAAGCATAACAAATCACAGCATAGCATAACAAAACATAGCATAGCCTAACAAAACACAACAAAATATAGCATAGCATAACAAAACGTAGCGTAACACAGCATAACATAACAAAACACAAAAAACATAGCATAGCATAACAAAACAAAACCTAGCATAGCAAAAGACAACAAGACATAGCATAGCATAACAAAGCATAGCATAGCAAAACAAAACATAGCATAGCATAACAAAACATATCATAGCATAACCAAACACGAACAAAACAGTATAGTATAACAAAACATAGCGTAGCATAACAAAACACAACAAAACATAGTATAACAAAACATAGCATAGCAAAAAAAACATAGCATAGCATAGCATAACAAAACAAAACATAGCACAGCATAACAAAACATAGCATAGCATAACAAAACACGACAAAACATAGCATAGCATAGCATAACAAAACATATCATAGCATAACAAAACAAAGCATAGCATCACAAAGCATAGCATAACAAAACAAAACATAGCATAGCATAACTAAACATAGCATATCATAGCATAACAAAGCATAGCATAGCAAAACAAAACATAGCTTAGCATAACAAAACATAGCATAGCATAACAAAACACAACAAAAAATAGCATAGCATAACAAAACAAAACATAGCATAGCATAACAAAGCATAGCATAGCATAACAAAACATGACAAAACATAGCATAGCATCACAAAACATAGCATAGTATAACAAAACAAAGCATAGCATAGCAAAACACACCAAAACATAGCATAGCATAACAAAACCAAACATAGCATAGCAAAACATAGCATAGCATAAGAAAACATAGCGTGACACAGCATAACATAACGAAACTCAACAAAACATAGCATAGCATAACAAAACATAGCATAACAAAACATAGCATAGCATAACAAAACATAGCATAGCAAAACACAACAAAACATGGCATAGCATAACAAAACACAACAAAACAGAGTATAGCATAGCATAACAAAACACAACAAAACATAGCATAGTATAACAAAACAAAACAAAACATAGCATAGCATCAAAAAAACAACACAACATAGCATAGCAGAACAAAGCATAGCATAGCAAAACAAAACATAGCAAAGCATAACAAATCATAGCATAGCATAACAAAACATAGCATAGCCTAACAAAACACAACAAAATATAGCATAGCATAACAAAACGTAGCGTAACACAGCATAACATAACAAAACACAAAAAACATAGCATAACAAAACAAAACATAGCATAGCAAAACACAACAAAACATAGCATAGCATAACAAAGCATAGCATAGCAAAACAAAACATAGCATAGCATAACAAAACATATCATAGCATAACAAAACACGAACAAAACAGCATAGCATAACAAAACATAGCAAAGCATAACAAAACAAAGCATAGCATAGCATAACACAACACAACATAGCATAGCATAACAAAATATAGCATAGCATAACACAAAGCATAGCATAGCAAAACACAACAAAACATAGTATAGCATGACAAAACATAGCGTAGCATAACAAAACACAACAAAACATAGTATAACAAAACATAGCATAGCAAAAAAAACATAGCAAAGCATAGCATAACAAAGCATAGCATAGCATAACAAAACATAGCATAGCATAACAAAACACAACAAAACATAGCATAGCATAACAAAACATATAGCATAACAAAACAAAGCATAGCATCACATAGCATAACAAAACAAAACATAGCATAGCATAACTAAACATAGCATATCATAGCATAACAAAGCATAGCATAGCAAAACAAAACATAGCTTAGCATAACAAAACATAGCATAGCATAACAAAACACAACAAAAAATAGCATAGCATAACAAAACATGACAAAACATAGCATAGCATCACAAAACATAGCATAGTATAACAAAACAAAGCATAGCATAGCAAAACACACCAAAACATAGCATAGCATAACATAGCATAACAAAACCAAACATAGCATAGCAAAACAAAACCTAGCATAGCAAAACATAGCATAGCATAAGAAGACATAGCGTAACACAACATAACATAACAAAACACAACAAAACATAGCATAGCATAACAAAACATAGCATAGCAAAACACAACAAAACATGGCATAGCATAACAAAACACAACAAAACAGAGTATAGCATAGCATAACAAAACACAACAAAACATAGCATAGTATAACAAAACAAAACAAAACAAAACATAGCATAGCATAACAAAACATAGCATAGCAGAACAAAGCATAGCATAGCAGAACAAAGCATAGCATAGCAAAACAAAACATAGCAAAGCATAACAAAACATAGCATAGCATAGCATAACAAAACATAGCATAGCAGAACAAAACATAGCATAGCAGAACAACACACAGCAAAACATAGCAAAGCATAACGAAACAAAGCATAGCATAGCATAACAAAACACAACACAACACAACAAAACATAGCATAGCATAACAAAACATAGCATAACAAAACACAACAAAACATAGCATAACAAAACATAGCATAGCAAAAAATAACATAGCAAAGCATAGCATAACAAACCATAGCATAGCATAACAAAACAAAACATAGCACAGCATAACAAAACATAGCATAGCATAGCAAAACACGACAAAACGTAGGCCTGAGACATGTTTTAAATGGCTACTTTAATTGGTGGCACAATGAGTGCAGCGGGCCCACTGGTAGCATTTAATTTACAGACCCTGTGCTCAGATACTACCATGTACTAGGTACTTACAAGTAAATTAAATGCACCAATCAGGTGTAGGACACTTTTTCCAATTCTTTATTCAGTGAACACAAACAGTTTTGTACTGGTTAGCAGTGGCAAAGTGCACAAAGTCTTAATTCCAACAAAAACTAATTGACAGAACAGGAGGGGTGAAGGCAAAAAGGTTGGATAAGACCACGCCATGGATGTCTGCTAATAACATAATATTACAATCACCTGTCCAAATTTAAAAAAAAAATATGCTAGCTAATCTCGCTTGCAGGTCTGAAGTTAGGGAAGCAAAAAAGCATTTTTACGTCACTCCACTTTGGAAAAATGCTAGAAATATCCACTACTGTTTTTTACAAAGTTTAGTGCACATAAATATTTAAAAGTTGACAATGTATTTCTAACAGCAATACTCTGTTCTATAGTACTATTATTTCGCCACCATTTTCTCTTTGAATTCCTACATCACTTTATAGATGGTTCCTGCTGCTAAACTTGTTTTCATATCCCCAGGGCCGGACTGGCCGTAGCGGGCACCCAGGAATCCCCTGGGGCAGGGGCCGGGCCGTTTTTAGGTCTCGCCTGAGCCAGCGCTTTTGCGCTGCTCTCGCGAGAGCTTTTGTAAAAGGGGGATCTGGAAGTGCAAACTAGTGCTTTTCAGGCCTCCAAATAGAGTGCATGTGCGCCGGGCGCAAGCAGCATTTGGCAGCCTGAAAAGCACTGCCTGATCACTTTCGCGGCTGATTTGATGTCCTCAGTGAGCCGCGCGGCCACTGAGGACATCAAAGCGGCCGCGAAAGTGCACACCATTAGCCACCCCCTTCCTGCTTGTTTACTTTTGCCACCATTTCTTGCAACACAGGTGAGGAAAAAAGCATTTTCATTTGACTTTCGATGTCCCTCGTCAGTGCTTGTTTTAATTTGCTTTCACTACGTTCTTTAACTTTATTCTGCCGCACTTGCACCTTTCTGTTGTGCACTCGGCACCCAAACATTGTTTTTTTATTTAAATTAACAACCCAGCACGCTATTTAAATTAATAACACCGTGCACTCGACAATGGCGCCTGGCCCTGCAGCTCCTCCCACCCCCGGGTGCTACGCTTTACAAGTACAATTAAACATTTTAGTATTTTGCTTTGACTTTAATACTGCGCACTCGCACCTTTCTTGTTGTGCACCTAAAAGTAGTCTTTTTATTTATTTAAATTAACACGGCGCATGCTCAACAATGGTGCCTGCCGCCCGCAGCCTGCCTCCGCCCCCTCTCGCCCCCTCTCGCCCCCAGGCACCAAACTTTAGGTTACATTTTCAGTATTAAAAAAAACTCTGCTCCCGAAGAGTTTGAGATCAAGGAGAAAGCCAATAGTAAAGGTGTGTTGGTTTTCTTTGTAATCGTTCCAAACTAGACGAGATCTCTATTTAATGGTAGTTCAGCTGGGCTTACGTAGCAGCCTGCAAAGTCTGCTTGTATCATGCTAATATCATGTTATAATATTGTGAAAATAGCTTAACTGGTTAAATACTTGCTACGGATGGCTGTGGTTAAACTCTGCTCACAGGTCAAAATCATAATGACCCAGAACGTTTAAGTGTTTTCTGCACAGCATCACTTGTTGTATAGCGCGGACTTTACCCGAAGGTGTCAGAGCGCTTCACAACAGGAACAGCAGTGTTACATGAAGAGAAAATTACAAGTGGGCATGTTACAAAAGTGTTGATCGTTAAAACAGCCTGTTTAGAATATAAAGTTAAATAGTAGATTAGTTCATGCTCCTGGGGCGAATTGTTTTTTTGTGCATTGATCTTTTTGCGTACTCCGCTTTGTTTTTACATCCAGGACTACCAGTACGCGAATTCTTTTTTAAAATAAACTGGTTAGGATTAGCTAGTTGCGCTTGGAATAGCGAAGGGTGAACGATATATTACTAGATAATCTGCTCACTGATGTCGCATTCATTGGCAATACCATGTTATCCTTTGATTAGTATTGGACTGGCGTTTTGGTCAAACGTGTACTGCAGGTTGAAAGGGTGGTGTAGGCGGGGCCGGGTCACAGCGCAGCGCGCGCGGTTGTAGTCAAACCAGAATTTGATTTGCAACTGCCTACCTCCTCCCACCATCGGGCTCCTTTTAATCATATGGCCAAGCCAACACAGAGAACCATCAGTTCTCCCCGCGCTGTGGTGCACTGCACCGCCGCTAAATCTCCCATTATTACATTGATCCTTAACTACTGTCAACTTGAAACTTATTCACAATACAACTCGGAGCATACTATATCGTTTTCCAATCCCCGGGGCATGCAGGTGAAGTACACTATTCAGGAGCTGTAGTCAGAGCTTTAAGTGGGATGAAAAAACTGGGGGGGGCGGTTCTCAAAGGGGCGTGGCTCAGAAACCCCTACGCCCTAAAATCTGTGCTTGGCATAGTGTGCCGCCCGACCTGTATTTTGCTGTTTCTGTCATTGCATTCAGATATGACACAAGTAACATCAAACCTACAAAAAGTCACGACTATTGACTTGGTTGTTGCATAAGAAAAATTAAGCTGCAAGTATGGCTGGTACATAATATAGAACAAGCATTTGCAATGCAATAGGTCTCGAATTTATACGAGTTTGAGCTATTGGCATTGTAAATGACAATGCTTTTTATCTAAGTTTGTTTTTTTAAAAACATAAATAAAAGGCACTGTCATTTACAATGCTAATAGCTCAAACTCACGCAAATGCGAGACCTATTGCATTGCAAATGCTTGTTAGTGATGCTAAGCGTTGTACCACAGCTCAGAGGCGGGCCGAGCAGTGTTTTGAGTACGATTTGGACTCGAGTGAGACTCTCCGGTGCAACTTTCTACCTGCACAGAACCGCTTGTGGGTAATTTGTGTGTAAAATTAGTGGAAATTGAACGTGTTATATGAAGGAAATAAACCCAATTTTCCTTTTGCTTATTGTTTGCACTTGCAGTGATTTGTGGCTATGTTTTTTGTGCCAAGTCAGGCTACGTTATTATCTCTAACTTTGCCAGGAGTTCCTGAGGTGGTTGCGCTGTTCTACTCGTGTTAGAAGCGCGTACACACATTAACAGGGATTACCGCCACTCGGGGCCGGCTTTAGTGTTGATGTGCGACAATGTTTGTTGGTACCCCCCAATAACCACCTCCGTTACGGATTTCCTCACTGCCACCCTTTAACAATGCCCCTCAAGTCTCTATAACCACTCTCTCTCGGATGCGTGTAATTCGTTTTATTGCGCTGTTGCCACTCATACTAGTGTAGCGTGTCAGAAGACTTTACATCACACTCACTGCACAGACAATCAATCATAGGTGTGTAGATTATTGTATAGGAAATGTAACGTTACATAAAACAGAGGACTACAAGGAACAGGTGTCACGTCATCCATTCTGGTAGACAATATAGTTTGACAGTGCTTGGTCTGGAGAAGCACTAACTCTGAATTTAAAACTGAACACCATGGTTGGGGGTTCTTTTTAATAATCCGAATTAATTTCTATCCAAATGAACCCGTTTTTTCAACAGTAGGATAATAAAAGACTGGATAAAATCATAACGCTCTAAACTATGACTTGCACCTTTTAAGCAGCTCTTTGGTGACAGTTAATAGCTCACTCTTTTATGTTAGGATTATAATTTATAAACTAAATCACAAAAGGATCATTCGGAAAAAAATACCGTAACCCACTGACCTATTTGTATTATATGCGCTTTGTGATCTAATTGGTACACGTTCTTTGCAGCAGACATATTAACCTTCTGCTCTGCCTTACCACGAGTCAAAAGTTCCAAAAGACAAACCAACGAGCTCTCTCTAAGAAGCATATTAATCAGTGGAGTCATCTTGACATTTATATGTTTGCCTGTAAATTTGTGGAGGACAGGAATGCGGCAGCAGGTGCTTTTAAAACCACGCAATACTTCCAAATACGAACCCCATCCAAGTTAGCGCCCGGTGCGGGTGCACCGATCGCACTGCCCTAGAGCCGGCCCTGTCGCCACTCATTAATTTAGAGAAAGTCGAATTGTGCAGGTTGATGGCACCGTTTGTAATCCCTCGGGACATGTAAAACGACCCAGAATGCAGTTTGTTTTATCAGAGATAATGTCTTCAATCCAACCTTGGCTATCATTTGTAGAATGAGCAACGTGGGTCTATACGTTTTGAGCTCGTATAAAGGTTACAATTCTGCAGGGCTTTAAGTGGGCCGGGTCCTGCCGGTGCTCAGCACAGGCAGTTTTAAAAAGCAGGTACATTAACGGGCCCCTATCGGGCTCTAATTTTTGTACTCACTGTCGGTGAAAAAAAACTCTGCAGCAGTACCCCCCTTCACTGGCAAGATGTAACTTCAAAGAGACTGGTTGTAGTCCTTTCACAGTCTCATCATTTTAGAACTGCAGCATTTTCAATATTCTATACAACGAAGCCCCAGTAGTTGTTTTTTTAAAATGTTATGCAACTAACAGTCATTGACTAAGCCTATAGTCCTGGCTTGTTGTAGGTGTAATGTTACTACTTGTTCTATTTTATACCTGGATGCAATGACAGAAACAGCCAAAACCAGGCAGGCGGTACACGCTGCTCAGCACAGATTTTTAGTGTATGTGTTTTTAAGCCTCGCCCTTAATTACAGTGGCCACGCCCCTTTGAGTGACCCCCCAGTTTTTTCATCCCACTTAAAACACTGCATTTCAGTATCAATAAAAATAGGGAGTGCAATCTCTTCCCACGACCTCCCATCGGATGCACGCATGGGATGTGAGCTGCAGCATTCAAGTAAAAATGAGCTGCTAGCCTTTTGCAATTTCAAATAAAGTGTTTCTTTTTGTATTTCAGGCTTTTCAAAAGCTTCGGCCAGAGCAAGACTTATTTCCGCCATTTTGACATCAGCTCCGGATCTGCTGATCTGCGCAGGCACGGCGCCAAGGTGCTGGGCGCCCTCGGAGAAGCGGCTAAAAACCTGGACAACCTCGACCAGGCGCTTTCCAAACTGAGTGACCTGCACGCCTACAACCTCAGAGTGGACCCCGGGAACTTCAAGGTGAGAAAACACTCCAAACATAGGCACTTTACTAGTGCTCGTCTTCCGTGGTCAAATGCTGCAATGCGCGTCTTTCTGTTTATCAGAATTTCAAAGCAGTGACAAACATAACAGCTCTTTCATGTTTTTGCTCCGTCGCATCTCTTGGTAGCAGTGATCTTTATAGATTGTTGAATTAAAAAAATACAATAAAAAATGGAGACGCTACTTCATGTTTGGAACTTAAACAAACCCCTTCAGAGGCCTTGGATCTTCTTGACCTTAAAACATTTGGTGCATTAGTTTCTATTTAGGGCTCTCATTTTGAGAAGGGCTGGAAGTGGTAGACATTTTATTAAATGTGCAGTAGGTGTATATCAACACACTTGGCACAATTTTGGTTTTCAAAGTCTTGTGCCACTGCAATAAAAAAAATCTCCCATCCATGGTATTCACTGCAGTTCAGGAGTGAACTTTGTTGATATCCTGATTCTGTATTATTAATTCAATTATTGATAAACAAAAATCTTTTTAAAAACGTATATTTGCTACACTACCGGTATCTTTGCTACTTTGAATATTTTGTTTCACACTCAATAATATATTTGCTTTAATAAATAAACATTACCCATATATTTATTAAAGGGAAATTTAACGGGCTCCTTTGGCTAAACTTTGAGTAAGGCGCACCACCTTTGTTTTTACCATATGGCACTTCCTGCCCATTGCTCCCCAAATAAACTGCATTGAGAGGCACTAAAAAAAAAAGTTAAGCAGATGAACAATGGCTGCAATATAAAAATGTCAATTGACCAGTTACAATTCATTTTCACTGGATCCATATGTGACATATCACTCCGTGAATATTAAACTATGCACTTTCATGTATCCAGGACCCAGAACCAGGCAGATCCGACCAGTGAAATAAATGTACTAATTGATACCGACAGACATTACTGGGCACTAATAGCCAGTTCACAAATGTAAATAGAACTAACTTGAAAGTTCTCTCTAGAAGTCCAGTAGACATCTGAAAACCCATGTACCAGCTGCTTGCTCTAGTAGAGACAATTTCTACCAAGACAGTGCTTTTTGGTTACCACTCGCTGTTGTTCTCTTGTCCATGGTGATCTAAATTTATATTATTACTTGGCTTGAATATCATATTCATCTACATATATTTCCTGGATTTAAAGACCTAGTGCCAGAAAGGCAGAGTCAAGAAAATATCCACCCCACTGTTTCACACACTCCATCAACCAAGCTGCTCCTTCAAAGTCTCCACAAGTGTACTCTCCCTAACTGAGGCATGTACGGGAGCACATCTTGGCCAAGATCAAACACCGTGCGAAAGGGAACCAGGAGTAGCATGCCTGAACTTCATTCCCCAATCCACAGGGACAAATTGGCTTATTGTTCTTTCACATGTAGGTGTGATTTATTAATCAAAACTCAGGAGTAAATCAGGATCAAGATAGAAAGTCAAAAGTAAGCCACACCCGCTCACTGAAACATCTTAACTGAGCCACAGAGATTTCGCTGGCACAGTGTCTCAAGCCATATTCAACAGGATGAACTTTTCACTCTTCTGAAGCACTTAGGAACCATTTAACTCACGTCTTCTCATGGTTTGATTTCAAAACAAGAGGTGCTGTTCCTCTCAGGGTGGTACCACTGATGCCGCAAGAGCTTCTGCAACAGTGGCAGGTGCCCTCCTAATTATGGAAGAATGAGTGTTTAAATGTGGTCTGCCAACTGGTTTTGATGGTTGGGTACTTGGCAATGTTGACATTTTTTCTCCATAATGTAAGATAGATCCAATGAGACATTGGAGACCATTCAGAAAATGAGCACCTGACAGACCAGTGGCGGTATCATGGGCACAAGTACATACAGACTTCGAAGGCAGGAGTGTGGCGCTGTCCTTGAAAGAAATGACATTGTTTGTGGTGCACACACTATTGTGCTAACTCATACTGTATGTGCAACAGTTCAGCACAGTATGAAGTTGGTAGCTATCGCTGTAGATTTCCAAATGATGCTACTTGTAGCTCATGCACTAACTCTGAGAGTTTCAGAGAGATATCAAGCTATTCTATATGCGATAGACAGCACGTTACATTAAAAAAAACAGGCGCACAGCACATAATGAGACCCATGGAGGGATCTATGGCAATCTAGACTTCTGTAACGCTGGCCTGCATAAGATCCGCAAATTTGTGGAACTTTTTTCACACTTTCACCCATTATCATGACACAGCCAAGGATTACCCCAGTGGTATAGAATACCTGAGATAGTTAGGTGCCAGGAAAATATTGTATATGTAGCACACTATCATTTGGGGAACAGAACCTTTAGCGCTTGGTAGGCATTAGAGAAGAAATACAGGTCTAGTTGGTGTCTTTTCCAATGTAGTGTTATTTTCTCCCCTCTGGCAGACCTATAAGTACTAATGTAGGGAGGTACTTTCGTCTTTTATGATAGGTACCAGGAACTGCCATCCTATACTGTGCTCTTGGTCTATCAACAGGCATACCTTGCCTCTAATTCTGGTGTTCCATTGTCACAATAAATGTGATCAATGCAAACCTTTCATTGTTTTACCTGAAATAAAGCAACAACAACAAGATGATGGATGGAATGCTTGAAAGAGTCTCAGACCCTGGCAATCCCTTGGGGCTGCACTCTAGTCCTTCATTTTTGCCCCACCATGCAACCTCAGTGTGAATCCAGCCATATGCAAATGAGTCTTGACCCTGCTCCAATAGTAGCAGTCCAGCCCAAACTGCCTACCCAGATCCCCACCGAACCAGACCACAAGCCACCCAAGACCAGTTTCCCCCCGATCGCGGCTCCCTTTTTATTTTCTTGGAGGTATTTCATGCTCGTTATGATTTATCTTCTAGAAAATCTGTAAACCATACTCCAGTGGGACAGGCATCAAAGTCAAAATATTGTTACCTGTTCATTCAATCTACAAGGATTCAGGGACGGCCACCTTTCTTAAGGATAGAAGCTTTCAATCTTTTCTCTCCATTATCTTCCTTGTTTCAAGCTCCTCTTTATCCTAAAGGTTCAGATGAGAGCCCCTCATCTTCTTGAGGGATCAAAACATCGTCAACCACCACTACAGACCCTAAATAGATTATATTATATATAAATGGACCATGTTCTTGTTTTCAAGATACACAACGTTGACCACTGAATTTGTTCACATGTGTGTATCACTTTGATGAGAGCACAAAGCACATTTCTCATTATGCACTCACTGCGCCATCACAAAGTAAAGTGTTTTTTTTATAAAAGTTCTTTATATATGATTTATTATCACTAATGTTTAAAATACCCACTTGGTTCATTTGCTTTGATTGTATTGTTTTCCACTGTGGGACCAGTGTTTCTTCTACGTGTTCTTACCCAAGGTTCCCGGGATCCTCGAGTTCCCTGCGGCTCTGTGTGCACTGTTACTGTGGCTATTCTGAGGCACAGCCTTGGATTGCAGCTGCTCTCCTGGGTTCCACCACTAGTGAGGTCCGGATTGCAGATCCTTTTGCTGGGTCTGTTGCTGCTGGGCTTCATGCTGTTCTTTATTCCTTCTCTTGCAGCTGCTGTCCCACTGCATTCAGGCTACATTGGCCGCCCACTTCCCTGAAGACTTCAGCCCTGAGGCCCAGGCCGCGTGGGACAAGTTCCTGGCCGCAGTGTCCGCTGTGCTGACCTCCAAGTACAGATAGACCCTGCTCTTACCTCAAGAGGGATGTATATATTATAGAGAAGTGGATGCTGCGGTACCTCAAGAGGGATGTATATATTATAGAGAAGTGGATGCTGCGGTACCTCAAGAGGGATGTATATATTATAGAGAAGTGGATGCTGCGGATGCAACAAGAACAAGTGCAGATGTGGTGTGAACAGCTGATTTCCACAATTTTGTTTTATGTCACTGAGACCACAGCTGCTTTTGTAATAAAATCCATCTGTGTGCAAAATCAAATTCTGCTGTCCTGCAACTCCTGATTTTTTCTCTTTATGTGTCTTATTTTTACTACAGAATGCTCTACCCAGCCCTTCTAGTAGGTGCTGTAATGCGCAACCCTGAAATAGAAGCAAAGTCAGAAAAATATCATTATACTAAATGAGGGCCAGGGTCTCAGCCAGCAAAAGTGGAAGCAGAGAGGAGTCTTGAAGATATGGGTAATTTCCTCAGTAAAAAACAACTACAAGATGAACCTATTTAAATAAAGTTTTTCGCAACATTTCAGAGACATGCGATTATAGGGCCCATGGCAGCATATCTTCAGCTTGGGTATGTGTGCTATATAAATTATTTTTGACTGTGTTATCAGGTAGATAGTCATGGATGACATCTATGTGGATTCAAATGAACCTCTTGACACTAACAATTGCATACAATTCATTGGCAAGCTAAATAACCTCTCCATCGGTACATGTGGTGACCTGGATTAGAAAGTGGTCATGTGACAAGTGATAGAAGGCGCAGGTAAATGGAACGATATCCGTGGTGAGGTGGGTTCAGTCCAGTGGTCTACAACCATACAGTAAATTCCTATAGCTCACATCCCCACATAGCACTGCTGAATAGAAAAACCCTTTAACTTCCATTGATGCACTGGGAAAAATCTTGGTTGTGTGATTAATGATTATGGAGCCCTGTTTTGGGGTCTGTATTCAGGAATCATCGAAGGGATAACAGATACACCATACTGGCATGGCAGAGTTTGCCACCATTGATTAGGTGCCCTTGAAACAGCTCTCTCCTTGTATCCAGGACCTGTTTGGGAAAAATGTATCCATCCTGAAACCAGCCCCATACGCCGTGCTCCCTTGGAATTGTGCCAAAAGGGAGGTATCATTGGAAAACTGAGAAACTCAACTTCCTAGTAGTACCCTTTCAGTGTGCCTGGCACTTCCACTAGACACCATGGATGTATTTAATGGGGTAGCCGGCCCTTGGGCAAAGGCCAGTGATCCCCCACCCCATAAGGAAATCAGTCTTTCTGATGCTTTCCTTCAGGAGGCAGGGGAGTAAGTTCACTAGACACTAGGATATAATAGAAAAAGAAAATGAAGGGATAGGGGCGGCCCCTAATGACAGGTTCATGTTGCCACCCCACAAAACTGCACAACAGTCTTTCTGAACCCTATTGTGTAGATTGAGGGGTTTGCCCCAATCTGCCCTCTCAGGGGCAGAAAGCTCACTAGGCACCAGGGGAAAAAAAGACAAAATAAATGAAGGGATGCAGGAGGCCCACTCGCCATGCGCATGACTTTGCCCCCAGAAGTATTTCTGCCCCCCCCGGGAGAAGATTTGGGACTTTGCCCTCAATGTGCCTCCCCAATGTGCCTCCCGGGGCGGGGGCATAAAGTCCACTAGAATCTAGAGAATAAAAAAAAAAAGGGTGAAGGCAAAGGAGATGGATGCCCCCAAGCTGCCCCCCCCCCAGTGGACTGGAAGCCCGCTGGACACCAGGGGAAACAATAGAAGAGGAAAAAATAAAGGGTTGTGATCGGCCCGCCATGTGCAGGGACCTGTCCATCCCCAAAAAGGGCACAGCAGTCTCTCTGTGCCTTCCTGGGTGGCAGATTGAGGACTTTTCGCACAATTTGATGCCCTCAAGGTGGCAGAAAGTCAACTAGACACCAGGAAATAATACAATAAAAACATGGGGTGGTGGCGGCCCACTGTCAGGCCATGGCCTCAACCCACAAAGGAGCACAACAGTCTTTCTGCCCCCCTGGGTGCAGAATTTGGAGGTTTGTCGCCAATCTGACTGGGGGGGGGGGAGAAATCCCACTAGATACCAGGCAACCAATAAAAAAAACAGGGGGATTGTGGGGAAGGGACTCACCCTAACCTAGGGTGACACCCCCACCCCAAAAGTCAGGCAATACAGTCTCCCCTGGGGAGGTGGTGGGGTGAATATTCACAATATTCCACACCTTAGGGTCAAAAGCCCACTAGACACCAGGTATTTTACATTGGGGCTGAAGAAAGGGGTGCGCCCTCTGCCCTGGAACTGGACCACACCTGACCCTAAAAGGCCCCTTAGGTTAGCCAGTTAGTTTGCCACTAATTTACCCCCAAGGTTGCTGAAAGCTCTCTTGACACTAGGGGATTCAAATTGGCATCAAAACAAACAATAGGAAGGGGTGTGTGTGAGAAAGTGCCCTCTTTCTGCATGGTGGCCCCCACTTTTTGCTGAATTGCTGATGTACTTTGACTGAGTGTGCCCTGGGCTCCTGCTAATCAGGTGCCCAGGGCCTATGTTCTTTCTCTAAAACTGCATTGAAGCCTAAACCCAATTGGCATCTCTGGCCACAGGTCAGCCCCTGGTAATTGGTACCACAGGTACTCAGGGTACTGTGACCAGAGAAGGCCTCTAAGAGCTGCAGCACTTATTGTGCCACCCTTAGAGGCCCTGTACCCTGACACTCACACACTGCCTTTGCAGGCTGCGTGTCTTAGTGCAGAACAAAGTGAAGAGTCGACATGGCAAAAATCCCTGTGTGCCATGCCTACAAACCACTGCCCTTGCATAGGTCAGTAACCCCTCTAGCTGGGTGCACTATACCAGTGGTGAGGGTACAGGTGCATGTGCCCTGTACCCCTACAGTGTCTAAGTCCATTCTCAGACATTATAAGTGCAGTGCTGCCATTAAGAGTATATGGTGCTGGGAGTTTGTCATTATGAACTCCACAGCACCATAATGGCTACACCGAAAACTGAGAAGTTTGGTATCAAACTTCTCAGCACATTAAACCCACACTGATGCCAGTGTGGGATTTAATGAAAAATGCAAACAGAGGGCATCTTAGAGATGTCCCTGAAAACTAACCCACCACTAGTGTCCAGGCTGAATGGCTGCTTTCAGCTGCCACCGCCAGACATGTTTCTGGACCCCTGGGCCAAGAGCCTGCTGCTCTTTGGGGCCTTAAACAATCCACACCCTGCCATGAGGTGCCAAGCCTCCTCCCCCCAGGATGGGCAGGGTTCACGAAGGGGAAGCTTCAAAGGCTTGCCGCCTTTGTGAGCTTCCTCAGGCCAATTGCTGCTTTCAGCAACTGGTTCCCACTGGTTCTGACCCCCACCTTGGGCAGGAGAACCAGCGGGAAAAACAAGTGAGGAAGAGAGGTGTGCCCACCTCTGCCAACTCCACCCCACAGGTGGGGGAGGTGAGGTGAAGCACAACTCTCAGTCCATGCCATCTTGAAGATGGGGGGACTCAGCCAACCAGCGATAGGCACATGTCCCCCTCCCACTGGAGGGTGGCATAATACGAGGTGTACCCACCCCAGGAAAAGGACCCATTGGTCCCTGCCTTTTACTTACATGTAATGCCCCTAAATCTAGTAATAAGGGGACCCCTGACCGTTGCTTCCTCAGATCCAGACAAGAAACAAGAAGAAAAGAAGAAGGACCGAACAGCCGTGCAGCAGCTAACAAGAGGAAGACGCCCACTGACTTGGCCCAGCCCTACCGGCCTGTCTCCCCCTCGAACCTGCTCCTGTGAAATCCCGGAGTGTCCTGCAACCAGCAACCTCAAAAACCCCGGAGGACCTGCCTACCTTCACTTCCAAAGACTGCTTCTCCCGCGAACCCCCGGATTTGTTCAACTGCAACCTCTGGCAGCAGCCGGAAACCGCGAATCTGCCCCACTCTGCACCCGTCATCCACGGCCTGAGCTCGAGTGGGCAAACACCACGAGGAGGTCACCCCTGCAATTCTGAACTGAGATCCGGCGACCCATGACCTGCCTCAAGCCTCCAGCCGACTCCTGCAGTCTAAATCCAGAAGGCCCCCCTAACCATGACCAGGAGCTGGTAAGAAGATCCGACCCCAAAAGGCACCCCTGCACCGACGCCCAACGGCCTTGTGGGCCCAAAGCAATTGTGCTTAACCAACCCCTAACTTCCCAACTTACCTCTCGAAGTGGTGGTCGCACCCAGAAGTCCTTCGTCTCCCTGCCTGCAGTGCTTTTGCAAACCGGAGGTTCTCCATTGGAAACAACAGGGCATCGGACCTCCAATCAGCACCTTGCACCTGGCCGCCCTAGTGCCGCTGAGGGTGCACCTTTGGTGCTAATTTGTTTCCCCATTTGCCCTGAGATAAAGTCCAGGAGCTTTGCTCCTACAACTCAATGGCCTGTTTGCCAGCAGCAACCAACCGGAGGCCCCATCTCCCATTGGATAACATTGGGCCTCAACACTCTGCACCGGCCGCCCTAGTGCCGCTGAGGGTGTAACAAGAGTGCATCACTGACACTGGGGGACCCCTGAGTCTAACCCCAGAACCTCAACTCCAAAGACCGATTACTTACCTAAAAACCGATAAGAATATTTTTCTCCATAGGATAACATTGACACTTTTTCCTGAAAAAGTTTTTAAAGTGTGGAGTTTTGAAATCTAAAGAAATTCTTTAAAATTGTACGATTTAACAAAAACGCTTTTACTCACCTGTTTACAGGAAATGCCCCAGTGCTGCATCCAGGCATACAGCACTGAGGAAGAAAAGTAATTCAAAAGTAACTTACCTGCTATTTTACTGAAAATCCCATTCAAGTCTATGTACTGTATTTACAAGTGATTGCATTTCTCTGAAACAATACTGTAAGTCAAACCATAGTACATTTAAAATTGCAATTGAGCTGTTTTACAATCAGCATTTACTACTGTAAAGTATGTATTGCTTACCTGTGCCAGGCTTGCTTGGTTCTAGAAATAAACTAAGTAAAAGAATATTTTTTATACAAAAACAATTGGTCTGAAGTTCAGTCTTTGAGTGTGTGAATTCATTTGCTGACTTGAGTGTGTTCAACAAATGCTTAACAGTTTCCTCTGATACTGCCTTACTGCTCGACCACACTACCACAAATAGTATATACAGAGCCAGTTTCCTACAGGGTGCCTACCGTGGCTTCAAGCCATACACTCAACCCAGAGGGGCAATAGTGTCCTTCTGCCCCAAGGGGGCAGATAGGAGTTTTGATCAGATTGGGGAGGATGCCCGGAATCTGCTCCCATAGGGGAGTATACAGTGCACTAGACACCAGGGATTTTACATTTGGGCAAATATAGGAGATTTTAGACCCTCCTCACCCCAGTAGGGGAATACCTGTATTTGTGCCCTACTGGGGACGGGGCGGTGATTTGCCAACAATTTACCCTGGGCGGCAGAAAGCCCACTGCACATCAGGGGGTTTCAAATTGTCACAAAACAAACAATAGAATGGGGGCCGCCCACCCTGGCGTCAAGTCATACTACTCCCCAGAAGGGGCAATAGTGTCTTTCTGCCCAGTGTGGGCAGAGAGGGTGTCTGTACAGATTGGAGAGGTTGCTTCGAACCTGCCCTCCCAGGGGGGTAGAATGCGCACTAGAAACCAGGGTTTAACATTTTGCTAAAAGAAGGGGGAGATCGTCCCATCCAGGCATTGGGCCATATTTCCACTCCAAAAAGGGAAAACCAGTCTTTCTGCTCTCCCCGGGGGTAGATAGGGGGGTTACTCATAATTTGACCCCACTGGAGGCAAAAAGCTCACTAGACACCAGGGATTTCCAAATGGGACCAAAACGAGCAATAGGACAGGGTAAATGCACACATTTTGAGACCACTGTGCTTCTGAGAGTTGTAAAGGGCCATATTTTAATGTGATGAGATTAGATATTGACTGAACATGATATTTTAAAATATTGGATTCCTTGAGATTTTCTATATCTTTATATACTCTCTTAAACGGAGTATAAAAATTGTTTTTATATACAGAGGATCTATTAAATATAATGAAGAGAGACATATTTACATCAAACAGGAATCAGTGTATAGTTAGTTGTGTGGATGATTAAATGTATGTGATTTTCCTTATAAAAAAGATTAATATATTGATGTGTGGATAGAAGTGAGTTTCACAAGAGCGATCCATTATTGTTGTTATGAATATTAAACCCTGTCCCTTTTCTTAGAAGGGCACCTAGCTCACAATTGTGTAATTCTACCCTGGCCTTGAGCCATACCCCACCCTAGAAGACACAATAATATATTTCAGCTTCCAGAGGGTGCGGAAAAGAGATTTGTCCCAACTGGGGAGGTTGCCTCAAATCTACCCGAGGGTGGGTGGGGGGGCGGGTCAAAGACCACTAGGCACCGCGGATTTTACATTTGGGGAAAAGAAAATGGTGCTGGCATGCCACCCTGACATTGCGCCATTCATCATACCAAAAGAGGTAATCCATACTTTATGGCCCCCAGGTGGCTGATAGGTAGTTTGCTCAAATATGCTCGATGGCATGGCAGAAAGCCCACTGGATGACAGGAATTTTTTAAAATAAAATTCCCAGCAGTGGTACTCCTATTGACCCTTGTTTGATCTGTTCCTGTCACAAGCAATAGACCCAGTAACACAAGTGGGATAGCAGTTTTAGCACGACAACTGGGGGAACGCTGCGTGGTAGAAATGTTGTGGATCCCTATGGATTCCAGAAGTGTATGCCACAAAGAGAAATGCAAGGAAAATACGTGATTTTAGATAAAGTTTGAAGTTTGCAGGACATTGTGGGTGTGAGAAGTTTGCCTGGCATATGCTGGTCACTAGTTATAGTGGCCACCTTGCAACAGTCCAATTCGACTCTTAAGGTGATAGGTCTAAAAGACAACCTTTAAAGAAAGCTATCCTAGTGGTAGCTGTGGAGAGCAGCCTTCAGGCTAAGTCTTGAAGGAGTGTTAAGCTTATTATTTTACCATAGATAACCTCTTGAATGACCAAATGAAAGAGTAGTCCACACAGGTATATATATAAAATATATGTATTTATTCTAAACAGAATCCCACAAGTCTCTTTATGAGGCTAGAGGTAAAGTTACAATTCAAACAAGCATTTATAGATACAATAAATAGCACTGGAATCACAGGGCCGCGGGGGGGGGGACCAAACCATATATTAAAAAAGTGGTATAAGAACCATGACAATTCTACAGACAATGCCTAGGGCATTTAGGATCGCTGGCCCCTTGAGAATCCACCCCAGGTGATGAGGAAGGGGACCCACGAGAGGCGCGTGCAGTGGAAATAGCTGCTATCGGGATCTCTATTAAAGCCTATGGAGAATGTCGTGGTTTGATTTACACAGATTAAAGACACTTCTAGCACGAGTTCAAAGTTAAAAACTTAGAGTTAAGCTTTTGAGGAGCCCACTACCACGGGAGTACCGAGGTACCACTGTTACCTGCCCCAGGGAAGCCGGGTGCATAGGTCGTTTTCGATATCGGGTCGCGGGCTGATTTTCAATGGGAAAATGTACAAAACTGCTGCTAGCCAAAAGCGTCGATGATGCCGATGCCATGGCACAGTGACCAGGGAGCTCAAGGAAAAGAGCCCTTCAATGTCGGGTGCTTCAAGTGGAAAAGGTGTAGCTTGGATCTGCAGCCACGGGCTCCCGGAGGCTTCAAGGAAGGCCAGCTTCTGGAGCGCTACTGTCCCACAGAGGATGAGGGTCGCTGCGGTAATAGTGTCTGGATTGGATCCACTAAGCCTTGGCAACCGCAACCCACGCAAGATAAACAAATCAGCTACTGGTGCAGACCCATGAGATCTGGGCGAGGTCTTCTTCAGGAAGACTATAGAGCAGGTCTGGAGCAACCAGGGGAACTCTTAAAAGTAAAGATTGACCTCCGCTAGGGCTCACAAGTCGAGAGACAAGGGACCGTGGGAGGCAGCAATTTGGAGTGCGTAAAAGGGTGCCCACGGGCCACCGGAGTGAGCTAGGGCGCTGATCTTTGGCACAGTTGCTGCTGAGAGGTTGGCTCAATATTGGGTCAAAGCACAACTTCCCCACTGGTCAGGGTCGTGTGCTATGCAAGAGGTGGCTGGTGTCCTGGGGTATTGAGGAACTCCGCACCCACACGGTCCACGGTGCTCAGACTTGCTGGGCACGCTTAATGGCCTCTGGGATGCTAGGAAACCCACCTCAAGGTTGAGAGGAGTCGTCGATGTCCGAAGGAGCAGCGAAGTTTCAACTGGGTCACTTGCAGTGTTTCAGGTGCCTGCCAAGCAGCGGGGTAACTCCTTTACCCCAAGGGAGATTTCTTCAGTCAGCTGGGCAGCAGCTCGTCGAAGGTCAGGTCTGTGAAGTCCAAGATTAATTTGATTCTCTGGGGACAAGTTATTCACCTTAATCCACAAGATTAGGGGAGTGTCTTGATCAGTGTCCACCAATGAGAGTTGAGGCGGGAAAGGGTGGCTACACCCTCTCCCCTTTGTGTGTTTCCCGCCTGGGCGAGGGGCAGGATGCCCCTGAACCGGTTCCAGGCGGTGTATGCAGAATGTAGGCGCTGTAGCAGCCTACGTGCAACTCTGAAAGGCATCCTAGGGTGCACCCACCCAGTTCCAATCCACATAGCCTGTCTGGGAAGGTGCTGGCACCTCCCTGCAGCAGGATCCCTATTGTCCAGCTGCCGAGGCTGAGGTTTTGCCCAGCAACAAGCAGCCAGAGTCGTGTGGGTGGCGAGTAGCATCCATTTTGTGATATGTGTGCACTTTTAAATTGGTGTCTAAATTCTGCCGCTTTTCCCGAATCGCCCCTCTAGCAGGGGGGAATCATGCCCTCATGCCCATGGCTGGACTGGGGGTATGATTCCTACATGTTTGACACCAAACACGATATGGTTCTGTGTAGCCATTCTCAAGTTATCACGCTATCGCGATATACTTATAATGCGGTTAAGAGTATATGGTATGGCTACACTACAAACAACCCAGCAATGATTTTTACGAGGGTTGCAGAGGGGCCCTACTCAGGTAGGGGTCCACCCTCACACATATCCCAGCACCCTGCCTTGTAGGATTAGAAAGGCCTGCTTGAGGGGTGACCAATGAGAATACATGTGTTGTACATAGGTGGGTACAGGGTACCTGTATCCCTGTAAAGGGGTGCAAGCACCACCTTACCCAGACTACAGTAGTGGTCTGGTGGTGTCATTTGGTATGGCTGTCCCAGGGTGGCACAATAAGTGCTGCAGCCCTGGTAGGCCTCTGAGGGACCCATGCCCTGGGTACCTAGGGTACCACCTACAAGGGCTGACAGGGTATGCTCAGTATCCAATTGGGTTATACCTAGGGTACTCACATCAGTTTAGAGAAGAAGCAGATAAGCTGGGGTCCTGGATAGCAGGGCCACCGCCTGGCTAGAGTCACAAAACAGTCAAAACATCAGCAAAAAGTTGGGGCAACTATGCAGTCGATGCCACTCTCCTACATAACCCCCCCTCCCCCAAACACAGGGACATTGAACTAACCTTGACCAGTTGAGTCTTCATGTTCTAAGTGGAAATATCTGGAGAGGCCATCTGCATTGGCATGGTTGCTCCCAGGTCTATGTTCCACTGTAAAGTCCATCCCCTGTAGGGAAATGGACAGCCTGAGTAGTTTGGGGTTTTCACCCTTCATCTGTTTTAGCCATAGGAGGGGCTTATGGTCTGTTTGAACAAGGACGTGAGTGCCAAACAAGTATGGCCTCAGCTTCTTCAAGGCCCAGACCACAGCAAAGGCCTCCCTCTCTATAGCTGACCAACGTTTCTCTCTGGGGGTCAACCTTCTGCTAATAACAGCTACTGGTTGATCCTGGCCCTCTTCATTCAGTTGTGATAATACAGCAGCTACCCCCACCTCAGAAGCATCAGTTTGAACTATGAATTCTTTGGAGTAGTTGCGGCTTTGGAGAACTGGAGCAGAGCACATAGCCTGTTTTAGGTCATCAAAAGCTTTCTGACAGCTGACAGTCCACTGAAACGTTTTTGGCATCCTCTTTGAGGTTAGGTCATTCAAGGGGGTCACAATGGATCCATATCCCTTTACAAACCTTCTATAATAACCAGTCAGGCCCAAGAAAGCTCGAACCTGAGTCTGGGTGGTTGGAGCAACCCAGTCCATGATGGTCTGGATTTTGCTCTGAAGTGGTTGAACCTGGCCTCCACCTACAAGGTGACCCAGGTACACAACCTGACTCTGCCCTATCTGGCACTTAGTAGCCTTGATAGTGAGCCCTGCCTTTTGCAGGGCTTCCAAAACTTTCCGCAGGTGGATCAGGTGATCCTCCCAGGTGGAGCTGAAGACAGCAATATCATCTAGATATGCTGCTCTAAAGTCTTCCAGGTCTGAGAGGACTTAATTCACCAACATTTGAAAAGTGGCAGGTGCATTTTTCAAACCAAAGGGCATTACAATAAATTGATAATGCCCACCAGGGGTAGAAAATGCAGTTTTGGCTTTTGCAGACTCAGCTAACCTTATCTGCCAGTAGCCAGCTGTCAGATCAAATGTGCTCAGATACTTGGCTAAGGCCAATCTATCTATGAGCTCATCTGCTCTGGGAAGTGGGTGAGCATCAGTCTTAGTGACTGCATTGAGTCCCCTGTAGTCAACACAGAACCTCATCTCTCTCTTACCATCCTGGGTGTGAGGTTTTGGTATAAGGACTACTGGGCTAGCCCAAGGGCTCTCTGAGGGCTCAATCACTCCTAATTCCAACATCTTTTGGACTTCTGTCCTTATACAGTCCCTGACATGGTCAGGTTGCCTGTAGATCTTATTCTTGACAGGCAGACTGTCCCCAGTGTCCACTTCATGAGTGCACCAGGGGGTCTGACTTGGAGTCAGAGAAAACATATGTCTGTAAGACTGAAGACCTTGTCCACAGTCTGCTTGCTGCTGGTCAGTGAGGCTGCCTGCCAAGGCTACTCCATCAACTGACCCATCGTCAGGGTTGTGGGAGAGCAGGTCTGGGAGAGGGTCACTCTCTTCCTCCTGTCCCTCATCTGTTGCCATGAGCAAGCCCATGTCAGCCCTGTCCACATACGCTTTCAGTCTATTAACATGAAGTACCCTGTGGGGACTTCTGGGAGTGCCAAGGTCCACCAAATAGGTGACCTCTTCCTTCTTTTCCAAAATGGTATGCGGCCCACTCCATTTATCTTGGAGAGCTGCTGGGGCGACTGGCTCCAGCACCCATACCTTCTGTCCTGGCTGGTACACCACCAGTACAGCCTTTTGGCCATGCCAGGATTTCTGTAATTCCTGACTTGCCTCCAGGTTTTTAGTTGCCTTCTTCATGTACTCAGCCATCCGGGAGCGGAGACCAAGTACATAGTCCACAATATCCTGTTTAGGGGGTTTGAGAGGTTGCTCCCATCCCTCCTTCACTAGACAGAGTGGCCCTCTAACAGGATGGCCAAACAAAAGTTCAAAGGGGCTATAACCAACCCCCTTTTGTGGCACCTCCCTGTATGCAAAGAGAAGGCAGGGCAGAAGAACATCCCATTTTCGCCTAAGCGTTTCTGGGAGCCCTTTAATCATACCCTTTAAGGTCTTGTTGAATCTCTCAACAAGACCATTGCATTGAGGATGTTAAGGGGTGATGAACCTATAGTTGACACAACACTCCTTCCACATTGCCTTGAGGTAGCTACTCATAAAGTTTGTACCTCTGTCAGACAATACCTTCTTAGGAAAACCCACCCTGGAAAAGATTCCCAGGAGGGCCCTTGCCACCACAGGTGCTGTGATGGTCCTAAGGGGAATAGCTTCTGGGTATCTGGTGGCATGATCCACTACCACCAGAATGAACCTGTGCCCAGATGCTGTTGGTGGGTCCAGGGGACCAACTATATCAATCCCCACCCGTTCAAAGGGCACCCCCACCACAGGCAATGGTATCAGGGGGGCCTTTGTGGACTTGCCTGCCTTGTCACTGGCTTGACAGGTAATGCAAGAGCTGCAAAAGCTCTCACAGTCCTCACTCATCTGTGGCCAATGAAAGTGAGGGACAAGTCTGTCCCAAGTCTTGTTTTGGCCAAGGTGTCCTGCTAAGGGAATATCATGGGCCAGTGTGAGTAGGAAACCCCTAAATCTCTGTGGTATGACCAACCTCCTGGCTGCACCAGGCTTGGGGTCTCGAACCTCAGAGTATAGGAGCCCATCATACCAATAAATCTTATGGGTCCCACTGGCATTCCCTGCAGTCTCAGCAGCAGCTTGCTGTCTGAAGGGTTCAAGAGTGGGGCAGCTCTGCTGCTCTAGGCTCAAGTCTGCCCTAGAAGGTCCCCCTGCCCCCAAGAACTCAACCTGATCAGGTTCCAGTTTGTAGGAGAGTAGGGTCTGCTATCCTATGGTCACCCCAAATTTGACACAACTGGCTGATCACTCAGCTGGGGTAAGTTGGTGTAACCACCTCTTACTTAGGTGTAGTATACCTATACCTAACCTTAAATGGGACACATGTTAACCTATAAGTCACTCCTATGTCAGGCCTTAACAATCCTGAAGGCAGAGTGCTTGGTTCCATGTGAGATGGTGCTCTGGCATGAGCTGAGCCTGTCTGCAGTGGTCGGAACAACTTCCTTCTACTGTTTCCAGATATCGTCATACCATATACTCTTAAGTGCATTATGAACCTCGCGGTTAAATGCTATCTTTGGTTTGGCTTTATCAAAACATGTCAAATAAGGTGTCATACGAATTGGAATACTAACCCCTCGCCAATTCTGGCGACGGGGTTAGCATTCCACCCTTCTAGAGGGACACGACATGTACAGTACCTGAAACCCGGGTAAAATCAGACATAGCCTCAGCTCCACAAAATGGATGCTGCCACCACAGACACAAGTCTGCCCTCCTGCTGCTGGGAGTCCTTCCAGCTTGGGAGGTGTGGACAAAGGGTTTCCTGCCAGGGGAGGTGCGTGCACCACCCCAGACAGGATTTTGTGTATTGGTCAGGTAGGGCTTGAAAGAAACCAGACATGCCTGAGGCTCACAAGGAGCCTCGGTGCATATGCCAGTTCAATCCGGTCCTGGGGCACACCAGTCCCGGGCCTGGGGCGAGCTGGACAAAGGATTGGGGGTTCAACCACCCCCCTTCCTGGTCCCACCCTTAGGGAGGGACCTAGCAGGTAGTCCGGCCCCTAGAATCCGCTTAAAGGTAGGAGCTGTGTCCTAAGACTTCAGACATCCTGGAATCAACTTGAAACTAAGAAGAAGACGGGAACTTCGGCGCTCTGCCGCACAGAGGACTGAAGCCAATCTCCCCTGTGGTCAGGGAGTGACCACCTTGCTAACGCAAGCACCATCCAGCGAATCAACGTCTGCTTTGCCGCCGCCTCCCGCCAGAGCCCGAGCCCAGAGACTGACAAGACCTGGACCTCCAGACCTCTCATTGCCCGATCCACAGTCCCTGAAAAGAGGAGACCCGTGGAGGCACCGAGACACGTGGAGCCAGCCATCTTGAAAAGACCACGACAAGCTGCAAGCGCAACAACCGAGGCTCCCTCCAAGTTGTGCTTTGGGATCTGAGAAGCCCAACACCCGAGCAGCATCTGCACCAAAGGTGAGCCCTCCAGCATCTCCACGATCTGCGTGGGGCCCTTCTGCATTTTGCCACTCGACGCGCCTAACCGGTTGCTGGCCCGCTGGCTAGTGGCCATCTTGGCGACAAACTTCAAGAAATACACCACTGGTCTGGTTGCTCCAGACTGGCCCTTGCTTCCCTCCAAAGGAGCAGTCCCTTTGACCTTGCTGGTCAGAACCATCAGCTTATTTCGTTTTCCACAACAATTGCTTTTGCCAAGGCTTGTTTGCTTCGATCAAGTTGCTGATACTGCCGACAGCGAGAGTCTGCATGGGACAGCTCGTGAACCGACTCCTGGATGTCGTCGACCTTCAGGGACCACGTGGCTGCAGAGACAAGCTACACCTTTCTTCCTGTTTGCACCCGACATCGCCTGGTACCCACCTGGTGCCACGCTGGTCACTGGCTAGTGACTGTGAACACTGTCCCCTCTGCTTACAGGTCTTCTACAACTCCGATCCACCCTTGGATCCACCGCATCCCTTCCGGACCGACCGCCTGCAGCATCTTTGTCCACAGGCTCCATTGAACAGATAGAAGAAACCCGACGCACTTCGACACCTACGCACCCGCTTCCTGTGGGTGAGGTAAAGCTGGCACTCCGGTGCCCAAGTGTAGAGTATCATCTCTAGTGTCTGTGTTTCCAATCTTGAGTTCCTAGTCCATCCGGAAGATCCTTTTTGCAGTAACTTTGTACTTTTTACGCACCCATTGAAAACCTATGGGAGCACGCGTGTGACTATTTGCTCTGCACACGCAACCCGTGGACCTCCTGGTCACTAACTGAAGTTAGCTCCTTGTAGGCCCAGCGATTCTAGAGGCCCTAGGCCTTTTCCCTTTTCTGTTCGTGGTACTTATACCACTATTTTAGTATATGGTTTGAGCGGCCACCAGGGCCTATCCATATAAAGTGCAACTTCTGTGTATTCTACTGTAATCTTGTTTGACGGTTTGTGCTCCTGTGCTCATAAAGAGACTAGGGGTTACTTTGAGAAATAAATACATATATATTTTGAATATATATCTGTGTGGTGTCCTTTCATTGGTATAAAAGGGGGTTGCATTTGGTAAAACAGCTTGCTTAACACGTTTCACGAGTTTAGCCTCAAAGACTGCTTAGCCTACGCTACCACTAGGGCAGCTAGTCCGAAAAGGTTGACTTACAACCACACCATAAGGGTTGCTTGGCATGGTACAAGGTGGTCACTTTAACTAGTGAACATCATATACCAGGCCAACTTCTCACATTGGTGAGCAGCGGTTGGATTTGAGCTTGCTCTGTTTTACCATTGTAATCTCTTGGTTACCAATTGAAAGATCACATAGGTACCTGTAGGTACATATAAAACAAGATTAGATATACTTAAGTTCTACTGAACTTAGTTGTTGTAGAGCAAAGGGAGTAGCACACCCTGACTACAACTACTAGATAGGTTTAGTAGGTAAACCCAAGTGTAGGTAGATTGCAACACATCCACCCACACTTAAGAGCAATGGCTGGGGCAGAGGGGTCCACTGTACCCATCTCTGTTGAGAGTGACCCCCAGAGGGCACCATCCATCTTTGCTACCCTTAATCAGAATGAGCTCAGGCAGTTGGCAAATATCAGGGGCCTTAAACAGCCCAAGAATCCTACTTCTGCTGAACTCAGGGAGCTTTTACAGGCTGATCAAGATCAGAAAGCTCTCAGGAAAGCCTCCCAGTTAGCCCCCTTAGGGACAGGAACAGGAGGCCCCCCTTCTGAAGATGCTACTGAAGTACCCCTTTCCAATGGTCATCCCTTAGATGAGAATCATTCTACAGAGGAGGAAAGTGGTGGGGATACAGAAAGTAGTGAGGATGAAGGGAGAACTAGCCCAGTGCCAAGTGTTATACGTGGCCCAGCTAACTTAAGGCTATTGGGGACTGACAATGGGATCACCCCATTGGATCTCCCCAGTGGACTTAACCAGGGGTCTGGGAGGCAAAGAAATCACTCAGGTGAATCTAATGCTTCCCATGCCTCTAGAGGCTCTCAAGGTCACTCCAGGAGAAGGATGACCACCCCTCAGAGGAGGGAGCATGAGGCCAGAATGCAAGAAGCCCAGCTGAGGATCAGGAAGCAGGAGCTAGAAGTAGCCCTGATGGAAGAGAAACTGAGCAAGGCTAGGCAGCATAAAGAGAGTGGGTCTATACCCACTGGTGGCAGCATTGTCCCTAAGGACAAAGATAGGGTCTTTGATAATAGGAACCAGTCTAAGGTTGTGCCCCCCTACAAAAGTGGGGATGACATCTACAAATGGATGACTGCTCTTGAGAGAGCCTGCAAAGTGCAGCAGGTTCCTGAAGACCAGTGGGCAGCAATCCTCTGGCTCTCCTTTGAAGGAAGAGGCAGAGACAGACTCCTCACTACTAGAGAAGAGGATGTCAGAAATTACAGAGTCCTGAAGAGTGTCCTAGTTGATGGGTTAGGCTTAACCACTGAACAGTACAGGTTAATGTTCAGAGACACCCAGAAGACACAGACTCAGGACTGGTCTGAATACATTGAATGTGCCACTAAGGCTTTGGAGGGTTGGTTGCTGGGAAGTAAGGTATCTGATTATACAGGATTGTACAATTTGATGATGAGAGAACAGATTTTAAATAACTGTCAAAACCAGCAACTGCATCAACACTTGGTTGACTCTGATCTGACCTCTCCCCAAGAATTGGGAAAGAAGGCAGACAAATGGGCCAGAACCAGGGTTAAGCAAAAGAACCAGAACCAGGGCCAAGGGGGTGATCAGAAGAAAACAGACCAAAATGGTGGAGATCAGAAATCTAAAGACCAGAAGTCTTCAACAGGGCCCCAAACTACTGCTAAGGAGGGTGGGTCCCAACAACAATCTAAGGGAAAGAAGAAAGAAGGTCAAAAGAAACCCTGGTGCAATCATTGCAAGAATACAACTCACTGGACTAGTGATTGTAAGAAGGGTGGAGCCCCCAACACTGTTGCCCCTAAGGCACCTGCTCCCAGTACTACTGTTAGCAGTGTTGGTCCCCAGACAAAGGGTGTAGTGGGAATCACTATGGGAACTGAAGGAGATTCTGACTTAGACAGAACCCTGACACAGGCAGTCCTGATCTGTGATGGGGACATAGATTTGTCCCTGACTGTGAGCCCCAGTAACCTGGGCAAGTACAGACAGACTCCTTTAATTAATGAAAAAGTGGCTCAAGCCTACAGGGACACATGTGCCAGTGTCACTATGGTGACACCAGGCTTTGTGGATCCTGGACAGTACATACCAGGTGAGAATTACCTGGTGACCAATGCCAGCAATGCCACTACTTCACATAGTGTGGCAGTTGTTAACTTCTCATGGGGAGGGGTAACTGGCCTCAAAAGGGTTGTGGTTAGTGCAGACCTCCCAGTAGAATGTTTGTTGGGCAATGACCTAGAGAGTTCTCTATGGTCTGAAGTGGAGTACAGGACACATGCAGAGATGTTAGGCCCACATGTCCTTGCTGTGACCAGGTCACAGGCCAAAAAGTTCCTTACTGAACCTCAGGTCTTGGATCCTGGAACAATGGACCAAGCACCTACCAAGAAGAAGAACAGGAGGGTCAAGGCTGTGCCTTCCCCCCTGCCTCAGAGTGATGATCAACCTTCCCAGGAAGCTGATCTAGAGGACCCTGAAGGAACTGTCCCTGAAGAGCTTGAACCTGATCAGGTTGAGTTTCTGGGGTCAGGGGGACCTTCAAGGGCTGACTTGAGGCAGGCTCAGTTATCCTGCCCCTCTCTTGAA
This sequence comes from Triturus cristatus, assembly GCF_964204655.1. Classification (NCBI taxonomy): domain Eukaryota; kingdom Metazoa; phylum Chordata; class Amphibia; order Caudata; family Salamandridae; genus Triturus; species Triturus cristatus. The sequence continues at coordinate 821,658,550 of NC_140593.1, forward strand.
CCCCTCAGACAGCTGGCTGCTGCTGAGGCTGCTGGGAATGCTCAAGGTACCCATAAAGTGTATTGGGATGATGGTCTCCTTTATTCAGAGGCTAGAGACCCCAAGCCTGGTGCTACCAGGAGGTTGGTTATACCTCTGCAATTTAGGGGCTTCCTTCTTACCTTGGCCCATGATATTCCTTTAGCAGGACACCTAGGCCAGAACAAGACTTGGGACAGGCTTGTCCCTCACTTTCACTGGCCTCATATGAATGAAGATACAAAGGAGTTTTGTCGCTCCTGTGTGACCTGCCAAGCCAGTGGCAAATCAGGTGGCACAACAAAGGCCCCCCTAATACCACTACCTGTGGTGGGGGTCCCCTTTGAAAGAGTGGGAATAGATATAGTGGGTCCCATGGATCCTCCCACTGCATCTGGGCACAGATTTATACTGGTGGTAGTGGATCATGCCATCAGGTATCCAGAGGCAATTCCCCTTAGGACCACTACAGCACCTGTTGTGGCCAGGGCCCTGCTGGGAGTATTCTCCAGAGTGGGGTTTCCTAAGGAGGTAGTTTCTGACAGAGGTACCAACTTCATGTCAGGATACTTGACAGCTATGTGGAAGGAATGTGGTGTCAACTACAAGTTCACCACCCCTTATCACCCACAATGCAATGGGCTTGTTGAGAGATTCAACAAGACCCTAAAGGGTATGATCAAAGGATTACCTGAAAAGCTCAGGGAAGATGGGACATCCTTCTACCCTGCCTTCTGTTTGCTTACAGAGAGGTCCCACAAAAGGGGGTTGGATACAGCCCCTTTGAATTGTTGTTTGGGCACCCTGTAAGAGGCCCACTGTGTTTGGTGAAGGAAGGATGGGAGTTACCTCTCAAAAAGCCTAAACAAGACATAGTGGACTATGTACTTGGTCTCCGCTCCAGGATGGCTGAGTATATGGAGAAGGCATCCAAAAACCTTGAGGCAAGCCAGGCCTTACAGAAAGCTTGGCATGACCAAAAGACTGTCTTGGTTGAGTTTCAGCCAGGACAGAAGGTATGGGTGTTGGAGCCAGTGGCCCCAGCAGCACTCCAAGACAAATGGTCTGGACCCCATACAATCCTGGAAAAGAAGGGAGAGGTCACCTACTTGGTGGACCTAGGAACTCCCAGGAGTCCCCACAGGGTACTCCATGTTAACAGGTTAAAAGCATATTTGACAGGGCAGACATGGGCTTGCTCATGGCTACAGATGAGGGACAGGAGGAAGAGAGTGACCCTCTCCCAGACCTGTTGTCTCAGAACCCTGAAGATGGCTCAGTTGAAGGAGTGACCCTTGGAGGCAACCTCACTGCCCATCAGCAAACTGAATGCAGACAAGTTCTACAATCATTTCAACATCTGTTTTCCCTAATACCTAGCCAAACTGACTGGTGTACCCATGTGGTGGACACTGGTGACAGTCTGCCTGTAAAGAACAAGCTTTACAGACAACCTGACCACGTCAGGGACTGTATAAAGGCTGAGGTACACAAAATGCTGGAATTAGGTGTCATTGAACCCTCAGAGAGCCCCTGGGCTAGCCCAGTGGTTCTGGTCCCCAAACCTCACACCAAAGATGGCAAGAGAGAGATGAGGTTCTGTGTGGACTACAGGGGTCTCAATGCTGTCACCAGGACAGATGCACACCCTATTCCAAGGGCAGATGAGCTCATAGACAAACTAGCTTCTGCTAAGTTTTTGAGCACATTTGACTTGACAGCTGGCTATTGGCAAATCAGATTAGCTGAGGAGTCTAAGGCCAAAACAGCATTCTCAACCCCAGGTGGGCATTATCAATTTGTGGTGATGCCCTTTGGTCTGAAGAATGCACCTGCCACCTTCCAAAGGCTGGTGAACCAAGTCCTTACTGGGTTGGATGACTTTTGTGCAGCATATCTTGATGACATTGCTGTCTTTAGCTCCACCTGGGGGGATCACCTGATCCACCTGAAGAAGGCTCTTGAGGCTCTGCAAAGGGGATGCCTCACTATCAAGGCTACTAAGTGCCAGATAGGGCAGAATAAGGTTGTGTATTTGGGCCACCTTGTAGGTGGAGGCCAAGTTCAACCACTGGAGAGTAAGATACAATCCATCAAGGACTGGTCCCCTCCAACCACCCAGACTCAAGTTCGAGCTTTCTTGGGCTTGACTGGGTACTACAGGAAGTTTGTTAAGAACTATGGGTCCATTGTGACTCCTCTTAATGATCTGACATCCAAGAAGATGCCCAAAAAGGTTCAGTGGACAGTAAGCTGTCAAAAGGCATTTGATGACCTGAAGGAGGCCATGTGCTCTGCACCTATCCTGAAAAGTCCTGACTACTCCAAAGAGTTTATTGTCCAAACAGATGCTTCTGAGTTGGGTGTGGGAGCTGTGCTGTCACAACTTAATGTAGAAGGTCAAGACCAACCCATTGCTTTTATTAGCAGAAGGTTGACCCCCAGAGAGAAGAATTGGTCAGCTATTGAGAGGGAGGCCTTTGCTGTGGTGTGGGCCCTGAAGAAGCTGAGGCCATACTTGTTTGGCACTCACTTCAAGATTCAGACCGACCATAAGCCCCTCTTGTGGCTAAATCAGATGAAGGGTGAAAACCCCAAACTGCTTAGGTGGTCCATTTCCCTACAGGGGATGGACTTTACAGTGGAGCACCGGCCAGGTACTGACCATGGGAATGCAGATGGTCTCTCCAGGTACTTCCACTTAGGACATGAAGACGAGACTGGTCAAGGCAAGTTTAATGTCCCTGCATTTGGGGGGGGGGGTTGTGTAGGAGAGTAGGGTCTGCTATCCTATGGTCACCCCAAATTTTTGCTTTTTGCTTCACTGGTTTTTGACATATTGAGGCTGTGGGCCTGCCAATCAGACCCCCAGCCTGCTGTTCTCTCTACTAAATTTACACTATGCACCCTAGGCGCATAACCAATTGGAAGTGGATCACCCTGTGAGCCCCTGTACCAGTGTACATTAGGTACCCAGGGCATTGGTGTATCTAAGGCCTGACAGGGGCTGAAGCATGTATTATGCCACCCCAGGCTTGGCCTAACAAATTTGACACAACTGGCTGATCACTCAGCTGGGGTAAGTTGGTGTAACCACCTCTTACTTAGGTGTAGTATACCTATACCTAACCTTAAATGGGACACATGTTAACCTATAAGTCACTCCTATGGCAGGCCTTAACAATCCTGAAGGCAGAGTGCTTGGTTCCATGTGAGATGGTGCTCTGGCATGACCTGAGCCTGTCTGCAGTGGTCGGAACAACTTCCTTCTACTGTTTCCAGATATCGTCATACCATATACTCTTAAGTGCATTATGAACCTCGCGGTTAAATGCTATCTTTGGTTTGGCTTTATCAAAACATGTCGAGTAAGGTGTCATACGAATTGGAATACTAACCCCTCGCCAATTCTGGCGACGGGGTTAGCATTCCACCCTTCTAGAGGGACACAACATGTACAGTACCTGAAACCCGGGTAAAATCAGACATAGCCTCAGCTCCACAAAATGGATGCTGCCACCACAGACACAAGTCTGCCCTCCTGCTGCTGTGAGTCCTTCCAGCTTGGGAGGTGTGGACAAAGGGTTTCCTGCCAGGGGAGGTGCGTGCACCACCCCAGACAGGATTTTGTGTATTGGTCAGGTAGGGCTTGAAAGAAACCAGACATGCCTGAGGCTCACAAGGAGCCTCGGTGCATATGCCAGTTCAATCCAGTCCTGGGGCACACCAGTCCCGGGCCTGGGGCGAGCTGGACAAAGGATTGGGGGTGTAACCACCCCCCTTCCTGGTCCCACCCTTAGGGAGGGACCTAGCAGGTAGTCCGGCCCCTAGAATCCGCTTAAAGGTAGGAGCTGTGTCCTAAGACTTCAGACATCCTGGAATCAACTTGAAACTAAGAAGAAGACGGGAACTTCGACGCTCTGCCGCACAGAGGACTGAAGCCAATCTCCCCTGTGGTCAGGGAGTGACCACCTTGCTAACGCAAGCACCATCCAGCGAATCAACCTCTACTTTGCCGCCACCTCCCGCCGGAGCCCGAGCCCAGAGACTGACAAGACCTGGACCTCCAGACTTCACATCGCCCGATCCACAGTCCCTGAAAAGAGGAGACCCGTGGAGGCACCGAGACACGTGGAGCCAGCCATCTTGAAAAGACCACGACAAGCTGCAAGCGCAACAACCGAGGCTCCCTCCAAGTTGTGCTTTGGGATCTGAGAAGCCCAACACCCGAGCAGCATCTGCACTAAAGGTGAGCCCTCCAGCATCTCCACGATCTGCGTGGGGCCCTTCTGCATTTTGCCACTCGACGCGCCTAACCGGTTGCTGGCCCGCTGGCTAGTGGCCATCTTGGCGACGAACTTCAAGAAATACACCGCTGGTCTGGTTGCTCCAGACTGGCCCTTGCTCCCCTCCAAAGGAGCCGTCCCTCTGACCTTGCTGGTCAGAACCATCAGCTTATTTCGTTTTCCACAACAATTGCTTTTGCCAAGGCGTGTTTGCTTCGATCAAGTCGCCGACACTGCTGACAGCGAGAGCCTGCGTGGGACAGCTCGTGAACCGACTCCTGGACGTCGCCAACCTTCAGGGACCACGTGGCTGCAGAAACAAGCTACACCTTTCTTCCTGTTTGCACCCGACATCGCCTGGTACCCACCTGGTGCCACGCTGGTCACTGGCTAGTGACTGTGAACACTGTCCCCTCTGCTTACAGGTCTTCTACAACTCCGATCCACCCTTGGATCCACCGCATCCCTTCCGGACCGACCGCCTGCAGCATCTTTGTCCACAGGCTCCATTGAACAGATAGAAGAAACCCGACGCACTTCGACACCTACGCACCCGCTTCCTGTGGGTGAGGTAAAGCTGGCACTCCGGTGCCCAAGTGTAGAGTATCATCTCTAGTGTCTGTGTTTCCAATCTTGAGTTCCTAGTCCATCCGGAAGATCCTTTTTGCAGTAACTTTGTACTTTTTACGCACCCATTGAAAACCTATGGGAGCACGCGTGTGACTATTTGCTCTGCACACGCAACCCGTGGACCTCCTGGTCACTAACTGAAGTTAGCTCCTTGTAGGCCCAGCGATTCTAGAGGCCCTAGGCCTTTTCCCTTTTCTGTTCGTGGTACTTATACCACTATTTTAGTATATGGTTTGAGCGGCCACCAGGGCCTATCCATATAAAGTGCAACTTCTGTGTATTCTACTGTAATCTTGTTTGACGATTTGTGCTCCTGTGCTCATAAAGAGACTAGGGGTTACTTTGAGAAATAAATACATATATATTTTGAATATATATCTGTGTGGTGTCCTTTCATTGGTATAAAAGGGGGTTGCATTTGGTAAAACAGCTTGCTTAACACGTTTCACGAGTTTAGCCTCAAAGACTGCTTAGCCTACGCTACCACTAGGGCAGCTAGTCCGAAAAGGTTGACTTACAACCACACCATAAGGGTTGCTTGGCATGGTACAAGGTGGTCACTTTAACTAGTGAACATCATATACCAGGCCAACTTCTCACACAGTTCATCTGGTGCAGTTCCTCCTTCAGGAGCTAGATCCTCTTCTGCTAAAAGAGTCTCTACAGACTGTTCCTGGGGGAAGGCTCTGCCTTACCCCTGTTACTCCTCCTCTTGGAAGGTCCTTGGTCCATTCTTCCAGGATCCAAGGCCTGTTCAGTTCCTGTCAGCTTTGCTTTTGAACTTTTCAGGGCGAATACTTCTGCTGGTATACCCAACATTGCTGCATGGGTAGTTAGCTCCACCTCAGCCCATGCTGAGGCCTCCAAATCATTCCCTAGCAAACATTCAACAGGTAGGTCTGCACTCACCACAACCTTCTTTAGGCCAGTTACCCCTCCCCAGGAGAAGTTTACAACTGCTAGAGCATGGTTAGTACTAACGTTGCTTGCATTGGTCACTTGGTAAGTTTCCCCAAGTATGATCTGGCTAGGGTCCACAAGGTCCTTAGTCACCATGGTGACACTGGCTCCTGTGTCCCTGTAAGCTAATGACTCCCTTCCATTTATTTTAGGCTGTTGCTTGTATTTGCCCAGACCACTGGGACTCACAAATAGGGACAGGTCCCCATCACAAACTAAGACAGCCTGAGTAGGAGTTCTGACTAGGCCAGAATCCTCTCCAGATCCCAGGGTCAACCCTACTATACCCTTGTTCTGTGTATCACCACCTATAGCTGGACTAGGGGGAACAGTTGCCTTAGGGGCAGGTGTGGTACTTGTGGAGTCTTTGGCCTTATTACAATCTGAAGTCCAATGGGTTTTCTGTTTACAGACTTTAAACCATGGCTTCCTTGGCTGCTTAGCCTTGTTGGACTGGGTCTTATCAGATGCTGCTTTTTGGGGGCCTGTTGAAGACTGCTGGTCTTTTCCCTTTTCCCCACCCTTCTCAGAGTTCTTGGCATCTTCCTTTTTAGTCTCACCCCCCAAGGGATGGACCTTCTGCTTAATCCTGGTTCTGACCCATTTGTCTGCCTTCTTTCCCAATTCTTGGGGAGAGGTCAGATCTGAGTCCACCAGGTGCTGATGTAAGAGCTGATTCTGACAATTATTAAGGATCTGCTCCCTCATTATGAGATTATACAATCCTTGGTAATCATTTACTTTACTGCCAGTTAACCAACCTTCCAGTGCCTTGGTAGCACAATCCACAAAGTCTACCCAATCTTGTTTCTGTGCTTTCTGGGTGACTCTGAACTTTAGTCTATACTGATCAGTGATTAAGCCAAACCCATCTATCAAAGCATCTCTCAAGATATAATAATCATCTGCATCCTCTTCTCTGACAGGGAGGAGCTTGTCTCTACCTTTGTCTGCAAAGGAGAGCCATAAGATTGCTGCCCACTGCTCTACTGGGACCCTCTGAACTTTACAGGCCCTCTCAAGTGCAGTGATCCATTTGTGGATATCATCCCCTTACTGATAGGGGGGCACACTCTTATGTAGGTTCCTATTGTCAGGAGCTTTCTCTCTAACTCTAGGGGTATTACTGCCACCAGGGGTCTCTAGACCCCATTTTCTTGAAGCTTTCTGAAGCTCCAGGGATTCCCTGTCCAATGCTAACTGTTCTCTCCTGAGCTGTATCTTAGCCTGCTCAAACTGGATCAGTCTGCATTTCCTCTCTTGGGAGGATTCTCTTCTCTGAGAAGAGGCAGAGGTCCCTTTGGATATCTCAGAATGGTTGGACCCCACTGAGGGGGATCTGTTCCTTCTGTTTGGATCCACCATTCTCCCTTTAGGGATGGAGAGAGTGCCTCTTGTGCCATCATCTCCATGTTGTGAATGGTTTTGTTCATCCAGGTCAAGTTCATCTTCCTCTTCCTGGTCCTCATCAGAGTCCAACCCTGGGATGTCCTCTTCTGGGGGATGCCCACCCAACCTGTCTACCCCATCAGACACTAAAGTCTGCTTAAAGTCTGCTATGAGCAGGATTTCCCTGAGACGTTGAGTATTGGCACCTTGGTTTGTCTTAAGTTGCCTAGTGGTGCACATCTCCCTAAGCTCAGCAAAGGAGAGATGATCATATTTGTCGACTGGGACCCTATGGGGTCCTTCCAGAGCCTTATGGGCACCTGAACTTAAAGACATTTCTAGTGTAGTGGTACTGGTGTATCTACCTACACTAGGTGTGGCCTACTGAACCCTTTCTTGAGTTGTAGTCAAGGTGTGCTGAAACCTCTACACACAACTCCTAAGTTCAGTAGAACTTATTATATTCTAAGCTTGAATTTATATTTACCTTTAGTACCAAGTGGCTTTCACTTTAGAAATTCAATTTGTTATCTGGTAAAACAATGGCAAGCTTGAATCCACCCGCTGCACACCAATGTGAGAAGTTGGCCTGGCATATGCTGGTCACTAGTTATAGTGGCCACCTTGCACCAGTCCAATTCGACTCTTAAGGTGATGGGTTTAAAAGACAACCTTTAAAGAAAGCTATCCTAGTGGTAGCTGTGGAGAGCAGCCTTCAGGCTGAGTCTTGAAGGCGTGTTAAGCTTATTGTTTTACCATAGATAACCTTTTGAATGACCAAATGAAGAGTAGTCCACACAGGTATATATATAAAATATATGTATTTATTCTAAACAGAATCCCACAAGTCTCTTTATGAGGCTAGAGGTAAAGTTACAATTCAAACAAGCATTTATAGATACAATAAATAGCACTGGAATCACAGGGCCCCAGGGGGGGACCAAACCATATATTAAAAAAGTGGTATAAGAACCACAACAATTCTACAGACAATGCCTAGGGCATTTAGGATCGCTGGCCCCTTGAGAATCGACCCCAGGTGATGAGGAAATAGCTGCTATCTGGATCTCTATTAAAACCTATGGAGAATGTCGCGGTTTGATTTAAACAGATTAAAGACACTTCTAGCAGGAGTTCAAAGTTAAAAACTTAGAGTTAAGCTTTTGAGGAGCCCACTACCACAGGAGTACTGAGGTACCACTGTTACCTGCCCCAGGGAAGCCGGGTGCATAGGTCGTTTTTGATGTCGGGTCGCGGGCTGATTTTCAATGGGAAAATGTACAAAACTGCTACTAGCCAAAAGCGTCGATGATGCCGTGAAGAATGAAGTTGTAGATCTTGTAGAGGAGAACCTGAAAGCAGAGGGGACAGAGTCTGGGTCACGGCACAGTGACCAGGGAGCTCAAGGAAAAGAGCCTTTCAATGTCGGGTGCTTCAAGTGGAAAAGGTGTAGCTTGGATCTGCAGCCACGGGCTCCGGGAGGCTTCAAGGAAGGCCAGCTTCTGGAGGGCGACTGTCCTACAAAGGATGAGGGTCGCTGCAGTATTAGTGTCCGGATTGGATCCACTAAGCCTTGGCAACCGCAACCCATGCAAGCTAAACAAATCAGCTACTGGTGCAGACCCACGAGGTCTGGGCAAGGTCTCCTTCAAGAAGACTGTAGAGCAGGCCTGGAGCAACCAGGGGAACTCTTAAAAGTAAAGATTGACCTCCGTTAGGGCCCACAAGTTGAGAGACAAGGGACCGCGGGAGGCAGCAATTTGGAGTGCGTAAAAGGGTGCCCACGGGCCACTGGAGTGAGCTAGGGTGCTGATCTTTGGCACAGTTGCTGCTGAGACGTTGGCTTAATATTGGGCTAAAGCACAACTTCCCCACTGGTCAGGGTCATGTGCTACGCAAGAGGTGGCTGGTGTCCTGGGGTATTGGGGATCTCGGCACCCACACGGTCCACGGTGCTCAGACTTGCTGGGCACGCTCACTGGCATCTGGGATGCTAGGAAACCCACCTCAAGGTTGAGAGGAGTCGTCGATGTCCAAAGAAGCAGTGAAGTTTCAACCTGGTCACTTGCAGTGTTTCAGGTGCCTGCCAAGCAGGGGGGTAACTCCTTTACCCCAAGGGAGATTTCTTCAGTCAGCTGGGCAGCAGCTTGTCGAAGGTCAGGTCTGTGAAGTTCAAGATTAATCTGATTCTCTGGGGACACGTTATTCACCTTTATCCACAAGATTAGGGGAGTGTCCAGATCAGTGACCTACAATGAGAGTTGAGGCGGGAAAGGGTGGCTACACCCTCTCCCCTTTGTGTGTTTCCCACCTGGGCGAGGGGCAGGATGCCCCTGAACCAGTTCCAGGCAGTGTATGCAGAATGTAGGCGCTGTAGCAGCCTACGTGCAACTCTGAAAGGCATCCTAGGGTGCACCCACCCAGTTCCAATCCACATAGCCTGTCTGGGAAGGTGCTGGCACCTCCCTGCAACAGGATCCCTATTGTCCAGCTGCCGAGGCTGGGGTTTTGCCCAGCAACAGGCAGCCAGAGTCGAGTGGGTGGCGAGTAGCATCCATTTTGTGATACGTGTGCACTTTTAAATTGGTGTCTAAATTCTGCCGCTTTTCCCATATCGCCCCTCTAGCAGGGGGGAATCATGCCCTCATGCCCATGGCTGGACTGGGGGTATGATTCCTACATGTTTCACACCAAACACGATATGGTTCTTTGTAGACATTCTCAAGTTATCATGCTATCGCGATATACTTATAATGCGGTTAAGAGTATATGGTATGGCTACACTACAAACAACCCAGCAATTATTTTTACGAGGATTGCAGAGGGGCCCTACTCAGGTAGGGGTCCACCCTCACACATATCCCAGCACCCTGCCTTGTAGGATTAGCAAGGCCTGCTTGAGGGGTGACCAATGAGAATACATGTGTTGTACATAGGTGGGTACAGGATACCTGTATCCCTGTAAGGGGGTGCAAGCACCACCTGACTGCAAGCACCACCTTACCCAGACTACAGTAGTGGTCTGGTGGTGTCATTTGGTATGGCTGTCCCAGGGTGGCACAATAAGTGCTGCAGCCCTGGTAGGCCTCTGAGGGACCCATGCCCTGGGTACCTAGGGTACCATCTACAAGGGCTGACAGGGTATCCTCAGTATCCAATTGGGTTGTACCTAGGGTACTCACATCAGTTTAGAGAAGAAGCAGATAAGCTGGGGTCCTGGATAGCAGGGCCACCGCCTGGCTAGAGTCATAAAACAGTCAAAACATCAGCAAAGCGTTGGGGGCAACTAGGCAGTCGATGCCACTCTCCTACATAACCCCCCCTTCCCCCAAACACAGGGACATTAAATTAACCTTGACCAGTTGAGTCTTCATGTTCTAAGTGGAAATATCTGCAGAGGCCATCTGCATTGGCATGGTTGCTCCCAGGTCTATGTTCCACTGTAAAGTCCATCCCCTGTAGGGAAATGGACCGCCTGAGTAGTTTGGGGTTTTCACCCTTCATCTGTTTTAGCCATAGGAGGGGCTTATGGTCTGTTTGAACAAGGACGTGAGTGCCAAACAAGTATGGCCTCAGCTTCTTCAAGGCCCAGACCACAGCAAAGGCCTCCCTCTCTATAGCTGACCAACGTTTCTCTCTGGGGGTCAACCTTCTGCTAATAACAGCTACTGGCTGATCCTGGCCCTCTTCATTCAGTTCTGATAATACAGCAGCTACCCCCACCTCAGAAGCATCAGTTTGAACTATGAATTCTTTGGAGTAGTTGCGGCTTTGGAGCACTGGAGCAGAGCACATAGCCTGTTTTAGGTCATCAAAAGCTTTCTGACAGCTGACAGTCCACTGAACCTTTTTGGGCATCCTCTTTGAGGTTAGGTCATTCAAGGGGGTCACAATGGATCCATATCCCTTTACAAACCTTCTATAATAACCAGTCAGGCCCAAGAAAGCTCGGACCTGAGTCTGGGTGGTTGGAGCAACCCAGTCCATGATGGTCTGGATTTTGCCCTGAAGTGGTTGAACCTGGCCTCCACCTACAAGGTGACCCAGGTACACAACCTGACTCTGCCCTATATGGCACTTAGTAGCCTTGATAGTGATCCCTGCCTTTTGCAGGGCTTCCAAAACTTTCCTCAGGTGGATCAGGTGATCCTCCCAGGTGGAGCTGAAGACAGCAATATCATCTAGATATGCTGCACTAAAGTCTTCCAGGCCTGAGAGGACTTGGTTCACCAACCTTTGACAAGTGGCAGGTGCATTTTTCAAACCAAAGGGCATTACAATAAATTGATAATGCCCACCAGGGGTAGAAAATGCAGTTTTGGCTTTTGCAGACTCAGCTAACCTTATCTGCCAGTAGCCAGCTGTCAGATCAAATGTGCTCAGATACTTGGCTGAGGCCAATCTATCTATGAGCTCATCTGCTCTGGGAAGTGGGTGAGCATCAGTCTTAGTGACTGCATTGAGTCCCCTGTAGTCAACACAGAACCTCATCTCTCTCTTACCATCCTGGGTGTGAGGTTTTGGTACAAAGACTACTGGGCTAGCCCAAGGGCTCTCTGAGGGCTCAATCACTCCTAATTCCAACATCTTTTGGACTTCTGTCCTTATGCAGTCCCTGACATGGTCAGGTTGCCTGTAGATCTTATTCTTCACAGGCAGAGTGTCCCCAGTGTCCACTTCATGAGTGCACCAGGGGGTCTGACTTGAAGTCAGAGAAAACATATGTCTGTAAGACTGAAGACCTTGTCTACAGTCTGCTTGCTGCTGGTCAGTGAGGCTGCCTGCCAAGGCTACTCCATCAACTGACCCATCGTCAGGGTTGTGAGAGAGCAGGTCTGGGAGAGGGTCACTCTCTTCCTCCTGTCCCTCATCTGTTGCCATGAGCAAGCCCAAGTCAGCCCTGTCCACATACGCTTTCAGTCTATTAACATGAAGTACCCTGTGGGGACTTCTAGGAGTGCCAAGGTCCACCAAATAGGTGACCTCTCCCTTCTTTTCCAAAATGGTATGGGGCCCACTCCATTTATCTTGGAGAGCTGCTGGGGCCACTGGCTCCAGCACCCATACCTTCTGTCCTGGCTGGTACACCACCAGTACAGCCTTTTGGTCATGCCAGGATTTCTGTAATTCCTGACTTGCCTCCAGGTTTTTAGTTGCCTTCTTCATGTACTCAGCCATCCGGGAGCGGAGACCAAGTACATAGTCCACAATATCCTGTTTAGGGGGTTTGAGAGGTTGCTCCCATCCCTCCTTCACTAGACAGAGTGGCCCTCTAAAAGGATGGCCAAACAAAAGTTCAAAGGGGCTATAACCAACCCCCTTTTGTGGCACCTCCCTGTATGCAAAGAGAAGGCAGGGCAGAAGAACATCCCATTTTCGCCTAAGCGTTTCTGGGAGCCCTTTAATCATACCCTTTAAGGTCTTGTTGAATCTCTCAACAAGACCATTGCATTGAGGATGTTAAGGGGTGATGAACCTATAGTTGACACAACACTCCTTCCACATTGCCTTGAGGTAGATACTCATAAAGTTTGTATCTCTGTCAGACAATACCTCCTTAGGAAAACCCACCCTGGAAAAGATTCCCAGGAGGGCCCTTGCCACCACAGGTGCTGTGATGGTCCTAAGGGGAATGGCTTCTGGGTATCTGGTTGCATGATCCACTACCACCAGAATGAACCTGTGCCCAGATACTGTTGGTGGGTCCAGGGGACCAACTATATCAATCCCTAAGGGAGATTTCTTCAGTCAGCTGGGCAGCAGCTCGTCGAAGGTCAGGTCTGTGAAGTCCAAGATTAATCTGATTCTCTGGGGACACGTTATTCACCTTTATCGACAAGATTAGGGGAGTGTCCACCAATGAGAGTTGAGGCGGGAAAGGGTGTCTATACCCTCTCCCCATTGTGTGTTTCCCGGCTGGGCGAGGGGCAGGATGCCCCTGAACCGGTTCCAGGCGGTGTATGCAGAATGTAGGCTCTGTAGCAGCCTACGTGCAACTCTGAAAGGCATCCTATGGTGCACCCACCCAGTTCCAATCCACATAGCCTGTCTGGGAAGGTGCTGGCACCTCCCTGCAACAGGATCCCTATTGTCCAGCTGCCGAGGCTGGGGTTTTGCCCAGCAACAGGCAGCCAGAGTCGTGTGGGTGGCGAGTAGCATCCATTTTGTGATACGTGTGCACTTTTAAATTGGTGTCTAAATTCTGCCGCTTTTCCCATATCGCCCCTCTAGCAGGGGGGAATCATGCCCTCATGCCCATGGCTGGACTAGGGGTATGATTCCTACATGTTTGACACCAAACACAATATGGTTCTGTGTAGCCATTCTCAAGTTATCATGCTATCGCGATATACTTATAATGCGGTTAAGAGTATATGGTATGGCTACACTATAAACAACCCAGCAATGATTTTTACGAGGGTTGCAGAGGGGCCGTACTCAGGTAGGGGCCCCCCCTCACACATATCCCAGCACCCTGCCTTGTAGGATTAGCAAGGCCTGCTTGAGGGGTGACCAATGAGAATACATGTGTTGTACATAGGTGGGTACCTTAGTATCCAATTGGGTTGTACCTAGGGTACTCACATCAGTTTAGAGAAGAAGCAGATAGGCTGGGTTCCTGGATAGCAAGGCCACCGCCTGGCTAGAGTCATAAAACAGTCAAAACATCAGCAAAAAGTTGGGGGCAACTATGCAGTCGATGCCACTCTCCTACAGTTGGTAAGAAAATGTCATGATATCCATACAAGGCACACCACCCTAGACCCTCCTGGATGTTTAATTTTCAGAAATGTCTGGTTTTGATAGGCTTCCTTGGGTGTTGGCTGAGCTACCGTCCACAATCTGCAGCTACCCACATTGCAAAAAAAGGGTTAGTTATGAGTGGAAAACATTGACCTTTCCATGTTGCATTTTGGGCTCTTTCCTATCGCGATGCTAAGCCCAACCACACTAGTAGCGGACCATTTGTATTGGAAGGCAACCTGTGGGAACACAGCCTCCTAGGAAATTTGTTGATCTCCGCAGATACCAGAACTTTCCCTCATTGAAATGTGTGGAAATGTGAGTTTTTACCCAATGTTTGGTGTTTGCAAGGTATTCTGAGTAGGAACATCTTGATATCCACATAAGTCACACCACCCTGGACTTCCGCCGGTGTCTAATTTTCAGAAAGGTGTGGGTTTGATACGTTTTCCTGGCTGCCGGCTGTGCTAGAGGCCAATATCTACAGATACTCAAATTGCTAAACAAGGGTCAGTTTTAAATGGAAACATATGATGTGTCCATGTTGTATTTTGGGCCCTTTCCTATTGCGGGTGCTAAGTCTCCCTGCACAAGTGGGTACTGTTTTTATGATGACGATGTGTGGAAATGCAGGGTGATAGGACATTTGTGGATTCCCACAGATTCTGGAACTTTACCTCACAGAAATGTGAGGGAAATGTGTGTGTTTTAGCCAACGTTTGAGGATTGCAAGGGCTTTTGGGCAAGAAAACCTTGTGAAAGACACGTAAGTGTTGAGGTTTGAGGTTTGCAAAGGCTTCTGGGTAAGAAAACCTTGTGAAAGACACATATCATGGATTCACCTGGGTGTCTAGATTACAAAAAAGTTTGGGTATTGTGGGTTTCCTTGCACAGTGTCTGAGATAGGGCCCTATATCCACATCTACCTGCATTGTTACAAAAAAATGTATTTGCTGGCTGAAATGTTATGACTCCTAGTCGCATTTTAAGGAGTTTTGTGTTGCCGGCACTTGGGACAGTCACACAAGTGAGGAAACATTTTTATCGGGAGACATGTGGGAAAACAGAAATAGAACATTTGTTCCTACTGATTGGATTTCTTTGCATTTGTGGCTCCAAATGTAAGCTACAGTGCAGGAAAGAAGGCATTTTGCAAAACGCCCTCTGAAGCACATGATAGCATGGGCACCCACCAATTCAGATGGATACAAATAACAACCGTTCCTAAACTGAGAACCGTGTGTACATTTCAGAAATAACATAGGTTTGTTCACACCAATTTTTCACTCTTTATATTTTAGTATATGAGTTGCTGTAGACTTAGTACACACCGAAAAATCATTGTAAGGTGCAGCTCAGTGATTGGCTGTGGCTCCTGTGTGTTTTCGGGGAACGTAAAAACTACATATATCCCCAAGAGCAGAAGGGCCTATTGCACGTAACAGTATATTGCATTTGTAAATCGGCTATCGTAACAAGAAGTTACAGATAAAAAAGAAAAAACACAAATTATTTCTTTTCTTGCTAATTTTCTTTTTTTTATTTCAACTGTTAGTTGTTTGGGTAAAACCTTATGTGATCTTTACAAATGACCCCTTGCTGAATTCAGTATTTTGTCCATTTTTTCAGATATGCATAGTTTTCTGGGATCACCCATGGGTTTCACACCTGTTTTTAACAGAAGCTGCCGGTAGGCTAAAAGTACAAACAATAGGAAAAACAGACTACCTCTTCAAAAACTGTCAGATTTGTTTTTTATTCAATTCTTCTAGTTCAGGATGGGTGGAAAGATGCTTATCCTAGCACAAAAATCTTTTTGCTGACACCAGTTTTAGAGAAAAAAAAACATTTCTTGTGCGGCACTTTTTCCCCTTCTCCCCAAAGTTTTGCTATATTTTGGTTCCCTCAAGAAGAATCCACAACCCCTTCATACCTTTAGGATCACCAGGATGATGGGGAAAGAGGACACACATTTGGCATGGATACCTTTTGTGGAAAAAGTTATGAAGGTGTAAACAAGAGGTAGAGTTATGCGGGGGAATTCCAGTGGTGTAACACAAAATGAAGCTCCATGTGTTAAGGAGCCCCAGAGTCTCTCAAATCCCACTGACATGGGTCCTGGGCTCAATGTGGGGCCCCTGGAGAGTTGGAGACCCCCTTAAAGTTGGCCCCCCTGCGCCTGAGGGTCTGCAGGGGGCTCTGTTGTGTTCCTGGGAAGCCCTATCAGTCAAGATGAGGACATGAGCTGTTGGTAAATGCTCATGGTGTGCATGGTGGTCGCATTCTGTGTGCAGAGTGCAGTGCATAACAAATGGCATACACGGACCTGAAGATTGTGAACACCTGCATCAAAACAACTATGTTAAATCTGTTAGGAAATCTGCCTGATTTACATCACTCGACTAAACACGACATATATTTTAAACTCATTACATCGCTCCAAAATGTCTTGTCTCGTTTAATACAAACGCAAAAATACCAGAACAAACCCTTGCATGTTTTAACCTGCATATATGTGGAATCAAATATAGTCATTCAAGTTGATCAGAAAACTGCTCATATACAATATTTATACAGATCCAACAATAGCTGAATACAAGTAGTTAATTGGTCTTGTTTATTCGCGCCCTGCTGCTGACAAAGTCATGCAGGGAGGACCCTCGTTCCATGGAGATAAGATAAGCAGGTTGGGTGGGTGCCAGGAATGACCAACGGCCGCGGGGGTCGGTCACGTCTCCCAGCCCACCTCCTCTTTATAACCTGACCCAGCTAAGGGGGCAGCATCGACTCCTCTCCACCGACCACCTCGTGCAGACTGTGCGCCACCCCCACCGAAGCCACCAAGATGACGCTGAGTGACGCAGAGAAGGCCGCGGTGCTCTCCCTGTGGGCAAAGGCCTCTGGCGACCTCGAGACCCTGGGAGCGGAAGCGCTGGACAGGTAACGCCGAGCGCGTGACGCATGAGCGTTCTGGCTTTAAAAAAAAGGATGCAGGTGAAAAATGGGGCAATAGCTTGGAGTTAGATGGATTATTGTAAATTAAAGAATGGACAGAACAGCAAGTCTTTTAAAGGAAATATAGGAGTTCAGGTTCTCACTATTTATAGAGCATATTTCCTCCTGAGAAATGCCTGTACTCTCCCCCACTAAATGTATTGCAGCATCGCCGAGAAATGCAGGTACTGTCCCTTTCATATGAAAGAAGTGCAGGTACTGTCGCTTTCATATGAAAGAAGTGCAGGTACTGTCGCTTTCATATGAAAGAAGTGCAGGTACTGTCGCTTTCATATTAAAGAAGTGCAGGTACTGTCCCTTTCATATGAAAGAAGTGCAGGTACTGTCCCTTTCATATGAAAGAAGTGCAGGTACTGTCGCTTTCATATGAAAGAAGTGCAGGTACGAAAGGAGTGCAGGTACCGGACAGTATACCTGCCCGTTTAAACCACTGAGAACAGCACAGCAAAGTGGCTCATACTAAACCCTCTTTTAGAGTACTATTTGTGGACCCCGGGTTAGAATAACTAATTCAGGAAGAATTTTTTATTTCTTGCATTAATTTTACACTTTAGAACACGTAGGCCTAGATGTACAAACATTCACGCAGGACAGACACCGCTCGAAAGTCTGTAGTGCTGCAGAGTGCGAAGGGCAAAACAGTACAGAGCCCTCGTTACAAACACTCATTTTTAGTGATGCTAAGCGTTGTACCACAGCTCAGAGGCGGGCCGAGCAGTGTTTTGAGTACGATTTGGACTCGAGTGAGACTCTCCGGTGAACTTTCTACCTGCACAGAACCGCTTGTGCGTAATTTGTGTGTAAAATTAGTGGGAATTGAACGTGTTATATGAAGGAAATCTACCCAATTTTCCTTTTGCTTATTGTTTGCACTTGCATTGTTTTGGGAGGGAGGGCGAGGGGTGAGAGAAAAGTAGACCAAAAATTGTTTATGTGTGTGTAAAAGGCCGCTTTATTAGGAAACAGGTGCACATTACAAAATACAACCTCGGCAAACGCCTTACAAAACTAAACCTCACTAAATAAATAAATAACTAACCAAACGGGCCCCCAAACCCCCACCCCTACATGTTTGGGCCCTCCCCACAATACATCAATACACATTAACATCATTATACATTACGTCATGAGAAAAACATTACATCATCAATCAGCATTACGTCATATATATAAAAACATACGTCATCAATAAACTTTATTCATCAAACCACAACTGAATTAACATTTGTCATGTCCCCCGTAATCATCGATCCTGCCTGACCCTGCACTCCTGCAGAATACCCCTTTTAAAACTGAACGGTCAAACCATGACCAACCTGCCCCGGCCCCAGTCCAAGAAAATTCTAACGAAATTACAACCAACAATCAACCTGAAACCGAACTGATACACCACGACCCCGCACAGCACCTGCTCCTAGCGACAAATACAAATACAAGAAACAACCCCTGCACACCGGAAACCCATAAAACAGCCTTTCGAAAAAGAAAAATGTTCACCAAAAGTGAGAAAAAACGAGGGAGCGAGGGGAAAGAAAAATACTACAGAAAACAGGGAGGGAGGGTGGGACAAAAAGTTAAAGCACCTAGCCACCAGGTCACCAAACCTAAAATGGTGGCGGTTAGCGGGAAAGGTGGAATTTATACTTGGGCTGGCTGGTCCTACTAGACCAGCCCAAAACTAGAACCTTCTGGCAACTTCTGGAAATAACCCCTCGCAGCCCTCCCAAACCGCCCGGGGGAGGAGACCTCCCTTCGGTCGGCTCCCTCCCCCAAGCCCCCCTTGGGAGGGAGGGCGAGGGGTGAGAGAAAAGTAGACCAAAAATTGTTTATGTGTGTGTAAAAGGCCGCTTTATTAGGAAACAGGTGCACATTACAAAATACAACCTCGGCAAACGCCTTACAAAACTAAACCTCACTAAATAAATAAATAACTAACCAAACGGGCCCCCAAACCCCCACCCCTACATGTTTGGGCCCTCCCCACAATACATCAATACACATTAACATCATTATACATTACGTCATGAGAAAAACATTACATCATCAATCAGCATTACGTCATATATATAAAAACATACGTCATCAATAAACTTTATTCATCAAACCACAACTGAATTAACATTTGTCATGTCCCCCGTAATCATCGATCCTGCCTGACCCTGCACTCCTGCAGAATACCCCTTTTAAAACTGAACGGTCAAACCATGACCAACCTGCCCCGGCCCCAGTCCAAGAAAATTCTAACGAAATTACAACCAACAATCAACCTGAAACCGAACTGATACACCACGACCCCGCCACCCAGAAAGGCAGGCGAGTGAGGGGGGGGGGTTGAACACACGGAGCCTTCCTTTCTGCCCCCCAACCGCGTAGCGAACGGAAAGATAATGGTAATCAACGCTGCATGGCCAAAGCCCGTGCTAACACCTCACGAAGCTCTAAAAGGTAAAGGTCCATACCCACACGTGACAAATGTACTCCGTCATCTCGGAAAAACTCTACCGATTCAAATTTTATTTCCCTGTGCGATATCCTACTGAAACCGAGGCCCCTGCAGCAACGAGACACCTCCGAATTCACCTTCTTCCTCGCCCGATCCACAGCCCTGGGGTTCACAGCCCCTCTCCATGTCCTACGCGGTATCAACTCTGTCCAAAACACATGGCACCCAGACCAGAGTTCCTTAATGAGGCCTAAATCCCGTTTCATAGCCCGCAGTAAGACAACCCCTTTCGTGGCACAAAGATCATTTTCAGCCAAATGAATGACCAAAATATCCGGGCATAAACCGCCCACCATGTTACTGTTTAAACCAGGGATTAACTCTCTCCAGAGCATCCCACCTTTACCCTTCCATACAATATTAAACATACGATCATTAAAGCCGAGTTGTTCTCCAAAGTAGCTCCGTGCCGCCTGGACTCTGGCCCATTTAACGAAGGAATGCCCCACTATCCAGACCGTGACCACTGGCGATCGAGGTCCAGCAACGGATCCTGAAAAAGAAAACACAATTAGAACACATGTCTAGGCTGAGAACGCCTGCGCGTCTTCTGCCGGGCTCCGCACATAGCGCCTGAAACAATTAGAAGACCAGCGCCCCAACCTCATAATATCCATCTCCGTCCAACCTCTGTGAAAGGCCTCCGTGGCTGCACCTATACGAAAAGAATGAGTACCATGTGTTGCAGGGCTTTACGGAGAACCATCCGTAACTGATAAGATGTGACAGGTAAACCATTAATGTGTTGGAATACGAGGGCTTCATCCCCACCCCCGCACAATGAACGCCAGCGCCGCGCCAGCAATAAAGGGCAAGTGAGCTTTGGGACGCGCGCTTGTAACCAAACCCCTTTACCTTTACCCGTTTGATCAGTTTTGGAGCTGGATAACCAAACATGAACACCTTCGTCATAACAAAAAACATCCCTCCAGTGTAAACCACCCTTATGCTTGGTCCCCAACAACTCTGAGACCCTAAAAGCTCCAAAAAACATAAACGCCATGAGCATGGAAAAAACACACGCCTCAAAATCATCTGAACATACCAAAGGTAAGACTGTAATTAACCTAGCCAGTATTTGCCAGGATAATGGAGCCCGAGATCGAACAACATGACCCTGTTCCCTGGCCCATCCCTCAAGCATTCTCCTGCCTATTTCCCCGGCTGACGGGGTGTAACCCCATAATAACTGTCCCATAAAAGCAATACCCGCTAGTTTCCCCGCTATAGTCACTTTAGTGAGGCCCTTATCCATGAGGTCTAGTATAAAATTAACAACATCCTCTGACCGCTGCGACAGATCTTCCCGTCTGACAGCTCCAGAAGCCAAGAATTCCCTCCAGGCCAAGGAATAGGCAGTACGTGTGGACACCGATAAAGAACCTACCACCAATTGTACGACCCTACTTCTCCTACACGCCACAGATGAGTCGGCATCCGAGTCGGGGATCTGTCTGCCTCCCTCGCCAGTCCACGGAATCTCCCCCACTGTGAACGAGACAAAGCATCCGCAATGTCATTGTCCACGCCAGGAATGTGTAAAGCACGAAAATGAATGTCGTGCTTCAAACAACCCAGAACGAAAACTCTCATCAATTTCAAAACCTGGTCGTCTCTGGCAGACTGTCGGTTCACAATCTCCACAACAGCCATGTTATCCACACGAAACAAAACCTTCTTGTGTGCCAATTCCTCCCCCCATAGTGTCAAGGCCACCAAAAGAGGGAACAATTCCAAGAAGGTGATGCTGCGACCACCATTCAACCATTCATCCGGCCAACGTTCCGCACACCATCTGCCGTTCCAGAAAAGGCCAAAACCATCACTGCCAGCCGCGTCAGAGAACATCTGTACGTCCCACTGGAAATCCACATCCCTGACCAAGGGAACACCATTGAAAGAGGTCAAAAAGAACTTCCACATTCTCAAATCCTCCTTTACACCGGCAGACAGGCGCACACGATGATGAGGCAAGTGGTGTCCTGCTAAAGCCCTACCTAGTCTCCTACAAAAAGTCCTACCTGCTCTCACCACCCTACAAGCGAAATTCAAATGACCCAATAGCACTTGAATTTCTTTTACCAAAACTTTCCTTTTGGCCAACATTGTCTCTAGCAGTTGCACCATGTTGCTCCTTTTATCCTCAGGCAAGCGAGCAGACATGAGTACAGAATCAATTTCGATACCCAAGAAGGAAAGGACCGTACTGGGGCCCACTGTCTTTTCCGGAGCTAAAGGAACTCCTAGATCTTCCATGAGCCCATGGAATGTGTCCAGAGCTGCCTGGCACTCCGCGGAGCCCGGGGATCCAACAAAGAAAAAGTCGTCAAGGTAATGTGTCACCAGGGAATGACCAGTCTGATTTGAAAAATACCACTGTAAGAAAGTGCTAAAACATTCAAACAGCGCACATGAGATTGAGCAGCCCATAGGTAGAGCTTTGTCCACATACCATTGACCACCGAATTGGATACCAAGGAGGCACCAATCGTCAGGGTGTACCGGCAACAGTCGGAAAGCAGATTTTATGTCACACTTGGCCATTTCAGCGGCTGCACCCGCTGTCACAACTAGTGACATGGCCACATCCACAGAAGAGTATGATACCGACACATCCTCCGGGGCAATAAAATCGTTAACTGAGGATCCTTCCGGCCATGAGAGATGTTGTATGAGTCTGAACTGACCTGCCTCTTTCTTAGGAACGACACCGACTGGAGAGACAATCAAATTGAGTAACGGCCACTCTGTGAACGGGCCAGCCATCCTACCCTCCTGAACCTCCTTAGTAAGTTTGTTCTGGACAACTGCGGGATGTTCCAAAGCCGATTTTAAATTGGCAGACCACCTCCGTTCCCTGGACCCTAGGTAACCCAGTCGGAAACCAAACTGAAAACCATCTAATAACTTGATTTTTGCAGACTCGTCGTCATAACCCTGTAAGGCAATCCGTAGCTTGTCCAGTTTAACCGGAGTACGAGCCTTTGGCCCCAGAACCCTTATTACCTCTGGATCCCCGACCCCTTGAGTTGGAAGTACCTGAACCTGACTGTTTCCCCCGGTGGCTGCCCGAAGGCTCGTTGTCCCAACATTTAGATAACGGGTGTTTCCTCCCGCAACCTGAACACTCATGCCTGAATTTACAGTATTCCCTAATACAGGAACCCCTATTGAATTCCCAACAGAAACCTGACTCTGAGTGAGTGTTAGAGCTGGACCCCACCCCTCCCCGGGTGGGCTTCCCCTGAAAGGGCCGGTACACTAGAGGTAACCCACTGGCCGTGAAAACAGTCTTCCCCCCAGCTGATGACCCCATTGTGTGTTGCCATAAATCATTATCAAGTTCACCCCATTTTGCCTCAGGGTCCCACGCCATCCTGGCCCTAAATTCCTCGTCGTATTGAGACCAGGCAAAACCACCCCCGGTGATCTGAGCTTTACGAATCACATCCATGTACTTAAACAGGGAAACGCTGCGCTCAGGGAACTTTTCACAGTACACACTGGCATAAATCAAAAACGCAGCCGTCCAATTTTCAATATTTAAAGGGACCTTCGGGCGTTTGGCCAACTCAAATTCTTCCTCTTTAGAGCCCTCCTTAGACCGGACTTCTCGATGGAGAAGCTTAAGGAGCTCCACATACTCACCATTCCAAATTCTTTCTTTAGTACTAAGCATCAAGTGGGCACCCAGAGGCTTCGTCACCCCCATATATGGTAATTTTTTGATTTTTAACTCTTTACTAGCCACAGGCTCTTTAACAGTGCTGGAAGCACCAGCTATAACACCACTGTCCGATTTGTCTGAAACCTTGCTGGAAGCACCAGCCATAACACCACTGTCCACCGTTACTGTAACGTTGCTGGAAGCACCAGCCATAACTCCACTGTCTACTTTGTCTGTAACGTTGCTGGAAGCACCAGCTATAACACCACTGTCCCCTTGATAAGGAACTTTGCTGGAAGCACCAGCTATAACACCACTGTCCCCTTGATGAGTAACTTTGCTGGAGGCACCAGCCATAACACCACTGTCCCCTTGTTGTGTAACTTTGCTGGAAGCACCAGCTATACCACAGTCCCCTTTACTTTGTAAAAACATATCGTCAGTACCCACTGCAGTGTCTTTGACATAACGACCTTTAACCAACCGGCCATCCGTAATGACCACATCAAGTTCACCACCGGTACCCACTGACACCATAATAGGTTTGGCCTGTGGGACCGTTTGCTCACCTTGTAACAGAGAGACAGCTCTCGATGGCTCCGCCCGTGGCGCCAAAGACAATGCATCCGGTCTCCGAGGTGCCCTACCCGATGGGCCGCGCTCTCTTCTCCCTTGCAGTTGCCTCTGGACCACTGGAGCCTGTAAAACACTATGAGAGGAATGAGAGGGCACCCCCCCCTCAAGATCCCGCAGTTCACCTTCTTCGGGACTCTCATCTTCATAGTCCAACACCACCGAGTCCACACTAGTATACATCATATCACCCCGGGTCTTACCTAACCCGGTATCAACCACTGTACATTTCAATGATTTCGAAACTCCAGGTGGGGGAGCAGACTGTACACGCCTGTACGTCCCTGGGCGCTGACTCTGTTGCTCCATAGCCGCCGGCAAGGCCTGCCACCTATACCTGCTACTCGTTGGGGCCAGCGGGATCACGCCAGACCCTCGTGTGCTGGCCGCGTCGGGTTCCCTCGGTGGAACAGAGAGGGCCGCGCTAGGCACTCTCCTCACTTCCCCTTGGCGAAAATGGACTGGACTGCACCCTGCCAAGTCTGGAACGCCGCGCCTAACCTCGTCCTGAAAAGAAAAAATTTGGACTGGTGTGCTAGTGTTCCTACCATCCACAGACCAACCACACACATTCTCCCTTCGAGTAGAATCAACAAACCTCCCCTGACCTCTCTCCAAAGAACGGCCTCGCGCGTCATGCCTCAAGGGAACCACCTGAATCTGCGAACCACCTATCACCTCCTCGTCGTCACTATGATCCAAATTATCAGGTGCCGAAAAGGAAGCGCGACTAACAACTCTAGGGGCTGAGTCCTGGCCTGCTAAATCCTTCTGAAAAGTACGGTGCGCCAGGCCCGCCGCGCCAAAATGTTCCCAGCCTGGAGAACCACACATGAAAAACGGACCCCCAGAGGCCCCAGATAAGTGCGGAGCTGTACTCCTGGGTCCTTGCATAGGCCCGCCACTCACCTGACCAAAACCTCTATCGGGGCCTAACAACGTGCCCTGGAAGCTAAACCCCCCCGCATTCAAAGCCCCAGGAGCCGGAAAGCCAACCGTACCCATTCCGGCCGAGCCAGCAACCGCATGACCCACACCAAAAACAGGCTGACGGTTCTGTAATTCCGATGGAAAAGGCCCCCCCCTCAAAAATGGAACACCCCCATCTTCCGATCGAAAACCCTCACCCTGTTGCAAACCAGTAATAGCACCACCAGACGAAACATTGACGCCCATTTGGGCCCATTCACCCTCACCTCGAGAGCCACCGCCCCCAGAAACCACTTCGCCAGACGCCGATCCCGGGGTAGAGAACAATAACGGACTCCCAACATTGCCTCCAAAATCAACCGCTCCCACGGCGGCCCCTTGAGCCACAACCTGTACACCAGATGATGAAACAGTCCTGGACCCCACCAAACCCCCTTCCTGGCCCTCCCCAACTCGAACATTGATCGGAAAACGACCTAAAGGAGTTAACAATCGCTGACCATCGTCAGGGGCGAACTGAGTCTCACCAACAACCAAAATGTCCTCCTGGGCCCCAAGGGCAACCTGTTCACGCTCGGAGTCCTGTAACGCAAATTGCACCGAGCTCCTACGACCTCCGCGCACAGGGACACCATCCTCAGACTGTCCCCGCCGCTCAAAAAGCGGATCCGAGGCGGAGCGTTTCTTGATGCCTCCCCGTCCACTCTTGCCCCCTTTCTTTGACCCATGCCCCCGGCCCGCCATTAACGGAAAATCCCCGGTATCAGAAGCAACGTGCAGTTGAAGCGGCGGGAACTGTGAAGGTACACCCTTCCCCCCGCTCAACATGCCCGGGGCCTCCGGAGCCTCCGAAGCACCGGGCTGCCCCCGAGACGACCGTTGTGGGGCCGGCTTCCTAGACCGGGAGCGGCCCCTCTCGCTTACCTGACTCGGCCGTCTCCTCTTCGGCGAAGAACATGCTATTACTGCGGCCCCGACACCGGCGGAGGCCTGGCGGTGAGGCCTAGCCTGTCCGCCTCCCGCGAGCAGATCCAAGCGACCGGCATCAGCCAATAAGCGCATCGCCTCCAGAACTCGTGCGTCTTCCATTACTAACCTCAAAGTAATATCGCTACATTGGTAAAGAATGAAAAAGAAACACACACACACAAGATACTCTCACAAAAAGTTAAAGCACCTAGCCACCAGGTCACCAAACCTAAAATGGTGGCGGTTAGCGGGAAAGGTGGAATTTATACTTGGGCTGGCTGGTCCTACTAGACCAGCCCAAAACTAGAACCTTCTGGCAACTTCTGGAAATAACCCCTCGCAGCCCTCCCAAACCGCCCGGGGGAGGAGACCTCCCTTCGGTCGGCTCCCTCCCCCAAGCCCCCCTTGTGGCTATGTTTTTTGTGCCAAGTCAGGCTACGTTATTAGCTCTAACTTTGTCCTGAGGTGGTTGCGCTGTTCTACTCGCGTTAGAAGCGCGTACACACATTAACAGGCATTACCGCCGCTCGGGGCCGGCTTTAGCGTTGATGTGCGACAATGTTTGCTGGTACCCCCCAATAGCCACCTCCGTTACGGATTTCCTCACTACCACCCTTTAACAATGCCCCTCAAGTCTCTATAACCACTCTCTCTCGGATGCGTGTAATTCGTTTTATTGCGCTGTTGCCACTCATACTAGTGTAGCGTGTCAGAAGACTTTACATCACACTCACTGCACAGACAATCAATCATAGGTGTGTAGATTATTGTATAGGAAATGTAACGTTACATAAAACAGAGGACTACAGGGAACAGGTGTCACGTCATCCATTCTGGTAGACAATATAGTTTGACAGTGCTTGGTCTGGAGAAGCACTAACTCTGAATTTAAAACTGAACACCATGGTTGGGGGTTCTTTTTAATAATCCGAATTAATTTCTATCCAAATGAACCCGTTTTTTCAACAGTAGGATAATAAAAGACTGGATAAAATCATAACGCTCTAAACTATGACTTGCACCTTTTAAGCAGCTCTTTGGTGACAGTTAATAGCTCACTCTTTTATGTTAGGATTATAATTTATAAACTAAATCACAAAAGGATCATTCGGAAAAAAATACCGTAACCCACTGACCTATTTGTATTATATGCGCTTTGTGATCTAATTGGTACACGTTCTTTGCAGCAGACATATTAACCTTCTGCTCTGCCTTACCACGAGTCAAAAGTTCCAAAAGACAAACCAACGAGCTCTCTCTAAGAAGCATATTAATCAGTGGAGTCATCTTGACATTTATATGTTTGCCTGTAAATTTGTGGAGGACAGGAATGCGGCAGCAGGTGCTTTTAAAACCACGCAATACTTCCAAATACGAACCCCATCCAAGTTAGCGCCCGGTGCGGGTGCACCGATCGCACTGCCCTAGAGCCGGCCCTGTCGCCACTCATTAATTTAGAGAAAGTCGAATTGTGCAGGTTGATGGCACCGTTTGTAATCCCTCGGGACATGTAAAACGACCCAGAATGCAGTTTGTTTTATCAGAGATAATGTCTTCAATCCAACCTTGGCTATCATTTGTGGAATGAGCAACTTGGGTTTATACGTTTTGAACTCGTATAAAGATTACATTTCAGCAGGGCTTTAAGTGGGCCGGGTCCTGCCGGTGCTCAGCACCGGCAGTTCTAAAAAGCAGGTACCGTAACGGGCCCCTATCGGGCTCTACTTTTTGCCATTCATTAAATTAGAGAAAGTCGAATTGTGCAGGTTGATGGCACCGTTTGTAATCCCTCAGGACATGTAAAACGACCGAGAATGCAGTTTGTTTTATCAGAGATAATGTCTTCAATCCAACCTTGGCTATCATTTGTAGAATGGGCAACTTGGGTTTATACGTTTTGAGCTCGTATAAAGGTTACATTTCTGCAGGGCTTTAAGTGGGCCGGGTCCTGCCAGTGCTCAGCACCGGCAGTTCTAAAAAGCAGGTACATTAACGGGCCCCTTTGGGTCTCTAATTTTTGTACTCACTGTCGGTGAAAAAAACCTCTGCAGCAGTACCCCCCTTCACTGGCAAGATGTAACTTCAAAGAGACTGGTTATAGTCCTTTCACAGTCTCATCATTTTAGAACTGCAGCATTTTTCATATCCTATACAACGAAGCCCTAGTTTTTTTTTGTTGTAATCTTATGCAACTAACAGTCATTGACAAAGCCTATAGTCCTGGCTTGTTGTAGGTGTAATGTTACTTGTTCTATTGTATACCTGGATGCAATGACAGAAACAGCCAAAACCAGGCAGATGGTACACTCTGCTAAGCACAGATAGTTAGTTTATGTGTTTTTAATCCTTGCCCTTAATTACAGTGGCCAAGCCCCTTTGAGTGACCCCCCAGTTTTTTCATCCCACGTAAAACACTGCATTTCAGTATCAATAAAAATAGGGAGTGCAATCTCTTCCCACGACCTCCCATCGGATGCACGCATGGGATGTGAGCTGCAGCCTTCAAGTAAAAATGAGCTGCTAGCCTTTTGCAATTTCAAATAAAGTGTTTCTTTTTGCATTTCAGGCTTTTCAAAAGCTTCGGCCAGAGCAAGACTTATTTCCGCCATTTTGACATCAGCTCCGGGTCTGCTGATCTGCGCAGGCACGGCGCCAAGGTGCTGGGCGCCCTCGGAGAAGCGGCTAAAAACCTGGACAACCTCGACCAGGCGCTTTCCAAACTGAGTGACCTGCACGCCTACAACCTCAGAGTGGACCCCGGGAACTTCAAGGTGAGGAAACACTCCAAACATAGGCACTTTCCTAGTGCTCGTCTTCCGTGGTCAAATGCTGCAATGCGCGTCTTTCTGTTTATCAGAATTTCAAAGCAGTGACAAACATAACAGCTCTTTCATGTTTTTGCACGTCACATCTCTTGGTAGCAGTGATTTTTATAGATTGTTGAATTACAAAAAAACAATAAAAAATGGAGACGCTACTTCATGTTTGGAACTTAAACAAACCCCTTCAGAGGCCTTGGATCTTCTTGACCTTAAAACATTTGGTGCATTAGTTTCTATTTAGGGCTCTCATTTTGAGAATGGCTGGAAGTGGTAGACATTTTATTAAATGTGCAGTAGGTGTTTATCAACACACTTGGCACAATTTTGTTTTTCAAAGTCTTGTGCCACTGCAATAAAAAATAATCTCCCATCCATGGTAATCACTGCAGTTCAGGAGTGAACTTTGTTGATATCCTGATTCTGTATTATTAATTCAATTATTGATAAACAAAAATCTTTTTAAAAACGTATATTTGCTACACTACCGGTATCTTTGCTACTTTGAATATTTTGTTTCACACTCAATAATATATTTGCTTTAATAAATAAAAATTACCCATATATTTATTAAAGGGTAATTTAACGGGCTCCTTTGGCTAAACTTTGAGTAAGGCGTACCACCTTTGTTTTTACCATATGGCACTTCCTGCCCATTGCTCCCCAAATAAACTGCATTGAGAGACAATTAAAAAAAAAGTTAAGCAGATGAACAATGGCTGCAATATAAAAATGCCAATTGACCAGTTACAATTCATTTTCACTGGATCCATATGTGACATATCCCTCCGTGAATATTAAACTATGCACTTTCATGTATCCAGGAGCCAGAACCAGGCAGAATCGACCAGTGAAATACATTTACTAATTGATACCGACAGACATTACTGGGCACTAATAGCCAGTTCACAAATGTAAATAGAACTAACTTGAAAGTTCTCTCTAGAAGTCCAGTAGACATCTGAAAACCCATGTACCAGCTGCTTGCTCTAGTAGAGACAATTTCTACCAAGACAGTGCTTTTTGGTTACCACTCACTGTTGTCCTCTTGTGCATGGTGATCTAAATTTATATTATTGCTTGGCTTGAATATCATATTCATCTACATATATTTCCTGGATTTAAAGACCTTGGGGCATATGTATCAAACGATTTTTTAATCGCAAACGCTGCGATTCGCAAAATAACAGCGTTTGCGATTAAAAAATCGGTAATCGGGATGTATGAGCCACATCCCATCGCAAAATTAAGGAATTGCTAATTTAGCGATTTCTTAATTTTGCGTAAGCATTTAAGAAATCGCAAATTGCGATTTCTTAAATGATATGTAAAAAGCACCCAAGTTGTGCGAATTATCCTTAAGAAATCGCAAATTACCACCAACTTCCAGTTGGTGGTAATTTGCGATTTCCTTTCAAAAAGCACTTTTTTGAAATTTACCAAGTGCCACGTGGCGCTCATACATGCCCTTAGGGCATGTATGTGCGCCATATGCACACACATGCTCATTTCAGGGGTGCATCAGGGTGTCATCATGACACCCTTGCACCTTTGAAATTATTCTCAAATTGCGATTAGCAAATTGCGAATCGCTATTTGAGAATTACTTCCCATTCATTCCTATGGGTCTCCTGGCCCATAGAAATGAATGGGCAAGTATTCCTTAATTGCGATTTCGCAATTTGCTAATCGCAATTAAGGAATTTTAAGAAATCGCAAAAAGTTTGCAATTTTTTTAATACATCCCGTTTTGCAATTCTCAAATAGCGATTCTTTAAAAATCGCTATTTGAGAATCGCAAATGGTGATGTTGATACATATGCCCCCTAGTGCCAGAAAGGCAGAGTCAAGAAAATTTCCACCCCACTGTTTCACACACTCCATCAACCAAGCTGCTCCTTCAAAGTCTCCACAAGTGTACTCTCCCTAACTGAGGCATGTAAGGGAGCACATCTTGGCCAAGATCAAACACCGTGCGAAAGGGAACCAGGAGTAGCATGCCTTAACTTCATTCCCCAATCCACAGGGACAAATTGGCTTATTGTTCTTTCACATGTAGGTGTGATTTATTAATCAAAACTCAGGAGTAAATCAGGATCAAGATAGAAAGTCAGAAGTAAGCCACACCCGCTCACTGAAACATCTTAACTGAGCCACAGAGATTTCGCTGGCACAGTGTCGCAAGCCGTATTCAACAGGATGAACTTTTCACTCTTCTGAAGCACTTAGGAACCATTTAACTCACGTCTTCTCATGGTTTGATTTCAAAACAAGAGGTGCTGTTCCTCTCAGGGTGGTACCACTGATGCCACAAGAGCTTCTGCAACAGTGGCAGGTGCCCTCCTGATTATGGAAGAATGAGTGTTTAAATGTGGTCTGCCAACTGTTTTTGATGGTTGGGTACTTGGCAATGTTGACTTTTTTTTTGCATAATGTAAGATAGATCCAATGAGACATTGGAGACCATTCAGAAAATGAGCACGTGACAGACCAGTGGCGGGATCATGGGCGCAAGTACATACAGACTTCGAAGGCAGGAGTGTGGCGCTGTCCTTGAAAGAAATGACATTGTTTGTGGTGCACACACTATTGTGCTAACGCATACTGTATGTGCAACAGTTCTGCACGGTATGAAGTTGATAGCTATCGCTGTAGATTTCCAAATGATGCTACTTGCAGCTCATGCACTAACTCTGAGAGTTTCAGAGAGATATCAAGCTATTCTATATGCGATAGACAGCACGTTACATTAAAAAAACAGGCGCACAGCACATAATGAGGCCCATGGAGGGATCTATGGCAATCTAGACTTCTGTAACGCTGGCCTGCATAAGATCCGCAAATTTGTGGAACTTTTATCACACTTTCACCCATTATCATGACACAGCCAAGGATTACCCCAGTGGTATAGAATACCTGAGATAGATAGGTGCCAGGAAAATATTGTATATGTACCACACTATCATTTGGGGAACAGAACCTTTAGCACTTGGTAGGCATTTGAGAAGAAATACAGGTCTAGTTGGTGTCTTTTCCTATATAGTGTTATTTCTCCCCTCTGTCCAGACCTATAAGTACTAATGTAGGGAGGTACCTTTGTCTTTTATGATGGGTACCAGGAACTGCCATCTTATACTGTGCTCTTGGTCTATCAACAGGCATACCTTGCCTCTAATTCTGGTGTCCCATTGTTACAATACATGTGATCAATGCAAACCTTTCATCTTTTTACCTGATATAAAGCAACAACAGCAAGATGATGGATGGAATGCTTAAGAGTCTCAGACCCTGGCAATCCCTTGGGGCTGCCCTCTAGTCCTTCATTTTTGCCCCACCATGCAACCTCAGTGTGAATCCAGCCATATGCAAATCAGTCTTGACCCTGCTCCAATAGTAGCAGTCCAGCCCAAACTGCCTACCCAGATCCCCACCGAACCAGACCACAAGCAACCCAAGACCAGTTTCTCCCCGATCGGGGCTCCCCCTTTATTTTCTTGGAGGTATTTCATGCTCGTTATGATTCATCTTCTAGAAAATCTGTAAACCATACTCCAGTGGGACAGACATCAAAGTCAAAATATTGTTACCTGTTCATTCAATCTACAAGGATTCAGGGACGGCCACCTTTCTGAAGGATAGAAGCTTTCAATCTTTTCTCTCCCTTATCTTCCTTGTTTCAAGCTCCTCTTTATCCTAAAGGTTCAGATGAAGCCCCTCATCTTCTTGAGGGATCAAAACATCATCAACCACCACTACAGACCCTAAATAGATTATATTATATATAAATGGACCATGTTGTTCTTGTTTTCAAGATACACAACGTTGACCACTGAATTTGTTTACGTGTGTGTATCCCTTTGAGGAGAGCACAAAGCACATTTCTCATTATGCACTCACTGCGCCATCACAAAGTAAAGTGTTTTTTTTTATAAAAGTTCTTTATATATGAGTTATTATCACTAATGTTTAAAATACCCACTTGGTTCATTTGCTTTGATTGTATTGTTTTCCACTCTGGGACCAGTGTTTCTTCTACGTGTTCTTACCCAAGGTTCCCGGGATCCTCGAGTTCCCTTGTTAACTGCGGCTCTGTGTGCACTGTTACTGTGGCTATTCTGAGGCACAGCCTTGGATTGCAGCTGCTCTCCTGGGTTCCACCACTAGTGAGGTCCGGATTGCAGATTCTTTTGCAGGGTCTATTGCTGCTGGGCTTCATGCTGTTCTTTATTCCTTCTCTTGCAGCTGCTGTCCCACTGCATTCAGGCTACACTGGCCGCCCACTTCCCTGAAGACTTCAGCCCTGAGGCCCAGGCCGCGTGGGACAAGTTCCTGGCCGCAGTGTCCGCTGTGCTGACCTCCAAGTACAGATAGACCCTGCTCTTACCTCAAGAGGGATGTATATATTATAGAGAAGTGGATGCTGCGGCTGCAACAAGAACATGTGCAGATGTGGTGTGAACAGCTGATTTCCACAATTTTGTTTTATGTCACTGAGACCACAGCTGCTTTTGTAATAAAATCAATCTGTGTGCAAAATCAAATTCTGCTGTCTTGCAACTCGTGATTTTTTTCTCTTTATGTGTCTTAATTTTACTACAGAATGCTCTGCCCAGCCCTTCTAGTAGGTGCTGTAATGCGCAACCCTGAAATAGAAGCAAAGTCAGAAAAATATCATAACTCTAAATGAGGGCCAGGGTCTCAGCCAGCAAAAGTGGAAGCAGAGAGGAGTCTTGAAGATGTGGGTAATTTCCTCAGTAAAAAACAACTACAAGATGAACCTATTTAAATAAAGTTTTTCGCAACATTTCAGAGACATGCGATTATAGGGCCCATGGCAGCATATCTTCAGCTTGGGTATGTGTGCTATATAAATACATTGTTTGACTTTGTTATCAGGTAGATAGTCATGGATGACATCTATGTGGATTCAAATGAACCTCTTGACACTAACAATTGCATACAATTCATTGGCAAGCTAAATAACCTCTCCATCGGTACATGTGGTGACCTGGATTAGAAAGTGGTCATGTGACAAGTGATAGAAGGCGCAGGTAAATGGAACGATATTCGTGGTGAGGTGGGTTCAGTCCAGTGGGCTACAACCATACAGAAAATTCCTATAGCTCACATCCCCACATAGCACTGCTGAATAGAAAAACCCTTTAACTGCAATTGATGCACTGGGAAAAATCTTGGTTGTGTGGTTCATGATTATGGAGCCCTGTTTTGGGGTCTATATTCAGGAATCATCTAAGGGATAACAGATACACCATACTGGCATGGCAGAGTTTGCCACCATTGATTAAGTTCCCTTGAAACAGCTCTCTCCTTGTATCCAGGACCTGTTTGGGAAAAATGTATCCAACCTGAAACCAGCCCCATACGCCGTGCTCCCTTGGAATTGTGCCAAAAGGGAGGTATCATTGGAAAACTGAGAAACTCAACTTCTTAGTAGTACCCTTTCAGTGTGCCTGGCACTTCCACTAGACACCATGGATGTATTTAATGGGGTAGCTGCCCCTTGGGCAAAGGCCAGTGATCCCCCACCCCATAAGGAAATCAGTCTTTCTTTTTTTATTTTTTTTATTTTAACCCATTTTTATTGAGGTAAGGACAAACACAGACATCTTAAAGCAAGATTACAATTACTGAAATGAAATAAATACGGATAACATAAGTACAGCAAAGAAAAAATATACAATCAAAGCATTTCTTATATACATCAATGACAGATAAAAAAAAGAGAAATTTAACCATTTTCAATTCATAAGTAAGTCTTGCAGCATATAGTCAACCCTAATTACTCCTAAATCCATTCAGTATGGGAGACCAGATCTTAGCTCCCATTGCTCTCTTCCTTCTACCTTTGGTTTTATATATTGAAAATTCCAAATTATACATAGCTAATAGCCTTGAACGCCAGGTCACAAAGGTCGGAGGATCAGGACTAATTCAATCCTTAGTTATGCAAGCCCGTAGCTCTGCCATACAGATAAACAAAAAGGATTTACTAGCGCTTGATTTTGTATGTGCTACAATATCAGACCCCAACCCAATCAACACCAATTCCCCTGTTATGCAAACGGAGGCTCCCGTTATTATGCCAAGGAACTGCTCAATTTCCCCAATAAATGCTCCTAACTTGGGACATGAAAAAAACATATGAATCGAGTCGGCTGCAAAAAGGCCACATCTATTACAGTTAACACCTGCAGATGTCCCCCATTTAGAGATCTTGCTTGGGGTATAATACAGATCGTATAGGGCCATATAATGCTGAGTGCGCATCCTATCTGTCATCAAAACTTGATTAGCAAGCCCTAGAGATTCCCTGATGTTAACCTCCTCTACCCCTAATTTATTTTCCCACTTCCCTTGACATAGATCTACATCATCTGGGTATATCTCTAATATGTGAGTATAAAAATGTCCGATAGGTGTTTTTCTCTTCATTTTTTCGATAAGCCCTATCTTAGCAAATTGATGTTCCAATCCAAACCCTTGTTTAGTTAAAAAGCTTCGGATTTGGAGAAATTTGAAGAAATCTTGTTTGACTAATCCATATTTCAGTTGTAAGTCTACAAATGACATAAGTTGACCATCTTTGCATAAGTCACCCAGCCGATAAATTCCATTTAATCCCTATCTATAAACCACCTGGTCAAGGAAAATTAATGGGAGAAGCAAAAGAGCTGAAAATGGGGTATACGCATTAAGCTTAGTAATACCTAATTTACGCTTGACTTGTCTCCAAACAGAATAGGCTGCACTCAGAACTTTGAATTTGGTTTTCTTAAAATAGCTTGGTTCTAGAATCTTTACTAGACAATCATTAGTCTCATCCCCCAGTCCAAATTCGTATATTGATGGGCTGTGGCAAGGCAGAATTACTGCACAGTCACCGACTGCCAAAGGACTCATATACGGCATCATTGCTGCACAGTAATACAGTATAAAGTATGGGATACCCCAGCCACCCCGATCTTTCGGAAGTACCATTCTCTTATAGACCCTTCTCTGCCGGCTGTACCCCCGTAAAAATCTAGAACAAATCCTCTCTAACTGTTTAAGGCAAGATAAAGGGAATTCTATCGGTATTGTTCTAAACAAATATAAAAATTTAGGCAATACCAGCATTTTCAACACATTAGATCTTCCATAAAGAGATAAATGTAGGTGATCCAACCGTTCCAATGTTGAATTCACTTTAGCCATAACCGGATTCATATTTAATTCTGGAATATTCCCAACCGGCGTTGATATTTTAATTCCTAAATATGTAACTTCTGGCACAATGGGCACTTCAGCTGGAGGATCACCACCCACTTAAAGAACCTAGGTTTTAGAGATGTTTAGTTTATAACCAGAAAAACTCCCAAACTGACTTACCAAGGCGTTAATCGCAGGTAATGCCGATACAATATCTTTTGTTATAACAACAATATCATCAGCATATGCAAATGCTCTACACTTCATAAGCCGTAATTGAACTGGTTTTATATCTGAGTGTTGATTCTGTTTATTCAATAAAAAATCAATATATAAGGCAAATAAAAGAGGAGAGGAAGGGCAGCCCTGCCGTGTGCCTCTACCTATTTTAAAAGAACCAGAATCCTGACCAGAAATTCTAATACTTGCTTCCGGAGAGATGTATAATGCCCTAATTGCTTGTCGAAATTTAGAACCAAACCCCTTTAAACTTAGGACTTCCCACATATAAGGCCAGGAAACCCTGTCAAATGCCTTCTCGGCATCCAACGGGATTACCCCTAATGTAGTCTTGGTTGCTTGTGCCCAATCCAAACAAGCATTGGCATAGCCAATAGGTCTCACCTTTGGGACCTTATGTGTTTAGCCATGCAACAGTTGCATAACTAAATACTTATAAGGTCCCAAAAGCGAGACCTATTGGCTATGCAAAGCGGCCGTGCAGTCGCGAAAGTGAAAGTGATCGGGATCACGATCAAACATCAAAGTTGCCGTGCGGCCGCGAAACCGAAAGTAATCGCGGTACAGTGCGGCGCACATGCACTGTGGCTATAGGCTGGCCTGGTAGCACTTTTTGGAGCCCTCTCAATAAGTCTCGCCAGACCAGCGCATGCGCTGGGTCAGGCGAGACCTAAAAAGAGATCACACGTCTCACGTGATCTGTGGTATCTCTACCAGGGATAAACCCATTTTGGAAGTTAGAAACCAACCCTGAAATAACACCAGCTAACCGTATAGCTATGATCTTAGAATAGACTTTACTATCAGAGTTGATTAATGATATAGGTCTATACGAGGTAGGCAACAGTTCGGATTTATCCTTTTTCAAAAAAACGATAATAGTGGTTTTACACCAGGACGTCGGCACGATTCCCCTTTGGGCTGACAGAAATAAAGCCAACAGTTCAGATTTTAAAACTTGGCGAAAGGTCCGGAAAAATTCAAGGGGGATACCATCGGGACCCACGGCCTTACCTACTGCCAATGATGTTATTGCTACTTCCACTTTATCCCAAATGATATCCTCATCTAATGTTTCTATCTGATCAGGTGTCAATTTTTTAATCTCCATATCAGAACAAAACTCCTTTAGTTTCTCTTCTACTCCTATAGTAGCCTCAGGTGTATATAGTTCATGATAGAATTCGGTGAACACATTAAGCACTTCGGCTGAGGTTTCTTGTACCTGCCCAAGGAGATCCTGTATCCTATTAATCCTATTAGCTACTTCCTTCTGATGTAGTTTTTTCGCTAGCATTCGACCAGAATTCTCACCAACCTTGTATAGTTCAGACTTATAGATAGCAATTTTAGAAGCTAATGTCTCAGCAAAAGTCTGATAAATCTTCATTTTTTGAGAGGCAATATCACTTACAATTTGTGCCGTGTCTTGACCACTGGTTACCACCCCCATAAGTTCAATTTCTAATACCCTTAACTTATTCGTCCCCGACTGAATTTCATCACGAACCTTCCGCTGTTTATTTATGGAATAGCTTAGAGTTTCCCCACGAACCCCAGCCTTGAATGTGTCCCAAACAATAGAGTCTGAGGTGGTTCCCCGATTATTTTAAAAAAATTCAATGATCCATTTACTCATTTGTTTGCAGTATACAGAATCCAACAGCAGTTTCCTATGAAAGGTCCAAGCTCTTGGTAAACCTCTACTACTACTGCAATCCAAATCTAATACAATGGGATTATGATCCGATATAATTTTGGGCAGGATATGAAAGCTGGCATTTCTTACTTGCTCTCTTGTTATAAAGAAATAATCTAGACGCAAATATTTCCTATGGGGTGCAGAGTAGAAGGTTTCACCCGTAGCTCCCTTCCCCATAACATACCATGCATCCACTAGCCCAAATTCTTTAGCAACCCCTCTAGTAGCTTTAAACACTTTAGTCTTCTTCCCAACATATAATTGATCACTTGTTATGTCAAAGTTACCTTCCAAATGAAGGTTATAATCCCCACACATAAGTAGTGGCGATGGCCATATCGCTAACTCAATACTAAGAAAGTGCAACATGTCTGGGTCATCCAGATTAGGGCCATAAACTGAGCATATTGTCATTGGGAAACCCCCTACCCAGAGTTCAATGATAACCCACCTTCCCAAAACATCTGTTTTAACACGCTTACAAATCCCCCAACCAAATTTTTGCAAAATTGCAACCCCTCTAGTAGTCGAACTCTGCCGAGTACAGCCAAGTACTTCCATGCCTAAATCATTTAAATATTTTCACTTATTCCAAGCAATGTGGGTCTCCTGTACGCTAAGTGGGTCCAACTGCATTGTAGTTAAGATGTGTGCCATAATGCCCCTTTTTTTCTGTCATTGAGGCCGCAACATTCCATGAACATATTGAAAGTCTACCCATCACAAAAGAACTGAAAGGAACAGGTCAACTTTAGCTTGCCCTCTTTCCACTGCTTAGAATACAATTCGACAATTGACAAAGCAGAAATCAAAAATTTTAATGCCATGATCTTAATACTAAACACATAGCCTACCCATACTGTACTTACCCCACCACCCCAACCACCCCAAAACCATCCCACCCCCTCCCAACCCCCCACCCAAAAGAGGCATAAGGACTGAATAGTCCCTATGATGATGGAGAGAGAGGGTTATGGCACTCCCCCAGCCCCCCGCCCCGACTTTGAACAAAGAGTAAACCTAAAAAAAAGCAGTGAATTCAGAAAACAGATCACCTTCTGTGCAGCAGCAGCATCGCTGACACTGACTCATACTAAATTGAAGTTAAAAAAAACTCCTTTGCAGCGATCTCAGAGACAAAAAAAAGAGTTTTGTCTTTGCAAATAATTTTAAGCTTAGACGGGTTGAGAAGGAAGGCCTGTGCACCCTTAGCTTGAAAAAGTGGGATCAGTTGGCGAAGATGCCATCTTTGTTGAACCGTAGCCTGACAAAAATTAGGGCGAACAAAAAGTTTGCAACCCTTCCCACTTCTTTTACGATCAGGCCTTGCTAATCATATAGAGACTCCCTAAGCAAAAAATTATTCAAACAAATCAAAATAGCCCTAGGCTTTGCATCAGGACCCCCCATACCTCCCCGCATATGAAAAGGGAATCTATGGACGCGCTGCAGCTCCAAGTCCCAATTCCATTGACTCAGATCGGGGAAGGCCTCGGTGAATAAGTCAATGACAAACTGCCGTATATCATTGCCCTCCTTTCCTTCTGGAACGCCTAATATTCCAAGGTTGTGCCTTCTTGTGCGATTCTCTAAATCAGTGAGTTTCCAGCTTATATCATACTTTACAGTTTGTAGTGAAGTTATACTCATTTTCTGCTGCACTATCTCATCCTCGATTATAGATATTCTTGTCTCTGCTTCCCCAATCCGTGTGGACATTTCTGTACAGGACTTTATTATTCGACGCACGGTATTTTGGAGTTTACGGACCGCGCCCTGTGTGCGCAGACCCTCTGCTTTGGTCTCCTCTCGATGAGTCATAATAGCTTGGTAAATAGTGCTCAGGGTAATTTAATTTTCAACCGGAACATCAGTGCCATTGATCTCCCGAGATGCATTGGTGGTACTGCCACCTAAGCCACATAAACCACCATTAGTCTCCCCAAGCTGTGGTGAAAATGAATAGTCCCAGACTAATGACCCAGGCTTGGTACACATTTCCTTAGAGGGCAAATTAAAAGGATCTCTTGCTTTCTGAACAGTTCCAGAGCCAGAGACATCCAAATTTTCTTCGTCATCTTCTTCATCCTGCAGACCAAAGCTGGCCTCACTTCTCTCATTAGCCCAATCTCCTCCCATACTCTCATTCTCAGAAGAGTGAGATGGTTCTGACATTGAGAAAAATTTGCCACCGGAGTTTCCACACTAAAGGGTATTTTATTTTGTGGCATATTCGCTTCCATGCCTATATTGCTGTGCATTGGAGCTGGTAAGCAAGAAATTTCCCCATTAACTGTTACTGCCATCTCCCCTTGATGAATTAGAGATATCGGAGATTTTTGCTTTGAAATGGGGGCAGTGGGCATATCAGTCATTGCAGTTTTGTTGCCTGGCTGAGTTCTCATTAAAGTCCCTTTTTGGAATATTCCCGGAACTTTAACTATCCTACCAGGAACAGTATCTTTGCTCCGCAGTCCCCCGGGAGAAGGATTAGATTTCCGAGCACCAGCAATACTCTTCCGTCCATTGCCTGGAGGGGAGGTCGACACTGCAGCAACTACCAAAGCAGCCTCCCGGGTCTTGGAGCCTTTCTTGGCGTTCTTGGAAGGCATTGTACTGTAAGTGCAGATGCTCCGGTCCTGGATTTCCAAATCAGTCTTTCTGACGCTTTCCCCCAGGGGGCAGGGGAGTAAGTTCACTAGACACTAGGATATAATAGAAAACGAAAATGAAGAGATACGGGCAGCCCCTAATGGCAGGGTCATGTTGCCACCCCACAAAACTACACAACAGTCTTTCTGAACCCTGTTGTGTAGATTGATGGGCTTGCCCCTAATCTGCCCTCTCAGGGGGCAGAAAGCTCACTAGGCACCAGGGGAAAAAAAGACAAAATAAATGAAGGGATGCAGGAGGCCCACTCGCCATGCGCATGACTTTGCCCCCACTCTAAAAAGGGCACAGAAGTATTTATGCCCCCTCCCCCCCGGGAGAAGATTTTGGACTTTGCCCTCAATGTGCCTCCCGGGGCGGGGGAGATAAAGTCCACTAGAAACTAGAGAATAAAAAACAAAAAGGATGATGGCAAAGGAGATGGATGCCCTCAAGCTGCCCCCCCCACTGGACAGGAAGCCCGCTGGACACCAGGGAAAACAATAAAAGAGAACAAAATAAAGGGTTGTGATCGGCCCACCATGTGCAGGGACCTGTCCATCCCCAAAAAGGGCACAGCAGTCTCTCTGTCCCTTCCTGGGTAGCAGATTGAGGACTTTTACCACAATTTGATGCCCTCAAGGTGTCAGAAAGTCAACTAGACACCAGGAAATAATACAACAAAAACATGGGGTGGTGGCGGGCCACTGGCAGGCCATGGCGTCAACGCACAAAGGAGCACAACAGTCTTTCTGCCCCCCTGGGTGCAGAATTCGGAGGTTTGTCCCCAATTTGACTGGGGGGAAGGGGGGGCAGAAATCCCACTAGATACCAGGGAAACAATAAAAAAAACAAGGGGATTGTCGGGAGGGGACTCACCCTAACCTAGGGCAATACCCCCACCCCGAAAGTCAGGCAATACAGTCTCCCCTGGGGAGGTGGTGGGGTGAATATTCACAATATTCCACATCTGTGGGTCAAAAGACCACTAGACACCAGGTATTTTACATTGGGGCTGAAGAAAGGGGTGCACCCTCTGCCCTGGAACTGGACCACACCTGACCCTAAAAGGGTATTTCTACCCCTTGGGTTAGCCAGTTAGTTTGCCACTAATTTATCCCCAAGGTTGCTGAAAGCTCTCTTGACACTAGGGGATTCAAATTGGCATCAAAACAAACAATAGGAAGGGGTGTGTGTGAGAAAGTGCCCTATTTCTGCATAGTGGCCCCCACTTTTTTCTGAATTGCTGATGTACTTTGACTGAGTGTGCCCTGGGCTCCTGCTAATCAGGTGCCCAGGGCCTATGTTCTTTCCCTAAAACTGCATTGAAGCCTAAACCCAATTGGCATCTCTGGCCACAGGTCATCCCCTGGTAATTGGTACCACAGGTACCCAGGGTACTGTGACCAGAGAAGGCCTCTAAGAGCTGCAGCACTTATTGTGCCACCCTTAGAGGCCCTGTACCCTGACACTCACACACTGCCTTTGCATGCTGCGTGTCTTGGTTCAGAACAAAGTGAAGAGTCAACATGGCAAAAATCCCTGTGTGCCATGCCTACAAACCACTGCCCTGGCATAGGTCAGTAACCCCTCTAGCTGGGTGCACTATACCAGTGGTGAAGGCACCGGTGCATGTGCCCTGTACCCCTACAGTGTCTAAGTCCATTCTCAGACATTGTAAGTGCAGTGCTGCCATTAAGAGTATATGGTGCTGGGAGTTTGTCATTATGAACTCCACAGCACCATAATGGCTACACTGAAAACTGAGAAGTTTGGTATCAAACTTCTCAGCACAATAAACCCACACTGATGCCAGTGTGGGATTTAATGAAAAATTCAAACAGAGGGCATCTTAGAGATGTCCCTGAAAACTAACCCACCACTAGTGTCGAGGCTGAATGGCTGCTTTCAGCTGCCACCACCAGACATGTTTCTGGACCCTTGGGCCGAGAGCCTGCTGCTCTCTGGGGCCTTAAACAATGCACCCTGCCACGAGGTGCCAAGCCTCCTCCCCCAGGATGGGCAGGGTTCATGAAGGGGAAGCCTCAAAGGCTTGCCACCTTTGTGAGCTTCCTCAGGCCAATTGCTGCTTACAGCAACTGGTCCCCACTGGTTCTGACCACTGAAGTACTGGGTATTTTAAGCCCAGCGGTGCAGGGGAACACACCCTATGACTTCGGGTTCTTCCTGTTTCAGACCTACAGAAACACAGAGTCTTCTGGGTGAAGTCAAAGATCAGTTTATTGGCTGCAGACCAATTACAGGTATCCTAGAAGTACAACAGCGTGTATGTTCTCAGGAGACTGCTGAAAATCATAGAAACGGGCTTCTTCTTAAATACAGAATATCCTGCTTCAGGCATACATTCCTTAGTTTACGATATGGCCATTACACGTATACATTGCAAACGAAAAGGCAGAGTCATGATGACCATCCCACATTCCAGTTAAGCCAGCCCGCAATTATTTACCCAGCAAGGCTCAGATCCCACATCAGATATCGATAGGCCCCAATAAACATGAGCATCTCCTGTTTGGAAAACAAGCCATAAAGCGGGAACAGTCAGGTGTGAAAGAGATTAGCTGGAGGCTTGTGTAGGATGAAAAGACTTTATGGTGTGTCAAGCCCTGATACTAATCACAGGTGGCCAGAGGATGGGGAACTCGTGAGACCGGACTGACCTGGGGCAGCGGAGCCAAGCTGCCCAGGTCACAGAAAAGTCAAAGGAAAGGCACATGTGCTCTAAAAGGCCCGTATTTGCCCCATGCTATGTAGCCTATGTGAGGGCAACCATAAGATGGCCACCGCTTCTAAAATGGAACCCACGTAGTGATGCATAATAGCGTATACACAGTGCATTCATAGCTAAAACGTTACAAAAAGCACTTGTTCATACCGCATTAACCATTCGCGGTTCACTAATGCCGGGATAGACAGGGGTAGGGCCCTGCCTCCTACGCGGTCCCAAATTCTAAAGTACGACAGACCCTCCTTTTGCCCTTACATAGGCAATAACTATACTCATTTCAATCCGAGTCTAGGTCAATATTCATGAAGTCATGGAGATGTTGCTGTAGCATCATCCTATTACTTAGCTCGTCCCTTGATTCAGGTTTCCTTACACATAATGTAGCACAGAGGCCACATATCGCAGGAGCACACTGTATGCACAGACAGAACAGGAAAAGGATGGCTAAGATCATTCCAATAACCATCAGAACTTTCCAACCCCAGGCAGATATCAGTTCCCAGAACCACCCCACCAGTGACCAATCTCCTTTATCCACGTGTATGGACTCAGATATTTTATGTAGTTTGGAGATGGCTTGATAAACTGTTGGAGCGTTGTCTGGTATGAAAATGCAACAACTAGATTGGATAACCTTACATACCCCACCGCGGTCTGCAAGTATGACGTCCAGAACCATGCGGTTCTGCAAAGTCATGAGGCGATCCGCTTGGAGCTCAGCTGTCAAATTACCAAGGGCACCAGCCGTAACATTAACAGCGGATTCAACCACACGAGTCAGTTGTCTCAAGTTCCTACTATTGACCATAGGTCCCCAAAACGTCAGGAAACCCAAAAAGAAGTCTCCCGCTTCCTGACCGGCAGTATCCTCCTTACTAATCACGCCTCTCACAACTCTGGTCTTGTGATAGTCAGAGGCGGCAGTAAATGTTGGCGGTAGCAGATTTGCAATATAACATGTGCCCGAGAAGTCAGGGGGCAACCATGTATATGCTCGGTCATTGCAGATAAAATATGTACCCTTGGCAGCCAAAAACGCTGCGGAAAACTGTGACGGAAAAGTGTACGTTTCAGTACAGTCACTTCTTCCCAGTTGAGCTCTAGGATTCTGACCATTACCCTGCAAACAGAACCGACCTATGTGGGGTACGACCCAGATTGGGGATGAGATTTTTCGCTGTCTTTCACCCAGACTAATACTATACCCCGTCGCGTTCCACCCTACATAAGCTCTCAACTCTTCTTTGGGAATAGATGAGTATGCATCGATATCTCTGCTCATATCGGCAACTCCTTTCATTAAAGCTTTATTATTGGTGCTAGGTCTGATGGAATGCGGTTGTCGCGGGGAGTACGCATCTAGTGCATAGAGAAACATGGTCTGGAATGCCCAGGACGATCCATTGTAACTATACGGCAGCACTAGATAGGGAATACCCTTATTAATGGTATGTGGCATTAAACCACACACCCAACAATTGGTTGTATTCATAACTAGTTGGTGCTGGTGCAGGAGCTGAATAAATGAGTTGTTTACAAATTCGGACCGTCTAGCTTGTTCGTGTTCAGGCAGAGGGTGAAAAGAGTGTGAGGAGACAGTAGGAGGAGGTATAGGCTGTACAGTGGGTGCAAT
This sequence comes from Triturus cristatus, assembly GCF_964204655.1. Taxonomy (NCBI): domain Eukaryota; kingdom Metazoa; phylum Chordata; class Amphibia; order Caudata; family Salamandridae; genus Triturus; species Triturus cristatus. The sequence continues at coordinate 821,703,295 of NC_140593.1, forward strand.
GGGCTCTTGAGAGGAGAAGAATACAAATCCTACAGTAAACACTACCATACTACATAATACAAACAGGCATAAAAATACAAAACGTTTGCTATTCATTATTTTACACATTCTTGCTTCAAAGTTCATTTCCTCAGTGAGTCTCTCCATCTTAAAAAAACTCCATCCTCTAAACGTGCCGCTCGCGGCGGGTGAGTTTCTTCTGCTAAGGAGTACGCCTGTCAGTCCAGGGAACGCCCTAGACCAACCAGAACCGTCGACCTAACGTCTTCGGCCTGTACCCCAAAGTCTTGGCACCGCGACCCTGCGGCTGAACCCGGATGGTGGTTCGAAAAACAAAAATCAAGAAAGTCCTTCAGATGGGAGAACTCTGGTTATCAAAAAATAAAAAGGTACTGTTTGATCTTGAAACAAAAGTTCAGGCTCTGTAGTGTCCAATCGAATTGACGGTGGCACAGCTTCTTGCAAAATATCGTCACTTTCCTGTGCTGAAGTTGTGCCTTTTATGCGTGCATCACTGAACGGCACAAAACGAGGTACAGTGTCTGTTTCAGAGTCAGCGATACCCTCCTGGACCCACTGGTCATACGGCAGAGGCAAAGGGATCCTCTTCACGTGGGCGCCGTGGATCCAGTTCTTTTTCCCCTTTACTCGAACAGCTGATCTTGTAGATAAGAGCACGAGATGAGGGCCGATCCAACGAGGCTCATCGTTGCTCTTGCGCTGGAAGTTTTTGATGAGGACCCACGTGCCAGGGTCAATGGGGTGTCCTGGAGCCTCAGAGGCCTGGGGGAGAGTATCGTACACCTGTTGGTGTAAAACACGCAGTTTAACCGTCAAATCATACAAGTAATCAAGCAGTACTGGGTGCTCGATTTCACTGAATTTTGTCGGTCTTGGCACACCCCATACATTAGCCGGGCGGCCAAAAACGACCTCGTAGGGACTAAGTCCCACTCGTGAATGCACAGTCATTCTAGTGGACAGGAGTGCTAGAGGCAGAGCGTCAGGCCATTTAAGACCTGAGCTCGCTTGGATTTTGGCAAGTTTGAGTTTTAGAGCGCCATTGTAGCGCTCTACTAATCCAGCTGATTGGGGGTGATTTGCAGTGTGAAATTTCTGCTTTATCCCTACTCCCTCACACACATTCTTCATCACTTGACCCACAAACTCACTCCCATTATCACTCCACACCATTCTTGGCAGTCCAAACCTAGGGAAAAATTCCTTCACAAGGGCTTTGGCTGTGGACAGAGCAGTGTTATCCTTTAGGGGATAGGCCTCTATCCATTTTGAAAAAGCGCAAACAACCACCAATACATATTTCAGGTTGTTGCACCTTTCCATGTGGATAAAATCCAACTGCAAAACTTCAAATGGATATGATGGAGGCGCAAAATGACCAGCTGGAGTTGGGGTTCCCCTACCAGGGTTGTACTTCAAACATATCATGCAATTCTTGACCACATTCTCCGCACACTTAGGAATTCCAGCATTCTGCCATACTGGAGCCAACAACTTACAGATTCCTTTCGTACTAATATGTGCCATTCCATGTGCCATAGTAACCACTGGAAGCACATATGCATCAGGTAACAGCCATCGCTTATGTTCTGACAAATCAATCCAACAACCATTCTCATCCAACTTACCCATACTTTCTCTCCACTTGCTTAACTCTTTCTCTGTGGCTTCAGCTTGAAGGGACTTTACACTCTCTATTGTGTTTTCACACATTCCAACATCACCAACCCATCTGGCAGGGCCTGCAACATACATTCGAGTCTTTACATGTTTTGCTGTTTCTTTCGCGACTTCATCAGCAAACGCGTTACCACGACCAACATCATCAGTGATTTTCTTGTGTGCACTGCATTTCATAATCGCAACTTGTGATGGTAGGGTCAGCGACTCAAGGAGATCATTCACCAACTTGCCATTCTGAATCTTAGCTTCATGCGAAGTCAGGAACCCACGTTCTTTCCACAATCGCCCAAAACTATGAGCCACGCCAAAGGCATACTGGCTATCCGTATATATGTTCACTTTCATTCCTTCAGACAACACGCATGCTCTCGTAAGGGCAATCAATTCTGCTGCTTGACCCGAATTTTTTGGCACACGTGCAGTTTCCACAATCGTGTGCAAAGTCGTGATAGCATATGCAGCAGTCGTATCACCATTTGGAAGCTTGAAACATGAACCATCCACCCATAAGGTACCATCACACTCAGTCAGGGGAGTATCTTTAAGATCTACTCTCCCTTTCGTCTCTTCTTCTGTTCTGAACAGACAATCATGTTGCTCAATCTCATCTAGGTCTGCTGGGATTGGTAATAGTGTAGCTGGATTTAACGTGTTGCATCTCTTTATGTGTATGTGAGTTGCTAACAGTGTCAGCTCATAACCAGATAATCGCGCACTAGTTAAGTGCTGTGTCTTGGTCCTGTTTAACAATGTGTCCACAGCATGTGGAACCATAACAATCAATGTATTATCCATTACTAGTCCAGCAGACTATCGAATAGACATAGCTGCAGCGGCAGTGGCTCTCAGACAACTTGGCAATGCCCTCGCTACCGGGTCCAAGGTTGACGAAAAATATGCGCATGGACGCGGTCTGTCGCCAAAAGGCTGTGTTAACACTGATAATGCGCAACCATCTTTCTCATGAACATACAATGTAAAAGGCTTGCTGTAGTCAGGGGTACCCAACACAGGAGCTGAACACAATGCATTACGCAATTCCACAAAACTTTTCTGACACTCTTCAGACCATGGAATAGGATTCGGTGTGTCTTTGCATGTTAATGCTAACAAAGGTTTTGCCAACAAGGAAAAATTAGGGATCCAATGCCTACAGTATGAAGTAATGCCCAAGAAAGCACGCACTTCTCTCTGTGTTCTTGGCACACTCAACTGTGCAATGGCTTGAATTCTTTCTGGGGTCAGTTTCCTTCCCTCCTTCGATAAGAGATGACCTAAGTAGGTCACTTCTTGTCGACAATATTGCAGCTTTGAGAGAGACACTTTGTGATGAAAGGCAGACAAATGATGCAACAATGACAAGGTAGCGTTTTGCAAATCTTTTCAGTATCCGCGGCGATCAGTAAATCGTCGACGTACTGAATGAGGATAGCGCCACTGGGTAAAACCAGTGCATCAAGCTGCGCTTTTAAAGCCTGACTGTATATTGATGGACTTTCACAGTAGCCCTGGGGAGCGCGTTTAAGGCGGAAGCTGCGACCTCCTAAACTGAAGCCAAAAATGTCTCTGCTCTCCTCTGCAATTGGGATGCTAAAGAAGGCATTCTTCAGATCGATCACTAAGAACCATGCAGCGGAGGCTGGAATCATGGTTAACAAGGCAGTTATATCAGGGACAACTGGAAACTGTGGTACAACAATCTTATTAACCTCTCTAAGATCAATCACAAATCTGTAAACAGGTGGCTGTGAAGGGTCCGTTCGTTTTAAGACAGGTAAAACAGGACTATTGCAAACGTTGCCTCTTGTCTCTTCAATTACACCCTTTTTAATCAAATCACTGACAATTGCTAACAATGCTTTCTGACCTTCATTGGAGATCTTGTACTGGGGAATGCGTGGCAATCTGACATTGGCTTTTAAAGTTACCACGTATGGCGGTATTTCCAGGAGACCCACATCATTGGGACCAGTAGCCCAAAGGACATCCGGAAGGGATGACAATTCAGGTGGCATTGCATTTTTAGACAAATACATTGGGGAAATCACTCTCTTGCCTAATGTAAGTTGTACTCCTGAGGGAGAACAATATAACGTTGCATGCAATCTTTTTAGCAAATCTAATCCTAGTAAATTTTCACCACAACCTGTTGTTAGGATGAGGGGTGCTTTTAGCTCACAAGGTCCAACAGAAAGTGACATAGGACTAGAAATCGGGTTCCTAACTGGTGCGCCAGAAAAACCTACTGAAACATTCTGTTAGACTCAGGGATCTCTGGTTGGCGCAAGGTTGCCCTTGTGTCAAGCAGGAACCCTCTCCTCTACGTCAGGGCGCAGGATAACCCCTTTTGAATGACCCTTGCTCACCCTCTAGGTGCGTGGCGTGAGCAGCCAAGGCGATTCCTCAGGCGTTGTTGGTTAAGCACTTACAATCGCACACACAGTAAATTCATCAATCCCCCCAGAAACGGACACCAGACTTGGATATGTAGAAAAATACGCTTCTTTATGTAAAAATAGGTATATATATCTCAGCAGACTTATCACAAGACCAATAACGTTTTCGCTATGCCACCAGGTTGTAAAAGCAGGCAAATGTTCTTTGTTCGTAGCTTCAAAGGGATACTTTGTAGTCTCTTGCAAATGTTACTTGTGGTTCCAGTACTTACAGAGGTCGACTCCGGCGAACGGGGAAATAAGGCGTTGCGGGCCCCGAGCCCGATACTGGAACTTCTTCAGTGATGTGGAGAGTCGGCACAGGTCGGTGCGACTCTCAGCTTGGGAAGTGGTCTTGGGTCCTCGATCAGCGGGTGTGGGCAGGTAGGCAGGCGCGGCCAGCGACCCTCAGCACGGCGGTGCAGGGGGGGTCTCCACAGCGGGGGCGGCGCGGCCTGAGGTGTCCGGGGATAGCGAAGCGGGGTCACAGGGCACGGGCAGTGCAGCTGGATGACCCGGCGTAGATCACAGTCGTCGGACGGTTTCCGGCGGGAGGGGTGATAGCGCGTTCAGCGCGCTCCAGTGGAAGGCGGTGACAGGGGCGCAGGCGGCCTAGCCCGGGGACAGAGAGCGGCTCCGAACGGAGCGGGGCTCTCACGGGGTTGCGGCAGGCGAGCTCCTGAGTGCCACGACCCTAGGAGGGACGTTGAGGGGCGCAGTCTCTTTCCAGCGGGATGCACACACGGCTCGAATCGGAGGACGAGCAAAAGCACAGAGAACCCACTGGTCCTGGGGTTCAGTTCAGGGGGCAAGCTCAGATCAAGCCCTTGGAGAATGTTTAAAGCACAAAGCAGCAAAGTCTTTTCAGTAGTCTCTTCCTCTCCTTTCTCAGCAAGGCAAGCAGCAGGCCAGCTCCTCCAGCGTCTTCTTCTCCTTCTAGTCGGGCAGAGGTTCTTTGTGGTAAAACAGGATTCTGATTTCTTAGGAGCCAGGCTCCTACTTTTATACCATGATTCTTTTGTTCTTTAGCGCCAGGGGGCCTGGGCCTGGCTCAGTCCAGTTCTGGAGCACTTTGTTATGGTGACTCTGCTCTTTCCTTTCAGCAGCAGGGCAGAGACATCAGCCGCCCCCTGGCATACTAAACTTGACATTCTACCATGCTCTCTGAGTCCACTGGGGTCACAGCGTGTAGTGACTCCAGCAGCCCAGTCTGGCCTATGGAGAGCAGGTAGCCTTCAATAGTGAAAAACGAAAATAGCTGTAATTCACTACTAAGACATGCCACACACATCAGGGCATGTCCTACCTTATGCCTACAATGCACCCTGCCCTTGGGCCTACCAGAGGGGTGGCTAATATGTAGGTAAGGGAAGGTTTAGGGACTGGCAAGTGGGGGCACTTGCGCAGTCAGCGCGACGGTCCCAGACCGCGCACAGGGTCTGCGGTGGCAGACCCTAGACACATTTTACAAGGCCGCTTTCTGTGGGTGGCGCAACCAGCGCTGCAAGCCCACCAGCAGCATTGGCATTCACAAGCCCTGGCACCCCTGGTGCACTTTACTGGGGACTGACAGTGAATCCAATAAACCAATCATGGACATCAATTACAGGTACACTTTACCTAGGGAGCACTTGCACTGCGGCACGGATTAGCCGTGGCGCAGTGCCCTGAGCGGACAACACCAGCAAAACAATCGAGGCACACCATCAAAAAGTGGAAGGGAAACTCACGCCAAGGTGCCAGGTCTAACACGTGTCCCCTCCAGCTGAAATGTGGGGAGAACTACCCTTGCCCAGGGGGTTCCTCGTCACTAAGGCGGAAATTCCTGGACAGACCGTCAGCGTTGGCGTGATCTGTACCAGGACGGTGTTCCACCGTAAAGTCCATACCCTGTAGGGAGATGGACCACCTCAACAGCTTCGGGTTCTCACCCCTCATTTGCATCAACCATCTGAGGGGCCTGTGGTCCGTCTGAACCCGGAAGTGAGACCCAAACAAGTAGGGTCTTAGCTTCTTCAGCGCCCTGACCACAGCAAATGCTTCTCCATCAATTGCACTCCACCTACTTTCCCGTGGAAGTAACCTCCTACTGATGAAGGCTACGGGTTGGTCCCAGCCCTCCTCAGTCATCTGTGAGAGAACAGCCCCTACACCATGCTCTGAAGCGTCTGTCTGCACTAGGAATTCCTTGGAGAAGTCAGGGGCCAAGAGCACGGGCGCCGTGCACATGGCAGTCTTCAGGGTGTCGAAAGCTTTCTGACAGGTGTCAGTCCAGATCACGTTCCTGGGCTGCTTCTTGGAAGTCAGCTCTGTCAAGGGGGCAACAATCGTTCCATAGCCCTTGACAAACCTCCTGTAGTACCCAGTGAGCCCCAGGAAGGCCCTCACTGCGGTCTGCGTCTTGGGGGGTTCCCAAGCCAGGATGGTCTCAATTTTGGGTTGCAAGGGTGCCACCTTGCCACTCCCCACTTGGTGTCCCAAGTACACCACGGAACCCTGCCCGATCTGGCACTTGCTTGCCTTGATCGTGAGGCCTGCTCGGCGCAGAGCCATCAACACTTCCCAGAGGTGGCGCAGGTGTTCGGGCCAGGTGGCACTGAACACTGCGATGTCATCCAGGTAGGCGGCACTGAACGCATCCAGCCCAACCAGTACCTGGTTGACCAACCTCTGAAAGGTGGCAGGGGCATTCTTCATTCCAAATGGCATGACTCGGAACTGGAAGTGCCCATCTGGTGTAGAGAATGCTGACCTCTCTTTGGCCCCATCGGTCAAGGCGATCTGCCAGTACCCAGACGTTAAATCAAACGTGCTGAGGAACCGGGCAGCCCCCAGCCGATCAATGAGCTCATCAGCTCTGGGGATGGGGTGCGCGTCAGTCTTCGTTACTGAATTGAGTCCTCTGTAGTCCACACAGAACCGGAGTTCAGGTGTGGCTCCCGGCGCAGCAGCTTTGGGGACCAAGACCACGGGGATGGACCAAGGACTGCTGGAGGACTCAACCACCCCTAGCGCAAGCATCTTGGAGACCTCCTCCTTGATGCAAGCTCTGACCCTGTCAGTTACCCTGTAAGCCTTGTGCTTCACAGGTAAGCTGTCTCCTGTGTCCACATCATGGACGCACCAATCTGTGACACCAGGAACCAGGGAGAACCTATCTGGAAACTGCCCCAGCAAGTGGCGGCAATCTTCCTGTTGTTCGGGCGTCAGGGTGGGTGAGAGGTTAACTCCATCCACTGACCCATCTTTCTCAGAGGCTACTAAGAGGTCAGGAAGAGGCTCGGTCTCCTCTTCCATTCCATCATCAGTGGCCAGCAGCATGCCCACTTCGGTCCTCTCTAAGTGGGGCTTAAGGCGGTTAACATGTAGGACCCTCAAAGGGTTCCTGGGAGACTGCATGTCCACCAAGTAGGTGATAGGACTTTTGTGCTCCACAACCTCAAATGGACCTGTCCACTTATCCTGAAGTGCACAAGGCTCCACTGGGGCCAAGACCCACACCTTTTGTCCAGGTTGAAGCTCTACCAGAGTGGCATTCCGGTCGTACCACCGCTTCATCTCCTCCTGTGGGCTTCCAGATTTGCCTCAGCAAGTTGCCTGAAACGCCTAGTCTGGCTTCGGAAGGCCAGCATGTAACTGTATACATTCTGGGGAGGTTTCCTGGGAGATTGCTCCCAGCCTTCCTTTACCAAACTCAGAGGTCCTCTTACCGGGTGACCATACAGAAGCTCAAAGGGGCTGAATCCTAGAGACTTCTGTGGCACCTCTCGGTAAGCGAAGAGCAGGCATGGCAAGAGGACGTCCCACTTACGCCTCATTGGACCGTCCAGGCCCATGATCATGCCTTTGAGGGTTCGGTTGAATCTCTCAACCAACCCATTTCCTTGGGGGTGGTAAGGAGTGGTGAACTTGTAAGTTACCCCACACTCCTTCCCCAGGGATTTCATATATGTGGATATGAAATTGGTCCCCCTGTCGCTCACCACCTCTAGAGGGAATCCCACTCGGGAGAAAATTCCCATCAGTGCCCGTCCCACCACAGGGGCCGTCACTGTCCTCAGAGGGATGGCTTCAGGGTACCGGGTGGCATGGTCCACCAAGACCAGGATGAACCTGTTGCCCAGGGCTGTCTTGGGGTCCAGAGGCCCCACAATATCAATACCCACTCGTTGGAATGGCGTACCGACCACAGGGAAAGGTTGCAGAGGAGCCTTGTGCTTCCCTCCGCTCTTACCACTTGCCTGGCAAGTCTGACAGGTTCTGCAGTAGGAATCTGAATTCTTGTGCATTTGGGGCCAGTAAAAGTGGGTGACAAGCCTGTCATAGGTCTTGTCCATCCCCAAATGTCCTGCTAAAGGCACATCATGAGCCAGCCCCAGTAGGAAGGTTCTGAACTTCTGGGGTACCACCAGCACACGGGCTGACCCAGGTTCAGCAGCCTTAGGCTCGGAATACAGGAGGTCACTCTCCCAGTACACGTAGTGTGTTTTGGCCTGAACACCATTGACCTGGTCTGCAGCCTGCTGCCGCATACCCACGAGAGAAGGGCATTCTTTCTGCTCCCTGCAGAATTCCTCCCTGGAGGGACCTCCTTCTTGCTGCCAATGGGTCAGCTCAGGCAGGTATCCCAGTTCGGCAATCTGTTCCCCGGTAGGCTCCAGAGCATCCCCCTCAGGGTCTACTTCCTCCTGGGCCGTGGGAACTTCGGGGGCCGGTTTCCCGCGCCTCCTGCGCCTTCTCCCTAAGGCCGGTTCCTGGACCTCTCCCTCAGGCTCCAGGACCCTCTCGACACCCCTACTGGCTGCCATGGACCGGGTGGTCACGCACGCCCAGTCGGGTAGACCCACCATCCTCAGATGCGTGGTCTTCTCCACCTTTTCCCAAGGGGAGCTCTCCAGGTCGTTCCCTAGCAGACAGTCTACAGGCATGTCAGTTCTCACAGCGACTTGTAGAGTACCAGAGACCTCCCCCCACTCAAAGGGAACTTGAGCCATTGGACAACGACTCTCTATGTTGTCAGCATTGACAACCCTACAGTAGGCATTGGGTACAATCTGCTCTTGAGACACCAGGTGTTGCCTCACCGAGGTCACGCTGGCTCCTGTATCTCTAAGAGCCTCAACCTTCTTTCCATTGATGGTCACTACTTGCCCATATTTCTTAGTGTTAGAGGGTAAGTAGGTTTCAGGGACCATCTCACTGTCTCCTAGCGAGACTAGGGTCATCTGCCCGGGACCCCCACCCTCCTGGACTGCTACCTCCTCCCCAAAGTTAATACTAGCTACTTGCCGGGGTGGAGCACCAGTGGGTGCGGTCTTACCAAACAGGCGACACTTAGGATCAGAGGCAATGTGACCCGGGTCACCACACCTATAACAATTGAAGGGCCCCTTTGGAACAGGTCTACCTGTCGGGGCCCCGTTCTGCTGCGGGGGTGGGGGAGGCTGAGAACCCTTCTGCTGGTTCCCTTGGGGATTACTTTGGGGGCCTTTTTGGAACCCTTTCTGTTTACCCCTGTCCCCCCCACTCTTCTGCTGGGGACCCTGCCCACCTTTGGCGGAGTCTCCCACTTGACCCTTGTGGACCCTGGTGCTGAGCCAGCGGTCCGCCTCCTCAGCAAGCTTCCTCGGGTTGGACAGCTTGCTATCAATCAGGTGCTGGCGTAGCTCAGGAAAACATTGACTGGACAAGTGCTCCCATGCAATTAAATCAAGCAGCCCTTGATAATCATTCACTTTGCTACCCTTCACCCAACCATCCAGTGCTCTGCAGAAAAAGGTTACATACTCCACATACGTACTCTCAGGGATCTTCTTAGTCTCCCTGAACCTCTGTCTATATAGCTCAGGAGTTAACCCATACCTGGTCATTAAAGCTTCCTTCATATGGGGGTATGAGGCTTGGAGATCTAAGGGTAAATCTAACAGTGTGTCACGCCCTTCAGCAAGGAACCTTCCCCACAACCCCGCTCCCCAGTCTTTCTCAGGGACCCGGTGTGAAGACATGGCCACCTCGTAGGCTCTAAACCACTGCCCTATGTCATCCTTTCTAAAATACTCCTTTACTACATCTTTGGGGATGTACACCTTGGACTCTACCTGCACCGGTGGAGTGCTGCCACCAGAAGGAGCGGTGTCCAAACTTTTCGCCTTCAGCTCCAACTCCTTCAATCTTATATCATGATCCATTTGGCATTGTTGTGCCTCCAGGGCCAACTTCTGCTTTTCCATTTCCATTTGTCCTGCCAACTTGGCCATCTCCATTGCATGCACCCTGTCTGCTGCCCTGTCTGCCAGCTCCTCTGGCGACCGGACTCTGCTGGGCTCCTCAAGGTTGTCGGGTGGAACGATGTCCCCCGCATTCCGTGGGTCTCTTGACTCCTTCCAGGCTCTCAACGCCTTGGTGTACTGGACCCTTCTCTTGAATCCAGCATGGGGAACTCTGAATTTTACACTGTAGCCTTTCAATTGCTCTATCGTGTAGCCTTCCAGTCTCTCCCAATCCACCTCATCCATTCCAGAAATCACAGAGAGTGCTCTTCCAGCAGAGAGTGAGCCAGGCATGGTTGCAGTAATGGCAGATGTCTCGACAATTCAACAAATAAAAACCTGTGGCTGCGTTACTTGGTCTGCTCTCACTATCTGGTGATTAATAATTCACTGTATGCAAATTACAAATGCAAATCCGAAATCCCACCGCTGCCACCAATGTTAGACTCGGGGATCTCTGGTTGGCGCAAGGTTGCCCTTGTGTCAAGCAGGAACCCTCTCCTCTACGTCAGGGCGCAGGATAACCCCTTTTGAATGACCCTTGCTCACCCTCTAGGTGCGTGGCGTGAGCAGCCAAGGCGATTCCTCAGGCGTGGTTGGTTAAGCACTTACAATCGCACACACAGTAAATTCATCAATCCCCCCAGAAACGGACACCAGACTTGGATATGTAGAAAAATACGCTTCTTTATGTAAAAATAGGTATATATATCTCAGCAGACTTATCACAAGACCACTAACGTTTTCGCTATGCCACCAGGTTGTAAAAGCAGGCAAATGTTCTTTGTTCGTAGCTTCAAAGGGATACTTTGTAGTCTCTTGCAAATGTTACTTGTGGTTCCAGTACTTACAGAGGTCGACTCCGGCGAATGGGGAAATAAGGCGTTACGGGCCCCGAGCCCGATACTGGAACTTCTTCAGTGATGTGGAGAGTCGGCACAGGTCGGTGCGACTCTCAGCTTGGGAAGTGGTCTTGGGTCCTCGATCAGCAGGTGTGGGCAGGTAGGCAGGTGCGGCCAGCGACCCTCAGCACGGCGGTGCAGGGGGGGTCTCCACAGCGGGGGCGGCGTGGCCTGAGGTGTCCGGGGATAGCGAAGCGGGGTCACAGGGCACGGGCAGTGCAGCTGGATGACCCGGCGTAGATCACAGTCGTTGGACGGTTTCCGGCGGGAGGGGTGATAGCGCGTTCAGCGCGCTCCAGTGGCAGGCGGTGACAGGGGCGCAGGCGGCCTAGCCCGGGGACAGAGAGCGGCTCCGAACGGAGCTGGGCTCTCACGGGGTTGCGGCAGGCGAGCTCCTGAGTGCCACGACCCTAGGAGGGGCGTTGAGGGGCGCAGTCTCTTTCCAGCGGGATGCACACACGGCTCGAATCGGAGGACGAGCAAAAGCACAGAGAACCCACTGGTCCTGGGGTTCAGTTCAGGGGGCAAGCTCAGATCAAGCCCTTGGAGAATGTTTAAAGCACAAAGCAGCAAAGTCTTTTCAGTAGTCTCTTCCTCTCCTTTCTCAGCAAGGCAAGCAGCAGGCCAGCTCCTCCAGCGTCTTCTTCTCCTTCTAGTCGGGCAGAGGTTCTTTGTGGTAAAACAGGATTCTGATTTCTTAGGAGCCAGGCTCCTACTTTTATACCATGATTCTTTTGTTCTTTAGCGCCAGGGGGCCTGGGCCTGGCTCAGTCCAGTTCTGGAGCACTTTGTTATGGTGACTCTGCTCTTTCCTTTCAGCAGCAGGGCAGAGACATCAGCCGCCCCACAGGGGGCGGCGCCGGCTTTGTGGTGGCAGAGCACAGGTCTATTCAAGAGTCAAGGTGTACTCCTCCCACCCATCCTGGGGTCATCTCCCTACCCACCACCTGGCAGCCAGCCTGTCTCTGGGGATTCCCCAACCCTGCTCCTTACTGTTGCTAGGCAGAACACACACACACAGCAGAGGCGGACTGAAATGGGCAGGTCAGTAAATACTAACTTTCTAAAAGTAGTATTTACAAACCCAGGATATTAAAATAAACTTGACTACAAGAAGTATTTTATTATTCTGAGTTCAGGCATACTAAACTTGACATTCTACCATGCTCTCTGAGTCCACTGGGGTCACAGCGTGTAGTGACTCCAGCAGCCCATTCTGGCCTATGGAGAGCAGGTAGCCTTCAATAGTGAAAAACGAAAATAGCTGTAATTCACTACTAAGACATGCCACACACATCAGGGCATGTCCTACCTTATGCCTACAATGCACCCTGCCCTTGGGCCTACCAGAGGGGTGGCTAATATGTAGGTAAGGGAAGGTTTAGGGACTGGCAAGTGGGGGCACTTGCGCAGTCAGCGCGACGGTCCCAGACCGCGCACAGGGTCTGCGGTGGCAGACCCTAGACACATTTTACAAGGCCGCTTTCTGTGGGTGGCGCAACCAGCGCTGCAAGCCCACCAGCAGCATTGGCATTCACAAGCCCTGGCACCCCTGGTGCACTTTACTGGGGACTGACAGTGAATCCAATAAACCAATCATGGACATCAATTACAGGTATACTTTACCTAGGGAGCACTTGCACTGCGGCACGGATTAGCCGTGGCGCAGTGCCCTGAGTGGACAACACCAGCAAAACAATCGAGGCACACCATCAAAAAGTGGAAGGGAAACTCACGCCAAGGTGCCAGGTCTAACACATTCATTTTGCTAGAAAAAGGCGCGCCAGGGAGTTTTGAATGCATGATTGAACTCTTTGCAGCACCAGTATCCAGCAGAAAGGGCTCCGTTACATTTGCTGTAGTTACTTTAACATAGGGTCCACTCTGATCCACTGGCACTGAAACAACTCCCTCTCTCTGTCTATGGCGGTCCTAGTAATCATCATCTTCTACATTGTCGTCTTCTGCATGATAATCATTATTATAGTACTGAGCTGTATTACCAGTCGCGTTGGCTTGCTGATCAAAGCTATTTATGGTATTTTGAGGCGGAAGAGGACGCGCGTTCTGGGGAACATTTCCACGCCCTCTGCCTCTAGGAGCTTGCTGACCACCTCTACCTCTTGCGCCATACGCATTACTGTTACGCTGCATTAATTTAGGGCAACTATATTTAAAATGACCTTCCTCTTTGCAATATGAACATTGGTTGGGACCTACAGGGATACGTGGTTGATAATACCCGTTCATTTGCTGATTACTCTGAAACTGTTGGGGCTGCTGATAGATACCTTGTGTTTGCCTATAATTATTCTGTCCTCCACGTGGCTGATAGGCCTGCCGCAAAAGGACCTTTGTCTTTAGTTCTTTCATTTTCTTATCTGTTCTATCCTTCTCATCTTTGTCTCTATTCTCATAATACTGTGCAGTAGCCAGTATTTGCGCTGAAGAGGAAACAGCCCACGAACTTTCCGAGTCCTTTAATTTTTTACACAACTCGGGAAGTAGATTCTGCACAAATTTATCAACAAATAACCGTTGGCCACCTTCAGTGCTCATGTCTTGACCACTGTGGTCGATAAACGTTTCTTCAAACCTGGTGAAGAAATCAGACACTGTCTCATCTTTCTTCTGCTTACATGCGGATAGTTTATCCCAATTTACGCGCATCGCAGGCATTATAGTTTTCATGTAAGTAATAATTCTACCAGGGAGTTCTGCTACCAAAGGGTCAGGCTTCGCGCCACCAACTTGGCCAGCATCTGCAGCAATGATATTAGCCCATGTGTTACCCAATTCTGCAGCGTGATCTACATTACGAATGGATCCCCATAAAGGCTGTGGAACAACATTCCCAAACAACATATCTATGTCAGCCAAATTCATTACACATGATTCTGCAGTTTGTGATAACTCCGTATAATAACCGGTAGGGTTTTTACGGGGGTCAGGCAATGTCTGCTTAAGTGCTAACACCTCAGATCTCTTCCATGGGACATGCACCCAAACACGCTGAAAATATGGCTGAACAGGTGGGTTAGCAGCTAAATCACCAGGTCTCCAAACTGGAGGAACCTCACGCATCGGATATTGGCGCGCTTTTACCTTTTTCCCCACAGGGAGTTCCTGTTCGAACAATGATTGCTGACAATCGCCATTTCTGAGGGACAGTAAAGTCGCAACTGCTTTATCTACCTTGGGGACCACAATTACACCTGTTTCGAAATCAAATCGCACCCGACACAATTCCTGTGGGTTTGGGTTTGCACCATTATCCTCCAATTCATCACAGAGGAATTCACACATTTTATCAAAGACATACCTCTGTTTTGGGGCATCCCATTGGTGAAAAACGTTAACAACCGATTCCACATCATAGAGTGAAGGGAAACCAATCCACCTACGCGCCAGATGATCTAACACCTCTTTCTCTTCGGGACCAGGTAGCTGACTGCGCAATTGCTTACGCTGTAAACCAGGAGTCGTACTAGATGACCCAAAGAGAGGTGACATTAAACTAGTAACTACATTAGCTAGTCGTTGTTGTGCTGAAGGAGAAGTGGAGGCAAAAACGGGGGGATAGACAGAGGGAAGAAAAACAGATTCAGATACAGGTACCTGGGTAGTGTAAGAAGGAGCGCCAGGGGAAACCGCTGGCGTGCTAGGCAAAGTCGCAGGAAGCGAGGGGGTAACAGGCAACAAAACTGGCGACCCTTGAGAGGGCTGCACTGCAGGGATAGGAGCCAGCTGAGGAGGAGCTGGCGGCTGTAGGAAGGCTTGCGGCATATTTACTGGAGGCTGCGCATTTACGAGCTGTGGAGGTGCGGTGGCATTTTGCGCATATGGGGGTGGCGAACTTAACAAATAGGACATTAGGGAATCTTTCTCTTTTGTCTCATCTTGCACAAGGGGTGACAAAACAGGGTAACATTTATCAATCCCTAGTTTGCGCTGTCTGTGCAACTGTTCCTTCATTTGTTCCTCCTCATTATCTTTAAATTGCACAGCTGCTTGCATCACTGACAAACCTCTTTCTCTCTTATTTCTTTTCACTAGCTTAATTTCCTTCTGTTTGGCTTCCTTTCGCCATAGGCGGAAAGAATCAAACATCGCCGGCCGGGCTTTCTTTTTAAACAATTTTACTTCCAAATTATCTAAGATATCTGTATCGAAACTACCATTTTGGGGCCATTTTAAAACACCGTCCTTTCTGGTGTATCGGATCCATATTTCATTATATGCAATGGGGCCCACGCCATGTTTTACATAAAGCTCATAAGTAGGAGTTCCAATTGGAGGAACCGGACATGAATCCTCTAACTGGAAATCCCTTCTACAACTCAAACAAAACCAATTACCAAATACACTAGCACCAGGCATCTTCGCTCACTAGTCTAGTTCCAAACTTCAAAGGATTATCGATTACGATAGTCTCGTGAATACACGAGTCCTCCGGCTTTGGGGTTTGCAAAGTGGCGGCCTTCCTCCAGAATTTCCACACGAAGCTCCTCACGAACCTCTGGCTTGGACCGGTACCGCTGAAATCGCCCCATGTTGGCCGCCAACTGAAGTACTGGGTATTTTAAGCCCAGCGGTGCAGGGGAACACACCCTATGACTTCGGGTTCTTCCTGTTTCAGACCTACAGAAACACAGAGTCTTCTGGGTGAAGTCAAAGATCAGTTTATTGGCTGCAGACCAATTACAGGTATCCTAGAAGTACAACAGCGTGTATGTTCTCAGGAGACTGCTGAAAATCATAGAAACGGGCTTCTTCTTAAATACAGAATATCCTGCTTCAGGCATACATTCCTTAGTTTACGATATGGCCATTACACGTATACATTACAAACGAAAAGACAGAGTCATGATGACCATCCCACATTCCATTTAAGCCAGCCCGCAATTATTTACCCAGCAAGGCTCTGATCCCACATCAGATATCGATAGGCCCCAATAAACATGAGCATCTCCTGTTTGGAAAACAAGCCATAAAGCGGGAACTCCTACGCGGTCCCAAATTCTAAAGTACGACACCCCCACCTTGGGCAGGAGAACCAGCGGGAAAAACAAGTGAGGAAGAGAGGTGTGCCCACCTCTGCCAACTCAACCCCTCAGGTGGGGGAGGCGAGGTGAAGCACAACTCTCAGTCCATGCCATCTTGAAGATGGGGGGACTCAGCCAACCAGGGACAGGCACATGCCCCCCTCCCACTGGAGGGTAGCATAATACGGGGTGTACCCACCCCAGGGAAAGGACCCATTGGCCCCTGCCTTTTACCTACATGTAATGCCCCTAAATCTAGTATTTAGGGGCACCCCTGAAACTTGCTTCCTCAGATCCAGACAAGAAACAAGAAGAAAAGAAGAAGGACCGAACAGCCGTGCAGCAGCTAACAAGAGGAAGACGCCCACTGACTTGGCCCAGCCCTACCGGCCTGTCTCCCCCTCGAACCTGCTCCTGTGAAATCCCAGAGTGTCCTGCAGCCAGCAACCTCAAAAACCCCGGAGGACCTGCCTACCTTCACTTCCAAAGACTGCTTCTCCGGCGAACCCCCGGATTTCTTCAACTGCAACCTCTGGCAGCAGCCGGAAACCGCGAATCTGCCCCACTCTGCACCTGTCGTCCACGGCCTGAGCTCGAGTGGGCAAACACCACAAGGAAATCACCCCTGCGATTCTGAACCGAGATCCGGCAACCCCTGACCTGCCTCAAGCCTCCAGCCGACTCCTACAGTCTAAATCCAGAAGGCCCCCCCTAACCGTGTCCAGGAGCTGGTAAGAAGATCCGACCCCAAAAGACACCCCTGCACTGACGCCCCACGGCCTTGTGTGCCCAAAGCAATGGTGCCTAACCAACCCCTAACTTCCCAACTTACCTCTCGAAGTGGTGGTCGCACCCAGAAGTCCTTCGTCTCCCTGCCTACTGTGCTTTTGCAAACCGGAGGTTCTCCATTGGAAACAACAGGGCATCGGACCTCCAATCAGCGCCCTGCACGTGGCCGCCCTAGAGGGTGCACCTTTGGTGCTAATTTGTTTCCCCATTTGCCCTGAGATAAAGTTCAGGAGCTTTGCTCCTACAACTCAATGTCCTGTTTGCCGGCAGCAACCAACCAGAGGCCCCATCTCCTGTTGGATAACATTGGGCCTCAACACTCTGCACCAGCCACCCTGGTGCCGCTGAGGGTGTAATAAGAGTGCATCACTGACCCTGGGGGACCCCTGAGTCGAACCCCAGAACCTCAACTCCAAAGACCGATTACTTACCTAAAAACCGATAAGCATATTTTCCTCCATAGGATAACATTTACACTTTTTCCTGAAAAAGTTTTTAAAGTGTGGAGTTTTGAAATCTAAAGAAATTCTTTAAAATTGTACGATTTAACAAAAACGCTTTTACTCACCTGTTTACAGGAAATTTCCCAGTTCTGCATCCAGGCATACAGCACTGAGGAAGAAAAGTAATTCAAAAGTAACTTACCTGCTATTTTACTGAAAATCCCATTCAAGTCTATGTACTGTATTTACAAGTGATTGCATTTCTCTGAAACAATACTGTAAGTCAAACCATAGTATATTTACAATTGCAATTGAGCTGTTTTACAATCAGCATTTACTACTGTAAATTATGTATTGCTTACCTGTGCCAGGCTTGCTTGGTTCTAGAAATAAAATACCTAAAAGAATATTTTTTATACAAAAACAATTGGTCTGAAGTTCAGTCTTTGAGTGTGTGAATTCATTTGCTGACTTTAGTGTGTTCAACAAATGCTTAACACTGTCCTCTGATACTGCCTTACTGCTCGACCACACTACCACAAATAGTATATACAGAGCCAGTTTCCTACAGGGTGCCTACCGTGGCTTCAAGCCATACACTCACCCCAGAAGGGCAATAGTGTCCTTCTGCCCCAAGGGGGCAGATAGGAGTTTTGAACAGATTGGGGAGGATGCCCGGAATCTGCTCCCATAGGGGAGTATAAAGTGCACTAGACACCAGGGATTTTACATTTGGGCAAATATAGGAGATGTTAGACCCTACTCACCCCAGTAGGGAAATACCTGTCTTTGTGCCCTACTGGGGACGGGGCGGTGATTTGCCAACAATTTACCCTGGGTGGCAGAAAGCCCACTGCACATCAGGGGGTTTCAAATTGTCACAAAACAAACAATAGAATGGGGGCCGTCCACCCTGGCGTCAAGTCATACTACTCCCCGGAAGGGGCAATAGTGTCTTTCTGCCCAGTGTGGGCAGAGAGGGTGTCTGTACAGATTGGAGAGGTTGCTTCGAACCTGCCCTCCCAGGGGGGTAGAATGCGCACTAGAAACCAGGGTTTAACATTTTGCTAAACGAAGGGGGAGATCGTCCCATCCAGGCATTGGGCCATATTTCCACACCAAAAAGGGAAAACCAGTCTTTCTGCCCTCCCGGGGGTAGATAGGGGGGTTACTCATAATTTGACCCCACTGGAGGCAAAAAGCTCACTAGACACCAGGGATTTCCAAATGGGACCAAAACGAACAATAGGACAGGGTAAATGCACACATTTTGAGACCACTGAGCTTCTGAGAGTTGTAAAGGGCCATATTTTAATGTGATGAGATTAGATATTGACTGAACATGATATTTTAAAATATTGGATTCCTTGAGATTTTCTATATCTTTATATACTCTCTTAAACGGAGTATAAAAATTGTTTTTATATACAGAGGATCTATTAAATATAATGAAGAGAGACATATTTACATCAAACAGGAATCAGTGTATAGTTAGTTGTGTGGATGATTAAATGTATGTGATTTTCCTTATAAAAAACATGAATATATTGATCTGTGGATAGAAGTGAGTTATACAAGAGCGATCCATTATTGTTGTTATGAATATTAAACCCTGTCCCTTTTGTTAGAAGGGCACCTCGCTCACAATTGTGTAATTCTACCCTGGCCTTGAGCCATACCCCACCCTAGAAGACACAATAATATATTTCAGCTTCCAGAGGGTGCGGAAAAGAGATTTGTCCCAACTGGCGAGGTTGCCTCAAATCTACCTGAGGGTGGGTGGGGGGGCGGGTCAAAGACCACTAGGCAGCGGGGATTTTACATTTGAGGAAAAGAAAATGGTGCAGGCATGCCACCGTGACATTGGGCCATTCATCATACCAAAAGAGGTAATCCATACTTTATGGCCCCCAGGTGGCAGATAGGTAGTGTGCTCCAATATGCTCGATGGCATGGCAGTAAACCCACTGGATGACAGGAATTTTTTTAAATAAAATTCCTAGCAGTGGTACTCCTATTGACCCTTGTTTGATCTGTTCCTGTCATGAGCAATAGACCCAGTAACACAAGTGGGATAGCAGTTTTATCATGACAACTGGGGGAACGCTGCGTGGTAGAAATGTTGTGGATCCCTATGGATTCCAGAAGTGTATGCCACAAACAGAAATGCAAGGAAAGTAAGTGATTTTAGATACAGTTTGAAGTTTGCAGGACATTGTGGGTGTGAGAAGTTGGCCTGGCATATGCTGGTCACTAGTTATAGTGGCCACCTTGCACCAGTCCAATTCGACTCTTAAGGTGATAGGTTTAAAAGACAACCTTTAAAGAAAGCTATCCTAGTGGTAGCTGTGGAGAGCAGCCTTCATGCTAAGTCTTGAAGGAGTGTTTATTATTATTTATTTATTTTGAGAATTTGTAAAGCGCAAACTGACACCTTGCAGGCTTCCTGGCGCTGGAAATTACTCTGTTAACGGTAAACCGGAAGAACAGTCAGACGGGCAGTTTATTTGGGGAAGAGCCATGTCTTAATGCGTCTCCTGAAGGGAAGAAGCTGTGGTGTTTGACGTTAAGCTTATTGTTTTACCATAGATAACCTCTTGAATGACCAAATGAAAGAGTAGTCCACACAGGTATATATATAAAGTATATGTATTTATTCTAAACAGAATCCCACAAGTCTCTTTATGAGGCTAGAGGTAAAGTTGCAATTCAAACAAGCATTTATAGATACAATAAATAGCACTGGAATCACAGGGCCCCAGGGGGGGACCAAACCCTATATTAAAAAAGTGGTATAAGAACCACAACAATTCTACAGACAATGCCTAGGGCATTTAGGATTGCTGGCCCCTTGAGAATCCACCCCGGGTGATGAGGAAGGGGACCCACGGGAGGCGCGTGCAGTGGAAATAGCTGCTATCGGGATCTCCATTAAAGCCTACGGAGAATGTCGTGGTTTGATTTAAACAGATTAAAGACACTTCTAGCAGGAGTTCAAAGTTAAAAACTTAGAGTTAAGCTTTTGATGAGCCCACTACCACGGGAGTACCGAGGTACCACTGTTACCTGCCCCAGGGAAGCCGGGTGCATAGGTCGTTTTCGATGTCGAGTCGCGGGCTGATTTTCAATGGGAAAATGTACAAAACTGCTGCTAGCCAAAAGCGTTGATGATGCCGTGAAGAATGAAGTTGTAGATCTTGTAGAGGAGAACCTGAAAGCAGAGGGGACAGAGTCTGGGTCACGGCACAGTGACCAGGGAGCTCAAGGAAAAGAGCCCTTCAATGTCGGGTGCTTCAAGTGGAAAAGGTGTAGCTGGGATCTGCAGCCACAGGCTCCGGGAGGCTTCAAGGAAGGCCATCTTCTGGAGGGCGACTGTCCCAGAAAGGATGAGGGTCGCTGCGGTGTTAGTGTCCGGATTGGATCCACTAAACCGTGGCAACCGCAACCCACGCAAGATGAATAAAGCAGCTACTGGTGCAGACCCACGAGGTCTGGGCAAGGCCTCCTTCAAGGAGACTGTAGAGCAGGCCTGGAGCAAGCAGGGGAATGCTTAAAAGTAAAGATTGACCTCCGCTAGGGCCCACAAGTCGAGAGACAAGGAACCGCGGGAGGCAGCAATTTGGAGTGCGTAAAAGGGTGCCCACGGGCCACCGAAGTGAGCTAGGGCGCTGATCTTTGGCACAGTTGCGGCTGAGAGGTTGGCTCAATACTGGGCCAAAGCACAAGTTCCCCACTGGTCAGGGTCGTGTGCTATGCAAGAGGCAGCTGGTGTCCTGGGGTATTGGGGATCTCGGCACCCACACGGTCCACGGTGCTCAGACTTGCTGGGCACGCTCACTGGCCTCTGGGATGCTAGTAAACCCACCTCAAGGTTGAGAGAAGTTGTCGATGTCCGAAGGAGCAGCAAAGTTCCCACTGGGTCACTTGCAGTGTTTCAGGTGTCTGCCAAGCAGGGGGGTAACTCCTTTACCCCAACGGAGATTTCTTCAGTCAGCTGGGCAGCAGCTCGTTGAAGGTCAGGTCTGTGAAGTCCAAGATTAATCTGATTCTCTGGGGACACGTCACGCACATTTATCCACAAGATTAGGGGAGTGTCCAGATCAGTGTCCCCCAATGAGAGTTGAGGCAGGAAAAGGTGGCTACACCCTCTCCCCTTTGTGTGTTTCCCACCTGGGCGAGGGGCAGGATGCCCATGAACCGGTTCCAGGCGGTGTATGCAGAATGTAGGCGCTGTAGCAGCCTACATGCAACTCTGAAAGGCATCCTATGGTGCACCCACCCAGTTCCAATCCACATAGCCTGTCTGGGAAGGTGCTGGCACCTCCCTGCAACAGGATCCCTATTGTCCAGCTGCCGAGGCTGGGGTTTTGCCCAGCAACAGGCAGCCAGAGTCGTGTGGGTGGCGAGTAGCATCCATTTTGTGATACGTGTGCACTTTTAAATTGGTGTCTAAATTCTGCCGCTTTTCCCATATCGCCCCTCTAGCAGGGGGAAATCATGCCCTCATGCCCATGGCTGGACTGGAGGTATGATTCCTACATGTTTGACACCAAACACGATATGGCTCTGTGTAGCCATTCTCAAGTTATCACGCTATCGCGATATACTTATAATGCGGTTAAGAGTATATGGTATGGCTACACTACAAACAACCCAGCAATGATTTTTACGAGGGTTGCAGAGGGGCCCTACTCAGGTAGGTGTCCCCCCTCACACATATCCCAGCACCCTGCCTTGTAGGATTAGCAAGGCCTGCTTGAGGGGTGACCAATGAGAATACATGTGTTGTACATAGGTGGGATACAGAGTACCTGTATCCCTGTAAGGGGGTGCAAGCACCACCTTACCCAGACTACAGTAGTGGTCTGGTGGTATCATTTGGTATGGCTGTCCCAGGGTGGCACAATAAGTGCTGCAGCCCTGGTAGGCCTCTGAGGGACCCATTCCCTGGGTACCTAGGGTACCATCTACAAGGGCTGACAGGGTATCCTCAGTATCCAATTGGGTTGTACCTAGGGTACTCACATCAGTTTAGAGAAGAAGCAGATAGGCTGGGGTCCTGGATAGCAGGGCCACCGCCTGGCTAGAGTCATAAAACAGTCAAAACATCAGCAAAAAGTTGGGGGCAACTATGCAGTCGATGCCACTCTCCTACATAACCCCCCCCCCCCCAAACGCAGGGACATTAAACTAACCTTGACCAGTTGAGTCTTCATGTTCTAAGTGGAAATATCTGGAGAGGCCATCTGCATTGGCATGGTTGCTCCCAGGTCTATGTCCCACTGTAAAGTCCATCCCCTGTAGGGAAATAGACCACCTGAGTAGTTTGGGGTTTTCACCCTTCATCTGTTTTAGCCATAGGAGGGGCTTATGGTCTGTTTGAACAAGGAAGTGAGTGCCAAACAAGTATGGCCTCAGCTTCTTCAAGGTCCAGACCACAGCAAAGGCTTCCCTCTCTATAGCTGACCAACGTTTCTCTCTGGGGGTCAACCTTCTGCTAATAAAAGCTACTGGTTGATCCTGCCCCTCTTCATTCAGTTGTGATAATACAGCACCTACCCCCACCTCAGAAGCATCAGTTTGAACTATGAATTCTTTGGAGTAGTTGGGGCTTTGGAGCACTGGAGCAGAGCACATAGCCTGTTTTAGGTCATCAAAAGCTTTCTGACAGCTGACAGTCCACTGAACCTTTTTGGGCATCCTCTTTGAGGTTAGGTCATTCAAGGGGGTCACGATGGATCCATATCCCTTTACAAACCTTCTATAATAACCAGTCAGGCCCAAAAAAGTTCGGACCTGAGTCTGGGTGGTTGGAGCAACCCAGTCAATGATGGTCTGGATTTTGCTCTGAACTGGTTGAACCTGGCCTCCACCTACAAGGTGACCCAGGTACACAACCTGACTCTGCCCTATCTGGCAATTAGTAGCCTTGACAGTGAGCCCTGCCTTTTGCAGGGCTTCTAAAACTTTCCTCAGGTGGATCAGGTGATCCTCCCAGGTAGAGCTGAAGACAGCAATATCATCTAGCTATGCTGCACTAAAGTCTTCCAGGCCTGAGAGGACTTGGTTCACCAACCTTTGAAAAGTGGCAGGTGCATTTTTCAAACCAAAGGGCATTACAATAAATTGATAATGCCCACCAGGGGTAGAAAATGCAGTTTTGGCTTTTGAAGACTCAGCTAACCTTATCTGCCAGTAGCCAGCTGTCAGATCAAATGTGCTCAGATACTTGGCTGCGGCCAATCTATCTATGAGCTTATCTGCTCTGGGAAGTGGGTGAGCATCAGTCTTAGTGACTGCATTGAGTCTCCTGTAGTCAACACAGAACCTCATCTCTCTCTTACCATCCTGGGTGTGAGGTTTTGGTACAAGGACTACTGGGATAGCCCAAGGGCTCTCTGAGGGCTCAATCACTCCTAATTCCAACATCTTTTGGACTTTTGTCCCTATGCAGTCCCTGACATGGTCAGGTTGCCTGTAGATCTTATTCTTGACAGGCAGACTGTCCCCAGTGACCACTTCATGAGTGCACCAGGGGGTCTGACTTGGAGTCAGAGAAAACATATGTCTGTAAGACTGAAGAACTTGTCTACAGTCTGCTTGCTGCTGGTCAGTGAGGCTGCCTGCCAAGGCTACTCCATCAACTGACCCATCGTCAGGGTTGTGAGAGAGCAGGTCTGGGAGAGGGTCACTCTCTTCCTCCTGTCCCTCATCTGTTGCCATGAGCAAGCCCATGTCAGCCCTATCAACATACGCCTTCAGTCTATTAACATGAAGTACCCTGTGGGGACTTCTGGGAGTGCCAAGGTCCACCAAATAGGTGACCTCTCCCTTCTTTTCCAAAATGGTATGGGGCCCACTCCATTTATCTTGGAGAGCTGCTGGGGCCACTGGCTCCAGCACCCATACCTTCTGCCCTGGCTGGTACACCACCAGTACAGCCTTTTGGTCATACCAGGATTTCTGTAATTCCTGACTTGCCTCCAGGTTTTTAGTTGCCTTCTTCATGTACTCAGCCATCCGGGAGCGGAGACCAAGTACATAGTACACAATATGCTGTTTAGGGGGTTTGAGAGGTTGCTCCCATCCCTCCTTCACTAGACAGAGTGGCCCTCTAACAGGATGGCCAAACAAAAGTTCAAAGGGGCTATAACCAACCCCCTTTTGTGGCACATCCCTGTATGCAAAGAGAAGGCAGGGCAGAAGAACATCCATTTTCGCCTAAGCGTTTCTGGGAGCCCTTTAATCATACCCTTTAAGGTCTTGTTGAGTCTCTCAACAAGACCATTGCATTGAGGATGGTAAGGAGTGATGAACCTATAGTTGACACCACACTCCTTCCACATTGCCTTGAGGTAGCTACTCATAAAGTTTGTACCTCTGTCAGACAATACCTCCTTAGGAAAACCCACCCTGGAAAAGATTCCCAGGAGGGCCCTTGCCACCACAGGTGCTGTGATGGTCCTAAGGGGAATAGCTTCTGGGTATCTGGTGGCATGATCCACTACCACCAGAATGAACCTGTGCCCAGATGCTGTTGGTGGGTCCAGGGGACCAACTATATCAATCCCCACCAGTTCAAAGAGCACCCCCACCACAGGCAATGGTATCAGGGGGGCCTTTGTGGACTTGCCTGCCTTGCCACTGGCTTGACAGGTAATGCAAGAACTGCAAAAGCTCTTACAGTCCTCACTCATCTGTGGCCAATGAAAGTGAGGGACAATTCTGTCCCAAGTCTTGTTTTGGCTTAGGTGTCCTGCTAAGGGAACATCACGGGCCAGTGTGAGTTTGAAACCCCTAAACCTCGGAGGTATGACCAACCTCCTGGCTGCACCAGGCTTGGGGTCTCGACCCTCAGAGTATAGGAGCCCATCATCCCAATAAATCTTATGGGTCCCACTAGCATTCACTGCAGCCTCAGCAGCAGCTTGCTGTCTGAGGGGTTCAAGAGTGGGGCAGCTCTGCTGCTCCAGGCTCAAGTCTGCCCTAGAAGGTCCCCCTGCCCCCAAGAACTCAACCTGATCAGGTTCCAGTTCATCTGGGGCAGTTCCTCCTTCAGGAGCTAGATCCTCTTCTGCTAAAAGAGTCTCTACAGACTGTTCCTGGGGGGAAGGCTCTGCCTTACCCCTGCTACTCCTCCTCTTGGAAGGTCCTTGGTCCATTCTTCCAGGATCCAAGGCCTGTTCAGTTCCTGTCAGCTTTGCTTTTGACCTTGTCAGGGCAAATACTTCTGCTGGTATACCCAACATTGCTGCATGGGTAGTTAGCTCCACCTCAGCCCATGCTGAGGCCTCCAAATCATTCCCTAGCAAACATTCAACAGGTATGTCTGCACTCACCACAACCTTCTTTAGGCCAGTTACCCCTCCCCAGGAGAAGTTTACAACTGCTAGAGCATGGTTAGTACTAACGTTGCTTGCATTGGCAATTTGGTAAGTTTCCCCAAGTATGATCTGGCTAGGGTCCACAAGGTCCTTAGTCACCATGGTGACACTGGCTCCTGTGTCCCTGTAAGCTAATGACTCCCTTCCATTTATTTTAGGCTGTTGCTTGTATTTGCCCAGACCACTGGGACTCACAAATAGGGACAGGTCGCCATCACAAACTAAGACAGCCTGAGTAGGAGTTCTGACTAGGCCAGAATCCTCTCCAGATCCCAGGGTCAACCCTACTTTACCCTTGTTCTGTGTACCACCACCGATAGCTGGACTAGGGGGAACAGGTGCCTTAGGGGCAGGTGTGGTACTTGTGGAGTATTTGGCCTTATTACTATCTGAAGTCCAATGGGTTTTCTGTTTACAGACTTTACACCAGGGCTTCCTTGGCTGCTTAGCCTTGTTGGACTGGGTATTATCCAATGCTGCTTTTTGGTGGCATGTTGAAGATTGCTGGTCTTTTCCCTTTTCCCCACCCTTCTCAGAGTTCTTGGCATCTTCCTTTTTAGTTGCACCCCCAAGGGCTGGACCTTCTGCTTAATCCTGCTTCTGACCCATTTGTCTGCCTTCTTTCCCAATTCTTGGGGAGAGGTCAGATCTGAGTCCACCAGGTGCTGATGTAAGAGCTGATTCTGACAATTATTAAGGATCTGCTCCCTCATTATGAGATTATACAATCCTTGGTAATCATTTACTTTACTGCCAGTTAACCAACCTTCCAGTGCCTTGGTAACACAATCCACAAAGTCTACCCAATCTTGATTCTGTGCTTTCTGGGTGTCTCTGAACTTTAGTCTAAACTGATCAGTGGTTAAGCCAAACCCATCTATCAAAGCATCTCTCAAGATATAATAATCATCTGCATCCTCTTCTCTGACAGAGAGGAGCTTGTCTCTACCTTTGTCTGCAAAGGACAGCCATAAGATTGCTGCCCACTGCTCTACTGGGACCCTCTGAACTTTACAGGCCCTCTCAAGTGCAGTGATCCATTTGTGGATATCATCCCCAGACTGATAGGGGGGCACAATCTTATGTAGGTTCCTATTGTCAGAAGCTTTCTCTCTAACTCTAGGGGTATTACTGCCACCAGGGGTCTCTAGACCCCATTTTCTTGAAGCTTTCTGAAGCTCCAGGGATTCCCTGTCCAATGCTAACTGTTCTCTCCTGAGCTGTAGCTTAGCCTGCTCAAACTGGATCAGTCTGCATTTCCTCTCTCGGGAGGATTCTCTTCTCTGAGAAGAGGCAGAGGTCCCTTTGGATCTCTCAGAATGGTTGGACCCCACTGAGGGGGATCTGTTCCTTCTGTTTGGATCCACCATTCTCCCTTTAGGGATGGAGAGAGTGCCTCTTGGGCCATCATCTCCATATTGTGAATGGTTTTGTTCATCCAGGTCAAGTTCATCTTCCTCTTCCTGGTCCTCATCAGAGTCCAACCCTGGGGTGTCCTTTTCTGGGGGATGCCCACCCAACCTGTCTACCCCATCAGACACTAAAGTCTGCTTAAAGTCTGCTATGAGCAGGATTTCCCTGAGACGTTGAGTATTGGCACCTTTGTTTGTCTTAAGTTGCCTAGTGGTGCACATCTCCCTAAGCTCAGCAAAGGAGAGATGATCATATTTGTCGACTGGGACCCTATGGGGTCCTTCCAGAGCCTTATGGGCACCTGAACTTAAAGACATTTCTAGTGTAGTGGTACTGGTGTATCTACCTACACTAGGTGTGGCCTACTGAACCCTTTCGTGAGTTGTAGTCAAGGTGTGCTAAACCCTCTACACACAACTCCTAAGTTCAGTAGAACTTATTCTATTCTAAGCTTGAATTTATATGTACCTTTAGTACCAAGTGGCTTTCACTTTAGAAATTCAATTTGTTATTGTCAGGCGTCGACGGGAATCCCAAGCAGATGAACCACGTTCCCCAGGAGCGAAGAGAAAATCCCTTCCTTTCTCAGCGATACTGCCTCCCCAGTATTTTTACTGTATACACTAGAGGAAGACAACTATCGTCAAAAAATGAAGAGACCAAGGAGGATTATATGACAGGGTCCAAGGCTGCCAGACGCAGCGGGTCCAGTTCACTAGAGGCAGTATCTATATATAATGACAAAGCAGGACATATTACATAGGAGACCAATGTTTAACTCATACACAGCACCCTACAACTTGTTCTCTTAACTAATGGGTTGTGCACTATCCCACACCTACTTTTATTCGTGTTTAGGAGCCAATCTCATTAAGGCTCCTGGAGTAGGTATGAACCCAGGTCTCTTTAGACAAAAGAAACAATCTGTTCACTTCACACGAACAAAAAAAATGTCCAGCCTGTCTTCCAGATGAGTTCTCTGTTAGGCTACTATAGGGAGAGCTGAGAGGAGGAAACAAGATCCATTTATATCTTGCAAGAAAAGTCCATCCGTCCTCACGTAGCCAAAAAATAAAGAGTTGCGAGAGGCAAAAAACAAATACAAGAACCGGCAATGCTCCGTTAATTATTAATTAACGCGTCCTCGCGCTACCAAGATGCCGGAGTATGATTAAGTGCTGACAGCTGGGACCCAAGAATCAGCGCGTACTCACGTAGATCAAGGACATTTTTGCAATTCAAACCAAAAGAAACATACGGATGCCTCCGTGGGGGGAATATCAACGCGTATAGCGTGATGCGGCTGCTTGGCTCGCTCCCAAACAGATAGGAGGTGTGTATGATGATCTGCTACAGCTGGTGTGTTTTCAACAGAAGGGGATAACTGCAAAGGAAGGAACTTGGGGTGATATCCAGTGGTAAAGAAAAAGGGCGAAATCTTGGAAGCCGAGTGTGTAGTGTTATTGTAAGCAAATTCGGCCAAAGGTAAGGCTTGTACCCAATCGCCTGTGACAGTGCTAAGTAAACATCTCAGGAACTGTTCGAGTGTTTGATTCGTTCTCTCAGTTTGGCCGTCTGTTTGTGGATGATATGCTGTTGAGAGACGGTGGTCTATGTGGAGGGCTTTACATAATCCTTGCCAGAACTTGGATATAAATTGGGGGCCCCTATCGGATACAATCACAGAGGGCAACCCATGAAGACAAACAACATGGTGTATAAATGCATCAGTGAGTTCTATGGCAGAGGGCAATTTTTTGAGGGGAACAAAATGAGCCATTTTGGACAACATATCCACCACCACCAAGATAGCGGTATATCCTCTTGTCTTTGGTAGATCAGTTATGAAATCCATGCTGATGAATGACCAGGGGCAGTCAGGGACAGATAGAGGTTGCAAAAGCCCCCAAAGGAGCACAATGTGTGGTTTTCCGTCAGGCACAAGTGGGACAGGCCTTGACGTAGTCAGCTATGTCTTGGGTCATGCCTTTCCACCAGAATCCATCGCTGACACGTCTGTATAGTCTTTGCTATTCCAGGGTGTCCAGCCAATGGCAAGGAATGACACCATTTCATAATCACGGTCTGAGTTTCTTTTGTGGGAAGGAACAATCGGTTGTCATGAAAGAAAAGATTGTTGGCTATGGTATTATGAACGTCTGATAGCCAGTCTTCCTGATCTAGAGAGGCAAAGGCTTGTTCTAAGTAAGGAAAAAAGGTGTCTGAGTCCATATTACTCCCTTCGCCTACAGCGATGATTTTATGTTCAGGAATAATAGGTACAGGTGCCTCCACAGAGCTTCTATTTTCTTTGCCCAAACGAGAGAAGGCATCTGCTTTTCCTTGTTTTACTCCAGGGCGAAAATGGATCACAAAATCAAATTCACAAAAAAAGGCTACCCATCTCATCTGTCTAGGAGTGAGAGCTTTGGCTGTTCTGAAATACTGTAGATTCCGATGGTCGGAATAAATGACGATTACATGTGGTGACCCTAACAGATAATGACGCCATTCCTGAAAGGCCATTTTAATGGACAAGAGTTCCCTTTCCCCAACGGTGTAGTTTTGTTCAGCCTGGGACAAGGTCTTCGAAAAGTAGGCTACGGGGTGAAGAGTTCCGGTGTTAGGGTCTCTTTGTGATAATACCCCACCTACTGCGTATTGGGAGGCGTCCGCTTCGACATAATAAGGCTGTGTGTCATCTGCATGTCGAATAATGGGAGCAGATGTAAAGCTGTCCTTTAATGCGTGAAAAGCTTTTTCAGCAGAGTGATTCCACTCGAACTCTACTCCTTTTTTCAGAATTTTAGTGATTGGAGTGATGAGTTCAGAAAAATGACTAATAAACCTCCTGTAGAAGTTGGCGAATCCTAAAAATGATTGGACCTCTCTTACTGTGGTAGGGCTCGCCCAGTTGGTAATGGCAGACACTTTGGCCGGATCCATGTGTATCCCTTCTGGTGAGATGACAAACCCCAGAAAAGCTACTTTGCGGGTATGGAAAAGACATTTGTCCAGTTTGGCAAAGAGATGGTTCTCTTGTAACCGACGCAATATCAAGCTAACATGTTCCACATGTTCTTTCTCGTTCTGGGAATAAATCAATATATCGTCTATATAAACAATGACGAAGATATCTAAATACTCTCTCAGAATCTCATTTATAAAAAACTGAAAGGCCGCCGGAGCGTTACACAATCCGAACGGCATAACGCAATACTCGTAGAGGCCAAACTTGGTACGGAAAGCCGTCTTCCACTCATCTCCCTCTCTGACTCGAATCAAATGATAGGCCCCTCTCAGATCCAGTTTAGTAAAAATGGTGGCTTTTCTGACCTGGTCCAAGAGATTGGAGATGAGTGGAAGAGGGTATTTATTTTTTACGGTGACCTTGTTTAGGGCTCTATAATCCAGGCATGCTCTTAGGCCTCCTTCCCTCTTGGGTATAAAAATATAGGGGAGGAAACAGGGGATGTCGAGTGTCTTATGATCCCCTTTTTTAACATATCTTGCAGGTATTCCGACAAATACTTAGTCTCTGGTTCCGTAAGGGAATACACTCTACTGACAGGTAGATCCGAACCGGGCACCAAATCTATCCTGCAGTCATAAGACCTATGGGGTGGCAGGGCTATGGCATTGACTTCGTCAAAGACATCAGCAAACTGTTGATATTCCTCAGGGAGCGGAGAACTGTCAGTCGTTGAGAGGGCACAATACACAGGAGAATGCAAGGGAGTGATTTCTCGGTAGCAATGATTTATACAATAAGGAGAGCGTAAAGTCACCGTCCTAGAGACCCAATCTATTTGAGGGTTATGTTTTTGGAGCCAGGGAACTCCTAGTATGGCCACAAAATTAGGGGTATCAATCAGGTCAAAAACAATAACCTCGGAAGGACCGTTATCACACAACATTATTATGTCAGGGGTTTGGTACTTTATCATGCCAGAAGACAGCTCAGACCCATCAACTGCCCTTACTTTTTCGGGATGCTGTTTCTGAACAAATTGTAATCCCAATGCTCTAGCAACTGCTATGTCTAAGAAATTTCCAGTGGCTCCGGAATCTAGTAAAATGGCCAAGGTTTTTCTCATCTGAGATGGCAGAAGGAACACCACATTGATGGAAAAATGTTTTGGTATCGGAACCACCGTAGTGGCCAGCTTGTGGGAGGTCTGAGAAACGAGAAGACTTGGAAGAGCGACCTCTGTACTCCCCAAGTTCTTTAGTTTTCCGACTGCACCGTTATACCGGTTCGACCGGTAGTAGATCTTTGGACAGTCTTGGGTTTGGAGGGGCATTCTCTAGCGAAATGTCCTCCCTTACCACAGTACAAACAGAGGTTCAATTTCCTGCGCTTCTCCCTTTCTTCCGCGGTCAGTGGACCTCTAATACCTCCGATCTGCATGGGTTCACTGATGTCCCTAGATTCTTTCTTTTCACTTCTCGTCAAAAATAATCGAGAATAGTCCCCTTTTGTCTTTTCTCCTTTTCTCTCATTTAGGCGATGATCTAACTTAACCACCAGATCCATGAACGCAGGGCAATCTTCTGGCGGGGTCAACAATCTGCGAGAGTATGTCTTTAAGTTCGTCTTTTAGACCTCTGTAAAACAAAGACGTCCTCTTATCTTCAGGCCAGTGGGTTTCTCTGACCAAACGATTAAAGGTGGTAATATAAGTCAATAGGTCTTTAGACCCTTGCTTGAGGTTCAATAATTCATTGTCACTGGCCTGCATGTAGGAATGTCTAGCAAAAATACTCCTCATCCTATCCTTGAACAACGCTAAATTGTACAAAATGGGGTCATCGTTTTCAACCAGTGGCACCTCCCACAGTGCTGCATTGCCACTCAAATAGGAAATTATAAAAGCGACTTTTGCTGCGTCATCAGGAGAAGAGGCTGCTCTACAGAGAAAGTGCAAATGGCACTGATTCATGAACACCCCATATCTGTTACTATCCCCGTTGAGTCTCTCGGGCATGGATAGAGGTGTCTGAGGAGGGGTGACCACTGTGACAGGAGAGGGGGTAGATTCTATGGGCATGGAAGTGGAGGCGGGGGCGGGAACTTGAAAATGTGCAGGTAGTATGTAGCTACGTTTATGTTTATGGATGGTTTCTGTAGCCCTAACCTCCTCTTGTTTTTGCATCTTCAACACGCTTTTTTCGGAGAGAAGGCGCTGGTTTTCGCCTTTCACCAGCTTAAGCTCCGTTTGAAGGTTGACTACAGCAGCCGCTAACTCTCTCATGGTGCTTTCTGTAGTCTCGGCAGGCATAGCCTCATCCATTATAACTGTAACGGAAAGCAGGCTATAGTCTTCGCTCGGGGGGAATGAATATGCGTTGGCTTGGCTTTCTGTCAGGCGTCGGCGGGAATCCCAAGCAGGAGTACCACGTTCCCCAGGAGCGAAGAGAAAATCCCTTCCTTTCTTAGCGATACTGCCTCCCCAGTATTTTTACTGTATACACTAGAGGAAGACAACTATCGTCAAAATATGAAGAGACCAAGGAGGATTATATGATAGGGTCCAAGGCTGCCAGACGCAGCGGGTCCAGTTCACTAAAGGCAGTATCTACATATAATGACAAAGCAGGACATATTACATAGGAGACCAATGTTTAACTCATACACAGCACCCAACAACTTGTTCTCTTATCTAATGGGTTGTGCACTATCCCACACCTACCTTTATTCGTGTTTAGGAGCCAATCTCATTAAGGCTCCTAGAGTAGGTATGAACCCAGGTCTCTTTAGACAAAAGAAACAATCTGTTCACTTCACACGAACAAAAAAAATGTCCAGCCTGTCTTCCAGATGATTTCTCTGTTAGGCTACTATAGGGAGAGCTGAGAGGAGGAAACAAGATCCATTTATATCTTGCAAGAAAAGTCCATCCGTCCTCACGTAACCAAAAAATAAAGAGTTGCGAGAGGCAAAAAACAAATACAAGAAACGGCAATGCTCCATTAATTATTAATTAACGCGTCCTCGCGCTACCAAGATGCCGGAGTATGATTAAGTGCTGACAGCTGGGACCCAAGAATCAGCGCGTACTCACGTAGATCAAGGACATTTTTGCAATTCAAACCAAAAGAAACATACGGATGCCTCCGTGGGGGGAATATCAACGCATATAGCGTGATGCGGCTGCTTAGGGCACTTCGTATTACAAAGAGGGCAAAAACTGAAAGCAAAGTCTTAACTTGTTGTTGTTGCGCGTCCTCGCGCTGGAGAGGGAAAAGCCGGATTTGTAGTCCGCAACCAGTGACACACCCTGTTTGTAACGGCTGCAGGAACCCACGTCTTTCAGGAGGCCAAGAATTCAGGGGGAAGGGAAACAATCCAAAAGGAGGTAGGGGAAACCTGAATTTCCATTCAGCAAGTAGGTTGTAACCAGGAGTCTTCCAGATGACAAGGCACAGGGCAGGTTCCACAATGAAAGCCAAGCACAGAGGCAGAGTAGCGGACGGCTTAAGACCCTCCTAGTCACATGACCAGTCCCAAGGCAGTATGGGACAGCACACAACCCCCTTCACTTGCTAAGCATTGTGGGACAGGTAGTTTAAACGCTACACAGGACTTTTGGGACCTAACAGTTCTCCCCCCTAAAGGCCTCCTCACAGGTCTGGGTTTGGAAGGATGTAATGCATGAAAGCGCCTAACTAAGAAGGGCGCGTGCACGTTTTCAGCGGGTTCCCAAGTCCTAACCTCTGCGGCATATCCCACCCAGTCTATGAAATACTGTAGCCTACCTCTATGTCTCCTGGAATCAATAGTACGCTTTACTTCGTATTCCACCTCTCCTTCTACATTAATAGGAGGCAGCGGAGGCTCAGGACACGAGGGGGGGGTCGTATGGCTTTAATAGTGAGGTATGGAAAACAGGATGTATTAGCATTTCTGGGGGGAGTCTTAATTTAATGGCTACAGGATTAACCACTCGAGTGATGGTAAAGGGGCCTAGGTATCTGTGTTGTAATTTCCGAGGGCCGTCCAACTTGAGATTTTTGGACGCTAACCAAACCTGATCTCCTACCTTGTACTCAGGAGCAGGGCGTCTGTGCTTGTCGGCATGGAATTTCATGGTCTCTTTAGCCTCAAGTAATTCATGTCTGGCTCGCTCCCAAACAGATAGGAGGTGTGTATGATGATCTGCTACAGCTGGTGTGTTTTCAACAGAAGGGGATAACTGCAAAGGAAGGAACTTGGGGTGATATTCAGTGGTAAAGAAAAAGGGCGAAATCTTGGAAGCCGAGTGTGTAGTGTTATTGTAAGCAAATTCGGCCAAAGGTAAGGCTTGTACCCAATCGCCTGTGACAGTGCTAAGTAAACATCTCAGGAACTGTTCGAGTGTTTGATTCGTTCTCTCAGTTTGGCCGTCTGTTTGTGGATGATATGCTGTAGAGAGACGGTGGTCTATGTGGAGGGCTTTACATAATCCTTGCCAGAACTTGGATATAAATTGGGGGCCCCTATCGGATACGATCACAGAGGGCAACCCATGAAGACGAACAACATGTTGTATAAACGCATCAGTGAGTTCTATGGCCGAGGGCAATTTTTGGAGGGGAACAAAATGAGCCATTTTGGACAACATATCCACCGCCACCAAGATAGCGGTATATCCTCTTGTCTTTGGTAGATCAGTTATGAAATCCATGCTGATGGATGACCAGGGGCTGTCGGGCACAGATAGAGGCTGCAAAAGCCCCTAAAGGAGCACAATGTGTGGTTTTCTGTCAGGCACAAGTGGGACAGGCCTTGACGTAGTCAGATATGTCTTGGGTCATGCCTTTCCACCAGAACCATCGCTGACACGTCTGTATAGTCTTTGCTATTCAAGGGTGTCCAGCCAATGGCAAGGAATGACACCATTTCATAATCACGGTCTGAGTTTCTTTTGTGGGAAGGAACAATCGGTTGTCATGAAAGAAAAGATTGTTGGCTATGGTATTATGAACGTCTGATAGCCAGTCTTCCTGATCTAGAGAGGCAAAGGCTTGTTCTAAGTGAGGAAAAAAGGTGTCTGAGTCCATATTACTCCCTTCGCATACTACAGCGATGATTTTATGTTCAGGAATAATAGGTACAGGTGCCTCCACAGAGCTTCTATTTTCTTTGCCCAAACGAGAGAAGGCATCTGCTTTTCCTTGTTTTACTCCAGGGCGAAAATGGATCACAAAATCATATTCACAAAAAAAGGCTACCCATCTCATCTGTCTAGGAGTGAGAGCTTTGGCTGTTCTGAAATACTGTAGATTCCGATGGTCGGAATAAATGACGATTACATGTGGTGACCCTAACAGATAATGACGCCATTACTGAAAGGCCATTTTAATGGACAAGAGTTCCCTTTCCCCAACGGTGTAGTTTTGTTCAGCCTGGGACAAGATCTTCGAAAAGTAGGCCACGGGGTGAAGAGTTCCGGTGTTAGGGTCTCTTTGTGATAATACCCCACCTACTGCGTATTGGGAGGCGTCTGCTTCGACATAATAAGGCTGTGTGTCATCTGCATGTCGAATAATGGGAGCAGATGTAAAGCTGTCCTTTAATGCGTGAAAAGCTTTTTCAGCAGAGTGATTCCACTCGAACTCTACTCCTTTTTTCAGAAGTTTAGTGATTGGAGTGATGAGTTCAGAAAAATGACTAATAAACCTCCTGTAGAAGTTGGCGAATCCTAAAAATGATTGGACCTCTCTTACTGTGGTAGGGCTCGCCCAGTTGGTAATGGCAGACACTTTGGCCGGATCCATGTGTATCCCTTCTGGTGAGATGACAAACCCCAGAAAAGCTACTTTGCGGGTATGGAAAAGACATTTGTCCAGTTTGGCAAAGAGATGGTTCTCTTGTAACCGACGCAATATCAAGCTAACATGTTCC
Organism: Triturus cristatus; assembly: GCF_964204655.1. NCBI lineage: Eukaryota > Metazoa > Chordata > Amphibia > Caudata > Salamandridae > Triturus > Triturus cristatus. Next base: position 821,739,566 of record NC_140593.1, read on the forward strand.
ACATGTTCTTTCTCGTTCTGGGAATAAATCAATATATCGTCTATATAAACAATGACGAAGATATCTAAATACTCTCTCAGAATCTCATTTATAAAAAACTGAAAGGCCGCCGGAGCGTTACACAATCCGAACGGCATAACGCAATACTCGTAGAGGCCAAACTTGGTACGGAAAGCCGTCTTCCACTCATCTCCCTCTCTGACTCAAATCAAATGATAGGCCCCTCTCAGATCCAGTTTAGTAAAAATGGTGGCTTTTCTGACCTGGTCCAAGAGATTGGAGATGAGTGGAGGAGGGTATTTATTTTTTACGGTGACCTTGTTTAGGGCTCTATAATCCAGGCATGCTCTTAGGCCTCCTTCCCTCTTGGGTATAAAAATATAGGGGAGGAAACAGGGGATGTCGAGTGTCTTATGAACCCCTTTTTTAACATATCTTGCAGGTATTCCGACAAATACTTAGTCTCTGGTTCCGTAAGGGAATACACTCTACTGACAGGTAGATCCGAACCGGGCACCAAATCTATCCTGCAGTCATAAGACCTATGGGGTGGCAGGGCTATGGCCTTGACTTCGTCAAAGACATCAGCAAACTGTTGATATTCCTCAGGGAGCGGAGAACTGTCAGTCGTTGAGAGGGAACAATACACAGGAGAATGCAAGGGAGTGATTTCTCGGTAGCAATGATTTATACAATAAGGAGAGCGTAAAGTCACCGTCCTAGAGACCCAATCTATTTGAGGGTTATGTTTCTGGAGCCAGGGAACTCCTAGTATGGCCCCAAAATTAGGGGTATCAATCAGGTCAAAAACAATAACCTCGGAATGACCGTTATCACACAACATTATTATGTCAGGGGTTTGGTACTTTATCATGCCAGAAGACAGCTCAGACCCATCAACTGCCCTTACTTTTTCGGGATGCTGTTTCTGAACAAATTGTAATCCCAATGCTCTAGCAACTGCTATGTCTAAGAAATTTCCGGTGGCTCCGGAATCTAGTAAAATGGCCAAGGTTTTTCTCGTCTGAGATGGCAGAAGGAACACCACATTGATGGAAAAATGTTTTGGTATCGGAACCACCGTAGTGGCTAGCTTGTGGGAGGTCTGAGAAACGAGAAGACTTGGAAGAGCGACCTCTGTACTCCCCAAGTTCTTTAGTTTTCCGACTGCACCGTTATACTGGTTCGACCGGTAGTAGATCTTTGGACAGTCTTGGGTTTGGAGGGGCATTCTCTAGCGAAATGTCCTCCCTTACCACAGTACAAACAGAGGTTCAATTTCCTGCGCTTCTCCCTTTCTTCCGCGGTCAGTGGACCTCTAATACCTCCGATCTGCATGGGTTCACTGATGTCCCTAGATTCTTTCTTTTCACTTCTCGTCAAAAATAATCGAGAATAGTCCCCTTTTATCTTTTCTCCTTTTCTCTCATTTAGGCGATGATCTAACTTAACCACCAGATCCATGAACGCAGAGCAATCTTCCGGGGGGTCAACAATCTGCGAGAGTATGTCTTTAAGTTCGTCTTTTAGACCTCTGTAAAACAAAGAAGTCCTCTTATCTTCAGGCCAGTGGGTTTCTGTGACCAAACGATTAAAGGTGGTAATATAAGTCAATAGGTCTTTAGACCCTTGCTTGAGGTTCAATAATTCATTGTCACTGGCCTGCATGTAGGAATGTCTAGCAAAAATACTCCTCATCCTATCCTTGAACAACGCTAAATTGTACAAAATGGGGTCATCGTTTTCAACCAGTGGCACCTCCCACAGTGCTGCATTGCCACTCAAATAGGAAATTATAAAAGCGACTTTTGCTGCGTCATCAGGAGAAGAGGCTGCTCTACAGAGAAATTGCAAATGGCACTGATTCATGAACACCCCATATCTGTTACTATCCCCGTTGAGCCTCTCGGGCATGGCTAGAGGTGTCTGAGGAGGGGTGACCACTGTGACATTCACAGGAGAGGGGGTAGATTCTATGGGCACGGAAGTGGAGGCGGGGGCGGGAACTTGAAAATGTGCAGGTAGTATGTAGCTACGTTTATGTTTATGGATGGTTTCTGTAGCCCTAACCTCCTCTTGTTTTTGCATCTTCAACACGCTTTTTTCGGAGAGAAGGCGCTGGTTTTCGCCTTTCACCAGCTTAAGCTCCGTTTGAAGGTTGACTACAGCAGCCGCTAACTCTCTCATGGTACTTTCTGTAGTCTCGGCAGGCATAGCCTCATCCATTATAACTGTAACGGAAAGCGGGCTATAGTCTTCGCTCGGGGGGAATGAATATGCGTTGGCTTGGCTTTCTGTCAGGCCTCGGCGGGAATCCCAAGCAGAAGTACCACGTTCCCCAGGAGCGAAGGGAAAATCCCTTCCTTTCTCAGCGATACTGCCTCCCCAGTATTTTTACTGTATACACTAGAGGAAGACAACTATCGTCAAAAAATGAAGAGACGAAGGAGGATTATATGACAGGGTCCAAGGCAGCCAGACGCAGCGGGTCCAGTTCACATATTACATAGGAGATCAATGTTTAACTCATACACAGCACCCTACAACTTGTTCTCTTATCTAATGGGTTGTGCACTATCCCACACCTTCCTTTATTCGTGTTTAGGAGCCAATCTCATTAAGGCTGCTGGAGTAGGTATGAACCCAGGTCTCTTTAGACAAAAGAAACGACCTGTTCACTTCACATGAACAAAAAAAATGTCCAGCCTGTCTTCCAGATGATTTCTGTTAGGCTACTATAGGGAGAGCTGAGAGGAGGAAACGAGATCCATTTATATCTTGCAAGAGAAGTCCATCCGTCCTCACGTAGCCAAAAAATAAAGAGTTGCGAGAGGCAAAAAACAAATACAAGAAACGGCAAAGCTCCGATAATTAACGCGTCCTAGCGTTACCAAGATGCCGGAGTATGATTAAGTGCTCACAGCTGGGACCCAAGAATCAGCGCGTACTCGCGTAGATCAAGGACATTTTTGCAATTCAAACCAAAAGAACCATACGGATGCCTCCGTGGGGGGAATATCAACGCGTATAGCGTGATGCGGCTGCTTAGGGCACTTCGTATTACAAAGAGGGCAAAAACTGAAAGCAAAGTCTTAACTTGTTGTTGTTGCGCGTCCTCGCGCTGGAGAGGGAAAAGCCGGGTTTGTAGTCCGCAACCAGTGACACACCCTGTTTGTAACGGCTGCAGGAACCCACGTCTTTCAGGAGGCCAAGAATTCAGGGCGAAGGGAAACAATCCAAAAGGAGGTAGGGGAAACCTGAATTTCCATTCAGCAAGTAGGTTGTAACCAGGAGTCTTCCAGATAACAAGGCACAGGGCAGGTTCCACAATGAAAGCCAAGCACAGAGGCAGAGTAGCGGACGGCTTAAGACCCTCCTAGTCACATGACCAGTCCCAAGGCACTATGGGACAGCACACAACCCCCTTCACTTGCTAAGCATTGTGGGACAGGTAGTTTAAACGCTACACAGGACTTTTGGGACCTAACAGTTATCTGGTAAAACAATGGCAAGCTTGAATCCAACCGCTGCACACCAAAGTGAGAAGTTGGCCTGGCATATGCTGGTCACTAGTTATAGTGGCCACCTTGCACCAGTCCAATTCGACTCTTAAGGAGATAGGTTTAAAAGACAACCTTTAAAGAAAGCTATCCTAGTGGTAGCTGTGGAGAGCAGCCTTCAGGCTAAGTCTTGAAGGAGTGTTAAGCTTATTGTTTTACCATAGATAACCTCTTGAATGACCAAATGAAAGAGTATTCCACACAGGTATATATATAAAATATATGTATTTATTCTAAACAGAATCCCACAAGTCTCTTTATGAGGCTAGAGGTAAAGTTACAATTGAAACAAGCATTTATAGATACAATAAATAGCACTGGAATCACAGGGCCCCAGGGGGGACCAAACCATATATTAAAAAAGTGGTATAAGAACCACGACAATTCTACAGACAATACTGGCCCCTTGAGAATCCACCCCAGGTGATGCGCGTGCAGAGGAAATAGCTGCTATTGGGATCTCCATTAAAGCCATGGAGAATGTTGCGGTTTGATTTAAACAGATTAAAGACACTTCTAGCAGGAGTTCAAAGTTAAAAACTTAGAGTTAAGCTTTTGAGGAGCCCACTACCACGGGAGTACCGAGGAACCACTGTTACCTGCCCCAGGGAAGCCGGGTGCATAGTTCGTTTTCGATGTCGGGTCACGGGCTGATTGTCAGTGGGAAAATGTACAAAACTGCTGCTAGCCAAAAGCATCGATGATGCGGTGAAGAATGAAGTTGTAGATCTTGTAGAGGAGAACCTGAAAGCAGAGGGGACAGAGTCTGGGTCACGGCACAGTGACCAGGGAGCTCAAGGAAAAGAGCCCTTCAATGTCGGGTGCTTCAAGTGGAAAAGGTGTTGCTTGGATCTGCAGCCACGGGTTCCAGGAGGCTTCAAGGAAGGCCAGCTTCTGGAGGGTGACTGTTCCACAAAGGATGAGGGTCGCTGCGGTGTTAGTGTCGGATTGGATCCTCTAAGCCTTGGCAACTGCAACCCACGCAAGATAAACAAATCAGCTACTGGTGCAGACACACGAGGTCTGGGTGAGGTCTCCATCAAGAAGACTGTAGAGCAGGCCAGGAGCAACCAGGGGAATTCTTAAAAGTGAAGATTGACCTCCGCTAGGGCCCACAAGTTGAGAGACTAGGGACAGCGGGAGGCAGCAATTTGGAGTGCGTAAAAGGGTGCCCACGGGCCACCAGAGTGAGCTAGGGTGCTGATCTTTGGCACAGTTGCTGCGGAGAGGTTGGCTCAATATTGGGCCAAAGCCCAACTTCCCCACTGGTCAGGGTCATGTGCTACGCAAGAGGTGGCCGTGTCCTGGGGTATTGGGGATCTCGGCACCCACGCAGTCCACGGTGCTCAGACTTGCTGGGCACGCTCACTGGCCTCTGGGATGCTTGGAAACCCACCTCAAGGTTGAGAGGAGTCGTCGATATCCAAAGGAGCAGCGAAGTTCCAACTGGGTCACTTGCAGTGTTTCAGGTGCCTGCCAAGCAGGGGGGTAACTCCTTTACCCCAAGGGAGATTTCTTCAGTCAGCTGGGCAGCAGCTCGTCAAAGGTCCAAGATTAATCTGATTCTCTGGGGACACGTTATTCACCTTTATCCACAAGATTAGGGGAGTGTCCAGATCAGTGTCCACCAATGAGAGTTGAGGCGGGAAAGGGTGGCTACACCCTCTCCCCTTTGTGTGTTTCCCGGCTGGGCGAGGGGCAGGATGCCCCTGAACCGGTTCCAGGCGGTGTATGCAGAATGTAGGCGCTGTAGCAGCCTACCTGCAACTTTGAACGGCATCCTATGGTGCACCCACCCAGTTCCAATCCACATAGCCTGTCTGGGAGGTGCTGGCACCTCCCTGCAACAGGATCCCTATTGTCCAGCTGCCGAGGCTGGGGTTTTGCCCAGCAACAGGCAGCCAGAGTCGTGTGGGTGGCAAGTAGCATCCATTTTGTGATACGTGTGCACTTTTAAATTGGTGTCTAAATTCTGCCGCTTTTCCCATATCGCCCCTCTAGCAGGGGAGAATCATGCCCTCATGCCCATGGCTGGACAGGGGGTATGATTCCTACATGTTTGACACCAAACACAATATGGTTCTGTGTAGGTAGCCATTCTCAAGTTATCACGCTATCGCGATATACTTATAATGCAGTTAAGAGTATATGGTATGGCTACACTACAAACAACATCAAAAATACTATTAGGAAAGTAGGGTCTAAGGGAAAAATTATTTATAGACCTGCCCAAGTTCCAATCCCCACTACTTACTTAATTATACACACAAACAAGAACTGGGGGTCTAGTAACAGACAGCACAGAAGAAAAGGAGACAAGGAAGTTGGTAAATAGGATCAATCCCAAAGAGTCCTGGAGCAGTGCATGGATTACCATCAATCTCACTCATAGGATAGAGCATGGAATTGGAACATACTAGCTCTCTTGATTGTTCATATCATTTGGTCATCCAACTAATAACGGAGGTATGTCTCTTGATCATCGAGACTGCCTCACTAGTTAGAAGCTCTATTGCTCATTTGGGCTGATGGATATTGACCACACAAGAGAGTCAAGAGATTGTTATGTCCAGGATGAATAATCCTGTATCGTGCAGTGCGAAGAAAACAGTGAAAACCAAAAAAGGTTGTGTAGAGAGAAAAATCTTGAATATTCCATTCACTCCGCACACCTTAACTAAAAAAGTGTAACAAAATTATAGCAGTACTTCCTAGTGACTGCTATATGTAGGTCGACATGTTTCAGCCATCCGGGTATACTACCCACGGCTTTCTTCAGGACCTGTATCTATCTAAAACATGCTACTGCAATCAATTATCACACTGCCAATAGTGAAGCGTGACCACACAAATCCAAGAAATGTGAGTAATAAACAAGGTTGGAATTAATACAACCTCAGTAGATCCTAATCCTCTGGATCACAGGGTGCAAACGTCACCTAGAGAAATAGGACAATTATCACACAAGTTCCAACATCAAAAAATCAACTGTGCTGTCTTAAAACAGGCCCATCAGATAAGTATGCCTGCTCATTACATAAAAGCATGTACAAATTGCTTACCCAACGTGATCTGGGATTGCACCTCACCTACCCTGGAACCTGTCTCAGGTGAAGGAGGCCCCGCTCTAAATCGTGGGTGACAGGAGAAAAAAATTCCTTCAAGCCGAGAAACTCATCGGAATAGTCATAGTACAACTTGATACATATAACTCATGGTGTCAAACGCAGTACACCATCAAGCTCACTGGGGCAAACTAACTCCCCACACTAAAATAAATAGTCCAATTCAAAGCACTAAAAACACACTTGAGCCTGTAAAGTAACTGACCAATGGTCTAACTGGTCAGAACAATGATGCATTATTTTGGCATTCCACATCATTCCATTTTAAGGCACAACTGATTCGAACTAAACATAAACAATGAAGAAACAATTTCGACAAGCTTAAATGGATCGCTTTAAAGTCAGGCCGACAGAAAACAAACTGTACTCGTCACCAAGGCAGCACTTACCTGTCCGTCGTTGCCCCAAGTCTATCTGAGCAGGGTGGGAGGCAGCGACAGGACCAGGAAGTCTGCTTAAATACCGATTGCTGGCGCAGCTGAAATCAACCAGCGATTCCTCGCAGCTGAATAATATCACACGCAGCTTCGTGGCAGCGACGCTGTATGCAGATGGAGTTTAGAACTACAGGATGATATCATCCTCCGTAGCAGCGACGCTGTATGCAGATGGAGTTTAGAACTACAGGATGATGTCATCCTGCATGGGGGATGTAGTTCCGTTTGCTGCCCATAGAACACATCATGCGTTCTTTAAATACACACGTTCTTTAAATATACACCAAACACAGCCTGCTTCATACCCCGAATAGTGATCACATGTGTCTACTACTAAACAACTACCAATCCAGTAAGGCCTTAGAGGGTAGCGACTATGTACAGAAACTACAGACTGATGTCATCCAAAATGGAATCGTAGTTTCTTCGGAGTCGTAGTTGTAGTTGTAGTTGTCGGCTATTTTTGGAGGATAGGGTCTTCTTAAAAGATTGGTCCCTTATAGCGTGGCGCTGTACGCGCGACTGGCTGATTTTAATTATCAGCACAGCAAAAAGGGTTGCAGACTCTATTCTGATAGAGATACAGGTTTTAGAAGCACAAATTAAAACCACCATCACTGTTACGTTATTTAAGAAAAACTTGTAGGAATCCAACAAAAATAACAAGGAGTTTAAAGATTCCATTCTCCTTACCAAAATTGAAAAATTCAAAAAAGATCTGGCGAAATTCAAGCACGAAAAAGTCTATCCATACACTAGTGAAAATTATTCACCACCAGAATTTAGTAGCAATGGCAGGAGATATGGCTCTACTTATTCGGGCTCTAGTTCAGATGAAGTCTCTAGTGACACCGACGGATCAAATGTCCAAAAACCGCGGTTTAGAGGCAAAGGGAGATATGCCAGACCTTATAATCAAAGGGGTTATAGCACACCACAATTTCAACAGTGGTGGTTGCCTACCCCATGGGGTTTTCCACCGCAACTTTTTCAGCCACCAATGACACCTTATCAACCTGAATATGACAGCCAGTCTTTTTTAGGATATGGCCCATCAAGACCCAGAGGCAGGAGAAGAAATGCACAGGCCCAGGTACACTGGGACTTAGCCTCAGGCCCACACTCAGGCACTCGGAGCAACACGAGGAAGAACTCGGCTCCACCAGTGAACAGCACAAACCAAGCCTTGTAGTCAATTTAAGCAAGCGGACTCTGTCCAAAGATGAGGAGTCAGTTCTCAGTAGGGGTCTTGGTTTTGTTACCACCTCGGGGTGCGACCTTTTTCGGATCCAGTGCGAACTGGCACAGTTTTTCAGAAAACTAAGATTACACTATTTTTTCAAGGACAAACAATTGACGGAAACCGACGAGGGTGAACAGAATACGGGTCTTAGATTAAAATCTACGTTTAACCCCCCAGCACATCTGGTTCCACCCCAGGTATTGACCTTTGAAAGAGCAGTTTTAAGTGAGGTTACTGCTCTGCTCAAACAAAAGCACAACAGGTTTATCAACTTACCACGGTGTGAACAACAGGCGCTTATCTCTCTAGCTAAGGACAATGGTATTACTATTAAACCTGCGGATAAGGGCGGTTCCATTGTCATTTTAGATACTATCGATCACAGAGCAGAATGCCTTCGCCAGCTTGGGGATCGGAATTCTTATAGAATTCTCACACAGGATCCCACTTAAAGACTACAGAAAATAATTGGGGATTATACTGAAGAGGCACTCAGTGAAGGTTGGATAACACAGGAAGCACAGTTTTTACAGACTAAGTTCCCTGTTATTCCATACTTTTATGTTTTACCAGAGGTGCATCAGTCTCAGAGACCACCTCCTGGGAGACCAATTATCTCGGGACAAGGCTCATTATTGGAACCACTGTCCACTTTTGTGGACTATTTTTTGAGACCTATTGTCCAAGACATGCCGACGTATCTTCAGGATACGAAAGATGTCCTTCGGCTGCTCCCGCAAATTGAATTCGACTCGGAGAGAGACTTCTTAGTCTCCTTCGATGTCGAATCTTTGTATACTTCAATTCCCCAAGACGAAACTCTAGACACAGTGTCTTCTATCTTGGAGGCTACAGATTTGAAATCCATCACACCTGTACACTTTATCATGGCCCTATCCCGACTGGCGATGAAAGAAAATTTCTTTAAGTATGAGAACACCATTTACTTACAGATATCAGGGACCAGTATGGGGAGTGTTTTCGTGCCGAGCCTAGCGAATTTGTATGTCCACTCTTTTGAGCAAGAGCATGTGCTGGCCCCCACCAAACCCTTCCTTACATCAATTCGCTTATGGAAGCGGTACATTGATGATGTGCTAGTGGTATGTAGGGGTGACCAGCAGTCAATTGGCCTGTTTCATCAGTGGCTAAATACACGTAATGATTATCTGAAATTTACAGTAGAGTTGGATAAGACGCGCTTGGCATTTTTGGATTTATCCATTTTTGTAATCGCAGGGTCTTGAGAGCGAATTGTACCGAAAACCCATGGCACGAAATTCGCTATTGCGATATGAAAGCCAGCACCCCAAAGCTCTAAGGGACAATCTGCCCCATGGCCAGTTCCTTAGGGTTCGTAGGAACTGCTTCACCACTGAGGGGTTTAAAAGACACACAAGTCTTCTAACTGAACAACTGGTAGACAGACATTACCCACGTAAATTGGTCAAACGGTCACTTAAAAGAGCTTCTAATAACAACCGCGAAGCCTTGTTGGAACCACCAGCACCTAAGCCACCTCTTGAACGTTTGACGTTTGTCAATACATTCAGCACTCTATCCAATAACATCAAGAAAAGCATTAAGAAACACTGGCAGATTCTAAATAGCTGCAATGATAGGATTGCTCTGACGCTTTTTGCTTTTAAAAGATCAGGGAATTAAAAGACAGATTGATTCACACACGCCCCCAGGTTTCCTTGACTAGGTCGGTGGGTACACTATGGGACTTACCTGCAGTCACTGGACACCACCCCTGTGGGGGGTGTTCCGTCTGTCCACAAACCACCCATACTGTAACAATTGACATAGGATCTAATAGACCTTGGATCCAAACCCACTTTACGAATTGTAATAGCAGCAATTTAATTTACCTACTTACATGCCCTTGCCGTATTCGGTATGTTGGGATGACAACTCGTAAGGTGAGGGCGCGCATGCTGGAACATAAAAGCACGTTCAGGTGCAAAAAGTTGACTACTAGACTTACAAGGCATTTTGTAGAGGCTAGTCACGGTGCAGAAGATTTTCACTGGACAGTGTTGGAGAAACCGAATATACCCTCCCATATTGGTGATGTTTCTAGATATCTGTTCAGTAAGGAACAGAGATGGGCCCAAAGGCTCCAGTGAGACACTTTGGGTCTGAATGATGACATACCCTAGACCAGTCTATAGGGACCTCTCCCTCAATCCGGTATACCCTCGGTATAAGAACGAAGATGGTAATGAGGGCTGGGTTAGTTTCTTTCTGTTCAATATATGACGTTCTGTAACATAACACTCTGTCATTGGGTATGTTTTGGGAATTTCAGAGTTTTCCTGGATGCATGTGCCTCCGCTTAATGTTCTAGGGGTTTAATTAATTAATGATAGACATAATTTTTGTCTTGCTGTTACTGGTTTTTGTCTCAATATATGGACTGACCAGCTTGTAGCTCTCTGTGTCATCTGTTCAGAGTGGGAGCTACTTGAGACAATATTTAATTAGATCCTATTTTTTACCAACGAGTATGTTACTCTTGTACTGAGCATTGAGCTATTGCCCTTTGGGTTTCTCCTTGCGCTCAAAGGTAGAGTTAGATGTAATAATCTATTACCCTTTGGTTTGTTTCCGATGTCTGTTATAATTGGTCTTGCTATAAATGTCCCGACGCACGATATAGGAGCACTGTTGCCTTAAAAATAAAAAACAATGTATTCTCTTAGGTTGCTCCGCATTCCTTTGATTTGGTGTAATCGAGGATGCAACCCACTTTGTTTTGTTGTTTTGAAGCGGAATACTGTTGGTATTATGTGCGCTTTATGAAAACGAAGTAGACTGCATTATTTGTTGTGCAAATGAGACTGCAACACCTTTCGTCTTTCAATAACGAGGGACGGGTGATTCGAAAACTGAGAAACACAAAAACAAAATTTAAAAAATAAAAAAATAAAAACTACAACTACGACTCCGAAGAAACTACGATTCCATTTTGGATGACATCAGTCTGTAGTTTCTGTACATAGTCGCTACCCTCTAAGGCCTTACTGGATTGGTAGTTGTTTAGTAGTAGACACGTGTGATCACTATTCGGGGTATGATGCAGGCTGTGTCTGGTGTATATTTAAAGAACGTGTGTATTTAAAGAACGCATGATGTGTTCTAAGGGCAGCAAATGGAACTACATCCCCCATGCAGGATGACATCATCCTGTAGTTCTAAACTCCATCTGCATACAGCGTCGCTGCTACGGAGGATGACATCATCCTTTAGTTCTAAACTCCATCTGCATACAGCGTCGCTGCCACGGAGCTGCATGTTATATTTTTCAGCTGCGAGGAATCGCTGGTTGATTTCAGCTGCGCCAGCAATCGATATTTAAGCGGACTTCCTGGTCCTGTCGCTGCCTCCCACCCTGCTCAGATAGACTTGGGGCAACGACGGACAGGTAAGTGCTGCCTTGGTGACGAGTACAGTTTGTTTGCTGTCGGCCTGACTTTAAAGCGATCCATTTAAGCTTGTCTAAATTGTTTCTTCATTGTTTATGTTTAGTTCGAATCAGTTGTGCCTTAAAATGGAATGATGTGGAATGCCAAAATAATGCATCATTGTTCTGACCAGTTAGACCATTGGTCAGTTACTTTACAGGCTCAAGTGAGTTTTTTGTGCTTTGACTAGGACTATTTATTTTCGTGTGGGTAGTTAGTTTGCCCCAGTGAGCTTGATGGTGTACTGCGTTTGACACCATGAGTTATATGTATCAAGTTGTACTATGACTATTCCGATGAGTTTCTCGGCTTGAAGGAATTTTTTTCTCCTGTCACCCACGATTTAGAGCGGGGCCTCCTTCACCTGAGACAGGTTCCAGGGTAGGTGAGGTGCAATCCCAGATCACGTTGGGTAAGCAATTTGTACATGCTTTTTTGTAATGAGCAGGAATACTTATTTGATGGGCCTGTTTTAAGACAGCACAGTTGATGTTTGATGTTGGAACTTGTGTGATAATTGTCCTATTTCTCTAGGTGACGTTTGCACCCTGTGATCCAGAGAATTAGGATCTACTGAGGTTGTATTAATTCCAACCTTGTTTATTATTCACATTTCTTGGATTTGTGTGGTCACGCTTCACTATTGGCAGTGTGATAATTGATTGCAGTAGCATGTTTTAGATAGATACAGGTCCTGAAGAAAGCCGTGGGTAGTATACCCGGATGGCTGAAACATGTCGACCTACATATAGCAGTCACTAGGAAGTACTGCTATAATTTTGTTACACTTTTTTAGTCAAGGTGTGCGGAGTGAATGGAATATTCAAGATTTTTCTCTCTACACAACCTTTTTTAGTTTTCACTGTTTTCTTCGCACTGCACTATACAGGATTATTCATCCTGGACATAACAATCTCTTGACTCTCTTGTGTGGTCAATATCCATCAGCCCAAATGAGCAATAGAGCTTCTAACTAGTGAGGCAGTCTCGATGATCAAGAGACATACCTCCGTTATTAGTTGGATAACCAAATGATATGAACAATCAAGAGAGCTAGTATGTTCCAATTCCATGCTCCATCCTATGAGTGAGATTGATGGTAATCCATGCTCTGCTCCAGGACTCTTTGGGATTGATCCTATGTACCAACTTCCTTCTCTCTTTTTCTTCTGTGCTGTCTGTTACTAGACCCCCAGTTCTTGTTTGTGTGTATAATACACTACAAACAACCCAGCAATGATTTTTACGAGGGTTGCAGAGGAGCCCTACTCAGGTAGGGGTCCCCCTCACACATATCCCAGCACCCTGCCTTGTAGGATTAGCAAGGCCTGCTTGAGGGGTGACCAATGAGAATACATGTGTTGTACATAGGTGGGATACAGGGTACCTGTATCCCTGTAAGGGGGTGCAAGCACCACCTTACCCAGACTACAGTAGTGGTCTGGTGGTGTCATTTGGTATGGCTGTCCCAGGGTGGCACAATAAGTGCTGCAGCCCTGGTAGGCCTCTGAGGGACCCATGCCCTGAGTACCTAGGGTACCATCTACAAGGGCTGACAGGGTATCCTCAGTATCCAATTGGGTTGTACCTAGGGTCCTCACATCAGTTTAGAGAAGAAGCAGATAGGCTGGGGTCCTGGATAGCAGGGCCACCGCCTGGCTAGAGTCATAAAACAGTCAAAACATCAGCAAAAAGTTGGGGGCAACTATGCAGTCGATGTCACTCTCCTACAGTGGGTAAGAAAATGTCATGAAATCCATACAAGGCACACCACCCTAGACCCTCCAGGATGTCTAATTTTCAGAAATGTCTGGTTTTGATAGGCTTCCTTGGGTGTTGGCTGAGCTACCGTCCAAAATCTACAGCTACCCACATTGCAAAAAAAGGGTCAGTTATGAGTGGAAAACATTGACCTTTCCATGTTGTATTTTGGGCTTTTTCCTATTGCGATGCTAAGCCCAACCACACTAGTAGCGGACCATTTGTATTGGAATGCGACCTGATGGAACACAGCCTCCTAGGAAATTTGTTGATCTCCGCAGATACCAGAACTTTCCCTCATAGAAATGTGTGGAAATGAAAGTTTTTACCCAACGTTTGGTGTTTGCAAGGTATTCTAGGTAGGAACATCTTGATACCCACATAAGTCACACCACCCTGGACTTCGGCCGGTGTCTAATTTTCAGAAAGGTGTGGGTTTGATAAGTTTTCCTGGCTGCCAGCTGTGCTAGAGGCCAATATCTACAGATACTCAAATTGCTAAACAAGGGTCAGTTTTAATTGGAAACATGTGATGTGTCCATGTTGTATTTTGTGCCCTTTCCTATTGTGGGTGCTAAGTCTCCCTGCACAAGTGGGCACTGTTTTTATGATGGCGATGTGTGGAAATGCAGGGTGATAGGATATTTGTGGATTCCCACAGATTCTGGAACTTTACCTCACAGAAATGTGAGGAAAATGTGTTTTTTTAGCCAACGTTTGAGGATTGCAAGGGCTTCTGGGTAAGAAAACCTTGTGAGAGACACATATCCTGGATTCCCCTGGGTGTCTAGATTAGAAAAAAGTTTGGGTATGGTGGGTTTCCTTGCACAGGGTCTGAGATAGGGCCCTATATCCACATCTACCTGCATTGTTACAAAAATAATGTATTTGCTGGCTGAAATGTGATGACTCCTGGTCGCATTCGAAGGAGTTTTGTGTTGCCGGCACTTGGGACAGTCACACAAGTGAGGAACCATTTTTATCGGGAGACATGTGGGAAACAGAAATAGAACATTTGTTCCTACTGATTGGATTTCTTTGCATTTGTGGCTCCAAATGTAAGCTACCGTGCAGGAAAGAAGGCATTTTGCAAAACGCCCTCTGAAGCACGTGATAGCATGGGCACCCACAAATTCAGATGGATACAAATAACAACCGTTCCTAAACTGAGAACCGTGTGTACATTTCAGAAATAACATAGGTTTGTTCACACCAATTTTTCACTCTTCATATTTTAGTATATGAGTTGCTGTAGACTTAGTACACACCGAAAAATCATTGTAAGGTGCAGCTCAGTGATTGGCTGTGGCTCCTGTGTGTTTTCGGGGAACGTAAAAACTACATATATCCCCAAGAGCAGAAGGGCCTATCGCACGTAACAGTATATTGCATTTGTAAATCGGATATCGTAACAAGAAGTTACAGATAAAAAAGAAAAATCACAAATGATTTATTTTCTTGCTAATTTTCTTTTTTTTATTTCAACTGTTAGTTGTTTGGGTAAAACCTTATGTGATCTTTACAAATGATCCCTTGCTGAATTCAGTATTTTGTCGATTTTTTCAGATATGCATAGTTTTCTGGGATCACCCATGGGTTTCACACCTGTTTTTAACAGAAGCTGCCGGTAGGCTAAAAGTACAAACAATAGGAAAAACAGACTACCTCTTCGAAAACTGTCAGATTTGGTTTTTATTCAATTCTTCTAGTTCATGATGGGTGGAAAGATGCTTATCCTAGCACAAAAATCTTTTCGCTGACGCCAGTTTTAGACAAAAAAAAAACATTTCTTGTGCGGCACTTTTTCCCCTTCTCCCCAAAGTTTTGCTATATTTTGGTTCCCTCCAGAAGAATCCACAACCCCTTCATACCTTTAGGGTCTCCAGGATGATGGGGAAAGAGGACACACATTTGGCATGGATACCTTTTGTGGAAAAACGTGATGAAGGTTTAAACAAGAGGTAAAGATTATGCAGGGGGAATGGCAGTGGTGTAACACAAAATGAAGCTCCACTCATCAAAATGTGTTAAGGAGCCCCAGAGTCTCTCAAATCCCACTGGCATAGGTCCTGGGCTCAATGTGGGGTCCCTGAAGAGTTGGCGACCCCCTTAAAGTTGGCCCCCCTGCGCCTGAGGGACTGCAGGGGGCTCTGTTGTGTTCCTGGGAAACCCTATCAGTCAAGATGAGGACATGAGCTGTTGGTAAATGCTCATGGTGTGCATGGTGGTCGCATTCTGTGTGCAGAGTGCAGTGCATAACAAATGGCATAGACGGACCTGAAGATTGTGAACACCTGCATCAAAACAACTATGTTAAATCTGTTAGGAAATCTGCCTGATTTACATCACTCTTACTAAACACGACATGTATTTTAAACTCATTACATCGCTCCAAAATGTCTTGTCTCGTTTAATACAAACGCAAAAATACCAGAACAAACCCTTGCATTTTTTAACCTGCATATATGTGGAATCAAATATAGTCATTCAAGCTGATCAGAAAACTGCTCATACACAATATTTATACAGATCCAACAATAGCTGAATACAAGTAGGTAATTGGTCTTGTTTATTCGCGCCCTGCTGCTGACTAAGTCATGCAGGGAGGACCCTCGTTCCATGGAGATAAGATAAGCAGGTTGGGTGGGTGCCAGGAATGACCAACGGCCGCGGGGGTCGGTCACGTCTCCCAGCCCACCTCCTCTTTATAACCTGACCCAGCTAAGGGGGCAGCATCGACTCCTCTCCACCGACCACCTCGTGCAGACCGTGCGCCACCCCCACCGAAGCCACCAAGATGACGCTGAGTGACGCAGAGAAGGCCGCGGTGCTCTCCCTGTGGGGAAAGGTCTCTGGCGACCTCGAGACCCTGGGAGCGGAAGCGCTGGACAGGTAACGCCGAGCGCGTGACGCATGAGCGTTCTGGCTTAAAAAAAGGATGCAGGTGAAAAATGGGGCAATAGCTTGGAGTTAGGTGGATTATTGTAAATTAAAGAATGGACAGAACAGCAAGTCTTTTAATGGAAATATAGGATTTCAGGTTCTCACTATTTATAGAGCATATTTCCTCCTGAGAAATGCCTTTACACTCCCACTAAATGTATTGCAGCATCGCCGAGAAATGCAGGTACTGTCCCTTTCATATGAAAGAAGTGCAGGTACTGTCCCTTTCATATGAAAGAAGTGCAGGTACTGTCGCTTTCATATGAAAGAAGTGTAGGTACTGTCGCTTTCATATGAAAGAAGTGCAGGTACTGTCGCTTTCATATGAAAGAAGTGCAGGTACTGTCGCTTTCATATGAAAGAAGTGCAGGTACCGGACAGTATACCTGCCGGTTTAAACCACTGAGAACAGCACAGCAAACTGGCTTATACTAAACCCTCTTTTAGAGTACTGTTTGTGGACCCCGGGTTAGAATAACTAATTCAGGAAGAATTTTGTATTTCTTGCATTAATTTTACACTTTAGAACACGTAGGCCTAGATGTACAAACATTCACGCAGGACAGACACTGCTTGAAAGTCTGCAGTGCAGCAGAGTGCGAAGGGCAAAACGGCACAGAGCCCTCGTTACAAACACTCATTTTTAGTGATGCTAAGCGTTGTACCACAGCTCAGAGGCGGGCCGAGCAGTGTTTTGAGTACGATTTGGACTCGAGTGAGACTCTCCGGTGCAACTTTCTACCTGCACAGAACCGCTTGTGGGTAATTTGTGTGTAAAATTAGTGGAAATTGAACGTGTTATATGAAGGAAATCTACCCAATTTTCCTTTTGCTTATTGTTTGCACTTGCATTGTTTTGTGGCTATGTTTTTTGTGCCAAGTCAGGCTACGTTATTAGCTCTAACTTTGCCAGGAGTTCCTGAGGTGGTTGCGCTGTTCTACTCGTGTTAAAAGCGCGTAAACACATTAACAGGCATTACCGCCACTCATTAATTTAGAGAAAGTCGAATTGTGCAGGTTGATGGCACCGTTTGTAATCCCCTCAGGACATGTAAAACGACCCAGAATGCAGTTTGTTTTACCAGAGATAATGTCTTCAATCCAACCTTGGCTATCATTTGTAGAATGAGCAACGTGGGTCTATACGTTTT
The DNA here is from genome assembly GCF_964204655.1 of Triturus cristatus. Taxonomy (NCBI): domain Eukaryota; kingdom Metazoa; phylum Chordata; class Amphibia; order Caudata; family Salamandridae; genus Triturus; species Triturus cristatus. The sequence goes on from NC_140593.1 coordinate 821,757,256, forward strand.
GAGCTCGTATAAAGGTTACATTTCAGCAGGGCTTTAAGTGGGCTGGGTCCTGCCGGTGCTCAGCACCGGCAGTTCTAAAAAGCAGGTACCGTAACGGGCCCCTATCGGGCTCTACTTTTTGCCATTCATTAAATTAGAGAAAGTCGAATTGTGCCGGTTGATGGCACCGTTTGTAATCCCTCAGGACATGTAAAACGACCCAGAATGCAGTTTGTTTTATCAGAGATAATGTCTTCAATCCAGCCTTGGCTATCATTTGTAGAATGAGCAACTTGGGTTTATACGTTTTGAGCTCGTATAAAGGTTACATTTCTGCAGGGCTTTAAGTGGGCTGGGTCCTGCCGGTGCTCAGCACCGGCAGTTCTAAAAAGCAGGTACCGTAACGGGCCCCTATCGGGCTCTAATTTTTGTACTCACTGTCGGTGAAAAAAACTCTGCAGCAGTACCACCCTTCAATGGCAAGATGTAACTTCAAAGAGACTGGTTATAGACCTTTCACAGTCTCATCATTTTAGAACTGCAGCATTTTCAATATCCTATACAACGAAGCCCTAGTTGTTGCTTTTTTTTTAATCTTATGCAACTAACAGTCATTGACAAAGCCTATAGTCCTGGCTTGTTGTAGGTGTAATGTTACTTGTTCTATTATATACCTGGATGCAATGACAGAAACAGCCAAAACCAGGCAGGCGGTACACTCTGCTAAACACAGATTGTTAGTTTATGTGTTTTTAAGCCTCGTCCTTAATTACAGTGGCCACGCCCCTTTGAGTGACCCCCCCATTTTTTTCATCCCACTTAAAACACTGCGTTTCAGTATCAATAAAAATAGGGAGTGCAATCTCTTTCCACGACCTCCCATCGGATGCACGCATGGGATGTGAGCTGCAGCATTCAAGTTAAAATGAGCTGCTAGCCGTATGCAATTTCAAATAAAGTGTTTCTTTTTGTATTTCAGGCTTTTCAAAAGCTTCGGCCAGACCAAGACTTATTTCCGCCATTTTGACATCAGCTCCGGATCTGCTGATCTGCGCAGTCACGGCGCCAAGGTGCTGGGCGCCCTCGGAGAAGCGGCTAAAAACCTGGACAACCTCGACCAGGCGCTTTCCAAACTGAGTGACCTGCACGCCTACAACCTCAGAGTGGACCCCGGGAACTTCAAGGTGAGGAAACACTCCAAACATAGGCACTTTACTAGTGCTCGTCTTCCGTGGTCAAATGCTGCAATGCGCGTCTTTCTGTTTATCAGAATTTCAAAGCAGTGACAAACATAACAGCTCTTTCATGTTTTTGCACGTCACATCTCTTGGTAGCAGTGATCTTTAGAGATTGTTGAATTAAAAAAATACAATAAAAAATGGAGACGCTACTTCATGTTTGGAACTTAAACAAACCCCTTCAGAGGCCTTGGATCTTGACCTTAAAACATTTGGTGCATTAGTTTCTATTTAGGGCTCTCATTTTGAGAAGGGCTGGAAGTGGTAGACATTTTATTAAATGTGCAGTAGGTGTATATCAACACACTTGGCACAATTTTGGTTTTCAAAGTCTTGTGCCACTGCAATAAAAAAAATCTCCCATCCATGGTATTCACTGCAATTCAGGAGTGAACTTTGTTGATATCCGGAATTCTGTACTATTAATTCAATTATTGATAAGCAAAAATCTTTTTTAAAACGTGTATTTGCTACACTACCGGTATCTTTGCCACTTTCAATATGTTGTTTCACACTCAATAATATATTTGCTTTAATAAATAAACATTACCCATATATTTATTAAAGGGTAATTTAACGGGCTCCTTTGGCTAAACTTTGAGTAAGGCGTACCACCTTTGTTTTTACCATATGGCACTTCTTGCCCATTGCTCCCCAAAAAACTTCATTGAGAGACAATTAAAAAAAAGTTAAGCAGATGAACAATGGCTGCAATATAAAAATTCCAATTGACCAGTTACAATTCATTTTCACTGGATCCATATGTGACATATCCCTCCATAAGTATTAAACTATGCACTTTCATGTATCCAGGAGCCAGAACCAGGCAGATCCGACCAGTGAAATAAATGTACTAATTGATCCCGACAGACATTACTGGGCACTAATAGCCAGTTCACAAATGTAAATGGAACTAACTTGAAAGTTCTCTCTAGAAGTCCAGTAGACATCTGAAAACCCATGTACCAGCTGCTTGCTCTAGTAGAGACAATTTCTACCAAGACAGTGCTTTTTGGTTACCACTCGCTGTTGTTCTTTTGTGCATGGTGATCTAAATTTATATTATTACTTGGCTTGAAGATCATATTCATCTACATATATTTCCTGGATTTAAAGACCTAGTGCCAGAAAGACAGAGTCAAGAAAATATCCACCCCACTGTTTCACACACTCCATCAACCGAGCTGCTCCTTCAAAGTCTCCACAAGTGTACTCTCCCTAACTGAGGCATGTACGGGAGCACATCTTGGCCAAGATCAAACACCGTGCGAAAGGGAACCAGGAGTAGCATGCCTGAACTTCATTCCCCAATCCACAGGGACATATTGGCTTATTGTTCTTTCACATGTAGGTGTGATTTATTAATCAAAACTCAGGAGTCAATCAGGATCAAGATAGAAAGTCAGAAGTAAGCCACACCCGCTCACTGAAACATCTTAACTGAGCCACAGAGATTTCGCTGGCAAAGTGTCGCAAGCCGTATTCAACAGGATGAACTTTTCACTCTTCTGAAGCACTTAGGAACCATTTAACTCACGTCTTCTCATGGTTTGATTTCAAAACAAGAGCTGCTGTTCCTCTCAGGATGGTACCACTGATGCCGCAAGAGCTTCTGCAACAGTGGCAGGTGCCCTCCTGATTATGGAAAGAATGAGTGTTTAAATGTGGTCTGCTAACTGGTTTTGATGGTTGGGTACTTGGCAATGTTGACTTTTTTTTTACATAATGTAAGATAGATCCAATGAGACATTGGAGACCATTCAGAAAATGAGCACCTGACAGACCAGTGGCGGGATCATGGGCACAAGAACATACAGACTTCGAAGGCAGGAGTGTGTAGCTGTCCTTGAAAGAAATGACATTGTTTGTGGTGCACACACTATTGTGCTAACTCATACTGTATGTGCAACAGTTCAGCACAGTATGAAGTTGGTAGCTATCGCTGTAGATTTCCAAATGATGCTACTTGTAGCTCATGCACTAACTCTGAGAGTTTCAGAGAGATATCAAGCTATTCTATGTGCGATAGACAGCACGTTACATTAAAAAAACAGGCGCACAGCACATAATGAGGCCCATGGAGAGATCTATGGCAATCTAGACTTCTGTATCACTGGCCTGCATAAGATTCGCAAATTTGTGGAACTTTTTTCACACTTACACCCATTATCATGACACAGCCAAGGATTACCCCAGTGGTATAGAATACCTGAGATAGTTAGGTGCCAGGAAAATATTGTATATGTAGCACACTATCATTTGGGGAACAGAACCTTTAGCACTTGGTAGGCATTTGAGAAGAAATACAGGTCTAGTTGGTGTCTTTTCCTATATAGTGTTATTTCTCCCCTCTGTCCAGACCTATAAGTACTAATGTAGGGAGGTACCTTCATCTATTATGATAGGTACCAGGAACTGCCATCTTATACTGTGCTCTTGGTCTATCAACAGGCATACCTTGCCTCTAATTCTGGTGTTCCATTGTCACAATAAATGTGATCAATGCAAATCTTTCATTGTTTTACCTGAAATAAAGCAACAACAACAAGATGATGGATGGAATGCTTGAAAGAGTCTCAGACCCTGGCAATCCCTTGGGGCTGCACTCTAGTCCTTAATGTTTGCCCCACCATGCAACCTCAGTGTGAATCCAGCCACATGCAAATCAGTCTTGACCCTGCTCCAATAGTAGCAGTCCAGCCCAAACTGCCTACCCAGATCCCCACCGAACCAGACCACAAGCAACCCAAGACCAGTTTCTCCCCGATCGGGGCTCCCCTTTTATTTTCTTGGAGGTATTTCATGCTCGTTAAGATTTATCTTCTAGAAAATCTGTAAGACATACTTTAGTGGGACAGACATCAATGTCAAAATATTGCTACCTGTTCATTCAATCTACAAGGATTCAGGGACGGCCACCTTTCTTAAGGATAGAAGCTTTCAATCTTTTCTCTCCCTTATCTTCCTTGTTTCAAGCTCCTCTTTATCCTAAAGGTTCAGATGAAGCCCCTCATCTTCTTGAGGGATCAAAGCATCGTCAACCACCACTACAGCCCCCCAATAGATTATATTATATATAAATGGACCATGTTGTTCTTGTTTTCAAGATACACAACGTTGACCACTGAATTTGTTCACATGTGTGTATCACTTTGATGAGAGCACAAAGCACATTTCTCATTATGCACTCACTGCGCCATCACAAAGTAAAGTGTTTTTTTTATAAAAGTTATTTATATATGATTTATTATCACTAATGTTTAAAATACCCACTTGGTTCATTTGCTTTGATTGTATTGTTTTCCACTGTGGGACCAGTGTTTCTTCTACGTGTTCTTACCCACGGTTCCCGGGATCCTCGGGTTCCCTTGTTAACTGCGGCTCTGTGTGCACTGTTACTGTGGCTATTCTGAGGCACAGCCTTGGATTGCAGCTGCTCTCCTGGGTTCCACCACTAGTGAGGTCTGGATTGCAGATCCTTTTGCTGGGTCTGTTGCTGCTGGGCTTCATGCTGTTCTTTATTCCTTCTCTTGCAGCTGCTGTCCCACTGCATTCAGGCTACACTGGCCGCCCACTTCCCTGAAGACTTCAGCCCTGAGGCCCAGGCCGCGTGGGACAAGTTCCTGGCCGCAGTGTCGGCTGTGCTGACCTCCAAGTACAGATAGACCCTGCTCTTACCTCAAGAGCGATGTATATATTATAGAGAAGTGGATGCTGCGGATGCGACAAGAACATGTGCAGATGTGGTGTGAACAGCTGATTTCCACAATTTTGTTTTATGTCACTGAGACCACAGCTGCTTTTGTAATAAAATCCATCTGTGTGAAAAATCAAATTCTGCTGTCTTGCAACTCGTGATTTTTTCTCTTAATGTGTCTTATTTTTACTACAGAATGCTCTACCCAGCCCTTCTAGTAGGTGCTGTAATGCGCAACCCTGAAATAGAAGCAAAGTCAGAAAAATATCATAACTCTAAATGAGGGCCAGGGTCTCAGCCAGCAAACGTATAAGCAGAGAGGAGGCTTGAAGATGTGGGTAATTTCCTCAGTAAAAAACAACTACAAGATGAACCTATTTAAATAAAGTTTTTCGCAACATTTCAGAGACATGCGATTATAGGGCCCATGGCAGCATATCTTCAGCTTGGGTATGTGTGCTATATAAATACATTGTTTGACTGTGTTATCAGGTAGATAGTCATGGATGACATCTATGTGGATTCAAATGAACCTCTTGACACTAACAATTGCATACAATTCATTGGCAAGCTAAATAACCTCTCCATCGGTACATGTGGTGACCTGGATTAGAAAGTGGTCATGTGACAAGTGATAGAAGGCGCAGGTAAATGGAACGATATCCATGGTGAGGTGGGTTCAGTCCAGTGGGCTACAACCATACAACAAATTCCTATAGCTCACATCCCCACATAGCACTGCTGAATAGAAAAACCCTTTAACTTCCATTGATGCACTGGGAAAAATCTTGGTTGTGTGATTCATGATTATGGAGCCCTGTTTTGGGGTCTATATTCAGGAATCATCTAAGGGATAACAGATACACCATACTGGCATGGCAGAGTTTGCCACCATTGATTAAGTTCCCTTGAAACAGCTCTCTCCTTGTATCCAGGTCCTGCTTGGGAAAAATGTATCCAACCTGAAACCAGCCCCATACGCCGTGCTCCCTTGGAATTGTGCCAAAAGGGAGGTATCATTGGAAAACTGAGAAACTCAACTTCTTAGTAGTACCCTTTCAGTGTGCCTGGCACTTCCACTAGACACCATGGATTTATTTAATGGGGTAGCTGCCCCTTGGGCAAAGGCCAGTGATCCCCCAACCCATAAGGAAATCAGTCTTTCTGACACTTTCTCTCAGGGGGCAGGGGAGTAAGTTCACTAGACACTAGGATATAATAGAAAAAGAAAATGAAGGGATAGGGGCGGCCCCTAATGGCAGGGTCATGTTGCCACCCCACAAAACTGCACAGCAGTCTTTCTGAACCCTGTTGTGTAGATTGAGGGGTTTGCCCCTAATCTGCCCACTCAGGGGACAGAAAGCTCACTAGGCACCAGGGGAAAAAAAGACAAAATAAATGAAGGGGCAGGAGGCCCACTCGCCATGCGCATGACTTTGCCCCCACCCTAAAAAGGGCACAGAAGTATTTCTGCCCCACCCCCCCCCCGGAGAAGATTTGGGACTTTGCCCTCAATGTGCCTCCTGGGGCGGGGGGCATAAAATCCACTAGAAACTAGAGAATAAAAAAAAAGGGTGAAGGCAAAGGAGATGGATGCCCCCAAGCTGCCCCCCCCCCCAGTGGACAGGAAGCCCGCTGGACACCAGGGAAAACAATAAAAGAGAAGAAAATAAAGGGTTGTGATCGGCCCGCCATGTGCAGGGACCTGTCCATCCCCAAAAAGGGCACAGCAGTCTCTCTGTCCCTTCCTGGGTGGCAGATTAAGGACTTTCCCCACAATTTGAAGCCCTCAAGGTGGCAGAATGTCAACTAGACACCAGGAAATAATACAAAGAAAACATGGGGTGGTGGCGGCCCACTGGCAGGCCATGGCCTCAACCCACAAAGGAGCACAACAGTCTTTCTGCCGCCCTGGGTGCAGAATTCGGAGGTTTGTCTCCAATCTGACTGGGGGGGGGGGGGGTGGGCAGAAATACCACTAGTATTTAACTAGTGGGATTTAATGAAAAATGCAAACAGAGGGCATCTTAGAGATGTCCCTGAAAACTAACCCACCACTAGTGTCCAGGCTGAATGGCTGCTTTCAGCTGCCACCACCAGACATGTTTCTGGACCCCTGGGCCGAGAGCCTGCTGCTCTCTGGGGCCTTAAACAATCCACACCCTGCCACGAGGTGCCAAGCCTCCTCCCCCAGGATGGGCAGGGTTCACGAAAGGGAAGCTTCAAAGGCTTGCCGCCTTTGTGAGCTTCCTCAGGCCAATTGCTGCTTTCAGCAACTGGTCCCCACTGGTTCTGACCCCCACCTTGGGCGGCAGAACCAGCGAAAAAAACAAGTGAGGAAGAGAGGTGTGCCCACCTCTGCCAACTCCACCCTTCAGGGTGGGGAGGTGAGGTGAAGCACAACTCTCAGTCCATGCCATCTTGAAGATGGGGGGACTCAGCCAACCAGGGACAGGCACATGCCCTCCTCCCACTGGAGGGTGGCTGTTGGAAACGGGTAGCGTGGTGCAGAGCGGGTGGGCCAAACTCTAGAGGAAATGTGCAAAGCATCCACGCAGTACACACAGGCGACACACAAGGCACACTACAAAAAGAGACGCTACTCAAGTTTGTGTAAGAATAACTTTTGTATTGTCAAAACACAAGGTATTATTAGCAATCTCTATACTGCGCCAACCGGCGCCAAGGCAGCATATACAGGGGGGGAATTATCTACATGGCAGGGCCAATCGGGCCCCTGCCAGAACCATTGCGAAGCACAGATAAAATGAATGTACGTGAGGAATAAAGGTACAGTCCATCGGCCTCAAACCTGCAATGAAATCATCATGGCATAACATTAAGCATTAGGCCGGAACACCTGTACTAAAACATCATGACATCACCATAAGTGTAAGTGACATGAACAACCCCTGAGGCAGAAAAGCTGTAAGGGGGAAAACATTAGGCGTCCACCTGTGGACATAAACATAACAGGCATGAAGCATTCTTCATTAGGGTAAAACGTCAGGTAACATCACATTAGGCATTAGCAGATGTAAAGACATTACTCTCGAGCCTGAACCTGTGCACATAAAAATTAGGCAGATCTCATGAGGCAGAACACTAACCATGCAGAGTAGCATTGGCATAGGCACAGATGCAACATCAGGCAGACCCTCACCCTATGCATAACAATAGGCCCAGGTCACACGGGACATAATCAATGACCCAACAGGGCAACCTGGTGATTTCTGGAACCTCATAACCTGACGTGAGGCACTCTCATGAGCGTAAAGGCATTAGCAGATGTATAAATTACAACAGGTAGTCCCTTGGGCCTAATCGCATCAGCTTAGGGCACATCCGTCTGCAGCGTAAGCAGTAGGGCGTAGGCAGCATATCCGGCATTAGGCATAGATCCCATTTAGCGTGGGGCCCTTCTTTAGGCACAACAGCACATTATGCAGTTCATCATTATGTATGAATCACAGGTGTAACTGCTGAGGAAATGACTGGTGATGAGGTGTCAGGTCCTTCAACCACCGTGCAACAACCTGGGGCAAAAACCCCTTACGCCTTGACCCGCAGTCGCTACCCTCCGGGAAACGTGGAGCACAAGATACGGACCCCTATTGACGCAGCGGTGTCCCAGGAAATAAAACCGGGCCACGGTGGAGCCCCCTTCTGGGCCCCAAAGTACCACAGTGCTCACCGGTGCAGCAGCCCGCCTCGACGGTGCCGCTGGGAAACGTCGAAGGCGCTGGGGCGGGCACCGGTAATGTGCCCCGACACCCCCCCCACCGAGTAAAACCCCAAGCCCGACTCACCAGCTCCCGGGGCAGGCTTCGGGCCTCTCTCTCAGCAGGCACGGCATGCGGGGCTCTCCTCAGCCCCGGGAGGCCCCAACCACCACAGCGCGCCTTCCTGCTTCACCCGGGACTTCGTTCTTGAGCCTGCGAGGCTCTGTGCGGGGCCGGCTTCACGCAGGGCTCTCCTCCTCTCGCGGGGAGCCCCGCCAACGTCGGCACACCACCGGACTTCACCCGAGCCCCCTCCTGGGACTCGGGACTTTCAGGCACGGCTCGCGGGGCTCTCCCTTGCTCTCGGGAGCCCCGCCGATGCCAGTTCCTCACTGGGCTTCACCCGGGCCCCCCCTTCGGGGACCCGGGACTTCGTATGGAGCCTGTAAGGCTCCGGGCGGCGCAGGCTTCCCGCGGGGCTCTCCTTCGCTCCCGGGAGAGACCAGACAATCCCTTCCTGCTTCGCCTCCGCCCACGCCAGCCAATCCGTAGGCCTTCCGGGTCGCCGCAGGCAGCGCAGCGGCTCTTCCAGGATTCGAAGTGCGGAGTGGGCTCCCGCCTTCAGTGCAAGTACACTCGCCCTCCTGGCAGCTCAAACGCGGGGTAGGCTCCCGCTAAAGGCAGCATTCACGCAGGGTGGGCTCCCGTTCCGATTTAAATAATCTGGAAGGTGCCAGGACCATGGGGTGGGCTCCCACTGGTTCCAATATGCCCCAAAGACATCGCTACTGCACGGGGGCAGCGGAATGCAGTGCCCACCAGGCACTAGGGAGCAGGCAGCTGGGATTGCAGCACTCACCAGCAGGGCACAGTCAATTCAAATGTAGCGCCCACCGAATATAGCGCTCTCCTTCTGCAGGCAGCTTGAACATAGCGCTCTCTTTTCGCCGGGACTGCAGTCAGGGTCTGTGAGAAAGTGCCATCTTTCTTGCATGGTATGCCCCCACTTTTTGCTAAATTGCTGAATGTACTTCGATTGAGTGTACCCTGGGTTCCTGCCAATCAGGTGCCCAGGGCCTATGATCCTTCCTTAAACCACACAAACTCCAAAATGGCAAACCCTAGCCACATGTCAGCCCCTAGTAAATGGTACCCTAGGTACCCAGGGCCTTGTGACCAGGGAAGGCCTCTAAGGGCTGCAGCACTCATTGTGCCACCCTCAGAGGCCCTGTACCCTTACACACACACACTGCCCTTGCAGGCTGAGTGTCTGGGTGCAGGACAAAACAAAGAGTCGACATGGCACACATCACTGTGTACCATGCCCATCACCTACACTGCCAAGGCATATGTCAGCCACCCCTCTAGCTGGGTGCATTACGCCTATGGTGTGGGCACAGGAGCAGGAGCCCTGTGCCCCTACAGTACCCGGGTCCATTCCTGGGCACTGTAAGTGCAGTGCTGTCATTTAAGAATACATGGTGCTGAGAGCTTGTCAAACACGAGCTCCACAGCACCATATTGGCAACACTGAAGCCTGGGAAGTTTGGTATCAAACTTCTCAGCACATTGAACCCACACTGATGCCAGTGTAGGATTTAATGTACTAAGCACCCCAGAGGGCATCTTAGAAGATGCCCCCTTACAGCTAACTTGCAATCCACGTCTGCTCTGAGGCTGCCCAGGCTGCCACACAGCAGACACGTTGCTGGACCCCTGGGTGGGAGAGCCCCTGCTCGCCCGGGCCTGCAACAATGCACATCCTGGGTGAGGTGAGAAATCTCCTCCCCCAGGATGAGCCAAGGGAAGCTTCAAAGGCATGCCGCCAGTTGGAGTTTCCCCAGGCCACTGCAACCCCCCACTCTGGCGGGAAGCTTGGCCGGAAACCCCATACAAGGACAGGGGATGTGCCAGCCTGCCCACCCCACCCCTCAGGTGGGGGAGGCGAGGTGAAGCACATCTCCGGGCTCTCGCCATCTTGAAGATGGGAGGCCCTACCCTATCAGGATTAGGCTACTGCCCCCCTCCCACAGGAGAGAGGCAGGATAGGGGGTGTACCCACCCCAGGAAAAGGACCCATTGGTCCCTGGCCTTCAACCACCTGTAACGCCCCTAAATCTAGTATTTAGGGGCCCCCTGAACCTTCCTTCCCCAGATTCCAGATAGAAAAACGACAAGAAGAGCAAGAAGAACAAAGACCTGCCCTGCAGCTGCTAAAAAGAGAAGAAGACACCAACTGCTTTGGCCCCAGCCCTACCGGCCTGTCGACTCTCGAACCTGCACCAGCGCGGCATCCCACGTGGCCAGCAACCTCACCAACCCCGGAGGACCTGGCTACCCTTTAGCTCTAAGCCCCTGGGACTCCCACGAGTAGAGGCTCTACTCAAGAAACCTACTTGCTATCCCTGGCACCAGCCCGGGACCGCGGACCCAACACACTCTGCACCAGCCAAGCCTGGCCAGTGCCGGAGTGGACAAAGACCCAGAGGACGACCCCACGGCGACTGTGACCCAGAGTCCGGCACCCAAGGACCCCCCTCGACATCCCGGAAGAAGCCTGCAGCCTCAGAACCAAGTGCCACCCCAGCCGCGATCAACCAGAGGGTAAGATTCCCGACGTCAAAAGGCACCCCTGCACCCGGCGCCCTGCGACCCCCTGTGCCCAATCCCGGGGTACCCACCTAACCTACAACTACCCAACTTACCTCTCGAAGTGGTGGTGGCACCTGAAACATCCTCGTCCCCGAGCCTGCAGCCTCTTTCCAAACCGGAACATTCCCATTGATTTCCATTGAGCGCCCTAAGGCTCAAAAGCACCCTGCACCCAGCCGCCCGAGTGGCCCTGGCAGTGCCCTCTCTACACTAACCTACTTCCCCACTTGCCCTGAGTAAGTGACCAGGAGCCCAGCTCCCACAGCCGCGTGGCTTGCCAGACAGCAGCCACCAACCAAGGCCCCCCTATCCCTCATAGGATAACATTGGGCCCAACTCTCTCTGCACCCGGCCGTCCTGAAACCGCTGAGGGTGAACCAACTGTACCTACCTGACACTGGGGGACCCCTGAGTCCATGCCCGGAATTTCAACACTACCAGTCGAGTACTTACCCTTAAACTGCTAACTTCATTTTCCTCATAGGGTAACATTGACTGGCTTTTTCTTCAAAAATCTTCTAAGTGTGAACTTTTCAAAACTGCAAAAATTCACCAAAAATCAGCCAAGTGACAAAAACGAATTTACTCACCTGCTCCTAGGTGAGCTCCCAGTGCTGGATCTTGGTGCCCAGCCCTGACTCTGAAAAGTGTTCACAACTATACTTACTTCTAACTCATTTTTCTCCCATAGGAAACCATTGTCTGCTTTTCTGTGAAATTTCTTCTACTTTTGCAAATTTGAAATATTCTTTTAAAATCGTACCATTTCTGCAAACGAAATTACTTACCTGCTTTTGATAAGGACCCCAGTCCTGGGTCTAGGCACCCAGTCCTGGATTACTAAAGTAACGATAAAGTACTCTACCTGCAATTTGAATTTCTTGCCATAGAGATCCATTGAATGTTTTCTGTGAAATATTTTCTAAGTGCTAACTTTTGAAATAGCTAAATATTATTTAAAAATCATTACAGTTATTAAGTCGACTTTCATCACTTGATTCTGAATACTGACCCCAGGCTGGTTCTAGGATCCAGACCTGGAATTCCAAAAGTAATCTGAAAAGTAATTTATTACAAATAACCTGAATTTACCATTGAGCTCAATGCATTGTTATGTTTAGGAAATAGGATTGTTTATTGCAACCAACTGTGACTGTTTACACAAATTTATTGCTTGAAACAAAAGTATTTATATTCAACCTCTCATTCTGAGAAAGTATATTTTTACCCCCTTTGTGGTTCTAAAAATAAAACAAGCATATATTTTATATATACAAATCATTGGCCTAGAGTTCAGTTATTGAGTGTGTGAAACCATTTGCTGACTGAGTGTGTACAATAAATGCTTTACACTGTCCTCTGGTACTGCCTTACTGCTCGACCAAGCTACCACTTTTGAGAGTAAGGTCATACCTAACTTTGACCTCTATCAGCCTCTGGGGGACTGTGGACTCTGTACACCCTGTACCTATTAGGGAACAGTATATACAGAGCCACTTTCTCACATTGGTGGATCAGCGGTGGGATACAAACTTGCATTTGTTGGACTACTTGGTTACCATCTGATCACACGACAGAACTCTTAAAAATTGCCTTTAGAATTCTGATTGGTTTTTCCAAAATTACTAAAAGTCTTGCTAGGGCCTTGCTTAAGTCCCATTAGAATTTTAGAAAAATAAAAGTCACTATAGTCAGGGTAGAGGGTTAGAACTGTCAGGTTAGAATGTCTCAAACAAACCCAGCTATTAGTGATAATAATAACATGGACCTGGTGGAGGAGCTCGACCTCACACCTTACTTACACTTGTCTTTCAAGGAATTGAGGTCCTTATGTAAACTCAAAAATTTACAAATGGTTCAGCATCCAACCAAACAAGGGCTCCAGGAGCTCCTGGCTGAGTATGCTAAAGACCACCCATCTGAACATGGTGATGGCCAGTCAGATGGGGAAAGGGAATCAGGGGAGGAGGACAGCAACCTCCCCATACTATTCCCTAGGGAGGAGATGGCACCCATACCCTCCAACTCAAGACATAGCATCTGGGCACCTAGAGACCACACAGGTGGCTCTGGTCCCAGAGACAACACTGGGGGACCCCCCAGTGAAGAGGACAGCCTTGTGAGGCTGGCCAAAAGAATAGATCTAGAGTCCAGGCTCCTGGCTCTAGAAAAGGAAAGGAGAGAGATGGGTTTAGCACCCATCAATGGTGGCAGCAATAATAAAAACAAGGATAGGGAGGAAACTTCTGACCTTAAAATCCCCAAAGGGATTGTCCCTAAATTTGAGGAAGGTGATGATATCACCAAATGGTTCACAGCCTTTGAGAGGGCTTGTGATATCAGGAAAGTAAAGAAACCTCTCTGGGGGGCACTCCTGTGGGAACTGTTCTCTGGTAACTGCAGGGACAGGCTTCTGACTCTCTCTGGGCCAGAAGCAGGATCCTATGACCTCATGAAGAAAGCTCTGATTGAGGGATTTGGATTCACCACTGAGGAGTATAGAATTAGATTCAGGGGGGCTCACAAAACCCAGACCCAGTCCTGGATTGATTTTGTAGATTTCTCAGTGAAGACACTGGATGGTTGGTTAGCTGGACATGGTGTGCAGGATTTTACTGGATTGTACAATTTATTCATGAAGGAACATATTTTGAGTAACTGCACAAATGAAAAGTTGCATCAGCATTTGGTAGACCTAGGTCTAATTTCTCCCCAAGAATTGGGAAAGAAGGCAGACCACTGGGTCAAGACTAGGGTGACCAAGACAACCACTGGGGGTGACCAAAAGAAGGTGGTCACAAAACCTCCCCAGGGGAAAGGTGGTGAGAATCCCCAAGATAAAAAGTCTGAGTCTTCCAAAGGGCCCCAAAAACCTGTTCAGGTGGGTGGGACCCAAACTACTCCCTATGTGCCCCAACCATATAGGGGGAAGAACTTTGATCCCTTAAAGGCCTGGTGTAATACCTGTAAGAAGCAGGGACACCTAACTGTATCTTGCCCCCAAAACAAAGCCCCTAAGGCACCCAGTACAGCCACTCCTGGGGCAGCAAGTATACAAATGGGATCAGAGGTGTACCCTGAGCAAATCTGGGAACACACTGAAGCAAGTTTAGTCTCCTTGGGAGAAGTGGAGTTTGCCACTGTGGCTGTGTGGCCCCCCAACTTAAAGAAATACTTACAGTACCCCTGGGTAAATGGAACTAGGGTAGAAGCTCTGAGGGATACAGGTGCCAGTGTCACTATGGTGAAAGACACACTGGTTTCCCCTGAGCAATACTTGATTGGGAAGTCTTACCCAGTCACCAACGCTGACAGTGTCACCACTAGTCATCCCATGGCCATGGTAACATTAGGCTGGGGGGGGGGGGGTTACTGGCCTGAAACAGGTAGTGGTCTCTCCAAAGTTGCCAGCTGCATGCCTGCTTGGAAATGATCTGGAAACCTCAGCCTGGGCTGAAGTTGAGTTAAAGGCCCATGCAGCCATGCTGGGCATCCCTGAATTGGTGTGTGTGCAAACCAGAGCACAGAGCAAGAGGAAGCGTGAAAAAGTAGGTTTGGAGCCTGGAATAATGGCCCAACCAACCAAGAGGAAGGGCAAGGAGACTGGGGGACCAGCTTCTGTACAGCCAAACACTCAGAACCCCTCTCCCCCTGGAGAGGATGTAGATACCCCTGAGGGAACTGAGTCCATGGAGCTTGACCCTTACCAGGTTGAACTCTTGGGCCCAGGGGGACCCTCTAGGGAAGAGCTGTGCCAGGGCCAGCGAGACTGTCCCACTCTTGAAAGCCTGAGACAACAAGCTGCTTCAGAAGCCAGGGGAGATGTCAGTGGTACCCACAGAGCTTATTGGGAAGAGGGATTACTGTATGCTGAGGCAAGAGACCCCACTCCTGGAGCCACCAGGAGGGTGGTAGTGCCACAGAAGTACAGGGAGTTCCTCCTAACTTTGGCTCATGACATCCCCCTAGCTGGACATCTGGGGCAATCCAAAACTTGGGAAAGGTTAGTGAGTCACTTTTACTGGCCCCAGATGCACCAAAAGGTGAAGGAGTTTGTCAGCTCCTGTGTTACCTGTCAGGCCAGTGGCAAGACAGGTGGCCACCCAAATGCCCCCCTCATTCCACTACCAGTGGTGGGGGTCCCCTTTGAAAGGGTAGGTGTGGACATTGTGGGTCCACTTGAACCTCCCACAGCCTCAGGGAACAAATTCATTCTAGTAGTAGTGGATCATGCTACTAGGTACCCTGAAGCAATTCCACTTAGGACTACTACAGCTCCTGCAGTAGCCAAGGCCCTCCTGGGTGTCTTCACCAGGGTGGGTTTTCCTAAGGAGGTGGTTTCAGACAGAGGTTCCAACTTCATGTCTGCTTACCTAACACACATGTGGAAAGAGTGTGGAGTGCAGTACAAGTTTACTACACCCTACCACCCACAAACCAATGGCCTTGTTGAGAGGTTCAACAAGACATTGAAAGGTATGATCATGGGACTCCCTGAGAAACTCAAAAGGAGGTGGGATGTCCTGTTACCATGCTTGCTTTTCGCTTACAGGGAAGTGCCACAGAAGGGAGTAGGTTTCTCACCCTTTGAACTTCTGTTTGGCCATCCTGTAAGGGGACCACTATGTCTTGTAAAAGAGGGCTGGGAGAGGCCTCTTCAGGAACCCAAACAAGACATAGTGGACTATGTGCTTGGCCTAAGGTCCAGAATGGCTGAGTATATGGAAAAGGCATCCAAGAACCTTGAGGCCAGCCAGGAGCTCCAGAAGCACTGGTATGACCAAAAAGCTGCACTGGTTGAATTTCAACCAGGGCAACAGGTGTGGGTTTTGGAGCCAGTGGCACCAAGGGCTCTCCAAGACAAATGGAGTGGCCCTTACCCTATCCTAGAGAGAAAGAGTGAGGTCACCTATCTAGTTGACCTGGGCACTAGCAGGACACCCAAAAGGGTCATCCATGTGAACCGCCTTAAACTCTACAATGATAGGGCTGACATCACCATGCTGATGGTGACTGATGAAGAACAGGAAGCAGAGAGTGAGCCACTCCCTGACCTCCCATCCTACAGCCCAAAAGATGGGTCAGTAGATGGTGTGATTTTCTCAGACACCCTCTCTGCCCAACAGCAGACTGACTGCAAGCAAGTCTTGCAACAATATGCTAGCCTCTTTTCCCTGACCCCTGGTCTGACAAGCTGGTGTACCCATGATGTGGACACTGGTGACAGTGCACCTGTCAAGAACAAAATCTATCGACAGTCAGATCAAGTCAAGGAAAGCATCAAAGCTGAGGTCAGCAAGATGCTGGAGTTAGGGGTCATTGAGCCTTCAGAGAGCCCCTGGGCTAGCCCAGTGGTTCTGGTCCCCAAACCTCATCAACAGGGTGAAAAGAGAGAGATGAGGTTCTGTGTGGACTATAGAGGGCTCAACTCTGTCACCAAGACAGATGCTCACCCTATCCCAAGAGCAGATGAACTGATAGACAAATTGGGGGCTGCCAAATTTCTCAGTACCTTTGACTTAACTGCAGGGTACTGGCAGATTGGCATGGCCCCAGGAGCAAAAGAAAAGACAGCATTCTCCACCCCTGATGGGCATTATCAGTTTACTGTGATGCCCTTTGGGTTAAAGAATGCCCCTGCCACCTTCCAGAGGTTGGTGAACCATGTCCTGGCTGGGTTGGAGTCCTTTAGTGCAGCTTATCTTGATGATATTGCTGTCTTTAGCTCCACCTGGCAGGATCACCTGATCCACCTTGGGAAGGTTTTAGAGGCTCTGCAGAGTGCAGGTCTCACTATCAAGGCATCCAAATGCCAGATAGGGCAGGGCACTGTGGTGTACTTGGGCCACCTTGTAGGTGGAGGCCAGGTACAGCCCTTACAACCCAAAATCCAGGCCATCATGGACTGGATAGCTCCAACAACCCAGACCCAAGTCAGGGCATTCCTTGGCTTGACTGGGTACTACAGGAGGTTTGTGAAGGGGTATGGGTCCATTGTGACCCCCTCACAGAACTCACCTCCAAGAAAATGCCCAAGAAAGTTAACTGGACAGTTAGTTGTCAAAAGGCTTTTGACACCCTAAAAGAAGCAATGTGCTCAGCACCAATTCTAAAAGCTCCAGATTATGCCAAGCAGTTCATAGTGCAGACTGATGCCTCTGAGCTAGGGATAGGAGCGGTCCTATCCCAGACCAATGATGAAGGCCAAGACCAACCTGTTGCGTTTATAAGCAGAAGACTACTCCCTAGAGAGCAGCGTTGGAGTGCCATTGAGAGGGAGGCCTTTGCTGTGGTTTGGTCCCTGAAGAAGCTGAGGCCATACTTGTTTGGCACTCACTTCCTAGTTCAAACTGACCACAGTCCTCTCAGATGGCTAATGCAGATGAAAGGGGAAAATCCAAAACTACTGAGGTGGTCCATCTCCCTACAGGGAATGGACTTTGAAGTGGAACACAGACCAGGGACTGCCCATGCCAATGCAGATGGACTTTCCAGGTTCTTCCACTTAGACAATGAAGACTCCATAGGACAAGGTTAGTCTCATCACCTTTCGTTTGGGGGGGGGGGGGTTGTGTGAGAAAGTGCCATCTTTCTTGCATGGTATGCCCCCACTTTTTGCTAAATTGCTGAATGTACTTCGATTGAGTGTACCCTGGGTTCCTGCCAATCAGGTGCCCAGGGCCTATGTTCCTTCATTAAACCACACAAACTCCAAATTGGCAAACCCTAGCCACATGTCAGCCCCTAGTAAATGGTACCCTAGGTACCCAGGGCCTTGTGACCAGGGAAGGCCTCTAAGGGCTGCAGCACTCATTGTGCCACCCTCAGAGGCCCTGTACCCTTACACACACACACTGCCCTTGCAGGCTGAGTGTCTGGGTGCAGGACAAAACAAAGAGTCGACATGGCACACATCACTGTGTACCATGCCCATCACCTACACTGCCAAGGCATATGTCAGCCACCCCTCTAGCTGGGTGCATTACGCCTATGGTGTGGGCACAGGAGCAGGAGCCCTGTGCCCCTACAGTACCCGGGTCCATTCCTGGGCACTGTAAGTGCAGTGCTGTCATTTAAGAATACATGGTGCTGAGAGCTTGTCAAACACGAGCTCCACAGCACCATATTGGCAACACTGAAGCCTGGGAAGTTTGGTATCAAACTTCTCAGCACATTGAACCCACACTGATGCCAGTGTAGGATTTAATGTACTAAGCACCCCAGAGGGCATCTTAGAAGATGCCCCCTTACAGCTAACTTGCAATCCACGTCTGCTCTGAGGCTGCCCAGGCTGCCACACAGCAGACACGTTGCTGGACCCCTGGGTGGGAGAGCCCCTGCTCGCCCGGGCCTGCAACAATGCACATCCTGGGTGAGGTGAGAAATCTCCTCCCCCAGGATGAGCCAAGGGAAGCTTCAAAGGCATGCCGCCAGTTGGAGTTTCCCCAGGCCACTGCAACCCCCCACTCTGGCGGGAAGCTTGGCCGGAAACCCCATACAAGGACAGGGGATGTGCCAGCCTGCCCACCCCACCCCTCAGGTGGGGGAGGCGAGGTGAAGCACATCTCCGGGCTCTCGCCATCTTGAAGATGGGAGGCCCTACCCTATCAGGATTAGGCTACTGCCCCCCTCCCACAGGAGAGAGGCAGGATAGGGGGTGTACCCACCCCAGGAAAAGGACCCATTGGTCCCTGGCCTTCAACCACCTGTAACGCCCCTAAATCTAGTATTTAGGGGCCCCCTGAACCTTCCTTCCCCAGATTCCAGATAGAAAAACGACAAGAAGAGCAAGAAGAACAAAGACCTGCCCTGCAGCTGCTAAAAAGAGAAGAAGACACCAACTGCTTTGGCCCCAGCCCTACCGGCCTGTCGACTCTCGAACCTGCACCAGCGCGGCATCCCACGTGGCCAGCAACCTCACCAACCCCGGAGGACCTGGCTACCCTTTAGCTCTAAGCCCCTGGGACTCCCACGAGTAGAGGCTCTACTCAAGAAACCTACTTGCTATCCCTGGCACCAGCCCGGGACCGCGGACCCAACACACTCTGCACCAGCCAAGCCTGGCCAGTGCCGGAGTGGACAAAGACCCAGAGGACGACCCCACGGCGACTGTGACCCAGAGTCCGGCACCCAAGGACCCCCCTCGACATCCCGGAAGAAGCCTGCAGCCTCAGAACCAAGTGCCACCCCAGCCGCGATCAACCAGAGGGTAAGATTCCCGACGTCAAAAGGCACCCCTGCACCTGGCGCCCTGCGACCCCCTGTGCCCAATCCCGGGGTACCCACCTAACCTACAACTACCCAACTTACCTCTCGAAGTGGTGGTGGCACCTGAAACATCCTCGTCCCCGAGCCTGCAGCCTCTTTCCAAACCGGAACATTCCCATTGATTTCCATTGAGCGCCCTAAGGCTCAAAAGCACCCTGCACCCAGCCGCCCGAGTGGCCCTGGCAGTGCCCTCTCTACACTAACCTACTTCCCCACTTGCCCTGAGTAAGTGACCAGGAGCCCAGCTCCCACAGCCGCGTGGCTTGCCAGACAGCAGCCACCAACCAAGGCCCCCCTATCCCTCATAGGATAACATTGGGCCCAACTCTCTCTGCACCCGGCCGTCCTGAAACCGCTGAGGGTGAACCAACTGTACCTACCTGACACTGGGGGACCCCTGAGTCCATGCCCGGAATTTCAACACTACCAGTCGAGTACTTACCCTTAAACCGCTAACTTCATTTTCCTCATAGGGTAACATTGACTGGCTTTTTCTTCAAAAATCTTCTAAGTGTGAACTTTTCAAAACTGCAAAAATTCACCAAAAATCAGCCAAGTGACAAAAACGAATTTACTCACCTGCTCCTAGGTGAGCTCCCAGTGCTGGATCTTGGTGCCCAGCCCTGACTCTGAAAAGTGTTCACAACTATACTTACTTCTAACTCATTTTTCTCCCATAGGAAACCATTGTCTGCTTTTCTGTGAAATTTCTTCTAAGTGTCTACTTTTGCAAATTTGAAATATTCTTTTAAAATCGTACCATTTCTGCAAACGAAATTACTTACCTGCTTTTGATAAGGACCCCAGTCCTGGGTCTAGGCACCCAGTCCTGGATTACTAAAGTAACGATAAAGTACTCTACCTGCAATTTGAATTTCTTGCCATAGAGATCCATTGAATGTTTTCTGTGAAATATTTTCTAAGTGCTAACTTTTGAAATAGCTAAATATTATTTAAAAATCATTACAGTTATTAAGTCGACTTTCATCACTTGATTCTGAATACTGACCCCAGGCTGGTTCTAGGATCCAGACCTGGAATTCCAAAAGTAATCTGAAAAGTAATTTATTACAAATAACCTGAATTTACCATTGAGCTCAATGCATTGTTATGTTTAGGAAATAGGATTGTTTATTGCAACCAACTGTGACTGTTTACACAAATTTATTGCTTGAAACAAAAGTATTTATATTCAACCTCTCATTCTGAGAAAGTATATTTTTACCCCCTTTGTGGTTCTAAAAATAAAACAAGCATATATTTTATATATACAAATCATTGGCCTAGAGTTCAGTTATTGAGTGTGTGAAACCATTTGCTGACTGAGTGTGTACAATAAATGCTTTACACTGTCCTCTGGTACTGCCTTACTGCTCGACCAAGCTACCACTTTTGAGAGTAAGGTCATACCTAACTTTGACCTCTATCAGCCTCTGGGGGACTGTGGACTCTGTACACCCTGTACCTATTAGGGAACAGTATATACAGAGCCACTTTCTCACATTGGTGGATCAGCGGTGGGATACAAACTTGCATTTGTTGGACTACTTGGTTACCATCTGATCACACGACAGAACTCTTAAAAATTGCCTTTAGAATTCTGATTGGTTTTTCCAAAATTACTAAAAGTCTTGCTAGGGCCTTGCTTAAGTCCCATTAGAATTTTAGAAAAATAAAAGTCACTATAGTCAGGGTAGAGGGTTAGAACTGTCAGGTTAGAATGTCTCAAACAAACCCAGCTATTAGTGATAATAATAACATGGACCTGGTGGAGGAGCTCGACCTCACACCTTACTTACACTTGTCTTTCAAGGAATTGAGGTCCTTATGTAAACTCAAAAATTTACAAATGGTTCAGCATCCAACCAAACAAGGGCTCCAGGAGCTCCTGGCTGAGTATGCTAAAGACCACCCATCTGAACATGGTGATGGCCAGTCAGATGGGGAAAGGGAATCAGGGGAGGAGGACAGCAACCTCCCCATACTATTCCCTAGGGAGGAGATGGCACCCATACCCTCCAACTCAAGACATAGCATCTGGGCACCTAGAGACCACACAGGTGGCTCTGGTCCCAGAGACAACACTGGGGGACCCCCCAGTGAAGAGGACAGCCTTGTGAGGCTGGCCAAAAGAATAGATCTAGAGTCCAGGCTCCTGGCTCTAGAAAAGGAAAGGAGAGAGATGGGTTTAGCACCCATCAATGGTGGCAGCAATAATAAAAACAAGGATAGGGAGGAAACTTCTGACCTTAAAATCCCCAAAGGGATTGTCCCTAAATTTGAGGAAGGTGATGATATCACCAAATGGTTCACAGCCTTTGAGAGGGCTTGTGATATCAGGAAAGTAAAGAAACCTCTCTGGGGGGCACTCCTGTGGGAACTGTTCTCTGGTAACTGCAGGGACAGGCTTCTGACTCTCTCTGGGCCAGAAGCAGGATCCTATGACCTCATGAAGAAAGCTCTGATTGAGGGATTTGGATTCACCACTGAGGAGTATAGAATTAGATTCAGGGGGGCTCACAAAACCCAGACCCAGTCCTGGATTGATTTTGTAGATTTCTCAGTGAAGACACTGGATGGTTGGTTAGCTGGACATGGTGTGCAGGATTTTACTGGATTGTACAATTTATTCATGAAGGAACATATTTTGAGTAACTGCACAAATGAAAAGTTGCATCAGCATTTGGTAGACCTAGGTCTAATTTCTCCCCAAGAATTGGGAAAGAAGGCAGACCACTGGGTCAAGACTAGGGTGACCAAGACAACCACTGGGGGTGACCAAAAGAAGGTGGTCACAAAACCTCCCCAGGGGAAAGGTGGTGAGAATCCCCAAGATAAAAAGTCTGAGTCTTCCAAAGGGCCCCAAAAACCTGTTCAGGTGGGTGGGACCCAAACTACTCCCTAGGTGCCCCAACCATATAGGGGGAAGAACTTTGATCCCTTAAAGGCCTGGTGTAATACCTGTAAGAAGCAGGGACACCTAACTGTATCTTGCCCCCAAAACAAAGCCCCTAAGGCACCCAGTACAGCCACTCCTGGGGCAGCAAGTATACAAATGGGATCAGAGGTGTACCCTGAGCAAATCTGGGAACACACTGAAGCAAGTTTAGTCTCCTTGGGAGAAGTGGAGTTTGCCACTGTGGCTGTGTGGCCCCCCAACTTAAAGAAATACTTACAGTACCCCTGGGTAAATGGAACTAGGGTAGAAGCTCTGAGGGATACAGGTGCCAGTGTCACTATGGTGAAAGACACACTGGTTTCCCCTGAGCAATACTTGATTGGGAAGTCTTACCCAGTCCCCAACGCTGACAGTGTCACCACTAGTCATCCCATGGCCATGGTAACATTAGGCTGGGGGGGGGGGTTACTGGCCTGAAACAGGTAGTGGTCTCTCCAAAGTTGCCAGCTGCATGCCTGCTTGGAAATGATCTGGAAACCTCAGCCTGGGCTGAAGTTGAGTTAAAGGCCCATGCAGCCATGCTGGGCATCCCTGAATTGGTGTGTGTGCAAACCAGAGCACAGAGCAAGAGGAAGCGTGAAAAAGTAGGTTTGGAGCCTGGAATAATGGCCCAACCAACCAAGAGGAAGGGCAAGGAGACTGGGGGACCAGCTTCTGTACAGCCAAACACTCAGAACCCCTCTCCCCCTGGAGAGGATGTAGATACCCCTGAGGGAACTGAGTCCATGGAGCTTGACCCTTACCAGGTTGAACTCTTGGGCCCAGGGGGACCCTCTAGGGAAGAGCTGTGCCAGGGCCAGCGAGACTGTCCCACTCTTGAAAGCCTGAGACAACAAGCTGCTTCAGAAGCCAGGGGAGATGTCAGTGGTACCCACAGAGCTTATTGGGAAGAGGGATTACTGTATGCTGAGGCAAGAGACCCCACTCCTGGAGCCACCAGGAGGGTGGTAGTGCCACAGAAGTACAGGGAGTTCCTCCTAACTTTGGCTCATGACATCCCCCTAGCTGGACATCTGGGGCAATCCAAAACTTGGGAAAGGTTAGTGAGTCACTTTTACTGGCCCCAGATGCACCAAAAGGTGAAGGAGTTTGTCAGCTCCTGTGTTACCTGTCAGGCCAGTGGCAAGACAGGTGGCCACCCAAATGCCCCCCTCATTCCACTACCAGTGGTGGGGGTCCCCTTTGAAAGGGTAGGTGTGGACATTGTGGGTCCACTTGAACCTCCCACAGCCTCAGGGAACAAATTCATTCTAGTAGTAGTGGATCATGCTACTAGGTACCCTGAAGCAATTCCACTTAGGACTACTACAGCTCCTGCAGTAGCCAAGGCCCTCCTGGGTGTCTTCACCAGGGTGGGTTTTCCTAAGGAGGTGGTTTCAGACAGAGGTTCCAACTTCATGTCTGCTTACCTAACACACATGTGGAAAGAGTGTGGAGTGCAGTACAAGTTTACTACACCCTACCACCCACAAACCAATGGCCTTGTTGAGAGGTTCAACAAGACATTGAAAGGTATGATCATGGGACTCCCTGAGAAACTCAAAAGGAGGTGGGATGTCCTGTTACCATGCTTGCTTTTCGCTTACAGGGAAGTGCCACAGAAGGGAGTAGGTTTCTCACCCTTTGAACTTCTGTTTGGCCATCCTGTAAGGGGACCACTATGTCTTGTAAAAGAGGGCTGGGAGAGGCCTCTTCAGGAACCCAAACAAGACATAGTGGACTATGTGCTTGGCCTAAGGTCCAGAATGGCTGAGTATATGGAAAAGGCATCCAAGAACCTTGAGGCCAGCCAGGAGCTCCAGAAGCACTGGTATGACCAAAAAGCTGCACTGGTTGAATTTCAACCAGGGCAACAGGTGTGGGTTTTGGAGCCAGTGGCACCAAGGGCTCTCCAAGACAAATGGAGTGGCCCTTACCCTATCCTAGAGAGAAAGAGTGAGGTCACCTATCTAGTTGACCTGGGCACTAGCAGGACACCCAAAAGGGTCATCCATGTGAACCGCCTTAAACTCTACAATGATAGGGCTGACATCACCATGCTGATGGTGACTGATGAAGAACAGGAAGCAGAGAGTGAGCCACTCCCTGACCTCCTATCCTACAGCCCAAAAGATGGGTCAGTAGATGGTGTGATTTTCTCAGACACCCTCTCTGCCCAACAGCAGACTGACTGCAAGCAAGTCTTGCAACAATATGCTAGCCTCTTTTCCCTGACCCCTGGTCTGACAAGCTGGTGTACCCATGATGTGGACACTGGTGACAGTGCACCTGTCAAGAACAAAATCTATCGACAGTCAGATCAAGTCAAGGAAAGCATCAAAGCTGAGGTCAGCAAGATGCTGGAGTTAGGGGTCATTGAGCCTTCAGAGAGCCCCTGGGCTAGCCCAGTGGTTCTGGTCCCCAAACCTCATCAACAGGGTGAAAAGAGAGAGATGAGGTTCTGTGTGGACTATAGAGGGCTCAACTCTGTCACCAAGACAGATGCTCACCCTATCCCAAGAGCAGATGAACTGATAGACAAATTGGGGGCTGCCAAATTTCTCAGTACCTTTGACTTAACTGCAGGGTACTGGCAGATTGGCATGGCCCCAGGAGCAAAAGAAAAGACAGCATTCTCCACCCCTGATGGGCATTATCAGTTTACTGTGATGCCCTTTGGGTTAAAGAATGCCCCTGCCACCTTCCAGAGGTTGGTGAACCATGTCCTGGCTGGGTTGGAGTCCTTTAGTGCAGCTTATCTTGATGATATTGCTGTCTTTAGCTCCACCTGGCAGGATCACCTGATCCACCTTGGGAAGGTTTTAGAGGCTCTGCAGAGTGCAGGTCTCACTATCAAGGCATCCAAATGCCAGATAGGGCAGGGCACTGTGGTGTACTTGGGCCACCTTGTAGGTGGAGGCCAGGTACAGCCCTTACAACCCAAAATCCAGGCCATCATGGACTGGATAGCTCCAACAACCCAGACCCAAGTCAGGGCATTCCTTGGCTTGACTGGGTACTACAGGAGGTTTGTGAAGGGGTATGGGTCCATTGTGACCCCCTCACAGAACTCACCTCCAAGAAAATGCCCAAGAAAGTTAACTGGACAGTTAGTTGTCAAAAGGCTTTTGACACCCTAAAAGAAGCAATGTGCTCAGCACCAATTCTAAAAGCTCCAGATTATGCCAAGCAGTTCATAGTGCAGACTGATGCCTCTGAGCTAGGGATAGGAGCGGTCCTATCCCAGACCAATGATGAAGGCCAAGACCAACCTGTTGCGTTTATAAGCAGAAGACTACTCCCTAGAGAGCAGCGTTGGAGTGCCATTGAGAGGGAGGCCTTTGCTGTGGTTTGGTCCCTGAAGAAGCTGAGGCCATACTTGTTTGGCACTCACTTCCTAGTTCAAACTGACCACAGTCCTCTCAGATGGCTAATGCAGATGAAAGGGGAAAATCCAAAACTACTGAGGTGGTCCATCTCCCTACAGGGAATGGACTTTGAAGTGGAACACAGACCAGGGACTGCCCATGCCAATGCAGATGGACTTTCCAGGTTCTTCCACTTAGACAATGAAGACTCCATAGGACAAGGTTAGTCTCATCACCTTTCGTTTGGGGGGGGGGGGTTGTGTGAGAAAGTGCCATCTTTCTTGCATGGTATGCCCCCACTTTTTGCTAAATTGCTGAATGTACTTCGATTGAGTGTACCCTGGGTTCCTGCCAATCAGGTGCCCAGGGCCTATGTTCCTTCATTAAACCACACAAACTCCAAATTGGCAAACCCTAGCCACATGTCAGCCCCTAGTAAATGGTACCCTAGGTACCCAGGGCCTTGTGACCAGGGAAGGCCTCTAAGGGCTGCAGCACTCATTGTGCCACCCTCAGAGGCCCTGTACCCTTACACACACACACTGCCCTTGCAGGCTGAGTGTCTGGGTGCAGGACAAAACAAAGAGTCGACATGGCACACATCACTGTGTACCATGCCCATCACCTACACTGCCAAGGCATATGTCAGCCACCCCTCTAGCTGGGTGCATTACGCCTATGGTGTGGGCACAGGAGCAGGAGCCCTGTGCCCCTACAGTACCCGGGTCCATTCCTGGGCACTGTAAGTGCAGTGCTGTCATTTAAGAATACATGGTGCTGAGAGCTTGTCAAACACGAGCTCCACAGCACCATATTGGCAACACTGAAGCCTGGGAAGTTTGGTATCAAACTTCTCAGCACATTGAACCCACACTGATGCCAGTGTAGGATTTAATGTACTAAGCACCCCAGAGGGCATCTTAGAAGATGCCCCCTTACAGCTAACTTGCAATCCACGTCTGCTCTGAGGCTGCCCAGGCTGCCACACAGCAGACACGTTGCTGGACCCCTGGGTGGGAGAGCCCCTGCTCGCCCGGGCCTGCAACAATGCACATCCTGGGTGAGGTGAGAAATCTCCTCCCCCAGGATGAGCCAAGGGAAGCTTCAAAGGCATGCCGCCAGTTGGAGTTTCCCCAGGCCACTGCAACCCCCCACTCTGGCGGGAAGCTTGGCCGGAAACCCCATACAAGGACAGGGGATGTGCCAGCCTGCCCACCCCACCCCTCAGGTGGGGGAGGCGAGGTGAAGCACATCTCCGGGCTCTCGCCATCTTGAAGATGGGAGGCCCTACCCTATCAGGATTAGGCTACTGCCCCCCTCCCACAGGAGAGAGGCAGGATAGGGGGTGTACCCACCCCAGGAAAAGGACCCATTGGTCCCTGGCCTTCAACCACCTGTAACGCCCCTAAATCTAGTATTTAGGGGCCCCCTGAACCTTCCTTCCCCAGATTCCAGATAGAAAAACGACAAGAAGAGCAAGAAGAACAAAGACCTGCCCTGCAGCTGCTAAAAAGAGAAGAAGACACCAACTGCTTTGGCCCCAGCCCTACCGGCCTGTCGACTCTCGAACCTGCACCAGCGCGGCATCCCACGTGGCCAGCAACCTCACCAACCCCGGAGGACCTGGCTACCCTTTAGCTCTAAGCCCCTGGGACTCCCACGAGTAGAGGCTCTACTCAAGAAACCTACTTGCTATCCCTGGCACCAGCCCGGGACCGCGGACCCAACACACTCTGCACCAGCCAAGCCTGGCCAGTGCCGGAGTGGACAAAGACCCAGAGGACGACCCCACGGCGACTGTGACCCAGAGTCCGGCACCCAAGGACCCCCCTCGACATCCCGGAAGAAGCCTGCAGCCTCAGAACCAAGTGCCACCCCAGCCGCGATCAACCAGAGGGTAAGATTCCCGACGTCAAAAGGCACCCCTGCACCCGGCGCCCTGCGACCCCCTGTGCCCAATCCCGGGGTACCCACCTAACCTACAACTACCCAACTTACCTCTCGAAGTGGTGGTGGCACCTGAAACATCCTCGTCCCCGAGCCTGCAGCCTCTTTCCAAACCGGAACATTCCCATTGATTTCCATTGAGCGCCCTAAGGCTCAAAAGCACCCTGCACCCAGCCGCCCGAGTGGCCCTGGCAGTGCCCTCTCTACACTAACCTACTTCCCCACTTGCCCTGAGTAAGTGACCAGGAGCCCAGCTCCCACAGCCGCGTGGCTTGCCAGACAGCAGCCACCAACCAAGGCCCCCCTATCCCTCATAGGATAACATTGGGCCCAACTCTCTCTGCACCCGGCCGTCCTGAAACCGCTGAGGGTGAACCAACTGTACCTACCTGACACTGGGGGACCCCTGAGTCCATGCCCGGAATTTCAACACTACCAGTCGAGTACTTACCCTTAAACCGCTAACTTCATTTTCCTCATAGGGTAACATTGACTGGCTTTTTCTTCAAAAATCTTCTAAGTGTGAACTTTTCAAAACTGCAAAAATTCACCAAAAATCAGCCAAGTGACAAAAACGAATTTACTCACCTGCTCCTAGGTGAGCTCCCAGTGCTGGATCTTGGTGCCCAGCCCTGACTCTGAAAAGTGTTCACAACTATACTTACTTCTAACTCATTTTTCTCCCATAGGAAACCATTGTCTGCTTTTCTGTGAAATTTCTTCTAAGTGTCTACTTTTGCAAATTTGAAATATTCTTTTAAAATCGTACCATTTCTGCAAACGAAATTACTTACCTGCTTTTGATAAGGACCCCAGTCCTGGGTCTAGGCACCCAGTCCTGGATTACTAAAGTAACGATAAAGTACTCTACCTGCAATTTGAATTTCTTGCCATAGAGATCCATTGAATGTTTTCTGTGAAATATTTTCTAAGTGCTAACTTTTGAAATAGCTAAATATTATTTAAAAATCATTACAGTTATTAAGTCGACTTTCATCACTTGATTCTGAATACTGACCCCAGGCTGGTTCTAGGATCCAGACCTGGAATTCCAAAAGTAATCTGAAAAGTAATTTATTACAAATAACCTGAATTTACCATTGAGCTCAATGCATTGTTATGTTTAGGAAATAGGATTGTTTATTGCAACCAACTGTGACTGTTTACACAAATTTATTGCTTGAAACAAAAGTATTTATATTCAACCTCTCATTCTGAGAAAGTATATTTTTACCCCCTTTGTGGTTCTAAAAATAAAACAAGCATATATTTTATATATACAAATCATTGGCCTAGAGTTCAGTTATTGAGTGTGTGAAACCATTTGCTGACTGAGTGTGTACAATAAATGCTTTACACTGTCCTCTGGTACTGCCTTACTGCTCGACCAAGCTACCACTTTTGAGAGTAAGGTCATACCTAACTTTGACCTCTATCAGCCTCTGGGGGACTGTGGACTCTGTACACCCTGTACCTATTAGGGAACAGTATATACAGAGCCACTTTCTCACAGGGTCCCACGAGGCGCTTGCTGGTTCCTGCGCCCTGGGCTGAGGGTCTCTCGAGGGGGGGGTTGAGTTGGTGGCTGAAGGCGGACTAATTAGTCTCTGTAGGTCGTCCCTGGGTTCTCCTCCCGCCGGGCCAGATCAGTGGGTTAGCTCAGGATCCCTCACTCAACTTAAAAGGCAGCGCCTAAGCCCTGTCACTTCCAGCGGCATAGGTCCCTGACTAGGCCCTCCCGCCTAAAACTCCTGCGGAGGTTCCTCCAGGTCAGCATCGCCCCAACTATAGTTTCCCCTCGCCCTGTGGACAGTAGGGGGGGTGTAGGTAAGCTCATGGACCAGCACACAGGCCCATGTGGCGGTAACCCCTGTCAGCAGGTCCCCTCTCTCCCAGGTCCACCCTCTGACTGAGCACATGGCAGCCCAGCTCCGCCCTTTATACGCCCCTCACCCCACCTACCAGACAGTGCCAGAAGCTTCTAGAAGTGTCTGGGGAAACTGGTTCTAACTGGCCTAGGGGGAGGGGTAGAGCATCCTGGGTGCCAGGCTTCCCTCCAAAATCTGGGGTTGCTGGGAAATAACCACTAGACTGTTAACCCAGCTCAGTCAGATGGCACAACCAAACAGCAATGGCATCCATTTTAAAAGTTACATGTTTTAAAATGGGGAAACTCAGTGTGCGTGCACCATCGCACAGCATTCAATCTTCGCATTTATTTAACATGGAGTTTCCCATCAAAGCGAAATAATTCCGGGAAAAGGGCCAAGTCCAACAGTGGCATAATACGAGGTGTACCCACCCCAGGGAAAGGACCCATTGGTCCCTGCCTTTTACTTACATGTAATGCCCCTAAATCTAGTATTTAGGGGCACCCCTGAACCTTGCTTCCTCAGATCCAGACAAGAAACAAGAAGAAAAGAAGAAGGACCGAACAGCCGTGCAGCAGCTAACAAGAGGAAGACGCCCACTGACTTGGCCCAGCCCTACCGGCCTGTCTCCCCCTCGAACCTGCTCCTGTGAAATCCCGGAGGGTCCTGCAGCCAGCAACCTCAAAAACCCCAGAGGACCTGCCTACCTTCACTTCCAAAGACTGCTTTTCCCGCGAACCCCGGGATTTGTTCAACTGCAACCTCTGGCAGCAGCCGGAAACCGCAAATCTGCCCCACTCTGCACCCGTCGTCCAAGGCCTGAGCTCGAGTGGGCAAACACCACGAGGAGGTCACCCCAGCGATTCTGAACTGAGATCCGGCGACCCCTGACCTGCCTTAAGCCTCCAGCCGACTCCTGCAGTCTAAATCAAGAAGGCCCCCCCAACCGTGACCAGGAGCTGGTAAGAAGATCCGACCCCAAAAGGCACCCCTGCACCGACGCCCCACGACCTTGTGTGCCCAATGCAATGGTGCGTAACCAACCCCTAACTTCCCAACTTACATCTCGAAGTGGTGGTCGCACCCAGCAGTCCTTCGTCTCCCTGCCTGCAGTGCTTTTGCAAACCGGAGGTTCTTCATTGGAAACAACCGGGCATCGGACCTCGAATCAGCACCCTGCACCTGGCCGCCCTAGTGCCGCTGAGGGTGCACTTTTGGTGCTAATTTGTTTCCCCATTTGCCCTGAGCTAAAGTCCAGGAGCTTTGCTCCTACAACTCAATGGCCTGTTTGCCAGCAGTAACCAACCGGAGGCCCCATCTCCCATTGGATAACATTGGGCCTCAACACTCTGCACCGGCCGCCCTAGTGCCGCTGAGGGTGTAACAAGAGTGCATCACTGACCCTGGGGGACCCCTGAGTCTAACCCCAGAACCTCAACTCCAAAGAATGATTACTTACCTAAAAACCGATAAGCATATTTTCCTCCATAGGGTAACATTGACACTTTTTCCTGAAAAAGTTTTCAAGTGTGGAGTTTTGAAATCTATAGAAATTCTTTAAAATTGTACGATTTAACAAAAACGCTTTTACTGTTTACAGGAAATGCCCCAGTGCTGCAGCCAGGCATTTAGCACTGAGGAAGAAAAGTAATTCAAAAGTAACTTACCTGCTATTTTACTGAAAATCCCATTCAAGTCTATGTACTGTATTTACAAGTGATTGCATTTCGTTGAAACAATACTGTAAGTCAAACCATAGTACATTTACAATTGCAATTGAGCTGTTTTACAATCAGCATTTACTACTGTAAAGTATGTATTGCTTACCTGTGCCAGGCTTGCTTGGTTCTAGAAATAAAATAACTAAAAGAATATTTTTTAAACAAAAACAATTGGTCTGAAGTTCAGTCTTTGAGTGTGTGAATTCATTTGCTGACTTGAGTGTGTTCAACAAATGGTTAACACTGTCCTCTGATACTGCCTTACTGCTCGACCACACTACCACAAATAGTATATACAGAGCCAGTTTCCTACAGGGTGCCTACCGTGGCTTATAGCCATACACTCAACCCAGAGGGGCAATAGTGTCTTTCTGCCCCAAGGGGGCAGATAGGAGTTTTGAACAGATTGGTGAGGATGCCCCGAATCTGCTCCCATAGGGGAGTATAAAGTGCACTAGACACCAGGGATTTTACATTTGGGCAAATATAGGAGATGTTAGACCCTCCTCACCCCAGTAGGGGAATACCTGTCTTTCTGCCCTACTGGGGACGGGGCGGTGATTTGCCAACAATTTATCCTGGGCGGCAGAAAGCCCAATGCACATCAGGGGGTTTCAATTTGTCACAGAAAAAACAATAGAATGGGGGCCGCCCACCCTGGTGTCAAGTCATACTACTCCCCAGAAGGGGCAATAGTGTCTTTCTGCCCAGTGTGGGCAGAGAGGGTGTCTGTACAGATTGGAGAGGTTGCTTTGAACCTGCCCTCCCAGGGGGGTAGAATGCTGTAAGACCTGGGGTCACCAAGCCCTAAGGGGGTAACGTGACTCGAGCGGCTGGGCACCCAAAGGCTTAAGTGTAAAGCGACCATACAACACACACATCCCCTGAAGCAGGAAACGCACACAATAATGGACGCCACACCGTAGGTTCAGTGAAAATCAAACAAGTTTATCCAAGCAGTTATATGCAAATGCAGTTCATGAGATGGCAATGGGCATTACTTGAATACATTAACAGTAGATTCACCAGCATTTCATCATGGTGCCCTAGGCAGTACCTGGATACCTCAGCGTCAGATTCACCAGCAGTTCATTATGATGCAATATGCAGTACCTGAATACATTAGCGTCAGATTCATCAGCAACTCATCATAGTTCCATTGGCAATGCCTGGCGAGCCTGGGGAAACGGTGAACACAGCGGTTAACCAGCGCGCTGCGCCCCTCCCATCACTAGCGTTTCAATCTGCCGTGGGTACCTTGCGCGGTATCTAGCGATTATCAGCGCTTTGAAATGGGGCTGGAGAACGTGGTGCCACACATGGAAGACTACTAGCGCTTAAGCCCAGAACTTGAGGATCCCGCGCTACTCGTAATAATCAAACATTAACCATTGGTGAGCAGAACTTAAGAATACAGCACTACTCGTAATAATCAGGCATCAAGCCTTGGTGAGCAGAGCTTAGGAGTACAGCGCTACTCGGAATAATCACAAATTAAGCATTGGTGAGCAGAGCTTAGGAATACAGCGCTACTCGTAATAATCACACATTAAGCATTGGTGAGCAGAGCTTAGGAATACAGCGCTACTCAAAATAATCAGGCCGTAGGCACTGGGTCCCCTTTTACGCGGCAGTCTAGCAACCAGAGGGGGCAATCCCACGGAGGGGAATCAGAGTCTCCGGTGCGCAGAGGGAGTCCCGCGGAGGGGATCCCGAGTCTCAGAGTGCGGTGCCGCTCCCGCTCGACAGGGGGCGCACTGGGTCCTTCCTAAGCCTCCCGGGGAGTAGGGGGGTGAGTCCCAAGCCTCCGCATGGCCACGCTACCTCCCAGCCCCCGGGGGTTACCTTGATCTCGGCGTCCGAGGAGTCTTTACGGCGGCAGGCGTTCTTCGCCGCTTCGGACTCTGCAGTCGATCCCTCAGCGACGGGGGCCGGTCACGGCCTCTCACACCTCCGCCAGCAGCTGTGACGACAGCGATGGGGCCCCGGGCTTCTCCGCAGGCCTCGACGTGGTGATGGTGCAAGATTCCGGCCTCCGGGCCGCGGCAGGGAGCGCGCTCTGGTCCCCGCGTCAGGGGGTGGGTCAAATTAAGGGGGAGCGCTCAGCGCTCAACGCGGATTGATGCAGGGAATCTCAGGAAAGGTCAGGGAGCGCAGGGGTCACAGCGCTAATATCTGGTTGATCCCCAGCAGTTCAGCATTCAATCGCAACGTGAAGTTTCAGCATTCAGTTTGGTCATGCAGTTTCAGCATTCAGTTCTGGCATAAAGTTTCAGCATTCAGTTCTGGCATGAAGTTTCAGCATTCAGTTCTGGCATGACGTTTCAGCATTCAGTTCTGGCATGAAGTTTCAGCATTCAGTTCTTGCGGCGCAGATGTCACTGGCGCCCTTGGGGGGTTCTGTTCCTTGGGGATAGGGACTGAGTTGGTGACTAGTTCCTTCCTAGTCAAGCTTAGCAGATGGCCCCTGGGTTCTCCTATCACTGGGCTAGATCAGTGGGCTGTACAGATCCCTCACTCACTTTAAAGGCAGTACCTAAGTCCTGTCACTTTCAGAGGCATAAGTCCCTGGCTAGGCCCTACCGCCTACACTCCTGCGTGGATTTTCCCCAGGTCTGCTTTACTCCCACTGGCCAACTGACTAGAAAAAGTTCCCTCCCTCTGTTAAGTAGCCCTAGGTCAGGTGACCTCTATCCAAGGCGGCAAAAGTAAAAACCCCACCTCCCTTCTAGAAGGTTCCAGCACATTCCAGGAGCTTCCCCATTCTACCTATGGGACAAAAAAGTCAGGCTGGTGTCGCAACATTGCTGTGGGGTTCCAGCCAGCTCCTGGCAGCTAGGGTGCTACTAGAAAGACCACTCTGCAGTAGCAGGGGCCTGTGGCAGCCATCTTGGGAGAAGGGAGCACCTGCACCTTAACACTGGTTATTTGATCTAACATGCATTAAAAAAAATGACAAAATTCAGGGAAAAAGGGCCAAGTCCAACACAACCCCCTTCCAGCCAAAAGCCAGGGTAGACCGATCAATGCCTTGATGGGCTTCCCTGCTTGGGGCGAGAAAAGGTGGACGCAGGCCCGCAACTGCAGGAACACCCGCAGGTTCTCCTCCCCTCTAGAACCCGAGGGTTCCCTCTCAAACCTCTCTGGACCAACGAAGCCACCCCACTGGGGCTCCCTAGCTGGTTGTGCCAGGACCGGCCCCTAGGCCATCCAGCTGTCTCTGGCCCTTGTGGTTTCGCAGAGTAGGGGGCAGTAGCCCCAGGCCTGTAGTGCCCGTTGACCACTCCTCTCCTCCTCCTTGCAGTCCCAAACTGCCACTGGTCCTTCCACCTGGGGTCCGCACCCCCAGGCCGACCAGCCATAAGGGGCGAGGCTCTCCTCCCCCTACCTCTCCTTCTGGGGTTCCTCACCCTACTCCCTTGCGAGGCACCCTCAGACCACCACTCTCTCCCCAGTCCAGGGCCTTGAACCCTCAACTGGTTCCCCAGCCTAGGGTCTAAACCCTTAGGCTGCACCGGTGCCAGGGGCGAGTCCTCCCTCCCCCTGCACCCCCTCCCAGAGTTCAGCACCCTCCCACCTGGAAAAGTACCCCTGGAAGACAATCCTGGGGGGACACTGGTAACAGATGCCCCACCCGCCAGGTCAGGCAACCCCTGAACCTGGCATCCCAGCCCAGGATCTAAACCCTGCGACTTGGCCGACCCCAGAACCTCAGGAGCTCTGATTACAGTCGCCCCAGGTCCTCCTGACACTAGGGGCTCTCCCTCACCGGGCGGCACATCAGGACAGCCTAGGCTCCCAACCTGGGGCTCCCTTATGGAACTCTCCAGGCCCTGAGACTGCGGTTGGGGCACCTCGGGACACCTCCCCGTCTCACTCCTTCCTATGGATAGGTCGTGAGGCCCTACAACCCTCTCTCTTCCCGGGGACCTAGCTGGGCTATTCGCCACCTCTCCCACCTCGCTGGGTTGGAAGATCCCTGCACCACCCCCTTCAGGGTCACTCCCCAATGCCTCCTCAGACACCCTGGCGATATCAACCTTGGGTAAATAGAATTTTGACTCCTGGGGATCTTTTGGTACGCTGCCACCATTGTCCTTATTGGAGGCCTTTAACTGGATAGGTGAACACAAAAATAAACCTTGAGGATTTATTCTACTCTTGCTAATTATTTAAACAGTCACCGTAGTGAACTCAAATTACCATAATACTCAGACATAGACAGTACAATATACAGAAGACATAGTTCATTCTTTTGTAAAATTTTTATGAGAAATTCATTTTTGAAATATTTCGTTACTTTCCAAAGAAAATTTGAACACTGGCAACTCAAGACTACTGTTTCAATGTAGACCCTTGACAGTAGTTATTGACACTTTTTGTATGGATATGCACCACTATTAATTGGTCATAAGACACAAACCACTGGTTCAAATAATTATGGCATATATGAACATCAAATGGCATTTCATTGCATCAAAACAGTGTCATAGGCGTCGACGTTTCGGTCTCCTTATCCGAAATATTATTCCCCGAGACCATCATCAGGACAGAAGTTGCGCCATGTATCTAATGTAAAAATACATATATATAAATACATCAACTTTATAGTTCATAATTTTTTAATTTTTTAATTATTACTTACAAACATCCGAGTTCAACTCTAAGTATTATCAATACACTGAAGGAGGACTGGTCAACAGGTGTAACCCAGTTATACCACCCACAGGTGCGAAGTTACCCAATCCCCAGTTAGTGTGACCGTCAAAAAACGAAAACACGAAGTGAACCAAAGCGTGAGAAAATATAAATGCCACTCATCTACCATCAAGAACACCTGAAAAGTGCATCAAACACTTTTATTTACAAAATATATATATGAGTACTCACTCTAATACTCTAATCCTTACTCTTGTAGATCTGTCTCATATATCACAGAAACACTAAAAATCAATGAAACGACATCCATTGAAATATAAGAGAATATCCTCAAACCCAATCACCTAGTACAGAAAACCCATAGAAAACGCCATCAAGAAAAGTCGTTGTTAACTTACTGAAAAGCCACTGCTTGCATCTGCGCTTCTATATTCTGAAAGCAAGCAGTCAAACAATCCAACTTAATTTAATCAAATCATCATTATTTACAGATAAGTCAGAGAGTCAGCCAAATTCGCCTAGCAGTAAGGCGTCTGTATTTCCTAAATGTTTAAAGGGTATACCACTTACTTCATTAGGCACCTAGACAGCTTCTCTGGTTGTACTCACCAAATCAAGTCCGAGCAACAAACTCGGGTTAAGGCGGAAACGGTATAAAAACGCCTTTAAACCGGAAGCTGTCAAAACAATGAAAAAGATGGAATAGAAAACAGAGCGGCCATCTTGGAGTGTAGTCCACATAAATGGAACGGGAATAGCCAGAATAATCAGCACATAGATTACAGAAAGATTGTAGTCTATAAATTTAGAAATTTACATTAGGGTCTTGCAACCATCCATCGATGTATTAGGGGATACAAAGTCCATTATAAAGATGTCCTATACAATGTAGCGACTTATATAAGGTACACCAAGATTGTACACGAAGAAAGTTCCATTATAAGTATAGGACAAAAAATCAATAAGACAAAAAGTCAAAGTTCCATTATAAGTATAGGACAAAAAATCAAAAACACCATAAATTAATATAAGGTGTGTCCCAATATTACGTAGCTGTTTTCCATAAGGTCCCTTAAGATTATGGTATTGTAAAAGGACCCAGGGTTCATATATCCAGTAGGTCAACTATATGGAACACCAAAGTTCAAACCACAGGTGTCACATCCACACCAACCAACCAATGAAGGATATATATCACAGAATGAGCTTATAAGAATCAATATGATTACACATCAGGTAGGCCATACAGTTCATAATGTCGCCAGAGTTTGCCATTCGATGTACGAATTTAATCCCATTTCAACTGTTTTAGCAGACCAAATCCACCTGTTTTCCTTCAGTGTCAGTGCTCTATCCACATTCTGTCTGCGTTTAGTATTCTTGACAGATTACAGTACAAACCATTTCATGTCTGAGGGAGTGTGGCCTTTTTGTATATAGTGTTCCACCAAGGGTGCTGTGACAACTTTGCATCTAATGCGAGATTGATGTTGTATTATACATTTTTTGATCTCCTGTGTTGTTTTTCCAATATAGTAAAGCCCACATGGACATTCTATACAATAAATGACGTTTTTTGTAAGACAGTTTGTATGCTGTCGCAATATCCATTGTTTATCATTGATAGCACAGGATTTTACTGCAGAGGTTGTGGGGCAAGCTATACAATGACCACATGGATAATGACCAATCAAGGGTGGTAAACCCCAAAGATTAGTCAGGGTAATTGGAACAGGTTCTTCATATGCTTTTACAAGGGAGTCCCTTAGGTTGCGAGCCCTTTTAAAAGCAAAACGTGGTGTTGTCAACTGTGGTTCTACTTTTTGAATTAGGTGCCAATTCTTTGTCACGATCTTTTTAATAGAGTTTGATTCAGTGCCAAATGTTGTTACACAAGTGATGGTTTCTGATGAGGGCACTTGTACATCCTTACTCTGTAAGAGTGCCTCACGGTCGTAATACCAGGCCCTCTTAAGCGAACGTTTGACCAATCTATGTGGATAGCCCCTTAGTACCAATATAGTTTGCAATATTTTGGCTTCTCTGAAATAATCCTCCCGTCTGGTACAGTTTCGTTTAATCCGAAGAAACTGTCCAAACGGGAGGTTATCTCGTAAGTTGCGGGGATGATGACTGGTATACTCGAGTAATGTATTTCTTGCAGTTGGTTTTGTGAATAGGCTTGTAAATAATCTGCCTTCATCATTCCATATCCGCAAGTCTAAGAAATTTATTGCATGTTCATCATACTCCAAAGTAAATTTGAGATGATTACTTTGTTGGTTAAGCCATGTATGAAACTCTTGAAGTCGGGCAACTGATCCCTCCCACACCAAGAATACATCGTCAATGTATCTGAGATATTTCTTTATCTCTTTTAAAAAAGGGTTATTATGGTAAATTACTTCTTCCTCAAAAGCGGCCACATATAGATTCGCTATATCGGGAGCAAAAATTGCTCCCATGGCGACTCCCTTGACTTGACCATAGTAGTCGTCATTGAAAAGGAAGTAATTTTCTTCTAGTGCAATTCTTGCACAATCAGTGATAAAATCTGATGGTACTTGGTGGGGGCGACCTCTTTGTTCTAGTGTAGTATTGATCACATCCAGGGCCTCTCCCTGGGGTACGTTAGTATATAAACTTTCAATATCCATCGTAACGAGGATGTTTTGAGGTTTATTGAATGCTTGGCCTTCTATTGTCATGATCACTTGTGTACTGTCTCTGGTGTATGATTTAGTTAAAACTACAAACGGCTTAATAAAGAAATCTACATATTCAGCCAATGGTTGTAGAATAGACTGACAGCCCGCCACAATCGGTCTTCCGGGGTTTTTTAAATCATTTTTGTGAATTTTCGGTAGCGTATAAAACGCCGGTACAGAAAAATCACTTTTATTTAGGTAGTCAAATTCTTTAGAGCTAAGCCATAGGTTGTCTCGTCCATTCTTTGTGAGCTCCAAGATCTTTTTTCTCACTTTAACTGGATAGCGCGCAGCTCCAACTCCTTCAGCTGAAGCTCGTGCGCCATCTTCTTTTCTTCCATTGCCCATCTCTTGTTTTCTCTTTCTCTCTCTCTCTCATGTTCCAGTTTCGCTAGCTACAACTTTAACTGCCTCTCCTCCCTCCTGTCCTCGTACTCCTCTGGAGACGCGCTCCTCCTAGACCCTGTCCTACTACTGGCCCCAGAACGTCTCCCTGGGGGCACATTTTCAGACACATCTACATTTAGTATGTCTAGTACTTCCTGGGCGCTCTCCTCCTGAGGTGCATCTGGCGCCTCCTGTCCCTCATCCTCTCTCCCTTCTGGGTGGGCCTCTACCCATGCCCTTAAGGCGGTACGGAGTTCCGGTCCTTTGGCCCTCCGCACCCCAGGCACCCCCATCCCCTGCCCGAATTCCCTCAGTTGCCTTACAGTGTACCCCTCGAGGTCGGCTAACCGGAACTCCATCGTGACAGGTGGGGACCTAGATACTAAGGAAGAAAAACTCTAGGATATGGGTGACAGTTACCAGCTAACCAGGATTTTACACCCTCAGTCTGGACAGTGGAATGTAATCAGTGCAGTAATAACAGTTGCAGAGCTTCAATACACTAGGCGTTTAATTGTGGCGCCCTCCGCTTCACGGAAGGGTGCTGTATGGTCACAGGCCCTAATCCCACCGCTGCCACCAATGTAAGACCTGGGGTCACCAAGCCCTAAGGGGGTAACGTGACTCGAGCGGCTGGGCACCCAAAGGCTTAAGTGTAAAGCGACCATACAACACACACATCCCCTGAAGCAGGAAACACACACAATAATGGACGCCACACCGTAGGTTCAGTGAAAATCAAACAAGTTTATCCAAGCAGTTATATGCAAATGCAGTTCATGAGATGGCAATGGGCATTACTTGAATACATTAACAGTAGACTCACCAGCATTTCATCATGGTGCCCTAGGCAGTACCTGAATACCTTAGCGTCAGATTCACCAGCAGTTCATTATGATGCAATATGCAGTACCTGAATACATTAGCGTCAGATTCATCAGCAACTCATCTTAGTTCCATTGGCAATGCCTGCGAGCCTGGGGAAACGGTGAACACAGCGGTTAACCAGCGCGCTGCGCCCCTCCCACCACTAGCATTTCAATCGGCCGTGGGTACCTTGCGCGGTATCTAGCGATTATCAGCGCTTTGAAATGGGGCTGGAGAACGTGGTGCCACACATGGAAGACTACTAGCGCTTAAGCCCAGAACTTGAGGATCCCGCGCTACTCGTAATAATCAAACATTAACCATTGGTGAGCAGAACTTAAGAATACAGCACTACTCGTAATAATCAGGCATCAAGCCTTGGTGAGCAGAGCTTAGGAGTACAGCGCTACTTGGAATAATCACACATTAAGCATTGGTGAGCAGAGCTTAGGAATACAGCGCTACTCGTAATAATCACACATTAAGCATTGGTGAGCAGAGCTTAGGAATACAGCGCTACTCGTAATAATCACACATTAAGCATTGGTGAGCAGAGCTTAGGAATACAGCGCTACTCGCAATATTCAGGCCGTAGGCACTGGGTCCCCTTTTACGCGGCAGTTTAGCAACCAGAGGGGGCAATCCCACGGAGGGGAATCAGAGTCTCCGGTGCGCAGAGGGAGTGCCGCGGAGGGGATCCCGAGTCTCAGAGTACGGAGCCGCTCCCGCTCGACAGGGGGCGCACCGGGTCCTTCCTAAGCCTCCCGGGGAGCAGGGGGGTGAGTCCCAGGCCTCCGCACGGCCACGCTACCTCCCAGCCCCCGGGGCTTACCTTGATCTCGGCGTCCGAGGAGTCTTTACAGCGGCAGGCATTCTTCGCCGCTTCGAACTCCGGAGTCGATCCCTCAGCAACGGGGGCCGGTCACGGCCTCTCACACCTCCGCCAGCAGCTGTGACGACAGCGATGGGGCCCCTGGCTTCTCCGCAGGCCTCGACGTGGTGATGGTGCAAGCTTCTGGCCTCCGGGCCGCGGCAGTGAGCACGCTCTGGTCCCCGTGTCAGGGGGGTGGGTCAAATTAAGCAGGAGCGCTCAGCGCTCAACGCGGATTGATGCAGGGAATCTCAGGCCTGGTCAGGGAGCGCAGGGGTCACAGCGCTAATACCTGGTTGATCCCCAGCAGTTCAGCATTCAATCGCAACGTGAAGTTTCAGCATTCAGTTTGGTCATGCAGTTTCAGCATTCAGTTCTGGCATAAAGTTTCAGCATTCAGTTCTGGCATGAAGTTTCAGCATTCAGTTCTGGCATGAAGTTTCAGCATTCAGTTCTGGCATGAAGTTTCAGCATTCAGTTCTGGCATGAAGTTTCAGCATTCAGTTCTGGCATGAAGTTTCAGCATTCAGTTCTTGCGGCGCAGATGTCACTGGCGCCCTTGGGGGGTTCTGTTCCTTGGGTATAGGGACTGAGTTGGTGACTAGTTCCTTCCTAGTCAAGCTTAGCAGATGGCCCCTGGGTTCTCCTATCACTGGGCTAGATCGGTGGGCTGTACAGGATCCCTCACTCACTTAAAAGGCAGTACCTAAGTCCTGTCACTTTCAGAGGCATAAGTCCGTGGCTAGGCCCTACCGCCTACACTCCTGCGTGGATTTTCCCCAGGTCTGCTTTACTCCCACTGGCCAACTGACTAGAAAAAGTCTCTCTCTGTTAAGTAGCCCTAGGTCAGGTGACCTCTATCCAAGGCGGCAAAAGTAAAAACCCCACCTCCCTTCTAGAAGGTTCCAGCACATTCCAGGAGC
This sequence comes from Triturus cristatus, assembly GCF_964204655.1. Lineage (NCBI taxonomy): Eukaryota > Metazoa > Chordata > Amphibia > Caudata > Salamandridae > Triturus > Triturus cristatus. The sequence goes on from NC_140593.1 coordinate 821,799,072, forward strand.
TTCCCCATTCTACCTATGGGACAAAAAAGGCAGGCTGGTTGTTGTGGGGTTCCAGCCAGCTCCTGGCAGCTGGGGTGCTACTAGAAAGACCACTCTGCAGTAGCAGGGGCCTGTGGCAGCCATCTTGGGAGAAGGGAGCACCTGCACCTTAACACTGGTTATTTGATCTAACATGCATTAAAAAAACGAAAAAATTCAGGGAAAAAGGGCCAAGTCCAACAAATGCGCACTAGAAACCAGGGTTTAACATTTTGCTAAAAGAAGGGGGAGATCGTCCCATCCAAGCATTGGGCCATATTTCCACACCAAAAAGTGAAACCAGTCTTTCTGCCCCCCCGGGGGTAGATGGGGGGGTTACTCATAATTTGACCCCACTGGAGGCAAAAAGCTCACTAGTCAAAGACCACTAGGCACCGGGGATTTTACATTTGGGGAAAAGAAAATGGTGCAGGCATGCCACCCTGACATTGGGCCATTCATCATACCAAAAGAGGTAATCCATACTTTATTGCCCCCAGGTGGCAGATAGGTAGTTTACTCCAATATGCTCGATGGCATGGCAGAAAGCCCACTGGATGACAGGATTTTTTTTAAATAAAATTCCCAGCAGTGGTACTCCTATTGACCCTTGTTTGATCTGTTCCTGTCACGAGCAATAGACCCAGTAACGCAAGTGGGATAGCAGTTTTATCACGACAACTGGGGGAACGCTGCGTGGTAGAAATTTTGTGGATCCCTATGGATTCCAGAAGTGTATGCCACAAACAGAAATGCAAGGAAAATAAGTGATTTTAGATAAAGTTTGAAGTTTGCAGGGCATTGTGGGTAAGAAAATGTCATGAAATCCATACAAGGCACACCACCCTAGACCCTCCTGGATGTCTAATTTTCAGATATGTCTGGCTTTGATAGGCTTCCTTGGGTGTTAGCTGAGCTACCATCCAAAATCTACAGCTACCCACATTGCCAAAAAAGGGTCAGTTAGGAGTGGAAAACATTGACCTTTTCATGTTGCATTTTGGGCTCTTTCCTATCGCGATGCTAAGCCCAACCACACTAGTAGCGGACCATTTATATTGGAAGGCGACCTGTGGGAACACAGGCTCCTAGGAAATGTGTTGATATCCGGAGATACCAGAACTTTCCCTCATAGAAATGTGTGGAAATGTGAGTTTTTACCCAACGTTTGGTGTTTGCAAGGTATTCTGAGTAGGAAAATCTTGATATCCAAATAAGTCACACCACCCTGGACTTCCGCCGGTGTCTAATTTTCAGAAAGGTGTGGGTTTGATTAGTTTTCCTGGCTGCCAGCTGTGCTAGAGGCCAATATCTACAGATACTCAAATTGCTAAACAAGGGTCAGTTTTAAATGGAAACATATGATGTGTCCATGTTGTATTTTGAGCCCTTTCCTATTGTGGGTGCTAAGTCTCCCTGCACAAGTGGGTACTGTTTTTATGACGGCGATGTGTGGAAATGCAGGGTGATAGGACATTTGTGGATTCCCACAGATTCTGGAACTTTACCTCACAGAAATGTGAGGAACATGTGTGTGTTTTAGCCAACGTTTGATGATTGCAAGGGCTTTTGGGCAAGAAAACCTTGTGAAAGACACGTAAGTATTGAGGTTTGAGGTTTGCAAAGGCTTCTGGGTAAGAAAACCTTGTGAAAGACACATATCATGGATTCACCTGGGTGTCTAGATTACAAACAAGCATTTGCAATGCAATCGGTCTCGCCTTTGGGACCTCATATGTATTTAGCTATGCAGCACATTAGCCTGGGCGCTGAAACATCTACTGTTATTTAACATGGAGGGAAAGTAAGGACCAAACTGTGTGACATGCCAGGCATGGGAACAAATGGAGACTAATTCTGCCTCTGAGCAGGAAATTATATAGTCCAAAGCTCTGTTTTTAATACAAAATCAGGGCCTTCGGTGGTCACATCACTCAAAATACAAGATTTGAAAAAAATATTATGGTGTACGGGTGCTCCTGGAAGACAATTTCTACGGACTGGAATCTAGAGAATGCTAAAGTGATTCTGTTATTTTACTGACCTCTGCTGGTCTTTTTCGATCAAGAAAGTTAAATAGAGGTAGTTGCCAGAAAAAAAAGTCCCTCAGCAGAAAGCAATTTTGGTATTTTACTGACCTCTACTGGTCGTTTTCAATCAAGACAGTTGAAAAGAGGCAGTTGAACAGAAAAAAACATATATAAGTATATACTAAAGTATATACAAGAGGTCTTGAATGCTCGACCTAAAAAGTTTAGGCTTCAACCTCAATTTTTGCTGCACCAGTCCCCAGGACATGTGAATGAAGCATTACATTAGTCCATTACAGAACATACTGGCCTCCCACAGAAAACGGATAATACCGTATGTTAGAATCCGGGGTCTCTGGTTGGCGCAGGTATGCCCTTGCGACAAGCAGGGACCCTTTCCTCTAAGTCAGGGCAAAGGATCACCTCTTTAAAAATAACCCCTGCTCACCCTCTAGGTAACGTGGCGCGAGCAGTCAGGCTAAACTTCCAGAGGGCATATAGGTTAAGCGTTCAAATTGTCCCACACAATAATCACCTCCCCACCACACAAAGACACAAGGCTGTATTTATCAAAAATATGACTCTTTATATAAAAGGTTTTCTTTTCAGGCAGGTTGCATAAATACAGTTCTCTTGGTAAAGTTACGTTCCAGTTACTTGTATAGGCTTAAGGGCAGTTCACAGGTCTCACAATGCCACAATTCTGATTCAAATGAAGTCTTTTGAGTATTTCTGCACTCTGTAGCGCTTTCAACCGCTTCTCACCGCTATTTCCAGCCTCCGTGCCGTTTCCCACGCTTCTCGCGTGAGGTACGCGACTACCGGCCTTGAACCATACGGGCCGTACTGAGCGGGGACGCGTTGAACGGGTGCAGGCCAAGTCCCACGCTTCTCGCGTGAGCGCTGCGGCTGGTTTCAACCAAGGTACGGTCCGTGCAGGGGGATGGACGCTCCGTGCACGGGTGAGGCTTCAAGGCAGGAACGGTTCGCTCCGGACACCAGCAGGCAGTTGTGGAGCCCACGGTCTCACTTGGCAGGTCAGTGCGATTCAACCAACGCGCTTTGAGGCACTTTGCAGGCAGGACGGTGCGCACCAAGCACACGTGGGGGCAAAGCAGTTACGGTCCGTACGGTGGGTAGTACGGACCGTCTATCAGCGCGTAGGGCACAAAATACCTTGTTTTCTTGGGGGCACAGGCTCGCGGCAGTCTCTGGATGTCACCCACAAGTGTCCCACGTCGCGTCTCGGTCCCGGCTCCTCCGCGGCCAGCGATGCTTCGTGGGGCACTCCTTGACTCTTCAGCACACCAGCGAGGCCGCAGTAGGAGGGGGCAGCCTGGGGGCAAGATCTCAGCGCAGCGCGCTGCTAGCTTCGTCCGGATGGGGCGAACAGTGCCCAAGTCCTTACGGTGATTTCTGCGGCCCAGGGGTCACAGAGCTCGATGTTTCAGACCGGGATCTCCTCCTCACTTTGCGAGCGACGGCTCACAGGGGTAGTTGCTCACTTTGTTTAGGCTGGTGGGCCCTCACTATGTTTGCAGGCACTTTCAGCGGCAGATGATCGCGTTGTTCAGGGAGATTAAAGCACAAGGTTCTCCAGGGTCAGCGGTGTAGATTTACCCACGGCAGTCTCTTCTCCTTAAAGGGGGGTAGCGCCCAATGTTCCTGGGGCGCAGTTCAGGAGGCAAGTTCTCTAGCAAGCCCTTGGAGATCAGTTCAGCACAAGTTACCAACAAAGTCTTTTCTTTAAGTCCTTTTCCTCTCCTTCCAGCAGACAGGCACCCACTGCAGGCCAGTCTCTCAGGCAGAGAGACAGTACTCCTCCTTCAGCTTCTCCAGGTCCTTCTCCTTCAGGCAGAGGTTTGTCGTAGTGCAAACAGGATCTAATTTCTTAGGAGCCAGGCTCCTACTTTTATAGCACAATTCTTTTGTTCTTTAGCGCCAGGGGGCCTGGGCCTGGCTCAGTCCAGTTCTGGAGCACTTTGTTATGGTGACTCTGCACTTTCCTTTCAGCAGCAGGGCAGAGACATCAGCCGCTCCACAGGGGGCGGCGCCGGCTTTGTGTTGGCAGAGCACAGGTCTATTCAAGAGTCAGGGTGTACTCCTCCCACCCATCCTAGTGTAATCTCCCTACCCACCACCTGGCAGCCAACCTGTCTCCTGGAATTCCCCAGCCCTGCTCCTTACTGTTGCTAGGCAGAACACACACACACAGCGCAGAGGCGGACTGAATGGCCAGATCAGTAAATACTAACTTTCTAAAAGTAGTATTTACAAACACAGGATATTAAAATAAACTTTACTAAAAGAAGTATTTTATTATTCTGAGTTCAGGCATACTAAACATGACTTTCTACCATGCTCTATGAGTCCACTGGGGTCACAGCGTGTAGTGACTCCAGCAGCCCATTCTGGCCTATGGAGAGCAGGTAGCCTTCAATAGTGAAAAACGAAAATGGCTGTAATTCACTATTAAGACATGCCACACACATCAGGGCATGTCCTACCTTATGCCTACAATGCACCCTGCCCTTGGGCCTACCAGAGGGGTGACTAATATGTAGTTAAGGGAAGGTTTAGGGACTGGCAAGTGGGGGCACTTGCACAGCCAGCGCGACAGTACCAGACTGCACGCAGGTTCTGCAGTGGCAGACCCTAGACATATTTTACTAGGCCGCTTCTGTGGGTGGCACAACCAGTGCTGCAGGCCCACCAGCGGTATTTGTATTTACAAGCCCTGGCACTCCTGGTGCACTTTACTAGGGGCTGACAGTAAACCAAATGACTCAATCATGGACACCAATCAATGTATATAGTTTTAACAGGGAGCACTTGCACTGTGGCACTGATCAGCAGTGTCACAGTGCTCTGAGCAGCTAACACCAACAAAACACAATGAGGCACATCAGCAAAAAGTGGAAGGGAAACTCACGCCAAGGTGCCAGGTCTAACACCGTAGACCACAGAGATCAAATTCAGAACAAGCTTTATTAAAAAATGTTCTTCTTTGCAACCCAAGACCTATTTTGCTGCAATTTTACTTCTTCAAAAAACCTAGCAAAGTAGCAAGCCAAGAAAGTTTCTTCCTGAAACGATGGCAGGCTTCTAGACAGGGAGCAAGTTAGGTGTAGTGGTTACTGGTAGGACTTGGCCCTTACCACAGGATAAAGAGGATGACTAAACAGATGTTGCTGGTTGTGGTAGCATGCCCTAGCAGTACAGCCCATTTTTACTATCAAAAGGGCACAGAAAGCAAAAAGACAAGATAGAGAAACTCCTTGCTCATTAAACTTAATCTGGAGCTCTCCCTCCTACACCACACTTTGCCATGGTGACAGCAAGCAGAAACTAGTCAACTCCAAGGCACAGGATTTCAGGAAGATGTAGGCAAGCCAGCAGAGTTCATTCAGGAATGAAAGGCTTAGTCTCAGAAGGATTCAAGCACATTTCTTTGCATATACATTGCAGTTCAAAAACATATAAAAATTTAATTTATACTCAGTTTGTCATGCTATAAATCAAAAACTGCAGGGATCCAAATGAACCACATGCACAATGTACAAACAGATTCCATTATAAATAGGGCTCCATGTTATATGGTATTTATTTGTTTGACATTTCCGTCTGTATTTATCCATATTTATTATGGGTTTTGTGCAAAAAAAATAAAACTGAAACTGGTATATTTCCACATTTATTTAACCAATAAATATGCAATCATGCTTGAATGCCTGCCAGGTTTCAGTGATATGAACACCGGCAGAAGATAAATGAATGCACTTATATCAAGTCAAGTCAAATGGTCTTTATTCGGATAAAAAATATCCATAAAAGTACAGTTCATAAACACCAAGAAATTAAAAGTATACAGTTTAAAAACAGTAATAAAAACAAGAGCAAATCCAAAGTTCTAAGTGCAGGTATAGGCAGAGAAATACAGGAAGAGCAAATAAAGTGCAGGTATATTCAATGAAACATCAACAGTTATATCATTTGGCAAGCAACAGTCAAAAACAGTCAAAAACATGTTCTAAGTATATTAGTGCGAGTTGTCCACCCAAAATCGAATAGATCAGACTTATCCAGACATATAATCGGGGTCATGAGGAGATGTACAGACTGACGATATCAATAGATATACCGGGCAAATGGTAATCTAATGATGGCCATAGATGAACAAAGACAGCTAATAGATGCAGTCTTATATAATAACCATCGTATTCCGCGAACGTATCGCCACCTGCAAAAATGAACTTGCTCTGAAAATCATCTCATCACTTCCTAGCTGTAATATTTCGATATATGCCAGTTTATAGTCAGTAATAGCTTGTGACCTGAAGTAGGGGATAAAATACTGTTTTGTGTATCGAGTGTAAAAATTACAAAAAAGCAAAAAATGTATGGTTGTTTGTTTTAAACCATTACCACAGGGGCAGGACAAATGTTCAAGATTTTTATTAAAACCAAGTGGAAAGCAAAGTGAGTATTTTATGCTCCCATCCCTAAGGCGAAAGAGAATGCTCCTGTTCCATCTACCGATATTCCTTTTCAAATATTCCTGTGGGGAGGTTATGTTATATCCCGGACAGGACAGAATGGAAATATATCTAATTATTGATGGTTTAGGAAACTCTGAGCGTTCTCGATCCCTTCGGAATGAGTCATATAGTAGCTCTCTCACTGTTTTAATATTCGTGTTCTCTGCATTGTGGTGATGGTAAAAGATGTGTTCCAAATCCACACTAGATAAGCTTTCTTTTACAGCATTCAACCATGGTATTGACCTACCCCTATCGCATTTAAGGCAGTCACTGATTATTTCCTGTGTTAGGGTTGCTGCCGGGTTTTGCCAAATCTTCAACCAAAAAAGAGCTGGCCGAGATTTAATGAAGTCCTCAACATACTGCAGGTTTAGCTCTTTGTGACAGATATAAGTGGGTGAAGATATTTGGGCCCCCAGAGCCTTCCTACAAAATCTGTTTTCTTCAGTTTGGATGCCACTGCTATTAGCGTACCCCCACACTTCGGCACCATAAGTAGCGGTTGGTAGGCATTGAGATTTGTAAATTTGTATTAGGGGCAACATAACCTCTGCCCTCTTCGGCTGTTGTAGGCTGATAATTGAATTAACTGCCTTGGCAAGTTTGTTTCTGCCGTGTGCTGCGTGAGCCAACCACGAGCCCGTTTCTGAAAAAATCAAGCCCAAATACGGAAAAGTGCTTGTGCTTTTTAAGATGTTATCACCAGAAACTATATGATTGATGCGGTATTTATTGGGCCCGCAAGACATAATATATGACTTCTTAAAGTTGGTACACAAATCCAAACCCGCCATAAAAGAGACAAATCCCGTAATTAAAGTGCGTAGTGCTTTGGGTGTGCGGCCCATCAGGACCGCATCGTCAGCGTATAAGAGTACTGGGAGTGAGTTGCCGTTGATATTCGGCACATCGCATGAAAGATTAGACAGGGATTTATTTAATTCATTTATATACAGAATAAAAAGTAGAGGGGCCAAGACACAACCTTGTCTGACCCCTCTGCCAATTAAAATATCCCCGGAGACCTCTCCCTCCTTATTTATCCTAACTCGTGCTTTTAGGTCTCTATGCAAATGTGCCAGAAAATGAACTAGTGACTCATCTAATCCATAATTTAAAAGAATCTCCCAGAGTTTCGAACGGTTTACGAAATCAAACGCTGACGATAGGTCCATAAAACCCAAATACAGGGGGACTTTTTTAGCGACGGTATACTTACTTAAAATGAGATTTAAATTCAAGCATTGTTCAACTGTTCCCACTTTGCTTCTGAAACCCAGCTGGCAGGGATGGAGAATGTGATTTTCCTCTGCCCAAAGTCTGATTCTGTTAAAAATCACCCTGCCCAGAATCTTCAGTGTGTTATCTATTAGAGATATGGGGCGGTAGCAACTAGGGTTTAATCTATCGTCTTTTTTAAAGATGGGAACAATAACACTACTTGACCAAGTATCAGGGATTTTAGTATTGGACAAATTGTTGAAGACATTGCACAGCAAAGGAGACCAAAAATCTGGTTCAGATTTAATCAAGTCGATTGATAGTCCATCAGGACCAGGGGCTTTATTCCCTGCGCTTTGATTAATGGCATCTTCTACTTCGGAGATGGAAATGACAACCTTGATATCTGTACAGAAAAAATCTGTGGTTGTTACTGGGGCTGTGTATATTTTAGCAAAATGCTCCTCCCATGATTTAGTTGGTATATTGCAGTTAATGGGGGTTAAATTGGATCCCATGGACCTCAGAGCTTTTACTTCGCCCCAGAACCCAGTCACATCTTTCAGTGCTGCGGTACGTGCCAGTGAATCCCACCTCTCCTTTAAAATCTCATCAGAGCGTAGTTTTGTGGCTTGTTTATAACTTTTTCTCAAGGCCTTAACCAGTGTCATGTTCCGAGGTTTATCGGCAAGTGCCTTACGCAGATCTCGATTGGCCCGTGAACAGGCCCCATCAAACCATCTTTGGCTCTTATTGTGATGTCTAATGGGCTTAGAAATTTCCTGCTTGATGGCAGAACAAAGGCCAACAAAAGCCTCAACAATCTCTGTGTCCTGGCAATCGCAGGACAAACATGTTTCCACAATTGTGGGGTGAGATTTTATGATTCTTTCAAGTAAGATTTTATTGTTAATGCCTTTCCAAATTACTCTGCATTTGTCAGTGGATGCGACCAAATCCCTTGCCCCAATTTCTTTCCTTTTAGTAGATTTATTAACAAATTTGATCGTTGTCAGAATGGGGTTATGGTCACTGTAACAAGTTGATAGGACCTCAGCTTTGACAAGACAATTCTCAAGGGTCGATGATATAAAAACATAATCAATGGTGGAAGAACAGCCACGACCTATATAGGTGGGCAACTGATCAGTATCGGGAGATCCACCGGCTTTTGCCATTACATCGGTTAGATCCCTAGAGGATAAATAGTTGAACAGTTCTTCCCCTCTTTTACATGAAATAGTCACGTAGGATGGGGCTATGGTTTTCGCCATTCTATTATATAAATGTGCATTAAAGTCTCCCCCTAAGCAGATGCCGTCCAATTTCCCAAACTTGTTGCCTGCTAGCAAATCATCGATAAAATCAAATAAAACGATAAAATTCTTATTCGGGAGTGATTTAAAATCATTATTATAAAAATTAATAAAACATAACGTAATCCCGTTTGAGTATATTGTGGCCTGAAGATGGCTATCGTTTGTCCATAAGGGTTTAGTGGTACATCCTGCGGTAATCTTTATCCATGTGGATAGGCCCCCGCTGGGTCGACCAGCTTCAGGAATTGGGGCAGTACTATTAAAACAGACAAAACCCTCAAGTAGCAAGCTACTGGTGCACCAGGTCTCCTGGAACATTAGAACGTCGAAATTGCTGACCATATTGGTCCATTCTACTATGTTCATTTTTGATTTTAGGCCAGCGATGTTCCAACTTAATATTTTTAAATGTTGGGCAAAGGGCACGTGAGTACAATTGGAAGTACTTGAGGGGATACGCTCTGCCAAGCTAGCCACTTGAGGGTTCTCGGTAGGACTGGGATTGGACATAGCCCGATTAACTGATAATACCTCCCTAGGCAGTGATGCAGTGTTTGAAGATTTACACGAAAGTCAGTCCTGGCCCTCCAAATCGGTCAAAACATTGAACCGATTATGTATGGGATAAGTTGGTAAAATAGGGTGATGATTACTTTGAGGTGGTCTGTAGAAGAAGCCCAGTGGTAAGGCAGTTATAGCCGTAGCAGTATTAAGATGAAAAGTGTTACATTTTAGAATCTTTTTTACCAGGGGGGGGGTACCTGAAATTTATGACTATGCAGTCACCCTCAATATTTTTCATCAGGGGACCAACCCATCCCACCCGTCTCACCATCAGAATTGCATTAGCAGTCTCCATGCCCACCCCCTTGAACCTACATAACCAATCAATACACTTATTCTTGAGTTGATCCCAAGACTCACTTTGGTTCTCTTTTAGGGGAGGTGCCCCGGCTAAAATTAAAACATAAGGACATGCCTCCGGCGGTAGGTTAAGTACCGGGGTGGCATGTTTTGTAGGCCGGGTAGGGATGGTTAACTCATGGTTAGTAGGTGTAGTTAGATTGGGTGGTACTATCTCGGGGGGAGCTGCTGTTGGATGTAGGGGGAGACGGGGGGGATTGGCGATCACAGATGTTGCTGACAAAAATGGGGTGCTAACCAAATTACTTGAAGCGGAATCGCTGGGCAAGCACACCCTATTGCCATCACATTTATCACATATGTTATCTGCTGCAGTTAAGGTGCATTTGCCACTTCCTTCTTGAGTCCCCTTAATGGTGGCCTCTATGTCTTTCAGTAACCGTTCCCCCCTGCAATGATCAATGATAAAAGTTCCTTTCCTTTTTGCATCTTCCTTCTTAACTAGGCTTTCCAGTCTATCCAGACGTTTAAAAATAAGATTAAATTGTTTATCCATTAGACTTTTCAGTTGATTAAAAGTTGAGTCCACAATAGTATCAATTAAGTTTTCAAATGGCCGACCCGGCATGCCATGTACAAGTGTAGGCTCAGTTTGTGTTTGTATACACGATGAGTTAGTTGCTGCGGTAATGGTCAATGAGGCATCAGTGCTATTGATTGGGCCCTGTAAGTGTGTGCTTACATTAACCGGTCCCGTATTTACTATAGATTTCCCACGTGTCCACAAACTCAAAGGAGTGGGTTGAGTTTTATTGCTGCGTGGGGGTTGTTTCCTTTTGGCAATAGGAGCTTTAGTAATGCCACTCTTTCTTTTTCCTCCAGTGGTCTTAGGAACTGGAGCTGATTTAGCGGTGGTGGGAACAGCATCCGTTTCCTGCTGTGAGTCTGCTATTTCAATAATTGGGGTGGCAAACTGATTGACCTCTATTAATCCAGAAGAACTTTTATGTTGGGTAGGGTTTGCAACTATTATGTTAGGTAAGAGCGACACAGGGGTCCGAGAGTCAGTATTAACCACACCACGGGACAAAGGTAGATCGACTGTTTCGTTAATAAGAGTATTTTGACCCAATGAAAGTCTCCGTTCGGTGGCCTCGATTTCCGATGTGACCAACAGAAAAGCATCCTCTATCATGCTTTCCAGGGCCGACGTGATGATGGGAGGACTCCTAGGGCCCGAACCAGAGGGGTTTGCAGATGCCTTCCCCATGGTGAATAAATGCACCCACTAACCTTTAATCCAGATGAGGAGAGCACTTGTCCAAACCGCAAATCAAAGGGGGGGTGGCCCAGCCCAGCCTCTTCCGTCCCCTGACGGCCACAGACGGCCCGCCCTCTGCCCGGGCTCAGCCCGGCGCCGCCCGCGCGCGTCCCGCGACGGGGAGGGAGCCTCAGATTAAATAGCGCCTCCGGGCGCGCTGGTGTCCGGCAGGAAGTCCGGTGGAAGGCAGGGAATGGCGGGAGTTGTAGTTCCCCTCTGCTGCGGCCAGTATGGAAAGTGGCGGCGAGGGAACAAACAACGTCAGGGTCCCGGTTCTGCCTGCTGCTGCGTCCGCTGTTCACTGGACCAGGTAAGAACCCCCCGCTTTGCCGAGGGAGCCTCAGATTAAATAGCGCCTCCGGGCGCGCTGGTGTCCGGCAGGAAGTCCGGTGGAAGGCAGGGAATGGCGGGAGTTGTAGTTCCCCTCTGCTGCGGCCAGTATGGAAAGCGGCGGCGAGGGAACAAACAACGTCAGGGTCCCGGTTCTGCCTGCTGCTGCGTCCGCTGTTCACTGGACCAGGTAAGAACCCCCCGCTCTGCCGAGGGAGCCTCAGATTAAATAGCGCCTCCGGGCGCGCTGGTGTCCGGCAGGAAGTCCGGTGGAAGGCAGGGAATGGCGGGAGTTGTAGTTCCCCTCTGCTGCGGCCAGTATGGAAAGTGGCGGCGAGGGAACAGACAACGTCAGGGTCCCGGTTCTGCCTGCACTTATATGAAAATATGCAGATTTAGTATCAGTGTTGTGCTTATCTACTGCTGTTCAAACCCCTCTACTAAAATCCTTTTTTTTAAACCCACTTACCCATCAATCCACAGTTCTTGACCTGGCAGTCATGGCAAAGTGTATTTAGAATCACTCAAAAAGCATCCAATTTCCATTTTCATTCACATTTAAAAATAAATACAGACAAGAAAATAAATGTTTTTTCCATCTGTATTTATCTTTAAAAATCAGTAAAAACGTAAAACAGGAAGCCTTAACTATAAAGCTTCGACAAGACCCCAACCAGATGATATATGGGATAAAGTTCCCACTGCTGTACATTATAAAAATATTTCAAGTCAACAAGGAGTTCCATGACTATTATAAAGGAACGAGGTTAAAGGTCGCGCTGCAGAAGGTGCTTTATTGACTAGGATATATAGCCATCACCCTTTACACTAACCACTGAAACCCTTGGTGTCTTGCCCTTTCATATTCACTGAAGACAAGAATAAAAAGCAGACTCGGTACTGTGAAATTAAACATCTAAAAGCAGTTTATAATATAGTTATTTCAAAAATTACTATCAGTTTAATGTAAGGCAGGGAAAAAAAACCTTGTGCCTCAGACTGTAGAAATATGCAGGGATTCAATCTTTCCTGCAATGACCTACAGCATGGAAAAATCACGTTTCCATACATACCTACCTTCTGCTGATCACTTTTACTTTTTGTTAAAATATATCAAAAGAAGGAAAACCCAGTTCCCGTTTTCCTTGTTGCTCTGCGCCCTGCCTTTCACCTTGACTGCTGACTCTGGCAGCGGGCATTGTGAAGTCACATGTCGATTGCATGAAGTTATTACAGTTGAGCAACTAGCTCATTTCAGGTGACAAGAGATGCTGCAAGTCAACTTTGATATCCCCGGTAGAAACGGGCTTTTATACAGGGATTGCAAGCTCCCATGTATTATATATGGGGTAAAGTATCCCCTGCCGTAAACTTTAAGTATATTTCAAGTCACCGAAGAGATCCTTGACCTTATGGAGGAACGTGGCCAAAGGCAGAGTTCCTTTGTAAGGTCAAGGAACTCCAAGGAGACTTACAATGTACTTATAATGTATACCAGGGGGTACTTTATTCCTTATAAAACATGGTCCCACCATCACCCTTCCAACAAACAACCTTTATCCTTTAAGTCAGATTATAAGAATGCAGAAGCTAAAACTGTGTAGAAGCACAGAGAGATTCCATCTTTCCTATAATTAACTAAAGCATGCATACAATAATCGCGGTACCACACATCTCATTCCTGTAGATCACTGTTCATCTAGAAAATCAGAGCAGAATAAGAAAAAGCCAGGCTTCATCCATTTTTGCGGTTTAAACTGCAGCATTAATTATGTTCCGTGACCTGCCTTTCCCCTTAGCTCCTAACCCTTGCAGCGGGCATTACTACGTCAGAACTCAACAGTAATTAGTTATTACAGTTGAGCAGGTGCGTCCTTTCTTTATTACAGGCTTCTAGAGATATCACTAGTCACCTGTACTAAGGAAACTAGAGAAGGGCTTTTTACAGGGATTGCAGAATCGTGTGTATTTTATGTGGTGTAACAGCCTGCCTAATGGATTCTGGGTAATACAATACCAATATATTAATGTGTAAGCTGCTTCCCCTATTGGACCATACTACTTCCTTTCCACACCTCTCCACATACTGTTGCTCAACATCATCCATTCACCGCTCCTTTCATAAAAGGTACTATAGGAACTATGCAGTCAAGTGCTACCTGCCGTCTCCATGTGGTAGGCTCTGTACCATCATCAACATTGCCATCTCTTCCAAATTACAACTTGTGGTCCATCTCTCTCCTTGCATTAAACACATCCACCTCCACTTCACCTGTACCCTTTTCCCACACTTTCCATCTCATGATTTCATTACTCCCACCATACCCCCAACATCCACATATGCTTGCCTACTAAGCCCAACTCTACCACCTACCTCCTTTCTCACTTTACAAAACAAGTCCCACAGCCTCTATTTACACATATTATGGCCCTCAGACTTCACAGACTCCTTGGCCCACCCAGCCTGGTTGAGCAACCCATGGGAGCCGAAGGAAAGCTGCCTGAAAGCAAATTCAACTGGTAAAAAATATCAGAAAACGCACACATATCACAACGACCAACAACACAAGGGTCACAGGGACACAATAGATGAGGTATGCAACCTACACTTGGATCAGATCTCACACACAATGGCTAGATTATTAAGGCAAGCCAAAAATGTCACTGGACTACAGCATTAGAGCTCTGACATTTTCAAAATTCATTGTTTGCATGTGTATTAAGTCGATTTACTTTATTCATCTGAAACACTACCAACCACCAGATTACAAGGATTAGTTGAATGAAAGCCAACAGCTGAATACAAGCGGTCTCATGTCATCTTATTTCCAGTCCTTGGCAAACCTTGCCATCTGGCAATCCTAGAGATGGTCTACAATGCCAATGACAACCACTGCCAAAGCATACAAGCACATAGCTCCGCGTCGCAAGACCCGTTGCTCCTTTTAACGCATCACTGGGACTACCCGTGCCCACAAACTGACTAAAAAGACCAGATAAAGAATGAGAGATGGATGAAGCCAATGGAGCTCTCTCCAATGGTCGTCTGCTACTGGTGGAAAAAAGGATCAAGCGACACAGCGAAGGGGCTGAGCAACTGACAAATAGCGAGCTATTACAAATCTATGAGACATAACAATGAAAAACAAACATTTGAAATGCAATGGTTCTCGCATTTGAGAGAGTTTGAGATATTCCCATTCTAAATGACCATGCTTTTTACTTATGTTTTGAAAAACTGAAAGTGGTGCATAAACATGCACTTTGTATTTATAGTCCTAGTTTACGCGAAGCAAGGCTGGTAGTCAAAGAAGCACGGCTACCCAGTTCAAGTTGTCATTAGCTCTAGGCCTGGGTGTTTACTCTTCCTTTTGAGTTGTTTACAGTCTTTTCCATTCAACACTTTAAACACATGTATTCAAATATTTGACCTTATACCACGTAAAAAATAAAACACTGAATACTAGACCTTTAATCATGCCTGTGGAAGATTTGGTAGTAGAATCGGGAAAAAACAATGGCTGGGCAGGGATGTATATATTCTGTGGATATTATCAGGATTGTACAGTAGGTGTATAGTCCATCATCAACCACCTACTATGAGTTTACAGATACACGAGTAAAGCGTAACAGAAAGAACGAAGCGACAAAAAACAAACTAAAAATAAAAAACAGAGTTTAATTTAAAAGGTGCTAACGAGGCACACTAAAATGATTCAGTGATGTACAGTTGACAGCCCCACACTAAAGTAACTGTGCCGGCTCACCAGGCTGCACAATAAAATATTTGGGAGCAAAACTAGACCCTGGTTGTTGGTGCCCGCTGTCTCCATTTCAGCCAGGTCCATGATGTTATATGTGAGATTTGCTCCCAGACTAGCAGTGGAGATGAGTTCATTTCCCATCTGCAGTGGAAAGGTTCATTGCCCTAGGGAGCCTGAAGTGAGTAATAATGTCAGCCTTTTCCTGAGACTAAGTTTCAAAAACACTGCCTTGCCCTTTAATGTGAAATTCATACAGTGCTGATCTTAGACACTTAAGATTCCCTGGTCGCAGCGAGTTCAGCCAGCGTTTTTATAGTTACAACACAAAAAGCAAAAAAGACTTCTGCAATTTGGAACTCAACAAAACATTAGATCTAATGACACTACATGAAAGGAAGCAATTCATTGAAAAATCCCAATGAAACTATGCTATTTTATTGATAGTATATTAATGCAGCCTGCATCTTAGCAAGTACTGGTACTAGAGTGTTTTGAGCCCCATAAGGGGGTAGGAAAATGCTATGTAAACATTTTTTTTTTATTGTGAACCTTAGCTAGGCACCGGCATGGGATGTAAATATATATATTCTTTAAAGAGAATGCCATTTTTAAACCTATTGTCTGGGCCAGACATCGCTCCCAAAGGATATGTGACTAAGGATATACACATATTGTATGACAGTGGAATTTTAAGTGTTGCTTTTCTAAAGCTAAACTGTATTCTATTATGACAACTGCACCTCATCTGAAGAGAATATCGAGCAAATTCCTCTTAGAAGAACATGCGCAAGAGCACACAATGATTGTCAATGAGACCTGGTTCTTATGGCCACTCTCAAACAGCGAAACAACAATGCAGAGGCTATCCATCGTAGGTTATAAAGTGGAGACTAAAAACAGTGCACATGAAGAATGCACACCTTGGTCAGATTGCACTTGGGGTGCTTCAAAGCCTCTGGAATGAAATTTAAAACTCAACAAGAAGCATTTGGAACAAAGCAGATACTGTGTGTGCTTTCTGAGCCGTGACTCCATTCAATCGATATTTTGGTGAGTTTAAATATAATGAGAAGACGTCTGGAGACAGCCCCATCATATTCCTGCTATTTTATATATGAACCAGCAATGGACAGGACTTCACGTGGCAATCCCCACCCTTGCAACATGTAACCTATCAATATATGTCCACAAACCACTCCTAGTAGAAAAAAACAATAAGCAAGCTACAGCCTAACAAAGCACTTTCAGGGTGGCGAGCAAACCTCCTAGTAGGATGTTGCATTTTGTTAACATTGAGGGCAAGTTGCACTCGATTTAGTATTCACATTATAGAGATGTTTGATATAAAGAGCTGGGCGGAGAAATGAGAAGCCTTTAAGTGGTAGCTCCTGTCACCCTGAAAACAAGTTTGCACCTTAATTAATGCACGTTCAACTGTGCTCTGCATAATTAGGCATGGAAACCGTACGGAGGATTCAACAACAATATAGCATTAGAGCTGCTGCCAATTCGTTCATACTGGCCTTCATCTCACTGTTGCCCATGCAGATGAAATCTATAGGTTTTTTCCTGAAGTGAATTATATAGTTATATATGTATAAATATATGTTTCGCCTAACTGAGACATAAATCCTCAGCAGCTGAAAGAGTGTGATATGCAGCTTGTGCATGGTAACCTCATCCTCCCCCATGGCTGCATGCCCAGAAGCCTGGCTTAGATCAGCATATGTAGAAAAGGCAATGAGAGATATTATTTCAGCGGTGCCCACAGCAAGCATCTTTGGATTAAAGGGACAAGCTCGGAAACAACAGACACTCGCATGCAATTTACCTTTCACTTGAATCTCGTAATCCACTATTATCTTTTTGTCCTTTTTTAAACGTGATAGGCTTTGACCTATTGTAGTAAAACCGAGGGGTGCTTTGTGTGAGATCTGTTCAGAAGAAAAGACTGGGGTTGAAAATGATCACCATGACAGCAGGGGAAGAGAAATCATAACAACTCATAAAAAGTGATCAAGTTCCAGTTTTTTCCCAGGCTTTGCAGTTTCTCTGGCCATCGATCATTTTAAGGGGTGCTACTTCCATCTGTAGTGATGTAACACACACGCCACACTTTGGTGCCTGCTTTAAATGATGTCCCTATTAAGAAACAAGAACATACAGGACCGCAAGCAGTGCTGCCCCCAGCATACTCCATCGGAGTTGACTTGTAAAACATGCCCAATCCCATTAAAATGAAGCCCAAAACAAACCGAACAGCTTACCAAATGAAGCCCAACTGCGATCGACATCCACAATTGCTAAACAAGCATTTGCAATGCAAGAGGACTCGCATTTACGCGAGACCTAATGCAGTGCAGACGGGAGTGCGGGTGGGTGGTGCTTTGTGTGAGATCTGTTCAAAAGAAAAGACTGGGGTTGAAAATTATCACCATGACAGCAGGGGAAGAGAAATCAAAACAACTCATAAAACGTGATCAAATTCCAGTTTTTTCCCAGGCTTTGTGGTTTCTCTGGCCATCGATCATTTTAAGGGATGCTACTCCCATCTGTAGTGATGTAACACACACGCCACACTTTGGGGCCTGCTTTAAACGATGCCCCCATTAAGAAACAATAACATAAA
Organism: Triturus cristatus; assembly: GCF_964204655.1. Classification (NCBI taxonomy): domain Eukaryota; kingdom Metazoa; phylum Chordata; class Amphibia; order Caudata; family Salamandridae; genus Triturus; species Triturus cristatus. The sequence goes on from NC_140593.1 coordinate 821,817,109, forward strand.
GGCACGCAAGCAGCATGCGCAGCGCTGCTCTTTCTCCAGCATAGTCCGTCCGAGTTAACTTGTATAACAAGCATAATGCCCCTTAAAATGAAGCCCAAAACCAACGAGCAGCTTTCCAAATGAAGCCAAACTATCGATCGACATCCAAAATTTCTAAACAAAAGGCTAAAAAGCACACCCCACTTTGGTGACACATTTAAATGATGTCCCCATTAAGAAACAAAAACATACAGGACCGCAAGTACTGCGTGCAAAACTGCTCTTCCCCCAACATACTCCATCTGAGTTGACTTGTAAAACAAGCCCAATCCCATAAAAATGAAGCCCAAAACAAACCGAACAGCTTACCAAATGAAGCCCAACTGCGATCGACATTCACAATTGCTAAACAAGCATTTGCAATGCAAGAGGACTCGCATTTACGCGAGACCTAATGCAGTGCAGACGGGAGTGCGGGTGGTTGGGCGGACGTGATTAAGGCATGAAAAACGGGAGTGGGTGGGGTGGGAGAGAAGGCAGTACAGCGGGAGGGGTGACAAGGGTATAAAGTAGTGCTCAGGAAACACGCAGTAAAGGGGCCAATAGCCGTGGAAGGAGACATGGCCGTCATAAGGCGGGACTAGCAGCCTCTAAACCAATCAGAAGGCAGCATTTAGAAACAGCAAAGCCACAAGCCAATGAAAAAGTGGGAGGGGGAGTGGGCGGGGCTTCCCTCACCTATAGTGTATACTGCATGCCTCGCAAAGCGAGCAATGCATGCGCTGCACCGCTAGGCGAGACCTAAAAAGTTTGGGTATTGTGGGTTTCCTTGCACAGTGTCTGAGATAGGGCCCTATAGCCACATCTACCTGCATTGTTATATAAAAAAATATATTTGCTGGCTGAAATGTGATGACTCCTGGTCACATTTTAAGGAATTTTGTGTTGCAGGCACTTGGGACAGTCACACAAGTGAGGAACCATTTTTATCGGGAGACATGTGGTAAAACAGAAATAGAACATTTGTTCCTACTGATTGGATTTCTTTGCATTTGTGGCTCCAAATGTAAGCTACAGTGCAGGAAAGAAGGCATTTTGCAAGCGCCCTCTGAAGCACATGATAGCATGGGCACCCACCAATTCAGATGTATACAAATAACAACCGTTCCTAAACTGAGAACCGTGTGTACATTTCAGAAATAACATAGGTTTGTTCACACCAATTTTTCACTCTTTATATTTTAGTATATGAGTTGCTGTAGACTTCGTACACACCGAAAAATCATTGTAAGGTGCAGCTCAGTGATTGGCTGTGGCTCCTGTGTGTTTTCGGGGAACATAAAAACTACATATATCCCCAAGAGCAGAAGGGCCTATCGCATGTAACAGTATATTGCATTTGTAAATCGGCTATCGTTACAAGAAGTTACAGATAAAAAAGAAAAATCACAAATGATTTCTTTTCTTGCTAATTTTCTTTTTTTTATTTCAACTGTTAGTTCAATCAATCAATCAATTCAGCTTTATTCGATTAAAAGAAACATTAATCATAAAAGCATAAGCACAATACATAAAAAAAAGCATTAAAACATGATTATATTAGCAGCTGATTTCTTGACTTAAAAATGAATTTTAAAAATGCTGAAACAGAAGCTACAACATACGGTGAATCTAACATTTGAAGGGCTAACAGTGCGGGGCGGCACTGTCTAACACCAAAAGATTTCAAAACTGGAAGGATCCATCTTTTCCTGGGAATAGAATAAAATTTACACAGTAAAACAACGTGTAGTGTTGATTGGATTGACATATCGTCACACGGACAATTACAGAGTGGATTAGACCAATCATTACAAACAGGAAAACTTAATAATCTGTGGATGAGACCTAAGCGGAAACGGACTAGCAAAAATCTGTTAAAATCTCCAGTAACAGTTGTTATATATGGTTGTATTAAAAGGTGGGTTGTGATCAGCTGATGTGCCTGTACTGAAATCTTCTTCATTTCTAAACATAATCTAGAATCATTTAAATGGTCTAGGCACATTTTTTTTAGGTCCTTTCTCGTAATCAGAGTCAAAGAGGTGGGATCATCATAATATTCGCAGTGATCCAATTTACAGAAAAATGATTTAACATAAATTAACCATCTTATCCTTGGCACACCTTCCAATTTTAAGACATCCCTAATGATGTTACGATTCAAGTCCAGGTTATCAGAGGTCCAGATCCTATGCCATTCGAGTATAGGTTGTATTTTGATTATATCCTCTAGGTAACCAATACCCAATTCAGTGTGGCAATTATATGTAGATATGGAATCTGGGACTGCCAATAGAAACCGAAGAAATTTATTTTCTACCGTCTGTAAGGAGGAAACATCAACAGTCCCCCAAACGCCAGCGCCATAGGTGGCAACAGAAACACATTTAGCGTTATAAATTTTCAACAATTCAGACGGGGGCCTCCTTCCCAGTTTCTTACTAAAATTATGAAGGGCAGTCACAGTTCTCGCAAACAAGGCCCTCCTAGCTTTTACAGCGGGTTGCCAGCTTAGTTTATTGTCAAATAAAATGCCCGGATATGTAAAAGAATTAGTGTATTCTATTGGCTTGTCATAAACATACATGGTCTTTGGACCCCTGCTACCACCACTGCCACTGGTCATAGCAAAGGTTTTGGAGACATTGATGGTAAGCCCCAAATTGGACATAAATGTCTCAAATGAAGAAATAACACGTTGCAGGGCAAGGGGGGTACGAGCCATTAGCACGGCATCATCTGCGTATAATAGGGCTGGGATAGTTCTCGATTCAATTTGGGGAAGGTCATTACAATTTTGAGCTAAATATTTTTCAAGGCCATTGATATATAGATTAAAAAGGAAAGGAGCGAGAACACAACCCTGTCTCACTCCTTTTCCTATCTTAAAGTCCTCTGTACATTGACCGTCCAGCCCATATCGTACCCTAGCCTTGGCCCCTGCATAAAGTTGTCTCAGAAAGGTAATTAAAACAGGATCAACATCAAGCTCTTCTAAAATTTCCCATAACTTTGCGTGTACAACGCAATCGAAGGCTGATGATAAGTCAACAAAAGTTAAATAAAAATGACCCCTTTTAGCCACCGTGTATTTGTTCATTAAAAGATTTAAATTAATGCTCTGGTCCACGGTCCCCATGCCCTTTCGAAAACCATATTGAATACAACATAAGATTCCCCGATCCTCAGCCCAATCTTGTAGCTTATTTAAAATGACTCTACCAGCAATTTTCATAGACGAGTCAAGCAAAGAGATAGGACGATAACACGCTGGATTATCTCTATCTCCTTTCTTAAAAATAGGGACTAAAACGGAGACTAACCAAGTTGGAGGAAGACTATTTACTACAATTGCATTAAAAAGTGAAGTTAAAAGTGGTCCCCATAATTCAAGATTGGATTTAAAAAGATGTGCAGGGACACCATCCGGGCCTGGTGCCATGCCCCATTGACTAGTCATAATGGCTTCGTTTACTTCCTGTAGCTCAAAGACCAAAGTCTTTTCGCATGGAGATCCCTGGTGAGACGGCTCAACTTCTTGGGGCCCAGATAGAGCGAGTGCATCAGTAGGGCAGTCATAAAGATGTGAATAATGACCAACCCATGCATTTTCAGGTATTGCGACCTCTATGTTGGCTCTGTCCGAGCTAGATAAAAAAGGAGCATTAACGGCTTTCCAGAAGGCTGCTGAGTCTTTGGATGCGGCTGCCTCCTTCAAAGCCAGCCACATCGACTTTTTTAGCTCTTGTTTCCTGTTTTTCAGGGCAGATTTGTACTCCCTTCTGGCATTGGCGATATTACAGGCATTTTTAGTTTTAGCATGAAGGGCCAACTTCAAGTTTGAGTGAGCCAGGGTGCATGAATGATCGAACCAGCCATGCTTCACTGGTTTACTTTTATTAGTTTCAATGAAGAGGGCCTTCTTAATGGTTGCAGCGATTATTGTAAAATTCTTAACAATCTCGCTTGGTTCGCCATCTTCATTTAAGCAATACATAAGATTACTAAAGCAGTCAGAGATTACTTTCTTCAAAAGATCTTCATGGTTTGCACGTTCCCAGCTTAATGCATAACCATTTTGCCTATTAAGTTTGATGTTATTAATGTCGTCAATATTCCTGTCCCTCACTTTTACAACTTGACATAGTATTATCAAGCTTAGGCTTATTGGAAAGTGATCGCTTAAAGCCACTTCATGTGTATTAAATGACTTTACTCTGGTAAAATGCCTGTTAAACATCAATATAAAATCAATTGTAGACGAGACACCACGGCCGTTAAAAGTTGGGGAAAAATCTATCGAGGGGGATGCTAACTTATTACAAAAACCCATATCATATGATAATAAAATGTCATTGAATAAGTCCCCTTGGGCCGTGTGCGCAAAATGTGGGAGGCAATCTTCATCATTGAAATCATATGTTAATCCGCAGATCCCTTTACCTATATGTTTACATAAGGGACAGTTAAAATCACCTCCCCACAAAATAAACACATCCTTTGTCATTGAATCATTGTATCTCTCCAAAACATCTAATAAGGATTTCAGAGTACAGGAAAAGAGGTGTTGTGGGATGTTGTTATAAAAATTAACGATAACCACATTCATAGATAAATCACATTTTAAATCAATAACTTGATAGTAAGGGTTATCCAAAAAGTTGCATTTATCATAGGTCACAAGGTTTGAGATATAAGTACAAAGACCGCCCTTTGCTCTACCACTGGGGGACGGGACCGCTGAGGTAAAAAAGGTACGGTAACCAGCCAAGTGGGCAGGTTCTAATAGCCAGGTTTCCTGTAGACAAAGAATATCAAACGACACTATGAAGTCCAACCACAAATCGTTATGTATCTTTGATTTTAGTCCGGCGACATTCCAGTATACAAATCGAATTCCTTCGTGATCCATTTCAGATTTGTTCCCCCCGTCCCCATTGCCCCGAATTAATGGCGATGGTGATGAATGTGTGGAGATATAAGGATCTATAGTGGGCCCCACTCCCAAGATCATATTATTGTCCTTAGGTGAGGTTGTAAAGGTCGGGAGATCAGGGCTAAATCTGTCTATACCACCAGAGGGAGGTGGGCTGGTACAAGCCTTATAAGGGCTCGTCACCCTAGAGGCATAGAACGCCTCATTAAACATAGAATTGAGTACAAATTGAGTCTTGGTGGGTGGACCTTCCCCCGTATCTTCAGCCAAATTACCAACTGAGCTTAAGCGTCAGTCTATCTCTTCTAGAGAAGGTAGGTGCTCGAAGCGATTATATGTCTGAATGGGGTATTTATAACCATAATTAGTATTTGGAGTACCTAAATGCTAGGTGCTGGGCTTATAGAAGAAACCTAAAGGGACCACGCCAATATTGCCGTAGGCCAAGGCGTGTTGATCCATACTACGCAGTATCCAACGTGCAAATTGGGGGGTCTTAAAGTTCAACACCACACAATCTCCCGGAAAGGCTTTAGGATCTCTTCCCAACCAACTCACCCTTCTTACCATCTTAAACTCCTGGAACAACCTGTCAGTATGTCCCACCCTAGATCCCAACCATGCTAAGGACTTATTTCTCAACACCTGCCAAGGTTCAGGTACGTCATCTCTTACTTTTGGAACGTTAGTTAGGATAATTGTATAAGGCGTAGCGGCAGGTGGTAGATCTAAAACAGTGGCTGGGAGGGCCTGATCTAGGTTAACAGGTAACATGGGATTATGTTGGCTATTATTTTCAACATGACGATCAGCCACAGATTGCCTGGAGTATGATTGGTTTTTAGTAACACCTTGAGAGAAATGTGCGTTATTATCAAGTTGACTTAAGTTCGACTGTGTACTCCCTAGATTAAAAGGGGGCTTGCCCTGAACCTTGTTCATCCTAGGATTAGATACACTAGGGATAGGTGGTGGCGCGTCAATTGTTGGCATAGGTTTCGGATATTTAGATATTATTTCTTCGATCGCGCCTAACCTTACAGTAATATTACTGATAGAATCTCTCAGAAACGAGTCTAGTGCCTCAATCTTTGTTTGTATCGCCATTATGTTAAAATGAGGTATGACGTTACTGGGAGTAGATACAGCGCCACGAGGCGCTCTTTTCGATTTGGGGGGGGGTTTATGGGTTCCCTTGTTGCTGTGTTTCCCCTTGGTCTTAGGAGTTAGTCCGGCCGCTACCTCTAAGGTAGACAGTGGGTTTTTTGATCGTTTAGTGGGTGGCTGGAGCTCAATATCCTGATCGGAAAAAGAAATATGATCAGAAATGTCTACCGCACACCCATTCTCAGCGACAATGGACTCGTCTATTACTTGCCCATTATGATTTGGTGGTAGAACCTCTGAGCAAGTTATCGCAGCCGCGCTGTCGCGAGTAATTGCTTCTTCAACTGAAACAATTTGCTCCTCCAGGGCACCCATAGCACCCGTGAGATAATTTAAAATAGATACACAAGGTCCCTCCCCAGGTTTCGTCTGCTTCTTAGATTGAGAACTTGCGGCCTTTCTTTTCGCCATTGTAATAAGGTACCTAAGGGAGAAGTTAGGAGGACGGTAATAAAACAAAACAGTATGAAACTCAACAGCAATCGTTTGGGCATACACCTCCAACAGAAAGTCATGTACTACCAGGTAACAGGTACTTATCTGGAACAATAGTGTTGGCAAAGAGTCAATGGATCAAGATCAATGGCCCAGCTCAGCCTACTCCTGGCCCGGGCCGCGCCCGCGCGCGTCCCGCGTTGCGTGAGCTTGCTGCCGGTAATGAGGGTTTTGCAAGGGGCCGTCTTCAAAGTGCTGCGTGCATGTCCCGGGTGCCCAGGGCCTCTGCAAAAGAGCAGTCTTCCACCAACATTCACCTCGGTCTCCCGCGTTGCGTGAGCTCGCTGCCGGTAATGAGGGTTTTGCAAGGGGCCGTCTTTTAAGTGCTGCGTGCATGTCCCGGGTGCCCAGGGGCTGTGCAAAAGAGCAGTCTTCCACTAACATTCACCTCGGTCTCCCGCGTTGCGTGAGCTCGCTGCCGGTAATGAGGGTTTTGCAAGGGGCCGTCTTCAAAGTGCTGCGTGCATGTCCCGGGTGCCCAGGGGCTGTGCAAAAGAGCAGTCTTCCACCAACATTCACCTCGGTCTCCCGCGTTGCGTGAGCTCGCTGCCGGTAATGAGGGTTTTGCAAGGGGCCGTCTTCAAAGTGCTGCGTGCATGTCCCGGGTGCCCAGGGGCTGTGCAAAAGAGCAGTCTTCCACCAACATTCACCTCGGTCTCCCGCGTTGCGTGAGCTCGCTGCCGGTAATGAGGGTTTTGCAAGGGGCCGTCTTCAAAGTGCTGCGTGCATGTCCCGGGTGCCCAGGGGCTGTGCAAAAGAGCAGTCTTCCACCAACATTCACCTCGGTCTCCCGCGTTGCGTGAGCTCGCTGCCGGTAATGAGGGTTTTGCAAGGGGCCGTCTTCAAAGTGCTGCGTGCATGTTCCGGGTGCCCAGGGGCTGTGCAAAAGAGCAGTCTTCCACCAACATTCACCTCGGTCTGTTAGTTGTTTGGGTAAAACCTTATGTGATCTTTACAAATGACCCCTTACTGAATTCAGTATTTTGCCCATTCTTTCAGATATGCATAGCTTTCTGGGATCACCCATGGGTTTCACACCTGTTTTTAACAGAAGCTGCCGGTAGTCTAAAATTACAAACAATAGGAAAAACAGACTACCTCTTCAAAAACTGTCAGATTTGTTTTTTATTCCATTCTTCTTGTTCATGATGGCTGGAAAGATGCTTATCCTAGCACAAAAATCTTTTTGCTGACGCCAGTTTTAGAGAAAAAAAAAAACATTTCTTGTGCGGCAATTTTTCCCCTTCTCCCCAAAGTTTTGCTATATTTTGGTTCCCTCCAAAAGAATTCACAACCCATTCATACCTTTAGGATCACCAGGATGATGGGGAAAGAGGACACACATTTGGCATGGATACCTTTTGTGGAAAAACGTTATGAAGGTTTAAACAAGAGGTAAAGGTTATGCAGGGGGAATGGCAGTGGTGTAACACAAAATGAAGCTCCACTCATCAAAATGTGTTAAGGAGCCCCAGAGTCTCTCAAATCCCACTGGCATGGGTCCTGGGCTCAATGTGGGGTCCCTGGAGAGTTGGATACCCCCTTAAAGTTGACCCCCCTGCGCCTGAGGGACTGCAGGGGGCTGTGTTGTGTTCCTGGAAAGCCCTATCAGTCAAGAGGAGGACATGAGCTGTTGGTAAATGCTCATGGTGTGCATGGTGGTCGCATTCTGTGTGCAGAGTGCAGTGCATAACAAATGGCATAGACGGACCTGAAGATTGTGAACACCTGCATCAAAACAACTATGTTAAATCTGTTAGGAAATCTGCCTTATTTACATCACTCTTACTAAACACTACATATATTTTAAACTCATTACATCGCTCCAAAATGTCTTGTCTCGTTTAATACAAACGCAAAAATATCAGAACAAACCCTTGCATTTTTTTAACCTGCATATATGTGGAATCAAATATAGTCATTCAAGTTGATCAGAAAACTTCCCATACACAATATTTATACAGATCCAACAATAGCTGAATACAAGTAGGTAATTGGTCTTGTTTATTCGCGCCCTGCTGCTGACTAAGTCATGCAGGGAGGACCCTCGTTCCATGGAGATAAGATAAGCAGGTTGGGTGGGTGCCAGGAATGACCAACGGCCGCGGGGGTCGGTCACGTCTCCCAGCCCACCTCCTCTTTATAACCTGACCCAGCTGAGGGGGCAGCATCGACTCCTCTCCACCGACCACCTCGTGCAGACCGTGCGCCACCCCCACCGAAGCCACCAAGATGACGCTGAGTGACGCAGAGAAGGCCGCGGTGCTCTCCCTGTGGGGAAAGGTCTCTGGCGACCTCGAGACCCTGGGAGCGGAAGCGCTGGACAGGTAACGCCGAGCGCGTGAGCGTGACGCATGAGCGTTCTGGCTTTAAAAAAGGATGCAGGTGAAAAATGGGGCAATAGCTTGGAGTTAGGTGGATTATTGTAAATTAAAGAATGGACAGAACAGCAAGTCTTTTAATGGAAATATAGGATTTCAGGTTCTCACTATTTATAGAGCATATTTCCTCCTGAGAAACGCCTGTACTCTCCCACTAAATGTATTGCAGCATCGCCGAGAAATGCAGGTACTGCCCCTTTCATATGAAAGAAGTGCAGGTACTGTCCCTTTCATATGAAAGAAGTGCAGGTACTGCCCCTTTCATATGAAAGAAGTGCAGGTACTGTCGCTTTCATATTAAAGAAGTGCAGGTACTGTCCCTTTCATATGAAAGAAGTGCAGGTACTGTCGCTTTCATATGAAACAAGTGCAGGTACTGTCCCTTTCATATGAAAGAAGTGCAGGTACTGTCGCTTTCATATGAAAGAAGTGCAGGTACAAAAGGAGTGCAGGTACCGGACAGTATACCTGCCCGTTTAAACCACTGAGAACAGCACAGCAAAGTGGCTCATACTAAACCCTCTTTTAGAGTACTGTTTGTGGACCCCGGGTTAGAATAACTAATTCAGGAAGAATTTTGTATTTCTTGCATTAATTTTACACTTTAGAACACGTAGGCCTAGATGTACAACCATTCACGCAGGACAGACACTGCTTGAAAGTCTGTAGTGCAGCAGAGTGCGAAGGGCAAAACGGCACAGAGCCCTCGTTACAAACACTCATTTTTAGTGATGATAAGCGTTGTACCACAGCTCAGAGGCGGGCCGAGCAGTGTTTTGAGTACGATTTGGACTCGAGTGAGACTCTCCGGTGAACTTTCTACCTGCACAGAACCGCTTGTGCGTAATTTGTGTGTAAAATTAGTGGGAATTGAACGTGTTATATGAAGGAAATCTACCCAATTTTCCTTTTGCTTATTGTTTGCACTTGCATTGTTTTGTGGCTATGTTTTTTGTGCCAAGTCAGGCTACGTTATTAGCTCTAACTTTGTCCTGAGGTGGTTGCGCTGTTCTACTCGTGTTAGAAGCGCGTACACACATTAACAGGGATTACCGCCACTCGGGGCCGGCTTTAGCGTTGATGTGCGACAATGTTTGGTGGTACCCCCCAATAACCACCTCTGTTACGGATTTCCTCACTACCACCCTTTAACAATGCCCCTCAAGTCTCTATAACCACTCTCTCTCGGATGCGTGTAATTCGTTTTATTGCGCTGTTGCCACTCATACTAGTGTAGCGTGTCAGAAGACTTTACATCACACTCACTGCACAGAGACAATCAATCATAGGTGTGTAGATTATTGTATAGGAAATGTAACGTTACATAAAACAGAGGACTACAAGGAACAGGTGTCACGTCATCCATTCTGGTAGACAATATAGGGGCATATTAACAAGCCAGGCGATAAAATTATCGCCGCTTTAACAGCAGAAAACTGCTGCTAAAACGGCCATAATGGGCTTGATAATATGCGCTGTGGAATTCCAATTGAAACCCATGTTAGATGTGAAGGACATCTAACATGGGCTTCAATTGAAATTCCATAGAGCATATTATCAAGCCCATTATCGCCGTTTTAGCGACAGTTTTCTGCCGCTAATGCGGCGATAATTTTATCGCCTGGCTTGTTAATATGCCCCATAGTTTGACAGTGCTTGGTCTGGAGAAGCACTAACTCTGAATTTAAAACTGAACACCATGGTTGGGGGTTCTTTTTAATAATCCGAATTAATTTCTATCCAAATGAACCCGTTTTTTCAACAGTAGGATAATAAAAGACTGGATAAAATCATAACGCTCTAAACTATGACTTGCACCTTTTAAGCAGCTCTTTGGTGACAGTTAATAGCTCACTCTTTTATGTTAGGATTATAATTTATAAACTAAATCACAAAAGGATCATTCGGAAAAAAATACCGTAACCCACTGACCTATTTGTATTATATGCGCTTTGTGATCTAATTGGTACACGTTCTTTGCAGCAGACATATTAACCTTCTGCTCTGCCTTACCACGAGTCAAAAGTTCCAAAAGACAAACCAACGAGCTCTCTCTAAGAAGCATATTAATCAGTGGAGTCATCTTGACATTTATATGTTTGCCTGTAAATTTGTGGAGGACAGGAATGCGGCAGCAGGTGCTTTTAAAACCACGCAATACTTCCAAATACGAACCCCATCCAAGTTAGCGCCCGGTGCGGGTGCACCGATCGCACTGCCCTAGAGCCGGCCCTGTCGCCACTCATTAATTTAGAGAAAGTCGAATTGTGCAGGTTGATGGCACCGTTTGTAATCCCTCGGGACATGTAAAACGACCCAGAATGCAGTTTGTTTTATCAGAGATAATGTCTTCAATCCAACCTTGGCTATCATTTGTGGAATGAGCAACTTGGGTTTATACGTTTTGAACTCGTATAAAGATTACATTTCAGCAGGGCTTTAAGTGGGCCGGGTCCTGCCGGTGCTCAGCACCGGCAGTTCTAAAAAGCAGGTACCGTAACGGGCCCCTATCGGGCTCTACTTTTTGCCATTCATTAAATTAGAGAAAGTCGAATTGTGCAGGTTGATGGCACCGTTTGTAATCCCTCAGGACATGTAAAACGACCGAGAATGCAGTTTGTTTTATCAGAGATAATGTCTTCAATCCAACCTTGGCTATCATTTGTAGAATGGGCAACTTGGGTTTATACGTTTTGAGCTCGTATAAAGGTTACATTTCTGCAGGGCTTTAAGTGGGCCGGGTCCTGCCAGTGCTCAGCACCGGCAGTTCTAAAAAGCAGGTACATTAACGGGCCCCTATGGGTCTCTAATTTTTGTACTCACTGTCGGTGAAAAAAACCTCTGCAGCAGTACCCCCCTTCACTGGCAAGATGTAACTTCAAAGAGACTGGTTATAGTCCTTTCACAGTCTCATCATTTTAGAACTGCAGCATTTTTCATATCCTATACAACGAAGCCCTAGTTTTTTTTTTTTTGTAATCTTATGCAACTAACAGTCATTGACAAAGCCTATAGTCCTGGCTTGTTGTAGGTGTAATGTTACTTGTTCTATTGTATACCTGGATGCAATGACAGAAACAGCCAAAACCAGGCAGATGGTACACTCTGCTAAGCACAGATTGTTAGTTTATGTGTTTTTAATCCTTGCCCTTAATTACAGTGGCCAAGCCCCTTTGAGTGACCCCCCAGTTTTTTCATCCCACGTAAAACACTGCATTTCAGTATCAATAAAAATAGGGAGTGCAATCTCTTCCCACGACCTCCCATCGGATGCACGCATGGGATGTGAGCTGCAGCATTCAAGTAAAAATGAGCTGCTAGCCTTTTGCAATTTCAAATAAAGTGTTTCTTTTTGTATTTCAGGCTTTTCAAAAGCTTCGGCCAGAGTAAGACTTATTTCCGCCATTTTGACATCAGCTCCGGATCTGCTGATCTGCGCAGGCACGGCGCCAAGGTGCTGGGCGCCCTCGGAGAAGCGGCTAAAAACCTGGACAACCTCGACCAGGCGCTTTCCAAACTGAGTGACCTGCACGCCTACAACCTCAGAGTGGACCCCGGGAACTTCAAGGTGAGGAAACACTCCAAACATAGGCACTTTACTAGTGCTCGTCTTCCGTGGTCAAATGCTGCAATGCGCGTCTTTCTGTTTATCAGAATTTCAAAGCAGTGACAAACATAACAGCTCTTTCATGTTTTTGCTCCGTCACATCTCTTGGTAGCAGTGACCTTTAGAGATTGTTGAATTACAAAAAAACAATAAAAAATGGAGACGCTACTTCATGTTTGGAACTTAAACAAACCCCTTCAGAGGCCTTGGATCTTCTTGACCTTAAAACATTTGGTGCATTAGTTTCTATTTAGGGCTCTCATTTTGAGAAGGGCTGGAAGTGGTAGACATTTTATTAAATGTGCAGTAGGTGTTTATCAACACACTTGGCACAATTTTGTTTTTCAAAGTCTTGTGCCACTGCAATAAAAAATAATCTCCCATCCATGGTAATCACTGCAGTTCAGGAGTGAACTTTGTTGATATCCTGATTCTGTATTATTAATTCAATTATTGATAAACAAAAATCTTTTTAAAAACGTATATTTGCTACACTACCGGTATCTTTGCTACTTTGAATATTTTGTTTCACACTCAATAATATATTTGCTTTAATAAATAAAAATTACCCATATATTTATTAAAGGGTAATTTAACGGGCTCCTTTGGCTAAACTTTGAGTAAGGCGTACCACCTTTGTTTTTACCATATGGCACTTCCTGCCCATTGCTCCCCAAATAAACTGCATTGAGAGACAATTAAAAAAAAAGTTAAGCAGATGAACAATGGCTGCAATATAAAAATGCCAATTGACCAGTTACAATTCATTTTCACTGGATCCATATGTGACATATCCCTCCGTGAATATTAAACTATGCACTTTCATGTATCCAGGACCCAGAACCAGGCAGATCCGACCAGTGAAATAAATGTACTAATTGATACCGACAGACATTACTGGGCACTAATAGCCAGTTCACAAATGTAAATAGAACTAACTTGAAAGTTCTCTCTAGAAGTCCAGTAGACATCTGAAAACCCATGTACCAGCTGCTTGCTCTAGTAGAGACAATTTCTACCAAGACAGTGCTTTTTGGTTACCACTCGCTGTTGTTCTCTTGTCCATGGTGATCTAAATTTATATTATTGCTTGGCTTGAATATCATATTCATCTACATATATTTCCTGGATTTAAAGACCTTGGGGCATATGTATCAAACGATTTTTTAATCGCAAACGCTGCGATTCGCAAAATAACAGCGTTTGCGATTAAAAAATCGGTAATCGGGATGTATGAGCCACATCCCATCGCAAAATTAAGGAATTGCTAATTTAGCGATTTCTTAATTTTGCGTAAGCATTTAAGAAATCGCAAATTGCGATTTCTTAAATGATATGTAAAAAGCACCCAAGTTGTGCGAATTATCCTTAAGAAATCGCAAATTACCACCAACTTCCAGTTGGTGGTAATTTGCGATTTCCTTTCAAAAAGCACTTTTTTGAAATTTACCAAGTGCCACGTGGCGCTTATACATGCCCTTAGGGCATGTATGTGCGCCATATGCACACACATGCTCATTTCAGGGGTGCATCAGGGTGTCATCATGACACCCTTGCACCTTTGAAATTATTCTCAAATTGCGATTAGCAAATTGCGAATCGCTATTTGAGAATTACTTCCCATTCATTCCTATGGGTCTCCTGGCCCATAGAAATGAATGGGCAAGTATTCCTTAATTGCGATTTCGCAATTTGCTAATCGCAATTAAGGAATTTTAAGAAATCGCAAAAAGTTTGCAATTTTTTTAATACATCCCGTTTTGCAATTCTCAAATAGCGATTCTTTAAAAATCGCTATTTGAGAATCGCAAATGGTGATGTTGATACATATGCCCCCTAGTGCCAGAAATGCAAAAGCAACAATTGGTTCTGTCGGGTAAGAATAATTTCTTTAGATATTGAGTCACTTTTAGTCATTCAGAACACAACAGCAATTTATAAAAATATATATACACACAATGAGACCATAGAAAATATGAATGATTTTATAAATTCCGTCATTTATAAATATTTGAATTGAGTTGTATGGCTGTCAAAGAACGAGAACAATTAAAGAGTTATTGGTGACAAGGTGACATGTGGTGCTCAGTGAACTAGTGATAGTGCGTGCTATATACAAAGTGATTCTTAAAATTCCGACAATTTAAATAGGCCAGAGAAACAGGTAATTGAATAGGTCTGCAAATAGGTTTGAGTCAGTTTTTTAGCAGAGTCTTTCAACTGATCCAGTATTCGTCGACGTTTCAACCCTGAAGGTGCACAACTAGTTAGTCAATGCGGGTCTTCATCAGGACATGGTGAAAGGGGGGAGGTTGGGTTGACAGCCTGTGGAATAGCAAAGTTTAAGGTCAAATGTGTGTAAATAGGAAGGGGGATGCTCGAAATATATCGGCATGCAAGGTGACAACTCACCTAGTGTGGTCCGATATTGCTTAACGGACTTGGTTCGAAATCTTGGACTGGCAGGTGTTCACACTAATTCAGGGAAAAAGTGGGGAATAATCACGCACTGCCTATGGAATACTCCTCAGTGATTTTGATAGGTATTAATCTCAACGTTAAATAAGACTCACCCAGTATCTGATTTGGGTCTTGTAATCGGGTTTCGCATTAATCAAAAGCCAAGCGCAGGCATACGTCCTGACTTCTCTGTGCGCATAAATCGCACGTCTGGCGGGTTCTGTGTGAAAGGGACACCATTAGCCTTTCCAGTGCTTGTTACATACTACAATGCACTCACGTGGGTGCTTGTCTAAAATGGAGTAAGCACTCACCCAGTAACAGTGTCTCGTAGTCGGGTTTCGCATTAGTTGGAAGCAGACTTGCGTCCGGATCCCTCTGAGCGCATTAGTCACTCGTCAGGAGGGTTCTGCATAAAGAAGGGGGAGTCCGTTAGATTACAGTACCGTCAGTGGTACGGTGAGTGGACAAACCACTGTAAGAGCGCTCACCTGGGTGTAATTTCACGATTGTAAATTAGTGAGAGAGGGGCTCAGGCATACGTCCTGTCTCCCCACGGCCGAATCAGTGAGTGCTCCAGAAAGCGGCCGATAGATATACATGCAACTATGCGTGTACGTGGCGCCTGTCAGCTACAGATGCGTGGGCCATTAGTTGCTAGGTGACGCGTCCGGCGCAGAACGCCGATGCGTCATGCGTCATGTTATTTGATACGTTGTCCTTAACCTCGAATCGACAGGATGCCGAATGTTTACACCATTATTGCTTCTGCCACTAACAAATACATTACAATCGTGCTTGGCTCCAGCGGACATTCACCGGCAACCCCGGTTCCTGCTAGGAGTAAGACCAAACATGTGCAATACTTTCCTTTTGACCAAAACGGCCTACTCCTCTGACATTGAAGAGTGATTTGCCGACGCTTCCGTGACGATCACATTCCTGAACGCGTCATTAGGCCGCTTACTTGGTTGCCTAGCTACCGTCGCTAAACGCATGACGCATCGGCGTTCTGCGCCGGACGCGTCACCTAGCAACTAATGGCCCACGCATCTGTAGCTGACAGGCGCCACGTACACGCATAGTTGCATGTATATCTATCGGCCGCTTTCTGGAGCACTCACTGATTCGGCCGTGGGGAGACAGGACGTATGCCTGAGCCCCTCTCTCACTAATTTACAATCGTGAAATTACACCCAGGTGAGCGCTCTTACAGTGGTTTGTCCACTCACCGTACCACTGACGGTACTGTAATCTAACGGACTCCCCCTTCTTTATGCAGAACCCTCCTGACGAGTGACTAATGCGCTCAGAGGGATCCGGACGCAAGTCTGCTTCCAACTAATGCGAAACCCGACTACGAGACACTGTTACTGGGTGAGTGCTTACTCCATTTTAGACAAGCACCCACGTGAGTGCATTGTAGTATGTAACAAGCACTGGAAAGGCTAATGGTGTCCCTTTCACACAGAACCCGCCAGACGTGCGATTTATGCGCACAGAGAAGTCAGGACGTATGCCTGCGCTTGGCTTTTGATTAATGCGAAACCCGATTACAAGACCCAAATCAGATACTGGGTGAGTCTTATTTAACGTTGAGATTAATACCTATCAAAATCACTGAGGAGTATTCCATAGGCAGTGCGTGATTATTCCCCACTTTTTCCCTGAATTAGTGTGAACACCTGCCAGTCCAAGATTTCGAACCAAGTCCGTTAAGCAATATCAGACCACACTAGGTGAGTTGTCACCTTGCATGCCGATATATTTCGAGCATCCCCCTTCCTATTTACACACATTTGACCTTAAACTTTGCTATTCCACAGGCTGTCAACCCAACCTCCCCCCTTTCACCATGTCCTGATGAAGACCCGCATTGACTAACTAGTTGTGCACCTTCAGGGTTGAAACGTCGACGAATACTGGATCAGTTGAAAGACTCTGCTAAAAAACTGACTCAAACCTATTTGCAGACCTATTCAATTACCTGTTTCTCTGGCCTATTTAAATTGTCGGAATTTTAAGAATCACTTTGTATATAGCACGCACTATCACTAGTTCACTGAGCACCACATGTCACCTTGTCACCAATAACTCTTTAATTGTTCTCGTTCTTTGACAGCCATACAACTCAATTCAAATATTTATAAATGACGGAATTTATAAAATCATTCATATTTTCTATGGTCTCATTGTGTGTATATATATTTTTATAAATTGCTGTTGTGTTCTGAATGACTAAAAGTGACTCAATATCTAAAGAAATTATTCTTACCCGACAGAACCAATTGTTGCTTTTGCATAACTGCCCAGGTTCTGAGGGATACTGGGTTACCCCATTGCTATTCTCCCTAGTGCCAGAAAGGCAGAGTCAAGAAAATATCCACCCCACTGTTTCACACACTCCATCAACCAAGCTGCTCCTTCAAAGTCTCCACAAGTGTACTCTCCCTAACTGAGGCATGTAAGGGAGCACATCTTGGCCAAGATCAAACACCGTGCGAAAGGGAACCAGGAGTAGCATGCCTGAACTTCATTCCCCAATCCACAGGGACAAATTGGCTTATTGTTCTTTCACATGTAGGTGTGATTTATTAATCAAAACTCAGGAGTAAATCAGGATCAAGATAGAAAGTCAGAAGTAAGCCACACCCGCTCACTGAAACATCTTAACTGAGCCACAGAGATTTCGCTGGCACAGTGTCTCTAGCCGTATTCAACAGGATGAACTTTTCACTCTTCTGAAGCACTTAGGAACCATTTAACTCACGTCTTCTCATGGTTTGATTTCAAAACAAGAGCTGCTGTTCCTCTCAGGATGGTACCGCTGATGCCGCAAGAGCTTCTGCAACAGTGGCAGGTGCCCTCCTGATTATGGAAAGAATGAGTGTTTAAATGTGGTCTGCCAACTGGTTTTGATGGTTGGGTACTTGGCAATGTTGACTTTTTTTTCTCCATAATGTAAGATAGATCCAATGAGACATTGGAGACCATTCAGAAAATGAGCACGTGACAGACCAGTGGCGGGATCATGGGCACAAGTACATACAGACTTCGAAGGCAGGAGTGTGGCGCTGTCCTTGAAAGAAATGACATTGTTTGTGGTGCACACACTATTGTGCTAACGCATACTGTATGTGCAACAGTTCTGCACGGTATGAAGTTGATAGCTATCGCTGTAGATTTCCAAATGATGCTACTTGTAGCTCATGCACTAACTCTGAGAGTTTCAGAGAGATATCAAGCTATTCTATGTGCGATAGACAGCACGTTACATTAAAAAAACAGGCGCACAGCACATAATGAGGCCCATGGAGAGATCTCTGGCAATCTAGACTTCTGTAACGCTGGCCTGCATAAGATCCGCAAATTTGTGGAACTTTTATCACACTTTCACCCATTATCATGACACAGCCAAGGATTACCCCAGTGGTATAGAATACCTGAGATAGTTAGGTGCCAGGAAAATATTGTATATGTAGCACACTATCATTTGGGGAACAGAACCTTTAGCACTTGGTAGGCATTTGAGAAGAAATACAGGTGTAGTTGGTGTCTTTTCCTATGTAGTGTTATTTTCTCCCCTCTGGCAGACCTATAAGTACTAATGTAGGGAGGTACCTTCGTCTTTTATGATAGGTACCAGTAACTGCCATCTTATACTGTGCTCTTGGTCTATCAACAGGCATACCTTGCCTCTAATTCTGGTGTTCCATTGTCACAATAAATGTGATCAATGCAAATCTTTCATTGTTTTACCTGAAATAAAGCAACAACAACAAGGTGATGGATGGAATGCTTAAGAGTCTCAGACCCTGGCAATCCCTTGGGGCTGCCCTCTAGTCCTTCATTTTTGCCCCACCATGCAACCTCGGTGTGAATCCAGCCATATGCAAATCAGTCTTGACTCTGCTCCAATAGTAGCAGTTCAGCCCAAACTGCCTGCCCAGATCCCCACCGAACCAGGGCACAAGCAACCCAAGACCAGTTTCTCCCCGATCGGGGCTCCCCTTTTATTTTCTTGGAGGTATTTCATGCTCGTTATGATTTATCTTCTAGAAAATCTGTAAACCATACTCCAGTGGGACAGACATCAAAGTTAAAATATTGTTACCTGTTCATTCAATCTACAAGGATTCAGGGACGGCCACCTTTCTTAACGATAGAAGCTTTCAATCTTTTCTCTCCGTTATCTTCCTTGTTTCAAGCTCCTCTTTATCCTAAAGGTTCAGATGAGAGCCCCTCATCTTCTTGAGGGATCAAAACATCGTCAACCACCACTACAGACCGTAAATAGATTATATTATATATAAATGGACCATGTTGTTCTTGTTTTCAAGATACACAACGATGACCACTGAATTTGTTCATGTGTGTGTATCCCTTTGATGAGAGCACAAAGCACATTTCTCATTATGCACTCACTGCGCCATCACAAAGTAAAGTGTTTTTTTTATAAAAGTTCTTTATATATGAGTTATTATCACTAATGTTTAAAATACCCACTTGGTTCATTTGCTTTGATTGTATTGTTTTCCACTCTGGGACCAGTGTTTCTTCTACGTGTTCTTACCCAAGGTTCCCGGGATCCTCGAGTTCCCTTGTTAACTGCGGCTCTGTGTGCACTGTTACTGTGGCTATTCTGAGGCACAGCCTTGGATTGCAGCTGCTCTCCTGGGTTCCACCACTAGTGAGGTCCGGATTGCAGATTCTTTTGCAGGGTCTATTGCTGCTGGGCTTCATGCTGTTCTTTATTCCTTCTCTTGCAGCTGCTGTCCCACTGCATTCAGGCTACACTGGCCGCCCACTTCCCTGAAGACTTCAGCCCTGAGGCCCAGGCCGCGTGGGACAAGTTCCTGGCCGCAGTGTCCGCTGTGCTGACCTCCAAGTACAGATAGACCCTGCTCTTACCTCAAGAGGGATGTATATATTATAGAGAAGTGGATGCTGCGGATGCGACAAGAACATGTGCAGATGTGGTGTGAACAGCTGATTTCCATAATTTTGTTTTATGTCACTGAGACCACAGCTGCTTTTGTAATAAAATCCATCTGTGTGCAAAATCAAATTCTGCTGTCCTGCAACTCCTGATTTTTTCTCTTTATGTGTCTTAATTTTACTACAGAATGCTCTGCCCAGCCCTTCTAGTAGGTGCTGTAATGCGCAACCCTGAAATAGAAGCAAAGTCAGGAAAATATCATTACTCTAAATAGGGGTCAGGGTCTCAGTCAATAAGAGTGGAAGCAGAGAGGAGGCTTGAAGATGTGGGTCATTCCCTCAGTAAAAAACAACTACAAGATGAACCTATTTAAATACATTTTGACTGTGTTATCAGGTAGATAGTTATGGATGACATCTATATGGATTCAAGTAAACCTCTTGACACTAACAATTGTATACAATGCATTGGCAAGCTAAATAACCTCTCCATCGGTACATGTGGTGACCTGGATTAGAAAGTGGTCATTTGACAAGTGATAGAAGACGCTGGTAAATGGAACGATATCCATGGTGAGGTGGGTTCAGTCCAGTGGGCTACAACCATACAGCAAATTCCTATAGCTCACATCCCCACATTCAAAACATCAGCACAGCAAACATTAAACATGATTAGGCGTTTGGCTTTGCCAATGATTGTTTTATTTAGTCATTTTTTTTTGCAAAACCTTGATCAGGGAGGTTTCCCTAAAAATAATCTTAAAAAAGTGGATCTCTGACATAATATTGTTGACAAAAATATTGTGTGAAGATTATTGTGTACCACAACATTGTGCTCCTTTCCTAATTATGGTTAGCACCAAAATATTGTAAAAAAACATATAGTTGACATTGATATCTTTCAAAACACACAACAATATTGATCTTTTAATACTAAAAAATGTACAGTAGTAAATGTTAAATATTATAATATGCAAATTTAATATATAGTGTGAATT
This sequence comes from Triturus cristatus, assembly GCF_964204655.1. Lineage (NCBI taxonomy): Eukaryota > Metazoa > Chordata > Amphibia > Caudata > Salamandridae > Triturus > Triturus cristatus. The sequence continues at coordinate 821,838,112 of NC_140593.1, forward strand.
AAGTACATTTCACTAATATTCAATGCTATATATATTTATATGTAAATATATACTTATATAAACACAGAAGCACATATTTATATATGTGTTTGTGAGTGTGTGTGTATATATATATATATATATACGTAATTAATAAAGTATTATGAAAACCTACATACATATAATATAATAAATATAACATAATTATATATATGCAAGTGTAATCTTAGATACGTGGGCAGCACTAAGCTGCAGGTACATCTTCGCATCCTACAACACCTCAGGGTGATAGTCAACAGTGGCCTCACATATCCAGTTGCGCGACACTTTAAGGAAGTCAATAGCAACAACCTGGAGCACCTCAAATATTTTGTGGTAGACTGTGTACCCCCATTCAGGCATGGAGGGAAACATGAGAGACAACTCCGGCAACTAGAAGCCAGATATAATCTAGAACTGCAGGTCTGAATATGAATTAAGATCTTTACAATTTCCTTTAAAGCTGGCACTAGTGTTACACCCGCCTAGCCTGTCTCCCCTATGTATATGTGATGCTGATGATTGACACGCCACCTGTTTTGGCTTTCCTGTTTTACTGTTTAGGTGATGCCAGCGGTATGTTGTTACTGCATTGCTACGTGTATTATGCACCTCATATTATCGGTGCTCAGATCTAGACATCAGTTGGACCCACCGCACATGAACACGATATGTCGCTTTGTATCTTACTCTGTTGCACTTGATTTGCTGACCCGCTTTACACACTTTAAAGCTAGGGGTTTGGGTATCCGGCTGGAGCACAGTCACTGACTTAGGAGTGGTCTTTCTGCTCATCTGACGCTCCTTAGACATAATAGCTTGATAAGTATGGCATCTCTCTTGGTTGATTGATTGATTTTTTAGCTTAGAGTTTTGTTCACGTCTTTCAACCCATTTTAAATCACGTCTACACCTGATGCAACCTCGCCTCGCCATGAGTAACTTATTTTTCTCCACACTTATGGTTGAAAGCACTCTCCCTCACACACATTCAGCACTCCAGCACTCACCTTGTTCTTCTTCTTTCTCCCTTTCTTCCCTCACTCACGGGTATTCTGGTTGGTAGTGCCTTACTTCTCTGACACTGCCATCAGGGTGGACAGCACCACTTAGATACTGTCTTTGTGGACAAGACAAGGCGCATTTGTGCTGAGAGTATTTCACATAGATCCAGTGACAGCGCATATTCAGGCATATAATTTACTAATCAAGTGCCTTGATGTGAGCGTGTATTTTGGGCCGCTGCTTAAGCTCATTGTTAGACCCGGGATGTCTGGTTGTCTGAGGTAGGTACCTTAGGCCCTTAGTCCAAATAGGGACCCTCGTTTCCACATCTGGGATAGGAAGGACACCTTCTCAGATAGCCCCCGCTCACCCCCTTGGTAGCTTGGAACGAGCAGCCAAGCTTATCTTCAAGGCAAATGTGTAAAGTATTTGCAACCACGCTCACAGCAACCCAATGATGACACCACAAATGGACTCCACACGAGTTTCATAAAAGTATACATTTATATAAAAGATATACAAAAAGACCACACGATATAAATCCAACATATGCGTATTTGTAATATTCCTCCTGGCCAGTTGTTAGGCCAGCCAGCCCTTGTAAGTTCTGGCGATATTAATGAGCACTTCTAAATGTTCCACTGCAATCCTACTGCAATGCTATCCAGTTCGTAATGCTAGAATCAGGCACTTTGCAATGCAAAAATAATGCAATTCGTAATGCTAGAATCAGGCACTTTACAATGTAAAACTAATGCAATGTGTAACGAAACAATCAGGTACTTCGTTATGCAGAAATAATGTAATGCATAAAACACTAACTTGGTAGTTTGTTATGCAGGAATAATGCAATGCGTAATACACTAATCAGGTAGTTCGTTATGCAGAAATAATGCAATACGTAATACACTAATCAGGTAGTTCGTTATACAGGAATAATGCAATGCGTAATACACTAATCAGGTAGTTCGTTATGCAGAAATAATGCAATGTGTAATACGACAATCAGGTAGTTCGTTATGCGGAAATAATGCAATGCGTAATACACTCCAGCACCGATCACGGTGCCTTAGGCGATCTCTCCGCCACTCGTGCTGACTCGCAGTCAGCCTCTGTCAACAGTTGCCCCTACACGGGTATGGTGTAAACAAAAAGTGCAGCTCCGCACTCTGGCCCCCGTACTGCCCCTCCTTTGGCAAGTACGGGCCGCGATATGAGCTGAAGCAGAAGCTGGCGCTGCAGGAATAGGAGAGGCTGAGAGCGTCTCCCCCGAGCCCGCCCCCCGCCCCAGGCATCGACACACGTTACCTGGGGGCTGCGACCTCGCTCTCCTCTCCTCCTCCAGCGATTTCGGCCTCCGATGCAATCTTTGCGAGTTCCAGGCAGTGGGACTCGGGCCCTCTCTCGTTGAGGTTGGTTCGAGGTCCCGCTCTGGCAACGGCTGGCTCGAGACAGTGGCTCAGCTCCTCCGGGGCTACCGGTCTGGGCCGCTGATGATACGAAGATCTCACGCTGCAACAGGGCACATGCACACAGCGTCTCTGAGACTCACTTGAACTCCAGGTGCACGATCACAAGGCAATCCTCACGAAGGTCTCAAACTGCACAAAATACACGCACACAGCATCTCTGAGACTCACTTGGACTCCGGGTGTGCACTATAACAAGGCAATCCTCACAAAGGTCTCAGGCTGCACAAAGCACACGTACACAGCGTTGTTGAGACTCACTTGGACTCTGGGTGTGCATGATAACAAGGCAATTATCATGAAGGTCTCAGGCTGCACAAAGCACGCGCACACAGCGTCGCTGAGACTCACTTGGACTCCAGGTGCCCACAATCACAGGGCACTTCTTACAAGGGTTTCAGGCTGAAAAATGCACACACACATAGCGTCGCTGAGACTCTCCTGGAAACTTTTGTGTTCCTGAGTTTCCGCTACAGGGAGCCAGCTCACCTCGGGCCCTTGGGGATAAGTTACTTCCGGACACAGCACACAACAAAGTCTTTTCAAACAGGGGGACACAGCACACAGCAAAGTCCCTTTAGCCTCTCCTTGGTTAAAACAGCAAACTGCAGGCCAGCCCCAGAATACACAACAAGGGTCAGTCCTTTCCTTCAGTCTCTTCAGTTGTTACTTCCTTGGCAAAGGTTCCTCTTGACTACGAAGTAGCTTCAGTCTTGTTTAATCTTAATCAATCCATTTCCTCAAAGTTCAGAGGCTTCAGCTCTCATAGTTATACCCCTAAATGTCTTTGAAGTCTTTGTGTTCAGGGGAGCACTGACCCCTGTTCAAACCAGTTCTGGGTGCCTCCCTGTCAGTGACACCTTCTTCCTTCGATAAGTGGGGGTCTGGATTCTCAATCACTCAGCAGGAGATGGGACCATTGTTTTATGGCAGCAACCAGACCTCTTCACCTCTAGGGGCTATTCCTCCCACTACACTCCAGATGCAGGTCAGCCTGTTGCTGTCTCACCTCCTCCACTGGGTCAAGACATTCCTGAGATCCTATCACTTTCAAATCCAGACAGTCAATCCACAACCAGGCAGAGGCACACAGAAATGTTAGAGCACAAAAACCCAGCCACTTCTAAAAGAGTGGCTTCTAAACACACAATGCGAAAACCACCTTCTTAAAAAGATGTGTTATTACATTGTGAGTTCAGGCACACTAAACTACACCTCTCCATCTTTAGCCTTTGGGAAGATAGGCTGGAAACATATTACACAGCCTCCCCATTCTGTCCTATGGGCAAGTTGGCCTTTCAACAGTGAAAACGAAATGGAGATTATTTCACTGTCAGGACATGGTACACACCTTAGTACATGTCTTACCTTTCACATTCACTGCACCCTGCCCAGGGGGTACCTTGGACCTACCTTAGGGGTGTCTGATGTGCATAGAAAGGGAAGGGTAAGGTCTTGCAAGTGGGTGCACTTGTCAGAACAACATAGCAGTTTAACAAAGTGCGCGCAGGCACTGCATTGACAGGCCTGAGTTCCCTCTTTAAGGCTACTTGTGTGGATGGCACAAGTAGTGCTGCAGGTCCACTAGTAGCAGTTGCATTAGCAGCCCTGGCACACAAGCCAAGAAATGCTAGGTCTAACACGTGTCCCCTCCACCAGAAAAGTGGGGAGAACTACCCACCCTCATGGGTATTCTCATTACTAAGGCGTAAAAATCTGGACAGACTATCAGCATTGGCGTGTTCTGTTCCCGGGCGGTGTTCCACCGTGAAGTCCATTCCCTATAGGGAGATGTACCACCTCAACAGTTTTGGGTTCACACCCCTCATCTGCATCAACCATCTGAGGGGCCTGTGGTCTGTCTGAACCAGGAAGTGAGTCCCAAACAAGTAAGGCCTCAGCTTCTTCAGTGCCCAGACCACAACAAAAGCTTCCTTTTCAATTGCACTCCACCTCTGTTCCATGGGAAGTAGCCTCCGGCTAATGAAAACTACTGGTTGGTCCAAGCCATCGTCATTCGATTGTGAGAGTACCACTCCCACACCATGCTCTGAAGCATCTGTCTGCATTACAAATTCCTTGGAGAAATCAGGCGCCTTGAGCACGGGCACCGTGCACATGGTAGTTTTCAGGAAATCAAAAGCCTTCTGGCAGGCATCAGTCCAGATCACCTTCTTGGGTTGTTTCTTTGACGTCAGTTCTGTCAAGGGGGTAACAATGGTGCAATACCCCTTCACAAACCGTCTGTAGTACCCAGTGAGTCCTAGAAAGGCCCACACTCCTGTCTGGGTCTCGGGGGGTTGCCAAACAAGAATGGTATCAATCGTCGCCTGTAGGGGCGCCACCTGGCTGCTCCCTACCTGGTGTCCTAGGTACACCACGAACCCTGCCCTATCTGGCACCTACTTGCCTTGATAGTTAGGCCCTCCCCCTGCAAGGCCTTCAACACTTCACAGAGGTGTTGCAAATGTTCCTCCCAAGTGGAACTGAACACAGCAATGTCGTCCAGATAGGTGGTGCTGAATTCCTCCAGCCCATTTAGCACCTGGTTAACCAGTCTCTGGAAGGTGGCAGGGGCGTTCTTCAACCCAAAGGGCATAACCCTGAACTGGTAGTGCCCCTCTGACATTGAGAACGCTGACCTCTCTTTGGCCCCCTCGGTCAAGGCAATCTGCCAGTACCCCGATGTCAAGTTAAATGTACTGAGGTACCGGGCAGCTCCCAGCCGATCCACGAGCTCATCAGCTCTGGGGATGGGGTGAGCGTCAGTTTTGGTGATGGCATTGAGCCCACGGTAATCCACACAAAACCAGAGTTCTGGGGTGGCACCTGGTGCAACAGCTTTTGGCACAAGGACCACTGGGCTAGCCAAGGTCTGCTGGATGGCTCAATCCCCCCTAGCGCCAGCATCTTGGAAACCTCCTCCTTGATGCTGGCCCTGACCTTATCAGCTACTCTGTAAGTTTTTTACTTTACAGGCAGACTGTCTCCAGTGTCCACATCATGGACCCACCAATGGGTGACTCCTGGGGTCAGGGAGAACAGGGAGGCGAACTGACCCAATACCTGGCGACAGTCCCTCTGCTGTTCCGGGGTCAGGGTAGGCGAGAGGTTCACCTCATCCACTGAGCCTTCCTTATCCTTGGCTGACAGGATGTCAGGAAGAGGGTCACTCTCTTCTTGCACCCTGTCATCTGTAGCCAAGAGCATGGTCACATCAGACCTCTCAAAGTGGGGTTTGAGGGGTTCACATGGAGGAGCCTCAAAGGGATCTTAGGAGACCGTAAGTCAACCAGGTAGGTCACTTGGCTCCTGAGCTCCACAACCTCATAAGGCCCAGTCCACTTGTCCTGGAGCGCACAAGGCTTCCCTGGCGCCATCACCCACACTTTTTGCCCAGGTTGAAACTCGATCAGAGTAGCATTCTGGTCGTACCACCATTTAATTTCTTCCTGACTTGCTTCCAGGTTCGCCTGAGCGAGTTGCCTGAAATGCATAGTTTGGTTCCTGAAAGCCAGCATGTAGCTATATATATCCTGGGGTGTTTACTAGGAGCTTTCTCCCAGCCCTCCTTCATCAAACTCAAGGGTCCTCTTACAGGGTGCCCATACAGGAGCTCAAAGGGACTGAACCCGAAGAACTTCTGTGGCACCTCTCTGTAAGCAAACAGCAGGGATGGTAAGAGGCTGTCCCACTTTTTTTTGTTTACATTTTTTTATTGATCTTTTAACATGTTCGATACAGTTAAACATCGGCAATGGCTTTAATCTTGAGATACATACTTAGGCATACAAAAGTATTATAGGCTAGTCCGATGTACATTTATAGCTGCAGTCTCTCACAGTTGTGTTAACGAGTCAATGTAGTTCCTACATAGTGCATTGGTGATGATGTGAGGCTGGGGTATGCTGGGTTTTCCTAGCCTGCTGAGACGGGGCTTAGCCTATTCTCTGTCACCATGAGTATTATGAACTTACTGTGCTAGTGTGTGGCCGGGTTCTCAGTCCCTCTCTGGTGGTGGTTAGGTACCGGAGTTGTATCCAGAACGAAACATCGGGTGCTGAACTGGGGTATTAATGCGGGATCAGTAGGGAAGGATGATGGGGGGAGTGAGCGCAGAAAGAGGATGTCCCACTTATGCCTCATGGGTTCCTTAAGACCCATAATCATGCCCTTTAGGGTCCGGTTAAATCTCTCAACCAGACTGTTCCCCTGGGGGTGGTAAGGCGTGGTGAACTTGTAGATTACACCGCACTCCTTCCACCGAGATTTCATATATCTAGATATGAAATTAGTACCCCTGTCAGACACCACCTCTCTGGGGAACCCCACGCGGGAGAAAATCCCCCTCAGTGCACGGCCCACCACGGGGGCTGTCACCGTCCGGAGAGGGATGGCTGCCGGGTACCGGGTGGCATGGTCCACCAAGACCAGGATGAACCTGTTGCCCATGGCCGTCTTAGGATCCAGAGGCCCCACAATGTCAATGCCCACCCTTTCAAAGGGGGTGCTGACTACAGGGAAAGGTTGGAGGGGAGCCTTGCGCTTCCTTCCACTCTTACCACTCTCCTGGCAAGTCTGACAGGTCGTGCAATGAGTAGCAGAACTCTTGCGCATTTGAGGCCAGTAAAAGTGGGTGACAAGCCTCTCAAAAGTCTTGTCCTGCCCTAAATGTCCAGCTAAAGGTACATCATGAGCCACCCCAGTAGGAAGGCTCTGAAGCGCTGTGGTACCACCAACGCACCGGCTGACCCAGGCTCAGCAGCCTTAGGCTCACTATATAGGAGATCATTCTCCCAGTAAATCAAGTGTGATCCATACTGATCACCTGCTGCCTGGTTTGCTGCCTGTTGCCGCAAATCTACAAGAGAAGGGCACTTCTTCTGCTCCTCACAGAATGCCTCCCTGGAGGGCCCTCCTTCCTGCTGCCATTCGGTCATCTCAGGCAGGTCCCCCAGTATAGCCACTTGCTCTCCCGTAGGCTCCAGAGCATCCCCCTCAAAGGGTGCCTCCTCCTGGACCGTGGGAACTGTGGGGGCTGGTTTCTCGCACCCCCCTGCCTCTTCTCTTTACGGCCACTGTTTCAGGCTCTAGGTCCTTTTGAACACCTTTAATGGCTGCCATAGGCCGAGTGGTCACACAAGCCCACTCAGGCAGACCCAACATCTCCAAATGCGCCTGGCGCTCCACCTCCTTCCAGGGGGAACTCTCCAGGTCATTCTGTAACAGACAGTCTACAGGCATAGACAGACTTGCAACGACCTTCAAGGAACCTGAGACCCACCCCACTCAAAGGGAACCAGCACCACCTTGCAGAGGCGCACTGAGTTGTCTGCTGCAACTACAGGGTGAAGCACATCAGGAATTACCTGCTCTTCAGACACCCACTGACCCTCAGAGCCTCCACCCTCCTTCCATTGATGGTCACCTACTGCCAGTATTTCTTAGTATTCTCAGGCAGAGAGATTTCCTGGACCATCTCTTGATCTCTTAATGAGACCAGGGTCATAACTGTTTGCCCCTCCCCATTCCAAGGACTCAATTCCTCCCCCAACGTTCCACTCACTAATCCAGGTGTTGGAGCACCAGTGGGTGCAGATGACTTCTTGGGGCATTTAGGGGAAATATGACCCACTTCTTTACAGAAGTAACAAGTAGGAGGACCTCGGTTGTTCTGCTTGCCCTTAGGGGGACAGGACCTCTTAGACTTGGGGGACTGGGACCCTTTCACCTGGGAACTACTTTGGGGCCTTTTAGAGAACACCTTGTGGATACCCTTGTCCTCTACACCTTCGGCGGGGCACCCTGTACACTTTTGGTAGTGGCACCTCCAATTCCCTTGTGGACCCGGGTACCGGTCCAGCGGTTTGCCACTTCAGCAAGCTTACTGGGATCAGTCAGCTTACTGTTCAAAAGATGCTGGCACAGCTCTGGAACACACAGACTACTCAAGTGCTCCCAACTAATTAAATTGCATAAGCTCTTAAAATCAGTTGCCTTGCTGCCCTTCATCCAACCATCCAGTGCACGCGTGTACACATTCACACACTCACCCAAGTACTGGATTCCAGTTTCTTTAAGTTCCTGAATTTCTGCCTGTACTGTTCAGGAGTGAGCCCCATATACCTGAGTCATAAAGCCTCCTTCATATTGGCGTAGGTCAGGGTTCCCGCCATCTCTAAAGGGGGTAAAACATCCCTCCCAGAAGACTCAAAGTGTTTCCATAGACCCGCCCCCCAATGCTTCTCAGGCACCTCATTCATCCTCAGTGCGATCTCATATGCCGTGAACCACGCATATATATCATCACCCCTTCGGTAATCTCGCACTAAATCCTTGGGAATGTACACCTTCCCCACTGGCACTGGTTGTGTGCTGCCACCATTTGACCTGGACTCTGCCTGTTTAACCTTCACTTCCAGTTCCCTCATGCTTCACTCATGAGATAACAGAATCTTTTTCTCTTCCAAGGCGAGAGCGTTCCTGCTCTCCTCTGCTCGCTTTTCACTTCCAATGAGCAGCTTCTTCTCTGTTGCTTGAGTTTTAATTTTTAAAACCTCCAACTCATGCTCTCTGACCCTTTGGTTTTCCTCCAGCTCCTCTAGTGAAAAACTCCTCCCTGAATGGCTACTATCAGCCTCTGAGGCTGGTCCCTCCACTGGCAAATCCTGTGGACCAAATTCATTCCCTGGGTCATCCTCATCCACCTCAACATCACCCGTCTCCTGAGCCCCTTTGGCTTCCCACCAGGCCCTCAAGGCCATTTGCATCTCCTCCTTCTTGGCGCTACTTTTCATGGGGCATCCCAAAGCTCTGCAGAATTGCCTCAATTGATCAACTTTGTAGGTAAGCAGTGCCTCAATGTCGAACTCTATTTCTGCAGCCTCACTGGCTACTTGACTCCTCTGTGGCTTAAAGGTCGCTCAAAAATAGAACCAATAAAATTAATAACACAATATGTGGTTGCATCGTGGTCTGCGCTAAACTTGTGATGTACACCAATCACTGTGAGTGAATTTGCAAATACACGTTCAAATCCCAACCGCTGACCACCAAATGTTAGACCCGGGATCCCTGGTTGTCTGTGGTAGGTACATTAGGCCAAATAGGGACCCTTGTTTCCACATCAGGGAAAGGAAGGACACCTTCTCAGATAGCCCCCGCTCACCCCCTTGGTAGCTTGGCACAAGCAGCCAGGCTTATCTTCAAGGCAAATGTGTAAAGTATTTGCAACCACGCTCACAGCAACCCAATGATGACACCACAAATGGACTCCACACGAGTTTCATAAAAACAAGTATAAATTTATATAAAAAGATATACGATAAGACCACATATGCTTATTTGTAATATTCCTCTTGGCCAGTTGTTAGGCCAGCCAGCCCTTGTAAGTTCTGGCAATATTAATGAGCACTTCTAAACGTTCCACTGCAGTCCTACCACAATGCTATGCAGTTCGTGATGCTAGAATCAGGCACTTTGCAATGTAAAAATATTGCAATGCGTAACGCAACAATCAGGTACTTTGTTATGCAGAAATAATACAATGCGTAAGAACCTAACCAGTTAGTTCATTATGCAGGAATAATGCAATGCGTAATACACTAATCAGGTTGTTTGTTATGCAGAAATAATGCAATGCTTAATACACTAATCAGGTAGTTTGTTATGCAGGAATAATGCAATGCGTAATACACTAATCAGGTAGTTCGTTATGCAGAAATAATGCAATGTGTAATACGACAATCAGGTAGTTCGTTATGCCGAAATAATGCAATGCGTAATACACTCCAGCACCGATGATGGTGCCTAAGGCGGTCTCTCCACCACTCGTGCTGACTCGCAGTCAGCCTCTGCCAACAGTTGCCCCCACACATGTATGGTGTAAACAAAAAGTGCAGATCCGCACTCCGGCCCCGGTACTGCCACTCCTTTGGCAAGTACGGGCCACGATACGAGCCAAAGCAGACGCTCGAGCTGCAGGAAAGGGAGAGGCCGAGAGCATCTCCCTACGAGCCCACACCCCTCCCCAGGTGCCGACACACGTTACCTGGGGTGTGCGACCTCGCTCTCCTCTCCTCATCCAGTGACTTGGGCCTCCGATGAAATCTTTGTGAATTCCGGGCAGTGGGACTCAGGCCCTCTCTCGATGAGGTTGGTTCGAGGTCCCGCTCCGGCGGGCTTGAGTCGGCAGCTCAGCTCCTCTGGGGCTGCCGGTCTGGGCCGCTGATGCTACGAAGATCTCAGGCTGCAACAGGGCACACGCACACAGCGTCGCTGAGACTCACTTGAGCTTCGGGTGCAGGATCACAGAGCAATCCTCTCGAAGGTATAAGGCTGCACAAAGCACACGCACACAGCGTTGCTGAGATTCACTTGGACTCCGGGTGTGCACGATAACAAGGCAATCCCCACGAAGGTCTCAGGCTGCACAAAGCACACGCACACAGCGTCGCTGAAACTCACTTGGACTCCGGGTGTGCACGATAACAAGGCAATCCTCATGAAGGTCTCAGGCTGCACAAAGCACACGCACACATCGTCGCTGAGACTCACTTGGACTCCGGTACACACGATGACAGGGCAATCCTCACGAAGGGCTCAGGCTGCAAAAAGCACACGCACACAGCGTCGCTGAGACTCGCTTGGACTCCAGGTGCCAACGATCACAGGGCACTTCTTATGAGGGTCTCAGGCTGCAAAAAGCACACGCACACAGCATCGCTGAGACTCTCCTGGAAATTTTTGTGTTCCTGAGTTTCCTCAACAGGGAGCCAGCTCACCTTGGGCCCTTGGGGATAAGTTACTTCCGGACACAGCACACAGCAAAGTCCTTTCAAGCAGGGGGACACAGCACACAGCAAAGTCCCTTTAGCCTCTCCTTGGTTAAAACAGTAAACTGCAGGCCAGCCCCAGAACACACAGTCAGTCCTTTCCTTCAGTTTCTTCAGTTGTTTCTTCCTTGGCAAAGGTTCCTCTTGACCATGAAGTAGCTTCAGTCTTGTTCAATCTTGATCAATCCATTTCTCTAAAGGTCAGGGTCTTCAGCTCTCATAGTTATACCCCTAAATGTCTTTGAAGTCTTTGTGTTCAGGGGGCACTGACCCCTGTTCAAACCAGTTCTGGGTGCCTCCCGGCCAGTGACACCTTCTTCCTTTGATTAGTGGGGGTCTGGATTCTCAATCACTCAGCAGGAGATGGAACCATAGTTTTATGGCAGCAACCCAGGTCTCTTCACCACACACTCCAGATGCAGGTCAGCCTGTTGCTGTCTCACCTCATCCCCTGGGTCAAGACATTCCCAAGATCCTATCACTTTCAAATCCAGACAGTCAATCCACAACCAGGCAGAGACACACAGAAATGTTAGAGCACAAAAACCCAGCCACTTCTAAAAGAGTGGCTTCTAAACACAATACAAAAACCACCTTCATAAAAAGATGAGTTATTACATTGTGAGTTCAGGCACACTAAACTTCACCTCTCCATCTTAAGCCTTTGGGAAGATAGGCTGGAAACATATTACACAGCCTCCCCATTCTGTCCTATGGGCAAGATAGCCTTTCAACAGTGAAAAACGAAATGGAGATTATTTCACTGTCAGGACATGATACACACCTTAGTACATGTCCTACCTTTCATGTGCTGCACCCTGCCCAGGGGGTACCTTGGACCTACCATAGGGGTGTCTGATGTGCATAGAAAGGGAAGGGTAAGGTCTTGCAAGTGGGTGCACTTATCAGAACAACATGGCAGTTTAACAAACTGCGCGCAGGCAGTGAAGCGGCAGGCCTGAGTTCCCTCTTTAAGGCTACTTGTGTGGGTGGCACAATTAATGCTGCAGGCCCACTAGTAGCAGTTGCATTACCAACCCTGGCACACATAGTGCACTTTACTAGGGACTTTACTAGTAAGGCAAACATACCAATCATGGACAACCAATTACCATTACACTTTATACAGGAAGCACTTGCACTTTGACACTGATCAGCAGTGGCAAAGTACCCAAAGCATCTGAGTTGGCAAAATGAAATCCACCACAGCATCCAAAATAGAGGAGGTAGAGGCAAAAAGTCAGGGGTAATCACGCCAAGAAATGCTAGGACTAATACTCATGTTTTATCATCTTAAATATATTAGGACTTCACACAACATTTCTAAATCAGTTCAGTCTTTCCACCATATGACTGTTAGTGATTACGCATTCCCAGCATTACACCTGCATGTTCTGCTATTTCTGTGAAATGTCGGTCTTATTTGGGCTAGAATTCGTCAGGTTCAACCTCGCCTAATTTAGATTGAAATACTGTATTTTTGCCTGACTAGACTTTGTCTTTGTATGCTATCGCTGTTTTGAGTGTTACAACAGTCTATTGTCTATGTCTGCTTCCTGGTTGCTCTACGGCATGTTTGAAGTCATTCACATATGACTCAGTTAATTTACAGCGTCTCGTAGGTACATCGTAAATGCTGTTCACCAACTGTAGATACTGAAAAGTCACTACCTTTCTCCTTATATAAACCCTGGCACAATTGCAGCGCGCTACGTGATCAAGGCCGCAGGCGTGCGGTCGAAACGCGTCATCTTGACATGAGATTGCAATAAATCCTTCTTTCTGCATTTACAACGGAGTCTGTGCCCGTGTTTTACCCGGCGTGGTTTAATTTTGCTCTCTCTCTCTCTCTCTCTTTATATATATATTCACTGAAAAAACCATAGGTTTCAGGGGTGTTATAGTTAGCTGGACTTTTCACTTGTACAAAACCATTGAAATTCCCCCGTTATAGTTAGTTCAGCTAACTATAACTCGGGCGCCCGCAATGCACTGCTGATGACGTCACATATTACATCACTCATGACATGGTCAGTGACATCACTCATGACATCACTCATGACATCTCAAATGACATCACTGATGACATCACTGATGACATCATCCAGTGAATGTGTGTTTTTCTGAAAATTAAATATGTTTTATATATGTATATCTCAAGGTCGATGGAAGAATAAATGGGTATATAAGTGTCTAAATGGATGATTTGTTTTTGAAAAATTGATTGTGTAACTGACTGATTAAGTGTATCATAGTGAATACATGGCTTAGTGAGTAATGTTTAAATATGTAAATATCTGTATCAGTCTCTAACTTTGTGTATAAGTGGCTGCATGGGTTGGTGAGTAGCTACATGGGTGTCTATATAGGTTATTAGTTGGTTTTTTGAGTATCAGTCTGAGTGTCTGCATGGTTCGGTGGGGGGTATTACGTAGTGCATAGGTGCATGAATGAGTGACTCACTGTTTGTATGTGTTGAACACAGCATGTGTGCAGGACTGTATGGGTGGATGAGTGTGTGTATGGGTGTGTTAGTGAGTGAATGACTGTCTCAATAGTGTCTTTATGAGTAACTACATATGTTTTAAACTAGTATATGTGGCTATTGGTGTATATATGTGAGTATATGTGAGAGTGAGAGATTGAAAGAGTTCCTGTATGAATAAGTATGTGTTTCTATAAGTGATTGTTTAAAAGACTAAGTATGTGTAAGTTTCCGTAGAAGTAAGTATGGTGGTGTGTGTATAACTGTATATGCAAGTAAATGTATGTTTGATTCTTTATTAGCATGAGTGACTATGTGTGTGAGTAACTCTATGGATGAGTGGCATTGTGTAACAGGATGTATAGGTGTATGAGTACATATGATGAGTGAGTACATGTATGAGTGACTGTATAGGACTGTTGGTGAATGAGTGGATGTGTATGTGGATCTTAGAATTACTGAAGAGGTTGTTGTAACTGGTATTGGTATGTCCATTGTTTTGAAAATTTTAGTCTCTATTTTTGAATGTGTGTATCAAAGGTTATATTAGGGTGAGAGGAGGTCTGCCACTCTATCACAAGGATGATGTCATCAGTGATGTCATCAGTGATGTCATTTGAGATGTCATCAGTGATGTCATGAGTGATGTCACTGACCATGTCATGAGTGATGTAATATGTGACGTCATCAGCAGTGCATTGCGGGCGCCCGAGTTATAGTTAGCTGAACTAACTATAACGGGGGAATTTCAATGGTTTTGTACAAGTGAAAAGTCCAGCTAACTATAACACCCCTGAAACCTATGTTTTTTTCAGTGAATTTCTGAGGTTTTTTAAATGCTAATTCCTAACTATAACGTGCCTGAAACCTATGGTTTTTTCTGTGAATTTCAAAGGTTTTTTAAATGCTAATTTCTAACTATGCCTACAGAGATAGGACATGTGAAGAAAGAAGAAAAAATGCACAGAAAGAAACAAAAGAAGTGCAGAAAGAAGCAACAGAAGTCCTCAAATACGAAGATAAGTGCAGGAAGAAGGATAACGTGCAGAAAGAACAAAAAGAAGAGCAGAAAGAAGCCTTGTTGCAAAATCATCCTGTACCCTCAACTTTTTCAGACGGATACTGGTGGTAACTGAGCCTGACTAACCAGTCCTAGAGCCAGTGCTATGTTAAAAGACACTTAGAATACAGTGAAAACACCTACATACACTAGGGAACATTATGCGTTGGGGTCCCCCTGTGATTAGCATGACCTACTCTGTAAGCCCCTAGTATATAAGAGGGCATGGGGATTAAAACTACCTCTTAAAACAGGCCACAGGGCGTTTTTGCACACGTTAACTCAGGCCTCGTCCCCTCCCTTCACCACTGTGTAAACACGCCCTGTGTCCATTTTTAGTTGGGAGATTAAGTTCATTTGAATCCTGAGGGTCCCTGGGGTCCAACTAGCCCACTAGGTACCTCCAGTAAGTGCCACAGAGCTGCGTTGCAGAGAGGTGTAAAAAGTGGCACGGCCTGGACCACCTCTCTGCAATGCAGCTCAGTGGCGCTTACTGGAAGCACTTGGTGGGCTAGTTAGCCCCCAGGGGCCCTCAGTATTGAAGGGAAATTATATTCCCAATTTAAAACGTGCCATAGTGCGTGTTTGCACACGTCACCTCAGGCCCCGTCCCCTCCCTTCACCACTGTGTAAACGCGCCCTGTGGCTGTTCTAAGTTGAGAGATTAAGTCCCCTTGAATCCTAAGGGTCCCTAGGGTCAAACTAGACCACTAGGTACCTCCAGTAAGCGCCACAGAGCTGCGTTGCAGAGAGGTGTAAAAAGGGGCTTGGCCTCAGAACACCTGGCTGCAGCGCAGCTCCCTGGCGCATACTGGAGATACCTGTTGGGGGCGCGTTTGCAGAGTGCTGCACGGAGGGGGCATGGCCTCCGGCACGATGCCAGTCTTTTATTTATTTTAGTTTTTTAAGAAGGGGGGCTGTTTGGTTCCCCTTCTTATTCTAATTTATTGGCCCTGATGACCCCATCCCCCAGGGCCAGTCTCCTAATTATATTTTTTTGACCCCAATCCCCAGGGCCGGCCACTGTTTTTTATTATTTTTAAAAAATATATATTTATAGACACACCTAGGACATGCTGGACAAACCGTACGTACCTATCACCATGACGATTTGCGTGATATTCATTAAAAGGCGACTATGCATGCAATGAATCCACGTGGAATGTATTTACACCACTAGTGAAGCTCTGACATGTCTGATGCCCTACCGTGCCTAATCCCGGTAGACACCCTTGTCGTTTATTTATACAAACTTGGGTAGCTATTGACGGGCACATTTAATACACATGCACACCAAGCCATTCAAAGGGGATTCGACAAAAATTCGACCAAAACTATGCAAGAAACCCCCCTCACGGTTAATAAAACACACATCCACTGCCGGATGTGTAATACTTTTTATTTTACTCTCTGGAAAGGGGACGAACATCACTTAAGAGTCACAGCGCGCTCCTGACAGAGCCCAATGCTGTGTTACACCCACCATTGCCTGCCGTGTGCCACACACCTCTGTGTTGTATTCCACTAGCTAGTGCATATGCTATGACACTCTCTAGCCCATGTGCACTGTAACACCACCCCGTGAATATGTCATGCCACACTTGTCTTCGCACGGGTTATATTGCCCCATCTAACGTGCCTTTCTCGATGCCTATGTTATAACGCACAGTGCTATGCCATACATATTACAATCTGGGATCCATATCTTTGTCACAGTGCATATGCAACCTTACACTCCCCAGCACATATTTTATATTACAACTTTAGAGACTAGTTAGGTTACACAACACTGCCCTGTGCATATTACACTCCAAGGCGCATATCGCATAGCACGCGCTAGTGCCTGTGCTATCTCGCGCTCTCCAATGAATCTGTCATTGCGCACAATGTATTGCATATTATATTTCACGCCCGGTTCATCTTATATCACACTTTTTGGTGCATAGTTTATACCATACACTATATCTAGTTTTCATTTTCAATCGTGCTCTCAGGACTATGTTCTATATAACACTGTGTTCACCTACCCTTTTCACGGGCATTACATTTTGCGATAGGGGGTGGAGGGTCAGGGGGTGTTTCTGCCAAGTGAGCCCGGAGTCACAGTCACAAACGTCCTCTTCTTCCTGAATAAAAGTGAGATTATGCTGCATACTTGTTCATATTTTAAGTAGTTCGCACAGACACAATGTTTTAAAAACAATAAAGTTCCTAATACCCGCCTTCTCTGAACAGTTAGCTTGCTGCCCCATCCCCTTCCTCCCTATCCTCTGTTGTGTGAATCCATGGACTAGCCTCCTCCCTCCTGCCATGCATGGTCTGATGTGCTGCCACTGCCCTCAGTATGATGTACCAGTCCACTCCTCCTGCCCTCCATTGCCCAATTCTATGCCCCATCATTGACCTCCTGCTTAAACTCTGTGCTTAGCTTGCTGCCCCTATTCTCCTTCCCCCTGCCCTCCGATGTCTTTGTGCATGCCCCTGCTCCATCCTTTTTGCCCACCATGTCCCATGGACCTGCCACTCCTATCTACTCTGAGTGTTCTGTTGAGCTGCCACTCCCCTCCCACCTGCCTAGCATTGTCAGATGACTGTAACCTGTCCCTGCCACCTCCACCCTGCCTGTCCACATGCCATGCCCCTATCCTCTTCCTCCTGTCCTACATGGTCCATTGTACTGCCACACCCTTCTGCCCTCCCTGGTCTGTTGTGCTGCAGCTGCTCCTCCTGCCTGCCCCGTGTGGTCTGTTGTGAGGTCCCTTCCCCTGAACTTTCTTGTCTGTGCACAGGTCCTGACCCTCCCTTCTATCCTCCATCGTCCTTTGTGCATGCCCCTCCACCCTCCTTCTTGCCCATCATAGCCATTGTGCTGCCACTAACCCTCCCACTTGCCATGCATGGTCTTCTGTGCTGCCATGGCCCCTCCCACCTTCCCTGTGTGGTCAGTTAGCTGCCCCTGACCCCCTCCCACCTTCCCTCCATGGTCTGTGTGTATGCCATCACAGTCTCACTGTTGCTCTTCATGGTGTGTCTTGCTTCTAGTGCCCATCCTGCCTGACCTCCATGGCTATCTTGCTGCTCCTGCCCTGCCCCCTTGCCCCCAGCCCTACTCACTCCCTCCTGGCTTGTCTGTTCCATTGTAATGCCCCTGATCCGTCCCTCCTGCCCTTTAAGGTCTGTTATGCTGCAGCTTTCTCTCCTGTCTGTCCATTATGGTCAGCTAGCTACCATTGCCTCTTGCCCCTCTGTTCTCTGTTGTCCATGTGCATGGTCCTGTCCCCTCCCTCTTGCTTTCTATGGATTGTTGTGCTGCACTCCCGTCCTGCATTCCCTGTGTGGTGTATTGTGCTGCTGAAAACCCTGATGCCTGCCCTGCAGGGTCAGTTTGGTGCACCTCTCCATGTCCCTCCTGTCCTCTGTTATCCAAGTCCATGTCCCTATCCCATTTCCTTCCATGATCCAATGTACCATACTTGCGAACATTTTGAACTTGGTAAGAGGGAGATTTTGAAAAAAAACTGGGGTATTGATTTTCCCCTTTGAGTTACATTGAAAAAGAGGATATTGTAGACAGGAGACAGATCAAATAAAGCCCATTTGAGCTTAAAAACATTGGACGTTTCCTGGCTGAATCGGGTCTGTTGGCATGTATGGTTGTACTACCATTGCCTCTTCCTTCTGCCCACAATGGTCTATTACATTGCCACAGGCTTGAAGGAGGGTAGATTTTGTATCACAGGGGGCCCCTGGCCCGTTCTGTCCACACCTGAAGTATGAGACCCTTGTCCTTGCCCTGCCAGCTGCATTTGTAGGCCGTATTAAATTGACCAGCGGGTCCTGTGTTGCTATATAATTATCCTGAGACATCCTTACCACTCAGCCAGTATAAAACCCCTGTGTAGGCCCTTCTGTTCAATATGTAGGCCTCTTTGTTAAATTGACCATATCTCTGCAATTTTAGTGTATAGCAGTCTGAAGGCAGGTCTGCGAGGCCTTCTGCTCCAAACCAGTAGCCCCCACCCTACCCGAGTGCTCCGTGCTCGGTATCAAAGTTCAACATCCCCCTGAAGCTGTCGACATACAGTAGGCTGCATCCTGGACTGGTACTTGCTTCCTGGGCAGGTTTCCCGCTTTTAAGGAAGTGGCAACCGCAGAGCGTCAAGTTAGGAGAACTGAGGAGATTTTATACATGAATATATTGAATTCCCGTACAATACCCATTATTTTCTGCTTGCTCTATGGAACTTACGATAAGCGATTGGCCTGAGAGACTGACCTTTTCACCCAGTCCATTGTCAGCATTAAGTGGGTAAATGACGAAATGTCTGGTAAAATCTGCAGACGAAGCTTTTGGGTAGCATACGTAGGTAGATGTAGCGTGCAAAGGAGCCACAAAATGATATAAAAAGGGAGCACCCACAGATATCGACGGACTACCTCGCCGTCTGTATGTAGGTTAACAGGCAGTGCAGGTTTTCCCCAAGAGCTGGGAGCTCTTGTCTTCCTTTGCTTAAAATGTCTTGCTCTGCTTTGCTTGAAGTATCTTATTCTATTTTACCTATATGAAATGTCATGTTATGTTTAACCATTGTTCTCTTTACTTTTGCATTTAAAAGATTTTGTATTGTAATTGCAGGAATGCTTGCTCTAAGAGTAAACGTGAGTGTTCCTAGGTAACATTTTCCTTGGTGTAACTTGTTTCTCATGATGCATTTATAGATGTGTTTTCTCTCTCTCTCTGTCAGTACATTAATTGAGATACAGAGAATATCATGACAGCTGTATGATTATCTGGATTCTGTATTTTGTACTTTATGTCTCTATTCTGCGGTTTCTTTGAAGTTGCATCTTCTCATTAAACTGCCATTGTATTCTGCCTCCAATTCCATGTCTCATATGTCTGTTTTCTTCATTTTTGGAGCAAGCGTTCCTAGGCACCCCGGCTCAAATTAAGGTGCCCCTTTTGTCCCTGACTCACTCTCCTGCTCAGTTCTGTGGTGGCTCCCGGGGATCTGGGGACCGCCCCTAGCTTCCTTGACCCGTAATAGATCTTGCCTCCAACAGCCTCTCTTGCAAGTCCTGTATTGTTGGTTTGTTGCCCCTGCCCCCCTTTCCACTGCCCTCCATAGTCTGTTGTGCTTCCACGGCCCTTCCTGCCTGCTCAGTGTGGTTAAATTGTTGCCTTTGCACCCTCCTACCTGCCTTCAATTTTCAGAGTCCGTGCCCCTGGCCTCTGCCTCTCAACAGTATCCTAATGAACAACTAGATTGCTAACATTCTATATTTATTACAAACGTGTGGAACGCCTGACATCATCTTGATGTAATCAAAACTGTAATACCTAGAGCATTTCCTTTAGAAATTACATATATGAGAGGGTCTTATTGGCATCAAAATTATGGTTAGTGCTCTAAAAGGCTAAAATAAGGACATATTTTCTGAGTTTTCAAATAGCGACAAAGCACTTTTAAATTATTTGTTATCTTTATGTTTTTTTATCCAGTTGACCACTTGATTAAATGTTGCACTTAGGGGAGATGATGTGGTGTTACTTCCAGAACTGCAGACTTTGCAACTGGGGAACCAGGTTGAAGTTTCTGCTTCAGCTCGACATTCTGTGATTCTGGTCAAATCACTTAGTCTCCCCATGTCTACAACCAAAATGAATGTGTTCTTGTGTGATGTAACCAATGCTCATGTAAAGCACTCCAATACCTGACAAGTCTGCACTATATAACACTGCAAAAACACAAAATAATAAGTGTTTTGCACACTTCTGTCATTGGGCTATATTTGGGCTACATCTGGGTGATTTTGGGCTACATTTGGGCTCTTTTGTCTCCGGTGGCCATCTTGGGAGATTTATTTGTTATGAAGTTTCCTAATTTCCTCATGTACTGCAGTCTCCTCAGTAGGAAATGCTTTCAGTTTTTTACTTTGATTCCATCATGAAGGTATTCAGATATGTCACACATTTGCCATAAATTCTGAATGTTAGCACTCTAGTTGCTCATTAGATCACTGTAGTAAAACTACTGCACCATGGAAGTCTGCTCCTGGTATTAAAAGTGCATGTTTCAGTCTGCATGTCAGAATTTTTTTAATGAAATAGAAGAGGATTTGAGAAGTCACTCAAAATGTGCCCTCATTTTCTTTCTTCAGCATTAATCATAATTTCTATGGCAAAATGAACCTCCTCATTGTGTTCCTTTTTAAATTAAATGTTTTAAGTGTTACCAGTTTATTCCAATCAAGATGGCTTCAGGTGTGCCATACTTTTGTCATAATGAAGACAGTAAGCGCTCTAGTTGTTTTTAAGAACATTCTGGGACATTCTGTCATTGGGCTATACTTGGGCTACATCTGGGTGATATTTGGGCTACATTTGGGCTCTTTTGTCTCTGGTGGCCATCTTGGGAGACTTATTTGTTATGAAGTTTCCTAATTTCCTCATTTACTGCAGTCTCCTCAGAAGGAAATACTTTCAGTTTTTTACTTTGATTCCATCAAGAAGGCATTCAGATGTGTCACACATTTGCCATAAATTCAGAATGTTAGCACTCTTTTTGCTCATTAGATCACTGTAGTAAAGCTACTGCTCACCAGGGAAAACTGCTGCTGGTATTGAAAGTGTATGTTTCAGTCTGCATGTCAGAATTGTTTAATGAAATAGAAGAGGATTTGAGAAGTCACTCAAAATGTGCCCTAATTTTTCTTTCTGCAGCACTAATCATACTTTTTATTGAAAAATGAACCCCCTCATTTTGTTCCTTTTTAAATTAAATGTTTTAAGAGTTACCACTTTAATCCAAGCAAGATGGCTTCAGGTGTGCCATACGTTTATCATAAGTAGGACTGTTAGCGCTCTAGTAGTTCTTTGGAACACTCTGGGAAGCTGCAGTAGAACACAAAGGAATCAACTGACAGTCTCTGCCCTTGTTGGATGTACATGTTTTACTGAGAATGTCAGACTTCATTCTCACATGACTGAGAAAGATAATGTGAATTTACAGAAAATAAGCTCTCAGTTTAGCCTATAGATCACCTTCCAAACCTCTGTGGTAAAAGCATGAGAAAATATTTTTCTCTCAATCATGATATCCCAGCAGAAGGCTTTTTCACATGGTGAAATCACCTTAGAACATACCACAATTCCTAAAATGAGTATGGTACCATCAACAAATGATTTATAATGTAACTAAAGTCTTAAAACCTTCTATTAACTGCAATGCTTTTTAATGAGGTGCTATCATGTATATTGGTCCCAAGATGGCTGCCAACACTTCTTGGATGAAGTGCTGACAGCCAATCAGATCTCAGGATGAGATGTGTGGTTAGGCTCCGCCCACATATATATATGCTTTTAAATGCTATTTTCTCAGGATATACTGAACAGATTTACACCAAACCTACAAAAGGCACTTCCTTGACCTGAGGACTACCTCTCTGCCAAATTTCAAGTAATTCTGTTCAGCCGTTCGGGCTGTAGCTGTGTCTAAAGGTCCTATGGAAAAATGCATGGGAAAAACGCGTTTTGGGACCCCCCTTTTATCTCAGCCCCCGCTTGACGAATCCCCCCGAGACTTTCAGGGTAGGAGCGGAGCGTAGTGCCCCACCTATTTTGAAAAATTCGCGAGGATTCGTCAACCGGCGCCAAAGTTATTCAAAATAGAATGTTGCGGATTTCCTATGGAAACGTGGTCCTAACTATAACTACCTACTGGCGACCGCCAGTAGGTAATATATATATATATATATTATCTACTGGCGGTCGCCAGTAGATAGTTATAGTTAGGACCACGTTTCCATAGGAAATCCGCAACATTCTATTTTGAATAACTTTGGCGCCGGTTGACGAATCCTCGCGAATTTTTCAAAATAGGTGGGGCGCTACGCTCCGCTCCTACCCTGAAAGACTCGGGGGGATTCGTCAAGCGGGGGCTGAGATAAAAGGGGGGTCCCAAAACACGTTTTTCCCATGCATTTTTCCATAGGACCTTTAGACACAGCTACAGCCCGAACGGCTGAACAGAATTACTTGAAATTTGGCAGAGAGGTAGTCCTCAGGTCAAGGAAGTGCCTTTTGTAGGTTTGGTGTAAATCTGTTCAGTAGATCCTGAGAAAATAGCATTTAAAAGCATATATATATGTGGGCAGAGCCTAACCACACATCTCATCCTGAGATCTGATTGGCTGTCAGCACTTCATCCAAGAAGTGTTGGCAGCCATCTTGGGACCAATATACATGATAGCACCTCATTAAAAAGCATTGCAGTTAATAGAAGGTTTTAAGACTTTAGTTACATTATAAATCATTTGTTGATGGTACCATACTCATTTTAGGAATTGTGGTATGTTCTAAGGTGATTTCACCATGTGAAAAAGCCTTCTGCTGGGATATCATGATTGAGAGAAAAATATTTTCTCATGCTTTTACCACAGAGGTTTGGAAGGTGATCTATAAGCTAAACTGAGAGCTTATTTTCTGTAAATTCACATTATCTTTCTCAGTCATGTGAGAATGAAGTCTGACATTCTCAGTAAAACATGTACATCCAACAAGGGCAGAGACTGTCAGTTGATTCCTTTGTGTTCTACTGCAGCTTCCCAGAGTGTTCCAAAGAACTACTAGAGCGCTAACAGTCCTACTTATGATAAACGTATGGCACACCTGAAGCCATCTTGCTTGGATTAAAGTGGTAACTCTTAAAACATTTAATTTAAAAAGGAACAAAATGAGGGGGTTCATTTTTCAATAAAAAGTATGATTAATGCTGCAGAAAGAAAAATTAGGGCACATTTTGAGTGACTTCTCAAATCCTCTTCTATTTCATTAAAAAATTCTGACATGCAGACTGAAACATGCACTTTCAATACCAGCAACAGTTTTCCCTGGTGAGCAGTAGCTTTACTACAGTGATCTAATGAGCAAAAAGAGTGCTAACATTCTGAATTTATGGCAAATGTGTGACACATCTGAATGCCTTCTTGATGGAATCAAAGTAAAAAACTGAAAGTATTTCCTACTGAGGAGACTGCAGTAAATGAGGAAATTAGGAAACTTCATAACAAATAAGTCTCCCAAGATGGCCACCAGAGACAAAAGAGCCCAAATGTAGCCCAAATATCACCCAGATGTAGCCCAAGTATAGCCCAATGACAGAATGTCCCAGAATGTTCTTAAAAACAACTAGAGCGCTTACTGTCTTCATTATGACAAAAGTATGGCACACCTGAAGCCATCTTGATTGGAATAAACTGGTAACACTTAAAACATTTAATTTAAAAAGGAACACAATGAGGAGGTTCATTTTGCCATAGAAATTATGATTAATGCTGAAGAAAGAAAATGAGGGCACATTTTGAGTGACTTCTCAAATCCTCTTCTATTTCATTAAAAAAATTCTGACATGCAGACTGAAACATGCACTTTTAATACCAGGAGCAGACTTCCATGGTGCAGTAGTTTTACTACAATGATCTAATGAGCAACTAGAGTGCTAACATTCAGAATTTATGGCAAATGTGTGACATATCTGAATACCTTCATGATGGAATCAAAGTAAAAAACTGAAAGCATTTCCTACTGAGGAGACTGCAGTACATGAGGAAATTAGGAAACTTCATAACAAATAAATCTCCCAAGATGGCCACCGGAGACAAAAGAGCCCAAATGTAGCCCAAAATCACCCAGATGTAGCCCAAATATAGCCCAATGACAGAAGTGTGCAAAACACTTATTATTTTGTGTTTTTGCAGTGTTATATAGTGCAGACTTGTCAGGTATTGGAGTGCTTTACATGAGCATTGGTTACATCACACAAGAACACATTCATTTTGGTTGTAGACATGGGGAGACTAAGTGATTTGACCAGAATCACAGAATGTCGAGCTGAAGCAGAAACTTCAACCTGGTTCCCCAGTTGCAAAGTCTGCAGTTCTGGAAGTAACACCACATCATCTCCCCTAAGTGCAACATTTAATCAAGTGGTCAACTGGATAAAAAAACATAAAGATAACAAATAATTTAAAAGTGCTTTGTCGCTATTTGAAAACTCAGAAAATATGTCCTTATTTTAGCCTTTTAGAGCACTAACCATAATTTTGATGCCAATAAGACCCTCTCATATATGTAATTTCTAAAGGAAATGCTCTAGGTATTACAGTTTTGATTACATCAAGATGATGTCAGGCGTTCCACACTTTTGTAATAAATATAGAATGTTAGCAATCTAGTTGTTCATTAGGATACTGTTGAGAGGCAGAGGCCAGGGGCACGGACTCTGAAAATTGAAGGCAGGTAGGAGGGTGCAAAGGCAACAATTTAACCACACTGAGCAGGCAGGAAGGGCCGTGGAAGCACAACAGACTATGGAGGGCAGTGGAAAGGGGGGCAGGGGCAACAAACCAACAATACATGACTTGCCAGAGAGGCTGTTGGAGGCAAGATCTATTACGGGTCAAGGAAGCTAGGGGCGGTCCCCAGATCCCCGGGAGCCACCACAGAACTGAGCAGGAGAGTGAGTCAGGGACAAAAGGGGCACCTTAATTTGAGCCGGGGTGCCTAGGAACGCTTGCTCCAAAAATGAAGAAAACAGACATATGAGACATGGAATTGGAGGCAGAATACAATGGCAGTTTAATGAGAAGATGCAACTTCAAAGAAACCGCAGAATAGAGACATAAAGTACAAAATACAGAATCCAGATAATCATACAGCTGTCATGATATTCTCTGTATCTCAATTAATGTACTGACAGAGAGAGAGAGAAAACACATCTATAAATGCATCATGAGAAACAAGTTACACCAAGGAAAATGTTACCTAGGAACACTCACGTTTACTCTTAGAGCAAGCATTCCTGCAATTACAATACAAAATCTTTTAAATGCAAAAGTAAAGAGAACAATGGTTAAACATAACATGACATTTCATATAGGTAAAATAGAATAAGATACTTCAAGCAAAGCAGAGCAAGACATTTTAAGCAAAGGAAGACAAGAGCTCCCAGCTCTTGGGGAAAACCTGCACTGCCTGTTAACCTACATACAGACGGCGAGGTAGTCCGTCGATATCTGTGGGTGCTCCCTTTTTATATCATTTTGTGGGCTCCTTTGCACGCTACATCTACCTACGTATGCTACCCAAAAGCTTCGTCTGCAGATTTTACCAGACATTTCGTCATTTACCCACTTAATGCTGACAATGGACTGGGTGAAAAGGTCAGTCTCTCAGGCCAATCGCTTATCGTAAGTTCCATAGAGCAAGCAGAAAATAATGGGTATTGTACGGGAATTCAATATATTCATGTATAAAATCTCCTCAGTTCTCCTAACTTGACGCTCTGCGGTTGCCACTTCCTTAAAAGCGGGAAACCTGCCCAGGAAGCAAGTACCAGTCCAGGATGCAGCCTACTGTATGTCGACAGCTTCAGGGGGATGTTGAACTTTGATACCGAGCACGGAGCACTCGGGTAGGGTGGGGGCTACTGGTTTGGAGCAGAAGGCCTCGCAGACCTGCCTTCAGACTGCTATACACTAAAATTGCAGAGCTATGGTCAATTTAACAAAGAGGCCTACATATTGAACAGAAGGGCCTACACAGGGGTTTTATACTGTCTGAGTGGTAAGGATGTCTCAGGATAATTATATAGCAACACAGGACCCGCTGGTCAATTTAATACGGCCTACAAATGCAGCTGGCAGGGCGAGGACAAGGGTCTCATACTTCAGGTGTGGACAGAACGGGCCAGGGGCCCCCTGTGATACAAAATCTACCCTCCTTCAAGCCTGTGGCAATGTAATAGACCATTGTGGGCAGAAGGAAGAGGCAATGGTAGTACAACCATACATGCCAACAGACCCGATTCAGCCAGGAAACGTCCAATGTTTTTAAGCTCAAATGGGCTTTATTTGATCTGTCTCCTGTCTACAATATCCTCTTTTTCAATGTAACTCAAAGGGGAAAATCAATACCCCAGTTTTTTTTCAAAATCTCCCTCTTACCAAGTTCAAAATGTTCGCAAGTATGGTACATTGGATCATGGAAGGAAATGGGATAGGGACATGGACTTGGATAACAGAGGACAGGAGGGACATGGAGAGGTGCACCAAACTGACCCTGCAGGGCAGGCATCAGGGTTTTCAGCAGCACAATACACCACACAGGGAATGCAGGACGGGAGTGCAGCACAACAATCCATAGAAAGCAAGAGGGAGGGGACAAGACCATGCACATGGACAACAGAGAACAGAGGGGCAAGAGGCAATGGTAGCTAGCTGACCATAATGGACAGACAGGAGAGAAAGCTGCAGCATAACAGACCATAAAGGGCAGGAGGGACGGATCAGGGGCATTACAATGGAACAGACAAGCCAGGAGGGAGGGAGTAGGGCTGGGGGCAAGGGGGCAGGGCAGGAGCAGCAAGATAGCCATGGAGGTCAGGCAGGATGGGCACTAGAAGCAAGACACACCATGAAGAGCAACAGTGAGACTGTGATGGCATACACACAGACCATGGAGGGAAGGTGGGAGGGGGTCAGGGGCAGCTAACTGACCACACAGGGAAGGTGGGAGGGGCCATGGCAGCACAGAAGACCATGCATGGCAAGTGGGAGGGTTAGTGGCAGCACAATGGCTATGATGGGCAAGAAGGAGGGTGGAGGGGCATGCACAAAGGACGATGGAGGATAGAAGGGAGGGTCAGGACCTGTGCACAGACAAGAAAGTTCAGGGGAAGGGACCTCACAACAGACCACACGGGGCAGGCAGGAGGAGCAGCTGCAGCACAACAGACCAGGGAGGGCAGAAGGGTGTGGCAGTACAATGGACCATGTAGGACAGGAGGAAGAGGATAGGGGCATGGCATGTGGACAGGCAGGGTGGAGGTGACAGGGACAGGTTACAGTCATCTGACAATGCTAGGCAGGTGGGAGGGGAGTGGCAGCTCAACAGAACACTCAGAGTAGATAGGAGTGGAAGGTCCATGGAACATGGTGGGCAAAAAGGATGGAGCAGGGGCATGCACAAAGACATCGGAGGGCAGGGGGAAGGAGAATAGGGGCAGCAAGCTAAGCACAGAGTTTAAGCAGGAGGTCAATGATGGGGCATAGAATTGGGCAATGGAGGGCAGGAGGAGTGGACTGGTGCATCATACTGAGGGCAGTGGCAGCACATCAGACCATGCATGGCAGGAGGGAGGAGGCTAGTCCATGGATTCACACAACAGAGGATAGGGAGGAAGGGGATGGGGCAGCAAGCTAACTGTTCAGAGAAGGCGGGTATTAGGAACTTTATTGTTTTTAAAACATTGTGTCTGTGCGAACTACTTAAAATATGAACAAGTATGCAGCATAATCTCACTTTTATTCAGGAAGAAGAGGACGTTTGTGACTGTGACTCCGGGCTCACTTGGCAGAAACACCCCCTGACCCTCCACCCCCTATCGCAAAATGTAATGCACGTGAAAAGGGTAGGTGAACACAGTGTTATATAGAACATAGTCCTGAGAGCACGATTGAAAATGAAAACTAGATATAGTGTATGGTATAAACTATGCACCAAAAAGTGTGATATAAGATGAACCGGGCGTGAAATATAATATGCAATACATTGTGCGCAATGACAGATTCATTGGAGAGCGCGAGATAGCACAGGCACTAGCGCGTGCTATGCGATATGCGCCTTGGAGTGTAATATGCACAGGGCAGTGTTGTGTAACCTAACTAGTCTCTAAAGTTGTAATATAAAATATGTGCTGGGGAGTGTAAGGTTGCATATGCACTGTGACAAAGATATGGATCCCAGATTGTAATATGTATGGCATAGCACTGTGCGTTATAACATAGGCATCGAGAAAGGCACGTTAGATGGGGCAATATAACCCGTGCGAAGACAAGTGTGGCATGACATATTCACGGGGTGGTGTTACAGTGCACATGGGCTAGAGAGTGTCATAGCATATGCACTAGCTAGTGGAATACAACACAGAGGTGTGTGGCACACGGCAGGCAATGGTGGGTGTAACACAGCATTGGGCTCTGTCAGGAGCGCGCTGTGACTCTCAAGTGATGTTCGTCCCCTTTCCAGAGAGTAAAATAAAAAGTATTACACATCCGGCAGTGGATGTGTGTTTTATTAACCGTGAGGGGGGTTTCTTGCATAGTTTTGGTCGAATTTTTGTCGAATCCCCTTTGAATGGCTTGGTGTGCATGTGTATTAAATGTGCCTGTCAATAGCTACCCAAGTTTGTATAAATAAACGACAAGGGTGTCTACCGGGATTAGGCACGGTAGGGCATCAGACATGTCAGAGCTTCACTAGTGGTGTAAATACATTCCACGTGGATTCATTGCATGCATAGTCGCCTTTTAATGAATATCACGCAAATCGTCATGGTGATAGGTACGTACGGTTTGTCCAGCATGTCCTAGGTGTGTCTATAAATATATATTTTTTAAAAATAATAAAAAACAGTGGCCGGCCCTGGGGATTGGGGTCAAAAAAATATAATTAGGAGACTGGCCCTGGGGGATGGGGTCATCAGGGCCAATAAATTAGAATAAGAAGGGGAACCAAACAGCCCCCCTTCTTAAAAAACTAAAATAAATAAAAGACTGGCATCGTGCAGGAGGCCATGCCCCCTCCGTGCAGCACTCTGCAAACGCGCCCCCAACAGGTATCTCCAGTATGCGCCAGGGAGCTGCGCTGCAGGTAGGTGTTCTGAGGCCAAGCCCCTTTTTACACCTCTCTGCAACGCAGCTCTGTGGTGCTTATTGGAGGTACCTAGTGGTCTAGTTTGACCCTAGGGACCCTTAGGATTCAAGGGGACTTAATCTCTCAACTTAGAACAGCCACAGGGCGCGTTTACACAGTGGTGAAGGGAGGGGACGGGGCCTGAGGTGACGTGTGCAAACACGCACTATGGCACGTTTTAAATTGGGGATATAATTTCCCTTCAACACTGAGGGCCCCTGGGGGCTAACTAGCCCACCAAGTGCTTCCAGTAAGCGCCACTGAGCTGCATTGCAGAGAGGTGGTCCAGGCCGTGCCACTTTTTACACCTCTCTGCAACGCAGCTCTGTGGCACTTACTGGAGGTACCTAGTGGGCTAGTTGGACCCCAGGGACCCTCAGGATTCAAATGAACTTAATCTCCCAACTAAAAATGGACACAGGGCGTGTTTACACAGTGGTGAAGGGAGGGGACGGGGCCTGAGTTAACGTGTGCAAAAACGCCCTGTGGCCTGTTTTAAGAGGTAGTTTTAATCCCCATGCCCTCTTATATACTAGGGGCTTACAGAGGAGGTCATGCTAATCACAGGGGGACCCCAACGCATAATGTTCCCTAGTGTATGTAGGTGTTTTCACTGTATTCTAAGTGTCTTTTAACATAGCACTGGCTCTAGGACTGGTTAGTCAGGCTCAGTTACCACCAGTATCCGTCTGAAAAAGTTGAGGGTACAGGATGATTTTGCAACAAGGCTTCTTTCTGCTCTTCTTTTTGTTCTTTCTGCACGTTATCCTTCTTCCTGCACTTATCTTCGTATTTGAGGACTTCTGTTGCTTCTTTCTGCACTTCTTTTGTTTCTTTCTGTGCATTTTTTCTTCTTTCTTCACATGTCCTATCTCTGTAGGCATAGTTAGAAATTAGCATTTAAAAAACCTTTGAAATTCACAGAAAAACCATAGGTTTCAGGCACGTTATAGTTAGGAATTAGCATTTAAAAAACCTCAGAAATTCACTGAAAAAACCATAGGTTTCAGGGGTGTTATAGTTAGCTGGACTTTTCACTTGTACAAAACCATTGAAATTCCCCCGTTATAGTTAGTTCAGCTAACTATAACTCGGGCGCCCGCAATGCACTGCTGATGACGTCACATATTACATCACTCATGACATGGTCAGTGACATCACTGATGACATCTCAAATGACATCACTGATGACATCACTGATCACATCATCCTTGTGATAGAGTGGCAGACCTCCTCTCACCCTAATATAACCTTTGATACACACATTCAAAAATAGAGACTAAAATTTTCAAAACAATGGACATACCAATACCAGTTACAACAACCTCTTCAGTAATTCTAAGATCCACATACACATCCACTCATTCACCAACAGTCCTATACAGTCACTCATACATGTACTCACTCATCATATGTACTCATACACCTATACATCCTGTTACACAATGCCACTCATCCATAGAGTTACTCACACACATAGTCACTCATGCTAATAAAGAATCAAACATACATTTACTTGCATATACAGTTATACACACACCACCATACTTACTTCTACGGAAACTTACACATACTTAGTCTTTTAAACAATCACTTATAGAAACACATACTTATTCATACAGGAACTCTTTCAATCTCTCACTCTCACATATACTCACATATATACACCAATAGTCACATATACTAGTTTAAAACATATGTAGTTACTCATAAAGACACTACCGAGACAGTCATTCACTCACTAACACACCCATACACACACTCATCCACCCATACAGTCCTGCACACATGCTGTGTTCAACACATACAAACAGTGAGTCACTCATTCATGCACCTATGCACTACGTAATACCCCCCACCGAACCATGCAGACACTCAGACTGATACTCAAAAAAACAACTAATAACCTATATAGACACCCATGTAGCTACTCACCAACCCATGCAGCCACTTATACACAAAGTGAGAGACTGATACAGATATTTACATATTTAAACATTACTCACTAAGCCATGTATTCACTATGATACACTTAATCAGTCAGTTACACAATCAATTTTTCAAAAACAAATCATCCATTTAGACACTTATATACCCATTTATTCTTCCATCGACCTTGAGATATACATATATAAAACATATTTAATTTTCAGAAAAACACACATTCACTGGATGATGTCATCAGTGATGTCATCAGTGATGTCATTTGAGATGTCATCAGTGATGTCATGAGTGATGTCACTGACCATGTCATGAGTGATGTAATATGTGACGTCATCAGCAGTGCATTGCGGGCGCCCGAGTTATAGTTAGCTGAACTAACTATAACGGGGGAATATATATTACCTACTGGCGATAGCCAGTAGGTAGTTATAGTTAGGACCACGTTTCCATAGGAAAACCTCAACATTCTATTTTGAATAACTTTGGCGCCGGTCGACGAATCCTCGCAAATTTTTCAAAATAGGTGGGGCGCTACGCTCCGCTCCTACCCTGAAAGTCTCGGGGGGATCCGTCTAGCGGGGGCTGAGATAAAAGGGGGGTCCCAAAACGCGTTTTTCCCATGCATTTTTCCATAGGACCTTTAGAACGAGCTACAGCCCGAACGGCTGAACAGAATTACTCAAAATTTGGCAGAGAGGTAGTCCCTAGGTCAAGGAAGTGCCTTTTGTAGGTTTGGTGTAAATCTGTTCAGTAGATTCTGAGAAAATAGCCTTTAAATCAATATATATATCTGAGCCAGCTTACGGTACGCTTACCGTACGCTTACGGTAAGCGTACGGTGGCGTGCGCGAGCGCGATTCTGATTGGCTCTTAGATCTTAGTAAACATTCGAATCGGCCGAAACCAGGAAGCGGCGGCCGCCATTTTGTCTCTCGCACTGAGAGTGATTTTTAAAATATCAAGCCCAAAAACATGTAAAGGGGCTGTTTTGACAACTCCCTCCCACATAGTCATGTTGAGGGAGTCCCCAAACATCCCCCAAGTGCAAAAACGGTTTTATTTTTTTTTCGGCAATTTCGCGGGGTACGCTTACCGTACGCTTACCGTAAGCGTACGGTAAAAAAATAAAAATAAAAAAAACACTATCCACACTTACCCCACCCCCTGTGCTTTTGGTGGCCGAAGGCCACCAAATGTACAGGGCTTATGTTAAGGGCAAAAAACACTATCCACACTTACCCCACCCCCTGTGCTTTTGGTGGCCGAAGGCCACCAAATGTACAGGGCTTATTATAAGGGAAAAAAACTTAGCATTTAAAAAACCTTGCAAATTCACTGAAAAAACCATAGGTTTCACACATGTTATAGTTAGCGGAAATTTTACTGATAAAAAACCAGTGAAATTCCCCCGTTATAGTTAGCGCAGGCAACTATAACTCACGCGACTGCAATCTTCTGCTGATGACATATGTGTCTTTATGAAAAAAAAATATTTGTAATATATGTATAGCTAAAAATGTATGGAAGAAGACATGGGCAAATAAGTGTCTAAATACAGTATTAGCATCAGCAGAGGATTGCAGTCGCGTGAGTTATAGTTGCCTGCGCTAACTATAACGGGGGAATTTCACTGGTTTTTTATCAGTAAAATTTCCGCTAACTATAACATGTGTGAAACCTATGGTTTTTTCAGTGAATATATATATATATATATATATATATATATATATATTCAGTGAAAAAACCATAGGTTTCACACATGTTATAGTTAGCTGGACATTTTACTCGTAAAAAACCAATGAAATTGCCCCGTTATAGTTAGTTCAGCTAACTATAACTCGCGCGCCCGCAATGCACTGCTGATGACGTCACATATTACATCACTCATGACATGGTCAGTGACATCACTCATGACATCACTGATGACATCTCAAATGACATCACTGATGACATCACTGATGACATCATCCAGTGAATGTGTGTTTTTCTGAAAATTAAATATGTTTTATATATGTATATCTCAAGGTCGATGGAAGAATAAACGGGTATATAAGTGTCTAAATGGATGATTTGTTTTTGAAAAATTGATTGTTTAACTGACTGATTAAGTGTATCTTAGTGAATACATGGCTTAGTGAGGAATGTTTAAATATGTATATATCTGTATCAGTCTCTCACTTTGTGTATAAGTGGCTGCATGGGTTGGTGAGTAGCTACATGGGTGACTATATAGGTTATTAGTTGGTTTTTTGAGTATCAGTCTGAGTGTCTGCATGGTTCGGTGGGGGGTATTACGTAGTGCATAGGTGCATGAATGAGTGACTCACTGTTTGTGTGTGTTGAAGACAGCATGTGTGCAGGACTGCATGGGTGGATGAGTGTGTGTATGGGTGTGTTAGTGAGTGAATGACTGTCTCAATAGTGTCTTTATGAGTAACTACATATGTTTAAAACTAGTATATGTGACTATTGGTGTATATATGTGAGTATATGCAAGGGTGAGAGATTGGAAGAGTTCCTGTATGAATAAGTATGTGTTTCTATAAGTGATTGTTTAAAAGACTAAGTATGTGTAAGTTTCCGTAGAAGTAAGTATGGTGGTGTGTGTATAACTGTATATGCAAGTAAATGTATGTTTGATTCTTTATTAGCACGAGTGACTATGTGTGTGAGTAACTCTATGCATGAGTGGCATTGTGTAACAGGATGTATAGGTGTATGAGTACATATGATGAGTGAGTACATGTATGAGTGACTGTATTGGACTGTTGGTGAATGAGTGGATGTGTATGTGGATCTTAGAATTACTGAAGAGATTGTTGTAACTGGTATTGGTATGTCCATTGTTTTGAAAATTTTAGTCTCTATTTTTGAATGTGTGTGTCAAAGGTTATATTAGGGTGAGAGGAGGTCTACCACTCTATCACAAGGATGATGTCATCAGTGATGTCATCAGTGATGTCATTTGAGATGTCATCAGTGATGTCATGAGTGATGTCACTGACCATGTCATGAGTGATGTAATATGTGACGTCATCAGCAGTGCATTGCGGGCGCGCGAGTTATAGTTAGCTGAACTAACTATAACGGGGCAATTTCATTGGTTTTTTACGAGTAAAATGTCCAGCTAACTATAACATGTGTGAAACCTATGGTTTTTTCACTGAATTTCTAAGGTTTTTTAAATGCTAATTCCTAACTATAACGTGTGTGAAACCCATGGTTTTTTCAGTGAATTTGCAAGGTTTTTTAAATGCTAATTTTTTTATTTATTTATTTTTTTATTTTTTTTAGTACGCGTACCGTAAGCTCACGGTAAGCGTACGGTTTACGCAACGTCCGTAATTTTCCTACGCTGCTTGCGTATAGTTACGCAATTTGCGTAGCCGCGCGTACTCCGCGTGGGACGCGTACGCGTGTACGCTACATGCGCACGTTACGCGGAAGTGCCGGGAGTGACTGTTATGCGCATGCGCGCAAGCGCGTGTCTTTTTTACGCGCATGCGCACTTTTGCCGTAAGCGTACCGTAAGCGTACCGTAAGCGTACGGTAGGTCATGTGATCATGAAACACAACTTTTGATTGGTTGAAACTACTTTCAGTTCTAGAACTCTCCTACACCACACCCATTCCCCTCATTTCTGCTTGTGATCCCTTGGGAGAAGGAGCTGGTTTGTCTTTGGGATACGATGGCAGAACAGCAGAGCTCTTCTGAGAGTGAGGCTAGCACTAGCAGCACTGTCTTGAGGCAGAGATCAAGGAAACAAAAGCCCTCTTATGTATGGGATTATTTTACTTTTCCTGAAGGCCAGCAAAAGGTAAATGCACCCTTAGTGACTTGTAAGCTGTGTAAGCGTGTACTTTCTAGAGGTAATCCTAACAGGAAGTATTCCTTTGGGAATCACACCATGAAGAGACACCTCCAGGATGTACACAGAAGGACACATGGTCATCTTTTTGGAGGTAACTCTTCAGAAAGACGAGCCAGTACATCCACAGTAGCTCAGCCTGAACCATCATCTGCAGGGCTGACTCCTTCTTCTGCAGGTCAGGTGAGCCCTTCATCTGTGGGGGGAGAATCTCCTTTTGCTGGCCCTCTGGAAATGAACCCACGATTTCGGAAGGTTGATATTCATTGCACATTTTGTAAAGATCTAATTTGCCATAGGGAGACCAGTGTTTCCCTAGTGAACAACAAAATAGATCAGCACATTTGTCGCTTTGAATAATTTTCCCATGCTTCCTTTCCTCTGTCCCTGCATGAACACAACGGTTCTTTTAAGAGCCAACCTTATCTTTCATCTTTTTTTTACATATGTTTTTAAAAACTTTTTTTTTATTGTTTTTTACCGTACGCGTACGGTGCGCGTACTTTTTTTTTTTTTTTTTTTTTTTAAACTAAAAATCATTTATCACATTACATTGTCCTTGAGAGACTACAATTATTATTATTGACTTACCATACTCACTGAAAAAATATTTATTCATTTGTTTTTTTAAAAAATAGTTTTAAAAATGTTTGTAGTTTTCGAAAATTTTCTATATCTATCTGGAAAAAAAGAAAAAAGTATTAATATTTTTAAAACATTTTATAATACAGTACACATATTTACATTTTTTTCACAAAAATATTTTTGCCTTATTTTTGCTGTTTTCAGAATATATTGCATTTCACTATAAATTGTGAAAGCAATTGCATTCATCATTTTACAGCGGGCAAAAAAAAATAACAATCACAAAGATTGTAATAAAAAAGCCCAGAATCTCTTTTTACTTAAACTTAACATTATAGAAATGCATAATATTCTAAAAAAATATCATCTAATACCAATACTTATTTCTTTAAAATACCGTCTGATATGTTTGTTTCAGAAGTATAATCACAATATGATATCTCAAATAACTCCAAAATACATCTGATTCCATTTCCTTTAGACCAAATAGTAATTTTAAATGTTTTTTTGGAATAAATTACCAACGGTAATCCAATAAAATTCTAAAGTTTAATTTGTCCAGATCTCACCGATTCTCTGTAACATTTTGGTTCACGAAAATTTTTTGAATAATTTATTAAGTCCACAATAGAAATGGTTACTTTTCCACATGGCCAAATAGTAATTTTTTAAAACATTTTTGAAAAAATTTCCAATGGCAGTCCAATAACATTCCAAAAGTTAAAATGTGCAGAAGTTACCGATAATCTCTAAATTATTGGTTTTTCAAAGTTACATTAAAAATTAAAAAAGTCCACATTACAATTGGTTATCTTTCCATTAGGCCAAATGATAATTTAAAAAATCAAATTTTTACAAAATTGCAATGGTAATCCATTAAAATGGTAAAATTGTTTTGTCCAGATCTTGCCAAGTCTCTCTAAAATTTAGGTTTCAGGAAGATTAAATAGGAATTTGCTAAATCAAAAGGCAAACGTTGCTTAAAAACCAATTGGGAATCATTACACAGTGTCCAGCCTTTTTCACATTTAAGATAAACTGTGTAATGTCCAGAAGTAACAGTAGGTCCTTCATGGAAAATTATTGCAACAGTTACAAAAGTTTTTCCTGAAATTGATAATTGCTGTCCTGTAAACTTCTTTATTAAAGTATCCAATTTTGAACCATCAGCTCTACATCGTTGCATCATTAAAATTACATACTGTCCGTATTCCTTTAAAATTAATGTTGAAAACATGTCAGAATTACACTCACTACATTTCATGCTATGATTAGCATCTTTAACTAATTTTGCAAAAGTGACTGTTTTACTCTCTGGCAATGTCAAATAAATAAACCTTTCATTATCAACAATAGAGCCACATATATTATAACAATTATCACAACTATGTTCCCATTTATAAGAGAGACCAAAAAAAATGTCAATGGGAACTCCTTCTTCTTCCACTACATGAAGAAAATACATCAAAAATTCATGTGCATCTTGCTGTTCATTTTGAGAAAACTGTGTTCGTCCTGAACATACATCTAAAAGTTTTCTAATGTCAGTAGCACTTTCTATTTGAGTTTTATCTTTACTCAGCTTTTGAAAAAGGAGACTCAGCTCTGAACAGAATCTTTTTCCCTGATTTACTATTATCTGCTCTTGCAAACTTTCCAGATAAAATGCAACATTCAGCACTACATTTGCGTAGCAGTTGACACCAGAGCTATTTTCAAAATGACATCCTACAACCTGTTCTTCATTTTCCTTTTTCTTTTTGCTTGCAATTACATCACTCCTCTTTTTTTTCCTCTTCTCTACATCTTCACTACAGATATTCTCATTTTTTCTTTTACGAGAAACTACACGTTTCTCCAACACAGGATACTGACCTAAATGAGGAGCATAGCTTCTTCTTAATCTATTATACTCTTTTACACAGTTTGTATCAGCACTAACTTTTGACTCATCAAAGTCTATCATGAATAAACCTGATAATGTTTTGACTCGTGACAAAGCAACATATGCCATACCTTCTTTGAACACAGTTGAACCAATGTTCACAAATGCACAATCTACAGTCAATCCTTGAGACTTGTGAATAGTTACAGCATATGCTAGAGAAAACGGAAACTGCTTCCTACGTACATATAAGTCTTTCACAAGCATAAAACGAACTGTACAACGACAAATATCTTTAACTTCATCTATCTGATCAAATTTTATTTTTAAACATTCAACTCCTTCTTTTTTCTGGTAATTAATAAAACCCACAACTCTTCCCATCGCTCCATTAACTAAACCTTTCTCAACATCCAAATTTCTCCTTAAAAACACTCTACAGTTCATGCAAACATATAGATTTTTTTCTAATCCAGCTGTTTTGGAGATGTTCTTCTCTAGTGAGTCCAATTTATTTTTCAGTTTGCCTGTTACTGTGACAGTAATTCTTCCATCCTCAATTTTGTCCACTGCTTCCAATTTCCTGATCTCTTCCTTTTCCAATTTCAAAAGCTCCTCATTGAATATTGAGCATTCACGTAGAGTTGGCATTAAGCAGATGACACTTTTGTTTTCTGCAATGTTCTTGTATATCTTCTCTGCAACTATTTCTTCCTTTGGAAATAAATTATGTAGCAGCCGACTCTGTAATGCTTTTTTGCCAACTTCTGTGAGTAGTCCAATCCTGATATCTTTCAGAATACTTCCATATTCTTCATCGTTTGCTTGCCTCATATTAGTAGTAAGTTCCTTGTACTCAAAGAAGGACCAAATATTTGTATTTCCGATGCTTCCCAATGACTTCTTCGTGTCTTCATGTGTCACAGTATTAAACACTGGTTGTCCTTTAACTGGAGTAAGTTGCAAAAGATCTCCAAAAACTATGACGTGTTTTCCACCAAATAACATGTCATAGTCTGTCTTCAAAATTTGCTGCATTCTTAAATGCACAAAGGCAAGCATTAGGTTTGATACCATGCTCACCTCATCAATAATGAGAACTTGCATCTTCTTCAATACTCTTGAAACTTCCAAGGATGCTTCTCCAGTTAGCTTGTTGAATTGTATTTTGTTCTCATGCTCCACTGGTAACATTAGCAAACGATGTAAGGTGATTCCTTTTATGTTATATGCTGCTAACCCAGTTGGAGCAGTAGCCACACAAGACAAAGTAGAATCCGTTTTTTGCTGTAGGTAGCTTCTGATGACTTTTATTAGGAAACTTTTTCCAGTTCCAGCTTGTCCGCTTACATACATCCTGATTGGATGAAATGATGTGCATGAGCACTCTTTTTTTACATGTAGAAATCCGTGATCAATTTTGTTTTTGATCTCTTCATAAATTTGTTGCTGCTCTTGATTCAGTTGTCTTTCCAAATTTTCTAAGTCTATAAATTCTTCTTGAGCTTGATTCATAGCCGTTTCCACTTCATTCATGGCTATTGATGCTTCATTTTCAATGATTGGTTGTCCTAGGGGATCTTGACTGTGTGTTCCTGAACTTTGGCTGTCCTGAGAACTGTCTCTAGCTATTTCTGCTGCAATTGTAGTTTCCTGTTCAATTTCTTCATTCAACATTTGCAGATAAGTTGTGAATGTATTGCATTGTATGCTGTCTTTGCAAGCATTAAATGAATCTTCATAGCTTTGAAATTCTCCCAGTAGTTCATCCTCTGTACGCCATGGTTTAAACAACTGTAAAAGAGCCAAGTAGTAAAATTCTTTCTTGTCAGTAGTGTCGCAACTCAGCTTCCGGTGATTTATCAAACTTCCTTTTGTTTGCTTCACCAAACATCCTTCTTCACCAACGACTTTATATTTTCCATTATTGATGTCTTCTGTGGCTTTCCTTGAATAAATGTAGTTCTACAGCACTTCATAGAGACACATGTTCTCCAGATGTTGACTTCTCTTGGGATAATATGTGTCCAACATGTTTGTTTTCAATATATCTGTACTTTCTGGGTCATTCTCGACCAAATATTCAATTTCTCCTACAGATTTCAGTACCCGATTTCTCATTGCTGCAAGGCCTAAACTTGCCCAAATTATTCTTCTTGACTTCGAGTAGAGACTTGCAGAAGATAACCTATCTGAACATTCGTAGGATCCAATTTCTCGATGCGATAACATCTTCAAACTGAAACTGTACAGCTTCTTACTGACAGTCTTCTCGTGAGAAATCTCTTCCCACATTTCCTTCAATTCTGTTTTTTCTGATTTCGTAATGTAAGACGTTACATATCGTGCAACAGCAATGGAATTGTCAGCTACATACTGTATATCCATGTTAGCGTTCCACATGGATAAAATGACTGGGTTGTAGTCATTTATATTTTTTGATTCTTCTTTTCTTTTAAGGTTGTAGGTATTCTTAGGTGATTTTCTTGTGATAGTATGTCTCACAGCTGACATAAAACTGTTTACTCTTCCATTTGAAAGAACAGGTCTAGGAAATCCAAATCGACATTTAGTGTAGTATTTTTCTTTGCTCTTGTATTTCCGTCGACAGTATTTTCCACACCGATGACTTTGGAAACGTAAAACTTGCTCCTTTAACTTGTTCTCTTCTGTGCTTTTTGGTATAGCACATGTTGCATATTCTTGAATGTAAGATAACACTGCTTCATCAGCATCTGTTCCAAACTTTGGGGCATCCTTGATCCACAACAGCATATGAATATGAGGAGCACCTCTTGCCTGGTACTCTTTTCTCCAAAAGAAATCCACTACTTCTCCAAGGGGTGGATTTTTTTTATTGCAGATGAAGGACATCATAGCCTCAAATCTATGATTGAAATATCTGCAAACATTAACCGGATCCAATGAGCACAGTTCTCCTGCTGTCTTGTATTCGATGTTTTTAATGTTTGAATTGGCCTCTCGTAGAAAATCCAGTAAATCATCCCAAGCGTACTCGGCACAGCTTAGGGTAAGGAACCATGTTGGTGTTCCTAAATTCCGTAACATGCATTTTAGTTCACCATGGCGTCGGTACCAATATTCATTTGTCCCACGCTGACAAGCCATCAGATTGATCAGTTGTGTTTCCAAATGATCATCTCGGTGCTGCACTTTCTCCATAAAATCCTTAGCAGACACATTTTGTAAATGTACTCCACTTTTTAAAATGTGATTTACTGCATAAGACAGTGCAGACAAGTCGCTTTCAAATAAAAGATGGAACAAATAAGGAATACTTTGTCGAAATCTGGGATCTTCAGCATATAGTCTTGTAGTCCGATACTCTGAAGCTGGAATCTGTTCTGGACGTTCATCGTATCGTCCTCCTTTTCCTTTAGGAAACAGCTGAGGAAAACATCGAGCTTCCAAGCTCTCCTCCCATACACTCACAGGAGTTCCTTTTGCTTTCTTCATCTGAAAGAGATCAATATTGTCTCCCATAACTTCTTTCGAATGAAGAGGATGTATGCTAAAATGTTCATAAATTTCTTCTTCCTTTGACTTGTCCACTTTTTCAATTTGTCCAGTTGGTGTTTCTGTGTCTTCTTGTAAATCTTCTTCTTCTTCTTCTTCTTCTATATAAATTGATTCATACCATTTGTTATTCTTTTTCAAATACAAATTTGCTCTTTGTACTTTCCGCACATCTACCAGCTCCTGCCAAATCTTCTTATTCTTTGTAGGTACACCATTAACCAGAATAATTAATGGTTCAGTTTCCAAAGTATCCGCATCAATAGTTTCCATATTTTTTTTCAAATCCAAGGGCAAATACACCACTCTACCTTTTAAACCTCTCAGTAAATCTGAAGGAGGTAATTTACCAGTTTTGGGCTCCATACGTACTATGGTCTGGAACGGATGAACACATTGAATGAGTATAGACTCATATGTATTTAATTCAGAAAGTTCAGCAGGAATAGCATCCAATTCTAAATTATTATGTACAGCTCTGGTCGGCATTCTATTTTCCTCTAACTTGTTGTAACAGTATTTACAAATACGCTGATCTTCACCCAATTCAAAACAATTTTCTAGAAATATATATGTGGCAAAATCCTTCCACTTATAATTATCTTCATTTTCACTCTTTCTGTAGAGATCAACATTCCTAGTTTGTTTTCTATAA
This sequence comes from Triturus cristatus, assembly GCF_964204655.1. Classification (NCBI taxonomy): domain Eukaryota; kingdom Metazoa; phylum Chordata; class Amphibia; order Caudata; family Salamandridae; genus Triturus; species Triturus cristatus. Next base: position 821,880,213 of record NC_140593.1, read on the forward strand.
TGAGTTCTGCGGCAACAAATACAAGTAACATTTGGTCTTTCAATAGAGACTATTGCAAATTTTGTTATGTGATCATTAAATGTCTTACTTACAGAAGGTTCTACATTCTCTTCCACTTCTTCCTCATTTACTGTGTCCTTCTCTGCACTGTTTTGTTCAGGACCAAAGTAACAAAACTGAATTTCATCAACAACCTTCTCTACATCTGATACCGTTCCTCGGAACAGAGCCCTATTCAATTCATTTAACTTTATTGCTGGACTTTTGGCAAAATACAACCGTCTCACAAACTTTCTCATTCCAGTATGATGAACAGCCAGCATCCTAAAATGATGGAAAACACTATTGCACACTTTTCTAGATAGACAAGCCAGAGAATGACCCTGCAAACCAGTATTCTCTCTCACTCTGCATGGATCCAGACTTTGAAGCACCTTAATCTTCTGTTTTACACTTTTTTTACTATATTCTCTTAGAAACTCTCGAAATTTGTCAATAGATTCCTGACGCACAGTGCAAATACTACTACAATTCCAAGTGTACACTGGGGCTTTAGGACGTCTCCCCATTGCCTCATCTGCCATCACTTGTACCTCATCTCTTGAAACCATTATCTCCTTCTCCATTATGCAACCATTTGTTACTTCGTATGAACGACCTCTGGTGTCAACTGCATGCAGCAAACTATTACTTTGAAAATAGCTCTCTTCATTAAAAAAAGGTTCACTACTTGAACTATGCATCCACTTTCCTAAAAACACTTTACAAAAGTTTGTTCTGTTCACTACTCTTTTCCTTTTGCTATGTGATTTCAGTACATTAACCATTTTGTCTAATGTACGCATCCTATTCAAAATTAATATGAATAGTTTCCTTTTTAATTCTAATGTCTTTGCTGCAATGGCTTCAATTTCTTTTTTTCTCTTGTAATATTTTGCCTTTTGCTTATATTTCTTCACATCCTTTATCAAATTGGACATAACTCTTCTCTGAAACATTTTTCTATGTATCTCTTTAAACGCTGTTTTTCTGTTTATGTAAATCTTTTCAGTTGCAGAAGGTATATTTGCATTAACTAAATTCTCAATTTTTTCCTGTTCTCTTCCTTTTGTAACATTCTTTCCAGTACAGACATTTTGTACATTTTTCTTTGTTTTGAATATATTTTTAAGAAATTGTTTTTTCTGCTTACCAGAAGATTTTTTCTTTTTCCCAACATGAGCATCTTCTACTAACTTTGGTCCTCCAGTTGTCTTCAAATATAGTTTTTTTTTTAGCGTTTTTTGAACTCTGGATTTTGTAGGCATCTTAAATTTTGTTCACTGCTCTTCAGCAATACCTGAAAAAAACTAAAAAAAAAATCCTTTATTGTATTTAAATATATTACTACATTTCTTTTCACAATAGTCACAAAACGAAATTTCTTTGCCAATTTGAATGCACACAAACTGCTCTTTTTTTTGGGCAAGTGAAAATCACTTTTACAAACTGTCACATTATGAAACCACTTTTCAGATTTTTTAAAAAGCCCATGTCCAGAGTGCTACACTCCAGCAAGGGCAATAAGCCTTAGTGATGCTGAATGTATTTGCATTACAGACTGAAACCTGAAAACCCCACTCGCTTGTAAATACTGTGCATGACTATACATGGCAAGCACATGGGTGTGTGCTAAGACTCTGCTTCTTCCCCCAAAAATTCGCTCCCCCTTTCCATCTAATGCAACTGTGAAATCACCAGAGCAAGACGCAATAAATCTCTGCCTATAATTCCTCTCTGCACACAGAGTCATGTTTTCACATTAGTCCCAAAACTAAATTTCTTTGCCAATTTGAAAGCACACTTACTGCTCTTTTTTTTTTCGGGGCAAGTGAAAATCACTTTTTACAAGTGAAAATCACTTTTACAGACTGACACATTATGAAACCACTTTTTTGATTTTCTTAAATGCACATGTCCAAACTGTTTTTTCAGACCACCACCATGTGTATCCTCGGTGACTGCCTACACTCCAGCAAGGGCAACCAGCCTTAGTGATGCTGAATGTATTTGCATTACAGACTGAAACCTGAAAACCCCTCTCGCTTGTAAATACTGTGCATGACTATACATGGCAAGCACATGGGTGTGTGCTAAGACTCTGCTTCTTCCCCCAAAAATTCGCTCCCCCTTTCCATCTAATGCAACTGTGAAATCACCAGAGCAAGACGCAATAAATATCTGCCTATAATTCCTCTCTGCACACAGAGTCATGTTTTCACATTAGTCCCAAAACGAAATTTCTTTGCCAATTTGAAAGCACACTTACTGCTCTTTTTTTTTTCGGGGCAAGTGAAAATCACTTTTTACAAGTGAAAATCACTTTTACAGACTGACACATTATGAAACCACTTTTTTTGACTTATTTAAATGCACATGTCCAAACTGTTTTTTCAGACCACCACCATGTGTATTCTCGGTGACTGCCTACACTCCAGCAAGGGCAACCAGCCTTAGTGATGCTGAATGTATTTGCATTACAGACTGAAACCTGAAAACCCCACTCGCTTGTAAATACTGTGCATGACTATACATGGCAAGCACATGGGTGTGTGCTAAGACTCTGCTTCTTCCCCCAAAAATTCGCTCCCCCTTTCCATCTAATGCAACTGTGAAATCACCAGAGCAAGACGCAATAAATCTCTGCCTATAATTCCTCTCTGCACACAGAGTCATGTTTTCACATTAGTCCCAAAACGAAATTTCTTTGCCAATTTGAAAGCACACTTACTGCTCTTTTTTTTTTCGGCGCAAGTGAAACTCACTTTTTACAAGTGAAAATCACTTTTACAGACTGACACATTATGAAACCACTTTTTTTGATTTATTTAAATGCACATGTCCAAACTGTTTTTTCAGACCACCACCATGTGTATTCTCGGTGACTGCCTACACTCCAGCAAGGGCAACCAGCCTTAGTGATGCTGAATGTATTTGCATTACAGACTGAAACCTGAAAACCCCACTCGCTTGTAAATACTGTGCATGACTATACATGGCAAGCACATGGGTGTGTGCTAAGACTCTGCTTCTTCCCCCAAAAATTCGCTCCCCCTTTCCATCTAATGCAACTGTGAAATCACCAGAGCAATACGCTTTAAATCTCTGCCTATAATTCCTCTCTGCACACAGAGTCATGTTTTCACATTAGTCCCAAAACTAAATTTCTTTGCCAATTTGAAAGCACACTTACTGCTCTTTTTTTTTTCGGGGCAAGTGAAACTCACTTTTTACAAGTGAAAATCACTTTTACAGACTGACACATTATGAAACCACTTTTTTTGATTTATTTAAATGCACATGTCCAAACTGTTTTTTCAGACCACCACCATGTGTATTCTCGGTGACTGCCTACACTCCAGCAAGGGCAACCAGCCTTAGTGATGCTGAATGTATTTGCATTACAGACTGAAACCTGAAAACCCCACTCGCTTGTAAATACTGTGCATGACTATACATGGCAAGCACATGGGTGTGTGCTAAGACTCTACTTCTTCCCCCAAAAATTCGCTCCCCCTTTCCATCTAATGCAACTGTGAAATCACCAGAGCAATACGCTTTAAATCTCTGCCTATAATTCCTCTCTGCACACAGAGTCATGTTTTCACATTAGTCCCAAAACTAAATTTCTTTGCCAATTTGAAAGCACACTTACTGCTCTTTTTTTTTTCGGGGCAAGTGAAAATCACTTTTTACAAGTGAAAATCACTTTTACAGACTGACACATTATGAAACCACTTTTTTGATTTTCTTAAATGCACATGTCCAAACTGTTTTTTCAGACCACCACCATGTGTATCCTCGGTGACTGCCTACACTCCAGCAAGGGCAACCAGCCTTAGTGATGCTGAATGTATTTGCATTACAGACTGAAACCTGAAAACCCCACTCGCTTGTAAATACTGTGCATGACTATACATGGCAAGCACATGGGTGTGTGCTAAGACTCTGCTTCTTCCCCCAAAAATTCGCTCCCCCTTTCCATCTAATGTAACTGTGAAATCACCAGAGCAATACGCAATAAATCTCTGCCTATAATTCCTCTCTGCACACAGAGTCATGTTTTCACATTAGTCCCAAAACGAAATTTCTTTGCCAATTTGAAAGCACACTTACTACTCTTTTTTTTTTCGGGGCAAGTGAAAATCACTTTTACAGACTGACACATTATGAAACCACCATGTGTAACTACAACAAAAACAATTTCCATTTCTATTATTCTTTTCTTAAGTTACCACATACATCCCCTCTCAAACTGTAAACTCACCTTTAAAATTAGTTAGTTGTGAAAGAAATGTGACACTCAAACAGCAGATTATCAGAGCCAGGATCTCTGTTGTGTTCACCTCTCTCCTCTCAGCAGAACCAGATAATGGCAAACTTTCCCTCTATTTTTCCACACATATACTTGTAAGTTTCAAATCTCAGTGCTTCCCCCTTTTTTTCAAATGAAATCACACATTTCTATTGGTTGAAAACCAACCCTTTTCCAAAAGTACCCTTCCCCCAACTTGACTTCTGCCTAGTACCCTTCCCCCAACTTGACTTCTGCCTGCTACCATAGCAACAGCTCATGGAACACTGCTGTGTTGAGTTAGGTCAGAAGTTCGCCAAACAATGTTTCAATTCCACAGAGCAAGAGTGCTTGACTTTTCAAACCTAACAGCAAATCCATAGTACTGTTCTTTGGTTACACATTTTTTTTACCAATACAAAACATGCTTCTATTAATTTACACATACAGCCTAGTTTTTATTCTAGAATGGTATGAAACAGCCAATCAGTTCTTTTTGTTTTGAAAAAAATATGTATGCCTCCATTTCCAAACTGTCTTTCTTTTCATATTGCCATTCTACTGAAAGACACCTCCTGAGTGCATCCAGTTCTCCTTTGAAGATGTTCACAGTGTGGATTGTAGGGCACAGCTATGTCTTCTGGAGTGAAAAGTTTGCAGAGAAAACAGGTATGGTGAGAGACCTTGCTTTGCCAAATGTAGACATTAAATGGATTGGTCAGAGAGGGTTAAAGTGGCACCAATTGATGCCATTGGTGAAATCCTTCATTCAAATCCAACACCCTGACCTCATAATAGTGCACTGTGGTGGCAATGACCTAGGCACTTTGACTGGGGTAGGTCTGGAAATGCTTATGAAGGACACCTTTGCACAACTGTTTACACTTTTCCCTAAAACTGCCTTTGTGTTTTCCAACATATGCCAAAGGCAAAAATGGAACTGGTCCAATCATTTCTGTCCACAGATTGACAAAGCAAGAAAGCACGTCAACAAATCTGTTTCTGCTTTCCTCCGTGACTATGGTATGGGTGCCATTTTCCACAACAACTTGCGTTATGACATGCAAGACATTTATAGAGGAGATGGTGTGCACTTCAATGATGAAGGGAACAGAGTCTTCCTCTTGAACCTTAGACTCTGCATCGGTACTTACTTGTAGGTACCACTTAAAAAATGACTTCATAAACACAACAGCTCTTTTTAGAGCTCCCTAATATCTAAACTCTTAAATCTGCTTTTCATTTATTTTTTTTTATTTTTTTTTTACCGTACGCTTACCGTAAGCTTACCGTACGCGTACCCCGTGATTTTTAATAAAATCAATAAATGTTTTTTTGTACTTTTCTGTCCTTCTTTGACCCCCTTACAAATGTTTGGGGGTCTGTAACTCTCCTCATTGCCCCCTTTCCTTGTTTTCACTCTTTTTTTTTAGAGTGAAATACACAAAATGGCGGCCGCCGCTTCCTGGTTTCGACCGATTCGAATGTTTACTAATATCTAAGAGCCAATCAGAATCGCGCTCGCGCACGCCACCGTACGCTTACCGTAAGCGTACGGTAAGCGTACCGTAAGCGGGCTCAGATATATATATTGATTTAAAGGCTATTTTCTCAGAATCTACTGAACAGATTTACACCAAACCTACAAAAGGCACTTCCTTGACCTAGGGACTACCTCTCTGCCAAATTTTGAGTAATTCTGTTCAGCCGTTCGGGCTGTAGCTCGTTCTAAAGGTCCTATGGAAAAATGCATGGGAAAAACGCGTTTTGGGACCCCCCTTTTATCTCAGCCCCCGCTTGACGGATCCCCCCGAAACTTTCAGGGTAGGAGCGGAGCGTAGCGCCCCACCTATTTTGAAAAATTCGCGAGGAGTCGTCGACCGGCGCCAAAGTTATTCAAAATAGAATGTTGAGGTTTTCCTATGGAAACGTGGTCCTAACTATAACTACCTACTGGCGACCGCCAGTAGGTAATATATATATATATATATATATATATATATATATATATATATATATATATATATATATATATATATATATTACCTACTGGCAGTCGCCAGTAGGTAGTTATAGTTAGGATCTATTTTCCATAGGAAATCCGCAACATTCTATTTGGAATAACGTTGGCGCCGATTGACAAATCTTCGCAAAATTTTCCAAACTTTTGGCCAGCTCCAGTCCGCTCCTATCATTAAAGTTTCACGGTGATTCGTCAAGCGGGGGCTGAGAAAAAAGGGGGGTCCCAAAACACATTTTCCCCATGCATTTTCCCATAGGACCTGTTGACGTAGCTACAGCCCGAACTGCTGAATAGAATTACACCAAATTTGGCAAAGAGGTAGTCCTCAGTTCAGACTCGTGCCTTTTGCTTAAATGGTGTAAATCCGTTCAGTAGTTCCTGAGAAAATTAGAGTTAAAAAGATAGATATATCTGGGCGGAGCCTAACCACACATCTCATTGTGAGATCTGATTGGCTGTCAGTACTTCATCCAAGAAGTGTTGGCAGCCATCTTGGGACCAATATACATGATAGCACCTCATTAAAAAGCATTGCAGTTAATAGAAGGTTTGAAGACTTTAGTTACATTATAAATCATTTGTTGATGGTACCATACTCATTTTAGGAATTGTGGTGTGTTCTAAGGTGATTTTACCCTGTGAAAAAGCCTTCTGCTGTGATATTATGAATCATGTTTGAGAGAAAACTATTTTCTCATGCTTTTCCCACAGAGGTTTGGAAGGTGATCTATAAGCTAAACTGAGAGCATATTTTCTGTAAATTAACATTATCTTTCCCAGACATGTGTGAATGAAGTCTGACGTTCTCAGTAAAACATGTACATCCAACAAGGGCAGAGACTGTCAGTTGATTCCTTTGTGTTCTACTGCAGGTTCCCAGAGTGTTCCAAAGAACAACTAGAGCGCTAACAGTCCTACTTATGACAAACGTATTGCACACCTGAAGCCATCTTGATTGGAATAAAGTGGTAACTCTTAAAACATTTAATTTAAAAAGGAACAAAATGAGGGGGTTCATTTTGCCATAGAAAGTATGATTAGTGCTGCAGAAAGAAAAATTAGGGCACATTTTGAGTGACTTCTCAAATCCTCTTCTATTTCATTAAAAAATTCTGATATGCAGACTGAAACATGCACTTTTAATACCAGCAGCAGACTTCCGTGGAGAGCAGTAGCTTTACTACAGTGATCTAATGAGCAACTAGAGTGCTAACATTCAGAATTTATGGCAAATGTGTGACACATCTGAAAGCCTTTTTGATGGAACCAAAGTAAAAAACTGAAAGTATTTCCCACTGAGGAGACTGCAGTAAATGAGGAAATTAGGAAACTTCATAACAAATAAATCTCCCAAGATGGCCACCAGAGACAAAAGAGCCCAAATGTAGCCCAAATATCACCCAGATGTAGCCCAAGTATAGCCCAATTACACAATGTCCCAGAGTGTTCTTAAGAACAACTAGAGCGCTTACTGTCTTACTTATGACAAAAGTATGACACACCTGAAGCCATCTTGAATGGAATAAAGTGGTAACACTTAAAACATTTAATTTACAAAGGAACAAAATGAGGGGGTTCATTTTGCCATAGAAATTATGATTAGTGCTGAAGAAAGAAAAATTAGGGCACATTTGGAGTGACTTCTCAAATCCTCTTCTATATCATTAACAAATTCTGATATGCAGACTGAAACATGCACTTTTAATACCAGCAGCAGACTTCCGTGGTGAGCAGTAGCTTTACTACAGTGATCTAATGAGCAACTAGAGTTCTAACATTCAGAATTTATGGCAAATGAGTGACATATCTGAATACCTTCTTGATGGAATCAAAGTAAAAAACTGAAAGCATTTCCTACTGAGGAGACTGCAGTAAATGAGGAAATTAGGAAACTTCATAACAAATAAATCTCCCAAGATGGCCACCAGAGACAAAAGTGCCCAAATGCAGCACAAATATCACCCAGATGTAGCCCACATGTAGCCCAATGACAGAAGTGTGCGAAACACTTATTTTTTGTTTATTTGCAGTTTTATATAGTGCAGACTTGTCAGATATTGGAGTGCTTTACATGAGCATTGATTACATCACACAAGATCAAATTCATTTTGGTAGTAGACATGTGATTTGACCAGAATCACAGAATGTTGAGCTGAAGCAGAAACCCCAACCTGGTTCGCCAGTTGCAAAGTCTGCAGCTCTGGAAGTAACACCACATCCTCTCCCCTAAGTGCAACATTTAATCAAGTGGTCAATTGGATAAAAAAACATAAAGATTACAAATAATTTAAAAGTTCTTTGTCGCTATTTGAAAATACGTCCTCATTTTAGTTTTTTAGAGCACTAACCATAATTTTGATGCAAATAAGACCCTTTCATATATGTAATTTCTAAAGGAAATGCTCTAGGTATTACAGTTTTGATTACATCAAGATGACGTCAGGCGTTCCACACTTTTGTAATAAATATAGAATGTTAGCAATCTAGTTGTTCATTGGGATACTGTTGAGAGGCAGAGGCCAGGGGCATGGACTTTGAAAATTGAAGGCAGGTAGGAGAGTGCAGAGGCAACAATTTGACCATACTGGGCAGGCAGTAAGGGCAGTGGCAGCACAACAGACTATGGAGGGCAGTGGAAAGGGGGGCAGGGGCAACAAATCAACAATACAGGACTGGCAAGAGAGGCTGTGGCAATATAATAGACCATTGTGGGCAGAAGGAAGAGGTAGTGGTAGTACAACCATACATGCCAACAGACCAGTTTCAGCCAGGAAACGTCCAATGTTTTTAAGCTCAAATGGGATTTATTTGATCTGTCTCCTGTCTACAATCTCCTCTTTTTCAATGTAACTCAAAGGGGAAAATCAATACCCCAGTTTTTTTTCAAAATCTCCCTCTTACCAAGTTCAAAATGTTCGCAAGTATGGTACATTGGATCATGGTAGGCAGGAGGAATTGGGGTAGGGACATGGACTCGGATAACAGAGGACAGGAGGGACATGGAGAGGTGCACCAAACTGACCCTACAGGGCAGGCATCAGGGTTTTCAGCAGCACAATACACCACACAGGGCATGCGGGACGGGAGTGCAGCACAACAAACCATAGAAAGCAATAGGGAGGGGACAGGACCATGCACATGGACAACAGAGAACAGAGGGGAAAGAGGCAATTGTGGAAATATGGATTTTTCTGATCAGTTATGTCCCCTATCTTGGACCCCAACGGTTTCATGTATGAATCACAAGTACATGTATGTTCCCTCCAGTTCCAGTTATAAAGACGCAAACACATGTGCGTCCACCGTCAACATGTCCTCTTTCAGATCAGCCATGAATAGACTGGATATTCCATTCCTAAGTATGAAAGGCCACCGGCTTTATATGGTTCACTTATGCCATTTTACAGTCCAGACAAGTAGGCCCTGATTCTGTCATCAAGCTTTTCTTTCTTTCTTCCTCTGAAGCTCCAGTCTGAGCCTGCATCTGTGACCATGAACTTTGTCTCATTCCCTGCGCGGCCCACGAAGCCTGACATCAGCCTGTTGCCTGCCAAGAAACTGTATTTCACCTTCGAAATTATCTGCTCCGCTCCCTGCCCAATGCATTCCTGTCTAGTAGTTTAAGTAAACATTCTTCCAGCTACCGAGCAAAGGCCCGGCTTCTCTGTCTTTATGCAAGTAATTCATAGCCCTGTTACTATGGAAGATTCCTGCCCTCGCATCTAGTGTAGACACTTAGACGCTTGTACACGCACTAACAGTCAGTATAGTCAGTATAGAATAAGATTCTACTCTAAGAGACCTCTCTCTCGGATAACATAGTTCTTTAAACATAGGATGTTAGATATGATTTGGGGATTAGGTTGACTTGACCCTCCAGACATCTGTCGCCACATGTAGAGCTAAATGTCAAGTCCCCTTCACCCCCTAGTCGCACGTCAATCATACGTCATGCTGCTGCGCGCGCATCTCTGCCAAGTATTTCTGCTGACATTGCGAAATTATTTCATAGGTCCACCCATATGTGACATCACAACCAATGACGTTTCCTTGTTACTCCCAATTACGCCTCCTTCAGCTACGCATGTGAAATGTTATCTTTGCTATCAATTGTTACGCCTCTTGCATTTGCTTCACTGTAATGCCTATTGTATAAAAGTGATTAATTATCAATAATGTATGTACTTCACTTCCTGAACCTTCGTGGTGATGGAACTTGGAGCAACCGATTCGAATCGTCCATTGGAATAAAGCCCATTCCGAACCTCTAATACCACGGATTCTGCCTCTTATTTATTGAGCTATCTTTATTATGTTCTGTATCAAATTAAGTCCCGGTAATTAAATTATTTACCACATGAATGGCGCCCGAACAGGGACACTTTCTCATCTCACGCGCCGGCGGTGCGTTGCAGGCCCGGTCTCCTGCCACAGCTGGACGGACAACAACGCGTACCAGCAGGATTTCCTGTATCTCCCTCCGGTTAAGCGGGGGCGACTGAGGCTGCGATCAACACCCAGACGAGGCGGTGAGAAGTGCGAAGTATCCCGACCAGAGCCTAGCTGAGAGAGCAAGATCCGAGGTATACAAAGGCCCACCAGGTTTCCGAAGCTCAGAGGTGTCCGAAGTTGTCGAGTCGAGTCCAGTCCGGTCCAGTTCAGTTCAGTTCCGTTCCGAGGCCTTCCGTTCCGAGCTACCCGGTGAGTACCATTACTGGGGAGGCGTTCTGACGTGCACATAGGTTGTGCCGGTCAAGACGGGTTTGGGTACACAAATCCGGTCTGCACTGTTTCAGCAGTGTATCTGTACTGTTTAGCAGTATATCTAGTATACCAAGTATATAAATTCAGAATAATTCAGATAATGCCGAGTATTATGTTTAGTGATTAAGTTTTCCTTAGATCGTCATCATCATTGTTTGCTCATTTAAATGTTAAATGTTAAATGTGTTAATACGTTCTGCATATTGTGGTATGAATGACTGTTCATTATCGTGTTTATTGTATTAAGTTTGTTCAAAATCAAGTATCAGATCAGTTCTCAATATGCCGCTCTTTTCGAAATTAAGACAGATCACAACTAGAAAAGGGGTACTCGAAGAAGCTGTTCCTATTCCTCCTAGGGACACTCCAGGGTACTTCATGTATCATAAACACGGCTTAGACGCTATATTATTTCTTGATTTATGGGTAGACTACACCAAGGAATTACCAGAAAGTCAGAGGTGGCCCGCAGCTGGGACCTGGGATGCAGATTGCATCGTGAAAGTAGAGGAAGAGTTATGGAAAAGGAAAGCCAGACAGTCACAGAAAGACGCCGTTGAGTTATGGCGTAAAGAATCGTATAGACGTACAGAAAAAGCACGTAGACAGGAAGAGAAGAGTAAAGAGAATTCAAATAAAGTCCGAGAAAATCTATTAATTGAAGAAGGTACACGAGTGAAATCAGAACAAGTAGACAAACAAAGAAATGCCCTTATGAAGGGTATGTATCCCCTTCTGGCCGAGGGATTACCTAAGGCTACTCCGGGGATACCAAAAGACTTGCCACCCCCATTATTTCCAATAAAAGTACATCCTAAGGGGCATCCTAGAACCGCAGAAGATGTTTTTCTTTCCTCATATTTAGATGACGCAGTTCCCGAGTATGCTAACCCCGCCCCACATAGACCGTCGGCCGGGGAGGTTCAACGCCAAGATCCTGTATCTGTATCTCTACAACAACAAATCCTGACACAAGTTCCGGCAAGCACACCTGTTTCCACGTCTGTTCCTACAGCTGCTTCTACAGCTGTGCCCACACCTATAGTTGCTGTATCGCGTTCAACGAATCCTTTCACGCCCGATACTCCAGACGGGGCTACTGGAGGTGCTACCAACATTTTTTCTACGCCACCCAGAATAAATAAACTTACTTTTCAAGAGTCAGCACATCCACGTACCCCCAAACTCATAAATGCCCGCACGCTTAAGGAACTTCTTGTAGATTGTAGATATGACCCTGTGCCCGGCAAAGAGGACGAAATGATCATGGCATCATTACGTATCAGACGAGCCGCGGTGTATTTAGGGAAGTTACCAGGAATGACTATGCATCTAGATAATATATATCATTTTGTCCAAACAGGGCGAGATTCTGAATGTATTAACAGAGCTATGGAATACCAGAAAGTGGAAATACAGGGGGAACTGTTACGTTTCCTCATAAATTGTGTGATCAGAAATCAAGACCGACCGGGGGTAGACCCGGAAGCAATGCAAATTCTTACCAGATGGAGCCAGAATATATCAGAAGGGAGACATGATAAGCAAAACTGTATAATAGCCATGTGCCGAAAGATCCGTAAAGAAATAGAACGCCTACGCGAAGAGAGATTAGCGGTAGACCAGTTCGAACAAAGCGAGGAGGAAGGATCAGGACTGTCCACAGGACAGTCAGAAACCATAGCCTATGTAGGTAGAGGAAGATCTTGTAATAGTACTAGATGTTTTTCTGACCCGATACGTCCGATATGTCCAGATAATAACAGGAATTTCCAAACACCTATAATAAATATAAGGTCCCCCGAGCATTCGTTCCAAGCCGCTGACAAATTACTGCGAGAACGAAGGGGTTATCATTTACTCGATTCTATGGATGAACAAGAATTAGCCAGGTCAGCCGTTCATTGGGTTGACAGTCCCGGAAAATATGGTGATGATACAGTAGCACACACATTTTTGAACCTCACCCCAGACGAACAGCGTTTAGCTGGGATTTATATGATTCAACAACTTCTTATACTATATAAAAGCCAACATTCAGATCCTGGTCCCTTACCTGATATATTGACTGAATTACTCACGAATAGATGGAGAGGTTCAGGTACTAAGCTAATTAAAGAAATACTAGAATCAAGAAAGCAGTACATTCTTTTTGTATGTCCAGAACATGTCTCACTGCCCATCAAGGAAAGACCGATGTATTACATGGATAGACAGAATCCCTTACGAGAAGTACACCCAATAAAGGGCGAGGACAATGAGTTTAAACGTGTATTTGTATATACGCCCATATCGAAAATAGAATTGTTAGAAATGAAGAAAGTGGTACCCAGTCATGACAAAGACCCAGCGGGTTTCCACCGAGAAATTAAAGACATGTTACTCATGGGAGAGTATACCTATCCCGACATTATGACAATATTAAAGGTATTGATGCCTGCAGGCATTTATGAAAAACTCAAGGAGAAAGAGTGGGAGGTGGGAGACCAAAAGATAGACTGGACAGCATTAGAAAATGAAGAAAAGGCCCGAGGTCCAGGTTCGGGACTTGGGGATAAAACTAAAGCACTACCAGGTTTACTAGTACAGGTACTGCCACGTTTATTAACTACGAAAAAGGAAGACTGGGGTGCAATCTCAGCCTGTAAACAAAAGCAAGATGAAGACACTAGTGATTTCTATGCCCGATTTGAAAAATGTTTTGGTATAAATAGTGGCATAAAAGCAAGTAGCGAATCATACCCACATCTGTTTGTGACAAAATTAGTTGAAAATTCCTTACCCCAAGTGAAGAATAGAGTATTAAAATTCGAGAGTACCTGGCAAGGTAATACCCCATCACAAATGTTACAAATGTTACAGTACCATTACAATAGAATTAGAGAGGAACAAGAACATGAACAAAGACGCATGAAAGACACGAAAATGAAAATGCTAGTCTCCCAGACAGTTCCAGCTGAAGGACATAAAAAGGGTACGACACATTCCGGTGATTCAGCAGGACCTGTAAAAGGGACATGCAACTATTGTAAACAGCCAGGACATTACATACACGATTGCCCAGTCCTGAAGCGTAATATCGCCACAGGTATTACAAAAGAAAGACCACGGCCACTTAGACAGGATCAGAATGAACAAGGAGCCCCGCAGCATGCACAGTCCATGCCAGCTCCACAACAGTCTATACAGTTCGTGCCAGCTGCACCAGCGCTGCCGGTTGCTGCCACACAAACAACGACACGACAGCTGTACCAGACCGCACAGTATGACTATCCTGATTATCAACGATATGCATGAACCAGCCTAGAGAGGGAAGTTGACTTACCCCTTATCGAGGTCCCAGTAGACCAAGAAGGACCTTATGTACATAGTGAATTATTAGGCCAAGATAGAAAATTTTTACTTGATACAGGGGCAAGTCGAACAACCATAAAACGTAGTGAAGTTCCAGGGGCACCCCTCTCAGGCTCACAGAATATTTCCCTTGGTTTTTCAGGAAAACCTATTGTTAATGAAGTATCACAGCCTCTTCCACTTACGATAGGACCCTTGACCAGAACTACAGATTTATTGCTTACTAAATCATGTCCAGAAAACTTGTTAGGTATAAAAACACTGAAAGCTCTAGGAGCTATAATATGTTGTTCTCCGGAAGGAGTAAGATTGTTTTTACGTGATTTCAAAGGTCACTATGTGTCTCGAGACATGGATCCCCGACTGCAGACTTTACCTACACATCTATGGGCACAAGGCCCTACTGATGTTGGTTGCATGAATATTACACCATATCGAGTTACACTAAAGGCAGGAGTGGTACTACCACGAATGCGACAATACAAGTTACCACCAGATGCTGTAGTGGCTTTACTACAAATCATTGACGAGCTCATTGCCCAAGGAGTGGTTGTAGAAACAGACTCCAATGTATGTAATTCACCGATAATTCCGATTCTTAAACGAACAGATCCGAAGGCCCCGCCAGTATATCGATTGGTTATTGATCTGCGCGAATTGAACAAATGCATTGTGCCACAATTCCCTGTGGTCCCAGATATCTCGTCATTACTGACAGCTATTGATTCCGAAGCAACATTCTTTACTGTAATTGATCTCAAGAATGCCTTTTTCAGCGTCCCTATAGATCCGGGAAGCCAATACTTGTTCGGATTTAGTTTAAATGGACGTAGCTTTAAATTCTCACGCGCACCTCAAGGATTTACAGAAAGCCCCAGCATCTATAGCCAAGCACTGAAACGAGAACTCGACAGTATCCACATGCCAGTAAACACTGCCCTGCTTCAATATGTCGATGATCTGCTGATCACCGCTAGAAGCGAACATGAATGTGAGAAAGCATCACTGACAGTTTTACAATTTCTAGCCGAAAAGGGGCACAAGGTGTCCCCTTCTAAGCTGCAATTCTGTGTCCAGCGAGTTGTTTATCTTGGACACTCGCTGTCCAAGGAGGGAAGGCAGCTTACACCCGACCGCATTCAGTTAATAGCTAACATGCCAATACCCAAGACACAAAAGGAGGTGCGGGCTTTTATAGGCCTCACTTCATATTGTAGGCAGTGGATCCCTCAGTATGCATTTCTAGCAAAACCACTCATTCAATTGACAACACAGGAGGCAGCCACATCGACTGTTCTCCCTTGGACTCAGGAACATACACAAGCTTTTGAAAACCTAAAGAAAGCCTTATGCCAAGCACCGGTTTTAGCAACACCATGTTACAATAAACAGTTTACACTCTTTGTTACAGAACGCGAAGGTACTGCCTTGTCAGTACTCACACAGGAACAGGCAGGATCCCACAAACCATGTGCTTATTTTTCTAGTACATTAGATCCCGTAGCTCAGGCTTTGCCTGCATGCCTGAAATCGGTGGCAGCAACAGCTTTAGCAATAAGACAAAGCGATGCCATAGTGTTAGGACATCCATTGACAGTTCAAGTACCACATGCAGTAGAAGTTCTTGTGAATAGAACGCAAACACAGCACTTGACTATAGCGCGACTTACAGGGTATGAATTAACATTGTTTCAGCCACATATAGAAATCAGACGTTGTAACACATTGAATCCTGCCACACTTTTACCCATAATCGGAACAGACCCACTAGCTCATGATTGTATTGATGTTATTACAATCACGACGAAACCCAGACAAGACTTGACAGATGTCCCATTGTCAGACCCAGACCTAACGTTGTATGTAGATGGTTCGTGTATGAGAACAAGTACAGGAGAGTTAGTGGCCGCTTACGCAGTCACAACAGACACTGAAATCATTGAAACAAATTGCATAAATACCTTGTCCGCTCAAGCAGCAGAGCTCGTCGCTCTGACACAAGCCTGTATTCAAGCCACAAATAAAAGAGTCAACATATACACTGATTCACGTTATGCATTCGGAGTTGTACATGACTTCGGCGTGCTGTGGCGAGAGAGAGGTTATTTAACTTCTCACGGTGCCCACATTCAGCACGGACCCCTCATTCATGCCTTATTAGATGCAATACATCTACCCACTGCAATATCAATTATGAAATGTAAAGCTCATACGAAAGTTACTGATATCATTTCTCAAGGCAATGATCTAGCTGACAGAACAGCTAAACAGACTGCTCAAACTCAAACATCCGACATGACAAAGACAATAGTCCCGACGCCAACACATTGTATGATGATTAAAGATCCCGCTCTTGATGTAATTGACATACAGACACATGCTACACCAGACGAAATAAAGAAATGGACTGAATTAGGAGGGATTCAAACGGACCAAGAATGGATGACGAAGGAAAAATCTGTGTGGTTCCTTCCTGATTCAATGGTCCAAGTTATTATTAACACTATACATAGTCCAGCGCATCTAGGAGAAAAAGCTATGCTAGACAGCATTCAACACATTTGGTTCAATAAACATTTACGAGCAGCAGCCAAGCAAAAAGTTCGTACCTGTATGATCTGTTGTCAGTTCAACCCAGGAAAAAGCGTTCCCGTAGAACAGGGTGGATTTCAGCCTCCTGATCACCCTTTTGAAGTGCTCCAGATGGATTATATCCAGATGGAACGATGTCGAGGGTTCAAATATGTTCTCGTAGTTGTCTGTGCTCTTTCCCGTTGGACAGAGGCTTACCCGGTTTCAGATTACACTGCCCCGACTACTGCCAAACAGTTAGTTCGAGAATTCTTCCCACGATACGGTTTACCACGTGTTGTCTACTCAGATAACGGCCAGCCGTTTTCATCCGAACTAATGAAACACGTTTCACTTTTGTTAGGCTATCAGTGGAAATTCCACTGTGTCCGACACCCCGAGGCAGCAGGTCTCGTAGAAAGACATAATCAGATCCTGAAAATCAGATTGTCCAAAATATGCAGAGAGAAAGGTGTCGACTGGGTAGTAGCCTTACCAGTTGCACTCTTTTACATGAGAATGGTAGCACACTCTCGAACAGGGCTATCCCCGTATGAGGTGATCTTTGGCAGACCACCAAATATGTGGGGGACGCCTATACCACGAAAAATAACTGATATTGACTGTAATATGCTGACAGATTATTTGGCTTCCTTGATGTCTGCACTACAATCTTGTCGTTCACAGGTAGCTGCAGCCTTTCCCGACAACACTGAGGTGAAACCCCATGATATAATTCCGGGGGACCTGGTCCTCGTGAGGAACTTTGATCGAAAGACTCAGCTGGATCCTAGGTGGAAGTCACCGCAACTGGTCTTGCTCACCACAAGGACAGCCGTGAAGATCGAAGGCAGAAAAGGCTGGGTACATTCAAGTCATATCAAGAAATTTCATGGACTACCATCGGATGTAAACACCACACCTCGTGTGTCTTCACCCATTGACTCAAAACTTCCTTTTGTTGAATCAAGTAGTCACGAACAATATAAACTAAAACTCAGATCTAACCAGTCGGGAAATTTGATTGTTTAAGTCCTCTCCAAGGTGAAGCGGTTGAATTTGTCTCTGACATGTATCCCTTAGATCTGAATAGAGAAAACACCCGAAAAATGTTGAAACGACATGCATACTGTAAATCACTGCGTAGTCACTGCACAGTGACGTTATTAATTTTGTTTTTTTTAAGTCTTTTAATAATTACTACAAGTATATTGTTGCACATATATTATCCTATTTCTAGACATGTTTATAATGTTACTGCTGAACATTCTTTTAGTGAATTACCTCCGCATGAGTTGTCTTATAGATTTGCGCTGCGCAATAATACGTTTATTAGTATGTTACACCATTCCCATCAGGTTAACAATGCTACAAATTGTTGGATATGTGGCCGACTCCCTCCCTATCAGAATTATAAAGGAATTCTACCTCTCTTTCCATACCCATTCACACACAACGGCTCCTGTGGAGCATGGTTTAGTTTAATTAATCCCCTAGATTCAAATTCTGCAGTTTATCAAGACAACTGGGTATGGGGAAATTTAAACTTAGTTTTACTTAAAGTCTGCTACCCTAACAAGGAGGGACTTCCCAAGAGAACAGGAACTGATCTAGAAAATGAAGTTTATGGACTAGGTAATTTTACGCTTAATCTTATGATCCTAAATGTCGAATCCGAAGCTACTCCAATTTTGCCCGCCATGTCAGTATTTCCAGTAAAAGGTGAATTATGTGTAAGAAAGAATGGTTCCATACATATGGGCCATAGTAGATGCACCACTGTAATAGAATTCAGTGATCAAGGCAAGTCGACATTTAGAGCTTCCCGCCATTCCTATTTTATATGTGGTCAGACGGCATATGTACGTTTGCCTCTAGATTGGGATGGTACCTGCTACATTGGATTCCTTTTGCCACCTGTTTTCCTAGCTCCTCCCGATTATCACAGAAATACTCATTTAGTACACAATAGAGAAAGGAGAGATCTCCCAATTGTCGATTACACTGAAACAGCATGGGAAAAATACACAGATTTCAATAAAGGTCTCTTTCCCTATATAGGTACCGTTACTAATAGTAAGCTGATACGTAGATTAACTAGAACCCTTGAAGCAGTAGTGAACGAAACTATTTCCGCCTTAGGCAATTTAACAGAAGAGCAGTCTGCTATGCGGATTGTTGTGCTTCAAAATCGTCTTGTCCTTGACGTCATCCTGGCCGATAGGGGCGGAGCTTGTAGGGTCATCGGATCAAGTTGTTGCATTTTCATACCAGAAAATTCACCATCTGTATATAAAGCCATAACTCGCCTTCATAAGATTGTAAGCCAGATACACCAGAATCCAGGCACCTGGACTTGGTCCGGTTGGTTTTGGAGTGTATTATCTACCTTTGGATGGAAGGTCCTATCCTTCCTAGGTATTGGCTTCCTCATACTATTCAGTTGCTGTCTATGCCTACAATGTGGACCAGCGATTTGTGGTCTGTGTGCCACATCGTGTATTCCATCACCAAGATTTCATTCGTCCCAGAAGAAAAAAAAAGAACAAATGATGCTATATGAACAGATCAATGGATTGATGAAGATTGATATCTCTTGACGGGCAAGTAGGGGACAAGGAGGGAATGTGGAAATATGGATTTTTCTGATCAGTTATGTCCCCTATCTTGGACCCCAACGGTTTCATGTATGAATCACAAGTACATGTATGTTCCCTCCAGTTCCAGTTATAAAGACGCAAACACATGTGCGTCCACCGTCAACATGTCCTCTTTCAGATCAGCCATGAATAGACTGGATATTCCATTCCTAAGTATGAAAGGCCACCGGCTTTATATGGTTCACTTATGCCATTTTACAGTCCAGACAAGTAGGCCCTGATTCTGTCATCAAGCTTTTCTTTCTTTCTTCCTCTGAAGCTCCAGTCTGAGCCTGCATCTGTGACCATGAACTTTGTCTCATTCCCTGCGCGGCCCACGAAGCCTGACATCAGCCTGTTGCCTGCCAAGAAACTGTATTTCACCTTCGAAATTATCTGCTCCGCTCCCTGCCCAATGCATTCCTGTCTAGTAGTTTAAGTAAACATTCTTCCAGCTACCGAGCAAAGGCCCGGCTTCTCTGTCTTTATGCAAGTAATTCATAGCCCTGTTACTATGGAAGATTCCTGCCCTCGCATCTAGTGTAGACACTTAGACGCTTGTACACGCACTAACAGTCAGTATAGTCAGTATAGAATAAGATTCTACTCTAAGAGACCTCTCTCTCGGATAACATAGTTCTTTAAACATAGGATGTTAGATATGATTTGGGGATTAGGTTGACTTGACCCTCCAGACATCTGTCGCCACATGTAGAGCTAAATGTCAAGTCCCCTTCACCCCCTAGTCGCACGTCAATCATACGTCATGCTGCTGCGCGCGCATCTCTGCCAAGTATTTCTGCTGACATTGCGAAATTATTTCATAGGTCCACCCATATGTGACATCACAACCAATGACGTTTCCTTGTTACTCCCAATTACGCCTCCTTCAGCTACGCATGTGAAATGTTATCTTTGCTATCAATTGTTACGCCTCTTGCATTTGCTTCACTGTAATGCCTATTGTATAAAAGTGATTAATTATCAATAATGTATGTACTTCACTTCCTGAACCTTCGTGGTGATGGAACTTGGAGCAACCGATTCGAATCGTCCATTGGAATAAAGCCCATTCCGAACCTCTAATACCACGGATTCTGCCTCTTATTTATTGAGCTATCTTTATTATGTTCTGTATCAAATTAAGTCCCGATAATTAAATTATTTACCACACAATGGTAGCTAGCTGACCATAATGGACAGACAGGAGAGAAGGCTGCAGCATAACAGACCATAAAGGGCAGGAGGGACGGATCAGGGGCATTACAATGGAACAGACAAGCCAGGAGGGAGGGAATAGGGGTCTGCACATGGAAACAGAGGGCTGGGGGCAAGGGGGCAGGGCAGGAGCAGCAAGATGACCATGGAGGTTCGGCAGGATGGGCACTAGAAACAAGACACACCATGGAGAGCAACAATGAGACTATGATGGCATACACACAGACCATGGAGGGAAGGTGGGAGGTGGTCAGGGGCAGCTAGCTGACCACACAGGGAAGGTGGGAGGGGCCATGGCAGCACAGAAGACCATGCATGGCAAGCGGGAGGGTTAGTGGCAGCACAATGGCTCTGATGGGCAAGAAGGAGGGTGCAGGGGCATGCACAAAGGACCATGGAGGATAGAAGGGAGGGTCAGGGCCTGGGCACAGACAAGAGAGTTCAGGGGAAAGGGCCTCACAACAGACCGCGTGGGTCAGGCAGGAGAAGCAGTTGCAGCACAACAGACCAGGGAGGGCAGTAGGGTGTGGCAGTAAAATGGACCATGGAGGACAGGAGGAAGGGGATAGGGGCATGGCATGTGGACAGGCAGGGTGGAGGTGGCAGGGACAGGTTACAGTCATCTGACAATGCTAGGCAGGTGGGAGGGGAGTGGCAGCTCAACAAAACACTCAGAGTAGATAGGAGTGGCAGGTCCATGGAACATGGTGGGCAAAAAGGATGGAGCAGGGGCATGCACAAAGACATCGGAGAGCAGGGGGAAGGAGAATAGGGGCAGCAAGCTAAGCACAGAGGCTAAGCAGGAGGTCAATGATGGGCCATATAATTGGGAAATGGAGGGCAGGAGGATTTGACTTGTACATCATGCTAAATGGAGGGCAGTGGCAGCACATCAGACCATGCTTGGCAGGAGGGAGGAGGCTAGTCCATGGATTCAGACAACAGAGGATAGGGAGGAGGTGGATGGGGTAGCAAGGTAACTGTTCAGAGAAGGTGGGTATTAGGAACTTTATTGTTTTTAAAATGTGTGTCTGTGCGAACTACTTAAAATATGAACAAGTATGCAGCATAATCTCACTTTTATTCAGGAAGAAGAGGACGTTTGTGACTGTGACTCCGGGTTCACTTGGCAGAATCACCCCCTGACCCTCCGCCCCCCATCGCAAAATGTAATGCCCGTGAAAAGGGTAGGTGGACGCAGTGTTATATAGAACATAGTCCTGAGAGCACGATTGAAAATGAAAACTAGATATAGTATATGGTATAAACTATGCACCAAAAAGTGTGATATAAGATGAACCGGGGCGTGAAATATAATATGCAATACATTGTGCGCAATGACAGATTCATTGGAGAGCGCGAGATAGCACAGGCACTAGCGCGTGCTATGCGATATGCGCCTTGGAGTGTAATATGCACAGGGTAGTGTTGTGTAACCTAACTAGTCTCTAAAGTTGTAATATAAAATATGTGCTGGGGAGTGTAACGTTGCATATGCACTGTGACAAAGATATGGATCCCAGATTGTAATATGTATGGCATAGCGCTGTGTGTTATAACATAGGCATCGAGGAAGGCACGTTAGATGGGGCAATATAACCCGTGCGAAGGCAAGTGTGGCATGACATATTCACGAGGTGGTGTAACAGTGCACATGGGCTAGAGAGTATCATAGCATACACACTAGCTGGTGGAATACACCACAGAGGTGTGTGGCACTCGGCGGGCACTGGTGGGTGTAACACAGCATTGGGCTCAGCCAGGAGCACGCTGTGACTCTCAAGTGAGGTTCGTCTCCTTTCCAGAGAGTAAAATAAAAAGTATTACACATCCGGCAGTGGATGTGTGTTTTATTAACCGTGAGGGTTTCTTTTTGCATAGTTTGGTCGAATTTTTGTCGAATCCCCTTTGAATGGCTTGGTGTGCGTGTGTATTAAATGTGCCCGTTAATAGCTAACCATGTTTGTATAAATAAACGACAAGGATGTCTACTTGGAGAGTACCCACCGGCGGGGGCGCCGGGATTAGGCATGGTAGGGCGTCAGACACGTCAGAGCTTCACTAGCGGTGTAAAA
This sequence comes from Triturus cristatus, assembly GCF_964204655.1. Taxonomy (NCBI): domain Eukaryota; kingdom Metazoa; phylum Chordata; class Amphibia; order Caudata; family Salamandridae; genus Triturus; species Triturus cristatus. The sequence goes on from NC_140593.1 coordinate 821,903,190, forward strand.
ACATTCCACGTGGATTCATTATATTCATAGTCACCTTTTACACCTTTTAATGAATATCACGCACCAGGTGCTTCCAGTAAGCGCCACAGAGAGGCGGTCCAGCACGTCCTAGGTGTTTCTATAAATATATATTTTTTAGAAATAATAAAAAACAAAGGCCAACCCCGGGGGATGGGGTCCCTGGGGCCATAAGTGGCCTGAGGAGGGGGGCAATGCAGCCTCCTAAAGAATTACAAAAAAAAAAGGCCATGACCCGGGGGTTGGGGTCCCTGGGGCCGATTAAGGCCTTGAGAGGGGGGCCACGCGGCCCCCTTCCAAATTTATTTATTTCAACAACAAAAATTAGGGTGCAGGCCCTGGGGGATGGGGTCCCCAGGGCCAATAAATTGGAAAAAGAAGGGGGGCCACACAGCCCTCCTTCTTAAAAAAATAAAATAGATAAAAGACCGGCATCGCACCGGAGGCCACGCCCCCTCCTTGTAGCACTCTGCAAATGCACCCCCTGGCCAGTTGTAAGTTGGGGAATTAATTCCCCTTCAATACTGAGGGTCCCTGAGGGCCAACTAGCCCAACAGGTATCTCCAGTATGCACCAGGGAGCTGCGTTGCAGACAGGTGTTCTGAGGCCACGCCCCTTTTTACACCTCTATGCAACACAGCTCTGTGGCGCTTACTGGAGGTACCTAGTGGGGTAGTTTGACCCTATGGACCCTTAGGATTCAAGGGGGCTTATTCTCTCAACTTAGAACGGCCACAGGGCGTGTTTACACAGTGGTGAAGGGAGGGAACGGGGCCTGAGGTGACGTGTACAAACACGCCCTGTGGCACGTTTTAAGTTGGGGAATTAATTCCCTTTCAATCCTGAGGGACCCTGGGGGCCAACTAGCCCACCAGGTTCTTCCAGTAAGCGCCACTGCTCTGCGTTGCAGAGAGGTGGTGCAGTCCGTGCCCCTTTTTACACCTCTCTGCAATGGCGCTTACTGGACGTACCTAGCGGGCTATTTTACCCCTAGGGACCCTCAGGGTTCAAGGGGACTTAATTTCCCAACTTAAAATGGCCATAGGGCGTGTTTACACAGTAGGGAAGGGAGGGGACGGGGCCTGAGGTGACGTGTGCAAACACTCCCTATGGCGCGTTTTAAGTTGGAGAAAAAATTCCCCTTCAATCCTGAGGGCCCCTGGGGGCTAACTAGCCCACCAGGTGCTTCCAGTAAGCGCCACTGAGCTGCGTTGCAGAGAGGTGGTCCAGGCCGTGCCACTTTTTACACCTCTCTGCAACGCAGCTCTGTGGCACCTACTGGAGGTACCTAGTGGGCTAGTTGGACCCTAGGGACCCTCAGGATTCAAATGAACTTAATCTCCCAACTAAAAACGGCCACAGGGCATGTTTACACAGTGGTGAAGGGAGGGGACGGGGCCTGAGTTAACGTGTGCAAACACGCCCTGTGGTGCGTTTTAAGTTGGGGAAATTATTCCCCTTCAATCCTGAGGGACCCTGGGGGCCAACTAGACCACCAGGTGCTTCCAGTAAGTGCCACTGCGCTGCGTTGCAGAGAGGTGGTCTAGGCCGTGCCCCTTTTTACATCGCTCTGCAACGCAGCTCTGTGGCACTTATTGTATTGTATTGTATTGAATTTGTAGGGCGCACAGCTACCCACAAGGGGTCTCCCGGCGCCAATTGATTCAAGAAATACCCGTCAGAGGTGTTGTGCAGAGAAAAGCCAAGTTTTCAGGTCTTTGCGGAATTTGATGAGAGATGGTTCCAGTTTCAATATGGTCGGGAGAGAGTTCCACAATCTGGGGGCGATGTAAGAAAAGGAACAACCACCCATTCTAGACAGTTTGAAACGAGGAATCAAAAAGTTACCCTGTGTGGACGATCTGAGGGTGCGTGGGGGGGAATAAGGTTGGACCAGGGCCAAAAGATAGCCAGGGGCACGCCCTTGCTTGATTTTGTGAAAAAAGCAAAGAGCCTTAAATTTAATCCGGTTTGTAATGCGGAGCCAGTGAAGGTCACTAAGAAAAGGGGAGATTGAAGATTTCCACGGGACCTTGCAAAGGAGGCGAGCCGCGGAAATCTGTACCAGCTGAAGTTTTCGCTGGAGCTCCTGGGTGATGCCAAGGTAGAGTACATTGCCATAGTCCAGGCAAGAGGTGACTAAGGCCTGGACCACCTGGCGTCTGGATCCTTCTGGAAGCATCCATAAGATTTTACGCAGCCATCCTAAGATAGAGAAACATGTGGCCGCTACCTTCATCACCTGATGACGCATGGAGAGTGAATCATCCAATATGAAACCGAGATTGCGGGCCTGAGTCGCTGGAACGGGCAGGGGGCCCATTCCAGCCGGCCAGTGTGAAGGACCCCAGAGGTGTTTTTGCTTACCCAGAATGAGCACCTCAGTTTTATCTCTGTTTAGTTTCAGGAGATTCGTCTGCATCCACTCTGCAACTCGCCCAAGTCCGAGTTTGAGAGTGGAAGGAGAATTGGCAGTAGCAGAGGAGAGAGAGAAAATGATCTGGGTGTCATCGGCGTATGAGTATAAGGAAAGACCAGAGTCTTCGACGATGGAGGCGAGGGGCTTCACATAAATGTTGAAAAGCAGTGGGCTAAGTGAAGACCCCTGCGGAACCCCATGCGCCGATAGACGAACCGAGGAAGAGGAGCCGGACGAGACAACCTGGAAGGTGCGATGGTCTAAAAACGAGGACAGCCAATCAAGGGCAGGGCCCGACACCCCTGCAGATCTCAGTACTCTCAGAAGGATGGTATGTGAGACCGTATCGAAAGCGGCGCTTAAGTCTAAAAGAATAAGCGCCGTGGTCTGGCCAAGATCGAGATGCATACGAAGGTTCTCAGTAACCCCTAACAGAGTGGTTTCAGTTGAAAACTGTGCGCGGAAGCCAGACTGGGAAGGATGTAAAAACCCAGTGGACTCCACGTGTGAGGTGAGGTGCAGATTGATATGTCGCTCCAGGATTTTAGAAAGCATGGGCAATAAGGAAATGGGCCGGAAGTTGGCGAGCGTTTTGGGATCAGCACCAGGTTTCTTCAAAAGAGGCACCACCAACGCCCTTTTCCATTCGTCAGGGACCGTGGATTCCCGCAGGGAAGAATTGAGAAGCTCTTGAATAATTAAAAGAGCATCAGGAGAGAGTTGACGAAGGATGCTAAATGGAATGGGATCCAAGGGGGAGCCTGAATTGACCTTAGCGAGACAGGCTGACAGTGAGTTGGAGTCCAGCAGAGGCCATTTGGAAATCAGCGTGTCCTGGGCTGATGGGATCGGTGGAGCCCAGATGGAAGGGTCGGACAAAGGTGCAGGGGAGGCAGGAGAGAATGTATTATAGATGGCCTCGACTTTAGATAAAAAAAAGTCGGCTATTTCATTGCATTCCGCTTCCCCTAGCTCCGGAGGTGTGGGGGCAGTATTAGAGCCAGCCAATTTCTTGACCATGGCAAAGAGGGCTTTTGGTTGATTTATGGCCTTTGTAATTTACTGTGAGACATACAGTGCTTTTGCTTTAAGGCAGGCTTGATGGTGTTGCCTGAGAGCTGCACGATAGATTGATTTGTCATTTGGTGCATATGATTTCCGCCATAGCCTCTCCAGATGTTTGCATTTGGATTTAGTGACTTTTAAGGCCTCGGTAAACCATGGGGCGGGAACGAGATGAGAGGTAGGTGGCTTGAGACGTGGTGGGAGGTGATGATCTATATTAGATGGAAGCCAATGTGAGACTTCCTGAGCCAGAGCAGTGCACCCAAGATTGATATCTGGGCAACTGGCCATCAAGGAAGCGTTAAAGGCCGCGATGTCAAGCTTAGACCAAGCTCTGAAATGGTTTCTCGTCTCGGGAAGAGGCGGGCACCTATTGAAATCAGCGGGTAGAGTAAAATGAATGGCAAAGTGGTCGGACCAGTCAAGGGGAAGGGCAGGGTAGGTGCAGTCAAGCGGGATATTAGAAAGGACAGGGTCGAGTAGGTGACCAGCCTGATGAGTGGGACCTTTATTAAGAAGTGTTAGGTTGATGGCTTCACAATCGGATAAAAGTGAGCCGCTCAATCGATTCAGTGGGTCTTCTAGGTGGAGGTTTAGGTCTCCTAGGATAGTGAAGTTAGCTGCCTTCATGACAAAGGGGACGATGTGCTCTGCGAATGAGGTTAACCACTGTGTGGATTTGTCGGGGGGGCGGTACATCAGTAAGCCTGATAAAGTTAATCGGGGAGAAACAACTAACTTGAAGAGTGCAGCTTCACAGTAAGGCAAGGGAACGGCATCCAAGGAGCCGGAATAGATGTCTTTAAAAATGATCGCGATGCCCCCACCTTTACCGGTAGCTCTGTCTTGTCTGACAATTACGTAGCCGGATGGCAAGGCACGTGCAATGTCAGGACCGGAGATTGCCTGAAGCCAGGTTTCCGTCAAGAACATGGCATCTGGCTGGGTGGAGGACAAAAAATCAAAGATATGTTCACTGTGCTTGGGCAAGGATCGGCAATTAATGCTCCAGAAATTGTAGGGGGGGATAGATGGTATTGGAGACAGGGTATGGCCAGAGAGGACAAGGTTACAGTGCAAACATCTTAAGGGCGCCGGGAGAGAGCAATCCAGAGAAATACATGAAGGGGAGGTAATATTAAAACTATGGAGCTCCTCAGAGGAGTAAGATATTAAATGATCGGTAGTAGAACCCAAAGATGCAGAGGTACGGGTCGCAGGGCGCCTCAGGGAGGGACCCTCAGGATTCAAGGGGACTTAATCTCCCAACTTAAAATGGCCACAGGGCGTGTTTACACAGTGGGGAAGGGAGGGGATGGGGCCTGAGGTGACGTGTGCAAACACGCCCTGTGGCGCGTTTTAAGAGGTAGTTTTAATCCCCTGCCCTATTATATACTAGGGGCTTACAGAGGAGGTCATGCTAATCACAGGGGGACCCCAACGCATAGTGTTCCCTAGTGTATGTAGGTGTTTTCACTGTATTCTGAGTGTTTCTTAACATAGCACTGGCTCTAGGACTGGTTAGTCAGACTCAGTTAAAACCAGTATCCGTCTGAAAAAAGTTGAGGGTACAGGATGATTTTGCAACAAGGCTTCTTTCTGCTCTTCTGTTTGTTCTTTCTGCACGTTATCTTTCTTCCTGCACTTTTCTTCGTCTTTGAGGACTTCTGTTGCTTCTTTCTGCATTTCTTTTTTCTTCTTTCTGTGCGTTTTTTCTTCTTTCTTCACATGTCCTATCTCTGTAGGCATAGTTAGAAATTTGCATTTAAAAAACCTTTGAAATTCACTGAAAAAAACATAGGTTTCTGGCACGTTATAGTTAGGAATTAGCATTTGAAAAACCTTAAAAATTCACTGAAAAAACCATAGGTTTCAGGGGCGTTATAGTTAGCTGGACTTTTCACTCGTACAAAACCATTGAAATTCCCCCGTTATAGTTAGTTCAGCTAACTATAACTCGCGCGCCCGCAATGCACTGCTGATGACTTCACATATTACATCACTCATGACATTGTCAGTGACATCACTCATGACATCACTGATGACATCTCTCATTTTATTTTAGAATATATGATTTAATTTATAAATACTTGCCTCAACTTTTTTGCCTCAATCATGAAGTTGGTGCCACAAGTAAGAAATGGTTAATTTGTTCAGTTCCTTAAATACAACTAGAAATCACTCTCCACTGGAGGAGTTGTAAAGTTCTAGAGATCGTTTAGGGAACTGACATAAAATGTGTGTTGATGATTGATAGATCCACTAGAGGCATATATATAAAAACACAAAAATAAGCCTAAATGCAAATTTCGATATTAAAAAATATATGCAGATCACTGCAAGGGCACTAAAAAATAATGAACCCCCCCCCCCCAAAAAAAATGAGTTATATAAGTCTTTATAAAAACATGCACTCACTGACACTGAAAAATGTAAAGTTGAGGAAAGGTTATTTTTAGCCTTAAGTTTTCGTTTCAATTTTGCTTTAATTGTGTTATTATTTACAATGTATTTGGTTCAATTGATTCAATTTGAGTAATAATTCACTACAAATCCCATAATGCCATAGTACGTGACACAGGAAATGATGTATTGAAAAACAAAAGCTTATGACATGTGATTTTCTGAAGGGGCGTTACCGTGATCAAGGTCTCGGTGTAGACCGAAACGCGTTAGTTTGTTTTGTCTCAGGAGTACTATTGAAAATTTTAAAATAAAACCAGCAAAAGTGTGGGAGACTACTGCCAGAGTGCGACCTATTTCTTTCTTTGCGGAAAGTGTGTGATAATTTATTGCGGCCAGGCTCGGTCGCGAGGCAGCGCACAGCTGACAGAGCGCCATGTCAGCGAAAGGAGCCGAAGGAGGATTAATATATATATATATATTTACATATATATATATATTCACTGAAAAAACCATAGGTTTCAGGGGCGTTACAGTTAGCTGGACATTTCACTCATACAAAACCATTGAAATTCCCCCATTATAGTTAGTTCAGCTAACTATAACTCGCGCGCCCGCAATGCACTGCTGATGACGTCTCATGACATGGTCAGTGACATCACTCATGACATCACTGATGGCATCTCAAATGACATCACTGATGACATCATCCAGTGAATGTGTGTTTTTCTGAAAATTAAATATGTTTTATATATGTATATCTCAAGGTCGATGGAAGAATAAATGGGTATATAAGTGTCTAAATCGATGACTTTTTTAATGAAAAATTGATTGTATAACTGACTGATTAAGTGTATCTTAGTGAATACATGGGTTAGTGAGTAATGTTTAAATATATAAATATCTGTATCAGTCTCTCACTTTGTGTATAAGTGGCTGCATGGGTTGGTGAGTAGCTACATGAGTGTCTATATCGGTTATTACTTGGTTTTTCGAGTATCAGTATGAGTGTCTGAGTTTTATGTATGGTTCAGTGGGGGGTATTACTTAGTGCATACATGCATGAATGAGTGAGTCACTATTTGTATGTGTTGAAGACAATATGTGTGCAGGACTGTATGGGTGGATGAGTGTGTGTATGGGTGTGTTATTGAGTGAATGACTGTCTCAATAGTGTCTTTATAAGTAACTACATATATTTTAAACTAGTATATGTGAGTATTGGTGTACATAAGTGAGTATATGTGAGAGTGAGAGATTGGAAGAGTTCCTGTATGAATAAGTATGTGTTTCTATAAGTGATTGTTCAAAAGAGTAAGTATGTGTAAGTTTCTGTAGACGTAAGTGTGTGTATAACTGTATATGCAAGTAAATGGATGTTTGATTCTTTATTAGCATGAGTGACTATGTGTGTGAGTAACTCTATGGATGAGTGGCGTTGTGTAACAGGATGTATAGGTGTATGAGTATATATGATGAGGGAGTACATGTATGAATGACTGTATAGGACTGTTGGTGAATGAGTGGATGTGTATGTGGATCTTAGAATTACTGAATAGGTTGTTGTAACTGGTATTGGTATGTCCATTGTCTTGAAAATTTTAGTTTCTATTTTTGAATGTGTGTATCAAAGGTTATATTAGGGGGAGAGGAGGTCTGCCACTCTATCACAAGGATGATGTCATCAGTGATGTCATCAGTGATGTCATTTGAGATGTCATCAGTGATGTCATGAGTGATGTCACTGACAATGTCATGAGTGATGTAATATGTGACGTCATCAGCAGTGCATTGCGGGCGTGCGAGTTATAGTTAGCTGAACTAACTATAACGGGGGAATTTTAATGGTTTTGTATGAGTGAAAAGTCCAGCTAACTATAACGCCCCTGAAACCTATGTTTTTTTCAGTGAATTTTTAAGGTTTTTTAAATGCTAATTCCTAACTATAACGTGCCAGAAACCTATGGTTTTTTCAGTGAATTTCAAAGGTTTTTTAAATGCTAATTTCTAACTATGCCTACAGAGATAGGACATGTGAAGAAAGAAGAAAAAACGCACAGAAAGAAGAAAAAAGAAATGCAGTAAGAAGCAACAGAAGTCCTCAAAGACGAAGAAAAGTGCAGGAAGAAGGATAACGTGCAGAAAGAACAAACAGAAGAGCAGAAAGAAGCCTTGTTGCAAAATCATCCTGTACCCTCAACTTTTTCAGATGGATACTGGTGGTAACTGAGTCTGACTAACCAGTCCTAGAGCCAGTGCTATGTTAAAAAACACTCAGAATACAGTGAACACTAGGGAACATTATGCGTTGGGGTCCCCCTGTGATTAGCATGACCTCCTCTGTAAGCCCCTAGTATATAATAGGGCAGGGGATTAAAACTACCTCTTAAAACGCGCCACAGGGCGTGTTTGCACACGTCACCTCAGGCCCCATCCCCTCCCTTCCCCACTGTGTAAACACGCCCTGTGGCCATTTTAAGTTGGGAGATTAAGTCCCCTTGAATCCTGAGGATCCCTTGGGTCCAACTAGACCACTAGGTACCTCCAGTAAGTGCCACAGAGCTGCGTTGCAGAGAGATGTAAAAAGGGGCACGGCCTAGACCACCTCTCTGCAACGCAGCGCAGTGGCACTTCCTGGAAGCACCTGGTGGGCTAGTTGGCCCCCAGGGTCCCTCAGGATTGAAGGGGAATTATTTCCCCAACTTAAAACGCACCACAGGGCGTGTTTGCACACGTTAACTCAGGCCCCGTCCCCTCCCTTCACCACTGTGTAAACATGCCCTGTGGCCGTTTTTAGTTGGGAGATTAAGTTCATTTGAATCCTGAGGGTCCCTAGGGTCCAACTAGCCCACTAGGTATCTCCAGTAAGCGCCACAGGGCGTGTTTGCACACATGACACCTCAGGCCCCGCACCCTCCCTTCACCACTGTGCAAACGCGCCCCGTGGCGCGTTTTAACTTGGGAGATTAACTTCCCTTGAATCCTGAGGGTCCCTGGGATGCAACTAACCCACCAGCTACCTTCATTAAGCCCCACAGAGCTGCGTTGCAGAGAGGTGTAAAAAGGGGCGTGGCCTCAGAACACCTCTCTGCAACGCAGCTCCCTGGCGCATATTGGAGGTTTCTGGTGGGCTAGTTGGCTCCCAGGGACCCCCGTAGTCAAGGGGAATTCGTTCCCCATCTGCAAACGCGCCAGGTGGCGCGTTTGCAGAGTGCTGTTTTGAGGGGGCGTGGCCTCAGGCGCGATGCCGGTCTTTTACTTTTATTTGTTTGTTTTTTTAAGAAGGGGGGCTGTGTGGCCCCCCTTCTTTTACTAATTTATTGGCCCTGGGGACCCCTTCCCCCAGGGCCTGCCCCCTATTTATTTATTTCTTTTTAATTAAAAAATTTGGAAGATGGCACCGTGGCCCCCCTCCCGAGGCTTTCATCGGCCCCGGGGACCCCTTTCCCCGGGGCATTGCCTTTTATTTCTTTAATATAATTTATTTGGACGGAGGCTGCTTTGCCCCCCTCCTCAGGCCACTTATGGTTCGGGGACCCCATCCCCCGGCGCCTGTCTTTGTTTTTTTATTTATTTATTTTTAACCAAAATTTTGGGGAGGGGGGACGCGTGACCCCCCTCCCGGCCCACTTGTAGCCCCGGAGACCCCATCCCCCTGGGCTGGCCCTCCCCGTTGGGGAACGTGCCCAATCCCCCCATGGTCCCACCGGCTCCCCGCGTCCCTTGGGAGCCGGCATTGCTTTTCCACATGTGAAGCTGCTAAGATGCAGCTCCCCATGTGGAAAAGCAATTTGGTTTGCTTTTTGAAAGAGAAAGCAGGTTTCCCTGCTCTCTCTTTCAAAATCCAAACCAAGTTTGCTATGTGTAGGAGAGTAGGATCTGCTTCACATGGGTACCCCCACTTTTTGCTGGTGTTTCACTGTTTTCGACCTTAATCTGGCTGTGGCCCTGCTAATCAGGACCCAAGCCTAGCTGCTTCCTCTCTAAAATGGTTTCCACATACATTAGGTACATTTCTAATTGGATTCTGGAGTGCCTTATAAGCCCCTAGTATATGGTATACTATGTACCTAGGGCATAGTTACCTCAGAGGACTACAAGGGGGTGAAGAATGTATTATGCCACCCCTGGGAAGAACTCCAAAATGACACCAAAGGTCTGCTACTGCAGCCTGGGTAAGGTGGTGATGGACAGGCAGATGTGTATTGGGGCTTGGCAGGAGCACTGTCTGGTGCTTTGAAGTCCTGCACTGGGGGCACACTTGGTGTCCCTGTGCATAGTCCAGTTCAAACTGGTTGCAGGGGCTACCTGCCCCTGCTCTGGCGCAAAACTGGACAAAGGAAATGGGTGTAACCACCCCTCTTTCCAAACCCTCCCATAGGTGGGTCCCTAGTGTATGTCCAACCCCCAAACTTTGTATAAGTATGGGAACACAGCCCTTGTGACTTTAGATTACCCTGGACGAACCTCTGCAACATATATCCTGGACCTTCGACATTCTACTTTAACTAGAAGACTGAAGAAATCTCCAGTGGCTATCGTGGGTGACGTGGAACCGTGACCCCTGGACACCGTGATCTTTTGCTGATCCATCATCTTCCTGGTCTTCCTCGAAGTTGTGCTTTGGGCTCCGAGCAGCCCCAGCCTTGAGCACCTCCTGCACCAAAGATTTCTGGCCTCCACTCCACGAGTGACCCATGGGCCAGTTTCCAGTTCGACCGCTCGAGGCTCCTTCGTGATCGCTAGCCCATTGGCTAGTAGGTCCCCACAAAAGGCAACTCCTCTTCTGATTGGGCTTTCCTGGTTGCTCCAGACGTGCCCCGACTTACCCTCGCTGGGTGAGTCCCCCAGACCTTGCTGGTCTGCACTGACGTTCTTTCTCTGATTCCAAGTGACTTGCTGTTGCCAAGGCTTGTTGGGTCCAATTTGGTGCTGACACCGCAGCACTTGAGAGACTTTGTGGGACAGCTCCATCCAGCTCCTGGTCATCATCGGCGCCTCCTGGACCTCGTAGCTGAAGAGTCAAGACACCTGTCAACTCACCTGATGCATCCGACCCAGACTCTGTCCCCTCTGCTTTCAGGTTCCTTCCATCCTAGATCCGGGCTTGGATCTCCCGGGACACTTCTCCTCTTCACGGCAGCAGCACTTCCTGAGCAGCTTCCATTGAAAACAGCGACGCGACCCGACCTCATTTGACACCTATGCACCCAGCTTCCCTGGGTGAGGTAACTCGAGTACTCCAGTGCTCCCGTGGGTGTTGACCCTTGACACCTCTAAGTCCAAAAGGGTTCGCTCGTAGTCATCCTCTAAGTGTCCTTAAACTCTTAATTTCCAACCGCGACTTTCCCCATAGAAGTAAACGGCGATTTGCAGCTGTGTTCTCACACTGCACGCATCCCCCGTGGGTCCCCTGTGTCACTACCTTGTGTGGTTCCTTGTGGTCCAACCACTTCTACAGGCTGTAGGCCTTGTGTCTAGTTCAGTTGTGGTTCTTATACAACTTTATTGGTATAAGGTTTGGTACGCCGCTAGGGTCCAAACGTGTATTTGTGCTATTACTGTTGAATACTGACTTGTAACTTAAGTACTTCAAACTCCAGTCTCATAAAGAGACTAGAGGGGTGTGTTTTATCTTAAATACATATATTTTAAATATATACCTGGTGTGGTTGTCCTTTCATTTGACCATTCAAGAGATTATAGACTGGTAAAACAAGCTGCTTTACATTCCTTCAAGACTTAGCCTCCATAGCTACCACTAGGATAGCTTTCAATAAAGGTTGTTTTTAACCTATCTTCATAAGGGGTTGTTTGGACTGACACAAGGTGCCCACTATGACTAGTGGACAGCATATATCAGGCCAACTTCTCACACTATGGCAGGGAGGGAGCCGTGAGGCTTTCGCCCTGCCATAGCAAACTACAGTGTCCCGGGGGTGGGCACTCCGGGACACTGCAGGAGCTGGTCCTGGGGGATGGCGGTCCCCAGGGCCATCGAAGGCTCCAGGAGGGGGGCCGCATGGCCCCCCTCCCAACATTTCAAAAGCCCCGGGGAGGTGGTGGTCCCCGGGGTTGGGGGCTCCGTCACAGACCCCCAATTATAATATTTAGAGCCCCGGGGAGGTGGCGGTCCCCTGGGTGTGTGGGGGGACTCGAGTGCCCCCACACAGGTTTAAAGAAAAAAAAATTTAAACAACTCAAGCCCTGGGGGGTGGCGGTCCCCGGGGCTGCGGGGGTGCCGTGAGTCCCCCCGCATACACTGTTATAAAGCCCTGGGGTGGCGGTCCCTGGGGCTTGGGGGGGCCTTTGAGCCCCCCACCCATTTATTTTCAAAGCCCCGGGGGGGTGGCGATCCCCGGGGCTGGGGGGCCTGGGGGGGCTGTGAGCCCCCCACATCATTTTATAAAGCCCCGTGGGGTGGCGGTCCCCGGGCCTGGGGGGCCCTCTGGGCCCCCATTATAATTAAAATATTGCCAGCGCTTCGTTTTTTTTTTCTCTGCAGGATCTGCGGATTTTGCCGATTTTTAGGGACCCCCTAAGCAGGACTAGGGGGTCAGGGTGTTTCTACCCTGCCCCCTTTTTGCGTTTTGCACCTTAGCTTTGCTGATTTCTTGTGCCTCGGTTCTACCGAGGCATAAGATGCCAACACTTCCTGGTTTGGAGTGTTGACAGCCAATTATCATAAATTCGGGAAGGTGCGCTGATCCTGCGCGACCATAGATATAGCTATGTTTTTACTTTTGATTTTCTCAGCAACTACTGAACAGATTTACACCATTTAACGAAAAGGGTTCTTTCTGAACCAAGAACTACCTCTTTGCCAAATTTGGTGTAATTCCGTTCAGCAGTTCGGGCTGTAGCCCCGGCTAAAGTTTCCTATAGGAAATTGCATGGGGAAAACACGTTTCGGGACCCCCTTTTTTCTCAGCCACCGCTTGACAAATCACCCAGAAACTTTCAAGATAGGAGCGGACCGGAGCGCCCCACGAGTTTTGAAAATTTCGCGAATATTCGTCAACCGACGCCAGTGGAGCACCACGACAGGGAATGGATGTAGGAGAGTGCCTACACGGGGGCCCAGCATTGCAAAGATACCAATACCAGGGTCATTCCACACTAATCCTTGATGGACAGAAGACACGTGGGGAAGACACGTGGGGTTTCAGCAGAGTCCTGAGCACACAACATCTCCACGGCATTGGTGCAGCGTGACACAGCAGTATAGAACCCATTGGGGTTGGGCCCCTCCTTTTACCAGAATGAACTGCCCATACACCATTTATATATCCAGATTGGCCAAGTCTTCCAGACCCAGTCAGTCAACAAGTGCAGCACTCCTGGCTGCACTGATCGGGCACATCAGCCCACCCGTGACAGAGACCGGGGGTGGACGGAGCGCTTCCTCCTGCAAGAAGATCCCAACTGAGAATGCAATTGTCTGGACCTGGTAGAGCGGCCTTGCTTGACGGCTGGGAGTCCCCTTCACTGGGGAGCTCGCCCACAGTACATCGCCCGAAGCGCAATGCCGTCCAATAGAGGCAGCAAACCAGGACAGCAGACCAAGTTGGACAAATATGCGCTCCCCAAAACGAGCATGCCTGACCCATCCCACACGAGCAGGAGTGGAGGCGCGGCAGGTGATGCAGACCCAGAACCCACACTTAAGGACGTCCTGGAAGCCATCGCTGGAATCAAGTCATCATTGGAACACAAAATGGATACCTACTCCGGGTGGACATGAACCAAATCTTATGAGCGTATTAAGCAAGTGGAGCTTACCACGACAAGCCTTGTGGAAGACGCCTCCCAGCTGCAGACAGAGGTCAAGGAACTGCAGCAATTCTGAAAATTCGCTGAAACCAAACTGGACGACTATGAAGTGTGCCTTGGGCGCCACAATGTGCGAATTTTGGGTGTTCCAGAGCGGTCGGAGAGGCAGGCCACGGATCTCTTTGTAGAGGAACTCATCTTAAATCACCTGCAACCCAGGGGGCTCGGAAAGATTTTTGTTATTGAAAGAGCACATAGAGTCCCCGGGGGACGGCCGAAGCCGGGAGCCCCCCTCAGCCAATACTTGCCAGGGTTCTCAATTTTCGCGATCGAGATGTGATACTCCAACATGCCCGGACGGGACATCCCCTGAAATACGAAAACGCGGAAATAACCTTCTTCCCGGACTTTACCCAGATGGTACAGCGGCAAAGACGCTTCTTCCTAGGAATCAAGAAGTCGTTGAGAGACAAGGGATACAAATACTCCATGTTGTTCCCAGCCAGGCTTCGAGTGGAGGCAGGATGAAAGGCCTGTTTTTTTGATAATCCCGATATAGCGGCGGACTGGCTGGAGATTCGCTGACTGCCCTCTCTTGTGACAATGTGGTGAGACGGTTCCGGGGGGAGGGGGGTGGATTGGGGGGTGGGAGTGTGGGGGAGGTGGGTTCATGCCATCACCCGACCTCTGAAGCGGAGTCGCAACTCTAACAGGACAGTCCGATGGTAAGAATAGAGGATCTACTGAACATTTTCACCGCACCGGCTGGCCATGTATATCTGTAAATGTGGTAGTGCACAATTCAACTGACGGGGGTAGGGGGCGGGAGTCGGGGTAGACATCACGTACCCCACTTTTCTACTTTTAGTATCTTGTAGGGCGACAAGCACTCTGCAAGTGGGATCATGGGCAGTTCAAATCCCAGAGAGCAGGCGTGCGGGGAGGGGGGTAGTTGGGAGGGAAGGTTATTGTTTTACAGGTTTGAAATGTACGTAGAATTTGTTATTTCGACAACACCAAAATGGGCTACAGAGCTGGAGCAACTTCCAAGTGTCAGTATTGATGGGTACACAACGGGAGATAGGGGTTAGAGTTCTTAGTTGGAATGTAAACGGACTGGGGGACAAGGTCAAACGTAGCATGGTCAACCACTTTATCAGGCAACAAGCCCCTGACGTCTTCCTCCTACAGGAAACGCACCTAATTGGGAACAAATGTACGGCACTACACAGAGGAGGGTATAGGTTGGTGGCACACGCAGTTTCACCTCTGGGTCACGAGGGGTAGGCATACTAATCAAAAATTCATTTACTTTTACAGTACAGGCAACGTGGTGTGACACACACGGGGTAGATATATTAGGGTCTCCAGTATATGGGAGGGGAAGACAGCCACATTTGTATCAGTATATGTTCCCCCTGACCTCCAGAATGATACTTTCAAAGACCTGGGTGCTCTACTTTTATCGCTCCCTGTGGGCCTTCTAGTAATATGAGGAGATTTTAACGCGGTGATGTCCAGAACACTTGACCGCTACCCGCCGTGGGACATTAGACCCGTACAGATGTGGTTACCGGACTTTCTTGAGTCCATGGGGCTGGTAGATGGTTGGAGGACACACAATCCAGAAAGGGCCCAATACACTCATCTATCGGGAGCCCACTGCAGTCTATCACGCATTGACCACATCCTAGTCCCAGATTCGTCACTTGGGAAGGGGCATCTCAAATCACTCTCCGGTCTGGATGAAAGCAATACTAGGCCAGATGAGCGCCGGGAGGGTAGTCCCCATTAACCCATGGTATCTGAAGGACCCGGAAACCCGGAAGAATATTGTCGAGCTACGGACAATCACTTTCAGGAAAACGAGGGTACGGTCGACTCTATGGGAAGCTTACAAAACGGTCATCTGCAGGGAGACTCTTTCCCTGATTGCCGGGAAAAAGAAGGAAAGACAGGCAGATCTTGTGCGAGCAGAGGAAGAGGTATTGAAAGCGGAAGAGGAATTAGCCCAAGCAGTAACTTCCGAAAGACTCCATCTCCTCAAGTTGAGGCAGGACGATTTTAAAAGCATAGCAGAGGACAGGGCCAGGGCGCAGGGCAGAGACGTACAGAATAGAATCTATGAACATGGTGATAAGGCGGGAAGGCTAATAGCGTGGCTGGACAGGAGGGACTGGGCGGCCCGCCTGGTGCCCGAGCTACTAGGAGAAGGCTCCATCCCCATAACGGACCCACAGGCAATAGCTGACACATTTGCAGACTATTATCGGACGGTGTACAGCACCACTGGTAGATACTCGGAGGACGACAATAGTGAACTGCTTAGGGACGTCAGGCTTCCCACCCTTTGAGACGAAATTAGAGCATATCTTGATTCCCCGCTCACAGACGACAAGGTAGCGCAGGCAATAAGGGGGGTGAATTCAGGGAAGCCGTCAGATCCTAATGGCATCCCCATTGAATTGTAAAAACTGAGGCCCGACAAGATAGCCCCCTATATCCGCTCTATGTACCTGGAAAGCAGATATAGGGGGATACTCCCCTGTGACCAACGGGTTGCAAATATAGTTGTCATTCATAAAGAGGGCTAACCCAAAACTAGCTGCGCGTCCTATAGGCCGATATCGCTATTAAACGCAGAACCTAAATTCCTCGCAAAACTGCTAGCAACGCGCCTGATTGAAGTTATCAATACACTAGTCCACCCCGACCAGTTGGGCTTCATGCCACACCACAATACCGCCCTTAATTTACGCCGCCTACATGGTGTTCTGGGCAGAGCATCGACCATACTTGAACCCGCTATATTGGTATCCCTAGACGCCACCATGGCAGGCGATATGGTCGAATGGCCGTACCTTTTCGCTGTGTTGGACAAATTGGAGTTTGGTTCTGTATTTACGGGCTGGATTCGTCTGTTGTACTCCAGCCCCACGGCCCAGGTTGTCGTGAACAACCGTAAGTCTCCTGATTTCCAACTGAGCCGTGGCACGCACCAGGGTTGCCCTCTGTCTCCGCTCCTCTTTGCTTTGGCTCTTGAGCCCCTGGCGGCTTGGGTCCGGCAAGATCAAGTAATGCGGTGGTCCCCAGATTGGGAAGACAAGATATCATTATATGCAGACGATATTCTCCTCTATTTGACCTCTCCAAGAGCCTCCTTGATTGGCCTCTTTGACATTCTCGGTGTATTCGGGCGGTACTCAGGCTTTACCATAAACTGGTCTAAATCTGTGATATATGTACTCGAGGGAGAACCACCCACCCTACCGAGGAACTGACCGATTCAAATAGCGACAGATGGTTTCCGCTATCTCGGCATCTCCATCACGCTGAGCTCGGAGCTCTGCTTCGCCCGTAATCTAGAACCACCTATACGGAGGCTGAAAAGCGATGTCAAGCACTGGAAATCCTTCCCCCTCTCATTTCTTGGCAAAGCGGTCCTTTTCAAAATGATGGCCCTGCCCCGCTCTCTGTACGCTCTCCAGAATGCAATGGACCCGGTCCCAGCGTCCTATTTTAAAGAAACAGAGCACCTTCAAAGAGATCTCCTTTGGGTCGGCAGGCCCTGAATTGCTCTATCTAAGTTGACCCTCAATTGGTATGATGGGGGCATCAGTCTCTCTGACATTAAGAAATATTATTGGGCGTCCCATCTCGCAGGGACCCGATGGGGTCCCCGGGTACACCATGGACAGATGGCTACTCCCAGGGGGGAAGTACAGCAGAGCGCTATATGCCAAACCCCGCAGATTCCCTCTCACCGGCCCAACTGCACATTCAATCCATGTATGGCATGAGGCCCACAAACAATTCAGATGGGACAGTAGGCTCAACCTGGCTACTCCATTGTGGAACTTTGAGAGGCTGAGGAGTCTATGGAAATCCAAGGGCTTCGACAAATGGGATCTCATTGGAATTTCACAGATTAAAGATGTCTGGGGTGGGGGGACTATTCTCCCTTTCGCGTCCCTCCAACTGCAGTACTGCCTGGCGGACACCAAATACTATCGGTATCTTCAACTACGACATGCCTTGCTCACCCAGGTGGCCAGCAACACCACACTTCCGGAAACCTCCCCCCTGGAGTGCTCCTCCAATGGGATCGTGGTGATGTACATTTAAATCTGTGAATTGCCAAATGCCAAGCCGATAGGCACTGAGGAAAGTTGGATGCCAAAATAAATCATTTGAACGTGTCCTGTGAGTGCTTCGCATCTTTGGGTGCATGAATATTTTAAACGTGAATTTGTCCACACGTTAGCGGTCTATAGCATGCGCCGCGAGTTCAGCATCTTTTGGGTGAAACTTGGAGCAGATATATATATATATATATATATATATATATATATATATATATATATTATCTACTGGCGGTCGCCAGTAGATAGTTATAGTTAGGACCGTGTTTCTATAGGAAATCTGAAAATTCTATTTTGAATAACTTTGGCGCCGGTTGACGAATCCTCGCGAAATTTTCAAAACTAATGGGGCGCTCCGCTCAGCTCCTACCCTGAAAGTCTCGGGGTGATTCGTCAAGCGGGGGCTGAGAAAAAAGGGGGGTCCCAAAACACGTTTTCCCCATGCATTTTCCCATAGGACCTTTAGTCGAAGGTACAGCCCGAACGGCTGAACAGAATTACTTGAAATTTGGCAAAGAGGTAGTCCTCAGGTCAGGCATGAGCCTTTTGCATGTATGGAGTCAATCTGTTCAGTAGTTCCTGAGAAAATTGCATATAAAAGCACATACATATCTATAGCCGCGCACCGTGTGCGTACGGTGCGCGCACCCTAACGTGCGCAAGCGTAATTCTGATTGGTGGATTCATGACAGTCAACATTTGAATCGGTCGAAATCAGGAAGTGTTGGCCACCATTTTGTGTGTTATGTGTGTGACAGGGAAAAAGGTGGAGAACGTGAAAAGGGGGCAGGGTAGAGAGTTCCTGACCCCCTAGCCTTTGTCAGGGGGTCCCTGAAGGACCACGAAGGGTGAAAAAAACAATTTCTTTTTTTTCAACAAATCGCGGTGTGCGCGCACCCCCAGCCGCCATTTTGAGTTTTAGAGGTAGAAGAGAGCTAAAAACACAAGTGGAGAACGTGAAAAGGGGGCAGGGTAGAGAGTCCCTGACCCCCTAGGCCTTCTCATGGGGACCATGAAAGACCTCTTAGGTCTCGAAAAAAAATTTTTTTTAAATATCGCGGGGTGCGCGCACGGTGGCAAAAAAAACATAAAAAAAATAGATAAAAAAATCAAGTTTAAGTGTTTAGATGTTGGTTGGCTCTAAAAAGAGCCGTTGTGTTCATTGAGTGTTTTTTGGTACCTACAAGTAAGTACCGATGCAGAGTCTAAAGTTCAAGTGGAAGACTCTGTTGCCTTCATCTGTGAAATGAACACCGTCTCCTCTATAAATGCCTTGCATGTTGTAAGTTGTTGTGGTATATAGAACCCTTTAGGACGTAGCGCAAGCCAGGATTGCTCCCCTCTAAGGATTACCTTTGGATTAAACGAATAGAAACAAGGAGTGCGGGCCCAAGATCTGTTCTTATATAATTGATATTCACGTCCAAATTGGACCCAGCAATCAAAAAGAAATGTACCACAAAAAGATAAGATTACGTATGGACTTTACCATGTTAAAAACTTTCGCTATAGACAGAGTATCGTAACATCTGTTGTTAATCATTGCAAATGAATGTTTTGACACTGTTTTATGTTTTTATAACGGTTATTCAATTGACGCAGTTTCATACATTCTAGGGAAGGGCGGGGCATTTTGAGTTACCAAGGAGGCTTGTTATTATTAACATTTACACGAGCACGGCCAGAGTTTCACAGACGATATTGGAGGTTTATGGGAGTTGAAGTTTTCATAGGCCTGTTCGAGGATTTGGGCAACAATTTGGGAGGGGTCACGTTGTTAATATAAGTTCTGTTACTCATGAGGGTGAAAGAGTTACCATCAGTAGAGCAAAGCGGGAAGTGCTATGTGTATATTCGATCAGAATACGAAGGTACGAGACACCAGTTTGTTTAATCCCTGAGGAATAGTAGAGTTTTATTGGGCGGTGACTCTTTTCTTGAACTTCTCACAATGAGGGTGTAGAACAAGTTACTTGGTAGCATTTGTTAAAAGCATTAATTTACACTTTAGAGGGAAAGCGTCATTTATTGTACAATTTATTTAACATTCACAAAAGGTGTACAATGTTGATCGTTGTAATTAGTTTACAGAATACTAATGTCAATTTGCTTGATTAATATTTTTTCAGAAAAGAATCCCTGACAAAGGGCCGTCACAGCCCGAAATGCATTGGATTATACTTTTCACTATTGTTTACGGAACTGGGTATTTCGACATGCTGCACTAAAGGCGATTGGGCATTATGCACGCATTAGAATATTGAAATTACCTCGTTCTACAATCTCAGTTTTACAATCAATAAAACTATGGATTATCGACTAAACATTGGGTACGATGATTTTTTCATCTCATATGGAGTGATGCATCCTGCGACTGATATCCTTCATATCAGCAACTGTTGTATATAGAACCCATACCATAGTCTCTGAGGAAAGCAGAAACAGACTTATTGACGTGCTTTCTTGCTTTATCAATCTGCGGACAATATTGGTTGGACCAGTTCCACTTTTGCCTTTGGCATATATTAGAATATAGAAAGGTAGTTTGTGGAAAAAGTGACATCAATTGCACAAAGGTGTCCTTAACAAGCATTTCCAGACCTACCCCAGTTAAAGTGCCTAGGTCATTTCCACCACAGTGCACAATTATAAGGTCAGGCTGTGGAAGATGTAGAAAGAATTTCACCAAAGGCATTAATTGGTGCCACTGTCTTTAACCCTCTCTGACCAATCCATTTAATGTCTACATTTGGCAAAGCAAGGTCTTTGAAAATACCTCTTTTTTCTGCATACTTTTCACTCCAGAAGACATAGCTATGACCTACAATCCACACTGTGAAAATCTTTCAAGGAGATCTGGATGCACTCATGAGGTGTCTTTCAGTAGAATGGCAATATGAAAAGAAAGATAGTTGTAAAATGGAGGCTTACATACTTTTTTTTAAATAAAAAGAACTCATTGGCTGTTTCAGACCATTCTACACTAAAAACTAGGCTGTATGTTTAAATTTTAAAAAGCATGTTTTGTATTGGTTCAGAAAAATGTGTTCCCACAGAACATTACTTTGGATTTGCTGTTAGGTTTGAAAAGTCAAGCACTCTTGCTCTTTGGATTATAAACATTGTGTGCTGAACGTCTGACCTCTCTGCTCACACCAGTGTTCCATGACCTGTTGCTATGGTAGAAGGCAGAAGTCATGTTGGGGGTAGGGATCATTTGGAAAGGGTTGAAATTTGCAACCAATAGAAATGTGTATTTCCATTTGAAAAAATGTGGGAAGCACTGTGATCTGAAATTAACATGTATTTGTGTGAAAAAAGAGAGGGAAACATTGTCATTTACTGGTTCTGCTGAGAGGTGTACAGTTCAGAGATTCTGGCTCTGATAATCTGCTGTGTGGGTGCCACATTTCTTTCTCAACTAACTACTTTTAAAGGTGAGTTATGAATTTGAGAGGGGATGTATGTGGTGCATTTTGATAAAAAAAAATGTAAATGAGATTCTTGTTTTAAAGTTGTGTTTTACATTTTATGTTTTGGAAGATATTTAACTGCCTTGAACTTGTCAGAAATTATGGAGTATGTCTTCACCATAAGTAAAGGTGTACTGGTATCACCCAGGAATATTGTTTTCTGCCTAGAATCACACCATGAGTCTGTGTGCACAAAGGAATTGTTGCCAGAGATTTAATTTGTGGTGGTCTGGTTCTGTAAGACTTGCATTCGTAGGAAAGGGGCAGCTTGTTTTGTTGAAGTGTAATGGCTAGCATGCAGCACAAATTAATATCTCACAAAAGAGAGGCAAATGCTAACACATTTGAAAACAACAGGGTAGATTTTCCTTTCACTCCTGCCATGGGTGAGGTAGATCCTACAAGTTCAAAACTGCAATTAACCCTTACCCCACATGTACTCATACATACATCTGTGCAGTCTTCATGCAGTTCTGCAAGCGTCCATGCAGATCTCTCTTGCACCTGACAATACACAGTCCCCAGAAGCACGCTCTTATCACACAGGCAGCTGCTTCTCCTGCACTCCCATACTAAGTATTCACCACTGTGTGGTATTTTAGATAGTAGTGTGTAACGCTAAAACATTCAATGTCACCAAGGCTCATTTTCTTTGCTCTAGTCTAATCACTCACTCGGGTTCCACATGCTCATGCTCTCAAGTAGCTGTTAGGACATGTGCTCTTTTCTGCTTCTCTAAACTATAAGGAAAATGTGTCAGGCTCTCACAGTATTTATCACTTGGAAAACTACAGTGGTAAAAGTGCTTTGAAATTGCCAATGAAAAATCGTTTTCTGGCTAGAATCACACCATGAGTCTGTGTGCACACAGGAACTTGTTGTCAGAGATTTAATTTGTGTTGGTCTGGTTCTGTAAGACTTGCATTCGTAGGAAAGGGGAAGCTTGTTTTCTTGAACTGTGATGGTTTGCATTCAGCACAAATCACTATCTCACAAATGAGAGGCAAATGCTAACACATTTGAAAACAACAGGGTAGATTTTCCTTCCACTCCTGCCATGGGTGAGGTAGATCCTACATGTTCAAAACTGCAATTAACCCTTACCCCACATGTACTCTTACATACATCTGTGCAGTCTTCATGCAGTTCTGCAAGCGTCCATGCAGATCTCTCTTGCACCTGACAATTCACAGTCTCCAGAAGCATGCTCTTATCACACAGGCAGCTGCTTCTCCTGCACTCCCATGCTAAGTATTCAGCACTGTGTGTTATTTTAGATAGTAGTGTGTAACGCTAACACATTCAATGTCACCAAGGCTCATTTCCTTTGCTGTAGTCTAATCACTCACTCAGGTTCCACCTGCTCATGCTCTCAAGTAGCTGTTAGGACATGTGCTCTTTTCTGCCTCTCTAAACTATAAGGAAAATGTGTCACGCTCTTACAGTATTTATCACTTGCAAAACCACAGTGGTAAAAGTGCTTTGAAATTGCCAATGAAAAATCGTTTTCTGCCTAGATTCACACCATGAGTCTGTGTGCACACAGGAATTTGTTGTCAGAGATTTAATTTGTGTTGGTCTGGTTCTGTAAGACTTGCATTCGTAGGAAAGGGGCAGCTTGTTTTCTTGAACTGTGATGGTTTGCATTCAGCAGAAATCACTATCTCACAAATGAGAGGCAAATGCTAACACATTTGAAAACAACAGGGTAGATTTTCCTTCCACTCCTGCCATGGGTGAGGTAGATCCTACATGTTCAAAACTGCAATTAACCCTTACCCCACATGTACTCTTACATACATGTGTGCAGTCTTCATGCAATTCTGCAAGCGTCCATGCAGATCTCTCTTGCACCTGACAATACACAGTCTCCAGAAGCACGCTCTTATCACACAGGCAGCTGCTTCTCCTGCACTCCCATGCTAAGTATTCAGCACTGTGTGTTATTTTAGATAGTAGTGTGTAATGCTAACACATTCAATGTCACCAAGGCTCATTTCCTTTGCTGTAGTCTAATCACTCACTCAGGTTCCACCTGCTCATGCTCTCAAGTAGCTGTTAGGACATGTGCTCTTTTCTGCCTCTCTAAACTATAAGGAAAATGTGTCAGGCTCTTACAGTAATTATCACTTGCAAAACCACAGTGGTAAATGTGCTTTGAAATTGCCAATGAAAAATCGTTTTCTGCCTAGAATCACACCATGAGTCTGTGTGCACACAGGAATTTGTTGTCAGAGATTTAATTTGTGTTGGTCTGGTTCTGTAAGACTTGCATTTGTAGGAAAGGGGCAGCTTGTTTTCTTGAACTGTGATGGTTTGCATTCAGCAGAAATCACTATCTCACAAATGAGAGGCAAATGCTAACACATTTGAAAACAACAGGGTAGATATTCCTTCCACTCCTGCCATGGGTGAGGTAGATCCTACATGTTCAAAACTGCAATTAACCCTTACCCCACATGTACTCGTAAATACATGTGTGCAGTCTTCATGCAGTTCTGCAAGCGTCCATGCAGATCTCTCTTGCACCTGACAATACATAGTCTCCAGAAGCACGCTCTTATCACACAGGAAGCTGCTTCTCCTGCAGTCCCATGCTAAGTATTCAGCACTGTGTGGTATTTTAGATAGTAGTGTGTAACGCTAACACATTCAATGTCACCAAGGCTCATTTCCTTTGCTCTAGTCTAATCACTCACTCAGGTTCCACATGCTCATGCTCTGAAGTAGCTGTTAGGACATGTGCTCTTTTCTGCCTCTCTAAACTATAAGGAAAATGTGTCAGGCTCTTACAGTATTTATCACTTGCAAAACCACAGTGGTAAATGTGCTTTGAAATTGCCAATGAAAAATCGTTTTCTGCCTAGAATCACACCATGAGTCTGTGTGCACACAGGAATTTGTTGTCAGAGATTTAATTTGTGTTGGTCTGGTTCTGTAAGACTTGCATTCGTAGGAAAGGGGCAGCTTGTTTTCTTGAACTGTGATGGTTTGCATTCAGCAGAAATCACTATCTCACAAATGAGAGGCAAATGCTAACACATTTGAAAACAACAGGGAAGATTTTCCTTCCACTCCTGCCATGGGTGAGGTAGATCCTACATGTTCAAAACTGCTATTAACCCTTACCCCACATGTACTCTTACATACATCTGTGCAGGACTCATGTAGTTCTGCAAGCGTCCATGCAGATCTCTCTTGCACCTGACAATACACAGTCTCCAGAAGCACGCTCTTAGCACACAGGCAGTTGCTTCTCCTGCACGCCCATGCTAAGTATTCAGCACTGTGTGGTATTTTAGATAGTAGTGTGTAACGCTAACACATTCAACATCACCAAGGCTCATTTCTTTTGCTCTAGTCTAATCCCTCACTCAGGTTCCACATGCTCATGCTCTCAAGTAGCTGTTAGGACATGTGCTGTTTTCTGCCTCTCTAAACTATAAGGAAAATGTGTCAGGCTCTTACAGTAATTATCACTTGCAAAACCACAGCGGTAAATGTGCTTTGAAATTGCCAATGAAAAATCGTTTTCTGCCTAGAATCACACCATGAGTCTGTGTGCACACAGGAATTGTTGTCAGAGAATTAATTTGTGTAGCTTTTATTGTGTAAGACTTGCAGTCGTAGGAAAGGGATAGCTCATATGATATGTTTTGAAAAGCTCATAAAAAATATAGTAATATATATAAATTACATAAAGGTATTTTTTTTTTAGTTTCTTTCAGGTATTGCTGAACAAGACTGAAATAAATTAAAGATGCCTATAAAATCAAGAAAGAGAAAAGAACAGCAACAACATCTATATTTGAAGACAACTGGACAAAAAAAATTAGTTGAAGAACCTCATGTTGGAAAAAAAAAAGCCTTCTGGTAAGCAGACTAAGGATTTTTTTTAAAATATCCTCAAGCCAAGAAAAAATGTAAAAAATATATCCACTGGAAATAGTGTTTCAAGTAGAAAACAACAAGACAATCGACAGAATATACTAAATGCTAATGTACAAACAGAAATAAGAAGGAATGACTTAAAAAGAAAAATAGATTTTAAAAACATTCGTAGAAAAATGATTGAGAGAAGAGTGATGTTCAATTTGCTAAAGGATGTGAAAAAATATAGGAAGAAAGCCAAATTTTATAAGAAAAAGAAACATATTGAATCAATTGTTGCAAAGGCTTTGGAATTAAAAAGAAAACTATTAATTTTAATTTTGAATAGGATCCGTACATTAGATAAATTAGTGAATGTAATGAAGTCAAAAAGCAAAAGAAAAAGAGAAGTAAAAAAAAACTTTTGTAAAGTGTTCTTAGGAGAATGGAAGCATAGTTCAAGTACTGAACCATTTTTTAATGAAGAGAGTTATCTTCAAAGTAATAGTTTGCTGCATGCAGTTGACACCAGTGGGCGAGCTTATGAAGTTAAGGATGGTTGTGTAATGGTAAAAGGAGAAAATGGTTCCAAGAAATGAGGAAGAAGTGTTAGCTGATGAGGTTATGGGGAGACGGCCGAAAGCCCCAGTGTACACTTGGAATTGTAGTAGTATTTGTACTGTACGACAGGAAACTATTGATAAATTTTGTGACTTTCTGAGAGAATATAGTAAAAAAAGTGTTAAACAGAAGATTAAGGTGCTTCAAAGACTAGATCCATGCAGAGTGAGAGAGAATACTGGTTTGCAAGGACATTCTCTGGCTTGTCTTTCTAGGAAAGTTTGTCAAAGTGTTTTTCACCATTTTAGGATGCTGGCTGTTCATCATACTGAAATGAGAAAGTTTGTGAGAAGATTGTATTTTGCTAAAAGTCCAGCACTAAAGTTACATGAGTTGAATAATGCCAAAAGGCTCTGCCTATTGGTAAAGAGGGTTTCTCATGGGTTAGGGGGTTAGGCACATTCTTTTTTATTGTTATTTTTTGGGCACTGGGTTCTAAGGGGGGGAAGTCCATTGGGGCACTGGGGTGGGGAGCATATGGGAAAAAATTTAAAAAATCCTCATCTCACCGATATTGGATAAAAGTATTGTCTCAGTCGAGAATCTTTTAATGTCTCTTAGTGGTCGGGTGAGATGGTGGGGGGCATAGGGGTAGGGGGGGGGAGGCACTGTGTTTTTATCTTGGAACGTAAATGGTATGCGCTGCCCCAGGAGACAGAGATTGATTTTTAAGTATCTGGAATTATCCCGAGCCCAGGTCTTCCTATTACAGGAGACTCATCTGTCCCTCGAGGAAAGTAACTCTATATTTTCAAAGATTAGTTGGATTAAATGCTTTTGCGCTTCCCATCAGTCGTCTCATATAAGAGGAGTTGCAATTCTAATAAAACAAGGTACATTATGTACAATGGGGAGAATTCAATCCGACGCCTCGGGCAGGTGGATTGTTGCTAAAATATTTCTTAATAATGTAGAGACAATCTGTGTCTCTTTTTATGGTCCAAATGTGGATGATCCCTCGTATTTACTTAAACTTCAATCAATCCTGATGTTGGAGGAACCTCCTTTAATTCTAGGAGGGGACTTTAATGTGTTGTTAAACCCCAAAATAGATAGATCTAATTTAAGCCATTATGTAGGAGCCCCTAAGGTTCGTAGGGCACTTCTGAATTTAATCCATGATCTTCAACTAGTTGATTCATGGAGGGTTAGGGAGGGTCAACGTAGAGGGTACACGTTTCAGAATAAGAAACTAGGTCATTCCTCGAGGATAGACTATCTATTTGTAGATAGTCTGTCGCAAAGGGGTATTGAGCAGATTACTATCCTACCTAGCCACATATCAGATCATGCCCCTCTAGTTTTAAAACTCTCTAGCGGTAAAGACCGAAGGCAGACAAGGTGGACATTAAAGAGGGTAATGCTCAACAACCCTGATGTAATACTAGCTATTAAGACCCTTTCCGTCGATTTTTTCCCCAGAAACCTTGGTAGTGCCTCGTTTGATGTGGTGTGGGATGCGTATAAGGCCACTCTAAGAGGGTCCCTCCATGGATTAATTTCAGGAATTAATAGAGAGGAGACCAAAGTCTTAAAAGATCTAGAAGGGAGAATCGGCCAGCTTGAGTCTGCCTGGTTGTCCCTCTCCTGTGATCCTGAGCAAGCCCAACTGATTTCATCAGACCTTGATAATGCGAGACAGGATTATAGGGTGATGTTGGATAATAAATGCAGGGCACAGTGGGAAGCATCTCGTATGGAGAATTTTGAATATGGGGAGAAAGCCGGGGCTCTGTTGGCCTGGAAGGCTAGACTTGATAGATCTAAAAATTATATTAAAGAACTGGTGGTAAATAATGAAGGAGAGATCTCAAATAGAGTCGAGGACATGCAAACATGTCTGCTATCTCTTTTTTCTGATTTATATAGGGAGGGGTCTGTTCCAACCCTTGAAGCAATAAGAGCTTGGCTAGGGGATAAACAGCTCCCAGCGTTATCGTCGGAGGATAAATTATGGTCAGATGCTCCTATCTCCGAAGAAGAAATTCAGGAACAGATTAGAAGATTAAAGAATAAAAAAGCGGCTGGTTCCGATGCAATACCAAGTGAGATCTATAAACTCTTAGCGGAGGAACTAGTCCCGGTCTTAAAGGTAATCTTTAACTCTATTTTTTCAATAGGAGGCAGGGTCCCTGCATCATGGAAGGAAGCCATTCTGGTTCTGATTTTGAAGCCAGGCAAAGACCCCACTAAGGCAGATTCATATCGACCAATCTCCCTGCTGAATGCCGATTATAAGATCTTTGTCGGCATTCTTGCGGGGAGACTGGCAAAACTGGTTCCGAAGTTGATCCATCAGGACCAGAAGGGTTTTATGGCCGGAAGACACTTAGATGATCTGACTCATATACTGCTAGGTAATATAGATCTTGCGGTACAAAGACAAGTTTCCATGGCCTTGGTCGCGCTAGACGCGGCCAAGGCCTTTGATAAAGTCTGTTGGATCTATTTGTGGGTTGTTCTTGAGGCAATGGGATTTGGCCCGATTTTTATTGAGACCCTTCAGAGATGCTATCAGGGGGCCTCGGCCCGGATACTCCTGAATGGGGTGCTTACCTCTGTTTTTTACATCCAACGAGGGACCAGGCAGGGCTGTCCACTGTCCCCATTGTTGTTTAATATTTATATTGAACCGTTGGCGCAAGCGATCAGGTTAAATAATCTAATAGTTCCTTTTCAATCTGGTCCCTATAGCTCGAAATTAGCCCTCTATGCGGACAACCTAGTAGTATATACTGGTAATCCGGAAATCTCGATTCCGGTTATAGAGAATCTAGTGGCCTCATTTGGTGCTGTCTCCGGGTATGAAGTAAATAGCTCCAAAACGGAGGTCATGTGCTGGAACATAGACAATTGGAGTGGGAAGGTTTCTTCTGAGTTTAGATACTTGGGAATTACAGTGGTTGCAGATTTGGATAGAATCCCGCAAATCAATTTAGATAGAGTTTCCAAGGAAATAGTCCGTCTCTTAAACAAATGGGGAAATCTTCCTTTGACGATTTTTGGCAAGGTCAACCTTGTAAAGATGATCATTCTCCCTAAACTCTCTTTTTTATTCTCCACCATTCCGTTGTCATTTTCATTGAAGGGTATTAATAAAATACAGGGTAGGATCGGGAGTTTTATATGGGGCGATAAGGGAGTAAGGCTCTCATGGAAAAAGCTCAGGCGTAGACTCCTTAAAGGAGGATTGGCTCTCCCAGATTTAAGCCTTTATGCAGCAGCCTTTCATTTCAGGAGCATACGAATGTTGTTGGGGAAGCTGGATGAGTCTAGCTGGGGCAAACTTTTAGCTGACATGGTGAGAACTGAGGGAGGGGATGTAGGAGAGGCTTTCCTTAACAAATTTGGTTCTCCTAGATTTTTCAAGCGGGTTAGACTAAAGATATTGAGGGCTGCTCTAGAGGTATGGTATAAGGTGAGATCAAGTTGGGGGATTGGTTATTTCTCAGACCTGGCTCCTATTTGGGATTCCCCTGGTACTCCTCTCTGGCTTAAGGATGCCCTAGCCATCCCAATAAAGTGTGCTGGTATCTCTGTCTGGTCAGATCTGCTGGATGGTGAAGGTGTTTTACCCTGGGAATACCTAAGAATCAAGATAGGTCCGGGTTTGTCTAGATTCAAATATCTCCAGATAACTTCTTGGTTTGGGGTGGAAAAGGAGAAGGACGAGATTAAAGGAAATGGGGAAATTGAGAGATTGTGTCAGCAAGGGCCCCTAAAGAAGGAGATTTCGGTCTGGTACAATTTACTTCTAGCGGCAGATGACATCAAAATACCCAAGGCGATTGAGGTATGGTCTTCCTCCAACTTGGCCCCCCAAGTCGATGCCCTCTTTGAGCCTTCCTTAAAAACTCTTTATAAATTTATAAAGCCAGCCTGCTTAAAGAAAAATCACTTTTTCGTTATAAATCGACTCTACTACACGCCCTATAAGATCGCTAAGTTTGCCCCCCTCCCTCCTCCGAAATGTCCAAGGTGTCATACCCCGTTAGCCAACGATGAGCATATTTTTTTCCAATGTCACAATCTGGAGGCTTTTTGGAATGAAGTGGGGTTATCCCTCCGGGACATTTTTAAATTCAAGGTGGAAGTAAATCTCTCTTTGGTGTTTTTTGGAGCCGATGGGCATTTCACTAGCTCTGCCACCGAGCAGGATAAAGGGTTATTAATGTACATGATATTATTGGCACGGAGAGAGATCTGCAAGAGATGGAAGGATCCACTCCCCCCGAAAAGAGAAGATTGGCTGAATGCGGCATTCAGTATGGCTAGGCTGGAGTATGAGCGCTCTGTGGACAAGGTCTTAAATATCTGGTACCCGTTAATGAGTTGGGGTCGCTCGTTGAGCCTGTTACCATCAGTCCTATGATTACACCATATCCCCGAGAAACATCAGAAGGGATGGGTCTGGTGACCCCAAGCAAGCGCGGTAAGCCACTGGGCCTCCCCCCGCTCCATCCTTATTTATTGGCTATTAAACCCGCTGCCGCTTGATCAGGTGAGATTTAAAATTTTATAAAAAAAAAAAAAAAATGAGTTGAATAATGCTCTGTTCCGTGGATCTGTAACAGATGTGAAGAAGGTTTGTGAGGATATTGAGTTTTGTTACTTTGGTCCAGAGCAAGAAAGTGCAGGAAATGACACAGTTATTGAAGAAAATGTGGAAGAGAATGTAGAACTCACTGTTAGTAAAACATTTGAAGATCAAATGACAAAATTTACTATCATCTCTAATGAAAGACCAAATATTACTTGTATTTGTTGCCGGAGAAGCCATTACAAAAATCAAACAAGGAATGTTGATCTCTATTAAAAAAAGTGAAAAAGAAAATAATTCTAAGTGGATGGATTTTGCTACATATTTGTTTCTGGAAAATTGTTTTGATTTGGGTGAAGATCACCGTATTTGTAAATACTGTTATAACAAGTTAGAAGAAAATAAAATGCCTGCTAGAGCTGTACATAATAATTTAGAATTGGTTGATATTCCTGCAGAACTTGTTATTTAAATACGTATGAGTCTATACTCATTCAAAGTGTCCATCCGTTTCAGACTATAGTTTGTATGGAGCCCAAAACAGGCAAATTACCTCCTACAGATTTACAAAGAGGTTTAAAAGGAAGAGTTGTCTATTTGCCATTAGATTTGAAAAAAAATATTAAAACAATTGATGCAGATAGTTTGGAAACTGAACCATTAGTTATTCTGGTTAATGGTGTACCTACAAAGAATAAGAAAATTTGGCAGGAGCTGGTGGATGTACGAAAAGTACAAAGAGCAAATTTATATTTGAAAAGAAATAATAAATGGTATGAATCAATTTATATGGAAGAAGATGAAGATTTACTAGCAGACACAGGAATACCAACCGGGCAAATTGAAAAAGTGGATAATCAAAAGAAGAAGAAATTTATGAACATTTCAGCGTACATCCTCTTCAGTCTAAAGAAGTTATGGGAAACACTATTGATCTCTTTCAGATGAAAAAAGCAAAAGGAACTCCCGTGAGTGTATGGGAGGAGAGCTTGGAAGCTCGTTGTTTTCCCCAGCTGTTTCCTACAGGAAAAGGTGGACGATATGATGAACGTCCAGTACAGATTCCTGCTTCTGAGTATCGGACTACAAGATTATATGCAGAAGATCCAAGATTTCGTCAAAGTATTCCTTATTTGTTCCATCTTTTATTTGAAAGTGACTTATCAGTACTATCTTCTGCAGTAAATCACATTTTGAAAACTGGAGTACATCTACATAATGTGTCTGCAAAGGATTTTATGAACAAAGTGCAACAGCGAGATGATCATTTGGAATCTCAATTGATTAATCTAATGGCTTGTCAGCGTGGGACTAATGAATATTGGTCCCGACGCCATGGAGAATTGAAATGTATGTTACGGAATTTAGGAACCCCTACATGGTTCCTTGCCCTAAGCTGTGCAGAGTACGCTTGGGATGATTTACTGGATTTTCTTCGAGAGGCAAATTCAAATATTGAAAACATCCAATACAAGACAGCAGGAGAATTGTGCTCATTGGATCCGGTTAATGTCTGCAGATATTTCAATCATAGATTTGAGGCTATGATGTCCTTCATCTGCAATAAAAAAAATCCACCTCTTGGAGAAGTTGTGGATTTCTTTTGGAGAAAAGAGTACCAAGCAAGAGGTGCTCCTCATATTCATATGCTGTTGTGGATCAAGGATGCCCCAAAATTTGGAACAGATTCTGATGATGCAGTTTTATCTTTCATTGAAGGATATGCAACATGTGCTATACCTAAAAGCACAGAAGAAAAAAACTTAAAAGAGCAAGTTTTACGTTTCCAAAGTCATCGGTGTGGAAAATACTGTCGACGAAAGTACAAGAGTAAAGATAAATTCTACACAAAATGTCGATTTGGATTTCCACGACCTGTTCTTTCAAAAGGAAGAGTAAACAGTTTTATGTCAGCTGTGCGACATACTATTACAAGAAAATCAACTAAGAATACCTACAACCTAAGAAGAAAAGAAGAGTCAAAATATATAAATGACTACAACTCAGTCATTTTATCCGTGTGGAATGCTAACATGGATATTCAGTATGTAGCTGACAATTCTATTGCTGTTGCTCGGTATGTCACATCTTACATCACTAAATCTGAGAAAACGGAATTGAAAGAAATGTGGGAAGAGATTTCTCACGAGAAGACTGTCAGTAAAAAGCTATACAGTTTCAGTTTAAAGATGTTATCGCATCGAGAAATTGGCTCTTATGAATGCTCAGATAGGTTATCATCTGCAAGTCTGTACTCCAAATCCAGAAGAATAATTTGGGTAAGTTTAGGCCTTGCAGGAATGCGAAATCGGGTACTGAAATCTATTCGAGAAATTGAATATTTAGCAGAGTACGAACCTGAAAGAACAGACATTTTAAGAACAAACATGTTGGACACATATTACCCAAAGAGAAGTCATCATCTTGAGAACATGTGTCTCTATGAAGTGCTGCAGAACTACATTTATAAACGGAATACCACAGAAGACATCAACAATGGAAAAATAAAGTCATTGGTGAAGAAGGATGTTTGGTAAAACAAACAAAAGGAAGTTTGATTAATCACAGAAAGCTGAGTTGCGACACTACTGACAAGAAGGAATTTGACCACTTAGCACTTTTACAGTTGTTTAAACCATGGCGCTCAGAGGATGAATTACTTGGACATTTTCAAAGCTATGAAGATTCCTTTAATGCATGCAAAGATACCATTGAATGCAGTACTTTCACAGCTTATTTACAAATGTTAAATGAAGAAATTGAACAAGAAGCAACAATTGCAGCTGAAGTAGCTAGAGACAGTTCTCAAGACAGTCAAAGCTCTGGGACGCTCAGTCAAGATCCCCTAGGACAACCAATCATAGAAAATGAAGCTGCAATAGCCATGACTGAAGTGGAAACAGCTATGAATCAAGCTCAGGAAGATTTAATAAACTTACCAAATTTGGAACAGCAACTGATTGATGAACAACAACAAATTTATGAGGAAGTCACAAAACAAATTGATCATGGATTACTACATGAAAAAAAAATGTGCTCATGCACATCATTTGAACCAATCAGAATGTATGTGAGTGGACAAGCTGGAACCGGAAAAAGTTTCTTGATTAAAGTAATTAGAAGCTACCTACAGAAAAAAACTGATTCAACTTTGTCTTGTGTTGTTACTGCTCCAACTGGGTTAGCAGCATATAACATAAAAGGAATTACCCTACATCGTTTGCTAATGTTACCAGTAGAGCATGAGAACAAAATACAATACCACAAGCTAACAGGAGAAGCATGTTTTGAAGTTTCAAGAGTATTGAAAAAAATGAAAGTTCTCATTATTGATGAGGTAAGCATGGTATCAAACTTAATGCTTGCCTTTGTGCATTTAAGAATGCAGCAAATTCTAAAGACAAACTATGACGTGCTATTTGGAGGAAAACATGTTATAGTTTTTGGGGATCTACTGCAGCTCACTCCAGTTAAAGGACAACCAGTATTTCATACTCTTACACATGAAGACACGAAAAAGTCGTTAGGAAGTATAGGTAATGTGAATATTTGGACATACTTTGAGTACAAAGAACTCATTACCAATATGCGGCAAGCAAATGATGATGATTATGCAAGTATTCTCAAAGATATCAGAATTGGACTACTCACAGAACATGGCAGAAAAGCTTTACAGAGTCGATTGCTATGTAATTTGTTTCCAACAGAACAAATAGTTGCAGAGAAAATATACAAGGAAATTGCTGGAAAAAATACTGTAATCTGCTTAATGCCAACACTACATGAATGCTCTATATTCAATCAAGAACTTTTGAAATTGGAAAATGAAGAGATTGTAAAACTGGAAGCTGTGGATAAAATACAACATGAAGGAATAACTATTATATTGACAAGCAAATTGACAACTAAATTGGATTCTCTAGAGAAAAACATCTCGAAAACAGCTGGTTTAGAAAAGAATCTTTATGTATGTATGAACTGTCGAGTAATTTTAAGACGTAATTTGGATGTAGAAAAAGGTTTAGTGAATGGAGCTATGGGTAAAGTTGTGGGTTTTGTTAATTACCAGAAAAAAGTTGGAATTGAATTTTTAAAAATAAAATTTGATCAGATTGAAGAGGTTAAAGACATTAGTCGTTGTTCAGTCCGTTTTTTGCTTGTGAAAGACTTATATGTACGTAGGAAGCAGTTTCCATTTTCTCTAGCAAATGCTGTAACTATTCACAAGTGTCAAGGATTAACTGTAGATAGTGCTTTTGTAAACATTGGATCTACTGTGTTTAAAGAATATATGTCATATGTTGCTTTGTCACGCGTGAAAAAAATATCTGGTTTATTCATGATAGACTTTGATGAGTCAAAAGTTAGTGCTGATGCAAACTGTGTAAAGGAATATAATAGATTAAGAAGAAGCTATGCTCCTCATTTAGGTCAGTATCCTGTGTTTGAAAAACGTGTTGTTTGTCGGAAAAGGAGAATTGAGAATATCTGTAATGAGGATGTACAGAAGAGAAAACAAAAGGAGAGTGATGTGATTCCAAGCAAAAAGAAAAAGGACAATGTTGAAGTGGTTGTTGGTTGTCATTTTGAAAATAGCTCTGGTGTCAACTGCTACGCTAATGTAGTGCTGAATGTTGTATTTTATCTTGAAAGTTTGCAATAGCAGATAATACTAAATCATGAAAAAAGATTCTGTTCTCTGCTGAGTTTTCTTTATGGGAAGCTGAGTAATGATAAAACTAAAATAGAAAGTGCTTCTGATGTTAGAAATCTTTTAGATGTATGTTCAGGATGTGCACAGTTTACTCAAAATGTCCAGCAAGATGCACAGGAATTCTTAATGTATATGCTTATGGTACTGGAAGATGAAGGGGTAGAAATAGAAAATATGTTTGGTATCTCATATAAATGGGAACATAGTTGTGAAAACTGTTTGAACACATGCAGCTCTAATGTTGATTCTGAAAGGTTCATATATTTAACATTACCAGAGAGTAAATTAGTGATTTTTAATAAATTAGTTAAAGATGCAAATCACAACATGGAATGTTCTCAATGTAAATCAGACATGTTATCAACGTTATTTTTAAATAAATATGGAAAGTATGTAATTTTAATGATGCAACGTTGTAGAGCTGATGGATCAAAATTGGACACTTTAATAAAGAAGTTTACAGGACATCAATTATCAATATCAGGAAAAACTTTTGTTGCAGTTGCAATAATTTTCCATGATGGACCTTCTATAACTTCTGGTCATTACACAGTTTATCTAAAATATGAAAGAGGCTGGACACTGTGTAATGATTCTAAATTGATTTTCAAGCAACGTTTGCCTGCAGAATTACCAAATTCCTACTTAATTTTTCTAACACCAAAATTTTAGATACAAATTGCAGTATCTGAAGAAACCATTATTTCGATTTTATAGGATTACCATTGGATATTTCACCAAAAAAGAATTTTAAAATTACCATTTGGCCTCATGGAAAGGTAAACATTTCTATTGTGGACTTCTTTGACAGATATTATTTTGGTGTATGAGCTTAAGCAACAAGATTTACAGACGTTATTTATTGCAAATAGTTATTGTTCTTAGATGATATTTTTAATATATATGTTACATTTCTATCAAGGTATGTTTTACTGAGATGAGATTCAGGGCTTTTTTTAAACTATCTTTCTGATTGTTCATTTTTTTGCCCGCTGTTAAGTGATGAATGCAATTGATTTCACAATTTGCAGTGAAATTCAATATATTCTGAAAACAGCAAAAAAAGGGCAAAAAATTACTTTGGTAAATATGAAAATATGTGTACTGTATTCTAAAATGTATTGTTAAATATTAATACTTTTTTTCTTTTGTTTCAGATCGAGAAAGAAAATGTAGGAAATGTAATCCTTTTTTCTAGCAATTAAAAAAAAAAACATTTATTTATAATTAAGTCATTTTGTTGGTCAGGTAAGTTTGAAATATCTGTATTTCTCACCCCTTCACTTTCATGCTCCCTTTTCTTCACTCCTCCTCACTGTGCTTTTCTCATTCCCCTTCTCTCTCTCTTCTTCCTTTACTGCTCTTTCGTAACTCCCTTACTCCTTCTATACTACTCCCCTAGGTTTACTGCCTCCATCACTACTTTTTCAACCATGTATCTCTCCCTGTCTCCATGTGTCTCAGTCATTCTAACTGCCTTACTCCTTCTCAGTTCCTTGCTCTCTGTCTCTGTTTCTGTCTCTCTCCTTTTGTCTGTCTTACCCTTAATTTCCTTAACATCTCTGGAGCAGATTAACAAGGCCTCTGTGCCACCACTTCGTCACTTTTCATAACGTACTGGTGGCGCAGGGAGCTCCTTCATATTTACAAGGAGAGGAAAAGCCACCCTGCGTGACTTTTCCTCTCCACATAAATACAGCCACTTCACACACAGCACTGTGTGTTGAAGGGGCGTTCCATGGGTGTTGTTGTGGGTGTTCCCACGCAACACACAAAGAACTAGACACATCTCCTGGTTTACGAGAAATCGTAACTCTGGAGATGTGTGTGAATGCTACGCCACCCTAGAGGTGGTGTTGCGAGGCACAACGAGGAGAAATGTTTTTATTTCTCCTTGTTTTTTCCTCTTTTAGTGTGTCCTCCATTCTACAGCACGCATTGAAAGAGGAAAAAGCCTCTTGTGATTATTTTTGTGCAGGAAGGTGTCCCTTCCTGCACAAGAACAATCTCCCCACCATGCAGGCATCCTTGTACCATGGTGCAAGGGAGCCTGCGCCGGCGCATGGCTGCAGTTTGTACGCCTACGCAGGGGAAGCATAGAGATGCGACAAAAAAAATCGTTAAAAAAGAAATGTGTGTTTCCATTTTTAAAAAAAAGTGGAGAATGTGAAAAGGGAGCAAGGTACAGAGTTCCTGACCCCCTACCTTTTGACAGGAGGTCCCTGAAGGACCATGAAGGGTGAAAACAACGTTATTTTATTTAAAAAATCGAGGGGTGCGCGTACCGTGCGCGCACGGTACGCGCACGTCGGGGACAAAAAAAAAAATGATAAAAAATAAATAAAAAGTGTTTAGATGTTAGGTGGCTCTAAAAAGAGCCGTTGTGTTAATTGAGGGACAGAGGAAGGAAAGAATGGCAAAGATTATAGGGTGTCACACGTGTGCTGCTGTATCTT
This sequence comes from Triturus cristatus, assembly GCF_964204655.1. Classification (NCBI taxonomy): domain Eukaryota; kingdom Metazoa; phylum Chordata; class Amphibia; order Caudata; family Salamandridae; genus Triturus; species Triturus cristatus. The sequence goes on from NC_140593.1 coordinate 821,940,684, forward strand.
GATCTCTATTAGAGGAATGCTGGTCTCCGACAAAGCAAGAAGAGCATTACACGTATTTCACCTTATATGCACCCTCTCAAACAGAGGGTGTATATCCAGAGGAGCTGAAGAAGGTGAAGCTGCCGCCGCAGATGAAGAGCTCGGCTGAGCTGCCGATGATGTACTCGGCTGAGCTGCTGCAGATGTGCTCGGCTGAGCTGCTGGAGGGTTTTCTCTGGTAGCTCGAGCATAAGCCACAGGATGTACATCCCTAACGTGCCTGATCATAGTGAAGATACTAAAAGAGTACTTTTTTTTAGGATCTCCTCTTGATAAGACACGACCACAAAGAGTGCACGTGACTTTGGGAGCATTCACTTTCTTCTGCACCCGTGGAAATGTAAAATATTGCCAGATAAAAGAATCTTTCTGTTTCCTCTGTCTCTGTCTCACAAGAGTCTCCTGCTCACTCCCAGAAGATGACTGCTGCTCTGCCATTGTATCACAAAAACAGTTCAGTTCCTTCTCCCAGAGAATCAGAAGAAATAATGAGGGGAGTGGGTGAGGTGTTGGAAGTTTCTGGAACTGAAACTACTATAAACCAATGAAAAGTGTTGTTTCTTGATCACATGACTTACCGTGCGCGCACCATACGCTTACGGTGCGCGCACGGTACAAGCACGCATGCGCATACGTAAGACGCACGCGCGCATGTGCATTCGGAGCACACGCATAAGGAGAACGCGCGCATGTGCGTACGGAGAACGCGCGCATGTGCGTATGGAGCACGTGCGTATGCATCACGAACGAAGTACACATGCGCACGTAAATCACGTACACATGCGCACACGGAGTACGTACGCATGCAAGCCACGTGCGCACACTGTACGCGTACCGTACCGTACGCGTACGGTACACGAACGGTGCGCACACGGTAAAAACCCTTTAAAAAGAAAACAAATGTTTAGAGATTTATAGAAGATATTAACTATGCTGTTCAACTATATCTAAAATTTTAAAAAAAGCTGAGCCATTCCATATTGCAGGATACAGTACATCTATAATTATATACATAGGTAGCATATTGTAAAAATAAATATAATAAAACAATGATAAATTAGCATTTAATAAACCTTGCAAATTCACTAAAAAAACCATAGGTTTCACACACGTTATAGTTAGGAATTAGCATTTAAAAAAACCTTGCAAATTCACTGAAAAAAACCATAGGTTTCACGCACGTTATAGTTAGGAATTAGCATTTAAAAAACCTTGCAAATTCACTGAAAAAACCATAGGTTTCACACATGTTATAGTTAGCTGGACATTTCACTCGTACAAAACCATTGAAATTCCCCCGTTATAGATAGTTCAGCTAACTATAACTTGCGCGCCCGCAATCCACTGCTGATGACGTCACATATTACATCACTCATGACATCAGGGACTTTTGCTGAGCTGAGGACTTCACGGCCACAGGAGCTGTGACTTCCTCAGCCCAGCAAAGTTCAGCTCAGGCAGCCAGGAACCTGTGCATTAGCGAATGTCTGGCTCCTGGCTGTCTGACCTGAAAATGAACAGTGTGTCGGGCTGGTCTTTGTTCAACCTGGCAGACACTATTCAAGCGGGGCAAAAGGTGGAGGGGCGTGGCTCCTCAGCACCAATAGACCCGCCGCACCTGCATGTCGCCGCAGTCCAATCAGTGAGGCAGCTAGGGTGGGGTGAGCAAGTTATGTCTGTCCACTACCACCACCCTGCCCCCAGAGAACAAGTTGGCCTTGGACCACCTGAACACTCTACAGTGCAGATTCACACTTCGGACGACGTGTGTGCCAAGATTCCAAAAACCTGATGCGTGCAACACTTTCCCCGGTGCTGACTCGGATTTTGCTGCACATATGACCAGACCCCATATACCTTTGTGCTGCAACTGGCAGGATGCAGGGTCACTTAAATATTATGAGAGGGTAACTGTTCCTAAGAAAAAATGGTTGTGTGTGCTCTCACGATGTGGTGTGGGGAATTTCTCCTTTTGTATATAGTGCCCTCACACACCCTTTCGGGTGTCTTGCTTCATCATGGGGCGTTGCTCCTCGTGGGGGTGGCGCTGCAGTCCCCCACGGGCCCCGCAAGAGGGCTCTTTGGCGGAGATCTTTTGGTTGGAGACGCCGCAGTTGTGCATGGGTGTGTGTGGGCCTATAGGAAGAAAAGTGGGTGGTGCGATTAAAAATTGCTGGGTAGAGTTTACGAACTTTATTCACGGCTCTACCTGGCAAAAGGTTAAAATTAATAATCCTGGAGCTACTCTTAGAAAAAGAAATAAAAGAGGGCAGATTCTGGAAAGTAACTGCGCTGCTCTCAGGAATGTGAGTGGGGAACCTACTGGTGGGTGGTCAACATGTTTCGCGCTTACGGGTGGGTCCTTAAGGGATCCCAAATGCGCTTCGTCAGGACCTAAAACAATTAAAAAGTGAGTGAAAGTGTTCGTGGATAATCAAAAGAACAGGTTTCTGTAAAGTGTGGTTCTGTAAACCTGTTGTACCTCAGTAGTAAGGTTGAACAGCGTCCTTGCGCTGATAGGTTTTCCCTTCTTTTCTGGAAACCTTAACCCAACCTGGTATGGTAGAGGAAAAATGGAGAGACACACACATGGACAGGGGAGAGGGAGAAAAATATGCAAAAAAAGATAACATCAAGGTAAACATTTGTACATTGTATATCAAGAACGCCATATAGGCAGCACAAGATAGTTTAAATGCAAGCCATGCTTCTAAAAATAACATAACATGCGCGTGTGACGAACTCGTTTGTTAGGAGTATCACAACAATGTGCCTCGAATCCGTTAATGTGCAGTGAGAGTGTCGTCGTATTCGAGTGCCTCACTTGTCCAGCTGTTCGTGTGAGGTAAACAACACCAGTTGCACCGTGGGAACTGCTGCTGTCATTATCGTGGCTATAACAAGAGACGAGCAGTATCTCTACAGTGGTGTATTTGTTTTAGTGAAGAAAACACAAATACTCGTATTCGTGAAAAGGTAATAAATAAAAGGAAAAAACTAGATTTCTAGTTGAAGCCTACCCTCAAGTTGTAGGGATTAGGGCTCAATCAGCAGTGTGGAGTCGGCATAAGGAGAGACTGACAGAGGGGGAAACAGAGCGAAATGTCATGGTCATCGGTATCTATATCGGACTTTAAAATAGAGCGTCTAGGCTCACCTCTTTGGTCTGGAAATACTCACACGTGCTCCTTTGCCCGGGACGTAGTAACCTACCCCTCCTCCGTCTATCGCTGGAATGGATAGCGGTAGTGCAAAGACGTTCTGCTTAAATGCGATCTCTTGTGCTGCACCGTTCTGATTGGGGGTGGTCCCTGGGTGCAGACAGATGACGTCACGACGTTGCGTGATTAGGTATTAAGGTAACTATGTCAACAACTAGGACGCTATTCGAAGACGTAGTAGCGTCTAGGGAGTGACTGTCAATCTATTCGTTATGTGGTTGGTTGTCATGGTGATTCTGGCGAAACGCTTCTTGATAAAGGAGGAGCGTCGTGTAAGTTATGGTCTATGTCATGGCATGTACCTCCAACTCATCATCTTCTGCCTACACAATTCCAGCAATTCCCGAACCCACCTTTTCACAACAGAGGGAGGGGCAAAGGAAGAGGCAGAAGAAGAGGAAACTACAAGAAAGTACAGTGGCAAGATCAGGAACCGATGACACTACGGAGCCAAGCGAGAGGCCAGAGACCCTAGTGGTGAACCTCTCTTCCAGACCACTTACAGAGAAAGAAACTATGCTACTTGAAAAGGGTTTGGGATTTGTTCCCACACCCAAAGAAGACTCTTTCAGGTTACACCAAGAACTTCATCAGTTCTTCCGCAAAGTTAGACTCAAAGCTTTCTTTCAAGGGAAACCAGATAATCCTCCCACGGAGACGGGTTTGAAAAAACCTTCAAAATTCACCCCTACCACGGCCATGACACCTCACGAGGTCCTTACCTACGAACAAGCGGTCCTAAAAGACATAGGAGCACTTAACAGGAAGCAACCATATGACAATTTGTCAAAAGAGGAAAGAACCATCCTTCGTACCATCACAGATGATCGGAAAATAATACTCAAACCAGCAGACAAGGGGGGTGCCATTGTCATCCAGGATCAAGATACTTATGACAGAGAATGCACCCGCCAGCTGAACAATACCACCTACTATGAGGTGATCACAGAAGATCCCACTCAACGTCTATCGACAAGGATCAAGAGCATGGTCAACGAGGCATCCGCTGAAGGCTGGATTTCGCAACAGGAAGCAAATTTCCTCACGACAGAAGAACCTCGGACTCCATACTTTTATACTCTCCCCAAGATCCACAAAGGGGTCACCCCCCCTCCCGGCCGTCCGATTGTCTCTGGTATCAACTCTGTGTTAGAACCACTGAGTAAGTACTGTGACTTTTACCTGCGCCCCTTGGTGAGCCAGACACCTACCTACCTGAGAGATACTACAGAAGTCCTGAATCTCATTGATCACTTCCCTGACGCAGACCGAATAGACTTCCTTGTGACTATGGACGTTGAAGCCCTTTATACGAATATCCCGCAGGACGCCACATTGGAAGTACTGGAAGACACTCTCCGGACAATCGAACCATGGCCCTATATAACACCTATCTCCTTCATTTGCGACTGTGCTTCCCTGGCTCTCAAAGAGAACTTCTTCGCCTTTAAAACACAACTATTCCATCAGATACAAGGCACGAGCATGGGAAGCACTTTCGCGCCGAGTCTGGCTTGTCTTTACATGGCCCACTTTGAAGAGAGACACATTTTGGGAGATAACAACCCATTTAAGGAGCACATTCTTCTATGGCGTCGTTACATAGACGATGTTATCTTGTTCTGGCGAGGGAATGAAGACCAATGCATTGAATTCTGCGACTGGGTGAATACTTTGAACCCATACTTGAAGTTCACCAGCACCAGGTCACGTCAAACCATCCCATTTTTGGACCTTCTCATCTCCCTGGAGAATGGGTGTCTTCACACTACCAATTATAGAAAACCAACGGATAGGAACAATCTCCTTATCTATGACAGTCACCACCCCAGGGCGCTCAGGAACAACCTTCCGGTTGGCCAATTTTTACGCCTCCGGAGGAATTGTGACACCACCAAGGAATTTGAAATACAGTCAGATCTCCTCAGAGGTAATCTGGTAAAACGACACTACCCAAAGAACATTATTCGTCAGGCACACAAGAGAGCCAGAAACAGCACTAGGGCAGCTCTGCTTGAGACAAAAGAAAAACCTGTATTAGACACAATGACCTGTGTCACCACATTCACCCCTAGCTCGAACAGTGTTCAAAGAGCAATCAGAAGACATTGGCCAATACTAAACTCTGGTTCATTCGAACCAGGCCCACCACCCCTTTTCGCATTCAAGCGCACAATGAATCTGAAAGATCATCTAGTACATACAAGGCCGAAACCACTAACCACACACCAATCTACACTCTGGTCTTTACCACCTGTAGTAGGCCATTACCCCTGCGGCTCTTGTTCGAGCTGTGCGGAAACTACGGTTTCAAAGGAAATCGATTTGGGCCTCAGTACACCGTGGCGTCAAATAAGACACACCAATTGTAACACAACTAATTGTGTCTACACCATAGTCTGCCCATGTAACAAAAGGTATGTAGGAATGACCACTAGAGCAGTCAAGATCCGCATGGGGGAACATAAAAGTACCATCAGACGAGGCAAGACCAACACCAAACTGTTGACACACTTTGCAGAGGAAGGACACACAGCGAATAGTCTAAGATGGACCATCATTGTCTCCAATCCTCACTGGACAAAACAGACTTTGTTCAAACAGGAACAACGATGGGTCCATAGACTGAGATGCGACACAATAGGTCTGAACGATGAAATTCCATGGGTTGAGTTGACATAACATCTACATACCAACTCAGACTATGTTCACTACAAAATCTGACTATTGTTATTGCACACCCCCAGTCAGGGATTTCACTGATAATTCCTTCTCTGTCATACACGTGATACATTCCTCGATGCGATCAACTAGCGGATAATGAAGGGCATTATAACACTCTCAAAACGTGTCATACACGTGATACACACGTGATACATTCTTGATACAGTCTTGATACATTCTTCGATGCGACCAACTAGCGGATAATGAAGGGCACTATAACACTCTCAGAACGGTCTGAAACCCCTTTTATTTTGAAAGAAACACGTAGTGTATTTACGCTATTTTTTAGAATGATGGGACACGACAACGGCTTCAATTTCCACAGAGTAACCATCTGTCACTAGCTCTGCACAGAAGCCCCCAATGTGTTCCCTTTATCATGAACCTTGTCTTTCAACACTGAAAACTTTATTGACTTTCAATGAAACATACGAGCGATTTTTTCATGAACGCATTTAGTTACCCCAATGTGAATAACACTACCGATCCCCACAAAAAACGGAGCTCAGATTCCGGCAGGAACCACACTCTATGATGACATAGACCATAACTTACACGACGCTCCTCCTTTATCAAGAAGCGTTTCGCCAGAATCACCATGACAACCAACCACATAACGAATAGATTGACAGTCACTCCCTAGACGCTACTACGTCTTCGAATAGCGTCCTAGTTGTTGACATAGTTACCTTAATACCTAATCACGCAACGTCGTGACGTCATCTGTCTGCACCCAGGGACCACCCCCAATCAGAACGGTGCAGCACAAGAGATCGCATTTAAGCAGAACGTCTTTGCACTACCGCTATCCATTCCAGCGATAGACGGAGGAGGGGTAGGTTACTACGTCCCGGGCAAAGGAGCACATGTGAGTATTTCCAGACCAAAGAGGTGAGCCTAGACGCTCTATTTTAAAGTCCGATATAGATACCGATGACCATGACATTTCGCTCTGTTTCCCCCTCTGTCAGTCTCTCCTTATGCCGACTCCACACTGCTGATGGAGCCCTAATCCCTACAACTTGAGGGTAGGCTTCAACTAGAAATCTAGTTTTTTCCTTTTATTTATTACCTTTTCACGAATACGAGTATTTGTGTTTTCTTCACTAAAACAAATACACCACTGTAGAGATACTGCTCGTCTCTTGTTATAGCCACGATAATGACAGCAGCAGTTCCCACGGTGCAACTGGTGTTGTTTACCTCACACGAACAGCTGGACAAGTGAGGCACTCGAATACGACGACACTCTCACTGCACATTAACGGATTCGAGGCACATTGTTGTGATACTCCTAACAAACGAGTTCGTCACACGCGCATGTTATGTTATTTTTAGAAGCATGGCTTGCATTTAAACTATCTTGTGCTGCCTATATGGCGTTCTTGATATACAATGTACAAATGTTTACCTTGATGTTATCTTTTTTTTGCATATTTTTCTCCCTCTCCCCTGTCCATGTGTGTGTCTCTCCATTTTTCCTCTACCATACCAGGTTGGGTTAAGGTTTCCAGAAAAGAAGGGAAAACCTATCAGCGCAAGGACGCTGTTCAACCTTACTACTGAGGTACAACAGGTTTACAGAACCACACTTTACAGAAACCTGTTCTTTTGATTATCCACGAACACTTTCACTCACTTTTTAATTGTTTTAGGTCCTGACGAAGCGCATTTGGGATCCCTTAAGGACCCACCCGTAAGCGCGAAACATGTTGACCACCCACCAGTAGGTTCCCCACTCACATTCCTGAGAGCAGCGCAGTTACTTTCCAGAATCTGCCCTCTTTTATTTCTTTTTCTAAGAGTAGCTCCAGGATTATTAATTTTAACCTTTTGCCAGGTAGAGCCGTGAATAAAGTTCGTAAACTCTACCCAGCAATTTTTAATCGCACCACCCACTTTTCTTCCTATAGGCCCACACACACCCATGCACAACTGCGGCGTCTCCAACCAAAAGATCTCCGCCAAAGAGCCCTCTTGCGGGGCCCGTGGGGGACTGCAGCGCCACCCCCACGAGGAGCAACGCCCCATGATGAAGCAAGACACCCGAAAGGGTGTGTGAGGGCACTATATACAAAAGGAGAAATTCCCCACACCACATCGTGAGAGCACACACAACCATTTTTTCTTAGGAACAGTTACCCTCTCATAATATTTAAGTGATTCTGAGGGAGCACGGGTACTGGACCTATTCTCTAATTACGCTCCCGGTCCCCCCTCTTTATGTGATAGGATGCAGGGTCACCCTTCAGTGCATGTGACAAGACCCAACAACCCTTTGTGTGGAGCTAGCTCTACAGTGCCGACGTTTCATGTTGTTTATATGTGTGGCCAGATTTTCCTGTGGAGCTATCTGGGGGTTGCAGCATCTGGTGCATGTGTGACCTCTGTGTGAAGGCCTGTCAGCTCTCTGCTCACTTAAGATGAATAAAATTGACACAAAAATATGGAAAATACCACTTCTCTGTGGAGCATTCTTCTTCTTACTATAACATTCTTAATAGCACACATGCCTAGTCTTCCCATACTATTTTTGCCCTTAAATGTGTGTATCTTTCCAAATGTTTGCTCCCCTCCCTCCTGCAGTAGCGCTCGTTTTATTTTCATTGGGTCCATCACCCTGGCCCGTTGGCCCCTGAAGATATACCTGTACTGAAGGCTCCATTACCAAAAAGTATATTTCCTCAATTATACCTTAAATATATCCCCAAACACCTCTGTCAGACACAGTGGTGGCTGCTGACATTTGAAAGTGGTCAGGCGTAAAGTTTCCTGATGAGGGCCCTATGGCGAGTGAGGGTAGCGGCAAGCCTCACCGTTATAAGGAGGGTTCAGGAGGGTTCTCCCCTGAGAAAAGTTTGAAAGAAGAGTAGGCAAATGGTGCAAATTTGAGAAAGCAAGAAGGTTTATAAGGCAATTTGGAAATTGTAATTATGACATCAATAATTAGATTTCATATGATCATGATGCAGGTAGCTGCTTATTTAGCATAACCACAGTTCAGCTCCTCACTGGTTATTGACACAACCTCTTGCGTTACACATCTAAGACATATAGCATGGCATATCATATAGAGTAAATGTGATGATCATGGGATGGAGCGTGGCTGTGCTTTTAGTGTAAGAAGCACTTTTTTAGTGCACTCAACAGTGCTGTTGTGCTTCCGCCAAGCCAAATTTTTCGCTCCCTGTCAATCTTTATACCACTCATCAAGTGGCATTGTAGGCTGGTGCCAGGCAATGCCCAGTGCTAAAAAAAAAATAAGAAAGAAGAAGAGTGACATGAATGAAAGTTATTTGGACCTTCACATCGTGAGCCACTCGACAGAAACACAGAAATGGGATGGGAAGGCAGCAGATGTAGATTGAAAGTGCTGCTAATATATATTTACAAGTGCTGTGGATGCGCTGCCTCCGTGTCTGCCACCCCATCAACTGCATCAAACTCTCCGAGGTGGTGATTGTGGTTGGCAGGGCTGAGATTTTCTTTGCAACCGTGAAAGTGAAAGCTTTCACTGCCAATCAAATGTAAAAAAAAGTTGAAGACTGTTCCTAACGTAACCGTGCTCGAGTAATGTATGAAGACTGTTCCTAACCATGCTGGTACCTTCTGCTCACTTACACGTTACAATCTGTCATGCCGCAGCATAGAGAAGGAAAAACACCCGTCCTGTGCCCAGTACACTATTGCGCAGTAGTACCACAGGGTGTAAAATGTGTATTTTTGTTTAAACCAGGCAATCATTAATTGCAGTAAATTGGACAATAACATTAATTGGTCCACTAACAATGCATTTTAAACCAAACAAGCACATTTAAATGTTTTGTTTTTTGCTAATTACGTGGTCAAACGCTGCCTGCTTGGGCACACACTGACTCCATGCAACTGGAAGAGGAAGAGCTTGTCTCTCTGAAATGGAACTTGCAGTACCTGCCAGACTCGTCCACAGTGACAAATGCTCGGCTCGTGTTGCACACTAACAATATGGCCTGGAAAAGGATTGTGTTTCTGCCCGGCTCGCGGTGATCACTTAGACAAAATTATGCAAATCATCCCAGATGGCACACCCCGACTGGTACCTGTAATGGGAAGGGGTGCACAATATCTGGGAAGTGGGAGGGCCTTTACTTTGGGCACAGACAATAAAGGGATGTCCACACTTGAGCTTGGTTTGTGCCGTAAGCCAAGAGCGCTGACATCACCCTTTATTTATATCCCCTGGTCCGCGCCCGGCCCAGGAGACTGAATGCGCTACAAATTATAGGAAGGGTCGGGTGGCTCACTACATCCCTCCTTAAGCTTAAGCATCTTGGTGTAAACAACAAACTAAAATAACAAATTAACAAAATAACCACAACAGCAAGAACAACGACATTTTATGACATCAATCTTCTTCGGAGATGCCCTTGACTCTTCAACACCAACAGTCTCTCAGCTTTTGGCTTGGTGGTGCATTGTATCGCAACTGATACGGTCCTTTTCGTTGGGAGGCACTTGCCTCTGGCCTCGAGGTATTTTCTTCTCCCTGTTGAGTTCCCTCTCCTTCCACTTTGCGTTGACTCTCTGGGGCTCCCCTGAGCATGCTTTCCCCTTCGGTTCCTGTTTTCTGTCCTTCTTCTGGTTGTACTGACTCCCGATCCTCCTGATTGACTTGGGTGGGTAGCAACAACTTTTTGAACCACAACGCGTTCCTCGCTATTTGCTGCTCTCCTCTTTGCGCCGTCACCATTGTTCCTTGTACTTCCATCACCTCCCAGGGCTCCGACTCGAACGAGGTTCTGAATTTCGAGCCGGGTGTCTGTCCTTCACAATCACCTGGTCTCCCCTCTGGAGTTTGACTGTCCTAGCTCTTCTTCTTCTGCTGGCCATTTCATTGGTGGCTGTTTTTTTGGCATGCACGGCTACCTCGTCATTGGTGCCAGGCTCCCATTCGTCGCTCACCGGTACTACATCTCTGACGGCCCGTCTCATTATTAGATCACTGGGGGCACACCCGGTGGTGCTGTGTTTGCCTCTACGCTCGTAGAAACCAACACAGACACTCTCGCCGAGCTACTCCAATTCTTAGGGCCTTGTTAATTGTCCGCATGAGTCTCTCTACATCACCGTTGGCTTGGGGCCATTGAGGAGTCATTTTCCGGTGATGGATTTTATGGTTACATATAGCATCTTTGAGCTGATTGGCATATGTCCTTCTTCAGAATAATTAGATTAAGATCATTATAATTTATTTATTTGTAAACTCATCTAAGTGGGGGCCGAGAAAAAAAGAGAGGTCCTCAAATGCAAAATCCCCATGCGTTTTCCATAGACTTCTTTGGCGAATGCCACAGCAAAAACTGCTGAAGGGAATGACACCAAATTTGGCAGGAAGCTAAAATCTTGGTCTGCAGATTGTCTTTTTAGTGATTTTGTGTAAATCCGTTCAGTTGTTTTTGAGAAATTTAGGGACAAGCATAGTTGTATAACTGAATGGTTGAGTCCGCCAGAGTCTCAAGGGACTCTCGCAGGCAAGCCAATTTTTAAAAATAGAGCATTCTGCTTGGCCCAGGGAGCTTTATTTCCCGTGAGCCATCTCGAAAATTTAGGGACAAACATATTTGCATATCTGAATGGTTGGGTCTGCCAGAGTCTCAAGGGACTCTCGCAGGCACGCCAATTTAAAAATAGATCATTCTGCTTGTCCCAGGTAGCTTTATTTCCCTTGAGCCATCTTGCTCTCGCAGGAGTCAGACTTAAGTGGGAGCGAGGGCTCTGATTGACTACCAGAAACATGAGAAAACTGTTGCTGGCAGTCATTAAAGGACTTGGGGACTTAGGGCCGATTACGAGTTTGGCAGTCCATCAGACCGCCAAACCCATGGTGGAGATACGGTGGTGGTCAGGGACTGCCACACCAGTGGTCCATCCGCCGTATTAAGAGGACAGTGATTGGACCATGATGGGACCACCGCAACTGCCAGGGATCCACAATCCCTGGCAGTTGCATGGTGGTGTGAGGTGCCATATGCTTGCTTGTACTGCTGCGGCACTGCCAAGTATATTACGGGTTTACTCACTGCAACCCTATCTGCATCGGGGATCTCGCCATAAAAAGGGTGGTGATGAGGAAACTCTGAGGGGCCTTACATGGCCCTCTTGTTCCTCTGTACAGGGGGGTGTATACAAGGGGCACATGCTGTGCCCCCCTGTATGTGTGCACCTCAAGTTCCTGCACGAAACGAAATGCACAACATTGTGGCTGCATGGCCCTTCTCCCCAAGCCCCCAGATGCCCTGGTGAGGCCACTACTGAGGTCGAAAACATTGTTTATTATAAGGTGGGGACAAGTGCCTCCCTCCCTGTGCCATCAGAGGCCCTGGGGAGCCCACCCCAAAGGCCAAACATATTGTGTTTAAGGAGGAGGCCGCCCAGCCTCCCTCCCAAATCTATCAGAGGCTTTGGGAAGCCCACCCGTGGAGCCAAAATCTTAATGAAGGGAAGGGGTGTTGCATTACAACCACCCTATTTTTCAAAATTTCTGCCCCAGGGGTGGGCTCCCCGGGCTAAAATTGTTCAAAATGGGAAGGGAGGGGCGTATGTACAAAAGAAGCTTGGATGATGTCATCAGGGATGTAATTTGAGATGTAATCAGTCATACATGATGATATAGAACATGTCATGAGTGATGTCGTATGTGAGGTCATAAGTTGTACCTGGCGGAGGCACAAGTTCTAGTTCTCTCCAGCCACGGCCCATATAGGGCGTGCTAGCGAGGTGGTGACATAGGGCGGGGGAGGGGCAGGGTGGGGTGGGGGGGTTGTAAAATGCGGCATACAGCCGATTTCAGGTAAGTAACGAAAATGCATACATCGTGTGCAACGAAATGTCGTTTTTTTTTTCCCATTACTTAACTGAAATCGGCCGTATGCCGCATTTTACAACCCCCCACACTGCCCCTCCCCTGCCCTACGTCACCGCCCCGCTAGCCGTGGCTGGTTATCTCTGCTAACTATGTAACTGGTGAATTTCTGTGTTTTTTTGTGCAAAATGTTAATGTTGTCACTGACAAGTTCACCTAACTATAACGTTACTTTAACCTTTGTTTTTTTCAGGCCTTTGATACAAACACATGAGTAGCATTGCATAGCACTTGTCTATATCACAAGCAGTGGTAAATGGATTAGGTTTCGCATATGTGATTAATAATAAGCTGTTTTTTGTTGTAAGTTGTAGCTCGCTGAGTGGCTGTGCAATATAAGTAACGGAAAGTCTGTTAAAGTGTTATGACTTGTTTATGTAAAAAAGGCAATATATTGTGCTGTTACTAGTGGTATAGAGCAAGTTAGTATTAGCTACATTTTAAAAAATGAAATGAAAGAGGGAAATAATAGAATTCATTGATGTAATAATAATGTTATGTGTTTAGAGGAGTTCTGACAACATTTGGGCCCAGTGCCACAGCACCTGCTGCACTATTCAAATCATGACCCTAGTGTCTTCAAGATAACTGCATTTGTGAATGCCTGGTTAGCAGTAAAATAAAGCAATATTTGGTGTTTAGAGAAGGTATGACAGTTTTTGTCCCCAGTGCCACTGCACCTGCTGCACCATTCAATTTCAATTCCAATTTGTTAATCTTTATTCGGTTTAAAAAACCTCGAGAGATGCTTGTTTAAAAACAATTTGGCATACAAAAATAGGAAGAATATCCACGGTTTACAAGTCATTTCTTTTGGCAATCATATTGTACCCATACAAAAATTATTCTACATAAAAAATAAACTCCTCATTTTTTAAAAAAGACCCTATAACAAGAAAGGAAAAAAAGACACAAATGAATCATTGACAAATTCGACATTTAAAAGGAATTAAAAGATTTTTTCCGGGCTTGATTCAGTGCTACGGAAACTAGCAAGAACATATTAAGAAGAAAAAAACATAGTATTAAAATCTCGTCCCAGATAAAGTGCAAGTGCTATAAAGTACCAAAGTAATTGATGTTGCAACCAAACCTCTGCACATATTTATACAGAGTGGCTGTCAGTTCATTAATTTGAGATTTAAAAAAATTACTCAAGTTAAAAAGGGAACATATATAATGTGCAAAATGCTGCATCATACTCCCATTTACCCAATGAACGTACATTAAATATAGGCCCAGCACATAGGTACTCACAAACATTCTCTCGGGGGCCAAATTTACAGTGTGGTTTGTGGCCGAGGGCCGCACCGTGGGGGCGTGGTCCTTGGGGGAGGGGGCGGGGCTAGAGCAACAAAAAAAACTGTGACCATGAGGTGAAACACAGGCCCCTGCAGTGGACGCCTTTGTCCACTGAGCTACCGGACCCGGCATACACATATCTCTCTCTCTCTCTCTCTCTCTCCCTCTCTCTATGTCTCTCTCCCTCTGTCTGTCTCCCTCCCTCTGTCTGTCTCCCTCCCTCTCTCTACCTCTCTGTCCCTCTCTCTGTCTCCCTCCCTCTCTCTGTCTCCCTCCCTCTGTCTCCCTCCCTCTGTCTCCCTCTATCTCTCTCCTTCTATCTGTCTCCTTCTATTTGTCTCCTTCTATCTGTCTCCCTCTCTCTCTGTCCCCCTCTCTCTCTGTCTCCCTCTCTGTCTCCCTCCCTCTGTATGTCTCCCTCTGTCTGTCTCCCTCCCTCTGTCTGTCTCCCTCCCTCTGTCTGTCTCCCTCTGTCTGTCTCCCTCTCCCTCCCTCTCCCTCCCCCTGACTCCCTCCCTCTGTCTCCCTCCCTCTGTCTCCCTCTGTCTGTCGCCCTCCTCTCTCTGCCTGTCACCCTCCTCCCTCTGTCTCCCTCCCTATGTCTCCCTCCCTGTCTCCCTCCCTCTGTCTCTCCCTCTGTCTCCCTCTCTCTGTCTCCCTCTGTCTGTCTCCCTCTGTCTGTCTATCTCTGTCTCCCTCTGTCTTCCTCCCTCTCTGTCTCCCTCTGTCTGTTTCTCTCTGTCTCCCTCTGTCTACCTCCCCCTCTGTCTCCCTCTCTCTGTCTCTCTCTGTCTCCCTCCCTCTGTCTCCCTCTCTCTCTGTCTCCCTCCCTCTCTGTCTCCCTCCCTCTCTGTCTCCCCCTCTGTCTCCCTCCCTCTGTCTCCCTCTCTCTCTGTCTCCCTCTCTCTCCGTCTCCCTCTCTCTCTATCCCCCTCTCTCTCTGTCTCCCTCTCTGTCTCCATCCCTCTGTCTGTCTCCCCCCCTCTGCCTCCCTCCCTCTGTCTGTCTCCCACTGTCTGTCTCCCTCTCCCTCCCTCTGTCTCCCCCTGACTCCCTCTCTCTGTCTCCCTCTGCCTCCCTCTCTCTGTCTCCCTCTCTCTATCTCCCTCCCTTTGTCTCCCTCACTCTCTGTCTCCCTCCCTCTCCCTCCCTCTGTCACCCTCTGTCTCCCTCCCTCCCTCTCCCTCACACTCCTTGCCTCCCTCTGTCTCCCTCCATCTCCCTCTCATATCTCTGTCTCTCTGCAGCTCTGTCTCTGTCTGTCTCTGCCTCTATCTGTCTGTCCCTGTCTCTGCCTCTATCTGTCTCTGTCTGTCCCTGTCTCTGTTTGTCCCTGTCTCCCCTCCCTCTGTCTCCCTTTCCATCTCTGTCGGTCTCTGTCTCTCTCTGTCTGCCCCGTCCCTGTCTCTGCCTCTATCTGTCTCTGTCTGTCTCTGTCTCTATCTCTGTCTATTTCTGCCTCTATCTGTCTCTGTCTGTCTGTCCCTGTCTCTGCCTCTATCTAGCTCTGTCTGCCCCTGTCTCTATCTGTCTCCGTCCCTCTGTCTCCCTTTCCATCTCTGTCTATCTCTGTCTGTCTCTGCCTCTATCTGTCTGCCCCATCCCCGTCTTTGCTTCTATCTGTCTCTGTCTGTCTCTATCTCTGTCTGTTTCTGCCCCTATCTGTCTCTGCCTCTATCTGTCTCTGCCTCTATATGTCCCTGCCTCTATCTTTGTCTCTCTCTCTCTGTCTCTATCGCTGTCTGTCTCTGTCTGTCTCTACCTCTATCCGTCTCTGCCTCTATCTGTCTCTGTCAGTCTGTCCCTGTCTCTGCCTATATCTAACTCTGTCTGCCCCTGTCTCTATCTGTCTCTGCCTCTATCTGGCTATGTATCTATCTGTCTCTGCCTTTATGTGTTTCTGTCTCTATCTGTCAGTCTGTCACTGTCTCTGTCTGTCCCTGTCTTTATCTCTATCTGTCTCTGTCTGTTTCTGTCTCTCCCTACTGCCCTCTGTCACCCTCTGTCACCTCACCCGACTCTCACACCCTGCTGTCCTCTGTCATTCTTTAATAAATCACAAAGGAACCGGTTTAGGTTCCACAAAGCTGCACAGCCATATCGTAGCTTGAATCCAGTGAATTAAATTAATCTAATTTCTTTTGCTTTTTTCGCTTTTCACCATTCATTTTTATCACTTTTCTTTTGTGTTCAATTCATTCCGTTCTTGACCATGTTAAAAACACTCAGGAGCGTTGGGTGGATACCATGTCATGATTTATTTTCAAGAGCCCAATGCATTTCGGGAATAACACTCCCTTCGTCAGGGGCATCTAGAAACACAAACAAATGTGTTCTTTTAATCATATTGTGTCAATGAAGCATTCTAGTTTTACATACCACTTATCCTAGATATTAGTGACAGGTCTATATGGAGAGCACTGAATAAATGAAAACTGCTGCATTTGACCTTGCCGCTTGTAAATTATACTCGGTCATTTATGCTCCCACGGTATTCATATACATTCTGTATTTCACTATTAAAAGTATCCTCGGTTATTTAACAAAAACAGACAGGCGCCCATCGTATTTCGTGCACTTACCATAACGTACCAGAAAGTCCTTAAACATATTTACATGATGCCTCGTTCAACTGCATCCATTTAAAAATATCGTAACTTCATCTTTCTCCTTGCTAACGTGCCAGAGCACGCATATTCTAATTAAATGCAACTGGTTATGCTGCCCGGAAGGCCTTATTTTATGTGCATTTCCGCCCTTGGTAGTGACCTAAAGGTGATTAATTGCGTCTGCTGGTTATGTAAACCTGAGTTCATTTAAACTACAAACCGAGTGTATTCCACCTTTTAACCAAAACAACTCAATGTCCCAGAATGCACAAACATGTATCATTCTTCACCTGGAGTATTTCCCCTGCCACAGTTGCTATTCCAACAGTTAACATTAATACACAGTAAAACCACTCCACTTTTGAACAGGCCCCACGTCCGTCAAGTATAGAATTCATGGGTCCTTCCGTGAGTGCTTTTAATGAAAATAGTCATCAAATGCCTGCGCACCTCACTTGATGAAGTGAACTCTGTCATTCTTTGTCACCTCACCCCCGCTTGTGTGGCAGCTGAGGCAGCTTCCCTTCCCGGGCACACACACAGCCCCACCCGAGTACTTCACAGGTCTTTAAGAGACCATTTGCATGATAACGAGGCTTTGTTGTATTTCACCTCTTCTTAGCGCCCCTGCAGCTCCACTCGGACTATCACTTGAATCGCCTGGCCCCCACAGAGCAGAGTCTGTGTTTGCTGACACTGTAAAAAAAAACAAAAAACACCAGTACGATGTCTGCAAGGTCCGCGGGCCGCCAAGAAAGGCTTGCCGGGCCGCTGGCGGCCCGCAGGCAGTACTATGAGTACACGTGGCCTAGCAGATTGTTAACTAGAAATCAAGCCTACATAGGTTAAAGCTTAAACATATGGTGTGGTCAAAGGCTACCTGCAACTCCTACATATCAAATGTGCATACAAGCGATTCATGGCTAGCCAGTCATTAATAAAAATTATGGTTTTGGCCTGGTTAGAAAGCAAACATTTGTAGTGCAGGCATTCATAGTAAGCAGAACAATAGATACTATATACGTGCTAGGATCTTGTTGCATAACACTGTGTTAGAACTTTAATCCTTTCTTTTCGTATTATATTAACAGAGAATAGAAATCTACTAACACTAAGAACAATTATCTGTGTGGTATCACTTTTTAGAATTTCCCAAGTTACGACACAGTGGTTTGATCCATTTGTTCCTAGGGGCACTGTACTTGGGCAAAAAAACTGTATATGGTGATCATTTTCTAACATGTTAAGTTCGCACAGCAAACAGCTCTCTTCATTTGATACACCATTTGAACACCCCCATCTTGCAGTATTGGTGCGAATTTGCAGAACCCCATACCGGAATTTCATGTATAAGGATGTTGCCAGTTGGGGCTGGACTTTGTTCAGGTACGATTCGTATAGTGGGAGTGGTTTTGTTGAGATAAACTAGTGCGTCAACCTCCCATTTGCTGAGCTTTGGGAAACACTGTTATACATGTATGCCCAGAAGGTGCTTTTAACAGTTTTTTTCACAGATGGAATCATTGAAGAGGGTGTGTCCCACAGATGTTTGAGCCCCAATTTACAAAACCAGGTATGTATATGTTTAAACCATGATAGCATGAGCGATTGATCTATTTCTAAGATCTCTTCTAGGCCTTCCCTGTACCTAATTATCTCTGGAGTAGTCCAGAGACGCACCCAAAATAACAGCGATCTTAAAATTGCATGTTCATCTAGTCGCTTTAAGTTTAAGTCAATAGTGATAGGGATCATGGGTGTCCTTGTAGGGAGACAGAGTAGGCTTCTGAGGAACTTGTTTTCTTCCACCATAAAGAAATTCTTGCAAGAGGCCCCCCATAATTCTGCTCCATAGAGGACAGCAGATTGGGCCCTATACTTGTAGACTTCAAGCGCAGGAGAAACAGCCTTAGTAATACTGTTTTTTTTTATTTTTTATTATCGGACCTGCATTTTGAGTCAAGATAGACCTGCTTTTGTGTATTTGGGAGGACCATGTCAGATTAGTTTCTAATGTTATGCCTAAGTAAATAAAATTTGTCACATGTTCTAATCTCTGTTCTGAAAGAGGATGTTCTTCTTAAATGATTTATGTGGTTTTACTGCAATGTATTTTGTTTTACTAGAGTTTATTTCTAGACCTTTAGTAGTGCAGCAATTACTAAACCTTTTTAACAGATTTTGAAGGCCTTTGGGAGTTTGCGATACTAAAATGGTGTCTTTGGCAAATAAAAGTGCAGGAACGGAGCCCCCTCCTAGCTTTGGTGAATCGTGGCTACAACCCAGTAAATAATTGGGGGCATCATTTACAAATAATGAGAAAAGGGTAGGTGCCAGTACGCAACCCTCTGACACCCCTTCTTATGGGGATTGCGTCTGTTACTTCCCCCCTTGGCCCCCACCTAAACTTTGCAAAATTATCTTCATTTAATCTCATTATTTGGATAAGTAGATCCTTAGGTACGCCTAATTCGTTTAAAGATTTCCAAACACGAGTTTCGAGGGATCAAGTCATAGGCCGCCTTTAAGTCAGTAAAAGCTTTATAAAGATGACCTTTCTTAAGAACCTTGTATTTCCAGCCCAAACAAAGGAGTCTAAAAACTTGGTCAACTGTACTAGTTCTAGCTCTGAACCCAGCCTGGTATTGTGTTAAAATGCTATTGTTCTCTATCCAGTCATTTAATTTAGATAGGAGCTGTCTTGCATAAATCTTTTGTATGGTATCGATGAGACTTATGGGGCAATAATTTGCTGGTTCGTGTCGCTCCCCTTTTTTAAAAATTGGGATAATTTCTGCTCCCTTCCAAGATTCAGGAAGAGGCACCCTGGCTGCAACGGCATTGCAAAGAAGATTAATGTATGGGCCCCATACTGCTTTGTCATGCTTCAGTGAATCGCCTGGAATTTTATCGGGCCCTGGAGCTTTCCCTGAATTGACTGCATCTATAGCTGTTAATGTTTCCTCAATGCTAAATTTTATAGTAAGAGTTTGAGTTTCTGCCATGGTGGTAGGGCTAGAGAGGGGTTGCATGGCACTGCAATGTGTGACTGCTGTTTCATCAGCGCTCTCGGCATAGAGTTTCGAGAAGTGATTTACCCAAGCACTTGGGTCTAGGTAAAGATCTAAGGTACTTCTCCCTGTTTTATTACCTTTAGCTATTGAGCACCAGAAGCCGAATGGTCCTTAGTCTTGGCTGCTACAATCAGGTCAGACCATATACTATCATCCCAGTCTCTCTTTGTTTATTTTAATAGCCTTTTGTATCTCACCCTTTTATCTCTAAGTACCTCTATATTGCCTAACTTGGCCACCATTATCAATTCTGTCTTTGCAGTTCGACAAGCCTTGTTATACCACTGGTTATGACCACTAGATGTCTCTGTTTTTCCCATCTCTTCGCTTCTGAGCAGTTTCGTCATGATCATTTTTAATTTATCTGTCATAGTTTGATGTAGGTCAACTATTGGGATATTCTCAGGGGGCAATTCAATGTTTGGGAGGATGATTTCTGTAAAGGTGTTAAATATCAGAGTCATAGTTTCGACCTTGCCCACTATGGATAGCCATTTCAAGGATCTTCGATTATTTGTAATTAAGGGTTCAGTAGGAGAAGACTGAGTATCAATGGTTCTCTTATTTGAAGAATCGATAAGGGTGCCAGCTATTGTTAGGCATGGTGGAAGATGGTCACTATCTTCTCTAGCTTCAATGATAAAATCGTGCTTGCTGATATAGGAATTAACTGAGACTAGTATGTAATCAATGTTAGTTTTAGAGGTCCCTCTGAGGAATTTGCGGACACTCGGTCTATTTGAAGCTAACCTGCCATTGCAGGCCCTGAGTCCCTGACCTGCCACTAGTCGAATACGTTGGGCAGTGGCTACTGTGCACAGGACAGCAGAACCAGCCTCTAGCAAAGGTATGTTATTTGCTATGTCTTCATATTCAAAGATGTTCCCTTGTCCTACCACAGGTTCAAGTTTCCTATTGAAATCAATACCTATATTTACCGAGTCAATTGTGGTAAGAAACCTCTCCAAGAGCTCTATTACTTGGGATTCTTTACTAGAGGAACTTGGTCTGTTGTAAATATTTAGTATGTATAATTCCCTTTTATCTTTAGTTAGTAGCCTAATCCCAATTATATATTGTGAGGCAATATTCGCCCTTGATATTTCTACGTCTAGGGTAATTTTAACCCATACAACAAGGCCCACAGAGAGTCTACCTCTAACTGATGGTGTTGCGCTAATACTATATGTTTTATAACCTAATTTGTATGGGGTTGTCAGTAACCAGGTCTCTTGAAACAGACATATATCGCTGGAACTAATGTACTCTTGCCACTCTAGATCTTTTAATTTTCCCTTCACACCAGCTATGTTCCACGATGTCAAACAGATATGACAGGGTTGCTCTAGTAATCTTTGCATCTGATTGCTACCTATATCACAGTTGGTCCCTCCAGTTTCCCTATCTGTGTTTATAATGGGAGGGAAGGGGAATAATGGATTGTCCCTATATGCTGTTGGAGAGCCCTCCCTTTGAATCAATGGTGAGGACAAAATTAGCTGTCAATCAACTGCCTCCAAATTGCTAGATGCAACCTCTGTATTGGGGCGTTGGCTAGAAATTGTGTTATTGAAAGGTCTCCCCTTTGATTGATTCCTGGGGAAAAATGTTCTAAATCTCACCGGGCTAGAGTGATATGGTCCTGTCCTTTGATCGAGGGCAATTAGCCCATCGGCTAAGTCCTTTGATCTGAGGGTAAGAAGCACATTGTCACAGGGAGAGTTTATATTTGTTAGATGCTCCACCTTCAGTAAATCTGAATGTATTATTGATAGGCAGTCACGTTTATGCCGAATCCAATGCGTACTTTTGTTCCTCAATGAATCTTTGTCTTCCCTATAGGAGGAAGGGCTAAGTTTGGGAATATTGGTCATAAGCACTCTCCATCCAAACTTTCTACGTAAACTGCTGTCCAGCCTAGATTCCCCTTCATGACTAGCAGTTTCTCTCGTGTAAAATGTACTTTGATTGTTCTGCTCCCCATACCCTTTTGCACTGCCCCCTGTAGCTACCGGTCTGTCCACCACACAATTACCATTTGTGGCTCTCTGGCTGGAGTCTCTCTGCCCTCCCATTCTTTCTAAGTCCATATTCTCAGTCCATTCCCTTCTCAGAGTATGCAACGGTCTACTACCCCTTCTGGTATCAGCCACGTTGGTCGTGTTCGGCTTCAATGGTTTTGGACCAGCTAATTTACTGCCAACTCTTTGCCATTCCAAATTTCCCCCTATCATATTAGTCTCATGAAGACTATGCTTATTTTGTGATGGAGGGTTAATAGGAGGATGGTTTATTTGATTTGTTTCATGGTTTGAGCTAGAATTAGCCATTTCCACGATGTTACCTAGGCTATTTAAGTTCGCTACAGTTGCCTTAAGATTGGTAACTTCTTTAGTTAAGGCTTCCACTTTGGTTGATAGATCTGATATTAATGATAAATTATGGTGGGGAGATGGACTATTAGATGATGTAACCAATGATTGTGTATACATTTACCGATGGTCGTGCACTTCACTAAATGGTCTTGATGTGTGGTGGGCCTTTTGTGGTTGTGTGTCGGTTGTGGAGGGTAATATCGTTAGATCAGCATTCTCAATTATGGACCCCTGAACAGAAGCTAGGGGTGAGTATCGGTTTAAGCACTCGACCAGTGTCAGTGACTCTATATTTGTCTCCACATTACATAGATCAGGAGCTGGGTGGCTCTGGGTGTCATGTTCTTCTTGTGAGCCAGTAATATCTAGAGTACCAGGGGTGGTGCTCAATAATAACCTTTACATTCCCCTTTGTAGTTGGGTTCTCAATTTGTGGATTTGGTAGGCGTTTACTGTAGAACGCTGAAATGTTTTCTTTGTTTTTCCTAAACGATTTACTCTCACTATTCAGCATTGATTTAACCTCGTCGATTAGATTGTCTATTTCATCTATAGTACAGTTTTCTGCTGTGCTTTTTCTTATTTTAGATGATTTTCCTTTTGCTAGTCCTATGTGGCCTTGCGCTTCCCCATTTTATCAATGATAGATTTTTTATTGGTTGGGGCGACGCTGACTTGATAGAATGACCACAAATGCTACCCCCTATCTTTGCGTTAAATTAGCTGATTCCCGCAAGAAAAAGCTATCACAAAGCAAGGAGAACTCTTCAATAGGAGTAGCCTAAGCAATGCCTTAATGAAGTTAGTTTATAATACTGAATTGCAATATAACCCCCCAACAGGCAACTTTCAGTCTTGTGAGGCAATTTTGATAGTAATTTATTGTACGTGTCGAGGAATACGTAGGCGATATTTCAGCGTTCAAAAGGAGGATTTAGAGATCTTACCCAAAGCCGTTGAAATTTTCTGCTGGTTTCTGGTGCAAAATGTAAAGGACGTAGCCCTGCCCTGCCCTACCTCTTCCTGGCAATGACGGGCAAGAACGGGCCTGCCCTTGGCCCGCGTCCATCCCGTGCCACGGGGGGAGAGGCAGCGCTTTAAGCGCAAAGTTAGTTCAGCGCCTCCCCCTCATTAGCAGCACCTGCAAAGGGGAGCGATGCACACTGGGACTAGTAGTCCACTGCCGGGATGATGGACTCCACAGAGGTACTGGCGGTGCTGGCGTGTGTGGACCCTGGGACTCCAGTCCCACCAGGGCTCGAGAAGGAGAAAGGAAGTGTCCCCAGAGGGACAGCAGAAGGCAGAGCAGGCTCCCACGCCACGGGGGGAGAGCCAGCGCTTTATGCGCCATGTTAGTTCAGCACCTCCCCATCATTAGCCGCACCTGCAAAGGGAGCGATGCACACTGTGACTAGTGGTCCCCTGCTGGGATGATGGACGCCACGGAGGTACTGGCGGTGCTGGCGTGTGTGGACCCTGGGACTCCAGTCCCACCAGGGCTCGAGAAGGAGAAAGGCAGTGTCCCCAGAGCAGAAGGACAGCAGAAGGCAGAGCAGGCACCCGCGCCGTGGAGAGAGAGGCAGCACTTTATGCGCGATGTTAGTTCAGCGCCTCCCCCTCATTAGCAGCACCTGCAAAGGGAGCGATGCACACTGGGACTAGTAGTCCCCTGCCGGGATAATGGATACCATGGAGGTACTGGCGGTGCTGGCGTGTGTGGACCCTGGGACTCCAGTCCCACCAGGGCTCGAGAAGGAGAAAGGCGGGGTCCCCAGAGCAGAGGGACAGAAGAAGGCAGAGCAGTCTCCCGCGCTGCGGGGGAGAGACAGCGCTTTATGCGCGATGTTAGTTCAGCGCCTCCCCCTCATTAGCGGCAGCTGCAAAGGTAGCGAAGCACACTGGGACTAGTAGTCCCTTGCCGGGATGATGGACGCCATGGAGGTACTGGTGGTGCTGGCATGTGTGGACCCTGGGACTCCAGTCCCACCAGGGTTCAAGAAGGAGAAAGGCAGTGTCCCCAGAGCAGAGGGACAGAAGAAGGCAGAGCAGTCTCCCGCGCTGCGGGGGAGAGACAGCGCTTTATGCGCGATGTTAGTTCAGCGCCTCCCCCTCATTAGTGGCACCTGCAAAGGGAGCGATGCACACTGGGACTAGTAGTCCCCTGCCGAGATGATGGATGCCACGGAGGTACTGGCGGTGCTGGCGTGTGTGGACCCTGGGACTCCAGTCCCACCAGGGCTCGAGAAGGAGAAAGGCAGTGTCCCCAGAGCAGAGGGACAGCAGAAGAGAGAGCCGGCTCCCCTGCACAATTCAAATCATGACCCTATTTCCTGTTTATTAGTAAAATAGTGCAGTACTTGGTGTTTAGATTTGTTCCTAGCTTACATTAGCCTATGGTAAACGGATACAGGTTGGGTAGGAATTGTTTTGCATTATTGTGTGTATAGTAGTAAAATACAGCAATATTAGGTGTTTAGAGGAGTCCTGACAACTTTTGGGCCTGGTGCCACTGCACCTACTGCACCATTCAAATCATGACCCTCTTGCCTGCTAGACAAATGCTTTTTTGACTGCCTTATTTAATAGTAAAATTAAGCAATAATCTGGGTTTTGTGGGGTCCCTAAAGGTTTTGGCCTCAGAGCCATTGCACCTGCTGCACCATTCAAATCAAGACCCTTTTAACTGCAAGGTAACTGCAACTGTGATTGCCTGTTTAGTAGTAAAATATAGCAATATTAGTTTAGAGGGGTGTCTGGAGCTTTTGGTCCTGGTGTCCCTGCACCTGCTGCACCATTGAAATCACGACCCTGTTGTCTGCACGGTAACTGCACTTGTGACTACCTGTTCAGTGTTAACTTTTAGCAATAATCTGGGTTTAGTGGGGTCCCTAGAGCTTTGGTTCCACACAAAAGCGAATGCACACAGTAAATCAGTGATGGGAACAGATAAGAGCCCATTTAAGATATATTAAATACAAGAGATTTCACAAGCACAGCGCCGTGCAGGCGAAACCTAATAAGGAACTCGATGTTTAGACTGGGGTGCGTTCCAAGTATTATGGTTGAGGCTGAGTTAGATGTTAAGGTAGAGGTCCATATAGGGGTCTCGGGAGGTCATGGTGGGAAGAGGTGAGCAAGGAATGGTGGGACGGTGAACAACCTTTACAACGCAACTATTACAACGCACTACACTTACAACAACATTTTTACAACGCAACATCCACTACAACGCATTCCATTACATCGCATGACACTACAACGCATGTTTAAAAACTACCTTTACAACGCATTCCATTACATCGCATACTACCTTTACAACGCATACCATTACAACGCAATCCAACACTTACCCTACTGTTGCACCCCCTGGAGTTAGAATAGTAATTTTTACCCTATACTATCCAATACTTACCTTAAATGCAATTTAATATTATGCGTTATAATGGTATGTGTTGTAAAGGTAGTATGCGATGTAATGGAATGCGTTGTAAAGGTAGTTTTTAAAAATGCGTTGTAGTGTCATGCTATGTAATGGAATGCGTTGTAGTGGATGTTGCATTGTAAAAAAATGCGTTGTAAGTGCATGCGTTGTAAAAGTGTGCGTTGTAACGACATACATCCGGTGGGACAGTCAGTAGCCTTTGGGCCACAGTTTGTGTTTGATGTGTGGCCCCATCTATGTATGATGTGGTATTTGTATAGCACCAACCCAGGTGAAAAGGCAAGTAGATCGCTGTACAGGGACAAAGACGAACATATAGCAAGGATCTATCATTATATGTCAATCAATGGAAGGAGTGGGAAAATAATCAGTATCCAACAATTAAATATTGCAGTCCGAAAACATTTTTTTGTTATCCAAAAAAAGTTTCTTCCGAATAGATTCCTTTATTTTTGAGATTATTTTCAATATGATGCTCCAACACATTCTTAGAAGTCCAATCAAATTTTACATAACCACAGCCAACGCGTTTCGTCCCCCTGGGGACCTCATCAGGGCTGCAAGAATAGAAAAGAAAATATCACTAGTATATACATTATGCATCTCTATTCCCAAAAGTCATGCTGACATCAAATGTATATTATTTTATACGTGTACAATTCTAATAACCTGCCTATATAACAATCTAGAATATAAAACATTTACCCAATAACAGAATCACACAGTGTTTACAAAAAACATAACAATTTGCACCATGTGTTAAAGATATACAATCTCACCACTATTCATTTACAGCTATTCTGGTTCTCCTATTAACTTTCACAGGACAGATTAAATCCACTACTCTTAAACATTGCTACAGTTGACCGCCTAGATCTGGCCCAATTGTCTCAAATTGTAATTATATATAATAACCTATCAAATACCTCCTGAATAATGTTGCGGCAATATGAAATGTCAATCATGGAGGGATGCTATTTTCATTGAATATCCGATCTCTTCAAAGTCTAATAGCTTCTTTCTTCAAATATATTTATACGTTTTCAAGATATATAAAGCATAATATCTAATTAATCTCCGATTTTTTGTCTGGATCATTTTTATCATTGCATTCTTCATGACAAGTTAATTGACCTCACCTAGATCTATGTCAGTTCTCCTCTTCTCTATAATATCCTCCAAAAATCGAGTCCTCAGTGCTAAAAACCAATGTCTCAATGAAAATCTAAAAGAACATCAACATAACAGAGAGGGACAGAGTCAATATTCCTTCCTAAACCTGTATATCAAAAAACTGCCAAATTGTAGCAGAGCGCTTGATTTAATCGACATACCTTTTCATCTACATCGATAAGTTCCTAGTAGCATCCACTGCTGGTTTGGTATCCCCGCTTGCATGCGTGTTTTTTCCATTTCATTTTTAAATGTTTAGTCAACCAATCACATTCCCCGCTTGCCAACTCCTCAATTAACATAAATTAACGTTTTACCTGTCCCCTTCCTACGTTAAGACAAATGCATTCTACCCTATCAGAGGCGTTTTCCATTGTTTGATTAACCAGTCACATTCTCCGCTAGCTAACTCCTCGATTTACATAAATTAAAGTTGCTTCCTATCTGGTCCACACGATGCTAGCCAATCAGATTTGACATTTTATATGTCCTTTTCGTATGGTAAAAATAATTACACTGTAAGTTACCAAAGCCCCGTATCGTTGAGTACCAGGACTAAATTTAACTTTGTCACAGGTCAGAAATATCACACGGCCCTTAGAATTCTACGCCATAAAAAAAGGGCCCCTCATTATTTCTTAGTCAGTACATACTCTAGATTACTGTCTATTACAAAGTGCCACTATTCTCTCATTCCAGGTAACATATTAAAATATCGCGCTTCTCAAAAACCAATAAAATTTAAAATAGTGAAGACACTAACGCATGAAGAATACTCTTATCCTATTGAAATTACATTCTTCAATGGATGATATCGAGTAACCATTCACCAGACCACCTCACCACATAAATTGGTACTTCGAAAATACATTTCAGTAACTCAGTCCTGAACTGTCATGTATAAGAAAGCCCTAGAACTTACTATTGTCAATGATATCATTCCAAAAAATAATGAAGCTCGGTATCGCTATTAAGCCCTAGCTCTACCGATCTGCAACGACTAATCCATCTAGCTTCATTCTGCCTGATCCTAAGTTCCCAGTTCCCTCCTCTCTTTCCAGGTAAGATTCTCTGTATGCCATGGAACTTGATATCATTCTCCCCTAGGTGTTTCTCCTTAATATGTAAATACAATGGGGATCTACTGTCATGATTCATTATAGATCTTTTATGTTCTATGTATAGATATTTGAATTCTGCCTCATCTATCTTACACTCTTCCTTCCATACAAATAGCCTTTCTATACTGTGCCTATTTTCTTGTTCAATAGGATTAACATTCAACTTCACATAACATCTGGTATCACTCAGTTGCCTATGAATCTCTTTACAGTAATCCATTCTATCCATAATGACAATATTTCCGCCCTTATCGTCTTCCTGAATAATTATACTTTTGTCCGATCTTAAACTGTTTAGGGCTATCCTTTGTTCATATGTCAAATTATCTTTCACTTTTAATTTCCATTTATCTTTCTCACCATGATCCTCCAATTTATGAAATTCTTCATTTGTTCGTTTGACATACATGTCAATAGCAGCAAATTGGGTTCCCTGTGGTGTAAATTTGGATTTGGGCCTCACACCACTCGTACAACTGTAATCTGTTGACACATTTAATAATAAGGCAATATCACCCTCTGCAAATCTCTCACCCTCAGTCAGAGACATAAGTAGTTGAACATCACGTAACTCTGCAATTGTCATTTCAGATCTTTTAATATTGGAACATACGTACATACGTAGTCCCGCTATAAGAGAAATGATTACTAGGAATTATATTGAACCAACAAAAACCGTGAATTTAAATTGGTTGCCCAAGCTGCCTAACGTTTTTTTTACTTGCGGATCCTGTAATATTTGTGGTTTTGGTATTAATAAAATTAAGGATTTTATGTATAATACCAAGAAACGATATAATATTAAGGAATTTATCAATTGCAATAGTGTGGGCATCATTTATGCCATAATTTGTGCATGTGGAAAAATTTACATGGGAAGCACTAAGCATAATTTGAAGTTTGTAATTCAAGAACATAAAAGATCTATAATGAATCATGACAGTAGATCCCCATTGTATTTACATATTAAGGAGAAACACCCAGGGGAGAATGATATCAAGTTCCATGGTATACAGAGAATCTTACCTGGAAAGAGAGGAGGAAACTAGGAACTTAGGATCAGGCAGAACGAAGCTAGATGGATTAGTCGTTGCAGATCGGTAGAGCTATACCGAGCTTCATTATTTTTTGGAATGATATAATTGACAATGGTAAGTTCTAGTGTGGGCTTTCTTATACATGAGAGTTCAGGACTGAGTTACTGAAATTTATTTTCGAAGTACCAATTTATGTGGTTAGGTGGTCTGGTGAATAGAAATGCAGATTCCGGTAGTTAGAGCTTGGACTCCCCTGGTGTTGCAAATTAACTCTTTCACTCTTCTGTCCTCTTTTAGAGCCTGTAACGGGAGGACAAAGTCTGATAGACCGGGGCGTATGACCTTTAATAGGGAAGGCCATAATTCCAACCTGGACTATATCTTGGTCGAACTTAGAACTTGGGGAATGGTTCAGGATTTCATAATATATGATAGGAAAGATAGTGATCATAATCCTCTGGTTATGATGTTAAAACCAGAGAGTCTGGGTATGTCAAATCTAATCCCAGATAAAAACTTAAATGGACCTCCGCTCCTATTAACTAATAACAGGCGGAGAGTCAAGTGGCCACAAATATTAGGCTCCCCGAATAAACTTGCAGATGTGTATCGAAGGATTCTGCCTTCCCTGAGTGATATGGGTGAGGTGCAGGATAAAGCTAAGCACACAGGGATTGCCGATGAGCCCTTGAAAATACACCAGGGGCTCATTCAAAATCTCTCTGATGTGTTTTACCCGGAAGGAAGGCCAAAGACAAACCCAGTTGTAGCCCACCGCTGGTTCAATGCCCATTGTAGGGAAGCCTAAAAGGACTTGGTCCTTGCGGTCAAGTCAAAGGATAAAACTAAGATTAAGTACTGTCGGTGCTTATATAAGCAGGCTATTCAGAAGGGAAAGAAAGAGTGGGAGGCGGATAACTGGGAAGACCTTAGAGTTGCACTAAAGGATGGCAAGATTTTATCACCGTTCCAGGCCGGTTTTAGACAGGGCATATCCACGGTGGATCAGTTATTTAGACTGCTGGTCCTATATTGGAAAACTGTAAAGGTAGAGGGTGGCAGCCTCTACATGATCTTTGTTGACCTGCGGTCAGCATTTGACTTGGTGCCTAGAAACAAACTGTGGAGGGTACTACAAGAATTGGGCTTACCACGCTATCTTCTTAATGTTTTAATGAGACTCGATAGTGACACTTACGCCCAGGTAAGGTGTGGGAAGTATGGGGAATTATCAGGCCGCTTCCCGGTCAACCAAGGGGTGCCCCAGAGCTGTGTCCTGGCTCCCACCCTTTTTTAGCCTTTATATAAATGGACTGGTTGATCACCTTCTGGGAGCAATGAATATAGATACCCCGAGGCTAGCCACTGGTTGGGTGCCCCCTCTGATGTTCGCGGATGACACTTTGTTGTTGTCCAAGACATCAACGGGCATCCAACGCATTCTTGATGGTTTTGCCGATTTTTGTGTTTCTAGGGGATTAGAGATAAATCTAGATAAAACCACGTTCATGATCTTCAACCCGCCGACGCAGACACGCCCAAATCCCGTCCTAGGTGGAACCCCACTGGAGAGAGTGAAGACCTTTGAATATCTGTGTATCACCCAGGGAGAACACTTGGAATGGGATTCGCAGTTGGCCAAGGCTACACTCAAGCTAACAAAGGTGGTGGGGGGGATCCAGAAGCTACATAGAGAGTCCGAATTTAAGCCTGCGGCTCCAGTAATTGAAATTTATAATATCCAGGCCAGATCGGCAGCTCTATATGGGGCCGAACTTTGGGGGCACCAAAAATCGCAAAACCTAGCCATGGTGGAACATGCATTTGTGAGGAATATATTGGGTCTTCCTATAAGTACCCCATTGGTACCATTGCGGATGGACCTAGGGTTATTACCTATTGAGGAGGTTATGCCTTTACGCCCGCTATTATATTGGAAAAGATTGTGGTCCGTACCTGAGCTCGCTTGCTATAGAAACGAATTTAGGGAAATTTGGGATGCACTGAGAAATAAGAATATCAGGTGGCTGGCCCATATTAAGTTAATTAGCTGCAGGCTAGGCCTATCTGAGCTTTGGGTATCTCCGGAAGTTGCCTGTCCGGAGATATCGAAAGCTGGCCTGAGTCGCTGTTATAAGAATGATAATTTAGCATCCCTGCATGCGAGTTCTGATGGGGGCAGATTGACTACAGAGTTCCTCCAGATTAAAGTAGAGTATAAAAGAGAGGAATTCCTAGACCTAATATTCCCTGCACTAGCACGAAAATTGTATATGCAATTTAGGCTAGGTACTCCTCCGCTTAGAGTGTTTTCTAGTAAGTGGGATAAAACTATGAGTAAGGAGTGCCCTGCCTGTGATTCTCATCTGGAAAACGAAATTCATGTTTTCTTTTTTTGCCCTGCATATCAGGGTCCACGGAAGCACTGGCTAATTCCAATCTGTAGAAATGTATGGTTTCGCCAGTGTGCACATGCACTTAGGGTGTTAAAAAAGGATACCCACCCCCCCATAATTTTTGCTGTCTCCTATTTTTTGAATGCAATATAGCACATATGGAGGAAATTGATTACTGAACCCAGTGCTGTGCACGAGTTTCTTGCTCTAAATTTATATAACTCTCGATAATGAATTTTAAATTTAATCCTTGTTTTAATCGTTGCATAGTATGTATGTATATGTAAAGTTGTATATGTAATGTATTTTAAATGCTATTTTTATTCATTAATTTAAATTTTGTATTACATGTTTTTTATGAACTTTTATGGTCCTTGGTGGCCGAAATAAAGTTATCGAATGAACAAATGGTTACTCCATATCATCCATTGAAGAATGTAATTTCAATAGGATAAGAGTATTCTTCAGGCGTTAGTGTCTTCACTAATTTAAATTTTATTGGTTTTTGAGAAGCGCAACATTTTAATATGTTACCTGGAATGAGAGAATAGTGGCACTTTGTAATAGACAGTAATCTAGAGTATGTACTGACTAAGAAATAATGAGGGGCCCTTTTTTTATGGCGTAGAATTCTAAGGGCCGTGTGATATTTCTGACCTGTGACAAAGTTAAATATAGTCCTGGTACTCAACGACACGGGGCTTTGGTAACTTACAGTGGGTTTGGCGACAGTACATAGATAGTAATTAGATAGTACGTAGATGCAGTCCGATTAGTCGGACTACATTGGATTCTTGATATTTGCTAGAGAATATAAATAATTGTGAGCAATAATTAAAAAATACGTCAAAAATACGTTGAGATGAACTGCATAAGGAATTTGTTCGCGGGTAATATTAGCCAACCATTGTTTGTTTACGTGGTGGCAGACGATGGAGCACGTCGATTGGATTGCTTACGAGTCTCGAATGAAAGGCAAAAACGCCTCTGACAGGTTAGAGAGGCAGACAAGCATTTGTTTTTACGTAATAAGAAGACAGGTAAAATTGATTGCTTCCATGATGGCAGACGATGGAGCACGTCTATTGGACCGCTTATGAGTCTCGAATGAAAGGCATAAACGCCGCTGATAGGTTAGAGAGGCGGTAATGTAATTGTTTTTACCGTAAGAAAAGGACATATAAAATATCAAATCTGATTGGCTAGCATCGTGCGGACCAGATAGGAAGCAACTTTAATTTATGTAAATCGAGGAGTTAGCTAGCGGAGAATGTGACTAGTTAATCAAACATTGGAAAAACGCCTCTGATAGGGTAGAATGCATTTGTCTTAACGTAGGAAGGGGACAGGTAAAACGTTAAACTTGATTGGCTAGCAGCTTGTGGACTGGATGGGAAGCAATTTATGTTAATTGAGGAGTTGGCCAGCGGGGAATGTGATGGATTGACTAAACATTTAAAAATGAAATGGAAAAAACACGCATGCAAGTGGGGATACCAAACCGGCAGTGGATGCTACTAGGAACTTATCGATGTAGATGAAAAGGTATGTCGATTAAATCAAGCGCTCTGCTACAATTTGGCAGTTTTTTGATATACAGGTTTAGGAAGGAATATTGACTCTGTCCCTCTCTGTTATGTTGATGTTCTTTTAGATTTTCATTGAGACATTGGTTTTTAGCACTGAGGACTCGATTTTTGGAGGATATTATAGAGAAGAGGAGAACTGACATAGATCTAGGTGAGGTCAATTAACTTGTCATGAAGAATGCAATGATAAAAATGATCCAGACAAAAAATCGGAGATTAATTAGATATTATGCTTTATATATCTAGAAAACGTATAAATATATTTGAAGAAAGAAGCTATTAGACTTTGAAGAGATTGGATATTCAATGAAAATATCATCCCTCCATGATTGACATTTCATATTGCCGCAACATTATTCAGGAGGTATGTGATAGGTTATTATATATAATTACAATTTGAGACAATTGGGCCAGATCTAGGCGGTAAACTGTAGCAATGTTTAAGAGAAGTGGATTTAATCTGTCCTGTGAAAGTTAATAGGAGAACCAGAATAGCTGTCAATTAATAGTGGTGAGATTGTATATCTTTAACACATGGTGCAAATTGTTATGTTTTTTTGTAAACACTGTGTGATTATGTTATTGGGTAAATATTTTATATTCTAGATTGTTATATAGGCAGGTTATTAGAATTGTACACGTATAAAATAATATACATTTGATGTCAGCATGACTTTTGGGAATAGAGATGCATAATGTATGTACTAGTGATATTTTCTTTTCTTTTCTATTCTTGCAGCCCTGATGAGGTCCCAAAGGGGACGAAACGCGTTGGTTGTGGTTATGTAAAATTTGTTTGGACTTCTAAGAATGTGTTGGTGCATCATATTAAAAATAATCTAAAAAATAAAGGAATCTATTTGGAAGAAACTTTTTTTGGACAACAAAAAAAAAATTTCGGACTGCAATATTTGATTGTTGGATACTGATTATTTTCCCACTCCTTCCATTGATTGATATATTATTTGTATGTTAGTGGTTTCAACGGTGGGCCACTGGAGGTGGAGTAGAACGTATACGTTTAGCATCAATTGTATTAATTATATATTCATCGGTGCACACATATTTGACCCTCATCGTTTCGGACAGTTTATCTATCATTATATGATTGCGTCATCATATGGGAAGGGCACACAACGTGAGCACCATTGTGGCGTAAAAGGGATACGCCCTGTTTTCACTGATTAAACACTGCTTTGCACTGGTGAAACAACTGGTGAAAAAAGAGAGGCACCCTTTCTTAGACGATTCATGCTGTGCTGGACTGGCCATATGAAGTGCAGGAATTCTTTGGCACCCTGTTGACTTGGGAATTGCTTTTAGAAGTGGAAGTACAAAGCCGTCTTCAGCTCAGCCTGGCAGTGAGTGAACCCTTCGGAAACGCACACAACGTTCTTGAAAATATGCGTGCAGTTCACACCTATATAACCCCCCTCCCCCAACCGGTCCCATACATTCCCCTGGGGTGGCTAGACTCACTTGCTACACACACTCAGCAAAACTGAGTGGTGGTATGAACACATTTTCCCAGGATGCTTTTAGATGCCAGTCCACCACTGGGTCACCTACATGATTTAGACGAAGAGGTGCCAAGTGGCCCCTTGTTATGTGTGCCACCTCCAGGCTTTTGACCAACGCACGATTCCTATCACTGATTTGAAGGCCTAAACTTGTGGGAGCAATTTTGAAACCAACAGTACCAGTATGAAAAGTGAATTTGACAAGATGATGCGGCAGGATGAAGGCGTGCCACATGAAATGGTGCCACTTGGCAGCTGTGAAGCCAGTGCTTCTAGTTATCGAATGTATGATGCTAAATTCTTCGACTTCTCTAAATGTAGCCTTGAGTTTCTGCCAAAAGCATTTAATGTTCTTGGCTTGTAAGACTGCCGGGGTTTCTTTTAGATTTAGACAGATACATTGGAAACTGTTGCATCTGTTGGCCCCCACTTCGTGTGTGTGAGCTTGTGGCTGCCATGACTGAATAACAACAAGTTATGGTGCATTCTGTGCTTGTGTCAGCTCCATCAGTGACCAGCATCTTCGGTTCCACCCTAATTTGCACACTGAGTGAACACAATGGCCCTAATTCGGAGGTGCATGGTACTGGGCTGCTTTGACTGCATGGGAAAATGGCTGACAAATTTACAGTTTGTGTGTGGTAAAATCGCCCCAGTGCCATACAATTATGAGTAAAATCCAATGGAATGGGACATCACTGTGTGGGCCAATTTAGACGGCTGTGAAACCACGCGGTTTCATATCCCATCCAGCAGGGCTTTAAGTGGAATGAAAAAACTGGGGGGTCTCTCAAAGGGGCGTGACCAATGTAATTAAAGGCATGGCTTAAAAATAGTAAGTTAAAAATTCTGTATTTAGCATAGTGTGCCGCCCGACTTATATTTTGCTGTTTCTGTCATTGCATCCAGATTTTTGATACAACAAGTAACATCATACCCACAAGAAGTCAGGACTATTGGCTTTGTCAATGGTTGTTAGTTGCATAAGATAAATAAGCAGCAACCATGGCTTGTATAGAATATTAAAAAGCTTCCACTTAAAGCCCTGGTGACACCACGACCATCTTGTTGCTCCTGAGTTTCAAAAAGAGAAGGGAAATCCAGAGAGAAAATGACTATTTAAAGGATTTCCCTTCCCCTACAACGCTTACCTGACATGACGTCATACCGTAACTTCTCAAGGTGTGAGCAGTGTGAGCACGAACACATGGATGTGCCTGCTGTCTCCAAACGGGTCTCTATCGGGCCCTGTTTTGAGCCCTGGCACTTTTTTCCGGACTGCAGTGACAGCAGACTGCTGCCACTACAGTCCGAAAAAAAATAATGGACCACCTGTGCCAGCGCACAAAACTGAGCCCGATAGAGACCCGTTTCGAGGCCCCCTTTAAAAAAACGGCCGGTGCTCAGCACCGTGAGACCCGGCCCACTTAAAGACCTGCCATCCAGTGTTGCCACGTGTTTTTTTTACCACTTGCTCAAATCAGGGACTGGATGTAGCGGGCACTGGGCAAGCCCCCGGTGGGCCTCACAGGTGGGGGCCGGTTTTGGGCCCCTGGGTACCGTCTTTGTTACAGAGCCGTTTTTGCAGCATAGCTGCGAAATCGGCCCTGTATAGGGTGACCAACCGTCCGTAAATTTCACGGACCGTCCGTAATTGGGACCTCACGTCCGTTGTCCATGAGGATCCCTTTTACGGACGCCTTTTGTCCGTAATTTTGGGCCTTTCAGGGAACAGAGCTGTTCCCCTGCGAGAGGCCTCCGCTCCGTGTTGGGGCCGCCTCGCACTCCTCTGAGCACAAGAGCAGCCCCACCGCCCATTGTCATTCTGTGTGAGGCTGATTGCCACATACAGAATGACAATGGGTCAGTCTGGGCTGGCACAGCATGTGGTGGCCTCCTCCAGCCTCTGTCCAGGGCAGGGCATTCTGTCACATGGAAGTGCAAACACGCCCATGCTGTGGTGAAAGAAGTTCAAAGGAAAGGATTATAGTTCTCTCCGAGTCTCATCGGTTTAAACTGAAGCATTTTCAATATTATATTCAAGGAAGCCAAGGTTGCTGCTTTTTTATTTTATGCAACTAACAACCATTGACAAAGCCAATAGTTCTGGCTTGTTGTAGGTGTAACGTTACTTGTTCTAGGTGTAACCTTACTTGTTTTCTTATATAACTTGGTGCAATGACAGAAGCAAAACAGATACCAGTCGGGCTGCACGTTATACTAAGCACAGATTTTTAGCTTAGATTTTTTAAGTCACACCCTTAATTACAACAAACATCCCCTTTGGAGAGACCCCCCAGTTTTTTCATCCCACTTAAAGCCCTAGAAACAACACCATGTCACAGTTGCCTCACGACCTGGCACTGTGCATCATGCATGACTCATGATTTATACTTTTTCAGATTGCCTCAGTGCAGGGGCATAGTGAACCCTCCCCCACCCAATCCCTTGCTGTAGGAACTACAGCAAGGGTGAAATTCTTAATAGGCCTCTTCTGTCTGCAACTCTGTAGACAAAGGCTCAGCTCCTAATTAATGTGAAAAGGTGAGTGAGTAAGTAAGTAAAGGGATGGATGTATGGATGAGTGGGTGGATGGATGGATGGATGAGTGGGTGGATGGATGGATGAGTGAAAGGGTGGATGGATGAGTGAAAGGGTGGATGGATGAGTGAAAGGGTGGATGATTGGTGAGTGAATGGGTGGATGATGGGTGAGTGAAATGATGGATTGATTGATGAATTGATAAGATAAAGGGTGAATGGATGGACGGATGACTTAAAGGGTGTATGTAAGGCTGGGTGAGTGAAAGGGCAGTTAGATGGACAAAAGGATGGATAGATGGGTGAATGGATGAGAGAAAGGATGGATGGATGGATGAGTGAGAGGATGGATGAGTGATAAGTTCAATGGATGGATTCATTAGTGGATGAGTGGATGGGTGGGTGGATGGGATGATGGATGGCCTAAGTGAAAGGAGGATGGAGAGAGAAAGGGAATATGGGTGGATGGAAGACTGAACGGGTGGAAGGATGAGTGAATGAAAGAGTAAGTGAAAGGATGGCTGAATGGGTGAAAGGGTAGATGGCTGGATGGGTGAGTTCATGGATGGATGTGTGGAACAGTGGATGGATGAGGGTATGGATGGATAAGATGAAAGGATGAATGCAGGGACGGATGAGTGAAAGGGTGGATGGAGGAATGGATGAGTAGAATGATGGATGGATGGAAGGATAGATGATGGATAGGTAAATGGCTGGATGGATGAGTGGATGGATGGGTGGAGGAGTGGATTGATGGGTGGAAGAGTGGATGGATGAGTGTATGGATAGATAGGGTGAAAGGGTGGATGGATGGATAATGGATGGATGAGTAAAAGGGTGGATGGGGGAATGGATGAGTGAAATGATGGATGGAAGGATACGTGATGGATAGGTTTGTAAATGGTTGAATATGGACATGGATGGGCACACAGATGGAAGGACAGAATGAATGGTGAAAGACTGAATGATGGATGAAAGTATGATTACACATTGCAAGCCTCATTATCTTAAGCAACATTTCCTATACATTGACTTTCACATTTATATGAGTCTGTCTCTATATAATGTGTGTGATGTAACTCACTCTGACACCCTGCCGTACATACGTCGAATGAGAGTAGCACTATAAAATAAATTAAATACACATGACGGAGGGTCTATTTGAAGATGAGGGGCACCATCGGAGTGTGGTAGCATGGGCCGACTGGCCGGACCGGGCATTGGGCGTTTCCCTGCGAGCTGGAAAGGTGGGGTGGGGGCGGTTTTGTTTCCACAAAGAGACCTGTACATTCGCTTCAAGCTGCACGCATACTGAAAAACCATGAAGTTCACAATCGTCTCAGCCCAATACAAACTAATTTTCACTTGTATTTAAGTGTTTGTCTATTTACTTACTTCTATACTATTGCGCAATCTCTTTTGATGTGTCTGTAAAACGTACCCTTTGTCCTGAATTTTGACCTCCTGTCCTGAATTTTTGTCCTGAATTTTGACCCTTTGTCCTGATTTTTTACACTCACTGTCCTGAATTTGTACCCATGCCTGTTGGTCACCCTAGCCCTGTAACAGAATCGGCCGAAAACCGGCCCTGGCAAAGAGCTTGGTGGCACCCCCAACAGCCCCCCCCCACACCCCTTGCACTTTAACAGGGCCGGTTTTGGTTCCCAGTCCGGCCCTGCAGGTGATAAATCTTTACAGCTGCCCTTGAATGGGAGAAAGGGTGAAGGAGGGGACAGGGGAACTAGAGGAGAGAAGGGGGCGTGTTTTTTTTGTAGGGTGAGGCTTTGAATCCTCCCTTCAGTTACGAAAAGAAGCAGCATGAAAACTATTGCTGGAGGCAAAATTGCATGCGATATTTCCGGACTGAAAAATCGAGGCAGGTTCTCCCACATCCGGTGAATTCTGGTGAAGAAAAGTAACCCTACCCAATAAAAATTCAGCGAAGTTAAATTAAAGCACGCAACCAACCATACATTAATTTCGTTCTACCTGACTTGTAATCGGGTTGGCATGTGGTTTCCAGTGGACTGTAGAAACCTGCTGTTTATTTGCCCGCCAGGTTGCATTGTTACAGAAACGCTGGCTGTGAAGAGACTTTTTGGAATTTGAATATCCTCAAATTCCTAAAACATTCGTGAAAACCCGATATTGTGAGCACATACGCACCCACACACAAATGTTCTATGAAATGCCTGTGCGTCGAGATAAAAAGCTGGTGAAGACGCCGTGACGTGGAGACCCCTCCCGTGGCAAGGGTTGTTCCAGGCCAGATAAGATTAGGACCCTGGGTGGGCCTGGCACCAGCCACCAACCACCAACCAGCAGAGGCACCTATCGCTCGCATTCTGCCTCCATTCCATCTTTAAAACTGGGGCCAGGCCAACTACACGCACTGACTTGCTCGCAGTTTCCGCCTGGACTTGGTCTCGCGCCCAACAGTCAGTGCCAAGGATGACGCTGAGCGACGCCGAGAAGGCCGCGGTGCTCTCCCTCTGGTCAAAGGTGTCTGGCGACCTGGAGAGCCTGGGAGCAGAGGCTTTGGAGAGGTAACAGCCTACGTTGATATGAGTAGTGCAATACAACAAATGGAATGCATATGAGAGAGGGGCAACGGAGAGATGAGGGGCACTGGTTGAGGGTGGCAGTGAGGGAATCCGAGGAGGCGGTTATGGGGTGGGGGGAACTACAGAGAGATGAGCGTCACTAGTGGAGGGTGGCAGTGAGGGAAGCGAGGAGAAGGTCATGGGATAGGGGGCTACGGAGCAATGAGGGGCACTGGTGGAGGGTGGCAGTGATGGAGTCTGAGGAGGAGGTCATGAGGGGGAGGGGCTGCGGAGAGATGAATGCAAGGCCGGACTGGGAACCAAAACCGGCCCTGTCAAAGTGCTCGGCCGAACCCCCCCCCCCCCCTCCCCCCCCCAATTCAACGGCGGCTGTAAAGATTTATCACCTGCAGGGCCGGACTGGGAACCAAAACCAGCCCTGGTAAAATGCATGACAGGGCCCCCTGGGGGGTTGGGGGTGCCCCTGGATGAAGGACACTGGTGGAGGATGGTAGTAAAGGTATCTACGGATAAAGAGGTCATTGTTAGGGCCCAAAAAAAGACTTTTGCACCAGCACTGAAGCCAGCCCTGTCACAGCCTTTCTGTTTTCGTATATTTAAGTAACAGTCGGGTGATTAGGAAAACTGTGAAACATATTTTAAAGTGCATAATCAAGCCTGTAAGGGAGCGCGCTGCAGAGTCTGGGGTCAGGTGGAGGTAGTAATGAAGAGGGATTCTCCCCGAAGGCTCGCACGGAGGGAGCATGAGTAGTGACACTTGCCTGATACTCCCACCTTAGAAATCTCCTCTTCCCATCAAAGGGACATTACATGGAAAAAAAAACACTTTTTGAGAGTGATAACATTTAGAAAGAGATTTGGAAAAGAGTGCGTTTTACTGGGCCTTGTAAGACTAAGAAGAGATAAAGGAGGCCCCGGAAGCAGGACTGGCTAGACATATAAGCGACAAATCGGGCCTGTAGTGGCCCACCCGAATGCACCCTTGGCTCACCCAAATAAAAGTTCCTGGAGCCGGGCCTGGGTAACACGCTGAGTCTTCACTACTGTTTGTGTTTAAACGTTACTAAAGGGACTTGTGATGCACATAGAATGAGGCCAACTGTCTGGGTGAAAACAATGATAAACTCGAGCCCTGATTCTCAGGTCCTCACTACGGCCGTAAATGTTGTGATATTTATTGCATCTGATAAAATCCAACTCCAGAGAGTCAGAATG
Organism: Triturus cristatus; assembly: GCF_964204655.1. NCBI lineage: Eukaryota > Metazoa > Chordata > Amphibia > Caudata > Salamandridae > Triturus > Triturus cristatus. The sequence continues at coordinate 821,981,526 of NC_140593.1, forward strand.
TATAAGGTGCAATAAATATCACCTGATTACAGGTTTTTGAGGAATAACATACGGATTTTGGTGCTTATCACACCAAAATCCGCATGTACTGGCCAATACCATACATTTTCAACCATAAATGTTGGCAGATTTGAGTTGTCTGATTTTATAATTGGAAACCTAAGAGGGTGTGATACCTAGGGATCGGAATTTAACCCTGAACTCGCAATGAGGGTCTGAGTGTCTCGGAGGGAGGAGGTATAGGTGTTAATATTGATCACACCTGATATAATACAAGACCACGAGGAGTTCAGAATCTATTGAGTACAATACATAGCGCCTATGCTCAGTTTTTGGAGAGTAACATGTGAATTGTGGTGCTATTAAATTGGGTCAGGTTTGACCTGATGAACATTTAATGACGAGACAGGTATTTAGTGCACCCAGTAATAATGTATGTGGTAAATACCACCAAACCGTGAATTCCGCTGCTCTGCAAACAGGGATATGTGCAGGGGTCAGAAAACAGCAACCAAGTCAGAATCAGGGCTTTGGTGGAATGCATTGAAAAAAACACATAATGAGCAAAATCAAAGTTTTCCCAAATTAACTGAGAAGTTATTATTTTAGTAGATAATGGCGACATTTTGTCTTCAGGGATGGCTCTGATGTCCAAAATGCTGGCGTCTGACATCTGGGTGGTGTAAAACTCACAACACTTGGTCTGTGGCCGACATTTCTTACACAAACTCTATATGAGGTATACCTAAAAGCACTTTACAGTTCTCCTTGTCTGGTGTGCAGGGGAGACCGCCTTGTTCCTGCGGTTTCATCAATGTGTGATCCTTCCAGCTTGCTGCGTCGCCTACAAAACCCCACGTGTACAAGGGAAAGAGAAATACAAGGGGGACTCAAACCAGATGTGGGGCAGCTGTGTCTCCAGATAAAGTTATGACAAAATTCTTGATAATATTTATTTATTATACCATTCATCTATTCGTTTTGAAAAGTGCAAAAAATAGATGATTTTAGACTGTGAGAAGGGCCCTACCACAGGGAAAAGGGTGCTTTATCGTCAGACACCCCTGCTCGTCATTCACACTATATGAGAAAAACGTAGGTCCCCATTTCTGAGATGCGCGGACGAGGTTTACTATATACTGTCGTATTGTTACCTCAGGGTGGAGTATTTACGAAGAGCAACACCTGCCTTTTATACGCAGTTTTCTGGGTGGTGGTGGGGGTGGGGGGGGTTGATTGAGGCGTAATTGGTGGAATCTCTTTTTACTTCACCAACTTCTGCACGTTTTGTTTATTTTCCAACTGCCCCGCCCACGCGAGACCTTTTTTTTCCTTAATAAATATGTCAGGGGAAGATTTCAGGGGTGGATAATTACCTCCTACTCAGAATTCTGACCAATTAAAGGCATTTTTTGTTCTAAATACAGATATGTTTGCTTGGCAATGAAATGAGAGAGTCAAGGTGAGGTCTACATGTGCCCCTAAGAAAAAGTGTGGAGTGTATCTAGATGGGCGGAGCTACCATTGGTCCAACATGTGCAGTGGCCCAGAGGCGTGAGGGTCTCATCGACCCCTGATATTTGCTGTACTTAGTCCCCCATCATTAGTGCCATTTTCCTTGCTTGCGCCAGTGTCCATGGCAACCCTGTTACTCTACAGTATCCAGAGATGGACCCCTCATCAAGAAGTGTCTGGATCTATCAAATACTATAACATTTCAAATGGGGCACCACGCTACCCACTGCCAGAGGCAGAGCAGATCCTTTAGAGAGGTGCCCACCCCCATGAGGCCCATCTCCCAATCTAACATCTAAAGCCACTGAGGCCTTGCAAAGAGTGTGGGTACCATTCTCCCATAGCCCCTTCCTGCCCAGATTTCTGGAGCAAAGAGAAGAGGATGGTGGAACAGGCAAAGGGCACAGAGAGCTTCAGCAGGTGATGCCCCCAAATTATAACTCTGAGCCTGTGTCTGTTTCTTTGCCTTTGGCCTGCATTTGCTGGGGGTTGTCTGAAGCCAGTGTGTTTTGTCTCCTTCTGTGATGGAATAAGGAATCAATTATCTTAGGTTGAGGTATCAAATTAGAAAGTCTTAAAAAAGCCTGTGGTCCCCATACATTAGCTGGTGGTTGGATTGCAAACTAGTATGGAGGAAGAATGAACCAACACCGCACATGTACGTTTTGACGTAAAAGTATCTCCAGGAAAGCCCAAGAGTCACCACAATTTTGTTTGTGTTTTATGGAAAATGTTGATTTATATATATTCAGTATTGTTTGTTAAAAAAAATGGTATATTATAAAATGCATACACTATACATACGCTAGGAAAATGAAACAACACCAACGACTAGGTTTGGAAATGTGTGGATTAATTAGTTTTTTTTAGATATTTGTTGCCATAATTAATTTAGATGGCTTTTCAGCCAATTTTGGTGTGTTTGTAATAAGAAATACTGTTTACAAGTTATTCCTGCACTCACTTTTTCTTTGTGTATCTCGTAGATATGGCACATTCCTGTTCTTTTCATTTGACATAGGGCCAGGGCTTCAAGTGGGCCGGGTCTCACCGGGGCTGAGCACCGGCACTTTTTTTAAAGGGGCCTCGAAACGGGTCGCTATCGAGCTCTGTTTTGTGCCCTGGCACAGGCGGTCCATTTTTTTACCGGACTCCAGTGACAGCAGGCACATCATGTGCGCATGCTCACTGCTCACTTCTCACTAGTGGAGAAGTTACGGCATGACGTTGTAGGGGAAGGGAAATCCTTTAAAGAGAGTCATTTTCTCTCTGGATTTCCCTTCGCTTTTTGAAACGCAGGAGCAACAACATTGTCATGGTGTCACCATGGATTTAAGTGGAAGCTTTTTCAATATTATATACAAGCCATAGTTGCTGCTTATTTATCTTATGCAACTAACAACCATTGACAAAGCCATTAGTCCTGCATTGTTGTCGGTATGATGTTACTTGTTGTATCATATATCTGGATGCAATGACAGAAACAGCAAAATACAAGTTGGGCGGCACACTATGCTAAGCACAGATTTTTAGCTTATGTGTTTTTAAGCCACGCCCTTAATTACATTGGCCACACCCCTTTGAGAGACCAACCCCCCCCCCCCCAGTTTTTCCATCCCACATAAAGCCGAGCAGCTAGAAGCCTTACGGTGCTGCCCTAGTTCAAAATATTGCATACATGTCCCATTGTTTCATATGTAACTAAACACAACATCAAAATTCAGTGCCAATGCAGCTAAATATTAAGGGAAGAATTTTCCATGATCTATACTGAATTTCTCTTGTGGTACATTAGGTATTATTTGCCATTGAAGGGAACTTGAAACAGCATTATATTTGCTCTTAAAACTATACAGCTCTCTTCTCCAGATTTTTTTTTAAATGGCATATAACTAGGGAGATTAAATATTTGCAAAAGGATTCAGTACCAAATTATAACCAGCTGGAGCCAGTGCTTAATTTGTGCCTGTGTTTGTTGCTGCTCAGCATCGACTCATATTTGTGACAGTCCACCACACGGTGACGCTGTCTGTATAGTTTTAAACAGACCACATCCTCAAAGTTTTAACAATTCCATATATATTAGAAATATTATTAATACTAGTGTGTTCAGGCAATTCTTACAGCTTTGAGTGTCCTGGAATAGCCTCAATTGTCCCATTGGCAGGAGTGTGGTATTAGGTAGCATTGGTAATAGTATATGGCAGTTCTAGCAGCAACAGTTGGTGGTGTAAGTTGTAGTGATCTCCTGCAAAATATCTTGGGACGAGGCACTATATGTTAAATGAAGCTCTGCCTAAAGAGAAATGGGATTTTCATGGGAAAAAATATTTAAAACCATCATCAGCAAATATATACCTATCAGAATTTAGTTTTCTGGAGAAAACAGTTCCCTGGATTATGCCTTCATCGAACCAATAACCCCACCCTTAAAACGTAACTTGAATGTCCTTCAACATTGTACATGTGTCATCGAAGCTATGTACGTATTTTTATTTGGGCTCTCAGCACTGCTACTAAAGCCAACACAATTTTTTTTTAGGCTGTTTAAGAGCCATCCTCAGAGCAGAACATACTTCCGCCATTTTGATGTCCAACATGGCTCTGCTGATCTTCGAAGACATGGAGCCAAGGTCCTGGGCGCCATTGGAGAAGCGGCTAATCACCTGGATAACTTTGAGTATGCCCTGTCTAAGCTCAGCGACCTGCACGCCTACAACCTGAGAGTCGACCCAGGAAACTTCAAGGTAAGATAAGGTTTTTATAATTCTGTGGCAGACATTGCAGAGTTCTCCAAAGAATTTTGCGAATAAAGTGTAAATATTTTTAAAGGGGACAAGCAGGTATTGTTTTTTGCACCCAGAGTAACCATGCACGTCAATTCACCAAAATCAAAATGCCAGGGGTAGCAGAGGTGACATTACAAGTCCTTTGACCTTAACTTTCACTCACACACAAATCATAGGCGGCTCCTCCACTAAGGCAGCGGAGGGTCGCCCTACTGTTCTCCGAGCAGTTATTATCATTTTATTTTTCCTACTGCAGTGGCTCAAGCTGGAGCGGAATTTGGCTCCATGAGGCCAGAGCACTGCAGTGGGAGGAGTGGTGAGCACACTCTGTAAGTGCACATGACGCTTTGGCCGGTCCTCTTGGGCTGACCAAAGTGTCATGCACACTTTGCATGTTCTCCACCCAGGCTACAGCCTGGGAGGAGAACATGGACAGCCTCCCATTCCCTGGCTGAGCACTGAACCACAGTGCCCAACCAATCACAACACTGCATTGTAGCATTGTGATTGGCTGTGGGGAGCGTGGGAGGCTGGGTGCTTCCTGCTGCCGGACTCGAGGAAGACAAAGAGGATCGGGTAGAGGCGGCAGCCTGGAGCGATTCCAGGAAAGTGTTTTACTTTTATTTTTTAATCTTTTTTGTTCCCCCCCACCCTCCCTGCCCACCACTCCTGTCCGGTAGCAGCTGCTACTGACACACACATTCACACTTACACGCACACTCTCACATGAACACACAACATACATTTAACAGGATTTTTTTATCTCAGCTGCTTGAGGGTCATATTTCAGCTAATTACTCCATTTTTATTACACTAATAGTGAAAATATATTATAGATGTGTGTGTGCATATATGTATGTGTGTGTATATATATATATATTCACTGAAAAAACCATAGGTTTCACACATGTTATAGTTAGCGGAAATTTTAATGATAAAAAACCAATGAAATTCCCCCGTTATAGTTAGTGCAGGCAACTATAACTCACGCGACCGCAATCCTCTGCTGATGCTAATACTGTATTTAGACACTTATTTGCCCATGTCTTCTTCCATTAAATTTTAGCTATACATATATTACAAATATTTTTTTTTCATAAAGACACATATGTCATCAGCAGAAGATTGCGGTCGCGTGAGTTATAGTTGCCTGCACTAACTATAACGGGGGAATTTCATTGGTTTTTTATCATTAAAATTTCCGCTAACTATAACATGTGTGAAACCTATGGTTTTTTCAGTGAATTTGCAAGGTTTTTTAAATGCTAATTCCTAACTATAACGTGTGTGAAACCTATGGTTTTTTCAGTGAATTTGTACGTTTTTTTAAATGCTAAGTTACTTTACGCCATTCGTGGCGTGCGCGCCCACTTAACGCAGTTCGTTCCGTGCGCGCACGGTGCGCGAACGCGGTGCGCTTTGCGCACCGCGCGCCCACTTTACGCAGTTAGTTCCGTGCACACACGGTGGGCACACGGTGCGCTACGCGCACCGCGTGCCCACGTTACGCTAGATGGGCCATGTACGCACGATGCGCTTCGCGCACCGTGCGCACATGGAGGACATATGATGCACTTCGTTTTGAAAGGTAATATTTTAATTTTTCGTATATTTTATAAGCCATGCACAAATGGTGCCCTTCGGGCACCATTTGCACACGGGGTGGAGAGAGTGTGGATAATTTTTTTTTAAATTATTTTTTTAAAAAATATTTTAGTTTATCTCATCGCTAATAAGCCATGCAGAATTGGCGCCCTGCGGGCACCAATTGCACACGGGGTGGAGAGAGTGTGGATAATTTTTTTTTTTTTTTAATTTTTTACCGTACGCGTACGGTAAGCGTAATCGGCGAAATTACCGAAAAAATAAAAATTCCGTTTTTGGCCTTGGGGGATCTTTGGGGACTCCCTCAACATGGCTATGTGTGTGGGAGCTGTCTAAACAGCCCCTTTACATGTTTTTGGGCTTTATATTTTAGAAATCACTCTCAGTGCGAGAGAGAAAATGGCGGCCGCCGCTTCCTGGTTTCGGCCGATTCGAATGTTTACTAAGATCTAAGAGCCAATCAGAATCGCGCTCGCGCACGCCACCGTACGCGTACGGTAAGCGTACCGTAAGGGCACCGTAAGCTGGCTCAGATATATATATTGATTTAAAGGCTATTTTCTCAGAATCTACTGAACAGATTTACACCAAACCTACAAAAGGCACTTCCTTGACCTGAGGACTACCTCTCTGCCAAATGTCTAGTAATTCTGTTCAGCCGTTCGGGCTGTAGCCCTGTCTAAAGGTCCTATGGAAAAATGCATGGGAAAAACGCGTTTTGGGACCCCCCTTTTATCTCAGCCCCCGCTTGACGAATCCCCCCGAGACTTTCAGGGTAGGAGCGGAGCGTAGCGCCCCACCTATTTTGAAAAATTCGCGAGGATTCGTCGACCGGCGCCAAAGTTATTCAAAATAGAATGTTGCGGATTTCCTATGGAAACGTGGTCCTAACTATAACTACCTACTGGCGACCGCCAGTAGGTAATATATATGAGTGTGTGTGAGTATGTGTATATATATATATGTAAATACATTATTTATTATGAGTGTAACAAAACAATTAACAGAATACAAAGAGAGTGCAGCCCCAACTGACATCTATAAGGGCGAGCTGTCACTGTTTACCTGGCACTGATTTTGCCATCTCTGCGGCCAGGGGTCACAAAGGCTGTGCCAATGGTTGCCAGAGACAAGGTAGGGGTCGCAGCTGCAACCCCTGGCGACCCCTAAATGAGGTCCATTACAGTAACTTCTTTGGTCAGCAACTCGCACTGTATCAATGAAATACCACATACCTGCTCTACTTAGGGAACAAAGCTTTTGTTATTAAATTAAATGGCCTGTATGCTTCCCTGGGCACTGTAAATTGAGAGCAATATTTTAGATAAACTCCCGGAAGGGTAAGGTCAACAACATAAATTCCTGCATTGGATAAATCATGCTTAATGGCACACCACAGAAAACAACATAAAAAAAACAAGGAAACTACTTTTTTGGACTTCCGCACACATTTGGAGTAAACTTCTGGCTTTTTGGGGTTCCTAAACAATTCGAACAGTTCTGTAACTGCTGATACTTTTTGCAAATTTAGTTCGTGTACATTTGCACATGCATAAATGCACTTCCCAACTTTTTTTCTCCAAGGTTAATTATTATTACTCTACTCCTAGGTCCCCACCAATTTAGTTCCAGATAACTCCTATTATGCAATAGGGATCTATTGTTTCCCTTTTCAGGAGTAAATCTCCAGCTACATCAAGGAAGGAACGTGTCTTACAATAGTTTGTAAATATTCACAAACCAATTAGTTTCTGGGAATTCGATGCCCTTACAATGCGTGGCCTGCCTGGAACACCCACAACCGCCCATTGGGGCAGATTTTCTCACATCGGTGCAAAATTATGTGCGAGGAAATGTATTTCTGAGTTTAATGTTTTGGGAAACCCAAAGTATGGATTCACGCTTGTAAATTAGGTATTTGCTCACCTCACTTTATTGTAGGTGAGTAAACACTTTGAAGATCAGACCCAATAGGCTTAAGCAATTGTATTACTGAACATTGATCCCCAGAATATCAATCAATCAATCAATCAATCATAGCACTTGTATAGTGCGCTACTCACCCGGAAGGGTCTCAAGGCGCTAGGGGGAAGGGGGCCGCTACTGCTCGAACAGCCAGGTCTTGAGTTGTCTCCTGAAGGCGAGGTGGTCTTGGGTCAGCCGAAGGTGGATGGGGAGGGAGTTCCATGTCTTGGCCGCCAGGTAGGAGAAGGATCTGCCTCCGGCGGTGGCTCTTCGGATGCGTGGTACGGCGGCGAGGGCGAGGCTAGCGGACCGTAGCTGGCAGGTGGGCGTGTGGAAGGTCAGGCGGTGGTTGAGGTACTTGGGGCCCAGGTTGTGGAGAGACTTGTGTGCGTGGGTGAGGAGCCTGAACGTGATCCTCTTGTTGACGGGGAGCCAGTGCAGGTTCCTCAGGTGGCCGGAGACGTGGCTGCGTCGAGGGATGTTCAGGATGAGTCGGGCGGAGGCGTTCTGGATGCGTTGTAGTCTTTTCTGTAGCTTGGCTGTGGTTCCAGCGTAGAGGGTGTTTCCGTAGTCCAGCCGGCTGGTGACGAGGGCCTGGGTGACCGTCTTCCTGGTTTCGATCGGGATCCATCGGAAGATCTTGCGGAGCATGCGGAGGGTGTGAAAGCATGAGGAGGAGACGGCGTTGACTTGTCTGGTCATCGAGAGGGAGGATTCCAGGATGAAGCCCAGGTTGCGTGCGTGGTCTGTCGGCTTGGGGGCGGTGCCCAGGGCTGGGGGCCACCAGGAGTCGTCCCAGGCAGAGGGTGATGGTCCAAGGATGAGGACTTCCGTCTTGTCTGAGTTCAGTTTCAAGCGGCTGTCCTTCATCCACTCGGCGACGTCTTTCATCCCTTCGTGGAGGCTGGTTCTGGCGGTGTCGAGGTCTCTGGTGAGGGAGAGGATCAGCTGGGTGTCATCAGCGTAGGAGATGATGTTGAGGTTGTGTTGGCGTGCGATGGTTGCGAGAGGTCTCATGTAGACGTTGAAGAGGGTGGGGCTGAGTGATGATCCTTGCGGGACGCCGCAGATGACTTCGGTGGCCTCGGAATGAAATGGGGGGAGGCGGACTCTCTGTGTTCTTCCAGCGAGGAACGAGATGATCCACTTCAATGCCTTCTCTTGGATGCCGGTGTTGCTGAGGCGTTGGACTAGGGTGCGGTGGCAGACAGTGTCGAACGCGGCGGAGAGGTCCAGGAGGATGAGTGCCGCTGTTTCCCCGTTGTTGAGAAGGGCTCGGATGTCGTCGGAGGCTGCGATGAGGGCGGTCTCGGTGCTGTGGTTGGCTCTGAAACCGAACTGTGAGGGGTCGAGGGATCCATTCGTCTCGAGGAAGGCGGCGAGCTGTCTGTTGGCGATCTTCTCGATGACTTTGGCAGGAAAAGGGAGGAGCGAGATGGGGCGGAAGTTTTTGAGGTCGGTGGGGTCCGCTGTTGGTTTCTTCAGTAGGGCGCTGAGCTCGGCATGCTTCCAGCTCTCCGGGAAGGTGGCGGTGTCGAAGGAGGTGTTGATGACATCACGGAGTTGGGGTGCGATGATGGAGTCGGCCTTGTTGAAGACGTGGAGGGGGCAGGGGTCAGTCGGAGATCCGGAGTGGATGGTGTTCATCGTGCGGGCTGTGTCTTCGGTGGTTACTGCGGTCCAGGTGCGGAGGGTGGTGGTGGGGTGCGTTGGTTCGACGGTTGGGTGCGAGAATGGTGCGCCGAAGCTGTTGTGGATGTCGGCAATCTTGCGGTGGAAGAACGAGGCGAGGGAGTCGCAGAGATCTTGTGATGGGGTGATGTCGTTGTTGCCGGTGCTGGGGTTGGAGAACTCCTTGACGATGCTGAAGAGTTCCTTGCTGTCGCGGGCGTTGTCCAGTCGATCCTTCAGTGATTTCTTCTTGGTGGCGCGGATGAGCTGGTGGTGCTTGCGGGTGGCGTGTTTGAGGGCGGTCATGTTGTCAGTGGTCTGGTCGAGGAGCCAGGCTTTCTCGAGGGTGCGGCAGGTCTTCTTGGAGTCCTTGAGTTCGTCGGTGAACCAGGGGGCCTTCTTGCTTCTGGGTTTGCTGGGAGGGTTCTTCAGTGGTGCGAGGTCGTTGGCGCAGGCGGTCAGCCACTGCATGAAGTTGCGGGCTGCTTCATTGGGGTCCGCTGTGCTGGCAGGTGGGTTCTGGCTGAGGGAGGTGGTGAGTTGGTCGGCGGTGATCTTGCTCCAGCTTCTGTGAGGAACCTGCTGCGGGTGGTGGTGGGTGGTGGTTTTTCTGAAGCTGAAGTGGACGCAGCTGTGGTCTGTCCAGTGAAGTCCGGTGGAGTGGCTGAAGGCGATGTGCTTGCTGGATGAGAATACGGGATCTAGCGTGTGGCCGGCGTAGTGGGTGGGGGTGTTGACCAGTTGCTTGAGTCCGAGGTTGGCGAGGTTGTCAAGCAGGGTGACGGTGTTGCGGTCCTTGTTGTTCTCCAGGTGGAAGTTGAGGTCACCTAGGAGGATGTAGTCGGCGGAGGGGAGGGCATGTGGGCTGATGAAGTCCGTGATGTCTTCGCTGAATTGTGTGCGTGGTCCCGGGGGTCTGTAGATGAGGGTGCCTCTGAGGGTCGTCTTTGGGTCGGTGTGAATCTGGAAGTGGAGGTGTTCGGCGGCAGTGTAGGTGTCGTCGGCGTCGGTCGTGATGCGGATGGTGTTTTTGTGGACGATGGCGATGCCTCCCCCAGTCTGGTTGATGCGGTCCCTCCTGATGATCTTGTATCCATCCGGGATGGCGATGTCGGGGGCTGAGGAGGCGTTCATCCATGTTTCAGTGAGGAACGCGACGTCTGGTGATGTTGTGTCGAGTAGGTTCCAGAGTTCGACGGCGTGTCTGTGGACTGAGCGGGTGTTGAGCAGGATGCACTTGAGGTCGCTGCTGGGGTTTGGCTTGGCGGGCGCGCGGTGCATGTTCGGAGGCAGGTGAACTTGCAGGTTGTGCAGGTGAAGGGTCCGTGGAAGCGTTTCGGGGCGGCCCGGCAGCAGGCGGGGTTCCGGCCGGCATTGAGCGCGTTGAGGGCGGCGGCGTCGTAGGTCTGTTGGGTCGTCTTGTGTCGGTGGGGGCCAGGGGTCCTGGCACTGGGCGCGGTCCAGGCACGGACGGGCGCAGACGGGCTTGCCTTTGGCGCGCCTTTGGCGCACAATCGGCACGCCCGCTGCGCGTGACCGCTGCGCGTCCGCGCGGTCGCCATATATGGCGAAGTGGGAGGGAGGGAGGAGCAGCTGGGAGGCGGGAGCGGGGAGGGCACAGAAGGAAAAGGGGGCGTGGCCGCTAGCACGGCGGCGGGAAGCGGGGAGCGGGGCGGGCAGGCACAGGGGGGCAGAGACACAGTACAACAGCACAGGCAATAACAAAAAAGCAAGAACAGCAAAAGGAAAGCAAAAACAAGATTAACAAGATGCAGGAAAAACAAAAAGGAGACAAAATATAATCAACAGTACACGCAAATACGGCGGGGGGCGGGATCGGCGAGGCAGGCTCAGCGAGGCTGCGGGCAGCAGCGGGGCGAGTTGCACACACAACAGCTGGTGGCCGTGCGGCGCGGGGGTGTCCTAAGAGCAGGTCACACTCACCTGCGCCGCGCGGTCGCCATATATGGCCAAGTGGGAGGGAGGGATGAGCAGCTGGGAGGCGGGAGCGGGGAGGGCACAGAAGGAAAAGGGGGCGTGGCCGCTAGCACGGCGGCGGGAAGCGGGGAGCGGGGCGGGCAGGCACAGGGGGGCAGAGAGACAGTACAACAGCACAGGCAATAACAAAAAAGCAAGAACAGCAAAAGGGAAGCAAAAACAAGATTAACAAGATGCAGGAAAAACAAATAGGAGACAAAATATAATCAACAGTACACGCAAATACGGCGGGGGCGGGATCGGCGAGGCAGGCTCAGCGAGGCTGCGGGCAGCAGCGGGGCGAGTTGCACACACAACAGCTGGTGGCCGTGCGGCGCGGGGGTGTCGTGATAAAAGAATATCGGAATCAGGATATTGAGGGATAAAATATCAAAATGTAAGCACATACAGGAAAGTATAGATTTACTATTATTAACCTCACATCTATATACCTTGAAGAAATATGTACCATATAGGTACATATGTGTGGAGTTACATATAGAAAATCTAGAATTACTTCCTTGTCAATATTTTTTTCATCAACGTTTTGCCCTCGGTATCGTGTCCCATCAATTTTATTGGGTCGATATTCAAGATGCACACCGGCTTGAGCTAATGTAAAAGATTCTTTTTACTATTATGCACACTGTTTTATCACTGATCTCATCTTTACATACCCAACCTGCTCCTCCTTTCAGAGAAGTACTTTGTAATGCTGCTCTAACTTGTAATATAGATTCAGAAAGTAAACCTAAAAAGGACAGTAGAATAAGGTCGCAGTTGTCTTCTGTTCTTAGCACAAGGCAGATTCAGAAAAATGGGAAAAGGATACCCATTCAAAAGATGGCTTCTGGGTTTCCAAAGATGGACAATCATGATCTCGGGCAATTAAAAAAGGTAAGGAGTGAGTGGTGAGGGATTTATTAGAAGACAAGGCATATTGATTGCATGATAATCTAAAGGCCAGAGGCCGTTTTACAGTAAATGCCCCAGGGGTGCAACAGGCGTTTGCACCCGCTTTGCTCGCCTCCGGAGCACTTTGGTATTACAGAAGGAGCCGGAGACACTTGTCGGGCCTCTTCTGTAATACCAATAGCGCTGGTGCACATAAACTGCCAGTGCTATCTTCCAGGGGGCGTTCCCTCATTTCCATGGGGGAATGTCCCATGCAAATGAGGAAATCCCTTTGCCTCTGCGCCTGCACCTTATTACTGATGCGGGCGCAGAGGCAAAGAAGCCCTCAGAAGGTGCACTGACAGTGCGCCACCTCAAGGTGGTGCACTGTCCGTGCGCCTCCTGAGAGCGGCCCTCTGCAGGAGGTAAAGGGGATCCCATGGGCCCCCCAGACATCCCCTTGCAGGCGGGTGCAGTCACAGACAGCACCCGCCTGCAAGGGGATCTCTAATCTCCCTCAAAAGTGCAGACAGTTTGCCTCCTGCACAGTGAAACGCGGAGCAGCTGTAAAGCAGCCGCTCCGTTTTTCACAGGAATGCACTGCCCCCAGGGCAGTACGAGTTTGGGGCTGCCCTGCGAGCAGCGCATTCGTGATAATAGCGCTCAATGTAACTGTTTTGCTCCCGGCGCACCTTTTTAAAGGTGCGCCCGGCACAAACAATGAAAATGCGCTTTTACCTTAATAAGGCCCCAAATGTGCTAGGAGTTTATTTGCAAAAAGTGGTCTCATTTTATTCGCTGACTTTTTGTGAAGGACTAATATCTTGCAACCAACTTATGTAGTATTAGATTGGTTTGCAAAATCACTATTCTCAGGTGGTTGCAGAATGACCTGCCTAATGAATTTATTTAGGCAGCCCATAATTTGGCACTCCCCACCGGTGATTGGCTACAAACATAAGCAAGGCACAACAGACAACCTTCCCTATATTTGGATTTCCAAATGAGATTGTATTTTTGAAGCAGCTGCGTTAAAAAAATAAACATTTCCCATTTGGCAAACTTTCAAGGACACCAGGTTGTCTCAGGTGCCAATAAGAGCCACAAAGGGAAAGGTTTGCAAGAAGACCGATTCCTCTTTGTGAATTAGTTACCACCTCTTTTGAGTCATTGGTAATTTGTCAAGGTTTTTGACCAAAATTGTGGTGGCGTATCATTGAAACATATCAGTACAAATCACAATTTGGATGCCGATTACAATGTCGTTTGGAAGGGCTCCGGATGGGATATGGTATTGTGGAATCCGATTCGGATCCCTTGTTTCCTACCTAATTGGTCACCTTTCCGGATAGCCGAGTACAATACAAGTAAGCTATCTGGGCTGTCCAAATCGATTCAGAACAGGAGTCAGGCAGCCCAAGTCATTTGGAGCCGAACCAAACAGCCCAATAGAGACAGTTTCCGAACGAGCGAGTATGATGACCAATTCGGACAGCCGTTCTGAATCGGTTTGACTGAGACAAAATGGCTGGGGGAATCGGTCAGGCCCCCCTTCACCTGTAGGCCACCGGATGGGGCCAGTGGCTGTACCCAAGGGACCCCCCTTCCCAACCAAGCACAGTGTGGCAGGCACCATAGGGTGCCCGCCACAGGGTGCAAGGTTTTCCCCACCCGCTCCTTTTTCCAATGGGAGCCTGTGTTCTAGTTCGGCACACAGGCGCCTATTAAGGTCAATGGGAGTACGACTGAACTGAGTCCGTAAGAATCCGGACACATCCTAATTGGTCGGTAGGACTCCCAGAATACAAATCATTTGGAAAGCATTCCTAACCCGATTCAGTGGGAATGCTTTCCTAACGACATCGTAATCAGCCCCTTGGAGAGAAAGTTCCTTTCATGCAGGGGCGGCTGCCCTATTAGGTGCTGGAGCATTGCCCCCCCTTCATTTGTTGACCCCTTGGCTTCAGTAGTAATAGTAAATCATTCTAAAGTTGATATAGTTTAGGTTGTTTTTTTTCACGGCCAGGCGCCTGCGATATTTTCATTCAGGGCAGGTGTTGCTGTTAATCACGATGAGTGAGAGTGCCGGGCATGGGGGGGGGGGCTTCAAAGCAGACTTGGCTTAAAGTAAAGTGCGCATGCCGGGTTGGACAGGTGCCCTTCTACGTCCAACCTGACATGTGCACTTAAGGCATCTCCTATATACATAGTTGGTGAGGCGGGGGGCGGGATTGCAGCTGCAACCCCTTGGTCTCCTGAGGAGTACTGGCTTTGTCTGCTCTAGCCAATCCTGGTGCTGTTTCCAGCAAGGAACCATCATCCGGATTGGCTCAGGAGACACAGGCAGGTGGTCCACGTTGGAGTTTAGCAGTGACCGCAATTTTCTTCCAGACTCAGAGACTGAGAAACAAAAGTGGGACCCAAACTAAGCCGTTGGCCACCGTGTCAAAATCACAAAGAGTTGCCATGTATTCAGTCTGAAAAAGGTATTTTATGTTAAAATTAGCACACTGAAAAATAATGAATCTGAGGTTGTGTAATGTAAAGTAACTTTACATTTATTAATATATAATTTATGAGGCGGCATGCGCTCCAATTCGCATAGCAACACAATGGGATAGCAGCCATGGAGCCTTCTCTTAAGGGAACAATTAAAAGTGGTCTTGCAGTCAGTGACCTATCAGTAGGTGAAAAGATTTGCAATCATTCTGTGCAAAGTCGCGCCGTTAACTAGCTTCTGGCGCTTATTCAGCCTGTGTACCTGGTTTGGTTGCAGCTTAATACACTAGAGTGCAGCTACCGTATGCAAAAAAGGGGGAAAATATTTTAATTTGTTTCTGTACGCTATCGTGTGGAGCATTCCATCTTCCCAACATCAAGCCATGAATCATTAAATAACTGCTAAATTGGCCTTCGGGGACAGATCATACCTCTGAGTTGGTCGACCCGTCCCCAGTGCTTTAAATGGGGGGGGAAAAGTGCAGGTACTCATTCAAATGTGGTGAGTGGGCCGGGCTTGGGGCGGGGCTTAGGGGAAGACATGCTTCTTGACTCATATACTACTTGCAGCACACATGAGGAATGTCTTTCAATAAATAAAGAATATTTGTTTACTCATTACACAACTAAAGACAAACGTGGTGATATTTAAACATTTCCTTGTTTTGTAATATTTGCAACATCACTCCTGTTAATTGCTGTTGCTTAGCACAATTAAGGGTGGGCGGAATTTGCGAAAGTGCCTTTTGCGAAATATCGCAAAACGGCAAAAAATCTCTGCGATCACGCGAAATTTCGCGTGATCGCGTAGATTTTTGTGTCCTGATTAATGCGTTACTGAATTTTACCTTCAACTCGGGCACCTGCTTTATTCATATCTGTAAGACTTACAGATTATAAATAAAGCAGGCGCCCGAGTGGAAGGTCAAATACAAGTGCTTCCTGTTGGGGTTTAATTTTTGTGACAGGAGCATCGTACCAGAATGAATCCTGCCCTGCATATTTACCCAAGAAGATCCACCGTTTTGTGCAATATCTCTACTCAACTGGAGTACTTTCTACTGGCTAATCAGTAAGTGCTACCTCGTTGGGTAAATGTATGTGCTTTTCCTACACTACAGCTGCGTAAAGGGCCAGAAGAGTTGTCTACAGCGACCATGTGTGTCTGTAACGTTGCCACCGCGCCAACCGGCACCTGGGTCCTTCGAGTGAGCTGTCCATCATAGTGGGGGAAAGGGCGGGAAGACGATGCACACCGCTGGGGTGGGGGTGTGGGGCCAAACAGGAGGGGCTTCCATGCAGTTCACGTGCCTCTTGTTTATAAAGGGCCAGAGACAGATCAGAGCAGCAGATAAGGAGACAGAACCTCCTGGTGTCAGGAACTACACGGGGATTGCGCTCGAGAAACTCATGGATGCACAGAGCTCCATCAAGGATGACAGCAAATTGTTGACGGTAGATATGGGGAGACAGCACACCTGCCTAGCCTCGACCGTGCTCACAAATGTTTTGTGCTGATTACAGTGCGTTACTGAATTTGAGCTTCAACTCGGGCACCTGCTTTATTTATATCTGCAAGTGCTTCCTGTTGAGGTTTAATTTTTGTGACAGGAGCATCGTGCCAGAATGAATCCTGCCCTGCATATTTACCCAAGAAGATGCCACCGTTTTGTGCAATACCTCTACTCAACTGGAGTACTCGGGGAGAAAGCACACCTGCCTAGGCGGCAATTTCCGTTCCCTCGTGGATCGCGGAAGTTTTCGACATTTTCGTGTTCCGCACGGAACGCGAAAATTTCGAATTTTCACAATTTCCATGAGCGGAACGGAAATTGTCGCCCACCCTTAAGCACAATACCATATATTCTGAATGACCCAGAAATAAACAAGCAGACGTGCATACACAAGCATTCCACACATTTCCTTTAATATACCTTCCAAGAGTGTCTCTATTCTCTCCCCCTTTCTCTCGTATTTCGCTCACACAAAACAAATCACAGGCAAGCAGACAAACGAATCAGGTGGAATTAAAGCCATTTTAACCTGGTTACCTCCCACGGCTTTCTGGAATAGCGTTGTCACCAGGCTGCCTCGTGTTTGCAACACAGCATGATGGTGAACACCCCGACGGTATGCAAATGAGCCCAAGCTGAATAGTTCAGCAGGGGCTGGCTCAGGCCTACAAAAGTGCCTTGGCTGTCAGAGACAGGCCGCCAGCTCCAGCGCTTCATGAGTACCGGTACTCTCCTCAGCGGTAGAGCAGTGCCGGTACTCAGAGTGATAAAACTAAGAAGTGCCGGTACTCAGTACCGGTGAGTACCGGCCCATTTAAAGCACTGTCCCTCCCACCAAAGCCAGGTGTGCGCTGCAGCTAGCAGCCTTAGCACAGCTTTACAGGCCACGGTTTGGGGAGGCAGCTAGGTGAGTGGATGAAAGGTATGAAAGCCGCGTTAGGCCTCCCGTCAGAGTCCCTCCTCGAATTGATTAATGAGGGCATTTGAAAGATAATTAACAGGGGCAGATTTGGCTGCAAACTGTTTATCAATGAGGCGACGACTATTCAAAGCGCCTCACCTTCTGCGTGGCCTTTTGTTTTTCCTCAGTAAAGCCGTGATTTCATTGGTATTCAAGCATCAAGGGACCTTTATGACTCTTACGACAAGTGCTTATGTTCAGCGCTACAATACCTTCATGTCGCGTTCGCGTTATATAAATCTGCAAAAGAATAAATAAAGTAGGGCAGCATAACAACTGGGGAAATACTGATTCCTACACTGAAATTAAATATTCCTCAGCTTTAAATGCCACGGTGAGTGCAGGTAACAGCGGTGGGGCCTGGTAAGGGTGGATTTCGAGGGACGATGCAGAGGGAAAATTAATTATTTATTTAATTTTCCCTCATCATTGTCCCTCGAAACTCCCCTTTACCCAGCCACACCGCTGTTACCTGCACGGATCGCAGGTGTCCTTTAGGTATCTATGACAGTTGACATCCAAGGCATATAGCAGCAAAGAAGATAACACACTCTGCACATGTTGCAGAGCAACAGGTGGTAGAAAGTCCAAACTGACTGCTTGTATTTCTGACTTCTCAAGCCTGTGGTCCCCGGCATTCTGGGATTTACACAACCTCCCTGGGCTCGAACTGACAAGCTAATTGGTCAACCCAACACCTCCTCGTCAATGGAACGGTAATGAAATGCTCCAGGGATGAAGAAAGGCGGGCATGTGACTGTGTCAAGCTAACAACTGGAGGAAATCTGCTACCAGGCCACACAGCAAGAATCGGTTTACAGGAAAGCTTGTTGAAGGGGGCAAACACCTGAGCTAGTCATGACGTAACACTCATCCACAAAGTTTGCGCCACACTAATTTCAAATGTCACCAGACGCCACTGCTTTCATGCTGCCTTCCAATTGCAATTTGTTGTGGGTCGCTAAGCCCATTTTATGATTTGCTAAAACGTAACCATTTTTCGGTTGCAAAGCCTGTGATTTTCGAATCTTAGCTTTGCTATCACAAAATTGCAGGCGCGGTGCGTCCATTAGGGCGTTGGGGTGTAGCCCCCCCGCCCGCAGCATCGCCCGCAGCGTCGGCGTCTTTGAACTTAAGTAAACTGAATCAGTTTACTTAAGTTCAAAGAGGAGAACTGACAATCATGTCAGTCAGCATGACGTCGGACCGCCCAGGTGGGCGGTCCGACGTCATGTTGACTGACATGATTGTCAGACAGACCAGGCAGGGGCAACAGGCAGCAGCACACGTGCGCATGATTGGGGAAGGTGAGCGAATTTTCGCTCCGTGCCTAGTCATGCGCACTTGTGTCTGCTCTGGCTGGCGCATGCCCATTAGGAGACCGAGGGTTGAGCAAAGGCTCAAACCTCGGTCTCCTAATGGGCAGGCGGGCGAGCAGTAACCGTACCCTAAGCCAATCCTGGCGCTGCTGGCAGTGCCAGAATTGGCTGAGAGCCTGAGAGGGGCTGTAGGCGCCGACGGACGGACCCGAGGCGGCACGGACGTGCTCAGGACCTCAGGTAGGATGGAGGATTTTTTAAATTTTATTTTACCGCCCCCCTGCACGATACCCCCCGCGTGACACATACCCCCCTCCCCCCCCCCCCCGAGCCGCAACTGGAGGAGTTATAGAGATAGCAAGATTTAAGTGCACTCCAGATTTAACGGATAGTTTCCAGGACAAAAGCGAATACTGAGGAGTGTGACATTTAAAGCAAAAATACAACTGCAGATGGACTTGAAAATAGATACGTAGGAATCGCTTACAAAACGTATTCATCTAGGTATTTTAGTAATTACTGCATACTCCCTGGCCCCAGTATTGCTGTAATAATTGTGTAATGCATTTTTGAGTGTCATGCTGTGCAGCACTCCATATAAATATATGTATTAATTTAATAAAGATTTCTAACGCGCTAGGTGCAGCCGTTTAGTGACTTTATAGCGCCTACATACGCCGTTAAAGACAGTATATTCGGTATTCTCGAGGTGCATGATAAATGGTCGCTGGGCCGTGGCCGAGCCCTTGCTCGGACTCACCGTGAGGTTTTTTGGCACCACAATAAGAAAGACGTGCACCTCTGTTTATCCCAACAAGTCCGACCGGGCTCACTGCCACAGTGTGATTATAATCAAGGCGAATGGCCTGCTCCTCTTTTATGAACGTTACACGTTATATTATTAGGTTTTTCAAACCATCCTCACACATGCGGGAGGTTGGCACGTCATGTGCCACACACCTGCATGCCAGGACCGGCGTGTATATGTGCGTTTGTTTAAAGGGCGCCTGCCCGGGGACCTCTTCAAATGGAGATGGTTCTGCTACAACATGTCCCCTTAAACAAAGCATCCTTGGCGCTGCCTTTGTGTTGACCTAACGGGCCCCTATAGTGGACACAGGTCCCGCACGAATGTCTAAATGCGTGGCTCTGTACATGGCGCCGTGCAGTGTAGTATCATTTCACCACGTGCAGCACCCTAGTTGAAATAATTACACGCCACACGCGAGCCCAGTGCAGAAGCCCTGTTGAAATATTGAGTCTCCACGTGTGGGCCCATGCAGCATCCGTTTTGAAATATTGAGTCGCCACATGTGGGCTCCTCTTCCTGTTGAAATAATGAGTCGCCACTCGCGAGCCCAGTGTAAAATCCGTGTTGAAATAATGAGTCGCCACATGCTGCTTGCGGCAAAGTCCGTGTTGAAATAATGAGTCCCCATGTGCTGTCCAGTGTAAAATCCGTGTGGAAACTGCACAGTGTGAATTAGTTGCACTGGTTGCGGGTGCGTACACTATATATTTCTGCCACCATAGCACACAATCCGAGGGAGCACTGTTAAAAGTTTGAGTGCCATGTTGTGAGGGGCCCTCTTAGTGGTTCCCCAGTCGTCTCTCCGTGCATCTTCCATCATCCCTACACACATGTTTTAATTGTATTTCATGTATAAACATGGTACAATTATAATATTTTTCGGAAGGAACAGGTTACTTGTTGACTAATTAGATTGTGCATGTGATGGTTTTGGTTAAAGAATCAATAGATGATAAAGAGGAAAACAAACAGCAATACCGAACATTATTGGTCCATTTTATGTTATATATTTAGGAGATAGTTATCAGACCTCACCAATCTGACGTGAAAATGAGTTTTGTGAGCTGGTGCCAATAAATAGTAACAATTGTCTGACTTCTTATGACTCGCCATTATTCTGGAAACTTTGCATTGAGTTTTTAGCTTGCCTGTGCTGGTCCAAGCAAAGACCAACCATCAGTAGATATAATTTGCGCATGTAGATCAACAAATAAAGAAATATGTGAGGTACTCAGGCTTGTTATCTCAAAGTCTGATATGAAGTTCTGTGGTTATACTGAATAAGTAGCTACCTGCGTAATTATACGGAATCTCTTTATTGTTGCCATAACCACACTTTCACAATAGCTGTATTAGCCTTCTTGGTATCTCAAATATCCTCGACAATGCACCATTTGCACACTATTTTTACCCCCCAAAATTGGGGGGGTTCTACCTTATGACGGTCGGGCTTGCTCACTGTGCGAGCACACCAACAGCCACTCATCCCAAACCTTTACGCCCCACTAATTTCAAATGTCACCAGCCGCCCCTGCAAAATTGTTTAGTATATCTGGCCCATGTTCTAAAAATTACATAAAATATCCGTGTACTGCAAAGTTTGGAACTAGAATATTCTTGTCAGAATTTCATCTGACATAGATATTATGTACTAAAGATCGTTTAGAAAGTTATCATCCTACTGGGGTTAATAATAGTACACTAACTGGGGCAATATTGTTCTGAACAATATTTACGACATGACTTTTATGTCTAATGATGTTAACTCCATTTGGAAAGTACACTATTACCCACAAGAGAATCCTGTCACTGATCAGCTGTGTGTGCCGAGCCCTGCCTACGGCAGGTTGTTATTTGAAAAGGTCTTCAGCTTCTTCTAGGATCCAAGAAGAGAGGAGGAGGCTCTGATGTGGAGTCAGAGGTCCTTCCACGACTCACGAGCGATGTAAGAGAAAGCCCATCCTCCTGATCTGGTTCTGTATGGGTGGGATGTGCAGGGTCGGACTGGGAACAGCAACCGGCCCTGGCGATTGCTGCCCGACCGGCTCTGTGAGGGGGGAGGAGGGAGGGGGGTGTTAGCGAAATGCACCACTCCCGCTTTTGATATAGGGGACGATATTTCAGCACTGCTGCAAAACCGGTCCCCTGTCACAAAAGCAGCCTGCACGGAAATTCCCAGTGCCCTCTACCCTAAGTCCGGCCCTGGGGATGTGTGTGATTAGGAGTCCTGCTGAGCAGAGTTCATATTTCTTTAGACCAAATTCTGACATACAACCACTTTAAATCCCTCTTCCACTCCTGGCTGAGCTATGACCAGTGCTCTAAATGGGCCGGTACTCACCGGCACGGAGTACCGCCACTTTTTATTTTTCTCCCTTTGAGTACCGGAACTTTTCCTTTGCCAAGGACAGTACCGGTACTCAGGGGAAAGTCAGGCAGTGCAGTTTGGATGGCACTGGATACTGTGCTGCGCACAAAGTGCTCTGCTCAGCTGCTGCCGAAAAAGAGAAGGCAGAATGGAGGGAGGGGCAGTGTATGTCTCTGAATGGAGCCGCTGCTGAGCAATCCAGCAGCGGCTCATTAGTATCACTTAAGGGCTGTTTAGGGTTGTGAATGCCCTGCGGCCCTCTGTGAATAAAAGTGAAGACCCCGCCCAGTCAATCACACTGTAGGTGTGGGACTCTGAGCCTATACCCTATCCCACAAATCTAATTACAGCGTGACACCCGAGATGAATGCACCTCTCAGCACAAGTCTGCGAAGAGGGGGGTATTACACGCTACACAGCATCAGATTGGGAAGGGGGACATTGGGTGATGGGATTGTGCCTAAGGGTCTCTCTGCTTTTCTTCCCTGCTCCCTGTCCAGGCTAGCGCCCTGAAGCTATAGTTTGCTGGGAAAGGGGGAGAGTAAGTGAATTGGCCTTGCTGTGTGCCTGTTGTTAGCACCTTCGCTCCAGTGTCTTTCAGGCCTTGGTGGGGGTTTATGTTTGCATAGGCTGTGAGGCATCTTTCCCAGATAGGAAAATTGAGAGGATGTAATGTTAGGGCTGGTCAGAGCTGCCTAACAAGGAACTATGAAAATAGGTTTGAGTCCCAGCTTCTGCTCAACATCCTGTAATTATGAGCAAATGACTTAATTGTCCTAGGCCTAAAACTAAAATTAATGTGACTTTCTGTAATCTAACTGGTGCTCATGTAATCTCTGCCCTTGTGTGTCTGCTATGTTTGTGTGTTTGCCTGCATTTATATGCCTGTTTTTGTAAGAAAATAGTGAGAGGAAGAGAGAGAATCAAGACACTCAGGAGGTATTTTAAAGAAAATGGGTGGCACTTTTTGTGTACATGTCTGCTCGGCGATAAAGATTCATAAATAACGAAAAAAAGGGTTGGTGGGTGGGTGAGTGAGTGACTGGATGGATGAGTGAGCAAGGGTGGATGGATGGATGGATGAATAGATGGATGGATGAGTGAAAGCATGCATGGGTGAAAGAGGGTGGATGATTGGCTAAAAGGGCGGATGATGGGTGGATAAGTGAAAGATTGGATGGATGAATGAAAGGGTGGATGATGGATGAGTGAAAGGAAGGATTGAGTGAAAGGGTGGATGGAATGAAAAGGTGGATGGAATAAAAGAGTGAAAGGGTTGATGGCTGGATGAGCGAATGGAATGATGGATGAGGGAAAAGGTGGATAAAGAGATAGATGAGTGAAAGGATGAATGAATAGGTTTGGAGATGGATGGATAGGTTTGGATATGAAGGGTGGATAGACGGAATGGTGAAAAACTGAATGATTGATGAAAGACCGAATAGACAATAGAATGTAAAGGGTAAATGGTGGATATCAGCAGGTAAATGGTAGGATGAACGGATGAATGGATAGATCGATGGAAGAGACAAGAGATTTCTTCTGGGGAGGGTCATGATTGTTTGCTTCATTTACATGGTGCCATAAGATCTTTTGTTTGAAGTGGGGGTATTTTCAGTTTCTTCCTACTTGCACGCTCAAAAATATATAGTATTGTGCCAAACAGCAATTAACAGTATGACATTAAAAAGGTGCAACTATTTGTTACCATATTATTGAATTTCTCTTTCATTTTCTGTAATAAGTTAACTTGCTTTGTTTATATCAACACATTTCTCATGTGTTTTGGTATGTGCTGCAACTAATATAGAAGTCGTTAAGTATCATCATGTCTGGCCTTTAGCCCCGCCCCTTTACTACACCTGCAGCTCATTTTAATGAGTACCTGCACTTATTTTTTCCCATTTAAAGCACTGGCTATGACTGTCAGCGATGGTCTACTGGGATTCATTTACCAGTTTGATTAAGAGAGGAGAAAGTTAAGCTAATTCTAGCTATTTACGTTCATTGTAAAAATACAGGTGTGTTTTCAATACCTTCGCTTACATATGAAGTTTGTTGAAAATTGCATTTTGAAGGGTTTTAAGGTATGACTCCTTCTAATACAAAACACCACAATAAAAAACACAGTTTTAACATTTTTATGGGGCCTCCTTTTCATGTCTTCTTAAGGCCCTACCCTACTGCACCCAACAAGATCTGCCTAGTAAATTGAGTGATCTTTCACACTTCCTTTGAAACTTTTCTAGCCTCAGCTTTATCTTTTCCTACCACTACTGGCACCTGCCTTATTCCTCATGACAGATCCTCTTTGCCTCTCTTGCCCTATCTGAACATGGATCCCACTTGGTTCCGGCTCACAAAGCCCTCCAGCTTACATGGCAGCTCTGAATTCTGGTGCTCCTGCTACCTGCATACACTGCAGCGGCTTCATTGGTCTGCGCATCGTCACTAGAGACAGTAGAAAGACTTTATTCAACAGCCTACTGCTGCACAGAGACAGAAATACTTTTCACCGCCTCAATTGATTTTTTTTTTTAATGTGTTGCAGTCACACTAAAAAAACTTTTTTACTGGATAGAGGTGAAAAGCACTTATCTTTAGAATAACTGTGCGATGAAGGCACTGAATTTGAGGGACAATGCGCTCTTGAGGTTGGGGCTGAGTGGGTTCTCTAAAGTGTATCTTGCAGTGTTTTTAAAAAATATATTTCAATTTTGTCCAGACTTAATTTGTGTATCACTAACAATTGATCATTCTGTTCTTGGGCAGTTGCTGTCTCATTCCATCCAGACTGTACTGGCCTCCCACTTCCCGGAAGAATTCACCCCTGAGACCCACGCCGCCTGGGACAAGTATCTGGCTTCAGTGTCTGCTGTCCTTGTATCCAAGTACAGATGAAGATATTTAACAGAAGAATTAAAGTTGACTTTTGCAGAAGTTATCTTGAGCTTCCTAGTGGAGTGTATGTGGATAAAGAAGAAGCACCCTTATTATTTGTATATTATCAATGAAGAAACACCGTTTTGGAATTACTTATTAAAGTTGTAACAATATTTGGATATTTTGAGAGTTTTGCTGTAGGTAAGTTTTCGGTCGAGCCTAGGGGCAGCGCACATGCCCTGTTCGCTCTGCGAGGCATGCAGGTGTTGAGTATGCTGTGGAAGCCTCGCCTTCTCTCCGCCTACATTTTTGATTGGCTGGTGTCATTGTCCTTGGTATATGCTGGTTTCCAATTGATAATGAGACTTGTTAGTCCCTCCTTGTTACCGCCCTGTCGCCATTTGTTACCTCCCATGAGGACTGGATCTTTTACTTTTGGCGTTACACGGTCTCCTTCATAAGTCGATAAGCACTTATTTGTTTTATTTTCAGTGCAGTCCGCTTTCACTTTAGCAGCCACACTTGTTTATTTAATTAATTTGCTGCATGGGCCGAAAGGGAGTGTTTCTACTCACTAAGAAGCTTTTGCAATGCAATAGACCTCGTATTTACGCGAGTTTGAGCTATTGACATTGCAAATAACATTGCCTTTTATTTTTTATTTCGTTTTTAAAACATAAATAAAAGGCATTGTCACTTCCAATGTCAATAGCTTAAACTTGCGTAAATGCAAGACCTATTGCATTGCAAATGCTTGTGTTTTTTTAAGCAGCACTCACTTTAACCCGGCATTATCTTGTGTCTTTTGCAACCCCCCCCCTCCCAAAGTAAAATGGAATTAGAGAGGATTTAGCGAATTAAGTCATATAAATTCCAGGTAGCACATAATCGAGTGCTAATGGGCTGAAGCTGACAACAGCACATCTGTGTTACATGTCATCTGTACTAGAGCAACATGACAGGTTGTTTTCAAAAGCCTTTTTTATTAACAACAACAACACCACCACCAATACCTCCACCACTACCATCAGTAACACCACCACCAGTACCACCACTACCACCACCACCAGTACCACCACTACTACCAGTACCACCACTTCCAGTACCACCACCAGCAATACCACTACCAGCACTATCAGTACCACCAACACCACTACCAGTACCACTACCAGTACCACCACTACCAGTACCACCACCACTACCACCACCACCACCAGTACCACCCCACCAGTACCACCACCACCAATACCACCACCACTAGTTCCACAAGTACCACAAGTAACACCATCACCACCACCAGTACCAGTACCATCCGTACCACCACCAGTACCACCACCACCAGTACCACCACTAGTACCACCACCACCAGTTCCAGTACCACCAGTGCCGGTACCACCACCAGTACCACCACCACCAGTACCACCACCACCAGTACCAATACCACCACCATCACCAGTACCACCACCACCAGTACCACTACCACCACCACCACCATCACCAGTACCACCAGTATCACCACCAGTACCACCACCGCCAGTACTAGTACCACCAGTTCCACCACCAGTACCACTACCACAAGTACCACCACCAGTACCACCACCACCACCAGTACCAGAACTACAACCACCACTATCAGCACCAGTACCACCACCAATACCACCACCAGTACCACCACCACCAGTACCACCACCAGTACCACCACAACCCGTACCACCACCACCAGTACCAGTACCACCAGTACCACCACCACTACCACCACCACCACCATCACCAGTACCATCACCAGTACCACCACCGCCAGTACTAGTACCACCAGTACCACCACCAATACCACCACCAGTACCACCACCATCACCAGTACGACTACCAACCATACCACCACCACCAGTACCACCACCACCACCAGTACTACCAGTACCAGTACCACCAATACCACCAGTACCACCACTAATACCACCAGTACCACCACCAATACCACCAGTACCACCACCAATGCCACCAGTAGCACTAACACCACTAATACCACCAGTACCAGTATCACCACCAATACCAACAGTACCACTATCAATACCACCAATACCACCACCACCAATACCACCACCACCAGTACCTGTGCCACCATTAGCAGTACCCCCAGTAGCACTACCACAAGTACTAGTTCCACCAGTACCAGCACTACCAGTACTAGTACCTCCAACAGAGTACCACCAGTACCACCACCACCACTACCAGTACCACTATCATTACCACCACCACCAAGACCATAACCTCCCTCCCTCCATGCGTGCCATAAAGCACAGCCCGCCCTGCATCAGGAGGTGAAGTCAGGGCCCTACTACAGCTGAAGTGTTTATTAGGCAAAAGATAGCAATGACATTACGCAATGCCACACTGCACACTCAAATCACGGAGAGGGAAGGAAATAGCCGTCCTCCTGCTCTTCCGCCTGAGCCGCGTCAGTGTAATCACAGTGCAATAGGTGTTGGAGCGCTTTGTTAGTGTTTATAGCTTGGAATATATGTAACTCTCACTTCGCACTTTGTGTCTGTGTAATTTACAACACTTACACATCTTCTTCACTGCACTATTTATCACTACTTTGAAGACGTCGCAGGCCGGTCTCTTCCTCTGATATTCACCAACTAACAAGCGGTCGAGAAGGCCCTTTATTGCAAAGCAATAGGTCTGGCATTTGCGAGAGTTTAAGCTATTAGTATTGTAAATGACAATGCCTTTTATTTATGTTTTAAAATCCAAAACATAAATAAAAAAATTGTCATTTATAATGGCAATAGCTCAAACTCGCGTGAATGCGAGACCTATTGCATTGCAAATACTTGTTTAAGCTTCTTATCAAATAACTCCATAGTGTATTTTCACCCAATATAAACATAAACAGCTGCTCAAATGTTTGACAACTTGTTCTGCCTTGACACTTAGAACTTCCAACTTCATCCTTCCAATCCAATGGAATAGTCTAATTATTAATTGAGCAATTAATTTTGACATTTTGATGCCTGAGTTCACAAGTAGGATATAACTGACAAAATTCTTAACTGAATGGCCGTTGAACCTCTACATTTGAGGCCTGATGGACAAGACTCAAATAGAAAACTTCATGGCCTCAAAACAGTCTCCCTCAAGGCCCCAGAAATTTTGGGGTTGCTTGGGCGTTTTCACAACTAATCAGCTCTCTTATCCTAGTTGCTTTGACATCACAAACAGGTTGCCAAATGATGTGTGAATATCACTGGCAGAGCATATGGCTGTGGGGAAAACAAAAAATTGGAGGGGTTTACTACCTACTCAATGACCATCTTAAAGTTTCTTCCCTGGGAAAAAAAACACATTCCAACCCTTCACCCTAAATTTACAGCTGTGGGCAAATTATACTAATTCTGTTAATCATATTCCACCATTTCATTTCACTGAAAGCACCTTTAGAAAACCCAAGATATATGCTAGCGTTCAAATATTTTGTAAATTGGAGTTCTTCAGACAATAGCTTACGCACATCTCTGCTAAGAAATTGTTCACTGACTTTGTTTATCTAAACACCCTTTAGAGCCAATCGTCTTGACCCAACCCCATTTTAAACCTGATCATATCTAGTTTGGAAATCCAGAATCAGCTGTAGTCCCATCACTCATTCGCGGGCTGCGTCTTTTAAAGAAAAATATCGAATATAACAAATACAGACCCACCTTTGCATTACAATTTTTGTTGAGCCAATTTCTTGATGCACAGTTTGCTACTTCTTTCTCCAAATCGATAACCTGTTCCATTCTAACGGCAACAAGAAGATTCGTTTCTCACAGTTCAGTGACTCATCTGCAGCTTCTAATCTATCATGATCCTTTTTTGACTCATGAGTTCTGAAAAGATTACTTGCAGACATGTTTTATGAAGAAAACCAGAATTGGACCATTATTGTACGCTCTAAGTTGGTTATAGGTATTTACTAATGAATTTCAGTGGGTTCCTTCTTGAATGTACCTTAATCTGTGGGCCATGACTAGAGCCAGAAATAGCTGCAAACTACCTGGAAGGGCATTGTATCCGAGGTGCTATCACTTTCTAAAGAGGCCAACGATCATTTGTTCACCGAAGTACATCGAAAGCTTCTATGAAATCAGTAAGAAACTAGCTACATTAAAGCTCTCTCACTTTGTTAATCAGAAGCAGTGCGTCATCAGCAAAGAACAGCAAAGATGAACTATTCTCCAAAGTTAGGTTGAATCACCCCAATCTTAATATTGTATCCAAACTTGAGGTTTAGCAAAGTAATTTGTACTTGTGTGATGTAATAATAATTGAATGTGAATAAGAGGAAACAGGAACACACCAACCATTGACTTGGTCAACAGGGAAGTTCTACCTGGCCTATGAAAGGGCGTGGACATATGCAATATAGCAGCTATTCCTCAGCACACAGTTATCTTTGTCAATATAGTCAAAGCAGCTACATTGTGCGTTGTGGTTCCAATTATTAAAGCATGTCTCCCTTCCGAGGAAATAGTTGGTGCTATTCGCTTGCTCTAAAACAGGAGTTTTTACCCTACTAGGGAACTCTTTCCAAAAAATGCTCAACATGGGTATCAGGTGACCATTTACAGAATAACCTTTTGGATTTTTTGTGATAAAGTATTAAAATTCGCCTCTCAATAGGGACTATTGCTTTATCAGGTATCTCCCTGATATTGGAACAGGCATTGCAATCGACCATCTAGGCCTTGCTAAGATTTTTAGCTAAACTGGTCATACCAAATGCCCAAATAGCTTCAGATGGCTGTAAATTATTTATCACTCTGATTAACATGACTTTTTCTTGTTCCTAGGCTCATGTTAAAGTATCATCTGCCTGGGAGCATGCCCTATGTATCTTGGAAAACTAGGGGCATCTATTGTATCACAAGTTCCACCCTACAGCCATAACAGGAATAGAATCCAGTGATGCACATTTTCATTGTAATCTGCTTTTATTCTTAAAGGAAGATGAGCCATTGGAATCATATACAAACATGAAATAGCTGCCAAAC
Source organism: Triturus cristatus (assembly GCF_964204655.1). Classification (NCBI taxonomy): domain Eukaryota; kingdom Metazoa; phylum Chordata; class Amphibia; order Caudata; family Salamandridae; genus Triturus; species Triturus cristatus. Next base: position 822,011,336 of record NC_140593.1, read on the forward strand.
TTTCTGGGTGCCCACTGACAAGGCTCAAACAGACTGAGAGCCGAAAGCCACAGATCAGCCTTTTCCCTGAGGCCAGGGCTTTTGGGATTCTGTGTCTCGCAGGTTGGTGTCTTGTGATAGGTTTTGTTGAATTGCATACACCATGGTCAAATCTAGACAAGCTACTGATGAGATATTGACTAATCAGCGCCTAACCTATTAATTGTGATGGGATCTATTTATCTGTGACTATAATGCTTGCATTGCCCATATGCTCTTCCCACAAATGATATCCTTTGTCTGACAGATCCAGGTATCAGATCATCCATATACCCCAAAAATACTCAGACTCCACACCTTTCAAGCATGTAACATTATGAGATCATATTACATGCATGACTGTAATAGTGCACAAAGGGTGAATCCGTTTAATAATATGGGATAAACACAGTCACCTTAAACATACCTATGTCAGTCTACAATAAGACCTACTGCTACACCAACGTATGCCCATTGCACTTAGCTACCATGCCTCCACACTTGCCCTCCATAGTTCCTGATGGTCAAGCATCACTTGGCTTTAGCCTGCGGAAGGACGCTCGGGAAGGAGAGTGACAGGTACAGTGCCAGGATCTGGTCCTGTCAGGCAGAAATGGCAAGGAAGCAGGGATAGACAGACGGAGATTTTAGTTCCTCCCTTCTTGTTGTTCCTAGGTCAACCTTTTGGTCCTGTTTATCTTGATTCAAGAGGCGGATAGACCTGCTTTCTCCTGCATATATATCGCACTGCATGTAGAAGGATGGTTAGAGCTCAACATTTTAAGAGGCCGCATGCTTTGGGGACAAAAACAATCAGTAAATTGATGACCCGCGCTCAAATCCTCAGCTTAGTTCAGTTATTGTGGTAGCTAAGGTAGGAAATGAGTCTACATCCATCAAGATCTAATGTTCCAGCAACTGTTGGACATTAAGCTCCTTCACAGATCTGGTTCTTTTGGAGGATAGACAGTTTCAGACTGGAGCGCAGTATATTGATTGGCACATGATTAGATTTTGTTCCTCATATTACTCTGGTCTCTCTCCTCCCTTAGCTCTGACAATTTTTGCATGTTCCCGGCTAAATTGCCATATATTGGTTTTTTTTCTTTGGAGATCATTGGTCTGTCTGTTTTCTTCCTCTTATCTTTTTATTTTCTATTCTGCTTGAAACTTCCTACTGCCACCAAGTTTCATATCTAAGGCACATTACCTTGGCTGGATTTCTAGGCTGCTTCGGACACTTTTACTCCCTCCTGTCATCACTCTCTTTGATGGCAATTAACTTACTGTGTTGGGCACAGTTGGACAAAAGGATGAAATTGCAAAACCTATGAACATGAGCCATTCCATGTTGGCCCCGTTGACCACTTAGTGAAATACCTGCCTCCTTCAAGCTCTCAGCCATTCTCAACTTACTTACTTGGGGGCATATCAACAAGGGCTTTATCTCTGCTTTTTTGGCTTTAAAAGCCAAAAAAGGAGAGTTAAAACTAGCGCCCTATCAACAACAGGGTGCTAACATGCAAATTTGCATGTTAGCACCCTTTTACTCTACGCTTCCCCTTGCATCTCTAATGAGATGCAAAGGAGGCGTTCCAGAGTAAAACAATAGGAGAAATGTCGCTAAGCGACATTTCTCCTATTATCAAGAATGTCGCTAACCCTGTTAGAGACATAAAAAAAACGGCGCTAACCGCGGTTAACACTGCTTTTTTACGTCTGGTATTTTTCCGACTTAGCCATGATATCCTATGGAAGGAGGATATCATGGCTAAGTTTGCCTGTCCCTATCAACAAGGTCACGTGAGATTATCGCTGGGTCTCCAGCGATAATCTCACGTTAGCCTGTTAGCGTGAAGATTTTTATCGCTATTGAGATAAGCGTTGCTAATAGCACGCTATCTCAGCGATAAAAAATTCACGCTAGCCGGCGATAATTATCCTAGCGCTAAGTGCGCTTAGAGATAATTATCGCCGGTTGTTGATGATATGCCCCTTGGAGTTCAGAATGTAAACGCCTGTCTCACCTTTTAAGCGAGGTAACACCATGTTCAAGATATCTAGAATCCACATCTGATATTCCTACTCACCAAATGAAAGTTACTATTTTTGGAATGTGCATCTGAAATACTGTACGATTTGTATAATAACATATATTTAGAAGTCACCCAGCCAGCTCTTTCTAAAATCAATTTCAGGTTTTATGAGCCATTGGAATGTGGAGAAAATATCTAGGAAGCAAAAATACCCACAAACAAAATTAACTCTTTGGAAAGGGCCAGCTGGATATCCTAAAACAATGGGGGATATGTACAAGGAAGCGAAAGAGAGAGGCGTTTGCCTTCCTGGCTTAACCCCTCTCTTCTCCACTTCTGAAACGCAAGGCTGCACCATATTTTCAAGAATGTGCTGCAGCCCTGCGTTTCCCCCTGCAATGGCACTAAGTTTAGTATCTTCGCACCAACGCAGGCACCCTTGCACAAGAGTGCAAGGGTGTCTGCATACAGGGGAGGATTGTTTATGTGTAGGAAGGTGTGCCTTCCTGCACATAAACAATCCTAGAAATGCCATTCTGTCACTTTCATGCATGCTGCTTCATGCAGCACACATGAAACTGAAACAATTGCATTTTGTTAACATGTTTGTTTATGTACAGGAAGGGACACCTTCCAGTACATAAACAAACAATGGCATTTTGCTTTTTCCATGTGTGCTGCACAAGGCAGCACACAAGGAAAAAGTAAAAACGAGGAGAAATAATGCATTTCTCCTCATTTTGCCATCTTAAGACCAGGTTTTGCCTGGTCTTAATGTTGGTGCTGCCTCTTGTGTACGCCACCCTTGTACATAGGGGGCAGCATCAAAATAAATGGGTATTGCGGTGGAACGCCCACCGCAAAACCCACTGCCCACCCCTTTCACACTAACCATAGCTTGGAAGGGGGCCTTATGTACAAGGCAGCATTAAGCCACGTTAAGTGGCTTAACGCTGCCTTGTACATGAGGCACAGCCCCTATCGCCACCACAATGTCACTATAGGTAACGCTGTGGTACTGATAGAGGCTTGTCCATATGCCCCAATGTGTTTCCTGTGGATAAAGGGGTAACTCTACACCATTCATACAAAAAAAGAGGCCACAGCCTCAAGTAAGGAGCCAACACGTTTGTAAAGTTTATTTTTGTAGGATTTTATTTGTGCAGTGTTTTCTTTAGGGTACATCAGCAGTTTACAACGTAACATTTTACTAGAATTTATTTAACATTTATAACTTGTGATACTTTACAATAAAAACCTATAATTGTTCAAATATCCTATTGTTTTCATCAGGGAGAAGAAATACAATGTCATAAAACAGAGAGTTATGAAAGCATTTTGTTCACAGGGGACAATAATTTGGATTTTGATAGAGTTAGTTAACACAAGAGGAAACCCCATTCAGTAGGAAAATGAAAATACACCTTTATCTTACAGTGGTCTTCATGTTTCAGATGTGGGACACAATACCCAATGTTGTAGAATATGGATCAGAACAAAAAATCGACTTGACAGTAATTTATAGACATTTTGTCGTTTTAGATAAATTCTTTGTGAGAAAATAATTGGGAATGTTCTTGACATTTTTAAACACTTTCATAAAACATCAACATGTGTGAGGAAAAGCAATATATGCCCATATACCGCTTAGGCCTTTGGTGACAGGTGTCCAAGCATTGACTGTTGATGAAGAGCAAGAACCTGACAATACTCACTGAGCATATGTCTATTGGAAGGAGATGAGTTGGAAGCTTGGACCAGAAGACTCCTATGTGGCAGTGAGTTGGCAACACACTGCATAAAAGTGCTACGGACGCAAGTGGTTGCAGTAGAGCAGTGGGTGGGCCCTACTCCATTGTCCAGGTAGCGTCTCGTACCCCAGAAAACAACCTCAGCAAAGTGCTGGCTAGAGGATTCCTGGCCTGGGACACAAGGCATGCTAATCATTAGTGGACCCATCAGGGATGCAGGTGAGGTGGCCCCTTTCGCTAGCTCAAATGTCTCTGCTGCTGCTTCACTGCCTGTTACATGTGTGCCCTCATGGTAGTTGAGAGAAAATCCTAGGCCTAGATTGTTGCTAGGAGGGTTGAAGTGCCACAGTTCCCAAACAAAGAGCAGGCACATCATGAATTATACCTCACTGTCTAGCAGTGTCAGTCAGCCACAAGCCCTAGAGTGAACTCTGATATCTTTTCCTTAAAGAAAGTGATGTATTTTATGCATGACTCGTCTGGCTAGTTGGCTGCAATGGTATAAATACATTTGATCAGTTTTCCCCGTAGCCATCAAGACAGCTTATGATTGTCCTCTGTATCAGACATGCTTCACTTTTTGGGAACAAAGACTTGAGTGTGGAATTGTGAATGTTATGGTATACATTAGCTGTGATGCTGGACCTGAGTAAGTTGAGATGCTGTTTACTGAATGAGTTGAGTTGAATGAGTTGAGACTTTTACAGAGAAGTCGCCGGGTGATAAGTGGCACTTCTGCATACAGTTACCCCTCTTTATAGTCATAACGGGGAAAGATTGAGGATCAAAAATGCATACACAACCAAAACCAGACAAATACACCACCTTTCCTCGGAACAACCCAGGCAGCCCACTAAGACCTCTCTGACCCAGGATCATGTAAATCTACAGAGGTAGCGAGAATTCTCCAGGCAATTCAAAGTTCTTACAAAGGAACATTGCTTAGAGAAATCCAAATCCTTTGGGGCGTGGATGAACTTGCTGGGTCTATGTGACGTCTGGAGAGCCTGGCATCCTGGGTCAAACACATATGCACATACCTCAGCATCTGTCAAACCCTCTCACAGATAGACCTCCTGCTTCTTCGAGCAACCCACATGATATGTGCCACTGTAGAGGGCATCCTCCACAGAGGGATATCACTCACTTGTTACTCTACTCTCAGCATGGGGACCCTGCACACCACAGGAGGCCAACATGGCATTTCAATGCCTTATACCCGATGGATGAAAAGTTAATGCAGTACCTAGCTACAGAGCTTAATTCCTACTTTGAGATAAACTAAGGCTCTGTGATTGAGACAATCACTCTATGGGCAGCTAACAAAGCTGTAATTAAAGGCTTGGCCAAAGCATACCTTAAACAGGTAGAAAGAGACAAACATAGCCAACTTAATGACCACAATGTCTGAATCATAGAGCTAGAGAAACAAAGTCGACTCCTCTGAAACTCTCCGGCGACAACTCAAACTTGATAGAACCTCGCTGCGGCAGCACATGCAGGACGAGGCTCAACACTGCTGGAGGGAATCTATCTGGCTGGCATATGAACATGGGGACAAGAGTGGGAAACTTCATTACTGGTTGGCCACAAGAGATATGGGCTCCAAAGTAATCTCTCCATATCTCTGATTGGAAGAGGTGCCATAAGCATACATCCATTGAAATAGCAGAGATGGTTGCAGACTACTAGTGAACACTATATGCAGAGTACCCTAGGACGGTCCGGCTTTGATCCTGATCAATGAGATACTCCTTACAGAACTAACAAGCGCTCAAAGGGATGACCTCAATGCACCCCTCATGGTGGAGGAAATTGAGACAGCAATAGAAGACATGCAAACGGGCAAGACTCCTGGCCCTGGTAGTTTCCCTATTAAGTACTATAGTAAGTTTTGGGATACAATTATCTAGCATCCACTTAAACTCTATACATAGAAAGGTCACTTGATTTAGATTGCCACTATAGTAGTGCTCCCCAAGTCCGGACGTCCTGGAGATGACGGTGCACCTTAATGTCCCATTTCCTTAATTAATGCGGATATAAAAGCATTTTCTGAGATACTAGCAATCAGGCCGCACTGGGTTCTAACCACTCTGATCAGTCCGGCTTTATGTCAAACCGTAGCACCCATCACTACATTTGCTATGTCAATACAGCTCTTGCTAGACTACATGACATCCCAGGCCACTGGCACTCCTACTTGTGGACTTTGAGAAATGACAGTCAACTGGTTCCATTTATATCAGGTACTCATGGGATGGCCTTCGGCCCCAAATACCGAATGTATGTGACTATCTTATATCAGCAAGTCTTCATAAATGGGGTACAGTCGTAAATGTTTCAAGTTTGATAGGGCACCAGGCAGGGGTTTCCGCTGTCCCCTCTCTTGTTTGTTCTCGACATCTAACCTCTTGCTTGAATAATCTACTGTGGCACTTCAGTACAGGGCTGGCACTGGGGAAGATCAATGGAAGATAAAAACGCACTATATGCAACTGATACACTCCTCTTCCTCTCAAATCCCTAAGTGTCAGGGCCACGAGCATTTGAAATCCTGAGAATCTATGAGGAGCTGTGCTGTCTCTATGCAAATTAGAGCACTTCCCTTTTGTTTTCCCTGAAGGGGGATAACGCTGCTTTTGGTTGGCAAACAAACATTCCAATACGCTGCTTAAGTTTTAAATACTTGAGTGTGCATATATCTGTGGTGCCGAATTGACGCACAATCTTAACCTCACACCTCTGCTGAAAAAGACTTAAAAGGACCTTCACAAGTGGACTAAGCTCCCACTTAATGTGAAGGGCAAGGTTACCTTATTTAAAATGATGGTCCTTCCATGTTTCATATATGTGTGGCAGAATTTCCCATTCCCGATCCCCAATACTTGCTTTAGAAAAGTCACGGCCCTGATTTGTTCCTTTCTATGGAAGGGCCAGCCACCACGTATTGTGGTGGTTGGGTAGGATGCTTTTCTGTTTTACCTACGTTTTTTCCCAATTCATGTGTCTCAAGCGTAGACATGGCTCTGATGCTGGGTCCATTAGATTGTGACTGTACTGGGATGTTGGTCAACACAAGAGCAGTGAGTGTTTAGAAATGATAAATAATGGAGAAGTAGCACGGGTAGTACAGAAGGATGGGTGTATGTGGGAAGATTGGCAGTGCAAAGTGGTTGCAGTGTGGTCAGTAGGCCAAAGCCTGTGGCCGTTGAGGTGTGAGTGAAAGTGGTGGGATTAGAATAAACTGTGTATGCGTCCGTTGGTTAGGCTGATTTGGTATGTGACATGGTCAGGTGCAGCAACTACTATAAGTGCAGACATGCCACATTAAACAGCATTTAAAATTTGTTATGTGACATCTGCCCAAGTTGAGTTTTTTGTAATCAGTTGAAATACCTCTACCTACCACCCTGTGTGTGTATGCAGATTAATAATTCCTCATTTATGCAGTTGTAAAGAACGGCAGTTTTCTATGAGGAAGTTCATCCGTGTGGCGGAGGTAGTGGTATTTGTGTAGTAGGCAGTTGTGCCAGTTTTATAGCAGGAGTTGGTGCCTATTTTATTGTAGGGAGCAATGGCAATTTCAGCCAGGAATAAATACTAATTGGTAAAGTCCGGTCCCTGTTCCTCACTCATCCAAGCCTGTTTTATATATCTTTTTTTTAGTAACACCTGGGAGTTGGGGAACTTTGAGATACAGAGTTTTGGATACAGAAACAGGAAGTGCTCAGAAAATAAGGAACCAAGGTAAGCTAAGAACTGAACTGTAAATGAAAATAAGGGGTGAAACTGAAAGTAGGAAGATATTTCAAATCATCAAATTTACCCTTGGGTAAAAACTAGGGGTGGGCGGAATTTGCAAAATTGACTTTAGCAAATTATCACGAAATTGCTCAAAATCACCGCGAGCATGCAGAACTTTCGCGAAGATGCGCAGATTGCTTTTCCCGCCCGTTCATGATGTGTTTTTGCATGCTCGCGGGGAAATATATCTCCAACTTGCCCATGCAGTCGCTAATGGGCGCGGTCATCTTGCTTGCGATGCTTATTTGCTGTTCCGAGTCGAATGACGTATTTGCGATTGCAAACTCTCGCGGGATATCGCGACTGGCTACCAACAATCCAACATCTCGTGGCGCACGCGAACGGATAGGAAAACTCGTCGGCGAACGCAGGGACCCGGTAAGTTGCGACCGCGCGCACGACAACGCATTTTTAAAGCGCGAACAAGAAAAATACTTCCGTTTTGCGGCAGATTGCGATAGTTTTGACATTTTCGCGCTCTCCACGGAACGCGAAAATGTCAAAATATCGCAAATTCCCAGAGCGGAACGAAATTTACCGCCCAGTCCTAGTAAAAACAACAGCTCTCTGGGGAGTCCTTCAATGTAAACCTGTCTGCCACAAATAATATATATCTTTAGGCATATCATATTCGACCTATTTAGCTCTCATATATTTAGACAGTAGAAGTGAGTGTTTCAGGTAATAATGATGCTGTTCTGTAGCACTCTGGATGGATGTGTGAGGGGACTCTACCTGCAATGACTTCACTGCTCAATAAAAGCCATCTCTCTGACATTTGGCACTTTAAGGCAAGATTAATTGCTCTTTAGAGTGTATTTTCCCCTGAACTCTGTTGGACCACTAGATGCATTTCCCTGTAGAAGTGACGTATAGCTTTACAAAGGTGGCAGAACTTTGAATGTTCTATGGCCTACATAATGTCCAGCACAGGATAAAGGGAGCTCAGTGTGAAGGAGTTACAGTTTTTGTCAGACAGTCTTGCCATGGGACTCAGATAAAGTTTCTCTGTGAACCATACATGTGGTCTTAGCAGACAAGGGAGGGGAGCTCTGTTTAACAAGGGGAATTAGCTGCGAAAGTAAAGGGCCTCTTACGTGTCAATATTGTCCTATTGGTAATGGGTTAGTAATGTGCTAAACCTAAATGTGTATGAACATTTCTTAAATAATTCTAAAGTGTTGGCTAAAGGTATGTGCGTATTAGCTGATCAATTGCCTCTTGTGGTCTGCTCTAGTGGCCTTCTAGAATGACTCTCTACTAGAACGTTGCCTCTTTGGGGGTGGGCATTGACAAACATAACCTCGCTGCTTCCTCTTCCGGCTGCTACTGCAGCAGCTGCTGCTGTTGCTTTCGCTGCTGGTGCTGTTCACGTACCCCTGGACGCTCCTCCCACAGCAAGAACATACTGTACGTGGGAGAGAAATGAGACCTTCTCGCTTTCTCTTCAGACGGTCGCGCCTCTCTGTGGCAGCATCAAGTCTGTTGCTCACCATGCGCAGCCTTCTTCTCATCAGTTTCCACCTCTGGAAGAACACAAGGCAGCTGAAGTCCCCCCTGACTCTGTGTATCACGTGAGAGAACAGCATGTCCGCTGACGCAAAGGCCTGCCAGCAAGCAGCACACCTATATGGGAAAAGCACATGGGTGGCTTGACTAGCGGGAGAGGTTCAGTATTTACCTCATTTTGCTCCTCTGCTGTTTGTGAAGTGTCAGACCCAATTATAACAACTTGATCTTCATTTTCATGCCAAACACAGTCACTGGCATCAGAAATGGTTTCAGGCTCAGCAACAACCGCTTCATTTCCTACATCCTTCTCAGATTCAGTGTTCTCTGGGGATGTTTCTTCTGCATAGATTAGGTTTTCAAAGGCATCTGATGAGCTCAGTTGCAGAGTTGGCATCTCCTCAAGTGTAGTGACTAGGGGAAGAAGCGGGCATGTTATGCATGGTTTTGAAATAGAGACAAAGCACATACTAAATTTACTAAAACATACATTGAGTTGAAAAACAATTCAAATCAAACAAATGGCTGCAAACAAAAGGTCGCCCTTCACTGCAGTAATCCTGCATGAATATTCCCCTTAACCTGTTGGGAAATGGTAGGAAAACATTTAGCGTGAGTTAGATCAAGGTGCATGCCGACTGCCTTCATAAGGGCCACAGTTGGGTTGTAGCTAACCAGGATCCATAACCTCAAGAGTGTCTCAACAAAGAAGGAATCAGAAATCATATCACATAACATTCACCGCCAAGGGTATCATGGCGCTTAATAACAGATGTTTATTGTTACCCAACTTGATGGTACTCACTTTATCGATGTCAGAAGGACGATAGGCTAAGTGGACCCACCGGGATTTGAACCTGTGACCATAAGGTCAAACACAGCCCCTACAGTGGACGCATTAATCCACTAAGCACCAGACCCAGCAAATAAAGAGTGAATGAAGCCAAAAATGACAGGTAAAAACCACACGAAGGCTCGCTAAATAGAAAGCAAGGGAAACATACATCATTATTGGGGCGAGGCACTTCTTTCAGCATCTTCAATCTACAAAATGCAAAGCTCTGCCGTCTGATTCCCTCAGCTCAGCACCTGAATGAGATAATGAGCGCTGAGCAGAACTGAATAAAAGGAGGCAGCACCACTGCATGTATGTAGTGCCCATTGCCTTTCTGTTCTGCCTCCTGAAGTGTCACTTTTGCACTTTTAGATTCAAACTACTCTAATGTCTTGAGACTACAATCCCAACCCAAAAGACCCATATATTAGTACTAGTGAAATCATATGATACTTGGTCTCAAATGAAAGGCTACCATAATCAACGACCAAGCTGTGATTGGATTTTAAAGGTAGCATATACCTTAGTACTAATGGACTGCTGCACCCTTTAGAGTTTTATCAGAATGTGTTGTTGTAAATGAATTCCACAACATAATGCAGAATCTTTGTAAATGGTTATCCAATAAATAGAAAATGTGTATCATTTGCACAAGGAGTATCTCTTGAAGGCGAAGAGGTGGAATCTCAGATCTTAAATGGTTGGGGTGTAAATTTCAAGCAGTAAAGCTTCAAAAAGATACCTTTCAATTAAGTATCGCCCACACCACCAGTTGTGTTGTTTTTAATAATAGGTTTCAGATGTTTAATTGTGAGTGAAAAATAACTGTTTATAAATCTCCTGTTGCGAGCAGTTCAACTGACATAGCATATTACTGACATTCATGACTTAACGGGGTTCTGGGATTTCGACCTTACTTTAAGTGCAGCTCAGCAGAGGTGTCATGTTGACACATGCCATGCTATCATATGTTATCATCCGTAATGTGGTGTTGTGCTTTGTAATGTAGTATTGTGGCATGGCAAGGTAGCTCTGCTATGACTGCTGGTGTCTGTGTGTGACTAACAGGTCTAAATTTTGAAACTCAGCAAGTCCTAGTTCAGCCTTTTTCTTTCACAGTTGATAAACAAATAAGTTACTTACCTGTAACTCCGGTTCGCCAGAATTCGTACCTTTCATAGATTCACAGGCTTGAATCATTCCCCCGTCGCCACAGAGAATGATATTCTTGAATCATTCCCCATGGCAACAGGAAAGTTGTGAACCGTGTATTTAGGCCAAGAAGGCGAACAACACACTCCGTCACTTGAGAAACGCTGGGCTGCACCATATTTACAATATGGTGCAGCTGTGCGTTTCCCCCTGCACTGGCACTAAATTTACCCTGCCTAGCGCCACCGGCACCATATTGCAAGAGTGTCTGCGTTGCATGGGGAGGTTGTTTATGTGCACTAACGTATCCCTTCCTGCACATAAACAATCATTGAATGGGGTTTTGTAACTTCTATGTGTCCTTCTTAATGCAGCACACATAGAAGTTGCAAAACGTCATTTTTTTAAAATGATTGTTTATGTGCAGGAAGGAACACCTTCCTGCACATATACAATCATTGGCGTTTTGCTGTTTCCATGTGTGCTGCACAACACAGCGCACATTGAAACAGCATTAAAATTTCTCCTCGTTTCGCCAGGGTAAGACCAGGTTTTCCCTGGTCTTAATTTTGGTGCTGGCCCATATTTACTCCTCCATTGTAAATATGGTGCAGTGTCATAATCAATGGGTGTTGCGGTGAAACGCCCACCCCAACACCCATTGCCTACCCTTTTCACGCTAAGTGTAGCATGAAAGGGGGCCTTATTTACAAGGTAGCGTAAGTGTTAAGTTAGCGTTAACTGGCTTAACGCTGCCTTGTAAATAAGGGGAATCCCCTATAGCCACCACAAGTCCTGGAAAGTGACGTTGTGGTGGCAATAGGGGCTTGTAAATATGCCCCTCAGTACCTTTAACTTAATCAGTAGTAACACCTGTATTTGTAGTGCTTAGAAATAGCAAAAATGTTGGCATTATGTGCATTCGAGAAATATGTTGTAGGAGAGTAGGGTCTGCTTTCTATGTTCACCCCCACTTTTTGCTTTTGCTTTACTGGTTTTCGACTTAGATGTGGCTGTGGGCCTGCTAATCAGACCCCCAGCCCTGCTGTTCTCTCTCTAAATTAATACTATGTACTTTAGGTGCAGAACCCATTTGGATAGGATCACCTTATTGGCCCCTGTACAGTGTACCTTAGGTACCCAGGGCATAGGTGTACCCTAGGCCTACCAGGGGCTGCAGCATGTATTATGCCACCCCTGGCCTGGCCTTCCATTATGACACAACTGGCTGATCACTCAGCTGGGGCAAGGTCGTGTAATCACCCCTTGCTTAGGTGTAGTATTCCTATACCTACCTTATATATAGACACATGTGTACCTATCAGCCACTCCTATGGCAGGCCTTAACAATCCTGGAGGCAGAGTGCTTGGTAACATGTGAGATAGTGCTCTAGCATGAGCCTGTCTGCAGCTTTCGGAACCAAGTCCTTATAGCTGTTCTATGATATAGCCTACCATATACTCTTAAAGTGCCTTATAATCTTAAACGGTTATGGTAACTATGGTTTGGCTTTATCGAAACATGTTGTGTAAGGTGTCTAACACTTTGGAATAATACCCCCATCCCATTTCTGGGGATGAGGATATTATCCCTCCCTTCTAGAGGGAGAAGACATGTTGAAACATACTTACCCGGTTAAAGTTAACCAGAGCCCCAGCATCACAAAATGGATGCTGCTGCCACGACACAAGTCTGACCTCCTGCTGCTGGGAGTGATCCCGGCACGGGAGGCTTGGACAATAGGTTGCCTGCCTTGGGAGGTGCGAGCACCACCCCAGACAGGCCTTAGTGTATTGGGGCAGGGAGGGATGAAAGAAACGAGACACTGCCTGGGGCACACAAGGTGTCCCATGCATAGTCCAGTTCAAACCGGTGCTGGGGCACACCAGCCCCAGTCCTGGTGCGAAACTGGACAAAGGGAAGGGGGTGTAACCACCCCCCTCCCAGGTCCCACCCATAAGGCGTGACCTAGCAGGCAACCCAGCCCCCCAGATTAGTATAAGAGTGGTAGCTGGGCCCCAGGAGATTAGATTATCCTGAACCTGCAACTTGAACAGAAACTCTGGACCTTCGACATTCGACGAAAGAAGAAGTCTGAAGAATCTCCCTTGTGGCCAAGGAGTGGCTACCCTGTGCAAACAGGCACCATCAAGAGACTTACCCTTTGCTTTGCTGAAGTTCTACGAGGGACCGACTGCAGAGCCCGACCAGAGCCTTGACTTCCAGACTTCTCCGACCCTGATCCACATCCACAGCCGAGCTGAGATCCGTGGAGGCGACGAGAGACGTGGGACCGGCTACCTGGGAAAAGTGGTGAGTATCTTCCAGCTTAGCTTCTGAGGTGCCCTCGAAGTTGTGCACCAGGGATTGAGAAGCCCCAACCCCAAGCACCATCTGGACCGAAGATCAGTCCCCCACACTCCACGAGTCCTGCGTGGGGCCCTTCTGCATTTTCCTGCTTGCCGCGTCTGTCCGGTTGCTTGCCCGTTGGCTAGCGGCCTTTGCGACGACACACCTTTGAATCTTCACTGCTGGTTTGGCTCCTCCAGACTGGATCCCGCTCCTCTGCAAAAGAGAAGCACCCCAGACCTTCCTGGTCTGCACCAGAAGCAAGTCCTCCATTCTTTGTGGGTTCCGCTTGCTAAGGCTTGGTGAGTCCTAGTTCGACTTCGACACCGCCGACAGCAAGAGCCTTCGTGGGACAGCTCGCCTCCTGGTCCTGGTCATCCTCAACGTCTCCTGGTACCCGTGGCTGCTGCGACAAGCTTCACCTCTTCACCTGCAATCTTCACGACATCGCCTGGTTCCTTCCTGGTTCCACGTGGTCACTGGCTAGTGACCCAGACTCTGTTTCTTCTGCTTGCAGGTATCCTCTCTTCGTGATCCCAGCCTTGGGATCCACCGGACACTCTTCACTGACTGCCTGTCAGCAACTTTCCTTCAGGCATCCATAGAAGTCCACGACGAAACCCGATGCAAGTTCACACCTATGCACCCGCAGCCCGTGGGCTAGGTAACTTGGGTACTTCGGTGCTCACAAGGGTATTGACTATCCTAGGGTCTAGTTTCCGAGTCTCGACTTTCTAGCTATACCAGAAGTGTCCTAAAACTGCTTATTTCTAACTGCTAGTGATTCTATTGACTTTTACGCATTACGCGTGAGTGTTTCCACTCTGCACCTGATTCCCGTGGGCCTCCCACTTCCTAACTGTTGGTAGTGTAGAGTAGTCCCAGCGATTCCCTAGGCCTAGGCCTATTCTATTTCCGTGACAGTGGTCCTTTTACCACTTCTTTGGTATATGGTTTGCGTGTTCCCTAGGGCCTAACTGTATTACTTACCTGTGTGACTTAATGTATGCTTAAATAAGACTGTGTTGTACTTACCTCGAATCTCATAAAGAGTGCTGAGGGTTTGACTAGAATAAATATACTTTATTTTATATATATATCTGTTGTGGTGTCCTTTCATTTGGTATTCAAGGGATTATATATGGTATCACAGCTGGCTTCACATGCCATTCAGAGTTTAGCCTAAGACTGCTCTTGTCCATGCTACCACTAGGATAGCTGGTCTATAAGGTTGACTTTACAACCAATCACCATAAGGGTTGTTTGGACTGATATAAGGTGTACACTAGAACTAGTGACATCATACATCAGGCCAACTTCTCACATTGGTGGCAGCGGTGGGATCTGAGCTTGCTGTTGTAATACCATTGTAATCTTGAGATACTAAATTGAAAGATCACACAGATATTGTTTAGGTACATATAACATAGATTATAATACTTAAGTCCTACTGGACTTAGTTGTTGTAGGTTGAAGGGCCTAGCACACCCTGACTACAACTACTAGAGAGGTTTAGTAGAAACAACTAGTGTAGGTAGGTGCACACACCACACCCTCACTAGATCATGTCTCTGGGAGGAGATCAAGAAGATTCTCTCTCAGGAGGGGCAGGTCTGAGAAAGATCCCCTCTAGATATGATACCCTAACTTTTCAGGAGATGAGACAATTGTGTACCTCCAGAAAGTTAAAACAGGGTGCAAACCCTACCCTCCTTCAGCTAGTACAGATCCTAGAGGAATATGATGCTCTTAGGGCCTCACAGGCTGGTACCCTAGGTACAGGGGAGGGTCTACCCGCTACAGATGAGTCAGATGGGACTTCAGATGAGGAGGTAGACAGCCAGGGCCAAGTAGGAAGACTTAGCCAGGCTAACCTAAGCTTACATGGGAGTTTGCATGGGCCCCCCCATACAGACCCCCAAGTGGGCTTAACCAGAGAAGCAGGAGAGACAGATCCCCTTCAAGGGAATCCATCCACTCCCATGTCTCTAGCATCTCTAATGCCTCTTCTCACAGGGGAATGACTTCCCCCCAGAGCAAAGAGCATGAAGCCAGAATGAGGGAAGCTAATCTAAGGATTGAGAGGGAAGAACGTGCCCTTGCCAAGGAGAAGCTTGCTCTGGCTAGAGAACAAAAGTTAAGTGGGTTAGAACCCACTGGTGGCAGCAATATCCCTAAGGATAGAGACAGGAACTATGATAATAGAAACCTGTCCCTCCCTACAAGTGTGGGGATGACATCCACAAATGGATAACTGCTTTGGAGAGGGCTTGCAAAGTACAGCAGGTACCCCAAAGTCAGTGGGCAGCTATCTAGTGGCTCTCCTTCTCTGAGAAAGGTAGAGACAAGCTCCTCACAGTTAGTGATGAGGATGCAGACAATTACACTGTTCTGAAGAGTGCTCTAATTGATGGGTTTGGCCTAACCACTGAACAATACAGGTTGTTGTTCAGGGATACCCAGAAGACACAGACTCAGGACTGGACTGACTTTGTAGATTGTGCCACTAAGGCTCTGGAAGGCTGGCTAGTGGGAAGTAAGGTTAAGGACTATACAGGATTGTATAATTTGATCATGAGAGAACAAATCCTTAGCAACTGTCAAAACCAGCTACTGCATCAACACCTGATTGATTCTGATCTGACTTCTCCCCAAGAATTGGGAAAGAAGGCAGATAGATGGGTCAGGACTAGAGTTAAGCAGAAACCAGAACCAGGGCGGTGATCAGAAAAAGGCAGACCAGAAAGGTAATGATCAGAAACAAAAAGACCAGAAGTCTTCACCAGGCCCCCAAAAGGCTCAGGGGGAGGGTGGTCCCAAAAAGGATAAAAAGAAAGATGGCCAAAAGAAACCATGGTGCAACTATTGTAAGTCCAACTCACATTGGTTTAGTGAGTGCACCAAAAAGGATAAGCCCCCAGCCACCATTGCCCCTAAGGCAACTGTACCCCCTAGTTCAGCTGTAAGTGGTGGTTCCCAGCAAAAGGGTGTAGTAGGGTTAACCCTGGGAACTGAGGAGGATTCTGGCCTAGTCAGGATACCTACTCAGGCTGTTCTGATCTGTGATGGGGACATAGCTTTGTCCTCTACTGTAGGCCCCAGTAACCTGGGCAAGTACAGACAGACTCCTTTTATCATTGATGGGATGGCTCAGGCCTACAGGGACACTGGGGCTAGTGTCACAATGGTGACACCTGCCTTTGTGGACCCTGGACAGATCATACTAGGTGAGAACTACCTAGCGACCAACGCTAGCAATGCCACTACCTCCCATAGTGTGGCAATTGTTAACTTCTCCTGGGGCGGGGTAACTGGCCTCAAGAAAGTTGTTGTTAGTTCAGACCTTCCTGTGGAGTGTTTACTGGGCAATGATCTTGAAACTTCAGTTTGGTCTGAAGTGGAGTATAGGACCCATGCAGAAATGCTAGGGATAGATGCACATGTCCTTGCTGTGACCAGGTCACAGGCCAAAAAGTGCACCACTGAACAAGTGCAGGATCCTGGAACTATGGACCAGTCACAAACCAAGAGAAAGAGCAGTAGGGTAAAGGCTGTGCCTTCCCCCCTGCCTCAGGCACTGGATCAGCCCTCACAGGAGGATGATTCTGAGAGCCCTGAAGGAACTGTCCTAGAAGAACTTGAACATGATCAGGTTGAGTTTCTTGGGACAGGGGGACCTTCAAGGGCAGATCTGAGGCAGGCACAATTAGACTGCCCCTTTCTTGAACCCCTCAGACAGCAGGCTGCTGCTGAGGCTGCAGGGAATGCTCAAGGTACCCATAGAGTGTATTGGGATGAAGGGCTGCTGTATTCAGAGGCTAGAGACCCCAAGCCTGGTGCATCCAGGAGGTTGGTCATACCACTGAAATTCAGAGGCTTCCTTCTTACCTTGGCCCATGATATTCCCCTTGCAGGACACTTAGGCCAGAACAAGACTTGGGACAGGCTTGTCCCTCACTTTCACTGGCCCCATATGTCAGAAGATACCAAGGAGTTTTGTCGCTCCTGTGTCACCTGCCAAGCCAGTGGCAAATCAGGTGGCACCACAAAGGCCCCCCTCATACCACTACCTGTGGTGGGGGTTCCCTTTGAAAGAGTGGGCATAGATATTGTAGGACCAATGGACCCACAAACAGCATCTGGGCACAAATTCATACTGGTGATAGTGGACCATGCCACCAGGTATCCAGAAGCTATTCCCCTGAGGACCACAACAGCTCCTGTTGTGGCAAGGGCCCTACTTGGAGTATTCTCCAGAGTGGGCTTTCCAAAGGAGGTCATTTCTGACAGAGGTGCCAACTTCATGTCAGGATATTTGACTGCAATGTGGAAGGAGTGTGGTGTGAACTACAAGTTCACCACACCCTATCACCCACAGTGCAATGGGCTTGTTGAGAGATTCAACAAGACCCTAAAGGGAATGATAAAAGGTTTACCAGACAAGCTTAGGCGAAGATGGGACATCCTTTTACCCTGCCTTCTGTTTGCTTACAGAGAGGTCCCACAAAAGGGGGTTGGCTACAGCCCTTTTGAGCTTTTGTTTGGGCAGCCTGTAAGAGGACCCCTATGTTTAGTAAGGGAAGGATGGGAGAGACCTCTCAGACAACCCAAACTTGATATAGTGGATTATGTACTTGGTCTCCGCTCCAGGATGGCAGAGTATATGAAGAAGGCTTCTAAAAACCTTGAGGCAAGCCAAGAACTCCAAAAAGCTTGGCATGACCAAAAGGCTGTGCTGACTGTTTACCAGCCAGGGAAGAAAGTGTGGGTGTTGGAGCCAGTGGCCCCAGCAGCACTCCAAGACAAATGGTCTGGACCCCACACTATTGTTGAGAAAAAGGGAGAAGTCACCCACTTGGTGGACCTTGGGACTCCCAGAAGCCCCCACAGGGTGCTTCATGTCAACAGATTGAAGGCATATGTTGACAGGGCAGACATGGGCTTACTCATGGCTACAGATGAGGGGCAGGAGGAAGAGAGTGACCCTCTCCCAGACCTGTTGACTCAGAACCCTGATGATGGCTCAGTTGATGGTGTGGTCTTTTCTGACAGCCTCACTGTCCATCAGCAACAGGACTGCAGACAAGTTCTGCAATCCTACAGACATATGTTCTCTCTGACCCCAAGTCAGACAAACCGGTGCACCCATGAGGTGGACACTGGTGACAGTCTGCCTGTGAAGAGTAAAATCTAAAGGCAACCTGACCATGTCAGGGACTGCATAAAAGTTGAGGTACAAAAGATGTTGGAGCTGGGATTCATTGAAACTTCAGAGAGGCCTTGGGCTAGTCCTGTAGTTCTTGTGCCAAAACCTCATACCCAAGATGGTAAGAGAGAGATGAGGTTTTGCGTGGATTACAGAGGTCTCAATGCTGTCACTAGGACAGATGCCCACCCAATACCTAGGGCAGATGAGCTCATTGACAGACTGGCAGCTGCTAAGTTTTTGAGCACATTTGACCTGACAGCAGGCTACTGGCAAATCAGACTAGCTGAGAATGCAAAGGCCAAAACTGCTTTCTCGACCCCAGGAGGACATTATCAATTTGTGGTAATGCCCTTTGGTTTGAAGAATGCACCTGCCACTTTCCAAAGGTTGGTGAATCAAGTCCTTACTGGGTTGGATGATTACAGTGCAGCTTATCTTGATGATATTGCTGTCTTTAGCTCCACCTGGGAGGATCACCTGGTCCACCTGAGGAATGTTTTAGAGGCCCTGCAAAAGGCAGGCCTCACTATCAAGGCCACTAAGTGCCAGATAGGGCAGAGCAAGATTGTATACCTGGGCCACCTAGTTGGTGGGGGTCAGGTTCAACCACTGGAGAGCAAGAACCAGACCATAAAGGACTGGACTCCTCCAACTACCCAGACTCAGGTCAGAGCTTTCTTGGGCCTGACTGGGTACTACAGAAAGTTTGTTAAGAACTATGGGTCCATTGTGACACCACTTAATGACTTGACCTCCAAGAAAATGCCAAAGAAAGTTCAGTGGACAGTAAGCTGTCAAAAAGCATTTGATGACCTGAAGCAGGCCATGTGCAGTGCACCTATTCAGAAAAGTCCAGACTACTCCAAAGAGTTCATTGTCCAGACAGATGCTTCTGCGTTGGGTGTGGGAGCTGTTCTTTCACAACTTAATATAGATGGTCAAGACCAGCCCATTGCTTTTATAAGTAGAAGGCTGACCCCTAGAGAGAAACGTTGGTCAACTATTGAGAGGGAGGCCTTTGCTGTGGTTTGGGCCCTGAAGAAGCTGAGGCCATACTTGTTTGGCACTCACTTCAAGATTCAGACAGACCATAAGCCCCTCTTGTGGCCAAATCAGATGAAGGGTGAAAATCCCAAACTTCTTAGGTGGTCCATTTCCCTACAGGGGATGGACTTCACAGTGGAACATAGACCTGGGACTGACCATGCCAATGCAGATGGACTCTCCAGATATTTCCACTTAGAACATGAAGACTCAACTGGTCAAGGTTAGTTTAATGTCCCTAAGTTTGGGGGGGGGGGTTGTGTAGGAGAGTAGGGTCTGCTTTCTATGTTCACCCCCACTTTTTGCTTTTGCTTTACTGGTTTTCGACTTAGATGGGACAGTGGGCCTGCTAATCAGACCCACAGACCTGCTGTTCTCTCTCTAAATTAATACTATGTACTTTAGGTGCATAACCCATTTGGATAGGATCACCTTATTGGCCCCTGTACAGTGTACCTTAGGTACCCAGGGCATAGGTGTACCCTAGGCATACCAGGGGCTGCAGCATGTATTATGCCACCCCTGGCCTGGCCTTCCATTATGACACAACTGGCTGATCACTCAGCTGGGGCAAGGTCGTGTAATCACCCCTTGCTTAGGTGTAGTATTCCTATACCTACCTTATATATAGACACATGTGTACCTATCAGCCACTCCTATGGCAGGCCTTAACAATCCTGGAGGCAGAGTGCTTGGTAACATGTGAGATAGTGCTCTAGCATGAGCTGAGCCTGTCTGCAGCTTTCGGAACCAAGTCCTTATAGCTGTTCTATGATATAGCCTACCATATACTCTTAAAGTGCCTTATAATCTTAAACGGTTATGGTAACTATGGTTTGGCTTTATCGAAACATGTCGTGTAAGGTGTCTAACACTTTGGAATAATACCCCCATCCCATTTCTGGGGATGAGGATATTATCCCTCCCTTCTAGAGGGAGAAGACATGTTGAAACCTACTTACCCGGTTAAAGTTAACCAGAGCCCCAGCATCACAAAATGGATGCTGCTGCCACGACACAAGTCTGACCTCCTGCTGCTGGGAGTGATTCCGGCACGGTAGGCTTGGACAATAGGTTTCCTGCCTTGGGAGGTGCGAGCACCACCCCAGACAGGCCTTAGTGTATTGGGGCAGGTAGGGATGAAAGAAACGAGACACTGCCTGGGGCACACAAGGTGTCCCATGCATAGTCCAGTTCAAACCGGTGCTGGGGCACACCAGCCCCAGTCCTGGCGCGAAACTGGACAAAGGGAAGGGGGTGTAACCACCCCCCTCCCAGGTCCCCCCCATAAGGCGTGACCTAGCAGGCAACCCAGCCCCCCAGATTCGTATGAGAGTGGTAGCTGGGCCCCAGGAGATTAGATTATCCTGAACCTGCAACTTGAACAGAAACTCTGGACCTTCGACATTCGACGAAAGAAGAAGACTGAAGAATCTCCCTTGTGGCCAAGGAGTGGCTACCCTGTGCAAACAGGCACCATCAAGAGACTTACCCTTTGCTTTGCTGAAGTTTTACGAGGGACCGACTGCAGAGCCCGACCAGAGCCTTGACTTCCAGACTTCTCCGACCCTGATCCACATCCACAGCCGAGCTGAGATCCGTGGAGGCGACGAGAGACGTGGGACCGGCTACCTGGGAAAAGTGGCGAGTATCTTCCAGCGCAGCTTCTGAGGTACCCTCGAAGTTGTGCACCGGGGATTGAGAAGCCCCAACCCCAAGCACCATCTGCACCGAAGATCAGCCCCCCACACTCCACGAGTCCTGCGTGGGGCCCTTCTGCATTTTCCTGCTTGCTGCGTCTGTCCGATTGCTTGCCCGTTGGCTAGCGGCCTTTGCGACGACACACCTTTGAATCTTCACTGCTGGTTTGGCTCCTCCAGACTGGCTCCCGCTCCTCTGCAAAAGAGAAGCACCCCAGACCTTCCTGGTCTGCACCAGAAGCAAGTCCTCCATTCTTCGTGGGTTCCGCTTGCCAAGGCTTGGTGAGTCCTAGTTCGACTTCGACGCCGCCGACAGCAAGAGCCTTCGTGGGACAGCTCGCCTCCTGGTCCTGGTTGTCCTCGACGTCTCCTGGTACCCGTGGCTGCTGCGACAAGTTTCACCTCTTCACCTGCAATCTTCACCATATCGCCTGGTTCCTTCCTGGTCCCACGTGGTCACTGGCTAGTGACCCAGACTCTGTCCCTTCTGCTTGCAGGTATCCTCTCTTCGTGATCCCAGCCTTGGGATCCACCGGACACTCTTCACTGACTGCCTGTCAGCAACTTTCCTTCAGGTATCTATAGAAGTCCACGACGAAACCCGACGCAAGTTCACACCTATGCACCCGCAGCCCGTGGGCTAGGTGCTCACAAGGGTATTGACTATCCTAGGGTCTAGTTTCCGAGTCTCGACTTTCTAGCTATACTAGAAGTGTCCTAAAACTGCTTATTTCTAACTGCTAATGATTCTATTGACTTTTACGCATTACGCGTGAGTGTTTCCACTCTGCACCTGAATCCCGTGGGCCTCCCACTTCCTAACTGTTGGTAGTGTAGAGTAGTCCCAGCGATTCCCTAGGCCTAGGCCTATTCTATTTCCGTGACAGTGGTCCTTATACCACTTCTTTAGTATATGGTTTACGTGGCCCCTAGGGCCTAACTGTATGACTTACCTGTGTGACTTAATGTATGCTTAAATAAGACTGTGTTGTACTTACCTCGAATCTCATAAAGAGTGCTGAGGGTTTGACTAGAATAAATACACTTTATTTTATATATATATCTGTTGTGGTGTCCTTTCATTTGGTATTCAAGGGATCATATATGGTATCACAGCTGGCTTCACATGCCATTCAGAGTTTATCCTAAGACTGCTCTTGTCCATGCTACCACTAGGATAGCTGGTCTATAAGGTTGACTTTACAACCAATCACCATAAGGGTTGTTTGGACTGATATAAGGTGTACACTAGAACTAGTGACATCATACATCAGGCCAACTTCTCACATATGTTATTATTGTTTGAATTGAAAAGACACATAGCATGCCGACCCCCAAGGTGGCTCGGAATGTTATGACAATATCATTATTGGTTTCAAATGAATTAAAGACAGTATATGAGAAACACGTCTGACAGCGACTGCTTTGTAAAAGCACATGATGCTGTGGGGTGTGGCACGTTCCATATCATCTTGTTTATGTAGATGTATTCTAATACGAATAAAGATAAAGAGGAAAGCATGAGCATGGTATATTGATTAGCCCCTCTTCAAATCATAAGAAGGGAAGAAGGGCTCAGGGAGGGCATGCTCACCTTACACTTTTGTTTTGGAATCTTTATTCATTTTTAGTCTTTTGGATACTGAAGAACTCATCCAGTGAGGGATGGTTGGACAATAGGGCCCTCTCAGTGGAAAAAGAATAGGGTCAATGATGAAAAATAAAAAATAAAAAGCTTTTTTTCTTGCTCCACTCTGGAGTTAATGTATAAAATGTGCATCACATCTGGAACGAGCAGTGGCAAGACGCCCCACCATTGAGTCACGGAAAGCTGGTACCCTTTGCTGACTCTGGGACTTCAAAATAATCAAGAATAAAACAAAATCTGTGCAGATACCGGATACATTATAACAAACCCTTCTGTGGTGATTCAGGTTCACTCATTGCTTAGTGAGCCTGTTACCCTCTTAGTCAGAGACACTGCTTTTTGAGCTGGGTCACTAAACATGAAGTTCACAAGAGTCTATCTTATGTTAAGAGTGTATTCACAGGAGGCTGCCGAAGCAGGGGCTGCCAACCATTTCGGAAGCTGGGAGAGCATACAGTGATGTTGAACATTTGACATTTGCTCGGGAAATTGAAAAATAATATCTCTCACCTTCTTCAGCATCAGTCACATTCTCTGGGGAAAAAGCCTGGCATTCAGAAACATCAGGAGATGTAGGCCATTCTGTAAAACAAATTGTATCAGCAGAAGGTCATATGAAAGGCAAGGTGTGGCGACTCAGACTGCATTGATCATTAAACAACTTCATAGTCATAGGCCGAAGCACCCAGAGAAGTTCTATCTCTCAGAGGAGTGCAATATGACACACTTCATGAGAGAGGTCTTGAAAGGTAAACGATTGAAAGACTCATCTTTGTTAATTCAGAGTTACTGAGAGTAGGTAGGACAGGAATGCTTGGTTAATAAATAGCTTTTCTTCAGTTTCCTTTTTTCTACTCTGATCTGGTGGATTTATAATGATCACAACCTACAAACCGCTTCTACCAGGAGATAGAAAGAACTAGAGAGATGTCTGGGCTGTGTACGTGTGCGTTCTCCTAAAATAGAATCCACATCACAAAAAAAAAAGTGAACAAAACATAAAGGATAAGGTCTACGCCTGGGAATAGCCAAATTCGGAAAGGCCCTTGAGACCTCTGTGACTACAAGGCATCCCTGTTATACTCCTCCATCAGGTTTTTACAAGTTAAGATTAGGGACCATATAATATGTGCTGAATAAGCATTCTAGCATCCAGCATTAACAAAATATTGGGTGTTGTGTGTATGCCAGCTTGTGTTGATTGTGTTTGTTCTAACAACTTTGGATAGGGCCACTGGTTGAAACGCATTAAGAAGCTGAATACGAGAATAATAATTGTTCCTCTGCATCCCCTCAGTTTTTAGGCAACCATGACTTTTATTCTGCTCTTTTCAGATCCAATTCCTATTGGATGTGTCCCTCTCCGCAGTGTCCTCCTCAAATCTTTTGCCCTCACCCCTCTTGTTTTTTTAACCTGCTATTGTTGGTGGTTTAAATAATTTACAATCAGTTGTTTACAACAAAACCAAATAACTGCACCACTGAAATCACAGAAGTGGCTATCAACCATATCCATTGTCATTTTAAAAAGTAGTTTTAAAAGGTAGTCTTCTATTTGTTAGGCCAACTTCCAAAATGTACTTTTGGTGTACACAATTGAATTTATATCCTTATTACAAAAAATTAATAGATAATCCTTAGTGTTGAGGATATATAAACAGTGCCCCATTTTTAAAATCTTATGCTTCTTTGTGCACAAGCTAAACGCCCTCTATAAAGTTAATTACCTAGAGCACTGCCTTATCACCTAATTATATCCATCAGTACTGGGTCAGTGAGTGAGGGTATCTGCATAGCGTAATATTCTCCGAAAGGCATCTTGGATATAAAACTGGTGGTCAAAGGGGACCACACTAAATCTAAGACTAACAGGCCAAGACCTTATCTATCAAAATAGATGGGCCTTGTGGGAAGGTCTAGAATAGAAAATGTGTTAAAGCGCTGGGGATAGGTTCTTCCAAAACAATTACAGAAATATCCCTTCTGCCGAGGCATGCTCACTAGGCAAAAAATAATCACTTGTATTTAGGTTGACTAATTCTTCATTAAGGGGCCGATTCCGATTTCCAGCCGCAAAACGAACCGACCGACACGGACCTGGACCGAATACCGACCGACACGGACCAGCGCCGTACGACCCGTGCAGTACGATGCAACGCGTGTGAATTACAACCGACACGTACGGAATACAAGCCGTACGACCGAGCCGTAGGGAAAATAGTGATCCGGCCGGAAAACCGACGCGATTTTCACCGACTGACACGAACCCGGAATGAACCCGTACCTGCGATGTACGATTAGCGCAGTACGATGCAATGCGTCTAAAACCAGACCGACTCGCACGGATACCAAGCCGCACGGCCGACACGCACAGACAACCGGGCACACAAGCAATAGAGAATGCCGTGACCGACGCATACCAAACACAGAAGACAGGCAGCGTGAACAAGGTGGAGAAGCCCGCACGAGACAACAGCAGCGTCCGTTTCTGTCACATGAACGTCTCCTTCATGCCTACAAAACACAATGGAAAAAAGACAAAAAAAGGACCAAACAAGCAATGACAAAGCCAATGAATACCAAAATAAAAACATGGACAAAGACACACCCACAACTCCAACTATATAAAGGACTACAATCACTACCATCATCCCTTGCAAACAGGAGACACAGCCAGCAGCAAACACCAGTACACAGCAACCACAGACACACTGACAACTTACCCATCACACAACTAACACACCATCAGCACCTCATACAAAAGCACACACACATACACACAGCAACACCAACCCACCATCACTTGCACCCTCACACACACATCACTCACCACCACCACCCATCACCATGCCTCCAAAGAAGAATCCAAAGTTCACAGATAGTGAGTTAGAAGTGCTGGTAGACGAGATGATCAGAGTAGAGCCGCATTTGTTTGGTACCAAGATGTGGGCGAGGATTGTGGACAAGGTGAACGCACAAGCACCAGCAAGGCGCACAAAGGACGACATCCAGAACAGGTGGTATGACGTGCGCAGGAGCGTTAATGAAACTCATCGAAAAAGATCACGTCCTGAGTCAGTGCACTGGCAGTGGCCCTCCTGCCAAACCAGTCTACTTCAGGACCTGGGAGGAGAAGGTGCGGGACATCCTACCACTAGAGAGTGTCCATGGCCTAACAGACATCCCAGAGCCTGGTGAGTACACAGACAACATACCCAAGATTGTGTGGCAAGGGGACAGTGAAGCCATGCACCGCAAGCAAAGCTACACTAACCAATAGATAATCAGCCAAAGATGTGTATGCCAGTCACTCAAACACAATACCTGCCATCTCATAGTGACTGGGAATTGTGTCATGACATGCACCAACCTACAAACAAATAGAGCAAGACAGCGGCACTAAGCCAAATACACCCTGCCAGACAGTTTGCCACCACAAACACACCACCTCACAGTGCAGCTGACTGTCAGGAAGGAATAGTGGGGATGCAGGTGAAGTGAGTGTAGACAAAAGCATGATGGGGCCTGTAGTCACAGATAATGCACACCCTCCTGATTGGCCCATCAAGACCTCTCAGAAACATGCCCACATCACAGGGAGTGGAAAATGACTGACAAGATGGCTGAAACTGGGTCTTGCTGTGGGAAGCACAAGGCCCTGCTAGGGGTTGTGTGCAAATCAGAAGCAGGACACCACTGACTGACATCCTGAAAGACAACTTGCACGCCCTACAATGGAAACACGTTTCATGATGGGAAGGAAGACTGACAGCCCTGACCATACTAATCAGTATGGGGAGACACCCCCCCCCTAGACGCAAACTCCACACAACTCACCGGGTACAATGCATTGACACACACCTCATTGAAATATCAGCAAAAGATATCCCGTACTGGCTGCTGCTGTGTGAAGCGCAGGGGTTCACTTGGGACTTGTAGCCAAACAAACACTAGGATTTCACAGGCAGCCATCTTGCCATTGCTGTCACACCCCCCTCACAGGGAAGCAGAGTCAAGAGGGAGGAAGTATGGGCATGCTGGGAAGGGGGGTGTAGCCAATATTATTTATAGGAGTCGCAGTCACAGACAACCTACACCCACCCACATGGCCCAGCAAGATCAAACTGAACCATACTCGACTCACAGAGAGTGGGAAGGGACTGACAAGATGTCTGACACTGGGCTCTGTTGTGGGGAGCACAAGGCCATGCTGGGAAATGGCCAACAACAAACATCAGGACTACACAGTCAGCCATCTTGTCATTGCTGTCACACCCCCTCACAGGGAAGCAGAGTCAAGAGGGAGGAAGTATGGGCATGCTGGGAAGGGGGGTGTAGGCAAGAGTATGATGGGAGTCACAGTCACAGACAACCTACACCCACCCACATGGCCCAGCAAGATCCAACTGAACCATACTCGCCTCACAGGGAGTGGGAAGGGACTGACAAGATGTCTGACACTGAGCTCTGTTGTGGGGAGCACAAGGCCATGCTGGGAAAGGGCCAACAAGAAACATCAGGACCACACAGTCAGCCATATTGCCATTGCTGTCACACCCCCTCACAGGGAAGCAGAGTCAAGAGGGAGGAAGTATGGGCATGCTGGGAAGGGGGGTGTTGCCAAGAGTATGATGGGAGTCACAGTCACAGACAACCTACACCCACCCACATGGACCAGCAAGATCAAACTGAACCATACTCTCCTCACAGGGAGTGGGAAGGGACTGACAAGATGTCTGACACTGGGCTCTGTTGTGGGGAGCACAAGGCCATGCTGGGAAATGGCCAACAACAAACATCAGGACTACACAGTCAGCCATCTTGCCATTGCTGTCACACCTCCTCACAGGGAAGCAGAGTCAAGAGGGAGGAAGTATGGGCATGCTGGGAAGGGGGGTGTAGGCAAGAGTATGATGGGAGTCGCAGTCACAGACAACCTACACCCACCCACATGGCCCAGCAAGATCAAACTGAACCATACTCGCCTCACAGGGAGTGGGAAGGGACTGACAAGATGTCTGACACTGGGCTCTGTTGTGGGGAGCACAATGCCATGCTGGGAAATGGCCAACAATAAACATCAGGACTACACAGTCAGCCATCTTGCCATTGCTGTCACACCCCCTCACAGGGAAGCAGAGTCAAGAGGGAGGAAGTATGGGCATGCTGGGAAGTGGGGTGTAGCCAAGATTATGATGGGAGTCACAGTCACAGACAACTTACACCCACCCACATGGCCCAGCAAGATCAAACTGAACCATACTCTCCTCACAGGGAGTGGGAAGGGACTGACAAGATGTCTGACAATGGGCTCTGTTGTGGGGAGCATAAGGCCATGCTGGGAAATGGCCAACAACAAACATCAGGACTACACAGTCAGCCATCTTGCCATTGCTCTCACACCCCCTCACAGGGAAGCAGAGTCAAGAGGGAGGAAGTATGGGCATGCTGGGAAGTGGGGTGTAGCCAAGATTATGATGGGAGTCACAGTCACAGACAACTTACACCCACCCACATGGCCCAGCAAGATCAAACTGAACCATACTCTCCTCACAGGGAGTGGGAAGGGACTGACAAGATGTCTGACACTGGGCTCTGTTGTGGGGAGCATAAGGCCATGCTGGGAAATGGCCAACAACAAACATCAGGACTACACAGTCAGCCATCTTGCCATTGCTCTCACACCCCCTCACAGGGAAGCAGAGTCAAGAGGGAGGAATGGCCACATCACAGCATGCATCCAGTCAAGTGGCACACAGACACACTCAGTCAGCAACAGAGCTGGCTCAACACATTCAAGGCTACCTCCATACATTCACATAACAACCCTGGAAACTCACATTCAGGTGAAGAAGTTGTTGAATAGCTGGGAGCGGACGTCACCATCATCTTCATCATCACTGGCATCTTGGCCCAGGCCGGGATCCTCCACAGGTGCTGGACGTTGGTCGTCGTCATCGTCATCCTGGATGAGAGGCACCTCCTTCCGCACCACCATGTTGTGTAGCATGCAGCAGACAAGGATTATTTTGCACACCTTTGCAGGCTCATATGGGAGGGCCCCTCCGGTCTTGTCCAGGCAGCGAAAGCGGCCTTTTTTAGGAGGCCGACTGTCCGCTCAATCACCCTCCTGCTCCGACCATGTGCCTCATTGTAGCGCAGCTCGGCTGGTGTCACAGGGTTCCTGAGGGGTGTCAGCAACCACGGCATGTTGGGGTATCCGGAGTCATCTACACACACAAAAATGAACAAGTAGCTGAGTTTTGTAGGAGTGCGGAATACAACAGTGACAAACA
The DNA here is from genome assembly GCF_964204655.1 of Triturus cristatus. Taxonomy (NCBI): domain Eukaryota; kingdom Metazoa; phylum Chordata; class Amphibia; order Caudata; family Salamandridae; genus Triturus; species Triturus cristatus. The sequence goes on from NC_140593.1 coordinate 822,040,691, forward strand.
CACACAGTGAGAAACAGTCAGTACACACCAACAAGCCAGGCATGCTGTGCTGGCATCTGTGATATCAGCGTTGCAATGCGACTACTCCTCATAATGTAGGCATCGTGCGCCGAACCAGGGAACCGTGCACACACATGTGTGATTGACATGTCAGCAAGACAGACCACCAGAGCATTGATCGAAGGGTAGTGCTTCCTGTTCCGGTATGCCTGCTCATGTGCCTGTGGTGGTATCAGGGCAACATGTGTCCCATCAATAGATCCAATGATGTTCGGCATCCTCCCCAGTGTATAAAAGGCATCCTTTATTTCAGGGAGTTCAGCTGGACTCGGGAACTTGATATACAGGTCGAGGAATTGCAACATCCCCTCCAAGACATCGCGTAGCACCCGACTAAACATCGTTTGCGACATACCACCAGTAGTAGCCACAGTGTACTGGAAGGTACCGGTAGCAAAGAAGTGCAGGGCTGCCATCACCTTCACCTCTGGGGTCAGTGCTGTAGGGTATGTCTGGCCAGGTAGCAGATGTGGCACCAACTGCTCCGCCAACTACGTAATCAGTGGCCTGGTGAAGTGGTACCGTCTGATGCAGTCGCATTCCTGCATGGTTGCAAGGTCTGGGAACGGACGATGGACAGCTGGTGCCCTGCAGTACAGAGATGCACAAAGGAAGATTGTCAGTTCATACACCCATGTGGCCATGACCATGATCACTATCACATGCTAGTTCATGACATTACACAATGTACTGAGGTGTGTGCTGTTGGGCATGGACACATATGTCACCTACTAGACCACCACCTTACATCTCAATTCCACGTGTGCACATGAGTCCCATGTAGTGCAATGGCCAATCATCTGGCTGTGTCACCCAACCTATGTGCTGCTGCAACGTTAAAAAAACACACCACAGTGACAATTGAGGCCTCATGTCTCCCAGGCATCACTGATCTTTGCCATGCAGAAACCCAGGCTCCCTGTATTGCCACATCAACACAGCAATGGACATGGCGTAGCACGTACACACCACAAAGCAAGAGTAAGTCCCACAGGTAGTGGCCACTGTTGTTCCTGCCGGCCCTACATGTACGTCTCTTAGACACACACCCCATCAAGGTTGATGCATATACCACATGGATGTGGAGACTGTCACCCATTGGGCACATTTGATCAGACACATCTGAGACACAACATGCACACAGACTGTGGGTGCATATCAGTATTGTGGCTACAAGTCTCACTGTGACGTGCATGCCATCACCCCCAGGACTCAGGGTGTATGTGACATGTCCTAAATATATCCAACCTGACACTGTGGCCTTGCCTCACGCCCATTACTGTCCAATTGCACATAACAGTGGTAATGTGCACAACACACAAAGGATTCTGCCCCCATGTACACGTGCACAGCCTGGGAGTGGCTGCACAAAGTGCCAGCCAAAAAAACAGCGGTGGCCCCCCCAAACACCCAGGGAATGCAGCCTTACATGCCATGGGACACTGTGTGGCCAATGCTGTAGTGTGGCAGGTGTGCAAAGGTGTCCATGGCCAGTATATGTGTGTTGCATCCGTATAATAGTCACACTAATGAGGTCCGATGCGGATGACAATGCGTACGCATTGCGCGGGTCATATCCGAGCCGTGCGTACGCTTTGGCATTGAATGCAATGAGGTCCGACGCGGGTGACAATGCGTACACATTGCACGGGTCATGTCCGAGCTGTGCGTACGCATTGGCATTGAATGCAATGAGGTCCAACGCGGGTGACAATGCGTATGCATTGCACGGGTCATGTCCGAGCCGTGCGTACGCTTTGGCATTGAATGCAATAAGGTCCGACGCGGGTGACTATCATGCATACGCATCGGACAGGCATGGTCTGAGACAGGCGTACGCCTTGGCCATTGAATTGTATGTAGACGGGTGCATGTGTATATTCAAAATACGTGTTGTACAGTCATTGAATGAGCCGGGCGCACCCATTGGCTCTGGACTGTCATGGAGACGGATGCAGATTCAAAACTTGTATGAGTTGTGCACTGGAAATTCAGTTGGATGCCTACAACAATGTTGCAATTTCAAGTGTTCCATGAAGGTGAAGATTTGAACGATGCCGAAGGCGTGTACGAGTCGTACTTTTAAATGGATTGGCCAGATTCATAGAATGCAACCGTGTTGGACCTATCACTTGGGACACATGGCACAGAGTCTGCCTCTGCAGCACAGATATAAGGCTGGCTGGCCCCAGGGAGCTCACTTGCCTGCACTACATGCTACTGGACCACATCCCTGCTACCACTGCTGCTATCTATCCCCCAGCCTTCACTGAGGAAGAGAACCAGGCCCTGCTGGACGGGCTCCTTCCAGAGTACAGAAAGCTCTATGGGAAACCAGGGGAGCAGGTGAGTGTGCAGTCCACTGCCTTCCTAATTATGCATGTTGTCTGACTGGCAGTACTAGCAGTGTGTACACCAGTAGCGAGCATTCTCAATGACTGCTTTCATCCCCCAAAGTGTGTAGGTACATGCAATGAATAGTTTTCCTGCTGCTAAAGTGCATTATTGCAAGCTTAAACTATCCAGGCATTGTTAACATGTCAGACATGCATGTGCTTTTGCAATCCCCATTGTTGCACTACCTGTGTAATTTATTTCCCTTTGTGATGATGACATGTCTATCCAAATGTGTGCTGCAGCAATCTGGGGCATGTGTGTTAATGTACTTTTCACTTTGTCCTCCTCACAGGTTGATGCCCACCAGAACCAGGAGATCTGGCTGACCATCACCCGGGCTGTTCGTTCTGTGGGGGTCTACAAGCGCCGGATCCGCAACTGCCAGAAGAGGTGGCAGGACCTTCGGGGCTGGACCCGGAGGATAGCTAGAGTCCAGCTGAAGCTGTTACCTCCACGCAGGAGGAGTGGACACCGGACCCTGACTCCCCACATGCTCCGTATCCTGGCGGTGGTCTTCCCGGACCTGGATATGCAGCTGAAGGCCAGACAGCAGCAGGAAGGGGGTGAGTCCATGTCTAATCTGTGTACTATGTCTGACATGCAAATAGCAGTCTATTGTCCTGGTCACACTTCCACATTACGTAGCTCTTGTAGTCCCAAACTCAGGTCCCTCATTTGTGTGATGCACCCTCCTCATCTGTTCCACAGGTGTGGCCCCTCCAATCTGTTAACTGTGTCACTAGGGCTCTGTGTCCCTGCAGTTAGCTATGCTTCAGGTAGCGGTCAGCATCAGTTCCCGTGAATCTGTTGTGTGTATAATGGGTGGGTCAATTGTTTACACAATGCCTGAGATCTGACATGTGATCTGTGTGTGCCTGTTAGACCTGTCAGCCCTTTGGCAGTTCCCTCCTCATTTTATTATTTTTGTCCCTTGTCCCCTTCTCAAATTTTTTCTGTCTATCAAACTTTTTAGGTGCTGATGTAGAGGTTCTGGGCACCTTTTCCTCATCACTTGAGGGAAAGGCGCAAGGTGCTCCTCTGAGGAAAATAGAGGAGGAAGGTGTGCCTCATAAAATGGTGGCACCAACTGTCACCTCAGTACCTGGACCTTGACTGCCATGGGAGGTTCCGGAACCTTCTGGGCCCCTCTGGCAAGTCAGGCCCAAGGTGATAAATAGAGGTGGCAGGGGGGCGGCCATTTTAGAGTAGAGAAGAGAAGAGCAGGGCAGAGCAGCCAGTTAGCCAGGAGTAAGGCACCTGAGTGGGGAGGGGGCTGCGCTAGTCAGGGAGTGACAGGTCTCTAGGCCTGCGGTGTTTCCCTTGCCAGTGATACCCCCCCCTATCTGTTGACCAGTCCCTGAAAGCTGCCAGTGGGTTCAGTCATCCCAGTATCTCTGGAGGACTTGAGGCGGAGTGCATCCTTCATCCCTTCGTTCTGAGAAAAGGCCATTGTAGGGGGACTAGTGTCTGACAGCTCCGCTGGCGCCTGGGATTGCCCCGTTAACGATGCTGTGGATAGCGTGTGTGCCCTTGGCCTGAGGGTCCAATCAGCTCTAGCCCTGGTGCGTGAGAGGAACAGCACCGTGTCCTGCCAACACTCGACCTTCCCGAGTGCTGCCTTCTACCTCTGATTGACTCCCCGATTGCCAGATTCCTGTCAGCAGGTTATCAGGAAGATTGCAAATTGCCCCAAACTCACCGCCGCTGCCCGGAGGAGCTGCAATTGTCTGGGGGAGCTGACCGCGCCGGTCGCGGCCCTCGCATCAGCTGTGGAGAATCCCCTCCGTGAAGGCACCGGTGACTGAAGCAGAGTCTAGGAAAGTTCTTCCCATCACGTGACGGGGGCGCCAGCCGTGTCATAGGCCTCGGCCCCGCCCTCGCCCTGCCTCCTCCGCCCTTGGCCCGCCTCCTCTAACTCTCTTCACCACTCCCCGCGAGCTGTGCCGCTCTAGCGGGAGTGAAGCGGCTTCAGGACCTTCCGGGCATCGGTGTGATCGGCGCAAGGGCCCCGGAGGGCCGAAGAAATCAGGTAAAAGTCCCGGGGAGGGGGGCGGAGAGTCATCAGCGCGGGAGGGCTACCGAGAAGTCTCCCCTTCCTCCGGAGGCAGCCCCCGCATCCGCCCCTCCCCGGGAAAGACTGAGACTGGGCCGCGAGTGCCTGAGGTGACACCGGGAGGAGCGGGACATAGAGGGCCTTGATCCCGCCGAGCGTTTGAGGGGAGGGGGAAACCATAAGGCCATCACTTAAATCCCACAACGACCCCCCCCCCTCCGACTGTATGAGCTGGAAGTTATACGTCAGGCTGCTCTCCTCACAAAGGGGATAAAGCCCCCTGGCTGTGTCCCTATTAAGGCGGGTAAATGTCCTGCTCGTTTTAGGATGAATTCAGGCCAAGCTAAATTGACTGAAATGCTCGTGCTATGTCGGATTTACGCCAAGTAGTCCCTAATGACATGTTCTTACTGTATTGAACTCATACTAAAATACTCTCAATGTTAGGCGTGTACAATGAGAAATTTATGCTAGGATATTCCTAATGTCATGCCTGTGCTAGGAGGGATTTATGCCCAGTTATATGGAATGTACTGTTCGTGCTATGATGAATCTGTGCTAAGTTATTTTCTCATGACATGTTCATACTATGTGGAATTCATGCCAAGTCAGACTTAATGTTGATCTGTAAGGGCCAGTTGTGTTTTAAGAATAAGGGGAACGGTCCAAGGAAAACAAAATGGAAAGTTATATTGTAATGTCAAAGTGAACGTCTGATTTTAATAAGATAAAATCTTGGAGTAATCTTCAAAGTTTATTCGATGTAGTGTCTTTATTTTTGGATGGCGCTGCGCAGGATTGCGAACTGAGTAGGATGGAAGCACGAGAGGCCAAATGGAGATGTAAGTCTGTTGACCTGAGCCAAGCTACCCCCCGGACCTAGGTCCAACAAATTGGTGCTCAGCGGTGGGATCCTTATTCAGTGCTTGCATCCGCTTGGTAGCAGTTTTGCGCGCATCACCACCTACACTGGATTGTTTTGGCTGGAGTTTTCTCCAGAGTGTTTTCCTAATTGGAGGTTTTTAAAAGTGTCCTGTGTATATTCCCTTTCTTGAGTAAAGTTCTTGTTAACTGTGTTGGGGTCCCATCTGGCAGGATGGAATTCGAATTGGGTAGGCTGGAGGAGTATACAGTGGCCCAATTGAAGGAGTTCTGCCAGGAACGGGGGGTATTCTTTAAGCAGGGGGCGAAGAAGACAGAGCTCCAGGCAAGCTTAAGAGCCTGGGTTATGGCCCACCCTAGCGGGAAACGGGAAGAAGAACCAGGACTAGATCTCCTAGAAGAACCGGAAGTCCTTCTTCCCCCTGGGAGCGGTAATATGGACGTGGGGTCCAGGGCCCCATCAAGAGTGGGAAGTAGCGCCTCAGGGGGGAGCTTGTCCTCTGCTGACCTAGTTGATCGAAGGGAAGAGAGACAGCTTAGAATGGATCTGGCCCGGTTGGAAAAGGAGAGGGAGGAGAGGAGGTTCCTCCATGAGCTTCACTTAAAAGAGTTAGAGCTCAAAGCCCTTCAACTTGGAACCCCCAGCAGTCCTAATGGTGGCAGCATACCGAGAGAAGTCCCGAGAGAGTCCAGGCCCTACCTGCCCAAAGCTGTAGTTGCTAGCTATGGTATAGGGGATGACATTGTAAAATGGCTGGCTGCCTATGAGGTTTCTCTAAGAGCCCATGGGGTCCCCGAAGCCCAGTGGGGGGGTGGCCTGTATAGGTATATGCCTCCGGTGGGGAGGGATGCCTTGTTAGCGCTAGAACAGCCAGACCAGACCAGGTACCCCGTCATGAAGGTAGCCCTAGTAAGGAAATTTGGACTGACCCCTGAAAAATTCAGGCAGAAGTTTCGGGGCAGTCAGAAGTTGTCCACCCAGAATTGGGTGGACTTCTTGGACTATGCTAGGAAGGCCTTAGAGGGCTGGGTGCAGGGCAGTGATGTCAAGGACTATGAGGGACTGTACAATTTAATTTTAAAGGAGCACCTCCTCGAGAAAAGTTTTCCGGAGCTGCGTCAGCACCTGGTAGACAGCAAGCTAACTAATCCCAGGAAGCTTGCAGAGGAGGCGGATATCTGGGCGAGTACCCGGGTATCCTCAAAAGGGACAGAAGGGAATTTCCAAGGGGCTGGACAGGGCGCCCCCCAGAAGAAAGAGGGGGGAGACAAAAAGAGGGAGTTCTCTAAAGGCCCCCAAAAGAGTTCACCAGGGAAGGGAGTAGGATTCCCTCCTAAGGTTGGTCCCCACAAACCCCCTTATCCTGACCGTGGTCAGCAGCCTAGGGTTGTCCGATGTTACGAGTGTGGTGAGGTTGGGCACTATAAGGGGGATGCCAAGTGTCCCAAGAGACCACACCCTCCCATTGGAGGAAAGACCCCTGGGGTGGCGAGTGTAGTGCTCGGGGAGGAGTTGCCCCTAGATAAGGGAGGTGAGTGGGCAGGGCTAACCTTAATGTCCTTAGGGGAGTGTGAGATGGTTCCTAAGACCCAGATGCCCTCGAATACTACTAAGTACAGGCAATGGGTCACCATCAATGCCCAGAGGGTGGAGGCTCTGAGGGACACAGGAGCCAGCATGACTATGGTAAGGAGTCAGCTGGTGTCCCCAGAGCAGGTGGTCCCCAATGTAGTCCACCCGGTTGTGATGGCTGACAACCGAGAGGGTCACTATCCGGTGGCCCAGGTTCCCTTTGAGTGGGGAGGGGTGGCGGGTCCTCTACGAGTTGCGATCAGCCCTGCCATGCCGGTCGACTGCCTGTTGGGAAACGACCTTGAACACTCGGCATGGAAGGAGGTTGAGTTCAGGGCCCACATGGAAATGTTGGGGACCCCTGAGTGGACGTGTGCCCACACTCGGTCCGTGACCACCCGAAGAGGGGATTCACAGAGGTTGGAGCCTGGGACAAAGGCCCAACCAGCTGCCGGAAAGGGTAGACGGGGACGGGGAAAGCCTGCCCTGGCATCTGACCCTCCAAAGGTGGATGGGGCAACTGAGGTGGTCCCGGAGTCTACGGAGGGGGATGTAACGTCCCTGGAGGGCTTGCCTACCCCTGCAGACTGGCAGGTGGAGGGAGGACCTACTAGGGAAGAGTTTTGTCGGGCCCAGAAGGAGTGCCCTACCCTTGAGGGTTTACGGCGGCAGGCCGAAGCCCAGGCAGCGGGTAACGATCCGGGGAACTTCCACATATATTGGGAAGATGGACTCCTGTATAGCGAACCCAAGGCTCCGGTGCATGGTTCATCCCGGGCCTTGGTAGTTCCCCAGCGTTACCGAGCCTTCCTGTTAGGACTGGCTCACGAAATACCCTTGGCAGGACACTTGGGACAAGACAAGACCTTCGCTCGACTTGTCCCTCATTTTTACTGGCCTCAGATGAGGATTACGTCCGATACTTTTTGTAGGACGTGTGTAACCTGCCAAGCTAGTGGGAAAACAGGGGTGAAGCTGAAGGCTCCCCTGGAACCACTGCCTGTCGTTGGTACCCCCTTTGAAAGGGTGGGCATCGACATTGTCGGGCCATTGGATCCACCAACGTCTGCCGGTCACAGGTTTATCCTGGTTCTGGTGGATCATGCCACACGGTACCCAGAGGCTATCCCTCTGAGGACCATTACTGCACCTGCAGTGGCACGGGCCCTTATGGGAATTTTCACCCGGATGGGATTCCCCAAGGAAGTGGTGTCGGACAGAGGTACCAACTTCATGTCGGCATACATGCGGGCCATGTGGAAAGAGTGTGGAGTTACCTACCGGTTCTCCACTCCTTATCACCCCCAGACTAATGGTCTGGTGGAAAGGTTTAACAAAACCTTAAAGGGCATGATCCGGAGTCTTCCCGAGAGCCTGCGGAGGAAATGGGACGTCCTCCTACCTTGTTTGCTGTTTTCGTACAGGGAGGTACCACAGAAGGGAGTGGGCTTCAGCCCCTTCGAGCTGTTGTACGGGCACCCCGTGCGTGGACCCCTCAGTCTGGTGAAGGATGGATGGGAAAAGACTCCCAGAAAACTTCCCCCAGATGTGGTGAGCTACATGCTGGCCTTTCGTAGCCAAATGGCTAGGTTGTGGAAGCAAGCTTCTGAAAACCTAGAAGCCAGCCAAACGGTCATGAAGGAATGGTATGACCGAAACGCTCACCCGGTGGAGCTGGAGCCTGGCCAGAAGGTGTGGGTGATGGAACCTGCAGAGCTTAGCGCCCTCCAGGATCGCTGGTCAGGCCCCTTTGAAGTGGTTGAGAAAAAGGGCAAGGTTACCTACGTGGTAGATCTTAAGACCCCCAGGCAGCCCCATCGGGTGCTCCATGTCAACCGCCTCAAGCCTCACCAAGAGAGACCCGAGGTCATGTTAATGATGGTGACTGATGGGTCAGAGGAAGAGGAAAGTGAACCTCTTCCTGATCTGTTTGCGTCCCAAGAGAAGGATGGATCGGTGGAGGGAGTGATCCTTTCACCGTCGCTAACTCCTGAACAACGGAAGGACTGTCGCCAGGTACTGGAGCAGTTTGCTTCCTTGTTCTCCCTTATCCCGGGATGGACTCATCTGTGTACCCATGACGTGGACACAGGGGACAGCCCACCTGTGAAGTCCAAGTCCTATCGACTGTCGGATAAGGTGAAGGCTAGCATCCATGAGGAAGTTACCAAGATGCTAGAGCTAGGAGTGATTGAGCCTTCAAGTAGTCCCTGGTCCAGTCCGGTGGTACTGGTACCCAAAGCTGCCCCACCGGGCACTACCCCAGAACTCCGGTTATGTGTGGATTATAGGGGACTGAATTCAGTGACAAAGACAGATGCTCATCCTATCCCGAGGGCGGATGCGCTCATTGACCGGTTGGAAGCTGCCCAATATCTCAGTACCTTTGACCTCACATCCGGGTACTGGCAGATTTCCCTGACGGATGGAGCCAAGGAAAGGTCAGCCTTCTCCACAACCGAGGGTCACTATCAGTTCTGTGTGATGCCCTTCGGGCTCAAGAACGCCCCTGCTACGTTCCAGCGATTGGTGAACCAGGTCCTCTCTGGAATGGAAGCCTTTTCAGTTGCGTACCTGGATGACATCGCTGTCTTCAGCCGCAGCTGGGAGGACCATTTGTGTCACCTTCAGGCTGTTCTTCAGGCTCTGCAGCAGGCAGGTCTGACGATCAAAGCCAGTAAGTGCCAGATCGGGCAGGGGTCGGTAGTGTACCTCGGTCACTTGGTGGGTCGGGGCCAGGTGCAACCCCTCCAGGCCAAGATCGAAACCATCATGGCCTGGGAACCCCCCAAGACTCAGACAGAGGTTCGGGCCTTCTTGGGCCTCACTGGTTACTACCGACGCTTTGTCAAGGGATACGGTACCATCGTGGCCCCCTTGACTGAGCTCACTTCCAAAAAGCACCCTCGACGGGTAATCTGGACCGAGGGATGTCAACACGCTTTTGACACCTTGAAAAAGGCCATGTGTGCGGCACCTGTTCTCAGGGCCCCTGACTTTGCCAAGGAGTTCATTGTCCAGACAGACGCGTCGGAGCACGGTATTGGGGCAGTGCTGTCGCAACTCAATGACGAGGGTCTAGACCAACCGGTGGTTTTCCTATCTAGGAGACTACTCCCCCGGGAACAGAGGTGGAGTGCAATTGAGAGGGAGGCTTTTGCGGTGGTGTGGGCTCTGAAGAAGCTGCGGCCATACCTGTTTGGCTTGCACTTCCTGGTTCAGACCGACCACCGGCCCCTCAGGTGGCTGATGCAAATGAGGGGCGAGAATCCCAAGCTGTTGAGGTGGTCCATTTCCCTACAGGGGATGGACTTTAGGGTGGAACATCGCCCAGGAGTGGACCACGCCAATGCTGACGGTCTCTCCAGGTATTTCCACCTTAGTGAAGAGGACTCCCAAGGGGTTGGGTAGCTCTCCCCACTTTCAGCTGGGGGGGACGCGTGTTAGACCTGTCAGCCCTTTGGCAGTTCCCTCCTCATTTTATTATTTTTGTCCCTTGTCCTCTTCTCAAATTTTTTCTGTCTATCAAACTTTTTAGGTGCTGATGTAGAGGTTCTGGGCACCTTTTCCTCATCACTTGAGGGAAAGGCGCAAGGTGCTCCTCTGAGGAAAATAGAGGAGGAAGGTGTGCCTCATAAAATGGTGGCACCAACTGTCACCTCAGTACCTGGACCTTGACTGCCATGGGAGGTTCCGGAACCTTCTGGGCCCCTCTGGCAAGTCAGGCCCAAGGTGATAAATAGAGGTGGCAGGGGGGCGGCCATTTTAGAGTAGAGAAGAGAAGAGCAGGGCAGAGCAGCCAGTTAGCCAGGAGTAAGGCACCTGAGTGGGGAGGGGGCTGCGCTAGTCAGGGAGTGACAGGTCTCTAGGCCTGCGGTGTTTCCCTTGCCAGTGATACCCCCCCTATCTGTTGACCAGTCCCTGAAAGCTGCCAGTGGGTTCAGTCATCCCAGTATCTCTGGAGGACTTGAGGCGGAGCGCATCCTTCATCCCTTCGTTCTGAGAAAGGGCCATTGTAGGGGGACTAGTGTCTGACAGCTCCGCTGGCGCCTGGGATTGCCCCGTTAACGATGCTGTGGATAGCGTGTGTGCCCTTGGCCTGAGGGTCCAATCAGCTCTAGCCCTGGTGCGTGAGAGGAACAGCACCGTGTCCTGCCAACACTCCTCCTTCCCGAGTGCTGCCCTCTACCTCTGATTGACTCCCCGATTGCCAGATTCCTGTCAGCAGGTTATCAGGAAGATTGCAAATTGCCCCAAACTCACCGCCGCTGCCCGGAGGAGCTGCAATTGTCTGGGGGAGCTGACCGCGCCGGTCGCGGCCCTCGCATCAGCTGTGGAGAATCCCCTCTGTGAAGGCACCGGTGACTGAAGCAGAGTCTAGGAAAGTTCTTCCCATCACGTGACGGGGGCGCCGGCCGTGTCATAGGCCTCGCACCCGCCCTCGCCCTGCCTCCTCCGCCCTTGGCCCGCCTCCTCTAACTCTCTTCACCACTCCCTGCAAGCTGTGCCGCTCTAGCGGGAGTGAAGCGGCTTCAGGACCTTCCGGGCATCGGTGTGATCAGCGCAAGGGCCCCGGAGGGCCGAAGAAATCAGGTAAAAGTCCCGGGGAGGGGGGCGGAGAGTCATCAGCGCGGGAGGGCTACCGAGAAGTCTCCCCTTCCTCCGGAGGCAGCCCCCGCATCCGCCCCTCCCCGGGAAAGACTGAGACTGGGCCGCGAGTGCCTGAGGTGACACCGGGAGGAGCGGGACATAGAGGGCCTTGATCCCGCCGAGCGTGTGAGGGGAGGGGGAAACCATAAGGCCATCACTTAAATCCCACAAGGACCCCCCCCCTCCGACTGTATGAGCTGGAAGTTATACGTCAGGCTGCTCTCCTCACAAAGGGGATAAAGCCCCGTGGCTGTGTCCCTATTAAGGCGGGTAAATGTCCTGCTCGTTTTAGGATGAATTCAGGCCAAGCTAAATTGACTGAAATGCTCGTGCTATGTCGGATTTACGCCAAGTAGTCCCTAATGACATGTTCTTACTGTATTGAACTCATACTAAAATACTCTCAATGTTAGGCGTGTACAATGAGAAATTTATGCTAGGATATTCCTAATGTCATGCCTGTGCTAGGAGGGATTTATGCCCAGTTATATGGAATGTACTGTTCGTGCTATGATGAATCTGTGCTAAGTAATTTCCCATGACATGTTCATACTATGTGGAATTCATGCCAAGTCAGACTTAATGTTGATCTGTAAGGGCCAGTTGTGTTTTAAGAATAAGTGGAACGGTCCAAGGAAAACAAAATGGAAAGTTATATTGTAATGTCAAAGTGAACGTCTGATTTTAATAAGATAAAATCTTGGAGTAATCTTCAAAGTTTATTCGGTGTAGTGTCTTTATTTTTGGATGGCGCTGCGCAGGATTGCGAACTGAGTAGGATGGAAGCACGAGAGGCCAAATGGAGATGTAAGTCTGTTGACCTGAGCCAAGCTACCCCCCGGACCTAGGTCCAACAGTGCCCTTGATATGTGTACCAATTGCTGGTCTGACTCGCAACATGTGGCTGGGGTATTCAAAACAAACCCATGCAGCAGGGGACTACAATTTTTGGGCCTCAGGAGTATGTATAGAAAGTATGTCACACTTGCTTAGCCACCTGACTACTGTCCAGGGCCAAACACTGTTTCACTTAGTCATGGCCAGTCATGCCCCCTCAAGGGCATTTAGAAACACTCTGTAATCCCACTCCTGTGTATGAAATTGCAGGTTGTGCTCAGTGACATGTGCCCTCAGGTGTCTGCCTCTGTGTCATTAGGGTGTGGTTTGTTGCTACGTACAACTGGGGTGTCCATGATTCAGAGGGTCAGCATGACATCTGCGATGTGACTGTGAGAGATAAGACCTGTGTGACATATAGGTATGTGATCATCTGACATCGCACAATGGTGTATGCAACTGTGTCCTTCATGCAGCTGGGTTACATGCATGGCAGACTGTGATGTGTTATTGTACAGGGATTAGTGTTTGCTGAGACTCATATGTCTGATATGCATGATGTGGGGTCTTCTGGATCCTGGATATGTTGTTTGCATGGGATGGGCAAGTGCGCCGGTCATCTGCTGAGTTTGCTTTACCCCAGAGCTAGGATTGTGAGTCAGTGCATATTGTTGTTGTCTGGATGCCCTGCCCCTGTGACAGGAGACAGTGTTGACTGACTTTCAGGGCATACCAGTGCCATGTCATTTAATGAGCTATGAGTGAGCCTGCATTGTGTTCATGTGTGCACCATGCCCCACATTGTGGCATTGACCATCAGGACAGGAGTACATCATAGTGTGTGTTGCAGGCATGCATCACAAGCATGTGGAATGAGTCTCTGCCCATCCCTTCATCCGGACACCTGTACTGAGTCAGTAGCAAGGAATGTGCTGTGTGTATAGTGACATACTCCTGCATGTTCACTTGCATGTACAACTAATGTGTGGGTGGTGCATGTTGGCACATTGGGGTGTTAGCATGCAACATGCAACGGACATACGTGTGAAAGTCAAGGAGGGATATGTGTGCCATGGTTGATGTTGAGAAAGACATTTGTCTTATCCTAAACAGTGTTGGCACTTTGAGCTGTGTTCAGCTGATGATGCCAGGGCTTGCCCTGTGATGTGATGTACTCACTGTGTTGTGTGCAGTCGGTGCAGGTGACTGATGTTGTTCTCTTACTTCCTATTCCTATCCAGATACATCCACGGACACAGGAGGGGACAGCTCCACAGACCAGGAGGAGCCACAGAGCCTTACAGGGACAGAAGGAGCGGAGTCGGGTGGACCCAGTGGCATGGAGGGCGAGTGTAGCCACACAGAGGAGTCGTCAGCCCCATCCCCCCCAGCTGAGGGCCACAGCATCTCTGAGGATGACTAAATTTGGAGGCGGGTGTCAGCAGCCACCAAACCCCAGCTAGTGAGGCTGTCCCCGCCACCACCACCACCCCCCTCCCATCGGCTCCTATCCCAGAGGTCCCTGTGGGATCCTGTGTTCGTGAGCATGTGTCTTTTGTGCCAGGCACCGCACCCCCTGCCCCTGTGTCCCCTGCTGCCCTGAGTGAGGAGTCTGTGGACTTATTACGACAGATCCATGTAGGGCAGACGTCGATGCTAAAAGTCCCCACACACAGAAGGGAGAGCCCCTCACACCCAGACACCCTCCCCCAGGCGCAGTCAGACAGAGACACCCACCCGCAAGTCCCCCCGGCACCAAAAGAGCAAGACCCCCCGCCACCACGCAACTCCAAGGCAAAGTCTCCGTCCTCCATCCCCCAGGCCACCACTACAGAGGTTCCCTCGTCACTCCCTGCCCCGGGTTCCCCCACACACAGATACACCATCCCCAAAATGCTAAGGCCATCATCCCCAGCACTGGCTCCTCCACACCTGGTCAGACAGTTGGTGCCACTGATGTGGGGACCGTGTCCCCCCCCTGCCCTGCTGACCTCACCAGTCCCCCATTCCGCCCCCATGGATATAGGCACTGCTTTGGATTCCACAACCACCCCGTCTGACTTGGGCACTGCAGTGGTGAGCCAATCCACTCCATCTGACCTGCCCACTGGAGTTGTGCCGGCACCCACCCCATTTGACTTGTGCCCCACAGTTGTGACAGCACCCACCACTTCAGTCAGCTCTACTGCAGTTGCAAGTGTCTCGCCTGCATCCACCACCTTTTCACTGCCTCCTTCAGCTGTGCCCTGATCCTGTCCCTGCAGTGCCTGGCCTGCCCCCATGTATGCCCCTCCGAGGGAATGACCCCGGTCCTTAGCAGTGCAGGCAAGCAAGGTGTGACAGTTGTCAATCTACTTCACTCCTTGGCATTTGGACATGAACTGGCCATTGGCCTTTTGTTTGCACAGACGTTTAGATTTTCATATACTGAATTTGTCACTCTAGTTCACTCCTTGGCATTTGGACATGGACTGGCCATTGGCCTTTTGTTAGAACAGACATTTCACTTTTAATATGCTGAATAAAGCTTTTTTCTTTATCCCTGTGAACTTGATTTAGCTGTACATTATGTTGATGTTATTTTACATGCCCTTGCACCTGTAATGCTTGGTTTACAATATTGAATACTGATGTGTTGATGTGAGGTACTCCCTGTGGTCCATGAGATATGTATCCTATTCTGGTGGGTATCCATGTCATCCTTTGCAGCTACATGGGTGTGTCAGGATCACCTATCTGTGTACATCTCTCTGTGAGCATTTCATTTGCATGATCACATTTGTGGCTTGCACCCCTGCACATATGATGTGCTTCCCATTGTCCAATTTGTCACTTCCACATACTTTGTGCTCATCAACACTGGACCTACAGGTGTGGGCATCATTGTAATAGGAGCAACTGGGGCCTCTGTGCAACTTGCTGGACATATGTTTTGGGTATGTGCAGATGACTTAGGGGAGACTCACGTACCCAGGCTGTTGTGACCAGAGCATTCATTGTGTGGTAACTGATGGCTGACTGACCAAGTGTTCTGCAGACATGAGTGGGACTTGCGGTGAATATGTTTTGCACAGCTGGGCTCCCACAGGAGTTGTGTCCCCTCAAGTAAGTGTGTTGTCCAGTGACATGGCCTGGGCCCATGGTGTGTGTTGTATGAGCATGTGTGTGTGTCCACATCCCTGTTCATACACAGACAGTATTCCCTTGTAAGGTTCCTGTTGTTGAGGCTTGCTGAGTGGTACTGTGTTCATCCCACTACTTTTCCAATGGGCTACCAGATTTGTGGGTGCATGACACACTACTGTTAATTGGTGTATCATCATTGGGATTTGTCAGTTCTGAGTGGTGATGATGTTGTCAGACACAGATGGGACACAGTCAGGGTTCCTCAAGGCACCTGTTTATTTGCTAAATCATGTAGCTATCCCTAGGTGATAGTTTTCACTGATTCAGACATTTGTATGTGTGTGGGTGACTGCTCCCACTAGTCGGGTTCAAGGCTGCGATGCTGGCAGGTGTCAGCATGGGTGCCTCGTGTTTGTCCTTGGCATCTGCATTGTCCTTTGGACTGTGGCAGGGATTCTGAAGGTTACATGAGCTTTGAGGTCATGGCCATGTACCACATACTGTGCAGTATGTCTGTCATTCTCCAGGGTTGTGAACTGACCTTGTGTGATGTGTGTTTGCACCTTAGTTCCTTCCAACATTCCTGTGTTTGTAATGGGTGCATGTGCAATGTCACCTGTCCATGTGGGCTTCACAGATACACATTGTTGCAGTTCAGGGTGTGTGGTGTTGAGGGTGGACTGATGTGAATGTTTGCATAGGTGGTCCCCTAGCTCCCGTTTGTCCATGGATGAGGGGCCATGCTGAGTGATTTGTGTTTGTGTATGTGTGATGTACATTTGTGGCACAGGACACATGTCTGGGTTTCCCAGTTTGTACGACATCTGCCTTTAGCATCACAGTGGAGGTGTCATGCATGTTTGTGTCACCCCAATGTCTGTTCCCTGGGGGTAGTGGTGTTGTGTGTCAGTCTCTTGCTGTGTTAGTTGGTGTTCATTCCAGCTTGTGTCACATGTGTCTGTTGTGCTCCCTCTCATCTCCCAACGCCTGATTGCCCACTGAGGGTGTCCCAATGATGGTTTACTTTTGTATGGCACTGTGTCCACATCTGTGTCACTGTGGTTCAGACCCCCTCATGTGTTGTGTAGTTGCCTGGGGATACTGTGACACACACACCCATGTTGTGTCTGATGTGCAGTGTGAGTTTGCCTGTTTGTGCATCTGCACCAGTGCATTGGTATTGCTGTTGTGGGCCTTTGTCTGGATGCTGTTTCTGTGATTTTGCATGCTGTACCTGTGAGTCATTTCACATCATTGTTCACATTCATCCTGGTTGTTGGGTGCCATTGCTGGCATGGAATGTGAGTTTGGGATTTGACACCTACAGTCTACACATGTTGTTTTGATTGGTGTGTCTATTTTTGAGATGTGTGCATGCTTGGTGATGGTCACTTCTGCTGTTGTGTCATTGTACGCTGTATGCATTCTCAGCCCCCACGTGTGGTGCTTGTCTGCACATGGCCGAGAGTGTGTTATGTTTTCACAGCACTGTTAGCCTCACCACATCTCTGTGTGTATGGGACACAGCCACTAGTTTTCCCCAGAAGTGTGTGATGTGTTGGGAACAGGGATCATACATGCTGTTTGTTATTTGCAGCTTTGACCATGATGACACTTACCTTTTGGTTACTGTGATGAGGGGGGTTTAGTCCCCATCACCACAATGCTCGGCATCTGCTGCATTTTGGGAGCCCCCACTTAACTTCTGTTCTACACAGTGAGGGTGTGTGCTTTTTACATTGCCACAGTGCTATGGTGATGCTTGCCTTGTGTATGTCACACTCATGTGTTGGTCACACATGTGCTGTTACTTACATTGTATGCTCGTAGCCATAATCACTGTTGTGGGCATTTGTCACAGACTACACACTGTTGTCATGATGTTAGGGGGGGATGTATTTTGCGGACATACCTGATGTTGGAGTATGCTGGATGTGTTGTGCATCACCCATCGTATGGCTGGGGTGGCTGTAGTGATGGGCAACATAAGCCCTATGGCTGGGGGTGGCAGTAGTGATGGGCAACATAATCCCTACGGCTGGGGGTGGCAGGGGTGATGGGCAGTATCAGCCATATGGGTGTGGGTGGCAGTAGTAATGGGCAACAGGTCCACTATGGGTGGGGGTGGCTGTAGTGATGGGCAACAGGTCCACTATGGGTGGGGGTGGCTGTAGTGATGAACAACATAAGCCCTATGGCTGGGGTTGGCAGGGGTGATGGGCAACAGGTCCCCTGTGAGTGGTGGTGGCAGGGGTGATGGGCAACATAGGCCCTATGGCTGGGGGTGGCAGGGGTGATGGGCAACATCAGCCATATGGGTGTGGGTGGCAGTAGGGATGGGCAACAGGTCCACTATGGCTGGGGGTGGCTGTAGTGATGGGCAACAGGTCCACTATGGGTGGGGTGGCTGTAGTGATGGGTAACAGGTCCACTATGGGTGGGGGTGGCTGTAGTGATGGGCAACATAAGCCCTATGACTGGGGGTGGCAGGGGTGATGGGCAACATCAGCCATATTGGTGTGGGTGGCAGTAGTGATGGGCAACAGGTCCACTATGGGTGGGGGTGGCTGTAGTGATGTGCAACATAAGCCCTATGGCTGGGGGTGACAGGGGTGATGGGCAACGGGTCCCCTGTGAGTGGTGGTGGCAGGGGTGATGGGCAACATAGGCCCTATGGCTGGGGGTGGCAGGGGTGATGGGCAGCATCAGCCATATGGGTGTGGGTGGCAGTAGTAATGGGCAACAGGTCCACTATGGGTGGGGGTGGCTATAGTAATGGGCAACAGGTCCACTATGGGTGGGGGTGGCTGTAGTGATGGGCAACAGGTCCACTATGGGTGGGGGTGGCTGTAGTGATGGGAAACATACGCCCTATGGCTGGGGGTGGCAGGGGTGATGGGCAACAGGTCCCCTGTGAGTGGGGGTGGCAGGGTGATGGGAAACATAGACCCTATGGCTGGGGGTGGCAGGGGTGATGGGCAACATAGTCCATATGGGTGTGGGTGGCAGTAGTGATGGGCAACAGGTCCCCTATGGGTGGGGGTGGCTGTAGTGATGGGCAACAGGTCCGCTATGGGTGGGGGTGGCTGTAGTGGTGGGCAACATAAGCCCTATGGCTGGGGGTGGCAGGGGTGATGGGCAACATCAGCCATATGGGTGTGGGTGGCAGTAGTGATGGGCAACAGGTCCACCCTGGGTGGGGGTGGCTGTAGTGATGGGCAACAGGTCCACTATGAGTGGGGGTGGCTGTAGTGATGGGCAACAGGTCCACTATGGGTGGGGGGGGATGTGGTGATGGGCAACATAAGCTCTATGGCTGGGGGTGGCAGGGGTGATGGGCAACTGGTCCCCTGTGAGTGGGGGTGGCAGGGGTGATGGGCAACATAGGCCCTATGGCTGGGGGTGGCAGGGGTGATGGGCAACATAGTCCATAAGGGTGTGGGTTACAGTAGTGATGGGCAACAGGTCCCCTATGGGTGGGGGTGTCTGTAGTGATGGGCAACAGGTCCACTATGGGTGGGGGTGGCTGTAGTGATGGGCAACATAAGCCCTATAGCTGGGGGTGGCAGGGGTGATGGGCAACATCAGCCATATGGGTGTGGGTGGCAGTAGTGATGGGCAACAGGTCCACTATGGGTGGGGGTGGCTGTAGTGATGGGTAACATAAGCCCTATGGCTGGGGGTGGCAGCGGTGATGGGCATCATAGGCCCTATGGCTGGGGGTGGCAGGAGTGGTGGGCAACATAAGCCCTATGGCTGAGGGTGGCAGAGGTGATGGGTAACATAGTTCATATGGGTGTGAGTGGCAGTAGTGATGGGCAACAGATCCTCTATGGGTGGGGGTGTTAGTGGTGCTGGCCATGCAACCCCTATGGTGGGCTGTTGTTAATGGCCAGGAGGTGGATCCACTGTGTGTGTGTGTGCCAGTTTGCGGGTACGTGTCGTTTGTTTGTGTTGTAGGTGTCTGACTTACCGCCTGCGCCGTCGGTGTCGGTCCCTGAGCCGGTCATAGATGTAGAGTACTGTTATGACCTGCGCGATGGGATTCATGATGTGTTCGTGTTGTACACGCTGCAAGCTGGTCCATCTCGTAGCCGTGGATTGATTTGTTGTGCGAATTGTAGCTGATATGCTTGTTTTCCGGATGCTGTGATGTGCAGTACGTGACGACCTGTCCGGCGCGTAGGAAGTACGCATCGTACTTGTCATGCCGGAAACTGCTATGGATACTGCTTCCGGGCAACTCAGTTAATCTTAAGGAGTTACAGCTCGGACGGAGAATGGGGCGTGATTCACAGCCTACGTGTCGGTCGTGTTTTTGGCAGTTATGCGCATCGTACTTTACAGGACGGACAGGCTCCGGGTACGTGTCGGATGCACGGTAAGGCTACGGACAGCTGTCCGACCTGCTATCAGATTATGATCAATGCAAAAATAACAATTGATGGACAGAATGCAGAACAATGTCATACATTCACCCAAGTACAGAGATCTGGGCCTAAATCCATCGTTTTTTTGCTCACCATGCCATTCCAGTTTGAACCCAGCGATATGCAAATCAGTCTTGACCCTGTGCCCCATGGGAACAGTTCAGCCCGAACTGCCAAGCTAGGTCCTCCCTGGACTGGAAACAAGCATCCTAGGACCGGTTTCGGGCTTTCAGCCCTCGTCAGCCAGGATAGCTTGATTCCAGTGGCATGGAGAGCAAGGGACTCACGTCTGAGCATACCCTTCCCACTCGGGGTGACAAATGCAAAAATAACAATTGATGGACAGAATGCAGAACAATGTCATACATTCACCCCAGTACATATGGCCATGTCTGAACTGGGGTGGCAGAGTGGGCTAAAGAACGGTGATGGATCAAACCCAGATCTGTTGACTGGGTGTGAGTGTTTGATTGGTTCTGATGCTCCATCCATCACCACCCCTTTTGTACCACTTTGTTTGCCATAAGTTGGCAGGGTATGCTCAGACGTGAGTCCCTTGCTCACTTTGCCACTGGATTCAAGCAAGCCTGGCTGAAGACGGCTGAAATGCCAGAAACCGGTCCTAGGAAGCTTGTTTCCGGTCCAGGGAAGGCATGGCTTGGCAGTTCGGGCTGGACTGTTCCCATGAGGCACAGGGTCAGACTGATTTGCATATGGCCATGTCTGAACTGGGGTGGCAGAGTGGGCTAAAGAACGGTGATGGATCAAACCCAGATCTGTTGACTGGGTGTGAGTGTTTGATTGGTTCTGATGCTCCATCCATCACCACCCCCTTTTGTACCACTTTGTTTGCCATAAGTTGGCAGGGTATGCTCAGACGTGAGTCCCTTGCTCACTTTGCCACTGGATTCAAGCAAGCCTGGCTGAAGATGGCTGAAATGCCAGAAACCGGTCCTAGGAAGCTTGTTTCCGGTCCAGGGAAGGCATGGCTTGGCAGTTCGGGCTGGACTGTTCCCATGAGGCACAGGGTCAGACTGATTTGCATATGGCCATGTCTGAACTGGGGTGGCAGAGTGGGCTAAAGAACGGTGATGGATCAAACCCAGATCTGTTGACTGGGTGTGAGTGTTTGATTGGTTCTGATGCTCCATCCATCACCACCCCCTTTTGTATCAATCAGATTATGATTAGCCAGGAAGGCTGTAAAGATTTAGATAACTACTGATATTCTTATTTCTGATAATTTTTGATGTAGCTACTTTGAAAATGTTGGATGCTAAGTATGTTAAATATAGTCTGCCACACCAAAGCAAAGACATGATGAATTACACCAATTTTATGTCAAATCATGGCGTTTACAGCAGTGGCATAGCAAAGGAGGAGGATTACGCCCCAGGCTGAACAAGTTTTGGGGCCGGCGGCGGCCCAACCTGCTCTTACCTGCAGCCTCCGCGGGTGGCAATTGCAGGGGCCGCCATGGATGGCCGAAGGTCTAGCTATGCCACGGGTTTACAGTAGCAATGGGTAACTAATTTTGAGCAAGGAGAAAGAAAAGATTTTTGTTTGCCTTTTTACCACCCACAACACATATGCATATGCTTCAGTCTTACCTTTTTCATGATCCTCTGCATACTCACTGCAGTAGATCTTCTCACGTTCACAGAAGCCGACACATACCCAAACTTCTGTAAGGGAAACATTATCAGAAAATGATAAAATATTGAAAAGAATATGAGGTTTTCAGCATGCTACAATCATACAGAGGGATCACTCCCACTTCCGCTCAAACTTCCTACACAGAGATGGACAAACATTCAAGCACTTTTCAATGACTAGCAAATACAGAAGACCATCTAAGGAGCTTAGCGAGGCAGGGAAGAGTTTTAGGACATTACATCTTTTCTATTTCTTTTTGTGTCAACTGTTTGCATAAGTGAAATAATTAGTGAGTATTAGGCAAAAGGTGGAGGTTTGTACCCCTTAATCCAGAAATAAATGAGAAGGGTTTAGTTCTTGAATTTATTTTTATTTTTCTTTGAGTTTGGATGTCTAACGTAGTCTCTGGGGTCCTTGGTTTACTTAATTTTCAAGGACCGCAGAGACTGTGTTCGACATCCGAACTCATCGTTACTGTCAGCTTTCACAAACATAACCAGATATTCTTGCCATGAAAAAGCCCTCGGCCAATCGGCCACCGTGCGAAACACGTGTCGGTTGGATTTCTGTTTCTTCTCTCAAAGTTACAAGGTGTAAAAAATAAAAATAAAATATATTCAAGAAACTAAACAACAAGGATTTTATCCTTCTCATTTTATTTCTGGATTAAGGGGTACAAACCTCCACCTTTTACCTAAAACTAACTCTTTTACAATGGCTTTTTGGTGTAGCCATTTGTGAGGCATGTACCCGCAACATATTGGGTCACTACAAGAATAGCGTGAATCCCAGATTTACCAACACCCTGGCCTTGCTTCGAAGCAAGTAGTAAGCCTATTGTTTTTGAAAAATGTACAATAAAAAGGAATACATTTAGACTCAAGAAAGGAAGAAGTGGATATTTATGGATATCCAGCCTTATCAGGAAGCCCTTGCTATGTTTTAATGATTTTGACCCACAAGTACGGCCGCTACATTTTGCGAGACATCATCAGTGGAAGTGCCCTTTGGAAATAACCATTTACAGCATGGATATAACCATTGCAAGCTTCTGTCACTCACAGAATAGATGTATCTTGGGCATCAGTAATGTGTATTGACCTCTTCCACAGAACAGGCACAATTAAACATCAAGCATCAAACAAAGAACATGTCCAGCACAATAGGATCAGAGCAAGTCCAGCATGTCCATCACCAGTGCAAACTTTTCCCTTTCTAAGGAAAAGCACAGAACAGGCATGCCACCTTCAAGCTTCCTTTGATGAGGGAACATGCACAGCATTGACATCACCAATGGAAGCTTTGTTCACTCACAGAATATGCATAGAATAAGCACCAGTAGAGCAAGTTGCACTCCTTCACAGAAGGGTGTAGCACAGGCGTCAGCAGTGCAATCTTTGCTTGCTACAAGCACAGGGACACCATGGAG
Source organism: Triturus cristatus (assembly GCF_964204655.1). NCBI lineage: Eukaryota > Metazoa > Chordata > Amphibia > Caudata > Salamandridae > Triturus > Triturus cristatus. Next base: position 822,063,784 of record NC_140593.1, read on the forward strand.
ATAAGCGGTACACATGTTCCTCCCTCTCTGACCATGTTTCCCACCCTCCCACACTTAGCACCTCATGGGCATCAACTGAGCAAGACTCTTTCACTATAACAAAAGGTACACCTAGAGCATCAACATTGCAGTGTTCACCTCATGATAGAGCAGGCCCACCATGTCCATCAGAAATGTGTTTTCCCTCTGTTAAAGAACAGGTGTGACATTAGCATCACCAATGCAAACGTCCTCTGATAACAGAACATATGCTGCATGGATATGACCAGTGCAAGCTTCCCTTGATTATTAAACATATGCTGCACTGGTGCAAGCTTCCCTTGATAATTGAACATATGCTGCAAGAACCTCTCCAGTGCAAGCTTCCCTTGATAATTAAACATATGCTGCATGGACATAACCAGTACAAGCTTCCCTTGATAATTGAAAATATGCTGCATGGACATCACCAGTGCAAGCTTCCCTTGATCATTGAACAGATGCTGCATGGACATCACCAGTTCAACATTCCCTTGATAATTGAACATATGCTGCATGGACCTCACCAGTGCAAGCTTCCCTTGATAATTAAAATTATGCTGCATAGACATCACCAGTGCAAGCTTCCCTCCCTCTCAGACTATGTACAGCATGGTCTTCAAAAGTGCGAGTTGTCCTCCCACAGAGAACAGGCACAACAAATGAGAAAAAGTGCATGCTTTACCCCCCCTCCCCCGCCACAGAGCAGATGCAATATGGGCATCGGTAAAGTAAGCTTCCCTAACACAAATAACAGTTTCTTCTTGAACATCAGAAGTGCAAGCTTTACTCCCTGACATAACAGGTAATGCATGGACACCAATAGTGCAAGCTTCCCACACCATTGCAAAAGGTATATCACAAATATTAACAGGGTACGCTTCCCTCTCTCAGAGAACTAGAATGGATATCTGCATTGCAAGCTTCCTTTTCTCACAGAAAAGGATTCATATAGACATCAGAAGTGCACATTTTCTCCTGCTAAGAGTGGCAGCGACATTCCCTCACAGAACAGGTGCAGTATTGACATTAGAAATGTAAGGTTCCTCCATTACTAAAACAGGTACACCATGGACATTAGCAGTGATCACTTCCCTCTCTCTCTCTGGGCCACTTGGGCAACAACAGTTTTGTCTTTCATCTTTCTTAGAAAATGTACAGAATGGAAACCAGAAGTGCAAGCTTCCTTCACTAGCACAAGAGACACCGAATGGGAATCTGTAGTGCAAGCATCCCTCCATTCCAACAGACACAGCATAGGAACAGAAAAGAAAGCTTTACTCATCCGCATAACTCATACCGTATGTGTATCAGCAGTAGAAGATTTTTTGGTTAACCAAAAATTGTACAGCATGAACATCAGCAATGCAAGCTTCCCTCACTCTCTGTACATGCACAGTTTCAGGGTTCATGTGGGATGCAAGGGGCACCAACAAAGAAAACTTCACTCACCTGCAAAACTGATACCTCGTGGATCAGCAGTAGAGATTTTCTTGGTTAACAAAACATTTACAGCATGGACTTCAGCAATGCAAGCTTGCCTTACTCTCTAAACAGGTAAAATATCTGCACTGTTCCAGGGTCCATGTGTAAAGCCTGGGGTGATAACAGTATTACTTCCGGTCAAAGACAGCAATGTTTTTATGGCATTCTGATGGTTCGACTACCATTGCAACAAGGTTAAATCAGCAGTTTCCATAATGAGGTACTACAAATAATGGAAGATTTACCATCCAGGCAATGAAATGAAAGCAGTCTTTTGCAGTGTACTAATATGTGCCGGGCTGTTATGAATTTGTAAAGAATCCACAGTCTACTTTCCACCATTTCTCAACAAATATACTCCAATGGATTCTGTCTAGTACCACTAGGCCGAAACCTAGATAAGTTTACTGCCAATCCATCATGTTATTTTTGGAACATCATCAAAATATTTTGCACAGTGGATTTAAGCATTTGTTTAATCTCTTCTTTCAATTATCATGTGTTTTATTTATAGATATTGCTGTTCCTGTTTCTAACATAGCCAGTAGAATTTGGTGTGAAGAGTGGTAAGACATTTAAACATATAGAATGTGAGCTAAAGCCCCCATAAGAGCAGAGCTTGCTGTTGTAAAGCACACTTTTCGCATGGTTTAATGCAGGTTCCTCCTCATTCTGGATGTAATCCTGCAGTTTGTGTATTGCAAGTAAGTAATAAAATAAAAATATGATAAAAATAATATATATGTATATATATAGATATATATTCTCTAATCACTATGTAACTTGAACCAAGATATATCTGGCTGATGATCCCTAACTATGGCAGCACCTGTCCTGGGTTGCTTGTGTTCCGGTTCAGGGAGGACCTGGCCTGGTAGTTTAGTCTGGTCTGTTCCCATTAGAGCAGGGAAAAGACTGATTTGCATATGGCTGGGTCCAAACTGAGGTAGCAGGTTGTGAAAAATAATAGCGTGGGATGCAGCCTGCGGTATTACCAGTTGATGCGCACCCCCACCTCCCCATAGCGCCTTGAGACCCCTTCAGGTGAGTAGCTGCACTCTGTAAACCGCTGATTGATTGTGATTAAGACAGGTATTCCATCCATCAATTTTTGTAGACTTTTTTGTGGAGAGTAAAATAGAGCCATAATGTGGGCGCATTGGACCCATGGCCCCACAAGGCCACACTCCCACGAGCTTGCCTGCACTATTGATATCTATGCCCTTCAGAGGGGCCTCTTGGAGTACTGGTCATTGGCTACAAATCCCAGGGCAAGGCCCAAAGCTGCAGGCTGCCTCCCTTATGCCTCTCAGCACTGGACCATGGCTGGTAGGCCTAGGGGAGGATGAACCATTCCTGACCTTAGCAGCTTCCTGTAATTGAACAAACCATGGCATTTTGCTTTTTCCATGTGTGCTGCACACTGGAGCACACATGGAAAAAGCAAAAATGAGTAGAAATAATGCATTTCTCCCCGTTTCGCCAACTTAAGAACCAGTTTTTACCTGGTCCTAATTTTGGCACTGGGTGATGCAGTGGAACGTCCACCGCAACGCCCACTGCCCACCCCTTTCACGGTACCCACAGCGTGAAAGGAGGCCTTATTTACAAGGCATCATTAAAACATGTTAAGTGGTTTACGCTGCCTTGTAAATAAGGCGCAGCCCCTATCACCACCACAACGTCAATATAGGTGAAGTGGTGGCAATAGGGTTTGTACATATGCCCTTGAGTTTCTAGAGTGTGACTACTCTTCATGCTATGTTTGAGTTATAATCCCTTTACCACCTATTGGAGTAAGCCTTGATTGCTCACAATTGCAAATTTCGAGCAACAAGTTTAGAAATGTAACAGTAGTAAATCAGTACCTACCACGCGCACTGTCCAGTAAGTACCCACTGCACAGGACCGGGTGTAACTAGTACGTTGTAACCATGTAACTAGGATATTTGCCATCTAATCACCATGTTTTAAAGCTGAACATGGCCGGAAACAGAGTGGCAATTTCCTTGGAGAGGCATCCCCTTAGCCTTTCCATCAGACTCACTGACAGCCCAGTGTAGTCTAGTGGACTAGTTGGAAAAATTGAACTATGAGACGCGTTTTTCAAACCTTGCCTCCCATTTGGCCACATTTTGTGGCCTTGGGCAATAATGTTTCTAAATATATTGCCAGGGCCACTGGAATTATGCGACTGATTGGCTGCTGCATTTTTCTCATAATTATATATTTATCACCTAATCCATCATCTACTGCATTTAAAAAAATATATTTTTGTTTCTAGCTCAAATGATTAAAAAGTTCCTAATAAGACAACAACACGTGTTGCCTTGCAGCAAAAGATCCTTCGAAAAGCTGGACTGGTTACCTTTCTGTGTCTTATTACTACAATTGAATGTTACACTGGTACTTATTAAGTGCAACCTATGCCCAGGCAGTGTTATGTGCAAAAAGGACCAAATATTGAAGTAATAATATTATAAAATGTGCTGAATTCTATGTCAAGACCGGAGGCATCGGATTATGCTTTTTTCTCTCTTCGCTTTATTCTTATCAAAAAACACAGCAGCTAGAGAGATTTCACAGTAATCATTGAACAATAACCATAGAAAAAACTACAACTCCCTAGAACCAGGGAGGCATACTGTAATATAGTCTATCATCTATTTCCATAAATCATTATTTAAAGTCCTCTGTCAGCTTCCTCCCTTCCTCATTCTTCGCTGCTTCGCAGCCAGTTAATTACGCAACATATTTTTGCCTTTTTTGGTTAATAATTTACTCATCCCTGTCGCATAATTTGACCCTACTCTATTATATTATTCCAGTGGCCCTGCTTATTACTGTGCTGCTCCCTTCTCGGAAATATTGGGAGTACTTTGATTCAATGTGAAAACTGGTAGTCACTGAGATTTCAAAAAATTTACGAATAATTCCTGAGAGAAGCGAGGTGCCCAGTCATATGCACTAGTCATCTAAATGCTGTACAGTGGTAAATATATAGTCTTTGCAACAAGTAGCAGTGTACTGCCATCCTGGGTCGACTAATTTAACAAACTGTTTGATCCTGGGCAAATAAAAATATCTATGTGCCTCATCCACTGATCTGACAATACGGCAGCACTTTGAAACAGGCTTAATGTGAGAAATAGCCACCAAAGGCTTACTCCCTGGCTCTGGCTCAGCTTGAGGTAACGTTAGAACCACAGAAAGAGCCGAGCTTTCATGTAGCATCTGCCTGCCACCCTTCGTCTAACCATGATGTGGCTTTCTGGCTAGAGCTGATGACTTTATACCTGGGGAACCAGTTTCCAGTCTAGGCATCAGCACAAGATCCTGTGATTCTGGGCAAATCACTTAGTCTCCCTGCGCCTAAAAAAAGAAAAGAATGTGTCCTTGTATAATGTAACGAGTTCTCATGTTAAGCACTCCAATACCTTCGAGTCGCGTTTGTGCTACCCAAAATTGCAAAAAATGGTTCTCATCCCTCATTCAAGGCTGTTTGCACCTAGGGTTGCTACCTGGCTGGTTTTCTGTCCTGTTCTTTTCTGTTTCATGTCCCGGCTGGTACCAAATCACCTAAAACTGTTCTTTTTAGGCCTTATCTGTACATAATCAAACATTCAAATACAAACAGAAAAAGCATTTAAATGTGCTCCAGAGCTGCATTCCATCCCAGAGTAATAATTCATGTAGACAAAGACAGAAACAACTTGTTACAAATAATACAGATGCTTTTGTTTAAAGTGGTAGTTAGTATTGTGTCCCGGCCTTTGCATACTCCTAAACAGCAACAAATGGATTGGATTTTTCTCCTGGAAAGGTGACAACACTATTTGCATCCCAATATTTGAAGGTGATCCTGAACCTGCATGGTGCAGGGCCCCTCCTGTGCAGCAACGGCCCCTCTTAGACACTGACAAGCATCTCTTTCACAGCTCACCAAGGGCTGAAATAGTGAGAGCTGCTTGTTGTTCCGAAGGGACTTCCCCTGTTCCTGGCAACGTGCCACATGCCTGCGAGGCAGGGCCGGACTAGGATCGCAAATCGGGCCTGGCAATTATTTTCGACCGGCCTCCGGGGGGAGGGGAGGTTGCTGGCGGGAAAACCGCAGCTGCATGCACTTTTGTTACAGGGGGCTGATTTCATAACCGGTCCCCACTAACAAAAACAACCCCCACCGGTCCAAAACCGGCCTCCACCATCCCGGACCAAAGGGGAAACGCCCGGTGCCTGCTACGGCCAGTACGGCCCTGATTCGAGGCCAGGACACAAGTGCCCCTCCCCATGGCCTTGCAGCATTGGAGCAAAGGTGCGAGGCCGCGCAAGGCCCCCATATTGGTGGACTGAGCGCAGGGCCCTGGGCCACTGCCCATGCCTAACGCCATCCCTGAGCAGATGATATTTGTCATAAAAGGTTCAGTATTGTAACTCTGTCACACCTTTATTTGGTATTTATATGGTCGAGTGTAAAGTTCTAGACAGCCCTAAGCATGGTCTTTGTTTTAACCTTGGCAGGTTCCTTGTCGACTGTTCATTTCCACTTAAACATAGTTAATTACTCAGTGAATATTCAGGATCCAACCTCGACTCGAACAAACCTTGTTATCATCACTCGCGCTCTACAAATACAACATCCCCTTAAGTTCAGAAGTTTTTGTGTCATAGCAGTGCTTTGCGCCTGGGAGATACCAGCCCTACTTTAAAGCCCAGGTCCGCATCCTTTTATTCTTACCCCATTCCGGACTCTTACCTTCGTCCTCGTAATCAGGAAGGTGGTTCCGGGTGCATCTGCAAAGTCCGCTGGGGTTAGGCCACTGGGACCCCCCCATCGTATTGCCTCTGAGAGCCCTGGTACTTCACCTGTCCTGTCCTGATCTCTCTGAACACTGAAGGTTCTGATGTGATCTTAGTTGCTAGGGCCAGGGTTCTGAGTTGTGACATCACACAGACGAGGCCTCAAGCCCTGGTCGCTGTGTACATTTGAAGCCATGGCTTCTCATGAACATTCTGAACATTGGGACCTAATACCCAGAACAACATATCCACTCTATAAGCGGCAACATTACATTTATATTATAGTGTCACAACCTTTAACATTATAAATTGAATTATCATAATAATTATTGCATTTTGAGAAATATCGAGGTGCCATGCTGGGTCAATGGGGGAAGTTCCTTTGCTCTCACACTTCATTTTTAACCTTGTAATTCAGACAGTAACTGTTAGAGGTGTAAGGTGTTGGCATAATGGCGCCTCTCTGTCTTTATTTACTTAGGAAAGGAAAGGAAAGTAAATCAATCATTCATTCATTCCAAGGGTTACTTGGCACCCAATTAACTAATTCATTGTACTTTTGTGAATGTATGTAGTTTTTGCTCTTCCCAAAATTCTGAACCATGCATGCAAGTTGGCAACAAGCTATTGAACATTTTCACTGAAATGCTTGACAGTCACACACAATACTTCGTTACGGCGATGCTCTCTAACTCAAAGCCTGTGGTGGTACTGCAATGTACATTTTTCTCAGTCAAAGAGCAGGTACGAAATAGACATCATCAGTGCAAGTGCCCTTTGGAAATAACCATTTGCAGCATGGATATAACCATTGCAAGCTTCTCTCACTCACAGAATATATGTAGCTTGGACATCAGTAATGTGATTTGACATCTTCCACAGAACAGGGACAATTCAACATCAAGCATCAAACAAAGAACATGTCCAGCACAATAGGGAAGGAAGCTTGCTCTGATCCTAGTAGGACATGACAGAACAGGCCCTATTATGGCTATCAACAGAGCCAGCCTTCCTCACACAAAGAATGGATCAGTGGGTCAAGCATCTATGGATGACAGAACTGGTAACACAAGGAAAGCAACAGTGCAAGTTTCCCTCATTATCATATAAGTCGCAGTGTGGATACCTACAGTGTAGTCCTCACTGCATCAAGGAGCAACTCCAGCATGGCCATCATCAGTGCAAATGTCTCACTTTCAAAGAATAGGCACAGCATGGGCATGACACCTTCAAGCTTCCTTTGATGAGGGAACATGCACAGCATTGACATCACCAATGGAAACTTCGTTCACTCACAGAATATGCATAGATTTAGCACCAAGAGAGCAAGTTGCCCTCCTTCACAGAAGGGTGGAGCACAGGCGTAAGCAGTGCAAGTTTTGCTTGCTACAACCACAGGGACACCATGGAGATAAGCGCTGCACATGTTCCTCCCTCTCTGACCATGTTTCACACCCTCCCACACTAAGCACCTCATGGGCATCAACTGAGCAAGACTCCCTCACTATAACAAAAGGTAAACCTTGGGCATCAACATTGCAGTGTTCACCTCATGAAAGAGTAGGCCCAGCATGTCCATCAGAAATGTATGTTTCCCTTTGTTAAAGAACAGGTGTGACATTAGCGTCACCAGTGAAAGCGTCCCTTGATAATTGAACATATGCTGCAAGGACATCACCCATGCAAGCTTCCCTTGGTAATTGAACATATGCTGCATGGACATCACCAGTGCAATCTTCCCTTGATAATTGAACATATGCTGCATGGACATCACCAGTGCAAGCTTCCCTCCGTCACAGACTATGTATAGCATGGTCTTCAAAAGTGCGGGTTGTCCTCCCGCAAAGAACAGGCACAACAAATGAGTAAAAGTGCAAGCTTTACCCACAAAGAGAAGATGCAATATTGGCATCAGTAATGCAAGCTTCCCAAACACAACGAACAGGTGTGGCATTAGCGTCACCAGTGCAAACTTCCTCTGAGAATAGAACATATGCTGCATGGACATCACCAGTGCAAGATTCCCTTGATAATTGAACATATGCTGCATGGAGATCACCAATGCAAGCTTCCCTTGATATCAGAATATATGCAGCAGGGGCTTCACAAATGCATGCTTCCCTCCCCCACAGACTATGTATAGCATGGTCTTCAAAAATGTGAGTTGTCCTCCTGCAGAGAAGAGGCATAACCAATGAGCAAAAGAGCATGCTTTACCCCCCACAGAGAAGATGCACTATGGGCATCAGTAATGCAAGATTCCCTAATACAAACAACAGGTACTACTTGGACATCAGAAGTGCAAGCTTTACTCCCTGACATAACAGGTAATGCATGGGCATCGAAAGTGCAAGCTTCCCACACCAATGCGAAAGGTATGTCACAAACATTAACAGGGTAAGGTTCACTCCCTCAGAGAACTAGAATGGACATCTCTGTTGCAAGCTTCCTTTTCTTACGGAACCTGATTCTTATAGACATCAGAAGTGCACATTTTCTCCTGCTTAGATAAGTACAGCATGGCAGCAAGAGTGGCAGTGACATTCCCTCACAACAGGTGCAGCATTGACATCAGAAATGTAAGGTTCCTCCATTACCAAAACAGGTACACCATGGACATTAGCAGTGAGCACTTCACTCTCTCGGCCACTTGGACTACAGCAGTTTTGGCTTTTATTTTTATTAGAAAAGGTACAGAATGGAACCCAGCAGTGCAAGCTTCCCTCTCTAGCACAAGAGACACCGAATGGAAATCTGTAGTGTAATCATCCCTCCATCGAACAGACACAGCATAGGCACAGCAAAGAAAGCTTCATTCACCCCCAGAACTCAAACCTTATGTGTATCAGCAGTAGAAGCTTTCTTGGTTAACCAAATATGTACAGCATGGACATCAGCAATGCAAGCTTCCCTCACTCTCTGAACATGCAAAGTATCTGCACTGTTTGAGGGTGCATGTGTGATGCCAGTGGCACCAGCAAACAAAGCTTCATTCACACCCAAAACTGATACTGCATGTTTATCAGCAGTAGAAGCTATTTTGGTTAACAAAAGGTTTACAGAATTAACGTCAGCAGTGCAAGCTTCCCCCACTCTCTGAACCTGCACAGAATCGACATCTACACTGTTCAAGGGGCCATGTGTGATGCCAGGGGGACCAGCAAAGAAATGTTCACTCACCTTCAAAACTGATTCCTCATGGATCAGCAGTAGAGACTTTCTTGGTTAATAAAACATTTACAGCATGAACTTCAGCAATGAAGCTTCCCTCACTCAGTATGTGCACTGTTCCAGGGTCCATGTGTGATGCAAGGGGTGATAAAAGGATTACTCCCGGTCAAAGCCAACCATGTTTTTATGGCATTCTGATGGTTAAACTACCATCGAAAGAAGCTTAAAGCAGCAATTTCCATAATGAGGTACTACAAATAATGGAAGATTTACCATCCAGGCAATGTAATTAAAGCAGTCTTTTGCAGTGTACCATTATGTGCCAGACTGTTATGAATTTGTAAAGAATCCAGTCTACTTTCCACCATTACTCAACAAATATGTTCCAATAGATTCCGTCTAGCACAACTATGCCGAAACCTAAATACGTTCCTGCCAATCCATCATGTTGTTTTTGGACCATCATCAAAATATTTTGAACAGTGGATTTAACCATTTATTTTAATCTCTTCTTTTCATTATCATGTGTTTTATTTATAGAGATTGCTGCTCCTGTTTCTAACACAGCTAGTAGAATTTGGTGTGAAGAGTGGTAAGATACTTAAACATATAGAATGTGAGCTAAAGCCCCCACAAGAGCAGAGCTTGCTGTTGTAAAGCACACTTTGGCATGGCTTAATGCAGCTTGCTCCTTATGCTGGATAGAACCCTGCATTGTGCTTACTGCAAGTAAGTTATAAAATATATATTATATATATATGCAAACAAAGTCCCTCCGAAGTAAAGACCAGAGCACACAGCGGGGAATACCAGGCAAACATTTATTCACTGTAACAGGCATGATGCATTTCGGCGTATGTGCCTTCCTCAGATGCCTAATTACCATGGGTTGCACTCACCCCCTTCTTTGAATGTTCTAAGGTGCTCCAATTGGCTGGAGTGTAGCAGGCTCTGTCGTTATTGGTTGCAGCTGTGGTCAGGGGTTTCAAAGACTCCAAATGCCAGCATGCACTTCCCCAGTAAGTGTTGGTTACGGAGCTGAATAATACTTCAATGAGCGCTGATGTACCCAGCAAAGGAGCGAGAGGGCTAATGTGAGCTGAGTGGGTCCCGTAATGAAGGTGTTCATGGTAACTTGGGTCCCCAACGCCTCAACCCCAAGCACAAATTCCAAACAGGGCCGTGACGTAGAAATGCAATGATCCAACGTCCCCGTGCAGTCACGGACTGCTGGCAGCAGCGGCCGCTTGTCTGGCATGTTCCTGAGTTGGGCCAGCAAAGTCCAATCCCTTGGTAAGTTTTGCCACAATGACATTATTTTTGCAGGCCACTTGTGAGACGGGTCCTCTGTAGACGCGATATATATATATATATATATATATATATATATATATATATATATATATATATATATATATATATATGAAATGTGATATGTTGAGAAACAGAGTTGTCATGGACAAGTGTGCAGGAATTGAAACATTGGAAACAGTGGACAGCTCAGATCTAAGTTCTGCTGACCAAGAAGCAAGTGCAACACCCTTGGATTTTTGCGGGGAAATGCGCCTGGCACAGATGACAACGCAACAAAGATGAAGAGGGAGAGGAACAACGTGGGGAAGAGGACAAACCAACATACCATCAGAAGGAGTAGAAGAAGGAACAAAACCAAAGAAAGGAAGAGGAAAGCAGAAGTAAAATCAAGAAAGAATCTCACCAAAAATAACTTAGTAATCAACATCTCAAATAAAATACTAAGTGAAACTCAGATCCAACTATTAAAGAAAGGGTTGTCCTACTGTCCCAACAAAGATATTGACATACCGAATGTGCGTATTGACCTCTACAAATTCTGCCGCAAAATTAAACTAAAAAAATACTTCGCGGAGAAAACATCTAGATCCAACTGTTCCCACTAATGACAATCATGATATATCGTTGATTGCACAAAAAGATCTGCCAGCACATTGACATCACTGGATGAAGGAGAAGAATCTGCAATTGGGAATTATCAACACTCCCTTGAATCTGACAAAGAATTATGTCATGATAGAGGGATAGCCACCAACAGAGGGGGCGACAGTGGGTTAAAAAAAATCTACATTCTGTCCGCAAAAGCTCTATACGGAGGCGAGGAAATCCCAGGAATATATATATATATATGTATGTATGTATGTATGTATTTATGTATGTATGTGTATATATTACCTACTGGCGGTCGCCAGTAGGTAGTTATAGTTAGGACCTATTTTCCATAGGAAATCCGCAACATTCTATTTGGAATAACTTTGGCGCCCGTTGACGAATCTTCGCGAAATTTTCAAAACTTTTGGCCAGCTCCGGTCCGCTCCTATGCTGAAAGTCTCGGGATGATTCGTGTAGCGGGGGCTGAGAAAAAAGGGAGGTCCCAAAACGCGTTTTCCTCATGCAGTTTCCCATAGGACCTTTAGCCGCAGCTACAGCCCGAACTGCTGAACGGAAATACACCAAATTTGGCAGAAAGGTAGACCTTGGTTCAGAGTCGTGCCTTTTGCTTGAATGGTGTAAATCCGCACAGTAGTTCCTGAGAAAATCAAAATCAAAATCACATATATATCTGGGCGGAACCTAACCACACATCTCATCGTGAGATCTGATTGGCTGTCAGCACTTCATCCAAGAAGTGTTGGCAGCCATCTTGGGACCAATATACATGATAGCACCTCTGAGAATTTCTGCCGTATGAGGAGGAGGGAGGACTACTGATCCCACAGTGCCCTGCTGTCTATTCGCTCACCTGCTGCGCCCGGAGGTGCATAAATTACAGCGCGGCTCCCGCTTCGTGGGAACCGCTGAGAATTGCTGCCGTATGAGGAGGAGGGAGGACTACTGATCCCACAGTGCCCTGCTGTCTATTCCCTCACCTGCTGCACCTGGAGGCGCATAAATTACAGCGCGGCTCCCGCTTCGCGGGAACCGCTGAGAATTGCTGCCGTATGAGGAGGAGGGAGGACTACTGATCCCACAGTGCCCTGCTGTCTATTCGCTCACCTGCTGCACCCGGACGCGCATAAATTACAGCGCGGCTCCCGCTTCGCGGGAACCACTGAGAATTGCTGCCGTATGAGGAGGAGGGAGGACTACTGATCCCACAGTGCCCTGCTGTCTATTCGCTCACCTGCTGCGCCCGGAGGCGCATAAATTACAGCGCGGCTCCCGCTTCGCGGGACGCGCGCAGGCGCGCACCGTGCAAAGCCCGGGCAAAGGGCGGGCCGTCCGTGGCCGTCAGAGGCTGGAGGAGACTGGACTGGGCCATCCCTCTTCCATCTGGCTATTGCTGAAGTTGCTTCACAGGTGAGCAACGGTTATCTCTATCCAATCATACCGTCTTGCGTTCCCATAGTGCTTTTAAAGTAACTATGGGGAAGCGTACGGTACTGCCGGCTGTTAGACCTGCCACAACGAGTATTGAAAGCATGTTGGAAAGGGCCGTTAGTATTGGGAGCAATGAAATCGAGCTCACTCAGAGACGTCTTTCCCTCGGCTTAGGGCAACCTGCACAATCTCTGGGTCCGATTGTTGAAACTATTGACTTAATTGTATGTGACCCTGATGTCCCCGCTTTGGCTTGTGAAGAGACTTGTGACGTCACTACATCAAATCCATCTGAATTAAACACCGTAATAGTTAATGCTCCCTCTTTGGGGGCAAAACGTAAGAGGAAATCAGCAAAGACAGTGAGCGTCAAGAGAAAACAACCAATTCGCCCATGTTCTACTCGTACAACATTAAGTTCCTGGATTCGCTCATCCCCTAGTTTAACAACTGTTGAGGCCCATGTGCATGCTCCAATGATTGAATCCCCTCCATTGGAACTCAGACTGAGAATGATCTTCAGTTTTCCTTTATTGGCAATGGCAGCTGTAGTAGTGTAATTGATATGAACCATTTTATGGACACTATCACCGACCGCGTTAAGCTTGCTCTTGATAGTTTTCTATCCTCTTTGAAAGATCGTATTTCAGCTGCTTCTTCTGTTCAGTCTGCCCAGCCCACACAGTCTGTGCCCAAAATTATTAATATCGACCCCCAAATTGATGCTAAAGTGTCTAACTCCATTAGTGTTAGAAAGCAAACACAAAATGCACTCACTAATAATAACTCTATTTGCTGTCAAATCATTAATGCTCTACCTAATCTACATCCGGGAGTCAATGATTGTGTGACATGTAACAAAATTTGTATGTGTCTTGAAACCAGGGGCAACAAAGGGGGCAAAAAGGCTTATGGAACAGGTTGATAGAAGCAGGATTAATGATGGCAATTTGATAAATAATATGACACCTGTCAGTAATGTTCCCATCTCTTCAGATAATAGCAATGGTATGAATAACATATCACAAGAAGGTGCCACTGACCCAATTTCTATGTCTTATCCCGAGGGTTATAATATGGTGCTAAACTTACCTCCGGAGGCTTGTCCATATGTTGTGGTTCTAGCAGGTGTTCCTACTTTAAGAAAAGATCTGATAGAATCCTGGGAGCAATTACGCTGCAAGTGTGTTGATTGGCTCTCTAAACATAAGAGATTTAGACCATCCTTAATTGAGAATATTATTATGGTACGGCGAGTGGGTTGGTTGGGTATGTCCCCCAAATCTATCAAGGGGGACTGTATAGTAATCAACTTCCGCAGGCAATCAGTTGCAAAAACCATACTATCGCTACAGATGGAGCAGACAGATCTTAGCACTAGCATATGGGCGCAACCCTTAGGCTACTTTTATAAACCTACATTTGAGGCATCTAGCTTTATTATTCCTAACCCCATTCCAACACTCAACAGATTTACACCCTTATCAGGTTTGGACTGTCAAGATTGACTGTCCCTCCCATCAACGAGTGAAGTATTAACTGAGGTACTAGAATCAGCACCGACTCGAACATGTCCTCAGCCTAGTAAATCTGACATAACGATTATAAGTAATGTAGATCCGACACTTAAAATATTGAGCTGGAATGTTGCCGGTCTGGCATCCAAATTAAACTTACCATAGTGGAAGGAGTTAATAAGCAGTCAAGACATTGTAATGTTTCAAGAAACTTGGGCGACCCGGGAGTTGTTTATGGAGGGTTTTGAATGCTTCAATACTCTATCCCCCATCCCCAAATTAGGCAGGCCTGCTAGTGGCCTCTCTACCTGGATAAACATTAAGGCAGGCGGCCGTGCTAGAACCTTGCAAACCAACAGTGATAAATTTCAAGCAACCCTCTATACTCGGGGGGTCTCCCTTTATTTGATTAATTTTTATATTGATGATTTTAAAACCGTTCCCAATATGAACTTTTCTGAGTTGTTTAATTTCATCTTAAAATTACAAACTGATAATTGTGGTGCCCCAATTAAGGGTATATGTTTAGGGGGAGATTTCAATGTTAAAATTCCAAGGGACATTTACTCGGCCGTCCAACCCACTATTAGGGGTTCGTTGAGCAAAAGAGGCGAGCAGTTAGTGAACCTCCTAAGCTCGAACAATTTTCTTAATGTTATGGAGATTGCAGCCGCGCCTTCTAGTGACGGATGTATAGTACCGACCTATAGAAGTCGAGGTTCAGTATCCACTATTGATTATATTTTCATAAGTGCTTCCCTAGAAAGTTATGTGCTAAGGGCTGAAGTAATCCCCTAATCCTATTAATACTATCCTAAGTTTCACACATCGCCCAACATATGATCATACGCATTGGGGCAAGTGATTTAACAACGACAACTGATTATCTTAGACTTGTGTGGCGTGGTATTGACAACAATGCATTATTTGAAAGGATGATAAAATCTTATCCTGATTTGATTAACACCTGTCTGACATTTAGAGAACGTAATGCAGAGGTAGTTGGTGCCTTCTCAGAGCTTTGTACTGGCATTAAAAAATTAATGTCTAAGCCAAATAGGAGTATTAATTTTGACCCAGGTTGGTTTAATGCAGATTGCTCTGCAGCTAACAGAGCATTAAGGAAGGCACTTGTAAGTAAACCTAGAGTTAGCTCTCTTGTGTCGTCACTTAGGAGGTGCTATAAAAGAGCTATCATACGCAGGAAGGAGGAGCTTATTAACGACCATTGGGCTAACCTTGTCCGGGCAAATGTATTAAAAAACGGAAAGGACTTTTGGAAGGCTGTTAAAGGCATGAAATCTGTGGGAAATACAGCCTCACCAATTAGTTGTAACATTTCTAGTGAGTCTTGGGAGGCACACTTTAGCAAGATTTATGCTGCCCCGCACCCTTGTGAATCTAATAAGGAGTAGATATACACCACCAAGATTCAGATTGAATTATTTGAAGTTGAGGAGGCCATCGCTCAGAGCCTGGGGGGCAAAGCTCCCGGGCCGGATGGTCTTCATATCGACCTTATTAAAAGTTATCCCGATTTTTGGGCACCACTACTTGTAAATGTTTTTAATAATTTGACAAATTCATCTATTCCTGAAACCTGGTCTTACAGTACTATAGTTCCAATTTTTAAGAAGGGGGACCGGTCAAACCCGAGCTGCTATAGGCCGATCTCATTGATTGATAATACCCTGAAAATTCTGGGGAGGGTATTATTTAACAGGATCAAGTCATGGGCTGAGGACTGTCAGGTTTTACATCCATGCCAGTTGGGGTTTAGGAGTAAGGTTGGCACTGTGGAACAATGCCTTAACCTTAACCTGATTATTAATAAATATAATATAGTTAAGAAAACTCCTGTGTATCTGGCATTTATGGATCTTATGTCGGCCTTCGCCTTTGTAAATAGATCTTGGCTGTGGTCAACTCTTTTAAATTTTGGGTTGGACGACTCATTAGTCTCGTTTTTGGCATATTTGCACAGAGATCTAAAAGCCAGGGTGCGTATTAGTAGGGACGGCGAGATCTCGAAAGCTATTGAAGTTGGTAGGGGGGTCAGGCAGGGTTGCGTCCTGGCCCCCCTCTTATTCATTTTGTATATCAATGATCTAACCAAGTCCCTGGTGACTTTAACTCAAGATGTCCCGATTATTAATGGAAAAAAAATCCCTGTATTGTTATATGCTGACGATGCAGTACTAATAGGGCGTACTCCAAAAGCCCTACGTGCCCTAGTTCATGGTTTTGTGGAGTTTATGGCAACCCTAGATTTATGCACTAATTGTAAAAAATCATTTCTGATGTCATGCGGGTTCAAGAAGTATTTTAACTTTTCTATTGTTTCAAATTTTAATTAATTATAAAGTACTCGCACTTTCCCGTATTTTGGGTTGGTATTCGCATCCAATGGATTGTGGAATGATCACTGTAAAAGGAAGTTTATTAATTCTATTAATACCATCATCAGAATACTTTATTCGACAACTTAATGCCTTGAAAGTGATCAAATCGTACAACAATACATTTCATTTACACAGTAGAAAAAGCTAAAGTATTCCTGATATCAAACCCTATAACCATGATCTAAAAATACAATATAAAACGGAACATTATAAAATACAATGTGCAAATGAGCAAGTTCATTCAAATACAAATGGTCCTTATTTTTTCCTAATATCCACCATAAATATTGTATAAAAATCAAGTACAAGAAAGCCTGCACAGACAAATTCCAAGAGGGTTCCGGTATGAATATTTCTAGTGTTAAACCGGAAGCCAAGACCTGATATATAATAAGGTGCCAACCGTTTTATGAAGTGTAAGGCACGATAAGCGACTGAGATGGATTCAAAGAATCCCTAATGATGGAATTCCCAATATCGGGCCAGGAGGCCACGATCTAAAGTACATATAGTGCGTGGCAATGTATAATATGCAGAGTACAAGAGAGTGAACTCATTCAGGTATTGTAATCCCATATTATGACTCATACTGGGCCTAAAAATAAAAACATAAAGAAGTAAAAATCAAAACGTAATGACTAATTGGAAGCCAACTTTTTCCTACACCTGGTGGCTCCAACTGAAAAAAAGAAACTTACAACCCTAAAACTGATCTAGGGTGAAAAAAAAAAAACAATTGAAGGTACGATGAAATACAGTAAGGACGACCTTACTTTAACGAAAAGAAAACCTTTAAGAACAGTATTAAATATAATAATCACAGGGACTTTACATATATGCATACATCTAGTTTTTAGCTCGTGATAAAACAATCCTAAAAGTGTCCTTGACTGACAAACATCACCCTCCTTCTCTTTCGTGGATTGCCCAGGACCAACTCAGAAACTTGGCGACCCCTATTATAGTGGTGGAGTCGCCACCATTTTTCAGTAGACTTTTAGCAATCATTGCAGAGTTCGTACCCAAATTTCTACACAAGGGTTTACGCCACTCGCTTCTGGGTAAACGGTAAGCAGGGCAGACATATAAAAGGTGGTCAATATTTTCAACAAAATCTGGTAAAAATGGACACTTGTCTCCCTTGCCAGTTGTCCAGTTGCGGGTGAATTTCCTAAGCGGGAGAGTTTCTACTCAAAACTGGTGAAACAACCTGTGATCTCTAGGTTTCGTAATTAAATCCCAGTAGCCTTCCATCCGGGGGTCATCTTTAAAGTCCAAAAAAGCTCTTGTCAGTGAGGAACCACTCATGATGGAATGCCTCCATTTTTTAATTAGGTCCCCAGAATGCTGCTTTATATAATACTTTCATTGGGAATACAGCCGACTCTGGGGACACCCATAAGTCCCTCATCCCCATCTCAATAAGTAGAGTTCTGGAGAGCCATAAAATATTGTTTGAACGATCCAGACCCCTTATTTCGAGTAAAGCGTTAGCAAATGGGAGTAATTCTGGGACAGTCCAGCGCCTTCTCCAAAAAGTCAGCATTCTAAAGGGAACAATGTCCTCGATTGCATTGCAACCCAGGTCAAGAAGGAGGGGAATACGGGGGTTCGATCTGGGGAGGCCCACAATAGATCTTAAAACTTATTTTGGGCCAATGTTAAATCAGTTAAATTGCTACAACCCCAGATCTCAGCGCCATAGAGTATGGCTGGTATGATTTTCAGGGTGTACATTTTTACAACTGGAGCTATTGGCTTGGTCTGGGAGAGCCTATGTTCCTTTAACAACGCCCCAGCTAGCTGGGAATGTTTCAATGCAAGTAACTTCACCTGGGGGGACCAACTCAATTTTTCTCCTATGGTGATACCCAGATAGGTGAATTCGTTGGCCTGTTCCAGGGGCTCCCGCTCATGTAGACTCTTGCAGAAACGGACCTCGCCCCATGGAGTACCATAAATTTGGTCTTTCCCACATTAATCACTAGCTCATGGTCGCTACAGAACTCCTCAAAACGAGACAGTGCCAACTGAAGGCCCTGCCTCGTTTTCGATAGAATCAGAGTGTCGTCGGCGAACATGAGCAGAGGTACCCTTTGTCCATCCAACATGGGCGCATCTGTGGGAAAGTTATCAAAGTACTGTACCACCCCATTAATAAATAGTGAGAAAAGTGTTGGGGCCAGGACGCACCCCTGACGAATGCCCTTCCCCACACTAAATTTCTCAGTGACCTCACCTGGTTACCCCCACCGAAGTTGTGCATAGTTAGAATTGTGGAGTTTAACCACAAAATCCACCAATTCCTTGGCCATCCTTAGTCCCAACAAAACTGCCCACAATTTAGATCTGGGAACAAGATCAAACGCAGATTTTAGATCTACCAATGCTGCAAAAATCAGGCCTTTACCTAAAAGGACCTCCCTCCAATAGAGCATAACAAATCTGAAGACTTGATCTAATGTCCCCATGTGAGCTCAAAACCCTACTTGTAAGAGAGCTTTGGATCCTGCCCAGAAGGACCCGAGCTGTGACTTTTTGTAGGGCATCGATAAGGCTTATGGGCCTATAGTTGGCCGGAGCGGAACGGTCCCCCTTCTTGTAAATCGGGATAATTTCCGCCCCGGACCAAGAAGGTGGAAATGGAGTTCCCCCCGCCAGAGAATTAATCAAGGTCGTGATATAGGGAACCCAAAGATCACTATTCTGTTTAAATAAGTCTGGGGGAATACAGTCGGGCCCAGGTGCCTTGCCGCTTGGAATATTCCTTAGTACCACCTCAACCTCCTTGGTGCTAAACGTCAAGGGGGTATCTATACTTATAGATGGAGAGGAGCTTCAAAAAAGGCAACCGAATGGTGTGTATCCACAATATTGTTAGGAGTGATCAGCCTTTGCCCATTCCCCCATTTTATTAAATCCCAGAACTGGGTCATATTCCTCCCTTTACATGCCAGCAGCAGATCCTTCCATCGCTCCTCGTCCCAGTCTCTTTTTGCAATTCTTAAGGTGGATTTATAGAGTGCCCTAGACTGTTGGATGGAAGCGTGGTTCCTAGATTTAATGGCATTCACAAGAACTTTGTGAGTGGACCTACATAGGTCGTTATACCAAGAGGTGGGTTCCTGCTTACGATTCGCTCTTGACGGCTTGGTGTTTATGAAGTACTTTTTCAGTCTCCTAAAGAGCTCATTATGGATTGTTGGCAATTTAGCTTTAAGTGTCTGCTGCGAGCCGCAGTCATTAATTTTCCCCAATGATCCTGTCACTAATGCCCTAATTTCTAACACACTCTTTTCATCAAGGGCCACCTTGTCCCAACGGACCCTTCTCAGATCGTTTCCCAGTATTACGTGGTTAGAGCTGCTGTCAGACTCCAGAGTGGCTATAGGGCCAAAGCTCAAACCTTTTAATGTGAGTACCAAGGGATCGTGGTCGCTTTCGGGGCGAGGTTGTACTTCCATGTCTAGGACATGATGCCAAAATTCTACTTTTACTAGGATATAGTCTATCCTGCTTTTGTGGCGGCCGTTGTCAAAGGTCGCCACCCCCAATGCGTCAGACTTAGTCCTACCATTGACTGCCCTAAGACCCCATTCCAGGCACAACCCTTTAACCTGGAGTGCAGCCTCGGTCCATTTTTTAATAGGTTGGAGGTCCAGCTGTGGCACCTCCCAAAGAGAATCCACCTCCTCACTAAGCCTACCATCAGCAAAGTCCAGCGGCTCGAAACAATTATTAAAATCTCCAGTGATGATCAAGTTGGTGTTATAAACACCCTCCGCTAAGAGGGTCTCAAGGGCTGCAATAACCGGAGAACTCCTGCCCCCCGGTTGACCTCTAATGTAAACGTTAAACAGGAGTAGATCAAGGCCTCCTGAAGATCTTACTCTTATAGCGCGAATATCGGGATTGTCGAAGGCAATCTCATCCACCGTTATCCCCTCGTTTTGCCTAACCCAACATGTTAGGCCCCTACCGGCCTCCCCCTCAAACCCTTATTTGCCGGTTTCGAAAAATTTAGGCAACCAGCATGAAACACATTGTCCACTGACCAGATTTCTTGAAACGCCCATATGTCCACTCCATTAATAAAGGATGACCAATCTACTGACCCAACTTTGATTCCAGACCCGCTATATTCCACGAAGAAATAATCATAAATTCTTTCTGTGGGATAGGGAACAGGCACCCAGTGGCAACATCAGGGGCCAAAGAGCAACTAACCGGGGTCATTAGAGCAGTGGTGGGAGCCAAAGTTTGGACCATGAGCTCTACTGGATTAAAATGACTGGTAGTGGGTAATGCTCCTCCTGTCCCAGGACCTCCTATCACTGCTCCCCCGAAGCCACCCACCCACTGTCAATCTATTTCTTCAAGTGAAGAGATGCCATCAAAGCGATTATTAAGCTGAATAGAGAAGTCTGGCCGAAGATGAATACGTTGGACTGGACGGGCATCCCTGTGTCTCTGGAGTGAGTACTGTCGTTAAAGGAACAAAGGGGGAGTATGCCAATAGGGGCCCCATCAACTGGCGCATGACCGGCCGTCTCTAGAATATGACGGACCAAACCCGGGGACCTGAAACTCAAAACTACACAATCCCCTTTTAAGGTTTTAGCAGATTGCCCAACCCATTCAATTCGTCTAGCCATTTTAAATTCCTCGAATAAGCCATCCCCAATGTCTGTCACTTTATTCAGGTAATGTAGGGCCTTATTTTTAAGAGAGGACCAGTGTTCTTGTGTGCCCAGGGGAAGGGGGGGAACATTCACCAGGATGATCGTATAGGGGATCGCTTCAGGGGGCAAGTGAAGATGGGAATGCCTCGATTTGCGACCAACATCACTGATATTATTCGACCTCCGAGGGCTCATTGGCACAGATGGACCTTGGTTAGAGATTGTCTCGACATTACTTGGCCCAATTGGCTGGATGGTCCTTACACTACCAGCTATATCTACCCCAGCCACATGTGTTTTAGCTTGTACCTTAGCACCACTCTGGTCCTTATGAATTTCCCCCACTGAAGCCAAAATGTTACCAGTAGTGACTACCCTGGAATACAGGGCCTGGTCCTCTTGTGGTAGACGTGCAAAGGCATCCTCAATCCTAGCTAGCCTATGGTCGACAGAATCTAGTCTTTTGATGAGTGGCTCAAATAAAACGGCTAATTGCTCCTTAAAAACAGAAGAAAAGTCATTACCACTCATGAGGTGGTTAAAGTCTGTAGAAACTTTAGAAGGGTTGTCAGTGGATACAGTACTTGAGCCACCAAAAACGAATACCCCGTTCGTGGCGGTAGATGGAAAAAGAGGTTTAAGTTTTGTGGTACTACGCCCCTTCCTTGCTTTTTTCTGTGGCGCTTTATTAGGTCTCCCCACCACTTTCATCCCTCTTGTTGTTACTCCAGCAGGGAGGCACGGGAGACTAGGTGGAGGCGGCGAGTGGTACTCAAAGTTAGTAATAACTGGACTAGGCAGCCTAGACCGAGGACAAGTGGTCGAAGCAACTACTTCAGGTGATGACCGGGTAGTATGTAAAAGCGCACATGACGTAGCCACCCCCCCTAATATCCTAGGGTCTAATGAAAGTCTTCGTTCAGTAGCCTCTATTTCGTGGATTAAGACAGATTCCGCTCTTTTTACGAAAGTGTCCAAGGTGCCAACCACCCTGTCGCCCGTTTTTTGTTTATTCATTATGAGGTGCTTTGCAACCCACAGCGCACCTACTGCAGCAGGGAATAGGACAAATTAAATACAGAACTGAACCTCTCCTACCTCATGTGCCAACGGATCAAGGAATTAACAAAGTAAATAAGGTGGCCCAGCCCAGCCTCCTCCGGCCTCGAACGGCCACAAACGGCCCCGCCCTTGTCCCGGGCTTCTCCCGGCACCCCCCACGTGCGTCCTCGTGGGGCGAGGGACCAGTCTGGCCTTTATGCGCCTCCTGGCGCGTGTTGAACTGGCGTCCTGGCCCAGGGGCTCCTGGGTATTGTAGTTGCCTGGACCGGCGGAGCCAAGTCCGGCCGGTCCTTTCGTCCCGTTAACGTTGCTGGCAGGGGGGGCGGTGCCAAGCCCGGCCACAGGAGCGGCGAGGCAACAGGAAGACAAGCAAAACCAAGTGGGCAGCCGAGGTAAACAAGGGGCTCTGCACCAGGCTGGCCTTTATGCGCCTCCTGGCGCGTGTTGAACTGGCGTCCTGGCCCAGGGGCTCCTGGGTATTGTAGTTGCCGGGACCGGCGGAGCCAAGCCCGGCCGGTCCTTTCGTCCCATTGACGTTGCTGGCAGGGGGGGCGGAGCCAAGCCCAGCCACAGGAGCGGCGAGGCAACGGGAAGACCAGCAAAACCAAGTGGGCAGCCGAGGTAAACTTAATACCATACTTGGGATACCTAAGCCAAGAAACATAGAGGTGGTACCTTCAACTGTTAAAATTTATAGATTGCAATGTATACCAGTAGCTACATATGGGGCGGAGGTTTGGGGGAACACGACTAGTACTCCCATTCAGTGTGAAGAGAATAGATTCTGCCGCAAAGTCTTGGGAGCACCATTCTCTTCCTCTATGTATGCTGGTCATAGCGAACTCAACCTATCGTACTTAGAAGATTACATTAGGGCTCGCCCGACTTTGTTTTGGCTGAGAATTTGAAAAAAAACGGCTGCACAATTGACAAGTGAGATAATCTTAGATTGTTTGAAATATGACAAAGGGATGGACATACCGTGGTTGGCAGCAGTCCACAAAAGCCTGAGTAGTGTGAATATGGAAGGTCTCTTTTTAAACCCCTTAGACCATAGCTCTATTAGTACTAAATCTCTTGAAAAAACCCTCTATGCATCATATAAAGAAACAAGATTAGCAACGGAATGTAAAAAAACTTCAGTTGCTAGATACATGAAATTAAGAATGTGATCCCAGCGATGTCCAGATATCTTTTAAAATCAATTGGCTGCTGGGAAAGGGGTTTACAGACACAATGAAATATCTGTTGTCATTTCCTACTGGTTTTACTGCCAACTTCGATCTTTTACACTGTCCTTGTAATAACATACATAAGCAATCAATGTTACATTTCTTATTTTTTTGCTATTATTATTCACTTCTCACTAAAAGATTCCTTACCCCATATTTTAAAGCTCGACATGTAACTGATTATAAGGCAGCCTATGGGATGGTGCTAGCTATAACTGATGATGAATTATGTTTTCGGGTTGGATCTTTTTTGAAAACGGCGGTGCGTACTCGTAACTCTTTGCACCCTGGTTAATTCAAATGGTTTTCGTTTTAAATTTCTGACCCAAATGTTTTTATTTGATTGTATATTTTGTTAATTTTAAAGTATTCACTTAATGATTCTGATTTACATTTTTAATAGGATTGCATAATTACGACCTATTTACTAATACTGGAGACAATTTAATTGTAATGAATTGTGTCTCTTTTAAACTTGTACTTTTATGGATATGTTGTTTTTATCCAAATAAAGTTCATATTGATTGATTGATTGACATGATAGCACCTCATTAAAAAGCATTGCAGTTAATAGAAGGTTTTAAAACTTTAGTTACATTATAAATCATTTGTTGATGGTACCATACTCATTTTAGGAATTGTGGTGTGTTCTAAGGTGATTTTACCATGTGAAAAAGCCTTCTGCTGTGTATCATGAATCATGTTTGAAAGAAAACAATTTTCTCATGCTTTTCCCACAGAGGTTTGGAAGGTGATCTATAAAGCATATTTTCTGTAAATTCACATTATCTTTCTCAGTTATGTGAGAATGAAGTCTGACATTCTCAGTAAAACATGTACATCCAACAAGGGCAGAGACTGTCAGTTGATTCCTTTGTGTTCTACTGCAGCTTCCCAGAGTGTTCTAAAGAACAATTAGAGCGCTAACAGTCCTACTTATGACAAACGTATTGCACACCTGAAGCCATCTTGATTGGAATAAAGTGGTAACTCTTAAAACATTTAATTTAAAAAGGAACAAAATGAGGGGGTTCATTTTGCCATAGAAAGTATGATTAGTGCTGCAGAAAGAAAAATTAGGGCACATTTTGAGTGACTTTACAAATCCTCTTCTATTTCATTAAATAATTCTGACATGCAGACTGAAACATGCACTTTCAATACCAGCAGCAGACGTCCCTGGTGAGCAGTAGCTTTACTACAGTGATCTTTTTTTTATTTTTATTTTTTTTATTTTTTTATTTTTTTATTGTTTTGATCAGGAAAACCAACACAAACATAATTATAAAGAGAAAGAGAATAAAAAAAAGGGAAAAAAAAGTCACATAATCACTACAAATTCAACAAATTACTAAAGACGACTATATATCTCATAGGACAGGGTAGAATACAGGGAGAATTACAGCTTCTACTTTAAATCTCATCAGTTTCCCAAATCGGACCCCAAACCCGAAGACCTCTTTTTTTAGCTCTTTTCCCTTTACAATTATAGAGTGCCTTCTCTAAATTAAAAACATGATGAAATCTTGCATACCATTCCTGAAAGGAGGGTGGTTCAGCATCCTTCCAATGAGTTGCAATCATTAATCGGAAAATGGCAGAAGCCATAAAACAAAAATATATTTGGGAGGAATGCATATGTAAGCTATCATCAATCCCAATTAAAATCAAAGTAGGAGTTAGTCGTACTGAGCCACCGGTGACTTGATTGAAAAAATTCTCTATTTTTAGTTTCAAAATATCAAGCTGATTACACCCACTAAACATGTGAATCATATCTGCGGGGCCCTGATTACATCTAGTACACCGATTGGTTTCCCTTTTCCCCCATCTAAACAGTTTAGCAGGGGTATAATAAAGCCTAAACAGAGTTTTAAACTGTTAAGCTTTAAGGTTAGCTGCCCCCAAAAAATGTTTTGACAAATAAAGGGACCTACAAATATCCACGTCTGGATCCCCCAGCAACCCTGCCCAAACACTTTCTGAGCTGGCAATATCATCTTGGTTGGCATTCAACATAATTAAATATCTATCTTTTACCCGTGGCTGCCTATGCCCCAGACAATCAAGTATCGGAATATTATCCAGTTCAGTTATTTGGGCCATTGCTAACTTAATAATCTCCCTGAATTGTAAATATTTGAAAAAGGTCTTGGTTTCTACACCAAATTGGGTTTGAAGCTCTTCAAAAGATTTTAGCTCAGATTGCTCAAATAGATCGCCAATTACATTTATTCCAGCCTGCTCCCAAGTTTTCCCTAGTTTATCGTAAAATAAAGATGGGAACATGGACGAGCGCCATATAAAATGATACCTGTGCACCTTAGGGATTCTCAGAAGCTTACTTGTTTTATTCCAAACATTCCAAGCGGTTCTAACAATTTTGAACCGCGTTTTTTTTTTAATAGCTCCCCTCAAGTTGCCTTAATAAGACACCTGAAGCGAGAGCCCCAACAGCCAGCTCGTAAATAGAGGGAGGAGACTCCCTACTATGAATCGCCGATATAGTTCCTATTCCAGTTTTAGGCCGAAAAAGACTAATCATTTGCTGCAAAGTTACAGCCCAAAAATAATATAGCATATGGGGGATTGCCAAACCCCCACGATTTTGTGG
The DNA here is from genome assembly GCF_964204655.1 of Triturus cristatus. Taxonomy (NCBI): domain Eukaryota; kingdom Metazoa; phylum Chordata; class Amphibia; order Caudata; family Salamandridae; genus Triturus; species Triturus cristatus. The sequence goes on from NC_140593.1 coordinate 822,090,118, forward strand.
GAAAGTCATCAACTTTATTGATCTTCTTGTCTTTTTATAGCCCCAAATAAACTGTGAGAATATCCCTTCAATTTTTATAAAAAACTCTTTGGGGGGTTCAATTTTAATAACATTAGCACGTCCTATAATAGAAATGTATAATTTGTCCATTCGCTTTAAGTCAATGCTAATCTTATTTATCAACTGTGCCAAATTAATGTCCCAAATAGTTCCTACCGCCGCATTTATATTTATCCCTAAGTAAATAGCCTCCGAGAACCTCCGAACATCATAGAACTGGGTATTATTAGAGCAGACAACCTTGGTTTTTCCTGTATTCAGCCTATAGCCAGATTGGCTACCGAATTCTGATGCCAAAACCTCAATTCGGTCCAAAGCTGCCTGAGGGTCAGGGGTAACTATAGCGATGTCATCCGCATAAGCTAACACTTTGGTATTATATCCCCTAACCACAATGGGTTTAATAGCCTGATCGTTGAGCATCGCTCTAATTAAAGGATCTATATACATAGCAAAAAGAATCGGGGAGCATGGGCATCCCTGTCTAGTACCAAGTGCTATCTTAATCCTCCCAGATTCCATACCCATTAATTGTATTTTTGCGTAGGGTTGACTATACATGGCCTTTATAGCTGTCTGAGTACGGGGACCAAAACCATTAGTACTTAAGATATGCCAAAAGAAAGCCCACTCAACCTGATCAAAAGCTTTCTGAGCATCTAATAAGATCAAGGACATTTGACCCCCCGTCTGCTCGATGATATCGAATAAAGAGATCACCCGGTGAACATGATCAGCTGTTCTGCGAGCAGGAATAAATCCATGCTGCCATGGACTAACCAGGGAAGCTATTATTTTAGCAAGTCTACGGGCTATAATTTTAGAATATAGTTTCTCGTCCGTATTTATCAGGGAGATTGGTCTATACGAAGCGGGGTCTTCGGGTGATTTCCATTTTTTCAAAAAGATAATTATATTAGTGTCCTTCCAAGACTGAGGTGGGCTGCCATGATACTGTACTGCTAAAAACAAGTCCAATAACATATGAGCTATCTCAGGCTGCAAGGCCTTATAGATTTCCATCGGAATTGCATCTGGGCCAGCTGCCTTGCCGGATGCCATGATCTGTAGTGCCTCGATAACTTCAGCTAGTGTGATATCCTTTTCCAATTCCTGTATAATTGCAGTAGGAGTGATTGAGCCCAGCCCAGCTACTGTTTGAAGATCAGTCTCAGATTTATAAACATCACCATAAAATTCAGCAAAAACTTGAAGGATATCCTGAGGATTAGTTACCATATTCCCATCCCGCCGCTTAACCTTCGAGATATTATTTGCTGCCGTCCTCTGTTTCAATTCTAATGCGAGGTGTCTCCTGGTCATCTCCCCATATTCATAATTATCCCTAGCCCGTGTTTGATATAATTTAGCATTCCTGTTGTTATATATTCTGCTAATTTTAGCTTTAACGCTTATCACTTCTAATTCAAGCAGCAGACTTCCGTGGTGAGCAGTAGCTTTACTACAGTGATCTAATGAGAAACTAGAGTGCTAACATTCTGAATTTATCGCAAATGTGTGACACATCTGAATGCCTTCTTGATGGAACCAAAGTAAAAAACTGAAAGTATTTCCTACTGAGGAGACTGCAGTAAATGAGGAAATTAGGAAACTTCATAACAAATAAGTCTCCCAAGATGGCCACCAGAGACAAATGTAGCCCAAATATCACCCAGATGTAGCCCAAGTATAGCCCTTCTGCTGTGATATCATGAATCATGTTTGAAAGAAAACAATTTTCTCATGCTTTTCCCACAGAGGTTTGGAAGGTGATCTATAAAGCATATTTTCTGTAAATTCACATTATCTTTCTCAGTTATGTGAGAATGAAGTCTGACATTCTCAGTAAAACATGTACATCCAACAAGGGCAGAGACTGTCAGTTGATTCCTTTGTGTTCTACTGCAGCTTCCCAGAGTGTTCTTAAGAACAACTAGAGCGCTTACGGTCTTACTTATGACAAAAGTATGGAACACCTGAAGCCATCTTGATTGGAATAAACTCGTAACACTTAAAACATTTAATTTAAAAAGGAACACAATGAGGGGGTTCATTTTCCCATAGAAATTATGATTAGTGCTGAAGAAAGAAAAATTAGGGTACATTTTGAGTGACTTCTCAAATCCTCTTCTATTTCATTAAAAAATTCTGATATGCAGACTGAAACATGCACTTTTAAAACCAGCAGCAGACTTCCGTGGTGAGCAGTAGCTGTACTACAGTGATCTAATGAGCAACTAGAGTGCTAACATTCAGAATTTATGACAAATGTGTGACATATCTGAATACCTTTTTGATGGAATCAAAGTAAAAAACTGAAAGCATTTCCTACTGAGGAGACTGCAGTAAATAAGGAAATTAGGAAACTTCATAATAAATAAATCTCCCAAGATGGCCACCAGAGACAAAAGAGCCCAAATGCAGCACAAACATGTAGCCCAATGACAGAAGTGTGCAAAACACTTATTTTATGTGTTTTTGTAGTTTTATATAGTGCAGACTTGTCAGGTATTGGAGTGCTTTACATGAGCATTGGTTGCATCACACACGATCAAATTCATTTTGGTTGTAGACATGTGGAGATTAAGTGATTTGACCAGAATCACAGAATGTTGAGCTGAAGCAGAAACTCCAACCTGGTTCCCCAGTTGCAAAGTCTGCAGCTCTGGAAGTAACACCACATCCTCTCCCCTAAGTGCAACATTTAATCAAGTGGTCAACTGGATAAAAAAACATAAAGATAACAAATAATTTAAAAGTGCTTTGTCGCTATTTGAAAACTCAGAAAATATGTCCTCATTTTAGTTTTTTGGAGCACTAACCATCATTTTGATGCAAATAAGACCCTCTCATATATGTAATTTCTAAAGGAAATGCTCTAGGTATTACAGTTTTGATTACATCAAGATGACGTCAGGCGTTCCACACTTTTGTAATAAATATAGAATGTTAGCAATCTAGTTGTTCATTATGATACTGTTGAGAGGCAGAGGCCAGGGGCACGGACTCTGAAAATTGAGGGCAGGTAGGAGGGTGCAGAGGCAACAATTTGACCACACTGGGCAGACAGGAAGGGCAGTGGCAGCACAACAGACTATGGAGGGCAGTGGAAAGGGGGGCAGGGGCAACAAACCAACAATACAGGACTGGCAAGAGAGGCTGTGGCAATATTATAGACCATTGTGGGCAGAAGGAAGAGGCAGTGGTAGTACAACCATACATGCCAACAGACCCAATTCAGCCAGGAAATGTCCAATGCTTTTAAGCTCAAATGGGCTTTATTTGATCTGTCTCCTGTCTACAATCTCCTCTTTTTCAATGTAACTCAAAGGGGAAAATCAATACCCCATTTTGTTTTTAAAACTCCCTCTTACCAAGTTCAAAATGTTCGCAAGTATGGTACATTGGATCATGGAAGGCAGGAGGAATTGAGGTAGGGATATGGACTCGGATAACAAAGGACAAGAGGGACATGGAGAGGTGCACCAAACTGACCCTACAGGGCAGGCTTCAGGTTTACAGCAACACAATACACCACACAGGGCATGCGGGACGGGAGTGCAGCACAACAATCCATAGAAAGCAATAGGGAGGGGACAGGACCATGCAGATGGACAAAAGGGAACAGAGGGGAAAGAGGCAATGGTAGCTAGCTGACCATAATGGACAGACAGGAGAGAAAGCTGCAGCATAACAAACCATAAAGGGCAGGACGGACGATCAGGGGCATTACAATGGAACAGACAAGCCAGGAGGGAGGGACTAGGGGTCTGCACATGGAAACAGAGGGCTGGGGGCAAGGGGGCAGGGCAGGAGCAGCAAGATGACCATGGAGGTCAGGCAGATTGGGCACTAGAAACAAGACACACCATGGAGAGCAACAGTGAGACTATGATGGCATACACACAGACCATGGAGGGAAGGTGGGAGGGGGTCAGGGGCAGCTAGCTGACCACACAGGGAAGGTGGGAGGGGCCATGGCAGCAGAGAAGACCATGCATGGCAAGCGGGAGGGTAAGTGGCAGCACAATGGCTATGATGGGCAAGAAGGAGGGTGCAGGGGCATGCACAAAGGACCATGGAGGATAGAAAGGAGGGTCAGGACCTGGGCACAGACAAGAGAGTTCAGGGGAAGGGACCTCACAACAGACCGCGCAGGGCAGGCAGGAGGAGCAGTTGCAGCACAACAGACCAGGGAGGGCAGAAGGGTGTGGCAGTAAAATGGACCACGGAGGACAGGAGGAAGGGGATAAGGGCATGGCATGTGGACATGCAGGGTGGAGGTGGCAGAGACAGGTTACAGTCATCTGACAATGGTAGGCAGGTGGGAGGGGAGTGGCAGCTCAACAGAACACTCAGAGTAGATAGGAGTGGCAGGTCCATGGAACATGGTGGGCAAAAAGGATGGAGCAGGGGCATGCACAAAGACATCGGAGGTAAGGGGGAAGGAGAATAGGGGCAGCAAGCTAAGCACAGAGGCTAAGCAGGAGGTCAATGATGGGGCATAGAATTGGGCAATGGAGGGCAGGAGGAGTGGACTGGTACATCATGCTAAATGGAGGGCAGTGGCAGCACATCAGACCATGCATGGCAGGAGGGAGGAGGCTAGTCCATGGATTCAGACAACAGAGGATAGGGAGAAGGTGAATGAGGCAGCAAGCTAACTGTTCAGAGAAAGTGGGTATTAGGAACTTTATTGTTTTTAAAATGTGTGAACTGCTTACAATATGAACAAGTATGCAGCATAATCTCACTTTTATTCAGGAAGAAGAGAACGTTTGTGACTGTGACTCCGGGCTCACTTGGCAGAAACACCCCCTGACCCTCCACCCCCATCGCAAAATGTAATGCCCGTGAAAAGGGTAGGTGAACGCAGTGTTATATAGAACATAGTCCTGAGAGCACGATTGAAAATGAAAACTAGATATAGTGTATGGTATAAACTATGCACCTAAAAGTGTGATATAAGATGAACTGGGCGTGAAATATAATATGCAATACAGTGTGCGCAATGACAGATTCATTGGAGAGCGTGAGATAGCACAGGCACTAGCGCGTGCTATGCGATATGCGCCTTGGAGTGTAATATGCACAGGGCAGTGTTGTGTAACCTAACTAGTCTCTAAAGTTGTAATAGAAAATATGTGCTGGGGAGTGTAACGTTACATATGCACTGTGACAAAGATATGGATCCCAGATTGTAATATGTATGGCATAGCGCTGTGCGTTATAACATAGGCATCGAGGAAGGCACGTTAGATGGGGCAATATAACCCGTGCGAAGGCAAGTGTGGCATGACAAATTCACGGGGTGGTGTTACAGTGCACATGGGCTAGAGAGTGTCATAGCATACGCACTAGCTGGTGGAATACAACACAGAGGTGTGTGGCACTCGGCGGGCACTGGTGGGTGTAGCACAGCATTGGACTCATCCAGGAGCGCGCTGTGACTCTCAAGTGAGGTTCGTCTCCTTTCCAGAGAGTAAAATAAAAAGTATTACACATCCGGCGGTGGATGTGTGTTTTATTAACCGTGAGGGGGGTTTCTTGCATAGTTTTGGTTGAATTTTTGTCAAATCCCCTTTGAATGGCTTGGTGTGCGTGTGTATTAAATGTGTCCGTCAATAGCTACCCATGTTTGTATAAATAAACGACAAGGGTGTCTACTTGGAGAGTACCCACCGGCGGGGGCGCCGGGATTAGGCACGGTAGGGCATCAGACACGTCAGCGCTTCACTAATGTAAATACATTCCACGTAGATTCATTGTATGCATAGTCGCCTTTTAATGAATATCACGCAAATCGTCATGGTGATAGGTACATACGGTTTGTCCAGCATGTCCTAGGTGTTTCTATAAATATATATTTTTTTTAAATTATAAAAAACAAAGGCCGGCCCCGGGGGATGGGGTCCCCAGGGCCATAAGTGGCCTGAGGAGGGGGGCACGCAGCCCCCTTCCAATTTTTTTTTTCAAAAATGAAAATTAGAGGGCAGGCCCTGGGGGATGGGGTCCCCAGGGCCAATAAATTAGAAAAAGAAGGGGAGCCACACAGCCCCCCTTCTTATAAAAATAAAATAAATAAAAGACCGGCCTCGCGCCAGAGGCCACGCCCCCTCCTTGCAGCACTCTGCAAACGCACCCCCTGGCGAGTTGTAAGTTGGGGAATTAATTCCCCTTCAATACTGAGGGTCCCTGAGGGCCAACTAGCCCAACAGGTATCTCCAGTATGCACCAGGGAGCTGCGTTGCAGACAGGTGTTCTGAGGCCATGCCCCTTTTTACACCTCTCTGCAACGCAGCTCTGTGGCGCTTACTGGAGGTACCTAGTGGGCTAGTTTGACCCTAGGGACCCTTAGGATTCAAGGGGACTTACTCTCTCAACTTAGAACAGCCACAGGGCGCGTTTACACAGTGGTGAAGGGAAGGGACGAGGCCTGAGGTGACGTGTGCAAACGCCCTGTGGCGCGTTTTAAGTTGGGGAAATAATTCCCTTTCAATCCTGAGGGACCCTGGGGGCCAACTAGCCCACCAGGTGCTTCCAGTAAGCGCCACTGCGCTGCGTTGTAGAGAGGTGGTGCAGGCCGTTCCCCTTTTAACACCTCTCTGCAATGGCGCTTACTGGACGTACCTAGTGGGCTATTTTGCCCCTAGGGACCCTCAGGATTCAAGGGGACTTAATCTCCCAACTTAAAACGGCAACAGGGCGTGTTTACACAGTGGGGAAGGGAGGGGACGGGGTCTGAGGTGACGTGTGCAAACACGCCCTATGGCGCGTTTTAAGTTGGGGAAATAATTCCCTTTCAATCCTGAGGGCCCCTGAGGGCTAACTAGCCCACCAGGTGCTTCCAGTAAGCACCACTGAGCTGCTTTGCAGAGAGGTGGTCCAGGCCGTGCCACTTTTTACACCTCTCTGCAATGCAGCTCTGTGGCGCTTACTGGAGGTACCTAGTGGGCTAGTTGGGCCCTACGGACCCTCAGGATTCAAAATAACTTAATCTCCCAACTAAAAACGGCCACAGGGCATGTTTACACATTGGTGAAGGGAGGGGACGGGGCCTGAGTTAATGTGTGCAAACACGCCCTGTTGCGCATTTTAAGTTGAGGAAATAATTCACCTTCAATCCTGAGGGACCCTGGGGGCCAACTAGCCCACCAGGTGCTTCCAGTAAGCGCCACAGAGCTGCATTGCAGAGAGGTGTAAAAAGTCTAGGCCATGCCCCTTTTTAAAGCTCTCTGCAACGCAGCTCTGTGGCATTTATTGGAGGTACCTAGTGGTCTAGTTGGACCCTAGGGACCCTCAGGATTCAAGGGGACTTAATCTCCCAACTTAAAACGGCTACAGGGCGTGTTTACACAGTGGGGAAGGGAGGGGACGGGGTCTGAGGTGACGTGTGCAAACACGCCCTGTGGCGCGTTTTAAGAGGTAGTTTTAATCCCCCTGCCCTATTATATACTAGGGGCTTACACATGAGGTCATGCTAATCACAGGGGGACCCCAACGCATATTGTTCCCTAGTGTATGTAGTTGTTTTCACTGTATTCTGAGTGTCTTTTAACATAGCACTGGCTCTAGGACTGGTTAGTCAGACTCAGTTACCACCAGTATCCGTCTGAAAAAGTTGAGGGTACAGGATGATTTTGCAACAAGGCTTCTTTCTGCTCTTCTGTTTGTTCTTTCTGCACGTTATACTTCTTCCTGCACTTTTCTTCGTCTTTGAGGACTTCTGTTGCTTCTTTCTGCATTTCTTTTTTTTCTTTCTGTGCGTTTTTTCTTCTTTCTTCACATGTCCTATCTCTGTAGGCATAGTTAGAAATTAGCATTTAAAAAAACGTTGAAATTCACTGAAAAAACCATAGGTTTCAGGCAAGTTATAGTTAGGAATTAGCATTTAAAATACCTTAGAAATTCACTGAAAAAAACATAGGTTTCAGGGGCGTTATAGTTAGCTGGACTTTCACTCGTACAAAACCATTGAAATTCCCCCGTTATACTTAGTTCAGCTAACTATAACTCGCGCGCCCGCAATGCACTGCTGATGACGTCACATATTACATCACTCATGACATGGTCAGTGACATCACTCATGACATCACTGATGACATCTCAAATTACATCACTAATGGCGTGCCAAATCCCGGGGGCAAAATGCGTAAAAATTTAAAAGGGGGACCCAGGGGGCCTCCCAGCCCCGGGGACCGCTATCCCCCGGGGCTACAAAATAAATAGGGTGGGGGGGCTGAACGGCACCCCCAAGCCCCGGGGACCACCACTTCCGGGGCTTTATTTATTGAGGGAGGGGGGCTGTGTGGCCCCCCTCCTGGAGTGTTCGAGGGCCCTGGGGACCGCCACCCCCCAGGGCCGGCTCCTACAGTGTCCTGGGGTGCCCAACCCCAGGACACAGTTGTTTGCTATGAGAGGGCGGGAGTCTCCCGCCCTCCCATAGCAAACTTCATTTGGATTTTGAAAGAGAGAGCAGGGAAACCTGCTCGCTCTTTCAAAATCCAAACATATTGCTTTTCTTCACGGGGAGCTGCATGTCAGCAGCTCCCCATGTGGAAAAGCAATGCAGTCTCCCGAAGGACGCGGGGAGCCGGCTGGGCCCGTGGGGGCATTGGGGCTTCCCCCACGGTCCCCAACATGTTTATAAGCCCCAGGGGATGGGGTCCCTGGGGATAATAAAAATTTGTGATAGGGGCTATTTTTTTTTTTACGGTAAAATTAGGAGTCGCGCATCCTAACGCGTTGGGTGCACGAATTCTCTCACGTAGTGTGCGCGGTTCCTAACGCGTTGGGTGCGCGACTCCAAGGAAAAAAAACTGGAAAAGTTTGGAGATAAACATCAAGCTTAAGTGTTTTGTTCTTGAGTGGCTCTAAAAAGAGCCGTTGTGTTCATTGAGAGTTTTTGGCACTTATAAGTAAGTACCTATACAGAGTCTAAAGTTGTTGAGGAAGACTCTGTTTCCTTCATCAGTAAAGTGTACTCCATCTCTCCTATACATCTCTTGCATATGAAAGCGCAGATTGTTATTGTAAATGGACCCCATTCTATAGTCTCGGAGAAAAGCAGAAACAGATCTATTCACATGTTTCCTAGCTTTCTCAATCTGTGGACAAAAATGATTGGGCCAGTTCCATTTCTGCCTTTGTCATATGTTAGAATACACAAAGGAAGTTTTAGGAAAAAGTGAAATCAATTCTGCAAAGGTGTCCTTCATAAGCATTTCCAGACCTACCCCAGTCAAAGTGCCTAGGTCATTGGAACCACAGTGCACTATTATGAGGTCAGGGTGTTGGATATGCATAAAGGATTCTACCAATGGCATCAATTGGTGCCACTTTAACCATCTCTGTCCAATCCATTTAATGTCTACATTTGGCAAACCTAGGTCTTTGTGAATGCCTTTGTTTTCTGCATACCTTTGGCTCCAGAAAATATAGCTGTGTCCCAAAATCCACACTCTAAGCATCTTGAAGGGAGGTCTGGATGCACTCAGATGGTCTCTGTAAATGAAATGGCAGTTTGAAAAGTAAGATTTTTCTAAAATGGTGGCTAAGATGCAGTTTTGAAAAAAGACAAGAAATCATTGGTTGTTTGACAACCTTCTACACTGAAAACTAGGGTGCATTTTTCTGTTTTTTAAACACATGATTCTTATTGGTTAACAAAAACTGATTGAAAGGAACATTATATATGATAAGCTGATATGTTTAAAAGTCAAGCACACTTGCTGTTTTGATTAGCAACATTGTGTGCTGAACTTGCTCAGTTAAGGGTTCCATGACCTGTTTCTATGGTAACAGGCAGAAGGCAGATTTGGGGTAGGGTTCAAATTTATGTCATTTGAAAAGGGTTGAAATGTTTAACCAATAGAAATGTGTGTTAGGTTTTGAATTAATGTGGGAAGGAATGTGATTTGATCTTTACATGTATATGTGTGCAAAATGAGAGGGAAACTTTGCCATTCTTTGGTTTTGCTGACAGGTGCACAGTGCAAAGATTCTGTATAGGAAAATCTGGTGTGTGACTGACATACTTCTTAATCTACAAAACAACTTGAAAGGTGAGTTATTTAATTGTGAGGGGATGTATGTGGTCTATTTTCATTTTAATCAGACTAATGTATTTCTCCTGCTAAAGTGCAGGGAGTACTTTTTTTTGTCTACAATTTTATTGACAGTGTGGGTGCATGTAGAAACCATTCTGTGATAAGCATTTGTGTTTTTCATGTGCTTCCAGATAGATAACTGTGCTGTTTTTATGTTTTGGTAGAATTAGAAAACAGTCATTGTTTATGTATTTGCAAAATGAGTCATGTTTCTACACTAAAATGTGGTACTTCTTCTAGATTACGAAATGTGTTTTTGTACAGTGCAAGGGATAGTGTTGTTTGTCTAGAATCACACAGTGAGTCTGTGTGCATTTAGGAATCATTTTGAGAGAAACATTATAGTACTAATGTGTAGTAGAAACTTTTCTGCAATGTGTGCAGTCATTTTACATCTTGCAGACTAGTGAATGTATTTTGTACAAGGGATAGTTGGCTGTCTACAATCACACTGTGAGTCTGTGTGCATTTGGGCAATTATCGTGAGAACAGCATTTAGTAACATCATGTATTTCCTTGCAGATTACTGCTTTAAAATGGGGTTTGTTGTCAAGTTTGAGTAGCATTAGAGGCTAGTCATTGTTATGTGTGCAGTCACCTTACCCCTTCCAGAGTAGTGAATGACTTTTGGTAAAGTCCAAGGGATAGTGTTGCTTGTCTAGAATCACACTGTGAGTCTGCGTGCATTTGGCCTACCATTGTGAGAGAAGCATTTGGTTATATCGTGTATTTGCTGACAGATAACTGTTTTAAAACCTGTCATGTTGTCAAGTTTTAGTAGTATTAGAAGCAAGTTATTGCTTATGCATTCATAAAATGAGCCAGGCTTTGACACTAAAAGTACAGTACTGAACTATGTAGATTCTGTGCAGTCCCCTTACCCCTTCCAGAGCACTGAATGAGTTTTGGTAAAGTCCAAGGGATAGTGTTGCTTGTCTACAATCACACTGTGAGTCTGTGCGCATTGGGCCAACCATTGTGACAGAAGTCATTGCTTATGCATTCATAAAATGAGTCAGGTTTTTATCACTAAAGTGCAGTACTGAAATATGTAGATTGTATGCAGTCCCCTTACCCCTTCCAGAGTAGTGAATGAGTTTTGGTAAACTCCTAGGGATAGTGTTGCTTGTCTAGAATCACACTGTGAGTCTGTGTGCATGTGGGTAAGCATTGTGAGAGAAGCATTTGGTAACATTGTGTATTTGCTGACAGATAACTGTTTTAAAACTTGTCATGTTGTCAAGTTTTAGTAGCATTAGAAGCCAGTCTTTGCTTATGCATTGATAAAATGAGTCAGGCTTTGACAATAAAGTACAGTACTGAAATATGTAGATTGTGTGCAGTCCCCTTACTCCTTCCAGAGTAGTGAATGTGTTTTGGTAAAGTCCAAGGGATAGTGTTGCTTGTCTAGAATCACACTGTGAGTCTGTGTGCATTTGGCCAACCATTGTGAGAGAAGCATTTGGTTATATTGTGTATTTGCTGACGGATAACTGTTTTAAAACCTGTCATGTTGTGAAGTTTTAGTAGTATTAGAAGCCAGACATTGCTTATGCATTCATAAAATAAGTCAGGCTTTGACACTAAAGTGCAGTACTGAAATATGTAGATTGTGTGCAGTCCCCTTACCCCTTCCAAAGTAGTGAATGGGTTTTGGTAAACTCCTAGGGATAGTGTTGCTTGTCTAGAATCACACTGTGAGTCTGTGTGCATTTGGGTAACCATTTTGAGAGAAGCATTTGGTAACATCTTGTATTTGCTGACAGATAACTGTTTTAAAACCTGTCATGTTGTCAAGTTTTAGTAGCATTAGAAGCCAGTCATTGCTTATGCATTGATAAAATGAGTCAGGCCTTGACACTAAAGTGCAGTACTGAAATATGTAGATTGTGTGCAGTCCTCTTACCCCTTCCAGAGTAGTGAATGAGTTTTGGTAAAGTCCAAGGGATAGTGTTGCTTGTCTAGAATCACACTGTGAGTCTGTGTGCATTTGGGAACCATGGCGTGAGAAGCATTTGGGTACTTCATATCTTTGCATACACATAACTGCTTAAAAACCTTTCCTGTTCTCAAGTTTTGGTAGAATTAGAAGCCAGTCATTGCTTATGTATTTACCCAGGAACTCTCCTTGCAATACTGTAAACATTCAGTTAATATCCAAGTAGTAATGGAGTGAGGCAGGCCTTAGCACATGGATTGATTCAAACGCCTATCCACTATGCATGCAGTCCTCTAACCATCTACACACTTGTCTTTCACACCTGCAATTCCCCAGCCAATATCCATACACTTCCAGGAAACACCCTGTCACTGCCCTTGAGCTCCTCTACTGATCCATTCAGCACCATGTACTAATCCATTCACTGCGCCAAAACCCCAAAACTTAAAAGATTCATCCAGGCACTCTCCTTGCATTACTCTAAGGATTCAGTCAGTACCCAGGTACTCATTCAGTGACCCAGGCCTTAGCTCATGGACTGCTTCAAACGTCTGTCCAGTATGCATGCAAGCCTCTAACCACCTACACACTTGTCTTTCACACCTTCAATACCCCAGTCAGTATTCATACAGTTCCCGCAAACACCCTGTCACTCCCCTTACACTTCTCCAGTGACCCATTCAGCACCATGTACTAATCCATTGAGTGCACCAAAACCCAACCACTTATAAATTCACTGAGGCACTCTCCTTGTAGTACTCTAATGATTCAGTCAGTACCCAGGTACTTATGTAGTGAACCCGGCCTTAGCACATGGACTACTTCAAACATCTATCCACTATGCATGCAGGCCTCTAACCACCTACACAATTGTCTTTCACACCTTCAATTGCCCAGTCAGTATCTATATACTCCAATAAACACTCTGTCACTCCCCTTGCACACCTCCAGTGATCATCCAGCACCATGTATTAATCTATTCACTGCGCCAAAACCCAAAAACTTAAAAGATTCATCCAGGCACTCTCCTTGCAGTACTCTAATGATGCAGTCAGCACCCAGATACTCATGCAGTGACCCACGCCTTAGCCCATGGAGTGCTTCAAACGTCTGTGCAGTATGCATGCAGGCCTCTAGTCACCTACACACTTGTCTTTCACTTCTTCAATTAACTAGTCAGTATCTATAAACTCCAGTAAACACTCTTTTAGTCCACTTGCACACCTCTAGTGACTCATCTGGCGCTATGTAGTAATCTATTCACTGCACCAAAACACAAAAACTTAAAAAGATTAACCCAGGCACTCTCCTTGCAGTAGTGTAATGATGCAGTCAGTACCCAGGTAATCATGCAGTGTCCGAGGTCCTAGCTCATGGACTGTTTAAACGTCTATGTACTATGCATGCAGGCCTCTAGTCACCTACACACTTGTCTTTCACTTCTTCAATTAACTAGTCAGTATCTATATACTTCAATAAACACCCTGTCACTCATTTTGCACTCCTCCAGTGACTGATCCAGTACCATGTATTAATCTATTCACTGCGCCAAAACCGAAAAACTTAAAAGTTTCACCCTGGCAGTCTCCTAACAGTAGTTTAATGATTCAGTCAGTACGCAGGTACTCAAGCAGTGAACCATTCATTACCACATGGACTGCTTCAAAGGTCTATCCAGTAAGCATGCAGGCTTCTAACCTACTATACACTAGTCTTTAACAGCTTGAATTCCCCAGTCAGTATCCATGTACTTCCAGCAAACACCCTGCCACTCCCTTTGCACTCTTCCAGTGACTTATTCAGCACCATGTAGTAATGCATTCACTGCGCCAAAACTGAAACACTTATAAATTCACCCAGGCACTCTTCTTGCAATAGTCTAATTATTCAGTCAGTACCCAAGTACTAATGGAGTGAGGCAGGCCTTAGCACATGGATTGATTCAAAGTGTCTCCACTATGCATGGAGGCCTCTAACTACCAACACAAATGTCTTTCAGACCTTCAATTTCCCAGTAAGTATCTATAAACTCCAATAAACACACTGTCACTTCAATTGCACACCTCCACTGACTCATTTGGCACTATGTACTAATCTATTCACTGCGCCAAAACGCAAAAACTTAAAAAGATTCATCCAGGCACTCTCCTTGTAGTACTTTAATGATTCAGTCAGTACCCAGGTAGTTTTGCAGTGATCCATGTGTTACTCCATGGACTGTTTCAAACGTCTATCCACTATGCATGCAGGTCTCTAGCCACTTACACACTTGTCTTTCACACCTTCGATACCCCAGTCAGTATTCATACAGTTCACGCAAACACCCTGTCACTCCCCTTATACTTCTCCAGTGACTCATTCAGCACCATGTACTAATGTATTTACTGCGCCAAAAAACAAATACTTATAATTCATCCAGGCACTCTCCTTGCAATACTCAAAACATTCAGTCAGTATCCAAGTACTATTGGAGTGAGGCAGGCCTTAGCACATGGATTGATTCAAACGCCTATCCACTATGCATGTAGGTCTCTAATCACCTACACACTTGTCTTTCACACCATCAATATCCCAGTCAGTATCCATACACTTCTAGCAAACACCCTGTCACTCACCCAGTGTCTCTCCTTATAGTACTGTAATCATTCAGTCAGTAAGCATGTAGTATTTCAGTGAGGCAGGCTTTAGGGCATGAACTGCTTCAAAGTAGTATGCACTATGTATGTAGTGTTTTAACCATCGTCACACTTGTGCTTCAGGGCTATAATTTCTTAGTCAGTATTTATATAAAATGTGTTTGTATAGTAATAGAAAAGTATAAATTTTAAAGTTATTAATATACATTTATTTGTGATTATTTTTTACAGATACTGTTTTCACCATTAAAATAGAGAAATCATGCCAGAAAAAAAAGAAAAAGAAAAAAACAGAGAAAGGAGAGTTACTTGAAGAAAAATCAACCACAAGTATTTTAATGAACAACATAATGTGGCTAAAAAGAAAAAATCTTCTGGTAAGATCACAAAGCAATTTATTAAAAATGTTTGTAGGACCAGACAGAATGTACAGAATGCTGAAACCTCTGAGAATGCTTCAACTAGATAAAATATTCAAAATAATAGGAAAAGCAAAAAAGCTAATGGACAGTCAAAGGAGACGTAGTATGGTAAAAGAAGGCAAAATCAGTATAAGGAAATACGCAAAAACATATTTTACAAGAGTGTAGTACATAATTTGCTGAAAGATGTGAAGAAATATAAAAAGAGAGCTCTATTTTATAAAAAGAAGAAGCATATTGAAACCATTGTTGAAAATGCTTTTGAAGTAAACCTTTCAGGTTGTGAGGCTGCGGCAGAGGCGGATGGCGGCTCGCGGACGGCGGTGAAAAGACGCTAAGCGTTTCTCCGATTGAATTGCCCTTTAGAATTCCGAAATTCCGAATTCGACCAAGGCGGCTCTTTCTCTCACCTTCCTACGCGAGTGGCGCTGAGTATTTGCAGTTTGCGGCCGCGGCCGTGATTACAGGCTAATCTGGGAGTGGAGCAGTACAGAACAGTGCAGAGCGGAGCGTCTCTGTTTCCCAATTCCTCGCAGCTGGGACCGGGTGCTGGAGAAGGCACTGGTCTATGTGGGGCTCGGTATCGGCTTCGGAGTGGTTTTCGGACGTTTGAGTCAACTCCATTTGGTGATTTCCATTGGTGAGCCTTACCTGTGCCCGGACAAGCAGAGTTGCTGGCTGCTGTGGCCTTTAGACCTCGAGGCGCACGTCACTTGCTGGGACGGTTGGACGGTTGGACTTAGAGGTAGAGGGAGGAAGGAAGGAAGGAAGGAAGAAAGGAGGGAAGGCCGAATTCCAGTTCACTCCAGGGAATTCTACTTTTTTGGTTGACCACGGTCCCTTTTCACCAAAGGGTATCCTGTACATGGGTCTGCATCAGCTGTCTACACCTATCAGCCACCTGAGCCGTTCCTACCTGGACTCTTCGCCGCTCCTGGGGCCCCGACGCTGCTCGTCCCCTCTGTGGCCGCTTCCTTCCATCCCGCGGTTCGCAGGGGGGGACTACAGCTCCCAGGCTGCCTAGCGGCTGCTACGCGCTTCCCGCGCACGGAGGCTGTGATAAGAGCGAGGCTCCCCCCGCGGGACGCGCGCGGGCGACGCCGGGCTAAGCCCGGGCAAAGGGCGGGCCGTCTGAGGCTGTCTGAGGTCGGAGGAGGTCGGGCCGGGCCTCCCTCTGATTGAGGAGTGCTGGACGTTACATTCCCCCGCTGCAGATAAGGTACTGTGCTACGGCAAATGACTTCTAGTTAGTGTGTGCTGGACCTGGTTTGTTTGCTGCGGATCTTTGACCTCTGTTTCCCGCAAATTGTTTGTCTATGGGCCAACAGCTTGTACTCTGCCGTTGCCGCTGGGCTACAATCATGGGTAAAAGAAAAGCTGTAGAGGGAGGGCTGATGAGCACTGGTAAAAAGGGTAAAAAGTCAAAGAAGAATGTCCATGCCGCTATGAACTGTGTCCTGACTAGAATAGAGGAGATCGTACATGATTGTGAGGATACATTACATGACGAGCAAGCGGGGAGTCAGTCAGTTAAAGGTGCCCCAAAGATCAATAGCACAATACCATCCATGTTTCATACCCAGCGCCTGACAAAACAACAAAAGTCTGACCCCGCTCCCGTCATTCTTACTCCTGACCTGCAACTTACTTCATCGCAGGCCATGGCTACCTCGAATGCCCCTGAAGCAGTCCAAATAATTCCGGACCCTGCCCTCCAAGCCTTACTATGTACCAACAGGTTTGCCTCTCTCGACCCTGACCTGTCTCATTCATCTAGCCAGGCTGCTGAGTCCTTAGTGGATCCACCGATTGCTACCAGGTGTGATGCTGATAATCTGGCATCGCTCTACGGTAGAATTGAGAGATTAGAGGAGCTGGTGGCTGATCTTGGTAAGAGAGTGGAGAGTCTTATCCTGAGCAGGGTTCCCTCTTTGTCTTCCCCTGTTCTCCCATCTGATCCTGGGGTAGCTCCTTCTATAAAGAAGGCTGGATCACCCAAGCCTACTCTCCCTAAAACGAATTCTGGTCATACCAATCTGGGTGTGCATGACGAGGGGAGAAATACCAGAGGAAATGCCCATACCAAGCCTTGCCAAGACATGTTGAGACGCTTTGACCTGCCAGGCTTACCCACTGTAGCTCCTCTCTCTAGACGCACTCTTAGTTCTTCTTTGCCTTGTAGTAACAACCCTACACCCTACATCCCAGCTCCCCCGGTGACCCCTTACCCTGTGTATAACAGCTTTCCTGTTTTCATGACCAACGCTCCAAAATTGACATCACGTTGTATCGTTGAAAACAGCGAATCCTTACATAATAAAGTTATACACTGGTTGAGACATGTAAGAGGTTGTAGATCAATCATTAGAGAGGACATCATAAGGGTAAGGAGGCTTTCTCGGGCACACTCTGGCTCTGACTGCATAGAGATTGTTTTTGGGGACCCCGTCTTAGCTGAAAACCTACTCCTGCTTGAGTATAGGACTTCACCCCCCGCTCACTCCTCAATCCAGATTCGCAAGTCTCCTGTCTGGACTCATCAGAGGGAGGATGAGGACTCCGGCTTAAGACAAGTAGACTGACTACATAATGCATATACAGGATCCCCACTACATCCGTTTACACTGCATTCTGTAGTGGGCCCACCCTCGAATACCATCTCAGCTCTCAACCCGTTTTTAATTGATTCAGGTGAAGTTACTGATAGTCTGATAGCTGATGAGGGCTGCCAAGCTAGTATGGCAGCAGATACAGGGACCCCCCTAATGCCATCCCCCTCGGGTATTATTAAGATGTTATCATGGAACATCGCAGGGCTAAGGAGGAACCTCCCAGATCCTGATTGGAGTGATTTCATCGACAAGTTCGACGTTATCCTCTTTCAGGAAACCTGGAGTCTGGTCCCCCTCTATAGATCAGGATTTACTACTTTTTCTGTCCCAGCTACTAGGTCCATACGAGGCCGTCCCTCTGGGGGTCTCTTAATTTGGGTTAATATTAGCTTGAATTGGGCAGTCAAGAGCCATGTAACTTCATCTGATGACCTTTTGCATATTTCTATCAAGGGGCTAGTCCATCAAATACCTCTTGATATATTCAACATCTATGCTAGGGGCAACCCTGGCGGTCAAGTAAGCCAGACTGTTTCAGTTCTGGAGTCTGAACTCTCAGCAATCTCCCCCAAGGCGGGTGTCATAGTCGCCGGGGATCTAAACTGCACTTTTGAGCCCCTGAGCAGCGATGACATTCTGGGTATTGGCGATATAGACTCCAAGCAGGGTATCCCCAAACTAACTCTTCCACCACTGAAAAAATGGTCAAAGAGAGCTGTACAAATTAATGCTCTCACTCTGGAGTTCAACTTGAGGGCCACAAATGGACGAACCCTTTCTGATGGCTCGGGTGCCCCCACATTCACAAGAACTGGCGCCCCCTCACGCATTGATTATATCTTGTTGAGCACAGAGCTTTGGCCAGACCTCAGTGATATGGAAGTGGTTGATAGGTCCGAGAGCGATCACAATCCCTTATTTATGCAATTGAGGCGAGGGCTGGTTACTACTTCTATTGAACTCTCAACTATTCAGAGGCCCGGGGCTAGAGAGGTTGCCCCCACCAATTGTAACAGACGCCTGAAGTGGCCTAAGGTGGTAAAGCGAGAGAGGGACCTGTGTAAAATCAGAAGCATAGTCGAAGAAGGCATTGTAGCTCTGGACTTGCCCACAGGCTGTCTCTCGAAGACTCTCCCCCATAATGACTTCTTAGAAGTCTATCATCGGACGGTAGCACAGGTTGGGAATTTCTTTGTGACTCAGGAAAAGGGGGATCAAAAGCGGCATCCCCCAAAAACAGAAAACCCCTGGTTCTCACAAGATTGTAGGGCTATGAGACAGACTCTATCTAGAGCCATTAAATCCAAGGATCAGCTAGCTATCACCAATGCCCGGAAAATGTATTATACCACCATAAGAAAGGCAAAGCGTCTGTGGGACGAATCCCTCTGGCAGGATTTAAAGGTCGCAGCCCTACTAAAAGATTCATCCTCCTTCTGGAATCTTATAAACATCAGTACCAGGGGCGGGGCAGATCCAATCCCGAATCATATAACGGGGTCCCAGTGGCATTCACATTTCTCTAACCTTTATTCATCCAGGGAAAGAGAGGGCCATGAGGAGCAGTTGCCGGCATGGGAGCATTCGGAACATCTGGAATTAGAGCCCGTCTTTGGCCTAAATGAGGTCCTTTCTGCAATTAATACAATTGCCCCGGGAAAGGCAGCTGGCCCCGATGGTCTCCCAGGCGATCTACTGCTCCATGAAAAAGATCTCTGGGCAGAATTCATCCTTCGGATCCTAAAAAATCTAGCTCTAGGCTGCCCAATTCCGGACTCCTGGAAGGGGGCGGAGGTGGTGGCCATTTATAAGAAAGGGGATAGAGGGGACCCTGCCAACTACAGACCGATTAGTTTAATCGACGTAATTCAAAAAGTGGTTGGCAGAGTCCTCTTGACCAGGATTAAGGAGTGGATAGACGAGGAGGGCATTCTGAGCCATCTACAAGCAGGCTTTAGGGAGGGAGTAGGTACCATTGACCAGGTCTTTAGATTCTGTATTATATACTGGAAATCCGTGGTCATCGAAAAAGGCAGCCTATACTTGGCATTTATTGATTTAAAAACAGCCTTTGACCTGGTGCCACGCTCACAGCTGTGGCAGGTACTGCATGACCTGGGCATCCCTCCCCTAACTCTGGACCTCCTGAAACGTCTCCACGTAGGCAATTTTGCTAAAGTCAGGTGGGGACAACAGGGGCAGCTCACAGAGAGGATCTCCGTCGAGAAAGGTGTGCGCCAGGGCTGTGTCTTGGCCCGACCCTGTTTTCTCTCTACATAAATGGTGTGGCAGACTATTTGAGAGACGACAGGGTCGATGCCCCAACCCTGTGCGGGGAAAAAATATCTACCCTACTCTTTGCTGACGACACTCTCTTGATCTCGAAAAGCCCTATGGGCTTACAAAGACTGCTGTCCCGCTTTTCAGAGTTCTGCGACTCCAGGGGGCTGCAAATAAACACGCTGAAAACTAAACTGATGGCGCTATCTCCCTCTAAAAACTTCAAGAACAACATCAAGCTCAATGGTACATCTCTTGAGCTAGTGGACGCTTTTGATTATCTCGGAGTGAGGGTAAATAACAAGCTTAAATGGGCCCCGCACCTCTCAAAAATGCTCCTTGCCCACAAAAGAGCTGCAGGTGCAATATCGAGACATCAGAGGCTCTCATATAGCAGGCCGATAGCGGCGGCTGTTAAAGTCTATGAGGGGAAGGCACTGTCTGCAGCGCTCTACGGGGCGGAATTGTGGGGTTTCGAAAATCTGTCAGAGCTACTTAGATCCGAGAACAAGTTCTTTAGGGACTTAGTCTCGCTTCCCCTGTCCACCCCGCTGGTTCCACTCCGTAATGACCTCGGCAGACAAAACATCAGTAACATGGCAAGGTTGCGCCCTATACTATACTGGGCAAGGATTAGAAGATCCCCTGAACTCCACCACTTTGCTTCTGCCCTGGACGAGTTACTAAATCTGGGAGCAGATCATAAGATTCCATGGGTATCAAACTTGAAAAAACATCTGCAGAAGATTGGTCTGGAAGAAGCCTGGGCGAGCCAGGTTCCCCCTCCCAAACTTACGATAAAAAAAATCTATTGGGATTGGGTTACGGCCGATACCCTAAGAAATCAGGAGGGTGTGCTTACTGTAAACTTCCTGGATACAAAACCAGCTCCCAGCCTGGAATCCTTTATGGACCTCATTGAATCACCTGAAGACAGATCCCTATATCTCAAATTGAGATATGGCACGCTCCCACTCTATGATTTTCAAACCCGCTGGAGTAAGGTCATCACACACCCAAAAGGCTGCCCAGGGTGTGCCTCGCCCACAGAGTCTATTGGCCACTTCATGTTTGCCTGCCAGGCGTACAGGCAACCAAGACTAAGGTGGCTTAAACCTGTTTGCAATAATCTGGGTGTAAGGTCCGCTAGGGTGGCACTGCGTATCTTGACCTACGACACTACTGTCCCTAGTGTAATCTGTGGGACTGCCAAATACCTGGGATGGGCCTGGAGATTAAGACGTAGGTTGCTCAAGGCGCACCACCGTCAAGCTAACCACCCACTCCCCTGACCCTGTGACCATTATTGTTCACTCTATTAATTACAGGGGATATGTGAAATTGATACGTGTATATAAATGCTGTTTTTTAGTGTTTTTAACTATGCATGGATTGAAGCCACTTGTTGTAGTATATTTTTAAACTGTTTTTATCACACATTGCACTGCACTTTTATGATATTTTTATATGTCGAATAAAGTACTACAACAACAACAAGTAAAAAGGAAACTATTCATTTTAGTATTAAACAAAATTCGATCACTAGATAAACCAATCCATTTAATGAAGGCCAAAAGTAGGAGGAAAAGAGTAATTAATAGAACAAATTTTTGCGATGTGTTTTTGGGAGAATGGAAACACAGTTCCAGTTCAGAGCCTTTCTTTAATGAAGAGAGTTATTTACAAAGCAATAATTTGTTGCATGCAGTTGATACCAGTGGTCAAGGTTATGAGGTTAGAGATGGTTGTCCAATTGACAAAGAGAAAATGGTTGAAAGAAATGCAGAGGAAGTGATAGCTGATGAAGTTCTAGGGAGACGTCCTAAACACCCTGTGTACACTTTGGATTGCAGTAGTATTTGTAGTGTACGACAAGAATCTATTGATAAATTATGTAGTTTTTACGAGCATATAGTAAAAAAAGTGTTAAACAAAAGATTAAGGTTTTGCAAGGAATGGACCCTTGCAGAGTGAGAAAAAATACTGGTTTGCAAGGTCATTCTCTGGCTTGTCTTTCTAGGACAGTTTGTCAAAGTTTTTTTCACCATTTCAGGATGTTGGCAGTACATCATACTCAATGTGGAAGTTAGTGAGAAGATTGTATTATGCAAAAAGTCCAGCACTAAAGATAAATGAGTTGAACAGTGTTCTTTTGCGTGGGTCAGTATCAGATGTGAAGAAGGTTTGTGATGATATTGAGTTTTGTTACTTTGGTCCTCAGCAAGAGAGTGCAGAAACTGACAAATTAGTAGAACAAAATGTTGAAGATAATGTAGAACCTGTGATTACAAAAAATGTTGAAGATCAAATCACAAAGTTTAAGGTAATTTCAGGAGAAAAGACCAAATGTTTCTTGTATTTGTTGTCGGCGAAGTCACTATAAAAATCAGACTAGGAGTGTCAATCTGTATTTAAAAAGTGAAATAGAAAATAATGATAAGTGGAAGGAATTTGCAACTTATTTGTTGGTAGAGGATTGTTTTGATTTGGGATCTGAGCAGCGTATTTGCAAATATTGCTATAACAAATTAGATGAGAATAAAATGCCTTCTAGATCTGTTCATAAGAAATGTGTTTGTAGGAGAAGAAGAAATAGATTTAGCAGAAGTTACTGAAACATTAAGTGGACAAATTGAAAAAGTGGACATGTCCAGATGTGAAGAAATCTATGAACATTACAGTGTACATCCACTTCATTCCAAAGAGGTGATGGGGAATACGATTGAGTTGTTCCAAATGAAAAAAGCAAGAGGAAGTCCCATGAGTGTATGGGAAGAGAGCTTGGAAGCACGTTGTTTCCCGCTGTTGTTTCCAACAGGAAAAGGTGGACGATATGATGAACGTCCTGTGCAGATTCCTGCATCTGAATATCGGACAACAAGATTATATGCAGAAGATCCAAGATTTCGACAATGTATCCCTTATATGTTTCATCTTCTGTTTGAAAGTGACTTGTCTGGACTTTCATATGCAGTAAATCACATTTTAAACACTGGAATGCATCTGCAAAATGTAACTGCAAAGGATTTTATGGATAAAGTGCATCAGAGAGATGATCATATAGAATCTCAGTTGATTAATCTGATGGCATGTCAGCGTGGGACTAATGAATATTGGTGCCGTCGTCATGGAGAACTGAAATGTATGCTACGGAACTTGGGAACTCCTACATGGTTTGTTACACTAAGCTATGCTGAGTATGCTTGGGATGATTTACTTGAATTTCTTCGAGAGGCAAATTCCAATATAAAAAATATTGAATACAAGACACCTGGAGAATTGTGCTCTTTGGATCCTGTTAATGTATGCAGATATTTCAATCATAGATTTGAAGCTATGATGTCTTTCATCTGCAATAAAAAAAAATCCTCCTCTTGGAGAAGTTGTGCATTTCTTTTGGAGAAAGGAGTATCAAGCAAGAGGTGCTCCTCCTATACATATGTTATGGATCAAGGACGCCCCCAAATTTGGAACACATTCAGATGATACTGTTTTGTCTTTCATTGAAGATTAAGCTACATGTGCCGTACCCAATAGCAGAGAAAATAAAAACTTAAAACAACAAGTCTTACGATTCCAAAGCCATAGGTGTGGAAAATACTGTTGACGAAAGTACAAGTCAAAGGATAAGTTCTTTACCAAATGTCGTTTTGGATTTCCACGTCCTGTATTATCCAAAGGAAGAGTGAACAGTTTTATGTCAGCTATGCCATCACAAGAAAGTCTCCAAAAAATACCTACAACTTAAGAAGAAGCGAATAGTCAAAATACATAAATGACTACAATCCAGTTATTTTAGCCATGTGGAACGCAAACATGGATAGCCAGTATGTTGCGGACAATTCTATTGCTGTTGCTCGATATGTAACGTCCTACATTACTAAATCAGAAAAGACAGAATTGAAAGAAATGTGGGAAGAGATTTCTCACAAGAAGACTCTAAGTAAGAAATTATACAGTTTCAGTTTGAAGATGTTATCGCATCGTGAAATTGGAGCATATGAATGCTCAGATCGGTTATCATCTGCAAGTCTATAATCCAAAAGTAGAAGAATCATTTGGGTGAGTCTAGGTCTTGCAGCAATGCAAAATCGGGTACTGAAATCTGTTCAAGAAATGGAATATTTAGCAGAAAAAGAACCAGAAAGTACAGATATTTTGAAAATGAATATGTTGGACACATATTACCCAAACAGAAGTAATCATCTTGAGAACATGTGTCTCTATGAAGTGCTGCAAAACTATACTTTTAAACGGGTTACTACAGAGAACATCAATGATGGAAAATATGCAGTGATTGGTTCCGAAGGATGTTTGGTGAAACAAAGGAAAGGAAATGTAATTAATCACAGGAAACTGAGTTGCGACACTGCTGATAAAAGGGAATTTTACTATTTAGCCCTTTTGCAAATGTTCAAACCATGGCGTTCAGAACTGGAATTACTTGGAGATTTTCAGAGCTATGAAGATTCATTTAATGCTTGTAAAGATAGCATACAATGCAGTGCTTTTGCAAATTATGTGAAAATGTTGAATGATAAAATTGATCAAGAAGCTACAATTGCAGCTGAGATTGCTAGAGACAGTTCTCAAGACAGTCAAAGTTCTGCTGCAAGATCCACTAGGACAACCAATTGTTTGAAAATGAAGCAGCAATTGCCATGAATGAGGTGGAAACAGCTCAAGAAAATGTAATACAGTTAGGGAACTTGGAAGAACAACTAAATGTTGAACAGAAACAAATATATCAACAAGTGAAAGAGCAGATTGACCATGGATTACTTCATGAAAAGAAAGGGTGCTCCTGTACATCACTTCAACCTATCTGAATGTATGCGAGTGGTCAAGCTGGAACAGGAAAAAGTTTCTTAATTAAAGTAATTACAAGTTATCTGCAGACAACAACTGAGTCGCATTTGTCTTTTGTTGTCACTGCTCCAACTGGGTTGGCAGCACATAATATTAAAGGAATTGCTTTACATCGTTTACTAATGCTATCAGTAGAGCATGACAACAAATTGGAATACCACAAGCTATCTGGAGAAGCTTGTTGTGAAGTTTCAAGAGTCCTGAAGAAAATTAAACTTCTCATTATTGATGAGGTAAGCATGGTCTCAAACTTGATGCTTGCCTTTGTGCATTTAAGAATGCAGCAAATTCTTAAAACAGAGTATGACATTTTGTTTGGAGGAAAACACGTCATAGGTTTTGGAGATCTACTGCAACTGACTCCGGTAAAAGGACAACCGGTATTTAAAACACTTGCACATGAAGATACCAGAAAGTCTCTTGGTAGTGTTGGTAACGTGAACATTTGGACATATTTTGAATACAAATAACTGACAACAAATATGCGACAGGCAAATGATGCTGAATATGGAAGTATTCTTCAAGATATAAGAATTGGACTTCTGAGAGAACATGGCAAACAAGCTTTGGAGAGTCGATTACTTTCCAATTTGTTTCCAAATGAAAATGTAGTTCCTGAGAAAGTGTACATGAAAATTGCAGAAAATAAATCAGTGATCTGCTTAATGCCAACACTGCGCGAGTGTTCTATATTCAACGAAGAACTATTGAAACTGGAAAATGAAGAAATTATAAAAATGGAAGCCATCGATAAAATAGAGCATGAAGGAATCACTATTATTTTGACAGGAAAATTGAAAACAAATGTGATTCTTTAGAAAAAAAAATATCTAAAACGGCTGGTTTAGAAAAGACTCTATATGCATGTGTAAACTGTCGGGTAATTTTAAGGCGTAATTTGGATGTAGAAAAAGGTTTAGTTAATGGAGCAATGGGTAAAGTGGTGGATTTTGTTAATTATCAGAAAAAAGAAGGAATTGAATTTTTAAAAATTAAATTTGATCAGATTGAAGAAATTAAAAAATTGGTTGTTGTGCAGTTCGTTTTTTGCTTGTTAAAGATGTATATGTCCATAGGAAACAATTTCCATTTTCTCTGGCATATGCAGTGACTATTCATAAATCTCAAGGATTAAGTGTAGAAAGTGCATTGGTGAACATTGAATCTACCGTGTTTAAAGAGGGTATGGCACATGTTGCTTTGTCGCGAGTCAGAACATTATCTGGTTTGTTTTTGATTGATTTTGATGAGACAAAGGTTACTGCAGATGTAAGCTGTGTAAAAGAGTATAATAGGTTAAGAAGGGTGTATGCTCCCAATTGAGGTCAATATCCTGTATTTGAAGAGCGTGTGGTTGGTCGAAAAAGAAGGTTTGAGAATATCTGTACTGAAGGTGTAGAGAAGGGAAAAGAACAAGATAATGTTGTGATTGCAAGTAAAAAGAAAAAGGACACTATTGAAGAGATTGTTGGTTATCAGTTTGAAAATAGTTCAGGTGTCAACTGCTATGCTAATGTAGTGGTCAATGTTGTTTTTTATCTTGAAGGTTTGCAAGAACAAATTATGCAGAATCGGGAAAAAAGATTTTGTTCTTTGTTGCATTCTGTTTATGAAAAATTGACAACAGATACAAGTAAAATACAAACTGTTTCAGATGTTCGTAATCTTTTGGATGTGTGTTCTGGTTCTACACAATTTACGCAAAATATCCAACAAGATGCTCAGGAATTTTTAATGAATATGCTTACCATTTTTGAAAATGAAGGTGTAGAAATAGAAAATATTTTTGGCGTTTCTTACAAATGGGAACATCCTTGTGAAAATTGCATGTATACATCTAGCACTAATGTAGACACTATATTTAACATTACCAGACTGTAAATCAGTGTCTTTCAATAAATTAGTTAAAGGTGCAAATGCAAACATGGAGTGTAGCCAATGTAAATCAGAAATGTTATCCACATTATTTTTTTAAAAATATGGACAATATATAATTTTAATGATGCAACGTTGTACAGCTGATGGAAGAAAATTGAACACAATAATAAAGCAATTGTAGCAACTCAACTATCAATATCAGGAAGGACTTTTTGTAGCAATTGCAATAATTTTCCATGATGGTCCTTCCACAACATCTGGACATTACACTGCCTATTTAAAATGTGACAAAGGCTGGACACTTTGTAATGATGCCCATTTGGTTTTCAAACAACGTTTGCCTAGTGAATTACCAAATTCCTACCTAATATTTTTAAAGCCAAAGTTTTAGGAAGATAATTCACTCTATGAGGAATTTATTATTATAATTTAATAGGATTACCATTGGACAATTTACATAAAAAGGAGTGCAAAAATACCATTTGGCCTCAAGGAAAGGTATATGTTTGAATTATGGACTTTTTCGTGCTCATTGACTCAGTGAATATTTTAACGCGACAACATTTACAGTTTTTATAAGTCAAAGTTATAACATTTTGTTAGCCATAAGCATTTCATATATGTGTGATTTGTATTTTCTGGTATTTTACTGAGAATAGCATGTTGTTTTTTTTTAAACAATCTTTTTGATTGTTATTTTTTTTGCCCGCTGTTATGTGATGAGTACAATTGAAATCACTATTTCTAGTGACACTCAAATTATAATGAGAACAGCAAAAAAGGCAAACAAATTACTTTGTTTATATTATGCTGTGTTGTTAAACATGTATTATTACATGTTATAACTATTTTTTCTTTTCTTTCACAGATCCTAATTCTAAAATAAGCAATTTACCCCAATTTACATTACAAAAAACATCTGAAAAAAATGTGTACCATTTTTTATTTCTATTACTGTGAAGGTAAGTTTAACTAAGTATTAATATGTACAATGGGCAGATCTGGAAGAAGCTACAAAGTTTGAATACGTTTTTGAAAACACCCTGTTACTGATTGTTTTTGTGCAGGAAGGTGTGTCTTCCTGCACAAAAACAAACACCACATGACACAGATATCCTTGCACCATGGTGCAAGGGTGCCTGTGTCCCTATATGGCTGCAGTTTAAGCAGCGGTGCAGAGAGAAGCATAGATTTGCAACATATTTATGTACATATGTTGCATCCCTGTGCTTCGGAAGTACTACAGCACCCTGCAGTTAAAGAGGTTACTGTGTGGTGCTGCAGCACTTCCTCATAGTTCTGCACTTATACATTAGAACACCATACGCTACTAATGCATTCGTTCAGTCAATTACGTACTACACATACATTCATCTAAACTTTCACACACTAACAAACAAATATAGCTCTTTTTTTAAACCAGGGAAGTTAGTTCTTAGAAGAACTTTTTTTTTTCTTCTTTTTTCTTTTATATTTTCTTTCTTCGTTTTTTGAACAATTTAAAAAAAAATGGGTTTTTTCTTGGGAAAAAAAAGGAAAAAACAGAACTGGAGGAACAAAACAATGAACTTCAGGGGAAAAAAAAAACCTAGCAATGATGGTTCTTTTGCTTTCGACAGATAAGGTCAATCGACTGCTCTCCATAGCAAAGTACAGCGTTGCATTTTATGCAGAGCACTTTTAAGGTTGCAAACTGTGGGCGGATGTCCAAGTTTTGCAGAGATGGATCCACCATAGAAGTACTCGGCTGCGATGCATTTGATGGAGCTGGAAGAACTCGCATTCTTCGGCATTCCTCTCGAGCAAGGTTCACCGGATGAAGGGTCCTCAGATGCTTCATCATGCTGGCTGTACCGCAGGAATATTTTTTGTTGGGGTCCCCACGGGAGAGCACTCGCTGGCAGATCTTGCATGTCACTAAGGTGGCATTGGTTTTGGTTTGCCCCTCAGGAAAAGTAAAAAAAATGTCCTAACCACAGATGTATATCTTGGTTGGTGTGGTGGTTCTTCCAAACATTCATCCTCAGATGAATGAGCAGATTCTGGTGATGCCTGCTGCCCTGAAGCCATTGTTTTTGAAAAAAGTTTGAACTAAGTGTAAACATAGCCAAAAAAAGTTGCTCCTCCAAAGAAGGTCAAAGAAGAATGATAGAAATGGGTGGGGTCTTTCAATAGTTAGAATAGGAAGTGTAATGAACCAATCAAATCTCTTTTTTTCAGGTCACATGGGAGCCGCGCACCGTGCGCATAGGCAGCACGCACCAAGCGTGAATTCGCAAACTTGCATTTAAAAGGAATATAGTATTAGAAGTAAAAATATAATAATTTTATTAGTAGTTTAGATTATGTCTTCAATTAATATTCACATGAAATACATATATATATATATTTTTTACATTTAAAATATTTAGCGGGATTCGCGCACCCACCGCGTCAAACACGCACATGACGTTTCGCGGAAGCGCGCGAACGTCGCGTAACGTGCTTCGTACATGTCTCGATTGGGCTTGGAGTCGCGTACCGGTCGCATAGCAATCGCGCATGAAAATACGTACCCAACACATACCGTACGCGGATCCTACACTACACTCGTAAAATGGCGACTATGTTCCGCGCAGGGATCGAGAAAGGTGCGCATAGGGTGCGCGAATCCAAAAAAAATAGTTAAAAAAAATAACAAAGTTTTAAAAATATAGTTTAAAAAATATTTAAAAAGATATAAATAATAGTTTTAAAAAATTTACAATTTAAAAATCAAAAAAATCATTAAAAACAAATAATATTTTTTAATTTTTAAAAGAATTAATTGGAAAAAAAAGTTTAAAAAATGGTGAAAGAACAATATAAACAAAATAATTGAAAGGAATTGACACACTGAAATATAAAAATTTAGAAATCCTATGAAAATCATAAAATATCATAGCTTTAGAGATAAGTTATAGATAGGAATTAGCATTTGAAAAACCTTTGAAATTCACTTAAAAAACCATAGGTTTCAGGTATGTTATAGTTAGGAATTAGCATTTAAAAAACCTTTGAAATTCACTGAAAAAAACATAGGTTTCATTCACGTTATAGTTAGGAATTAGCATTTAAAAAACCTTAGAAATTCACTGAAAAAAACATTGGTTTCAGGGGCGTTATAGTTAGCTGGACATTTCCCTCGTACAAAACGCTAGAAATTCCCTATTATAGTTAGTTCAGCTAACTATAACTCACGCCCCCGCAATGCACTGCTGATGACGTCACATATTACATCACTCATGACATGGTCAGTGACCTAGGTCTCCCCAAATCTCTTAAATTCAATCAAATGTTTGCAATTTGTTTCCAGATTAGTGCATTAGATACGTATATGTGTATGCGGTATTTATATAGCACAAACCAAATTGAAAGGCTGCTAAGTACTGTACAGGATAAAAGACACAGTCAACATGTGATAGGAGTTGTGGATCTTGACTGCATCAAGATTTTGTTTCTTTTAAAGCTGAGTATTCGCTGTTTTCTTAAGTGGAGCTGACTTTGAACTGTCCGGATAGATATAAGAATAACATTCCAGATCTTTGGGGCATGAATGGGAAAGGCCTTTTTCTATTTTTTTCTCTTTTTAGCACATCTTCTTCTTCCATCTGAAGGTGTCTTTGCTGCGGGGTTGTGGAGAGCCACTGGAGATGGCAAATTGGTCACCCAAGAAGACAGGTGTGTCAGTCATGTAGTGCAAACCTAGCCAAAAGCAGCAGAGCAATGTACAGGGTCAACGACAAGCTAAAAGTCAAGGAGTGATGGGAAAGGTAGCTGGTTTGCAGACTGTTAACGTATTGTGATAGCTTTGCAGATAATACAGCTGGGCTTGAAGATGGTGCAGGACAGCAGGGAGGTCCTATGGAGTTCCATCAGAGGGTCATGATGTGGTTCTATTTCTTCATGCCCTAGTGAGGTGGGCTGCAGCATATAGAATGCCCTTAAGGAAGCCAATGTGGATAAAAGCTCCAAGATGGTTTCCTAGATACCCATTGCAAGATAGGGTATGTGCAAAAAAGATACAAATAAAACAGTTGAAAATAGTTTGTCTTCTAATAAAAGCATCACCCAAGTCACTGAGAAACACCAGAAACAATCAGAATACAATCATATGTAGGCTAAAAGGGTTTAATATCATGTGCAATGAGCAATGGTTACAGCGCCCCTATCAACGTTCTCTGAAGTCTTTAAATGTTCTGACAGTAATAATTAGCAGACAAGTACATGGTTCCAGAGTGCATTTCATTTTGTACATTAGCATAATGCAGATTCAGTTAACAGATTTGAGATGCATCTCTTCTCATTTAATTTCTCCTAATTTTGAACAATTAAAGAATGCTGTGAGCCAAGCCCACTAACTGGTCCATTTCCTTGGGTCTCACAGTGCTGGACTATGGCTGCAAGCCCCCTGGAAGAGAGGCCAGGCCTGTATGGTTGTGTCCGGTCAGTAAATGACCATCATGGACAGTATTTTCATGTCTAAAACAGAGCGAAAAAGCAAAACATCTCCATACAACTTCTAGGGCTATAACAATATAGACCAAAATACCCGTGCCTCATTAGCTAAGTAATATCTCTCAGTTTGGAAGTGCACAAAATATAAAAACAATGGTTGAAGCAGAGGTCTTGAAATTGAGACAAGGCTCTCCTGGTGGACCTCAGTTTATCATAGGGGCATCCGCAATGGCTGGGATTAATTCAAGCATTCTATCCTTCCCTTTTTTTGATACTTTAGTGAGTTGCTCCAAGAGGGATGGGTATCTCCAGACGTGGGTCTTGTGCTCACTATGTAACTGGAACCAAGCTATACCTGGCTGATGATCTCCAACTAGGGTGGCACCTGTCCTGGGTTGCTTGTGGTCAGGTTCAGAGAGGACATGGCCTGGTAGTTTGGTCTTGTCTGTTCACATTGAAGGAGGGTCAAGACTGATTTGCATATGGCTAGGTCCAAACGGAAGTAGCAGGGTGTGCAAAATAATGGAGTGGGATGCAGCCTGTGGAATTACAAGTTGAGGTGATTAATTCAGGTATTCCATCCATCACCTTTTTGTAGACTTTTTTGTGCAGAGTAAAATACAGCCATAATTTGGGCACATTGGACCCATAACCCCACGAGGCAACACTCCCACTGCACTTGCTGCACCATTGATATGTATGCCCTTCAGAGGGGCCTTTAGCGCTGGGCTTTGCAGCCATAGACCAGTGCTGCAAGGCCCAAAGCAGCAGGCTTCCTCCCTTATGCCTCTCAGCACTGGTCCATGGCTGGTTATGCCTAGGGGAGGATGGACATTTCCTGACCTTCGCAGCTTTGGATCATGGCTGTGCGGTGCATGAGAGAAGGGACCAGTGGCATATTAATGTAACCATGGGCCCTGATGCATGAAAAAGATGCTGGTCAGTAAATATAATCTGGGTGTATTGGTTCCAGAACATCCATGATTCCTGGTGCCACTGCACGTGCTGCACCACTGACAGCTACACCCCTGAGAGAGGCTCCCAATGAGTCTCACAGCCATAGTCCTGCTCTGCTAAGCACCAGGACTGGTGCCTCCTCCAACTTAGTGTCCTATTATGGCTGACTTTAATGCCCATTAGAGGGAGGACCTCTCCCTTGCCTCACATATCTGGAACATGGCTGCAATGCCCATATTCGAGAAACAAGTAGCACAGCAATGGTGGTATTGGTGCTGGTGTAAAGTAAAAGCACCCCTTCACTCTTGCTCACTGGCTGCACAGTAAAATAAAGCCATAATTTTGGAACATTGGGCCCTAAATACCCCTGGGTCCAATGCCACTGTGTCCGCTTTACTACTGAAGGTGATGCCGCTGGCCGATGGCTATGCTAGGGCAGAAAGGGAATTTGTTAGCCCCTCTAATTGCATGTAACGTAAAATCACAGGAAATGGCATCACAGGACATGGACCTTGACATCAACCTATGCACAGAGCTATGCTAAAGAGCTGTGAGACAGTTTCAATGGGGCCTAGGAGAGGGGCCAACACGAGGTGTCATTTCCCACCTCTTGGGCTTCTCAGACATGGTGTAGCACTGAGAGGATTAGGGGAGTGAGGCCACTAACCCATGAGCCTCGCAGCAACATAAGCATGATGGCAAGGCCCGGGGGAGAGGTGCCCTGTCCATGGTCTGGCAATTCTGCAACATGGCTACGAGGCATAGGGTAGGGACCTCCACTGCCCTAGGCCTTGCAACCATGGCCTAGTGCTGCGATGCCCAGAAAAAGGGACACAGGATAGAGAAACCATCTACCATTGGTCTCACAACAGTAGTGTAGCACTGCAAGACCAGGTAGGTGTGTTCCCTTCCATTGACCACCTCACCATGATCCACAGCTGTGAGACTCATGGAATTGTTGTCCCATCCTCTAGCCACACAGCTATGATGTAGTGCTGCAAAGCCCCTGGGATGTGGCCACACTGCCTAGGACTTAACATCCATGGTCTGGTGCTGCAAGACCTAGGGATGGACAGTCACCTTCCCTGGGCATCACAGCCATGGTCCCCAGTCATCGCTGCAAGAGCCAAGTAGGTCGTTCACAGGAGAATGTATGCCTTTGGACAAACACTTGACGTGTGGAGACACATTTTGTGTGAAGAGACTTCGGCAGATGATTATTGCGGAGCATTCTAAATCCCCCCTCTAAAACAGGTCATGTTAAAAGATAACTCAGCTGAAGATTGAGGGCAATATGTACAATGAAGTGGCAGAGAGAGGCGTTAACCTTCCTGGCTTAACGCCTCTCTCCGTCACTTCTGAAACGCATGGCTGCACCATATTTACAAGAATGTGGTGCAGCCTTGCGTTTCCCCCTGCAGTGGAGCTGAGTTTAGCAACTTAGCAAAAACACAGGCACCCTTGCACCATAGTGCAAGGGTGTCTGCGTGCAGGGGAGGATTATTTATGTGTAGGAAGGTGTCCCTTCCTGCACATAAAACTGACTGAATGGCATTTTAGGATTGTTTATGTGTGCTTCTTCATGCAGCACATATGAAAGTGACAAACACATTTTGTAAAAAAATTCAATTTTATTTACAGGAAGGGACACCTTCCTATACATAAATAAACCATGGCAATTTGCTTTTTCCATGTGTGCTGCACACGGCAGCACACATGGAAAAAGCAAAAACAAGGAGAAAAAATGAATTTCTCCCTGTTTTGCCAACTTAAGACCAGTTTTTACCTGGTCTAAATTTTGGCGCTGCCTCCTATGTACGCCACCCTTCTAAATAGGGGGCAGCATCAAAATTAAAGGGTGTTGCGGAGGAACGTCCACCGCAACACCTACCGCCCCCCCCTTTCACGCAAAACATAGCGTGAAAGGGGGGCTTATTTACAAGGCAGCATTAAGCCATGTTAAGTGGCTTACCGCTGCCTTGTAAATAAGGCACTGGCACTATCACCACCACAACCTCAATATAGGTGATGTTGTGGTGGCGACAGGGGCTTATACATATGCCCCTGAGTTTCTAGAGTGTGACTACTCTTCATGCTATGTTTGAGTTCTAATCCCTTTACCACCGATTGGAGTAGTTGCAAATTTTGAGCGACAAATTTAGAAAAGTAACAATAGTAAATCAGTATCTACCACGCATACTGTCCAGTAGGTACCCACTGCCACAGGACCTGGTCTAACCAGTACGTTTTAACCATGTAACTAGGATACTTAGCATTTAATCACCATGTTCTAAAGCTGAGCATGGCCGGAAACAGAGTGGCAATTTCCTTGGAGAGGCAGCCCCTTAGCCTTTCCATCAGACTCACTGACATCCCAGTTGTAGTCTAGTGGACTAGATGGGGAAATGGAACCAGGAGATGCGTTTTTCAATTCTTGCGTCCCATTTGGCCAAATTGTGTGCTCTTGAGCAATAACTTTTCTAACTTTATTGCCAGGGCACTGGGATTATCCTATTGAGTGGTTGCTGCATTTGTCTCATAATTATAGATGTATCACCTAATCCATCATCTGCTGCATAATCTGCAGGATTAAAAAAAAACTATTTTTGTTTCTAGCTCAAATAGTTCAAAATTCCTAATAACACAACAACACTTGTTGCCTTGAAGCAGAAGATCATTTGAAAAGCTGGACGGATTACCTTTCAATTGAATGTTAAACTGGTACTTATTAAGTGCAACCTATGCCCAGGCAGTGTTAAATGCAAAAATGACCAAATATTGAAGTAATTATATCATAAAATGTGCTGAATTACACTGCATAATATGCCTTTTTTTGGTGCATAATTTCTTCATCCCTGGTGCATAATTTGACACTACTCTACCAGATAATTCCAGTGACTCTGCTTATTACTCTGCTGCTCCCTTTTTGGCAAGATTGGTACTTTGATTCAATGTGAAAACTGGTAGTCACCGAGATTTCTAAAAATGTCCTGAATAATTCCTGAGAGAAGGGAGGTGCCCAGTCATATGTACTAGTCATCTAAATGCAGTACAGTGGTAAATATATAGCCTTTGCAACAATTAGCAGTGTACTGCCGTCCTCGGTCTACTAATTTAACAAACTGTTTGAGCCTTGGCAAATAACACTATCCGTGTGCTTCATCCACTGATCTGACAATACGGCAGCACTTTGAAACAGGCTTAATGTGAGAAATAGCCACCATAGGCTTACTCCCTGGCTCAGCTTGAGGTGCAGTTAGAACCACAAGACCATAAAGAGCCGAGCTTTCATGTAGTATCTGCCTGCCACCCTCCGTCTAACCAGGATGTGGCATTACAGCTAGAGCTGCCAACTTTATACCTGGGCAACCAGCTTCCAGTCGTGGCATCAGGTCAAGATCCTGTGATTCTGGGCAAATCACTTAATCTACCAGTGCCTAAAAAAGTAAAGGTGTACTTGTGTAATGTAACTGGTTCTCCCATTAAGCACTCCAATACCTTTGGTTCGCGTTTGTGCTATACAAAATTGCAAAAAATAGGTTTCATCCCTTATTCAAGGCTGTGTGCATCTAGGGTTGCCACCTGGGTGGTTTCCTGCCCTATTCTGTTTGATGTCCCGGCTGGTACAAAATCACCTAAAGCTGTCATTTTTAGGACTTATCTGTACATAATCAAAACTTCAAATATAAACAGAAAACACATTTAAAAGTGCTCTAGAGCTGTATTCCATCCCTAAGTAATAATTCAAACAAAGGCAGAAACGACTTGTTACAAATAATACAGACGCTTTTGTTTGAAGTGGTAGTTAGTATTGTGTACCGGCCTTTGCATGCTCCTAAAACAGCAAACAATGGCCTGTATTGTTCTCCTGGAAAGGTGACAACCCTATTTACATCCTAATATTTGAAAGTGATCCTGAACCTGCATGGTGCAGGGCCCCTCCTGTGCAGCAACACCCGCTCTCAGACACTGACAAGCATCTCTTTCACAGCTCATCAAGGACTGAAATAGTGAGAGCTGCTTGTCGTTCCGAAGGGCCTTCCCCTGTTCCTGGCAGCATGCACCATGCCTGTGAGGCAGGGCCGGACTGGGATCGCAAATCCTCCCTGGCAATTAAGTTCGACTGGCCTCCGGTGGGGGGGGTGGGAGAGTGCTGGCGGAAAACACTGCTGCTGGGTGCCCTTTTGTTACAAGGTGCTGAGTATGCAGCACTGCTGCAAAACCGGTCCCCACTAACAAAACCGACCCACACTTGTCCAAAACCAACCCCCTCCCTTCTGGCCCACTGGGGAAACACCCGGTGCCACTACAGCCAGTCCGGCATGGCTGCAAGGTCAGGAGCCCCTCCCCTGGGCCTCGCAGTGCTGGAGCATGGGTGCAAGGCCGCACGAGTCCCTATGTTGGTGGATATAGCGCAGGGCCCTGGGCCGCTGCCCATGCCTTGGGCCAGCCCTGAGCAGATGTTATTTGTCATAAAAGGTTCAGTATTGTAACTCTGTCACACCTTTATTTTGTATATATATGGTCGAGTGTTGAGTTCTAGACAGCCCTAAGCATGGGCTTTGTTTTAACATTGGCAGGTTCCTTGTCGACTGTTTATGTCCACTTAAAACGAGTTTATTACTCAGTGAATATTCAGGATACACCCTCGACTCGAACAAAGCATGTAGTCATCACTCGCCCTATACAAATACATCATCCCCCTTACTTAAGTTCAGACGTTTTTATGCCAAGTTTGTGTCACAGCGGATATTGAGCCTGGGAGATACAAGCCCTTCTTTACAGCCCAGGTCCACATCCTTTTATTCTGACCCCATTCCGGACTCTTACCTTCTTCCTCGTAATCAGGAAGGTCATGGGTGGTTCCGGGTGCATCTGTAAAGCGCACTGGGGTGAGTCCACTGGGACCCTCCATTGTATTACCTCTGAGATCTCTAGTACTTCACCTCTCCTCTCCGGATCTCTTTGAACACTGAAGGTTCTGATGTGATATTAGTTGCTAGGGCCAGGGTTCTGAGTTGTGACATCGCACAGACGAGGCCTCAAGCCCTGGTCGCTGTGTACATTTGAAGCAATGCCTTCTCATGAACCTTTTGAACATTGGGACCTAATACCGGGAACCACATATCCACTCTATAGGCGCCGACATTACATTTATATTATAGTGTCACAGCCTTTAAAATTATACATTGTATTATCATATTAATTATTGCATTTTGAGAAATATCTGGGTGCCACGCTGGGTCAATGGGGATAGTTCCTTTGCTCTCAAACCTCGTTTTTAACCATGTAATTCAGACAGTAACAGTTAGAGGTGCAAGATGTACCATAATGGCGCCTCTCTGTCTTTATTTACTTATGAAAGGAGAGTAAATCAATTATTCCAGATAATTAAAGGATGGCCTAGGTTCCAAGAGTTACTTGGCGCCCGATTAACTAATTAATTGTTCTTTTGTGAATGTATGTAGTATTTATGTGCCATGTAGAGGCTGGCAAATTGATTGACTCATTTCCAAAATTCTGAACCATGCATACAAGTTGGCAACAAGCTATTGAACATTTTCATAGAAATGCTTGACAGTCACACACACTACTTGAGTATCTCTATGCTCTGTTTCACAATGTCTGTGGTGAGACTGCAGCGTACATTTTTGTCAGTCAAAGAGCAGGTACAAAATAGACATCATCAGTGCAAGTGCTCTTTGGAAATAACCATTTACAGCATGGATATAACCATTGTAAGCTTATCTCACTCACAGAATATATGTAGCTTGTGCATCAGTAATGTGTGTTGACCTCTTCCACAGAACAGGGACAACTCAACATCAAGCATCAAAGAACATGTCCAGCACAACAGAATCAGAGCTTCCCTTGATAATAGAACATATGCTGCCTGGACCTCACCAGTGCAAGCTTCCCTTGATAATTGAACATATGCTAATCCAACACAAAAGACCTGGCAATAAGCAGCACTTTTCATCATTTAGTACTGTGAATACGTAGGATCAGAAAGGAATATTCCTATCTATCTCCCTTGAGTCAGCAATTCTATTTCGTGAACTCTGAAATGATCCCCTGTGCCATATAAATTAATATCTAATAGATCCCACAAAGTGAAAAGAAACCAGCCTAGGATAGTGTCACTCAACCAGCAACCATCAATTTCAGGACCTGTATTATCACAAAAATTCTGATGTGCCGGAAAAATTGTGGAAAAAATGAGAAAGTATCTCACGTGCGCACCACAAGAGGGGCAACTGGCAGGTACTCACCAGTTTGCCCACGTACTTATCATCATTGATAACTTTCTCATGAAAAGAAAAAATGTGTCCAGTGTAAGAGAAGTGCAAAAAAATATAGAAGTGTAAGAAAAGACCCCAAAGGAAAAGGGAGACAATGATAGTCTCAAGGTAAAATTGGTTTTAACTCACGTATATACTTTCAACGTCTTTATTGCACTACGTGAATTATCCAAGGTTAAAAACACAGCATGTTGTTAACCACATCAAGGATGGCCAACATGTTTCATTGCCTATTTCAACAGTAACAGCAAATTCATCAGGGCATCTGAGGTCAACATTCACCTCTCTGGACCTTTCTATTTAGAAGAGTGACTGCACAAACAGAGAAAAGAACACAAAGATAAGGCTGGTCATTAGTAAGAGACACCGTCCATTCATATCCAGTAATTTAGAACAGAAGGTCATCTCAGCAAGTCCCATCAACAAGCTGAATTAAAATAGCAACCATGTATCATAAGGCTACTCAACATGTTTACCTAAGGAGAGCCATGGGCCCACATACCAGCTCTCATTTAGTTGTAGGGGATATATTAGTTTGACTTATCTCCCCTATTGCAAGCACCTCCGTTGCTCACACCTTCACCTGTGGAGACAAACACAAACACTCAAACGTGGAAAGCGACCAACTGTAACACCCTACAATTGCACCAGTTCATCTTTCATACCCATCATCATCACAACAAACCACTTTTAAATTCAAAAACGGTCAGAGAACAGCCTCAGACACTTAGCGATCAATTCCATTCGACCCTCCAAATGTCGAGGAAACAACCTCCACCGTTTAAATCGTTTTCTTAACATGGTCCACACTGTGCAATGCCACTCTCTTCTTCGGAAGGTACACCATATCTATATAACAAAGTGAGGGTGCAGGAGCATCTAAGTACCATAAAAAATGGGAAGCTGACTACCAGACTGGTTCAACATTACCAAGAAAAACAACACAATTTTAGAGCAGTGAAATGGGTCGTCCTGGAAAGAGTGATGGGCGAACCTAACAGCATTGAAAAAAGACTAGCAATGAAAGAAGCACGCTGGATCTATTCTGAGAAAGTGGATCAATTCGGCCTTAATGACCAAATTGAATGGAATAAGATCACGAGCTAGAAATTGATATGAATTGGAACGCTGCTCCTGTTGTGGTCATGATGGCTCTGGCTCATTACTCTTGGCACCGTAATTTGAGCATGAATCAATTAGCCTCGTTGAAGATGCATAATAGCCCTCTGGTCTCTTTATCATCTTTGAGATCGAGTTGGTCTCTGTATATTTATGGGGTAACCTGTCCTACAAACAACTATGTTGGTTATGTGCTGCGGTAGGTGCCACTGATGTGTGGTTATGAATATTGTGGCCCTCACTAAAGGCACTTTATTTATATATTGGCTTGGCCTTTCCCCTCCTCTGCTGTGGCATGCTTTGTTGCAGAAACACAACATATGTGAGTTTTTAATGTAGTGATCTTATTCTCACAATATTTCTGACCCGATTAGTATGGCCGCTGCAGGGGTCGTTTTGATAATAGTGGGGAGTTTACGTAGTTGACAGACTTGTGTTTATTATGTGCAACACTAGCAAAGTGGTGAAGTTAAGAAAGCTGGCACATCTATGGTTTAGCTGAGTCAATTCCCACTGGCGAGTGCAGTTGGGTTTGATACAAAAGGAAAAGAAAAACTTGTTTTGTTATATCAGCTTTTCTTTCATATAACCAATGTAAGATGGCCGCCGAATTGGTTAAGCACAGCGCGATACCTTCTCCGTGGTTCCGGATGTATGATGAGTGTGAACCGGTAGTAGAAGGGCGCGCTGTGTTTTAAATGGATTGCATGCGTCTCCCGGGTTGAAGCTGGGACGAGTCACCGCTGGGATCGTAATTGAAACGGTGAGAGTATACGTGACAGTGAGTGAGGTCTAGACCGGTTTATTCTGCATTCTTGGGCAGATATGGTGTACCTTCCGAAGAAGAGAGTGGCATTGCACAGTGTGGACCATGTTAAGAAAACGATTTAAACGGTGGAGGTTGTTTCCTCGACATTTGGAGGGTCGAATGGAATTGATCGCTAAGTGTCTGAGGCTGTTCTCTGACCGTTTTTGAATTTAAAAGTGGTTTGTTGTGATGATGATGGGTATGAAAGATGAACTGGTGACAATTGTAGGGTGTTACAGTTGGTCGCTTTCCCCGTTTGAGTGTTTGTGTTTGTCTCCACAGGTGAAGGTGTGAGCAACGGAGGTGCTTGCAATAGGGGAGATAAGTCAAACTAATATATCCCCTACAACTAAGTGAGAGCTGGTATGTGGGCCCATGGCTCTCCTTAGGTAAACATGTTGAGTAGCCTTATGATACATGGTTGCTATTTTAATTCAGCTTGTTGATGGGACTTGCTGAGATGACCACCTGTTCTAAATTACTGGATATGAATGGACGGTGTCTCTTACTAATGACCAGCCTTATCTTTGTGTTCTTTTCTCTGTTTGTGCAGTCACTCTTCTAAATAGAAAGGTCCAGAGAGGTGAATGTTGACCTCAGATGCCCTGATGACTTTGCCGTTACTGTTGAAATAGGCAATGAAACATGTTGGCCATCCTTGATGTGGTTAACAACATGCTGTGTTTTTAACCTTGGATAATTCACCAAGTGCAATAAAGACGTTGAAAGTATATATGTGAGTTAAAACCAATTTTACCTTGAGACTATCATTGACTCCCTTTTCCTTTGGGGTCTTTTCTTACACTTCTATATTTTTTGCACTTCTCTTACACTGGACACATTTTTTCTTTTCATGAGAAAGTTATCAATGATGATAAGTACGTGGGCAAACTGGTGAGTACCTGCCAGTTGCCCCTCTTGTGGTGTGCACGTGAGATACTTTCTCATTTTTTCCACAATTTTTCCGGCACTTCAGAATTTTTGTGATATTACAGGTCCTGAAATTGATGGTTGCTGGTTGAGTGACACTATCCTAGGCAGGTTCCTTTTCACTTTGTGGGATCTATTAGATATTAATTTATATGGCACAGGGGATCATTTCAGAGTTCACGAAATAGAATTGCTGACTCAAGGGAGATAGATAGAAATATTCCCTTTTGATCCTACGTATTCACAGTACTAAATGATAAAAAGTGACGCTTATTGCCAGGTCTTTTGTGTTGGATTACGACTTGAGTGGAGGGTGGCCTGGCATATAGTACCCCTCTTTACCTCCTTGTCCCTTGATAATTGAACATATGCAGTATGGGCATCACCAATGTAAGCTTCCCTTGATAATTGAACATATGCTGCACGGACTTCACCAATGCAAGCTTCCCTCCCTCACAGACTATGTATAGCATAGTCTTCAAAAGTGTGAGTTGTCCTCCAGCAGAGAACAGACACAACAAATGAGTAAAAGTGCAAGCTTTACTCCCCACAGAGCAGATGCAATATAGGCATCAGTAATGCAAGCTTCCTAACACATAGAACAGGTTCTTCTTGGACACCAATAGTGCAAGCTTCCCACACCAATGCAAAAGGTACATCACAAACATTAACAGGGTAAGATTCCCTCCCTCAGAGAACTAGAATAGACATCTGCATTGCATGCTTCCTTTTCTCTGAGAACAGGATTCATATAGACATCAGAAGTGGACATTTTCTCCTGCTCAGAGAGGTACAGCATGGCAGCAGGAGTGGCAACAACATTCCCTCACAGAACATGTGCAACATTGACATTAGAAATGTAAGGTTCTACCATTACCAAAACAAGTACACCAGGGACATAAGCAGTGAGCACTTTCCTCTCTCTCTGGGCCACTTGGGCAACAGCAATTTTGGCTTTTATCTTTCTTAGAAAAGATTCAGAATGGAAACCAGAGGTGCAAGCTTCTCTCACTAGCACAAGAGACACCAAATGGGAATCTGTAGTGCAATCATCCCTCCTTCCAAGAGACAGAGCATAGGCACAGCAAAGAAAGCTTCACTCACCCGCATAAATCCTACTGCTCATACACATAAGGTATATGCTTTCTTGGTTAACCAAGCATGTACAGTATGGACATCAGCAATGCAAGCCTCCCTCACTCTCTGAACATGCACAGTATATGTACTGTTTCAGGGTCCTTGTGTGATGCCTGGAGCATCAGC
The DNA here is from genome assembly GCF_964204655.1 of Triturus cristatus. Classification (NCBI taxonomy): domain Eukaryota; kingdom Metazoa; phylum Chordata; class Amphibia; order Caudata; family Salamandridae; genus Triturus; species Triturus cristatus. The sequence continues at coordinate 822,132,778 of NC_140593.1, forward strand.
AAAGAAAGCTTAACTCACACTCAGAATTCATACCTCGTGTATATCAGCATAAGAAGCTTTCTTAGTTAATCAAACGTTTACAGACTGAACATCAGTAGTGCAAGCTCCCCTCTCTCTCTGGACATGAAGAGTATCTTCACTGTTCCAGGTCCATGTTGTTTTTATACCATCATCAAAATATTTTGCACAGTGGATTTAAGCATTTGTTTTAATCTCTTCTTTCCATTTTCATGTGTTTTATTTATAGAGATTGCTGTTCCTGTTTCAAACATAGCTAGTAGAATTTGGTGTGAAGCGTGGCAAGACATTTAAACATATAGAATGTGAGCTAAAGCCCCCTCAAGAGCAGAGCTTGCTGTTGTAAAACACACTTTTGGCATGGCTTAATGCAGCTTTCTCCTCATTCTGGATTTAATCCTACAGATTTTATATTGCAAGTAAGTTATAAAATAAAATAATAAATATATATATATATATATATGTTCACAGAAACAGTGTAGGGAAAATGAAGACAATGTGGCGTGTGTAACATACAAGCATTACATTTTGTTGCTGGCAAAACGGCTCCACAGTGACTACAGAGAGGAATTACAAAAAATGGAGATGTTGTTTGTGCATCCTTAGATACGTAGATGCAAATGCTTCGAGCCAACTTTGGTCCCTGTGCTGGCTGTGAGCCACTTTTGACACCACCGACTTCTGCAAGACAGGAGCCCGGCCAGTCCAAAGACTTCTGGGGCCCCGGGTAGAAAGGCAATGTGTGAGCCCCTCCCTATTTGCATACATTGTGAAATCACAGAAAACAACATCATAGGAAGTGCCATCAATTGCCTATTGTTGAGCAACTTTGCAAGATCCAACTTCATTGGCATGGATATCAGTAAAACAAAAATATATGTCTTAACACTAATACAATAAGCACATATTTCAAATAAAGGAAAATACACTATATTAGTCACACTGGATGGAAAGGTTTGGCCTAGGTCTCTCTAAATCTCTTAAGTTCCATCAAATGTTAGCAATTTGTTTCCAGATTAGTGCATTAGATACGTATATGTGTATGCAGTATTTCTATAGGACAAACCAAATTGAAAGGCTGCGAAGAACTGTACCCGGTCAAAGACACAGTCAACATGTGATAGAAGCTGTGGATCATGACTGCATCAAGATTTTGTTTTTTTTAAAGTTGAGTATTCGCTGTTTTCTTAATTGGAGCTGACTTTGGACTGTCCAGATAGATACGAGAATAACATTCCAGATCCTTGGGGCATAGATGGGAAAGGCCTTTTTCTATTTTTGTCTATTTTTAGCACATCTTCTTCTTCCATCTGAAGGTGTCCTTACTGCGTGGGTGTGGAGAGCTACTGGAGATGGCAAGCTTGTCATCTAAGAAGGCAGGGCTGTCAGTCATATAGAGCAAACCTAGCCAAAAGCAGCGGAGCACTGTTCAGGGTCAACAACAAACATCAAGTCAAGGAGTGATGGGAAAGGTAGCTGGTTTGTACACTGTTAACGCATTGTGATAGCTTTGCAGATAATACAGCTGAGCTTGAAGATGGTGCAGGACAGCAAGGAGGACCTATGGAGTACCATCACGGTGTCATGATGTGGATCTATTTCTTCATGCCCTAGTGAGGTGTTCTGCAGCATGTAGAATGCTCTTAAGGGGGCCAGTGTGGATAAAAGCTCCAAGATGGTTTCTCAGATACCCATTGCAAGATAGGGTATGTGGAAAAAAGATACAAAAGCGAATAAAACAGTTGAAAATAGTTTGTCTTCTAATAAAAGTATCACCCTAGTCACTGAGAAACGCCAGAAATGACCAGAATACAATCATATGTAGGCTAAAAGGGTTTAATGTCATGTGCAATGAGCAATGGCTACAGCACCCCTATCAACATTCTCTGAAGCCTTTAAATGTTCTGACACTAATAATTAGCAGAAGTACTTGGTTCCAGAGTGCATTTCATTTTGTACATTAGCATAATGCAGATTCTGTTAACAGATTTGAGATGCATCTCTTCTCATTTCTTTTCTTCTAATTTTGCACTATTAAATAATGGTGCGAGCCAAAACCACTAACTGGCCCATTTCCTTGGTTCTCACAGTGCTGGACTATGGCTGCAAACCCCCTGGGAGAGAGGTCAGGCCTCTAGAGTTGTGTCCGGTCAGTATATGACCGTCATGGATAGTATTTTCATGTCTAAAACAGAGCAAAAAAGCAAAAAATCTCTTTACAACTTCTAGGGCTGTAACAATATAGACCAAAATATCCATGCCTCATCAGCTATGTAAAATCTCTCGGTTTGGAAGTCCACAAGGTATAAAACCAAATGGTGGAAGCAGAGGTCTTCAAATTGAGAAGACGCTCCTCTGGTGTACCTCAGTTTATCTTAGGGGGCATCAGCCTCGGCAATGGCTAGGATTAATTCACGCATTCTGTCCTTCCCTTTTTTGGATACTTTAGTGAGTTGCCCTAAGAGGGACGGGTATCCCCAGATGTGGGTCCTGTGCTTACTATGTTACTGGAACCAAGCAATACCTGGCTGATGATCCCTAACTAAGGCGGCACCTGTTATGTTATGTTACAAAAAATGTATACAGCGTGCATACACCAAAAGGTTTCATGGCACTAGCTCTAGAGTATGCCGGGACCATTGGGTGGAGTTATTCGTGAGCCTGCACAAACAGCCATGTCTTAAGCATTTTCCTGAAACTCAGAAGGTCAGTACATGACCGAATCTCCAGTGGAAAAGAATTCCACAGTCTTGGGGCCAGGGATGCGAACCTCCATCCTCCCTGACGTTTTAACTTGAAGGCAGGGGTGCTCAGTAGCTGGAGGTGAACTGAGTGCAGGTGGCGGTAGGGAGTGTACCTTGATAAGAGGCATAGGTCATTATTTCTGGTGACCCCTAGGCTCTTGACAGAGGTAGAGGGTTCGGGGGGGATCCGAGTTCTGCCGGTCAGTAGTGTGGGCCCCAGAATATCTGACTGCTCCCTGTCAGAACTAGTTCGGTCTTGCCTGGATTGAGTTTTAAATGGTTTTGGTCCATCCAATGGCGAATATGGAGCATGGTGGCCTGGAATTCCAGGACTGAGTTAGGGGAGTTATCTATGGTGAAAGATAACTGTAGGTCATCGGCATAATTGAAGGTGGCCACCTTCCGTTCCTTCAGGGACTGAATCAGAGGTAAGAGGTACAGATTAAACAGATGGGGGATAGTGATGATCCTTGTGGGACCCCACACACAGTTGTTAGCTTGGGTGCAGTGAATGAGGCTAAGCGTACCGCTTGAGTTCGACCTTCGGGAAAAGAGCTAATCCAGCTGAAGGCTGAGCCCTGGATGCCGGCCTGCCTGACACGGTCCATAAAAATGTCATGTTCGACCGTGTCAAATGCAGCCGAAAGATCTTTTTAAAAAAAAAAAAATTTATGGAGCAGATTCGAGAAATACAAAAGAAAATATAGAACTATACAACAGTGCGAAAATATATTATACATAAGAAAAAGAAAAAGATATTCCAAAATTCGAGATGGCAAAACATTCAACAAATTTTTAAGACGATCAAGTAATAAAGTCAACGTATAGGACATTCCGGTTTCATTCCATTGACACAATAACACAATAGACCTTTAGAAATTGCATTAAGAGAACAAAGTTCTCTAAAGTACAGTGGAGAACTTAAAGTAAAAGAGTCCTTTATATGGACATTATATTAACTTGAGCATATATTTAGTCCCTTTGCAGCTCATACCAGTTGGCTATTGGTGTCCAGATTTGTTCCCCGTATAACCGTGATTATTTCCCTCTGGTTCTATAAATTGCTACTTCTTGCTTGTATATTGCTAATAGTCTATTAAGCCATCCCTGGAAAGTTGGAGCTTCGGAATCTTTCCATCTTGCTGCAAGAATAATTCTATAAACAGCAGTGCCTATGTAAATAGCAGGAATTTCTAAGTTGCTAAGGCCTAGGGAATCATCATACCCTAACAAAAACAAAGTGGTTGATATTCTTATTTCGTGTCCGAAATTTTCGGCCCAGTACTTCGTGATGCTTTTTTTAATCTGTTCTAATTTGGGGCATTCCGAGAACATATGTATAAGGTTAGCATGTCCTAGTGTGCATCTAGGGCATTTATCATGTGCTATCTTACCCCAAGTGAACAGTTTGAAGGGTGTGTAATATAAGTTATATATAGTTTTGTAGATTTGGGCCTTTAGGTTGGAAGCAAGTAAGACTTTAGAAGATAAATGTAAAGTCATGTCTATATCAACATTAGCGTTGTTCAATTTATTAACCCAACTAGTTTCTGTATATTCAAGGTCATCGGGGTGATTTCTTATGAAGATGTCATATATATTGCTTATTCTGGTTGAATGTTTTCCTATAAGATCTAGGAGTGGTATGGGTTTTAGGTCTATATTTGATATAATTTGTCTAAGAGTTGTGTAAATTTGAATGAATTTTAGATAGTCTGTAGAATGGATTTGATATTTGACATATAGTTCGTCAAATGTTGTTTTGCCATCTCTGTCTAGGAAGTCGCCAATAGTTATTATGCCTAAAGTCTCCCAACGCCTGGTTATATTATCGTTAAGGTAGTGTGGTATTACTGCGCTATACCATAAAGGTGTATATTTGGTATATTTTGAAATTGTCAATGTTTTAATGGTTCTATTCCAGGTTTTAAAGGCGTCTGTAATGGTTTTAAATTTTATCTTTTTAAAATAAGAAGGTTCTACTTGTCTCAGTAGCAGGCCTCTGGCTTTACTACCCAGCATTAGCTCATAAATTGATGGTATGGGTTGACCTTGATCGTTGGGATTATTGGGACAAGGTGTGAGCAAGACCGTCATTTGTTGTAAGATGGTTGCCCATAGGTAGTATGTTAAGTTTGGAATTGCTAAACCACCTCTAGAGGATGGCAATGTTAACTTAGATAGGGCTCTCCTTATCTTCCCGTAATTCCAAATAAACGAGGATATTGCTCGGTCTAGTGTTTTCATTGTATCATTGCTAGCTAAAAGGGGAATAGCTCAAAACAAATATAGGATCTTTGGAAATACGGTCATTTTAACATAGTTTCCTCTGCCAATTATGGAAAGATGAAGATTATTTACTCTGAGTAAGTCTGCCTTTATTTTTTTAATTAGAGGGTCATAGTTTAGCTGATTAATTTCACAGATTTTTGGCGAGATGTTCACTCCTAGGTATTTTGCGTTGTTAACTCTGTGTTGGCTTATAAAAGGCGTATTCTCAGTACATATAACCATGGTTTTATCTTGATTTAGTGAGTAGCCTGAATATAGCCCAAAAGATTGGGTGGTTTCTTCAATTTCGATTATGGCCTCTGTGGGGTTAGTTGTTACAACCGCCACGTCATCGGCGTAGGCAAGAACTTTAGTGCTGTAAATGCCTACTTCAATGGGTTTGATCGCTAGTGATGTTATTAATTTGAGAATTAGTGGATTGATATATAGTGCGAATAATAATGGAGAGCACGGGCAGCCTTGTCGCGAACCTCTCTGAATATTTATATTTTCAGACTCGCACCCGCCAGTCATTACTCTTGCCTTGGGGTCAACATAGAGGGCTTTTATAGATTTTATGAAGACCGGGCCGATGTTGTTAATGGCTAATATTTCCCAAAGAAACTGCCAAGAGACCCGGTCAAAGGCCTTCTCGGCATCTAATAAGATCATCGACATCTGGCCGCCCTCTACTCCCATGATGTCAAAGAGGGAGATAACTCTGCGTGTATGATCTGTGGTACTCTTGCCTGGAATCAAACCGTGTTGCCAGGGAGAGACCAGATGTTCGATGATCTTACTCAGACGGTTGGCAAAAATCTTGGCATATGTTTTTGAATCTGAATTAATCAATGATATTGGCCGGTATGAAGTTGTTAATTCTGGTGGTTTATCTTTTTTTCTGAAAATGGCTATATTCGTTTGCTTCCAAGATTCGGGGGGTTTACCATGCCATTGTATCCCAAGAAAAAGATCATGCAACAACGGGATGATTAAGTTGCCCAATATTTTATAGAGGTCTAGAGGAATTTTATCTGGTCCCGCTGCTTTTCCTACAGCTAATTCTGCTAAAGCTAGCTCTACTTCTGTTCTGGAAATTTCTTTATCAAGCTCTTTTTTTGTATCTTCATCTATGATTTTAGCCATATTTGTCTCTCTAAGCCAGTTATCTAAAAACTCCTTGGTATCGGCTGTTGACCGCTTATCTTCATTCTGGTATAATTTTTGATAGTAATCATGAAAGCATGTGGCTATATCCTCTTGGGTGGTATGTTTCCGCCCGCCATATTTAATACTTTGGATGAAATTGCGAGACTGTGATTGCCGAGTTCTGAGGGCAAGATGTCTCCCTACATTCTCTCCAGTCTCATAGATTTTGTTACGATTTGCTTGGAGAGTTTCAGCTGCTTTTTGCGTTAGATCGTTATTAATCTCGGCTTTAAGCACTAAGATCTTACTAAGAGTGTCCTCAGCCTGAATCCCATGATGTAACTGGTTAGCGTGTAGATGTTCTAAATCTATAAGCCTATTTGTTAGTTGTGTATATATTTTTTCCCGCTCTTTTTTGCGACTAGCTACAAAAGTAGCAGTCTCACCCCTTAATGCGGCCTTGAAGCTATCCCATACATTCAACCGAGAAGCACTATATTGGTTAATGTCAAAGAATTCTTTGGACCATTGTCTGATATGAGTTATGTATTCTTGATTAACAAGAAGTTTGCGATCAAATGTCCATTGTGGATAGACCATCTTATAGCTGGGGTCCTCAAATATTATACAGAGTGCATTATGATCTGATATTGTCTTGGGGGCTTTAAATATAAGAGCATTCAGAGCAATATCCATGGTCGTGAATATGTAGTCTGTACGTACATATTTTCTATGAGGATACGAAAAGTACGTATATCCAGGATCTCTACTGTTCTTTAGAGACCATATGTCTCGAAGATTATAGCTGAGAATCAAATTTTGTACTGCCCTGAATACTCTCGGTTTTCGACCTATGTAGGTGTATTGGTTTTGATTGTGTTGTAGTTGGCCCATTGTTAAATTAAGGTCGCCACATAAGATTAAAGTACCTGCCCATGATGCTAATTCTAATTCTAGCTCAGTGAATAGTGTAGGATCGTCGAGATTAGGACCATAGATAGAGCAGATAATAATGCCTATATTGAGTTGGACAATGGCCCATCTACCCTGAGGGTCAGCTTTTTTGCGTGTTGGGATACCCAGTCTTGTTCTCGCTAAAATTGTGACTCCCCTGGTTTTAGAGGTTTGTGTAGTTGTGACCAATAGATTAAAGCCCAGAATTTTTATTTGATTCATCTCTCCTATAGGAATATGGGTTTCCTGTATACATATAATATCCCATGAACTTTGAATCATTAATTGATTGAATTGAGCCCTCTTTCCTTTATCATTAAGTCCTGCCACGTTCCAGCATCCTAATTTTAACTTCCCCATTTTGTTGTTCTGTGTTTTAGACGGTATTCATGAATCATACATAGTGTTTTGCTGTTTCTCGATATTCCTTTAGTATTCTCTAATCTGCTCGTTTTACAGTGCATTTTTCCCTCCCTTTCCTCCCAGACGCCCACCCAACACCCTCCCCTGTCCCCACCCCCCTTGCACCCCCCAGCACCCCAAAAAAGGCAACAAGACTCCATAAGAGTCTGTAGTGATGGATTAGCATTGTCTGACCAACACCAGCGGAACATGCAATCCAGAGAAAAAAGAAAAAAAGAAGAACAAAACAGAAGAAATGAAAAAGGAAAAAAGAGCAGCATCAAAGAAAATAGAGAGGGGAGGGACAGGATCATAACAAAGAGGTTGAGGAAAAAGAAAATGGTTCCTTTGTCTCTATAATATTGTACACCAATTCATCTATGCCTCCCTGATTTACTCAACAGTCAAAAATAAGGGAATCTAGTGATTCTCAATGACATAGGCTATTATAGCATAGTGTACTGTTTAAAGATTTATTTTAAACTCTCTAGGTATTCTTTAGCCTTGATCTCAGATGTAAAGAACTTTGTTTGTCCACCATAAATTACTTTTAATTTAGCCGGATTGTTCAGGTATACCACTGCTTTCTTTTCTTGAAAGGGCTTGATAAGCTGTCTGAGTCGCCACCTCCTTTCGACTGTATAGTGGCAAAAGTCAGGGCGTACAAAATATGAAATAGAATCCTTACTGCGATGTTTATCCGGTGTGACTTTATCAGATATAGCTTGTCGAAGCATAAAGTTCCCAAAATAAACTAGGATCGCTCGTGGGTATTTGCCTGCAGCTGCTGTAGTTTTTAAGGTTAGGGGGACTCTATGCGCTCGCTGTATCTCATAGCTCCAATCCCAGGTGGCAAGTTCGGGAAGGGTGTCACGTAGCAGCTGTATAACAAAGGATCGGCAATCTTCTCCTTCTGCTTTTTCAGGCACGCCAAGAACGCGCAGGTTATTTCTGCGAAGCCTATTTTCATAATCTTCCAGTTTCCATCTAATATCCTGGAACTCTGCTTCGTGTGCTTCCACTCGCTCGTTTGTTGTAGCAGCTTCGGTTTCATTCAGCACGATCCGGTCTTCTATATCATTTAATCTTTCTGTAAAGGCGCCCATAGTTTTTGAAAGCTTACGAACTACACCTTGAACTTTCTGTAATGCTACTCGTGCCTTGCGGCTGTCTTTTGATGTCTCTTCCCGATGAGATGCAATGGCTTGTAATACTGTTTCCATAACTTGTGTCAATGTAGCCCCAGATGGGTCAGTCTGTTCACTATTTGGGACTTGGTTTGAGGATGATGCTTGAGACGTTGCAGTAAGATTCTGATTTTGATTTAAGGTCAAGACAGTCGGGGTGTAGTCCCATGTCAATTCATTTGCTCCATGATGACCTCCCCTCTTCTTTTTAAGTATCGTCCTCCTTCTATCTCGTAATTCTTTTGGGGGGTTAGGATCTGATTCTGTACTTATATTCGAGTCAAAATCATTCTCTGCTTCATCAATCTCATCCTCTGTATCACCTGACCAGCTGATATCCTCTGAGAAGGAATAAAAATCTGTGATGTCTTTGTCCGCTTCCATTGCCTCAGTAGGATCAATTAGGTGGTCGTTTATCGCGCTATTAGATGTTTTTGCCTCTTCATTCCTGCTTGGATCTGCAATCTCCTTCCCCTCAGTCGTTAATTGCATCATATTGTTGCGCTGTTTTAAGACTGTATTTAAATCAGTAGTTAAACCCATATTTAGGGGGGTAGTATTTATAGGCATCTCCTTATTCGGCTCGGGTATATAGTTGTTGTCATTATTGCTGTCACTGCAAGTAGGGGCACTAGCCGACCCAACAGACCCAGTGATAGTATCTAGAGTCTGTGCCTGAGTCTCTGGGGGGTCTAGAGTCTCCCTGATGTTTGAGGCAGTATCACTAACCCCCCCTTGGGAAGTACCATTACTAACATGAGAAGCAGAAGCAGAATGAATCGTTTGGCTTACCGCGGTAATCGTGGTATCAGATCCCTCAGAAGTGAGAGCAGCCTCTTGCCTTTCATTGTGTTCAGGTGTATTCAAGTCGTGGGTTACCTCCGTCTGTTCTATAGTGGGCGCCAACCCGCCCGTATTCTCCACGTCAATCCCAGCTACTGATGTGGCAGTTACTTCAGTAGCAGTAGCAAGATGTTCCTTTGAGTTGACTCGCTGTGCCGGCTTGTTTTGAAGTCTCTGGCTGGCGGCGGCACGCTGCATCATTGAAATCACCATGGGGGCAGTCAGGACAGGGGCAGAGGCAGAGGGCAATGCGGCGGGGGTTTTGCTGAGAGTCGCACCTCTCCAAACCGGCGTTTTTTCAGTTGACCCCCCAGCAGGGAGCTCCAGCAAGTTCTCCGCGGGTAGCACCACGCCTGTTGCTCGCTTCTTGGTCGCGGAGGGCTTGCCGCGCTGCTCTTGTTTTAGCCGCTGCAGAGGCAGCAGCAGCCGCGTTCTTTGGGGCCATTGTATCCTGAATGACGGCGTGTTTCGCTTGTACTGCGTGTTCCGCGCTGCTTCCCAGGTGCAGCTGCCAAAGGAGAGGTTGAACGCCTGGAGAGGGGCGGTTACCGGCCAGTAACCGTAACACTGCGTATCCGATGATTGAGGCTAGCAGTGAGAGCGGCGTCCTCGGGATCACGCATTCGGAAGGTACAATTACAGATTCAGCAGGCTGCATAATTCGGTCCAAGTTTAGCATTTCTTTAAATTCATTCTTTCCGTTATAGTGATCATAACGTAACGTCTCTCATACTTTCTTAAAAGTGATTATCGTGGTTATTTTTAGCTGCATGCTCCGCTGAGTTGGTCAGAAGCTGCTACCGGCGTCTAGCCTGACGCCGCCATCTTACCCCCCAAGTTCTGCAGCCGAAAGATCTAAAATAACCAGGGCCTGAGGAGTGCCTCTGTCAGCTTTATCTCGTAAGGCATCCAGTACTGCTAAAATCACTATCTCCATAGAGTGAGCGGGGCGGAATCCCGCTTGGCAAGGGTCTAGATATTCCGAATGTTCCACGAAATTGGACAAACACTTTGCCTCATGGGCTTCTAGAACTTTGGCCAAGTAGGGGAGCAAGGAGATGGGGCAACAGTTTGTTTCTTTAGGAGGGGGACCACAATTGTGTCCTGGAATGCTTTAGGGACACGGCCCTGCGACAGGGACTCATTCAGGAAGGTCATGATAGCACACGGCAGGGCGTAGAGGGTATCTTTTAAGATATGAGGTGGGCAGCAGTCCATGGGGGAGCCAGATTCGACTCTGGACAACAAGTCCAGGAAGGACTGGGTACTAATTGCTGGAAAGTGATCCAAGGTAAAAGGATTCCTTATCGTAACGAGGGGAGTCTCAATGGGGCTGGATATAGGGATACTAGCTTTAATGTTAGATTTTTTTCCACGAAGTAGTTATTCAGAGAGTCACAGAGTTCTTGGGTAGGTGTGGGTTTAGGTAGGACTCTCGCTGCATTGAATAGTTCATTAACAATGGAGAAAATTTCCTTCGACCGGTTGTTAGAGTTTAAAATTCTAGCGGAGAAGTGCGCAACCTTGGCTGCAGAAATAGCTTTTTTAAATTCTTTCCGTGCTTCCGAGTAGTGGTGTTTCCCTTCAAGGGAGTAGTTCAGTCTCCATTTCCTTTCTTTTTGGTGAAGGGCCAATTTTTGGTCTCTTAGCTCATTAGAAAACCATTTCTGTGCGTCAGAGCGGCGAGCTCATTTTAGTCTTTTGAGCGGAGCATGTATATCACTGGCCGCTAGTAGCCAGGCTGAGATATTTGCTTCCAAGAGATCGACATCAGAGTCAAAGGCAGGGGTTGAGTTAGCCAGTGTGTCCTGAAATTCCTGTTTGTTGAGGGCACTCCACTTCCTGATCATGCCCCCCTCGGCCGTGGGGGTCTTACTACTGATAGAAATCATTGCCGTGAATTTTATTAGGTGTTGATCAGACCATATACATGGTAGGATTGTGGGCGCGGACACGGTGAGGTTTGTGGTCCAGACTTAGTACAATATGTGTCCTTTGGTGTGTGTGGCTGAAGATAGGTGATGAGTAAAATTTAGGTTGGTTAGTAGATCAGTCAGTTCTGTAGAATGGGGCCCACCGTGTACGTCGTTAGACCACTAATTTAGGTCACCTATTAACAGTATTTTAGCATAATTTGTGGCAAAGTTGGTTATTTGTTCACTCAACGAAAGAGGAAACAGGGGCATGTAATGCGGGGGCCTGTAGACCAGGACGCAGATGAGCGGGGCAGAGCTAGACTCTAATTTGATGACCATGTTGTCCACTGCGGAGAGATTTAAAGGAGTAATGGCAGTGAATTTGTGGTCTCGATGGATGATCGCAGCTAGTCTACCACCCATTTTTCCTGGTGGTCGATTCACATGGAGGATGTAGTAGTCATGTGGTAATGCGGCCAGTATATCAGGGGTGGAATCGGGATCCAACCATGTTTCCGTAACAAGGAAGATGTCTGCTTTTTCTGACATTAGGAGCAGGAAAACATCCAGCTGATGCTTGACTAGGGAACAGGTGTTTAGATAATATATGTGTAGTGCTGTGTGTTTAAGTTGGGCAGTGCTGAGGTGCCCGGGGTGTGTGGAGGATGAGTTCTGAGATTTCTGGGAAGGATCTGTGTGCCTGAAGGATTTTGGTGCAGCTTAAACGCGTACAAATAGCAGGGTTGAGTGGGAGCGACGACTGATGGAGTTTTCTACGTTCCTCTGAGGAATAAGTGAGGATTTGGGCATGGACTATGGGCCCTGGGCCCGTCAGGGTGCGGACAGGCACAGATGGGCTTGCCTTTGGAGCACCGCCGGCATGCCCGCTGCACGCGTCCGCTGCGCTCCCGCGCTGCAGCGGACATAAATACCGGTTCCCCGTCTCTGACTCCTCCCCCGCCCGGCCTGATTGGCTGAAGCCGAGGGGTGTGCTCAGGAGCCCATAAATGAGCCAGCTCCGCTAGTACTATGCAAACGTTGGTATTTAGAGTTAAAAATTACTTAAATTACATCAAATTCAAGCACTTTTTAAAAATAATTCAGCACAAACAAACAGCAGTCCTCAGGGTAGGGGCACAATTTCTAGAGTGCCTGCTCCTGCGCTGCAGCAGACCTAAGTACCGGTTCCCTGCCTCTGACTCCTCCCCCGCCCGGCATGATTGGCTGAAGCTGAGGGGTGTGCTCAGGAGGCCGCAAGGGAGCCCGCGCCGCTACTACTATGCAAACGTTGGTATTTTGAGTTAAAAATAACTTAAACTACATCAAATTCAAGCACTTTTTAAAAATAATTCAGCACAAACAAACAGCAGTCTGCAGGGTAGCGGCACAATTTCTAGAGTGCCCGCTCCCACGCTGCAGAGGACCTAAGTACCGGTTCCCCGCCTCTGACTCCTCCCCTACCTGGCGTGATTGGCTGAAGCCAAGGGGTGTGCTCAGGAGGCCGCAAGGGAGCCCGTGCCGCTAGTACTATGCAAACGTTGGTATTTTGAGTTAAAAATTACTTAAAATACATCAAATTCAAGCACTTTTTACAAATAATTCAGCACAAACAAACAGCAGTCCGCAGGGTAGCGGCTGTCCTGGGTTGCTTGTGTTCTGGTTCAGGGAGGACCTGGCCTGGTAGGTTGGTCTGGTCTGTTCCCATTGGAGCAGGGTCAAGACTTATTTGCATAGGGCTGGGTCCAAACTGAGGTGGCAGGGTGTGCAAAATAATGGAGTAAGATGAAGACTGCAGAATTACCAGTTGATGTGATTAATTCAGGCATTCCAACCATCTCCTTTTGTAGACAAAAAAAATACAGCCATAGTTTGGGCGCATTGGACCCATAGAGCCATGAAGCCACACTCCCACTGCACTTGCTGCACTATTGATATCTATGCCCTTCAGAGGGGCCTTTTGCTCTGGGCTTTGCAGCCATAGATCAGTTCTGCAAGGCTCAAAGCAGCAGGCTTCCTCCCGTATGCCTCTCAGCACTGGACCATGGCTTTAGGCCTAGGGGGGAAGGACTTTTCCTGACCATCGCAGCTCTGGATCATGGCTGTGTGGTGCATGAGATAAGGGACCAGTGGCATAGTAATGTAGCCATGGGCCCTAATGCACAAGAATTATGCTGGTCAGTAAAGCGCTGTCATAATCTGGGTACATTGGTTCCAGAACATCCCTGATTCCTGGTGCAACTGCACCTGCTGCACCACTGACAGCTACACCCCTGAGAGAGGCCACCAATGACCCCCAAAGCCATAGTCCTGCTCTGCTAAGCTCATGGACTGGTGCCTCCTCCCCTGAGTATCCTACCACGGCTGACGCTAATGCCCTTTAGAGGTGGGCCTCTCCCATGCCTCACAGATCTGGAACATGGCTGAAATGCCCATATAAGAGAGACAAGTAGCACAGCAATGTTGCTATGTGTGCACCTGCAAAGTAAAATCACCCCCTCACTCTTGCTCATTGGCTGCACAGTAAATTAAAGCCAATAATTTGGGAACATTGGGCACTAAATACCCCTGGGCCCAGTGCCACTGTGCCCGCTACACTACTGATGATGATGCCGCTAGCCGATGGCTATGCCTGGGACGAAAGGGAATTTGTTAGCCCCTCTAATTGCATGCAATGTGAAATCACAAGAAATAGCATCACAGGACATAGACCTTGACATAGACCTATGCACATAGCCATTCTACAGAGCTGTGATACAGATTCAATGGGGCCTAAGGGAGGGGCCCACACGAGGTGCCCTTCCCCACCTCCTGGGCTTCTCAGACATGGTGTAGCACTGAGAGGATTAGGGGAGAGAGCCAACTAACCCATGAGACTCGCAGCAACATAAGCATGATGGCAAGGCCCAGGGGAGAGGTGCCCTGTCCATGGCCTGGCAATGCTACACCATGGCTACGAGGCATAGGGTAGGAACCTCCGCTGCTCTAGGCCTTGCAACCATGGCCTAGTGCTGCGATGCCAAGAAAAAGGGACCCAGGATTGGGGAACCATCTACCATTGGTCTCACAAAGGCAGTGTAGCACTGCAAGACCAGACAGGGGTGTTCCCTTCCATGGAATATCTCACCATGACCCACAGCTGTGAGACTCATGGGAGTGTTGTCCCATCCTCTAGCCACACAGCTATGATGTAGTGCTGCAAAGCCCCTGGGATGTGGCCCCACTGCCCTGGACTTCACATCCATTGTCTGGTGCTGCAAGCCCTAGTGAAGGAGAGTCCCCTTCCCTGTGCCTCACAGCCATGGTCCCCAGTCATCGCTGCAAGCGCCAAGTAGGGAGTTCGCAGGAAAATGTTTCCCTTTGGAGAAACACTGCGTGTGTGGAGACACATTTTGTGTGCAGAGACATCGGAAGATGTGTATTTGGGAGTAGAGGAACTAAGAGTCACTCAGCAGATTTTTGGAAGGGGACTCTCCTTCACTAGGTCTTGCAGCACCAGACAATGGATGTGACTACACAACCCTATTTTCATCCCAATATTTGAAGGTAATCTTGAACCTGCATGGTGCATGACCTCTCATGTGCAGCAACGGCCCCCTCCCAGACACTGACAAGCATCTCTTTCACAGCTCACCAAGGGCTGAAATAGTGAGAGTTGCTTGTTGTTCCTAAGGGCCTTCCCCTGTTCCTGGCAGCGCGCAACATACCTGCGAGGCAGGGCCGGACTGGGATCACAAATCAGCCGCAGCAATTAAATTCGACCGGTCTCCGGGGGAGGGGAGTGTGCCAGCGGAAACACCTCTGCTACATGCGCTTTTGTTACAAGGGACTGATTTGGCAGCACTGCAGCAAAACCAGCCCCCACAAAAAAAACGACCCTCACTATACAAAACTGGCCCCCAATGTTCCAGCCCAACAGGGAAACTCCCGGTGCCCGCTACTGCCAATCTGGCCCTGCTGCGAGGCAAGGAGACATGTGCCCCTCCCCTGGCCCTCGCAGGGCTGGAACATCGGTGCTAGGCCGCACAAGGACCCATATTGGTGGACTGAGTATGGGGTCCTGGGCCACAGCCCATTCCTAGCGCCATCGCTGAGCATATATTTGTCTTAAAATGTTCAGTACTGTAGCTCTGTCACACGTTTATTTTGTATTTATATGGTCGAGTGCTAAGTTCTAGACAGCCCTAAGCATGGGCTTTGTTTTAACCGTGGCAGGTTCTTTGTCGACTGTTCATATCCACTTAAACATGGTTTATTACTCAGTGAATATTCAGGATCCAACCTTGATTCGAACAAACCGTGTAGAAATCTCTCGCCTTCTACAAACACATTGTCCCCTTTACTTACATTCAGAAGTTTTTATGCCAAATTTGTGTCATAGTGGTGCTTTGTGCCTGGGAGATACCAGCCCTTCTTTACAGCCCAGGTCTGCATCCTTTTATTCTGACCACATTCCGGACTCTTACCTTCGTCTTCGTAATCAGGAAGGTCCTGGGTGGTTCCGGGTGCATCTGCAAAGTCCACTGGGGTAAGGCCACTGGGACCCTCCATCGTAGTGCCTCTGAGAGCCCTGGTACTTCACCTGTCCTGTCCTGATCTCTCTGAACATTGAAGGTTCTGATGTGATATTAGTTGCTAGGGCCAGGGTTCTGAGTTGTGACGTCACACAGACGAGGCCTCAAGCCCTGGTCGCTGTGTACATTTGAAGCCATGGCTTCTCATGAACATTCTGAGAAAACCCTTAGCTGGGACAGAATATGAAAACCACAGCATCAGAAGATATTGGGCTGTTTCATAAAACTTCTTTGAGAGTTTATATGCAGCGATGTGCAAATCTTTTTTCTTAATGGGAAAAACTACGCTGAATGTCATTTTATTAAAATCAAAGTGGAGATGCTTTTAAATTCAGCAGTTTGAAATAATGTAAGTTTTTTTTTTTTACAATTAAAGAAAAGTTTAATCTTTTTCCCCCCAGAAAAATAACTATTTAAAAATAACATTTAAGGCCTTATTTAGAGTTTGGTGGAAGGCATGCTCCGAAGCGGTTGTGACGGAGTATCCTGCCCACCAACCTCTAAATAAATTAATTGGTTTTCACATGCATTGCTTTGAAATAGTAATTTTTCCAGATTTTTTCCAGTAAACAAAAAATATAAAAAAAATAAGTGTTTCAAACATCAAAAATTGCGAGAGGTGCAATTTGTGAAAAAAGTAAAATTTTTACATGTTCTTTTAAGTATAATGACAAATATATTTTAGAAATGTCAGAAACATGATAGGTGGCTTTTTAAGGTGGTAATCGCTGTAACCCCAAAAAGGATAGGACCGGTAATCAACCGGATTTGCAGAAGCTGGAATTTGAATAGACTGCCTTTAAACGGAATTGAGAAAAAATGACATAACATCACTTTTAGTTTAAATAATGTTTTTAATAACTAGTCGTATATAGGAGGTTGTGATCATCTTATGATAGTTATATACATTCAAAATGGTTACTTGCATCTATTAAGTTCACTTTCCTTAATATATGGCATTAAAGAAATATAGATATACTAAGTACTGTAGCACTCAGTACTTTAACAAAGATATACAAAATGGAAAATTACCATTGTACAAAACGGGCAAATATGGAGTGTATATCTGTGTATTTGAGTGCATTATGTTAAATAATAACTTATGATGGATTTATTTTTATTTTTACACAATATATATAGTAATGAATTCAAAGTGTTAATAACTTGATTATATGCTTTGAATTATACACTTGTGAGTAGGAATATATATCAGATAATGCATTTTATACACTCTAAAATGGCTCTTGCTTTAGTGTTATCAAATGGCTGAGACGTGCACTGGGATTGTCCTTTTGTCTATGTCCGTATGAGTATAGATGTGAATTTATTGTTTGAAAAAATGGCGCCCTGCATCGTGAACAAGGCTGCATGAGCCAGCCGGAACATCTACCTCACCACAATAAAGTTGAGTGAGTAACTACCCATGTAGTGTTGGATTATTTCCTGCGGCTGCGGAAATTATTGACAATATATATACTGCTGTCAATTGGCGGCCGAAGACTGCTTGGGGAGACGCTGGCACTGTCCTTACGTCTCCAGCCTTGGTTTCAATGGATTGGGCTGGCTGGAAGTTGGAAACTCGAGGACGTTAATGTGCTGCATTTTCCTCGAGTTTCACCTGCTACAAGACACTTACCATCACGCTGCATCATGGTACATGTAGTTTTGCCATTGACATTGGACTGCTGTGACATCTTGCAGGCAAAGGTGTTGCAGGTGAGCCATTAATCATTGGATAAGAGGGGCCTATTTTAGAAACCTATCAGGGAACTTGACTTTGGAACCGTGTCATTTGAAAAAGGCGTCCAGCCGAAACCGGTCATGCCATCTGTTTTCTAATAAACAACCATAGAAACCCCGCTGTGTCCTCTGCTCATCTCTAAAAGGAGGGAAGCTTTGTTGTTATAAATATTACAAGGTCACATTTTTATTGTTCTCAACATTTCCCAAACAATGTCGATTTTTATTTTTTAAAAATGCACTTTGGTGTTTTACAGTAAAAAATGTCACATCAATAAACGGTGCAACGACGTACACGTAATAATCTGCACAGTAATATTAGTAAAAAAAATAGAAGGAACGTACTCGGCAGTAAAAAATTTAGATGACCACATTTGTAGTCCTTATTTGCTCCAGGAGCCTGTCATTATCCAGGCAGACCATATATATGATGCTACGTTGAAATAGATGACAGGCTGGCCACTACTGTAGCAAAGTGTAAGTGCTACAACAGTGCATTTAGTTCCAGAGGTTCAGAAAATTGCCATTAGCCACTTTATGCAAATAGAATAACCTTTGTGCAAATCAACATAAAGAGAGGGACCAACTCCATGCCACCCAGACTGCATTCACACATCCCATCATTATTTCTGTCTTCATTTCTTTGAGTCCTATGGACTCTAGCAGGGAGCCTTCCTAGCCTAAGGGTAAATATGGAGTGTGTTGAGCCTAGACATTGCTTGAAACCAATTTTTTGCACACACCGTGACGTGTGGTTTCCCCCTTTCCAGTAGGAACTGCATGTTTTTTGAGCAACATAAACGTTGGGATGGTGCAAGACCGATTCTGTGCACCCCGCAAGGTATGTTGCCATAGGGACCAGCCACCCACAGTGCCACCATATGCAACTCTAAACTTAGAGAGGTAGCAAATGGTTTTGGCAACCACAAAACATGACAACCCTGAGGCCCCCCTACGGGATCGTGGTAATAACCCCTTTGCTCAGTCACTCGTCTTCTCCTTCTCTCAGAGAAATATACAAGGAATACACAAAGGGGCGTTTTTCAATATTTAATGAACTATTGTGATTCTTGTGTAGAATATATATGCAGCAAAGATCAAAAGACAGAAGCAGATGAAAGTGATTTACAATATAAGGACAGTGAAAGGAATGTTCAGTTCCACCATCTTACTAAAACAGTGTATGTATGCAGGCTTATAAAAACAATATATATGCATATATAGCATACTCCTACTATGAGTTCTCTAACCTAGATGTCTAGGGTGTATATATGGTTTCTGTCTATTGGATGATCCAATCTCCATTACCGTGAAAGGAAAGAATGTTGCTCCCTGTCCTGGTCACAGGTTGGACATACCTCCTAACAGAGGGATCAACAAGCAGCTAGGCATGAGGTTTCAGTGTGTAGTGACCTCACAATGACAGCAAGTGTTCCTGTGCCCCAAACCGGAAATGCTTGTTTATTTATAACAAAAAGCATCCTTGCTATTGAGCCGATGGTTGCATGACAGAACAACGCATTCCGTTGCAATGTATGCCTTTACCACGCATGCATTACAACGCAAATGCCTTTACCATGTATGACCATACCACGCATGCTTTTACAATGTATTTTGTTTAAAGCATGTATGGTAAAGGCCTGTGCGTGATAAAAGTTTTCCCGAACACCTGCACTCAGTCCTCAAGCCGATCCCTAGGACTCCCCCACTCACCCTTTTTTAAAACACCCGATCCCTGCCCTAAGCCCTTAATCTAGACCCCAGCGCGACCCCCTCCTGGCCTCCAGCCCTTTAAAAAAAATACCCAGTCCCTGCCCTGAACCCTAAATCTGTCCCCCGGTGCAACCTCCCTCTGACCCCCATTCCTGACACCCCCAGTCTGAAGCCCAAAATCCATCCCAAAAGCAATCCCCCTTACCTTAACAGGACAACAATGAGGCAACTCTTGTGAGGCACAGCACAGGTCATCAAGAGGAAGCGGAAAGATCTCTGCTCCTCTAACGACGCTGATAGCCATGACCACGCAGGTGCCTTTCCGAAAGTAACCAGCATATGTCCTCACCATGTATGTTGTAAGAAAAAAATGCGTGATGAAGGCTACCGTGGTAACAGTGTATGCATGGAAACGCATGTGTGGTAAAGGCCTTGCATGGAAACAGCTACCTTAGTCAGACTGACATTGTTATGATCTGTTGATAGCTTCCTCGCCTCATGGATGAAAACAAATAACTACATTTGCACAATGTGTTTTCGAGGCCTTGTAGGTGATGTTCAAGGTGTTGTGACAATGTTCTTACTAAGTAGAATTTGTAAGCAAAGTAGTTTCAGAGAAATTAAACTGTGCATTGTCACGCATGCAAATGTGTGTCAAAAGTCATTGAGCAAAAGAGAAGGCAACATTAGGAAACGTTTACCTGGTAAAAATGGCAGCATTTCTCTCCAGGTCAAAATAAGAGACATGACACCCACTCCTTGGACATAAGTTGACTGATATGCTATCTAATAGTGAGAAAGTTATGGTAAATAGTATCACTTTATACAAATATAAATACAAATATACAAATATATTTCTTTTTGAGCAGGTGGGCCGGGGGCCACAGGGAAATCCAGAAAGACACAATGACATCCACGGAGCGCAAAGAGGTGAAATAAAATTGGATTCATCACAGCTGGTATAAACCAAAACAGTGGCCCATTTATTTCAGAGCGGGAGGCACTGACATTACAGTGGGCCAATCTATAATAAGAGCGCTGAAAACTTGAAAGAGAACATTCCAGTCGGAACTCCTACAACAAATGAGAACATGCTCAATAATTGAAAATATCTCCAGAGGCGCCCATTTTGGACATCTGGTCCCGCCATTGGCTAAAACAAATCGGCTAGATTTTAGCTTACTGATCCCCTTTTCAACCTCCGCTGCATTAATTTAAAGAAAATGAGCTGTCCTGATGAAGGTGGATTCAAGTTTATCTATCCACTGAAAAGTGCGTTGGCCTGATTACTTTCCTGTTGGCGGCACAACCATGGAAAATAAAGAAGGATTCTCGCCATGAGTTATATACTGCAAGCCATTTAAAGCTGGAAAATTATGAATGTTATGTGTGTATGTGAACGATTGGGATGTGATGACTGTAAGTGAGGTTAGTTTACTTGTGATGATGGAAGGAGATAAGCTTTAATATGAGAATTGGTATGTCTAATATTGCATAATTATGCTTTTTTGCACATTTTAGGAAAACAGTTTTTTTGTTGAATTATGTATGATTTGCACTGTATATAAGAACACAGAAAATGAATGGTCTTTATATCTTAAAAAATACAAATGAAAAAAATGGTCCGCGACTAGTGCAATATAATTAGAAGCCTGAAAACGAAAATAAAATATATGAACCAATGAATCTATGTTGTATTCAGTCATATCTATAACAAAGGGACAGCCCGTATGAGCTAAATTTAGCCATTGAGTTAATAAATGTTGGTCGAGTGGGAGGCTTTATATATATTTGTATTTCTTTCTCCCCTTTTCTCCCAGACCACACAATTGTTTTTCCAAGGGGTACCTCTGGCTTTGCATGCACAGTATCTCAGTATATGCACATTGAACTGATTATAAAATCAATCTAAAAATCAGTTTAAAAAAGGCAATCATACAGTTTGAAAGCCAAAGCACACAGAAAGCCATGATTAAAAAAATATAAAAAAATGTAAAAACTAATTAAAACTAAATTTAAAATCAGCTTAAGATATTAAAACCAGGCCAAATTTCAAAGTAACCACCAAATGGAATAGCCAATTGTTATGAGTTCCGAGTGGAAGGCAAAACATCTCAGTTCCCAGCAACCACAGACGATGATCCCAGAGGCACAACTCGAAGCAGGTTTATGGAGAAAATCTGTTCTCATCCAGCCTCCACAGCAACTGCTGAGGGAGCGAACACGGCCAATGGAAGATCCACTGAACCACAGCCAAAATCCAATTCACTAGGAGCGGAAGCATACCAGGAAGGCTTGTAAAATGTGGTCAAATGCAATGGAATACGAAGTGGACAACGATAAAAATTGACCTTTAAGGGGTCCACAAGTCTATTTATGTCCGAAGGCTCAACCAATTGCGCTCCTAGGTACAAGTCCATGGTGCACTCAAAAGTACACAGCAGACAGTGGAATATGACTGCACGTAGTGTAGCCAAACAGGCGGAAATAATAAGAACCCATGCTCATTCAGTTCTTGAAGCAAAGGTGCACCAAAGCAATGCACCATGCATGAAGGGCACAGCAGCACATGTGGTAGTGTCTGTTCCATCCGTTCTTGAAATGGGACATCCATTGCGAAGCAGAAAAATTTAAATCAAAGTCCCGGCAATCAGGAGCAGGTCAAGAGGAAAACCTACAAAAACACGTCAGAGCGTGAAGTGTATAAAAGATGTAATGACTCTGAAAACTGTCTAGAAGGTGCTAACGAGCCCAGAGCCTTTATGTGTAAAAAAGTGCGCTATTCCAACCATATCAGATATATTAAAAATGATGTGCACCAGCTCTCCAAAATGTAGTGGGAAGTTAGTGCGTAGTGGCGATTGTATCTCTGAAGAGGACCTTGTAACTTGAAGATCAAACAGCTCCTTTTCAGATGTTAAGGCCACATCTTTCTGAAACAATAAGGATTTCAGTTTGCTCAATGCATCAAAATGCACGTTTGAAAGATTTATTGAAGGCCAATCTGTTGCCTCCGTAACTGTACGGGCAGCTGGAACAGTACTTTGGTACAACAAGTGACTATGGTAGTCACTGTCACCGGACAGGCAACCTCTGGTTTCATCCTACAGGAACCTTTGAAGTACTGGGTATTTTAGACCCAGCGGTGCAGGGGCACACACCCTATGACTTCTGGGTTCACCCTGTTCCGGACCTACAGAAACACAGAGTCTTCTGGGTGAAGTCAAAGATTCGTTTATTGGCTGCAGACCAATGACAGGTATCCTAGAAGTACAACAGCGTGTATGTTCTCAGGAGACTGCTAAAAATCATAGGAACGGACTTCTCCTTAAGTACAAAATATCATGCTCCAGGCACACATTCCTTGGTTTACGATATGGTCATATAAAGGTATACATTACAAACGAAAAAGCAGAGTCATGATGACCATCCCACATTCCAGTTCGGCCAGCCCACAATGATTTACACAGTAAGGTTCAGATCCCACGTTTTGATGTAAATAGACCCCCCAATAAACATGAGCATCTCCTGTTTTGGGAAACAAGTCGTAAAGCAGGAACAAGCAGGTGTGGAAGAGATTAGCCGGGGGATTGTATAGAATGAAAGGGTTTTATGACGGGTCAAACCCTGATGCTAATCACAGGTGGACGGAGGAAGGGGAGCTCGTGAGACCGGTTTGACCCGGGGCAGCAGAGCCAGCTGCCCAGGTCACAGAGAAGTCAGAGGGAAAGCCCATGTACTGTGAAGCCCGTATTAACTCCATCATAGCCTATGTGAGGGCAATGACAAGATGGCCACTGTTTCCAAAATGGAACCCGCGTAGTGAAGCTGAATAACGTGTACACAGTGCATTCATAGCTAGAACGATGTATAAAGCACTCGTACATGCCGCATTTACCATTTGCGGTTCGCTAATACCAAGATAGACAGGGGTAGGGCCCTGTCCCCTACGCGGTCCCGAATATTAAAGTACGACAGACCCTCCTTTTGCCCTTACATAGGCAATCACTATACTCATCTTAATCCGAGTCTAGGTCAATGTTCACGAAGTCATGGAGATGTTGCTGTAGCATCATCCTATTACTTAGCTCGTCCCTCGATACAGGTTTCCTTACACATAAGGTAGTACAGAGACCACATATCGCGGGAGCACACTGTATACACAGACAGAACAGGAAAAGAATGGCTAAGATCATTCCAATGATCATCAGAACTTTCCATCCCCAGGCAGATAGCAATTCCCAGAACCACCCCACCAGTGACCAATCTCCCTTATCCACGTGTATGGCTTCAGATATTTTATGGAGTTTGGAGATGGCTTGATACACTGTTGGAGCATTATCTGGTATGAAAATGCAGCAACTGGATTGGATGACCTTGCATACCCCACCGCGGTCTGCAAGAATAACGTCTAGAACCATGCGGTTCTGCAGAGTCATAAGGCGATCCGCTTGGAGCTCAGCTGTCAGATTACTAAGGGCACCAGCCGTTACATTGACAGTGGATTCAACCACACGAGTCAGCTGTCTCAGGTTCCTACTATTGACCATAGGTCCCCAAAACGGCAGGAAACCCAAGAAGAAGTCTCCTGCTTCCTGACCGGCAGTGTCCTCCTTACTAATCACACCTCTCACAACTCTGGTCTTGTGATAGTCAGAGGCAGCAGTAAATGTCGGCGGTAGCAAGTTCGCAATATAACATGTGCCCGAGAAATCAGGGGGCAGCCATGTATATGCTCGGTCATGACAGATGAAATATGTGCCCTTAGCAGCCAAAAACGCAGGGGAAAACTGCGACGGGAAGGTGTACGTTTCAGTACAGTCACTCCTTCCCAGTTGAGCTCTAGGATTCTGACCATTACCCTGTAAGCAGAACCGACCCATGTGGGGTACGACCCAGATTGGAGATGAGATTTTTCGCTGTCTTTCACCCAGACTAATACTATACCCCGTCGCGTTCCATCCTACATAAGGTCTCAACTCTTCTTTGGGAATAGATGAGTATGCATTGATATCCCTACTCATATCGGCAACTCCTTTCATCAAAGCCTTATTATTGGTGATGGGTCTGATGGAACGCGGTTGGCGAGGGGAGTATGTATCTAGAGCATAGAGAAACATGGTTTGGAATGCCCATGACGATCCATTGTAACTGTACGGCAGCACCAGGTAGGGAATACCCTTGTTAATGGTATGGGGCATTAACCCACACACCCAGCAATTGGTCGTATTCATTACTAATTGGTGCTGGTGCAAGAGCTGGATAAACGAGTTATTTACGAACTCTGATCGTCTGGTCTGTTCGTGCTCAGGCAAAGGGTGAAAAGAGTGAGAGGAGGCAGTAGAAAGAGATATAGGCTGTTGAGTGGGTTCAATGGGCTTTTGAGCGGAGAAAAACACAAATCCTACAATAAACATTATTATGCTACACAGTGTAAAAAGGCACAAAAAGACAAAACATTTACTTTTTACAGTTCTGCACATCCTTGCGTTAAAGTTCATTTCCTCAATCGGTCTCTCCATCTTAAAAAACTCCATCCTTTACTCGGGCCGCTCGCGGTGGATGAGTTTCTTCTGCTAAGGGGCACGCCTGTCAGTCCAGGGGAACGCCCTAGACTAACCAGAACCGTCGACCTAGCGTCTTCGGCCTGTACCCCAAAGTCTTGGCACCGCGACCCTGCGGCAGAACCCGGATGGTGGTTCGAAAAACAAAAATCAAGAAAGTCCTTCAGATGGGAGAGCAAAAATGTCAAAAGGGAAATAATGAGGAAATCTTTATTTGTCCATGGGCCTAGGTCTCAAATTATAGCGGAGACGGCCAGGTGCTGTTTGGTCTTGAAACAAAAGTTCAGGCTCAGTGGTGTCCAGTCGACTTGATGGTGGCACAGCTTCCTGCAGAATATTGTCACTCTCTTGGTCTGAAACTGTGCCTCTTAAGCGTGCGTCACTGAATAGTACAAAGCGAGGTACAATGTCTGTCTCTGAGTCGGCGATACCCTCCTTGACCCACTGGTCATATGGCAGAGGCAAGGGGACTACCTTGCAATGAGTACCATGAATCCAGTGCTTCTTCCCTTTCACTCGCACTGCTGATCTTGTTGAAAGAAGAACAAGATGAGGGCCGATCCAGCGAGGCTCGTCGTTGCTCTTGCGCTGGAAATTTCGGACCAGGACCCACGTACCAGGGTTGATAGGGTGTCCAGGAGGTTCAGAGGCTTGGGGAAGGGTATCATGTACCTGTTGGTGCAAAACACGCAGTTTAACAGTCAAATCATACAGGTAATCGAGCAGTACTGGATGTTCTATTTCGCTAAATTTCGCCGGTCTTGGCACGCCCCATACATTAGCCGGGCGGCCAAAGACGACCTCGTAAGGGCTAAGTCCCACTCGTGAGTGTATGGTCATTCTGGTGGACAGGAGTGCTAGAGGCAGAGCGTCAGGCCATTTAAGACCGATGCTCGCCTGGATTTTAGCCAGCTTGAGCTTTAAGGCTCCATTGTAGCGTTCTACTAATCCAGCTGATTGGGGGTGATTTGCAGCGTGGAACTTCTGCTTTATTCCTAGCCCTTCACATACATTCTTCATCACTTTACCCACAAACTCACTTCCGTTATCACACCACACCATTCTTGGCATCCCAAACCTAGGGAAAAACTCCTTCACAAGGGCTTTGGCTGTGGATAGGGCAGTGTTATCTTTCAGAGGATAAGCCTCTATCCATTTTGAGAAAGCACAAACAACCACCAATACATATTTCAGGTTGTTGCATCTTTCCATGTGAATAAAGTCCAGCTGCAAAACTTCAAATGGACATGATGGGGGTGCAAAGTGACCAGCCGGAGTTGGGTTTCCCCTACCAGGGTTGTACTTCAAGCATACTATGCAATTCTTGACCACATTCTCTGCACACTTGGGAATCCCAGCATTCTGCCATACTGGAGCCAACAACTTGCATATACCTTTCGTACTGATATGTGCCATTCCATGTGCCATAGTAACCACTGGAAGCACATATGCATCAGGCAACAACCATCGCCTATGTTCTGTCAGATCAATCCAACAACCATTCTCATCCAACTTACCCATACTTTCTTTCCACTTGCTTAACTCTTCCTCTGTGGCTTCAGTTTGAAGCGACTTCACACTCTCTATTGTGTTCTCACACATTCCCACATCATTAACCCATCTTGCGGGACCTGCAACATACATTCTAGTCTTCACATTCTGTGCTGTTTCTTTCGCGGTCTCATCAGCAAACGCATTCCCACGTCCAACATCATCTGTGACTTTCCTGTGTGCACTGCATTTCATGATCGCAACTTGCAACGGTAGGGTCAGTGACTCAAGGAGATCATTCACTAACTTGCCATTCTGAATTTTAGCTCCATGCGACGTCAGGAACCCACGCTCCTTCCACAAACGCCCAAAATTATGAGCCACGCCAAAGGCGTACTGGCTATCTGTGTATATGTTCACTCTCATTCCTTCAGACAACACACATGCTCTCGTGAGGGCGATTAATTCTGCTGCTTGGGCCGAATTATGTGGCACTCATGCAGTTTCCACGACCGTGTGCAAAGTCGTGATAGCATATGCAGCAGTCGTGTCACCATTAGGGAGTTTGAAACATGACCCATCTACCCATAAAGTGCCATCACACTCAGTCAGGGGAGTATCTTTCAGATCTACTCTCCCTTTCGTCTCTTCTTCTGTTCTAAACAGACAGTCATGCTGTTCAATCTCATCTGAGTCTGCTGGAATTGGCAACAATGTAGCTGGATTCAGCGTATTGCATCTCTTTATGTGTATGTGATTAGCTAACAGTGTAAGTTCGTAGCCCGATAATCGTGCACTGGTCAAGTGTTGTGTCTTGGTTCTATTTAATAATGTGTCTACAGCGTGTGGAACCATGACAATCAATGTGTTGTCCATTACCAAACCAGCAGATTGTCGGATAGACATCGCTGCAGCAGCTGTCGCTCTCAGACAGCTTGGCAATGCCCTTGCTACAGGGTCCAAGGTTGATGAAAAATATGCGCATGGGCGCGGTCTGTCGCCAAAAGGCTGTGTTAACACTGACAACGCACATCCATCTTTCTCGTGAACATACAATGTAAAAGGTTTGCTGTAGTCGGGAGTACCCAACACAGGTGCTGAACATAATGCATTACGCAATTCCACAAAACTTTTCTGGCACTCTTCAGACCATGGGATAGGATTCGGTGTGTCTTTGCATGTTAAGGCTAACAAAGGTTTTGCCAATAAGGAAAAACTAGGGATCCAATGCCTACAGTATGAAGTGATGCCCAAGAAAGCACGCACTTCTCTCTGTGTTTTCGGCACACTTAACTGTGCAATAGCTTGAATTCTTTCTGGGGTCAGTTTCCTTCCCTCCTTCGATAAGAGATGACCTAAGTAGGTCACTTCTTGTCGACAATATTGCAGTTTAGAGAGAGACACTTTGTGATGGAAAGCGGATAAATGGCGCAACAGTGATAATGTGGCTTCTTTACAGATCTTCTCAGTATCTGCGGCGATCAGTAAATCGTCCACATATTGAATCAGGATAGCGCCACTAGGTAAAACAAGTGCATCAAGCTGCGCTTTCAGAGCCTGACTGTATATGGATGGACTCTCACAGTAGCCCTGGGGAGCGCGTTTGAAGCGGAAGCTTCGGCCTCCCAGACTAAAACCACAAATATCTCTGCTCTCTTCTGCAATTGGGATACTAAAGAAAGCATTCTTTAAATCGATCACTGAAAACCATGCAGCAGAGGCTGGAATCATCGTTAACAAGGCAGTTATATCAGGGACAACCGGAAACTGTGGCACAACAATCTTATTAACCTCTCTAAGATCAATCACAAATCTGTAAACAGGTGGCTGTGAAGGGTCCGTTCGTTTTAAGACAGGTAAAATCGGACTATTGCAAACGTTGCCTCTTGTCTCTTCGATCACACCCTTATTAATCAAGTCACTGACAATGTCTAACAATGCTTTCTGCCCTTCATTAGAGATCTTGTACTGGGGAATACGTGGCAGTCTGACATTAGCCTTTAGAGTCACCACATATGGCGGTATCTCCAAGAGGCCCACATCATTGGGACCAATAGCCCAAAGGGCATCCGGAAGGGATGTCAATTCAGGTGGCATCGTGTTTTTAGACAAGTACATTGGGGAAATCACTTTCTTGCCTAATGTAAGTTGTACTCCTGAAGGAGAACAATACAGTGTAGCGTGCAATCTTTTCAACAAATCTAATCCCAGCAAATTCTCACCACAACCTGTTGTCAGGATCAGAGGTGCTTTCAGCTCGCAAGGTCCAACAGAAAGTGACATGGGACTGGAAATCGGGTTCCTAACCGGGGCGCCAGAAAAACCTACTGAAACATTTATATCGCCAGACAAAGGTGCGCCAGGGAGTTTTGAATGCATGATTGAACTCTTTGCAGCACCAGTGTCTAGCAGAAAAGGCTCCGTTACATTTGCTGTAGTCACCTCAACATACGGTCCACTCTGATCCACTGGCACTGAAACAACTCCCTCTCTCTGTCTATGGCTATCCTAGTAATCATTATTCTCTGTATCACCGTCCTCTGTATAATAATCATTATTATAATACTGAGCCGTATTGCTAATCGCGTTAGCTTGCTGATCAAAGCTATTGATGGTACTTTGAGGCGGTAGAGGACGCGCGCTCTGGGGAACACTTCCACGCCCTCTGCCTCTAGGAGCTTGCTGACCACCCCTACCTCTTGCGCCATACGCATTACCGTTCCGCTGCATTAATTTAGGGCAACTATATTTATAATGACCTTCCTCTTTGCAGTATGAACATTGGTTGGGACCTACAGGGACACGTGGTTGATTATACCCATTCATTTGCTGATTGTTCTGAAATTGTTGGGGTTGGTGATAGACACCTTGGGGTTGTCTATAATTATTCTGACCTCCACGTGGCGGATAGGCCTGCTGTAAAAGGACCTTTGTCTTTAATTCCTTCGTTTTCTTTTCTGTTCTATCTTTCTCGTCTTTATCTCTATTTTCATAATACTGTGCAGTAGCCAGTATTTGCGCTGAAGAAGAAACAGCCCAAGAACTTTCTGAATCTTTTAACTTTTTACACAGGTCAGGAAGTAAATTCTGCACAAACTTATCCACAAACAGCCGTTGGCCACCCTCAGTACTCATATCTTGCCCACTGTGGTCAATAAACGTTTCTTCAAACCTAGTAAAGAAGCCTGACACTGTCTCATCTTTCTTCTGCTTGCATGCAGATAACTTATCCCAATTTACGCGCATCGCAGGCATTATTGTCTTCATATACGTGATGATTCTACCAGGCAATTCAGCTACTAAAGGTCTCGGTTTCGCACCACCAGTTTGTCTAGCATCAGCAGCAACAATGTTAGTCCATGTATCCCCTAGTTCTGCATTGTGATCTACATTACGAATTGATCCCCATAGAGGCTGTGGAACAACATTACCAAACAACATGTCTATGTCGGCCAGATTCATAATGCACGACCCTGCCGTCTGTGACAACTCTTTATAATAACCTGCTGGGTTTTTACGGGGATCAGGCAAGGACTGCTTAAGCGCTAACACCTCAGAGCGCTTCCATGGAACATGCACCCAAACACGCTGGAAATGCGCTGCCACAGCGGGGTTACCACCGGCAGCTGCAACCGCTTCCTTCCATACCGGGGGAACTTCTCTCATAGGGTATTGTCGCGCTTTTGCCTTTTTCCCCACAAGGACCTCTTGTTCAAACAATGACTGTTGGCAATCGTCATTC
Organism: Triturus cristatus; assembly: GCF_964204655.1. NCBI lineage: Eukaryota > Metazoa > Chordata > Amphibia > Caudata > Salamandridae > Triturus > Triturus cristatus. The sequence goes on from NC_140593.1 coordinate 822,163,083, forward strand.
CTTAAGAACAATACAACCGCAACTGCTTTATCCACTTCGCGGTCCACAATTATACCAGTTCCAAAATCGAACCTCACTCTACACAATTCCTGCGGGTTTGGATTTCTACCACTATCCTCCAATTCTTCACAGAGAATTTCGCACATTTTCTCAAACACATATCTCTGTTTCGGGGCATCCCACTGATGGAAAGTGTTGACAACTGATTCCACATCATACAGTGAAGGAAAAACGATCCATCTACGTGCCATGTGATCTATTACCTTTTTCTCATCGGGGTTAGGCAATTGGCTGCGCAACTGCTTACGCTGTACACCAGGAGTTGCACCAGATGACCCAAAGAGAGGAGACATTAATGTAGTAACCACATTAGCTAAGCGCTGTCGCGCTGAAGGAGAAGCTGAGGCGAGAACAGGGGGGAAAACAGAGGGAAGAAAAGAGGATGTAGAGACAGGTACTGGAGTGGTGGAAGGAAGAGTGTTAGGGGAGGCAGTTACTGGATTAGGCAAAGTCGCAGGAAGTGCGGAGGCAGTTGGAAGCACAACTGGCGGCGCTTGAGAGGGCTGCGCTACAGGAATAGGAACTGGCTGCAAAGCAACTGGCGGTTGCGGCAAGGCTTGCAGTACATGCACTGGAGGCGGCATATTTACAAGCTGTGGAGGCGCCGTGGCAGTTTGAGCATACGGGGGTGGCGAACTCAACAAATGTGACATCAGGGGATCTTTCTCCTTTTCTTCTGACTCATCCTGCTTAGAATGTGGCAAAGCTGGGTAACATTTGTCAATCCCTAACTTACGCTGCCTGTGCAATTGCTCATTCATTTGCTCCTCTTCATTGTCTTTAAATTGTACAGCTGCTTGCATTACTGACATACCTCTCTCTCTCTTATTCTTTTTCGCTAACTTGATTTCCTTCTGTTTGGCTTCCTTTCGCCATAAGCGGAAATAGTCAAACATCGCCGGCCGGGCTTTCTTCTTAAACAATTTAATTTCCAGATTATCTAAAATATCAGTATCAAAACTACCATTTTGGGGCCATTTTAAAACACCATCTTTCCCGGTGTAGTGGATCCACACTTCGTTATATGCAATGGGGCCTACGCCATGTTTCACATAGAGCTCATAAGTTGGAGTTCCAACCGGAGGAACCGGACATGATTCCTCTAGCTGGAAATCTTTTCCACAACCCAAACAGAATAATCTACCAAATAGTCCAGAACCAGGCATCTTCGCTCACTAGTCTAGATCCAAACGTCAAAGGATTATCGATTACGATAGCCTCGTGAATACACGAGTCCTCTGGTTTTGGCGTTTGCAAACTCCAAAGTACCAATTCAAATGATCCCGAAGGATACCAAAACAAATGGGAGACGCTCCACTTATACTTAACTGAATATTGCTGATCGATGGCGTCACCAGAAGACTCTCTCAATTGTTTCACTCTCTCAAAACTCGTCAAGGGTCCAAAACAGGTCGATTAATCAGGGCAGCAGTCCTTCGTAGCCGTCGGGACGCGGAGAACCTCGCAGAAAAGACTTTCGGACCACGTCGACATGCAGGGGTCGATGAAGTGGCGGCCTTCCTCCGGAATTTCCACACGAAGCTCCTCACGAACCTCTGGCTTGGACTGGTACCGCTGAAATCGCCCCACGTTGGGCGCCAAACTGAAGTACTGGGTATTTTAGATCCAGCGGTGCAGGGGCTCACACCCTATGACTTCTGGGTTCACCCTGTTCCGGACCTACAGAAACACAGAGTCTTCTGGGTGAAGTCAAAGATTCGTTTATTGGCTGCAGACCAATGACAGGTATCCTAGAAGTACAACAGCGTGTATGTTCTCAGGAGACTGCTAAAAATCATAGGAACGGACTTCTCCTTAAGTACAAAATATCATGCTCCAGGCACACATTCCTTGGTTTACGATATGGTCATATAAAGGTATTCATTACAAACGAAAAAGCAGAGTCATGATGACCATCCCACATTCCAGTTCGGCCAGCCCACAATGATTTACACAGTAAGGTTCAGATCCCACGTTTTGATGTAAATAGACCCCCCAATAAACATGAGCATCTCCTGTTTTGGGAAACAAGTCGTAAAGCAGGAACAAGCAGGTGTGGAAGAGATTAGCCGGGGGATTGTATAGAATGAAAGGGTTTTATGACGGGTCAAACCCTGATGCTAATCACAGGTGGACGGAGGAAGGGGAGCTCGTGAGACCGGTTTGACCCGGGGCAGCAGAGCCAGCTGCCCAGGTCACAGAAAAGTCAGAGGGAAAGCCCATGTACTGTGAAGCCCGTATTAACTCCATCATAGCCTATGTGAGGGCAATGACAAGATGGCCACTGTTTCCAAAATGGAACCCGCGTAGTGAAGCTGAATAACGTGTACACAGTGCATTCATAGCTAGAACGATGTATAAAGCACTCGTACATGCCGCATTTACCATTTGCGGTTCGCTAATACCAAGATAGACAGGGGTAGGGCCCTGTCCCCTACGCGGTCCCGAATATTAAAGTACGACACCTTGATCGTTAAGCATTAAATAATGCCCATTAGAGAGTAATCTGAAAGCCGGATGGATCACATCAGCTGGGTAACCTTTCAAGTAGCAAGATAAAGTTTGCCACATAAGCGTTACAGGCCTCTGAAGCAAAACCTTCTTTTATACTAAGGATCCACTAAAACCTTCTTACAGTCAGAACCGCAGAGAAAAACTTAAGTTTCCTTATTTCGACACTGAAATTTTAAAGGTAATTCCCAATACTCGTGTACAAACCCTTCCCCTAACGCTTCATATCTGCCCACTTGCTGGTATTGTGGACAGTACTGGAAATGGAATGTTGAAATCGGCACAGTGATATACCAGTGGATTATCTAATCTGCAGATGGAGTTTCTACAATGGTGAAAGGTAACTTCTCTAGTTTTTTTATGTGCTACATAGTGTACCTTGCATCTTTACGTGCCATGAGTATTTGCTGTAAGGTGGTAAGGGGAAAACAGGCTTGTGTTATTCAAATGTTGCCACAGTACATGGCCAGAACATAGGTTTTGAAGCATCAAGCTCAACAGCAAAATAGACCTAAGCTGTGACTGCCCATGTTGTAAGGCAGACATATCTTGTTGTATAATGCCTAATGCCAATGACACTATGTTCCCCAGAGAGTTTATTCTAGAGGATAAGCTGGGCATACCATTGTCAACCACTGCTAGAGCTTTTTCTAAATTTACCCTCTCAATTTCACGCAGTCTTTCAGCAGCTTCCTGCAGAGAAACTTTCCATATCTCAGAGAAACTTTCCATATCTCATTGTATATTGCACACAAGAAGCGTTTTTGACGTGGTCTTTGAGGACCTCATAAAAAGTCCCGTAGTTCCAGGTCATCAGATAGAAGGGACAAGCGTTGCTTCACCTGAGACTGTGTTGAGGTTTTTAGTCAATCAAGCCACAACTTCCCAATACTGCAAGTTGTCACCACCCAGAGTGCTCAGACTGCAAAGAACACAGGTCAAGCCTACTGATATTAAAACCCTTGTTGTTACCTAGGAATCATGCCTGACATCCGTTAGTGTCTAATAGCCAAACTAACCAGTCTGAATGATAGAGGAGGCAGTGGTGGTGGATCTGATGAATCTGAAGTAAAATCATCAAAGTTGATGAAGTAGCCAGATGCTGTTCTATCTATTTTTGGCAGCTCAGCAGGTTTTGTAGAGCTGGAGATGACTGTGGTACGTTGATGTAGACCGTGTTCTTGTCAGGATTCTGATTTAAAATCTGTGTTTCTGAACTAGTTGACGATACAGTTGTCATCTAGCAAAAGGTAGACGGCATATTTTGTTGACGTTGTTTATTGTCTCTTGTTGGACAGAGGATGCTTCATTAGTTATTCAAGCTTCCATCTGAACTTCCTGCATGGTAGCGAAAGGAAGCAGGTAGCTACCCAGGAGCCCACATGGCTTAGTGTTGAGAATCGGCAATAAAGCATGGTTTGATCAGATCAATGGAGACAAATATTTTGTCTTTGTGGCCGGCAAGACGTGGAAGAAGTACAGTTCTAGTACCTTCAACAGCCAGGATAGGTATAAGCGCTTAGTGAGATGGCCCGTATTCTTTCTTGTCCACTATTTTCTCCCTGACCAGATCCCCAACCTTCGGGACACAGCCAGTCCTTGCTGGTACAAACCTATAATTCCCCAGTGGTGGTGCATTTTACTTGGACATTGCTTTGTCTGTACTGGAAGTCATTCAGTTCAAGTAAAACAGCCAAATGTTCAGTGATGTCAAACAGTTTTTCCACCGCCACTGTGAAGGGATTGTCGAAGTCTAGGATCCACATCTTTATCACAAACAGTATTTCATAGGGAGGCAGCCTAACCAGGGATTTCATAGGCAGGTTGTTAAGTGCCCTCTGGACTCCAGTTAAGTGATGGATCCAACTGAGACTTGAGCCTAATATGCTTGCTGTTAAAGACTGCTTTAAGTCACAGTTTTTCCTCTCATAACCAAATTTCCATCAGGATGGTATGGTGAGGAGAAACGCAGGGTCTCACCCAAACTTCCCATGGCCTCTTTGCAAGCCCTAGAGATAAACAAAGGACTGTGGTTGGAATGTAATGTGCTTACTGAGCATGTCCTGATGAAGACTCGCAGATCCTCAATAACTGTTTGAGAGTTAGTCGACCGCTGTGCCAGACTCATAAGAATCGAGAGCAGGAATCCACTGCTACCAAGACATACTTATCAGCCTAATCTGATGACAAGCGGCTGCAACCGTCCAGGTAAACACAAGCCAGAAACTTGTTTAAAATCAGCAGATGTGTCTGTGGTGGATCAGCCACGGTGAGACCCTTTATCTGCTGGCAGATGTCGCATTTAAGGACAAAGTCCTTGGTCTGTTTGAAAAGACCAAGCCACCAGTAGCATCGCTGCACCATTGTAGCATCCAACCCTGAATATGCTGATGCACAGCCCTCATTTGCAGCTAAAATAAACCCATCTTGCGATATGAATGAGGCATTACTGTATCCTCCACTCCAGGAGTGTACGCATATGGTGTGTTTTGTGCATCTAACATGCGTGGAAAGCCTTTCGGCAAACCAGTGTTGTTGCAAGAAGCATTGGCAGCCATTATGATGTTTCTGTCTATCCTCATACTTAGAAGAGTGGTTGCAGCAACAGCAGCATTGCAAACTGTTGCTTTTGTAGCTTCATCAGCCATGGAATTCCCTGAAATGTGTACGTCTGCACGTTGATGAATCAATGTATGTATCACATGAGTCCGTAGCAAACAATATTTCAGCTTTGCCACCGGTCCCAAAACATTTTGTGCTTGATTGTTCAACCCTTTGAATCTCTGAATCCTTTGTGGCTCCAATCATATAGATGTTAATTTGAAGACTGGGCACAGTAATAAGAATCATACACATTAAGTGGGGGGAATCCTGGATCCATATTTTCCAGTGCCAGAATTAGAGACTTTAGTTCTGCCAACTGTGCAGTCACGAAGTGACAGTGTGTAGGTTTTCTCAGTATGGAATTCTCCATTGTGCATGTGCCCTTTCACAATATCGCATGCTGCGGGGTGTTGGTGCATTGTCCATATGGTAGGCTGGGCAGAACAATCAGTGTATATGATGTAATCATAGCGTTCTCGAAGCATTATTTCATTAGGCAGAGGATATTCTTGTTCGTACTCCAAAAAGCTTGTGTTTGTAGCGTAGAGTCAAACTTGTGGTCGACATCTGTTGCGGTGAACGAGTTAGCCCATTGTAATCATCGTGAATGTAATGCTTTAGCATTTGGAATGCTTTGTTCTGGTGACTGCCTTTGAGGTCGGCACTGGGGTAATGATAATGGTGTGTTTTCCCTGAGCCAGGGCTCACCACAGTAGTTTATACCGCTGTCAGTATTTTTCCTATAGGTGCAAAATGCATTTCAGCATTGGTGTATAAATGTGATTTATATGCAATCAGTAGTGTGTCACTTTATTTAAACGTAATGTAGGTGAACCCAGATGTCCCCACGATGACGCAGATCACCAGGTGTGTTGTGTTTACACGTGTGTGTAAGTGTTTTGTAGCTACCATTTCAGCTTGTATAGAACGTAAGATATTTGTGTGTTCCTGAGTCCAATGTGTACTGGAAAAATCCGGGCATATTAAGTCATAGAATTGTTTCACCCATTCTGTGTAATCTGGAATGTAAGTTCTACCAAAATTTTGAGAATCCAGTTTGGATTGTATTCTTTTCCAGTTATACGCACACCACCTCACATTTTCATACAGATACTAACACATACTTACTCTTCTATTCAGTCACTGACACAAGCACACACTCACCCATACAGCCACTCTCGCAACAACTCACTGTGAGAAATTGGCTTGGAATATGCTGTCCACTAATTAAAGTAGGTACCCTGTACCAGTCCAAACCTTATGGTGCTTTAAGAGGTCACAGATAACCTTAGAAAGCTATCCGAGTGGTAGCTGTGGAGAGTCGCCTTCAGGCTTAGTCTTGAAGGAATGTTAAGCAGCTTGTTTTACCAAAATGCAACCTTATAGTATTGGTTAAATGAAAGGAGAACCGCACAGTAGTTATAAAAATATGTATTTATTGATATAACGCTCTTTAAGTATGACATAATATCTTCTGCACGAAGATACTCACAAAGCACACAATACTGTAGCGCAGAACCAATAGTAAATAGCACTAACACAGTGGGCTCCAGGACGAGACCTAACCATATACTAAAATCGTGGTAAAAGAACCACGACTCGAGCCAATACATTGTCTAGAGGATGTAGAATCGCTGGGAACTCAAGGAACCACCCAAGGTGAGTAAGTAGGGACCCCACGGAGGAGGGGTGCAGTGTGGGAACACGACCGTGTGCTGCGTACAATTCTATGCAAGAGTCGCAGTTGAAGTTTTAAAGTTCTCAGTGGACTTTGAAGAAACCCTGTGGAACTTGGGAGGTTGAAGAGCCACCCCACCCGTGGATACCATAGTACCAGATTTACCTACCCCGGGGAAGTCGGGTGCATAGGGCTGAAGTGGCATTGGAAACTGCTGTCGATCTCAATGGAGGACTTCAAGAAAGTGCCACTGTTGAAAAGAATAAAAGTGTCTGTCGGAATCCAAAGGTGGATTCTTGTTGAAGAGTACCTGAAAGCAGAAGGGACAGAGTCTGGGTCACTTAGGAGTGACCAGGGGCCTGGTAGACGAATGCGCACCGATGTCGGTGCTTCAGGTGCATTGAGGGGGTTCTAGCCTCTGCAGCCACTGGGACCAGGAGACATCGAGGGTGACCAGGAGCTGGATTCGAGCAGTCTCACGAAGGATGTCGAGTACTGAGGGGTCGGTGTCCGGCTGGAGCACCAACAAGCCTTTTCAATGGCAACCCATGCAGAGGGTCAAAGAAGGTTATAGTTCAGAACAGCAAGGTCAAGGAGACTTACGAAACACAGGGGAGTCATGGAAGGCCTGGAGCAACCAGGGGAGCCCCAGAAAGCAAAGTTGACCCTCAAGGGGACTAACAGGCTGGAGGCACAGGAGTCGGGAGGAGACATCGAGCAGTTTCGCAAAGCAACAGCCCACGGAGCACTCGGTGCGAGGAGGCCAGAGTTCTTCGTAGGAAATGGTGCCAGAGGTTGGAGTACTCGGAGCCCAATGCACTTGCTCTGGAATTGCCAACAAGCATATGCACTTGCAAACAGACAGGATGCACAGGGGTACAGGTGTTGCAGCCCCCACAAGGGATTCTGACCTCAAACTTGGTGAGAAGGCAGCTCGGACCTCGAGGGACCTGGAAACTCACCTCCTGTGTTGCTGGAGCCTTCGGAGTCCATAGGAGCTCAGGAGCAGCAGACTGGTCAATCGTGATGTGGTGCCTGCGGTTGCAGGGGAATGACTCCTTCACTCCAAGGGAGATATATTTGGTTGTCCTTGATGCTCCACAGGTCCTGCACAGAGCCTGTATGGTGCATGGGCACAGACGATGCTTCAGACTGAGAGGGAGACAAAGTGGGCCCAAATGAAGCCCAGTGAAGTCCAGAGTGTCCAGACGGTCAAAGTTCAGTGGGTTCTGGTTCAGAATCTTGTCCACATCGAATCTAGGGACCTACAGCCTGGTAAGCCCTTTTGTACTCACGGGAGAGGGTTGGACAGATTATGGGGAAGAGGGTCTGGACAGTGGGGAGGTTACTCCCATGTCCTTTGTCCAGTTTCACACCAGACCAGGAGCCAGCGGCTCCTAGGACTGGTTTGAACTGGGCTATGGGTAGGGACACCAAATGTGCCCCTTGTGCAGACTTTGGGTCGGTGGCAAGCACACCCACCCAGGCCTAATACACTAAATCCTATCTGGGAGGTGGTCCCACCTCCCTGTGACAGGATGCCTATTGTTCTGCCTTCCCCTGCTCGAGCTTAGCTCAGCAGCAGGAGGGCAGAAATGTGTCTCTGGTCAGCAGCAACCATTTTGGGCTGCCCGGTGTGAGAAAGTGGCTCTGTATATACTGTTCCTAAATAGGTACAGGGTGTACAGGGTCCACAGTCCCCAGAGGTTTGGGAGAGGCTAAAGTTAGATATAACCTTACTCACTAAAGTGGTAGCTTGGTCGAGCAGTAAGGCAGTATCAGAGGATAGTGTAAAGGATTTGTTGCACACACTCGGTCATCAAATGGTCTCACACTCTCAATAACTGAACTCTAGGCCAATGGTTTATATATAAAAAATATATGCTTGTTTTATTTTAGAACCAACAATAGGTATTAAAATATACTTTCTCGGAATGAGATGCTTTATATAAATACTTTTTCAATATGCAATTGGCTTTTGTAGAAAGTTACAAGTGGTTGCAATAGGCAACACAATTTTAAACACAATAATGCATTGGGTTCAATGGAAGTTTCAAGTTATTTGCAATAGATTACTTTTAGGATTACTTTTGTGATTCAGTCCTGGGGCAGTACTTAGAAACAAGTGACAAAAGTCGACTTAGTTACTGTTATGATTTTTAGACAATATTTTGCTATTTTAGAAGTTGACAGAAAATATTTCATAGAAAACAGTCAATGATTCCCTATGGAAGAAAATTCAAGTTGCAGGTATAGTATATTCTCGTTACTTTTGTAATCCAGTACTGGGTGCCTAGACTCAGTACTGGGACCTTTATCCAAAACAGGTAAGTAATTAAGTTTTCACAATTTATACGATCTTTAAAGAATATTTAAAGTTTGCAGAAATCGACACTTAGAAGAAATTTCACAGAAAAACAGTCAATGGTTTCCTATGGAAGAAAATTGGGTTGCTGGTAAGTACGGTTGTGAATATTTTTCAGAGTCAGTGCTGGGTACCAAGATCCAGCACTGGGAGCTCACCTAATAGCAGGTGAGTATTTTCGTTTTCGTTACTCGGCTGATTTTTGGTGAATATTTTAAGTTTTGAAAAGTCCACACAGAAGAAATTTCAGGAAAAAACAGTCAATGTTACCCTATTGAGAAAATTGAATTATCTGCTTTAAGGTAAGTACTCGACTGGCAGAGTTAAGGTTCTGGGCATAGACTCAGGGGTCTCCCAGGGTCAGGTAGGTACAGTTGTTACACCCTCAGCGGCACAGGGGCAGCCGGGTGCAGAGAGAGTTAGACCCAATGTTATCCTATGGGAGGCAGGGGGGCCATGGTTGGTGGCTGCTGACTAGCAGGCCACGCGGCTGAGGGAGCTGGGCTCCTGGTCACTGTCTTAGGGCAAATGGGGAAGTAAATAGGTGTAGAGGTTACAGTGCCAGGGCCACTCGGGCGGCTGGGTGCAGGGTGCTTTTGAGCCTTCGGGCGCTCAATTGATTTCAATGGGAAAGCTTCGGTCTAGAAAAAGACTGCAAGCTCGGGGATGAAGCAGGAGTGCCTTTTGATGTTGGGAAATCTTACCCTCTGTTGATCGCGGTTGGGGTGGCACCTGGTTCTGAGGGTGCAGGTGTCGGCTGGAGCGGCGAGGGAAGTCCTTGGGTGCCGGACTCGGGGTCACAGTCGCCGTGGGGTGGTCCTCGTGGTCTTTGTTCACCCCGGCACAGGCCAGGCTTGGCGGGTGCAGAGTGTGAAGGGTTCGCAGTTCCGGGCTAATGCCAGGGATTAGAAGCAGATTTTGAGTAGAGCCTCTACTCATGGGAGTCCCCGGGGCTTAGAGCCAAAAGGTAGCCAGGTCCTCCGGGGTTTGTGGGTTTGCTGGCCACAAGAGATGCTGGGTTGGAGCAGGAGCAGGTTCGAGGGTCGACAGGCCAGTAGGGCTGGGGCCAAAGCAGTTGGTGTCTTCCTCTTCTTAGCAGCTGCAGGCCAGATCTTCTTTCTTCTTGCTCTTTTTTGTATTTAGGAATCTGGAATCTGCAGAAGGAAGGTTCAGGGTGCCCCTAAATACTAGATTTAGGGGCATTACAGGTAGGTGAAGGGCAGGGACCAATGGGTCCCTGTCCTGGGGTGGGTACACCCCCCTATCCTGCCTCTCTCCTGTGGGAGGGGGGCAGTAGCCTAGTCCTGATTGGGCCGGGCTCCCCATCTTCAAGATGGCGAGAGCCCGGAGATGTGCTTCACCTCGCCTCCCCCACCTGAGGGGTGCGGTTGGCAGGCTGGCACATCCCCTGTCCTTATTTGGGGTTTCTAGCAAAGCTTCCCGCCAGAGTGGGGGGTTGCAGTGGCCTGGGGAAACTCACAGAGGCGGCATGCCTTTGAAGCTTCCCCCTGCCCATCCTGGGGGAGGAGATCTAACACCTCGCCCAGGATGTGCATTGTTGCAGGCCCAGGAGAGCAGGGGCTCTCCTACCCAAGGGTCCAGAAACATGTCTGCTGTGTGGCAGCCTAGGCAGCCTCAGCACAGACGTGGATTGTAGGTTAGGTTTCAGGGGGCATCTCTAAGATGCCCTCTGGGGTGCTTGGTACATTAAATCCCACACTGGCATCAGTGCGGGTTTAATGTGCTGAGAAGTTTGATACCAAACTTCTCAGTCTTCGGTGTTGCCATTATGGTGCTGTGGAGTTCGTGTTTGACGAGCTCTCAGCACCATGTACTCTTAAATGGCAGCACTGCACTTACAGTGCCCAGGAATGGACCTGGGTACTGTAGGGGCACAGGGCTCCTGCTCCTGTGCCCACACCACTGGCATAGGGCACCCAGCTAGAGGGGTGGCTGATGTATGCCAGGGCAGTGTAGGTGGTGGGCATGGCACACAGGGATGTGTGCCATGTTGACTCGTTTTGTCCTGTACCCAGACACTCAGCCTGCAAGGGCAGGGTGTGTGTGTTAGGGTACAGGGCCTCTAAGGGTGGCACAATGAGTGCTGCAGCCCTTAGAGGCCTTCCCTGGTCACAAGGCCCTGGGTACCTAGGGTACCATTTACCAGGGGCTGACATGTGGCCAGGGTTTGCCAATTTGGGTTTTAGGTTTTTAGGGAAGGAACATAGGCCCTGGGCACCTGATTGGCAGGAGTCCAGGGCACACTCAGTCAAAGTACATTCAGCAATTCAGCAAAAAGTGGGGGCATACCATGCAAGAAAGATGGCACTTTCTCACACCCGGTGTTAGCCGCCAGGCTTCCTGTATCCTGTCTCTGTCTCATGATAGGAAAACTACAACTCCCATAATGCAGAAGGATGGGTGCCGGGTTGTATGCTTTCCCATGCTGCACTAGTCTGGTGGACCATAATAGCTTATAAGCTGTCAGCGCCCGTTCCCAAGTGCTTGGCTTTCTTTCCTGTAAGGACCACACCCTTCCCTTTGCCTGGATCCGCCCTGTGTTCCTTCACTTGAGAGGTATCCAGTGTACTATTCTCTCCCGTAACTTATTTGCTGTACAAGAGCGCATTGGAACTACTTGAAAGTGCTTACTTGCTTGTCTGTAGCTACAGTCATCCTGCCATCTCAGGGCGAGGTCGCGCTGTTCTCCCCTCCTTTGTTCATTGATTCAGCGCTTGGAAGCTTTACATTTGTTACTATTCCCGCCATTGCAGCACGAGGACGCGCTATGTTTGATTTCCTTTTTGTGTGCCACGTGAGCGCGAGGACACGCTGAACCCGTTTTTAGGTCTCGCCTGAGACAGCGCTTTAGCGCTGCTCCGGCGAGACTTATAGTAAGCGAATTTTGGAAGTGCAAACAGTGGCTTTTCAGGCCTCCAAATACAGTGCATGTGCGTCGGCCGGGTGCGCGCACCATTTGGAGGCCTGAAAGCACTTGTTTGCTTTCACTTTCGCGGGCCGCTTTGATGTGATAGCGATTGCGAAATCAGAGACGCCAGCACACTACACATTCAGAAACTGCACACTGTCTCTTGTCCCCTCATCCAACACAGAGGCCCTCTCTGGACACGCACAACATGAAAACGCTCCCCACACAGATTTTCTTTCAACCACACTCCCCGCACGGTATAGCGCTTAGTGTTTTGTGCCACTTCATAAGTAAGCCAGGTGTAACAAAACATATCTTCAACACTGGCTATTTTTTCACAGGATTTCCCACACACTGTGCTCTTCCCAACCCTTGAATTGTGGGCCCTAAAACTTGCAGGCAAGTAGCAGGAACGGATAGCCCAGCCAAAGCGTTAACATAGAGCAGTAAACACGCTGAACACCGACCAGTAAATTAGACACTTGCATTAAATTAAGAAAAATTAAGAAAAGCTACGTATGTACTGGTTACCTGTAAAATACTGTTTGCAAGAGTCCCCAATTACACAGAAGAGATCATGCAATTGTATTACAGATTCACAGCTGCCACGAACAGAACTAATCAAGTCCTACTTAAGCCTTAAACTCACGAAAGAGATCCGAGGGTTGTGGCTAATCTGCAATTAATCACTTCAACCTAAACAGAATGCATAATAGTCACAATCTGTAGTCTAAATCTGTGATGGAAAGATTTAGAGATCCGAGTCCGTTGTGAGAACGAGGCATGCGGGGTTTGCTAGCATCACTCGAATAGTTTTATTAATGTATAGTTTTGTTTACCAGTAGTACAAAGCAAGTCTTCACGCTACAGAATACATAAACACTGCTCTCGAGCACTTTCACAACACAAAACGTCAATTTCATAAGCCACGCTCTCGTGAATCACCAGTTACAACTCACCGCTCCTCGGCTGTCTGCCAAACGAAAGCAGCGTGCTATGAAACGGGCTTAAGAGGGGGGAGGGGCCGCCACAGTGTCAGCCTACAGCTGCCCTAAAGGCACAATTCCAAGCAGATGCACCACTTGGGCTCATGTGAAAAAATTCAATAAATTGCGGAAGGAAGAGGGGTAGCTTTACAGATAGATGTATAGATAACAGGTAGATCCATTCATAACTGACAAATTGGCCAATGTCAGCGTTTGACACGTTAGTCCGCCATGACGTTTACAGCTAGGGGCATGTTGCACTCTGGGACTTGTAGTTTTACTTATCACATTGTATTCTGTTATAATACACGGAAAAGTATGTAGCTGATCATCTGTAATAAATTCTTACAGTTGACTTTTGACTTCACAATGCTTGCTGTCAGAGGCATAACTATAGCTGCAGTTTAAACATGGAAATAGTCATGCCACCTGGACATTGAGTCGAAAAATATCAACATAAAGCAGTGCTAAAGTTAGATAAATTGCTTAGTTCGATACTAACATTAGCTTTCTGAGTGACCCAGCTGAAATCTCAACATCGACCTACCACTTGAATCAGTGTATTATACCCCAAACTTCTTTCTGTTTTTCCTTTCCAGACCACCCTGAAGTGGAACACAAGCAAGGCAGTGTTGTGTTGGGAGATGGGCCATCCCATCTGCACAAGCATTATGATATGAGGCAGCCTCTCAGAAATTAAATGTTGGACTTAAAGAGACTACATTCATGTGAGGGAATTGGGTGTACTATGTGGTGCTATTCCATCTTCCACAACACACGTCATCGGCACAATTTGGATTCCGCGAGCATGCACTAGCACAGCACAGTGCCCTTCTTTAGTACCTGCCATCGGTAAGAATGGGCCTTCTGAACACTCTAGAAGCATTAATCTGGAACGAGATTCAGGCTAACAGTCAAACAAATTGCTGGCCAAAGGCAAGTAGGGCTTTAGGAGAACTGGCCTCGCAACATCTGTGGGAAACACACTTAAGCATCACACTTCTAAACTCTCAGTAAACAAACAAAGAAGGCTATTATCCTGGGCACAAGATAAGGAACGCTTTCACAAGCGCAGACACTCGTGGCTATGCATCAACACATACAAATCGCCGACACAGAGGTATCTCTTCAAAAGAGAGGGAGAGGCGTGGTGCAGTGGTCAGAGTGGTGGACTCCGGACGGCAGAGCCTGTGGTTCGATCCCGGCGCCAGCGGCCTCACTTCCTGCATCCCCTCTTAGCGGCCTCACTTCCTGCATCCCCTCTTACAACAATTAACTTTCGTTATAACTCACACCCCATATGCTCGTTCCCTCCCACCCTTCCTTTGATGTCCGCTTTTCTTGTTGTTTACAAACCACACCACACTGCTGCACGCCACACACTGCCGCACACTACCGCACGCCGCACACTGCTGCATTACACACTGCTGCACGCCGCACACTGCTGCACGCCTCACACTGCTGCACGCCTCACACTGCTGCGTGCCTCACACTGCTGCACGCTGCACGCCACACACTGCTGCATTACACACTGCTGCATACCGCACACTGCTGCACGCCACACACTGCTGCATGCCTCACACTGCTACATGAAACACTGCTGCATGCCTCACACTGCTGCACGCCTCACACTGCTGCACGCCACACTGTTGCACGCCACACACTGCTGCATGCCACACACTGCTGCACGCCACACACTGCTGCACGCCGCACACTGCTGCACGCCTCACACTGCTGCACGCCTCACACTGCTGCACGCCTCACACTGCTGCACGCTGCACGCCACACACTGCTGCACGCCACACACTGCTGCACGCCACACACTGCTGCACGCCTCACACTGCTGCACGCCTCACACTGCTGCACACCGCACACTGCTGCACACCGCACACTGCTGCATGCCTCACACTGCTACACGAAACACTGCTGCACGCTTCACACTGCTGCACGCCTCACACTGCTGCATGCCTCACACTGCTGCACACCGCACGCTGCTGCACGCCGCACGCTGCTGCACGTCACACACTGCTGCATGCCACACACTGCTGCATGCCACACACTGCTGCACGCAGCACACTGCTGCACGCCGCACACTACCGCACGCCACACACTGCTGCGCACACTGCTGCAGTACACACTGCTGCATTACACACTGCTGCACGCCTCACACTGCTGCATGCCTCACACTGCTGCACGCCTCACACTGCTGCACGCCGCACACTGCTGCACGCCGCACACTGCTGCACGCCTTACCCTGCTACATGAAACACTGCTGAACGCCTCACACTGCTGCACGCCGCACACTGCTGCACGCCACACTGTTGCACGCCACACACTGCTGCACGCCACACACTGCTGCACGCCACACACTGCTGCACGCCACACACTGCTGCATGCCGCACACTGCTACACGCCTCACACTGCTCCGCGCGCCTCACACTGCTGCACGCCACATGCTGCTGCACGCCGCACACTGCTGCATGCCACACACTGCTGCATGCCGCTGCATGCCACACACTGCTGCACGCCACACACTGCTGCACGCAGCACACTGCTGCACGCCGCACACTGCTGCACGCCGCACACTACCGCACGCCACACACTGCTGTGCACACTGCTGCATTACACACTGCTGCACGCCTGACACTGCTGCACGCCTGACACTGCTGCACGCCTCACACTGCTGCATGCCGCACACTGCTGCACGCCGCACACTGCTGCATGCCGCACACTGCTGCACGCCACACATTGCTGCACGCCACACACTGCTGCATGCCGCACACTGCTGCATGCCACACACTGCTGCACACTGCTGCATTACTCACTGCTCCATGCTGCACGCAGCTGCTGCACGCAGCTGCTGCACCACGCACACTGCTGCACGCCGCACACTGCTGCATGCCTCACACTGCTGCACGCCTCACACTGCTGCACGCCGCACACTGCTGCACGCCGCACACTGCTGCACTCCACACACTGCTTTTATGCGAGTTTATGCTACTGACATTGTAAATGACAATGCCTTTTATTTGTTTTAAAACCAAAACATAAATAAAAGGCATTGTAATTTTACAATGCCAATAGCTCAAACTCTTATAAATGCGACACCTATTGCATTGCAAATGCTTGTTCCTTTTCTCAAAGGAGACTCCTCTGCTCAATCCGGGTCAGTTAATTTCATAACCGCGAGGCTGCGCTATTGCCCTGTTTTAATTATCCCGCTGCTGAGGAGCAGCACAACTTTTTCTTTTTTCACTCCCGCTATTCAAGGAGACAAACCGAAGCGGATACATTGCTGCAATCTGCCTTGAAATTTCACCTGTGTGCTTTGTGTGGGAAACAGAAGCAGGCGTGTCCTCCTACCTCCTGTAAACACACTGGCCAAAATCTGTGTTAAAATAGGAAGTCTGCCCCGGTGCTTCCAGCTCCCTATTCAGGAAACTTCAACTATTGGCGGACGTATGCCTTTGAATCATTTGTTTGAACAACCAGGCTATCTGTTGGAGACGTATTCCTTTTTATTATTTTTTTTTCCTCTCCTTTTTTATTTGAAGAGACTTTATTGAAAAGTACTGCAAGCACTGGCATAAGTGAGTGTGCGAGTGTGAGACCGGCCTCACGGCGTTGCCCTCCCGATCATCCAGCCAACCTGCAACCACCCTCAAGACACGACATCTCCGACTCCGGCCGCCCCAGCCACCCAGATCCGAGGGCCGGCCAGAGCCCTGACAGACTCGACACCCTACCACGCATGTCCGACCGAGGGAGCGGGAACCCTCGAACCAGACCCAGAGGCGCCAGCCCAGTCACACCTCGGGTCGCCTTCCCCCGGGAAGACTCGATCGGCCACCAGTCCTCTGGGGAGCAGGCGCCTCCCCTGCCGAGCGTCTGGGGTCCCTCCCAGACCCACCTGAAAATACCAAAGAAGTGAGCGGCAGGAAATCCCGCCGAACCCCCTCAGTCACCCCAAGCCCCCCTCTGCGAGGACTCCGGACTTCAAAGGGCAGGGGGAGTAAAACAAGGGGCGCCGGGGGAACGAATGGAGAGAAGACCTGGAACCATCCGAGCCTGCTGATGCTGTCACGGCTCCTGAACGCTGAAGTCACCTGGACCTGCTGAGTGACTCGCGGCCTCTCGCTATTTGAACCATCTGAGCCCTGCTGACGAGGTCGCGGCTCCCGAACGCTGAACCACCTGGGCCTGCTGAGTGACTTGCGGCCCCCAGCTATTGAACCATCTGAGCCCTGCTGACGGAATCGCGGCTCCCGAACTCCGACCACCTGTGCCTGCTGAGAGACTCGCGGCGCTCCCCTTGAGGACGACTCGGTAAGAGATCGCCCAGAGACACGACACCCTCCAGCTCAAAGATTGTGAGCTATCCGCAGGGTACTTCGCAGAGACACTACCTTTAAAGACTGTCCCGCTACCCCAAGTCCCCAACTACCGATTTGCGGTACCTTGTGCCGCTGCTGTACTGCTTGCACCTTGGATCATAAAGATCCCTTGAAACCATCGATAAAAGAACCTATCGTCCTACAAAGAATACGTGTGGTGTCACTCTGTTCGTAGTGTTAGCTCAGGGTGTGCGCGCCTGGTTCGGCCTACTTGGGAGAGGTGGGTCAAAGGGGTGGGCAAGATCGGTATCGAACCCCCCTCCGGCGAATGCCTTTCCAACATTTGGTGGCAGGTGACGGGATCCGAGCCGACACCGAAAGAGAGCGTGCAGTGAACGACTGACGCACTACCAAACAGAGATGGAAGGAGAAACCTCCCTGGGTGCCGCAGGTACCGAAATAAGCTCACCGTTCCGAGAGGATCAATTGGACTATTACACGCATAGAGAATTAAAACAATTTTGCAAGGACCTTGGCATCGCTACCACCAGATTAAGCACAAGACTTCCAGAAAGTATTGAAAACCTGGGTCGAGACGGGGGCGCCCCCGACCCAAACGGAAGGAGACTCTGCCCATGAACCACCAAGCATCCCGGTGAGAAACAACGGGCCAGAGGGGAACCTGTCCCCCGAGGAGCTAGCGGACCGAGAGAGAAGCCGCAACCACAAACTTGAACTGGCAAAGCTAAAAATCGAGGGAGAAATAAAACTGGCAGAGAAAAAGTTAGCCGTCGAGCAGTTACGGCTACAAGGGGAACTCGAGGAGAAGAGACGCCAAAGAGAGCACGACGAAAAAAAACTCCAGCTGGAACATGAACGCAGCCTGAAGGAGATCGAGTGGCGGGCTAAAAACGAAAAGTCCCAGCCGTCCGGGAATCTACCGTCCGCTCCCACCGGGGAAGCCAAAGTCCACATCCCCAAGGATGTGGTAAAAGAGTACTACAAAAACGACGATATCCAGCAGTGGTTTAAGGCCTACGAAGTCGCCATGACCTCTCACCGAGTCCCGCAGAAGGATTGGGGGGCTGGCCTATGGGGCCGGTTCCTAAGCGAAGGAAGAGACACCCTGCTAGATCTGCCCTCCACGGTCATGAACTCCTACAGCCACATGAAGGAAGCCCTCGTGGGCCGGTATGGACTCACCCCCGAAATGTACCGACAACGGTTCCGAGATTGCAAGAAGATACCGGGCACCACGTGGGTAGAGTACGTGAACTTTTACAGCCGAGCCTTGGACGGGTGGATCAAGGGCAGCAAGGTCTCCACCTTCGAAGAACTGTTTGATCTGATTGCCTGGGAACATTTAGCGGCCAATTGCTTTGTAGAACTGCGCCAACATCTCCTGGACAGTAAGCTCACCGACCCTCGGAAGCTGGCCGCTGAGGCTGATCGTTGGGTGAACACCCGGGCCACCCGGGGCCCCGTGGGGGACTACGGTCGCCACAGTCAAGGGCCCCCCCGCCAGAGGGGCGGAGGAAACCACGGCCGACCAAGAGACTTCCCCGGGGGGCCCTCACACAGCCCTCCCAGCAGCCCACCAGCGGCAGGTTCAGCCCCGTCCCCAGCCAGTGCCGGAGCCCCAGGGCGGCTAGGTCCACGAGCTAGGATCACCTGCTTCCGCTGCCAACAGCCCGGACACTATGCCAATGACCCCCAGTGTCCCCAGTATCAGCGAACCGCAACGACCAACCCCCCGGCCCGGCAGATGGCCTCCGTGGCTCTGGGGGAAGAGATGGAGGACTCCGAAGAATGGGAACCAGCGGCCATGGCCCTGGTCTCCCTTAGTGATCGAGAAATGGTCCCCGGGACACCCTTGCCCGCCAACACAAAGAAATACCGACAGCAGGTGACCATCAACGGCCACCGAGTCGAGGGCCTCCGCGACACCGGGGCGAGTGTCACCGCGGTCCACCGCAGCCTAATCTCAGAAGACCAGATCCTAACCGGTGCCCTCTGTCCGGTCATATCCTCCGACAATTCTGAGAGCCTCTGCCAGATGGCTCTGGTGCCTTTCGAGTGGGGAGGAGTCTCCGGAGAATTGAAGGTAGCCGTCCGAACATCACAGCCCGTAGACTGCCTCCTGGGCAACGACCTGGAGAGTTCCCCGTGGGGGCAAGTGGAACGAAGAGCCCATCTCGAGATGATGGGCCTACCAGAATGGGTCTGCGCCACCACGCGCTCCATGACCGCGCGATTGCCTCTCGCCGCGGGTAGCGAGGGCCGCGCCCCGAACACTGTCCCTGAGGACCGGGACGCCCTACCAGAGCCGGACAACCCTCCTTTGGACGGAGGAGAAGCCACTGACCCGGGAGAGGGGCCGGAACTGTCCGCCCCTGAGGCACTGACTGAGCTCAGAGAACTGCCCGAGATGGCCCAATGGCGCTGTGAGGGAGGGCCCTCCCGTGAAGAGTTCTGCCAGGAACAGGCCACCTGCCCTTCCCTCGTGGGACTCAGACAACAAGCCGAGGCCCAGTCCGCCGGTGACCGAACCGGAACCCATTGGGTCTATTGGGACAATGGCCTCCTATACAGCGAACAAAAGTCAGCCGAGCTAGGCACAGCATGAGTACTGGTGGTACCCCTGCGCTTCCGAAGCCTCCTCCTGGGCCTGGCCCACGAGGTACCCTTGGCAGGACACTTAGGCCAAGACAAAACATATCAGCGATTAGTTACCCACTTCTATTGGCCCAAGATGCGAGCGAATGTAGAAGTACACTGCAAATCCTGCCTCACGTGCCAGGGCAGTGGGAAGAGTGGCGGAAAACGCAAAGCTCCCTTACAACCGTTTCCCGTTGTGAGTACCCCGTTCGAGCGGGTCGGCATCGACATCGTGGGACCCCTGGATCCGAAGACCGCCCAGGGCCACCGCTTCATCCTTGTCCTGGTGGACCATGCCACCCGCTACCCCGAGGCCATTCCCCTCCGCACCGTGACGGCTCCCGTGGTGGGCCGGGCTCTCATGAGCATCTTCTCCCGTGTCGGATTTCCCCGCGAGGTTGTGAGTGATCGCAGCACTAACTTCATATCCCGCTACATGAAGTCCCTGTGGCAGCAGTGCGGAGTCACGTATAAGTTCACGACCCCCTACCACCCCCAGGGCAACGGCCTAGTGGAACGCCTCAACCGAACCCTGAAGGGGATGATCCTGGGCCTCGAAGAGCCCCTGCGCCGGAGATGGGACGTCCTCCTCCCTTGCCTCCTGTTCGCGTACCGAGAAGTTCCCCAAAAGTCTCTGGGGTTCAGCCCATTCGAACTGCTATACGGACACCCCGTCCGAGGGCCCCTGAGCCTGGTCAAAGAGGGCTGGGAGACAAGCCCCCGGGGGACACCCCCTGATGTGTTCCGCTACATCCTGGCGCTCCGCAACCAGACTAGGAAGTTCAGAGAACTCGCAGAGACTAACCTCGAGGCCAGCCAAGAAGAAATGAAGCGCTGGTATGACCAGAACGCAACCTTGGTCGAGTTCCAGCAGGTTTGGGTCATGGCCCCGGTGAAGCCCTGCGCCCTACAAGACAAATGGACTGGTCCCTTCAAGGTGATCGAGCGGAAGAGTCAGGTCACGTACCTGATCGATGTACAGTCCCCACGGAACCCCCTCCGGGTCCTCCACGTGAACCGTCTCAAGCCCCACTTTGTGAGAACGGAGTTAAGTTTGCTACTGGCCACCGATGATGGAGCGGAAGAAGACACCGAACCCCTGCCCGACCCCCTGTGCACTAAAGACCTGGATGGTTCCGTGGAGGGAGTGAGACTTTCAACCACCCTCACTCCCCAACAGTCCGACGACTGCCGCCAGCTGCTCAGACAATTCGCAGACCTCTTCTCCCTCATTCCAGGGGTCACCGACTGGTGTGTCCACGACGTGGACACCGGCGACAGCCCGCCTGTGAGACACCGAGCCTACCGGGTGCCTGACCGGGTCCGCACCTGCATCAAGACCGAGGTACAGAAGATGCTAACCCTTGGGGTAATCGAACCCTCCGACAGCCCCTGGGCCAGCCCGGTAGTCCTGGTCCCGAAAGCAGCTTCCCCTGGGGTCGCCCCCGAACTAAGATTCTGTGTGGACTACCGGGGGCTCAATGCGGTCACCCGAGCAGACGCTCACCCTATTCCCCGCGCCGACGAGCTCATCGACCGCCTTGGGGCCGCACGGTTCCTCAGCACTTTCGACCTGACCTGCGGATACTGGCAGATTGCTCTCACGGAGGGAGCGAAAGAACGCTCCGCCTTCTCCACACCAGATGGACACTACCACTTCAGGGTCATGCCGTTCGGGATGAAGAATGCCCCAGCCACGTTCCAGCGGTTGGTGAACAAGGTCCTGGCCAGACTCGAGGAGTTCAGCGCAGCGTACCTTGACGACATAGCCGTATTCAGCTCTCAATGGCACGAGCATCTCCAGCACCTCCGGCAAGTACTAATGGCCCTGCGCCAAGCCGGACTAACCGTGAAGGCCAGCAAATGCCAGCTCGGGCAAGGCTCCGTGGTCTACCTGGGGCATCAGGTGGGCAGCGGGCAGGTCGCCCCCCTCCAACCGAAGATCGACGCCATCAAGTCCTGGGAGCCCCCCACCACTCAGACGGAAGTCCGGGCCTTCCTGGGCCTTACAGGGTACTACCGGAGGTTCATTAAAAACTATGGTAGCCTCGCGGGGCCCCTCACGGAGTTGACCTCCAAAAAGCTCCCGAAGAAGGTGCAGTGGACCCCCCCGTGCCAGCAGGCGTTCGACGCCTTGAAAACCGCCATGTGCACCGCCCCCGTACTCAAGGCCCCCTACTACTCCCAAGAGTTTGTGGTCCAGACCGACGCATCCGAACACGGCATCGGGCCGTCCTCTCGCAGTTCAACGACAAGGGCATCGATCAGCCCATAGCCTTCATCAGCCGAAGGCTGCTGCCGCGAGAGCAGCGTTGGAGTACTATAGAACGAGAGACCTTCGCCGTAGTCTGGGCCCTCAAGAAACTACGGCCCTACTTGTTCGGAACCCATTTCCGAGTACAGACGGACCACCGGCCTTTGCGGTGGCTAATGCAGATGAGGGGAGAGAACCCCAAGCTACTACGATGGTCCATCTCCCTCCAAGGGATGGACTTCACTGTCGAGCATCGCCCCGGGACGGATCATGCCAACGCCGACGGCCTGTCCCGGTTCTTCCGCTTCGGCAAGGAGAACCCCCCAGTGGATGGGTAGTTCTCCACGCCTTTCAGCTGGGGGGGACGCGTGTGAGACCGGCCTCACGGCGTTGCCCTCCCGATCATCCAGCCAACCTGCAACCACCCTCAAGACACGACATCTCCGACTCCGGTTGCCCCAGCCACCCAGATCCGAGGGCCGGCCAGAGCCCTGACAGACTCGACACCCTACCACGCATGTCCGACCGAGGGAGCGGGAACCCTCGAACCAGACCCAGAGGCGCCAGCCCAGTCACACCTCGGGTCGCCTTCCCCCGGGAAGACTCGATCGGCCACCAGGCCCCTGGGGAGCAGGCACCTCCCCTGCCGAGCGTCTGGGGTCCCTCCCAGACCCACCTGAAAAGACCAAAGAAGTGAGCGGCAGGAAATCCCGCCGAACCCCCTCCGTCACCCCAAGCCCCCCTCTGCGAGGACTCCGGACTTCAAAGGGCAGGGGGAGTATAACAAGGGGCGCCGGTGGAACGAATGGAGAGAAGACCTGGAACCATCCGAGCCTGCTGATGCTGTCGCGGCTCCTGAACGCTGAAGTCACCTGGGCCTGCTGAGTGACTCGCGGACTCTCGCTATTTGAACCATCTGAGCCCTGCTGACGAGGTCGCGGCTCCCGAACGCTGAACCACCTGGGCCTGCTGAGTGACTCGCGGCCCCCAGCTATTGAACCATCTGAGCCCTGCTGACGGAATCGCGGCTCCCGAACTCCGACCACCTGTGCCTGCTGAGAGACTCGCGGCACTCCCCTTGAGGACGACTCGGTAAGAGATCGCCCAGAGACACGACACCCTCCAGCTCGAGGATTGTTAGCTATCCGCAGGGTACTTCGCAGAGACACTACCTTTAAAGACTGTCCCGCTACTCCAAGTCCCCAACTACCGATGTGCGGTACCTTGTGCCGCTGCTGTACTGCTTGCACCTTGGATCATAAAGATCCCTTGAAACCATCGATAAAAGAACCTATCATCCTACAAAGAATACGTGTGGTGTCACTCTGTTCGTAGTGTTAGCTCAGGGTGTGCGCGCCTGGTTCGGCCTACTTGGGAGAGGTGGGTCAAAGGGGTGGGCAAGATCGGTATCGAACCCCCCTCCGGCGAACACCTTTCCAACAGCGAGGGTATACAACTTGTGTTCCTTAGTTTTATATATATATATATATGCTAACTAGGATTGAAACAATACTAAAAGACCTAGAACAATGTGACAATCAAGAAGAGATACAGAAAAAGTTGAGTGAAATAAAAACAAGACTGGCAAAACACGAAGAATCAATCAAAACGAGAAAAGCAATAAAGTTTCAAAGAGACAGAAACGATTATTTGCAAGGGAGGATATACACATTCTCAAAAAAATTCGACAACATACGCAGACAGCAATTGTCAACTGCAGCAGGGACACAACCTATGAATACATAACCAAGCGCATCAGAACTTAGTTCCGAATTAGAATCTGAAACTGAGTCCACTGCAAGCACCACCCAACCGCGTATAACGCCAACAGTCATCCAAGAGCTGGGTTTTTTACGTCTAGAAAGGACAATGAATCTGCGCCCACGTCCCCCACGCCAAGAGAACAGACACATGAACACAAATACAGAACAACGAGATCAAGGCGGCGCAAAAACAGACGATGGGGCAAAAAAAGTGCAATATACAAACAAACAGCCTTACAGAAGAAACAAGCGCAGATAAACTCAGAAACAGATAACGCCAACACAGTAATAAACCTCACTAATATGGAACTCACACAAAAAGAGAAAAATATCCTTTCACTAGGACTGTCGTTTTGTGACAAGACCAATTTTGACTATTCCCAAACACGGATTGATCTTTTCCAGTTTGTTAGAAAACTAAAACTCCAAAAACACTTCTTCTACGTATCAAAGAAAGACACTTATGAGATGCCCAGTGGTGAGATGAATAGCGGTCTCACAGTAGCTGATATGGAACTCCTCCAAGATATGATCCAATTAGGAAATATGGAACAAAACTACTCAACATCAGCATCAGCAAATAACAGCAATTTTGACAGTTTCCCTTTTGAACAAACCCCTTTTAAACCAAAATCAATTTTAACTCCTGTAATGCCAAGAGATGGCCTCGACATATTTGCATATAATGTCATAAAAGACCTCAAAACCCTAGCTCTAAAAAGCAGCCAAGAATTTAATCGAACTTTCGATGCAAGCAGGAGGGACTACAACATTGTCATCAACAAAATCAAAGAAAGACAAGACATTGTGGTAAGGTGGTCCGACAAAGGCGGAAACGTGGTTCTGTGGCCACTTACAAATTATAATGCTGAGGCTCACAACCAACTGAATGAAAAAGAGTGCTACAGTCGTATTGCACCAACCACCCTTATAGGAGTAAAAGAAAAATATCATAAAGTCCTCTATGAATGGAGAAGTCAAGGCCTGCTTACCAAACCAGAATTCGATTTTCTTAAAAACGATTACCCAACAACGCCACAGTTGTACTTAATCCCGAAAATTCATAAAAATGCTGACAATCCACCGGGCAGACCCATCATATCTGCCATAGGTGGACTATTTGAAAATACATCCCGATACATTGACTTTTTCCTTCAGCATTTTGTCTGTGGCTTACCATCATACATTAAAGACACAGGAGATTTTTTGACCAAAATGTATGATGTAAAATGGCATGAAGATTATGTACTCATGACACTGGACGTATGTTCACTATACACGAGCATTAGACATAAAGATGGGTTACATGCATTAGAGTACTATCTTAGCAAAAGACCAATACATCTGCACAAACACACTTTTATGCTTTTGGCGGAATGGTGCCTTGATAATAATATTTTTCTATTCGACAAATTGTTTTATAAACAATTGCAGGGCACAGCCATGGGTACTTGCTTCGCCCCCAGCTATGCTAATTTGCATATGGGCTGGTGGGAGGAGCAAGTACTCATGCAAACACACAATGCAATCATGAATGAAAATGTGATTATATATGTCAGGTATATTGATGACATTTTTGTCCTATGGCGAGGTAGTCAAGAAAGTGCTGAATTATTTGCACAAAAACTAAACGACAATACTCTCAACCTTTCCTTCACTAGCCATGTGAGCAAAGAGTGTATTCAATTCCTGGATATAGAAATGTACATAGAAAACAGCAAAATCCAAACAAGAACATACAGGAAACCCACAGCAGGTAACGCCATCCTACATGCTAATAGTTTTCACTATGACAGTGTCAAGAAAGGCATCCCCTATGCAGAGTGCATTAGAATGAAGCGTAACTGCAGCACCGAAGATAGTCTGAACAAGTCTACCAGCGATCTTTTTAATAGACTACAAAACAGGGGTTATGAAACCAAATGCCTTGATAATGCCAAAGTAAGAAGCAAGACGATTACTAGAGAGGAACTTTTATTCCCTAACAAAAAAGACAACTCAACCAAACACGAGCCTGCCAAAACAGATATGCCAAGAATGATCACAGGATTCAATGCATATCATGCTGCCCTACGCAAAATCCTGTACAGACACTGGAACAATGTAAGAAATGACCCTATCATAGGACCAGCATGTGCCAAAATCCCTTTGATTAGCTTCAGACGCGCCAAATCTATGCGCCAAGAGCTAGTACGTAATGCACCCTCGATTACCAAAAAAACAAATTGGTTTCAGACACCCAAGGGATTCACCAAATGCAGCAAATGTAAGGCATGTAAACATGGTACTAACATCAAATTTGTACACATGCCTTTTAGAAACAAACCCTATGAAATAAGAGGTAGCTTCAACTGCAAAACTGATTTTGCAATATATGTTCTCCAGTGCACATGCGGTAAAAAATACGTAGGAAGCACCATTCACCCAGCACATGTCCGTATCCTGCAACATCTTAGAGCCATCACGAATAATGATCAATCATACCCTGTGGCCCGACACATAAATTCACAACACAATGGGAGATCTCAGGAACTATCCTATTTTGTTATCGATAGTGTCCAAAAAAACCCACGTGGTGGAAACAGACAATTGGCTCTAAGGAGACTTGAGTTGAGATATATTATTCTCCTCAACTCTAAAATCCCACATGGGATGAATGCTGATGAAGCGCTTAATGTCCATCTATAAAAACACCTCTACAGTCTGCCGCCTCTCCGCTCCTCCCTGTGTCCCCCCTCGGGAGCGTTCAGTTCACACATGACACATCTTCTCTGTTTTTAATAATATAATTTTTTGTCACTGCCCACTCTCTACCTCAAACCGTCAAGTTTTGACCCTTCTTGTTTCTAAAAATAATCGCTTCTTAATCTAGGCCCACTTGGGCTCTATTAGCACTAAAAACAGTCTCTGGAATGATACCTAATATACGCACACACCTAGGATACATACTCCTTGCCTTACGCACAAAGGTCTAATTATTTTCGTTTTGGTTATTTATTATATATACCATTGCATTAAGTAGACTGTTTTTTCTACAAGCGTATCCATGTGTTTCAATAACGAATAAGTCAAAACTTTAGTGGATTCTAAACGTATATATTTCTCCGTGAGGAATCCCGTTGAGTAGGTTTATACCAACAACCGACATTTGCATGTACAATATAGATTATTTTTTTACACTGTCTGTTTTTCTCACCATTTTGGTTTTCTTAAATTTCACTGTTATCATGCAATTATAAAATAATGGTACAGTGTTTTCCTTATCCGTAACATTTCGTTTTCAATTTGGTTTTGACACTAAAAACCCGCCAGGTCGGTTTCTTGTGGTTGCCATAACAACAACTCTAACATGACCTTCACTATGTCTATGATTTTTTGTTTGGTTGCTGTGACAACCGCAGTTGAGTGACGAGACAATTATGTATAAATAATTATGTTTGACCACTTGTGAATTGGATGCAGTGAACAAGGCGGCTGTTCCCGCCGAAACGCGTCTGTGCCACATTTGGAAATAAATCCTTCTTTGCTGAATCTACTCACGGTGTCGGTGCCAGTTTGTTGGACGCTGTCAGGATCGAAAACATATATATATATATATATATATATATATATATATATATACTGTGTATTACTCTTGCCTTTTGAGGAGAGCTCCCTTTAACTTTTCTCATTTCTGCCTTATTGTTGTTTGTTCTTGCAGGGTTCTATTGCCTACCGATAGCCCCTCATTCGTGCTGGTCTCGCTTGAAGATCCCCTGGAGGTACTACGACGTCTCTTCGCTCCCTAGGGGTACCAGTTCCTCCTTGCTGTGTCTTGCTTGACACAGGGTGACGGTGGGGATAGGAAAGGCTCACTCTTCACTTGTGTGGATATTGGTGCTTCTGCTTCGGGACCCGTTCTCCGCCGACAACCGGGATTAGAAAGCTGGTACCAGGAACACCAGGGACCTCACAAAGCTCGTTTCTGAGGGGGTGTGGGGGGTATGATTCCACAATGTTTGACACCAAACACAATAGGGTTACTTTCAGCTGTTTTAGAGTTGGTAATCCCGCGGTTGCATAATCCCACTCTATATGTCGTAAATGGCTGCAGTACTAACAACCCGGAAGAATGGACTCCATAGGTTTCAGGGGTGTCCTGCTCATGCAGTGTCACCCTCTCACTTAGAACCAAGCACCCTGCCTTCAGGATTGTCAAGGCCTGCTATAAGGGTGACTTATAGGTTTTAAGTGTAGTGACCGTTAGATATAGTTAATCTATATCTAAATTAAGTGATGCATGCACCATTTTACACAGGCTGCAATGGCAGGCCTGTAGTTCCATTTTGCATGACCTCTCATGGGTGGCACAATACAAACTTCAGCCCATGGGAGGCCTCTGGGGTACCTATGTCCTGGGTACATGGGTACCATATACTAGGGACTGACAAGGGTACCCCAGTATCCAATCTGCAGTGTACCTAAATGCATGACATAACTGTTTAAGGAGAAAGCAGATAGACTGGGGTCCTGAGGAAAGAAAGTTCCTTTCATGTAGGGGTGGCTGCCCTATTAAGGTGCTGGAGCATTGCCCCCCCCCCTTCATTTGTTGCCCCCTCTGCTTCAGCAGTAATAGTAAATCAGTCTAAAGTTGATTTAGTTTAGGTTGTGTTTTTCCGGGCCAGGCGTCCATGTATTGATTTCAGGGCACGTGTCACTGTTAATCACGATGAGTGAGAGTGCAGGGCATAGGTGGGGCTTCAAAGCTTACTTGGTTTAAAGTAAAGTGCGCATGTCGGGTTGGACGGATGCCTTTCTGTTTCCAACTTAACATGTGCGCTTAAGGCGTCTCCTATATGCATCGTTAGTGAGCTGGAGGTGGAGGATGCAGCTGCAACCCCTTGGTCTCCTGAGGAGTACTGGCTTTGCCTGCTCCAGCCAATCCTGGTGCTTTGTCCAGCAAGGACCCATCATCTGGATTGGCTCAGGAGAGGCAGACAGGTGGTGCATTTTGGAGTTTAGCAGCACCCACAATTTTCTTCCTGACTCGGAGACTGAGAAACAAAGGTGGGACCCAAACTAAGCTGTTGGCCACCGTGTCAAAATCACAAAGAGTAGTCATATAATCAGTCTGAAAAAGGTATGTTATGTTATGATTAGCACACTGAAAAATAATGAATCTGAGGTTGCGTAATGTAAGGTAACTTTACATTTATTAATATATAATTTATGAGGCTGCGTGCGCTCCAATTCGCATAGCAACACGATTGGAGAGCAGCCATGGAACCTTCTCTTACAGGACCTATTAAAAGTTGTCATGCAGTCAGTGACTGATCAGTAGGTGAAAAGATTTGCAATCATTCTGTGCAAAGTCGCCTAGTTAATCAGCTTCTGGGGCTTCGTAAGCCTGTGTTCCTGGTTTGGTTGCAACTCTAATACACTAGAGTGCGGCTACAGAATGCGACAAGCATGTGCAATGCAATCGGTCTCGCATTTGTTAAAATTAGAGCTGTTGGTGTTTAAAATGACAATGTTTTTTTCTTTTGTTTTTTAATTTGCAGAGACCTAGGCGCGACCGAAAAAGCGAAGGACTCCTGTAAAGGGAAGGACAAAATCAAAGGTGTTTCAATCCTAAAACTGTTACCAGATGTCACAGACAGAACTGTACGTATGTAGTATGATTTGTAGAATACTGCTGATGCTAAAAAAGAGCTTCTAGTAGCTGTTACGTCAAACAGCAAATGGAGAAGTGTGGCTCAATGGTTAGCGCGGCAGACCTCGATGCAGAGCACTGGTCCGGGACCTGGGTTCGATTCCCATCGCGGCAGGGTCTCGGGCTATAAATTCCGCGGACCGGATATTCTCGCCTTAGTGCCTATTCTAATCATGGGTCCCACGCTGCAACTCTGGGCAATAGCTTGCTTAATCTCCACAACGGCCCCAGCAATGCTGGGATGCCTGGCCTTCACCATGGGGGTGCCCAGGAGTGGACACCTCACATGCAAAGCCAGGAAGGGTTCCTTCAGCGGCATGAATACAGCGCTGAGATACCCGTAGTGGTGATCGGCGCTATATAAAAAACCATACATTTACAGAGGAAGGATTTTGAAAATAGAATAGAAAGGTAGAAGAGAGCAGAGAGCGTAATTACTAAAGATTGAGTTCTATTTAAATAAAAGCAAAGGACTAAGCTTTGAAATTTTACCGCAACTGAAGGATTATAAGATCATAAGAAAGCAAATGACCTTGGAGGAGGGAGAGGGTTGGATCTGTAGGACTGCTGGCATCCCCTGAAATACACTTGGTTGTCTTCCTATGAGGCAGTCCAGATGAGTCACTGGTCAAAGATGACACGTCTACTAACAGATGAGGGCAAAGGGTTAAGGTGTGCAATGGTTCACAGTCTGTTCTTCATTTTTATTTTATTTTTATGTTATCTAGTAAACACTACCTTATATATAAGTTGCTGGTAAATAACTATACAGAGACTGAATAACGCTCAGATATTCTGTCCCACTGTGTGAGAAATGTGGATACTGTACTCTAACTATATGACGAAAAATATTTAAAAACATTTACAAAGTTCTTCTACCAGATAGTCCACTCCATCAACACCATGAGGCACTTGACAGCTGCCTATCTCGTAAAAAAGCACACGAAAAGAGGGCTCAAAGACCAGAAATTCAGCTGAATGTACAGGCTATAAAGTAAAGTTTGAGAGCACACGAGCTTCCCTACAGATAGAAAACAATATAGAAAAAATAGAAGGGAGAAGCATTGCTTTGAATGCAGCGAATGGATAAAATTGGAACCGGAGACAGCCTCTCCGTGAATAAAATGCCCAAGAAAATACAATGAAACTGGATTATTTATTTTAATATTTTGGTAATATTAGATCTGATTAGCGCTCGATTTCCTCTACTAGTATTCAGATATTTGGGCATGATTTCAGGCCTAAAGTTTGTGACTTTCAAGCATCTTTTAAGAGGATGTTCAATGGAGGTGATCTTTGCAGTGTGAAGTGCTGATTACGAGAGTTTGCTTAAAGCCTCGTATACCAGCAGGCCCCTACATTGCAGTCCTCCCCTCTTCCTTCTCTTTGACTAATGTATCCAAGTAATGTGGCTGGTAGACAATATTTTGACTTTGTGCCTCATTATCTGGTAACTTTTTCAACGACTGATGTATTTGGCACCGAATGCAAACCCTCTAAACTGAAAACAGTTGTTCCATATCCCTGCGTCATACACTACATTAAGTAGTAGGTGAGTGTGTGTTTTATTAATGAAACAAGACGGTTTGCCATTTACCTTGGACATCGTGCATCCCGGTTGAAAACACTGACACAGTCTGTGTCCCAAGCTAATTAGAGAAATGTGAGCTCAAATAAACAGCAGTGGCGGCTCCTCCATTGGGGTGTTTGGGCGCCGCCCCACTGCTTTTATCGCCGTGCGAGAAGGCAGAAACATAAATGGTAATAACTACCATTTATGTTTCTGCTTCTTGCACTACGAGAAAGCAGAAGTGCCCGGTTGGGGGTGGGCGGTCCTGCCCGAAGGCAGGGGGGGAGTGTCCTGCCCACTGTTGTGCATACTGACTGTTTGGTCGGCCATGGGGTTGACCAAACAGTCAGTATGCGCAACAGAGGGCAGGCCACTCCCCCTCTGCCCTCGAGCAGGAACGCCCACTCTCCCATTTTCTCTATGTAGGCTGCTGCATGCAGCAGCCTACATAGAGAAAATGGCCCGGGTGGGGCGCTCTCAGAGTCGCCTCACCAGTTGTGATTGGAGGAGGGAAGGGGGGGGAGGTGCCTTACCTGATGACGCGAGGAGAGCTGCAGCCGGCGGGCCCGGAATTCGAAAACCCAGGAGTCAGCACAGGACGTCAGGAACCATCCAGAAGATGGCGCGGGACGGTAAGCTTTATTTTATATATTTTTTCCCATTAAACCCCTTCTGCCTCCCCCCCCCCCGTGCGGCGACCCAATTTCAAATTACACCCCCCCCAACCGCCCGTAATGTTGGCCGCGACTGATCATGACGGAATTTTGCAGGTGGAAAAGACCTCTGACATACTGCGATATGTGGATTTGAGAGCCGTAAGCACCAGACACCCCCATACTGCCGCGTTTATGCTGCAAATGTGTCCCAAGAACACCTGACATCCATCCACAAACGTTACCTGTCAGGAGTAGTTTTACTACTGTGTAATCCAATGCCACCACCGGGTACATGACGCAGTAGTAAATCCCAAGCAAGGGTTGGGCAGTAGAGGGTTCCAAAAATGATGTACCGTGAGAATGTATGAATGCCCCACACTTGTGGGCTGGTCGGCATTCAGACACTCCTCTCAAGCCTGGGGTAGTCAGAGCCTTTGCAACAAAGGCAAGTCTCCAGTCCCTTCTAGTGTCTAAAGTCCCTTTCCAATGAATGGAGCAGAAGTGAACACCCCAAAACCTTGTGGAGGAGTAGGAAAAGATAGCTTCTCCATTGGGGGAAGTTTTTCTGTTGGAAAAAAAGAAATAAAAAAATATATACATTGGCGCCATCAGGCTGCATTTCTCCAATGAGGAGTTGTACCCAGCGTGAAAAGCAGATGTTCCATGACATTTCCAATAGCATGCCAGCTGTCAGCCATACTAGTAGGAATGTTTGTGAATTTCCAAAAGTTTCACACACACATCTGTGAGTAGGAGTACTTCTACTGATGGAAATGTGTGACTTTTTTGCAGGGCTGGACTGGGAACACAAACCATCCTCGGCAATTCGGCTGGACCGGCCCGGGTGGAGGTTGGGGAAGGGTGGGGGGAGGAGAAAGGCCTGTCATGAGAAGGAAGTTGACGTGAAATTAAATGTATGAAATGAAATTAAAAAGATATTTATATAGGACGGCTACTGCCCAAGTGTGTCTAGGCGCTGGCTCAATGAGAAAAAGACCACAGAAGCCGACACACACGTTTAACGATTGAAAAGCTAACTTTTTAATACTTTTCGAAAAGCCAGCAATCGTGTTTCCTTTTTTTAGTTCTAAAAAGATGGCCATGTGGCAACGGAAGATTGGTTTGGGACTGCCCACTGTCATATCTAAAGACAAGTGGGGTCAGCTCAAGCTGCTGGGCAGGAGGGGCCTAGTGAGGAGAGTGGGCGGTATCTGGCAAGGACAAGATGGCAGCTGAGGTGAGTTATACCCCGAGGCGAAGTGCTCCAGTGGACACGTCTAACCTTCAGGACCATTCTCTAGAGATCGAGCTGGCCACATATCTAGCATGCAACAGAGGAGGATTTCTAAATGAAAGGCGTGCTTCTACCCTAAGTACACAGTCACTCAGGAGAGTTTCTATGTAAGTTACCGTCCATGTCTCAGGTTCTGTATTTCCCTCTCTGTGTACCCATGCATCCTTGTCCCTGTCCATGTTCATGCCTCATTGAGTGTCCATGCACCCTGGTCTGTGTCCCTGTCTCATTGTCCACGTGTCAGGTTCTATGTCTCTGTGTGTGTGTTAATGCACCCTGGTCTGTGTCCATGTCTCATTGTCCACGTGTCAGGGTCTGTGTCTCTGTCTGTGTGTCCATGCACCCTGGTCTTTGTCTATGTCTCATTGTCTATGTGTCAGGTTCTGTGACTCTGTCTGTGTGCATGCACCCTGGTCTGTGTCTCATTGTCCATGTGTCAGACAGGTTCTGTGTCTCTCTGTCTGTGTGTCCATGCATGCACCCTGGTCCATGTTCAGTCCTCATTGTCGCTTTGTCAGTGCCTCTCTTCCTCTTGTGCTGTACTATCCTGCTCCACTGTCCATGTTTTTGTGTACGTGTATGACGGGAATGAGGTGGAAAGGCGGGGGAGTGATGAGACTATGTACTGGACTGCTAAAGAGAAATGATAGCAATGTTGTAAATCTATATCAATGAGAGCTCCAACCATGGGCGAGGTGGGAGTGTGATACTTCTTCAAAATTAAATAGATGTTGCATGCATTATAACAAGAAAAAAACCCATGAATTTTCAAACAAGATATTCAGTCCTGTAGTGCATGTGCACGAGTAAAAAAAAAACGTATTTCAAATAAATGAATCTAGAAACGCTGACATAACAGTCCACAGGGTGTTGGTGTGGGAAATTTGTGATACGGTTTGCACAGCGCCTTGTGGAGCAAGGTCTGGGATATGGGTGGCTTGCTTTATACTCTTGGGCTGGCTTTTTCAGGCAGTAAATAATTATGCATTTAATTTACCTTTGCCATTCGTCACATGTATAACTTTTTTCCCAGATGAAGTGGAACATTGGAAATTGGCTTGAAAATGCACCATGTGCCCACTCTTTTTTCGAAATTGTCTCAGGGGAGCACCCCGCCGAACGCCCCTTATATTTTTCGCACTCGCTCGCTCGCCGCGGTGCACTCCACCACTCATTATACGCCCTACCACTTTCAAATGTCACCAGCCGCCACTGAACAGCACTCGGCCTAAAGCTGAAAGCACCTGGTAACTGAGACCGTTGAGCGCACTTTGAGCTCCAACAGATGTGGTGCAATTTTTGTGCATTTAAAGAAATGTACGAAGATACCGGAAATATTGGCACTGGAATGTTGCACCAAGAACGTAGCTACGCTTTAATACTCTCGTAAAATGAGAGGGTCACTTAACTGTAATGCTTTGGAGCCAGTTTTAGTCCACGTGAGCTTATAAACAATAGGGCTTATTTACAAGCCCCTTGCGCCACCCGTACGTCACTTTTCCCTAAAAATAACGCAAGGGGCTTGTAAATAAGCCCCAATGTTTGTTGCACACTGTCTCCATTAGGGGGAGCCTGGTTACGCCTTCAATAAGAAGGCTGCTGTGTTCGATGGTTCTGATTGAGTACGCAATTCTCAGGTTCGGTCATGCGTCCTGAAGAATACTACCTAGCCTTTCGAAAAAACACGGAAATCCTACCATTTATTTTACATGTTATTTGCCAGCCCTAAGCTTTTAACTGTTTATTGTTTGTACGTTACTTTTAAAGCTTTCGTTTCTGGCTTCTTAGGGCCAAGATGCCTTTTTGGTGTCCGCTGCACTTGCAAATAAATATTTGTTACATTTAATCATTAAATGCTTATGACAGGTGGAAATCCATCCTGTGTTTCTGTGTTGACCGCCGGCCGCAGTGAGTGAGTGTGCGAGGAGGAAGACGCCGAGTTGCTGCCTTGCTGTGCCCCTGCCTCCCACAGTTTTTTGCGGCTCTCGCCGATGTTGCCAATCTTGCACCTTTGTGCCTCTGTGCACCACCGGGACGCCGAGTTGCTGCTTGCGGCCCCCGCGGCTTCTGCTGACCTTGGCTGATCTTTACCTCTCTGCCCCTGCACGGAGTCTACCAACAAGTCGCCAATGGACAGGTGCTGAGTACGGCCGAGCGCAACCGAGATTGACACCTTCTCATTCAGTTGGCTGGTAATTACCCACAACCTGTCGCTGAGAACTGTGTTTTAGAAAGGCAGTGAGCTGGAACCCTTGAACCCTGAAACCCTTGTTGAAGCAGCGGAGATAGAGGTCGGAGGGCAGTTGGATGCTGCGAAGTGTTCGGAGCCTCCCCCCCTGGTGACCAGAGCGGCTATGGACGGAGATCCCAGGCGGCTGCCGACTGCCTGCGTGGCCGAGGTTGGCTGAGACCCGCGGCCGGGGTTCGGCAGAGACTTTGCGTGTCCGGCGCTCCCTGCATCGGGTGAGGTGGCGGCCCTTGCGGCAAGTGCGTGCTCATTTCATTTCCCCTCAACAGTAGCGCTACAGGTGCAGGAGGGTTATGCGGCAATGAAGGTGAATGAACTGGGGCAATAGACTCTAAGGTGGCGGCCGGATTCCCGAGGTTTTCGCATGGTATAATCGCGGTATGAGGCTGTGGACTGTGGTCAAACCACAAAACATTCCGATTTGCCCAGCGCTGCACTGTTGCGCAGGAGTTCCCGTTGGTGAGCGCAGGGATTACTTCTGGAGTGGAACAGACAGCGCCGGCTACGCCGATACGGCTGCTCCCATTGCAGGTGTGGTAGAGGAGATATGCCCTGGGAGGAAGCCACATTAGCCAGCATTAGAGATCGAGGGCGTGGAAATTGGGCAGTGCTCATTGGCTCGTTGCTGAGGAGCCCTGCTGAGCCCTCTGCGCCCCCTGTGCCCCCCGAAGCTCTGATCTGCCTGGAAGATCACCTTACGCTGAACCACATCAAAGGGCGCTTTGGTGCTGGCGGCGTTCCCCGAGCTGTGTGAGCGGGAGGATCGGTGCGTGTTGGCATTTGGACTGCATTTAGGTTTTGCGACTCTCATGAGCATGGGAGAGTCGGGAGAATTGGAGTTGAGAAACAACTGTGGTAGCAGCAGGAGCTGCAGAGTTGGGGCGGAAAACAGCGCAACAGGAACCCGGGGGGCTGAGAAGGGTCCAGTAAGAGCCCCGTGAGCCCTGCGTGCACCAGTGAGTAAGAGGAGCCAGAGCAGCCAGCGAAGTCTGCTAAAAAGTTCGCATAAGTCCACGAGCCCCCGCAATCGGCAGTCATCTTTAGCAACTTCAAGCCACTTTCTGGCTACCCCCCTATCCTCATCACTGGGCGATCGTTTGGTCATTCAGCTTCGGGCCCCATCAAGGCCCGGAGGCCAAGAAGATCACTTGGGTCCAAAAAACCCCACTCCAAGTTCACTTGCTTAAAGTATAAGTGAAAGAGAAGGAGTGCAAAGGAGTAAAGAAGCAAAGTGAAGAAAGAAATGAGATAGGGGAAAATTCGTCAATTGGTGACAGGTAAAAAATCAAAAAAAGGTAAATCTAAAAAATCCCTCGAGGAAGGCTCACCTTCAAACCAAAAAGGAATGACCGCAAGACCGAGAGAAAGACTGGTCTCAGCACCGACACCTGATATAACAACGTTGAGCCCAAGAAAGAAAACTGGATTTATAAATTTTTCTAATTAAAGGACCCAATGGCGGCGATTTATGCACCAACAGCCGAGGCCTCCAATTTGCCAAGCCCTATCTTTCCAGACTGAATAAAAGCTCCCTCCGTGCAAACTCTGATAAACAACAACGATGCTTCAATAGGGAAGCAATCCCCACAGAAACTAATGACAGATCAATCATCGAGTAAGCTGGTAACAGCAAAAGCACAGGTGCACCAGTTTAAACTCACAACAATCGCAAGGGAAACAATTATTAGCATAAATAAGGGAATTGTAGAGGAATTCATGGAGGAAAAACCAAAATCAAAATTAAACCAGTCAAGTAGAAGCACAAATATCAGATACAGCAATCGAGGAAAATATAATTGTAAAGGACGACTCGGAGGAACTCATGGGGAAATTGTTAAAGTTAAGTGAATCATCAAAGCAGTTAGCCCAAGAGCAGGAACCCTGGTCAAACTCATTTCATCTATCTAATGATTCCAACTTTTTAGAAATCATGGAAACAATAACACAAAAAAAAGAATCTCAAGGGAACGCCTTGCCATCAGTAATTTGTACAGAAGCCCAACAGAGCAGACAGGGAATGGCGGTATAAACTCCACGAAGCCAGCTGTCTAATAATGACAAAGTAAATCAATTGAATCTTTCAGTACCAATAACAATCTCATCCGTTAGTATGATTGATCATGAATCAGGGGATTCGGGGAAGTGCCATGAACAACACCCGAGTTCACAATGGAGTCAGTCTTTGCTAGGCACACTGGACCGAGCAATAAGGGTGTTGAATTATCAATCCGACAAAATGGAAGTCCAAATAGATCTCATAAACCTAATTGCTGGTCACACCTCAGGCATAAATATGAAGATGGACTTAATTACGTCCCTATTAACAAACAGGGGAAAATCGGAGGATCAAACATACAGAAGATAAACAAGTGCCTGACTGCGGCTTGCGAAGTATAATTGAGAAATTGGCAAGTCTTCCGGATATTTTAAAGGATATTCTAGGGGCTGTAAAACAAACCCGTAATAACAAGCAGCATATGGAAATCCAAGACAAGACGGACATGACGGCAATTTCAAAATGCAACAACTTAATAATAAAATCAAGTAGTAAAGTAAGTGGTGGACGAGAGCAAGCGGAATGCGACGAGCAATCGAACACAATAGACAACCTAACGGAAACAACACAGAATTCTCTTAAGACCCCACTTCTAGCAAAACCAACAAAAAGGCAAACAAAACGTGCAAGGAAGGCTAGGCTCAATATAAAAAGCAACAAAGCATAGATTCAGAAAAAAACTTTTCATTATTTAAAAAGAAATCACCCCGAGGAGGAAAAATAAAATCATTAAATGATTCCACGCATGGGGCTGACATAGTTCAACTGAAACATACTTTAGAACCCATTCCAACGGATGAAGGCTCAGCTATTGCAGTTAACACTGTTTCCACTCTCCAAAAAAATAAGTCGAATCAACGTGCCCTTACAGATGTAGGATGTTCGTCAACAAAAGAAATAGATCTAAAATATAGACAGGAAACGCAGGAACAACCTGAATCAATCAACAACGTTGGGCAAGCAGGAACATCTCAAATAATGGAAATAAATGCCCCCTGGAATAACATATGCCGAGAAACAGCAATAGAAGACAAATTTACACACCGGAATGAGGAAAGTAAGACACAGAAGGAACAAAGAAGACGGGAAAATTCAACAAACAAAAAGCTTCTGGAGAAAAAAAATAATCCAAAACCACAACATAACCCACTAAAAGTTACAATAATTGGAAAGGATCGAAGATGCACACCATCTACCACGGAACTAGACCCCGAACCACCAAGGATAAGATCAATAAGGATCCCGAGCAAAACAGAGAGGAAAAAAAGAGAAGGTGAATGAAGATCCAGTGGAACAAGAAGATCACGTTATGTGTGACTCATCTATAATAAGCAATTCTGCTGCTGCTAAAGATGATATTTTTCAAGTTCCCGAAGGCTTCAAAAACCATTTAGAGGCCTATGCATTAAAACTGACATTCGTGCCAGAATATCCCACAAAAGGAAGACAGGATACTCTAAACCGAGGGAACTTGTTAAAGTTGTTCAAAGAAATCCCAGAATTAAAAGGGATAGCCTCACAAGACTTGATAGGTGTGGAATTTCAACAAAAAAATCTAATTTAGATATTGAAGAAACTGTGACAACTTGGGCCTCAAAGGAACTGGTGGATAAGATATACTTAACAAAATCAAGATTTGGAGCCTGGGGAATTACATTGATGTTGCACAATCGCCCTAGGTACCCTTATCCCCTCCTAAATAGTCCAAAAAATTCAAAGAAGGAAGAGAGAGTTGGGAAAAGCCAGACATCTTGCGTACGAGGCGCTCGAGCCACCACGCCTGTAACGTTACTTATTGGAAATGGGGTCAACTTAACAGCAAATACACAAAATGCGGGAAGTCGAGTATTGGACAAAATGGATTGGCATGGGTGCCAAAGGCGTTAAACAAAGAGTATACCTAATGAAGAATCAAAACTAATAACGGAAATGGAAACGCAGGACCAAATCCCGAAGGGAAAAAGGCTGAATATTGTTACGATCTGCTCATGGAATATCCACGGTTTTAATGAAATGGACCAGGACCACGAAACCCTAAACTTTTTCCAGCAACAAGACATCATCTTGCTCCAGGAAACTTGGAATACGACTCCAACTTCAATTCCAGGATTTAAAGAACATCACATTTTCGCAGAAAGATTTTCATGGTTTAGACATCCACGAGGTGGTTTATCGATTTATGCAGCCCAAAAATATGATTGGGTAACTGTGTAGAAATCAAAATCTTCTCAGGGGCTTCACTGATACACCTGGTCCTTTTAAACCAACAAGTAAGAGATTGGCACAGGGGCTGAAACGAAGGCGGTACAAGTACACATGAGAAGAGTTATGCACATAGATGGTCATACAGAAACT
Organism: Triturus cristatus; assembly: GCF_964204655.1. NCBI lineage: Eukaryota > Metazoa > Chordata > Amphibia > Caudata > Salamandridae > Triturus > Triturus cristatus. The sequence goes on from NC_140593.1 coordinate 822,203,096, forward strand.
GCACAGGAGTAATACGTTGCTGACATCTGTTAGAACAGCCTGACAGTTCTATATTAGGAACAGGTGCATTCTACTAGCTAGGCCCATCTGAGCATGTGCAAGACTCTGGGAGAGGGAAACAGCAAAAGGCCAGCACATAGCTAACTAAAATGGCTGCCAAGTACAAAATGGCTTTCAGCTCATGCTAAGAGATTAATGCAATCTTCAACAACTGAAGAACAGGATGTAGGGGTTAACTGGGTACAAGTGATTAAAATTAGTGGCAAGTCCCCACTAAATAATTTAAAGTGGCAACTTCTATTGATCAATGTTTACATTCACCCAGAGAGAAAGACTCAGAAAGAAAAACAGTCTACATTAATGACCCTGATAAAAACCATGCAAAGATCTTATGACCAATGCTCTATGTTCATTTCAGGAGATTTCAATTGCAATCTCATAACCAAAGATCAAGTTGAAGGAAAGAAGCAAGCGAACGGGGGAGGACAAATAATAACGAACAAATAAAAGACCTGGGATTGACAATCCTGAATGGCACCATAAAGGGAGATACACCAGTGTCTATTACATACTTGAGTGGTAAGGTTCGCTCAACAATAGACTTCACAATTATTAGTAACAAGTTACTCCCCTGCATTGACTCATTTGAAATCGCCGAATGTATAGAAAGTGATCACTTCCCCCAACTAACGACAATGAATATCTCTCTTACTCAGGCCCAAACATAAATTCCCTCATACAACATTCTGAAAAGTTTAATTTAAGAAAATTAAAATGGAGAGGTAGCGACTTGAAAAGCATTCAGGAGACAGCAAGGGAATATGTGAGCAAACTGGGGCCACAGATAGACGACAAACGTATTAACAACTGGGAACAGCTGGCCCAGGTCCTCACCCGAACGTTTCCAGCCTTGCCGGGTAGTCGAAGAAGGATAAACACCAGGAGGGAACCATGGTTCAATACGGACCTACGAGACCAAAAGAGAAGGGTTGCAAGAGAGGTAAGATTACAAACGCAGGCAATAAGAATGGGAAGAAACCCAAATAAACGTAGATTAAAGGAAATAAGGAACAACTATAGGAAGATGTTGATGAATGCTAAATCTGCATACAAGGAATCCATCTGGAACAAACTATTGTGTGCAGGCAAACTGTCAAACAGTAGGGATTTCTGTGGCATTATAAACAACTTGATTAAAGGAGCAAGACTGCAACAGGAAGCAGGACTTGGAGAGGAAACGTGGGTTCAACATGTACGAAACTTGTACAGCAGTACAGAATTAAGCAGCACTGTAGGTTCCTGTGGGCTAACGTTGGTAGTGAAAAAATCAAAAACAAATCTGAGTCTGGATAAGGTGGAAAACAATGAAATTGAACAAGAGAAAAGAGGCAATGAAGAATATTCCCTGACCACTTGTAAACAACTATGAGGCATAATACAAAAACTTAAGACAGAGGGAGCAGCAGGATCAAATGGGCTTCCCAATGCGCTTTTTAAGAACGACCCAGATTTCTGGTCGGAAAATCTAACGCCTCTCTTCAACCCGATATATGCACAGTCCGATGTCCCAGATTCATGGAAAGGGAATATAATCCACCCAATATTTAAACAGGGAGATCATCGCAAGCCTGTGAATTACAGGTTGATATACTTAATTGATGTAGAGGCAAAGCTTTATGCTTCTTGCCTCCTTGTACAGTTGCGAGACTGGATGGATGACAAGAACATCATTCCCAAGTTCCAAACAGGCTTTAGGCAAGGGATGGGCACAATAACAAACCTGGCAATCTTGACGCTTTTAACAGAAAATGCTTTAAAAAAGAGAACACGGCTGTATGCATGTTTTGTTGACATAAAATCGGCATATCTATTCGCGCCGTCAACAGTTACCAGGCTGTCCGATTTCCCTTATTGCTGACGAGATACCGATAGCGGGATCTAATGGTTCCCGTTTATTATTACATGTGTGAAACTACTGCTCCTGTATTGGCGATTCATTTTGTATCTCATTCTCTCTTTATTAAGGGAAAACTTCAGGTTTTATACATACCTGCTTCCTTTGACTATTAGGAGCCATTACTTGATACAAGTTGAATATTCGTTATCAGTGGTTTACGCTTCAGAATTACATGGACTGACTGAATTGAAGTATCCGTAGTAGTGTCTGAATACACCTCAAGCACTGAACTTGAATCTTTATGTTCTCTCAGAAATTGTTTTGATATTCCTAGTAAGCCCTGACGAAGTTCCCGTAGCACTGGGGAACGAAACGCGTTGGCTGTGTGTCGTTTTTAGCAAAACAACTGTGAATAAAAGAAGAATTTATTTGGACCACAAGTGCGTTTCCTGTTCGACTCCTATTAGAGTGCACCTTCCATTTTTTTGGACTGGCTTATAAAATCGGCATTTGATCGAGTGAGTAGAGACTGTCTCTGATTAAAATTAAATGCATGGGGTCTGCCGAGCCAACTGCTAAACGCAATAATTGCCTTGTATAGTGACACCTGGGCAAGAGTGAAATTAGGCGATGGATGCAGTACAACTCCGAGTATTGACACGCACCAAGGTTTAAAGCAAGGTTGCGTGTTAGCACCAAGCCTATTTAACTTGTTTCTCTCGGATATCAGCAAAAACATGGAAGCAGCCAACTGTCAGCCAAAAATGGCCAATAATCTGATCACCGTGTTACAATACGCGGACGACATTGTTGTACTAAGTCAAACTCCAATAGGTCTACAAAGACCGATAAATAATCTAGTATCCTATTTGGACCAGGAAAACTTGGAATTAAACAAAGCAAAAACAAAAGTCGTTCGCCTAGTGGATCCTAAAAAAACCAAATTCAAATGGTCGGTGAAAGGGGCAACGGTCGAAGAGCAAGGGTCATATAAATATCTTGGTATAACAATAGGGCAGGGCTTAACACATAAGGAGCATAAACTGGCTATAAAAGCCAAAGCGCAATCACTAATTTTTGCATATAGACTACTGAAAACCAAATTGGATTGCCCAAATTATAACCACCTTTTAAAAGTGATGGCTGCACAAATCTTGCCTACCTTGTCATACGGGTTAGTCACCTGGGGCCTCATGTAGGTAAATAAAATTTACCGATTCTTAAATACCGAACCGTACCGAATCGGTATTTAAGAATCGTTAAGTTATATGTAGGTAATAATTCGGTAATATTTACCGAATCGGTAACATTCGGTATTCAAGAATCGGAATTTACAGAATCGGTAAATACCGAGGTGGTATTTACAGAATCGGTAAATACCGAAGTGTTATTTTCCGATTCGGTAAATACCGAATCGGTATTTACCGAATCGGGAAAAAAAAATCACATGACTGGATGAAACAGCCAATCCTGTGCAACCACACCCCACCCAACCAGGAAGTGGCCACACCCAGGCAGGTGCACACAATTAACAGACTCTGGAGAGGCTTGGAGTGCAGAGGAGAGGCAGGGAGCCAGTGCCTGTTTGTGCAGCACAAAATCATCATGTCCACGCAGAGGACACGGAGAGATGGAGGGGAAAGGAGGAGGAAGATGAAATTCAGCCCCAAGGAACTCCAGGTGCTGGTGGAGGAGGTGGTGAAGCAGCACCAGAAGCTGTTTGGGAGGCAGTCCCTGCAGGTGCCGGAGTCAGAAAAGCGCAATATATGGCTGGGTATCCAGGCGCAGGTCATTGCTGTGGGAGTGACCCACAGGGACATTGATGTACTCAAAAAGCGCTGGTATGACCTGAGGATTGTAACCAAGAGGAAGATGGGGGAAATCCAGAAGGAGGCCAGCCAGACTGGAGGTGGAACCAACAGGGCACCTGCCCTCACCGAACTGGAGGAGCTGGTGGAGGCCACAATAGAGCACGAGAGCGTCGTGGGGCTTGGGGATGCCGACAGCTCTGCCAGAGCCGCCACCCAACAAGGTAAGACGAATGCACAGCAATGTAGCCCCCCCTACCCCTATTCCACATCCCCCATTGTGAAATGAGTATCCCACTCCAGTCCATGTGTTAGTGCAGACAGGCAATGCATTCTGGGAGATGTAGTCAGGGTACCCCCAACCGTGAAGTGAATAGCACAGGACAACAATGCATGGTACACACATTAGCCAAAAGCAGGCAGAGGACAATGTGAGAGTGTAACATGAATTTATTGTGATGCTTGCAATGCAGCCCTTCAGGTACACTGAGCTGTTGTTGCATTTCTGTCCACAGATGTGACATCACGCTGGACAGGACAGGCTGCAGGAGAGAGGGCACACCGGCAAGACAGATCAGCTCTGGCCAGCACAAGTTCAGCCCAGGGAGCATTGCCACAGCCAGCTGCACCACTACCACAGGCAGCCTCACCACTTCTACAGGCAGCCTCACCACTACCACAGGCAGCCTCACCTCAACCAGAGCCAGCCTCACCTCAACCAGAGCCAGCATCACCTCACCCAGAGCCAGCATCGCCACTCATGTTTGAGTCATCGGCCACATCACCGCCTGCATGTGTGAGGGCGAGGAGGCGTGCTGCCGCCAGGCTGCGAGCCTTAGACACCTCGTCTGACGACAGCAGGGGCCCGGAGCAAAATACTATGCCCCAGGATGGGAGCCATGCCACTGTGCCCTACACCTCACAGGTAGAACACACGGGTGCAAGACGGCGCCGCAGGTCGCGTGTGCAGAGTCCACCAGCAAACATTGAGAGCCATGGGGTCTTCTCGGGGCTCGAGGGCAACATGTTAAAGCAACAGCGCCTGCAAACAAAGGCAGTCATGTCAGTCCAGAGGCATATACGGGGCATGAAATCAACTTTTGTCAACATGGACAAGAACATCAGCACAATGGCAGTGGGGATGGGTGAAATGGCAGCGGGCATTCGGGACATGTCCCAGTCAATCCATCTGTTGTGCAGCAAATTAGATGCTGACAGAGATGCACGGCGCCGGGAACGGCAGAGGAGAGACAGTCACACCAGGGCACTCAACCGTCTGGCAACTGCCACTTCTCTACTCTGCCGGTGCTCTGTGTCGATGCAGGAGGGCCTGACACACTGCTGCAGCGACGTGTCTCGGGGGATGGTGCAGGTCACAAGTGCACTTGAGGTGCTATTAACAAGTCTGGCGGCCACGACTGCTGCAGGGGATGCTGCGGAGAGCATCGACTCCAGCAGCAGGAGCAGCATCACACCCCCCGTCCCAGATACACGCAGGAGCAGCAGGCGGCTTGGGGTTGGCAGTAGTGAGGATGCTCAATCCGTGCCATCCCACACTGCAGCGCGTGTGCGCAAACATTGATGCAGCCCTGCGTAGCCAATTCCTAATGGGTGACGTAACCCTGGACTTACTCCTTGTAAATATGCAATGTTGCCAGATTGGCTTGATCTTGTTGTGATGGCGTAGTGGCGCATTATTAAACTACGTCATGACATCCAACAACTGGCTGTGTCCCCTTACTTACTCAGAAATAGTTGCATGTGATCTCTGCCCGTCTCTCTCTCCCATCTATTGCAGTTGGCACTCCAGCTGCGTTGGCCTCTGGCTGGCCTGACTCATCCTCATTGTCCTCAAAATCTGTTAGTTCCACCTCTGTACCTCTCTTCGTGGCCAGGTTGTGCACCATTGCACAAGTGGCAATGATCTTGCAGCAGATGATGGGTGTGTACTGGCGTGCGCCTCCGCTTTTGTGGAGGCAGCGGAACCTGCTTTTCAGTAGTCCAAACGTGCGCTCCACCACATTGCGTGTAGATTTATGTGCCACGTTATATCGTCTCTCACTCTGGGTTGATGGGTGTAGGTAGGGAGTGAGGATGAATGACCGGCAGGCATATGCACTGTCGCCTAGGTGAGTAAAAGGGAACCATCAGTCACATGCCTCAATACACTATGATTTGCAGGTTTCATGGGGCGTCACTGTTACTTACCTAGCAGGTATCCCTCTCCAAATTCTCCGGCAAGCAGTCGTGTGTAGATCCCACTGTTCTGGAAGATGTAGGAGTCGTGGGTGCTCCCAGGAAACTTCGCAACAATATCAGTGATGATGTTCCCTGCATCACAGATTACCTGCACATTGATGGAGTGGGTGGACTTTCTGTTCCTGTAGATGTGCTCAGTGGCAGCTGGTGGGCAGATTGGGATGTGTGTGCCATCAATACAGCCAATGACATGGGGGAACTGTGCCATGTGATAAAAGTCAGTTTTTGTTTTCTGCAGTTCAGCCTGTGTGTTTGGGAAGCTGATGTAGTGGTGCATTCTCTGCATCATGGCATCCAGGAACTTCCTGAAGAAACGGGACAGGCAACTCTGGGATACATCGCCTACCGCAGCTATCACCACCTGGTAACTGCCAGATGCAAGTAGATGTAGGCTGCAGAGGACCTGCACATGATGGTTTGTGGGTGTAGCCGGTACCTTTCATGTATCTCTGCGTCAGTCAGTTGGAAGAGTGTGATGCGCTGTCTGTAGATGCGTTCCTCCCGTCTCCATATCCTCAGACCTGCTGCCTGTAGACGTAGGCGCCTTGCAATGACATACAGAGCGGCCATGTTGTCCACGCTGTTGCATTTTGGGATTGCTTATATGCACTGTTGATGCTTACCACCTGCTTTCAATCAGTGTTAATTACCGACTCTTAATTACCGAATTTGATGGATTTCTTAATTACCGAATTTACCTACATGTCTTTTTCCGTTTTACCACTTCATATTTACCACTTCATATTTACCGATTCGGTAAATATGTATTCGGTAAATATGAATCGGTATTTACCGCTTCATATTTACCGAAAACTGGTTTTTGGCCTCCTACATCTCACTTGACTAAATACCGGTCGGTAACGGCATATTTACCGATTTTCGGCCGTTACCGACCGGTATTTAGCTACCTACATGAGGCCCCTGGTGTGGCAAGGAGGCTGTCCTATTAAATCATCTCCAGAAGAAGATTTATAAGGCCGTTTTAAACCTCCCAAAGTCTGCCTCTCTGTCGCAAGTTTGGCTTGAATTCGGCCTTCAAAACCAGAAAATGAGCGGCTTTGTAAAGCTGTGTCAAAAATTTCGTTCTGCATAACCAGACAATATGGATAGCTTATGCTGGGAAGAAATTAAGTACCAGGTGGACCATGAAATATCGAGTTCATAGGGAAGTTATTTGAAAACATGTTTGGCCGACCTGGAAATACAAACAGCATGGGAAACTAGGGCAGACAAAGCAAGCATTAGTAAAGCGGTCAACGATGCAGCAAAAAGAAAATCTTTTTTGGAAGACAAAAATACATTTCCAAACGTCGGCACGGGTGGACTGTCATCACTTCTTATAAACAGTTAAAACCGCAAGCATATTTATTCTCACATTTCAGCCGGTACATAAAAAGGAGCTACACAGACTTTCGGATGGGCCAACACTACTCAAAAGATCTACAGCCATCCTGGAAATATACTAAACAAACTGCTCAGTGTTGACTGTGTGGATACACCAAGGAATCTTTAACCCACCTATTATGCGTGTGTCCAGCAGTTATGTTCCTGAGCAAACGGTATTTAAAACCAATTTTTAACAAACTGAATATCCGCATGTGCAGGCAAGCTGTGATACGCTGGTTGGATGGTTCCTCCATAATTTTGGCCTGCCGGGGAGTAAAATACCTGGTTGAGGTAAGAAAACTATTACGACAAGCCGATCAGGTGGAAACAGAGAAGAATGACCGACCAGTCTTGAGCCCCACGGCGCCAAGTGTGTATACGGTTTGAATGTAAAAAAAGATTAAGAGTTTATTTAGTAAGTAGGAGCACAGAAGCTGGATTAGATTTAAATGTTACTACTGTATTTATCACACGTATGTGCTGGTTAAACACACGCTTTTAAACTATATAACCAACGAGATATTATAAACATTGATTTTAATGCCTGGTTTTAATTGCGATTGTAATGACATTAATTTTACTACTTTTTTGGAATAATTGTAAAGATTTTAATTATTCATACAATACATTTTTTTTTTTTAACATTTGACAGGTAATTAATTGTTGTTAGGCTAAATGATGAATAATGCTGAGGTTTGTCCTTTTCAGCTGAATAGAGGGTTTTCGGCTCCCGGGATTTAGTAATTTTACACAGATGTGCTGAGGAGCCTGGCAGCCACATGCGCACGCAGAAGCCGGATTAACAAGTGAAGGATGACGAATTTTGTGGGCTTCACCCAACCCCGCAGATCTCGGCAGCTGCAGCCCCCGCAATAACATGGGTGGTAGCGTCCACAAGCATAGTTTCCCATGTATGTTCGTCCTTGCTGCCGGCAGCATTAGCTGATGATGACGTAGACGCCCTTCCTCAGGGTCCATATTTACACTCTGCAAAGTGTTCTTTTACATTTAAACATGGAAACGTTAGTCTTTGAAACATATGAAGGTGTAAAAATAGAAATCAAACCGAGCAGCTCCGATTTCTTATGCTTTGCGCTCTGCCGCCCATCCGTCATCCTTTAACATAAACCTTGGCATGACACGCTGCAAAAATTAGCAAAGAAGAGTTCTCCGAAAGAAGGATAAATGATGGAAACGTGAGAAAACTGAACTTAGACAGTGCTCCTCGGCGAAAACCGGACGTGACATCTCGCTGAGGGAACCAGTTAGGAAGCTGCAATTAAGAGCAACACTGCACTAAACCAAATAGGAGGGCAGCATGCGGGAGCAAAGTCATTAATCGAATACTTCAGGTCTTCAGACAGCGCATGCGCGCTGCCTACGCTCGACCTAAAAAGGGGGGAAACTAATTTAATTTGTTTATGTATGCTATCGTATGGAGCATTCCATCTTCCCAACATCAAGCCATGAATCATTAAATAACTGCTAAATTGGCCTTCGGGACAGATCATCCCTCTGAAATGGTCGGCCCGTCCCACCAAACCTAGGTGTGTGCTACAGCTAGCAGCCTTAGCAGAGCTTTACAGGCCAGGGTTTGGGGAGGAGCCAGGCCTCACACTGGGTCATGAGTGGATAGAAGGCAGGGAAGCCACGTTAGGCCTCCGGTCAGAGTCCCTCCTTGAATTGATTAATGAAGGTATTTGAAAGACAATTGACAGGGGCAGATTTGGCTGCAAACTGTTTATCAATGTGGTGCGGACTATTCAAAGCACCTCACCTTCTGCGTTGCCTTTGTTTTTCCTCAGTAAAGCCGTGATTTTATTGGTATTCGAGCATCAAGGGGCCTTTATGACTCTTACAACAAGTGCTTATGTTCAGCGCTACAATACCTTCATGTCGCGTTCACGCTATATAAATCTACAAAAAATAAATAAAGTAGGGCGGCATAACAACTGGGGAAATACTGATTCCTGCACTGAATTTAAATATTCCAAAGCCTTTAGGTATCTATGACAGTTGACTGTGCACATGTTGCAGAGCAACAGGTGGTAGAAAGCCCAAACTGACTGCTTGTATTACTGACTTCTCCAGCCAGTGGTCCCCGGCATTCTGGGATTTATACAACCTCCCTGGGCTCGGACTGACAAGCTAGTCGGTCAACCCAACACCACCTTGTCAATGGAACGGTCATGAAATGCTCCAGGGATGAAGAAAGGCGGGCATGTGACTGTGTCAAGCTAACAACTGGAGGAAATCTGCTCCTAGGCCGCACAGCAAGAATCGGTTTACAGGAAAGCTTGTTGAGGGGATAAACATCTGAGCCATTCGTGAGGTAACACTAATCTACGAGGTTTGCGCCACACTAATTTCAGATGTCACCAGACGCCACTGCTTTCATGCTGCCTTCCAATTGCAATTTGGTGTGGGTCGCTAAGCCCATTTTATGAATTGGAAAAACGTAGCCATTTTTCCTTGCAAAGCCTGTGATTTTTCGAACCATAGCTTTGCAAGCTTAAAATTGTTTAGTATATCTGGCCCATGTTCTAAAAATTACATAAAATATCTTTGTCATCATCATCATCAGCTTTATTTCAACACAATAGTCATAAAAGCACATACATAACAAAAACAGTAAAAGACGAATTGTAAAATATTACAATGAAAAGGCAAACATATGCAAAGGATATTTCATTACCAAAGCATAAATGGGAGATAAGAAATATCCGATAGCACATAGATTATATTAAACATAGGACCAGCAAAATAGGATCAAATAGCGGGCACATTTAGTCTTCTTATCCTCCACATTGATGCAAGAAATGAGGATACTGCAAACACTATTTGTCTGGATAAATCAGTCTTAAGGACTCTGTAAGCTTCCCTACAGTGTATGAATCCAAGATTCCTACAAATAGGTATAATCCAGTATTTCCTGCTATTCTTATAGGCCGGACAGAAAAACAGTATATGTAAATCAGACTCTGATGCAGCATCGCAGCTAGGACAATTTTCCAGAGTGGAGACTGACCAATTGGCTGTGTATGCTCTTACAGGAAGTGTGCCAAATCTCCACTGGATAAATAATTTCCTATTAAGATGGGGTCTAATCTCACTGAGTGCCTCTTCAAAGTGAAAATCATCTTTTGAGGTTAAAAAGTTTTTGGCTAAAGTAGAAGATTGAGATTTTGTAATAGCATTAGCTAATTTAGCCGCATAGTAGAGAAAAGTCAATTTTTTAGCGGAAATAGTGAAACAGGCTGTCGCTGGAGTTGTCCAGAGATCAGAAAGTCCAAGAGCATCAAATTGGGTCCTAATATACTGAAACCAGGGAAATTTGCCTGCACTCGGGAAACTCAATATTTCCGCTAATTCATTCCTATAAGGCTGTAACTCCGGGGTTGTCCACATCCTTCTCCAGAAGATCAAGGGTTTCAGACCGAGGACTTCATCTATAGGACGTACACCTAAGTCAAGTCTTAAAGGAAGTAAAGGAGTGCTTTGAGGAAGTAATAAAAGGTGTCTTAAAAACTTACATTCCGCACGTACAATCTCTGGGCAACATTTCGATCCCCAGAGTTCAGTGCCGTAAGAAATACGACCACGTGCTTGAAGTTTATATATTTCGAGTGGGGGCGCTAGTGGTTTTGCAGATGAAGAGTTATAAAACTTCATGATCCCACCAATTGACTGAACTAGCTTTAAACGGGCCTTGGTTTGATGAAGGGCCCAAGAGAATCCTTCATTTAGAGTAAGACCGAGATAGTCGAAGGTATTAACTCTCTCCAAAGTTGTACTACCTATAGAGGGGTTTGGACGTGTTTTAGAAGGTGGGTTGAAAATCATGAATTTAGTTTTCAGTGTGTTGATTTCCAGCCCATGATCCAAACAAAATAATTCAAACGCGTCCAATATCCTCTGTAAACCAAAGGGGGATTTCGAAAGCAGGAGGGTATCATCCGCGAACATTATCGCCGGTACCCTGCTGCTGGCTAACTTAGGGGCATCGCTGTCTATAACCTTATCTAGGTAGGTGAAGGCTCCATTAACGTAGAGACAAAATAAAGTAGGGGCCAGGACGCATCCTTGCCTGACTCCTTTCTCTACAGCAAATCTTGCTTGGTGTAAGCGAATTAAGATATTCAACAGCGAGGCAGGTACACCCAAGTTAGCTAAGACAGTCCATAGCTTTGATCTTGGGACAAGATCAAAAGCCGCCCGCAGGTCGACAAAGACGGTATACAATGATCCCAGCTCAGCATGTACAGTTTTCCAATGTAAAAGCATAAGCCGAAAGATTTGATCTGTCGTAGAGACCTTCTTCCGAAAACCAGCTTGATAGGGACTAAGGATGGAACACTCTTCCATCCAGTCTTGGAGACGATTTAAGATCAAGCGGGCGAAAATTTTTTGAGGTGCATCTATCAGACTAATCAGCCTGTAATTTACTGGAAGTAGAGGAGAGCCTTTTTTAAAAATGGGAACTAACTCAGCTCCGAACCAAGTGGTAGGAATTGCCATGCCATTTAAAATGGCATTAAATAGTTCCGTTAGGTAGGGAGCCCATATTAACGGTTCGTTTTTAAAAAAGGTCACCAGGGAGCTTGTCTAGTCCCGGGGCTTTCCCAGTGGGGAGAGTGTTCAAAATATCAACAACTTCATGAACCCCAAACTCTAAAATATCTTTGTACTGCAATGTTACTTTAAAAGTGTGGAAACAGAATATTCTTGTCAGAATTTCATCCGACATATATATTGTGTACTAAATATCGTTTAGAAAGTTATCATCCTATTGGGGATAATAATAGTACACTAATTGGGGCAATATTTTTCTGAACAAAATTTAGGACATGACATGTCTATGATGTTATGTTTATTTGTAAAGCCTACTATTAACCACAAGAGTATCCTGTTACTGAGCAGGTGTGTGTGCCGAGCCATGCCTAGGGCAGGTTGTTATTTGAAATTCCAGGTCTTTAGCTTCTTCTGGGATCCAAAAAGAGAGGAGGAGGCTCTGATGTGGAGTCAGAGGTCCTTCCACAACTTACGAGCAATGTAAGAGAAAGCCCATCCTCCTGATCTGGTTCTGTATGTGTGGGATGTGTGTGATTAGGAGTTCGGCTGAGCAGAGTTCATATTTCTGTAGACCAAATTCTGCCATACAACCACTTTAAATCCCTCTTCCACTCCTGGTTGAGCTATGACTGTCAGTGATGGTCTATTGGGATTCATTTACCAGTTTGATTAATAGAGGAGAAAGTTAAGCTAATTCTAGCTATTTACTTTCATCGTAAAAATACAGGTGTGTTTTCAATACCTTCGCTTACATATGAAGTTTGTTGAAAATTGCATTTTGAAGGGTTTTAAGGTATGACTCCTAATACAAAACACTACAATAAAAAATCACAGTTTTAACCTTTTTATGGGGCCTCCTTTTCATGTCTTCTTAAGGCCCTACCCTACTGCACCCAACAAGATCTGCCTAGTAAATTGTGTGATCTTTCACACTTCCTTTGAAACTTTTCTAGCCTCAGCTTTATCTTTTCCTACCACTACTGGCACCTGCCTTATTCCTCGAGACAGATCCTCTTTGCCTCTCTTGCCCTATCTGAACATGGATCCCACTTGGTTTCGGCTCACAAAGCCCTCTAGCTTGATGGCAGCGCTGAATTCTGGTGCTCCTGCTACATGCATACGCTGCAGCTTCTTCATTGGTCTGCGCATCATCACTAGAGACAGTAGAAATACTTTATTCAACAGCCTACTGCTGCACAGAGACAAAAAATCTTTTCACCACCTCAATTGAGTGTTTTTGTTAATGTGTTGCGACACACTAAAAAATCTTTTTTACTGGATAGCGGTGAAAAACACAAAAACATGTATCATTAGAAACACATTGTGCAATGAAGGCACTGTATTTGAGGAACAATGCGCTCTTGAGGTTGGGGTTGAGTGGGTGCTATAAAGTGTATCTTGCAGTGTTTTAAAAAAATATATGTCAATTTTGTCCAGACCTAATTTGTGTATCACTAACAATTGATCATTCTGTTCTTGGGCAGTTGCCGTCTCATTCCATCCAAACTGTACTGGCCTCCCACTTCCCGGAAGAATTCACCCCTGAGCCCCACGCCGCCTGGGACAAGTATCTGGCGTCAGTGTCTGCTGTCCTTGCTTCCAAGTACAGATGAAGATATTTATCAGAAGAATTAAAGTTGAATTTTGCACAAGTTATCTTGAGCTTCCTAGTGGAGTGTATGTGGATAAAGAAAAAGCACCCTTATTATTTGTATATAGTCAATGAAGAAACACAGTTTTGGAATGACTTATTACAGTTGTAACAATATTTCGATATTTTAATAGTTTTGCTGTAGGTAATTTTTTAAGCTTCTTATCAAGTAACTCCATAGTGTATTTTTACCCAATAGAAACATAAACAGCTGCCCAAATGTTTGACAACTTGTTCTGCCTTGACACTTAGAACTTCCAACTTCATCCTTCCAATCCAATGGAATAGTCTAATTATTAATTGAGCAATTATTTTTGACATTTTGATGCCTGAGTTCACAATTAGGATATAACTGATTGAACCTCCCCTTTTGAGGTCTGCTAGAACAAGAATCAAGACACAAGACTCAAACATCCCCCAGAAATGGGGTTGCTTGGGAGTTTTCACAACCAATCAGCTCTCTTACCCCAGCAGTTTTGAAATAACGGACAGGATGCTAAATAATGTGTGAGTATCACTAACAGATCCTATGGCTGTGGGGAAAGTAAAAAATTGGAGGGGTTTGCTACTTTCTCAATGGCCATCTCAAAGTTTCTTCCCCGGGAAAAAACACATTCAAACCCTTCACCCTAAATTTACAGCTGTGGACAAATGATACCAATTCTGTTAATCATATTCCACCATTTCATTTCACGGAAAGCACCTTAGAGAACCCGAGATTTATGCAAGTGTTCAAACATTTTGTAAATTCGAGTTCTTCAGACAATAGCTTATGCACACCTCTGCTTTGTGTATCTAAATACCCTTTAGAGCCAATCCTCTTGACCCAACCCCATTTTAAACCTGTTCATATCTAGTTTGGAATCCAGAATCTGCTGTAGTCCCATCACTGATTCGCGGGCTGCGTCTTTTAAAGAAAAATATCTTTTACAACAAATACAGACCCACCTTTGCATTACAATTTTGTTGAGCCAATTTCTTGATGCAGTTTGCTACTTCTTTCCCCAAATCGATAACCTGTTCCATTCTAACGGCAGCAAGAAGATTAGTTTCTCACAGTTCAGTGACTCATCTGCAGCTTCTAATCTATCATGATCCTTTTTTGACTCGTGAATTCTGAAAAGATTACTGCCAGAAGGACGTTGGCCAGAGATTTTTTTATTAAGAGTACCAGTATTGGACCATTATTGTAGGCTGTAAGTTGGTTATAGGTATTTACTATTGAATTTCAGTAGGTTCCTTCACCTAATATTGGAATGTATCTTAATTTGGGGGCCATGACTAGTGCCATATAGAGCTACAAACTACCTGGAAGTGCATAGTAACCCAGATGCTATCACCTTCTAAGATCATTAGTTTTGATTCACCGAAGTATATAATGATCCCAGCTCAGCATGTACAGTTTTCCAATGTAAAAGCATAAGCCGAAAGATTTGATCTGTCGTAGAGACCTTCTTCCGAAAACCAGCTTGATAGGGACTAAGGATGGAACACTCTTCCATCCAGTCTTGGAGACGATTTAAGATCAAGCGGGCGAAAATTTTTTGAGGTGCATCTATCAGACTAATCAGCCTGTAATTTACTGGAAGTAGAGGAGAGCCTTTTTTAAAAATGGGAACTAACTCAGCTCCGAACCAAGTGGTAGGAATTGCCATGCCATTTAAAATGGCATTAAATAGTTCCGTTAGGTAGGGAGCCCATATTAACGGTTCGTTTTTAAAAAAGGTCACCAGGGAGCTTGTCTAGTCCCGGGGCTTTCCCAGTGGGGAGAGTGTTCAAAATATCAACAACTTCATGAACCCCAAACTCTAAAATATCTTTGTACTGCAATGTTACTTTAAAAGTGTGGAAACAGAATATTCTTGTCAGAATTTCATCCGACATATATATTGTGTACTAAATATCGTTTAGAAAGTTATCATCCTATTGGAGATAATAATAGTACACTAACTGGGGCAATATTTTTCTGAACAAAATTTAGGACATGACATGTCTATGATGTTATGTTTATTTGTAAAGCCTACTATTAACCACAAGAGTATCCTGTTACTGAGCAGGTGTGTGTGCCGAGCCATGCCTAGGGCAGGCTGTTATTTGAAATTCCAGGTCTTTAGCTTCTTCTGGGATCCAAAAAGAGAGGAGGAGGCTCTGATGTGGAGTCAGAGGTCCTTCCACAACTTACGAGCAATGTAAGAGAAAGCCCATCCTCCTGATCTGGTTCTGTATGTGTGGGATGTGTGTGATTAGGAGTTCGGCTGAGCAGAGTTCATATTTCTGTAGACCAAATTCTGCCATACAACCACTTTAAATCCCTCTTCCACTCCTGGTTGAGCTATGACTGTCAGTGATGGTCTATTGGGATTCATTTACCAGTTTGATTAATAGAGGAGAAAGTTAAGCTAATTCTAGCTATTTACTTTCATCGTAAAAATACAGGTGTGTTTTCAATACCTTCGCTTACATATGAAGTTTGTTGAAAATTGCATTTTGAAGGGTTTTAAGGTATGACTCCTAATACAAAACACTACAATAAAAAATCACAGTTTTAACCTTTTTATGGGGCCTCCTTTTCATGTCTTCTTAAGGCCCTACCCTACTGCACCCAACAAGATCTGCCTAGTAAATTGTGTGATCTTTCACACTTCCTTTGAAACTTTTCTAGCCTCAGCTTTATCTTTTCCTACCACTACTGGCACCTGCCTTATTCCTCGAGACAGATCCTCTTTGCCTCTCTTGCCCTATCTGAACATGGATCCCACTTGGTTTCGGCTCACAAAGCCCTCTAGCTTGATGGCAGCGCTGAATTCTGGTGCTCCTGCTACATGCATACGCTGCAGCTTCTTCATTGGTCTGCGCATCATCACTAGAGACAGTAGAAATACTTTATTCAACAGCCTACTGCTGCACAGAGACAAAAAATCTTTTCACCACCTCAATTGAGTGTTTTTGTTAATGTGTTGCGACACACTAAAAAATCTTTTTTACTGGATAGCGGTGAAAAACACAAAAACATGTATCATTAGAAACACATTGTGCAATGAAGGCACTGTATTTGAGGAACAATGCGCTCTTGAGGTTGGGGTTGAGTGGGTGCTATAAAGTGTATCTTGCAGTGTTTTAAAAAAATATATGTCAATTTTGTCCAGACCTAATTTGTGTATCACTAACAATTGATCATTCTGTTCTTGGGCAGTTGCCGTCTCATTCCATCCAAACTGTACTGGCCTCCCACTTCCCGGAAGAATTCACCCCTGAGCCCCACGCCGCCTGGGACAAGTATCTGGCGTCAGTGTCTGCTGTCCTTGCTTCCAAGTACAGATGAAGATATTTATCAGAAGAATTAAAGTTGAATTTTGCACAAGTTATCTTGAGCTTCCTAGTGGAGTGTATGTGGATAAAGAAGAAGCACCCTTATTATTTGTATATAGTCAATGAAGAA
Source organism: Triturus cristatus (assembly GCF_964204655.1). Lineage (NCBI taxonomy): Eukaryota > Metazoa > Chordata > Amphibia > Caudata > Salamandridae > Triturus > Triturus cristatus. Next base: position 822,220,108 of record NC_140593.1, read on the forward strand.
ACACAGTTTTGGAATGACTTATTACAGTTGTAACAATATTTCGATATTTTCATAGTTTTGCTGTAGGTAATTTTTTAAGCTTCTTATCAAGTAACTCCATAGTGTATTTTTACCCAATAGAAACATAAACAGCTGCCCAAATGTTTGACAACTTGTTCTGCCTTGACACTTAGAACTTCCAACTTCATCCTTCCAATCCAATGGAATAGTCTAATTATTAATTGAGCAATTATTTTTGACATTTTGATGCCTGAGTTCACAATTAGGATATAACTGATTGAACCTCCCCTTTTGAGGTCTGCTAGAACAAGAATCAAGACACAAGACTCAAACATCCCCCAGAAATGGGGTTGCTTGGGAGTTTTCACAACCAATCAGCTCTCTTACCCCAGCAGTTTTGAAATAACGGACAGGATGCTAAATAATGTGTGAGTATCACTAACAGATCCTATGGCTGTGGGGAAAGTAAAAAATTGGAGGGGTTTGCTACTTTCTCAATGGCCATCTCAAAGTTTCTTCCCCGGGAAAAAACACATTCAAATCCTTCACCCTAAATTTACAGCTGTGGACAAATGATACCAATTCTGTTAATCATATTCCACCATTTCATTTCACGGAAAGCACCTTAGAGAACCCGAGATTTATGCAAGTGTTCAAACATTTTGTAAATTCGAGTTCTTCAGACAATAGCTTATGCACACCTCTGCTTTGTGTATCTAAATACCCTTTAGAGCCAATCCTCTTGACCCAACCCCATTTTAAACCTGTTCATATCTAGTTTGGAATCCAGAATCTGCTGTAGTCCCATCACTGATTCGCGGGCTGCGTCTTTTAAAGAAAAATATCTTTTACAACAAATACAGACCCGCCTTTGCATTACAATTTTGTTGAGCCAATTTCTTGATGCAGTTTGCTACTTCTTTCCCCAAATCGATAACGGCAGCAAGAAGATTAGTTTCTCACAGTTCAGTGACTCATCTGCAGCTTCTAATCTATCATGATCCTTTTTTGACTCGTGAATTCTGAAAAGATTACTGCCAGAAGGACGTTGGCCAGAGATTTTTTTATTAAGAGTACCAGTATTGGACCATTATTGTAGGCTGTAAGTTGGTTATAGGTATTTACTATTGAATTTCAGTAGGTTCCTTCACCTAATATTGGAATGTATCTTAATTTGGGGGCCATGACTAGTGCCATATAGAGCTACAAACTACCTGGAAGTGCATAGTAACCCAGATGCTATCACCTTCTAAGATCATTAGTTTTGATTCACCGAAGTACATCTAAAGCTTCTATAAAATCAGTAAGAAGCTATCTGCATTAAAGCTCCCGCACATTGTTAATCAGAAGCAGTGGGTCATCAGCAAAGAACATAGCAAGGATGAACTATTCTCCAAAATTAGGTTGAATCACCCTAATCTTAATATTGTATCCAAACTTGAGGTTTAGCAAAGTAATTTGTACTTGTGTGATGTAATAATAATTGAAAGAGGATAAGAGGAAACAGGCTGTGAGAAGTTGACTGGTATATGATGTCCACTAATTAAAGTGGTACAAAAGGGGGTGGTGATGGACGGAGCATCAGAACCAATCAAACACTCACACCCAGTCAACAGATCTGGGTTTGATCCATCACTGTTTTTTAGCCCACTCTGCCACCCCAGTTCAGACATGGCCATATGCAAATCAGTCTGACCCTGTGCCTCATGGGAACAGTCCAGCCCGAACTGCCAAGCCACTAATTAAAGTGGGCACCTTGCACCAGTCCAAACACCCTTATGCTGATTTAAGAGGTCAAAGATAACCTTAGAAATCTTTCCAAGTGGTAGCTGTGAAGAGCAGCCTTCAGACTTAGTCTTGAAGGAATGTTAATCAGCTTGTTTTATCAGAATGCAATCTTATTGTATTGGTTAAATTAAAGGAGAACCACACAGTAGTTATAAGAATATATATTTATTATTATAACACCTTAAATACCTCACAGTATCTGCTACATGAAGGTAAACACAAAGCACACAATACTGTAGCACAGAAACAATCGTAAGTAGAACTAATACACAGTGGGCTCCTGGGGGAGACCAAACCATATACTAAAATAGTGGTATAAGAACCACGATTCTAGTCAAGACAATGTCTAGAATGTGTAGAATCGCTGTGACCCCAAGAATCCATCCAAGGTGAGTAAGTAGGGACCCCACAGAGGACAGGTGCAGTGCAAGAACATGACCGCGTGCTATGTACAATTCAATGGGAGAGGTGCAGTTGCAATTTTAAAGTTTAAAGTCCCTTCCCAGTGGATTACGAGGAAACCCTTTGGAACATAGAAGGTTTGAGAGCCACCTCACCCGTGGATACCGAAGTACCAGAGTTGCCTATCCTAGAGGAACCAGGTGCATAGGGCTGAAGTGGCGTTGGAAACCACAGTCGTTCTCAATGGGAGTCTTCTAAGAAATGCCACTGCTGAAAGAAGAAAAGTGTCAGGTGGAATCTGCCAATGGATTCTTGATGGAAGGAACCGTAAAGCAGAGGGAACAGTGTCTGGGTCACTCAAGATTGACCAGGGACTCAGTAGACCAATGCCCACCGATGTCGGGTGCTTCAGGTGCGAAGAAGGAGACCTTGACTCTACAGCTGCAGGGACCAGTAGGCATTGAGGAGGACCAGGAGCCAGATACGATCTGTCCTAAGAAGGATGTCTAGTGCTGAGGGGTCGGTGTCCGGTGGAAGCACCAACAACCTTTTGCAACGGCAACCCATGAAGAAGGTCAAGAAAGGTTACGGTCTGGCCGAGGAAGGACCAGAGGACTCACCAAAGCAAGGGGAGTCAGGGCACGCCTGGAGCAACCAGTAGAACCCAGGAAAATTAGGATTGTCCCTCAAATGGACCCACAGGCTGAAGGCACAGGAGTCGCGAGAAGAGCTCTAGAAGTTTCACCAAACAACAGCTTGCAGGGCACAGAGTGTGTGGAGGCCAAAGACCTTGGTACAAAATATGCACAAAGGTTGGGGCTATCGACAGCCCAAAGCATGTAGTTGGGGAACACCAACGAGCATATGCACTTGCAAATGTACGCGGTGCACAGGGGTTCGGGTTATGCGGTCTCCACGAGGGATACTGGCCTCAAACTTGGTGAGAGGGCAGCTCAATCTCAAGGAACGTAGGAACTCACCTTCTGTGTTGCTGGAGCCTCCGGAGTCCATAGGAGCTCAGGATCAGCAGACCAATGGCTCCCAGAACTGGTTTGAGCTGGACTATGCACAGGGACACCTAATATGCCCTCGTGTAGACCTTCAGGCACTTTGGAAGTGTACCCACCCAGCTCCAGTGCACTAACTCCTGTCTGGGAGGTGGTCACACCTCCCTGTGACAGGATGCCTATTGTGCTGCCTTTCCCTGCTCGAGCCTGGCTCAGCAGCAGAAGGGCAGAAATGTGTCTCTGGTCGGCAGCAACCATTTTGTGCTGTCCAGGTCAAGAAGGCTGGTACCGGGAAGACCAGGGACCCACGAATCTTGCTTCAGAAGGGTAGAATCATAGGTAGGATTCCAAGGTGTTTGATACCAAACACGACATGTTTTTTTCCAGCCGTTTTTGAGATAGAATTTACCGCAAGGTTATAATGCACCTCTACTTATATGTCTGGCTGTGTCACAGACAACCCCGGAGAAGTGGTCCTTGCACCAGCTTACACAGGCTGCAATGGCAGACCTGTAGTTCCATTTGCATGACCTCTCATGGGTGGCATAATATATTCTTCCGCCATGGGAGGCCTCTGGGGTACCTACGCCCTTGCTACATGGGTACATATATAGTAGGGACTTCAAAGGGCACCCCAGTTTCCAATCTGGAGTGTACCTAAGTACATGTCAATATATTTTAGGTAGAAAGCAGATAGACTGGGGTCCTGATTAGCAGACTCCCAGTCAGAATAGTCAAAAACATCAAGCAAAAAGTAGGGGTAACCATAAGAAGCCGATCCTACTTTCCTACACAACCCCCACCCCCAAACATAAGGAGATGAGACTTATCTTGCCCAGTTGAGTCTTCATTTTCTAAGTGGAAATATCTGGAGAGTCCATCTGTATTGGCATGGTTACTCCTAGGTCTATGTCCACTGTATAGTCCATCCCCTGTAGGGAAATGGACCACCTCAAAAGTTTGGGGTTTTCACTGTTCACCTGTTTTAGCCATAAGAGGGGCTTATGGTCTGTCTGAACAATGAAGTGAGTCCCAAACAAGTATGGCCTCCACTTCATCAGAGCCCAAACCGCAGCAAAGGCTTCCCTCTGAATAGCTGACCAACGTTTCTCTCTGGGAGTCAACCTTCTGCTAATAAAAGCTACAGGTTGATCCTGACCCTCTTCATTAAGTTTTGACAGCACAGCCCCTACCCCCAACTCCAATGCATCTGTTGGACAATTACATTTTTGTAAGAGTCAGGACTTTACAGAATGGTAGCAGTGCACATGGCCTGCTTGAGGTCATCAAATGCCTTCTGACAGCTAGCTGTCCACTGAACTTTCTTGGGCATTCTGTTCGATGTAAGAACATTCAAGGGAGTCACTATAGACCCATATCCTTTTACAAATCTTCTGTAATACCCAGTCAGGCCCAAGAAAGCTCTGACCTGAGTCTGGGTAGTGGAAGCAACCTAGTTCATGATGGTCTGGATTTTGCTCTGCATTGGTTGAACCTGGCCTCCACCCACAAGGTGGCCCAGGTACACAACCTTACTTTGCCATATCTGGCACTTGGTGCCCTTGATAGTGAGGTCTGCTTTTTGCAGGGCCTCCAAAACATTCTTTAGGTGGACCAGGTGATCCTCCCAGGTGGAGCTAAAGACAGCTATATCATTAAGATATGCTGCACTATAGGCTTCCAGGCCTGTGAGGACTTTGTTCACCAACCTTTGGAACGCGGCATGTGCATTCTTCAAACCAAAGGGCATCATAATGAATTGATAATGCCCATTAGGGGTTGAGAATGCTGGTTTTGGCTTGGCATCCTCAGCAAGTCTGATTTGACAATATTCAGCAGTAAGGTCAAATGTGTTCAAGAATTTGGCCGAGGACAAAGTATCAATTAGTTCATCTGCCCTTGGAATAGGGGTGAGTATCAGTCCTAGTTATGGCACTGAGCCCCCTGTAGCCCGCACAGAACCTCATTTCTCTCCTACCACCCTGGTTATGAGGTTTGGGTACCAGGACCACTGGACTATTCCAAGGGCTATCTGAGGGTTCAATCACTCCCAATTCCAGGCCATTTTGGCCTCCTTCATCTTTTGGACCTCAGTCCTGATGCAATCTCTGACATGGTCAGGCTGCCTGTAAATCTTACTTTTAACAGGTAGAATCTCACCTGTGTCCACTTCATGGGTACACCAAGTGGTCTGACTAGGAGTCAGTACAGGCTCCAACACCCATACCTTCTGTCCTGGCTGATACACAGTCAGTACAGCTGTTTGGTCATGCCAAGCTTTTTGCAGTTCTTGACTTTCCTCAAGGTTTTTGCTGGCCTTCTTCATGTACTCAGCCATCCTGGAGCGGAGACCAAGTACATAGTCCACTATTTCTTGCTTGGGAGGGTTGAGAGGTAACTCCCATCCCTTCTTCACCACACACAAGGGAACCGTAACTGGATGCCTAAACAAAAGTTCAAAAGGGCTGTAGCCAACCTCCTTTTGGGGGACCTCTCAGGCAAAAAGAATGCAGTGCACAGGACATCCCATTTTCGCCTAAGCTTTTCTGGGACGCCCATGATCATTCCCTGTAGGGTTTTGTTGAACCTTTCAATGAACCCATTGCATTGTGGGTGATAGGGTGTGGTGAATTTGTAATTCACTCCACACTCCTTCCACATTGCAGTGATGTAACTAGACATGAAGTTTGTACCTCTGTCAGTTAAGACCTCCTCAGGGAAATTCACTCTGGAAAGGATTCCCAGGAGGGCCCGGGCCACCACAGGAATTGTGGTGGTTGTAAGTGGTATAGCCTCTGGATACCTAGTGGCATGGTCCACCACCACTAGAATGTGACCGGTTGTGGCATCTACTAGATGATATGGGGATCCCAACAATGGTTCTGAATCTGTTGATTCGCTTTCATGAGGGCAATTATGCCCAAGTGAGGTGGGGGTCCCAAGACCAGAAGACAGACAGAATCCCTGTAAACATACCAGTGGGACCCCCCCCTGCGAGCACGGGATGAAGAAAAAGGCCAAAACCTCCCCTCTGGTGCAAGAGAGAGAAGACGATGCCTGTCCCTAAAGGACCCCCGACTATAACCCCTGGAAAAGACAATACGTATATATTACTCAGTAAAACAGTTATCTCACTAATAAATCCACTACAAACTGAGTATCGTGTCCCAGTCTGCTTCTCCGCCGCACCACACGTGGTGTCACGAGTGGGATATACGCTCCATAGACTGCAAGTTTCGAGAATTTAATACAGCAGTTGATACGTGGCCAAGAGAAGCTAGAGTGGGCTGTAGAGAAACAGATGTCCTCAGCCCAAGCCGCCAGGGAGATGTTTAGGGACTCTATGGCTAACCAGGTGGACTGTATACAAAAGGTAGCAGATGACCAGTTGCAGTTGTCCGCCCAATTACAAGCACACCCAGGGACCATCCCTAACATGTCATTGCAAAAGTATCTACCAGGGAAAGACCGAGGCCTTCCTTTTAAACTTTGAGAGAGCAGCCAGAGCCTCGGGTTAGCCAGGGGCAGAATGGCCTTTTTTCTTGGCCTCAAGCCAACACCAAAGAAGAGGTCATGTCATTGATCTACCTGGAGCAATATATCGAAGCCCTACCCTTTCCCATACAGTGGTGGCTCAAACAACATACGCATCTAACGGTAGAACAAGCTGTGGAAATGGCCACCTCTTTCTACCGGGCCCAACCCCGTTCTTTGCCTTGGGACTCTGAAAAAACCACACACCTCCCGGTCTCCCTAGCAAAACTGACAAGAAACCCCCCGAGACCAATTCCCGAGCACATGAAGCCTCACCACTTTCGTCCTGATCCAGTTCCCACCAAGGGACTCCAGTGTTTTTTTGAGTGCGGACAGTGAGGCCATATCGCCAGGACCTGTCCCCGTAAGAAACCCCTGGAGGAACCAATAGACCTAAGCTGCATACCCCGTTCAATCCTATATACTGAGGAAATGGGGCCCAGTTTCTATGTAAGTGTGCTCGTGAAAAGCGTGGCTGTGAGGGCTTTATTGGATTCCGGCTGTCGCCAGTTGGTAGTACACCAATCACTGGTAGACCCCTCAACCACCCCTACAGGAGAAACTGTGCCTATCGGATGCGTACATGAAGTATCTCCCCCCCTGGTGCAGCTACTCGTTTCCCTACCAAACGGCCAAACACTACAGGCTAAGTTAGGAGTCTTGCCTTCTTTTCCAGAGCAGTTAATCATAGGACAGGACAATCCGTCATTTCTGCCACTGCTGAGGGACAGAGTTCAGCCCCTAAAACCCCAAGGTCCTGTTTGCCAGTCCTTCCTTACTCAGGCCCCCTGGCTTTCGAGATAGAAGTTTTAGGTTTAGCCAAACATACAATCCTACACTTCAAGCCGCCTCAGACCATGCTAGACAGGCTGATCTTACACCAATCCCCTCTTATCCCCTTTTCCAGGTCAAAAACTAACTTCTATATAGGATCGGGAACCCCGGAGACCCCCTCAAATGGTGGTACTACAGGCCTTACGGGATCAGGTTCTATTTTTCGCACACTCACATTTATTGGCAGGACACAGAGGGGCGTAAAAGACAACAAAAATCCTGGTGCGACACTTTTATTGGCTTGTATCTTTTCACACGTCACTAGGTTCTGTCAAGAATGTGAGGTGTGCCGAAAAGAAAAACCCGTATAAGCCTCCACCCGTTCCCTTACAACCGCTCCCGGTTGTCGGTCGACCATTTAAAAAAATAGGCATGGACCTAATTGGCCCTTTACTGTGAACCAAGAAGGGTATCCGCCATGCCTTGGTCATTGTTGATTATGCCACACGGTACCCCGAGGCTTTTCCTTTGCGTGCTCTCACCACTCTTAACATCAGCGACAAACTGCTGGAATTGTTCTCCCGGGTCGGTTTCCCCGTGAGATCCTCACGGACCAAGGAACCCCCTTTGTATCTAAATTGATGGCACAAATCTGTAAGTCCCTTGACATATCACACATCAAAACATCAGTATACCACCCACAAACCGATGGTTTGAGTGAGCGGTATAACGCTACTCTGAATCTAACCCTTAAGAAACTATTGAGTGTTGAGGGTAAAGAATGGGACATGCTTCTCCCTCTGGCTCTATACTTCATTAGAAGCCAGACCCAAACCAGTCTAGGCTGTTCCCCTTTAAACTCCTCTATGGCTGAGAAACCCATAGTCTGCTCTAGATAACAAAGGAGGTTTGGGAGCAAGAAAAACAAGAGGAAACCAAATCCTTCCTTGACTGTACCCAAGCCCTACGAACCCGACTCCACAAACTAAGAGAGTTTGCAGATGCCATCTTAGAACAGGCCCAAGTCAAGCAGCAAGTATTCTATGATAAAGGGAAAAAATTGAGACACATAAAGGTGGGGGACTGGGTCCTAATCCTCATACCGTCCACACTCTCCAACGTTGGATCTGAATGGCAAGGGCCGTACAAGATCGTGAATTAAGTAGGTCTAACCTCTTACCACATACAGATCACGCCCAAACGGACTCAGCTCTATCACATCAACCTTTTTAAAAAATGGCTAGGACTACTTCCCCAGGACCTGCACACTGCTATCCCCGTATCAGACCACAATACCACCCTAAACCAACCGGTTGTCAACCCCGAGCTGTCCACAGATTAGAAAAACACACTACAGGACACCCTACGTCCTTTCGCCCCTTTGTTTTCCAACCTCCCAGGGAGGACCTCCATGGCGGAACACTCCATTCCTACTCAGCCAGTAAAAATCGTGAAACAAAAACCCTATTGTATTCCGGCTGCCGATGGAAGGAGCTGGAGAGTTGTCACGGAGGTCTCTGGTAGGACTTCTGTCAACTGCTAATGGTATTTTGACAGACCACCGCACTCCAGACTCATGGAGCCGGTCCCAATAATTTATTGAGATTGGATTTAAGAGGGACACCCCCTCTGCCAGTTAGGGCACCTTAGCTCGTGCCACACATAGACGGTTCTAAACACTCTGCTAGTCTCTGTTTTTTTCACTTCTTGCACTTTGGTTCTGATGAAAGCCTGCACCAGTATCTAGGCACTGGCTGAAACATGTTGATCCCACAGGATGGTGGTGGCCATTGATACCTCCTGAACCATCCTTCGCCTTCCTTTTAATACTGCCCACGGCCCATCATTAAACTAATTTACTTGATATCTGGGACTATTGGGACAGCTGTTTTTAAGTTACACATGCACTTCACTTGCACTGCACACTCACCTTACAAAAAAACCCCGCTCCGCTGTAGTTCAGGCGTCGCAGCACACCTGGGGTACACTCGGTGCCTCAGGTGGGGGCCGATGATGAAGCATGCCACCAACTAGGTTGGTGGGTGAGGCCTTTCCTAAAAAACATAATGGTTTTTCACTGAACTAATCAGTATTTACGTACACATACCTTTCCCTGTTATCTCTGAGGACAAGTTCTTGTTGATTAATTATATTAGAATTCTGTATTTGCCTTGTCTTTGTTGCTTGAACATTAGTTAGGGAGGAAAGTATACTCAAAAGTATACCACCTTTATCGACATGGGATAGATTAGGAGAAGAGCTTGGGACAAAGCAAATTCCGCCACCAGTGCTCAAGAGTGCCAAGTTATTGATGGACAATAGGAGCCTGTGCCAGTGAGGCTCTGACGGACACTGGGAACTTTTATATTTTCTTGCATTTACCTTCTTTTTAATTTACTATGCATCCGTTTGTCAGAAAAGTTGCTGAGGAGGAGCAGCCAATGGTTACTACACACCGTAATATGATGTGGTCAAGGAAAAGTAAAATAACATGTGTTGTTCTTTTGATGATAATAATACTCTGTGGGGTGTCCTCGGTTTTGGAAGATGTTCAAAGCGTGCCTTTACGCAGTAAGAGTAAGGTCATTTCCCAGAGACAAAAAAAAAGAACTGCCCCGAATAATATATTCTTGGAAACACAAAAGAGGTTTTTTGGCGAAGGGACCACTTGTTACCCCACCCAATCTGTCACCAGTCTGTGGCCTGCATATCTATTGTCACTAGTAAATTATACATATACTCGACCACCTCAATTTATAAAAGTGAAAGGAGTGTTTGGTTTCGGTTATCCCGGGCCATGTTTATATCATAGAAAGCCACTGGGGGTGGGTTATCCAAGTTGTGATAACAATACATATTGCGATAATTTTTATATGAAAGAACAGAACGTAACATTAGTAGTTTGGCATTACAAGGAGTTGACAGCCCCTATAGAGTCCGGTTATCACCCTGCTTGTTGTCCTATTGTGAACAGTACGGATACTTCATTGTATATAGATTGTTCAGGAATAGTGTTGTACAAACACATGGTCCGCTTAGTGAATAAAGAGGATCCAAGTACTTTCGGAATGAACTCCAGGTATGCTGCAGTGGATTATGATGGGTCAATTTATGCACACCCAGGGTTTTTCTTCTTGTCTCATGGGACTTATTCCAAAATCTATAATGGTACAGAAGATGTAGCCCTTGGAATGGTATTGCCTTTGGGCGGGCCCTGTAAACATGCCAAACCTAAAATAAGATGGGTTAAAAGGACACTAACAAAATAATTCTGTGCGGGTGTGACTGATATAGAGGTCAATAATTTCAGTAATGGTATTACCTTTGGATACATCCTTTTTTTATTTTCACATTGGCTGGTACTTCTATGGCCAGGGGTGAAAAGGCCAGAGTATATTTTAGAGGTAAGCTGCACATGTTATCTAACACTACAGTGGCACCTTTTTGAGATATCACCAATCAGTTGAAAAGTATGCGGATATATTCAGAACAGACTAGATAAGTGGTGGATTTTATTCTAGCCAGGAGTGGTGGTGTATGTGCGGTAGTTGTCTATCCGTGTGTGGTCGGGATCAAGAATATGGAAAAGAATATTACCAAACACATTTTAGATATTCTTGAAAATGTCAAGGGAAGGGAGAGTGGGAATTGGAGTGTGTCCCTTTTCAGCAGTTGGGGCTGGATACTTAAAAAAGGGGAGTCGGGCAGGGATGTGTGCTTGCCCCCACCCTGTTCTGCATTTACATCAATGGGTTGATAGATGCTTTGAGATCATGCAAAGACACAGATGCTCCGAGAATCGCCCAAAAGCATTTCCCTGCTATGATGTTTGCAGATGATACACTCCTCCTCTCCAAGTCGCCGATGGGCATCCAAAGAATTCTAGATGGGTTTTGCAAGTTTTGTAGTAGTAGGGGATTAGAGATTAACATCAATAAAACTAAATTTATGATCTTCAACCCCAGTAAATCCACACGCCCAAACCCACATATGAATGGAATCCCTTTGGTCCAGGTCTCTGTATTTGATTATTTGGGCCTAACCCTTACTGAAAATATGACATGGGGGGCTCAGATTAAGAAATCCAACCTCAAATTGACACAAACCACAGGCGGCATGGCTAAGTTTTTTAGAAAGACTTTCCATAAACCAGTTAGCCCGGTTATGGAGATCGATAAAAGCCAGGTGAGGAGCGCTGCCTTATATGGGGTTGAACTCTGGGGGCACTCTAATAACAGGTCCTTAGCCATTACAGAGAACAACTTCCTTAGACAATTGCTTGGGCTACCGATAAGCTCCCCCTTGGTTCCATTGCGTATGGACCTAGGGGCTAGATCCATTGCTGAGGTAATTGCCTGCAGGCCACTACTCTTCTGGCAGTGCCTTTGGGCAACACCGGAATTATCCGAGTACAGAGTAGAGCTTTCGGAAATCCTGAAACTCCCCGGCTCAGGAATGCTGCCATGGCTTCTATTGGTCAGGGAGAGCCTCTATGAAATAGGTCTAAAACAATTATGGGATAATCCCGACACAGCCTGTTAGAGCATATCACGAAAGTCTCTGAGTACTAGCTATTGGGGCAGCATATCTGCAAAACTTCATGCAGAACCCGCACATGGCACCCTCACTTCACTCTTCCTGGAAATAAAAGACAACTGCAGGCTGGAGGCATGTCTTGATGAAATCCGCCCGGCACTAGGAAGGAAACTATATATGCAGTTTCGCCATGGCTGCCTCCCTCTGCGTGCTTTCACGGGCAAATGGTCGGGAGGAAGTACAAGTGGGTGTTCGGCATGTAATTTGTGTGATGAGACCGAAGTCCACGGCTTCTTTTTTTGCCCAGGCTATCAAACAGCAAGACGTAGATGGCTGCTTCAGCTGTGCAAAAACCTGGGCACCACACATTGCAGGGAAGCATTTAGAATCTTAAAGTACAACACAGATTCTTATATAGTCTTTGCAGTTTCACGTTTCTTAAGCTCCATGTGGTGGGTCAGGAGAAACTTCCTCAAGATGCAAGATCATGTTTTTGATTGTGCCTGATTTTATTGTCTTTTTTTAACAATGTAATATCTTTGATGAATTGTTTTTATTCCTCTTACATTTTTATCTGCTTGTATCATCATCATCATAAAACTTTATGAGATTGTTACAAATTTACAATCATAAAAACACAAATTAAAAAATATATTTTTACATTTATATTCAATAAAAATGGAGATTACAAACTAGCAGCTATCATGTTGTGAAAAATGCTTTCATACAGTTTGCAATGTTATTACATAAAAAGTTAAAAACCATTCGATCAGAGATTATAATTCGTCAGTGGTAGTTAAGCTTTTCCTCAAAAAGAATACTCTCTTTAAGAACATTGCAAGTCTCCATACTACATGAACACTATCCAGTAATTGAAGTTTTAAAAAAGCAGGACGACATTGTCTTAGCCCGTAAGATTTTAGAAGCGGGATCAGCCAAACTTTTCTTAGTTCACAATAAAATTTACAAAAAAGGATGGTGTGAATTGTAGTCTGGCATGATTGGTTATCGCAAGAACACAATGGGAGTTGTCTCGACCAATCATTTATCTTGGGCCACGACACCATTCTATGGAATGTGTTTAACCTACATTTAGCCAATAACATTCTGTCAAAAGTAATAATTACGTAAGACAGGTATGGCTCCATTCCAAAAGTCGTTAAAATCATTTGATGATGGCTAACAGTGGGCTTAATGAGTTCGCTGGGCAGTCTAGCCTCTTCTAACATACAAAGCCCCTCTCTTTTTAATGTTTCTCGTGATATTTTCTGTAAGGAGCTCGGGTTTATAAAATACTCAGGATGCCCTAAGTTAGTCATAAAATCACGAATATAGCTGATCCATGGTATTTTTAAGGCTCCATCTAGTTTGAGACACTCAGCGAGTATATCCCGGTTTAACTGGGTCTGCTCCTTAATCCAAATACTATGCCACAATAGTATTGGTTCTATTTTAATTAAGTCAGATAAAAAAGGGACGCCCAGCTCTTCGTGACATACCAAACTTGATGTGCTCGGGGGGACGGATAATATAAATCTTAGAAAGGAATTCTCCACTTGCTGCAGCTGTGAAATATTCGCTAGTCCCCAGACCCCAGCTCCGTACAATGTGGAGCTGATACACCTTGCCTTATAGATTTGTATCAGCTCCACCGGGAGTTTCCTGCCCAGTTTCTTCGAAAACCCCACCAAAGCATTCATTGTCCGGATGAGCATCCGTTTTTTAGCAGTTATAGTTTGGGCCCATGATTCGTTGTTATTAAACATAACGCCCTAATATGAAAAACTCTTTGTTGAGCTTAATTTCTGCCCCTCAACAAAGATGTCCTTCACTCGCATGGGTCCACGGCCACATCTCATTACATATGTCTTTGAGATGTTGCTACTGAGGCCTAGATCCTTCATAAAAACACAAAAACCATTGAGGACCCTTTGGAGAGCAATTTGGGTTCTTGCCAACATAACTGCGTCGTCCGCATAAAGAAGTACCGGGATGGGTCGGCCGGCGACATGGGGAAAGTCATGTATTGTTCTAACTAATGCTTCTCCTAGCCCGTTAGTATATAGATTAAAAAGAAAGGGGGCCAGGACACAGCCCTGCCTCACCCCCCTTCTAACGGGAAAGTCAGCTGTACATTCCCCCCCGTTCCAAAACGTACACAAGCTGATGCCTTGCTATAAAGATTCCTTAAGAAGACAAAAATTTGAGGATCTACTTTTATGTCCTCAAGAACTTCCCACAATCTTGCGTGTTTTACCGAGTCAAACGCTGCAGTTAGGTCTACAAAGACCATGTACTATCTACTGTTTTTTGCCCTTGTGTACTTTCCAATAAGAAGGGCCAGATTTAAACACTGCTCAGTGGTTCCAGGTCCTTTCTGAAAACCATATTGTAGGTCGGTTAAGATCTTATTTTCTTCTGACCAATCCTGCAAATGCTCTAAAATCACACGGCCCACCACTTTCACCATCGAGTCTAATAAGGAGATCGGTCTATAACAGCCTGGTTTCTGACGATCCCCTTTTTTTAAAAATTGGCACTATTATTGACCCACCCCAAGTTTCAGGCAATTTTGTTTGACAGCATGCGTTGATAACCTGTGTGATGATGGGCCTCCATAGTGCGATATTGAATTTAAACAAATCTATAGGGATGCCATCCAGGCCAGGTGCTTTACCAGTCTTACTCCTGTGAAGTGCTCTGATCACTTCATCTAAGGTGAAATTTAAATTGATATTTAAACGGTCATTCTCTAGATCATCGTCAGACCCACTATAGGAAGTTGTATATATTTGTGGCTGTTCTTTTATGGTGAAATACCGAAATAAAGTAATATTGGTATGGTATGAAAAAGTGGTTTATCTTATTGTGGTATTGATGCTCTGCTGTGTACTCTTCATTGTTTCCATTTTTGTTGTCCTTATTGTACCACTCTTTTCACACTTAAAAAGAAAATATCAATTCACAACACAAATGCCGCTATAATGCTTCAGAAAGATGTTGATGATTTGATGAATATTGAATAAAAAATATTTGAGAATTCATCCCTCCTTGCTGTTTCACTTTCTGATGTTGATGGTATGGAGTGTTCATAATTGTATCCTAATTTGATATTCTGTTATTGCTTGCAATTCTGTTCTTTATTGCTATATAAGTTAACATTTGGGGCATCATTTTCTGTTCAGACCCCATTTTAAATGATTATTGAAACTAATCCTTTACCATTTCAGAGAAAAGCCTTTGTTGACTTTGTTTCTGAAATGTTGAAGTTTTTGCCTCAGTAATGAATAGACTGTTCATAATAACGCATACCTTTCTCAGTAAATAGAGGCCCTCTCCTACTTGTCTGGTGGCGGGCGAAGGGTGAAACGACCTTGGATTGTGCTAGGTTATGTGAGATACAAGAACCAAAATCTTTTTTTTTTGTATTTCACTGTCCAGTTGCATCTGCCTGGAAAATTTCACTGTGAGCGTGTCTTTGCCCGGCTATGAAATGTACATAATGTATCCCTATACTTGTTGATTTTAGTTCCCTCTGTACCGCTCTTCAAGACTGTGCAGACGGGGCTCCATTCTGAGTGCATCTGAATAAAACAATTATTGGTATATTCTCCACTGTTCTTCTGACTCTTCATTTGGTATGGAAGGCTGAGAGGTGGTCTGAGGTGACTCGGGTGTCCCCTAGCTGGTTACGTCCTTCACAGGTGGTGGAAAGCTCGGCCAGAAGTTACAACAAGATAAAGGCACACAAGCAGCGTGTGCGCAGCTGCTGGCACCCGAGCCAATACTCCATTGGAGTTAACGTGTATGGAAAGGTGGAACATGCAGCACCCATCAGAAATTATCACACATTTTTAAATGACGCATACAAAAACCAATCCTAAGAAAAGGAGGAGTCAGACCCCACAAAGTAGATACAACAGAAACAAATTTCTTCCTGCTCTAGCGATAAAATGGTTTGACCATTTTAGGGTTAAGTGGCATCCTGTCAGATCCCCACAATTCTTACTTTTTGTAGGGTGGTCTCGCAGGGATGATATGAATAACTTCCACCGTTTCCCACCAAATCCCTTGTCTGACTAGTAGATACCCGACCGGGGTTGTGGTGAAGACCGGGGAAGGAATCCTAAATAAGGTGGTGTGTCGTCTTGGTGAGAGGATCTGATGATAGACTCCCTGGATCTTCACCTGGAAGGGTAAACCAACAGGTAATCACTATTGCCCTCAATCATAGACACACACGTACGCACTAAGGAGGAATGGAGGAAGGGACTATAGTCACCTGGAAACGATGTTCCAACGAAGAAGAGACAACAATAGGAGGCACTCGTGCTGGATATAGGACCTAGATCCGGATTCCATCAGAACACGCAAAGTAAAAGAAAGGGTGCTCCTGCGCTTTCTGTGGGGTGGCAGTAGAAGGTGAACCAAGAAGTTTCAAATAACAGAATAGGGTAATGCGCTCCTGCGCGTTGTGGTAATGTATCAAGAAGGATGGTTCCAAGGCAATGCACAAATGCGGTAACGCGCTCCTGCGCATACCGTGATGAGAAATGAACAAGATATGCCCCCAAAGCAACAACAAAGGCGGTAATGCACTCCTGCGCGTACCGCAGTGAGGAATTTCGATATGTCCAACGTAAACAAACAATGGCGGTAACGCGTTCCTGCGCTAGCCGCAAAGTGCTTGTGACAGATCCCCCAATGTGAAAGGCGTTAGAGCGCACCTGCGCTACTGTTTTGTGGGATAACTCACTGTCCTGGCTTGGCAACACGCAAGTGTGTTTGCCGTGGGGGGAGGAGGCTGGGAAGGGAAACAGCACGCCGTGCTCCGGCGCACGTTTTCCCCGTCTTGGGAAGTTCTAGGCAAGGCTTACTGAGAATGCTGGGGACTGGTTAGATGCGAGTGTCCAGACGTGCTCCTACACGTCTCACCATAAAACTGCAGCAAACACAGAAGAAGAAGAAATGGCTCCGGACTGGTTTGGGAAAGAATCAGAAGCACCTGGGGCTCGTAACTGCTGCTATTTAAGCCGTAACAGCCGGTAGTGCCCTGGTGGTGACCAGCGGTATGTTCCCAGGTTGAGGGCACTAGAACGCCGACTCGTATGTCCCATACACACTCATACATACGGGTAGGAATGGGAAACATGACAGCACTCCCCACCAAAACAGATCCCCCACCCTATACGGGAGTAGCAGGACGGGGTTTGTGGGGGAAGCGAGCGTGAAAGGCACGCACCAGCAAAGGGGCATGGAGGACGAGAGATAGAGGATCCCAGGATCGCTCCTCAGGTCCATACCCTTTCCAGTCTATGAGATAGAAGAGTCTCCCCCTGGTTCTACGAGAATCCAATACAGCACGCACCTCGTACTCCTCATGGTCGTCCTCGAGTACCGGAGGTGGAGGTACAGAGGACAGACCCTCTGGATGTGCCCGTTTTAAAAGAGACATGTGGAAGACTGGGTGTATTCTCATGTGAACGGGCAAGGAGAGTTTCATGGATACCCTGTTAATGATCTTGTCTATGGCGTAGGGGCCCACATAACGCGGCAGCACTTTCTTGGGACTGTGTACATTTATATTTTCAATGGAGACCCATACCTTTTCACCAACTTTATACTCAGGGGCGGCCTGCCTGTGTTTGTCTGCGTGGGTTTTGTAGGTCTCCTGTGCCTTGGCGAGTTCAAACCGAGCCTGTTGCCATAGGTCACAAAGCAGGGTGTGGTATTCCTGTACTATGGGTAACGGATTGCCTTTGGGTCCTTCCCAGGGTGTGGTTTGTGGATTTTGACCTTGAAGACAAAAGAAGGGTGCCATCCCAATGGAAGCGTGTTTGTTATTATTGTAGGCGTACTCCACCATCCATAGATTGTCCGACCAGTCTGTCTCGATCGTAAGAAGCAAACAACAGAGATACTGCTCCAGGGTCTGGTTGGTTCTTTCCGCCTGACCGTTGGTTTGTGGGTGGTACGAAGACGACAGGCGTATCTCCATTCCTATGGTGGAACACACTGCTCCCCAGAAACTGGATATGAATTGGGTACCTCTGTCGGTGATCACTACAGAAGTGATCCCATGTAGTCGAACTACATTGTGCTTGAAGATGCTAGTTCGATAGCAGAGGGTAGCTTCTTCAACGGTACGAAATGTGCCATTTTGGTTAGATGATCCACGATGGTGAGTATGGTGGTACAGCCATTCCTTGTACGAGGTAACTCAACCATGAAATCCATAGATATGGTGTGCCATGGATACGGAGGTACAGGAATAGGTTGTAGCAATCCCACCGTGGGCTGAGGTTGGGTCTTTCCTTGTGCACAGATAGCACAACGGGCTATGTACTCATGGACATCGTCTTTCATGGATGGCCACAAAAAGAATCTGGACAACTGATCCAGGGTCTTGTGGTATTCAGGATGCAAGAATAGAACGTTATCATGACACAGACGTAGGGCTTGTTGTTGCTGCTGCACCAAAGGAAGGAAGAGATTGTCTTCTTTGTACAGTATACCATCTTGTGTGGTAATTCCGGTGAGGTCTCCAATCCATTCTTCTGGTTTCCTCTGTTTAAGGTCATCGTGTAACGTGAACAAGAAGGATGAGGACAGGATTGCCCCCTGGAAGCACCGTTCCGGAAGGATGGAGATATTCTGTCAGTGTCTTCGTTATTTTCTCCTATTCTGGACAGGGCGTCCGCTTTGGCGTTCTCCTTTCCGGTTCGATACATGATTGTGAAATCATATTCGTTAAAGAATAAGGTCCATCTTAATTGACGAGCAGTTAGCGCTCTGGCGGAACGAAGGAACTGGAGATTTCTATGGTCCGTGAAGATGGTCACAGGATGTCTGCGTCTTTCTGATAATTACGCCACTCTTCAAACACTGTTTTAATGGCTAGGAGCTCTCGATCGGACACCGTGTAGTTCCATTCTGCAGGTTGCAGTTTTCGAGAGTAGTATGCTATGGGGTGTAAAAGTCCTGTTTTAGTGTCTCTCTGAGACAGCACTCCACCTAATGCGCTTTGCGAGGCGTCCGCCTCGACCACGAACGATAGTTCAGTATTGGGATGTAGTAGGATGGGTGCTTTAGTGAACCTGGTCTTTAACTCCAAGAAGGCCTTTTCAGCTCCAGGATCCCATGCGAACTTAGTTCCTTTACGTAACAACCTGGTGATGGGAGTGATGGTTTCAGAAAAACCTGTGATGAATTGGCAGTAGTAGTTGGCGAAACACAGGAAATATTGAACTTGTTTTAGTGAAGTTGGGGATGGCCAATGTACTACGGTATCGACCTTTCTCATGTCCATTTTGATTCCTGCAGGGGTCAGGATTTGTCCCAGGAATTCCACCTCGGTGGTGTGGAACACGCTCTTTTCCAGTTTCACATACAGGCCGTGTTGTTGTAGCGTCTTGAGGATGGTGCGGACGTGTCGAATATGCTCTGGAATACTTGTGGAATAGATCAGGATGTCATCGATGTAGACCACAGAGTATTGGTCGATGTATTCCCTTAGTACTGCATTGATGAAGTATTGGAAGGTGGCGGGAGCGTTACAGAGGCCAAAGTGCATGACTTGATACTCAAAGAGACCGTATCTGGTTCGGAATGCCGTCTTCCACTCGTCCCCTTTCCGGACTCTTACTAGGTGATAGGCCCCACGCAGGTCCAGCTTAGTGTATATTGTTGTGTTTTTTTCCTGATCCAGCAGATTGGAGATCAATGGCAGAGGGTACCTGTGCTTAATGATAATGTCATTCATGGCTCTAAAGTCGATACAGATTCTTAAGTCACCCTCCTTCGATACAGGTTCTTAAGTCACCCTCCTTCTTAGCCACGAAGAAGAGTGCCAAAGAGACAGGAGACTTGGAATGAGGTATGAACCCATTCTTTAAATACTCATCCAAATAGATGCGCAGATGATTGTTCTCTTTTTCAGTGAGGGAGTCAATGCAACAACAAGGTATCTTGGCTCCTCGTATCAGATCTATTCTGCAGTCAAAACTGCTATGGGGAGGAAGAGTGTTGGCCTTTTGTTCGTCGAAGACGGATGCTAAATCCGCATATGCTTCAGGTATGTTTTCCTGTATGATGACACCCATCCCTACCAAGGGAAGAATGTGAGTTTGTAAGACTCCCGTGTACCGGTTTCTTCCCTTGGTGTAGCAAGTAAGATTGCAATGGTTTGAGTCTAGTGTCATTAGTCTGGTCATCCAATCAATGTGGGGTTTATGGGTTACCAGCCAAGGATGACCCGGTATCAATTTAAACTGCGGTGCATCTATAACGTCAAAGACGATGGTTTCTTTATGTTCGTCCCCACATGTCATTGTCAAGACGTCTGTTTGGTAATGGATCAATCCAGAAGTCAGGTGAGTACCATCTACTGCCTTCACTGCTTCCGGTCTTTCTTTACTGATGGCGGGTATCTAAAGATCCTCCCTATATTGGGTGTCAATAAAATTCCCTGTAGCTCGTGAATCAATAAGCGCCTTCACCCGCCATGTCTGGCCTGTTCTTGACTGTCAATGATGCCTATGTGTTGGTTATTCACGTGAAGAGCACAAATGGGGGTCTTGGTGGATGAACAACCCAATAGACTGACCCTTCCATCTACTGAGTGGTGTCGTTTTCCGACCCGTCACCATGGGTTACCGGAAGGCTTACTTGGTTTTGGTTTACTTGGTCTCACTGGACATTCTTTGACAACATTTTCGTTCTTGTCGCAATACAAGCATTGATTTTGTCGCCATCTTTTTTCCTTTTCGGCCTTGGATTGTGGACCACGTATGCTGCCTATTTGCATGGGCTCCGAGGTGTCCTGTGGTTTACTTCCTTCAGTTCTGGGCTTCTCACGAAACGCTGGATAACGAGGTTCGGTGATCTTGGTTCTTTCAGTTCTTCGTTCCAGCATTCTGTAATTCAATTTAACCACCAAGTCAATGAACGGTCCGATTTCTTCCGGAGGATCCGATAACTGTGATAGCAAATCTTTCATGTCATCACGTAGACCTCGGTAGAACACCGACACCATCTTTGTCTCAGGCCATTTAGCTTCAATCACCAATCTGTTGAATGTGGTGATGTAAAGGAGAAGGTCGGCATTACCCTGTTTGAGGTTGAGGAGCTCGTTATCATCCGCTTGCACCAATGTATGTCGTGCAAACATTCTTCGCATGGTCTCTCTGAACACTGGTAAGTTGTAAAGCATTGGCTCATCATTTTCCACTAAGGCTATGGACCATTGTGGTGCGTCTCCCCCCGGATATGAAAGGATAAAGGCAACTTTGGAAGCATTATCTGGGAAGGCCGAGGCACGTGCCATGAAGTGTAGATGACATTGGTTAAGGAAAATACTGTACTTAGCGCTGTCGCCATAGAAGTGTTCAGGCCTGCCAATTGGACTGAGTGCGGAGCTATCACCCGTATGGAAGGGAAAGGATCCTGCAGGAAGAGGAGGACCCCCCGGGGTTGAGCAGGGGTTGTTGTAGTACATCTTTTTGTTTGGGTCTAACTGAAGGTGTTTCTCCCCAGGCTCCCGTCTGACTAAGGGTCATTTGATTCTGTAGGGAAGTGACGTCCTGTCTTAGGACCTGGTTCTCTGCTTGTATGCAGGTCAACATCGCTGCGATGTCCTGCAGTGTGATGTCGGGGTTACTCATGTCACCCGGGCGAGACAAACAGCTTGGGCTTCTGATTCTGTCATATCACCACAATTCTTACCTTTTGTAGGGTGGTCTCACAGGGATGATATGAATAACCTCCACCGTCTCCCACCAAATCTCTTGTCTGACTAGTAGATACCTGACCGGGGTTGTAGTGAAGACCGGGGGAAGGAATCCTAAATAAGGTGGTGTGTTGTCTTGGTGAGAGGATCTGATAATAGACTCCCTGGATCTTCACTTGGAAGGGTAAACCAACAGGTAATCACTATTGCCCTCAATCATAGACACACACGTACGCACTAAGGAGGAATGGAGGAAGGGACTATAGTCACCTGGAAACGACGTTCCAACGAAGAAGAGACAACAATAGGAGGCACTCTTGTGCTGGATATAGGACCAAGATCCGGATTCCATCAGAACACACAAAGTAAAAGAAAGGGCGCTCCTGCGCTTTCTGTGGGGTGGCAGTAGAAGGTGAACCAAGAAGTGTCAAATAACAGAATGGGGTAATGCGCTCCTGCGCGTTGTGGTAATGTATCAAGAAGGATGATTCCAAGGCAATGCACAAATGTGGTAAGTCGCTCCTGCGGTTACCGCGACGAAGAATGAACAAGAAAGGCCCCCAAAGCAACAACAAAGGCGGTAATGCGCTCCTGCGCTTACCGCGGTGAGGAATGAACAAGAAATGCCCCCAAAGCAACAACAAAGGCAGTAATGCGCTCCTGCGCTTACCGCGGTGAGGAATGAACAAAAAATGCCCCCAAAGCAACAACAAAGGCGGTAATGCTCTCCTGCGCATACCGCGGTGATGTATTCCGATATGTCCAACGTAAACAAACAATAGCGGTAACGTGTTCCTGCGCTAACCGCGAAGTACTTGTGACAGATCCCCCAACGTGAAAGGCGGTAGAGCGCACCTGCACTACCGTTTCATGGGAAAGCTCACTGTCCTGGCTTGGCAACATGAGAGTGTGTTTGCCAGGGGGAAGGAGTCTGGGAAGGGAAACAGCACGCCGCGCTCCGGTGCACGTTTTCCCCATCTTGGGAAGTTCTAGGCAAGGCTTACCGAGAATGCCAGAGACTGGTTAGGTGCGAGTGTCCAGACGCGCTCCTACGCGTCTCACCATAAAATTGCAGCAAACACGGAAGAAGAAGAAACGGCTCCGGACTGGTTCGGGAAAGAATCAGAAGAACCTGGGGCTCGTAACTGCTGCTATTTAAGATGTAACTGCCAGAAGTGCCCTGGTGGTGACCTGCGGTATGTTCCCAGGTTGAGGGCACTAGAACGCCGACTCATATGTCACATACACACTCATACATATGGGTAGGAACAGGAAACATGACACATCCCACTAACAGTGGTGGGAGTTGGATTGACAGCAGGGGGACTCCAACTCAGCCCTGGACCATTCTTAAAATAGGACTTAGTGCTTCTGGTCTTTGGCTTCTTATGTGCAGGTTCACTCCTCTATCTTCTCTGCACAGCACCCCTTTTACTTTCTCAATTAGCCCCTCTATTTTTTCTAGGGTGCAATTCGACCCTCATCCTTTGCCTGCTTTTTGGACTTCTCTGACTCCCCTGCGTTGTCTGTGGCTTTTCATTTCCCCATTTGCCCCAGGTGGGCAAAAGAGAAGGTGGGCTAACGGACCCCAGACCTAGACTGGGAGAAATTCTCACAACACTGCCAACACAGTTAAACAGCACATGTTAAAATGGAAACAGGTAAAACACAGTCCACAAGCAGCAGCAGCGAGTGCAACAGTCAAAAGGCTACCTTGCATACAGCTACCAGAGCTACAGCTACTAGAGTTTAGAGACCTATTACCAGAGTCCTATTACATCCTGTAAAGTCCAAAGCTACTGTATAAGAGCAAGGTAAGGAGTTAGCTGGATACCACCCAGATAGTCAAAGCGCCCCAGCCTAGCCTGGGCCTACTGAGCATGACTACACAACTTCAGGAGGTACAGGATGTGCAGACAAATGAAACCACTAAGTTGAGGATCCTGAGTATACAGAACTTATCTCCTCCCCTGGTCACTATTCATTTACACCGCCGCCTCCAGCCCCAGGCTCGCAAAAAGGAACAATTGTGTGCACTTTCTCAAACCCTGGGTATCTTCTAATGTCTTTCAGTGTCTTTTCAATGCGTCTTGAACATATCCACAGACCTTACACGAAGATCACAAACCTCTCTTGCCCAATTATTTACCTCTGAGCCCTATAAGTGGGAAGTGGAAGGTGGTCTGAGGGAGGTCTAAAGACCACAGGACCCTCACCTTGCTCAGGTGACCCAATTGAGGGTCGATTCCTAACCCAGACCACCGGCGCCAGATCAATACCCGCCCTGCTGCACGCCCAGCTTACTCGGCTCCCTGGGTGAGTCCAACACAGTGTCATCGATGATACCAGCGCAATGGCAGCCGAGAAGTGAGGGCTTTCTTGAGCCTGAGTTGAGCGTGAGTATGGGCTCGAGTTTGGGCTTCTTGGACTACTTTGGGCGAGGTAGTTGTGGTGATGCAGGTAGATCTGAATGAAGATATCACACAGTCTCGTTTGTAGCAGTATTGTCTTTATTCAACTTCTGATCTCCACTCCTCGTGCAGTAATAATACCAACCGGCACATTTAACTGTCTATCCAGAGAACCCTAATGACAGGAACATTCTGAAACAAGCTCAGTAACCAATCATTGCACAGGAGGGGAAAAGGGTAGGAGAAAGAGAGGAAGGGAACACAGGAAAGGAAGAACAAAGAAAATATACTGTGATATCTACCTATTTATTAAAACATGACACATCTTCCTTCTTGACAATACAATGTACAGGTTAATCACCAAACAATCTATTCCCTGACTGAATTTTAGACCTAGGAGCAATTCTGAACTGGTTGGCTATTGTGTCCTCACCACATGTGACGGGGCTATCATAGTCTACAGATCTTTCTTCTGTCATTGGCTCATCAGTTACCATGTCTTGTGGTTTTGAAGTCTTTTCATTTACATGCACATTCTCCCCAAAAAACACCCCACTGCCCACTTCACTAGTTTCATCCATGAAATCAAGTTCCATATCACTTCTGCATTCCACAGGCATTCTCCCACTCTCATCAAGAGTGCGCTTAGACAACCTAATCATGCTCCACCATTTTCAATCTTGGGGGATTAAACTCCTCTTATTGGTTTTGATCACTTGGATGGGTTTAGAGAATTTGCTCAAACCGTAACTCATTCTTCTGCCCCATCTAATTCTCACAAAGTCACTACTGATATGTTGCATGGAGTAACTTTAAGCACCACGTCATATTGTCTTTCAACATGCTCTGCTTGTTGCTGATCTTTCTTCTGATAACTTGCATGTCACGCTCATTCATAACCTTGGTATTTGAGAAAGTTGTTTAAACCACCAAGGACAGATTAATGAGGTGGTTTGTCTCCCTTTCACAAGCATAAAAATGGATACCCCTGAGACTGTGTGGTGTGTGATTCTATACACCCACAGCCTTTCGTGAACAGATACCATGAAAGGATTCTTTCCCACCACAGCCTAGAATAAACTCTCCTTCAAATAACAACTCGTTGAAATTGTGGATAATATAAGGCTGTATGAACAACTTTATATTGTGAGCATAAAGAAGCTGTGTCATCACATTTGTAATAAATTACACACCACTGTCCGTGACCAATTGGTAGCCTTCTCTACTAAATACTTCCATGAGGAATTCAATCACGACACTGGTGCTTACATTTTCTACAAACTTTACCTCAGGCCACTTGGAATGATAGTCTATAAGTACTATTGTGAACTTCATCTCACCTGGTAATTTCACCAATGATCCCACAATGTCTAACCCCGCCTTTTGCATGCACATTCTGGGCATGGTTTTGGTTGAATAGGTGAAATCTTGGTCTTGTAATGTCTATCGGCAACTTTGCATACATCACACTGTCTTACAAAAAGATTAGCATCAACATCTATTCCCAGCCACCAGTAATATTCTTGCATTAAATTTTTTAATGCAGCCATGCCCATGTGCCCTTGGTGACTCCATTCGAGGAGACAGTTCTACAATTTCACTGGTGGGATACATTTGCCATTAGGAAACGAAACAGGAATTCCCAATTCAAGGATAATTCAGATGCAACCTACGCAAAGGAGTGTAAGGGACCTACAAGACTTTGGATACTGGGCTACCCTTCCACAAGGTATTTTTGGACAATATTGAGTTCCACATCCTTAGAATACTCACTAATCCACATATTTTCATCGTCACATACACTAGCAAACAAATCAAAACCCTTCTCCTCATTCATTTTCTCTCTTTCATCACAACGGAGTACCCTGGAGAGAAAATCTGCTGCTTGGTTCAATCGGCCAGACACATAACTAATATCGAAAGCATACTCCTGTAACTTGGAGGACAGGAGCGTCTTTACTTAACTTCTGATCTCCATGCCTCATACAGAAATAATATCAACCGTCAAAGTCAACTGTTAACCCATAGAACCCCCATGACATGAACATTCCGGGCACGATCCTAGTAACCAATTAGTGCACAGGATTGGAAACGGGTAGGAAAAAGAGAGGAAGGGTACACGGAAACAGGAAAGGAAGAGAAAGGAGGATATACTGTGATATCTACATATGTATTAAAACATGACAGTAGCCTGTAGTTAGCATCTACGGAATAGCTCAAGAAGCAGCCTCAATGTGGCCCTCCGATATGGTCAAAGCGGTCCGTGGCAAACAACAACCTCCGTGGTGCGTCCTAGCCTATGGGCAGGCACGAGCATGGTATCCGGGGGTGGGGGGAGGGCTCATGAGGTCCATTTTTTATCTACATTAGAACTACCAATATTGAAAAATTGCAACATGCATCTATAAACAACACATGGATATTATGAAGGCTTGGCACAACAAGTTCCAATATTCTGAAGAGCAGCCATCCATACTCAGCCATTAAAATAAACAAAATAAAACTACAAGTAGCTTTCAGAACTGACAGAATCAGTCATTGACAAAAGATATGCAGTTGCAGTAAAAGAACTGGCAATGTTATGCAGTTACCGTGAAATAATTGCTAATACTGGCAAATGTTGCTCAGTGCAAAGTAAATCTCACCAAATAGCATCTATTCAAGATAATCAAGGTGCTTATGTCACTTGTTTGAAAATAGCTACTGTACTTGTTATTGTTCTGTAATGTTGAAGATGCTTATAATGAAAAAAGATACAGTGCTTAAGTTTAATTGAACACATTGCTGTTAGACAGTCAACTAGGTCACATCTATCTGTGGTGTTATATACATACATTTGCTCTTTCTTTTTCTCAAATATTGTATCATGCCTTGTGGGCCGTGTTGCTTCTTCATGCTGCAATGTAGGCAAGGAATTTGAGAGTCTAAGTGTACCAAGGTGGAAAGAGGCTGTTTGATTTCCTTTGTATTTGTGCTGATCCACTTTCACCTCTTTCAGTTCAGGAAGAAGACCTCGTCCCTGAAAGCCATTTCAACTTCAGCGGCAATGGAATGGTGCCAGGTGAAAAATAGCATGGCGGTAAGGCACCCACCGTCCGCGCCACCTCCAGTTCCGCTGAAGGCTTCTGAGTCAATCCGAAAGAAGTTTGTTGATCGAGCCAAATGGATTGACACAATATCCAGCACAGCATTCCCTTTGCCCTTCCTCATTTGCAACATATTTTACTAGAATATGTACAAACGCATAAGGCACGAGAAAATCAACATGAAATACGAAACATAGCCTGCTGAGGAGGACAAACTAGCCAAAGTGTGCTTGTAAATACACATTCACCTATCTTTCTGTCATTTTCAGCTTTTCTTGTTGTTGTTCACCCCACCAAGGTCAATTAAGAGAGAACTTGGAGAAGATCAACTATTGCACAAACAAGCAAGCAGGGGAGTTGACACGTTTCAGAACTGCAATCTGAATCTCTGTGACGTGCATTGTTCTTTCAGTGTCTGCACTGATTATCCATATTAAATGGGGGGAAAATGTATTAATCACTGCCAATGAAATACTGCCTAATCATTTATACAAGAAAGCAACATTTTACTGCCATATAACCATATTGGGAGTTTTAACCAGGTCACTCTTTTCATAATACTGGTGGCTATAACAGTACAGCGTGTTAAGTGGACCGACTTCTGTTTTTTCTGGAAATGCTGCCTTACTGTTTGAAAAAAGTCTGCCCAGCAACAGTACATTTCAGTAGCATCCGTATGTAGCGATACACAAAGGAGTCACTTTGTGGGGTTGAACATGATTTTTAATACCATTCTGCAACTCTGCAAATGCGACTCCTGGCGCAATGCTGCTCGGAGGATGAAGTCCACTTGTCTCCTGAGGTCCTCAGGACACAAGAGGACCTTATCACCCCACCAGCAGTGCGCCAAGAGGTGTGTTTGCAGAGTGGTGTAAAAAGGGGCGTGGCCTCGGACCATCTCTCTGCAATTCAGCTCTGTGGCGCTTACTGAAGGTATCTGGTGGGCTAGTTGGCCCTCAGGTACACTCAGCATTCAAGGGGAATTAATTCCCCGACTTACAACGCGCTAGGGGGCGCGTTTGCACACTGGTGCAGGGAGGTGGCGGGGCCTCCGCCGGGATGCCGGCTTTTTTTCTATTTTTTTTAGAAGGGGGCTGTGTGGCCCCCCCCTTCTTTTAGCATTTTTGGGGCCCTGGAGACCCCATCCCTCAGGGCCTGACCCCTTTTTAAAAAAAAAAACGGGAAGGGGGCCATGCGGCCTCCCTCTCTAGGCCAATTTCGGCCCCGGGGAGCCCATCCCCTGGGGCATGGCCTCCTTTTGTAGATTTCTTTTTTGAGAAGGGGGTCGCATGGCCCCCCTTCCCCAGGCCACTATTGGCCCAGGAGACCCCATCCCCCGGGGCCGGCCTACATTTTTTTTTATTCAAATGGGAGGGGGGCCACGTGGCCCCCCTCTCGGGTCACTTCTGGTCCCGGAGACCCCATCCCCCGGGGTCTGGCCTCACCGTTGGGGACCGTGGGGGGAGCCTCAATGCCCCCACGTTCCCAGCTGGTTGCTCGCCTCCTGCGGGAGCCGGCATTGCTTTTGTACAAGGGGAACTGCTGGCATGTCGATCCCCTTGTCCAAAAGCAATCTGCTTTGATGTTTGGAAGAGAGAACAGGTATATATATATATATATAATGTCAACTGCTTTGTGGTATGTATGTGTGTACATATATATATATATATTCACTGAAAAAACCATAGGTTTCAGGGGTGTTATAGTTAGCTGGACTTTTCACTTGTACAAAACCATTGAAATTCCCCCGTTATAGTTAGTTCAGCTAACTATAACTCGCGCGCCCGCAATGCACTGCTGATGACGTCACATATTACATCACTCATGACATGGTCAGTGACATCACTCATGACATCACTGATGACATCTCAAATGACATCACTGATGACATCACTGATTACATCATCCAGTGAATGTGTGTTTTTCTGAAAATTAAATATGTTTTATATATGTATATCTCAAGGTCGATGGAAGAATAAATGGGTATATAAGTGTCTAAATGGATGATTTGTTTTTGAAAAATTGATTGTGTAACTGACTGATTAAGTGTATCATAGTGAATACATGGCTTAGTGAGTAATGTTTAAATATGTAAATATCTGTATCAGTCTCTCACTTTGTGTATAAGTGGCTGCATGGGTTGGTGAGTAGCTACATGGGTGTCTATATAGGTTATTAGTTGGTTTTTTGAGTATCAGTCTGAGTGTCTGCATGGTTCGGTGGGGGGTATTACGTAGTGCATAGGTGCATGAATGAGTGACTCACTGTTTGTATGGGTTGAACACAGCATGTGTGCAGGACTGTATGGGTGGATGAGTGTGTGTATGGGTGTGTTAGTGAGTGAATGACTGTCTCAATAGTGTCTTTATGAGTAACTACATATGTTTTAAACTAGTATATGTGACTATTGGTGTATATATGTGAGTATATGTGAGAGTGAGAGATTGAAAGAGTTCCTGTATGAATAAGTATGTGTTTCTATAAGTGATTGTTTAAAAGACTAAGTATGTGTAAGTTTCCGTAGAAGTAAGTATGGTGGTGTGTGTATAACTGTATATGCAAGTAAATGTATGCTTGATTCTTTATTAGCATGAGTGACTATGTGTGTGAGTAACTCTATGGATGAGTGGCATTGTGTAACAGGATGTATAGGTGTATGAGTACATATGATGAGTGAGTACATGTATGAGTGACTGTATAGGACTGTTGGTGAATGAGTGGATGTGTATGTGGATCTTAGAATTACTGAAGAGGTTGTTGTAACTGGTATTGGTATGTCCATTGTTTTGAAAATTTTAGTCTCTATTTTTGAATGTGTGTATCAAAGGTTATATTAGGGTGAGAGGAGGTCTGCCACTCTATCACAAGGATGATGTCATCAGTGATGTCATCAGTGATGTCATTTGAGATGTCATCAGTGATGTCATGAGTGATGTCACTGACCATGTCATGAGTGATGTAATATGTGACGTCATCAGCAGTGCATTGCGGGCGCGCGAGTTATAGTTAGCTGAACTAACTATAACGGGGGAATTTCAATGGTTTTGTACAAGTGAAAAGTCCAGCTAACTATAACACCCCTGAAACCTATGGTTTTTTCAGTGAATTTCTGAGGTTTTTTAAATGCTAATTCCTAACTATAACGTGCCTGAAACCTATGGTTTTTTCTGTGAATTTCAAAGGTTTTTTAAATGCTAATTTCTAACTATGCCTACAGAGATAGGACATGTGAAGAAAGAAGAAAAAATGCACAGAAAGAAACAAAAGAAGTGCAGAAAGAAGCAACAGAAGTCCTCAAATACGAAGATAAGTGCAGGAAGAAGGATAACATGCAGAAAGAACAAAAAGAAGAGCAGAAAGAAGCCTTGTTGCAAAATCATCCTGTACCCTCAACTTTTTCAGACGGATACTGGTGGTAACTGAGTCTGACTAACCAGTCCTAGAGCCAGTGCTATGTTAAAAGACACTTAGAATACAGTGAAAACACCTACATACACTAGGGAACATTATGCGTTGGGGTCCCCCTGTGATTAGCATGACCTCCTCTGTAAGCCCCTAGTATATAATAGGGCATGGGGATTAAAACTACCTCTTAAAACAGGCCACAGGGCGTTTTTGCACACGTTAACTCAGGCCCCGTCCTCTCCATTCACCACTGTGTAAACACGCCCTGTGTCCATTTTTAGTTGGGAGATTAAGTTCATTTGAATCCTGAGGGTCCCTAGGGTCCAACTAGCCCACTAGGTACCTCCAGTAAGTGCCACAGAGCTGCGTTGCAGAGAGGTGTAAAAAGTGGCACGGCCTGGACCACCTCTCTGCAATGCAGCTCAGTGGCGCTTACTGGAAGCACTTGGTGGGCTAGTTAGCCCCCAGGGGCCCTCAGTATTGAAGGGAAATTATATCCCCAATTCAAAACGTGCCATAGTGCGTGTTTGCACACGTCACCTCAGGCCCCGTCCCCTCCCTTCACCACTGTGTAAACGCGCCCTGTGGCTGTTCTAAGTTGAGAGATTAAGTCCCCTTGAATCCTAAGGGTCCCTAGGGTCAAACTAGACCACTAGGTACCTCCAGTAAGCGCCACAGAGCTGCGTTGCAGAGAGGTGTAAAAAGGGGCTTGGCCTCAGAACACCTGGCTGCAGCGCAGCTCCCTGGCGCATACTGGAGATGCCTGTTGGGGGCGCGTTTGCAGAGTGCTGCACGGAGGGGGCATGGCCTCCGGCACGATGCTAGTCTTTTATTTATTTTAGTTTTTTAAGAAGGGGGGCTGTTTGGTTTGGTTTGCCCTGATGACCCCATCCCCCAGGGCCAGTCTCCTAATTATATTTTTTTGACCCCAATCCCCAGGGCCGGCCACTGTTTTTTATTATTTTTAAAAAATATATATTCATAGACACACCTAGGACATGCTGGACAAACCGTACGTACCTATCACCATGACGATTTGCGTGATATTCATTAAAAGGCGACTATGCATGCAATGAATCCACGTGGAATGTATTTACACCACTAGTGAAGCTCTGACATGTCTGATGCCCTACCGTGCCTAATCCTGGTAGACACCCTTGTCGTTTATTTATACAAACATGGGTAGCTATTGACGGGCACATTTAATACACATGCACACCAAGCCATTCAAAGGGGATTCGACAAAAATTCGACCAAAACTATGCAAGAAACCCCCCTCACGGTTAATAAAACACACATCCACTGCCGGATGTGTAATACTTTTTATTTTACTCTCTGGAAAGGGGACGAACATCACTTGAGAGTCACAGCGTGCTCCTGACAGAGCCCAATGCTGTGTTACACCCACCATTGCCTGCCGAGTGCCACACACCTCTGTGTTGTATTCCACTAGCTAGTGCATATGCTATGACACTCTCTAGCCCATGTGCACTGTAACACCACCCGTGAATATGTCATGCCACACTTGTCTTCGCACGGGTTATATTGCCCCATCTAACGTGCCTTTCTCGATGCCTATGTTATAACGCACAGTGCTATGCCATACATATTACAATCTGGGATCCATATATTTGTCACAGTGCATATGCAACGTTACACTCCCCAGCACATATTTTATATTACAACTTTAGAGACTAGTTAGGTTACACAACACTGCCCTGTGCATATTACACTCCAAGGCGCATATCGCATAGCACGCGCTAGTGCCTGTGCTATCTCGCGCTCTCCAATGAATCTGTCATTGCGCACAATGTATTGCATATTATATTTCACGCCCGGTTCATCTTATATCACACTTTTTGGTGCATAGTTTATACCATACACTATATCTAGTTTTCATTTTCAATCGTGCTCTCAGGACTATGTTCTATATAACACTGTGTTCACCTACCCTTTTCACGGGCATTACATTTTGCGATAGGGGGTGGAGGGTCAGGGGGTGTTTCTGCCAAGTGAGCCCGGAGTCACAGTCACAAACGTCCTCTTCTTCCTGAATAAAAGTGAGAATATGCTGCATACTTGTTCATATTTTAAGTAGTTCGCACAGACACAATGTTTTAAAAACAATAAAGTTCCTAATACCCGCCTTCTCTGAACAGTTAGCTTGCTGCCCCATCCCCTTCCTCCCTATCCTCTGTTGTGTGAATCCATGGACTAGCCTCCTCCCTCCTGCCATGCATGGTCTGATGTGCTGCCACTGCCCTCAATTTAGTATGATGTACCAGTCCACTCCTCCTGCCCTCCATTGCCCAATTCTATGCCCCATCATTGACCTCCTGCTTAAACTCTGTGCTTAGCTTGCTGCCCCTATTCTCCTTCCCCCTGCCCTCCGATGTCTTTGTGCATGCCCCTGCTCCATCCTTTTTGCCCACCATGTCCCATGGACCTGCCACTCCTATCTACTCTGAGTGTTCTGTTGAGCTGCCACTCCCCTCCCACCTGCCTAGCATTGTCAGATGACTGTAACCTGTCCCTGCCACCTCCACCCTGCCTGTCCACATGCCATGCATCTATCCTCTTCCTCCTGTCCTACATGGTCCATTGTACTGCCACACCCTTCTGCCCTCCCTGGTCTGTTGTGCTGCAACTGCTCCTCCTGCCTGCCCCGTGTGGTCTGTTGTGAGGTCCCTTCCCCTGAACTTTCTTGTCTGTGCACAGGTCCTGACCCTCCCTTCTATCCTCCATCGTCCTTTGTGCATGCCCCTCCACCCTCCTTCTTGCCCATCATAGCCATTGTGCTGCCACTAACCCTCCCACTTGCCATGCATGGTCTTCTGTGCTGCCATGGCCCCTCCCACCTTCCCTGTGTGGTCAGTTAGCTGCCCCTGACCCCCTCCCACCTTCCCTCCATGGTCTGTGTGTATGCCATCACAGTCTCACTGTTGCTCTTCATGGTGTGTCTTGCTTCTAGTGCCCATCCTGCCTGACCTCCATGGCTATCTTGCTGCTCCTGCCCTGCCCCCTTGCCCCCAGCCCTACTCCCTCCCTCCTGGCTTGTCTGTTCCATTGTAATGCCCCTGATCCATCCCTCCTGCCCTTTATGGTCTGTTATGCTGCAGCTTTCTCTCCTGTCTGTCCATTATGGTCAGCTAGCTACCATTGCCTCTTGCCCCTCTGTTCTCTGTTGTCCATGTGCATGGTCCTGTCCCCTCCCTCTTGCTTTCTATGGATTGTTGTGCTGCACTCCCGTCCTGCATGCCCTGTGTGGTGTATTGTGCTGCTGCAAACCCTGATGCCTGCCCTGCAGGGTCAGTTTGGTGCACCTCTCCATGTCCCTCCTGTCCTCTGTTATCCAAGTCCATGTCCCTATCCCATTTCCTTCCATGATCCAATGTACCATACTTGCGAACATTTTGAACTTGGTAAGAGGGAGATTTTGAAAAAAAACTGGGGTATTGATTTTCCCCTTTGAGTTACATTGAAAAAGAGGATATTGTAGACAGGAGACAGATCAAATAAAGCCCATTTGAGCTTAAAAACATTGGACGTTTCCTGGCTGAATCGGGTCTGTTGGCATGTATGGTTGTACTACCATTGCCTCTTCCTTCTGCCCACAATGGTCTATTACATTGCCACAGCCTTGAAGGAGGGTAGATTTTGTATCACAAGGGGCCCCTGGCCCGTTCTGTCCACACCTGAAGTATGAGACCCTTGTCCTTGCCCTGCCAGCTGCATTTGTAGGCCGTATTAAATTGACCAGCGGGTCCTGTGTTGCTATATAATTATCCTGAGACATCCTTACCACTCAGCCAGCATAAAACCCCTGTGTAGGCCCTTCTGTTCAATATGTAGGCCTCTTTGTTAAATTGACCATAGCTCTGCAATTTTAGTGTATAGCAGTCTGAAGGCAGGTCTGCGAGGCCTTCTGATCCAAACTAGTAGCCCCCACCCTACCCGAGTGCTCCGTGCTCGGTATCAAAGTTCAACATCCCCCTGAAGCTGTCGACATACAGTAGGCTGCATCCTGGACTGGTACTTGCTTCCTGGGCAGGTTTCCCGCTTTTAAGGAAGTGGCAACCGCAGAGCGTCAAGTTAGGAGAACTGAGGAGATTTTATACATGAATATATTGAATTCCCGTACAATACCCATTATTTTCTGCTTGCTCTATGGAACTTACGATAAGCGATTGGCCTGAGAGACTGACCTTTTCACCCAGTCCATTGTCAGCATTAAGTGGGTAAATGACGAAATGTCTGGTAAAATCTGCAGACGAAGCTTTTGGGTAGCATACGTAGGTAGATGTAGCGTGCAAAGGAGCCCACAAAATGATATAAAAAGGAGCACCCACAGATATCGACGGACTACCTCGCCGTCTGTATGTAGGTTAACAGGCAGTGCAGGTTTTCCCCAAGAGCTGGGAGCTCTTGTCTTCCTTTGCTTAAAATGTCTTGCTCTGCTTTGCTTGAAGTATCTTATTCTATTTTACCTATATGAAATGTCATGTTATGTTTAACCATTGTTCTCTTTACTTTTGCATTTAAAAGATTTTGTATTGTAATTGCAGGAATGCTTGCTCTAAGAGTAAACGTGAGTGTTCCTAGGTAACATTTTCCTTGGTGTAACTTGTTTCTCATGATGCATTTATAGATGTGTTTTCTCTCTCTCTCTGTCAGTACATTAATTGAGATACAGAGAATATTATGACAGCTGTATGATTATCTGGATTCTGTATTTTGTACTTTATGTCTCTATTCTGCGGTTTCTTTGAAGTTGCATCTTCTCATTAAACTGCCATTGTATTCTGCCTCCAATTCCATGTCTCATATGTCTGTTTTCTTCATTTTTGGAGCAAGCGTTCCTAGGCACCCCGGCTCAAATTAAGGTGCCCCTTTTGTCCCTGACTCACTCTCCTGCTCAGTTCTGTGGTGGCTCCCGGGGATCTGGGGACCGCCCCTAGCTTCCTTGACCCGTAATAGATCTTCCCTCCAACAGCCTCTCTTGCAAGTCCTGTATTGTTGGTTTGTTGCCCCTGCCCCCCTTTCCACTGCCCTCCATAGTCTGTTGTGCTTCCACGGCCCTTCCTGCCTGCTCAGTGTGGTTAAATTGTTGCCTTTGCACCCTCCTACCTGCCTTCAATTTTCAGAGTCCGTGCCCCTGGCCTCTGCCTCTCAACAGTATCCTAATGAACAACTAGATTGCTAACATTCTATATTTATTACAAAAGTGTGGAACGCCTGACATCATCTTGATGTAATCAAAACTGTAATACCTAGAGCATTTCCTTTAGAAATTACATATATGAGAGGGTCTTATTGGCATCAAAATTATGGTTAGTGCTCTAAAAGACTAAAATAAGGACATATTTTCTGAGTTTTCAAATAGCGACAAAGCACTTTTAAATTATTTGTTATCTTTATGTTTTTTTATCCAGTTGACCACTTGATTAAATGTTGCACTTAGGGGAGAGGATGTGGTGCTACTTCCAGAACTGCAGACTTTGCAACTGGGGAACCAGGTTGCAGTTTCTGCTTCAGCTCGACATTCTGTGATTCTGGTCAAATCACTTAGTCTCCCCATGTCTACAACCAAAATGAATTTGTTCTTGTGTGATGTAACCAATGCTCATGTAAAGCACTCCAATACCTGACAAGTCTGCACTATATAACACTGCAAAAACACAAAACAATAAGTGTTTTGCACACTTCTGTCATTGGGCTATATTTGGGCTACATCTGGGTGATTTTGGGCTACATTTGGGCTCTTTTGTCTCCGGTGGCCATCTTGGGAGATTTATTTGTTATGAAGTTTCCTAATTTCCTCATGTACTGCAGTCTCCTCAGTAGGAAATGCTTTCAGTTTTTTACTTTGATTCCATCACGAAGGTATTCAGATATGTCACACATTTGCCATAAATTCTGAATGTTAGCACTCTAGTTGCTCATTAGATCACTGTAGTAAAACTACTGCACCATGGAAGTCTGCTCCTGGTATTAAAAGTGCATGTTTCAGTCTGCATGTCAGAATTTTTTAATGAAATAGAAGAGGATTTGAGAAGTCACTCAAAATGTGCCCTCATTTTCTTTCTTCAGCATTAATCATAATTTCTATGGCAAAATGAACCTCCTCATTGTGTTCCTTTTTAAATTAAATGTTTTAAGTGTTACCAGTTTATTCCAATCAAGATGGCTTCAGGTGTGCCATACTTTTGTCATAATGAAGACAGTAAGCGCTCTAGTTGTTTTTAAGAACATTCTGGGACATTCTGTCATTGGGCTATACTTGGGCTACATCTGGGTGATATTTGGGCTACATTTGGGCTCTTTTGTCTCTGGTGGCCATCTTGGGAGACTTATTTGTTATGAAGTTTCCTAATTTCCTCATTTACTGCAGTCTCCTCAGTAGGAAATACTTTCAGTTTTTTACTTTGATTCCATCAAGAAGGCATTCAGATGTGTCACACATTTGCCATAAATTCAGAATGTTAGCACTCTTTTTGCTCATTAGATCACTGTAGTAAAGCTACTGCTCACCAGGGAAAACTGCTGCTGGTATTGAAAGTGCATGTTTCAGTCTGCATGTCAGAATTTTTTAATGAAATAGAAGAGGATTTGAGAAGTCACTCAAAATGTGCCCTAATTTTTCTTTCTGCAGCACTAATCATACTTTTTATGGAAAAATGAACCCCCTCATTTTGTTCCTTTTTAAATTAAATGTTTTAAGAGTTACCACTTTAATCCAAGCAAGATGGCTTCAGGTGTGCCATACGTTTATCATAAGTAGGACTGTTAGCGCTCTAGTAGTTCTTTGGAACACTCTGGGAAGCTGCAGTAGAACACAAAGGAATCAACTGACAGTCTCTGCCCTTGTTGGATGTACATGTTTTACTGAGAATGTCAGACTTCATTCTCACATGACTGAGAAAGATAATGTGAATTTACAGAAAATAAGCTCTCAGTTTAGCCTATAGATCACCTTCCAAACCTCTGTGGTAAAAGCATGAGAAAATATTTTTCTCTCAATCATGATATCCCAGCAGAAGGCTTTTTCACATGGTGAAATCACCTTAGAACATACCACAATTCCTAAAATGAGTATGGTACCATCAACAAATGATTTATAATGTAACTAAAGTCTTAAAACCTTCTATTAACTGCAATGCTTTTTAATGAGGTGCTATCATGTATATTGGTCCCAAGATGGCTGCCAACACTTCTTGGATGAAGTGCTGACAGCCAATCAGATCTCAGGATGAGATGTGTGGTTAGGCTCCGCCCACATATATATATGCTTTTAAATGCTATTTTCTCAGGAAATACTGAACAGATTTACACCAGACCTGCAAAAGGCACTTCCTTGACCTTATGGCTACCTCTCTGCCAAATTTCAAGTAATTCTGTTCAGCCGTTCGGGCTGTAGCTGTGTCTAAAGGTCCTATGGAAAAATGCATGGGGAAAACGCGTTTTGGGACCCCCCTTTTTTCTCGGGCCCTGCTTGACGAATCCTCCCGAGACTTTCAGGGTAGGAGCGGAGCGTAGCGCCCCACCTATTTTGAAAATTTCGCGAGGATTCGTCGACCGGCGCCAAAGTTATTCCAAATAGAATGTTGCGGATTTCCTATGGAAACAGGGTCCTAACTATAACTACCTACTGGCGACCGCCAGTAGGTAATATATAGATATATATATTCACTGAAAAAACCAAAGGTTTAAGGGGCGTTATAGTTAGGAATTGGCATTTAAAAAACCTTAGAAATTCACTAAAAAAACCATAGGTTTCAGGGGCATTATAGTTAGCTGGACATTTCCCTCGTACAAAACCCTAGAAATTCCTCCGTTATAGTTAGTTCAGCTAACTATAACTCGCGCCCCCGCAATGCACTGCTGAATTTCAAAGGTTTTTTAAATGCCAATTCCTAACTTTAAAGTGCATGAAACCTATGGTTTTTTCAGTGAATTTCAAAGGTTTTTTAAATGCTAATTCCTATTTATAACTTATCTCTGAAGATATCATGTTTAATGATTTTGATTGGATTACTATATTTTTCAAATTCAGTGTGTCAATTTCATTAATTATATTTATTTTTAAATACTTTTTTATCACCATTTTTTAAACTTATTTTTTCAATTAATTCTTTTAAAAATTAAAAAATGTTATTTGAACTTAATGGGTTTTACAAACATATTGTTTTAAATTTTTCAAAATATTTTTTTAACTATATGTTCAAAACTGTATTTTATATATTTTCTTCAATGTTTTTGGATCCGCGCACCCTATGCGCACCGTTCTCGATCCCTCAGCGATAGCATCCGCGCATGGTACGAGTTGGGTACGTGTTTAGTGCGCAATCGCAATGCGACAGGTACACGACTCCCAGCCTATACGCGACATGTTCGATGTACGTAACGCGACGTTTACGCGCTTCCGCGATGCGCCATATGTGTCTATGACGCAGTAGGTGCCCGGATCCCGCGAAGTATTTAACATTTAAAAAAACATATGTATGTATTTCATGTGAATATTAATTGAAGACAAACTCTAAACTAATCTTAAAACTAATATATTTTTACAACTAATCCTATAATTTTTTTGTGTTCAATTTCGCGGATGCGCGCTGGGTGCGTGCTGTGTATGCGCAGGATGCGCGGATCCCATGTGACCTGCAAAAAAAGAGATTTGATTGGTTCATTACACTTCCTCTTCTAACTATTGAAAGGCCCCACCCATTTCAATCATTCTTCCTTGACCTTCTTTAGAGCACCATCTCTTTGGAGAGAAGCAGATTTTTTAGACTAAGTTTACACTTAGCTCTAACTTTTTTCCACCAAAAATGGCTTCAGGGCAGCAGGCATCACCTGCATCACCTCATACTTCTGAGGATGAATTTTTTCCGGTGGCACCACCCAAAAAATGTTTTTCTTCAGTGGTGTGGAAATTTTTTACTTTTTCAGAGGGGCAGAATAAGACCAATGCCACCTTGGTCACATGCAAGATTTGCACGCCAAGTATGATGAAGCACATGAGGACCCTTCATCCAAACAATCTTGCATGAGAAGAGTGCCGACGGATGAGAAACACTCCTGCTCCTGCGCCATCCACCTCATCGCAGCCGAGCACATCAAGAGTGCATCCATCAGCCCAAACCTTGGACATCCGTCCTCAATTTCAATTTTTAAAAGTGCTCTGCACTAAGTGCAATAAGACTTTGTGCTATGGTGAGCAGTCGATCGATCTGATCTGCCGCCGGCTAGAAAGTCACATTTGCTAGTTTTTTTTTTTATTATTGTTCCCTGAAGTTCATTGTTTGGTTTCTCCTGTTTTGTTTTTTGTTTTTGCAGAAAAAACAAAAAAAATTAAAAATTGTTCAGAAAACCCCCAAAAAATTATAAAAGAAGAAAGAAGAAAAAAAAAAGTTCTTGTAAGAACTAACTTTCCTGGTTTAAAAAAAGAGCTACATTTCTTTGTTAGTGTTAGTTTAGATGAATGTATGTGTAGTATGTAATTGACTGAATGAATGCATTAGTAGCGTATGGTGAATGTATAAGTGCAGAACTATGAGGAAGTGCTGCAGCATCACACAGTAACCCACTTTAACTGCAGTGTGCTGTAGTACTTCTGAAGCACAGGGATGCAACATATGTACATAAATATGTTGCAAATCTATGCTTCTCTCTGCACGGCTGCTTAAACTGCAGCCATGTGGTGACACAGGCACCCTTGCACCATAGTGCAAGGATATCTGTGTCATGTGCTGTTTGTTTTTCTGCAGGAAGACACACCTTCCTGCACAAAAACAATGAGAAAATGCATTTTTCTTCTTCAATGTATGCTGAACATTTCAGCATGCATTGAAGATATAAAAATGTGGAGAAATTAAAACAATTCTCCTTGTTGTGCTTTCCTTCACCAAATTTAAAATGGTGCAGCATTCACACACATATCGAGATTTATGATTTCTGATAAATCTAGACATGTGTTTTGTTCTATGCGTATTAAGTGCAATCATGCACAACAACACTTATAGAACACCCTTTCAACACAAAGTGTGTGCATGATGAGGTTATATTTACATGGAGTAAAAAAAGTGCACAGAGTGCTTTTTCCTCTCTTTGTAAATATAAAAGAGTATCTTGCACAATAAATATGTTACAAAAAGTGACATATTTCCTTTTTATAAATTTCCTTGCGAATGATAGAAGGTAAGCACAGAGTTTTGTCTGCAAAGATGTTCAAAGAAGAATGATTGAAATGATTGCGGTCCTTCAACAGCTAAAAAGGTGAAATATTATGAACCCCTCAAATCTCTTTTTTTGCAGGTCACATGATATCTGATTATGGTCAGATTTCAAAACTACATAAACAGAGTGTTTTTAGAAACGTGTTTCAACTTTGTAGCTTCTTGCAGACCTCTTCATTCTGCATATTGAGACTTAGTTAAACTTACCTTCACAGTAATAGGAATAAAAAATGGTATACATTTTTTTCTGTTTTTCATTCAAATATAAATTCATATAAATTGCTTATTTTAAAATTTGGATCTGTGAAAGAAAAGGGAAAAAAAATTATAACATGTAATAATACATTTTTTACAACACAGCATCATTTCCACAAAGTAATTTTTTTGCCTTTTTTGCTGTTCTCAGAATATATTAAATTTCACTAAAAATAGTGATTTCAATCGTACTCATCACTTAACAGCGGGAAAAAAAAACACAATCTCAAAGATTGTTAAAAAAAAAACAACATGCCATTCTCAAAATACAAATCACAGAAATATAAAATGCACACAGCTAACAACATTTTTTCACTTTAACTTACAAAAACTGTATATGATGTCGCTAT
Organism: Triturus cristatus; assembly: GCF_964204655.1. NCBI lineage: Eukaryota > Metazoa > Chordata > Amphibia > Caudata > Salamandridae > Triturus > Triturus cristatus. Next base: position 822,261,618 of record NC_140593.1, read on the forward strand.
AAAATATTCACCAAATCTAAAGTTGAATTTTTGGAGGATGCACCACACCCACAACGTTTTCCTTCAGTGATGTGTAAATTTTCTACTTTTCTCGAGGGGCAAACAAAGACCAATACCACCATTCTGATGCACAAGATTTTCAAAATAGTTCTGTTACGAGGGGATCCTAACAAAAAATACTCATGTGGCACAGCAAGTATGATGAAACACCTAAGGACCCTTCATCCAAACAATCTTGCATGAGAAGAGTGCAAACAGATGAGAAACACTCCTGTTCTGTATCTGTAAAAAAGAATTACAAATAAATGTATATTAATAACTTTCAAAATTATACTATTCCATTACTGTACAAACACATTTTATATAAATACTATAAATACTGACTAAGAAACTATGTCCCTGAATTACAAGTGTGGCAATGGTTAAAACACTACATGCATAGTGCATACTACTTTGAAGCAGTTCATGCCCTAAAGCCTACCTCACTAAAACTCTACATGCTAACTGACTAAATGATTACAGTACTATAAGGAGACACACTGGGTGAGTGACAGGGTGTTTGCTAGAAGAGTATGAATACTAACTAGGGAATTAAAGGTGTGAAACACTACTGTGTAGGTGATTAGAGGACTGCATCCATACTGCATAGGTATTTAAAGCAGTCCATGTGCTAAGGCCTGGCTCACTGCATGACTACTTGGGTACTGACTGAATGATTAGAGTGTAGCAAGGAGAGTGCCTAGGTGAATTTATAAGTGCTAGGCTTTTCGTACAGGGAATGGATTAGTACTTGGTACTGAATGGGTCACTAGAGGAGTGCAAAGGCAGTGACAAGATGTTTGCTGGACTGTATGGATACTGACTAGGAAATTGAAAGTGTGAAAGACAAGTGTAGCAAAGACTAGCTTCTAATGCTACTAAAACTTGACAGCATGACAGGTTTTAAAAGAGTTATCTGCTAAAAAATACACGATGTTACCAAATGCTTCTCTCACAGTGGTTCCCAAATGCACACAGACTCACAGTGTGATTCTAGACAACAACCACTATACCTAGGAGTTTACCTAAAATCCTTCACTACTGTGGAAGTGGTAAGGGAACTGCACACAATCTTCATATTTCAGGACTGCACTTTTGTGTCAAAGCCTGACTCATTTAATCAAAGCATAAGCAAAGACAGGCTTCTAATGCTACTAAAACTTGACAACATGACCGGTTTTAAAACAGTTATCTGTCAGCAAATGCACGATGTTACCAAATGCTTCTCTCACAATCCTTACCCAAATGCACACAGGTTCACAGTGTGATTTTAGACAATCAACACTATCCTAGGAGTTTACCATAACTCATTCACTAGTCTAGAAGAGTTAATGGTACTGCACACAATATACATATTTAAGTACAGCACATCAGTGTCAAAGCATGACTCATTTAATCAACGCATAAGCAAAGACTGGATTCTAATGCTACTAAAACTTCACAACATGACAGGTTTAAAATTTTGTATCTGTCAGCAAATACATGATGTCACCAAATGCGTCTCTCACAGTGATCCCAAATACACACTAACTCACACTGTGATTCTAGACAAGCACCACTATCCCTAGGAGTTTACCAAAACTCATTCACTACAGTGCAAGTGGTAAGGGAACTGCACACAATCTACACATTTCAGGACTGCACTTTTCTGTCAAAGCCTGACTCATTTAATCAAATCATAAGCCATAACTGTCTTCTAATACTACTAAAACTTCACAACATGACAGTTTAAAACAGTTATCTGTCAGCAAATACACGATGTTACCAAATGCTTCTCTCACAGTGGTTCCAAATGCACACTATCCCTTGCACTATACCAAAACACATTTCTTCATCTAGAAGTAGTACTACATTTTAGTATAGAAACATAACATAACTCATTTCACAAATTCATAAACAATGACATTTCTAATTCTACCAAAATATAAAAACAGCACAGTTATCTGTCTGCAAACACATGAAAAACACAAATGCTTATCACAGAATGGTTTCTACATGCACACACTGATGGTAGAGAAAAAAGTACTCCCTACACTTTAGCAGGAGAAATACATTAGTCTGATTAAATTCAAAATAGTCTACATACATCCCCTCACAATTAAATAACTCATCTTTCAAGTTCTTTTGTAGATTAAGAAGTATATCAGTCACTCACCATATTTTCTTTTACAGAATCTCTGCACTGTGCACCTCTCAGCAAAAACAAAGAATGGAAAAGTTTCCCTTTCATTTTCCACACATATACATGTAAACATCAAATCACATTCCTTCACACATAAACTCAAAGCAAACACACATTTCTATTGGTTAAACATTTCAACCCTTTCCAACTGAAGTACATTTCAACCCTTCCCCCAATCTGCCTTCTGACTGTTACCATAGAAACAGGTCATGGAACACTGCACTAAGCACACAGGTCAGAAGTTCAGCACACAATGTTCCTACACAAGAGAGGAAGTGTGCTTCACTTTTCAACATATCAGCTAATCATATATAATGTTCCTTACAATCTGTTTTTGTTAACCAATAAGAATCATATCTTTAAAAAACAGAAATATACACCCTACCTTTCAGTGTACAAAGTAGTCATACAACCAAAGATTTCTTGTCTTTTTTAAAAAAAATTCCGTGGATCCGCACACCCAACGCGATAGGATGCGCACACCGTGTGCGCATTTCACCGTTTTCTTTTTTTTTAAAAAGGGGGTCCTTCTGAGACCCCCTAAGCACCTCTGGAGGGTAGGAGTATTTCCAGTCTGCCCCCTTTATATGTTTTACACACTTATTCCCCTTGCTTCTTCAGCCTCGCTTCTACCGAGGCAGAAAATGGCTGCCAACAGTTCCTGGTTTTGAATGTAGAGAGACACTCGACAGCCAATTAGCATTCAGCGTGCAATCGGGAGGGTGGGCGCTCGGTTCGGGGAGGGTGCGCGTAAGGTGCCTTGTACGGTCCACGGATCCTCCGCGGCCATAGATATTTATGTACTTTTAACTCTAATTTTCTCAGGAACTACTGAACGGGATTCACACCATTTATGCAAAAGGCACGAGTCTGAACTGAGGACTACCTCTTTGCCAAATTTGGTGTCATTCCATTCAGCGGTTCGGGCTGTAGCTGCGACAACAGATCCTAAGGGAAATTGCATGGGGAAAATGTGTTTTGGGACCCCCCTTTTTTCTCGGCCCCCGCTTGACGAATCACGACAACACTTTCAGGGTAGGAGCGGAGCGGAGCTGCCCAAAAATTTGGAAACTTTTGCGAGGATTCATCAACCGGCGCCAGACTTATTGGGAATTGAATGTTGTGGATTTCCTATGGAAAATAGGTCCTAACTATAACTACCTACTGGCGACCGCCAGTAGGTAATATATATATATATATATATTCACTGAAAAAACCATAGGTTTCACACACGTTATAGTTACGAATTAGCATTTAGAAAAGCTTGCAAATTCACTTAAAAAACCATAGGTTTCACACATGTTATAGTTAGCTGGACATTTCACTCGTAAAAAAACCAATGAAATTCCCCCGTTATAGTTAGTGCAGGCAACTATAACTCACGCGACCGCAATCCTCTGCTGATGACGTCACTGTATTTAGACACTTATTTACCCATGTCTTCTTCCATTAATCTTTAGCTATACATTTATTACAAATATTTATTTTTCAGAAAGACACATATGTCATCAGTGATGTAATATCTGACGTCATCAGCAGAGGATTGCGGTCGCTTGAGTTATAGTTGCCTGCACTAACTATAACGGGGGAATTTCATTAGTTTTTTATGAGTGAAATGTCCAGCTAACTATAACATGTGTGAAACCTATGGTTTTTTAAGTGAATTTGCAAGGTTTTCTAAATGCTAATTCGTAACTATAACGTGTGTGAAACCTATGGTTTTTTCAGTGAATTTTAAAGGTTTTTTAAATGCTAACTTTTAAGTGTGATAGTAGTTATATCTATTTTTTGTACTGATTTTCTACAGTTTAACTGTTTATTTATAACTTTTTATTCATTAAATAACATATATTTTTCTGAAAATTGCAAAAAAACATTTTTTAATTAAAACTGAAATATTGATTAATTTTCTTGTTTTCATTTTTTATTTTAATATATTTATATCATTTTCTTTAAAAAAATAATTCGCAGTCGCGCACTCAAAGTGTACACATCACGGTGGGTGCGCGCATTCTAGCCGCCATTTTAGAAAAGTCATGAAGGATCCGCGTATGGTGTGCGACGGCTGCGTGTTTTTCAGTTACATCATATGCATTTAATATCACGTGATATGCGCGATTGGTATGCGACCAGTCTGCGACTCCTGCTCCCGCGCATTCGCGACACATGCGCATTACGGTACAAGATGTTTGCGCGCTTGCGGGTCCCGCGTGACATCATATGCGTGCTGGGGCGCGCTAGGTGCGCGACTCCCGCAAAAAAAATTTATGTTCCAAAATGATATGTATGTGTCTTTAATATACATATTAAGGCAAGAGATTATGTAAGATATTCATCAAAATAATATATTTGTACTTATAAGAAACTTATATTATTTTTAAATATATTTTCGCGAAGTTGGGTGCGTGCGTCGTGAGTGCAGAAAACCAGGTCAGCAGAGCTGCTGTAGAGCCAGTGAACCAGGTCAGCAGAGCTGCTCTAGAGCCTAAGAACTAGGTCAGCAGAGCTGCTCTAGAGTCAGAGAACCAGGTCAGCAGAGCTGCTGTAGAGCCAGAGAAACCAGGTCAGCAGAGCTGCTTTAGAGGGAGAGAACCAGGTCAGCAGAAATGCTTTAGAGCCAGAGAACCAGGCCAGCAGAGCTGCTTTAGAGCCAGAGAACCAGGTTAGCAGAGCTGCTTTAGAGCCAGAGAACCAGGTCAGAAGAGCTACTCTAGAGCCAGAGAACCAAATCAGCAGAGCTGCTTTAGAGCCATAGAACCAGGTTAGCAAAGCTGCTTTAGAGCCAGAGAACCAGGTCAGCAGAGCTGCTGCAGAGCCAGAGAAACCAGGTCAGTAGAGCTGCTTTAGAGGGAGAGAACCAGGTCAGAAGAGCTTCTATAGAGCCAGAGAACCATGTCAGCAGAACTGCTTCAGAGCCATAGAACTGGGTCAACGGAGCTGCTTTAGAGCCAGAGAACCAGGTCTGCAGAGCTGCTGTAGAGCCAGAGAAACCAGGTCAGCAGAGCTGCTTTAGAGGGAGAGAACCAGGTCAGCAGAACTGCTTTAGAGCCAGAGAATCAGGCCAGCAGAGCTGCTTTAGAGCCAGAGAACCAGGTTAGCAGAGCTGCTTTAGAGCCAGAGAACCAGGTCAGCAGAGCTACTCTAGAGCCAGAGAACCAAATCAGCAGAGCTGCTTTAGAGCCATAGAACCAGGTTAGCAAAGCTGCTTTAGAGCCAGAGAACCAGGTCAGCAGAGCTGCTGCAGAGCCAGAGAAACCAGGTCAGTAGAGCTGCTTTAGAGGGAGAGAACCAGGTCAGAAGAGCTTCTATAGAGCCAGAGAACCATGTCAGCAGAACTGCTTCAGAGCCATAGAACTGGGTCAACGGAGCTGCTTTAGAGCCAGAGAACCAGGTCTGCAGAGCTGTTGTAGAGCCAGAGAACTAGATCAGCAGAGCTGCTCTGTAGCATAAGAACTAGGTCAGCAGAGCTGCTCTAGAGCCAGAGAACCAGGTCAGCAGACCTGTTGTAGAGCCAGAGAAACCAGGTCAGCAGAGCTGCTTTAGAAAGAGAGAACCAGGTCAGCAGAGCTGCTTTAGAGCCAGAGAACCAGGTCAGCAGAGCTGCTCTAGCTGACACTGTCTGACTGACACTGACTGACTGACACTGACTGACTGACACTGATTGACACTGACTGACACTGATTGACTGACACTGACTGACTGACACTGATTGACTGACACTGACTGACTGACACTGATTGACACTGACTGACACTGATTGACTGACACTGACTGACTGACACTGATTGACTGACACTGACTGACTGACACTGATTGACTGACACTGACTGACACTGATTGACTGACACTGACAGACTGACTGACACTGACTGACTGACATTGACTGACATTGACTGACACTGACTGACTACTCTCTACTACTCTACTACTGACTCTCTACTACTCTCTCTCTACTACTCACTCTCTACTACTCACTCTCTACTACTCACTCTCTACTACTCTACTACTCTCTACTACTCACTCTCAACTACTCACTCTCAACTACTCACTCTCTACTACTCTACTACTCACTCTCTACTACTCACTCGCTACTACTCTCTACTACTCACTCTCTACTACTCACGCTCTACTACTCTCTACTACTCACGCTCTACTACTCTCTACTATTCACTCTCTACTACTCACTCTACTACTTTCTACTACTCTCTACCACTCACTCTCTACTACTCTACTACTCACTCTCTACCACTCTCTACTACTCACTCGCTACTACTCTCTACTACTCACTCTCTACTACACTCTCTACTACTCTCTCTCTACTACTCTCTACTACTACTCTCTACTATTCACTCTCTACTACTCACTCTCTACTTCTCTCTACTACTCACTCTACTACTCTCTGCTGCTCTCTAACACTCACTCTCTACTACTCTACTACTCTCTCTCTACTACTCACTCTCTACTACTCACTCTCTACTACTCACTCTCTACTACTCTCTACTACTCACTCTCTACAACTCACTCTACTACTCTCTACTACTCTCTCTCTACTACTCACTCTCTACTATTCACTCTCTACTATTCACTCTCTACTACTCACTCTCTACTACTCGCTCTCTACTACTCACTCGCCACTACTCACTCTCTACTACTCGCTCTCTACTACTCACTCTCTACTACTCACTCTCTACTACTCTCTACTACTCTCTCTGCTACTCACTCTCTACTACTCACTCTCTACTACTCACTCTCTACTACTCTACTACTCTCTACTACTCGCTCTACTACTCACTCTCTACTATTCTCTACTACTCACTCTACTACTCTCTCCTACTCTCTACCACTCACTCTCTACTACTCTACTACTCACTCTCTACTACTCTCTCTCTACTACTCACTCTCTACTACTCACTCTCCACTACTCACTCCCTACTACTCGCTCTCTACTACTCTCTACTACTCACTCTCTACTACTCACTCCCTACTACTCTCTACTACTCTCTCTGCTACTCACTCTCTACTACTCTCTCTCTACTACTCACTCTCTACTACTCTCTCTCTACTACTCACTCTCTACTACTCACTCTACTACTCTATACTACTCACTCTGTACTACTCTCTCTCTACTATTCTCTACTACTACTCTCTGCTATTCACTCTCTACTACTCACTCTCTACTTCTCTCTACTACTCACTCTACTACTCTCTGCTTCTCTCTAGCACTCACTCTCTACTACTCTACTACTCTCTCTCTACTACTCACTCTCTACTACTCACTCTCTACTACTCTCTACTACTCACTCTCTACTACTCACTCTACTACTCTCTACTACTCTCTCTCTACTACTCACTCTCTACTATTCACTCTCTACTATTCACTCTCTACTACTCACTCTCTACTACTCGCTCTCTACTACTCACTCGCCAAAACTCACTCTCTACTACTCGCTCTCTACTACTCACTCTCTACTACTCACTCTCTACTACTCTCTACTACTCTCTCTGCTACTCACTCTCTACTACTCACTCTCTACTACTCTACTACTCTCTACTACTCGCTCTTCTACTCACTCTCTACTATTCTCTACTACTCACTCTACTACTCTCTCCTACTCTCTACCACTCACTCTCTACTACTCTACTACTCACTCTCTACTACTCTCTCTCTACTACTCACTCTCTACTACTCACTCTACTACTCTATACTACCCACTCTGTACTACTCTCTCTCTACTATTCTTTACTTCTACTCTCTACTATTCACTCTCTACTACTCACTCTCTACTTCTCTCTACTACTCACTCTACTACTCTCTGCTGCTCTCTAGCACTCACTCTCTACTACTCTACTAATCTCTCTCTACTACTCATGCTCTACTACTCTCTCTCTACTACTCTCTACTACTCACTCTACTACTCTCTACTACTCACTCTCTATTACTCTCTCTCTACTACTCTCTCTCTACTACTCACTCTCTACTATTCACTCTCTACTACTCACTCTCTACTACTCACTCTCCACTACTCACTCTCTACTACTCGCTCTCTACTACTCTCTACTACTCACTCTCTACTACTCACTCCCTACTACTCTCTACTACTCTCTCTGCTACTCACTCTCTACTACTCTCTCTCTCTACTACTCACTCTCTACTACTCTCTCTCTACTACTCACTCTCTACTACTCACTCTACTACTCTATACTACTCACTCTGTACTACTCTCTCTCTACTATTCTCTACTACTACTCTCTACTATTCACTCTCTACTACTCACTCTCTACTTCTCTCTACTACTCACTCTACTACTCTCTGCTGCTCTCTAGCACTCACTCTCTACTACTCTACTACTCTCTCTCTACTACTCACGCTCTACTACTCTCTCTCTACTACTCTCTACTACTCACTCTCTACTATTCACTCTCTACTACTCACTCTCTACTACTCGCTCTCTACTAATCACTCTCCACTACTCACTCTCTACTACTCGCTCTCTACTACTCACTCTCTACTACTCACTCTGCTACTCACTCTCTACTACTCACTCTCTACTACTCTACTACTCTCTACTACTCGCTCTACTACTCACTCTCTACTATTCTCTACTACTCACTCTACTACTCTCTTTCTACCACTCACTCTCTACTACTCTACTACTCACTCTCTACTACTCTCTCTCTACTACTCACTATCTACTACTCACTCTACTACTCTATACTACTCACTCTGTACTACTCTCTCTCTACTATTCTCTACTACTACTCTCTACTATTCACTCTCTACTACTCACTCTCTACTTCTCTCTACTACTCACTCTACTACTCTCTGCTGCACTCTAGCACTCACTCTCTACTACTCTACTACTCTCTCTCTACTACTCACGCTCTACTACTCTCTCTCTACTACTCTCTACTACTCACTCTACTACTCTCTACTACTCACTCTCTACTACTCTCTCTCTACTACTCTCTCTCTACTACTCACTCTCTACCATTCACTCTCTACTACTCACTCTCTACTACTCACTCTCCACTACTCACTCTCTACTACTCGCTCTCTACTACTCTCTACTACTCACTCTCTACTACTCACTCCCTACTATTCTCTACTACTCTCTCTGCTACTCACTCTCTACTACTCACTCTCTACTACTCTACTACTCTCTACTACTCGCTCTACTACTCACTCTCTACTATTCTCTACTTCTCACTCTACTACTCTCTCTACTCTCTACCACTCACTCTCTGCTACTCAACTACTCACTCTCTACTACTCTCTCTCTACTACTCACTCTCTACTACTCACTCTACTACTCTATACTACTCACTCTGTACTACTCTCTACTACTCACTCTGTACTACTCACTCTCTACTACTCACTCTCTACTACTCACGCTCTACTACTCTCTACTGTTCACTCTCTACTACTCACTCTACTACTTTCTACTACTCTCTACCACTCACTCTCTACTACTCTACTACTCACTCTCTACCACTCTCTACTACTCACTCGCTACTACTCTCTACTACTCACTCTCTACTACACTCTCTACTACTCTCTCTCTACTACTCTCTACTACTACTCTCTACTATTCACTCTCTACTACTCACTCTCTACTTCTCTCTACTACTCACTCTACTACTCTCTGCTGCTCTCTAACACTCACTCTCTACTACTCTCTCTCTACTACTCTCTCTCTACTACTCACTCTCTACTACTCACTCTCTACTACTCTCTACTACTCACTCTCTACTACTCACTCTACTACTCTCTACTACTCTCTCTCTACTACTCACTCTCTACTATTCACTCTCTACTATTCACTCTCTACTACTCACTCTCTACTACTCGCTCTCTACTACTCACTCGCCACTACTCACTCTCTACTACTCGCTCTCTACTACTCACTCTCTACTACTCACTCTCTACTACTCTCTACTACTCTCTCTGCTACTCACTCTCTACTACTCACTCTCTACTACTCTACTACTCTCTACTACTCGCTCTACAACTCACTCTCTACTATTCTCTACTACTCACTCTACTACTCTCTCCTACTCTCTACTACTCACTCTCTACTACTCTACTACTCACTCTCTACTACTCTCTCTCTACTACTCACACTCTACTACTCACTCTCCACTACTCACTCCCTACTACTCGCTCTCTACTACTCTCTACTACTCACTCTCTACTACTCACTCCCTACTACTCTCTACTACTCTCTCTGCTACTCACTCTCTACTACTCTCTCTCTACTACTCACTCTCTACTACTCTCTCTCTACTACTCACTCTCTACTACTCACTCTACTACTCTATACTACTCACTCTGTACTACTCTCTCTCTACTATTCTCTACTACTACTCTCTGCTATTCACTCTCTACTACTCACTCTCTACTTCTCTCTACTACTCACTCTACTACTCTCTGCTTCTCTTTAGCACTCACTCTCTACTACTCTACTACTCTCTACTACTCACTCTCTACTACTCACTCGCCACTACTCACTCTCTACTACTCGCTCTCTACTACTCACTCTCTACTACTCACTCTCTACTACTCTCTACTACTCTCTCTGCTACTCACTCTCTACTACTCACTCTCTACTACTCTACTACTCTCTACTACTCGCTCTACTACTCACTCTCTACTATTCTCTACTTCTCACTCTACTACTCTCTCTACTCTCTACCACTCACTCTCTGCTACTCAACTACTCACTCTCTACTACTCTCTCTCTACTACTCACTCTCTACTACTCACTCTACTACTCTATACTACTCACTCTGTACTACTCTCTACTACTCACTCTGTACTACTCACTCTCTACTACTCACTCTCTACTACTCACGCTCTACTACTCTCTACTGTTCACTCTCTACTACTCACTCTACTACTTTCTACTACTCTCTACCACTCACTCTCTACTACTCTACTACTCACTCTCTACCACTCTCTACTACTCACTCGCTACTACTCTCTACTACTCACTCTCTACTACACTCTCTACTACTCTCTCTCTACTACTCTCTACTACTACTCTCTACTATTCACTCTCTACTACTCACTCTCTACTTCTCTCTACTACTCACTCTACTACTCTCTGCTGCTCTCTAACACTCACTCTCTACTACTCTCTCTCTACTACTCTCTCTCTACTACTCACTCTCTACTACTCACTCTCTACTACTCTCTACTACTCACTCTCTACTACTCACTCTACTACTCTCTACTACTCTCTCTCTACTACTCACTCTCTACTATTCACTCTCTACTATTCACTCTCTACTACTCACTCTCTACTACTCGCTCTCTACTACTCACTCGCCACTACTCACTCTCTACTACTCGCTCTCTACTACTCACTCTCTACTACTCACTCTCTACTACTCTCTACTACTCTCTCTGCTACTCACTCTCTACTACTCACTCTCTACTACTCTACTACTCTCTACTACTCGCTCTACAACTCACTCTCTACTATTCTCTACTACTCACTCTACTACTCTCTCCTACTCTCTACCACTCACTCTCTACTACTCTACTACTCACTCTCTACTACTCTCTCTCTACTACTCACTCTCTACTACTCACTCTACTACTCTATACTACCCACTCTGTACTACTCTCTCTCTACTATTCTTTACTTCTACTCTCTACTATTCACTCTCTACTACTCACTCTCTACTTCTCTCTACTACTCACTCTACTACTCTCTGCTGCTCTCTAGCACTCACTCTCTACTACTCTACTAATCTCTCTCTACTACTCATGCTCTACTACTCTCTCTCTACTACTCTCTACTACTCACTCTCTACTATTCACTCTCTACTACTCACTCTCTACTACTCGCTCTCTACTAATCACTCTCCACTACTCACTCTCTACTACTCGCTCTCTACTACTCACTCTCTACTACTCACTCTGCTACTCACTCTCTACTACTCACTCTCTACTACTCTACTACTCTCTACTACTCGCTCTACTACTCACTCTCTACTATTCTCTACTACTCACTCTACTACTCTCTCTCTACCACTCACTCTCTACTACTCTACTACTCACTCTCTACTACTCTCTCTCTACTACTCACTATCTACTACTCACTCTACTACTCTATACTACTCACTCTGTACTACTCTCTCTACTATTCTCTACTACTACTCTCTACTATTCACTCTCTACTACTCACTCTCTACTTCTCTCTACTACTCACTCTACTACTCTCTGCTGCTCTCTAGCACTCACTCTCTACTACTCTACTACTCTCTCTCTACTACTCACGCTCTGTACTACTCTCTCTCTACTACTCTCTACTACTCACTCTCTACTATTCACTCTCTACTACTCACTCTCTACTACTCGCTCTCTACTAATCACTCTCCACTACTCACTCTCTACTACTCGCTCTCTACTACTCACTCTCTACTACTCACTCTGCTACTCACTCTCTACTACTCACTCTCTACTACTCTACTACTCTCTACTACTCGCTCTACTACTCACTCTCTACTATTCTCTACTACTCACTCTACTACTCTCTCTCTACCACTCACTCTCTACTACTCTACTACTCACTCTCTACTACTCTCTCTCTACTACTCACTATCTACTACTCACTCTACTACTCTATACTACTCACTCTGTACTACTCTCTCTCTACTATTCTCTACTACTACTCTCTACTATTCACTCTCTACTACTCACTCTCTACTTCTCTCTACTACTCACTCTACTACTCTCTGCTGCTCTCTAGCACTCACTCTCTACTACTCTACTACTCTCTCTCTACTACTCACGCTCTACTACTCTCTCTCTACTACTCTCTACTACTCACTCTACTACTCTCTACTACTCACTCTCTACTACTCTCTCTCTACTACTCTATCTCTACTACTCACTCTCTACCATTCACTCTCTACTACTCACTCTCTACTACTCACTCTCCACTACTCACTCTCTACTACTCGCTCTCTACTACTCTCTACTACTCACTCTCTACTACTCACTCCCTACTATTCTCTACTACTCTCTCTGCTACTCACTCTCTACTACTCACTCTCTACTACTCTACTACTCTCTACTACTCGCTCTACTACTCACTCTCTACTATTCTCTACTTCTCACTCTACTACTCTCTCTACTCTCTACCACTCACTCTCTGCTACTCAACTACTCACTCTCTACTACTCTCTCTCTACTACTCACTCTCTACTACTCACTCTACTACTCTATACTACTCACTCTGTACTACTCTCTACTACTCACTCTGTACTACTCACTCTGTACTACTCACTCTCTACTACTCACTCTCTACTACTCTCTACTGCTCACTCTCCACTACTGATTCTCTACTACTCGCTCTCAACTACTCTCTACTACTCACTCTACTACTCACTCTCTACTACTCTACTACTCTCTCTACTTCTCACTCTCTACTACTCTCTCTACTACTCACTCTCTACTACACACTCTCTACTACTTGCTCTCTGCTGCTCGCTCTTTACTACTCTCTAGTACTCACTCTAATACTCACTCTCTACTACTCTCTACTACTCACTCTCTACTACTCCACTACTCTCTACTACTCTCTCTCTACTACTCACTCTCTACTCACTCTCTACTACTCACTCTCTACTACTCTCTCTCTACTACTCTCTACTACTCACTCTGCTACTCACTCTCTACTACTCTCTACTACTCACTCTCTACTACTCACTCTCTACTACACTCTACTACTCACTCTCTACTACTCTCTACTACTCACTCTACTACTCACTCTCTACTACTCTCTACTACTCACTCTCTAATACTCACTCTCTACTACTCACTCTCTACTACTCACTCTACTACTCTCTACTACTCACTCTACTACTCTCTACTACTCACTCTACTACTCTCTACTACTCACTCTCTGATACTTTCTCTACTACTCTCTACTACTCTCTACTACTCACTCTCTACTCTCTATTACTCGCTCTCTACTGTCTACCTCTCTACCTCTCTCTCTACTACTCTATACCTCTCTACCTCTACCTCTCTACCTCTACACCTCTACCTATACTCCTCTACCCCTCTACCTCTCTGTACATGCACACATATGCACATATATATATGCATATATATGCATATGCATTTATATATGTATGTGTATATATATCTATATATATACACATATATAAACATATAATCTGCATATCTATATAAATATAAATTCATGCAAACATATACATATACATATATGCATACATATGCATGGTAGGTATATGAAATTTTGAAAAACACTAATAAAAGCAAAGCTAAAAAGCCACCTAATTATAAACAGAATTGCTTTAACTTAAACGAGGGCGAGACCTATTGCATTTTCAATGCTTGTTTACTTTGGTTCCATCAAGAAGGCATTCAGATGTGACACATTTGCCATAAATTCTGAATTGTAGCACTCTAGTTCCTCATTAGATCACTGTAGCAAAGCTACTGCTCACCATGGAGGTCTGCTGCTGGTATTCAAAGTGCATGTTTCAGTCTGCATGTCAGAACTTTTTAATGAAATAGAAGAGGATTTGAGAAGTCAAAATGTGCCCTAAGTTTTCTTTCTGCAGCACTAATCATAATTTCTATGGCAAAATGAACCCCCTCATTTTGTTCCTTTGCAAATTAAATGTTTTAAATGTTACAACTTTATTCCAATCAAGATGGCTTCAGGTGTGCCATACCTTTGTCATAAGTAAGACTGTTAGCGCTCTAATTGTTCTTTAAAACACTCTGGGATTTCTGTCATTGGGCTATACTTGGGCTACATCTCGGTGATATTTGTGCTACATTTGGGCTCTTTTGTCTCTGGTGGCCATCTTGGGAACCTTGTTATGAAGATTCCTAATTTCCTCATTTACTGCAGTCTCCTCAGTAGGCATACTGTCAGTTTTTTACTTTGATTCAATGAAGAAGGCATTCAGATGTGTCTCACATTTGCCATAAATTCAGAATGGTAGCACTCTAGTCGCTCATTAGATCACTGTAGTAAAGCTACTGCTCACCAGGGAAGTCTGCTGCTGGTATTGAAAGTGCATGTTTCAGTCTGCATGTCAGAATTCTTTAATGAAATAGAAGAGGATTTCTGAAGTCACTCAAAATGTGCCCTAACTTTTCTTTCTGCAGCACTAATCATACATTCTATGGCAAAATGAACCCTCTCATTTTGTTCCTTTTTAAATTAAATGTTTTAAATGTTACCACTTTATTCCAATCAAGATGGCTTCAGGTGTGCCATACCTTTGTCATAAGTAAGACTGTTAGCGCTCTAGTTGTTGTTTGGAACACTCTGGGAAGCTGCAGTAGAACACAAAGGAATCAACTGACAGTCTCTGCCCTTGTTGGATGTACATGTTTTACTGAGAATGTCAGACTTCATTCTCACATGACTGAGAAAGATAATGTGAATTTACAGAAAATATGCTCTTAGTTTAGCTTATAGATCACCTTCCAAACCTCTGTGGGAAAAGCATGTGAAAATAGTTTTCTCTCAAACATAATTCATGATATCCCAGCAGAAGGCTTTTTCACATGGTAAAATCACCTTAGAACATACCACAATTCCTAAAATGAGTATGGTACCATCAACAAATGATTTATAATGTAACTAAAGTCTTAAAACCTTCTATTAACTGCAATGCTTTTTAATGAGGTGTTATCATGTATATTGGTCCCAAGATGGCTGCCAACACTTCTTGGATGAAGTGCTGACAGCCAATCAGATCTCACAATGAGATGTGTGGTTAGGCTCCGCCCAGATATGTATATGATTTTACTTTTGATTTTCACAGGAACTACTGAACGGATTTACACCAGACCTGCAAAAGGCACTTCCTTGACCTTATGGCTACCTCTCTGCCAAATTCTACGTAATTCTGTTCAGCCGTTCGGGCTGTAGCTGCGTCTAAAGGTCCTATGGAAAAATGCATGGGGAAAACGCGTTTTGGGACCCCCCCTTTTTCTCGGTGCCCTCTTGACGAATCTTCGCGAAACTTTCAAAACTAATGGGGCGCTCCGCTCAGCTCCTACCCTGAAAGTCTCGGGGGGATTCGTCAAGCGGGGGCTGAGAAAAAAGGGGGTCCCAAAACGCGTTTTCCCCATGCATTTTCCCATAGGATCTTTAGTCGAAGGTACAGCCCAAACGACTGAACAGAATTACTTGAAATTTGGCAGAGAGGTAGTCCTCAGGTCAGAGATGTGCCTTTTGCATATATGGAGTCAATATGTTCAGTAGTTCCAGAGAACATTGCAGTAAAAAGCACATACATATCTATAGCCGCGCACCGTGCGCGCACCCTAACGTGCACGAGCGTAATTCTGATTGGTTGTTACATGTCAGTCAACGTTCGAATCGGTCGAAATCAGGAAGTGTCGGCCGCCATTTTGTTTGTTTTCAGTGCGAGAGTGGAAAAGGAAGGTGGCGAACGTGAAAAGGGGGCAGGGTACAGAGTTCCTGACCCCCCAGCCTTGGTCAGGGGGTCCCTGAAGGACCCCGAAGGCAGAAAAAAACATTTACATTTTTTTTGTTTTTAATCGCGGGGGTGCGCACAAATGTAATACGTAGTTTATTGAAAAAGAAATATATAAAAAAAATAATAATACATACATAACTTAGCATTTAAAAAAACATACAAATTCACTGAAAAAACCATAGGTTTCACACACGTTATAGTTAGGAATTAGCATTTAAAAAACCTTGCAAATTCACTTAAAAAAACCATAGGTTTCACACATGTTATAGTTAGGTGGATATTTCACTCGTAAAAAACCAATGAAATTCCCCCGTTATAGTTAGTTGAGATAACTATAACTCGCGCGACCGCCACTCTATCACAAGGATGATGTCATCAGTGATGTCACTGACCATGTCATGAGTGATGGAATATGTGACGTCATGAGCAGAGAATTGCGGGCGCGCAAGTTATAGTTACTTTTGCCCATCTGCCTGATCCTGCAATCCCCTGTCTACATGATTCCTCCAAAACCATGATTTCAGGAGATTCTGTTCATAACAAAAAGAGCCTTCTGACACTCAAACACACGCATATGACAGAAGACAGAATTTAACACACGTCTTCCTTCCTGAACCAACACAAAGCAGAACAGAGTACCCACAAAGCCCTCACTCACATACACTGTATGACAACCCTCACACAAGAAGCCAGCCACTGAAAACACTCCCATGAATGCCATGTGTCCCTTCTGAACATTCAACTTCTTTTTCGCACTTTCTGCCACTTCTCCAGTCATGCCCCTCTGAACCTTATCTTGTCTTCTTTGCTGTTCTAAACTCCTCCAGGCATCCATCACCCTGGAGGCTGGCAATTATGGATCAACTACACAATCAGTTGCTCTTTCTGATGTTTTAATCTTGCCTTAATTTGGTTTGCTACAGTTTTGAGCTCAAGAGAGCAATTGGGAAAAGATAGAAATTTGGAGTTTGGGATCCCTGAACTCAGGATTTAAAAAACACATGTTTCTGTGAAGGTGGTTTTTAAATTGCGTGTTTGAAAATGCCACTTTTAAAGAGTGGGCATATTGTTGCTTTACCATCCAATGCCTCTACCTGCCTGAGAGCTCCATGTCTGGTTTAGATTGACAGTTGGGCTATTTGTGCATTCAGTCTAGACAGTCACACAAAGAGAGCTGAGGTGTGCCCTGCATATCCTGATGGCCTATCACCAGGCTGATGGGCTTACCTAAGCTAGAGTGGTGGGAGGAGTTGTCACTGACACTTGAATAGGGCTGTGACCGTCCTCACACAAAGCTCTCTACCCCCACTTTATTGTGTCTGGAGCCAGGTCAGAGCAAGGCAGGATCTGTGCATTACAAAGACTATCCTTTAAAGTATGCTTACTTCAAAGGCAGAACGGGGTATAAGTATTGGACCTGTAACCCCACATGTTTATAGATCAATTATTTTTTTAAAGGTTGCCATAGAAAAGGAGGCACACAGCTAAATGCATACAACTCCTTGGGACCTGCAGCATAATCTCAAGGAAGAGGAATCTGTACATAGCTGTTGCCTACATTCATAAGACCGGCAACAATACAGGACCATGTGACAATTATAGAAGTAATAAACCCAAAAACCAACCCCCCTCCCCCCAATTTCTTCTAAACGTGTAAGTGAGTGATAGGTGGTAAAATTCAGTTATATCAAAGGCCAGTATCTCAAAGTTAATAATTGGTAATATGGATAGCTTGAGAGTCAGGAATGGGCAATACCCATCATAGTTTCAGATAGGAGGGGCTGGTCAACTCGTAGAATATACAAAACCAGAGGTACCCCTTAATAGTTGATTGTGTGGTCTGGGAGAAAAGGGGGAAACAGAAATATATATATATCTCATTTCTGCTCAGGGTAGTATGAACGAGATTCTGTCAAAATACGTAGATTTTTTCTTACAGCCGCATGTGGTCAGTTTACCATCTTATCTGAAAGACACTACAGATTTTTTTAACAAGATTAGGAATGTTGTTTGGTGTTCGGACTATTTGTTAGTTGTAATGGATATTGAATCCCTGTACAGTAGCATAAATCACTGTGATGGAATCAATGCTACTAAACACTTCCTTGATAATCGGGACTTGGATATGAGAGAACACAATACCATGCTGTTAGAAATTATTGATCTGTGTCTTACTACAAATTTCTTTCATTTTCAGAATGAGATGTACCAGCAGATGCGCGGGGTGGCGATGGGTTTGTGCTTCTCCCCAAGCTATTCATGTTTACATGTTGGCTGGTGGGAGGGGCACGTCCTCACTACCGCCCGTCGCCTCTGGTGGAGTCATGTAGTACATTATTGGCGCTACATTGACGATGTTTGTCTCATCTGGAAAGGATCCAAAGATGATGCTCTTAAATTCATAGAAGATATCAATGTTAATGACTTAAATTTAATATTTACAGCTTCTATTGATGATTCTATGGTGGAGTTTTTGGATGTTTTATTGTATGTAGACAAAGGTGTCCTTCATACTAAATTGCACAGAAAGATCACTGCTGGCAATTCGATACTCCATGCAGATAGTGCACATCCTCAACACCTTATCAACAGCATACCGTATGGATAGTTCATACGTATCCGTAGAATATGCAGTTCCGAGATAGTCTCTTTACAGTGCCAAATGGATGCATTTCAGCGATTCCGTGAGAGAGGATATAGTAGGCAACAACTGACCCGAGCTTTAAATAAAGCCAATGATAAGCAAAGGGAAGTTTTACTTCAATCACGCTCTAGTGGGAGCATTGACACTGATCGTTCAGAAAAAACTGTGCACCCAATTCGGCTCATTACTAGTTTTAGTGCACAAGAACAAGCTATTCGCAGGATCATTTATTCAGAATGGCCTATTATTTTGACAGATAATATTCTTGGTCCTATTCTGCCAACTTTGCCAGCTATCACCTTCAGAAGAGCGCCCTCTATGAGGGACGCTCTTGTTAAATCTATGCCTGAGGTGAAACCTGTTAAAATTTGGCTTACTAAAACTGGTCTCTTCAAATGCAGTTCTTGCAGAGCGTGCACATTTGCTAAAAACAGTACACATTATCAAACAGCTTTTAGTGAGAAATTGTTCGCTATTAAACAACATCTAACGTGTCGCTCTGACTATGACATCTACAAACTGAGGTGCACTTGTAATCTAGAATATATCGGCAGCACCGAGCTGCCGGTACATAAACGTATTCTTCAGCATGTTAGAGCCATAGTGAATACTGACCCCAATTATCCAGTGGCCAGACATTTCAAGTCTGTACATGACAACCAATTGAAAGACTTGGAATACACCGGCTTAGGGTCTGTCCCCAATCCCGGCCGGGGTGGGAATCGTGACAAACTCTTGAGACAAAGTGAATCTCACTTTATTTTAGCTCTTGATACACGAGCTCCGAATGGCCTTAACATGAATGAGGACCTTCACAACTTTCTCTAGAGCCTCTTCCCCTATTTTTGAAAATAATTTTTTGCATCGATATTTTTGTTAAAATGTTTTGCTTTTGTCCATCAATGTTTAGATGCCTTTGAGATGTTGTAGATCTTTTTAGACTATGTGAATGTATTTATCAATTGTTCTTACATTCACATTGATTTGCTATTTTGCTATGCACTTGCACTTTGGAATCCTCTAGGCTTAGATGATTTAGGGTTTTTTCCCCCTTGCTGCTAGTGTGTCGATTTGCTTATTTGCACAATATCACTTTGCACAGCACTGTTTTGCACAAGTTAGGCATATGGCACTTTCTACTTTCTTTGTTTACTATTAGCTGCATTATATAGCAAAGTATTTATCTATTATTAATAGATATACTGTCTTTTCATACAATGATGCAGACTCTGTGAATCATCACGTCAGTAACTATAATGTGGTACAGGCTTGGTGGGCTCCATTATATTATCTAGTGATTTTTAAGTCAACAATGAATTGCACTTGCATTTATATTATGGAGAGTTTTTGTTGATTTTTACAGATTTTTCCTGTACTCTGATGTGCTTGCCTGCATATCAGATAACCAGAATTGTGATGATCTTCAAGTCTTTACATACTTTTTTCTGGCAGTATGAAACTTTTCTTTCAATACAATCATTGTTATTAATTATGACTATAACTGCCGCTGATTTTATTCATATGAGCTGGTTGAGTTCAAGAGTTTTTAGCATTTTTTCTGGCATTCGATATGTTCAGATGCTATGTATAATTTTATTCATTGCTGTGGTATTCGATATAGGAAGAAACTATTGCACTATGCATCTATTTACTGTACTGACAACATCCACGCACAGTCATCTTTTCTTAGTGTGGAATTTAAATTTTTTCCGTATGTTCCTAAATTGTTGGGAGTACCATTAACAGTGAACTGAATAATATTTCATGCTCATATCGAAATATGCACTATGTAAATATTTTGCCAGTCGCTAAACCTTACATCTACATGTACATTTTTTACTCTGTGATTGAAAAAAAGGTGAATCTTAGTGGTTGCAGTCTACGTATATGAGTCTGTTGAAAGTGCTACAGCCTATCAGTTTTGTTGTTCAATTTTCAAACACTTAGGCTGTTTTCTACAATTGTTTGTGCACATATTCCACTTTAAAAATTGTCAGTAACTGGAGACGCATCATGTGATCAAGCTCCCACGAGGAGCGAAACGCGTCATGGAGAACACTTGTCCTAGCATTTAATCATGCTACAATAAATTGCACTGCATCATTTGCAATTCTGGAGTGAGAGTCCGTTATTTTCCTTAATACGGAGTGGGGAGGTCCGTGCCTGTGTTTTCCACCTTTTACTTTGGTGGAACAGGACGTTTCCAGTATATATATATATATATATATATATATATATATGTCCCAAAAGATTGCTTCAGCAAATTAAGGCCGCACTCCACTGAAGGTGAGGAAACATCCTTTATTTATTCAAAACAGGCAGCTTCCCTTCCCGTATCTTTGTCCTCCTGGCCTGACACGTTTCAATGAAATCCCTTCATCTTCATCCGAGGCCACAGTAAGCACTTGAGAGATTACGTGCGTGATCACAGGCCCCCTGAGGATGTTTCCTCACCTTCAGTGGAATGCGGCCTTAATTTGCTGAAGCAATATTTTGGGACATATATATATATATATATATATATATATATATATATATATATATATATATATATATATATATATATATATATTCACTGAAAAAACCATGGGTTTCACACACGTTATAGTTAGGAATTAGCATTTAAAAAACCTTAGAAATTCAGTGAAAAAACCATAGGTTTCACACAGGTTATAGTTAGGAATTAGCATTTAAAAAACCTTAGAAATTCAGTGAAAAAACCATAGGTTTCACACATGTTATAGTTAGCTGGACATTTTACTCGTAAAAAACCATTGAAATTCCCCCGTTATAGTTAGTTCAGCTAACTATAACTCGCGCGCCCGCAATGCACTGCTGATGACGTCACATATTACATCACTCATGACATGGTCAGTGACATCACTCATGACATCACTGATGACATCTCAAATGACATCACTGATGACATCATCCAGTGAATGTGTGTGTTTCTGAAAATTACCTATGTTTTATATATGTATATCTCAAGGTCGATGGAAGAATAAATGGGTAAATAAGTGTCTAAATGGATGATTTGTTTTTGAAAAATTGATTGTGTAACTGACTGATTAAGTGTATCATAGTGAATACATGGCTTAGTGAGTAATGTTTAAATATGTATATATATGTATCAGTCTTTCACTTTGTGTATAAGTGGCTGTATGGGTTGGTGAGTAGCTACATGAGTGTCTATATAGGTTTTTAGTTGTTTTTTTGAGTATCAGTCTGAGTGTCTGCATGGTTCGGTGGGGGGTATTACGTAGTGCATAGGTGCATGAATGAGTGACTCACTGTTTGTATGTGTTGAAGACAGCATGTGTGCAGGACTGCATGGGTGGATGAGTGTGTGTATGGGTGTGTTAGTGAGTGAATGACTGTCTCAACAGTGTCTTTATGAGTAACTACATATGTTTTTAACTAGTATATGTGACTATTGGTGTATATAAGTGAGTATATGTGAGAGTGAGAGATTGAAAGAGTTCCTGTATGAATAAGTATGTGTTTCTATAAGTGATTGTTTAAAAGACTAAGTATGTGTAAGTTTCCGTAGAAGTAAGTGTGGTGGTGTGTGTATAACTGTATATGCAAGTAAATGTATGTTTGATTCTTTATTAGCATGAGTGACTATGTGTGTGAGTAACTCTATGGATGAGTGGCATTGTGTAACAGGATGTATAGGTGTATGAGTACATATGATGAGTGAATACATGTATGAGTGACTGTATAGGACTGTTGGTGAATGAGTGGATGTGTATGTGGATCTTAGAATTACTGAAGAGGTTGTTGTAATTGGTATTGGTATGTCCATTGTTTTGAAAAGTTTAGTCTCTATTTTTGAATGTGTGTATCAAAGGTTATATTACGGTGAGAGGAGGTCTGCCACTCTATCACAAGGATGATGTCATCAGTGATGTCATCAGTGATGTCATTTGAGATGTCATCAGTGATGTCATGAGTGATGTCACTGACCATGTCATGAGTGATGTAATATGTGACGTCATCAGCAGTGCATTGCGGGCGCGCGAGTTATAGTTAGCTGAACTAACTATAACGGGGGAATTTCAATGGTTTTTTACGAGTAAAATGTCCAGCTAACTATAACATGTGTGAAACCTATGGTTTTTTCACTGAATTTCTAAGGTTTTTTAAATGCTAATTCCTAACTATAACGTGTGTGAAACCTATGGTTTTTTCACTGAATTTCTAATGTTTTTTAAATGCTAATTCCTAACTATAACGTGTGTGAAACCCATGGTTTTTTCAGTGAATTTGCAAGGTTTTTTAAATGCTAATTCCTAACTATAACGTGTGTGAAACCCATGGTTTTTTCAGTGAATTTGCAAGGTTTTTTAAATGCTAATTTTTTTTTTCTTCTATTTTTTTAAACATATTTTTAATTTAATGTTCTAACCTTTTATAAAGACTATGGTTAAATTTTTAAAATTCTTTAATATGTTTTTTTAAATATATTTCATAAAATAAACATGTAAAATTTATTTGCAGTACATTTTTTCTTTTTTTTTTTAGTACGCGTACCGTAAGCTTACGGTAAGCGTACGGTTAACGCAACGTCCGTAATTTATCTACGCTGTTTGCGTATATTTACGCAATTTGCGTAGCCGCGCGTACTGCGCGTGGGGCGCGTACGCGTGTACGCTACACGCGCACGTTACGCGGAAGTGTTGGGGAGTGACTGTTATGCGCATGCGCGCGAGCGCGTGTCTTTTTTACGCGCATGCGTACTTTTGCCGTAAGCGTACCGTAAGCGTACCGTAAGCGTACGGTAGGTCATGTGATCATGAAACACAACTTTTGATTGGTTGAAACTACTTTCAGTTCTAGAACTCTCCTACACCACACCCATTCCCCTCATTTCTGCTTGTGATCCCTTAGGAGAAGGAGCTGGGTTGTCTTTGTGATACGATGGCAGAACAGCAGAGCTCTTCTGAGAGTGAGGCTAGCACTAGCAGCACTACCTTGAGGCAGAGAGCGAGGAAACAAAAGACCTCTTATGTATGGGATTATTTTACTTTTCCTGAAGGCCAGCAAAAGGTAAATGCACCCTTAGTGACTTGTAAGCTGTGTAAGCGTGTACTTTCAAGAGGTAATCCTGACAGGAAGTATTCCTTTGGGAATCATACCATGATGAGGCACCTCAGGGATGTACACAGAAGGACACATGCTCGACTTACTGGAGGTAACCCTTCAGTAAGTCATCCAAGCACATCCACAGCAGCTCAGCCTGGACCATCATCTGCAGGGCTGACTCCTTCTTCTGCAGGTCAGGTGAGCCCTTCATCTGTGGGGGGAGCATCTCCTTTTGCTGGCCCTCTGGAAATTAACCCTCGATTTCTGAGGGTTGATATTCGATGTGCCTCTTGTCATGATCTAATTTGTCATAGGGAGACCAGTGTTTCCCTAGTGAACCTCAAAATAGATCAGCACACTTGTCACAGAGACTAATTTTCCCATTCTTTCTTTCCTCTCTCCCTGCATGAACACAACGGCTCTTTTAAGAGCCAACCTTATCTTTCATCTTTTTTTTATATATGTTTTTAAAAACTTTTTTTTTTTTTTTTTTACCGTACGCGTACGGTGCGCGTAATTTTTTTTTTTTTTTTTTTTAAAACACTAAAAATCAATTATCACATTACAAGGTCTTTGAGACACTACAATTATTATTATTGACTTACCATACCCACTCAAAAAAATATTTATTCATTTGTTTTTTTAAAAAAAAATTGCTTTAAAAATGGTTCTAGTTTTCGAAAATTTTCTATATCAATCTGAAAAAAAAGAAAAAAATATTAATATTTTTCAAACATTTTAAAATACAGTACACGTATTTACATATTTACCAAAAAATATTTTTGCCTTATTTTTGCTGTTTTCAGAATATATTGCATTTCACTATAAATTGTGAAAGCAATTGCATTCATCATTTAACAGCGGGCAAAAAAAAAATAACAATCTCAAAGATTGTATTAAAAAAGCCCAGAATCTCTTCTCACTTAAACTTAACATTACAGAAATGCATAATATTCTAAAAAAATATCATCAAAAAACAATACTTATTTCTTTAAAATACCGTCTGATATTTTTGTTACAGAAGTATAATCACAATATTATATCTCAAATAACTCCACAATACATCTGATTCCATTTCCTTTAGGCCAAATAGTAATTTTTAAATATTTTTTTGATTAAATTTACAATGGTAATCCAATAAAATTCTAAAGTTTAATTTGTCCAGATCTCACCGATTCTCTGTAACATTTTGGTTCCCGAAAAATTTATTAATAATTTATTAAGTCCACAATAGAATTGGTTACTTTTCCGCATGGCCAAATAGTAATTTTAAAAATCTTTTTTGAAAAAATTTCCAATGGCACTCCAATAACATTCCAAAATTTAAATTGTGCAGATGTTACCGATTTTCTCTAAATTATTGGTTTTTGTAAGTTTCATAAAAAATTAAAAAAGTCCACATTACAATTGGTAATCTTTCCATTAGGCCAAATGATAATTTAAACAATCTTTTTTTTTGAAAATTCCAATGGTAATCCAATAAAATGGTAAAATTATTTTGTCCAGATCTTGCCAAGTCTCTCTAAAATTTAGGTTTCAGGAAGATTAGATAGGAATTTGCTAAATCAAAAGGCAAACGTTGTTTGAAAATCAATTGGGAATCATTACACAGTGTCCAGCCTTTTTCACATTTAAGATAAACTGTGTAATGTCCAGAAGTTACAGTAGGTCCTTCATGGAAAATTATTGCAACAGTTACAAAAGTTTTTCCTGAAATTGATAATTGCTGTCCTGTAAACTTCTTTATTAAAGTATCCAATTTTGAACCATCAGCTCTACATCGTTGCATCATTAAAATTACATACTGTCCGTATTCCTTTAAAATTAATGTTGAAAACATGTCAGATTGACACTCACCGCATTTCATGCTATGATTAGCATCTTTAACTAATTTTGCAAAAGTGACTGTTTTACTCTCTGGCAATGTCAAATAAATAAACCTTTCATTATCAACATTAGAGCCACATATATTATAACAGTTTTCACAACTATGTTCCCATTTATAAGAGAGACCAAATAAAATATCAATTGCAACTTCTTCTTCTTCCAGTACTAGAAAGAAAATACATCAAAAATTTGTGTGCATCTTGCTGTTCATTTTGAGAAAACTGTGTTCGTCCTGAACATACATCTAAAAGTTTTCTAATTTCAGTAGCACTTTCTATTTGAGTTTTATCATTACTCAGCTTTTGAAAAAGGAGACTCAGCTCAGAACAGAATCTTTTTCCCTGATTTACTATTATCTGCTCTTGCAAACTTTCCAGATAAAATGCAACATTCAGCACTACATTTGCGTAGCAGTTGACACCAGAGCTATTTTCAAAATGACATCCTACAACCTGTTCTTCTTTTTCCTTACTCTTTTTGCTTGCAATTACATCACTCCTCTTTTTTTTCCTCCTCTCTACATCGTCATCACAGATATTCTCATTTCTCCTTTTACGAGAAACTACACATTTCTCCAACACAGGATACTGACCTAAATGAGGAGCATAGCTTCTTCTTAATCTATTATACTCCTTTACACAATTTGTATCAGCACTAACTTTTGAGTCATCAAAGTCTATCATGAATAAACCTGATAATGTTTTCACTCGTGACAAAGCAACATATGCCATACCTTCTTTGAACACAGTTGAACCAATGTTCACAAAAGCACAATCTACAGTCAATCCTTGAGACTTGTGAATAGTTACAGCATATGCTAGCGAAAACGGAAACTGCTTCCTACGTACATATAAGTCTTTCACAAGCATGAAACGAACTGTACAACGACAAATGTCTTTAACTTCTTCTATCTGATCAAATTTTATTTTTAAACATTCAATTCCATCTTTTTTCTGATAATTAATAAAACCCACAACTCTTCCCATAGCTCCATTAACTACACCTTTTTCAACATCCAAATTTCTCCTTAAAAATACTCTTTAGTTCATGCAAACATATAGATTTTTTTCTAATCCAGCTGTTTTGGAAATGTTCTTCTCTAGTGAATCCAATTTATTTTTCAGTGTGCCTGTTACTGTGACAGTAATTCTTCCATCCTCAATTTTGTCCACTGCTTCCAATTTCCTGATCTCTTCCTTTTCCAATTTCAAAAGCTCCTCATTAAATATTGAGCATTCACGTAGAGTTGGCATTAAGCAGATGACACTTTTGTTTTCTGCAATGTTCTTGTATATCTTCTCTGCAACTATTTCTTCCTTTGGAAATAAATTATGTAGCAGCCGACTCTGTAATGCTTTTTTGCCAACTTCTGTGAGTAGTCCAATTCTGATATCTTTCAGAATACTTCCATATTCTTCATCGCTTGCTTGCCTCATATTAGTAGTAAGTTCCTTGTACTCAAAGAAGGACCAAATATTTGTATTTCCGATGCTTCCCAATGACTTCTTCGTGTCTTCATGTGTGACAGTATTAAACACTGGTTGTCCTTTAACTGGAGTAAGTTGCAAAAGATCTCCAAAAACTATGACGTGTTTTCCACCAAATAACATGTCATAGTCTGTCTTCAAAATTTGCTGCATTCTTAAATGCACAAAGGCAAGCATTAAGTTTGATACCATGCTCACCTCATCAATAATGAGAACTTGCATCTTCTTCAATTCTCTTAAAACTTCCAAGGATGCTTCTCCAGTTAGCTTGTTGTATTGTATTTTGTTCTCATGCTCCACTGGTATCATTAGCAAACGATGTAAAGTGATTCCTTTTATGTTATATGCTGCTAACCCAGTTGGAGCAGTAACCACACAAGACAAAGCTGAATCCGTTTTTTGCTGTAGGTAGCTTCTGATGACTTTTATAAGGAAACTTTTTCCAGTTCCAGCTTGTCCGCTTACATACATCCTGATTGGATGAAATGATGTGCATGAGCACTCTTTTTTTTCATGTAGAAATCCGTGATCAATTTTGCTTCTGATCTCTTCATAAATTTGTTGCTGCTCTTGATTCAGTTGTCTTTCCAAACTTTGTAAGTCTATAAATTCTTCTTGAGCTTGATTCATAGCCGTTTCCACTTCATTCATGGCTATTGATGCTTCATTTTCAACGATTGGTTGTCCTAGGGGATCTTGACTGAGTGTTCCTGAACTTTGGCTGTCTTGAGAACTGTCTCTAGCTATTTCTGCTGCAATTGTAGTTTCCTGTTCAATTTCTTCATTTAACATTTGCAGATAACTTGAGAATGTACTGCATTGTATGCTGTCTTTGCAAGCATTAAAAGAATCTTCATAGCTTTGAAATTCTCCCAGTAGTTCATCCTCTGTACGCCATGGTTTAAACAACTGTAAAAGAGCCAAGTAGTAAAATTCCTTCTTGTCAGTAGTGTCGCAACTTAGCTTCCTGTGATTTATCAAACTTCCTTTTGTTTGCTTCACCAAACATCCTTCCTCACCAACAACTTTATATTTTCCATTGTTGATGTCTTCTGCGGCTTTCCGTGAATAAATGTAGTTCTGCAGCACTTCATAGAGACACATGTTCTCCAGATGTTGACTTCTCTTGGGATAATATGTGTCCAACATGTTTGATTTCAAAATATCTGTACTTTCTGGGTCATTCTCGGCCAAATATTCAATTTCTCCAACAGATTTCAGTACCCGATTTCTCATTGCTGCAAGGCCTAAACTTGCCCAAATTATTCTTCTTGACTTCGAGTAGAGACTTGCAGAAGATAACCTATCTGAACATTCGTAGGATCCAATTTCTCGATGCGATAACATCTTCAAACTGAAACTGTACAGCTTCTTACTGACAGTCTTCTCGTGAGAAATCTCTTCCCACATTTCCTTCAATTCTGTTTTTTCTGATTTCGTAATGTAAGACGTTACATATCGAGCAACAGCAATGGAATTGTCAGCTACATACTGTATATCCATGTTAGCATTCCACATGGATAAAATGACTGGGTTGTAGTCATTTATATTTTTTGATTCTTCTTTTCTTTTTAGGTTGTAGGTATTCTTAGGTGATTTTCTTGTGATAGTATGTCTCACAGCTGACATAAAACTGTTGACTCTTCCATTTGAAAGAACAGGTCTAGGAAATCCAAATCGACATTTAGTGTAGTATTTATCTTTGCTCTTGTATTTCCGTCGACAGTATTTTCCACACCGATGACTTTGGAAACGTAAAACTTGCTCCTTTAACTTTTTCTCTTCTGTGCTTTTTGGTATAGCACATGTTGCATATTCTTCAATGAAATGAAATGAAATGAAATAGATTTATAACGCGCAAACTTGGCCCAAGGGGCATCAAGGCGCCTAACATAATAAATTGAATCACCATGCGCAGTTTAGTAGTATGCTTTCCCGAAGAGCCAAGTCTTAAGGGCTTTCTTAAACGAGGGCAGAGATGCTATAGTTTTAAGCTCAGAGGGAAGAGCATTCCATAATCTAGGAGCCACCGATGCGAAAGCTCTACCTCCCCATCTTGTCTTCTTAATGCGGGGGATAACCAGGAGGTTTTGTTGCGAGGATCTAAGGCATCTGCTGGGTACATAATTAAGCAGCAAAGATCCCAGTCCATCGGCCAAGTCTGCTGTCAGAGCCTTATGAATTAAACAGATAACTTTGAAGGAGATGCGTTGTTCGATGGGCAACCAATGAAGAGTCTTCCTGGCTAATGTGGCAGAGGCAGAGAGAGGCAGATCCAAGACAAATCTTGCTGCTGCATTCTGGGTTACCTGCAGACGGAGTAACAGTCCC
The DNA here is from genome assembly GCF_964204655.1 of Triturus cristatus. Classification (NCBI taxonomy): domain Eukaryota; kingdom Metazoa; phylum Chordata; class Amphibia; order Caudata; family Salamandridae; genus Triturus; species Triturus cristatus. Next base: position 822,291,781 of record NC_140593.1, read on the forward strand.
TTGTTAATCTCCGTATACAGCGCATTGCAGTAATCAAGGCGAGATCCAACCAGTGCTACGACTGTTTGCTTTCTCGCCTGTGGTGATAAGTAATGAGCTATTCTACGAAGGATTTTTAGAACTCCCCAGCAGGTGGCCACAGTTCTATTAATCTGTAGGTTCATAGCTAGCTCAGCGTCAAAGATGACACCCAAGTTTCTTGCCGATTGTGACGGGGTCGGACAGGTTCCTAGGGATGCCGGCCACCATTCACTAGACCAGGCGTCCCTGTCCTTTCCAAAGATCAGCACCTCGGTCTTATCGCCGTTCAGCTTCAAGGAATTGAGAGTCATCCAGTCGGCAACCGACTGCATGCAATTCCTGAAGCCGAGCGCTGTGGTGCTGACAGACTGTGACAGGGACACCATGATCTGAGTGTCATCTGCGTACGACACTACTTCCATCCCCTGAGATCTTACTAGTCTAGCCAGAGGTGCCACGTAAATGTTGAATAGGGTCGGGCTGAGGGCCGACCCTTGTGGCACCCCACATTGCAAAGACTTTGCAGGGGAGAGATATTTGCCCATTTTGACCCTTTGATCCCTAGCCTCAAGAAAGGAAGATAGAAGATCGAGGGCGGCCCCCTCCACCCCCAACTCCCTCAGTCGCGATGTTAAGACTGAGGGAGAAAGATAACACTGCTTCATCAGTATCTGTTCCAAACTTTGGGGCATCCTTGATCCACAACAGCATATGAATATGAGGAGCACCTATTGCCTGGTACTCTTTTCTCCAAAAGAAATCTACTACTTCTCCAAGAGGTGGATTTCTTTTATTGCAGATGAAGGACATCATAGCCTCAAATCTATGATTGAAATATCTGCAAACATTAACCGGATCCAATGAGCACAGTTCTCCTGCTGTCTTGTATTCGATGTTTTTAATGTTTGAATTTGCCTCTCGTAGAAAATCCAGTAAATCATCCCAAGCGTACTCGGCACAGCTTAGGGTAAGGAACCATGTTGGTGTTCCTAAATTCCGTAACATGCATTTTAATTCACCATGACGTCGGTACCAATATTCATTTGTCCCACGCTGACAAGCCATCAGATTGATCAGTTGTGTTTCCAAATGATCATCTCGGTGCTGCACTTTCTCCATAAAATCCTTAGCAGACACATTTTGTAAATGTACTCCACTTTTTAAAATGTGATTTACTGCATAAGACAGTGCAGACAAGTCGCTTTCAAATAAAAGATGGAACAAATAAGGAATACTTTGTCGAAATCTGGGATCTTCAGCATATAGTCTTGTAGTCCGATACTCAGAAGCTGGAATCTGTTCCGGACGTTCATCGTATCGTCCTCCTTTTCCTTTAGGAAACAGCTGGGGAAAACATCGAGCTTCCAAGCTCTCCTCCCATACACTCACGGGAGTTCCTTTTGCTTTCTTCATCTGAAAGAGATCAATATTGTCTCCCATAACTTCTTTTGAATGAAGAGGATGTATGCTAAAATGTTCATAAATTTCTTCTTCCTTTGACTTGTCCACTTTTTCAATTTGGCCAGTTGGTGTTTCTGTGTCTTCTTGTAAATCTTCTTCTTCTTCTTCTTCTATATAAATTGATTCATACCATTTGTTATTCCTTTTCAAATACAAATTTGCTCTTTGTACTTTCCGCACATCTACCAGCTCCTGCCAAATCTTCTTATTCTTTGTAGGTACACCATTAACCAGAATAACTAATGGTTCAGTTTCCAAAGTATCCGCATCAATAGTTTCCATATTTTTTTTCAAATCCAAGGGCAAATACACCACTCTTCCTTTTAAACCTCTCAGTAAATCAGAAGGAGGTAATTTACCAGTTTTGGGCTCCATACGTACTATGGTCTGGAACGGATGAACACATTGAATGAGTATAGACTCATATGTATTTAATTCAGAAAGTTCAGCAGGAATAGCATCCAATTCTAAATTATTATGTACAGCTCTGGTTGGCATTCTATTTTCCTCTAACTTGTTGTAACAGTATTTACAAATACGCTGATCTTCACCCAAATCAAAACAATTTTCTAGAAATATATATGTGACAAAATCCTTCCACTTATAATTATCTTCATTTTCACTCTTTCTGTAGAGATCAACATTCCTAGTTTGTTTTCTATAATGAGTTCTGCGGCAACAAATACAAGTAAAATTTGGTCTTTCATTAGAGACTATTGCAAATTTTGTTATGTGATCATTAAATGTGTTACTTACAGAGGGTTCTACATTCTCTTCCACTTCTTCCTCATTTACTGTGTCCTTCTCTGCACTGTTTTGTTCAGGACCAAAGTAACAAAACTGAATTTCATCAACAACCTTCTCTACATCTGATACCGTTCCTCGGAACAGAGCCCTATTCAATTCATTTAACTTTATTGCTGGACTTTTGGCAAAATACAACCGTCTCACAAACTTTCTCATTTCAGTATGATGAACAGCCAGCATCCTAAAATGATGGAAAACACTATTACACACTTTTCTAGATAGACAAGCCAGAGAATGACCCTGCAAACCAGTATTCTCTCTCACTCTGCATGGATCCAGACTTTGAAGCACCTTAATCTTCTGTTTTATACTTTTTTTACTATATTCTCTTAGAAACTCTCGAAATTTGTCAATAGATTCCTGACGCACAGTGCAAATACTACTACAATTCCAAATGTACACTGGGGCTTTAGGACGTCTCCCCATAGCCTCATCTGCCATCACTTGTACCTCATCTCTTGGAACCATTATCTCCTTCTCCATTATGCAACCATTTTTTACTGCGTAAGAACGACCTCTGGTGTCAACTGCATGCAGCAAACTATTACTTTGAAAATAGCTCTCTTCATTAAAAAAAGGTTCACTACTTGAACTATGCATCCACTTTCCTAAAAACACTTTACAAAAGTTTGTTCTGTTCACTACTCTTTTCCTTTTGCTATGTGATTTCAGTACATTAACCATTTTGTCTAGTGTACGCATCCTATTCAAAATTAAAATGAATAGTTTCCTTTTTAATTGTAATGCCTTTGCTGCAATGGCTTCTATTTCTTTTTTTCTTTTATAAAACTTTGTCTTTTTCTTATATTTCTTCACATCCTTCATCAAATTGGACATAACTCTTCTCTGAAACATTTTTCTACGTATCTCTTTAAACGCTGTTTTTCTATTTATATAAATCTTTTCAGTTGCTGAAGGTATATTTGCATTAACTAAATTCTCAATTTTTTCCTCTCCTTTTCTTTTCAATACATCCTTTCCAGTACAGACATTTTGTACATTTTTCATTCTTTTGAATATATTTTTTAGAAATTGTTTTTTCTGCTTACCAGAAGATTTTTTCTTTTTCCCAACATGAGCATCTTCTACTAACTTTGGTCCTCTAGTTGTCTTCAAATATAGGTTTTTTTTGTGCGTTTTTTGAACTCTGGACTTTGTAGGCATCTTAAATTTTGTTCACTGCTCTTCAGCAATACCTGAAAAAAACTAAAAAAAAAATTCCTTTATTTAATTTAAATATATTACTACATTTCTTTTCACAATAGTCACAAAACGAAATTTCTTTGCCAATTTGAATGCACACTCACTGCTCTTTTTTTTTGGCAAGTGAAAATCACTTTTACAGACTGACACATTATGAAACCACTTTTCAGATTTTTTTAAAAGCCCATGTCCAGACTGCTTTTTCAGACCACCACCATGTGTATCCTCGGTGACTGCCTACACTCCAGCAAGGGCAACCAGCCTTAGTGATGCTGAATGTATTTGCATTACAGACTGAAACCTCAAAACCCCACTCGCTTGTAAATACTGTGCATGATTATACATGGAAAGGAGCTGGGTGTGTGCTAAGAATCTGCTTCTGCACCAAAAAAATCGCTCCCCCTTTTTCCTACTAATGCAACTGTGAAATCACCAGAGCAAAACGCAATAAATCTCTGCCTGTAAATCCTATTTGCACACAGAGTCATGTTTTCACATTAGTCACAAAACGAAATTTCTTTGCCAATTTGAATGCACAGTTACTGCTCTTTTTTTTTGGCAAGTGAAAATCACTTTTACAGACTGACACATTATGAAACCACTTTTCAGATTTTTTAAAAAGCCCATGTCCAGACTGCTTTTTCAGACCACCACCATGTGTATCCTCGGTGACTGCCTACACTCCAGCAAGGGCAACCAGCCTTAGTGATGCTGAATGTATTTGCATTACAGACTGAAACCTCAAAACCCCACTCGCTTGTAAATACTGTGCATGATTATACATGGAAAGGAGCTGGGTGTGTGCTAAGAGTCTGCTTCTTCCCCCAAAAAATCGCTCCCCCTTTTTCCTACTAATGCAACTGTGAAATCACCAGAGCAAAACGCAATAAATCTCTGCCTGTAATTCCTATTTGCACACAGAGTCATGTTTTCACATTAGTCACAAAACGAAATTTCTTTGCCAATTTGAATGCACAGTTACTGCTCTTTTTTTTTGGCAAGTGAAAATCACTTTTACAGACTGACACATTATGAAACCACTTTTCAGATTTTTTTAAAAGCCCATGTCCAGACTGCTTTTTCAGACCACCACCATGTGTATCCTCGGTGACTGCCTACACTCCAGCAAGGGCAACCAGCCTTAGTGATGCTGAATGTATTTGCATTACAGACTGAAACCTCAAAACCCCACTCGCTTGTAAATACTGTGCATGATTATACATGGAAAGGAGCTGGGTGTGTGCTAAGAGTCTGCTTCTGCACCCAAAAAATCGCTCCCCCTTTTTCCTACTAATGCAACTGTGAAATCACCAGAGCAAAACGCAATAAATCTCTGCCTGTAATTCCTATTTGCACACAGAGTCATGTTTTCACATTAGTCACAAAACGAAATTTCTTTGCCAATTTGAATGCACACTTACTGCTCTTTTTTTTTGGCAAGTGAAAATCACTTTTACAGACTGACACATTATGAAACCACTTTTCAGATTTTTTTAAAAGCCCATGTCCAGACTGCTTTTTCAGACCACCACCATGTGTATCCTCGGTGACTGCCTACACTCCAGCAAGGGCAACCAGCCTTAGTGATGCTGAATGTATTTGCATTACAGACTGAAACCTCAAAACCCCACTCGCTTGTAAATACTGTGCATGATTATACATGGAAAGGAGCTGGGTGTGTGCTAAGAGTCTGCTTCTGCACCAAAAAAATTGCTCCCCCTTTTTCCTACTAATGCAACTGTGAAATCACCAGAGCAAAACGCAATAAATCTCTGCCTGTAAATCCTATTTGCACACAGAGTCATGTTTTCACATTAGTCACAAAACGAAATTTCTTTGCCAATTTGAATGCACACTTACTGCTCTTTTTTTTGGCAAGTGAAAATCACTTTTACAGACTGACACATTATGAAACCACTTTTCAGATTTTTTTAAAAGCCCATGTCCAGACTGCTTTTTCAGACCACCACCATGTGTATCCTCGGTGACTGCCTACACTCCAGCAAGGGCAACCAGCCTTAGTGATGCTGAATGTATTTGCATTACAGACTGAAACCTCAAAACCCCACTCGCTTGTAAATACTGTGCATGATTATACATGGAAAGGAGCTGGGTGTGTGCTAAGAGTCTGCTTCTGCACCAAAAAAATCGCTCCCCCTTTTTCCTACTAATGCAACTGTGAAATCACCAGAGCAAAACGCAATAAATCTCTGCCTGTAATTCCTATTTGCACACAGAGTCATGTTTTCACATTAGTCACAAAACGAAATTTCTTTGCCAATTTGAATGCACACTTACTGCTCTTTTTTTTTGGCAAGTGAAAATCACTTTTACAGACTGACACATTATGAAACCACTTTTCAGTTTTTTTTAAAAGCCCATGTCCAGACTGCTTTTTCAGACCACCACCATGTGTATCCTCGGTGACTGCCTACACTCCAGCAAGGGCAACCAGCCTTAGTGATGCTGAATGTATTTGCATTACAGACTGAAACCTCAAAACCCCACTCGCTTGTAAATACTGTGCATGATTATACATGGAAAGGAGCTGGGTGTGTGCTAAGAGTCTGCTTCTGCACCAAAAAAATCGCTCCCCCTTTTTCCTACTAATGCAACTGTGAAATCACCAGAGCAAAACGCAATAAATCTCTGCCTGTAATTCCTATTTGCACACAGAGTCATGTTTTCACATTAGTCACAAAACGAAATTTCTTTGCCAATTTGAATGCACATTTACTGCTCTTTTTTTTGGCAAGTGAAAATCACTTTTACAGACTGACACATTATGAATCCACTTTTCAGATTTTTTTAAAAGCCCATGTCCAGACTGCTTTTTCAGACCACCACCATGTGTATCCTGGGTGACTGCCTACACTCCAGCAAGGGCAACCAGCCTTAGTGATGCTGAATGTCTTTGCATTACAGACTGAAACCTCAAAACCCACTCGCTTGTAAATACTGTGCATGATTATACATGGAAAGGAGCTGGGTGTGTGCTAAGAGTCTGCTTCTGCACCAAAAAATCGCTCCCCTTTTTTCCTACTAATGCAAATATAAAATTACCAGAGTTGTACACAATAAATCTCTGCCTATATTTCCCAACATGTGTAACCTGGGTGACTGCCTACATTCCACCAAGGGCAACCAGCCTTAGTGATGCTGAATGTATTTGCATTACTGAGTCCAACCTCAAACCCTTAAACTATTCATTTTTTATACCAATACACCTTAATTTATCGTGAAAACATAGTCCATATTATTTTACATGTTCCTCACATTTAAATTTCTCCCAAAACAGAAAATAATAAACGAAACTTCAACAAAAAGAATTACATTTCTATTTTTCATTTCTTAATTTACCATATACATCCCCTCTCAAACTCTAACCTCACCTTTTAAATTAGTTAGTTGTGAAAGAAATGTGGCACTCAAACAGCAGATTATCAGAGCCAGGATCTCTGTTCTCTACACCTCTCTCCTCTCAGCAGAACCAGATAATGGCAAAGTTTCCCTCTATTTTTCCACACATATACATGTAAGTTTCAAATCTCAGTGCTTCCCCCTTTTTTTCAAATGTAATCACACATTTCTATTGGTTGAAAACCAACCCTTTTCCAAAAGTACCCTGCCCCCAACTTGACTTCTGCCTAGTACCCTTCCCCCAACTTGACTTCTGCCTGCTACCATAGCAACAGCTCATGGAACACTGCTGTGTGGAGTTAGGTCAGAAGTTCGCCACACAATGTTTCAATTCCACAGAGCAAGAGTGCTTGACTTTTCAAACCTAACAGCAAATCCATAGTACTGTTCTTTGGTAACACATTTTTCTGTACCAATACAAAACATGCTTCTATTAATTTACACATACAGCCTAGTTTTTATTCTAGAATGGTATGAAACAGCCAATCAGTTCTTTTTGTTTTGAAAAAAATATGTATGCCTCCATTTCCAAACTGTCTTTCTTTTCATATTGCCATTCTACTGAAAGACACCTCCTGAGTGCATCCAGTTCTCCTTTGAAGATGTTCACAGTGTGGATTGTAGGGCACAGCTATGTCTTCTGGAGTGAAAAGTTTGCAGAGAAAACAGGTATGGTGAGAGACCTTGCTTTGCCAAAAGTAGACATTAAATGGATTGGTCAGAGAGGGTTAAAGTGGCACCAATTGATGCCATTGGTGAAATCCTTCATGCAAATCCAACACCCTGACCTCATAATAGTGCACTGTGGTGGCAATGACCTAGGCACTTTGACTGGGGTAGGTCTGGAAATGCTTATGAAGGACACCTTTGCACAACTGTTTTCACTTTTCCCTAAAACTGCCTTTGTGTTTTCTAACATATGCCAAAGGCAAAAATGGAACTGGTCCAATCATTTCTGTCCGCAGATTGACAAAGCAAGAAAGCACGTCAACAAATCTGTTTCTGCTTTCCTCTGTGACTATGGTATGGGTTCCATTTACCACAACAACTTGCGTTACGACATGCAAGACATTTATAGAGGAGATGGTGTGCACTTCAATGATGAAGGGAACAGAGTCTTCCTCTTGAACCTTAGACTCTGCATCGGTACTTACTTGTAGGTACCACAAAAAAATCACTTAATAAACACAACGGCTCTTTTTAGAGCCCCCTAATATCTAAACACTTAAATCTGAATTTCATTTCTTTTTTGGTTTTTTTTTTTACCGTACGCTTACCGTAAGCTTACCGTACGCGTACCCCGTGATTTTTTAAAAAATCAATAAATGTTTTCTTTGTACTTTTCTGTCCTTCTTTGACCCCCTCACAAATGTAAGGGGGTCTGTAACTCTCCTCCTTGCCCCCTTTTCTTGTTATCACTCTTTTTTTTCTGAGTGAAACACACAAAATGGCGGCCGCCGCTTCCTGGTTTCGGCCGATTAGAATGTTTACTAAGATCTAAGAGCCAATCAGAATCGCGCTCGCGCACGCCACCGTACGCGTACGGTAAGCTTACGGTAAGCGTACCGTAAGCTGGCTCAGATAAATATATTGATTTAAAGGCTATTTTCTCAGAATCTACTGAACAGATTTACACCAAATCTACAAAAGGCACTTCCTTGACCTAGGGACTACCTCTCTGCTAAATTTCTAGTAATTCTGTTCAGCCGTTCGGGCTGTAGCCCTGTCTAAAGGTCCTATGGAAAAATGCATGGGAAAAACGCGTTTTGGGACCCCCCTTTTATCTCAGCCCCCGCTTGACGAATCCCCCCGAGACTTTCAGGGTAGGAGCGGAGCGGAGCGCCCCACCTATTTTGAGAAATTCGCGAGGATTCGTCAACCGGCGCCAAAGTTATTCAAAATAGAATGTTGCGGATTTCCTATGGAAAAGGGGTCCTAACTATAACTACCTACTGGCGACCGCCAGTAGGATATATATATATATATATATATATATATATATATATATATATACCCAGTTTTCTAAATACAATGAAAAAATGCCAGGACACCTTGAAATTGCAGAAAGATAGTACTGACTGCACCAGCAACGCGTTTCAGCTTTCGCCTTGGTCACGCTGAGGTTAACGCAGAAACAGTATCTTTTTTATTTTGATTTTTAGTGCAATAAACATAGTGAAAGGACCAGTGCATTAAAGAATACCAATTCACTTAACAATTATTTGGCGGCCATCTTAAAGCTATAAGTGCTTATTATCTACTGGCAGTCGCCAGTAGATAGTTATAGTTAGGACCTATTTTCCATAGGAAATCCGCAACATTCTATTCCCAATAGGTCTGGCGCCGGTTGACGAATCTTCACAAACTTTTTCAAACGTTTGGCCAGCTCCGCTCCGCTCCTACCCTGAAAGTTTCGTGGTGATTCGACAAGCGGGGACCGAGAAAAAAGGGGGTCCCAAAACGCGTTTTTCCCATGCAATTTCCCATAGGATCTGTTGTCGCAGCTACAGCCCGAACCGCTGAACGGAATGACACCAAATTTGGCAAAGAGGTAGTCCTCAGTTCAGACTTGTGCCTTTTGCATAAATGGTGTGAATCCGTTCAGTAGTTCCTGAGACAATTAGAGTTAAAAGTACATATATATCTATGGCCGGGGAGGATCCGCGCACCCTATGTTATGTTATGTTATGTTATGTTATCTGAATTTCTAACGCGCACAGCTACTCCTAGGAGTGTCCCTGCATGAGCATAGAGAATAACAAAGCATAACCTGACTTTAAACAAAGAGATGGGTCTTTAACAATTTTTTATAAACCGCTGGATCTTCCACACAGCGAAGTACCAGTGGAAGCGCATTCCCTGCTCGGGCCGCAAGAACGGCCAAGGAGGCACCCCCTAATCGGTGTCGATGGAAACAAGGGACCTTCGCCAGCCTGAGGACCGAAGAGCGCAGTATCCTCCCTGGGACATAAATGGAGAACCGTTTCTGCAAATAGCACGGCCCTAGACCATGCAGTGCCCGATGGGCAATAGTGAGAGATTTAAACATCACTCGCGTCCTCACCGGGAGCCAGTGAAGGGAGCGAAGATAACCTTGCACACTGTCCCTAGGCAGGATCCCACCCAGAAGGCGGACCGCCGCATTCTGCACCACTTGAAGTTTGTTGAGTGAATAGGCTGGGATCCCCACATACAGCGCATTAGCATAGTCCAAGCGGGAGAGAATAAGCGCATGCACCAATGATTCTCTAGCCGCCTGAGGGAGCAGTGGGAAAAATATTCTCAGGACTCTGAGGAGGCCAAAGCAGCATCCCGCGAGTCTCTTAACTTGACTAGAGAAGGAGAGATTTTCATCAAACCATACTCCAAGATTCTTTGCGACCTGGCTGTTGGACAATGGAGGTGGAAACTCGACTGGCCAGATCATGTCTCTAAACCCAGAAGGGAAGTTGCCAAACAAAAGAACCTCTGACTTATCTTCGTTACATTTTAATTGGGCCTTCGCCAGCCACTTAAAAAACGAAGATAGACAGGACTGGACAGGGGCCACGGTAACCACGTTCTTATCCCAAGTAAACAATAGCTGAGTATCATCAGCATAGGCAATCACCTTAGCCCCCAAACCCTCCGCTAATATAACGAGAGGAGTAAGATAGATATTAAACAAAAGGGGGCTGAGGGATGAACCCTGAGGAACCCCTGTGGAGACCCGCTGAGGTGAAGAAGCAGCCGGAGGTAGCCATACTTGCTGAACCCGGCCCTCCAAAAAGGACTTAATCCAACCCCAGGCTGAACCAACAACGCCAATCTCCGCCAATCTGTCTAACAATAGGGGATGGGGGACCGTATCAAAAGCAGCCGACAGGTCGAGCAACACTAAGGCTGCTCTCCCGCCGGCATCAAGGCACTCCCGAATCGCCTCTGTCACTTCCACCAAAGCTCCTTCCGTACTATAAGAGGAGCGGAAGCCCGACTGTGCTGAATGCAGGAGCCCCTCCCTCTCCACAAACTCAGACAGTTGTCTGTTCACTATCTTCTCACACACCTTAGCAAGGCTAGGAAGGAGAGAGATGGGCCTATAATTACCCGGAGTCAAGGGATTAAGGGTGGGTTTCTTCAGTAGCGGGAGGATTTTAGCCTGCTTCCAAACACTAGGGACCCTAGCATCTCGCAAGGAAAGATTAATGATACTATTGACCTCAGAATTCACCACATCTGCCACTGAAGCCAATAATCTTGCAGGCCAGGGGTCCGCCGGTGAGCCAGACTTCAGTCCCTTCAGAATCCTCAACGTACAGGATAGATCAACCGGAAAACAATTAGCCAGGAAGTGATTAAGAGAAATAACCTCAGGAATGGGAGAATGAGTCAATTCCGATGAAGGAGAACACGATTGAGCACAAGGCCGTGTAAAACTGTCTTGTATCCCTCGGATTTTATCCAGAAAAAAATTGGATAACGTATCGCACCATGCAGCCGTCGCAGGCAGAGCGCTACTCTGTGCTGTAGGAGACATAAAGCTCTGTACGATGGCAAAGATCTTTTTTGAGTTGTTGTGGGCCTGGTCGATACGAGCGGTAAAATACTCCCTTTTAGCTAGGGAGATCGCCTTATAATACATTTTCTGGCCCTGTCTGAGCCGACCCTTTGCCACCAGACAGTATTTACTGAGGTGCCAAAAGCGCTCCAATTTCTTACAGTCCTGCTTCAGAAGTATCAGCTCAGCTGTAAACCATGGTTTGGAGGGGGACTCCTAGAGCGCCTCCTAGAAGTGGGAATGGCGATAGCAGACATAGTGCCCAGCATCCAGTTAGAAAAGGCTACAAGGCTCCCATCCAAGTCCTGAGGCAGGGACGGCCTATTGTCCACCAATGCCATAGCAAATTTGGCAGGATCAATTTTCTTAAAGGGAGGTTTATGACAGACTACAGATCTAGAGCTCGGTAAGGTTACTTCCCATGAAAAGAAAGTCATATAATGATCCGACCAAGAGACAGGAAGTGGGTCATTAGCTTTGATAGGGAAATTAGAAAAAATAGGATCAAGAGTATGGCCCCCTTGGTGGGTCGCCTGAGTGACCCATTGGGAGAACTGCGCTAATTGAAAAATATCAAGGAACTCTATGGTGTCCCTAGAATCTTTTTGATTCAAATGGATATTAAAATCTCCAAGAATCAAATAGTGGGAGAAACGAAGATCCCGCGCTGATACAGCCTCATCACAGGCCTGAAGAAAAGATTTTGCCGAGCCTGGTGGACGATAAATCAGAGAACCTCCCAGCGTAAAGTGAGCTGAGAAACGAATACTAAAATCAAGGGCTTCACAGCCACCCCAAGTACTAAGGTCACACTTACAGAGCTCCCACTTCTCTTTAAAAATAACAGCCACCCCACCCCTCCCCCCTTAGTCCGATCTAATCTACAAATTTTATACCCCCCAGGAATAGCCAGTGGGACTATTGGATCAGAGGAGCTGTCCAACCAGGTCTCCGTAATAAATAGTAGATCCAGAGAATTGTCATCCAGTAACTCAAACACATCCGAGTGATGTTTCTTCAAGGAACGCACGCTGAAATGGTAGGCACCCTCGAGGACCTACTCGAGGAATTTGAGTCAAGACATAAATGAAACCCACAAACCAAACAAACAAAATCTTGCATCCCCCCATAAATTAGGATGGACCTGGTGGTCATAGCTCATTCCCCTTAAGCGTTTAAGCGACTCACTCGAGAAGCACCGGCGAAGTGGCCCACCGAGGACCTGAGGGACAGCATAACAGGCCCGGGCCGCCGACGAGACGCTGACGGGCGCAGACGGGCTTGCCTTAGGCGCACCTTTGGCGCGACCTTGGCGCGCCCGCTGCGCGAACTCGCAGCGTGCATTTTAATAGCTCCGGTGGCCAGTAGACTAGAGAGCGCCCAAGCAAAACAAAATGGCGTCTCTCACTGGCACACCGGAAGACTGCCGGAAGAGAGGAACCCCCGAAAAGCGGAGTTTCGGAAAAAAAAGTCTGTTGGTCCCAGAACTTTTAATTACGTACAGAGAATGTGCAAGCAAGCGGCGATTTTAAAAAGGGATTAAAATACAGTGACACAAAGTAAGTACAAGCATTAGCAGCAGAGATAACCCGCACCGTAAGCGCACCCTCCTCGAACTGAGCGCGCACCCTCCCGATTGCGCGCTGAATGCTAATTGGCTGTCGAGTGTCTGTCTACATTCGAAACCAGGAACTGTTGGCGGCCATTTTTTGCCTCGGTAGAAATGAGGCTGAAGAAGCAAGGGGAATAAGTGTGTAAAACTTAGAAAGGGGGCACAGTGGAAATACTCTGACCCTCTAGAGGTGCTTAGGGGATCCCAGAAGGACCCCCTGGGGCCCCCTTTTTTAAAAAAAATAAAAAACGGCGAAATGTGCGCACGGTGCGCGCATCCTATCGCATTTGGTGCACGGATCCTTTCGCGTTGGGAGCGCGGATCCAAGGAAAAAAAATTGAAAAAAGACAAGAAATCATTGGTTGTATGACAACTTTCTGTACTGAAAGGTAGGGTGTATATTTCTGTTTTTTAAAGGCATGATTCTTATTGGTTAACAAAAACTGATTGTAAGGAACATTATATATGATAAGCTGATATGTTGAAAAGTCAAGCACACTTGCTGTCTTGTTTAGCAACATTGTGTGCTGTACTTGTGACCTGTGTGCTCAGTGCAGTGTTCCATGACCTGTTTCTATGGTAACAGGCAGAAGGCAGATTGGGGGAAGGGTTGAAATGTATTTCATTTGGAAAGGGTTGAAATGTTTAACCAATAGAAATTTGTGGTTGCTTTTGAATTTATGTGTGAAGGATTGTGATTTGATGTTTACATGTATATGTGTGGAAAATGAAAGGGAAACTTTTCCATTCTTTGTTTTTGCTGAGAGGTGCACAGTGCAGAGATTCTGTAAAAGAAAATCTGGTGTGTGACTGATATCTGGTGTGTGACTGATATACTTCGTAATCTACAAAACAACTTGAAAGGTGAGTTATTTAATTGTGAGGGGATGTATGTAGACTATTTTGATTTTAATCAGACTAATGTATTTCTCCTGCTAAAGTTTAGGGAGTACTTTTTTTCTCTACAATCTTGTTGACAGTGTGTGTGCATGTAGAAACCATTCTGTGATAAGCATTTGTGTTTTTCATGTGTTTGCAGACAGATAACTGTGCTGTTTTTATATTTTGGTAGAATTAGAAACCAGTCATTGTTTATGAATTTGTGAAATGAGTTATGTTTCTATACTAAAATGTAGTACTCTTTCTAGATGAAGAAATGTGTTTTGGTATAGTGCAAGGGATAGTGTTGTTTGTCTAGAATCACACAGTGAGTATGTGTGCATTTGGGAACCACTGTGAGAGAAGCATTTGGTAACATCGTGTATTTGCTGACAGATAACTGTTTTAAAACCTGTCATGTTGTCAAGTTTTAGTAGCATTAGAAGCCAGTCTTTGCTTAGGCATTGATAAAATAAGTCATGCTTTGACACTAATGTGCTGGACTTTAATATGTAGATTGTGTGTAGTCTCCTTACCCCTTGCACAGTAGTGAATGAGTTTTGGTAAGCTGCTAGGGATAGTGTTGCTTGTCTAGAATCACACTGTGAGTCTGTGTGCATTTGGGACCCACTGTGAGAGAAGCATTTGGTAACATTGTGTATTTTCTGACAGATAACTTTTTTAAAACCTGTCATGTTGTCAAGTTTTAGTAGCATTAGAAGCCGGTCTTTGCTTATGCTTTGATTAAATGAGTCAGGCTTTGACACAAAAGTGCAGTCCTGAAATATGTAGATTGTGTGTAGTTCCCTTACCACTTCCACTGTAGTAAATGAGTTATGGTAAACTCCTAGGGATAGTGGTTGTTGTCTAGAATCACACTGTGAGTCTGTGTGCATTTGGGAACCACTGTGAGAGAAGCATTTGGTAACATTGTGTACTTTCTGGCAGATAACTCTTTTAAAACCTGTCATGTTGTCAAGTTTTAGTAGCATTAGAAGGCAGTCTTTGCTTATGCGTTGATTAAATGAGTCATGCTTTGACACTAATGTGCTGTACTTAAATATGTAGATTGTGTGCAGTACCCTTACCTCTTCTAGACTAGTGAATGAGTTTTGGTAAACTCCTAGGATAGTGTTGCTTGTCTAAAATCACACTGTGAGTCTGTGTGCATTTGGGTAAGGATTGTGATAGAAGCATTTGGTAACATCGTGTATTTGCTGACAGATAACTGTTTTAAAACCGGTCATGTTGTCAAGTTTTAGTAGCTTTAGAAGCCATTCTTTGCTTATGCATTAATAAAATGAGTCATGCTTTGACACTAATGTGCTGTACTTAAATATGTAGATTGTGTGCAGTACCCTTATCTCTTCTAGACTAGTGAATGAGTTTTGGTAAACTCCTAGGATAGTGTTGCTTGTCTAAAATCACACTGTGAGTCTGTGTACATTTGGGTAAGGATTGTGATAGAAGCATTTGGTAACATCGTGTATTTGCTGACAGATAACTGTTTTAAAACCGGTCATGTTGTCAAGTTTTAGTAGCTTTAGAAGCTATTCTTTGCTTATGCATTGATAAAATGAGTCAGGGTTTGACACTAAAGTGCAGTACCATGTACTATTCTCTTCTCTGTGCCAGAACTGAAAATGTTAAAGTTTTACCCAGGCACTGTCCTAGCAGTAGTCTGATGATTTAGTCAGTTTCCAAATACTCATGTTGTGAACCATACATTACCACTTAGACTGCTTCAAATGTCTATGCAGTATGCATGCAGTCTTCTAACATACTATACACTTGTCTTTCACATCTTCAATTCCCTAGTCAGTATCCATACAGTCCAGCAAACATCCTGTCACTCCCTTTGCACTCCTCTAGTGACCCATTCAGTACCAAGTACTAATCCATTCACTGTGTCAAAAGCCAACCACTTATAAATTCACCCTGGCACTCTCTTTGCTGTACTCTAATCATTCCGTCAGTTCCAAAGTACTAATGCAGTGAGCCAGGCCTTAGCACATAGGCTGCTTCAAATGCCTATTCACTATACATGCAGGCCTCTAACCACCTACACAGTTGTATTTCACACCTTCAATTCCCCAGTCAGTATTCATACACTTCTAGCAAACACCCTGTCACTCACCCAGTGTGTCTCCTTATAGTACTGTAATCATTCAGTCAGTTAGCATGTAGTCTTTTTTTGAGGTAGGCTTTAGGGCATGAACTGCTTCAAAGTAGTATGCACTATGCAAGTAGTGTTGTAACCATCGTCACACTTGTGGTTCAGGGCTATAGTTTCTTAGTCAGTTTTTATATAAAATGTGTTTGTACAGTAATGGAATAGTATAAATTTGAAAGTTATTAATATACATTTATTTGTGATTCTTTTTTAAAGATACAGAACAGGAGTGTTTCTCATCCGTTTGTACTCTTCTCATGCAAGATTGTTTGGATGAAGGGTCCTTAGGTGTTTCATCATACTTGCCATGCCGTACGAGTATTTCTTGTTAGGATCCCCTTGCAACAGAACTCTTTTGCAAATCTTGCACGTGACCAAGGTGGCATTGATCTTTGTTTGAGCCTCGGGAAAAGTAAACAATTTCCACACCACTGAAAAAAAACGTTGTGGGCGTGGTGCCTCCTCCAAAAATTCATCCTTAGATTCGGTGAATATTTTAAAGCGACAACATTTACAGTTTTTGTAAGTTAAACTTATAAAATGTTGTTAGCCGTAAGCATTTTATATATCTGTGATTGGTATCTTGTGGTATTTTGCTGAGAATAGCATGTTGTTTTTTTTTTAACAATCTTTCTGATTGTTTTTTTTTCTTTTTTTAAAACATATTTGATTGCATTTCTTATTTACTTTTGCATCCTTACAATGTGCATAGCTTGTAACATTTTATACATCCAGTCTAGTATACATTAGACTGATTGTTTTTTTTTTTGCCCGCTGTTAAGTGATGAGTATGATTGAAATCACTATTTTTAGTGAAATTTAATATGTTCTGAGAACAGCAAAAAAGGCAAACAAATTACTTTGTGGAAATTATGCTGTGTTGTAAAAAATGTAATATTACATGTTATATATTTTTTTACTTTTCTTTCACAGATCCAAATTTAAAAATAGGCAATTTATATGAATTTAGATTACAATGAAAATCTGAAAAAAATGTATACCATTTTTTATTGCTATTACTGTGAAGGTAAGTTTAACTAAGTCTCAATATGCAGAATGAGGAGGTCTGCAAGAAGCTACAAAGTTGAAACACGTTTCTAAAAACACTCTGTTTATACCTATGTAGTTTTGAAATCTGACCATAATCAGATATCATGTGACCTGCAAAAAAAGAGATTTGAGGGGTTCATAATATTTCCCATTGTAGCTATTGAAGGACCGCAATCATTTCAATCATTCTTCTTTGAACATCTTTGCAGACAAAACTCTGTGCTTACCTTCTATCATTCGCAAGGAATTTTAAAACTGGAAATATGTCACTTTTTGTAACATAGTTATTGCGCAAGACACTCTTTCATATTTACAAAGAGAGAAAAAGGCACTCTGTGCACTTTTTATACTCCATGTAAATACAACCTCATTATGCACACCAGTTTGCGTTGAAACGGTGTTCTATAAGTGTTGTTGTGCATGATTGCACTGAATACTCATAGAACAAGACACATGTCTAGATTTGTCAGAAATCATAAATCTCGATATGTGTGTGAATACTGCACCATTCTAAAATTGGTGTAGGAAAGCACAACAAGGAGAATTGTTTTCATTTCTCCACATTTTTATATCTTCAATGCATGCTACAATGCTCAGCATACATTGAAGGAGAAAAATACCTTTACTGATTGTTTTTGTGCAGGAAGGTATGTCTTCCTGCACAAAAACAAACAGCTCATGACACAGATATCCTGTCACTATGGTGCAAGGGTGCCTGTGTCACCACATGGCTGCAGTTTAAGCAGCCGTGCAAAGTGAAGCATAGATTTGCAACATATTTATGTACATATGTTGCATCCCTGTGCTTCGGAAGTACTACAGCACACTGTAGTTAAAGAGGTTACTGTGTGATGCTGCAGCACTTCCTCATAGTTCTGCACTTATACATTCACCATATGCTACTAATGCATTCATTCAGTCAATTACGTACTACACATACATTCATCTAAACTTTCAAACACTAACAAAGAAATGTAGCTCTTTTTTTAAACCAGGAAAGTTAGTTCTTACAAGAACTTTTTTTTTCTTCTTTCTTCTTTTATATTTTTGGGGGGGTTTTCTGAACAATTTTTAATTTTTGGGGGGTTTTCTGCAAAAACAAAACAAAAAACAAAACAGGAGGAACCAAACAATGATCTTCAGGGAACAATATATTTTTTTTTTTTAAACTAGCAAATGTGGCTTTCTTGCCGGCGGCAGATCAGATCGATCGACTATTCACCGTAACACAAAGTCGCATTGCACTTAGTGCAGAGCACTTTTAAATATTGAAATTGAGGACGGATGTCCAAATTTTGGGCTGATGGATGCACTCTTGAAATGCTCGGCTGCGATGAGGTGGAAGGCGCAGGAGCAGGAGTGTCTCTCATCCGTCGGCATTCTTCTCGTGCAAGATTGTTTGGATGAAGGGTCCTTAGGTGCTTCATCATACTAGCCGTGCCGCACGAGTATTTCTTGTTAGTATCCCCTCGCGACAGCACTCTTTTGCAAATCTTGCATGTGACCAAGGTGGCATTGGTCTTATTCTGCCCCTCGGGAAAAGTAAAAAATTTCCACACCACTGAAGAAAAACGTTCTTTGCGTGGTGCCTCCTCCAAAAATTCATCCTCAGATGTATGAGGAGATGCAGGTGATGCCTGCTGCCCTGAAGCCATTTTTAGTTGAAAAAAGTTAGAGCTAAGTGTAAACTTAGTCTAAAAAAATCTTCTTCTCTGCAAAGAGATGCTCCTCCAAAGAAGGTCAAAGAAGAATGATTGGATTGGGTGGGGTCTTTCAATAGTTAGAAGAGGAAGTGTAATGAACCAATCAAATCTCTTTTTTTGCACGTCACATGGGATCCGCGCACCCTGCGCATAGGCAGCACGCACCCAGCGAGCCTCTGCAAAATTGAATTTAAAAAAGTTATAGGATTAGATGTAAAAATATATTAGTTTTAAGACTAGTTTAGAGTTTGTCTTCAATTAATATTCACTATTCACATGAAATGCATATATATATGTTTTTTTTTAATGTTAAATATTTCGCGGGATCCGCGCACCTACCGCATCATAGATGCAGATGATGCATCGCGGAAGCGCGTAAACATCGCGTTACGTACATCGAACGTGTCGAGTATAGGCTGGGAGTCGCGTACCGGTCGCATTGCGATCGCGCACTAAACACGTACCCAACGCATACCATGCGCGGATGCTAACGCGTAGGGATCGAGAATGGTGCGCCTAGGGTGCGCGGATCCAAAAACATTGCAAAAAAATATATAAAATAAATTTTTGAACATATAGTTAAAGAATATTTTTTTAAATATAAAAAATATGTTTGAAAAATCCAATAAAAACAAATAATATTTTTTAATTTTTAAAAGAATTAATTAATAAAATAAATTTAAAAAATGGTGATAAAAAAGAATTAAAAAACATAATAATTAATTAAATTGACACACTGAATTTGAAAAATATAGAAATCCAATGAAAATCATTAAACATGATATCTTTAGAGTTGAGTTATAGATAGGAATTAGCATTTAAAAAACCTTTGAAATTCACTGAAAAAACCATAGGTTTCATGCACGTTATAGTTAGGAATTGGCATTTAAAAAACCTTTGAAATTCACTGAAAAAACCAAAGGTTTCAGGGGCGTTATAGTTAGCAATTGGCATTTAAAAAACCTTAGAAATTCACTAAAAAAAACATAGGTTTCAGGGGCGTTATAGTTAGCTGGACATTTCCCTCTTACAAAACCCTAGAAATTCCCCTGTTATCGTTAGTTCAGCTAACTATAACTCGCGCACCCGCAATGCACTGCTGATGACGTCACATATTACATCACTCATGACATGGTCAGTGACATCACTGATGACATCTCAAATGACATCACTGATGACATCACTGATGACGTCATACATGTGATAAATTAGTGTATCTTCTCACACCCTAATATAACCTTTGATACACCGACTCAAAATTTCAGACGGCCATTTGGAAAATCATAGATACTCCAATACCAATAACTACATACCCACTCATTGACTCTTAGGTCTACAAACACCTCCACTCACTCACCTGTACAGTCACTCATACTTACAGTCACTCAGCACAGGACAATCATATGCATTTATACTCCTATATAGACACTCACACACCACCAATCATCCATTGAGGTAATGACACACCAAGTCAGTCATGCAAATAATTAATTACAGTCCAATTTACTCACCTATACAGTTAAATACACTCAAGTTCACTTACTCATAAAAATACGCTCTTATACAATTACTGATACAAGCACACACTCATCCATACAGCCACTCCCAAAATCACACACTCACACATAAATAGTTATATACTCTTACACACATATACACTGTGTTTCACATATGTAGTTACTGACACATGTACAACTGAGATATACATTCAATCACTAACACACCCTTACATACAGTCACCCAACCATACAGTCCATCACACATGCACATTAAAACCATGCACCCACTGAATCACCCACTCACACATCTATGCACAGAGTCGCACACACCCTACCCACACAAACACTCAGGCACCCATACAGATACTCAGACAACCAATCAATAACCCATATATACACTCATATAGCTATTCACAAAACCATGCAGCCACTTATACACCAACACACAGACACATACAGACATTCACACAGTTTAGTCACTAGTCTGCAGTAAGATACATTTAATGACTCACTTATAGAGTCAGTTACGCACGTAGAAGATCACCCATTCACACACTTATACACCCACTCATTCTTCCATAGGCCTTTCACTATGAATATATAAAACATATTTAAACTTTTCAGAAAAACACACATTCACTGGATGATATCATCAGTGATGTCATCAGTGATGTCATTTGAGATGTCATTAGTGATGTCATCAGTGATGTCACTGACCATGTCATGAGTGATGTAATATGTGACGTTATCAGCAGTGCATTGCAGGGGCGCGAGTTATAGTTAGCTGAACTAACTATAACAGGGGAATTTCTAGGGTTTTGTACGAGGGAAATGTCCAGCTAACTTTAACGCCCCTGAAACCTATGTTTTTTTAGTGAATATATGGAGATATATATTACCTACTGGCAGTCGCCAGTAGGTAGTTATAGTTAGGACCTATGTTCCATAGGAAATCCGCAACATTCTATCTGGAATAACGTTGGCGTTGATTGATGAATCTTTGCAAAAGTTTCTAAACTTTTGGCCAGCTCCGCTCCTATCCTGAAAATTTCACGGTGATTCGTCAAGCGGGGGCCGAGAAAAAAGGGGGGTCCCAAAACACGTTTTTCCCATGCATTTTCCCATAGGACCTGTTGACGCAGCTACAGCCCGAAGTGCTGAACGGAATTACACCAAATTTGGCAAAGAGGTAGTCCTCAGTTCAGACTCGTGCCTTTTGCTTAAATGGTGTAAATCCGTTCAGTAGTTCCTGAGAAAATCAAAAGTAAAATCACATATATATCTGGGCGGAGCCTAACCACACATCTCATCGTGAGATCTGATTGGCTGTCAGCACTTCATCCAAGAAGTGTTGGCAGCCATCTTGGGACCAATATACATGATAGCACCTCATTAAAAAGCATTGCAGTTAATAGAAGGTTTTAAGACTTTAGTTACATTATAAATCATTTGTTGATGGTACCATACTCATTTTAGGAATTGTGGTGTGTTCTAAGGTGATTTTACCATGTGAAAAAGCCTTCTGCTGTGATATCATGAAACATGTTTGAGAGAAAAATATTTTCTCATGCTTTTCCCACAGAGGTTTGGAAGTTGATCTATAAGCTAAACTGAGAGCATATTTTCTGTAAATTCACATTATCTTTCTCAGTCATGTGAGAATGAAGTATGACATTCTCAGAATAACATGTACATCCAACAAGGGCAGAGACTGTCAGTTGATTCCTTTGTGTTCTACTGCAGCTTCCCAGAGTGTTCTAAAGAACAACTAGAGCGCTAACAGTCCTACTTATGACAAACGTATGGCACACCTGAAGCCATCTTGGTTGGAATAAAGTGGTAACTCTTAAAACATTTAATCTAAAAAGGAACAAAATGAGGGGGTTCATTTTGCCATAGAATGTATGATTAGTGCTGCAGAAAGAAAAATTAGGGCACATTTTGAGTGACTTCTCAAATCCTCTTCTATTCCATTAAAAAATTCTGACATGCAGACTGAAACATGCACTTACAATACCAGCAGTAGACTTCCCTGGTGAGCAGTAGCTTTACTACAGTGATCTAATAAGCAACTAGAGTGCTAACATTCTGAATTTATGGCAAATGTGTGACACATCTGAATGTCTTCTTGATGGAATCAAAGTAAAAAACTGAAAGTATTTCCTACTGAGGAGGCTGTAGTAAATGAGGAAACATCATAACAAATAAGTCTCCCAAAATGGCCACCAGAGACAAAAGAGCCCAAATGTAGCCCAAGTATAGCCCAATGACAGAATGTCTCAGAGTGCTCTAACGAACAACTAGAGAGCTAACAGTCTTACTTATGACAAAAGTATGGCACACCTGAAGCCATCTTGATTGGAATAAAGTGGTAACACTTAAAACATTTAATTTACAAAGAAACAAAATGAGGGGGTTCATTTTGCCATAGAAATTATGATCAGTTCTGCAGAAAGAAAAATTAGGGCACATTTTGACTTCTCAAATCCACTTCTAGTTCATAAAAAAATTCTGACATGCAGACTGAAACATGCACTTTGAATACCAGCAGCAGACTTCCCTGGTGAGCAGTAGTTTTACTACAGTGATCTAATGAGCAACTAGAGTGCTAACATTCAGAATTTATGGCAAATGTGTGACACATCTGAATGCCTTCTTGATGGAACGAAAATAAAAAACTGAAAGTATTCCCACTCAGGAGACTGCAGTAAATGAGGAAATTAGGAAACTTCATAACAAATAAATCTCCCAAGATGGCCACCAGAGACAAAAGATCCCAAATGTTGCCCGAATATCACCCAGATGTAGCCCAAGTATAGCCCAATGACAGAATGTCCCAGAGTGTTCTTAAGAACAACTAGAGCGCTTACTGTCTTACTTATGACAAACGCATGGCACACCTGAAGCCATCTTGATTGGAATAAACTGGTAACACTTAAAATATTTTAAAAAGGAACACAATGAGGGGGTTCATTTTGCCATAGAAATAATGATTAGTGCTAAAGAAAGAAAAATTAGGGCACATTTTAAGTGACTTCTCAAATCCGCTTCTATTTCATTAAAAAATTCTGATATGCAGACTGAACCATGCACTTTTAGTACCAGCAGCAGACTTCCGTGGTGAGCAGTAGCTTTACTACAGTGATCTAATGAGCAACTAGAGTGCTAACATTCAGAATTTATGGCAAATGTGTGACATATCTGAATACCTTCTTGGTGGAATCAAAGTAAAAAACTGAAAGCATTTCCTACTGAGGAGACTGCAGTAAATGAGGAAATTGGGAAACTTCATAACAAATAAATCTCCCAAGATGGCCACCAGAGACAAAAGTGCCCAAATGCAGCACAAATATCACCCAGATGTAGCCCACATGTAGCCCAATGACAGAAGTGTGCAAAACACTTATTTTGTGTGTATTTGCAGTTTTATATAGTGCAGACTTGTCAGGTATTGGAGTGCTTTACATGAGCATTGGTTACATCACACAAGATCAAATTCATTTTGGTTGTAGACATGGGGAGATTAAGTGATTTGACCAGAATCACAGAATGTTGAGCTGAAGCAGAAACTCCAACCTGGTTCCCAGTTGCAAAGTCTGCAGCTCTGGAAGTAACACCACATCCTCTTCCCTAGGTGCAACATTCAATCAAGAGGTCAACTGGATAAAAAAACATAATGATTACAAATAATTTATAAGTTCTTTGTCACTATTTGAAAACTCAGAAAATATGTCCTCATTTTAGTTTTTTAGCGCACTAACCATAATTTTGATGCAAATAATTCCCTCTCATATATGTAATTTCTAAAGGAAATACTCTAGGTATTACAGTTTTGATTACATCAAGATGACATCAGGCATTCCACACTTTTGTAATAAATATAGAATGTTAGCAGTCTAGTTGTTCATTGGGATACTGTTGAAAGGCAGAGGCTAGGGGCACGGACTCTGACAATTGAAGGCAGGTAGGAGAGTGCAGATGCAACAATTTGACCACACTGTGCAGGCAGGAAGGGCAGTGGCAGCACAACAGACTATGGAGGGCAGTGTAAAGGGGGGCAGGGGCAACAAACCAACAATACAGGACTGGCAAGAGAGGCTGTGGCGATATAATAGACCATTGTGGGCAGAAGGAAGAGGCAGTGGTAGTACAACCGTACATGCCAACAGACCCGTTTCAGCCAGGAAATGTCCAATGCTTTTAAGCTCAAATGGGCTTTATTTGATCTGTCTCCTGTCTACAATCTCCTCTTTTTCAATGTAACTCAAAGGGGAAAATCAATACCCAAGTTCTTTTTCAAAATCTCCCTCTTACCAAGTTCAAAATGTTCGCAAGTATGGTACATTGGATCATGGTAGGCAGGAGGAATTGGGGTAGGGACATGGACTCGGATAACAGAGGACAGGAGGGACATGGAGAGGTGCACCAAACTGACCCTACAGGGCAGGCATCAGGGTTTGCAGCAGCACAATACACCACACAGCGCATGCGGGACGGGAGTGCAGCACAACAATCCATAGAAAGCAATAGGGAGGGGACAGGACCATGCACATGGACAACAGAGAACAGAGGGGAAAGAGGCAATGGTGGCTAGCTGACCATAATGGACAGACATGAGAGAAAGCTGCAGCATAACAGACCATAAAGGGCAGGAGGGACGGATCAGGGGCATTACAATGGAACAGACAAGCCAGGAGGGAGGGAATAGGGGTCTGCACATGGAAACAGAGGGCTGGGGGCAAGGGGGCAGGGCAGGAGCAGCAAGATGACCATGGAGGTCAGGCAGGATGGGCACTAGAAACAAGACACACCATGGAGAGCAACAATGAGACTATGATGGCATACACACAGACCATGGAGGGAAGGTGGGAGGGGGTCAGGGGCAGCTAGCTGAGCACACAGGGAAGGTGGGAGGGGCCATGGCAGCACAGAAGACCATGCATGGCAAGCGGGAGGGTTAGTGGCAGCACAATGGCTATGATGGGCAAGAAGGAGGGTGCAGGGGCATGCACAAAGGACCATGGAGAATAGAAGGGAGGGTCAGGACCTGGGCACAGACAAGAGAGTTCAGGGAAAGGGGCCTCACAACAGACCGCGCGGGGCAGGCAGGAGGAGCAATTGTAGCACAACAGACCAGGGAGGGCAGAAGGGTGTGGCAGTAAAATGGACCATGAAGGACAGGAGGAAGGGGATAGGGGCATGGCATGTGGACAGGCAGGGTGGAGGTGGCAGGGACAGGTTACAGTCATCTGACGATGGTAGGCAGGGGGGGAGTGGCGGCTCAACAGAACACTCAGGCTAGATAGGAGTGGCAGGTCCATGGAACATTGTGGGCAAAAAGGATGGAGCAGGGGCATGCACAAAGACATCGGAGGGCAGGGGGAAGGAGAATAGGGACAGCAAGCTAAGCTCAGAGGCTAAGCAGGAGGTCAAAGATGGGCCATAGAATTGGGCAATAGAGGGCAGGAGGAGTGGACTGGTACATCATGCTAAATGGAGGGCAGTGGCAGCACATCAGACCATGCATGGCAGGAGGGAGGAGGCTAGTCCATGGATTCAGACAACAAAGGATAGGGAGGAGGTGGATGGGGCAGCAAGCTAACTGTTCAGAGAAGGTGGGTATTAGGAACTTTATTGTTTTTAAAATGTGTGTCTGTGCGAACTACTTAAAATATGAACAAGTATGCAGCATAATCTCACTTTTATTCAGGAAAAAGAGGACGTTTGTGACTGTGACTCCGGGCTCACTTGGCAGAAATACCCCCTGCGCCTCCACCCCCCATCGCAAAATGTAATGCCCGTGAAAAGGGTAGGTGGACGCAGTGTTATATAGAACATAGTCCTGAGAGCACGATTGAAAATGAAAACTTGATATAGTATATGGTACAAACTATGCACCAAAAAGTGTGATATAAGATGAACCGGGGCGTGAAATATAATATGCAATACATTGTGCGCAATGACAGATTCATTGGAGAGCGCGAGATAGCACAGGCACTAGCGCGTGCTATGCGATATGCGCCTTGGAGTGTAATATGCACAGGGCAGTGTTGTGTAACCTAACTAGTCTCTAAAGTTGTAATATAAAATATGTGCTGGGGAGTGTAACGATATGGATCCCAGATTGTAATATGTATGGCATAGCGCTGTGCGTTATAACATAGGCATCGAGGAAGGCACGTTAGATGGGGCAATATAACCTGTGCGAAGGCAAGTGTGGCCTGACATATTCACGGGGTGGTGTTACAGTGCACATGGGCTAGAGAGTGTCATAGCATACGCACTAGCTGGTGGAATACAACACAGAGGTGTGAAGCACTCGGCGGGCACTGGTGGGTGTAACACAGCATTGGGCTCAGCCAGGAGCACGCTGTGACTCTCAAGTAAGGTTTGTCTCCTTTCCAGAGAGTAAAATAAAAAGTATTACACATCCGGCGGTGGATGTGTGTTTTATTAACCGTGAGGGGGGTTTCTTGCATAGTTTGGTCGAATTTTTGTCGAATCCCCTTTGAATGGCTTGGTGTGCGTGTATATTAAATGTGCCCGTCAATAGCTACCCATGTTTGTATAAATAAACGACAAGGGTGTCTACTTGGAGAGTACCCACCGGCGGGGGCGCCGGGATTAGGCACGGTAGGGCGTCAGACACGTCAGAGCTTCACTAGCGGTGTAAATACATTCCATGTGGATTCATTCTATGCATAGTCGCCTTTTAATGAATATCACGCAAATCGTCATGGTGATAGGTACATACGGTTTGTCCAGCATGTCCTAGGTTTTTCTATAGATATATTTTTAACAAAAGTAATAAAAAACAAAGGCCGGCCCCGGGGGATGGGGTCCCCGGGGCCATAAGTGGCCTGATGAGGGGGGCAACGCAGCCCCCTCCTAAAGAATAAAAAAAAAAAAGGCCATGACCCGGGGGTTGGGGTCCCTGGGGCCGATTAAGGCCTTGGGAGGGCCAAATTAATTTTTTTCAACAAAACAAATTAGGGTGCAGGCCCTGGGGGATGGGGTCCCCAGGGCCTGTAAATTAGAAAAAGGGGGGCCACACAGCCCTCCTTCTTAATAAAATAAAATAAATAAAAGACCGGCATCGTGCCGGAGGCCACGCCCCCTCCTTGCAGCACTCTGCAAATGCGCCCCCTGGCCAGTTGTAAGTTGGGGAATTAATTCCCCTTCAATACTGAGGATCACTGAGGGCCACCTAGCCCAACAGGTATCTCCAGTATGCGCCAGGGAGCTGCGTTGCAAACAGGTGTTCTGAGGCCACGCCCCTTTTTACACCTCTATGCAACGCTGCTCTGTGGCGCTTACTGGAGTTACCTCGTGGGCTAATTTGACCCGAGGGACCCTTAGGATTCAAGGGGACTTAATCTCTCAACTTAGAACGGCCACAGGGCGCGTTTACACAGTGGTGAAGGGAGGGGACGGGGCCTGAGGTGACGTGTGCAAACACGCCCTGTGGCGCGTTTTAAGTTGGAGAAATAATTCCCTTTCAATCCTGAGGGACCCTGGGGGCCAACTAGCCCACCAGGTGCTTCCAGTAAGCGCAACTGCTCTGCGTTGCAGAGAGGTGATGCAGGCCGTGCCCCTTTTTACACCTCTCTGCAATGGCGCTTACTGGACGTACCTAGTGGGCTATTTTGCCCGTAGGGATCATCAGGTTTCAAGGGGACTTAATCTCCCAACTTAAAAAATGGCCACACGACGTGTTTACACAGTGGGGAAGGGAGGGGACGGGGCCTGAGGTGACATGTGCAAACACGCCCTATGGCGCGTT
The DNA here is from genome assembly GCF_964204655.1 of Triturus cristatus. Taxonomy (NCBI): domain Eukaryota; kingdom Metazoa; phylum Chordata; class Amphibia; order Caudata; family Salamandridae; genus Triturus; species Triturus cristatus. The sequence goes on from NC_140593.1 coordinate 822,319,929, forward strand.
TTAAGTTGGGGAAATAATTCTCCTTCAATCCTGAGGGCCCCTGGGGGCTAACTAGCCCACCAGGTGCTTCCAGTAAGCGCCACTGAGCTGCGTTGCAGAGAGGTGGTCCAGGCCGTGCCACTTTTTACACCTCTCTGCAACGCAGCTCTGTGGCGCTTACTAGAGGTACCTAGTGGGCTAGTTGGACCCTAGGGACCCTCAGGATTCAAATGAACTTAATCTCCCAACTAAAAACGGCCACAGGGCGTGTTTACACAGTGGTGAAGGGAGGGGACGGGGCCTGAGTTAACGTGTGCAAACAAGCCCTGTGGCACATTTTAAGTTGGGGAAATAATTCTCCTTCAATCCTGAGGGACCCTGTGGGCCAACTAGCCCACCAGGTGATTCCAGTAAGCGCCACTGCGCTGCGTTGCAGAGAGGTGGTCTAGGCCGTGCCCCTTTTTACATCTCTCTGCAACACAGCTCTGTGGCGCTTAATGGAGGTACCTAGTGGTCTAGTTGGACCCTAGGGACCCTCAGGATTCAAGGGGACTTAATCTCCCAACTTAGAACGGCCACAGGGCGTGTTTACACAGTGGGGAAGTGAGGGGACGGGGCCTGAGGTGACGTGTGCAAAAACGCCCTGTGGCGCGTTTTAAGAGGTAGTTTTAATCCCCTGCCCTATTATATACTAGGGGCTTACAGAGGAGGTCATGCTGATCACAGGGGGACCCCAACGCATAGTGTTCCTAGTGTATGTAGGTTTTTTCATTGTATTCTGAGTGTCTTTTAACATAGCACTGGCTCTAGGACTGGTTAGTCAGACTCAGTTACCACCAGTATCCGTCTGAAAAAGTTGAGGGTACAGGATGATTTTGCAACAAGGCTTCTTTCTGCTCTCCTGTTTGTTCTTTCTGCACGTTATCCTTCTTCCTGCACTTTTCTTCGTCTTTATGTACTTCTGTTGCTTCTTTCTGCATTTCTTTTTTTCTCTTTCTGTGCGTTTTTTTCTTCTTTCTTCAAATGTCCTATCTCTGTAGGCATAGTTAGAAATTAGCATTTAAAAAACATTTGAAATTCACTGAATAAACCATAGGTTTCAGGCACGTTATAGTTAGGAATTAGCATTTAAAAAACCTTAGAAATTCACTTAAAAAACCATAGGTTTCAGGGGCGTTATATTTAGCTGGACTTTTCACTCGTACAAAACCATTGAAATTCCCCCGTTATAGTTAGTTCAGCTAACTATAACTCGCGCGTCCGCAATGCACTGCTGATGACGTCACATATTACATCACTCATGACATGGTCTGTGACATCACTCATGACATCACTGATGACATCCCAAATGACATCACTGATGACATCATCCTTGTGATAGAGTGGCAGACCTCCTCTCCCCCTAATATAACCTTTGATACACACATTCAAAAATAGAAACTAAAATTTTCAAAACAATGGACATACCAATATCAGTTACAACAACCTTTTCAATAATATATATATATATATATATATATATATATATATATATATATATATATATATATATATATTTACACAACCTCCCACTCGACCAACATTTATTATACAATAGCTATATTAAGCTTTAGTGGGCTGTCCATTTGCTATGAGTATCAATAGGTACAACAGAGATGTATTGATTCATATCTTTATTTGTTATCCTCCTTTGTAGGTATATTGCAAAAATTATAAACCATATTTTTAATTTGTGTTTTTTAAAGGTATTATAAAACCATGATTTTTTTCTGTGTTCATATGACAGGGTAGATCATAAATAGTTCAACATTGATACAATTCTCTTAAATGTGCAAATTAAGCATAATTGTGCAATTTATACATACAAAATAACATGTTTGAACATGTCCCCTTACCATTATCACATTTAGACTAACCTCACATACAGTCATTGCATACCAAACATACACATACACACATCACATTAATTATTTTCCAGCTTGCAATCGCTTGCAACAAGAAACTCATGGCGAAAATCCTTCATTATTATCCATGGTTATGCCGCCAGCTGGAAAGTAATCAGGCCGACGCACGTTTCAGTGGATAAATATACTTGAATCCACCTTCCTCAGGACTGCTTGCTTTCTTTAAATTAATTCAGCGGAGGTTGGATGGGAGATCTAAAAGCAAAAAGAGATCAAAGTCATTTTTAGTGCCCTAAATTAATTTCCTGTGAGGAAGTATTAATGGCAACTACTACTCTGTAAGTAAACATCTAATGAATATAGCAAGAGTCAAGACCATAATGAGCATACCACACCGTGAGTTGAGTATAGATTGAAAGAAAGATAAAAGGAAAAGGATTCGCTAAAGTTTAAAAGGTCTGATGCTTACCTGAGGCCTGACTATCTCATAGCATCCTAAATTCAGAAAATGTGAACTAGTGTGTTGATGCCTTATAGCCCACCTATCCATTTACTTCATTTGTGCAAGTAACTGAGATAGTGTGACTAACCGATTAGTCTGAATCTGGTCGATTTTGATTACACAATGGCAGGCCCATATATCCGACATAAATGCGTCTGGGGGTGTTTCCGATTGGTAAGAATGTTCCCATATGCTGTTGTGGCTCCAAATTGAATATTCACTATAACAATATAACAACAGTATAGTTTAACTTTATGTTTAGTTTCTTGTGAATAACGAAAATTCTAATATCCCAGTCTGATGTTTATTACCTTATAGGTTTTTGGTACACTTTACTTTTGGTGACTCATTGGGAATGTAAGTAATGCCCACTCTGAGATGAATGAGCCAATGTTTTTATTGTTGTGGCTATACAGAGTCCAGTATTGTTGTAGGACTGCACTTCTTTGCGCTATTGGAAGAATGACAGAGGCACATAAATGCTAATGCAAAAAATGAGAAAGCTCTCTGTTTTTGATCTTTCTAAAGGGTGCAGGTATACATGCTTTCTGCTCACTGCTATGTTGTTATTGTTTGCCATTTCTCAATTCCAGCAAACTTATTAAGAATGGTATAGATACTGTAATGTGGATCACAGAGATAAACTTATATTGTGCAGGGTTGATTTGAAAAGAGTCCATGCTCAAAATAGTAGACTGATACTCATGGTCTGTTCTTCCCTATTATAACTTACAATAGGGGAAAAATATCTAATACAATTTCAAATGCCCTTGTTGGTAGCAGGTTAGTAGTTGTATCTGCTTCTTAAGCAGAGACCTGCTTTCATAACTATGATGGAGCTATTTATATCTTGCAGGCTTGCTTACGGTTTGAGCGAGTGCGGTTCTATACGGAGTGGTGTTAATCCAATATTCTACTTTCATAAAATAGGTATATAATACACACGAAAAATAACCGGATGGTGTCCTAACTAGAATGTGAATATGGGTGTGAAAAAACAGAACTAAAAAAGGCAATTGCTTTTTAAAGACGAGAACCCTTACTCACCCTAGGGTGACATGCTTCATCATTGGTTTCCCTCTTGCACACAGTGCCCGCAAGGTGCACAGTGTGGGCTACAACTCTCCCTCAGGAGAGGAGCGTGAGGTGTTTTATACTCCAATGTTTTATGTGAGTGAGGGGTAGACTCAAAAATAATATCAAAAGTGAATTAAAACCATCTCATATGGGGAAAATTATTTTAATGAGTATCCCCTATGGACAGAGTTAAAAGACAGTGTGAGCGATAGGGGTATGGATGTTCCCTATCTTACTAGGTTAACATGTTTCTGCCTTGATGACCAGAGTTTTGTGGCATTCTTCAGGACCAATGTCATGCCACTCTGCTAACAATGTGATAAAAGAAAAACCATACTTCTTTTTATGGGTGATTTCTGAACCAACTTCAGTCTGGTTTGTTTTCAGTCCCGGACCAAATATCTGCCTCTACCTTTAGCCGGTCCTCTATATATGTAGGTCACAGGAATTGATTGTCATGGCTCCTGCTGCCTGCGTGTAGAGGCCGAAGGGAGGCAATTGCCTTTTTTAGTTTTGTTTTTTCCCACCCATATTCACATTCTAAGTAGGACACCATCCGGTTATCTTTTGTGTGTATTATATAGTGGAGTAGTACCATGGATGGTAATAATTCCTCCTATTGAGACCTTGTTGTGAGATCATAAATTAGGTATATGTCAGAGATGTCAGGGGCTGATGCTCATAGTTTATATTTCCTTTTTATTATCACAAAGGGAAATATCTCCAGAAAATCAGTTGCAAACAGTGCATTACCTTTGAGCATTCTGAATAATGAAAAGCACTTATAGATCCAAAGATTAACTTTTTTGAAAGCACAAGACTCATATGATTATTTTACGATGGGTATTCTGAGCATGATAGCCCATTATTCTTCATAAAATATTTAACTATCAGATCGAAATGTAAAATCATATCAGAGACAGTTATATAAGTGTGTAATGTCTCAGTTGAAACCTGAGGGCTCACTAATGAGGCTGTGGTATATAGTGTCTCGTTTGGAACCTGTTGACTCGCTAGTGGGGCAGGACTTACTATTAGTAATGCCAGGAAGAGATCAGAGAGGCGATACCTTTGTTTTAAACAGCATAAGTCTCGTGTGCTTGTTTAGTAGTAGATATTATGAACTTGAAGGCCCATTGGTATTTGTATAAATGATGGTTAGATCAAGAAGTGATAGCAAATGAGAGATTGTTATCTAAATATATGGTGTTTCTTAATTACAACCTGAGGACTTACTAGTGGGGCAAAACAATAACCCATACTCAGCATCATATTAATGAGTGACCAACTGCTTTTCCTTATTATCTCTCTCTTTTAAACCCTTCTTTACAGTATTGAGAGTGAAAATCCAATACATCTCTCTCAATTTGCGCGTGTCCGTCTCGTTTTTGCCTGGTTTCGTTTTGACCTTTTCAAGGATTAACCAACGTAAGTCTTTCTCTGTGTGTGCATGCTCAATGCAATGCTGTTCTAAGGGAGATGCCAGTTTCTTTGTTTTGATAGCTGATCTATGCGCTGAGTAACGTATGTGGAACTCTCTTCCTGTTTCCCCGACAAATCCTTGATTACAGGGACACAGGATGAGATAGATAATATTATGGCTCCTGCAGTTGGTCTGGTCTAATAATTTACCCGAGTGACCTTTATTGGTCTACTGTTCAGTGACTATAGCTGTTTCACACGCTACACAGGTACCACATCTGTGGTTACCTCGGATCACAGGAAGACCTGTGATTGACCTGTCTGTAATAGACCTAATTGGTGAATCCCTGGAATGAACTAATTTGTCTTTTAGATTGGCATTCCTATGGTATGCTAGTATGGGCCTCTCCATTGAATCATGATCTTCACTGGCAATAAGGATGTTCCAATTTTTGTCCAGAATCTTTTTAATCTTAAAGTTTAATGGAGAGGGATTAATGACACACTAATGTGTCTGTTTATTTGCATTGTGATCGTATCAGAAGGGATTCACGGTTGTAAAATCCAGCTCTCTTGAAAGATGTCCTGTCTAGGCGTTTAGGATATCCCCTATCTAGTAATCTTTACTTACGTTGCCCTCCATGTTTGTCATATTCTGCGAGATTTTAGCAATTAAGCCTTACTCTGAGGAACTCCCCAAACGGGATTGAGTCTTTTTGGCTGTTCGGATGGAAGATGCTGAAAGATGGTATTTTTAGCAGTGGGTTTCCTGTAAAAGCTAACCTCCAGTGACCCTAAGTGACCCAAAACAACTATGTCTAAGAATTTTACTTATTGGTTACTATAGTTAGCTGTGAACCTCAGGTTCACATCACTTAGGTTGAAGCACAAGATACATTCTTGGAGGGCTTGTTCATCCCCCTCCCAGACAAAGAAGATGTCATCTATGAAGCGACGCCACATCTTTACATTTTCAAAAAATGGCGCTGCTTCATTAAAAAGGTGCTTACGCTCCCACTCTCCCATAAAAATATTTGCTACACTGGGAGCACACGAAGCTCCCATGCTGGTCCCCTTAATCTGTTAATACAGATCATTTTTAAATTCAAAGTAGTTGTTGCATAACACAAGCTCGAGGCACTATAAGATAAACCTATCTGGTCTATCACCCACTGTTCTGCTGAGAAGTGATGCTACTAACTCTACAGCTCTTCTTTGGGGTATATTTGTGTAGAGTGCCTCGATGTCTAGTGCTACAAGAATCTCTCGATCTGCATTAAAAGGCGTGTTTTCTATCTTGTTTACAAGGTCCCCTGTGTCCTTAATGATTGAAGGATAAGTAAAAGTAAGGGGACATAAGAAAGAATCCACATATTTAGATATGGGTTCAGTGTTAGAATTTATGGACGAGATTATGGGACGGAGTGGAGGGTCCTGGGTGTTTTTATGTGTTTTAGGTACCCCATACTTGGCTGGGATCACTGGGTTGGCTTTATTAAAAAAATCATATTCCTTACTACAGATGTACCCATCTTCTAAGGCATTCTTAGTGAGGAGGTCAATCTGAGAATTAAGAGATTTAGGTTTGGAGCGATTTGCAGGTCTGTAGTGGTCAGGTACTGATAACATGGCTTGGACTTTTCAGGTGTAATCCTCTGTATCCATGACCACTATACCACCCCCTTTATCGCATGGCTTGACCGTAATATCACTAGTGCCTTGCAGGTTTTTGAGTGCCACACTTTCTTGTCTCGTTAGGTTATAATTACCTTGGTAGTGATATTTAGTAACTTTTTGTAGGTCTTTAAGCACAGTTTGCTCACAGATGGCTACTTGTGGGCCTACCATGTCTACGGTGGGGGTAAACATTGATTTTGGTTTGCATCCTGACTGATTAGTTTCAGTCTCCTCTCTGCTGTTAAGGCTGAAGAATTTCTTAAGTCTAATCTTTCTGAAAAAAGAAAAATGTTCCTGGTTTAAAAGAAACTTGTTGCTTGTAGTGCTGGGGACAAAGGATAATCCCTTGCTAAGGATTTCTACCTCATCCTCACTTAGTTGATGTTTGGAGAGGTTGAAGATAGGGATAGCATCAGTAAGCATCAGTAAGGGAGCCATGGATATCACTACTCACCTCCAATATTGTTGCTTCCGGGTTCTCATATACAGTTGTGGAGGTGGTGGGTTTGTTTGGCGATAGTTCCCTCTGTTTGGTCTCTGGTACCTCATCCTGCCTCTGTTCTGTCCTCTCCCTATAAAAGGGGACTGTTGCTGGTAATTTTTATTGTGTTAGGTTGTCTACCTAGGAACGGAGGTTGGTGTTGATAATGTTGATTGTGTTCTGCTTGCCTACCTCCTCTAGGTCGGTAATTAGGATTAGGTCCATCTGGTGTATTAGAACTGTCCCCTTCAGAGTCTGATGAGTATATTTCTGAAAAAGTGATTTGTTGCCTTCTAGGTCCGTATTGATACGGAGTTGTTTTTTCTTGTTGCCATTCACAGTAGTAATTGGGGCTTAAATATGGGTACGCCTTCTCTTGAGTGTACCATCTGGTATCTTTTTTCAGTTTGTCAGTTTTCATTTTTATCAGATACTCCTCAAAATCATGTAGTTCACTACTTAAACTGTCCAATTTTGCTTTCGCATCCTCAAGCGCGGTCATACTTGTACGTTTTTCCTCCAGGTCGGGGATTTCCTGATTGAGCACAACCACGATCTCACTGTCTCAACAATCCAGTCCCTGGAGCATCTGTTGGATATGTGGGACCATTTCTCTAAGAATTTGCGTATCTCCGTGAAGAGAGCTGGAATGTTGTGAACTCTTAGGCCTGATGGAATAACTCCTGATCTCAATACAGATCTTGTTGACATATAAAATGCCCTATAGTTTGATATTAAATGTTAAAGATTTACAGATATGAATAAGAATATTATCATAACAAGTAGGGGCATGGGTACATGTGTGTTTGTTTTGTCTTGAGGGCAACATTGTATGTTTTACACAAGCTATTTTACACTGAGGATGGAAAGGCCAGTATTAAAAAATGATTAATCATGGGCTTAACTGCAAAATAAAATCATCATACCTAAATGAACCAATGTTTTCCATAGCAATGCAATTCACTTTTTGTCAATCTGTAAAAAAATTTAAAGTAGCTACAGAATAATGTCAACCACATATTGCATAATTTGTTTTACACAATCTTATTAGTGTTATGTGCAAATGATACATTTTAAAGTGTTATGGATGTGAAAATCGCAGTTACCAAATTCCAAAGTGGGCTCTAATCTGATTTCGGATGCACTCAAGAGTTTAGTCTTTAAACAGGAGCACAACTCGGAAACAAATTGATCAGCTGAATTTATTTTTTTACATGAACTCTGTCACTAATCTACCTGGAAATTAGAGTAAATTTTGATCTGTGCACCTCTTAACAAAGGAAACCATTCATATATTGACCTCCAACTGTCTCTTTATGTTTCCCTTCACCCCATTCAAAACTTTCAAAGGTGACATTACGTTATATATAGAACAAATAAGGCAAAGAGACTCAATTACCACCCAGAATAGCAGTCACATTGCCTCTAAATGAGGCTGCTTAACTCTTACAAGAGACTAGCTCAAAGGCTCAGATTTGCTTAAGCTTTGCTGCGGGTTTACATCACTTTTGTGACACAAATCCAGCACAAAGTGTTGGGGTGGGGTTTACTCTCCCAGAAAATAAGGAGTTATGTTAAAAGGTATCCCAAAATAATACAGAGTTACACTATGCTCTACTTTTCGCTACTTGTGTTAAGAGGGTGTTCCATCGGTGGTACATGGGTGTTCCCATGCAGCCAACCATGGGTTTTAATGCAAATCTCTATCTACTAACATTGGTAGACGGAAATTTGTGCCAAAGCCCTATGCCTCTTTGGGGCAGATGCAACACGGAGAAATGTTTTAATTTCTCCTTATTTTTCTAACTTTGCTTGTATGCTGCATTGTACAGCACATATGCAAAGTGGGAAAAATCTGAGTACATAACCTATGCTTTAGAGAGCACAGAACGGTTGCACTATGGCGCAAGGATGTGTGTTGTTGCGGGCAGCCCAGAGTACGCTAGCACTGTGGGAAGGAAAACAATTAGCCATATATTAGTATAATTGCTGCACTGCCTTGCCTTATATATTAGTGAATCTGGGCACAGATCTCAGCATAAGGGGCCCAATGTACGTAAAAATGTAGCGATGCAAAGTCTGTGATTCACAAAATGGTGTTTTGCTAAGCATTAACCCCATTTTTTGATTCCTTAACGCCTTTAGCCTTTCCGAAGAGCAAAATAGGTTTAAGGTCTCGCAGATACAAGGGGGTGTAAGATATGAATCACTTCTTATTTGCAATATACAATGTTATGTATGTATTAATGTTTTTCAAACACAATATACAACAACTCATTGGGACCAGTCTGTTTGTGTATTTGGCCCCAGATTGGGAAACGAGATGCAAAAACTCGACTATTTCTTCTTTAAACAACGAAGCAATGTTGGGTTAATACAACCATGCATCTGCCATGCACCTCCTCCATGAACCTTAAGCAGCAATAGTGTAGAAAAGGTCAAATCTGCCTAAGTGTGGAAATATATGCAATAGCACAATGTACAGTTGCAATCAGTAGGGAAAAAACACCTTTTGGTGCATCCTCCTTCTTATGATTGTTCTTCACAGGCCCTTGGGAAGTGTTTTAATTTTAAAAGCTTTAGAAACAGCTTTACATTAAGCAGTACAAATGATTTTAATGTAATTACATATTATGGTGATTTTTAAATATATCTTCTAAGACGTTTGCTAATAGAACATGCCTATTCTGTTCAAAATAAACTTCACTATGCTGTGGTAGTATTTTCCTGAATTGGAGCCCTGATCAAGGAAAGGGAAGTCCTTGTCTGGAGTCCTTCCGGACTCTGGTGGATGCAGAAGCTCTTTTCTTCATGCCATCGCGCATTAACGATCATTCATTCGTCATCCTGATCGGGCTCCAATTCAGGAGAATACTACCAAGGTGGAATTTGTCCCCTTCCTCACCGCCAACTCTTAACCGCTCCATTGTCCTCTCATCACGCCATTGCGCAATTATGACCCATTATCCTCGTATCCTGATCGGGGCTCCAATTCAGGATACACTTACCAGGGCGTTGTGTCCCCATCCTCGCCACTCATCACTACTCTACAACTAGCTTGCAACGATTAATCACCCTATATCCCCGGTCCTTGGCCTTGCAGTACCCGCCCAAGGTAGCAATTGCTACTTCAAACCCTTTCTCCACTTCATGACTATGACAATTTATCTTATGTCCTGATGATGATCCCCCATTCTAGTGGGGATTGAAATGTCGTCGACTGTTGCATGATGACTCCAAATTGCCTTACTTGAATTCTTATGGAGTAAAAGATGCTTGCTTCTTTGTGACTGTCTGATATTTTTATTCCTTCACAAAGTCACCTTGTACTTTTAATGCCTGACGTTTGGAACTCTAATGACTTTCAACCTTTGACCCGCGTAATTCTGTATATAATTTTGTTTGTGTGTCCTTCAATTGTTTTATATTCAATAACTGTACTGTATCTCCACAGGAGAGCAGCATCACAGGGCTCATTGTGGATCTGTGCCCTATTGTGTTTCTATACCCTTCCTGAAGGGACCGTTGTTCCTTATAATACTAATTTTATTTCCGGCATGTCCCGGTTTTTGGTTCTCAAAATCTGGTCACCCTAGGCACACCACTCAAAGAGATTTAATGTACTCGTTCACATGCATGTCTTTCCTCCACTGAAAGAAAAAGCACGTGTTTTTGTGACACGGCTTTCAGACATGCCAGTGAAGCAGGCACGCAACGCCCATAGGGCTGAAAGGGCTTCAGTCTCCACCCCCCCCCCCCCCCCGTCTCGCGTGCCTCAGCCCGGGCTGCTGCAGCTAGAGCTGCTGTGGGCTCAGCTGGGCGGTGTCTGGAGTCTTATCTCCAGCACGCCTGAGTTTTTCACAGGTCTTTAAAGATCATTTGCACATTTACATACCTTTGTAAACTGGTTACCGAGGCTTTGGTTTTTTTCTGATTCCAATACCCCTTTGGCCCCCACTCTGCCTATTCCTTGCATTCCTATTTTACATTTACTGTCGTAGTGTGAAACTGCATTTTATGAAAAGGAATATAAAATAGGGTTGCCAAAAGAAAAATTACCAGCCATGTGTTGTTTAAAGAGCCTGAAAAGACCTCACCTCGAATTTAAATAGAGTTATAAATAAAAAAGTATGCATTTATTTGTAATGTGACTTTTCTGTCCTTGTTTCCTTTAATTATCAGTCTTGGATCATTCAGCCAGCCTTAGACCATAACTAAAAGTGCTTTCTAATTATATTTGCTGTTCAAAGTATGCACAGATCAGTGCTGAAAATACAGCTTTAGGTGACTGCTTGTCTTTGTACTGTCTGGGACATCAAAATCATGAGCTGGCAACCCTAATCATAAGACTGGACGTTTGTCGCAGGATCAGCACAATATTAATTTCCTCCGCCCTCGATCCCTGATTAATGCCATAATAGCAATAGTTCAACTTATATCCACCGTCAATAACATGCTGAGTTACTTCAAGTGTCTGGGAATGCACCCTGCATTCAGACAACTCACGCCTCATTCTCGCCCTCCACTTTCACGCTCACCCTGCACTGACAGCGATCACAATGCACTCACACTGATCACAATGCACTCACACCATTCACCCGCTCACCCTGCACTCACAGTGATCACTCTGCACTCCCATTGATCACCATGCACTTGAACCATTCACCCGCTCACCCTGCACTCACAGTGATCACTCAGCACTCCCATTGATCACCATGCACACACACCATTCACCCGCTCACCCTGCACTCACAGTGATCACTCTGCACTCCCATTGATCACCATGCACTCACACCATTCACCCGCTCACCCTGCACTCACAGTGATCACTCTGCACTCACAATGCACTTGTGCTGTTCACCCTGTACCTCACCCTGCAATCACATGAGCACACTACTTACACTCACGTGACACTTCACTAACCTGCCCCCCTCACTGCTCAATCTGCAATCTCACATAAACAAGCCCATCACTGACCATGCATTCATTCGTCCCACTCTGCACTTACATCCGTACCCAAATTCATAAGGTCAGCTCACTCACCCTGCAGTCACTCCTCTTACCCTACTCCCACACTGTTGCACACTCACATGGGCACTCCTGCCACTCACACAGCGCAGAGGGTTAATCTGCCTACTACAAAGAACATGTACCATGCAGATCAGAGAACTGAGTGTGAGTAAACTATAAGTAACGCTATAAAAAAAATGAAATATTTGTAAGAAAGGTGCTATGGAGAGATGAGGTGCATTGTTGGTGAGTGGTAGTGAGGAAATTCATGCAGAAAGAGGAAATGGGGGAGGGGCACCAAAAAAGAGTGTTCCACCGTGTGCGCCCAGTGCTAGGGCCAGCCCTGGCAGGGAGGTTCCCCCCCCCCCCCCCCCCCACCGCCCCTGCTGTGAAACATACAAATAACATTTTGTATTCATACACAGAGTCCATATTAAAACAAGACACAGAAACTGTCAGTGCAATCACAGCTTGATTTATTTCACAGCACTCTTGTGCCTCGTCCCCCGGTGTTTCACATATTTGCTTCGGAAAGCACACGTCAAGTGGTGTGGATGGTGAACTCTCTGCTCGAAGAAAACAGCCTTTAACGATATTTGGAAGCCAGCACGTAGCCCACCGCGGCCAGGAACTTGTCCACGGAGCAGTGCACCGAGTAGGTGAGGTGCGGCTTCAGGTGGATGCCCAAAACGACCAGGATGTTGTGAGCCAATTTCTAAAAGAAAAGTACAAAAATGGCGTTAACATCTCTTACAAAGTGCAGCTTAATGTAGCGCAGCGATGAAAGGTATCTAACTATGGCCGGGAAGGGCAGATCCATGTCGGGTTTTCATAATGTACAGATGCTAAATGTGCATATAATTGGCTTTGCCGTCATTAGTAAAACTAACTCTGCATATTCACTTTTCCAATTCAGGAATCTTGGTTTCGCACTTGCGAAAGCATTTTAGGGGCAGATTTACAAGCCCCTTCCGCTACTTTTGCGTCACTTTTAACATGGGAAAAGTGACGCAAATGAGGCGCAATGGGCTTGTAAATATGCCCCTTAGTCGCTGGGAGATCTCACAGTGAGTAGAGACTTGAGGCCTGATTCACAAAAGGCCTCCGCACTAGTGGTTGAGGCACCCCTGTCTTGGGGGGGAGGGGGGAGTATCTGCACTGGGGGCGGTATATTCCCCGAGCGCATAGACTCCGACTTCCGCCACAAGGGCGGAGACCCGTTTGAATCGGGCCCCCGGGGTTCACAGGGCCCATATAAAGAATGGACGTGCACCTGTTTGTATGCGACTGCGCTGCCTAAAGAACATACATTCATCTTGGAATGTTCTCCAAGTCACAGCACGAGCTGCACGTAGCACACTTCAGGGAGCGTCGGCCATTGCTCACTGTTTGCGAGCTGTGCTGTCTACAGCTGATACACTAACTGAGATAATTTCCAAATTAAATCTATGTATTTCAGACAGTATAGTAGTATTAAAACAGGCATGGTAATGATACCATGGAATGGCAGAACTACTCCGAAAATGTATGAGCCCCCTCAATCTTTGGGATTGGTTTATCCACAAGCACATTTCTGATCCCTTCCAATCTAGAAAAAGTCAAAGATATGCCCCTGTAAAGGGCTGCAATAAATGCCATTCCTAGATTGTAAAATAAAGTGAACACCAGGCAGCGGAGGATTCTGGGGGATGTAGTTTATTCAATGGGGACATATTTACTCTGTGGCAAAAACAGAAACTCAGAGGTGAGCAGGCGTATCTGCGCCTGGTCTGATTGTTTTGCATGTGAATATATACGTGGAAAGGAAATGCACAAAGGTTTCCATGGTTACGGCTAAAAGGTTGCAGCTTGTGTTGCTTTCACCGTGTAACCTGGAAGAGTTTTATGCATTCTGAAATTAGTAAATTTACGCCCATGCTGTTGTGTGGTCTAGTAAATATGTTGCGGCATATTGAGCCCCCGGAGTGTAAAAAATAGTGACTCTCCTGAGGTGCAAAAGTGCCGCTAGGACCTAGTAAGTGAGTCCCTTGGTGTGGACGCAAGGAATCTATTTTCAAAGGACCGGCTAGCTTTTGTAGCAATGTACATTTAGAGCACTATTCATGCATGTGTGTGTGTTTTGCTGCTAGAAGCGACACATCTATGAAAGCAAGTGTAGAGGTGGACTTGGTAAGGTCTGGAGGTCGCACTATGGGGATGTGTTTTACCTCATAGCCAAGGAGCAGAATCTAAATCTGGGCACCTGCATCCTACAGTTTCTGGACAGCTCAAATTGCCCCATCAACCAGGCGCGCAACACCCATTGGACTCAAAGGGCTTCAGCCCCCCCCCCTCCCCCGTCGTGTGTGGCAGCCCGGGCTGAGACAGCTTCCGGGCACACACACAGCCGCACCTGAGCACTTCACAGGTCTTTAAAAAACCATTTGTATGGGCCTTCTTGTTGTTTCACCCCTTCTAAGAGCCCCTGCAGCTCCACTCTGCCTATTGCTTAAAGTTTCAGCCCCCCCCGAAATTTTTTCTTAGCCCCCCCCCGAAATTTGGCTCTAGTTGCGCCTCTGCCGTCAACCTGTATGTTTGATCTTTGTGGCCTGAACTGACTCAGAGATAAACAAGCTGCAATCATGTCACCTCAAAATGTGCCCTTTCAAATTGCTGTTTTTATAAACCTTAAGTGATTTTGTATTGAACCTCTTGTATATAAAGAGTTCTGATACCAGCCGGGTCTGGTCTTTACCATATAAAACTCCAAATCAATTAAAAAAATACATAAATGAAGCTCATCACGCCCTCTATCAAAGAATCAACAAACAACCCAATCAAGAGATATATAGAGGAGGAACTTTGATACTTACAGGGAAGTTGGCAGGATCTACCATAAGTTCCTCGGCATGCTTGTCACTGAGTTTGCTCAAAGCACCATCAATATCATCTATGTGGGCAACTGCATTGCTCAGAGCCCCCATGACCTTCTTGCCATGGGAGTGGAGAAAACTGGACCCTTCCTTGATGTCTTTTGTAGGGAAGTAGGTTCTGGTGGTAGGTAAAGAAGTGAACATCCTGTGATGGACAATGAAAAGGTGATTACTCTCCAGGAGTTTCTCCCATGAAGACACTTCCAAGATGTGTCTGACAATGCAGGCCCTGGTTTACATCCACATTCTGGTACAACTGGGGCCACTTTGCTATCAGAGAGATATTACAAAAGATTATTCACCATTCTAGGAAGATCTGTTTCTAAGCTTGTCCAGAGATCCTTAGAGTTAAATTAATCAATTTTCCCTCATCATCGTCTGTCGAAATCCCCCCTCAACCGCCCTACTGGCCCACCGCTCTTACCTGCACCGCCGCGGCTGGGTCTGGTACCAGAATATTAGCGTCAGAATATTGTCTCACTTAAAAATTAAGTCTTAAACATTGTCCACAAAAATATCACAGCATATCTATGGGACACCTGATTCTCTGTCCCTAGTGCTGGCACCGAGCAATGGGTACCAGTAACCGCTAACAGACTTCAACCAAGTAAACCTAGCACATTTCTTAGCTTCAAGTGCTGACAAAGCACAATATTTTAACTGCAAAGAGCTTCCTGTTGGGCAAGATCCATAAACAACTGTTTGTTTATTCAGAAAATCCATTCAGTAAAAGTGTCAATGTCAGTTTCCACAAACTGATTTTGTTTGACTGCATTTTTTTTGCAACGTGGACCTTCTATGTAGTTAAAATATTGTGCAGAACACTTTTCAAAGAAATATTCTACTGGTAAGGAATCATATAGTCAGCCATACCTGCAAAGAGCCTCTGCACCAATCGCCTCCTCATGGCCTTTGACGTGTTCCCAGATGGCCTTCACATTATGTTTGTCATCAGCGGAGAGCTTCATGTTTGCAGGTGGTTCTTGGAGCTTAGCAGACCTGATTGATGTCTGTGGCCCACAGTGCGCCCTTTAAATGGAGGCTGTATGAGGACTGCCCCTACAAGTTGTGCCCAGCCCACTGCTAATCTCATTGGCTGACTAGAAAACCACTGAGGGGCACGCCCTGCTCAAATGCTTTACTGAGTCCTTTTGGGAACAGTGCCAGGTGTCTGGGCAGGGTCGAATGTGCACCTTCTACTTTTTATTCAATGTTCGATGAAATATTACCTTACTCATTTTTCACATCCAGAGTGTCGTTAATATGTGCCTGATAACAATTATGGTATTCTGAACCAATTACTGTTAAAAGGCTCATAGTTGTGTTGAGTCTGAGTTCACGATTTTTTTTATTTTTTTGGGATGAAATGTGTCTAATTTTTATGAAAGTACTCATATTGCACCAAATACATTCTGCCTGTATCTAAAGTAACTTTTCCCCATCAAGGAATGCCTCACATAAATGAAGTCAGATCAGATCCTGCAGGAGTCTGGTTTTAGAAGTAAACTATTAATTTAAAAAAAAATGTACGTCAGTGAGGTATTTCCGAATCCAGTTTCTCACGAGCTAAAAAGTACAACATTTTTGATTATGCGAAACTGAGAACATTTGGAACATTTCGAGTCACACAAAATTTAAGAATTCTGCAAGATTACTCTGTCATAATGAAATGTTGCAAAGATTTATTCTTGACTGCAAAGCCTTCGTGGTTTCTTTGTGTGTGCTTCCCATCGCTAGAATTTTGAATTCTATGCAAGTATTTTTTATTGTATTGTGCACAATTGACTGGGCAGCAGTGGCGTGATAGGAGTGGATAGGAGTTTGGATATGATACAAGATTGTGCACTGCTACTGGAGTTTTACAAATTTAAATTGCATAAAGATCTTACATTTCTCAATTGCATTACTTTGTATAGCTTTAGCACTAGGGCAATTTCGTGGTTTATCCAGAATTACACGAATTGTGGGGAAAGTTAAAAGGCAGAGTTAGAACTCAGGTTCTAAATATGGCAACTAGCCACAAGAGCACTTAATCATATCTCTTACTATTTTTAATGCACGGTATAGGGTATGTTCTCTTTAAAGCAATGCAGACTGTGAATGCAAGGGTTCCACAAACTCCCACTTTCACCTGCTCTGACATAAAACTGACATTCAATTAAATATTATTAAAGGCAGAGCTCAGCTGACTATCAGAAACGGTCAGAACTAATATGAAGAAGTGCCCCAAAACACTACCAGAAAATGCTCCTAAATCAATAATATAAAGGCAGAGCCCAAATGACACTCGGGAAAGACTCAGAAGTCGATGTCATAGTGGTGTAGCCCAAACTTGCAGAAAAGGTGGTTCATAATTAAATATTATATTATGGGCAAGGCTATATCTGCATTTGGTGTCTCTGTGGGTGATAACTGCAATGCAAATGAATGTCAGTCTCACTCCTAACTCCACCCAAGGCCATCAATACAAGTGGACCGGACTGATATCCCTGGTGTGGATTCCACACTTGGCCATTCTCATACTCCCTATGTGTCTGGCCCCGAAATTATCGGGTCACCAAACTCTGGACCTGGTCATTCTGGGCCCGACACACCAAGCCCAGACTTTACAGCACATATGTGTGGGTCCGAGGTAGCAGCCGCTCCCGGCCTCCCTTGGCACTCTAAACTCAGCATGAGGGGAGCAGCAAATGTCTTCCCTCACCTGCTGTGCCCTGCCCTAATTTAAATTCAAACCCTACAACCCACTTCCCTACAAATAACCCCTCACACATTTACCACATGCCACAAGTCAGAGGCAAATGTGTGCAGATTTGGACGTGTTTTTTTCCTTAGAAGTGGGACATATATAGGGCTTTCAACTCAGTATTCCTAGGACCATATGCTAGCCCACATTCCACAACCGATTCCGGGCAGTATCCCCCACCTAATTCTGAGGACCTCTTAATGGGAGCCCATATTCTGTACTGTGACTACAGACCCAGCATTGGAAGGGTGTACACCACCCAGATAATGACCAGAGGTTGCTGTTCTATGCACGTGTCACAATGGGCCCACCAGAGACCACCTAGGAAGTAGGGTGGTCACAGCGAATGGTGGCGTTTGAAAGGGTCTGAGGAGATCCCCCACCCTCTATGAGCAGGTCATGTGGATGGACACCACATGGTCCACTCCACCCAGCTACTAGTTGACCGCCGAGTCTAAATGGATGAGTGGGCACGACAATGGTCCACTGAGTCCTTTCTTTCACTTGCCCACTCATTACTGGCAGATGTCTACAATTAGCATCCACCTATGGATACAGCATTGCGATTCTTTTATTTCGTCCATTAAGAAGGCTGTTATTTTTTTTTAATCTTTTGTGTCTTTCAATTGTATAGATGGTTTATATGTGGAGCATTATTTTAAAATGAATTTAGCAGTATTTTACATCGCTCCTGCATCACAACAACATTAAGGGGCTTTACATAATAATATGAATAAAATGCAATTAATTGGGGGAATGGAGAGCTGTTAAGGAGTAACAATGTATTCTTTTACATATTTTATGAGGAAGTTAACTTTACCTGCTTTCTCTGAGATGACATTTCGAGCAGTAGCAGACCCCCCAGCGCCTTGAGACCCTCACGGGTGAGTGGCGCGCTCTATGAATGTATTGATTGATTGATTTACCTGACATGCCTCATAATTATGAAGTGGTAAATGGGAGCTCGCAATTTGCAGTCGCAGTGGGCTATTTTTCTATAAAGACCCGTTTTTCTTATTAATTAATACGATTTTAGAACTGGATGTGTGTATTGCAAAGTATGCAAAACAGGCAGAACAATAGTCCCATCGCATGAATTTATCTTTTTTCAAATAGTTGCGATTCCAAGAGTCGACTTCAAAAGTGTTCTAATGTGGAATTCGTTCGATTCTCTGTTGTACGATGCGATTCAGCTTTCACAGAGTTGTCTTTAGAGCGCCATGTGTTATTTCGCATGCGCCTTGACGCCTTCGGGCAAAGTAGCGCATTATAAATTTCCTATCAATCAATTTCATGAGTGGGCAGACATTGCCAATGATTCAGAGGCGAACACATTTACTTCAGACTCTGACCTTTGGATACCATTTGCCGAACTCGGAAGCATTAGTTTGTTTTTCACTTCTCTACCTCGGTGTTATGATGCTAACAATGACACCTAGCTTCAGCCACCCTACTGCTCTGCAAGGGCGTGGCCGATTATACCTGCCAGCTGGTCAGAAAGGTACCAGTGGTGACCTATGTGATAAGTTTGTCAATATATCAATATCAAGTGATAACTTCTCAGTGCAAGACACAGCGCACTTTATATTTTTTTGTAATCATTACCAGACCCTAAGGCAAGGTTATATTTTACCATTGCTCAGAGGGAAGGGATTTGGGCAGGTAAACCAGCCCTGACCCACCTTCAGACGTTACAGTTCCCCAATATTTCCTTTAATATGGCAAGCTTTTTGGCGGGTGCCTTCAGAAGTAGGAAGAAACGTTTGAGCATCTGAAATGATGCAAGGGCCTTTTAAATGTAATCTTTTTATAGTATTTAGACATTGAAGATGTGTATTTATGATTGAATGTACTTTTTAACTTTGTTTTTATGCATGTGATGTACTTCTGTGGTTTTTATATAACCGAATAAAGTATCTATAAATTGATTGATGTGATAAGTTTACTTTGCAATACATACCTTTGGTTTAATATTCCAAATGCTTTATATATGAAAAAAAATTGCGTTCATCGACGCATAGGAAGGATGGCAAAATGCTTCCCAGGCACAGAATCTGCTCCCTCCAAGATAGCCCTTCCTTCTGAAATAAGTAACCTAAGCAGACAGCGCTAAACCCTCACTGCATATAATCCTACTCAGACAACTGGGAAAATGCTAAATACTGTGCACTGACCTTTCTTCATTTTCAATTTCCAATATGGCCGCCGACTTTATCGTCTATCATTTGTTTTTACGTTGAACACAGTCATACAGAACGGTTTTGCCGCTGCCTATGAGGTTGTACTGCTGTGTGTAATACTTCGGTTTGGGCTTTGACTTTCGAACATCTGCAAACCTATGGAAGAACCAGTTATCTAGCAAGTGGCTGAGTGCTGAAAATTTGAAAATATTTCACCTCTTCACAGAGGTATTAGTTTGTGTTTAAGGTAGCTTGTTTATATCTTGGATTGGTGGTTCAAACATTGGACTGTCTTAAATTTCGTCTTATGTGGGAAATTCTACTTGTTTTTTTCCAATACCTCTGTTCAGCTGCTCTAATCTTCGAGCGCTTTTACTCCCTTTCTTCTTTTAACATCGATATTTGCTATGGTGTGTTTTTTATGAGAATGATTTAGAATTTCTGAATGTGAAAATAGTTGGCAGTAACCCTTGTAGAAAAGGGGAGATAGTGAAGCCCCCCCATCCTGGTGAACAGTATCAGAATGTCTCAGAGCCCATGCTGACATCATCGAGCAATGAAACATTCTAGAATGCTTATTGTTAGTGATGCGGGGCTGGGTAAACATAATGGTTTTATTTCTGTTCACTAGAGAGGCCCTTTGAGGTTTGCTGAACTGAACCCCTCGGCATCATGGGCCGGGTCAGTGAGGTCTGGGGTAATATGATAGTATGAATGACCACACCTTATAACCTCGCATGCACCCTTTTTGAGAGATGAAACTCACCATGGCTGTTCACACTTCGGCAATCAAGCTTGCACAGTGCTCCTTAGCAAAGGCTGCCATTCCTGAGTTAAGAGTAATTGATAAGTCTCAAATGTCCTCAGATGACAGGTGACACCCTTCACATGTGCTGCTCGGATACCCCTGTCGCCACCGCTGCTGGATGACTGGACGTTTTTGTGTTTCTTTTTGGCACAAAATGTATATTCTTTATCAATTATCAACCGCCTGCACGCTATGCACGGCAAGGCAGCTAAACTGCTAGAATACAGTTTTTTATGCGGTGAACAGACCCGCCCTGCTGCCGCCTAAGCTTCCAAATCGACAGCTATATTTTCTCCTTGCATTCTATGAATGAACCTTAAAGAATGGGCAATGCTGCTGAACATGGGGACACCTGACCTGATACAACATGTATCCTATATGAATATTGCAACGCCAGTCCTAGTTTATGGTGCCAACAGGCACATACATGTTGTTAATTTCCGTGATATTAAAACAAACCTTGCCTTTAGCTATCTGAAACCCTTGGAGCCTCTTATACCTTGCAAAGCACGTATACAGTGTGTCTTTACACGTTCACAACTACCCCAAATGGCAAACCAGGGCACTTTTTTAGATAACTAATTCACTGATGAGACCAATTTTTATTTCGGGCCTATGTTCTGTTCCAGTCTGACCATAGAGCCAGATAAAAACTATGCAGTGCTTAATTTGAGCCAGTGGATGCCGGTGGAGGCCAACAGTACTTATTTTGGGGGACCAGCACTTATCTTTGAAGTAGATATTTATTGAGCACAAGAGAGTGAAAACACACAGATAGGAAAGACGGAGGAAGATAAATACTCAAAAACCGCCATAGTGGAATAAAGAGGCATGAGGTGGATTTAAGACTATCAGTCTTGATGTTTGTTGTGCCAACGTTTAATAACACCGGCATGGGCTTCTGGGCAGAGCTTCGCACACCGGTACTCTTTCTATTACAAATTAGGAGGCTTATCTACAAGAGCCTTGTGCCGCGGATGCCTCACTTTTTCCCATATTAATAGGCCCTTAAGTGTTGAACTAAGGTATGTGACACCGACATGTAGTAAGGGAGGGGCATATTTACAAGAAATGGCACTCTGCTGTTTTGCCGCATCGGAGCCTCAAAAATGTGACCGCTGTGGTACGACAGTTTCTAACGCCATGTTAGCATCGTATTTACGATATGACATTCAATGGCGTTAGAAAGAGGCCGACGTCCAAAAAACTGATTCTAATCTCTGCGCCAAGTCACTAAAATAATACAAGCCAACATCGAAAAAGTGAATTTCGGCCTTCTAGTGGCCAGTACAGCAGATACTAGCCATCCTAGCATCACTTTTGTGCACCTAGCGGTGAAAAAAAATACAAAGGCACCTCTAAGTGAAAAACAAAAAGTTACACTTGACTGAAATCAGCTATGGAGCAGCCAGAAGCGAGCACAGCATAGGACAACAACCCCACCAACCCCACTACCATCCAGGAGGATCAGCCAGAGTCCCAGGGGAAGAGGAAGAGGAACTGCATGCTCAGTCAGGAGGAGAATGAGATCTTGTTATGTTATGTTAATAGAAATTTATAGAGCGCACGGTCACCAGAAGGTTTCATGGCACTAATTGTTGCAAAATGACGCGGCGGGGTAGCTAATCGTATGTCAGCGCAAACAACCATGTTTTGAGGGCCTTTCTAAATCCCATCAAGGTTTCCTGCGCTCTGATCTTGATCACGGAGGTGACGGAGCATTAACACCAGCTCTTCGTCCACTCCAAATTTTCATTGGGGAAGAAAAAGACCATAAATCAGTCCATGGTGGACAAGGTGAACAGCGTTCCTGAAGTCAAGAGGACAGTTCCTGGCTGTAAGAAATGTTGGCACAATGCCAATTTCAAAACTAAGAAAATACTGGCACCAAATCTATAGGCAGTATTGCAGACCGGAATCTGGAAGTCCAGCGCCCTAGGAGAAGCTGAATCCCTTGAGGAACAGGTGTCTGCAGTCATCTCTGAGGAGTCGGTAGGTGGACTTGTGGGACAAAACAGTGATGCCTGTGATGAACTACATCAGCCACAGGGCAAGTCCCAACAAGGGCCAATGTGGGTAACTATGTAATGTCATGCAGTACAGGCAGCTATGACCCACCACTCTGCGGCACTGTCTTCAGGCCAAACAGTAGGCACCTGGCTCATCTATGGTTAGACATGAAATCAATGGAAGGCTCATGGGCATTTTGATCATATGTTGGCGTAGGACAGTGTCACAAGCCTTCTAGCTGTGCTAATCTACATCAAAATGAAAGGGCAGCAATGTGCTGTTTCTACAACATACCGCACATTTCTGTTTTAGCTGCACACACAACAGCCAACGTTCATCAAAGCAGGCACCTCTGCACCATGGTTCAAGGGTACCTGCGTAGGTGCTAGCCAGGTGAATGTGCACCAGCATAAAGAAAAGCACGGGATGCATTGTATTGTTGTAAACACAGCGCAAGCCTGCACTCTCCTATTCACACAGCTTAGCTCAGCAAGATGGTTTCTTGCACTGCGCTGCACCACATGTCTATGAAAGATGCCCCTCTGTCTCACCTGAGCCCAGGCACATTAACATAGCCTCCAAATCCCAAGCATAGAATTGGTATGTCACAGGAGAAACAACATACCCGAGCGATGGGGGATGTGGGGGTTATGGATAGTACCTACACATAGGGACATTTCAAGAGTCACTTCCATAGTCCCCTGGATTAAACTACATGATGTGCAGCTGTCCTAGCACACAGGCTCATATACCACAGGTGTCAGCTGCCATGGTAGGGACCACCTGACCTCTTCTCATCTACATATATACGATTGGGTGTGGGGATGAATGCAAGTTATGTACATCAGCAAACCATGGGCCGTATTTAACGTGAAAAGGCAGAGGGCATCGATGCTAACAAATCTACAGTGCCGAGCTGCATTGTTCACAAATGCATGGATGGGCTGCCTTTACTTGAATATATGCCACCCCTCTGCTCACTCCTGCGCCGCAGCAAAAATAACAACTGCGTGCCAACACTGCCACTCTTGCACCATGGTGCTAGGGTGGCTGTGTTGGTGTTTGATTGTTTTTATCGGTGCCAGCGCAAGGGAAACACATAGGGTATGCCGTATCCTTGTGAATATGGTGCTTTCCTGTGTTTGTGCAATGATGCAGAGTGGAGCAGCAAAAGTGCTTGCACCGCTGTATTGCACCATTTCTATGTGAACATGCCCCTCAGTAGGTACATGTCACCATTTCCAGCACTACTACCATCTGGGGTGCTGCCTGATACATGCCAGCCTATAACAGCCTCCCATGTCAGTCCATTAGAGATGGTCATGCATAATGTAGGTGTCGTAGGCACATGAGAGTCACTGTATGATCAGGGTGCCAGTGTGTGGCAGTAAGTAGGCTGCCAGAACCAAATTTAGAACAGCCAGAGGAGGTATGTACACATACAATTGCATGGGTCTGATGAAAATGATGTGTGACACCCTGTTGATAACTAATTCTTGTCATGATGAAATGGCATGAACGTCAGTGATTGGAATCTGACTGCTATGACAGGGCCCATTCACTCAGAGTAGGAACACAGTGGTAGTGACAACAATGCTGAGATTCAGTCATCAGAAAAGGAAATACAGTGCTATTTGCAATCCATACCCTTGCATAACATCTGCCCTATGCATCAATGAGGAACTGAAAGTGTAATGTATTGCACTTTGTTTGTCAATTGCTTTACCCATGTCAAAGCATAGAAGACATCACCAATAGCATTTCCCCATCTCATTGCAGAGGATGAACCCTCACCTCCTGGCCAGCACCCGGTCCCAGACATTAGTGATGATGGGATTGATGACAACCTGCCAACCATCGACCAGGACACCCTCCAGGAACTGCAGAACTCCATTTGGGACACCATCTCCAGACACGGGGAGTTTCAGCAGCATAGTAATGTCTCCACATATCCCTCCTAACAACCAACAGGCACCACCTGCCACCCCAGCCAGACTCCTGGACTCCAAGAACCCACAAACTACCTTCCAATGTCGTTGGGTATGGGGTCCAGAGTGAATTGGCAGAACAGGTGTGGGGTGGGGATGGAGACTGTGGCAGCCACCCTAGAGGTGATCCATGTGTGCCTCAGTCCTAACAGGGACAACACTGCCACCTTTAGAGGCACTTACTCCCCTTTCCATGGTCTCCAGCAGTCTCTGGCTGACATTGCTGATGTCATGAGGCAGATGCATCAACATTGCCCTTCCAAAGTAGCACCAGCGAGGTGCCCAACCAGCTGGGGACAATCGGAACCATCTTGGTGTCCATGGAGCGGAAGCAGCACTCCCACTTTGCTGCCATGGCTGCCTACCACCATCACGTTGCTGCTGTGTTGCAAAACCAGCAGATCCTCCTTGCAGCTGTGCTGCCTCATGTGTTGGCACAGATGAATGCTGCTGCCGGCATGGGATCTACATCTTCTGCCCCTAATATGTGTGTGTCTCCCTAAGCTGCCAAATTTACAACACCACCCTCATGGTAGACACCACGCACATCAGAGGAGGAAGATGTGGACGGTACCTCTTTCCACTGAATAAGTCTGCAGTAGCATGCGTGGGTGCCACAAACCCACTTTCTCCGTAGCCCTGTGCTGATTAACATACCAGGGAACATCTGCTGTCACTGTCCTCATTTTGACTTTGTCCTGTGCGCCTTTATCATTTGTGGACAGTCAATGTGGCCAATCCTCCCTAATGACATTGTGGTTATCCTCCTGACTGAAGCACCCCTCTCCTCAAAATGCCCCATGAAATGTTCCCCACATGGACTTTGTTTGGATATCAAGTGGCTCTAAATATCCCTTAGGGTTGTTGTCCAACGAGCTTTACCTGTGAGCCCCTTCAACATTTGCACATGTAAATAAATGCACTTACCTGTGTGTTGTCTGTCTCTAGGGGTCAGGAGCAGGTTGACCATTCTAGGAGTCAACTTCACCAACTACTTTGCCAAAGTGACGTGTTTTGTGGAGTGCGGGGCAATGCTAGGTAGTGACTGAGAGCGTAACATATTTTATAATCCCATTTGTGTGATGCCTAGCAAGTGCTTACCCAAGGTTGCAAGCATTAAGTTCAACTGGTGTCATGCAATCAATGTGAATGGTGAATTAAGTCACCCCACAAGTGCCGGGTCCACCCATGGTTATTATCAAGCATACAACATTGGGCTGACAAGTAAACGCAGCAAGTGGGCGTGGGTACAGGGCAGCCATCAGAGTATGAGTCCAAAAACGTACTAATTAGGCAAATGATTTTGACCACAACATCCCCTCAAGACATGTTGCATTAGCAACCCACACATAGATATTGTATGTGAACACATGATTAGCACTAAGTCATAATTCAATCATGATTGCCTGGTTCACTGCTTAACAATGTCTGATTGTAAGCTGATGTAAAGTCATGGCCAGCCTGACAGAGCCCTGTCCATAGGTAAGACACCTACTCACACATGTTGCCAAACTCTGCTAGCAAAGCCATGTGCATGTAAAAACTTTACTTGCTCACATATGCTAACTACCAACCAGCAAATCATGACGTAGACCTCTATGTATCAAGCAATGCCATTTAATTCCAATAGAAAAGTTAAATAAGAAAAAACTACCTACCCTATACTTACTACCTATCCTAAACTATCCTACACTATCTCAGCCTACCTACTATCTAAAACTACCATAACTTAACTCAGCTTATTGTACACATTTAGCACAACATGATAAACATCACCCTTAAGACACATCTTCATACAAGGACAACAGAAACTACAACTAAACATCAACTACCTACACATTGAAAACTAAACAATCATATAGTTTGCATGTTTATGAAAACGTAAAATTTTGTTTGGATATTTTTTAAATATGTAAAACAAATCAACCCTCAAATAATCCTAAAGTACCCCTCCCAACTAACAATCTAACCCACCCCTTAAAATCCCCTAAAACCACTATAACTATACTAACCTAAACTAAGCAATGGACACCTTATGGAAAATATAGAACATTATATACAGGGGGAAGGGCAGAAAGGGTCCCTGTGGCTATGTCTACTTTGGTCTGGCCACTGTCTGCTTTATCTCATGCAGTATGGATAACGCCTGGTCCATTTTGTTTTCCTGGATTGCCTCACGTAATCGCTGGTCGGATATGTCCTTTCTTAAGTCCTTTTCTAAAGTGATCGGCCCTCCTATGGCCTAAGGCGTGGGTCCAGGTGGTAGCGATCAATCAATCAGTCAATCATGGCATTTGTAAAGTGCACTACATACCTGCGAGGGTCTCAAGGCGCTAGGGGTGGGGCGGGGGAGCTACTACTGTTCAAAGAGCCAGGTCTTGAGAAGTCTTCTGAAGGTCAGAAGGTCTTCAGTCTGCGGTAGGCGGATGGGGAGGGGGTTCCATGTCTTGGCGGCGAGGTGGGAGAATGATCTGCCGCCGGCGGTCACTCTTCAGATGCGGGGGACGGTGGCGAGAGCGCGGTCTGCGGAGCGGAGCTGGCGGGTGGGGGTGTAGAGGCTGAGTCGGCTGTTGAGGTACGTTGGTCCGGTGTTGTGGAGTGACTTGCGTGCGTGGGTGAGGAGTTTGAAGGTTATCCTCTTGTTGACAGGGAGCCAGTGCAGGTCTCTCAGGTGGGATGTGATGTGGCTGCGGTGAGGGATGTTGAGGATCAGATGTGCGGAGGCGTTCTGGATGCGTTGAAGCGGGCCCGCTGGTAGAGGTACTGGGTACAGGTGGGCTGGAGGTACCTTTCCCAGAATGCCCATTCTTCCCAGAGTTTCTCTTGTCAATGGTTAGTGGTCCCTGTGGAAAAATATGCCACTTGCCCTGGGCCTTCTCCTCCTCATGCCGCTTCATCATGGCCCTTTGTGCCTTTGACACACATTTGAGGTGGCTGTGGTGCTCCTTGCATTTGCTGTGCTGCCAGAGCTGCTCTTGGCTCATGTTGTCTGTTGAAGCAATAAGGATAACTGTCAGGCAAAGGGTGACTGGGAAGAGGTAACAACATAATTAGACATCAGTGTTTACACAGCATCTAAGTTAGCAGACCATACAGTGCTAATTCTCTTGCAGCTTAGAGTGACTATACACATGCCCCTTATTTATCATATCAGATGTACTAAGCTAGCATTACAAAGGCTGGGCAATTGTTGCACAATGCAATTGCAACACCATGGCACAGCTAGGTATGACCATGTCAGTACTTACTATGCTTGGGAGCAATGCTCTTTAGTACCCATGGAATGGTACACATCACCTTCACTGTACATGACTGTGCCTTCCACATCCTGCAATGCCCTTTATGCCAAAATAAGTTGCCACAGTAAAATGTGCAATGTCAGCAAAGTACATGTATAGTCTCACAACCTAGTGTAACTGAAATGGCAAGGACCCATTTCAGGACACATTGCAAACTATACTGAACACTTGACTGGAATGACATTTAACATTGTTCGCTGTAGAAGTACCTCACATCACACAGAGGCATATGACACATCTCCTATCTGAACTGTTGTAAGTCCATGGTGGACCGTGCTACTGCTCATTACATGCTCGAAATATCATAGTATGTGCAACTGACATGGTTTCCAACATCTTCACAACCACATCCATTTTCAGATGTGTATTCATTACCACAAATATTTGCACAATCTTCCACTGTGATCATGGATCCCCTGTCAAGCCTCTATCATGTGGTTCATCCCAGATTGGCAAAGTGTTCTCCTTGATAGTAATCAGAGGCTGATATTGTGAGGAAGTCTACCCCGGTCCCCAAGCCATACCTGAACCCCCAGACTTGGGTTCTGTTTCCAACGACCGGAGGCAGGACGCGACCCAGAAACAAAACAGAGATCATGACCATTTCTGGGAGCAAAACGCTTTGTGTCATGTGTTAACGCCGGACGAGAGGGGTTTGTTGAACCCTACACCAGGGGGCAGAGCTAATCAAAGCGAGGGAGAAAATGGATGAGGTGGAGACAAGGAGGGAGAATGCAGAAACGTTGGAATGAGACGGAGACAGCACGAGAAGAGCCAGCATCCAGCCAAATCGAGTAGAAGGACCCAGAGAGGACGACGAGGTGGAGGAAGAATCCGAGAGGCGGTGCGAAGAGTGGTGGTACCCACCGGAGGATGCGGAAGTGCGGCCGCAACTCTGGAGAGTTGCGGGGGAGTGGGTAAGTGTGGACAGGATGGGTGGGTAGCTGCTTGGGGGAAAAGCACATCGGGAGGGAAGGAGAGGGTGGGGAGCACCAAGAGAAGAGCACCTGTCATTGTTTTTTTTCCCATCCTCACCTAGAGACATCCTAAAAAACCCTCACCACTGATCCCATATAAAAAGGCACTAATTTGGCATCTAACGACGGCGCACAGGAAATCACCAATGCTAGGACGTTATCAATAGTTGGTGGGAACCACGGGCAGGGAGAAAGACCTGCAGACTTCTCTGACAGGAGAAGGAAGACTCATTCCTCGTATTTCCTTTCTTTCAATTTTTTGTTTAAAATCCCCCACATTTCTTTCCCTGATGCACTGAACGATGAGGTGAAGAGTGAAAGTATCTCCTACTAGTCCCATATTATTGACTGCTCTTTCTTGTCTTTATTTCTGAGCCTCCAGGAAGACCACACAACCAGGACACGGCCGGAAGAAGGAACAAGTCAGCTAGAAGGAAGAGAAAGACCTGTGAGACACCGAGGAGTCCCTTATAACTGGGTTGTGAACTTGAGAGACCGAATAAATTACCACCATTAGGAAATACATACAGCCTCCACGTCTGTTTATCCGGCCTGCCCTCCCACAGATATACAAGTACTGGCAACTTTTCCTGACCTAGTTATCTTCTAACAAATGTTCATTTGTGATAGGCATGCACATAGCATTTGGCAAGTCACACAGCATCTGACATCACACTCAATCCTTGCAATACACAATTAATGTTGTAGACACTCACTGGTAAAGCTTCGGTCCTTGAGGTCTTCCACCTCACCACTTGTGTATGATGGGGGTCCATCTACAAGACATAACATGTAAAGCACATCAGTAAGCGTATAAAGCATATTTGATATACAATGGCAGCACAGTTCATATGCATACTAATTGGCTATGTAAACCTTCAGGTTATAAATTATTATAGGCATAGTCAACATGCTTGAATGTAACAGATTGGTAAGGACGGCTGATGTGCACAGACATGTAAACAGCCAAAAAAATGCGCCTGTTGGCCAATGTGTGGAACCAGTCATGAACCTCATCACTACCAATTTTCACTGTGGTAGCTCACTTTGAGGAATCTCTAAACCTCTGTTAATCACATACCATACATATCAAGTTATTGCAATATCCAGGCCCTCTTAGATGCTGACACCAGGAAATGAGTATGCTACATACATCTCACATCTTGAGTACTTGTTCCCTACGTTAGGTGAGTTCCGTACCTGTCAGTGCTGCTGAGTGCATGATATTATTTACACATGTTCCATGCATCCTTAAGTTTTAACTAGCATAATTTAATAATGACATATTTGGGAAATGTTGAACTGTGTCATATACAGGCTAGCATACCCTTGGATACAGTACCATTTGAGTGGACTCCCATCTGACATACATTGGGCCTCACATACTAGAGGCGTGTACTATGTGAGTCTTGTGTGTAAGTACAGCTCCACTGGCTGTAGCCTGTATTGCACCTCCACGAGGCCATGCAAAGGCACCATGTGGGATTATCTATGCATTTAGCGGGATGTAGTCAGGCTAGCCAGTGCAGAGCAGAGGCATGAAGAAAAAGCAAAAATGGCTCACAAATCCCTCTTTATATTTTGTAGTTTGCACTATATGGCAACATCCTCTTACCACAGAAGGAATTATGAGCTATTGGGAGGCAAGGTGCATAACAAATGGTTAATCCTTCAATTACATTTTGGGTAAAAGGGTGTATAACATTTGCTGTGCATAGCATTTTGGTAAACCATCCTCTTTGCAACCATCAGCTGCTGCATTGACAATATGGAGTCTACAGCTAGTTCGACTAATAAGAACAAGGCCCTGGTTATGAGTTGCCAAATGCTGTCAGGGTGAACAATCTGCAACCGTAAATACCCATACCACCTGGTAACACCTAGCTAGTACTGTGCCTCTATGAGGTATGGGGAATAACTGAGAAGAACTGGATTTACCCCACACGGCATTCGTATTCTTTGGGGTTGAATGACGCCATTTACCATCTGCTCTGGTCAGGTGGTAAATGTCGGTAGGAGTCGTGTGTGGGGTGGGAGGTCAGGGGGGCAGGAGAGGGAAAAGTAAGATGTTACGTGGTGAAGTGAGCATTACAAGCGCTCTATGCTTTCGTGCAGGGTCGTACAGGGAGGAACATTGGGGCCCATGTAAAAGATGAATAACATTTGTGAGTTAAACAATCGCTGGGCTTAATTTGCAGTACGACTTCATAGCACATTAGGCACTCAAGTGGCCATGTGTCTTTTACACCCTGTTGTTTCAAACCACTTCATACTCCAAGTGGATAGTGTATATAACCAGTCGGTAGTGCTAAAAAGCCTCCAAACCCACTCGCAGTAAGGCCATTCGAATTTTCTCTTGCAGAAACTTTCAACCCAAATAACTACAAAACACAAACTTGTTTACCTCTTTTACAACCATACACATATTTATACAATCGCTTTCCACAGAGCTATAGGCCCACTTGATAGGCGAACTGTCTCACGAACATTCCCTAATGTCTGCTTACCTTTACCAATGACAGCCCGCGCGCCCTCTTCCAAATCTTCCCTTTTAATCAAATCATAATTCTTGCAAATTCAATGAACTTGTGTCCAAGGGAGAGGTCTGGTGGCTTTATGAAAACTGTCACACACATATGTAATATCGATGTATATCACCTATGTTGATCCAATAACATGTACCTCTAATGACCTTTTAGAAGCCTTCTCTTAGATTCACCTGCTGAATATGTCGTGTTTGCAACGTATGTCAGGATAACCTCTACGTTAAGTGGAAGAAGACCCTCAAATGACCATAACAACCCCTTTATTTACAACCATTTATTTGCACATTCCTCAGGGCCAAGTGGTTTTGAAATCGGACCACTTCTTTATTTTCGGTACTCTGTATAGCTTCTTTTTAGACCAACTAGTGCAAAATAAACAATTGTGTCAAAAGCGGTATACGCACTCTGAGCCCATATCATCACACGTTTGTTGTGCGTTCTAGTCCTCAAAGGGGAGAGGATGTGGTCCGTCGGCCTCGCTGCCGCCTCTGGTGCAGGAAACCAGGGTTCGAGCCTCGAGGTCGCGTCCACATCGTGTGATTCTGGGCAAATCACTTAATCTCCCCGTGCCTGAATGTGTAATGTAAATACGGTGCTATGTAAAGCGCTCCAATACCTTCGGGTCGAGTTCGCGCTATATAAATATGCAACTAGAAAAAATAAGTCTCCCTGAAACCAGACTGAATGCCTCTGCCGCTTCGTTCAAAATAGAAGTTAAAGCGTTGCTCATGGTAAAATTGACATGAGTACCATCTAGTCAGGCACGAGTTCTTTAGAGCCTGTTATATAATACATTACCATGATTATTAATCCTATGATCTCTTGCACGAAATGTTGTTTTTATATGATGGTGACCTGCACATTATTGTTTGTCTAACTTACAGTTGGTTGTTATGTAAAGCGCTCTGATATCCGCAAGGATCTTGTTCGCGCTCTATAAGACTTTCTAAATAAATAAAATAAATAAATAAGCAAGTCATTAAGATAACTTGACACAATTATTTTAATAAAGGACAAACCAAACCATGTCAGATACCAGTAAAACATTTTAAGTGCAATAAATTCAAACACCCTGAAATAGGTTTTTAGAACACGGCTAAATTTCTGCATCAAACATGTAAAATGGAAGAAGGTTGTCTGATTACTAAGAATGTGAGTGGCGACACATTTCAACTAGAAGTCTGTGCTTGTGTCACTGAGGTACTGGCGTGTTTCCAGTGGTCACGTGTCTACAGTTAAATATATCCTTTATCTCTGGCATCCTGGGGCTTTGAGTACAGTTGCACTGCAATTGGATAACAAAGTTAATCTCTTACACTCTGTTCTTCAAAGCCAGTGACCAAAACAGCCAAGGCCTACTCCTGGAGGTGTTAGAGGATTTAGAATTCAGATGTATAACACAGTTGCATACAATATATTCTATTCGAAGTCTGCGCTATATCTTATTAAAAAAGATTTATTGACATAGAGGGAGGTCGGGGAATTAAAAATCAGGATACAGATGACAGGTCTTAGCTCCTACTTAAGATAAGGCAACAAACATGTTTATGGCACTCACAGATCAGGTGCTATAAAACAATATAACATGGAGCACATTAATAACATTAGTCGATGGGAGGGCCGATACATTGACTCAGCTACTTGCATTCCGGATCTCTAATGTTCGAACTGGCTACATGGTTTCTCTATAGTTAGGTCTCGTGAGCCAAAGGCTCTAAGAGACATTTTATATCTGGGCATTTCAAAGTGCTGCCGTGGCCTAAAGCTACAGTGCACGTGAACGTGCACGCGCGCAGCGCCATGTGTCTTTCCTTCGTAGCGATCGTGATCACTTTCACTTTCGCGGGCTCCTCTGTTGCTGGCATTCCCCCCTCCCCTCTCGTTTGCTGACTTCTTCTACACTGCCAAGCTAGGCGCGTGGTGCCTCGCGGCTGCTTCCCTCTTGCTGCCCCGCTGGTGATACGGAACGGCTCCCCCGACAGCGGCAGTAGCCCCCGACTCCCCCGCAAATGATTGAAGACCCTGTCGTTGTTTGCATCTGTGAAAGCTATATTTGTTAAAAGTGGTGTCTGCTTTTCATCCCTTCCCCCTCGCTCCTGTTTTCTTTTCTCCATCCCTTTGTTCACGCCCCCTCCCGTTCTCCGTGTTTTCCATCCTCCCCCCTCCCGTTGTCCGTGCCTCCCCCCCGCTGTCCATGCATTTTCCCTCCCCCCCCGCTGTCCGTGACTTCTCCATTAATGTAGTTATTAGTGTTTTGCGCAGCACCAACAGGCTGCCTTTCTAGGCGCTTCAGTACACTTAGATAGCCTGCAACGATTGATGAAAAGCTAGGTACATAGCGCAATGTTGCTTGCGAAGCTGAGACGCATTTCTTTAGTTGTGTGTGTGTGTGTGTATTTATTTATTCATTGGTATTCTGTGTAGTGCTGACATGTTGCGCCCATACACTGTATAGCGTTTCAAATGGGGGGAACTAAGCGCCAGGCTCGTGTTAATCTTTATGGTCAAGTGACCGGTTTATTTATTTGTATTCCCCGATCCCTTTATTCAAGCCCCCTCCCGTTGTACGTGTTTTCCATTCTACCCCCTACCGTTGTCTGTGCCTTTTCCCTCCCCCACGCTGCCCATGCCTTTTCCCTCCCCCTCCGCTATCCATGCCTATTCCCTCCCTCCTCCACCCCCCCCCCCCCGTTTTGCGTAGCACCGACGGGCTGCTGTTCTAGGCGCTTCAATACGCTTAGCCTGCAACAATTGATAAAAAAAAAAACTAGGTACATAACGTGATCTTGCTTGCGAAGCGTTTCTTTAGTTGTGTGTGTGTATTTATTTTTCATTGGTATTCTGTGTAGTGCCGACATGTTGCGCTCATACACTCTATAGCGTTTTGAATGGGGGGGAAGAAAGCGCCAGGCTCGTGCTAATCTTTATGGTAAATAGACCGGTTTATTTAATTGTATTTATTGGAGCTTGATATAGCTCCTTTACACCACTCAGGGAGTCTGGAGACGGCAAGGGGTAAAATCTGGGAGCATTGTATCATTTGCATACAAAATAAAATACGTTTTTTACATTTCTTCGGGGCTAACTTTTAAAATGTGTAGCGCCTGCATTTTACCTTTCAGATCCTTCAGTGCGCCTCATTTTCTTGGAGAAGACAGAGTTGTGCATGGTGCATTAATTTTAGCTGGGGAGTCCTTTATTATTTACCAGTCCATTGCATAGCGCCATGTCACCTTTCAGACACCTTACAGCGCCTCGAGATTCTGAAGTGAGAAAAAGCAGAGCTAGGCACGCTGCATTATTTTTCAGCTGGATAAACATTTATTATCAATTCCTTGCACCACACACTTAGATCTGCCTCATCTATAAACTTGTCCTTGCGAGGCCTTGCCAACTATGCTCGTCCAATTATCAAGTTATGATACTTAGACAATCCTCCTGTAGTGCTATGTTTATAGCCCCTTTTGATGATCCAAGCCCCCTCCCGTTGTACGTGTTTTCCATTCTACCCCCTACCGTTGTCTGTGCCTTTTCCCTCCCCCACGCTGCCCATGCCTTTTCCCTCCCCCTCCGCTATCCATGCCTATTCCCTCCCTCCTCCACCCCCCCCCCCCCGTTTTGCGTAGCACCGACGGGCTGCTGTTCTAGGCGCTTCAATACGCTTAGCCTGCAACAATTGATAAAAAAAAAAACTAGGTACATAACGTGATCTTGCTTGCGAAGCGTTTCTTTAGTTGTGTGTGTGTATTTATTTTTCATTGGTATTCTGTGTAGTGCCGACATGTTGCGCTCATACACTCTATAGCGTTTTGAATGGGGGGGAAGAAAGCGCCAGGCTCGTGCTAATCTTTATGGTAAACAGACCGGTTTATTTAATTGTATTTATTGGAGCTTGATATAGCTCCTTTACACCACTCAGGGAGTCTGGAGACGGCAAGGGGTAAAATCTGGGAGCATTGTATCATTTGCATACAAAATAAAATACGTTTTTTACATTTCTTCGGGGCTAACTTTTAAAATGTGTAGCGCCTGCATTTTACCTTTCAGATCCTTCAGTGCGCCTCATTTTCTTGGAGAAGACAGAGTTGTGCATGGTGCATTAATTTTAGCTGGGGAGTCCTTTATTATTTACCAGTCCATTGCATAGCGCCATGTCACCTTTCAGACACCTTACAGCGCCTCGAGATTCTGAAGTGAGAAAAAGCAGAGCTAGGCACGCTGCATTATTTTTCAGCTGGATAAACATTTATTATCAATTCCTTGCACCACACACTTAGATCTGCCTCATCTATAAACTTGTCCTTGCGAGGCCTTGCCAACTATGCTCGTCCAATTATCAAGTTATGATACTTAGACAATCCTCCTGTAGTGCTATGTTTATAGCCCCTTTTGATGATCCATATATTTTTTTTTTTTACCAGTCTTACTCCTCTTCTGTCCCACTAGGTTTGTCCAAACTTCCATTCAGTTTGTGTAATATACCTAGTCTTTTTTCTCTGGCGACTGCACCATCTGTAGGCGAAACCTTCTGCAGATATTCACGTAGTCTCCTGACGCGCTATAATTATATCGATATTCTCTACATCAAGTCGGGTATCCTCCACAATTGATTTCTAGCGTATTTGTTCACACAACTTTGTCCTAGCTTACTAAACTTACCCCCAGCGCTACTATCACTCATATTGTTTTTAACTATCTGGACACACTAAGATGGCGTCTGTTTTGAGCCCATATGGCTGCTTTTAGTACCTATACTTCTGTTCCCTTCAATGAACCAATGCCTTTCTTATTCATCGGCTGTTCACTCATAGTTTATTTTCCATCCCTGCATAATTAATTTTATTTCTTTTTCATTTTAATTTTATTATTCGTACAAACAAAGTATTAGAAATTATGCCGAACATGCGAACAATACTGTTGGTCCTCAATTCAATCGATCTTGCTCGAGGGGACGTACGTTCATTTCCGGGTTAAACTGGACCTCTGCACTCTCCTCTATGTCAGCGTTTCGTCTTCTCACTGTCGAACTGTAAGTGTCTCGGCCATTGATTAATCCCGGGATTTGTTGAAAAGTTAAAGTAAGTTACTTTGAATGGTGGCTTTATCCCCCGTTCTTCTGACCGTAACTAAGACGCGCTAGTCAGTCTTGAGAGCCTTTTTTGAGCGATCACACAATCAGAATTACTTGCGTGTCCAAACGAAATTTGTTTTGGCATTTCACTGTACTACACATCTCAAGCTCTGCCAAATACGCTAGGCTGTTCACTTTGACAATGAACGCAGGATTGCCTGGCAACTATACACCACGCAATAACTAAACTAAATGCTAAATATGGCACCCTAAAAGACCTTTGGCACATATTGTCCTGTAATTAATTAATAATGGACCTGTATATGAACACTATGTAGATTAGATACCTGGACATGGATTTTAAACTGTCACATATTTGTGGGACTGTCTTGTTGACGTTTTTGTATGTATTATAAATATAAAAATAATGATGTATTTCTCCTTAGATTTTGGATGTTTTCACATGTTGCCCTGTAATTTGAAATGTATTGAACCAACGTCAGACAGCATGTTCTTTGAAAATAATGCTTAGCCTTGAGAAAGCCCTGGCTTGAATTGCCACATAGGGCGAAACACGTGTCGGCTGTCATCTTTTTCTGACCATCTTTCACCGAATCTAAAAGAAGTGAAATTGATTAATAAAGTGATGATTGAAAATCACCCTGGACTACTATATTGTGTTATAATAAGGAACCATCCTATCTATTAAAACAGATTGTTTTGGAAGGGAGGAACACATACTCATACTCTTACCACCACACGCTTAGATGTCCTG
Source organism: Triturus cristatus (assembly GCF_964204655.1). Taxonomy (NCBI): domain Eukaryota; kingdom Metazoa; phylum Chordata; class Amphibia; order Caudata; family Salamandridae; genus Triturus; species Triturus cristatus. The sequence continues at coordinate 822,357,293 of NC_140593.1, forward strand.
TCCTGAAGGAGAAGGGGGCGAGAGGTTGTTCAGCACGTGGAACAGAAGAGGGGTCACTTTAGCGACCGGGAGGTCTATCTGGAGAGTTTCTTTAAACAAGTCTTCAATGTAGCATTAACCATGCCAACTTGTAAGTTCCCGTGCCTGCCGGTTGACACAGCACACACTGGCATGTAGTGGATAATGTGAAGACTATCCTCCCAGGACAGACACCGCACCAGGGCCCCTTGCACACGATCACTTGTCGCTTCACTCACGCACACAGGGGCTGAGCACTACTGTAAGCTCCATGCCCACCGGCTGGCACACCGGACGTTTCCATGTGCTCGTGAAGGCAGCCCTCCCAGGACACACACCAGGGATCAGTGCACACGATCACACGCCCCTTCATGCATACAAGGACTGAGCACCACCAGTGGCCTTGCAATGCAATAGGTCTTGCATTTGCGAGACTTCGAGCTACTGGCATTGTAAATGACAAACCTTTTATCTATGTGTTAGTTTTGAAAACAGATAAATGAAAGGCATTGTCATTTACAACGCCAATAGCTTAAAATTACGCAAATGCGAGACCTATTGCATTGCAAATGCTTGTTTTTGTTTGCAATTGTGGCCAATGAGCCAGAAGTGCCAGGCAAAAAATACAATGTACATTGTTCGATAAATATCCCTGCCCTCTCCTCGTTTCCTTGGAGCCCTGGGTGCAAGTGTGCACAAATCACTGTGTTTGAGCCCACTTGTCTTAATTAGCTTCCAGTAAAAGTTTCAGAAGATGGTAAACACAAAATCTCACCAAAGATTCTAGAGCAGGAATACAAGTCTAACATGGATTTAGGCCACCAACCTCTGAGAACCATGGTTTTGGAATCCAGATAGCAGAGATAATTGGTAAATACATGTAATACCTGTCATTCTTAGGTGCTCTTCCCCCAAACATTTTTGCATGCTTACCTCCTCTTTTTTCTGTATCTTTTTGTTGGTCTTAGGACTCTGAGAACTTTACCACTGCTGACCATTGCCGAAAGTGCATGTGCTTCTCCCCTAAACATGGTGACCTTGGTATATATACAATTGGCATAATTAATTTACTTATAAGTCCCTTGCAAAGCAGTATACCATATAACCAGGGTCTGTAAATTAAATGTTGTTAGTGGGCCTGCAGCACTGATTGTGCCTCTGTCAGAAGAACTGCTGTGCTGCATGAAGGACTGATACTCTGCTGGACTTCTGACCTAGAAGGCCTGCTTTTCTCTTCTGTTCGCATGCTGCCTGCTGCTCTCTGCCCCTTCTGAGGAGAGCTGCCTTGTACCAAAGTGATCTCCAAGGGCTTGTTGGCTTGCCTCCTCTTGCTGGAGACTCAGGGCTATCAAAGTATCTACCCCTACTCCCATGCCTGGCTAATAGGAAGTGGACCCCAAAACTTTCACCAGACAAATCAACGCATCTCCAGTTTGTGTGTAGCAGAATCGGCGCATCGACCCTGCATTGGGAGTAGAATCAGCGCATCGCACTTAGGACCGCTGCATCGCATCTGGAACCACTGCTTTGGAACCGACTAATCGCCGCCACTATGTGTGGAAGAACAGCGCATTGCCCCTCTAGCGTGGATTAAACTCGGTGCACTCGGAACCAGCGCTTCACTCAACAGACCTGGCGCATCAACGTCACTTCATAAAGAAAATCGACGTATCACGTTGACTGCGGGCTCGACATCGACACATCGCTTCTCTGCACCCAGCATCTTGTTGTTGCAACCAAGTTAAAGGTAATTTGTCCGCCAGGCCTGTGTGGCTTCCGTCCCCCAGCTTGCACTTCACCAAGGTCAGCTTGAATGTTTGACTCTACCCCGGTCAATAACTACCAGATAATCCCCATTCGCACTTATTGCTTCTCTAGAACTCTTTTTATTCTTTAAAAATTCATAACTCAAATTCTGCTGATAAGATTTTTGTCATTTTGGTCTTGATTTATTTATTGATGGAATGCAGCCGCCAGACGCGCAGCATGCACAGCACCCACAGGTTCCCAAGAATCCTCTTCAGGACCATACCCCTTCCATGAAACAAGATACCATAGTTTACGTCTTGTGATCTTGGAATTCAAAATGCCTTTTACCTCGCATTCAGGGTCATGTTAACCCATATTGGTACGGGCCTTGTCCTCACCGGGCTATGTGATGGCTTCAAAAGTGAAACATGGAAAACCGGATGCATGCGTAGATGAACAGGCAACCAAAGTATTACTGCGACAAGGTTTATTTGTTTAACCACCTGGTATGGCCCTATATACTTAGGGTTAAATACGCTGCGTCTCTTGAATCTTATATTCTTCGTAGATAACCATACCAACTGTCCCTTCTTATACGTTGGGTCAGGTCTACGGTGTTTATCTGCCTGTTTCTTGTACTGGTCTTTGGCCTTTGGCCTGATGCAGGTTTTTCTGTGTATTGAATAAAGTCTTCCTAATGTGAAGCATTCTCTTGTGTACCTCGGGGGGTTTTGTGTTGTGACTGGGAAGACAAAAAGGAAGTAAACGTGGATGGAAGCCATAAGTACTAAAGAAAGGTGTGTAGTGAGTAGAACTATGCATGGCACTGTTTTACGCAATCTCAGCTAACCATAACCACTCCACCCTTGCCTCTGTGTTGTTGTCTACGTAACATCTCAGGAACTCTTTCAGAGTTTGGTTTAGTCTTTCGGTTGAACCATCGGTTTGGAAAACCATGTTTTCCAAAAGAGCGCAGTGAACTGTGTTTCCCTATCGGAAGCGATCACCCTGGGAAGGCCATGTAACGTGACCATATTCGTTAATAACACATGTGCCAGTTGTCCTGCCAACGGTACCTTTTTGCATGCAATAAAATTACCCATTTTTGTTAAATAGTCAATGACCACTACTATTGCAGTGCATCCCTGATCCTGGGGTAATCTCACAATAAAGTCCACTGAGATTCTTTCCCAGGGATTCTCTGGTGTGGTCATGGGTTGAAGGAGACCCTGGGGTTTGCTGTGATCGGTTTTCATTTGAACGCAGGTGGAACAGCATTTCACCCATGACAATACGTCAGGTCGCACGGTTGGCCACCAGAATTGGTGTAAAACTTTCTCCAAGGTTTTTTTTCCACCAACATGACCCGGGGAGAGGAGTTGGCCTAACGGCCAAGGCACTCAACCTCTGACATGGGGAACTGGGTTTGAGTCTTGGTAATGACGCTGAACATCCTGCGATTCTGGACAAATCACTTAATCTCCCCGTGCCTAAAAAAGAATGAATGTGTGTCCTAATGTTACGTAACTGGTGCTATGTAAAGCGCTCTGATACCTAATTGGATTTGGGTCAAGTTCGCGCTATATAAAACTCTGCAAAAAAAAAAGGCACATGGGAGATTGTGGCACCAATGAAACATGAGCTTTCTTAAGTCTAAGGTAGGTACCAGTACTAACTGATTCTTCATGGGAAGCCCATAACGCATTTGCCAATCTGGATGATGTTTTAACCACTCTTTCCAGGTGAAGGTCTGCCCTCCTTGTCATAGCCTTCTCAAGAAGTCATCGGTTTGCAATGCACAAATTACTTTACTGGGTTCAATGATTGCTCTTTTGAGTGTGGGTTGCTGAGTGATATTTTTTTTGGGCGTGTTAACGCATCTGCCTTCTTTGCCGGGTCTGAAGGTGACTATGAAGTGGAACTCGGCAAAGAATAACAACCAACGTAGTTGTCTAGTAGCGAGGTGATGAGCTGCTCTCATAAACTGAAGGTTGCGATGGTCAGTATAAACTGTAACTTGATGTTTAGCTCCCATCAACCAGTGTCACATTCTAAAAAGGCATCTCTGATGGCTAGAAGCTCCTTCTCGGCTATGGTGTAATTTTGCTCCGCTGGGTTCCGTTTCCTGGACATGAACGCCTTAGGGTGTAACTGACCTGTGGTACTGTGTCTTTGGGACAACACCGCTCCTATCGCCACTTCTGAGGTGTCTGCTTCAACGATAAACGGCATCTCTGGGTTGGCATGTGTGAGAACTGGAGCAGACGTAAAGGCCTTTTTGAGCTAGTCAAACGCAGTCTGGGCTTCTTCAGACCATAGGAAGGGCGTTTTCTTCCGCAACAGCTGAGTCATAGAAGCTAGCAAGTTGGAGAACCGATGGACGAACCTCCTATAAAAATTGGCGAACCCAAAAAAACATTGAATGTCTTTCACGTTCTGGGGGCAAGGCCAATCTGTGATCGCATTGATCTTCCTCTCTGCCATCACCTGTCCTGAATGGGTGAGCATGACCCCTAGAAACTCTACGGTTTTCATGTGAAACTCACACTTGCTTATCTTGCAGAACAGACAATGTTTACGTAGGCAGAGTAGGACTTGACCAACGTGGCCTGTGTGTTCTGCTTCTTGTGATGAAAATTTCAGAATATCATCAATGTACACCACAACAAAATGGTCCAGGTAGTCTTGGAGCACATAGTTCAGGAAGAATTGGTAAGCAGAGGGGGCGTTGCAAAGCCCAAAGGGCATAACGAGGTACTCAAAGAACCCGTACCATGTTTTGAAGGCCGTTTTACATTCGTCGCCATCCCGCATACGCACCAAATGGTACGCACCTCTAAGGTCGAGGTTAGTGTAGACGACTGCTGTTTTCACTTGTTCCAGAAGAACAGATATCAGGGGTAACGGATACCTATTCTTTACCATTATGGTATTCAAGGCACTAAAGTCTATACAAGTTCTCAACTCCCTGTTGGCTTTAGGTATAAAAAACAGAGGAGATGCCGCAGGAGACCTGGAGGGACAGATGAAGCCTAAAGCAAGATACTTATCCAAGTATTGCCTCAAATGTAGATTTTCCGGTACCGTGAGGGCATATATTCTTCCGCAGGGAATCACTGCTCCATGAAGGAGATCTATCCAGCAATCATATTCCAGGTGTGGAGGGAGGTCTTCAGCCATAACATCGCTTAAACACATCGGCATATTCTCGGTAACAAAGAGGTAGGATTACGTCTTTTTCTGCCGCTGTTGCAATGTGATGACACAAAGCCAAAGCCTTGGAGGGGATTGTAGGCATACTGATACAATGCCTTTGGCAATAGTCGCACTGCTTGTGTAGCACCCTATTGGTCCATTCTACGGTAGGTTCATGTTTCTGCAACCATGGCAGGCCTAGAATGACTCCATATTGTGGTGCCTGGATGACGTTAAACGATAACCACTCATGATGCTGTTCATTGTAGATCAGCTTGTATTCCGGAGTGTTGTAGCAGATTGGCCCTGATTCCAACTCCTTCCCGTCCACCGTGTACACGATTTCCGGAGTTCCTTTGAGAGTGAGGATTACCCCTGATCTATGTGCTTCCTGTTTGTCCATGAAACAGCCTGTTGCTCCTGAATCCACCATTGCCCGGAGTCTTTTCTGGTCTTGATTAATCATGATGGTCATCGTGATGAAGAAATGGTCCAACTGTTTGGGGGATTCCTGATTTACTGAAGGGATCATACTACAGCTTTATGGTCTCCCTTCTTTCTCCTTCAAGCTCTGGAGTTTTCTGCCGCCTTGTCAGCTACAACAGTGGCTACTTGCCCCACACGAGAACGGCCTGGTTTTGGTTTCATCAGACAGATTCTTAGATAATTACCTTTTTTTCCACACTATAGACACAGTCTTTGTGTCAAGAATTCCTGTCATACAAGGGAAACACGCCCTTATGTAAACAGGAGAGCTGTTACATAACTCAAGGGAAACACGCCCTTATGTAAACAGGAGAGCTGTTACATAACTCAAGGGAAACACGCCCTTATGTAAACAGGAGAGCTGTTACATAACTCAAGGGAAACACGCCCTTATGTAAACAGGAGAGCTGTTACATAACTCAAGGAAAACACGCCCTATAAAGGGAGGAACCGGGAGGTACAAGGCTGTCGGATATTGTGTTTACACCGACGTACCTGCTTCGTGAAGAGCAGTGTTCCGGAGTGGTGCTCCAGTAAGGCAAGAACGGAGGCTGGTTGGAGTCGTAACTCCCAGCCCGACCAGAGACACAGGGACTGCCAGCTGTAACGCACACCAGGAGGTGTTTGCCGCGTTACAGACTCGGAAGTCCACAGGATCGATCGAGCGGCTGCTCTCGGTTCAGTCTTCTTGCTTGTGATTGGGGTATCGGTGACGCATCACCAGGAGGTGACTCCGCATCCCGGTGCAGTCTGAGGAAGAGGTTGAGCGGCTGCTCCCTTCAGGTAGAGACCCCGGCTGGGTGTTTCCCTGACTCCTCGATTCTCCCCAACACTCTTCGTGCCCCTCACAGCCTACCGATTGGCATTGTCGGCCATTTCATTTCTGCCCTCTGTTGGCATACGCCGGGATCGGCGTATATGCAGAGGACGGTTAGGACCATCCGTGCTGTGGGCTGGTAACGTACTTAGCCTGGAGGATTCCAGTGACTATAACTTTTGTTTGTTCTTTGTATTTTATTTGCCTTCATTAAAAGAACTAACCCTTCACAAGTGGTTGCGTCCTCATTGTCGTGTCTGTTAAACGATCCTGAGACGTTCAGGGCGTTACAAAATATCCGACCTTAATAACACTAACTGTCTCCCGGTCGATAACAGACATGGCAACACTTGATGATGTGCTGGCTGCTTTAGCGGCCATGCAAGTTGAAGTGGCTGCCTCTAGGCAAGAAACAGCCGATGTAAAAGCCAGACTGGATGCTATCCAATTGGACCCGCTCACGCCCAGCACCTCCCTCACGAACCAGACCCCTGCGGTAGTAGTGGAAATGCCGGTAGCCATCCCCTTGGCAACACCAGAGAGGTACAGTGGGGATCCTAACACAGTGCAGGTATTCCTCACACAAGTGGCGCTACATTTATCGTGCAAACCAAAGGCGTTCCCCACGAGTCAGGCTCGTGTGGCTTTCCTTATATCCTATTTGGCTGGAAACGCGGCACAATGGGCCGTACCTCTGGTGAGCAGGGACGACCCCCTCTTATGTGATTGGGGTGCTTTTCGCGAGGAATTCCTGAAGGTATTCGACAGAAGGGCTGACTCGTACACGGCGGACCGTGAAATGCTTGAGTTGAGACAGGGATCCAACGACCTGGTGCAGTATCTCAACGCGTTCCGAAGGCTGGTTGCGGAAACCAAGTGGCCTGTTGCTAAACAGACGGCGCTCTTCCATCACGGGCTGTGCGATGAGCTCAAGGACGCCGTGGCTCATATTGACCCTCAACCCAAGACATGTGAGGGCCTTATCAACCTGGTATTACGGCTGGAACATAGGCTCAGTGAAAGAAAGGGGGATCATGGGAGAAAAGGAAAATCCCTTCCATCCTATGTGACGGTGGGAAGTCCTGAAACTTCCACCGCATCCAAGGGAGAACCCATGGACATCAGCGCAATACGAGCGAGCCTCACAGCCACGGAGAAAGAGTCACGCCGTAAACAAGGATTGTGCCTATATTGTGGCAAAAAAGGCCACTACGTACGTGAATGCCCTGCCAAACCGAAGACGTCACGTTATCGGGCCAACCGGTCGGTAACAGCCGTGGTGGACATACCGGCGGAAAACTAGAGGACTCCAAGACCAGAGAAGGGGCATCTCGGAGTCACTCATCCATCCCTTCACTTTCCAACTCGGTCACTAAGGGACAACGACACCTGTTTATCACGGTGCACGTGGGAGTGCATGACCAGTGGATACCCGTTGTGGCCATGGTGGATTCAGGGGCCACTGGCATGTTTATGGACCACAACGAGGCATGCAGGCTAGGGCTAGTGCTTCTTCCCAAAGCAGTACCCGAAGACGTCTATGTGGTAGACGGAAGGCGATTGGTGACGGGGCCCATCGGACAGCACACGGGGGTCCTTCCGATGAGATATGGGAGGAACCATTTGGAACAAATCGATTTTAACATCATCCGAGCGCCCCAATATGGCGTCATATTGGGATTGCCGTGGCTACAGAAACACAACCCCTTTGTGGATTGGCCAACACATCGCATCGAAATGACGTCACCGTATTGCATCCTGCATTGTGGAATAAGAACGGAATCCCTTGACGCAGATGAGAGCGGGAGTCAGACGGTGGCTACAGCGGCAGAAAAAGATGTGGCTCTCCCCCAGGCTTATCACAGTTTTGAGGATGTATTTGATGAGGTGAAGGCGGAAGTGCTACCACCACATAGACAGTTTGACTGCCAGATCGACCTGGTGCCAGGGGCCAGCGTTCCCAGCGGCAGGCTGTATGCCCTGACGGAGCCTGAAAACGTGCATCTCCGGGGGTACCTGGATAAACTCCTCAAGCTAGGATTCATCCGCCCGTCCAAGTCTCCGGCCGCCTCGCCACTCTTCTTCATCCCGAAGGCTAATGGGGAGCTGAGAGCCTGTGTGGACTTTAGGGCATTGAATGCGATAACCATAAAAAATCGGTACCCCTTGCCTCTCATCAGTGTACTTCTGGAACAGGTCAAGAAAGCTCGTATCTACACCAAGTTGGATTTGAAAGGGGCATACCATCTGGTGCGCATGAGGGACGGAGACGAGTGGAAGACCGCCTTTAAGACCAGGTTCGGCCTTTTTGAGTACCTCGTCATGCCGTTCGGTCTGTGCAACGCCCCGGCAGCCTTTCAGTACTTTTTGAATGAGGTATTCAGAGAGGAGTTGGATATCTACGTGGTCGTATATATCGACGACATCCTCATCTATTCGTCCAGTGTGGAGGAGCACGTACACCACGTCAAAGCTGTGCTCCAAAAGCTGAGGGAAAACATGCTGTTTTGTAAACTCAGCAAGTGTGACTTCCACGTCACATCCGTGGAATTCCTCGGAGTGATGCTGAGTCCAGAGGGACAGGAGATGGCAGAACGAAAGATCAAGGCGGTGAAAGAATGGCCGGTGCCCCAAAGCGTGAAGGACGTCCAAAGTTTCATTGGCTTCGCCAACTTTTACAGGCGGTTTATAGATGGATTTTCAGGAGTGGTGGCCCCAATCACACAGCTACTGAGGAAGTCCAAGGAGTTTGTCTGGTCCCCTGAAGCGAACAAAGCCTTTGAGGCCCTGAAAAGCGCCTTTGGTAAGGCGCCGGTGTTGGCTCACCCCGATCCGGATCTCCCCTACGTGGTGGAAGCGGACGCGTCGGATGTGGCGCTGGGGGCTATCTTGTCCCAACGCAACCACGACACAGGGGTGCTTCATCCCGTTGCGTACATGTCCCGCAAACTCAACGACGCCGAACGCAACTACCATATTGCGGAGAAGGAGCTTCTCGCAATCAAGGACGCCTTCACCGAATGGAGGCATTGGTTGATGGGGGCAAGACATGTGGTATCGGTGTACACGGACCATCGGAACCTACAGTTCATGACGGCCACTAGACACCTTTCTCCCAGGCAGCTGCGGTGGATGATCTTCTTTGCGGGGTTCAACTTCCGCATCACATATCGGCCGGGGACGGAAAACCGGAAGGCGGACGCCCTGTCCCGTCAATCTGCAGTTAAGGAACCATTGCCTGCAACCGAGCGTTCCATCATTTCCCCGAGGATGGTATTGGGGGTTATCCAACCGGATACTTTCCTGAGGGGAATAAAGAGAGGGATCAGGTCATTCGCATGGCGGAGGTGGCTCCTCAGTCACAGAGAATGGCAGCTGAAGGACGGGATACCCCTGAAGGGCAGGTGCCTATTGATACCCACGCCTAGGCTAAGGAAACAAGCATTCATCTGGTGCCATGACTCTCCATGCGCAGGTCATTTGGGCTTTGAAAAAACGGTGGCTAGCATGGGACGGCATTTCTGGTGGCCAACCATGAGAGTGGATGTCAGGAGGTGGGGACAGGAGTGTCCTACGTGTGCTACCATGAAGGCCGACCATGGCCGAACCCAAGGGCTCTTACATCCACTTCCGACCCCGGATAGACCATGGGATAGCATATCACTGGACTTCGTGGTGGGCCTACCGGTAGACCAGGGGATGACGGCAATACTGGTGGTGGTGGATTACTTGACGAAAATGGGGCACTTCATCCCCTGCAAGAGAGTCCCTACGGCCGGGGAATTGGCGTCACTACTCCTAAAGAATGTGGTACAACTGCATGGATTACCTGGGGTGATCGTGTCGGACCGGGGGTCGCAGTTTACTGCGCAATTCTGGAAGACTTGGTGCACTGCGCTGCATGTTAAGACCGCCCTGTCCACCAGCTACCACCCTCAAACGGACGGCCAAACCGAGCGCCTGAACCAAACGCTCAAACAGTATCTGCGATGTTTTGTGGACCAGGGCAGGGAAGAATGGGTCGACTTGCTATGGGTTGCAGAGATAGCCTATAACAACGCCACTCACAGCTCCACACAGTCATCTCCGTTCTATAGCAACTATGGCCAACATCCCAGGTTCTTGCCATTTCTACCTCCGTTCAGAGAGGACAGGATTCCCGCCACAGCGGACAGGGTAGCACACATAAAAGACACGTTGATGCGCTCAAGGGCTGTCCTAATAGAGGCCAAGAGAAGATACAAGGCTGCGGCAGATAGGAAGAGAAGGCCCGGGCCACTGTACCGCACTGGAGACTACGTCTGGATATCCACAAGAAACATGAGGTTTCGAAAGAACAGTGTGTTCCATCCCAAGTACATGGGCCCCTATCGAATTACCAAGTGTATGGGTCCCGTGAACGTGAAGGTGTGCTTGCCCCAGTCATTGCGGATACACCCTGTCTTTCATGTATCATTGCTCAAACCAGCACCCTCCAAGCCGTCTGGGACACCTAGGCCGGTATGCGTGGAGTCGGAGGTGGAGTATGAAGTGTCGGGCATACGGGCGTCCAAATGGCGCAGGGGGAAGCTGTGGTACCTGGTTGCGTGGAAAGGCTATGGCCCGGAGGAGCATTCATGGGAACCGGCTGAAGGGGTTCATGCTCCGCGCTTGGTCTCCTTGTTCCATCGGCGTTTTCCTGCCAGCGCTGGACCCGTGGGGAGCCGCTGAGAGGGAGGATGTACTGTCAAGAATTCCTGTCATACAAGGGAAACACGCCTTATGTAAACAGGAGAGCTGTTACATAACTCAAGGGAAACACGCCCTTATGTAAACAGGAGAGCTGTTACATAACTCAAGGGAAACACGCCCTTATGTAAACAGGAGAGCTGTTACATAACTCAAGGGAAACACGCCCTTATGTAAACAGGAGAGCTGTTACATAACTCAAGGAAAACACGCCCTATAAAGGGAGGAACCGGGAGGTACAAGGCTGTCGGATATTGTGTTTACACCGACGTACCTGCTTCGTGAAGAGCAGTGTTCCGGAGTGGTGCTCCAGTAAGGCAAGAACGGAGGTAGGTCGAGTCGTTACTCCCTGGGCCGTGTCTTGCCCCATCGTCACCTGTGAAGGACCCGGAAGCTCTACCGGTCAACCATTGAGCTTCGCTTTTTGACTCGGCTGAGTCCAAGCGCAGTGGCGCTTTTGCTGGTTGGAGTCGTAACTCCCAGCCCGACCAGAGACACAGGGACTGCCAGCTGTAACGCACACCAGGAGGTGTTTGCCGCGTTACAGACTCGGAAGTCCACAGGATCGATCGAGCGGCTGCTCTCGGTTCAGTCTTCTTGCTTGTGATTGGGGTATCGGTGACGCATCACCAGGAGGTGACTCCGCGTCCCGGTGCAGTCTGAGGAAGAGGTTGAGCGGCTGCTCCCTTCAGGTAGAGACCCCGGCTGGGTGTTTCCCTGACTCCTCGATTCTCCCCAACACTCTTCGTGCCCCTCACAGCCTACCGATTGGCATTGTCGGCCATTTCATTTCTGCCCTCTGTTGGCATACGCCGGGATCGGCGTATATGCAGAGGACGGTTAGGACCATCCGTGCTGTGGGCTGGTAACGTACTTAGCCTGGAGGATTCCAGTGACTATAACTTTTGTTTGTTCTTTGTATTTTATTTGCCTTCATTAAAAGAACTAACCCTTCACAAGTGGTTGCGTCCTCATTGTCGTGTCTGTTAAACGATCCTGAGACGTTCAGGGCGTTACACTTTGTTTACGTCTATAGTCTCTTTCACTGAGAGTTAAAGATGCTCTGATGGTTCCGATCTCTATAGGTTCGGGTTTCGTAGTCCCATGTTCCGAAGGTCGAGCGCGATCATACTAAGGAGTAAACCTGTCCTTACGTTTGTGGCCCCCTTTTCTTTCCCTCAGCCGATGGTCTAATGGCATTGTCAGTTCAATGAGTGCTGTACACGTTTGGGGTTGAGGGTTCACTTTCGCAATGACGTCTTTCAACTCGTCCTTAAGGCCTTGGTAGAAAATGGCGGCTTGTTTGGATTCATGCCAGTCCTTCTCGGCCACAAGCCTGCGGAAATTATTAAGATACCCTATGAAATCAGTGCTACCCTGTTTTAACTCTAATAATTCCCTGTGTGCCGAGAAGGTTTCTGCCCAACGTTCAAAGGTCTTTTCAAATTCTCCTCTGAATGCATCCCAATCATAAAGTAACGGGTCATCCCTTCTAACTACGGGTACTGCCCATTGTGTGGCCTCGCCTGCCAAGTAGGATATTAAAAAGGCAACACAGGCCTGATTGGTTGCAAACATTTTGGGTTTACAGGTGAAATGGAGCAATACCTGGGTCATGAAAACCTGCACCTTATTTATGTCCCTAGAAAACCGTTCAGGAGGGGCTAGCGGGATTTGTGAAGGAATTTCTACTACCACAGGAGTGGGTGCAAAATATGAAGGCCCTCCCACATCAAACGGGTTTCTCTGTATTCGATCCACCTTTGCTTGTAGTACTGCAGTCTCACTACGTGAGGCAGCAAGCTCGGTTGGTGCCAAAGCTGCAATAACGTCCTCTAGAGTGGCCATGTTTGATATCATCAGCACAATCTGGAGGATAGGCAATTCGTGGGCCGATTATTCTGTAAGATTCTTGTATCCTCAGGGTTGTGCTGATGCTCAATAGGGTCCACCTCTCAACTGCCCCAAGTCCGGAATGTGTACACACGGACTAGTGAGATAGTCAAGCGAGGGAAGGAAAGGATAGGAACAGCTGGGAGGGAGATCTGAGGATGACACAAAGAAGAACACAGTAAATACGCTGTCTAGTGAAGTGATAATGCCAACAATGTTTACCCCGCTAACCAACACAAAGACAACTTATCACACCACCTGTAAAGGAAAAAAGGCGTAGCAGGATCAGGAGAGAGAAAAGGGTGTTTTGGCAATTCTCAACACGTTTCTAAATAAAGAGAAAATATGCAGTAAGACTTGTATATCAACAGAACCCACAGACTCCAGTGAAAATGTAAGAGACCTTTCACCCCTACCCCACTTAAGAGTTGATTAGACTGGTATGCAAGGCCAATATCCACTTGGTCACCCTCTAGAAGACTCTCCTACAATTAAAGAAATATAAATACTTTGTTTGACCAAGTGGCTATGTACAATCCACTCTTGCACTAATACCACTGGAGTATTGTAATCATAATGCGATCCATCTGTAACTAGATCAGAGCAGAATAAACTGTTCTCTATATCACAGCACAATGTCTAAGACAGGCTGTCCACCACCGTCTTCTGGCTCCTCAAAAAGTCATAAGAACGATTAAACCCACCAAAACAAGAGCATCCTCTTGTCACCAAGTTATATTGCTGCAAACACTATGCGCTTCCCGCTCTCGACAGATCCTAGAGCGTGCGCAGATCAAAATTAGTATACAAGTTACTTAGGGAAAGTGATCCTCCCTTCATGAGATCGTGATTCACACCGATCTCACCAACAGGGAAAACATGCAGAGCCTTCCCATACACCAGGCCCACTTTCTCCTCCGCAAAGACCGCCGAAAATGCGGTTTTGCCAACGGAGGAAACGAGACAGCGGCTGCACTTAGAAAACGGGAAATACACTTTTCTCAAGGAAGCCAGAAAAGTAGCGTGGTGCATGAGCACTCTTACCGCCTCCTGAGCTGTCACAAGGACATACGGCCGCGCGGGAGATCACCTGAATAATCGGCATCATCTTGCCTCACTGCCATCATTATATCCGGTTCCTTCTGCGGCGTCCCGATCACGTGGGGCGTCGCTGAACACAGATTGCCGAGAAACGTAGTTTTAGGGTAGCTCATTGTTCTTGGTAGCCGCGATGAGCGTCGGTCAGTGTGCGCCTATGCGATGCGCCCTGACACCTGTGGTGGCTGCCCTTAAGCCCACTGAGGATGTCATTGCTCCCTTGGTGACCTGCCAGATCTTGTTGGATGGCATGTTGAAGCAGGACCCACCAAGGAGGAGTTGTGCAGGGCACAGAGGGAGTGCCCAACCCTTGAGGACATGAGGCAATTGGCTGAATCCCAAGCAGCAGGTGATCCTCAGTTAGTCATTACATTTACTGAGCGGGCAACCTCGTTTACAGTGAACCTAAGGATCCAGTGCATTGGACAACATGGGCCCAGGTGGTTCCCCAATGCTACAGGACCTTCCTACTGGAGCTGGCCCACAAAATTCTCCTAGCAGGTCAACTGGACCAAGACAAGGCCCTTGGAAGACTTGTTCCCCACTTAAATTGACATAGGATCAAGACTTCATCAGATGAATTATTTAGGACTTGTGTGACCTGCCAGGCTAGTGCGAAAACAGGGTAGATGCTTAAAGCCCCTTAATCCCTTGCCTGTCATTGACACACCCTTTTAGAGTGTGAGCATTGGCATTGTGGGGCCTATGGATCCCCAGTCTACTTCAGGCAACAGGTTTATCCTGATTCTAGTGGTTCATACTACTAGGTACCCAGAGGCAATTCCTCTGAGGGCCATGACTGCACCTGCAGTGGCAAAGGCCCTGATGTGTTTTTTTACAGTGGTGTCTGACAGGAACACCAACTTCATATCTGATTATATGCATATAATGTGGAAAGAGTGAGTGGTAACTTACAAGTTCTCCACTATATACCAATGGGCTTGTTGAAAGATTCAACAAGACCCTAAAGGGCATACTAGAGGCCTGCCTGAGGCCCTGAGGAGTAAGTGAGATTTCCTCTTGTCATGCTGCTGTTTGCATACAGGGAGGTGCCACATAAGGAAGTTAGCTTCAGCCCCTTCGAGCTTCTGTATGGACAACCAGTCAGAGGACCTCTGAGTTTGGTGAAAGAAGGGTAGGAACCACCTCCCAAGAAAGGTTCCTAAGATGTTCTTAGCTAAATGCTGGCATTTAGAAGCCAAATGGCTAAGTTGTGAAAGTAAGCTTCAGACAACTTAGAAGCCGATGAGGGTCAGGATGTAATGGAACAATGTATGACCAAATTTCTACCTCTGTGGACTTGCAACCTGGGCATAAAGCATGGGTTGTCTTTGGTCACATTAGTCCCGAGTAGGTACACTACCATTTTTACATGGTCACGTTTTACATTTTACATCTTTTTTTTAAATGATGAAATTGCACACATTTGCTTGCATGCCTCTGCAGGATAATATTCCTTGAAATGACTTTGCTTACATTTATACTTCTTTGTAGGCATATTATCGAGTGACTTGAACATTCAGTTTACTGCGCAAAATGCTGCCGTTTGTTATTATCCACTCGGCGACAGAGCTATCAGGAAATAATTAACAATAGCGGCTTGACTGCGGCTTCGGCATAATTAAATGAGTGAAGTTTATTATATTAACATCTCTCCTTGGTTAAGGCAGAAGAGCATTTGGCTGACACTGCTGAGGTTGCCCTATGGAAAAATTCCAGCCCAGCTGATTCCTGTTTACCTCCTGGGAGGGATAATGCTCACCTCTCCACCAAGACGGCTCTCGGATGACACTCACAGGTAACAGGGAGTTAGATTACCCTACTGGGATTCTGGCAGATTGACCCACCCTAGCCACACTAGGGTAGGCAGTGCTAGGTAGGAGCACATTATATAATAGTACTTATATGTAAGCATATAATCTATGTATCAGCACAATGGTTGAGTTGTTCATTTTCTTTACAATTCTCGTGATGCTCTGAATTTGGGCATCAAACTTATGAGCACTTTTGCCCCTATATCCACAATAATACTGAGTAATATAAAAGGGGAAGCAGCAGTGGTGGCTATATTCCAGTGACTCAAGCAGGTTGCTCCGGGAGACCAGGAGAGCAAATTACTAAAATTATCGAGGAAACCTTTGCATAAATAGGTAGAAGTAATTTGGGAGACAGACCTAGTAAACCACAGATTAAGGGTAATTCTGAAAAGGATAACTCGAAGCAGGCAACTGAGTC
Organism: Triturus cristatus; assembly: GCF_964204655.1. Taxonomy (NCBI): domain Eukaryota; kingdom Metazoa; phylum Chordata; class Amphibia; order Caudata; family Salamandridae; genus Triturus; species Triturus cristatus. The sequence goes on from NC_140593.1 coordinate 822,373,512, forward strand.
TTCTAAGAAAAAATGGGATAATAAGAAAAATAAAGAAAGGACTAAAGCACTGAGTGGATCTCCTCGACAGGAGTCCTCAGACAAGTGCTACAATCTTCAGAACTGTGATACAATTCAAACATCTGGTAGGTATCAGGATGCTGATATACATGCTTCTTGTTCTTTTCAGGAGTCATCAGAAAAATGCTCTGCTAACTAGAGGAATAGTGGACAGCTGTTTGCTCACCCATTATAAAAACTCTTCAAGTGTAACCTACAAATGATACACACAGCAATGATATTTAATCTGTTATGATCGATACTGAGCATTTCTCCGCATGCTACACTAACTTCAATAATCTCCTTGTAGATGTGGACTTCATTCTCCAGAGTCACTTGTTGGTGCGATAAGCTAAACACATTGCGGAGGGTGGATGTACTACAGTTTCCATTGTACCCACCACACCTGTGTTTGGTTAGCAGATTGCCCCACCTTAACTTTGAGTCATTTGAGATGGCCACACTCTCGCTGGGCATCGCTGGATGAGCGGCCACACATAGTGGACCGTTGAGGTATGTGGGAACCGTGAAGCATACACTCATATAGAAGGGGGCCCCTGAGGCTGGTAACAGGCAGAGAGGACAGTGGGAAGAACCAAGTAGAAGTCAAAGGATAAACCCTCTGTCTGAGATACTTTTAAAAGGTGCTGAAAGTCACAAATATACTAAACCAGTCCTAAGATACTGGCCTTCCCAATTATACTGCAGAATACATTGTATGATGCAAATATCACATTTATTTATACTGTTTTATCAAAATTGTAAAAAGACATAATAAGAATAAATATCAGAAAGGTCTAGGTGCATCTTGCATCGCACGCACACAATCTTTCAAACCAAAGCAACAAAGCACATACCCACACATACTCATACATCCCAACAACATCAAGATTAATTAGATATCAATGCTCACTCTTAGACAAAATCAACAATCCTACACGCAATATGATTGAAATAGAGGCTCATGCACCAACTTTCACCTCCATAGAAGAGTGCAGCCACACTCACATTCCCCGCGTTAAATAAATACATGACCCTTTGGGCCCTATGGTTTACTGCAAACCCATTTAGCTGAGACTAAACAGTTTCTAAATGCACACAAGATGATGTTATACACTTGCAGACCTGTTTGGATGCCAGAAACAAGAACCCTTGAACATTAGACACTGATTCTGGTATACTAATGAGAGTACATGATGTTATCATTTGATACATTGTCTTCTTTTAAAAAAAATGTATATACTCTTTTATAAAACAGCCCTATGTAAAAGCAGCCTTTGAGGCTTGAGAGTGAGTAAAGTACAATTGAACACCGGTTAGAAATACCCCTACTCTCATTTACACTAGAGTGTGGTGGTAGTGGGTTCACTGTTTTCTCACCCAGTCACTGCACTATACACTGTCACATGGCCCAGGGGGACATTGTCATCGTCCCTACATTAGCATGAGCATGATGCAGCTTGCCCACTGCTTTGAACACGTTACTACACAACTTTATTTTTGCAATAATTTCTATGGCGCTTTTCACATGAGAACTCTTCGCTGTGTTCACACTCTGCAGGTTCATGGGATTTTGTCGGAACATTGTGAGCAAGGATGAACAACAATGCCCCTTGCTATTTTGTTCTAGCCAGGCCTTAGCCCTTAGACAAAACATACCAATGCAGCTGTTGTTTAAGACAACATACTTTGGTTTTGTTGGAATCCACGAATAAGTAGAACACACTTGGAGAGGGACCTTTCCAGAGAGACAGCACCTATAATGTAGATCTACTCTCTATAGGCTAAGTTTTGGAGTCTGCTGATAAAGCCCAGAGATCGTCTGATATATAATAATACTGGTTCTTAGCAAGGGGATGGAGGTTAAGCTCTATTGTATTTACATGATGACATCTCCCTTCATGATATATGGACTAGCGGCTATGCTGACGGTATTTGTACTATGCATTTTCCTGTTTTTTGTGGCGCGTGATGCATGTTAGGGCACGTTAGTTAAAATAAATATTTTAACTGCTGCATGTCTCTGTCAGATCTTATTATAGACAAGTACAAGAGCGCAAGCAAAAGGGTATGTCTTGCTACCACGATTCCTGAGGAATCTGGGAGTGTTGTGTTCTGGGGTGTCTAATCATTTGTTTCTCTGTGAGTGAGTAGGAGAACAAGTGAGACACTATAGCTAGTCGATCCTGGGCTCATGGGTACTAAGGTGGTAGTATGACTCAGTCCCTATACACTATGGTCCCATAATCCTTTGCATAGTTTTGTTTTTGGGCAGAATCCCCACAACATGGTGCCGCCAACGTTTGGTGTCGTATTTGTTCACAAGATCCCTGAGTAGCGCTTGTGCTTGTCCACGATACCCTCTCACCGGTTCCCGGAGACAACCGTGGTGAGGGGGCTTAACCTCCTATATTTGTAGGGTATACCTATTTCTATAGGTTTTTCAATTTTGAAGGTTTAAAGGTATTTTGGACCTATTTTGCGCTGCCGTTTTACTTGTTGATTTCTTTATAAACATAGCACAACCTGTCACTATTGCGGCACCTAACCACGCGGAGGTTACAGCTTACTTAACTCAACACGCAGGGGCAAACATTATTTTCTTAGTTGAGGCTGATCCCGCATACCTCTTTGAAGTGTTTTATTCTTGGGTTATATTTCCTGCGGTGGATGCGATTGATAATTTGTTTCACGCTTACACGGTTGCTGCTCCTCCGGCATACTGTCCTTCCTCACCCTGTTTTTTTTTATTCAATGGGTCCCTTACTATCGTTGAGCTATTTCTATTGTATGCACAATTGATTCATCTTTATAGACAAGTCATACAGTTTAGGTCTCGTGCAGTTTAGGCAGCTCTGGCTGGAACTGCTCCGCTGACACCAGGTCACAGCGGTGGACTTGTGATTAGTCCGTTCATGATTAACTCATTGATGGGTAAATCTCCTCAAAATCGGGGTGACTTGCTATTTCGGCTTGCACGGAAATTTGAGCAGCTTGAGGCTGATTTTCCACATATAATATATATAGTTTGCTCCAGTGGATACACTGTGCTGTGACACCCCCTTCATGAGTGTTCTGCCGAGCGTTCTGAAAAAAGGTACAAGATGAACACGGGGATGGCCCAGCCCTGGATTTGAGATGAAATTAGTGAGCATGTTCCCTGTTGTCTCCGATATGATTCTGGTTAACATTAAAGGTGAAGCAGTTTGCTTGCAAGTGCGCCAACGCCTGGTGGTGGTGGGGGATGTGGATTGGGAACTACAGTGCCCGATTACTATTGCGGATGTGTATTCATCCTTGGGATGCAATAGTTTGGGGGTTCAGCCTATACATTAAACCTTTCCCTGAGAAGTAGGGTCATCCTGTCTTTCCTTAAAAGGCATGGAACAAAAATGTGCTGCAGCAGCAACAGAAGCCTGGTTCTCATGCAGGTTTGCCTCCACCAGAGACTTCTGAGCGTATATATGATTTGTGTGACCGCTCTAAAACTAAGACATCCAAGAGGTTCCAGGTTCCTGATCCTTGTTCATCTCGTTCGGATCAACAATTTGGCGGAGGAGGACGACAAGATCGCAGACAAGGCAAGTCTACGCAAGTAAGACGTGACCCGCAGTGCCAGTTTGATGTAAAAGTCAAGCTGGAGGACCCACCTCAGTATTGAGCACCATTTCCCAAGAAAAAAGTTGCCGCTTTAACAGCAAAGTATGCCTCAGACGGGGACCCTCTTTGACAGCGTGGCGGAGGTCACCATGGTGCGACAGACAGTCTCTGGTACGTGGTCGGGTCTGCTGGAACAATCCCTGAACTTTTACTAAGTGGAAACCCCTATGTGAAGCTACTAATGGAACACCACTACTGAGTGGGAAAGGAGGCGCATCCTTTTGTTTTATATTCCCTCACACACCCTAGTGGTGTCATGCTTCATCATTGGGACACCTAGAAGTCAGGGTGGGCTCAAACATCTTTCAGGGAGCTCTTAAGAAGATGTTTTTGGCCAAGGGGATAAAGATTAAAAACCCACCAACAGATCACAGTTTCCCTTTATTCTTGGATCTGCCGGGGATAATAAAAAATAGAAATTGGGTCGGTAGGGATATTATGGTCCTAAGACCCTATAGCCAACATGTTTCAGTCCGTGTTAGCCCCATAAAGGGTGCTGGACTTTCTTCAGGGTGAGACTAAGTGCCCCCTGGTATGAATAGTAGAAGAGAATTACCCTATGCTACTTTCTATAAGGGCAGATCGCTGCTCCTTATTAATCTTGGACAAGTGTGTCTCGTATATTCACTCCATCTGGGAAAATAAAAATAAAAATAAAGAGACACCACTCAACCACAGTTGTATTTTGAGTTCGAAATTGTTCACATCTTCATGCGTTCATGTTAATTAACCCGTGGTAAAAGGTTTTTCCAATGTAAAAATGCAGAAGTTGCATGTGAAATCACAACCTCGTCTATCACACGCTCGTGTTTTTGTAATGCCCATTTTTGTGGCGTCAAATCGCCGCATCCTGTCACCTTCCACTCTCTAGTGTGTATTCGGCATTTACGAAACATCCGTGTCATTCACACCCACTCAAACTCGTAAACTTAAAATCGCCATATCTCTCGATATTGTGAAAATATGCAAAACATACACTCACTCCGTACTTGTTCATATGTATACATCCCTTACCCTGTTTTGAGAGAGGTTTCAACTCCTCGTGGAACCTAACCACACTTCGGGGTAGCCCTGTAGTCAAACTCTGCTTATTTTGAGAAGTATGGTCGATCACGAAAATCAGGATTTTAATTTCGGTACGTTTTTGGAAAGCCCAACCGGTAAATCAACATTTGCGATGGGAGAGAAAGAACAAACAACAACAATGAGAATAGTGTTGGAGGCCGACTCCCGAATGGGCTGGCTCTCTCTCATACCTTATAGTCGTAATTCAGCTTCGTATTTACTCACGCCATCAAGGGGGTAAAAGTTCCGGGATTGTTCCAGCAGACCCGACCACATACCAGTGATTGGGAAATTGGGGAGTACTTTTTGGTGAAACAGTTTTAGAACACGGGAGGGTGCACTCCCCTCTTTAGTTCCTCTCGGTCCCTCATTAAGCTAGGAAGTTTTTCTTGCTTACATTGGGTATCACGTTTTGAGCAGCGCATAGCTGTGGGGCATTCCATAAAAATACACACGTATAATATACGAGAAGTGTCAAAGAAAATTTCTTGAACCACACAGGGAATCCACAAAAAATTCTAGCATTGTGAGACGTCCTGTGGATGTCCCTCTGCCAAACATTGTGAGCTTTTTAGTCACCCATTCTTTCTATATTTCCATCCAACCTATCTAATGAATTCACTGGGATCATTTACTGCATGTGAATCCCTAGGATTAGGGTACACAGACGAAATGGCATCAGCTATCTTGGCTGGGCCATCATTACTACCAGACACGAACATAAAACAAAGTCTGAGTCAGGCACAAAACTGGGACGAACTGAAGGAACTTAAACGCACCCAGATGAAGATCCTCCTTCATGGAGCTATCCTAACGGAATATGTACGGGGTAATGCTGCACCTAGGGGCCTTTTGGTAACCAACGCCCCAAGGATCTTTCTGGATGACCAACAGTTTAAAAAAGAGTGGTCACTAATCGCGTGGCGATGCACCCGCGATTGGTTGATACTGATTATAAATACCGCCAAACGCCTCTCAGAAGCGATCCTAGTCAATATATAAACCAGTGAAGATGCACTGATGATGGAAATAAAAATTACTCTATACATGAATAACCCATGACGTAGCCGCGCACCACGCTCTCCTTGTTACCAGGCAACCAGCTAGACGCGGTTGCTCCATGTATGCGCAATGTACACGCGCACGTCCAACATGCCACAACCGGTTCATTAGGCAGCCGTACAAAGGCTTTGCTGCCGATATGATCAGAGGAGACAGGACACATGCCTGAACCCCTCCACGAGCAACCGGAGCCTCCGCTTCGGAATTCAAAGGTGAGCGTTATAGAAGGAGAATATGGAATACTTAGTTCCCCGACTTGTATGTGATCTGACTTACATGCGATCTGCCTAGAAGAGGCTAACTAATTTCTCCTTCCCCTTAGAACCTTGATAGAGAGATTAAAGAGTGATCGCACCTCAAGACTGGGTGAGTCATCGTAACGTTACCTCGACTTAGAACCAATCTAATATTTGTATATTTGCATTAATGGGCGAGATTTAAAACTTCCTTACATATTCTCGTTTCCTCATCTAGAAACCCACACAGAGGAGGCCTTAACACTGTGTAGGAGACCCATGCTCCCACAATGACATCTGCCAACCAAACAAGGAGTTTCAAACACGCCCTGTAAACCTTATTGGGATTTCTTAGGTGAGTCATCACTTTGCGTGTTCTGATTAGTTTTAGCACTGCACAATTGGAACACATCTGACCATATACCTTACTACCTACAGGCTGTCACTTTCCTGTCCTTGTCCTGATGAAGACCCGCACTGACTAAGATAGTAGTGCAGACTCTGGGTTGAAAAATCAACTATTATCCCCATGACCAGTTGAAAGACTCTGCGCAAAGACCTATTTACTCAGTCCGCAGAATTATTTCAATATCTGTTTCTCTGGCCTTTTTTAAAAAATCGTCAAAATCCTTTTTGTATATATTACGCACTATCACTAAATCACTGAGCACCACATGTCACCTTGTCACAAATTATATTTCACTTTGTGCCTTGACAGCCCTGCAAAATGTAATTTGGGTATTTATAAATGACGCAATTTATAAAACTTTTAATACCCCACATGGTTTTTGTTTGTGTTCCTTATGACTGTCTTTTACTATGAATAAACCAATGATTGGTTCAGTTGTTTAAGAAATAATTTTCACCCGACAGAACCAACTGTTACTTTTGTATACGACTGCTCAGGTTCTGAGGGATACTGGATTACCCCATTGCTACTATAATTGCATTAACTTACTGGCAAACACCAGGTACTACAAACCTATCTCCAGAGATCCTACTACCCGCCTTAGAAAACCTATAAGTACATAGACCGCTGAAGCACTGGACCGTGAGTGGATAAACAAAAAGGAGCATGAATTTTTGAACAGTGATGACCCGAGAAAACCGGTCTTTTACACGATACCTAAAATTCATAAAGGTAAAAGTCCACCCCGGGTAAGCCCATTGTGTCCAGAATTGGTTCCCTACTGGAACCTTTGTCAAAATACACTGACTGGTCCCTCTGACCCCTAGTCACACGCATCAGGTCTTACATACAAGACACCAAACATCTACTGAATGTCCTACAAGATGTTACATACGACCCTAGGCGCAATGTCTAGGGGGGTTTAGATGTGGAAGCATTGTATACCAGTATTCCGCAGGAGGAAAGCATTTGAGTAATTTAAACACTTTTACATCAGGAGGATTGGACCTGGGATGACCCGGTAAGCTGGGTAATTACATTAATGCGCCTAGCACTAAAAGAGAACTTCTTTAGGTTCGAGGAGCAATTGTATCTCCAGGTCCACGGTACATCGATGGGCAGTACATTCTTGCCCAGTATAGCCTGTTTGTATGTGGGACAACTAGAGGAAGAGCATGTCTGGACCCCAAACCCCTATTCTGACAACATAAAGGGATGGTGGCACTACATAGATGACATCTTGGTGATTTGGGAGGGAGATACAGCCACCGTGGCCATTTTTCATACATGGATAAATCAACTCAATCCGCACTTGAAATTTACTATGTCCCATAACCAAGGACAGGTGTCATTCCTGGATGTTAAAATCAGTGCAAAGAACAGAGGGGTTACCAGTTCCCTTTTTTCAAAACCAACAGATAAAAACAGTTTACTGCATTTTAATAGCGCTCACCCCCGCACCCTGAGAAAGAACTTGCCTGTGGGCCAGTTCTTATGAATTCGCAGGAATTGTGCGGACCTCAACGAATACAAAGCAGAAGCAGAAAATCTGGCGAAAAAATTGGAAGAGAGATCCTACCCCAAGAGGATAATTGAGAAAGCAAAAAAACGATCCCGTAATACACCTAGGGAGGCCCTGCTGGAATCACACCAGAAAGAAGAACAAGACACACTTATATGTGTAACGACTTTCAATGCGTCATCTAACGGCATCAAAAAAATTATTAACAAAAAGTGGACCTTCTTGACCTCAAATTAACTGAATTTTGAGAAACCGATGTTCTCCTTCAAACTGAACAGGAGTCTTAGGGACTCCCTCATACACACTGATTTCAAGAAAAGAAAAACAACACACCAACTGACACTATGGAATCAGCCAGGATTCATGGGCCACTACCCATGTGGTTCCTGTGTGGCCTGTCCTTTTACAGAGCACACGAAAGAAATAGACCTAGGCATGCATTATGCATGGGAACAACGGTTGCACACAAATTGTAACACCGACAAGGTAATTTACCTCATTAAGTGCCCTTGCCAACTCATGTATGTTGGAATGAGAGGGAGAAAAATAAAGGTGCGTATTAGTGAGCATAGGAGCACAATCAGAAGGGCAATAGTATCAACCAGACTCACTGCTCACTACATGGAGAAAAAACATACAGATGCAGATCTGTGGTGGACAGTAATCGAGAAGGTGAAGGGTGATGGTGCCATGTCCAAACTCCTACTAGAACGAGAACAACGATGGGTGTATAGACTAAAAACCCACGTCTTTGGACTAAATGATTCTATACCGTGGAACAAATTTAACAAAAATAGGTAGCTAACTATAACCGAGGTGCTGTCCTCATGGGAAGCATTATATACTAAATCTTTCCATGAAAAATCTAATAAAAAGCCTGGTGCAGATGAGTCACGTGGCCCAACAAAACCCTCCAACTTTGTATCTACGGGCCTTAACAGTTTGATAGGGTAATTACAATGACAAGCTAGGAATAGTTTGTACCCTAATCTTATTGAGTGGTTGCCCTAAAGTGAGTCACTCTGGCCAGCTCTACCATTAAAAGTGACAGGACAAGAGATCTTATCACAATATGCATAACAATAACTTCAAACTACACTAATCTAGTCAGTCGTCTTTCTTTTTTCTTATATATGAAGTACAATTGACTTTATTCATAGCCCCCACGATCTCACCATTCACATTATAGTACCTCGACTTTCTCACCTAAATAGCAAGTTATGGAGTCCTGGATTTAAAGGAAAAGAAAACAATCTTGGGGCTAAGAATGCCAATTTGAGCCCCAGTGACTGACACGAAACTATAATTAAAGCAATAGAATCGTCATTAGGTTTTCAACTATATCATTAAGGTATGACCTTTTTTAACCCTGCAGACACAAAAGTAAGAGTTGGGGGCGATATTTCACCATGAGAATAGTGTTTAAATACTAACACAGAACTACATTACCCATGACACTTATGGAAGTCGATCTGACTCGAATTACGCGACCCGGAAATGGGCAGGGCTGCACGTCACTATTCAACAGGTAGAGGTTTCTTTATAATGGGAGATCGAGGAACACTCGTAACTCCAGCAGTGGAGCCATCCCCATGTAGGACGGAACGAGGGGCAGGACCCTTGATGGTGTGAGTAAATACGAAGCTGAATTATGACTATAAGGTATGAGAGAGAGCCAGCCCATTCGGGAGTCGACCTCCAACACTATTCTCATTGTTGTTGTTTGTTCTTTCTCTCCCATCGCAAATGTTTATTTACCGGTTGGGCTTTCCAAAAACGTACCGCAATTAAAATCCTGATTTTCGTGATCGACCATACTTCTCTGAATATCAGAGTTTGACCACAGGGCTACCCCGAAGTGTGGTTAGGTTCCACGAGGAGTTGAAACCTCTCCCAAAACAGGGTAAGGGATGTGTACATATGAACAAGTACGGAGTGAGTGTATGTTTTACATATTTTCACAATATCAAGAGATATGGTGATTTTAAGTTTACGAGTTTGAGTGGGTGTGAATGACATGGATGTTTCGTAAATGCCGAATACACACTAGAGAGTGGAAGATGACAGGATGCGGCAATTTGCCGCCACAAAAATGGGCATTACAATAACTCGAGCGTGTGATAGACGAGGTTGTGATTTCACACGCAACTTCTGCGTTTTTACATTGGAAAAACCTTTTACCACAGGTTAATTAACATGAACGCATGAAGATGTGAACAATTTCGAACTCAAAATACAACTGTGGTTGTGTGGTGTCTCTTTCTTTTTCTTTTCCCAGATGGAGTGAATATACGAGACACACTTGTCCAAGATTAATAAGGAGCAGCTATCTGCCCTTATAGAAAGTAGCATATGGTAATTCTCTTCTACTATTCATACCAGGGGGCACTTAGTCTCGCCCTGAAGAAAGTCCAGCACCCTTTATGAGGCTAACACGGACTGAAACATGTTGGCTATAGGGTCTTAGGACCATAATATCCCTACCGACCCAATTTCTATTTTTTGTTATCCCCGGCAGATCCAAGAATAAAGGGAAACTGGAATCTGTTGGTGGGTTTTTAATCTTTATCCCCCTGGCCAAAAACATCTTCTTAAGAGCTCCCTGAAAGATGGTTGAGCACACCCTGACTTCTAGGCGTCAGGGTGTCCCGATGATGAAGCATGACACCATTAGGGTGTGTGAGGGAATATAAAACAAAAGGATGCGCCTCCTTTCCCACTCAGTAGTGGTGTTCCATTAGTAGCTTCACATAGGGGTTTCCACTTAGTAAAAGTTCAGTGATTGTTCCATCAGACCCGACCACGTACCAGTGATTGGCAAATTGGGGAGTACTTTTTGGTGAAACAGTGTTAGAACACGGGTGGGTGCACTCCCCTCTTTAGTTCCTCTTGGCCCCTCATTAAGCTAGGAAGTTTTTCCTGCTTACATTGTGTATCATGACAGACAGTCCACCAGCATCTGGAGGCAAAAGCAACTGAAACTTTTATTACCATAGAAACAGCTGATACTCGAGTTGCTCCTTCTGATAGGCTTTATGAAGTAAGCCTTCGAATTGAAGGTGATATTAAATGCCCAGTCAAAGCAGTGTTTTAGACGATGTCCCATCTTCGTATGATATTTTATTGGTGGAGTTGATTGGCTTCTCCCTTTTGTCCTTGCTTCCTCCAGAGGGGAGGATGTTATTCTACCCAGTTTTTCGCAATATGTACCTGATGAGGATAAACCTGCTTATGCTTAAGAGTGGCCGTTATCCCTGGCTCCAGCGTCATATCGCAATCAGGCGTGTTGGGACAAGGATTCCCCAGTTCATGCAATTCCTTTGCATTCTACACCTCAGCCCCAACTGCAGTATCCAATTAAACGTGATGCTAAAGCATTCGTAAGTGACATTTTGACTCAATTGGAATATCAGGGTGTGATTGAACTCTGTGTTTCACCGATGAATAATCCTATTTTTCCAATTTTGAAACCAGACGGTTCATATAGTATAGTTTTAGGCTACAGACATTTGAACAGTCATGTACATACTTTTGCGGTTCAGAACACACATAGTTCTGCGTTAGTAAACAACGTTGTTCGAAAAAAGTACAAAACTACGTTGGATATTTTCAACTTCTTTTCAGCCATTCTTTGGCTCCAGAAAGCCGTGATCTGATCGCATTCCGTGCCTTAGGCAATCAGGGACACTATATGAGATTGCTTATGGGATAAAAGAATAACCCAAGCGTGTTTGCGGCAATTTCACATGAGATTGACCCTGATGCCTTTCCGTACGTCGATGACCTTTTTTTGATGGATGATGAAATGAATCCACATCTTATGCGCGTGGATCGCATTGTAACACATTTTGCGAAGTTAGGCTACAAATTTAATTTTGCGAAATCACATTTTACCTTTCTGACTTTGCTTTTCCTTGATTATGAACTCAATTACGAAGGTAGGGGGCTGGCCCCCCACTTTTTGGAGAAATGTTCTCAGTTACTGCCTCCATCTACCCTTACAAATTGCAGTCTTCGCTGGGTTTCTTGAGTTTTGGCAGAACTTACATTCCTGATTATGCCCAGCATTTCAAACCGCTATATGCGTTGATACAACCCTCCTTTTCATATTCCAGTTGGCTTCCGGAACATACTGCAGTACTAAGGTCTTTCCAGTCTGGTCTTTCCAGTCTGATCTGCTTGCGACTCACTTCTTGTTAATGAAAGATAATACAAGTAATCTGGTCATAGGATTGTACCAGGTGCATTAGGATTCACTTAAGTGACTTTCAATGAACGGGACACCTTCCCCATAGCTTATAAATCAAATTTGCATACTCCAGCTGAGATGCGTTTTTCATCTACAGAAAAGGTTTTGACGGCAGTTTAGATGGTGATTCTGTAAGAACGCTCTCTGGCTCAGGTGAAACGGATTTTCATGGTTGCGCTGGTGCCTGCTTTAGAAGCAGTCACAAAGGCTAGTATACCGAATCCCAAAGCCTTGCATCCACGTTGGATACAATGGGCTAGTTCCTTGACGTCGGCTGATGTCAACTTTATCTTTGACCCTTCTTTGCAAACACAGAAGTTTTTACAATATGAACATGCTCATCCTCATCCTTTATCATTGCTCCATCATGATCAGTATGAATGCATTATTTAGACTGATGGGTCTGCACAGGCAGCCATTGGTTCTAAACATGCTTATTCAGCAGCCTGCCCAATTGTGGCAGGCAAAATAGTAGATAGTGATTTCAAATCCTCCTTGGTGCACACACAAACCCTGGGGCATTGCAAGGCGCTATTGGCTGAGCTGTGTGCTTTGATTTGGGCTCCTGAGTTTGCTGATCCTGAAGTCCCTACACTTGTAGTGTGAGATTAATTTTACTATGTACAATCCTTCAATGACAACTTGTTCTTCTGGACACAAAATGATTTCCGTGAGTCTAAAGGCAGCGCAATTAAGCATAAAACGCTTTGGGTCTGAGTGGCTGCTCTTAAGGAACGTTTGCCATTCACACATGTAATCCATCCATTGGGCCATCAACGTGTGGGAGCACATGCTGTTGACAATTCACTGGCTGATGAGGCAGCCAAATGTGTAGTAGCCACATGTTCGGTGGCAGCAGTTACTTGGTCTATGACTAAAATTGATGATGATATTTTGGCGGCTGTTGCAGCTAAAAAGGAGCGAACACAGTGTCCCCAAGGTTTCCCTTCTCGTTTTACCTATAATTTAACAACTGATTAAATTCCCTTTGTGACTATTACATTAGTTGGTGAATGGCTCATTCCCAACGAGGACCGCAGACTTTCTTTGATAGTGGCGGCACATGAAGGAGTTGCTTCTGCACATGTCAGCGTGACAGCAACTATTTCGCTTTTACAGCAACATTTTTGGTGGCGTGGCTTATACCAACAGATGCGTAAATATGTTCTTTCCTGTGACATTTGTCAACAGATTAAGCCTTCAACTGTTTCACGTCCACCCCATACTCAACTATACATTTCAAATCAACCATTTGGCTGCATTTATCTTGATCACTGCGGTCCTTTAATGTCTAATATTGCTTTTAGGCATATCTTGGTTGCAGAGGATTCATGCACTAGATTCCTTTGGTTGTGACTGCAACGTAGTGCTGACTCTCGTACTGTTATAAAATATTTGCCTGTCTTTGTAGGGACATTTGCCTGTGGTACCTTCCATTCAGACCAAGGTCCTGCTTTTGCCTCTAAGGCTAACCAGGATGCAATGAAGAATCTGGGGGTGCAGGAGCATTTCTCGTCTCCTTGTCGGCCTGAGGGCAATTCTGTTGTGGAGTGGATGAACCGTGACTTAAAGCAATTTTTGACAGCTAGGGTATTAGGTACTGGTCGGGGCTCGTTGACTCATCTTTATGGAGTCCAACGGGCGCTTAATATTCTACCTAGAAGATCTCTAGGTGGGCGGACCTCATACAAGTTGTTCTTTGACATTACAGTGTTTGTGTCAGACCTTGATGGTGTAGACGTTGTAGCAGCTGCCACAACGTTTGACGTTAATAACGATTGTGCTATGCTTCAGGATCTACAAAAGGCTTGCGACTCGCTGGTGAAAGCTAATTTGCCCTCTTCCACGTATGCAGCAGTGCTGCATCTGGTTTCTGGCTGGCTTCTTAAATTTGGAGATCTGGTCCGAGAGAAGGTGGAGAACAAAAAAGAATTTGGCCCATTATACCGTGCACCAGTCCCAGTCCTTGGTTTGAAGGGCACCCGTGCTGTGATTCTGCCTCCACTACCTGGTGGTAAGGAGAATCAATACATTTCAATTGAGCATGTCAAGCTACATCATATGGCTGATACTAAATAGTATGCCTATAAGCATTTCACGTCGGGATGTTTCACTGCATCCAACGGCTTCTGTTTGCCCGACAACTCCCCAACAAATGGAGGGGGAGATGGTATCTTCAATTGATTTGTTGCCTGTTTTACCTTCTACATCTACAGCTATGGATAATCAGTATGCTTCCCCAGCAGTTGAAGTTGGGGGTGAGGATGTAGCCTTAAGGCTAGAGTGGTCAACCTTGAAGCTGGGGAACCCGGTTCGAGTCTCGGCAACTACTCTAAAACATCCTGTGATTCTGGGCAAATCACTTATGGCCAGATGTAGGTAGACAAATAGTGATTGCAAACGCAGAAATTCGCAGAATTTCCATGTTTGCGATCGCAAATAACCCATGTCAAATGTATAGACAGAAAAACCGAATCGCTAAATAAAGAATCGCTAAAAATAAAGAAAAACAGTTAGTGATTCTTTATTTAGCGAATATGCCACACCGACTCACTATTTTGCGAGTAGCTAAATAAGGAATCGCACTATAAAGTCGCAAACCAATGTACATAAAATCGCAAGTAGCGATTTAAAAAAAAAATCGCTATTTTGGTGTCGCAAATTAACACTGACTCAAAGCAGGTGGTAACCAGGTGCACTGCATATAAACAGCCCCAGAATGCATTTGCGTGAACACAATGGCGGCCCTCTATGTCATTGCAAGGCGGATGCGGATGCAAGCAGCAGCACTGCGGATTTGGAGACGTCAGGAACGCGTATACAGATTGCGCATTACACTATTCCAACTCACAGAGGCAGAAATCCATGAGAGGTACAGGCTTCACCCCACCACCATCCTAGACCTGATACGTGACCTGCACCCAATCCTGGAGCACCAGACACCAAGGGCGCACGCAATACCACCACATGTACAGGTCCTTTGTTGCCTGCACCTACTTGCATCAGGTAGTTACCAGGGGGTCATTGCTGTGGCTGATGGTGTCTCACAGAGTTGCGTGTCATGCTTCTTCAACATATTCCTGGATGCCATGATGCAAAGAATACACCACTACATCCGGTTCCCCAGCACACAGACGGAACTGCATAAGACAAAGACGGATTTTTATCAGAAGGCCCAGTTCCCACATGTTATAGGGTGCATCGATGGGACACATATTCCAATCTTCCCCCACTCTGCTACTGAGTACATATATCGGAACCGCAAATCAACACATAAAATCAACGTACAGGTCATTTGTGATGCGTCTCACATCATCACCGATATTGTAGCAAAATTCCCAGGGAGCACGCATGACTCCTACATCTACAGGAACAGTGGGATCTATACACGTCCTGCTGAGGGTGAATTCGGAGAAGGATACCTGCTAGGTACATCAATGTGACATGCCCTGATGTATACCTTGAACGTATCTGTTGCTGACTGTGAATGATGTTTCCTCCTTTACCACTTAGGTGACAGCGCATATGCGGTGTGGTCATTTATCCTGACTCTATACCTCAACCCATCTACCCCAAGTGAGAGGAGATTTAATGTGGCGCATAAATCAACACGGAATGTGGTGGAGCGTACATTTGGACTCCTGAAAAGCAGGTTCCGCTGCCTCCACAAAAGTGGAGGTGCACGGCAGTACCGCCCTCTGATCTGCTGCAAGATGATAGCAACATGTGCCATGCTACATAACTCGGCCACAAAGAAGGAAAGACCCGTGGAACTCACTGAATCAGAGGATGATGATAAGGAATGTCCACAGCCACTGCACCGTGCAGAGGGTGTCGCAGCAGCGCCAGATGGGAGACACAGATGGGCTGAGATCACACGCAACTATACTAAGTAATGAGACAAAGCGAGTAATTGCAATTGTGTAACGGTGTTTTATTGACCTTATGTCAGGCAATAGGAATGCACACTGCTGCACCAGTGAGGTGGTGTCCACGCTGTCGGGAACAGCTTAGCTGGCGAGGCAGCAAAAACAGCAGTGGCAACATATCTAGTAGCAGCAGTTACAAGATCCAAAAGTAAGATTGATGATGACATCTTGGCAGCTATTGCTGCAGCAGAGAAGGGAGGTAATTACCCTAGAGGTTTCCCTTCTCGGTACTCTTATCATTTAAGCCCTTATAAAGTCCCCTATGTGAGAATTAACGACGTTGGTGACAGATTGATTCCCAACGCGGACTGCAGACCTTCCTTGATAACAGCGGCTCACGAAGGTATGGCCTCTGCCCATGCCGGCGTTTCAGCGACTGTTACTCTCTTACAACAACGTTACTGGTGACGCGGGTTGTATGAACAGACTCGTGCTTATGTTCTTGATTGTAACATTTGCCAGCAGATTAAACTTTCGACTGCTGCACGTCCACCACAAACTCAGTTGTACATATCTAATAAAAAACTTGGGTGTGTTTATCTAGATCACTGCGGTCCTTTCTCCTCTGATACTGCGTACAAGTACATCTTAGCTGCAGTGGATTTGTGCACACGTTTTCTTTGGGTGTGGCCACAAAGGAGTGCTGAACTGTCATCAGGGATTTGCGTGTCTTTGTGGGAATTTTCGCATGTGGTATCCTTCATTCTGACCAAGGTCCTGTGTTCGCCTCTAAGGCGTACAAAGAAGCTATGAGATCTTTGGGGGTCCAAGTCAAGTTTTCGTCTCCGTACCGGCCTGAGGGCAATAGTGTTGGGGAGCGAATGAACCGTGACTTAAAGCAATCCCTGACAGCTAGGGTTTTAGGCACTGGCAGGAATTGGTTAGCCGATGTGTATAACGTACAAAGTGCACTTAATAATCTCCCTAGAAGGTCTCTGGGTGGGCGGACCCCATACAAAATGCTCTTTGGCATAAAAATGTTTGTCCCGGACCTTGAGGGTCTAGACATGGCGGCGTCAGCCGCACCCTTTGAAGTAGATGATCACTGTGCTGTATTATAGAATCTACCAGAGACAGTCTTGCAAAGGAACACTTGCCCTCCACAACTGATGCTGCGCTTCAGATTCCGGTAGTCGGCTGGCTACTTCGAGTTGGTGAACTGGTCCGTGAGAAGGTGGAGAACAAGAAGGAGTTTGGCCCCTCTTATCGTTCACCGGTACCAGTGCTTGGCGTGCAGGGTACAAGAACAGTCATTTTACCTCCACTTCCTGGTCGCAAGGATAACAGGTACATCTCCATTGACAATGTCAAACTACAGCGAGTGGCCGATTCTTCTTAGTATGACTCCAGCGGTCTCTTGCCCTGCGATGATGAGAAATTCAGTTTTGGCTCCGGCTCCTACCACCAGGCCTGATATTGCCATCGAGATGCATACAGTTACTAATCCTTTGTTGCCACCACCGGCTGGTGGTTCACCTGAAGATACTGAGTATACTTATCCCACAGATGTGTCGTTGCCTGTTTTACAATCAACTGCAGTTGACCAGTCACATTTTTCATTTGACACTAACTCTATGACTTCGAATGCCCCATCGAAAATTTCTATTTTTGCTGTTTGGTTTAAAAGACATTTTTTAATTCCCCCTTGGACTTACATTTGGCTGATGCTCATAAGTATTTTTTTGTTTATGTCTATTGGATTTGTGGTGGTGTTTTATCAGTATAGCGTCCCTGCCTCTCAGCACTTCGCTGCCGTAAGTAATTGATGGTGGAATTGTTGCTTGCGCAACACGAAGCAATGGTGAGAAAATCGGTCCAGTCAATTTTGTTTTAAGTTGCCTTAGCGTTGTCGCTATCACCATCCCTTTCCTCTTAATGGCCTCAAGCTGTTTCGCGAATTAACCACCCTTATCAATTATGACACCTAGGTATTTATACTCAGAAGAATTTGCAATTAGAGTTTTTCCCAGAGACCAGGAATGAGACTGTTTTTTCCCATTGATTGTCAGGGTTTTAGTTTTGTAGGTGTTAACTTCCAGGCAATTTTCGGCTCCTTATCCATACAATGTGTAGCCGATGTAGACCTACTTGAGTGTGGCTTGCTAAAACAACATCCTCCGCATAAGACATACTAGAGATGGCTTTCCTCCCTAGTCGAGGGGCATGCACATTGCAGGCATCTCATATCTGCTGTGTAAAGGTTAAAAAGAGTTGGTGCGAGCACACAGCCCTGTTTGAGACCTTTAGTTGTTGGTATGCGCCTTGAAAGGTGGGAGCAGTTAGCTAGCTTAACCTGTATCCTTGTGTTTGAGTGTAATTGTATCAGAAGATTCAAAAGAGATGAAGGGATCCCACAGAGAGACAGTTTTCTCCACAGGTTAACTCGGTTGACGTTGTCGAACGCCGCCTTAACATCCACAAAGCAGAAATGAAGAGTTTGTTTGGTTGATTTTGCCTTCTCAATAAGTAATGACATTGTTAATAGGTTGGTTGTTGTACCGGTCTCTCAGCAGAACCCTGTTTGGCAAGGAGGAATAATGCTGTGCTCTGTTGCCCATTCGTGCAGCTCTGTTAGTAGATTACACACGAAGTATTTTGCCTCTACATCTAGCAGTGCAATCAGGCGGTAGTTTTTGGTAGGGTTTTGTCTCCAGCTTTATAAATTGGTGAAATAATGGAGCCCTTCCATGATGCGGGCAAGCACCCAAACTATCTGACCGTGCTGAAGAGAGGAGCCAGAGTTTCTGACCAGTGATCTGGATCTTGTTTGAAAAAAGCTGGTGGAATCCCATTTGGCCCGGGTGCTCCTTCTTTCCTCCCTTTAGAGATTTGTTCCCTGATCATGGCAGCATCGATTTTATTAGCCTCGACCTCATCAGTTGTCACAGTTTGAGTTGAGAGAGCAGGCTGGTTGTCCTTGGGTGCGTGTAGTCCAGATTCCTGTTGGTTAAAATGAGATTCTAAAAAGGATGTCCATGTGTTTTCTGAAATATGCGATATTAGACCACCACGTGCTGGTTGTAAAATTCTATTTATCGTTGACCAAAATCGAACGGTATTATTTCCTTTAGAATCTTGATGGAGTTTAGCCCAGAATTCCGTTTCATTGGACCTGTTAATGTCCCACTTAAGCTTCCTAAGTTTGGCCTTACTATTGCGGAGCTGTTGATATAGGTCCTTGTCCCCCGGGCATAGCCTCACTGATCTCAGTAATTTGTTTATAGATTTTTTGAGGCATTTCAAGGTGCACCTCTGTGCATATACATGGCCTTCCCTGAAGCCATTCGGTCATTGGGTGAAGGGTGTCGAACTACGGGTGATTAGGAGTTTGGAAACAAAGCCATGAAGGTTTCCCATGTAAGGGTAGGATTTCCAGTGGGATAGTTAAGCTCATGTAACTGTTGTTTTGCTGCCAAAAGCACCTCCCTAGAGTTTGCTATAGATGATTTAATTCTTTTTAGATTTATGGTATGGCATGCGTGCATACCTACTGGGTTTGGGATCGATTTATCCGGAAGTGCTTGGATTAAGACTTTTTGGGGCCGATGATCACTGTCCCCTTTGTCTCCTAGGAAAAAGCCTATGATGTGTTGGAAAAATGAGAGAGACACTAAGGTATAGTCTATTGTAGAGGTTACTTGTCCCATTTGAAATGAAGCGGCCAGGGGAGGGTCATTGATAAATCTTCCATTTAGCACCCTTAGGCCAATGTGCTCTAGATCTTCTAGCAGCTCAAAACCGCTCTTAGAGGATCTTCTGTAGTCGCTGTAAATTTGAGTTGGAATATTCCAATGAAAAGACTGAGCTTGAATATCTTCATTTGGGGAGGTGCCCAGGATCTGTTAAATAAAGTCACCAGACAAAATGAGGTTCAGTGTGGTATGCAAACTCATTAGTTGAAACAGGTATTCAATTAAAATTCTTGATTCCTGTTTTTTACGTTTCGGATTTAAATATATGTTGATCAGCAGCACCTCTTCCTTTTTACTTCTGAGGTTTAGTTGAGCCTTTATAGTGTTTATAGCTGGGAGGAGAGAAGTTGATTCCTGCGCACTATGGATTTTTGTTATTTTAATATAGGTAGCTAGACCGCCTGATAGATGGCCGTGTTTGCATTTCCTTAGGGCGGGAGTGTGGAAGCAAGTGTACTCTTCTTTTTGTAATGGCTTCCTCTAGCCATGTTTCCTGCAGGGAAATGATATCAAAAGATTTTAAATAATCAGGGAGTTCTGCATCTGCAGCCTTGTTGTTCAGCCCATTAATATTCCATGAGCATAACCTCAGAGGTAATTTGTCCGGATTTCCACGAGTCCTCATTGTGTTGCTCTGTCATTGTGAGTGGCTGAATATGTTTTTGGTTCTAGTAATCCGAAGATAATCCGAAGTAGCAGGATTGTTGTCTATTGCGCTCATTTGTGGGTTTGACGCCTGTTCAGTTTGAGGTGACCTTCCTTGAGTTCCCCTGAGTACGGACAATGTTTTATCTCTGTTGCAGAACAATCCTCTTGTGTTCTAGAGAGCAAAGGGAGTGCATATCCTATGTTGTAATACATAGAGGATTGTATCCCCAAGCTTTGAAGGTTTCCTGTTCTTCCAGAACTTCATTTACGATTTGAATACACCTCCAAGTGGCTTTGGTGGATTCCCTGCCTTGAACTTTGTCAGATTTTATTAATTCTATTGAGATAAGGTCAGTTGAGCTGATGCCTTTTAGTATTGTTATTGCACCTAAGAGTTGTAGCATATTCCCTATATTCAGGATGTCAAAAGGACCTTTGAGTCATATTCTGGTGTAAAGAGGGTGATAGCAGAGTTCCTGTGCAAAGTTTAACCCCAAGTGATTTTCTCTGACGGTGTTGATGGGCTGCTGAGTTGGCTCACTGTGGTTATCGGGAATTAGGGGTTCTTGACATCTAGGGCCTGTAGATGCTTCTGAACCACAAACTATATTATTTATTTAGAGTTCGCATTACAGAGGGACCCGGGTGCCTGATTGTTGTTATCGTCGGCTCATGAAAGTCTCCCTGCGCTTCCTTGTTGGCTTTGCTGGTGTTGTCCTTTTTTTTATTCACTACTCCTAATACCAGAGTCGGGCCTGAGTGATGGCGCTTATCTTCCTTAGGGTGGATTTCCTTTAGCTGGTTAATTCTTCAGTCAACTGCAGGGGCTTGTACTGAAACAACTTGCATGGGCACTAACTGCTGTGATGTTTTTGTAGCAATAAGAGGATAAGATAAACTTTTGTAAGACTCAGGGACAATATTTTGTTACAACCTTTTTCCTAAGTTGAACTCGTCGCTTTGCATTCTGAGTTGAAGTTTGCTCCTTGGGTGATGGAGGGGTCCCTAGGGTCAGACTGCCCTCTTTATGACTCGGGTGATTTAGGCCAGCAGGGTTTTGAACAACGGGATCCCTTTTTGATAACCCGTTCAGCGCTACTTTTTTTTTTTTAACAAACTTTATTGCCTTTTATGTGGCGGACATCAAACTCCTTTAAGGTAGCAGTATAAATTGGCTGGTAGTGGGCAATATGATACATTTGACATGTTGATGCTGTCGGTACCCTCGCCGTGCCCCATCTGTTCATGACAACTTGGAAGATCACAGTATTCCCCTTAGCTATGTACTAAGTACATTGGATGCAACCCCCTCCCTCACCCCCCACAATAAGGCATAAACCACAACTACCCCCACCACCCCCCTCCCCGCACTGCTGTCTCCCCTTGAGTATTGATCGGTTCGATTATTATGCTGTCTGGTACACTCCAGGCGTGGATAGTGATGCTGCTCCAGAGCCTTCTGTTGTGACCTCCCTCCGCACCCATGTGTGTCGATGCTATGAATCGCTCCCATTCTCGCTTCTCTACTGGGGTATCCCGCCTCAATCTGGCCCCTGGGGTGCTCCACATGTCGGAGTCTCTCTGGTGTGGAAGCCTCCAAGTCCCTGCCCATTCTCGTTAAGTCTGCCACCAGCCCTTCCCATGCCTGGGCTCTCTCCGGCTTGCCCACTCCCCGCCGTGCATTCTGAAGCAGGACTCTGCTCTCGCAACCCGCCCACTTCTCCATCTCACGTCTCCATCTGAGGACATCAGGGCCCCCAGGTTTCTTCCAGCAACTAGTGATTTCCCGCTTCACCAGAATAAATGCCATGTCCTGGAACCTGGATGTGGTTTTAGTTTTAGCAGAGTGTGGAAATAAATGCAGCAGTACATGGGCCGGTGTACAGGGGACCACCCTTTCCGTCACCCTCGCTGTCACTTGTGTCACTTCCTGCCAATAGTGGGTTAAGAAGGCACAGTTCCACATCATATGTATAAATGTCGCCCCCTGTTTCTTACACCTCGGGCATCTAGCATCTGCGCCATCGAAATATCGGTTGATACGTTCTGGGGTTAAATAGGCTTGATGGAATATATAAAAGCTAATCAGGCTTAACCGGGCATTTCGAAATACTTTGGCATGTCGCTCTAAAACATTGTCCCAGTCCTTGTCCTCTAGTGGCCTGCCAATGTTGTCCTCCCATTTGTGTCGTAATCTGTCTAGTGGTTGCGTGGAGTCCTGTCCTATGGCTGTGTAGAGGCAGGCCACAGACCTGATGGTTCCACCCGCTACGCTCATATATTCGCATGTGAAGTGTCATGGGGGTTCCACCGTCCCCGCACCACAGTGTCGTCGTATCGCTCCCGTGACCGCCCCATTTAGGAGAAAGTGCCCTGGCGGTATGTCCCAGTCCGCCCTGAAGTCCTCAAAGGAGAGGAGCTCCCCGTCCCGGAAAAGATCCCTTACTTTTTTCACCCCTGCTTCAACCCATTTGTTCATTCCTCTCCACTGTCCTCCGTGGGGAAGGGCTTCCAGTCGCTGCAGCGCCATCTCTGGGGAGTATGGGCGCTTTGTTTTGGTTTTCTGCCCTAGCAACGATGTATCACTTTGTGTTCATTGCTGCTGATTTGTTGGGGCCTAATCGTCCTTAGCAGGGTTTGGAACACAGCGGACCCCTCCGGGGCGAACGGGAGCACCCCCCTGCCTGGGTCCCTGCTTCCCGCAACCCATTGTGTGAACCTCTGCAGTTGCCCTGCCAAATAATGAGCCTGCATGTCGGGCATTGCCATGCTGCCCCCCAGTCTGGGCCGCTTTAATGTATTGAGGGCTACCCGTCTGCGTCCTGAACCCCATATAAAAGCCGAAATGCAGGAGTCCAGCTCTCGGAACCATGACGCCGATATCCAAATTGGTAGTGTTACAAAAAAGTAGAGCAGCCGGGGAAGTGCCACCATTATAAGTAGTGAGATGCAACCCATCACCGAAAGAGGGAGTTTCCCCCAGAAGGTCATAGAGTCCTTAAGCGAGCGGAGCGCCCTCCCTATATTACCCTCCTTCACGTCCTCCACCGTGTGGAATATGTGGACCCTTAGGTACCGGAAGCAGCGGGGCTCCCATCTCAGGTTACCCAGACTCTGAGGGGGCCTCGCGTCCCTCATCAGGGGGAAGAGTTTGGACTTCAGCCAGGTTACTCGCAACCCCGATAAGGAGCCAAAATGCTCCATCATAGCCTTAGCCCCGGCAGGTCGCCCTCTGCATCATTTAGGAATAGTAGGAGGTCATCTGCGTATAACGCCACTTGGTGTCGTATCTCTCCCACCTGGATCCCCCAATACGCACTTCAGGACCTCGCTATACAGGCCAATGGTTCCACTGCCAAGGCGAATAGCAGTGGGGACAGTGGACACCCCTGGCGTGTCCCCCTCTCCACTTGATATTGTGCCGATATTGTGCGACCAGTGCGGTCCCTCGCCACCGGGTCAGCATATAGTAACCGTACCCAGCTTATAAAGCCCATTCCTAGGCCCATTTTGTTCAGTACTGCATATAAGAACCCCCATTCGAGGCTATCAAATGCCTTCTCCATGTCGATGGTGAACACTGCCCCTCTCTGATCCGCCGTCGTTCCTAGTTCAATAATGGACAATAGTCAGCGAATATTTAGGGTTGTGTTCCGATGAAGTATGAAACCTGCCTGGTCCTGATGTACCAGAGGCACCATATAGGGGAGCAGGCGCGTTGCCAGTATTTTACCTAGAATTTTAAAATCAAGATTGAGCATCGACAATGGCCGATATGATTCGCATTCCAGGGGAGACTTGTCCGGCTTCAGAAGCGGAATTACCACTGCCTCCCTATTCGTGCCCGACAAGTGGCCCCTCTCCCTGGCCTCTGCGTACATCTCAACCAGCCTGGGGGTCAGTACGTCTGCGTATGCAGCATATAACTCCTTAGGGAGCCCATCGGTGCCCGGTGTTTTCCCTCTCACCAGTGACATAATAGCTACACAGATTTCGCGGTCCGAGATTGCGGCTCCCGGAGGCTCCGCCTCTTCGTCCGTCAGGGTGTGTATCGGAAGTATCTCCGCATGTGTTCTGTCCATATATGCCCGGTAGTCGAAACACCTCAATCACTCCTCCTGTACTGCCACTTCTTCTTTCGCTTCGAGCAATTCCTGACGTAAGTCTGGATTATTCGGGCGTCTGCATTCCGCTTCCCTCAACACTTGGTCTGCCCTTTCCACGTCCGCCAGTAGTATACGTTGCACCCCTATGGACAATGCCATGCAGCGCCCTCTAATCACTGCCTTAAAGGCCTCCCATTCAGTCACCCTAGAGTCCGTAGAGTGTGCATTGTCCATGAAGTATGTGGTGATTTGCTCCTTAATCTCGTGATGGAACACTTGGTCCTCAAGTGCCTCCGGGTTGAGGTGCCAGGTGGGAATGGGCTGATGTTTGTACCCCCACTGTAGTCGGGCTAACAGAGGATTGTGGTCTGAGACCCTTTGGGTGAGGTATTCTGCCTTGTGAAGTCGGGTGTGCATATCTGGTGAGCATAGGAAGGAATCTAGTCGGACGTGTAAGTCATGTACGTGGGAGAGGTGGGTGTGTCTGTCTGCACGTGTCCACCGGTCCCCAATGGGGCATCATGAAGTGGTGGGTGTGAGCGATCCAGGGCTGGGTCTGCTATGCAGTTAAAGTCGCTCGTTGAACGCTACTTTATTTGAATTAACCATTGTTTTCTCTTGATTTGTGCCCTTTGGCAGGCCCTCTATAAGAGAGGACACGATTGAGGGAAGCGGCGATAGTTTGTAGATGATAGGCCCACAGCTGCAATTCAGTTTGGCTTCTTGCTGGGCTTTGCTAATTAGAAGGTTTAGTTGACCCACTTTCTCGTCGATCCCCCCACAAAAATAGCCAGAGTGTCCAGTAATGTCAGTTGCAGGTCCATTTTGTCTGACTGATAGTGTAACACATCCACAGTTCCTTGCATTGTGTTCAATATGATGTCCCATGTGTTCTGTGCCTGCTTTCCACCTTCACATGATGAGCCCGAGGTGGAAATAGGGGGGTTTTGGCGTGAGGTTGGATTGTTATTCGCTGCTTCCCGATCACTGCCTTGTTTATTGCCTAGATTTGTGCCAGTTCCACTGTGAACAGAGGTTGTTTTTCTGGAGTGTCCAAGGCATAGGAGGCGACTAAGTCTGTCCACTCCTGTGATCCCAGGTAAGAGAGGGTATCCTACCCACATCCCCTAGAATCCAGAGAGATTTCAAAGTTTTCTTTGGGGTTTTCAGTCCTGCTCCCCGTTTCAGCTTCTGCAGACAAAAGGGCCTTTGCAAGCTTGATGGCCTCAGGCTGAATTGGCAGATCGTGAGGGGGGTTTTGGGAATATATTTTAGTCTGGATCTTGTGCTGGATCTTGTGCTGGTGCTCGGGAGAGCAGTTCAATTGGGATCTGCTTATCTCATCTTGCCCTAAGTTTGGGCCCTTGACATCTTTTGTCATTGTCGTTGTCACTTGTAATAGTTGCACTTCATTCTGCTTATTGGGATCGGTTGTAGAGGTTTTGGCGGTGCAAGTGAGGGTGCAGACTGGCGAGGATGGCAAAGATGGGCAGATGGAATGTTCCTCTGTTCTCAATTCAACTTCCCCCACTTGTAGGTCAGTGGGACTGCTTTTGTTGCATTCCAAAATTTGTCTAATATTTGTGGGGAGACCACGAGTTCGACCGCTGGAGTTCCCTCTATGACTTGTACCATGAGTGGTGTAATGGATAGTTGTAAGGGAAGTAGAGGATCTTGAAGGCCCTGAATTTTGCCACTGGAGGAAAATATGGACGATTCTGGGTCCTTTAGGAATTGAAATTTTGAAGGGATTTTCGGTTGGTAGAGGTGTAGTGGGTGACCTCCAGGTCGCTGCTGTGCTAGGCCAGAGGGGGCACAGTGGGCCTCTGCTTCTTCAGAGGGCATAACCAAATTTGTAGTATTAGGTTTTCTCATTCCATTTTGTTTGGATTTACGCACAGGGACCACGGGCTGGCCCTTTTCCTGCTGGACCTCAAATTGGAAGTACTCCAAGACCTCCAGGTCTCCCCTACTTTCTCGCGCCTTGTTGCGTTGGGGGACTTTCCAAACGCGTTTTGGCTACCAATGAGAAGACTACCCTTCAGTTCAGTTCAGCTCTATTTTAGTTTTACAGATTGACTTCCAGATTGACTTCTTCAGATTTACTTCAGATTGTCCTGGCTCCAGTGCCACTTTTGCTGCTGCTTTTATTGCTGCTACTGTTGCACTGCTCACTTACTTTCTTATTCTCTCCTTGGGCAGATGGCAGATTTGATTTGGTTTCTGGATTCTGCTTCCGGTTCTCGTGGCACAGATTTCACTAAAGCGATGACGGGAAGAGGGCAGAGGACAGAGAGACGTGCATACTCTCATGCTCCCATGCTCCCCACCGCCTGCCTCAGCAGACCTGGTTACGACTATCTTCTTACTTCTTACTTCTGACGCCCCCGCTGGTAGCACACTACTGCTGCTTATGCTGATGGCCCAATAGAGCTTGGAAAGTGAAAGCCTGTCCGTGTCCTGTTGATGCCGTTAGAGTAAAGGCAGCGGCAGAAGGTGGCTGGGGGGTACAAGGGCAAGGACAAAGGCAAAAGCAGAGAAAGAGCGTGTGGTGAGGAAAGACGGGGTGACCGGAGGAGACCGGGAGGGCGAGAGGGGCGGGCGGCCAGGAGCAGGACACTCCAGCAAGCCGCAAGCCGCACCCAACCTAGTTGGGCCGCTTCTGCAGGTCTCACAGGGCTCACACTCAGCGGCTGCGTCTAATGGTGGCCGCGCTCGTGGCACAGCCGCTAACCTTCGCGTTCTATAAACGCGTTGCCCCCACCATATGTTATCGGCTTGGTGTTGTCGACTCCTGTACGCTCTGGATTGTCAACAGGTCCGTCCCCAGCAATGCATCAATCCGGGATGCTGCACACCTCCCACCGGACTCTCCAGGTAGAGTATTAGGTTCAGGTCACAGTTGGGTTCACTACCTGCATGGGGTCCAGAAAGCCCTGCATAATCTGCCTAGAAACTCCCTAGGTGGTCAGACTGTCTGTGAGATCCTGTTCGGTGTTAAGATGTGCGTTACAGATCTTGACAGTCTCAGTACAGTGGCAGCAGAAATGTCTTTTGATATCAGTGAATGTTTGGATGTTTTACAGGACCTGAACAAGCTTAGGGAAGGTCAGCGCAATGTCCAAGAGAAATGTTCCACCACTGGTGAATTGAAGGAAGCACCAGCGACTCTTGGTTGGATTCCATAGATCGGTGATCTGGTCCGAGAGAAAATTGTGGACAAGAAGGAATTCGGGCCATCCTACAGAATGCCTGTCCTGGCTGTTGAAGGTACCAGAACTGTACTTTTACCACCCCTTTCTGCTAGCAAACAGAAGAGATTTGTGTCTATCGTTCTAATCAAACCACACCATAAGGACCGGTTCTACATAGTAGGCCAAAAGGGCTCCTGGTTAGTTACCTGTCTCCTCACAAGACTCTTCAGGCAGTCCAGTTACAAGCTCTGAATAATGGTGAAGCTTCTTCTCTGTGGCTGGTGACAGCTAACAGTAAAGTATCTATTCTTCCTGTTACATCACAAATGCCATACAATCATCATTTACAGAAACCCTGATTTGAATTCTGCAAACAGACAATGATGGTGTTAACCACAACATACTGCCATTACAGTCATCTGCCAGTTCTACACAGCTTCACAAGCCCCCCTACTTTGTACAAACAGCCTTTGTCGACTTTGATTACTTCTCTTCGGATTCGTCAGACTCAGATCCACCTCCACAAAGGGGACCACATGAATTTTACATTTGGCTCAAAAATACATACTTTATCCCTCCATGGATGTACATTTGGACTACAGTTTAATTACTTTTCCTATTCTTTGGATTGGTTTTGTGACAGTCTTTTTCTTGCTTCCGAATGGACACTATCTCTCAGAACGCTCTGCTGTTGAACTGGTAAACAATGTTTTGAAACCCCAGTCTTCATCAAACAAAGTGCGAAGAGACCTTTCCCTGGTGAACATTTCAGCTGTTTCCGTTCCCGTTGGAAATGTTTGAGATGAGGTATCCTATGATATATTTGGACAGACTTAAACTTTACAAATACCTTATGTATCTCCTATTTGTTTAAATGATGATATTACACCTGGAACTATCACTGATGATTGGGACATTCACACAGTACATAAAATGCTTGCTGACTTAGAGCAATAATCCTATTTTCAATACCGAAGAAATGTATGATGGTACATCTAATTATGACGAAATAGTCTATTGTCACCATTATGGACACCATATATAAAGCAATATATAAAGCAAGTACTCCTAGTGCAGGATTTAATTACACACAGTGGAAACACTGCCTTACACCATCCATCACAGGGTAACTCAAAAACATTCACACAGAAGCTTGCATTCTTCTCTGGTCACGATTCAGCAGACCCAAAGTTGTATTATTATAAATTAACACCTTCTCCAGAGAAGAAAATTATGCTCACTGATACAATGCTGATTTAGTCTGCATCTTTTATTTTTCAGGTGTCAACACAAGGGTATAAATTAAGGAGAGACACTATTAATTTAAAATGTATTTGGGGGACAAAATATGGTCAGGTTCATGGGAACGAGGCTTTGTTTAGAGCATGCCTTATATCACACCAGTTGATTTTCCTGAATAAAACTGTGCAGCAGAGTCCTGTCTCAGATAAGCCAAGATAAAGGATTTAAATACACACAATATTCCCCACAGTTTGCACGTTTTGAGAATTGGCAGAAGTTCACAAGTTACACAGAGGAAACATTAGACAGCATGCTTAGGAATGGGACAAACAATTCTTCACATTCCAATCAAGAGGGATGGTTAGGGTAGCCGTTAGACACTAACAGTTGTCAGGCACATTTTCTTGACTACATGAAGGGGTTGAGGATTAATAGGCCAGACTCACGTTACCTGCAGACACAACACACAGGAGTGGTAACAACATTCAGCGTTGGAAGGTTGTGCCTAGAATGACTAAAACATTCAACATTGTAGGAGGCAGGCTCTGTGTATAGTGTAGTAAACCGAAGTACATAGGCCAGAGAGCCCAGATGGTCCCCAGTTGGTCTACAGAGGCTAAAGTACATAATACTAACTCTCTCTTTTGTGGTAGTGTGGGCGAGCAGTTATGCTTATCAGAGGGTAGTTCCAAGCATTTGTTGCACTCACAGAGCCAATAAATGAGACAAACACTCAAAAAATAAATCCGATTCCAATTTAGAAAAATAACGCTTCTTTTGATATATATTTGAGAACCACTAACTACCTTAAAAGTTAAGTACTTTCTTTAGCAATAAATCGTACAAGGAAAATCAAGCTTTTACAGCTGTGCGCCTTCATGCACAATATGTTCCGATCAAAGGAAAATAAAAAATGTAATAAAAGTAAGTACAATCGGTTTCAGGGGTTCACCTTCAGAGTTCATAGAGGTAACAGTCCAAGGTTCAAAGTACTATCAGCTGTTCATCGGGACCTGACCGGATTCTCCCGGGAGCAGGATGCTGGAGAGTCTGATAGCTGGTGTGCTAAGGTGAAGGGGGACTTGCGGGCAAGTCCAAGGGCTCCCAAATGGGGTCTTAGGTTGCAAGGGGTTGTAGAGCCGGGCCAGGCGGCTTGGTTGTAGAGCGGAAAGCGTGGCTTGGCCTGGTGCGCAAAGATGCACCTCGCGTCATCGGCAAACAGCTGGCAGGGGCAAAAGCAAAGCCACTCTCAAAGAGGGTCTCAGTGGTGCTGATGTCCCACAATGGCTGCTTGGTTCTGGAGCAGTGAGAACCTGGACCATGCACTCACTGTTGATGCTTGGTGCAGGGTGTTTGGTACCCTGAGGGTTGGTCATTGGTTGGTCCTGGTACCTGTCACGTTTCTGCAGGAACATCATGCAAATAATGAAAGGTCCTCATCATCTCCTGGTCACCTATTGTACCCAACCAAGTCAAAGTACCAATAGTAACCAGGGGAAGAAGGGAGAAAACAAGGAGGAAAATAAAAGGTCCCACATAGCACCCCACCGTCAGCCAAGAAACTCTCTGTTAAAAGGAAAAACAGATAAAAGAGGTAAGTATGCAGGACATTTCTAATCCTATAATCAAGTCTATTCGATGTGTGTATGTAACTACCTGAATAATTCCCTTCTTCCATATAGTCTGCTGACAGGTGTAAGCAAAGGGGTCTTTAATCTACAAAGGAAAAGGTATACCAAATAAAGTGTTCTGAATTGTAGAGCAATGAATAGGAAAACATGTAAAATTAAACTGTACAGAAACCCACCTAAAGATGTATAAAGACTAAAGAAAGTTATACCATAAGGCAAATTGTGACGCTATTTGGTGCAATGTATAATCAATAAATCAATCAATCAAACATTTGTAAAGCGCACTACATACCCACGAGGGTCTGAAGGCGCTGGGGGGGGGGGGGGCTGCTATTGATCGAAGAGCCAGGTCTTGATTGTTCTCCTGAAGGTCAGCAGGTCTTGGGTCTGTCGTAGGCTCAGTGGTAGGGTGTTCCATGTTTCGGCGGCGAGGTGGGAGAAGGATCTCCCGCCGGTGGTAGTTCTTTGGATGCGCGGAACCTTATCTTCAGGCAGACCTTGTAATATTCCTTGTCTTTCAGGAATCTACAGGAATTCAATAATA
The DNA here is from genome assembly GCF_964204655.1 of Triturus cristatus. Classification (NCBI taxonomy): domain Eukaryota; kingdom Metazoa; phylum Chordata; class Amphibia; order Caudata; family Salamandridae; genus Triturus; species Triturus cristatus. The sequence continues at coordinate 822,404,740 of NC_140593.1, forward strand.
CTCATCAGCAGACCTCCATAGACTCAGAGCCCATGGCAGATAAGTACAGAAAACTATTCAAACTTAGAAATGTCAGCACGACAGTGCTGTTACCGTGATTGAACAATACAGGCTTTTTTTTCTTTTTGTATTCTTGCTGTGAGGAATACTCTTCCCGGGGGATTGGATCTAACAGACCATGTGACAGGAACCAGGAGTAACCACGAGTGATAAGGAAACAGAGACCCAACTCAGTGTGGAGACGCCAAGGGATGCTGACGACCTGGAAGTGAGGTTCGGTAACCCCGAAGAGGTGTGCTCATTTCCCATAGCAGGAATGCGAAGCGTCTCCGCTCGGGAACAGAGATCCTTTGTCTATCCTGGCTGGTTCCCACGCATTTGTGCTAGCGAGAGACGATCATTTTTGTAGTTCGATCGGCCTTCCAGTCGGCAGGAATGACAGTACCTTCACACTCAGTGGGGAGACAGATATGACCTTCAGAGCACCAGTACTTCTCCTGGTCATCTGTGGTGACAGTCAGGCTGGGTAGAAGCAAGGCGGTGGAACGGACTCTGTGGGAAAGGGCCTGTGGTTCAAAGGGGAGTAATTCCTCTACTCCAAGGGATGTTGTTGGTGATTTTTGAAGTGCTGGCAGGTCACCCAAGGCTTTAGTCGTGCTCCAACTTCCAAGACGAGTCACTCTGTTGTGATTGTCGAGAGAAGTCTGAGGACGGCAGGGTTTTGCACCAAACTCTAAAGTTCTGCTGCAGTTCTCACCAGGCAGTGACTCTTCTTCATCCTTCTTCATGTTGATCCAAAAAATCTGAGTTCTTGGGTTCAGGGGTGCCACATAAATACTCAAGTTAGGAGCATTACAAGGAGTGACAGGTAGTAGCCTATGGGCTACCTACCTTTAGGATGTCTACATCCTCTATTTGACAACTGTTTGTGGGAAGTGGGCATAACTGTGACCCTAGCAGCCTGATTCCATCCAAAAATAATATGGAGGAATCTAAAAGTGGGGCCCACATCAGCTGGTCGTACCTAGGCGTGGTGCTGGCTGAATGTGAGCACACCTCCTAATCTAACTAATGTGTCCGCCTGTCTTGCCATCAAAACTGGGTGCAGTACAGGCGGTGGGTATCTCCACTATCTGGAGAGCCTGTGGGTCACACAAGAAAGTCATCAGGGCCATTGCAGCCCTCTGTGTGCATTCATTAATAAATCCAGGACTGTCATCAGTGTGGACTTATTCAGACGATGTGTGCGGTACCAAACTACTTGGAGTACAATGAAGCCATCATGTAGCTGGGGAAATTGCAATGACAAGTGTCTATCCCAAGTACTTGTTATTGCTTCCCTGCACACTTGTAATATCTAAGGTTTGGATTAGATATTACAGTGACACATCTACTCATGCTGATGCCCACACATGGGGTAAAGTGGACCCTGCCTTCGGGCTGCGAGTCTTCCTGTAGGGAGCTCTTACCTATACCACATGCAGTGTTCTGCTGGAATGTCACACAGGCGTGTGTGCCATGTACACTATTCGGTTATGTCTGCACCAAGAAGTGCAGGCTGCGATGGTGAGGGGCCAATTAGGGTGGTACAATTTGTGTTGCAACCCTTAGGGGCCCCTTTTAGGTCCAATGCCCTAGGTACCAGGGATAACATTTACAAGGGACTTACATGGGGGCCTAAAGGGGGTGACAATTGTGGAACAAAAGGTACATTTTAGGGAAAGAACACAGGTGCTGGGAACCTGGTTAGCAGAAACCCAGTACACTTCAGTCAAAGTTATACCAGACACCAGGTAAACATTGGGGGAACCATGTCAAAGGGGGCACTTTCCTACACAAGACTAACCTTTCCCAAGAGAGTCTTCATCATCTAAGTGGAAGAACATAGAAAGTTCATCTGCCTTGGCATGATCAGTCCCAGGTCAATGTTCCACTGTAAAGTCTATTCCCTGTAGGAAGATGGACCACCTCAAAAGTTTAGGATTTTCACCTTTCATCTGCATAAGCCATCTGAGAGGTCTGTGGTTGGTTTGAACAAAGAAATTAATCCCAAACAGGTATGGTCTCAGCTTCTTCAGGGACCAAACCACAGCAAAGTCTTCCCTCTCAATGGCACTCCAATGCTGTTCCCTGGGGAGTAACCTCCAACTTATAAAAGCAACAGGCTGGTCCTGGCCATCATGATTGGTTTGGGATAGGACCGCTCCTATGCAATGCTCAGAGGCACCGGTCTGCAGAATGAACTGTCTAGAGTAATCTGGAACTTTGTGAATGGGAGCTGAGCACATAGCCTCTTTCAGGGTGTCATGAGCCTTTTGACAATTAATTGTCACGTTTACTTTTTTAAGCATCTTGTTAGAGGTGAGTTCTGCGAGGGGTACCACAATGGTGCCATACTCTCTCATGAATCTCCTGTAATACCAAGTCAAGCCAAGGAATACCCTGACTTGAGTTTGAGTGATCAGAGCTTCCCAATCCAGAATGGTCTGAATTTTAGGTTGTAGGGGTTGAACTTGGCCTCCACCCACCAGAAGGCCCAAGTATACAACCATGCCCTGCCCTATCTGGCATTTGGATGCCTTGATAGTGAGGCCTGCAGTCTGCAGGGCCTGGAAAGCCTTGTCAAAGTGGTTTAGATGATCCTGCCAGGTGGGCCTATAGACAGCAATATTGTCAAGATAAGCTGCACTAAAAGCCTTCAGCCCAGCAAGGACTTGGTTCACCAACCTTTGGAAGGTGGCAGGGGCATTCTTTAAGCCAAAAGGCATGACAGTGAACTGATAATGCACATATTGTGTGGAGCAAATGCTGTCTTTTCTTTGGCTCCTGGGGCCATGTCAATCCACTAGTACTCTGATGTTCAGTCAAAGCTACTGAGAAATGTAGCTGTCCCCAATCAGCTCTGAGTATGTGATGTGCATCTGTCTTGGTCACAGCAATGAGACCTCTGTAGTCCACATAAAACCTCATTTCAACTCTTCCACCCTTGGAGTGAGGCTTGGGGACTAAGGGGCACATGCATCAAGCCTACATGCCCATAGGAATGAACGGTGTTGCATTCGCTAATTGCGATTACCAAATCAGTAATTGCAAATAGCGGATGCAAAGCCAAGGCTGCCTGGAGGCCTAAGGCCCCACTGAAACACCCCAGGAAAAATACAAGTGTGCACATGTAAAGCACACATGTACATTACATGGCACTTTTAAAAATGCATTTTTGTGCATTTTTCAAAGTATGCACATATTACCATCAACTTGAAGTTGATGGTTATTAGTGTTTCCTAAATGCAGAGTTTGCATCTGCATTAGGGAATCACAAAGTGCAATTCCCTATTTAGAGAATCGCAAAAAATTGTGATTACCCAAATTGCGAATAGCCCAAAAGTACATGCATCATAAAAGGCCATTTTTTGATCGGAAATGGCCGATTGTTGCAAATTGCACTGTATGCGATTGCAAAATGACTTGATGTATGTGCCCCTTGGACCATTGGGCTAACCTCTGGGCTGTCAGAGGGTTCAATAACCCCTAACTCCAACATCTTGCTGACTTCAGTTTTGATGCTCTCCTTATCACTCAGACTGTGAGACTGACAATAGATTTTGTTTTTGCTAGGCAAGCTGTCCCCAATGTCAACATCATGAATACATCAGTGTGTCTGTCCAGGGGTTAAGGAGGATGCTGCTCCAGGACTTGCCTGTAGTCAGCTTGCTGTTGGTCAGTGAGGGCGTGTGAGTAGATAACTCCATCCACCGACCCATATTTGGAGCTGCTGGAGAGGGGGTCAGAGAGATGTTCACTCTCTGTTTCCTGATCCTCATCAGTGGCCATCAGAATAGTCACTTCAACCCTGTTGTGGAAACATTTAAGGCGATTAACCTGGATGACCCTCTTGGAGTTCCTGCTAGTGCTCAGGTCAACCAAATAGGTTACCTCACCTTTCTTTTCAAGGATAGGGTAGGGACCACTCCCTTTGTCCTGGAGGGCCCTGGGTGCCACAGGCTCCAACACTCACACCTTCTGCCCTTGTTGGAACAGTTTTTGAATCTCTTGGCTGGCCTCAAGGTTTTAAGCTGCCTTACCCATGTACTCTTCCATCCTGGAACAAAGGTCTAGTGCATAAACCACAATATCCTGTTTAGGCTCTTTGAGGGATCTTGCCCAGCATTCTTAAACCAGACAAAGTGGTCCTCTCACAGGATGGCCAAACAGAAGTACAAAGAGGGAATAATCTACTCCCTTCTGTGGCACTTCTGTGTAAGTGAAAAGCAGGCATAGCAAAAGAACATCCCATCTCCTTCTGAGGTTTTCAGTGAGTCCCATGATCATACTTTTTATGGCCTTGTTGAATTTCTCACTCCACAGTCAGTCCTTATGTGTTGTGTTACAGGTAACCAGACATGAAGTTTGTAGCTCTGTCTGACACCTCCTCCTTTGGAAACCCACCCTGTTAAAGATACCAAAGAGGGTCCTAGCCACTGTAGGAGCAGTGGTAGTCATAAGGCGAATTACCACAGGATACCTGGTCGCATGATCCACCACTACCAGCATAGACCTGTTTCTTGATGCAGTTAGAGGGTCAAGGGGACCAACAATGTTAATCCCTACCCTTTCAAAGAGTACTCCAACCACTTGTAGTGGACTTTAGAGGGCCTTTGGGTGTCCACCTGCTTTGCAATTGGCTTGACAAGTGGAACATAAGTTGCAAAACGCATTCCCCTTGTGGGACATGTTTGGCCAATAGAAGTGGCTGACAAGCATGCCCCACTTTTTGGTCTGGTCAAGATTCCCAGCTAGGGGGATTTCATGTGCCAGTGTTAGGAGAAACTCTCTATACCGCTGAGGCCCTACCACTCAACTAGTGGCACCAGATTAGGGGTCTCTGGCCTCAGTGTACAGGATCCCTTAATCTCAATAGACCCAGGGGAGCCACTGACTTTCAAGAATAGGACAGATAGTCTGCCCCTCTTCCCTAGAGGGTCCTCCTGGGCCTAGAAGCTGTCTTGTTTAGGCCCAAGTTCCTGGGTCTCAGCTCCTTCTGGTGCTGACAGGTCTTTTACCTAAGGAGAGGGGACCTGAGCTTGTGGCTGTTCAGAAGCTGATTTCCAAGTCTTCCTACCTTTCCTCTTGGAGGGTTGACCCATCATTTTGGGCTCCAACATCTCTTTTGCAACCTGGGTTTTGCTCTGTGCTTGGGTTTTTATGTACACCCATTCAGGTATTCCAATCATGGCTGCATGGGACCTAAACTCAACCTCATCCCATACTGAGGACTCCAAATCATTCCCTAGCAGACATTCAACTGGGATTGCAGCAGAGACCACTACTTGTTTCAGACCAGTAACCCCTTGCCATTGTAAGGGCACCATTGCCAAGGGATGGACCTTTATGACATTGTCAGCTTTGTTGACAGGATAAGTCTGTCCAGTCAGGTACTGTCCTGAAGAAACCAGTGTTTCTGTCACCATAGGGACACTGACACCTATATGCCACAGGGCTTCTACTCTAATCCCATTAATTAAGGGCTGCTGTTTGTATTTTGCCATGTTAGTATGCCATACAGCTACGGTTGCAAGGTACACCCCATACTCAGAGACTAGTGTAGCTTTTGTGTACACTTTGATTGGCTAAGGGCATACTAGTGATCCCACTGGGAGACTTTCTGTACCGGTGCTAACTGGTGCAGTACTTGGAGGCTTCTTTTTTGGACAGGCAGAGTCTCCAGTTCAGTGTCCAGTCTGCGTGCATGAGCGAGTGTGAGCAGGCGGGCACCATGACTTCCTGAGCGCGCAATCTTGTTTGTGAAGCACACATACTTCAGTCATCATGCAAGAGACTGTTGGCAGCTGCTGCTTTTGAAAAGCGAGCAGCGCAAGAAAATGTCACTTGCTGTTGTAAAAGCTCAGAGAACAGTGGTGGTGAACTCGTGTTGAAGAGCAGATCACTGTGGAAGATGAGAGTAGCAGTTTTACATTCCACTTTCACGGCCCTAGGGCTGCAGAAGGTCTCAAGTTTCTACATTTGTTTTGTTTTCCATGTTTACAAGCAAACAGCTATTGCTGCAAGGATGTCATCTGCGGTTTTTGCCCCATCTGTTCCACTCTTGGGGGTGATAAAAAAAAGGATAAAGATCAGCCAGCTAGATGACTCTTCTGGCTTCAGTGCACAGGCTAAGCTGTATCTACAGTTAAAGCCTTTGTGCAAGCAGAGCCCTGAACACGTAAGATATGATGAAGTCTCTTCAAAATTAGAAAAGCACCTTTCTTTAACATACAATAGCGTTGAGATGAATAGGTCACTTTATACCACTGCACTGAGAGGCACTTATTAAAAGTCAGAATTTTTAAACATGAACTTAGAACTATTCCTGCCCATCTATCGCCCTGGTGACATTTTTGTGAGCAAAGAGACAAGCAAGTTGTCATGTGCACCTTGTATGTGATCCACATGCCTAGTATGGTTGCTGCCTACCAGAGACTTGATTCTTCCCTCCTGCTGCTGAGCCAAGCTTGGGCAGGGGAAGGCAAAACAATAGGCATCCTGTCACAGGGAGGTGTGACCACCTCCCAGACAGGATTTAGTGTATTGGGACAGGGTGGGCGCACTTGCCTGCACCACTCAGTCTGCATGAAGGGCAAATTTGTTGTCCCCATGCATAGTTCAGTTCAAACCAGCTCTGGGAGCCATTGGCTTCCGCTCTGGTGTGAAACTGGACACAGTACATGGGAGTAACCTCCCCACTGTCCAGACCCTCCCCTGGGAGGGTCCCCTAAATTGTCCCAACCCTTTACTTAGGGTACTTAGGGCTTACCTGTGGGTGGGTCCCTTGATTCATCGTGGGACAAGATTCAGGTCAAACACCACTTCTTCTTCTACTGTCTGGACACTCTGGACTTCGCTGGACTTCGTTTGGGCTCGACTTCGTCTCCCTTCTAGTCTGCTGCATCATCTGTGCCTGTGCACCATATAGGAACCTTCTAAGGCCTGTAGGCATCAAAGACACTGTTAGACCTGTCAGCCCTTTGGGTGGTCCCTCCTCATCATTATTTATTTTGTCCCACTTTTGCCTCAAACCCTGTTTGAATTTTTCCTTTTTGGGAACCACCAGACTTTTTCGTGTTGCTACAGATTCAGGGAACCATTTTAGCTACCCCTGAAACTTCTGTCTGAGGGCCTGGAGCACAAAATGGTGGCCACCTGTGACATCACCAGCATCCACTGGAACCTACCAGCACCTTCCAGAACATTCCAGGAGATTCCAGAACTCTGTGACAGTTGGAGGCCGTTTAGAATGTTGGGAGGTTAAGTCAGAGTGTTGGCAGTTGGAGCTGGCAGTTGGCACCTGACTGGTGAAGAGAGAGGAGCACAACAGCGAAGGAGGAAGGAGTGAAGCAGCAGGGGTGGAAACTTGTGCCTGGAGTGGGGTCCATAAACCCACCCTTGATACTTGTCCCTACTGATGGATCCCAGCCTATAGCCCTGTGTGGGAAGAAGACAGAAAAACTCATCCTAAGGACCTGAACAGCAGGAACAGGCCTTAGAAGCAGAAAGCAGCAAGATCCTGACCTGGAAACTGGTTTCCCTGGAGTCCGGCGTCGAGTAGCCTGAGACCTGGAGCCCGAGGTGGAGAAGCGGCGCTGACTGAAGTAGCAGACGTCGTACCCGGAGCCGCCTGAGGTCGTGAGAGGGCGCCGACGGAGGTCGTGAGGAATACCAGAGGTCGAGGAGGAAGTGAACCGAGGTCGAGCGAGCGGCGTCATCGGAGGAGTGAAGTCCGCCCTCCGGAGTCGTCGGAGACCGAGGTAGAGGTGAACCGGAGGTCGGGAGTGAGGATCGCACTCCGGAGTCGCCCGGAACCTGAGAGGAGGAGCACCGGAGGTCGGGGGTGAGGATCGCACCCCGGAGTCGCCGGAAGTCGACATCGAGGCCAGGCCGGCCGACGTCATCGGAGCCGAGAGCGCCATCGGACCGGAGCCGCCCGAAGTCGACATCGTGTAGAGACTGCCCGACGCCGTCGAATCGGAGGTCGAGATCGAACCGAGGCCACCGACATCGGACCGGAACCGCCTACCGGCGTCGTCAAAGAACTGACATTGTGCCGAGGCCGCCGAGACCGAACCGGAACCGCCTCACGGCGTCGACACGACTCCAGCGGCGTCGGAACATCAGAAAAAGGGCAGTAAGTGGAGTAGGGGGCGCCTAAGGCCCTGTGGAGACCTGAGAGACTGCTCTGAGGGGCTAGGGAGGTGCTGAAACCAACCTGACTGTGCCAGGGGTGAACTGGGACTAACCTAGAGAGGTTGTGTGGAGAGAGAAAGCCAGGGCACTGGTATTCCCCCCTTTGATCTACCTCAGTTTAGGCCTCAGCCTTGTCCCAGTCAGGGAGTAGCCCCCCCTCAAGCCTTCCACAACCCTACAAGCTGTGCCTGGGCCAAATCAGCCCTTAGGAATTGAAATGTCATCTGATTACATGAGGGTTGCTGTATACTTTTAATTATTTATTGGGGGTACTGTATTTATTGAGTTTTTACCTATTTATTGCTGCACTATATTTATTGGTCCACAGGACTTGTTGGTGTACAATATTTATTGGTACAGTATTTATTGCCTCAAAGTATTTAATTGTCTGTATATATTGCACTTGTATTTATGCCCTGTTATTTATGATCACCCCTATTTATTTCATCAAACAGCCAATATTTATTTGACCTGCACTATTTAAAATTGTATATTGTGATTGACTTATTTATTTTCCCAATCAGCAACTAAGAGAAAAAGATAAAGAAAGATATTTTCATAATTTTTACGGTGTAGAGTCGTTTTTGGAACGGATGCACGCATGGTTATTGTATGGGTATATTGTATGCTTAGCACTGCGCCTGTTTCCTGACCACTCGAGCCAAGCTACCACAGTGTGTTCGGGGAGTCCATCACCACCCTGCGGAGTGGGAGTGGGCTGTTTCCAACATAAATTGGTGTTCAGTGGTGGGATCGAGCTGTGCCTACGTATACTCAACAATAACTGTGGGTAGTCCATAGGCCTACACCGGGAGTTTTCTCAAAGCGGCCTTCCTAATTGTGGGTTTTTGTTTTTTCCAAATTTACTCTGGTGGTGGGAGGAGGTATTATTAAAGGTACCCCCCTGCATAGTTACTGCACAAAAACCTGTCCTCTAACCTGAGTGGGCAAGATGGAGTTTGTACTAGAAAATCTAGAAACGTACACTGTGGCCCAACTCAGGGAGTTTTGCCAGCGGGAGGGGGTGTACTGTCCCCCAGGAGCAAAGAAGGGTGCACTCCAAACCAGCTTAAGGGCTTGGGGGGAGGCACGCCGAGAAAGCAAGGCTGAGGAGGAAGACAGGGATGGAGAGCCTGACCCCGAGGGGGCTGAGATGTACCAACCTGAGGTGGGGAACCTGTCAGCAGGGCCCAGAACCATTTCTAGGAAGGGCAGCAGTGCCTCTAGCGGTGGCTTGTCTGAAGTGGAGCTAACGGACCGGAGGGAGAAAAGACAGCTCACATGGGACTTAGCAAGGCTGGAAAAGGAGAAGGAGGAGCAGAGGATGGCCCATGAATTGCGACTGAAAGAAATAGATCTTCAGATCTTGAGAATCGGGGCACAACCTGTTCCTAATGGTGGCAGCCAAACCCAAGAGATCACCAGGGAATCTAAACCATACCTGCCAAAGGACATAGTGGCTAGCTATGGGGTGGGTGATGATATCGCCAAGTGGCTAGCAGCCTATGAGGTCTCGTTGAGGGCCCATGGGGTTCCAGAGAAGTACTGGGGAGGGGGATTGTATAAGTACATGCCTCCAGCTGGTAGGGATGCTTTATTGGCCCTCGAAGAGGATGAGCAGACCCACTACCCCACCATGAAACTGGCGCTCATCAGAAAGTTTGGACTAACACCTGAAAAGTACAGACAGAAGTTCAGGGGTAGTCACAAGCTGGGCACGCAGAATTGGGTGGACTTCCTGGACTATGCGAAGAAGGCAATGGAAGGTTGGATTCAGGGCAGTGAAGTGAGGAACTACGAGGAGTTGTTTGACCTAGTACTGAAGGAACACCTGCTCGAGAAATGTTTCCCTGAACTGCGGCAACACCTGGTGGATAGCAAGCTGACCAGTCCCCGGAAGCTTGCTGAGGAGGCGGACATTTGGGCTAGTACCCGAGTGTCCACAAGGGGGACTGGAGGGGATACTCAAAAGGCCGGACAGGGCGCCCCCCAGAAGAAAGAGGGAGGGGAAAAGAAAAAGGAGTTCTCCAAAGGCCCCCAAAATAACTTCCAAGGGAAGGGAACAGGATTCACCTCTAAGGCTAACCCACCCAGAAACCCTAATCCTGGCCAGAGTCAGCAGCCAAGGGTTGTCCATTGCTACGAGTGCGGTGGCGTTGGACACTATAAAGGAGATCCGAAGTGTCAGAAACGATCACCCCCTCCCACTGGAGGAAAGACCCCCGGAGTAGCTAGTGCAGTGCTCGGGGAGGAGATGCCCTTAACTAAGGGAAGGGAGTGGGCGGGTGTCACTTTAGTGTCCCTGGGAGAACGGGAGATGGTTCCTAAGATCCAGGTGCCCGCAAATACCGCAAAGTATGGGCAGTGGGTCACCATCAACGGCCAAAGAGGGGAGGCTCTGAGAGACACGGGAGCCAGTATGACTATGGTGCGTAGTCAACTGGTGTCTCCAGAGCAGGTAATTCCCGATGTACTCCACCCAGCCGCGATGGCTGACGGCAGAACAGGTCACTATCCCGTGGCCGAGGTTCCCTTTGAATGGGGAGGGGTTGCAGGTTCACTTCGAGTTGCCGTAAGCCCTGCCGTGCCAGTCGATTGTCTGCTGGGGAATGACATGGAGCACAACGCTTGGAAGGAGGTGGAATACCGGACTCACACCGAGATGCTGGGTACACCTGACTGGGCCTGTGTTAGCACAAGGTCCGCGACTACCCGAAGAGGGAGTTCATTTCGGCTGGAGCCTGGAACAAAGGCCCAGCCAGCTGCCAGTCAAGGGAAGAACCGAGGACAGGAGGAGCCTGCCTCGGCGTCTCCACCCCGTAGGACGGATAGGCCACCGGAGGTGGTGGACCAGGAGTCTGCGGAGGGGGACGTTACCAACCTGGAGGACCTACCCATCCCGGCCGAGTGGCACGTGGAGGGAGGCCCGTCCAGGGAGGAATTCTGCCAGGGCCAGAGGGAGTGCCCTACCCTTGAGGGGCTGAGGCGACAGGCCGAAGCCCAGGCGGCAGGGAACGTTGAAGGGAACTACAGTGTTTACTGGGAGGATGGCCTCCTCTACAGTGAACCCAAGGCCCCCCTACACGGATCGTCACGAGCCTTGGTAGTTCCTCAACGTTATCGAGCCTTCCTTCTGGAGTTGGCTCACGAGATACCATTGGCAGGACACCTGGGGCAAGACAAGACCTTCGCCCGTCTTGTCCCACACTTTTATTGGCCTCAGATGAAAGTGTCGTCCGATACTTACTGCCGGACATGTGTGTCTTGCCAAGCCAGTGGGAAAACAGGGGTGAAGCTGAAGGCTCCCCTGGAACCACTTCCTGTCGTTAGCACCCCCTTTGAAAGGGTGGGCATCGACATTGTGGGTCCATTAGATCCACCAACTACAGCTGGTCACAGGTTTATCCTGGTTCTGGTGGATCATGCCACACGGTACCCAGAGGCAATATCTCTGAGGACCATAACAGCACCTGTTGTGGCTAGGGCCCTGATGGGAATCTTCACCCGAGTGGGTTTTCCCAAGGAAGTTGTGTCCGACAGGGGGACCAACTTCATGTCAGCGTATATGCGGGCAATGTGGAAGGAGTGTGGAGTGACATACCGGTTCACCACTCCTTACCACCCCCAGACCAATGGTCTGGTGGAGAGGTTTAACAAAACCTTGAAGGGCATGATCAGAAGTCTGCCTGAAAGCCTGCGGAGGAAATGGGACGTCCTCCTACCCTGTTTACTTTTTTCCTACAGGGAAGTGCCACAGAAGGGAGTGGGCTTCAGCCCCTTCGAGCTTCTGTATGGGCACCCTGTACGTGGACCTCTTAACCTGGTGAGAGACGGATGGGAAAGAACTCCCAGAAAGCTCCCCCAGGATGTGGTGAGCTACATGCTGGCCTTCCGGAGCCAAATGGCTAAGTTGTGGAAGCAAGCTTCTGACAACTTGGAAGCCAGCCAAGCAGTGATGAAGGCGTGGTATGAGCACAATGCTCACCCGGTGGAGTTGGAGCCTGGCCAGAAGGTGTGGGTGATCGAACCCGGAGAGCTTAGCGCCCTCCAGGATCGCTGGTCAGGACCCTTTGAGGTGTTGGAGAAGAAGGGTAAGGCTACCTACTTGGTGGACCTGAAGACCCCTCGTCAGCCCCTGCGGGTGCTGCATGCCAACCGCCTCAAACCCCACCACGAGAGGCCCGAAGTCATCTTGATGATGGTGACTGACGGAGGAGAGGACGTGGAAAGCGAGCCTCTCCCTGATCTGTTTGCGTCTCAAGAGAAGGATGGGTCGGTGGAGGGAGTGATTCTCTCCCCATCTCTAACTCCTGAACAGCAGGAGGACTGTCGCCAGGTCCTGGGGCAGTACTCTTCGTTGTTCTCCCTTGTCCCGGGTAGGACTCACCTGTGCGTCCATGACGTGGACACAGGAGACAGCCCACCTGTGAAGTCCAAGATCTACCGGATGTCAGACAAGGTGAAGGCCAGCATTCATAGTGAAGTCACTAAGATGCTGGAGCTAGGAGTGATTGAACCTTCTAGCAGCCCCTGGTCCAGTCCGGTGGTGCTAGTACCGAAAGCTGCACCACCGGGTGCCCAACCAGAACTGAGGTTCTGTGTGGACTACCGGGGACTGAATTCAGTGACAAAAACTGATGCTCATCCGATCCCTAGGGCGGATGAATTGATTGACCGGCTGGGAGCTGCCCAATATCTAAGTACCTTTGACCTTACTTCAGGGTACTGGCAGATCTCTTTGACTGATGGAGCAAGGGAAAGGTCAGCCTTCTCCACGCCCAATGGCCACTACCAGTTCTGTGTGATGCCCTTTGGGCTCAAGAACGCACCTGCCACCTTTCAGCGCCTGGTAAACCAGATCCTCACCGGAATGGAGAGTTTCTCTGCTGCTTATCTGGATGACATAGCCGTCTTCAGTAACAGCTGGGAGGATCACTTGCGTCACCTGCAAGCTGTTCTCCAGGCCCTGAGACAAGCTGGATTGACGATCAAGGCCAGCAAGTGCCAGATCGGGCAGGGGTCGGTAGTGTACCTTGGACACTTGGTGGGTAGGGGAGCGGTGCAACCCCTCCAGGCGAAGATCGAGGCCATCATGGCCTGGGAACCCCCCAAGACTCAGACTGAGGTCCGAGCATTTTTGGGCCTCACGGGATACTACCGCCGCTTCGTGAAGGGGTACGGTACCATCGTAGCCCCCCTCACGGAGCTCACGTCCAAGAAACAACCTCGACGGGTAGTCTGGACGGAGGCTTGTCAGCAAGCCTTTGAGAGATTGAAGAAAGCCATGTGCGAGGCCCCGGTCTTAAGGGCCCCAGACTTTTCCAAGAAGTTCATTGTCCAGACAGATGCATCAGAACATGGCATTGGGGCAGTGTTATCGCAACTCAACGAAGAGGGTCTGGATCAACCCGTGGTCTTCCTATCCAGGAGACTACTTCCCAGGGAACAGAAGTGGAGTGCAATAGAGCGTGAAGCCTTTGCAGTGGTATGGGCTCTGAAGAAGTTGCGGCCATACCTGTTTGGCTCGCACTTCCTAGTTCAGACCGACCACAGACCCCTTCGTTGGCTGATGCAAATGAAGGGGGAGAATCCCAAGTTGTTGAGGTGGTCTATTTCCCTACAGGGGATGGACTTTCAGGTGGAACATCGGCCTGGAGTGGACCACGCCAATGCAGACGGTCTCTCAAGGTATTTCCGCCTTAGTGATGAGAACTCCCAAGGGGTTGGGTAGCTCTCCCCACTTTCAGCTGGGGGGGACGCGTGTTAGACCTGTCAGCCCTTTGGGTGGTCCCTCCTCATCATTATTTATTTTGTCCCACTTTTGCCTCAAACCCTGTTTGAATTTTTCCTTTTTGGGAACCACCAGACTTTTTCGTGTTGCTACAGATTCAGGGAACCATTTTAGCTACCCCTGAAACTTCTGTCTGAGGGCCTGGAGCACAAAATGGTGGCCACCTGTGACATCACCAGCATCCACTGGAACCTACCAGCACCTTCCAGAACATTCCAGGAGATTCCAGAACTCTGTGACAGTTGGAGGCCGTTTAGAATGTTGGGAGGTTAAGTCAGAGTGTTGGCAGTTGGAGCTGGCAGTTGGCACCTGACTGGTGAAGAGAGAGGAGCACAACAGCGAAGGAGGAAGGAGTGAAGCAGCAGGGGTGGAAACTTGTGCCTGGAGTGGGGTCCATAAACCCACCCTTGATACTTGTCCCTACTGATGGATCCCAGCCTATAGCCCTGTGTGGGAAGAAGACAGAAAAACTCATCCTAAGGACCTGAACAGCAGGAACAGGCCTTAGAAGCAGAAAGCAGCAAGATCCTGACCTGGAAACTGGTTTCCCTGGAGTCCGGCGTCGAGTAGCCTGAGACCTGGAGCCCGAGGTGGAGAAGCGGCGCTGACAGAAGTAGCAGACGTCGTACCCGGAGCCGCCTGAGGTCGTGAGAGGGCGCCGACGGAGGTCGTGAGGAATACCAGAGGTCGAGGAGGAAGTGAACCGAGGTCGAGCGAGCGGCGTCATCGGAGGAGTGAAGTCCGCCCTCCGGAGTCGTCGGAGACCGAGGTAGAGGTGAACCGGAGGTCGGGAGTGAGGATCGCACTCCGGAGTCGCCCGGAACCTGAGAGGAGGAGCACCGGAGGTCGGGGGTGAGGATCGCACCCCGGAGTCGCCGGAAGTCGACATCGAGGCCAGGCCGGCCGACGTCATCGGAGCCGAGAGCGCCATCGGACCGGAGCCGCCCGAAGTCGACATCGTGTAGAGACTGCCCGACGCCGTCGAATCGGAGGTCGAGATCGAACCGAGGCCACCGACATCGGACCGGAACCGCCTACCGGCGTCGTCAAAGAACTGACATTGTGCCGAGGCCGCCGAGACCGAACCGGAACCGCCTCACGGCGTCGACACGACTCCAGCGGCGTCGGAACATCAGAAAAAGGGCAGTAAGTGGAGTAGGGGGCGCCTAAGGCCCTGTGGAGACCTGAGAGACTGCTCTGAGGGGCTAGGGAGGTGCTGAAACCAACCTGACTGTGCCAGGGGTGAACTGGGACTAACCTAGAGAGGTTGTGTGGAGAGAGAAAGCCAGGGCACTGGTATTCCCCCCTTTGATCTACCTCAGTTTAGGCCTCAGCCTTGTCCCAGTCAGGGAGTAGCCCCCCCTCAAGCCTTCCACAACCCTACAAGCTGTGCCTGGGCCAAATCAGCCCTTAGGAATTGAAATGTCATCTGATTACATGAGGGTTGCTGTATACTTTTAATTATTTATTGGGGGTACTGTATTTATTGAGTTTTTACCTATTTATTGCTGCACTATATTTATTGGTCCACAGGACTTGTTGGTGTACAATATTTATTGGTACAGTATTTATTGCCTCAAAGTATTTAATTGTCTGTATATATTGCACTTGTATTTATGCCCTGTTATTTATGATCACCCCTATTTATTTCATCAAACAGCCAATATTTATTTGACCTGCACTATTTAAAATTGTATATTGTGATTGACTTATTTATTTTCCCAATCAGCAACTAAGAGAAAAAGATAAAGAAAGATATTTTCATAATTTTTACGGTGAAGAGTCGTTTTTGGAACGGATGCACGCATGGTTATTGTATGGGTATATTGTATGCTTAGCACTGCGCCTGTTTCCTGACCACTCGAGCCAAGCTACCACAGTGTGTTCGGGGAGTCCATCACCACCCTGCGGAGTGGGAGTGGGCTGTTTCCAACAGACACCTAAAGGAATCTCCCTTGGAGTGAAGGAGTCACTCCCCCACATTCACAGGCACCGCAACTAAGTCGACCGGTCAGCTGATCCTGAGCTCCTCCGGACTCCGTAAGGTTCTGCAACACAGATGTTGGTTCTCAACAGCTCTCAAGACCTACCCTGCCCTATTACCAAGTTTGAGTCCAGTATCCCTCGTGGATGCTGCAATAACCGAACCCCTGTGCGCAGCGTCAACTTGCAGTTGCAAAGGCTTGTTGGCTTCCTTCCAAGAACATTGAGCATCTCCAGGAACCAGAGACATTGGCCACACCGCATCATTTTGAATTGTAGCCTGCATCTTCTAGTGAGCTGCTAGAGGTCCTCTCGCGACTCCAGTACCTCCGGCCTGTGAGTCCATTTGATGGTCACCTTTGTTTCTTTTGGGCTCCCCTGATTGCTCGTGGCCTGCCCTGACTCCCCTGCTTGTGGAAAGTTCCCTGGACTTTGCTGGTCCTGATGTGGGACAGCTCGTGCATGGCTCCTGGTCTTCGTCAGTGTCGCCTGGTCCTCACAGCTGCAGAGTCAAGGTCCTCATCAACTCTCCTGCGACTCCCGACATTGGTGGGCATTCGTCTTCAGATCTCCTGGTCACTCCTGAGTGACATATACTCAGTTCCCTCTGCTTGTAGGTACCTCTAATATAGAATCCACCTTCGGATTCCACTGCACACTTTCTCCTTCTTCAGCAAAGGCACTTTCCTGAAGTCCTCCATTGGGTTGGACGGAGGTTTCTTATACCACTTCACGCCTATGCACCCGGCTTCCCTGGTGTAGGTAAGGTGGGTACTAGGGTATCCACGGGTGGGGTGGCTCTCCAACCTTTTGTCTTCCACAGAGTTTCTTCACGTTCCACTGGGAAGGGTCCTTAATCTTTAAAAATCCAACCGCGACTTACAAATAGAATTGTACGGAGCATGCGGTCGTGTTCCCACACTGCACACGCTCTCTGTGTTGTCCCTATCTACTCATCTTGGGTGGTTCCTTGGGTCACCAGTACTTCTACATCCTCTCGACCTTCTCTTGACCAGAGTCGTGGTTCTTATACCACTTTCTTATTATATGGTTTGGTCCCCCCTTCGGGCCCACTGTGTATTCTGTGCTATTTACTGTGTTTCTTTGCAAATATTTGTGTGCATTGTGTTTATCTCCAGGTAGGAGATACCTAAACATATTAGAGAGTGTTATATAATAAATACATATTTTTATAAATACCTTGTGTGGTTCTTTTAAACGTAATCGATACTATAAGATTGCATTCTGGTAAAATAAGCTGCTTTACACTCGGGATTAAGCCTGAAGGCTGCTCTCCACAGCTACCACTTAGAGAGCTTTCTACGGTTTCTAAGACATCCTAAATCAACATAAGGGTTGTCTGGACTGGTGCAAGGTGCATTTCGCCATAAGTTGGCAGGGTATGCTCAGACGTGAGTCCCTTGCTCACTTTGCCACTGGATTCAGGCTGAAATGCCAGAAACCGGTCCTAGGAAGCTTGTTTCCGGTCCAGGGAAGGCATGGCTTGGCAGTTCGGGCTGGACTGTTCCCATGAGGCACAGGGTCAGACTGATTTGCATATGGCCATGTCTGAACTGGGGTGGCAGAGTGGGCTAAAGAACGGTGATGGATCAAACCCAGATCTGTTGACTGGGGGTGAGTGTTTGATTGGTTCTGATGCTCCGTCCATCACCACCCCCTTTTGTACCGCTTTGTTCGCCATAAGTTGGCAGGGTATGCTCAGACGTGAGTCCCTTGCTCACTTTGCCACTGGATTCAAGCAAGCCTGGCTGAAGACGGCTGAAATGCCAGAAACCGGTCCTAGGAAGCTTGTTTCTGGTCCAGGGAAGGCATGGCTTGGCAGTTCGGGCTGGACTGTTCCCATGAGGTACAGGGTCAGACTGATTTGCATATGGCCATGTCTGAACTGGGGTGGCAGAGTAGGCTAAAGAACGGTGATGGATCAAACCCAGATCTGTTGACTGGGTGTGAGTGTTTGATTGGTTCTGATGCTCCGTCCATCACCACCCCCTTTTGTACCCCTTTGTTCGCCATAAGTTGGCAGGGTATGCTCAGACGTGAGTCCCTTGCTCACTTTGCCACTGGATTCAAGCAAGCCTGGCGGAAGACGGCTGAAATGCCAGAAACCTGTCCTAGGAAGCTTGTTTCCGGTCCAGGGAAGGCATGGCTTGGCAGTTCGGGTTGGACTGTTCCCATGAGGCACAGGGTCAGACAGATTTGCATATGGCCATGTCTGAACTGGGGTGGCAGAGTGGGCTAAAGAACGGTGATGGATCAAACCCAGATCTGTTGACTGGGTGTGAGTGTTTGATTGGTTCTGATGCTCCGTCCATCACCACCCCCTTTTGTACCGCTTTGTTCGCCATAAGTTGGCAGGGTATGCTCAGACGTGAGTCCCATGCTCACTTTGCCACTGGATTCAAGCAAGCCTGGCTGAAGACGGCGGACATGCCAGAAACCGGTCCTAGGAAGCTTGTTTCCGGTCAAGGGAAGGCATGGCTTGGCAGTTTGGGCTGGACTGTTCCCATGAGGCACAGGTTCAGACTGATTTGCATATGGCCATGTCTGAACTGGGGTGGCACAGTGGGCTAAAGAACGGTGATGGATCAAACCCAGATCTGTTGACTGGGTGTGAGTGTTTGATTGGTTCTGATGCTCCGTCCATCACCACCCCCTTTTGTACCGCTTTGTTCGCCATAAGTTGGCAGGGTATGCTCAGACGTGAGTCCCTTGCTCACTTTGCCACTGGATTCAAGCAAGCCTGGCTGAAGACGGCTGAATTGCCAGATCCGGTCCTAGGAAGCTTGTTTCCGGTCCAGGGAAGGCATGGCTTGGCAGTTCGGGCTGGACTATTCCCATGAGGCACAGGGTCAGACTGATTTGCATATGGCCATGTCTGAACTGGGGTGGCAGAGTGGGCTAAAGAACGGTGATGGATCAAACCCAGATCTGTTGACTGGGTGTGAGTGTTTGATTGGTTCTGATGCTCCGTCCATCACCACCCCCTTTTGTACCGCTTTGTTCGCCATAAGTTGGCAGGGCATGCTCAGACGTGAGTCCCTTGCTCACTTTGCCACTGGATTCAAGCAAGCCTGGCTGAAGACGGCTGAAATGCCAGAAACCGGTCATAGGAAGCTTGTTTCCGGTCCAGGGAAGGCATGGCTTGGCAGTTCGGGCTGGACTGTTCCCATGAGGTACAGGGTCAGACTGATTTGCATATGGCCATGTCTGAACTGGGGTGGCAGAGTAGGCTAAAGAACGGTGATGGATCAAACCCAGATCTGTTGACTGGGTGTGAGTGTTTGATTGGTTCTGATGCTCCGTCCATCACCACCCCCTTTTGTACCCCTTTGTTCGCCATAAGTTGGCAGGGTATGCTCAGACGTGAGTCCCTTGCTCACTTTGCCACTGGATTCAAGCAAGCCTGGCGGAAGACGGCTGAAATGCCAGAAACCTGTCCTAGGAAGCTTGTTTCCGGTCCAGGGAAGGCATGGCTTGGCAGTTTGGGTTGGACTGTTCCCATGAGGCACAGGGTCAGACAGATTTGCATATGGCCATGTCTGAACTGGGGTGGCAGAGTGGGCTAAAGAACGGTGATGGATCAAACCCAGATCTGTTGACTGGGTGTGAGTGTTTGATTGGTTCTGATGCTCCGTCCATCACCACCCCCTTTTGTACCGCTTTGTTCGCCATAAGTTGGCAGGGTATGCTCAGACGTGAGTCCCTTGCTCACTTTGCCACTGGATTCAAGCAAGCCTGGCTGAAGACGGCTGAATTGCCAGATCCGGTCCTAGGAAGCTTGTTTCCGGTCCAGGGAAGGCATGGCTTGGCAGTTCGGGCTGGACTATTCCCATGAGGCACAGGGTCAGACTGATTTGCATATGGCCATGTCTGAACTGGGGTGGCAGAGTGGGCTAAAGAACGGTGATGGATCAAACCCAGATCTGTTGACTGGGTGTGAGTGTTTGATTGGTTCTGATGCTCCGTCCATCACCACCCCCTTTTGTACCGCTTTGTTCGCCATAAGTTGGCAGGGCATGCTCAGACGTGAGTCCCTTGCTCACTTTGCCACTGGATTCAAGCAAGCCTGGCTGAAGACGGCTGAAATGCCAGAAACCGGTCATAGGAAGCTTGTTTCCGGTCCAGGGAAGGCATGGCTTGGCAGTTCGGGCTGGACTGTTCCCATGAGGCACAGGGTCAGACTGATTTGCATATGGCCATGTCTGAACTGGGTGGCAGAGTGGGCTAAAGAACGGTGATGGATCAAACCCAGATCTGTTGACTGGGTGTGAGTGTTTGATTGGTTCTGATGCTCCGTCCATCACCACCCCCTTTTGTACCGCTTTGTTCGCCATAAGTTGGCAGGGTATGCTCAGACGTGAGTCCCTTGCTCACTTTGCCACTGGATTCAAGCAAGCCTGGCTGAAGACGGCTGAAATGCCAGAAACCGGTCCTAGGAAGCTTGTTTCCGGTCCAGGGAAGGCATGGCTTGGCAGTTCGGGCTGGACTGTTCCCATGAGGCACAGGGTCAGACTGATTTGCATATGGCCATGTCTGAACTGGGGTGGCAGAGTGGGCTAAAGAATGGTGATGGATCAAACCCAGATCTGTTGACTGGGTGTGAGTGTTTGATTGGTTCTGATGCTCCGTCCATCACCACCCCCTTTTGTACCGCTTTACATATTCAGCAGGCATTTATTTCTCTTCAGATTTACATTATGATTGCCATCTCAACTTATGTAGTAATTGCCTCCTTTTAATGCCTGCACTCCACATGAACTGGTTTTACTTTTCCTCATCATAGAGCACTGGTGAACGTGTTAGAGATTGTTCATTATCCTCTTTTCGCCTGCATATGATTTGACACAGCCACCATATGTTGCTCTGACTAATATTTAACCTGCTAATATTCATTATAAAGGAACTCTGTTGCCGTCTAATGGGACTTGCTGTGTTTGGGAGTATTACTCCAGGCTGTATTGTATTGTATTGGGGATTTACAACGCGCACGGCTACTCAGAAGAGTGTCCCGGCACGAACCAGCAAAAAGAGAGCAAAAACGAAAAAAAGAAGAAGCTAATAAAATAAGAAGGTTTAAGTTGTTTTCTGAACAAGATGGGTTTTGAAGGCTGCGGAGCTCCAAAGGAAGGGAGTTCCAAGACTTAGCCGCCAGGTAAGATAAGGAACTACCACCTTTTCTTTCCAAATGAATTTTGGGCACAGACACCAAGCACACATTCGAGGAGCGTAGATGTCTGCCCGGAACATAGAACGAGAAACGTTTCCTCAGGTACCAAGGGCCATATTCATAGAGTGCTGCATGGGCCGTCACCAAAGCCTTGAACAGAACTCTGGCTTTTAGCGGCAGCCAATGCAACCTACGAAGATGTTGTCTGACGCTGGTGTGCTTGGGAAGGTCCAACAACAGCCGTGCTGCGGCATTCTGCACCACCTGTAGTTTATCCATAAGATAGCCAGGGAGACCAACCTATAGGGCATTGGCATAATCAAGGCGGGAGGTGACCAAGGCCCTGATTACCGTTTCTTTGGTGGAGAGGGCCAGCAGGGGCAGGAATTTCTTGAGCATCTTTAAAATGCCAAAACAAGTACCTGTCAGTTTGCTGATTTGATTGTTAAAACTAAGTTTTTCATCAAACCAGATGCCCATATTCTTCACGGGGAGACCCGAAGCAGATGGTGGTGAAACATCGACTGGCCAGCAGGCATGAAGGAACCCAGAAGGGAAGTCCCCAAAAAACAGTATCTCTGTTTTATCTTCGTGACATTTCAACTGGGCCGAATTGAACCAGGTGAACACCGCAGACAGACAGGATCTTACATGGTCAATACTGGACTCATGCTTTTTCCAAGTGAACAAAAGCTGGGTGTCATCCGCGTACGCTACCACTTTAGCGCCGAAGTCCTCTGCAAGCTGGATAAGCGGGGTCATATAAAGATTAAATAACAGAAGACTCAGTGTGGAACCCTGAGGGCCCCCTGTAAGAACATCTTGGGTGATAGAAGTAAAGGGAGGGATCCACACTTGCTGGGTTCTACCGGCAAGGAAGGACTTGAACCAATTCCATGCGGCGCCGACGATGCCAAGCTTATGCAATCGGGCCACCACAGAACAACACAAAAAGGACCCTGGTTCTCCATCTATGTCTCAGTTACCATTGAACCTTGAGGACCTTATGGAAGAAATAAAACTTCTGAAACCTTTTGCTATGGAAACCGACTGTACATTTCGCCTCGCCAATTTTGCTATATGAGTCTGCGTGCGCGTGCGCGGCAGTATAGTATTTCTATACTGGGGCTTGCGTGTTGAATGATGTTTCCCTGACAAGTCTCTGTCACACCTGAGGCTCATTGCTCGTTTTCTCTGACAATATAAAAGAGAGCGTGGTCACCTCAGGCACTCACCTCCAGTTACAGGCTCAATTTGATCTGGAGTACCGACGGAGAGGTGAGTGTCCTGGCGGAGCTTACGCTGTGCTTCTCTTTGTTCACTTTGTTTGATGTTGTTGTTCGTACCGATTTTGCACCAGTTCTCTGCATGTTCCCTCCATATTTCATTGGATTTGGGACCAAGAGCACTGTGATTGCGGGCTTGGTAGTCATGATTCTAGAGACCATGTCTATATTTACAAATCCCTTTAGACATGTTGCAAGACCTATTTCTAACTCTTAAGTCCTATTTTTTATATACCTATAGGCAATGGGAGGCATTTAGTGGCTCTGTGTAGTGGACACTGCCAAGTGCAGTCCACTTACCAGTATTGACTTTTTGCTAGTTTCCCTTAGGATCTCAGTCTCCAACCAGGTTCCCTTGTTTTTAATCATGCTCTAGATTTCATGTCTATCTAAGTTCCCTAAATTAGTTAGAGTACCCTTGGACTTCTATGATAACACATGGCGTGATAATGACAGATGCACCGTTTTTTCCAGAGCAGTGCCCCCGCCCTGAGCTGTCGCCAGGTAGAGGTGAGGTCTCTTACCCAGCAGTTGTGGGTAAGGAAGTCTCATTTTCTCAATCTTCACAGAATCATTATTGTAGTCACCATGTTAAGCATTCAAAGGAATGTTTGTATTAAACTCGCATTTTGGCTTCTCTCTTTACTGCAGGTAAGAGTTCTTCATGGAACAGACGACCTTGAAATAACGTCTGTGTTCTGTATCCTTTTTTGTTTAATCACTTTAGCACAGAAGCAGCAGCATCATTATAGGTCCTGACCACGACTGGGCTTTGAGGCTGAAACATGTTGACCATTGTCTTCCAATCAAAAAACAGAAGGGGGACAAGGAGCTAATTAGAAAGAGGTCCTGAAACCAATGCTCCTAAGATTAGTACAAAATCACAATGGATGGTTTCAGTTCCTTCAAGGAAAGGGGTTACAGCAGGCAGGTAAGCTGTAAAAATAGGGAATGCCTCCATAGGATAGGTGAGTGTGCAGTACGGCAGTACGGGTAGGTCTCCCGTGACGTGAGGCAGGAATTCTACCTCACTCCGCGGTACTGCCGACGGAGCCCTTCTTCGATCCAGGGAGGGTTGTGTACAGGACTTACGTACAATAATGTGTCCTTAAACAATAATTGTTAAACTAACCTGATTTAGGATATATACGGGAATATAGGTTGCCTTGTCCTGATTCCCGTTTCTCTGTTTTCTATATGGTCCTGATGAAGCGCTCTGGGATCCACTAGGAACCACTTTATAGCGCGAAACATGTTGACCCTCTTCTAAAAATCACTTCAGTCACACACTACACGGGTTGAGAGAAGTGGGATTCTATTTGGTCTTGTTTCCCCTCTCCAAATGGCACTATAGTGCATCTCCATCCCCGTGGATTTTTTTACTCTGAACCAGGGGTCCTCTGAATAAATTAACTAGGGCCTCCTGGCTCATTTTAACTTTCACTCACTATCACTCCCCAACCCACATACCCTCAGACACAAATGAGGCAACTCCTAAAAAGATCTCCGCCAGAGAGCCCCTAATAGGGCCCGTGAGGGACTGCAGCGCCCCCCCACGAGGAGCAACCTTGCCCAATGATGATGCTATACACTCGCAAGGGTGTGTGAGGGCACCACGTAACATACAAAGGAGTACTCTCTCTCCTCTCTGCACACTCACCTATCCTATAGAGGCATTCCCTATTTTTACAGCTTACCTGCCTGCTGTAAACCCCTTTCCTTGAAGGAACTGAAACCATCCATTGTGATTTTGACCATTGTCTTCCACCATACAAATGCGGTTTAAATCCATACCGCTGGTGCACTGTTTTTAATCCTGGCAGTGGGTGTATTGGAATAAATAACGCTCATTAGCTAGTTTTAGTTCTCACTCTCCTCACATTAGTTTTTTCTTTGCGCTGCGCCCTCACTCACACTAATTCTCTTCATATGTGGATTTAGAATATCCTAATAGAGCAGGCACCTAATACATTCCTGAGCTCTTCCCTCTCAGAGAGGGGGTTGTAGCCCTCAAAGGAACTAGGTTTTTCCTTTGAGAGGAGAATCCTGTATGATGAAGCATGTCACCTTTGGTGAGTGAGGGATTTCGCCCTGTAAAGGGAATTGCCCACAGTTAGGTCTGTGGGATATATCCAACGGTTCTGTGTTGATTTTTTCAGTTACCACTCAGTAGTTGCTTGCCATACACATTCTTCATACTATTTTTCAGTTCAGACCCAAGGATTTCATACTGTTTTGTCTTTAGGTATTCTGTTCCCCCGCAAAATAGAATAAACACGTGGTGATTACCCTAGTTCATAAGTCCCTTTAATTATCAATTGAAAAGGAGTAGAAAGATGAGGATGGAAGGTGGCTTCTTTTTCATACCACTTTCAATAATACTACCATCTCCTTTCTTAACATATACAGCCCTACTGGCATTGACATACAATTTTGGAAACACATGTCTCATATTTTGGACTCTTCTTCCAGCACTTATCTTCTTGAGGTATTTACAAAAGGTAGTAGTGGTTTAATTAGGAGCACATCACTCCATATGTGCATTGATTGTCAATATATAGTATTGGTGCCCCTCAAGGCTATAGATTACACCCTACTACCCAAGGTGTAGTTCACTGTGGTTGAAAACCAAGTGAAAGTATCAAAAACTGAAGATAAACCTCGGCACTCAATTTAGTTCAATTTTAAGTTGTGCATAACAATTTTTTTATTATGTTTAACAAGTATGCATCACACATTACTTTTCGTTCAGTGTACTATACATATCATTCAAATACATTGAGATGCTATATTTGAAGACAAACAATATATGTTTCAAAGTTGGTAAGCTTGCTATAATCTTTTCACTTCAGCGATGGACCGGCAGCCGACACGTGTTTCGTTTCCAATTAAACTTTTTCAAGGCTGCAATAAATGCCATAGATAAAAACCAATGTTTACAAAAATGATTTGTGTACATTAGAGCAACAAAGAGAAACAGGAGCCTAAGATTTGATCAAGGCCAAAGGCAATCAACCATATTTTCATAATGCAAAGTTATCTAGAGCATGAAAAAGATAAAGAGTCACACATAGTGTGCAGTGCTCATACCACCTTGATTTAAACAGTAAGAATAAAGACCCAAATAAAAACAAATAGTAGATTAACACCGTCAGTGTCATTTTAGTGCACTGTGAAAAACAGTAATTGTGGACCCAGTGACTGTTAAAAATGATTATGCCCTATAGTGAACAAATTGATATAGGGTACCTTAGCAAAGTAATCTGCGAGCTCTAAAGATTTGTTGTCCTTTTTATAATTTCAGTCTTCTAGCAGCAGTGTGTACTCTCTAAAGGAATTATTTGGTCAAGAAGGGCAAAGAGAAATAAAAAAACATATTTAAAGATGGGGAGTTTCATCTTTATATTAGATGGTATGTCAGAGGCAACTTGTGGTGGTGTCTTATATACCTTCCAAAGAGGATTAATATCTCCATATTAAGAGTAAATCCCCATAATCACAAATAGGCGTAAAAAATCTGCAGAGGAACATAAATGATAAGGTAAGTAGAAGAAATAATTTTCTACATAAGCCCCCTGTCTATTTAATATTGATTCACAACATGAAATGTCTTCTATAATGATAGAAGAGAGTTTCCATCAATTAAAGGTGCTAGCTAATGTTAGGATAGTCAATAAGTAGCCATTCAAATGGATAAAGCTCATCAGAGTATAGCTATGAAAGGTTCAACATTGTAGGCGCACTATAGTAACTAAAATAATCTTAATATTTGGCCCAAAGATACCCTAAAGGGACATGATTCAAAATTTAGAATGTTAAAAGGTAATCAATTAGAGTAAGTCATTCTAATGAAAGTTACACTAGAAGAGCTCAGCAATTGCGGGCACACTATAAGGTGGAAGCATCTTTGTAATTAACTCGAAGCCACATAAAAAAGATGTGGTTTTGAAATCAAATCTATTGAGTTTGAACAAAGTGAGGCACTGTAACGGGCGCGCAGGGACAGACTGAACACTGGTTCTTGGCAACCGTGGTTTTATTGATATGTATCGTTTTTTTAATCTACTTGTAAGTCTTTCTCGTGCAAATGTGGCCGGATCCGTGTTTCCTGTCGTGAAGAGCCTTCCGCCTGGGACATCCCTGGTGTCCGAGGTCCTGGACCCACGATAGTTCTGGTGTTCCGATCTCCCCGGGATGTGGACGGACCCAAAATAAAGGAAAGACAAGGAACAGTGTCAGGGTACCTTTGGAGCACGATGCTACCTAATCCAGGGACTGGGAGTGAGGAGACACCCTAACCATGTATCAGCGATCAATCCATAAGGGTTGATCGTAAGTGCGGGGATACGAGGGCTTAACCCCAAAATGTGCGGATCAAAAGAAAAAGGGGGGGGGAAACAACCCAAAAGCAAAAACAGGCGTTACAGGTGCGGTACGTTAGGGAGTCGGCTGTTCACTTCTCCCTATCCAGCCCACTACACGGTCTCGTACCTGTCCTAGCCACGCTCCTCCCCTGGGAACGTGGCGGGGTGCTTTGTGGGGACCCGGGCCTCCCGGCCGTCCGGTGTTGGTCTCTCCACTTCTTCCTTGCTCCTCCTCGAAGACCTTCCTCGTTTCTCTTTCCAACTCGTTGTTCGACTCCTCTCCTGCTCTCCACTCCTCTGCTCCGCTCCTCCGGGAATCGCCGTCCTCCCACTTCCGGGTCTCGCTTCTTTTTGACGCTCCCGGCACCGTGACGTCATACAGGGGTGTGTCTGAGATCATGTAGTCCCCCCACTTAAAAGGCTCCACTCCTTCTGGTTGATACCGGGTTGTTGTCTATGTTGTCGGCAACCATTCGTCCTGCTGTAAGGGGACAAGAGGGGGTGAGAAAGGTACATATGTCCACCAGTCCTTATTGTCCTTCTGCTTTGGCCTTCCTGCTCCGTCACAGGCACCCTTAAGTATTTTAAATGATTCTTATACTGAAGAACTTACTAAGAGATTCTGACAACAGCATGTGGGCTTTGATATGCCCCTAAACAATATAAGAGAGAAACATACGTTTAACTTAACAATGTGAAAACGTTACAGTACAGTACATACTTTTTTTATATATGGACCATACTTAACATATAAACCGCCAGAAAAACAATTTCCAATATCCGCAATCTGTATTTCACGTTTAAAGTGATATATAAGGTGTCAAGTTTATATAAAAATCAATAGCAGTCTATAGTTGGTGGAAGACATAGTATGGGAACGTCAGCATCAGGTCACGTCTAGTAAGATATTCCTATGTATGACAAAGCAAAACGATAACTTGTTGAAACCCGATTCCTATTATAGTTAAGACGCGTCAATGTATTGTCTCCCATCCATGGACTAACCTGTTCTTTTCAAGTTGTTACGTATTCTCGATCCTTCCTGAAAAAGCAGTAATTATGAGTTGCTACACACGGCGCTCTATTTATAAAAGAAAAGTCCCATGCCACAACGTCGACAACGCCATGTACGCTTTCCCACTTCCGCTTTTACTTCACTAACATAGAAAGCGGACTGCTTAGTTATATCATTGACTTTTTTGTATGCGATCAACGGCGGCCATTTCTAGAAGGTGTTTTTTGTTACTGCTATAATAAGCACTTTGATGATTTATTCAAAAATGCTGAACATAACGATATAGAGATTAGTAAAAGTTAGTAATTTTAGTTTAAAAATTAAAAAGACATAAGCAGTTACATGCAATGGACTAGTTATTCTAAGAAGAAAGCTTTGTGTGTTAAAAGAGTTGCATTATTTTTTTGGTTTGCATTATTTCTAATGCTTAGTGCCTCAACATTCTTGATCAAGTATTGTTTTTTCTTCAATAATTGCTTATGAATATATTTTAATCCCATCAGCTTATAGTACAAAGAGTAAAAAGATAGTCTTATAATAAATGTTATGTTTACAAAAGAACACAACAACAAAAACTAATACAGTTTTTTACAGTTTTTACAGGTTTTCTAAAGTGCAACTCCAACATATAGTTGCCACTGTATAAACCATTGAGTCAGTAACACATTATAGGTCAATGGACATCCATTACATGATATCCAAGCCCCTAAAGCATGATAAGTCTTAATAGTGCAATTCACTATGGACAATATATCATATATTACAGAAAATAGGTCATATTGAGATATTATACATTAATAGTGTCAAACAGCAATTGTATGTGACCATATTATACATCATATTACACTTGCAGGAAGAATGCTACACAGTGTTGATTATATACCATCAGTGCAGGGGGTAGGTTAACACCGAAACCTGTATGTTATTTGAGGAAAGTATGTAATTCCCTATCAATGTTAATTCCTCTTTCAACCGCACGGAGACGAATGATCCATTGTGCCTCAGATTTTCTAAACCTTAGAGTTCTGTCACCTCCCCTGGCATCAGTTTGAGTTTCAGCGATGCCATGGAAGGTCAGATCTGTTAGAATTCCATTTTGATGTACTGAATTGAAATGTACCGCTAAGGAATAACTAGAGTCATTATTTCTGATTGCCCTCATGTGTTCTTGAATTCTTTCTTTTAGCGGTCTTATTGTGCTACCGATGTAGATTAGCCCACATATGCAGCGTATACAATAAGTTACATATCTGGAATTACAATTCATAAATTGGCGAATCTGATATGTTGTATTGGTGTTATATTTAAATTCCTTCAATTTGTTACAAGCAAATTGGCACATGTTGCATTGTCCACACTTAAAGAAACCGTCTGGATTATTTGGTAGCCATGTTTTGGCGGTGGATCTAGGAGGTAAATAACTTGAGCATAGAAAGTTTCTTAGGGTCTTGCCCTTTCTGTACACTATATTGGGATTTAGTGTAACAAACTTCTTCATTGTACAATCCAAATGTAGTAGATGCCAATGTTTTCTCATGATTTTATATATTTGATGACTGTGTATTGTAGTTAGTAACCAGACTAATCTTGTCTCTTCCTTTCTTTTTCTTTGTGGCATTGGATTTTTCCAATATTGAATGCTTATCTTCTTGTGGGAGGGGATTGTACCCAAATTATGGATACCATAATAAAACAGAAAATCTGTTGCCATATATGTCCCTAACAGAATGACAAGACTTTAAAAAACACTTTTCAATCCAGCGGTTTGGTAGATACGTGGAAGATTTATAATTCAGAGATCCTTGAATTTGCCTTTTATTCCCATAGACATATTTCAAAATCACAAATTGATTATATTTTTATAACACCTCAATTACTTCCCACACTTGTCCATGCTGAACTATGATCTATATTAATTTCCGACCATGATCCTGTTTTTATCCATCTAGAAATGATGGCGTTTAAAAAACTATTTATTGAAAGATCAAACTTTTGTGGATAGTTTTGAACTTTCCTAGAAGGATTATTTCGACTCAAACATTACTTCGGATTTACCATTCCATATTAACTAGGACAATTTCAAGGCAATAGTCAGATATCACATTGTTGGCTATGTTACTTCTAAAAAGAAAAACTCCTTGAAGGAATCTGTGCTCTTGCTCTCTTCTATAAAACAACTGGAGCCCCAATACTATGATTCGAATAAAGAAACTACTCTTATACATCTTGTTCATGTCAAGTTGGCCTTTTACAAAAAATCAACTGAGGAGGCTTCCAGTCTGCTATTTTTAAGTTTTACACAGTGCGCAATAGAGCAAGAAAGTTGTTGGCGAATTATCTTAAAGCCAAGTCCCAAAATTCTACGTACAAATTTAGCATATTTTGCTTCTCCGTCTCCTATCTCTATATAAGTACTTTTTTCTTAATAATGAGGCTCGAGGTACGTTTTTGGAAGTGATGCTCTGCCTGGTTCCTAAAAAAGACAAAGACCTTTCCTCCTTTGCTCAATATCAACCTATTTTCCTAATTAATTTGGATTGGAAGCTCTTTGTGAAAATGTTGGCTCTTCAACTTAATCAATTCATCATGGACCTCATTGGGAACTGGGTTTGTTAAAGGCAGACGTATGGTGGATAATTCAAGAGCCTTCCTAAATAATATTCACCTTGCCTCTAAAAGCTCCACCCCTATAGCTGTCATTACATTAGATTCAGAGAAAGCCTTCAAAGGTGACACTGGAATTACATGATACGTGCGCTTAAACAGCACGACTGTGGCCCCAGAATTTTAAAATATATCATTCTGCTTTATTCTTCTCCAACTAACTCTGTTTTTGTTAATGATACTCAGTCCTCCTATTTTGCTATTTAGCGCGGTGCCACACAAGGTTGCCCATTTTCGTCATTTCTTTCTATATTATCACTGGAACCCTTTCAACACAGTCTGCACCATTCACCTTCCTTTCATGGTTTCATTAATAAAAATATTAAATAAATTTCACTGCCTATGCAGATTTTATCCCTCTATGCGTCTCAGACTCACAAACTTCAATACCTGCCTTTACAGATATCTTAAATACCTACTCTAGCCTACCGGCTACATACTAAATTTTACTAAATCTGAAGTCCCCCTAATAAATACATTTTGTTTATACTCAAGCAAGTTCCACCTCACATTCTCCCATCAAATGAGACACCTTTAACTGTATGGTGTTATTTGAAGGACTTTTTGATTTTCCCTTCCCTTTTCAGTTTCTGGCTTATTTCGCCCAACCTCCTAGCTCTTTTGCATCAACTACCATTATGCATTCTGTCTCCACCCTATTTTGAAACCTTACCTGACCTTTGACACCCATGAATGCTTTCCTAGAATCCTGTGTAAGGCACAATAAACCTATTAAGGCATCAAATGACACTATTTTTTGGAAAGATTGGGTTGCTAAAGGAATAATTAAGGCCACACATCTATTTCAGGGCACATGTCTCCTTTCTTTATCGGAAGTAAAAAACAAATGTGGCCTCTCTGCAGCCTCAAATCTTAAATACGAATCATTCAAAAATTATCTTACACAACATATCTCTTTGCTTTCTCAGGCTCTTCCGTCTACACCCGATCTTCCTCCGGCACAATCAATTCTTTCCTTATCTTTTAAAGCCTTCTACATATATATAAATATCTCCACTATTCTATACCTAATCATCTGAAAAAATATGAAATAGAACTTTTATGGGGATCAGAATTACAACACTCTATTTCCACACAAACCTGGAATTCCATCTGGAAAAAATTACACCACACCTCTTGTAATGCTAGTACTACACAAACCTTCTACTATTTTTTTATCAAAGATTGTTCTTAAACCCTACTTCTATCTGTAAATATATATCCAAGCCTGTCAAAGTCATGTTGGACCTGTACATATATACCAGGCACATACTTACATTCATTTTTTCACTGCCCCTACATTGACTCTTTCTGGAAGAGGATTTGTAGTCCAATCTAAATTCTATGTTCTATTAACTTTCCTATTGAGATTAAATCCATTTTTGGGTAGTTCCTCACCTATCTAGATTGGTGCTCATAGACTTGGCAGGTTTGTGAACTAGCTTATTGTAGTTGCTTCTCAAGTCATCACATCTTACTGGGAGGATGCTGCCAACGTTACCTTCACCACCATAAACTAGACAGAGCATAGGCCACCGCCACAAATCAACTTCTTCATAAGGACATTTTCTTGTCACTTCTTACTATTTATCTTTCTAATCCTCCTGCACGGATCCAGGATAGTGATTACAATTTTCAACCCTCATTTATTGCTTACATACTTCAAATGTTTCAATTGTTGTTATCCTTGTGTACAATGCTTTTGATAACCCATAATATGTTTTCGGTAAACCTAATTATTTGTATTATTCCATGTATTATTTCTTCTCATCTCTTCTCTTCTCTTCTCTTCTCTTCTCTTCTCTTCTCTTCTCTTCTCTTCTCTTCTCTTCTCTTCTCTTCCCTTTTCTTTTAATATTCTTTCTTATTTGTTCTTAATTCAAAATACAAATGCGTTATTTTTATGGTACTATTTGTATTAGTTTTTTCTTCATCGAACTGGTGTAATCTTTAAAATGCACTTTTTACAAAATATTTACCAACGCTTCAACTGCATAATATTTCTCTTCATTATTATGTTAATATTATCCTTCTTCTTAGTTGTTAGACATGTTCTCTTAACCCCTTCGATGCGCATGACGGAACCGCTCCGTCATGGCCCCGCCCGCGCACAGAACCTTTAGCACAGCGCGGAAATCCGCGCCGCGCTGAAGGGGTTAAAATGTACCTTTTTGATGAAATTATTGCAATAAAGCTTTCATACACAAAAAAATAAACACATTTGCACCTGTACATGATTTATATTTTCCAGTCTGTGGGTCTGTTGTAGGCCTGATTTCTTCAAATGCAACTAAACTATAATCGAGGGAGCAAAAATGTACCCAGTCATAACCACAGAAAGGACTAAAAAGAATTGGGAACAGGGAAGTGTTGAAGAAGAATCTGCTAAGAAAACAGACACTGATAGGGATTCATTGAATGATAATTTGTGTGCTTTATTGGGTTGGTGTCCACCAACATGTGTGGCCCCTACAACAAATACTGATAGTGATATAACTTCTAGTGCTACAATAGCTACAGCCCCTGTTTATCCAAATGCAATTCAGATTGAGACAATTTTCAGCACTTCAAATTATGCCTGTGCTGGAGCGGGTAGTTCAAAATGTTGAATACCCCCTCATTCTGCATGTTTATATTAATCCGAATAATCAATTAATTGTAATATTATTAATTTGTTTGAAGTGATAACTCGCCAACTATATTAACAAAATAATTACACATGGGAATTGCACTTTGCATGGCTATATTAATTGTGAATTAACTGGTGT
Source organism: Triturus cristatus (assembly GCF_964204655.1). NCBI lineage: Eukaryota > Metazoa > Chordata > Amphibia > Caudata > Salamandridae > Triturus > Triturus cristatus. The sequence goes on from NC_140593.1 coordinate 822,438,037, forward strand.
ACACATATTAATAGTAGAAAAGAAGAATATTACATGCTATATGTTGCTTTAAGTGATGTATTTGTGATTTGTGCTTTATTCAGTGAGTGTAAACCACTCTGAGTATTGCTTTTGCTAGATAAATACACACACATATGGGTATTAGCAAAAGGGAATAACATTTTATTAGTCATTTCTATCTTTTAATTACGTTTTTGTGTTTCTTTTGCTTAAGTTGACCATTTCGGCCTACACAAGATGGCTGAACGAGACATTAAACGTGACTGCCCTGACAACACGAGGTTCTGGGTGAAGTGCGGTAGGCGTCACCGCCAGCAACAGTGGCCTGGACCTGACCCCGGGAGAACATGTACCCTCCAAGGTCGTTCCGGGAACCCATCCAAAAGAAAGGACAATGCTTGATTTAAAAACCGGAACCAGCAAGTGCGATGACCTCATATTGTGGACTATGTGAGAACTTCACCTCGCCACCCCAAGTTGACCAATCCAGACTCTCTAAACCCCGATCTTGATACATTTTGATATTATTTTCACTATAAAAGTAGGTAGGGAATTGAACTAATCATCACGCTCTTCTTTGACAAACTCGATTTCCTGATGTTATGCTGACGGAGAGGACGGTGACACTGCTGGACAGCTGTTATCCTGAATCTATGAGAGACTGAATTGCGGTCTAACTTTGCTGAATAAATTCTCCTTGACTGACTGACTTAGAGGACGACTTTAGCCAGAATAGGTAAATATGATGCTCAGAAATGCTGATGATGATTTCTAACATTTCTTACAATATTTCTTAGCTAAAGAATAATTGATTAATTGACAAATGTGTTGTGTCGATTATTTGAAGAAGAAGAATAAAAGACAAGAAGTAGAGCAAAGGTAGACGAGTTATTCATCAATCACCAATTCAAATAAATGATCTATCTCCGTATGGGAGGGATATCTTAGGTTTAATGTCAATGTGTTTAGGGTAAAGTAAAGGTATTCCTCTCATGTCAGCGTTGTGAAACGTATTTTCCCTCAGAAAACAGGTCAACCGAGTGTAAGTATATTGGTGTTATGGGCCCCACCAATGAATGTATGTGAGTGAATTGGATGCCAAGGTAGTTGGTCTGTGCCGAAGGTGGAATTTGACGTTAAGCGCTGCATCAGTTTTCTGGTAGCAAGACAATGGTTTTTATTGTTTTGGTTTGGTGATTATTGCTTGTAAATAGCTTATTGATTATTAGTTATTGATATTGGTTTATGTACTAACACTCTATGTTGAGTCGTGTTAAGTTTTATGTTGTTTGCACGACTTCTGGGATGTAGGAAGTCGGAAGTTTGTAACGGTTCCGTGGTAGAGCAGAGGTAAGCGCTGTTCTCGGGAAAGACAGAATTGTTGTTATCCTGTAGGTACTCAGGAGAAAACGTGTAACGATTGAAGTTGCACGACGCATTGTCTGGGTTCGATTTGGTGACATCGCCGCGTGTTGCCATTAGAGACATTTTCTGTATGAGAGAAGTGTGTATGATAGCGAAGGTTACCTGTGAAATTCTGGTCTTAGGTACCAGGGATCCAACTGGCATTCCGATAACGCTTATCACTGGAAAGGTAATAGGTATTCTCTGAGCTTGCTAGAAGGACAAAGTAGAGGGATGTGCTACTTTATCAACGGAAGTAACGATTCCGTAGTAGGGCAGAGGTAAGCGCTGCTCTCGGGAAAGACGGAATTCTCGTGAGAAAGGTCTATTGCTATTCTTTGGTTAGCGAAGCGGACAATGGAGATGTTTTTATGTTGTTACTAACAGAATTGTGGAAATTGAAACAAAACTTACTGAGCAGATTTGTGAAGGAGGGGTAGACAGAAGCAGGAGCTGCCGCAGCGGCTGCTGATGTCAGAATGACCGCGCTGGGATTGGACAGTCGGTCAGAAACGTAAAACGCTCCGGATTGGTGCGTTAGTGTGTGCCGCGATAGGAGTGGAGAAATACAGGGTGACGTAAAACGCTCCCTATTGATGCGTTAGTGTAAGTTGCGCTGGGATTTGAGGATTGTGACAGTGACGTAGATGCTCCGGATTGGTGCGTTAGTGTGAGTTGCGCTGCGATTGAACAGAGTAGCGGTACAGTTGTAGGGAGAAACTAGTGAGACACGAAAGGAAAGGAAAATGTATTACGATCCACCAGAAAAGGAGAAAAAGTCATGGTTTGGTAAAATTAAGAAGTGGTTTAAGAAGGACAAACCGATCAAAACAAGGGAAGGACAGTTACTTCCTCCACCGAAAACCCCTGCATCCTTAATGATTGCGACAACTGGGTTAAGTATACGAAGGAGGACGGAGTGTTAACTTTTCCAGAACATGGTTTATTTAATTTGGCTGTTTTGAGAAATTTGAGAGAGAAAATGATGAATTTAGAACCGAGACCTAGACCGACTCAATTTGAGGCTTTGACGGAGTGGGAAGACGAAATGCATGACCGAGAAAGACAGAGAAATGGTAGAGGATATAGGTACTTGTTTGGCAGATCGTACGGACATGAAACGCATGATGATCGAATGAGAAGGTGGCGGAATGCGAGTATGACTGAGGGTTTGTTTCCCGTAAGAAGTGCAGGAGAGAATGAAGGACGAAAGTGTGTAGAAAAGAGGCATAATGTGGAGACGAAAGGGTATGGAGTGAATGAGTCCGAGGATGATGTTCTTGATGATATGTTCTATAAGAATCCACCACCATATCGACCAGAACCAGAAGTATTAACTTCAAGTGCCCCAATGAAAGAAACAGTACGAATCATAAAATCGGAACCAGAGTTACCAGATTTAGGAAGAAACAATCCTATTAGAGAGGTAGAAACGAAGTCTGGAGGAAAATTGGATGGAGAAAATTCAGCGGAATTAGCCAAAACAACCCTAGAATTAACGGAGAAAATAAGAGAATTGACTAAGAATTTGGAAGCGGTAACTGTACCAGTAACGATAGGTCCAGTAATGCTATTTTTGACAAGCAAAAAGACAGTGAACATTGTTTGACAGTCCCTTATAAAAGTAATAAGCTGGTTGAACAACCAAGAGTGAGTCAGAGTGAGAATCCATGGAGACAGACTATGAGTATGATTGAACTGAATTTTTCAAACAACCCGTTTGTAGGTCAGAACTGTGCAGAGAAACATATGACAATGATAGAGACTATGTCAGAAACGCAAAAAGATTTTGGACAAGGAAATGTAGAGAAGCCAGTAGGACCATCTACCAAGGAGTTGAGTGAATGGTTGAGAAGCTTGCAAAAGAAAGACAAAGAATCTCAGTCAATAGATGTAGCAAAATTACGAATGGTATTGGAAGAATTAATAGTAGGTACTATCCCGACAGAGAAGTTAAAAACGTACCAAGATGAGGAATTGTTATTTCTGTGCAAAAGTGTAACATGGAGAGCGAAAACTCTTCATGGAAGATTAGAAGAAGTGGCAAATGAGATGGGTATTGATATTGAAAAGGTAAAAGCCTTACAGAAACCCTATCGAGTAGATTTCACTGAAAAAGACATTGAAAACATGAATACCACAGGACGAATAGGTCAGATTAGGGATATGATTATTTTGTTGAGAAAATGGGGAGATTTGGACAAATGGAAAAGCAGATGGTATCGTAAGCGAGACAAAGTTTCAGACAAAACGTTTTCAGCCTATCCTATGAGAGAAAAAGAGAAGGTTGTGACAGAATACCCTATGAGAAAGATTCCAGGAGGAGGATATGTGCATGTTCCATGGACTAGACAGGATATTTTGTCATTTACGAATGACTTCCTTCGACTGCGTGAAAAGCCCGTCGAGTGGTATAGACAGGTAGACAGATTTGTGAAATTATGCAAAGTACTGTGGATTGATTTGAATAGCCTGTTTGATATAATTGTACCAGCAGATCTATGGACAGAATGTACAATAGTCATAGATTGGCCGACACAGGAATACCCAAGGGATCCAAAAACAGGAGCTCCAGACCCTGAGGTAATGAAGAAATACGAACAGGTTATGGCATTCTTGAAGAACAAAGTACCCCCTAAAGAGACAGATTGGGTGAAAATTGACAGAACACATCAAGAAAGCAAAGAATCAGTACATGCCTATTATGAGAGGTTAATTTTGGCCTTTAAACAATTCAGTCGAGATGAAAATTTGAGTGACAAGGATTTGAGTCATTTCGTATACAGGTTTGATTATGGTCTTCGTCCAGAAATTAATGAAATGATCAAACAGCATACGGTAGATTGGCAAAACAAGAATATAGACGAAGTATTGAGACATGCTAAATATTTCAGTGATGAAATTGAAGCAAAACAGCGAAAACTAAAAGAGAAGGCAATGTGGGTACAGGTAAAAGTAGCAGAGAGACAGGAAGCACTCTTAGTGGAACAAGCTGGGTCAAAACAAAGATTTAATCCTGGGAAAAATAAAGGGAATATTGAGGAAGCTAAAAAGAAATTTCCATGCCATAATTGCGGTAGGATAGGGCATTGGAAATCTGAGTGTAAGAATCCACCAAGCACTAATGATGAAAATTCATCCTTGAATCCACAGGTGCAGAATGAGGTGAGTGGTCAACGGCAACGACAACAGCAGGGTGTAACACAACAGAATCAGGTGCCAAAACCACCTTTTCCACAGAACAAAAATTGCCAGAAGTATAGTAAGGAGAATGGATTCTACAACGAAGAACAGGTAAATAAGCCGCAACGCGCTAGCGCTGCTTCGCAGTATTGGCTGCAACGCGATGAAAGTGATTCAGAAGAGGGTTATTGACGGTGCCGAAGGGAGGAAGAAGAGTGCGTACTTAGCGCAACTCTAGAAGTAGACCAGACAGGCCCATTTGTAGATGGAAAAGTTAATAATGAAAATATTACTTTCCTAGTTGATACTGGTGCTACTCGATCAACTGTTAGATCAGCTGATGTTAAGAATCTTCCTCTCTCGGATGACACGATCCAAGTAGTTGAGGTCTCCAATAAACAGATGAAAACTTATCTTACGGAACCAGTGAAAGTTAGTATAGGGAAATTTTCTGAAATGCACAGATTCGTAGTGTGTGACACTAGTCCTGTGAACTTGTTAGGTAGGGATTTATTGTGCAAGATGAATTGCACTATATTTTGTACTCCAGATGGAATAGCCTTTGAAACACCAGATGATGATGTGTTGTATAAAATGACATTGGCAAACAGAGAGAAAGAGGTTACAGGAACATATGCTGTATACAACCCTGACAAACTACCAAAAGAATTGAAACAATCAGTAAAAGCAGAAGTTTGGGACTTCACAGGAGAAGATGTAGGATTGATGAGGAATATAGATCCAGTAAAGATAACTGTAAAAGAAGGAGTAAGTTATCCAAATGTTCCACAATATAAATTGACTCCTGAAATAATCGAAGGAGTTACTCCTGTGATTGAGAAAATGATAAAACAAGGAATTTTGAGAGAAATAATGAGTAGCCCATGTAATTCACCGATTATGGGACTGAAAAGCCTAGTGGGAAGTTCAGAATAGTGCAAGATCTGAGAAAGATAAACAAAATTGTTGTACCATGTTGTCCCATTGTACCGAATCCATCTGTGATTTTATATCAGATTCCTCATGACGCAGAATGGTACACAGTGATTGATTTGTGCCATGCTTTCCTTTCCATCCCATTGCACCATGACAGTCAGCAAATTTTTGCATTTCGTTTTGGCGAGCGTATTTTGGTGTGGTGCTGAATTCCACAGGGGTATACAGAATGCCCCTCAGCTATTGAAAAAGTCTTTGGAGAGTCTAGAAATGCCTGAAAATTCAGTATTAGTCCAGTATATCGATGACCTACTTGTGGCATCGAAAACTCGTGAAGCTTGTGAGGTAGACACGGTAGCCTTGTTAAATCATTTGGCAGATGGAGGACTAAAAGTGTCACCATCAAAATTACAATTTTGTAAAAGAGAAGTCCAATATTTGGGACACAGCATTGAGAAAGGACACAGGAAAATAACCATAGATAGAATCAGGATCATAAAAAGAATGAGTCCACCAAAGACCCAAAGAGAAGTGAGAATGTTTCTGGGAATGGTTGGATACTGTCGTCAATGGATAGGAAATTTTTCCTTGATTGCAAAACCTTTGGTACGTCTGACAAGAAGCGAAGTGAGAGATCCGATTGATCTGAACAAAGAGGAGTTGGCAGCGTTCAAGAAGTTGAGAGAAGGATTGTGTGAAGCGCCAGCATTAGGTATGCCTGACTATGATAAGGAGTTTGAGTTGTATTGCAGTGAGAGAAATGGAGGTGCACTCTCTGTTCTAGTACAGAAGCATGGAAAACTGAGGAAACCAATTGCATATTTTTCATCCATGTTGGACCCAGTAGCTGTAGCCCTTCCTGGGTGTCTGAAAGCAGTATCTGCTACATGTCGAAGTTTGGAACAGAGTGAAGCAATTGTGATGGGGTATCCTGTGAAAGTGCTTGTGCCTCATGATGTGGCGATTCTTTCAAAAGGAGTCGTACTCAGTATATGACGCACAGCCGACTGACTAAATATGAGAAGGTCATTTTGGGCGCAACAAATGTGAGTCTTGTGAGATGCGTGAATGTGAATCCTTCAACATTGTTGCCTGATGTAGAGCATGTGGAGAGATGAAGCAGATCATGATTGTTTGGATGTACTTTAATTTTGAACAAAACCAAGGCCTGACATAAAAGATGACCCTTTACCAGAAAGTGATTATGTCATGTTTGTTGATGGATCCTGTTTGAGAACAGATGATGGAGTGCTAAGTGCAGCATATGCAGTATGTACGGTTGCAGCAGTGATGGAAGCATCCTATTTGAAAGGAGTAAGGTTGGCCCAAGAAGCTGAACTTATCGCCCTGACCAGAGCATGTAAGATTGGGAAAAGTGTGAGAGTGACTGTGATAACTGATAGCCAGTATGGCTACGGGGTGGTCCATGATTTCGGCCAAATCTGGCTGCAAAGAGGTTTCCTGACCTCAAGTGGGACTCCCATTAAGAATGCTGAAGTGGTTGGAAGGTTGCTTGAGGCAATACAGCTGCCCAGGCAATTGGCTGTGGTAAAATGTGCTGCTCATAGTTGCAGTGGTGATTATATTGCCACTGGAAATAAGTTTGCCAATGACATGGCACAGTATTGTGCACGAAATCAGAATTCAATCAATCAGGCAAAGGAAAAAGAAATGATTTTTTGTTTCCCAATGTTTACTAACACTGTGGGAACATGGGATGAGGTAAGACAATTGCAGGAAGAAGCAGGAGAGGAAGAAGTAAAACAATGGGTAAAAGCAGGATGTGCACCAAGAGAGAAAGATCATGTGTGGGTCTATTGAGATGGAAGACCAGTTATGCCTGATAGCATGATGTCTGCCATGGCACGGATGTATCATGGACAGCGACATATAGGGAGAGACGCCATGATTAGGTCTTTTAAACAAACTTGGTATAATGCCAAGTTTAGGCTTGTGGCGGAAAGTATTTGTCAAAGATGTCTAATTTGTCAACAGTACAATCCAGGAAGAAAAACACTGGTGAGTCTAGGAACAATAGGCCGAGAGGGAGGACCTTTCACCAGAATGCAAGTAGATTTCATTGAGATGCCTCCTTGTAACAGGTTGAGGTATGTTTTGGTAATGGTATGCCTATTCTCCAGGTGGGTAGAGGCGTTCGCAACAAGAAGAAATGATGGAATGACAGTGGCAAAATTATTGTTGAGGCAATTTATACCTAGGTTTGGGTTCCCAATAACAATTGAATCAGACACAGGAGGGCATTTTCATAATGAGATCATAAAATTGATTTGTGAAGCATTGAATGTACGACAAAAACTGCATTGTGCCTACCGACCAGAGGCTTCTGGTGTAATAGAACAAATGAATGGTACTATCAAAAACAGAATAGGGAAAATGTGTTTAGCCACAGGTATGAAATGGCCCGATGTCTTGCCTCTAGTACTCATGACTATTAGATCAATACCAGACAGAACTACTGGTTTGAGTCCTCATGAAACCCTCATGGGACGCGCAATGAGACATGTTTTTATACCAGTAAACAAGCTGATGACAATAACTGATGACATGGTATTGGAATACTGTAAAAGCCTGGCTGACGCAGTTCATTCTGTGTTTCATCAGGATGGAGCGGATGCCACCACTCTTGAAAAGAAGCCAGCTCATGATCTAAGCCCAGGGGACTGGGTAAGGATAAAAGTACACAGAAGAAGAAACTGTTTGGTTCCCAGGTGGGGAAAGCCAAGGCAAGTCATCTTGACTACAACAACAGCTGTGAAGTGTGCTGGATTGAAGAACTGGATCCATGCAAGTCATACTTTGAGAATTCCAAATACAGTGGATTGCAAAGAGAAAGAGTATTTTTATGAATCAGAATCCAGTACTGAGTCAGATGACGGAGAGCCAAAGGATAAGGAGGGAGAAAACTCTGAAAGGGGGGAGACAGAGCCAAGGTTAACTTTGGTCCCCAGAAGTAACTCCCTAAGGAAAAGATTGCAGATTTCTGAATCCAGTTCAGACTCAGAGACAGAACAAAGAGCCCACTCATCCAAGAAAGAACAAAGGAAGAATAAAGAAAAGAACAGTGGAGAGACCATAAAAGAAATCTGTGAGAAGGAAGTACCAGATGAAAGATTGAGAGAAATTCCACCTGAAACAACACCTTTAGATGGACAGGTGCCAGATACAGAGAGAGAGGGAAAGATTATTGCGGAAGACCCCCGAGGAGGTGTAGGGAACTCCAACATCCAGTTAGAAGCAGGGACAAGTAGTCAGCAGGAAGATTGCGTGACGGAGAGGAGGGACAGAAGTAGGGAAAACAAAAGAAGTGGAAAAAGAGCTCATTGAAGGTAAAAAGCAAGTTGAAACAGAATCTGAAGAAAGCGAAGATGAAATACCAGAAGGCCGAGTTCTGAGAAAGAGAGCTTGGAGAACTGAAAAGAAAGATAAAGGGAGTAAATTGAAAAAGAGCGGCTAAAGACGAGGTGTGGCCAAACAAAATAAAGAGATTGAGGTATTGGCTGACACGTGTAAATTCGCCAAGAGCTGAACAGGTGAATGAAGTAACGAGTCAGGAAAAATCGAAAGAAGAAGAACAGACAGTAGTCAAAGAAAACAAAAGAACAAGAAAACCTAACCAGAAGTATAAATCACCGGAATGGACATATGTGGCCCTGCCTGAAGTGAAGGAAGAAGCGGATAGCCAAGGAAATCCAGAGGTGGTTGTACCGGAAGTGGTTGAGGAAGACGAAGAATCAGAAATCCTGAGAGTTATCTTGTCAGATATTGGAGAAGAAGCGGATGTTCAGGACAACCTGTATGTTGAAAACGAAGGGAAGGTGAAAGATGAAGAGATGCCAAACTGAATGAGACAAGAAAAATTACTGATGGAAAAACAATAAAATACTGAAAAAGACAAAAACTGGTAGGACTACGTAGGTGCTTAGAAGCCTAGGGTTAGAAACTAGCTGTGAAGTAGAAGAGGCTAAGTCAAAAGACACGGCTCATTTTAGAAAGATGGCAAACATAGAAAGTAGTAAAAGTAGATGTACCTTTCTTAGAAGATGGTGCAAAATGTGTTGTTGTTGTACAGGATTATTAATGCTTCTTTGGAGTGTTCTTGCTCTACTAATTTCACTTAAAGTTACTGTAGATACATTAGAAGGACATAGTGATAACATAACTAATATAGGGAAAGTTCAAAAGGTAGTTCCAACTAGAATAGAAAAAAACTATTTACATAAAGACAGGTCAATAACAGATTTTTCTAACAATGTGTTTTCAAAGTTGTTATATGAATATGTAAAAACAATGGACGTAAGGGATTGCTACGTTTGTATGCAATTACCTGCATCTGTATCAGAAGGAGTGACTTATCATCACCTTTCTGTAACATATGGAATAACATGTAGTGTAATAGCTAGTTTATTTTATCAAACAGGTAAATTAGAGTATTATTTCTCAGATGTAGATACTATATTTTCACACAAGTACCCGCAATTAACAAACTAAACAAGGTAAAACCTGCAAAGGTATTAGGTGAATTTTTCTTAGAGACAAATGAATTAACCTTAGAATATATATTTAGAAATAACTTGACTTGCAGTTTAAAGAAAGAGGAGAAGACATTTTTGGATATGGTTGAAGAAAGGAGATTGAAAATGCAAAGGAAGGTTTCAGAAGGGAAAGTGGAGAAAACGGTTTGGGATGTAGAAACGGAGAAACATTTAAGAGGAGAATCAAGTCCAACTATGGCTTTAGATTGGCCTCAGAAAGGGAAATTGTGTATAAGAAGGAATCAGACGGCGTATGACAATTATTTTCTAGGGAATAGTGAGTGCCATGATACATACCGAATCATGGGAGGATGGGGATTTAAAGGTGGAAGAGATCGAGTCTTTCCAGGACTGTATTTCATTTGTGGGAACAGGGCATATTATCGTTTGCCAGACCATTGGTATGGCACATGTTATGTTGGCCTGGTTTTTCCAAAGATTTTTCACATGGATAGAGGAGAAGATGGTGTACATAGTTTAGGTAGTTATTTAGCACGTAGTAAGAGAGAATCTTGGACTGAAATTGTGGGTGACATTTTTGGAGCACTAATACCTGCAGTGGGAATATCTCTGAATGCGAACAAAATTAGAAAACTTTCAACAGTAGTGATCGCTTGTCAACAAGCACCGCTGCAGGATTCTTATTGGTAAATACTGAAATGGTTGCCATGCGTGCTATGGTAATGCAAAATCGACTTGCCCTGGATATTTTATCGGCAAAAGAGGGTGGAGACTGTGGATGTTGAAAGTTCAACATTGTTATACTTACATTCCTGAGGAAAGTAAAGATTTGAAAATTTATATTAAGAATATTACAGAATTGCATGACGAAATTGTACCACTGGAGGTTGAGGGTGTGTGGGAGAAGATTGGTAAGAAAATATCAGCTATTAAAGACTTTGTAGTAGAACTAGGTAGTACATTTATAGCTAAGATATTATTTCCATTAACTTGTGTGATTTCCTTAGTACTAATAATTAGACTAGGTTGTATTTTTTGTAGAAAGAATAAAAATCAGAAAAGAATAAAAAGAGAAAACTTAAGGAGAAGGGATAAGAAACAAGAAAAAGAATTTGAAGAAATAGAACTGGAAGACTTAAAGGATAGCATGTATAAAACAGCAAAAAGAGAAGAAACAGGGGAAACTGAAATATGAATGAAACAAGAAATCAATTCGAAATTTCCGTAAAAGGGATACAAATGGTTATATTAGTGTGGTGATATAATCACCAAAGGGGGGATTGCTGGAGCGGGTAGTACAAAATTTTGTATACCCCCCCATTCTGCATGTTTATATTAATCCGAATAATCAATTAATTGTAATATTATTAATTTGTTTGAAGTGATAACTCACCAACTATATTAACAAAAGAATTACACGTGGGAATTGCACTTTGCATGGCTATATTAATTGTGAATTAACTGGTGTACGCATATTAATAGTAGAAAAGAAGAATATTACATGTTATATGTTGCTTTAAGTGATGTATTTGTGATTTGTACTTTATTCAGTGAGTCTAAACCGCTCTGAGTGTTGCTTTTGCTAGATAAATACACACACATATGGGTATTAGCAAGGGGATAACATTTTATTAGTCATTTCTATCTTTTAATTACGTTTTTGTGTTTCTTTTGCTTAAGTTGACCATTTCGGCCTACACAAGATGGCTGAACGAGACATTAAACGTGACTGCCCTGACAACACGAGGTTCTGGGTGAAGTGCGCAGGCGTCACCGCCAGCAACAGTGGCCTGGACCTGACCCCGGGAGAACATGTACCCTCCAAGGTCGTTCCGGGAACCCATCCAAAAGAAAGGACAATGCTTGATTTAAAAACCGGAACCAGCAAGTGCGATGACCTCATATTGTGGACTATGTGAGAACTTCACCTCGCCACCCCAAGTTGACCAATCCAGACTCTCTAAACCCCGATCTTGATACATTTTGATATTATTTTCACTATAAAAGTAGGTAGGGAATTGAACTAATCATCACGCTCTTCTTTGACAAACTCGATTTCCTGATGTTATGCTGACGGAGAGGACGGTGACACTGCTGGACAGCTGTTATCCTGAATCTATGAGAGACTGAATTGCGGCCTAACTTTGCTGAATAAATTCTCCTTGACTGACTGACTTAGAGGACGACTTTAGCCAGAATAGGTAAATATGATGCTCTGAAATGGTGATGATGATTTCTAACATTTCTTGCGATATTTCTTAGCTAAAGAATAATTGATTAATTGACAAATGTGTTGTGTCGATTATTTGAAGAAGAAGAATAAAAGAAAAGAAGTAGAGCATGGTAGACAAGTTAATCATCAATCACCAATTCAACTAAATGATCTATCTCCGTATGGGAGGGATATCTTAGGTTTAATGTCAATGTGTTTAGGGTAAAGTAAAGGTATTCCTCTCATGTCAGCGTTGTGAAACGTATTTTCCCTCAGAAAACAGGTCAACCGAGTGTAAGTATATTGGTGTTATGGGCCCCACCAATGAATGTATGTGAGTGAATTGGATGCCAAGGTAGTTGGTCTGTGCCGAAGGTGGAATTTGACGTTAAGCGCTGCATCAGTTTTCTGGTAGCAAGACAATGGTTTTTATTGTTTTGGTTTGGTGATTATTGCTTGTAAATAGCTTATTGATTATTAGTTATTGATATTGGTTTATGTACTAACACTCTATGTTGAGTCGTGTTAAGTTTTATGTTGTTTGCACGACTTCTGGGATGTAGGAAGTCGGAAGTTTGTAACGGTTCCGTGGTAGAGCAGAGGTAAGCGCTGTTCTCGGGAAAGACAGAATTGTTGTTATCCTGTAGGTACTCAGGAGAAAACGTGTAACGATTGAAGTTGCACGACGCATTGTCTGGGTTCGATTTGGTGACATCGCCGCGTGTTGCCATTAGAGACATTTTCTGTATGAGAGAAGTGTGTATGATAGCGAAGGTTACCTGTGAAATTCTGGTCTTAGGTACCAGGGATCCAACTGGCATTCCGATAACGCTTATCACTGGAAAGGTAATAGGTATTCTCTGAGCTTGCTAGAAGGACAAAGTAGAGGGATGTGCTACTTTATCAACGGAAGTAACGATTCCGTAGTAGGGCAGAGGTAAGCGCTGCTCTCGGGAAAGACGGAATTCTCGTGAGAAAGGTCTATTGCTATTCTTTGGTTAGCGAAGCGGACAATGGAGATGTTTTTATGTTGTTACTAACAGAATTGTGGAAATTGAAACAAAACTTACTGAGCAGATTTGTGAAGGAGGGGTAGACAGAAGCAGGAGCTGCCGCAGCGGCTGCTGATGTCAGAATGACCGCGCTGGGATTGGACAGTCGGTCAGAAACGTAAAACGCTCCGGATTGGTGCGTTAGTGTGTGCCGCGATAGGAGTGGAGAAATACAGGGTGACGTAAAACGCTCCCTATTGATGCGTTAGTGTAAGTTGCGCTGGGATTTGAGGATTGTGACAGTGACGTAGATGCTCCGGATTGGTGCGTTAGTGTGAGTTGCGCTGCGATTGAACAGAGTAGCGGTACAGTTGTAGGGAGAAACTAGTGAGACACGAAAGGAAAGGAAAATGTATTACGATCCACCAGAAAAGGAGAAAAAGTCATGGTTTGGTAAAATTAAGAAGTGGTTTAAGAAGGACAAACCGATCAAAACAAGGGAAGGACAGTTACTTCCTCCACCGAAAACCCCTGCATCCTTAATGATTGCGACAACTGGGTTAAGTATACGAAGGAGGACGGAGTGTTAACTTTTCCAGAACATGGTTTATTTAATTTGGCTGTTTTGAGAAATTTGAGAGAGAAAATGATGAATTTAGAACCGAGACCTAGACCGACTCAATTTGAGGCTTTGACGGAGTGGGAAGACGAAATGCATGACCGAGAAAGACAGAGAAATGGTAGAGGATATAGGTACTTGTTTGGCAGATCGTACGGACATGAAACGCATGATGATCGAATGAGAAGGTGGCGGAATGCGAGTATGACTGAGGGTTTGTTTCCCGTAAGAAGTGCAGGAGAGAATGAAGGACGAAAGTGTGTAGAAAAGAGGCATAATGTGGAGACGAAAGGGTATGGAGTGAATGAGTCCGAGGATGATGTTCTTGATGATATGTTCTATAAGAATCCACCACCATATCGACCAGAACCAGAAGTATTAACTTCAAGTGCCCCAATGAAAGAAACAGTACGAATCATAAAATCGGAACCAGAGTTACCAGATTTAGGAAGAAACAATCCTATTAGAGAGGTAGAAACGAAGTCTGGAGGAAAATTGGATGGAGAAAATTCAGCGGAATTAGCCAAAACAACCCTAGAATTAACGGAGAAAATAAGAGAATTGACTAAGAATTTGGAAGCGGTAACTGTACCAGTAACGATAGGTCCAGTAATGCTATTTTTGACAAGCAAAAAGACAGTGAACATTGTTTGACAGTCCCTTATAAAAGTAATAAGCTGGTTGAACAACCAAGAGTGAGTCAGAGTGAGAATCCATGGAGACAGACTATGAGTATGATTGAACTGAATTTTTCAAACAACCCGTTTGTAGGTCAGAACTGTGCAGAGAAACATATGACAATGATAGAGACTATGTCAGAAACGCAAAAAGATTTTGGACAAGGAAATGTAGAGAAGCCAGTAGGACCATCTACCAAGGAGTTGAGTGAATGGTTGAGAAGCTTGCAAAAGAAAGACAAAGAATCTCAGTCAATAGATGTAGCAAAATTACGAATGGTATTGGAAGAATTAATAGTAGGTACTATCCCGACAGAGAAGTTAAAAACGTACCAAGATGAGGAATTGTTATTTCTGTGCAAAAGTGTAACATGGAGAGCGAAAACTCTTCATGGAAGATTAGAAGAAGTGGCAAATGAGATGGGTATTGATATTGAAAAGGTAAAAGCCTTACAGAAACCCTATCGAGTAGATTTCACTGAAAAAGACATTGAAAACATGAATACCACAGGACGAATAGGTCAGATTAGGGATATGATTATTTTGTTGAGAAAATGGGGAGATTTGGACAAATGGAAAAGCAGATGGTATCGTAAGCGAGACAAAGTTTCAGACAAAACGTTTTCAGCCTATCCTATGAGAGAAAAAGAGAAGGTTGTGACAGAATACCCTATGAGAAAGATTCCAGGAGGAGGATATGTGCATGTTCCATGGACTAGACAGGATATTTTGTCATTTACGAATGACTTCCTTCGACTGCGTGAAAAGCCCGTCGAGTGGTATAGACAGGTAGACAGATTTGTGAAATTATGCAAAGTACTGTGGATTGATTTGAATAGCCTGTTTGATATAATTGTACCAGCAGATCTATGGACAGAATGTACAATAGTCATAGATTGGCCGACACAGGAATACCCAAGGGATCCAAAAACAGGAGCTCCAGACCCTGAGGTAATGAAGAAATACGAACAGGTTATGGCATTCTTGAAGAACAAAGTACCCCCTAAAGAGACAGATTGGGTGAAAATTGACAGAACACATCAAGAAAGCAAAGAATCAGTACATGCCTATTATGAGAGGTTAATTTTGGCCTTTAAACAATTCAGTCGAGATGAAAATTTGAGTGACAAGGATTTGAGTCATTTCGTATACAGGTTTGATTATGGTCTTCGTCCAGAAATTAATGAAATGATCAAACAGCATACGGTAGATTGGCAAAACAAGAATATAGACGAAGTATTGAGACATGCTAAATATTTCAGTGATGAAATTGAAGCAAAACAGCGAAAACTAAAAGAGAAGGCAATGTGGGTACAGGTAAAAGTAGCAGAGAGACAGGAAGCACTCTTAGTGGAACAAGCTGGGTCAAAACAAAGATTTAATCCTGGGAAAAATAAAGGGAATATTGAGGAAGCTAAAAAGAAATTTCCATGCCATAATTGCGGTAGGATAGGGCATTGGAAATCTGAGTGTAAGAATCCACCAAGCACTAATGATGAAAATTCATCCTTGAATCCACAGGTGCAGAATGAGGTGAGTGGTCAACGGCAACGACAACAGCAGGGTGTAACACAACAGAATCAGGTGCCAAAACCACCTTTTCCACAGAACAAAAATTGCCAGAAGTATAGTAAGGAGAATGGATTCTACAACGAAGAACAGGTAAATAAGCCGCAACGCGCTAGCGCTGCTTCGCAGTATTGGCTGCAACGCGATGAAAGTGATTCAGAAGAGGGTTATTGACGGTGCCGAAGGGAGGAAGAAGAGTGCGTACTTAGCGCAACTCTAGAAGTAGACCAGACAGGCCCATTTGTAGATGGAAAAGTTAATAATGAAAATATTACTTTCCTAGTTGATACTGGTGCTACTCGATCAACTGTTAGATCAGCTGATGTTAAGAATCTTCCTCTCTCGGATGACACGATCCAAGTAGTTGAGGTCTCCAATAAACAGATGAAAACTTATCTTACGGAACCAGTGAAAGTTAGTATAGGGAAATTTTCTGAAATGCACAGATTCGTAGTGTGTGACACTAGTCCTGTGAACTTGTTAGGTAGGGATTTATTGTGCAAGATGAATTGCACTATATTTTGTACTCCAGATGGAATAGCCTTTGAAACACCAGATGATGATGTGTTGTATAAAATGACATTGGCAAACAGAGAGAAAGAGGTTACAGGAACATATGCTGTATACAACCCTGACAAACTACCAAAAGAATTGAAACAATCAGTAAAAGCAGAAGTTTGGGACTTCACAGGAGAAGATGTAGGATTGATGAGGAATATAGATCCAGTAAAGATAACTGTAAAAGAAGGAGTAAGTTATCCAAATGTTCCACAATATAAATTGACTCCTGAAATAATCGAAGGAGTTACTCCTGTGATTGAGAAAATGATAAAACAAGGAATTTTGAGAGAAATAATGAGTAGCCCATGTAATTCACCGATTATGGGACTGAAAAGCCTAGTGGGAAGTTCAGAATAGTGCAAGATCTGAGAAAGATAAACAAAATTGTTGTACCATGTTGTCCCATTGTACCGAATCCATCTGTGATTTTATATCAGATTCCTCATGACGCAGAATGGTACACAGTGATTGATTTGTGCCATGCTTTCCTTTCCATCCCATTGCACCATGACAGTCAGCAAATTTTTGCATTTCGTTTTGGCGAGCGTATTTTGGTGTGGTGCTGAATTCCACAGGGGTATACAGAATGCCCCTCAGCTATTGAAAAAGTCTTTGGAGAGTCTAGAAATGCCTGAAAATTCAGTATTAGTCCAGTATATCGATGACCTACTTGTGGCATCGAAAACTCGTGAAGCTTGTGAGGTAGACACGGTAGCCTTGTTAAATCATTTGGCAGATGGAGGACTAAAAGTGTCACCATCAAAATTACAATTTTGTAAAAGAGAAGTCCAATATTTGGGACACAGCATTGAGAAAGGACACAGGAAAATAACCATAGATAGAATCAGGATCATAAAAAGAATGAGTCCACCAAAGACCCAAAGAGAAGTGAGAATGTTTCTGGGAATGGTTGGATACTGTCGTCAATGGATAGGAAATTTTTCCTTGATTGCAAAACCTTTGGTACGTCTGACAAGAAGCGAAGTGAGAGATCCGATTGATCTGAACAAAGAGGAGTTGGCAGCGTTCAAGAAGTTGAGAGAAGGATTGTGTGAAGCGCCAGCATTAGGTATGCCTGACTATGATAAGGAGTTTGAGTTGTATTGCAGTGAGAGAAATGGAGGTGCACTCTCTGTTCTAGTACAGAAGCATGGAAAACTGAGGAAACCAATTGCATATTTTTCATCCATGTTGGACCCAGTAGCTGTAGCCCTTCCTGGGTGTCTGAAAGCAGTATCTGCTACATGTCGAAGTTTGGAACAGAGTGAAGCAATTGTGATGGGGTATCCTGTGAAAGTGCTTGTGCCTCATGATGTGGCGATTCTTTCAAAAGGAGTCGTACTCAGTATATGACGCACAGCCGACTGACTAAATATGAGAAGGTCATTTTGGGCGCAACAAATGTGAGTCTTGTGAGATGCGTGAATGTGAATCCTTCAACATTGTTGCCTGATGTAGAGCATGTGGAGAGATGAAGCAGATCATGATTGTTTGGATGTACTTTAATTTTGAACAAAACCAAGGCCTGACATAAAAGATGACCCTTTACCAGAAAGTGATTATGTCATGTTTGTTGATGGATCCTGTTTGAGAACAGATGATGGAGTGCTAAGTGCAGCATATGCAGTATGTACGGTTGCAGCAGTGATGGAAGCATCCTATTTGAAAGGAGTAAGGTTGGCCCAAGAAGCTGAACTTATCGCCCTGACCAGAGCATGTAAGATTGGGAAAAGTGTGAGAGTGACTGTGATAACTGATAGCCAGTATGGCTACGGGGTGGTCCATGATTTCGGCCAAATCTGGCTGCAAAGAGGTTTCCTGACCTCAAGTGGGACTCCCATTAAGAATGCTGAAGTGGTTGGAAGGTTGCTTGAGGCAATACAGCTGCCCAGGCAATTGGCTGTGGTAAAATGTGCTGCTCATAGTTGCAGTGGTGATTATATTGCCACTGGAAATAAGTTTGCCAATGACATGGCACAGTATTGTGCACGAAATCAGAATTCAATCAATCAGGCAAAGGAAAAAGAAATGATTTTTTGTTTCCCAATGTTTACTAACACTGTGGGAACATGGGATGAGGTAAGACAATTGCAGGAAGAAGCAGGAGAGGAAGAAGTAAAACAATGGGTAAAAGCAGGATGTGCACCAAGAGAGAAAGATCATGTGTGGGTCTATTGAGATGGAAGACCAGTTATGCCTGATAGCATGATGTCTGCCATGGCACGGATGTATCATGGACAGCGACATATAGGGAGAGACGCCATGATTAGGTCTTTTAAACAAACTTGGTATAATGCCAAGTTTAGGCTTGTGGCGGAAAGTATTTGTCAAAGATGTCTAATTTGTCAACAGTACAATCCAGGAAGAAAAACACTGGTGAGTCTAGGAACAATAGGCCGAGAGGGAGGACCTTTCACCAGAATGCAAGAAGATTTCATTGAGATGCCTCCTTGTAACAGGTTGAGGTATGTTTTGGTAATGGTATGCCTATTCTCCAGGTGGGTAGAGGCGTTCGCAACAAGAAGAAATGATGGAATGACAGTGGCAAAATTATTGTTGAGGCAATTTATACCTAGGTTTGGGTTCCCAATAACAATTGAATCAGACACAGGAGGGCATTTTCATAATGAGATCATAAAATTGATTTGTGAAGCATTGAATGTACGACAAAAACTGCATTGTGCCTACCGACCAGAGGCTTCTGGTGTAATAGAACAAATGAATGGTACTATCAAAAACAGAATAGGGAAAATGTGTTTAGCCACAGGTATGAAATGGCCCGATGTCTTGCCTCTAGTACTCATGACTATTAGATCAATACCAGACAGAACTACTGGTTTGAGTCCTCATGAAACCCTCATGGGACGCGCAATGAGACATGTTTTTATACCAGTAAACAAGCTGATGACAATAACTGATGACATGGTATTGGAATACTGTAAAAGCCTGGCTGACGCAGTTCATTCTGTGTTTCATCAGGATGGAGCAGATGCCACCACTCTTGAAAAGAAGCCAGCTCATGATCTAAGCCCAGGGGACTGGGTAAGGATAAAAGTACACAGAAGAAGAAACTGTTTGGTTCCCAGGTGGGGAAAGCCAAGGCAAGTCATCTTGACTACAACAACAGCTGTGAAGTGTGCTGGATTGAAGAACTGGATCCATGCAAGTCATACTTTGAGAATTCCAAATACAGTGGATTGCAAAGAGAAAGAGTATTTTTATGAATCAGAATCCAGTACTGAGTCAGATGACGGAGAGCCAAAGGATAAGGAGGGAGAAAACTCTGAAAGGGGGGAGACAGAGCCAAGGTTAACTTTGGTCCCCAGAAGTAACTCCCTAAGGAAAAGATTGCAGATTTCTGAATCCAGTTCAGACTCAGAGACAGAACAAAGAGCCCACTCATCCAAGAAAGAACAAAGGAAGAATAAAGAAAAGAACAGTGGAGAGACCATAAAAGAAATCTGTGAGAAGGAAGTACCAGATGAAAGATTGAGAGAAATTCCACCTGAAACAACACCTTTAGATGGACAGGTGCCAGATACAGAGAGAGAGGGAAAGATTATTGCGGAAGACCCCCGAGGAGGTGTAGGGAACTCCAACATCCAGTTAGAAGCAGGGACAAGTAGTCAGCAGGAAGATTGCGTGACGGAGAGGAGGGACAGAAGTAGGGAAAACAAAAGAAGTGGAAAAAGAGCTCATTGAAGGTAAAAAGCAAGTTGAAACAGAATCTGAAGAAAGCGAAGATGAAATACCAGAAGGCCGAGTTCTGAGAAAGAGAGCTTGGAGAACTGAAAAGAAAGATAAAGGGAGTAAATTGAAAAAGAGCGGCTAAAGACGAGGTGTGGCCAAACAAAATAAAGAGATTGAGGTATTGGCTGACACGTGTAAATTCGCCAAGAGCTGAACAGGTGAATGAAGTAACGAGTCAGGAAAAATCGAAAGAAGAAGAACAGACAGTAGTCAAAGAAAACAAAAGAACAAGAAAACCTAACCAGAAGTATAAATCACCGGAATGGACATATGTGGCCCTGCCTGAAGTGAAGGAAGAAGCGGATAGCCAAGGAAATCCAGAGGTGGTTGTACCGGAAGTGGTTGAGGAAGACGAAGAATCAGAAATCCTGAGAGTTATCTTGTCAGATATTGGAGAAGAAGCGGATGTTCAGGACAACCTGTATGTTGAAAACGAAGGGAAGGTGAAAGATGAAGAGATGCCAAACTGAATGAGACAAGAAAAATTACTGATGGAAAAACAATAAAATACTGAAAAAGACAAAAACTGGTAGGACTACGTAGGTGCTTAGAAGCCTAGGGTTAGAAACTAGCTGTGAAGTAGAAGAGGCTAAGTCAAAAGACACGGCTCATTTTAGAAAGATGGCAAACATAGAAAGTAGTAAAAGTAGATGTACCTTTCTTAGAAGATGGTGCAAAATGTGTTGTTGTTGTACAGGATTATTAATGCTTCTTTGGAGTGTTCTTGCTCTACTAATTTCACTTAAAGTTACTGTAGATACATTAGAAGGACATAGTGATAACATAACTAATATAGGGAAAGTTCAAAAGGTAGTTCCAACTAGAATAGAAAAAAACTATTTACATAAAGACAGGTCAATAACAGATTTTTCTAACAATGTGTTTTCAAAGTTGTTATATGAATATGTAAAAACAATGGACGTAAGGGATTGCTACGTTTGTATGCAATTACCTGCATCTGTATCAGAAGGAGTGACTTATCATCACCTTTCTGTAACATATGGAATAACATGTAGTGTAATAGCTAGTTTATTTTATCAAACAGGTAAATTAGAGTATTATTTCTCAGATGTAGATACTATATTTTCACACAAGTACCCGCAATTAACAAACTAAACAAGGTAAAACCTGCAAAGGTATTAGGTGAATTTTTCTTAGAGACAAATGAATTAACCTTAGAATATATATTTAGAAATAACTTGACTTGCAGTTTAAAGAAAGAGGAGAAGACATTTTTGGATATGGTTGAAGAAAGGAGATTGAAAATGCAAAGGAAGGTTTCAGAAGGGAAAGTGGAGAAAACGGTTTGGGATGTAGAAACGGAGAAACATTTAAGAGGAGAATCAAGTCCAACTATGGCTTTAGATTGGCCTCAGAAAGGGAAATTGTGTATAAGAAGGAATCAGACGGCGTATGACAATTATTTTCTAGGGAATAGTGAGTGCCATGATACATACCGAATCATGGGAGGATGGGGATTTAAAGGTGGAAGAGATCGAGTCTTTCCAGGACTGTATTTCATTTGTGGGAACAGGGCATATTATCGTTTGCCAGACCATTGGTATGGCACATGTTATGTTGGCCTGGTTTTTCCAAAGATTTTTCACATGGATAGAGGAGAAGATGGTGTACATAGTTTAGGTAGTTATTTAGCACGTAGTAAGAGAGAATCTTGGACTGAAATTGTGGGTGACATTTTTGGAGCACTAATACCTGCAGTGGGAATATCTCTGAATGCGAACAAAATTAGAAAACTTTCAACAGTAGTGATCGCTTGTCAACAAGCACCGCTGCAGGATTCTTATTGGTAAATACTGAAATGGTTGCCATGCGTGCTATGGTAATGCAAAATCGACTTGCCCTGGATATTTTATCGGCAAAAGAGGGTGGAGACTGTGGATGTTGAAAGTTCAACATTGTTATACTTACATTCCTGAGGAAAGTAAAGATTTGAAAATTTATATTAAGAATATTACAGAATTGCATGACGAAATTGTACCACTGGAGGTTGAGGGTGTGTGGGAGAAGATTGGTAAGAAAATATCAGCTATTAAAGACTTTGTAGTAGAACTAGGTAGTACATTTATAGCTAAGATATTATTTCCATTAACTTGTGTGATTTCCTTAGTACTAATAATTAGACTAGGTTGTATTTTTTGTAGAAAGAATAAAAATCAGAAAAGAATAAAAAGAGAAAACTTAAGGAGAAGGGATAAGAAACAAGAAAAAGAATTTGAAGAAATAGAACTGGAAGACTTAAAGGATAGCATGTATAAAACAGCAAAAAGAGAAGAAACAGGGGAAACTGAAATATGAATGAAACAAGAAATCAATTCGAAATTTCCGTAAAAGGGATACAAATGGTTATATTAGTGTGGTGATATAATCACCAAAGGGGGGATTGCTGGAGCGGGTAGTACAAAATTTTGTATACCCCCCCATTCTGCATGTTTATATTAATCCGAATAATCAATTAATTGTAATATTATTAATTTGTTTGAAGTGATAACTCACCAACTATATTAACAAAAGAATTACACGTGGGAATTGCACTTTGCATGGCTATATTAATTGTGAATTAACTGGTGTACGCATATTAATAGTAGAAAAGAAGAATATTACATGTTATATGTTGCTTTAAGTGATGTATTTGTGATTTGTACTTTATTCAGTGAGTCTAAACCGCTCTGAGTGTTGCTTTTGCTAGATAAATACACACACATATGGGTATTAGCAAGGGGATAACATTTTATTAGTCATTTCTATCTTTTAATTACGTTTTTGTGTTTCTTTTGCTTAAGTTGACCATTTCGGCCTACACAAGATGGCTGAACGAGACATTAAACGTGACTGCCCTGACAACACGAGGTTCTGGGTGAAGTGCGCAGGCGTCACCGCCAGCAACAGTGGCCTGGACCTGACCCCGGGAGAACATGTACCCTCCAAGGTCGTTCCGGGAACCCATCCAAAAGAAAGGACAATGCTTGATTTAAAAACCGGAACCAGCAAGTGCGATGACCTCATATTGTGGACTATGTGAGAACTTCACCTCGCCACCCCAAGTTGACCAATCCAGACTCTCTAAACCCCGATCTTGATACATTTTGATATTATTTTCACTATAAAAGTAGGTAGGGAATTGAACTAATCATCACGCTCTTCTTTGACAAACTCGATTTCCTGATGTTATGCTGACGGAGAGGATGGTGACACTGCTGGACAGCTGTTATCCTGAATCTATGAGAGACTGAATTGCGGCCTAACTTTGCTGAATAAATTCTCCTTGACTGACTGACTTAGAGGACGACTTTAGCCAGAATAGGTAAATATGATGCTCTGAAATGGTGATGATGATTTCTAACATTTCTTGCGATATTTCTTAGCTAAAGAATAATTGATTAATTGACAAATGTGTTGTGTCGATTATTTGAAGAAGAAGAATAAAAGAAAAGAAGTAGAGCATGGTAGACAAGTTAATCATCAATCACCAATTCAACTAAATGATCTATCTCCGTATGGGAGGGATATCTTAGGTTTAATGTCAATGTGTTTAGGGTAAAGTAAAGGTATTCCTCTCATGTCAGCGTTGTGAAACGTATTTTCCCTCAGAAAACAGGTCAACCGAGTGTAAGTATATTGGTGTTATGGGCCCCACCAATGAATGTATGTGAGTGAATTGGATGCCGAGGTAGTTGGTCTGTGCCGAAGGGGGAATTTGACATTAAGCGCCACATCACCTGCACCTGTTGAAGTGGCTCATCCTATATTAAATCCAGGTATTATTGCTTCAATTGTGACTGTTACTGCCCCAGTGTCACAAGCTGCATCAACAGGGAGATTGCTAGTGCCAGTCCCTACTACACCACTAAACATTATATTAAACATGGTTGTTCAAGGGGCGGGAGGACAAGTACCTGTGACAGTGTTCATAGATTCAAAGATTGTTGCTTGGATGCCACAGCAAAATGTTCAAAGATTGAGAGAAGGAAGGAGGAATGCCTTTACGACCCCAGTTGCACAAAGTGAGACAGGACCATTTGAGAATGGAATATTTCCCTTGTGGTTTATAAAAAGACAGGAGGTGTAGAAAGATACTTTAGTAGCCAAGTAAGAGAAAGACCATTAGACGTTTCAAAATTAAAAGTGGAATTGGGAGAAATGATTAGCAGATGTTTAGAGAGTTCACATTTGGATCATTATCAGGAAAATTAACTGATATATTTGTGTAAAGAAAACAGGAGGGTGCAGCTGCTACACATGACAAATTAAATGAATAAGCAGAAAAAAAAATGAAGTTGGTCTTTCAAAGAATATATCCTTACAAAGAAACTTTGGTGCACAATTAGATGATAAAGATATTGTGACAATGCGATACTCAGGGATGGGGTTGCATATTATGAAATTGGTATAATGTAACACCAAATGGAGTGATTTTGACAGATTAGTGAGCAAGAGGGCAAAGAATTGGGGAAAAAAGACACCATCAGATGCAGCAGAAGCAAATAGTAATTCACCACCAGCATCCCCAGATGAAGATCAAGCATTTACGCTCCCTATGAGGGAGATACCAGGTGGGGGTATGTTCATATAATGTGAAGTAGAGATGGTCGTGCAATATTTACAAACAATTTTCTGAAATTGAGAGATAATCTTGACCAGTAGTGTACACAATTTGACAGATTTGATAAAAGTTTAAAGGTTTTGTGAATAGATTTGCATACTTTCTCTGATATTGCAGTGAGAGTGATTTGTGGGCTGAGCGTAAAATAGCTGTGCACTGGGCACAATCTGGACCTCAGAGAGATGCCCGTACTTGGGGGCGTGGCTTTGGAGCCTCTGGAGATTGCCGCAGATGCGGAGGACTCCTGGACGACGTGAGGCATCGGACAGCCTCCAGGTCGCATTACTTCGTCGTTGGGCTCCAAACTGTGCCCTCATGAATCAAAACTCCAGCTCCAGCATTTGTCAGCCCTACAAACCATCAGGGTGAGCGTTAACGCTCTATATTTCAATTTTTCCCTCAAAGGCAGATGCATGATTGTTGCGGCCGCCATCTTGGATTTTCAACCTTTTTTCCTCTAATGCTGACTGAATGACTCAGACTCTGTTCTTCTCACAAAAATGTTTCTATATGTCAGTTTTTCAGTGTTTTTCTTTGTCTTTTCACTACAATAATTTATTACTAGCTGTGGTAAAGGGCACTGTATGTTATTGGGCTTAGAATATGTAATTATTCTTTTTTCCTCAACAACCCATATCTTGTGCTTCTTTACAGTCATTACTGAAGTCTGTCTTTTATTGTTAGACTTGCACTCTCTACAATATTTTCAAAGAGGTCTCTTTTTTATAATAATTCATGCGAAACCACGTTCTATTCGCAATAGTGCTCAATGCAATAACTTTACTTCATTGGAGGAGTACAATCCTTTCAGTGTTCTACAAGAAAAGATGGAGGAAGTAATTTCTGGTCCTTTGACAACAAATGGCTCTCTACCCAATACTCCTCGATCCAACTCAAAACCAGGCTCTAAAATTCCCTCTGCATCAACGGCTACTCCTGGCAAACGAATCAAGAAGGTCCCACCTTCTCCTACTGCTCCTCCTTCCTCAATCTCCATGGAGTTACTTCTTGAGGAAATTCATGCTCTTAAACCTCACATGGAGGAAACCAATATCCGCGTGCAGAAACTTGAGGATAATTGGGTACATACTGAACAAAAAGTTGAACTTTTAGAGAAACAAATTGACTCTGTTCAAACTGTCACTGACCAAGTCCCCTCCATGCATAAAGAGTTAACTCTTCTTAAACAACAGATAGAAAATTTGGAAAACCTCAATAGGTGTAATAATTTGCGCATTCATGGTCTTATGCGAGGTCTTGAAGGCTCAAATCCTCTCTCCTTTTTCCAATCCATTTTGCCAACACTTCTTGGCTTCTCCGACTCCCCACAATTGAATATTCAGCGAGCACATCGACTGGGTCAGGGTCCTCGCTCCTCAACGTCTTCTTCAACAAAACCTAGAGGTGTTATTTTGTACTTTCTGGAGTACACTGACCTATGCAAAGTCCTCCATGCCACCAGACAGAAAGGAAAGATTTCTTGGAATGGCTCTAATTTTTTATTCGCTCAAAACTATGCCAAAGTTACTGCGGATCGTTGGAAGCAATTTCTGGATATGAGACCAGCCCTTCGTAACCTGAATGCTAGATATGGCTTGTTCCACCATTGCCTCTTCAAGGTCACTTACAACAATTAGACAACAAAGTATGAAGATCCTGCTCGTCTTCAACATTTTTGGGACACTTTCAGAGGCGAATCTATGGACATTCCCCGATCCTCATTGGCCTGATTGTCTCATTAATGTGTGCCATGGATTTGTATATTTTGTATTTCTTTTATGTCTTTTGTGTTTAACTTATTTAGTTTACTCCAACAGGTGCGGTTTTGTGATCCCCTGAGTTATGTTTTCCTCATTATACCTGGATGGTGTCCCCCCTTGCTGTCGTCACTCTGGAGTCTCTTGTTTTGACGCGCAGTCTCCCCTATATGGCTTCACCAACCTCGCTTTATTGCTTGTTTGTGGTATGTCTTTTTTGTTATTTCTTTTCAATATCAAATGTTTGACTTGTATTGTACTTCTGTTCTTTGTTATGTTCTTCCTTTTTTTCCTATCTTTTCCTCATTCTCTACTCTCTCTTTATCTCCCTAATTTTTTATCTTCCAATCACTGGTCAATCTTCTATTTCTTTACTTCACCCCATTCTATATCACTTTTCACTCCTTCTCCTATTCTATGTACATCTTCTTCTGTATTCATCTCTTCTCTATGACATTTCCTCCAATTCATATTTTGTCACGTGATGCATTTACAATGTACTCATATTTAAGAATGTTTATGTCAAAAGTTTTAGGATTTAATACTCATTTTTAGATGTCGTTAAACATTATCTCTTGTAATGTTAAAGCTTTGGGCTCTCCCATTAAACATCAGCGAGTTTTATCACACATTGCAGGTCGGAAAGGGGATGTTGCTTTATTGCAAGATATTCATGTTTCACCTTGCCTCTAAAAGCTCAACCCCTATAGCTGTCATTACATTAGATGCAGAGAAAGCCTTCAAAGGTGACACTGGAATTACATGATGCGTGTGCTTAAATAGCACGATTGTGGCCCCAGAATTTTGAAATACATCATCCTGCTTTATTCTTCTCCAACCAACTGTGTTTCTGTTAATGATACTCAATCCTCCTATTTTGCTATTTAACGCGGTGCCACACAAGGTTGCCCATTTTCACCATTACTTTCTATATTATCACTGGAACCCTTTCAACAGTCTGCACCATTCACCTTCCTTTCATGGTTTTATTAATAAAAATATGAAATAGATTTCACTGCCTATGCAGATGTTATCACTCTATGCGTCTCAGACCCACAAACTTCAATACCTGCCTTTACAGCTAATACCTACTCTAGCCTACCGGCTGCATGCTAAATTTGACTAAATCTGAAGTCCTCCTAATAAATACATTTTGTTTATACTCAAGCAAGTTCCACCTCACATTCTCCCATGGATTGAGACACCTTTAATGGTATGGTGTTATTTGAAGGACTCTTTGATTTTCCCTTTTCAGTTTCTGGCTTATTTCGCCCAACCGCCTAGCTCTTTTGCATCACCTACCATTATGCATTCTGTCTCCACCCTATTTTGAAACCTTACCAGACCTTTGACACCCATGAATGCTTTCCTAGAATCCTGTATATGGCACAATAAATCTATTAAGGCATCAAATCACACTATTTATTGGAAAGATTGGGTTGCTAAAGGAATAATTCAGGCCATACATCTATTTCAGGGCACACGTCTCCTTTCTTAATCGGAAGTAAAAAACAAATATGGCCTCATCGCAGCTTCAACTCTTAAACACAAATCATTCCAAAATTATCATACACAACATACAACATTCTACTCTCTCTTTATCTGCCTAATTTTTTATCTTACTCCAATCACTGGTCACTCTTCTATTTCTTTACTTCATCCGATTCTATATCAGTTTTTCACTCCTTCTCCAATTCTATGTATATCTTCTTCTGTATTCATCTCTTCTCTATGACATTTCTTCCAATTAATATTTTGTCATGTGATGCATTTAGTATGTACTCATATTTAAGAATGTTTATGTCAACATTTTTAGGATTGAATACTAATGTTTAGATGTCGTTAAACATTATCTCCTGGAATGTTAAAGGTTTGGGCTCTCCCATTAAACGTCAGCGAGTTTTATCACACATTGCAGGTCTAAAAAGGGGATGTTGCTTTATTGCAAAAAATTCATGTAACAGATACTTAGATAGCCAAATTACGTCGCCTCTGGGTAGGCCATGTTTTTGCATCACCAGGTTCAGGGAAACGCAATAGTGTTGCTATTCTCTGCCATAAACATTTAAATGTCCAGCTCATTTGTCAGGATAATGATGTGATAGTAGATGGGTTTCAGTATCTTTATTGATTAACAAGATTTCTTTAACCATTTTTAATGTATACACCCCCACTAACCAAGACAATTTTTTTGGGCCTCAAAACCTTTCCTCTTTGATGCAGTGTACTGATGAATATTTAATTTTTGGTGTTGATTGTAACATGGTTATGGATCCTTTTATAGATAGCTGATCTACTTCTAGATTCTCACCTTCTTCCATGCATACTCAGTTTACCATAACTATATCTCAAAGGTCTCTTGTAGATTCTTGGAGATTATGCCATCCTACTTTACAAGAATATACGTATTATTCACCAGCACGCTCCTCTCAATCCCGAATTGATTATGTTTTTAAGTCTAAAGCCCTAACTCAACACATTTCCCACTCTGATATAGGCTCTATGTTAATCTCTGATCATGCCCCAGTTTCTTTAAGTTTGGACATACTTCCTCCCGTTAAAGGCACTAAACGATGGAGATTCAATAATTCTCTCCTATTAGATTCAAAATTTACATCAGCCTTTCTTGATTTTGCAACAATATTTTTTGCAGAAAATGCGTCTCCTCAGTTATCCCTTCAACTTATTTGGGATACCTTTAAAGCTGCCTCTAGAGACTTCATTATTTAGTTTGTAACCCAAAAACGACGAACATCTTCTCATTCCATACAATTACTTAATACACAAATTAAAAAATTGGAACAATCTTATTATTTAACAAAGAGCCAATCTGATTTGTATGAACCTTTTCAAGCTAAACTCAATTTTAATAAACTTCCTACTGAATCTGCAAACTTGTACCTACTTAAGTCTAGTGCCAAATACTATTGTGCACAAAATAAATCTGGCAACCTTCTGGCCAATTATTTTCAGATTAAAAAGGATCGTACTAAAATTGAATCTATCGTAACTTCCTCGAATAAGACAGTCCACAAAGATGAAGATAGTCTATTAGAGTTCACTAATTTTTACCAAAAACC
Organism: Triturus cristatus; assembly: GCF_964204655.1. NCBI lineage: Eukaryota > Metazoa > Chordata > Amphibia > Caudata > Salamandridae > Triturus > Triturus cristatus. The sequence continues at coordinate 822,467,912 of NC_140593.1, forward strand.
TTATGCACCTGAATCTCCCCCTCAACCAACTGTTATCTCACTGTTATCTCACAATATTTATCCTCCATTCTCCATCCTTCATCTCCAGATGTAGATTTCTCTTCCTTAGAAGCTGATGTACAAACTAAAGACATTCTTAAAGGCATTCAGACACTCAAAAAAGGGAAAGCTCCTGGGCCTGACGGCTTTACAATAGAATTTTACACACATTTTTCTAACCTTCTCATTCCCAAACTACACCAATTATTTTTATTCTTTATAGAATCCCAGAAATCTGAAGGTTCTTTTCAAGAGGATTTGATCTGTCTTCTCCCTCAAGAAAATAAAGATCACACATTATGCAAGAACTGTAGACCCATTCCTTTAAATAATTTAGATTATAAGATCTTTGCGAAAATTCTTTCTCTCCGCTTTGACAATATTTTACCACAATTAATTGGGAAAGAACAATGTGGTTTTATAAAAGGCCGCCACCTATCTGATAATACTCGACTCTTTTTCAATGTCCTTAGTAAATCCCAATCTCATAAACAACGATTGGCAGCTGTTGCACTAGATGCTGAAAAACCATTTGATAGAGTTAATTGGCAGTTTATTTTTTCAACACTTGTTTGATTTGGTTTTCGCCCCAAAATTCTATCTTATGTTTCGCTACTCTATTCTTTTCCTAGATCCTTTATTCTAGCTAATGGTCAGGTATCTTCCTCTTTTCCCCTTTACAGAGGTGTTCGACAAGGCTGTCCACTTTCTTCATTATTATTTATTTTAGCGTTAGTTCCCTTTTTAACAAAAATTTGTCTGACTAAAGACATTACCGGTTTTCCATATGGCGATAAAAAGTTAAAACTCTAAACAGATGCAGATGACATTCTTTTATTTATTTCCAACCCCCCTTTACCGTCTTTTATATCAGAAGTCTCAGATTTTGCTTTAGTTTCAGGATACAAACTCAATGTTGATAAATGTGAAATCCTCCCTCTAAATAAACATTGTTTCCATGCTGACTTCTTGACTTCCTCCTTTCACTGGAACCCAACTAAGATCAAATACTTAGGCTTATGGTTCACACCACCCATTAAAGATACTGTGACATTAAATTTAAAAAACCTACATTCAATTTTAACCAGTTCCATGATGTGCTGGCATCCTTTATTCTTATCCTGGTGGGGTAGATTAGTTTCCATAAAAATTATGTTAGTCCGAATAATTTTATTTTATCTTCTTTATCTTATTTTATTTTATTTTATTTTATTTTACTTATCTAATCTTCCAATCAATATCCCTAAATCTTGTTATAAAAATATCTACAATATTCTATCAAACTTTTTATGGCAAAAAAAAAGCCAGGATGCCTTTCTCCAAACTTAAACTACCCAAACATATGGGTGGAGTCAACTTTCCTGATTTTTCTTCGTATCACACTTAATTTTTTCTTAAACATTCCTCTTCTCTATTATCTTAAAATATGACTGATTCTCATTTCCAACATTTGTGGGTAGAAATTGAAACTTCTTTCGTCCACCCCTTCACCTTTGAAGAGTTTATTTCTATTTCTTCCACTCCAGCAAGATGGTCTCTCCCCATTCAATTACAAAGTAATGTTGGCATTTCAAAAAACCCTAAAATTACAACTCGCCCCTGTATCCGATCGGATGAAAATTACTTCCTTTATCCCAATTTTATTCTCTATGTCGAATATTCCGTACTAAAAATTCCCGATTAGAGAATACTACACCAATGTGGTAATCCAAATAAGCACTGTTCTATATTGTTTAACCACCCCCAACACCAGTTAATATCAGTATAGTATTGAAAGAATCTACAAAATCGCCAATCAGAACCAACAACCACGTAAAGAGAATGGTTCCTATTCCTTACTTCCGTACTTCAGTACTTTTGTATGGGATAGAATGAATTTTGATATGTGGAGCAACAGAGACAACTAAAGAATAGTGCCTTTTGGGAATGATTATTTGGATATCACCTTTGTATTTCAGATTCATTAGAATGGAATATAAGGCAATTGAGGACTTGGGAGAAGATTGATGTGATATATAACGTGGTTTTTAGAGAGAACACAGGAGGTGGGTGTGGTGTGTGATCAAGGACAATTTAAGATGGTATTAAAAAGAAAGTGTTAACAATCAAACAAACAAGAAGGGGAGACACAAATCCGTTTTAAAAATTGTTTGAGGGGGTAATTATGATTAGTCACGAGTGTAGAAAGATTTTCGGATCCGCAGAGTAATAATCTGTTCCTTTATTTTTTATGAACTTAATAGTGTGAATGAACTTTGATATGCAGTTTTAGGAAATACATAAAAAATAAATAAAAAAATTGTTGATTGATATTGATGTAATAAAAATGTGTAAATAAAGATGCTTTGTATAGGCACATCCTTACCAAACTGGGAGTCTGTGAAAGAGGCAGGAAATTGTATAGAGGGATATTCGGTGTGAAAATATGTATTGAATAAGGATTAGATTATGATTTGGTGTTTTTTCTCACTTCACAGCCCTGATGATGCCCCAGGGGGGGACGAAACCCGTTGGCTGTAGAGATCATGGGATGTAGAGATCATTGATTGGAACTGGAAGAGGAATGATTATTAGTTTGAACACATTGAATTAATAATGGACTGTGATTAGACTAAAAAATACAATTAATTGATTATTTGTGGATGAAAAAGACATCTGTATGGAATCAATCCGGAGAAGGAATAATCTTCATTTTGGAAAGAACTCCGATTAAAGACTTTTCATGTTTAATTTGAAAATTTGTATCAGGATATTGTTTTGAACATTGGCGCTCCTTTCTTTTTTTTTTGTGTGAAGATGAGAATATTTTGCATTCTAGCTGATTTATATACTGTATCTCACTGCTGTTATATTTTCTATTTATATCCAATAAATTATTTTTTAAAACTCAAAAGAGATGCCCGACTTGTGCACTGAGGTCATGACTAAATAGGATGAGTCGATTACCTTTTTGAAAGGAAAAGTTAGAGTGAGAGACATTGATTGGATGAAAATCAATAGAGCTACTCATGAGGCAAAAGAATCAGGAATACTTACTGTAGACGATTGTTACAGGTATTTAAACAGCACAGTGGACAAGAAACCCCTGAGAAAAGTGATATGGGGAGTTTTGTGTCTCAGTTTGCTCTAGGGTTGTGACCAGAGATCAGTATGCACATACAGGAACATGGGATTTGATGACAGACAAAAGCATTACACAAGATCCTAAGGTATTCAAAATACTGTAGTGATGAGCAAGAAATGGAGCAGGAAAGACTTAAGAAGAAGCGTATGCTTGCACTGACAAAGCTAGCTCAGAAAGGATTCCAGAATCCGTTTTTGGAGGAAATATTAGTGGAATTCAGGGTGTTGGTTTTCATGCTGGAGGTCAAGTTGCTCAATGAGGAGTTGGTATCACACAGGGTAGGGTGTAGAGGTATTCCGATTGACTGAATTCTGGGATAGAAACTGCAATATTGAAGAAGTCAACTCCTAGACATTTTTGTAACAAGATTGGACATTGATAGAGGGAGTGTAGGCAGAATCCAAAAAGAGTGAGTGATGATGGAAAAATGCAGGGAGCAAACCAAACACAGATACAGAATATTCCAGTTCAGGTGCCTGCACTGTGAAAGCAAATGCCAAAACAATCACAAGCTCTTATGATGCAGGTTCTGCAAGCTCCAGTGGCCCCACAGAATATGGGAAATCACAGGTTTAATATGAATCAACTATCAAGAGCAAACCCAAACCCATTTCAAAAGCAGAACACATTCCAATGGTTCCCCATGTTGGAAAACTAGAGTTTGACTATGACAATCCCCAATTAAGGTTCCCGAGGAAAGAGGATGATTGCATACTTGACCACAGTGGACCATTTATAGAAGGAGAAGATAATGGCCACCAAGGGTCATTATATTGACACTTAGGGTTGCCGTCCGCTGTTCGAACAGTGGAAGTCCCAGATCAATCCTTTTCTGTAAGGAAAATTCAAGTTGTAAGTGTTACAAATAAACAAATAACTAATCCTGGTTTAGAGAAAGTGCCTGTAAAAATAAATTAATTTGAGGAGAATCATCAATTTTTGGCATGTGATTTAAGTCCTGTAAATCTGTCAGGAAGGGGTATTTTGTGTACTATTTACTGCATACCAGATGGTGTTGAATTCCAGATGCAAGACAAAGATGTTGAATTTAAAATGGCCCAACAAGGAACATTTGTAAGATTAAATGCAGGAAGGACTGTAGAGGATTTACCTCCTGGTTTGAAAGATACAGTAAACCCAGAGGTATGGGACTTTTCAGGAAAAGACATTGGACTACTCAAAGGTGCAGAGCGAGTCCAAATAACAGAAAAGCTGAACACAATTTACCCAAGAACGCCACCTTATGATCTAACACCAGAGACAGTAGCACGAATAACGCCAGTGATCAAGAACATAATAAAAAGTAAATTTGAAAAGAGATTGTTGGAAGCCCTTGCAATTCTACGAGGTTGCAGAAACCCAATAGAAAATACCGAATTGTAGAGGATATTAGAAAAATGAACAATATAGTTTTTCCATGTTGTCCTGTGGTACCAAATCCACCAACAATACTTTCCGGATTCCAAGCACTGTAGAATGGTTTTCCTCTCTATTCTGTTGCATGAGGACAGTCCATTTTTTTCTCATTTGTGTTTAGAGATAGAGTTTTGGCAGGGTGTTGATTTCCACAAGGATAACCTGAAAGTCCATCAATCTTTGATCAGATCTTAAAAATTAATCTTGAGACTCTGCCTTTTAATTCAATTCTAGTGCAGTAGATTGATAACCTACTTGTAGCATCAAATACATGAGAGGCTTGCAAACAAGATACAATTGCTCTACTGAATCATTTAGCTGAGAATGGACATTGAGGTCCTCATTAGAATGTCGGTCATAAAGCCTCCCACCACAGGTCGGAGGCTTTATAACGACATCCTTGGTTTGACTTCTGACAGCCATATTATGATTACCGTGGTTGGAAGTCAAACCGGCCAGTCATTTTGGCTGGCTTCCGACGGGCTCAAGGAGCCCGTTGGCCAGTCGGAAACTGCATCATAATCCATAAGGGACGGCGTTTCCACCGTCAGGATTATGATGACTGTTTCCAACAGGCTTTTGGAGTGAATTTCACTGAAAAAACAAAGGTTTAAGTACCTTTATAGATTGGAGAATTATTCAGTGTCATCATTAACATTTTGAACAAAAAAAACCCACAGAAATTAGCCAGTTATAGTTAACTATAAATTGCGCCCCCGCCATGCACTGCTTATGAGCTCAATATGACACCACTGATGACATGTTCTATGACATAATTTATTACATCTCACATGACATCATTGATGACATCACTGATGATATCACTACGACACTATACAATGAGTTTGCTGGCTTGTTTTACAGTTTACATAGTGGAAGGTAACTACTATATCACTTTTCTATGTGATTTTGTACAGCTTGGGTCCAGCTAATGGATCTAACTGTTTACAAAACGTATGTGCTCCTAATGCACCATAGTTGTGCAGAGGTATTGAACACGCAATAAATGTTTGCATTTCAGTATTTTTTTAGATATTAAAGGTCATAAAAATATAGATATTTGGACAGTATCCCATGGCTTATTATGCTAGAGCTTCACGCTTATGCTTGATTCTCTCATCAGATTACTATAAAATCTATTTCACCAATGTATGAAAGATATTGGAGTCTTAGAATATTAAATATACTACTCCCATTCTAGTTTATGCAACAGGAGATAAAGTGTTGGACTTCGGAAGGGTTAGATCTACTATTCCTTCTCCAGCCACCACAATAATAGGGAGTGTTGAACTTTATCGGAGATAGATTTCAATTCTTAGTGGAATCAGTGGTGAGTCAGTGGAATAGCAGAGAAAGTGTTGGACTTCAGAGGTGTTAAATTTACCTTTCCCACTCCAGTCTTAGCAACAGTAGGGAAGGCTTTGGAGGGGTAAATAGACTATTCCCACTGCAGACTAAACAACAGTAGGGAAGGTGTTCGATTTACTCTTCTCCACTCCAAACAGCACAACAGTTGAGAAAGCATTGGATTTTTGGAGGGGTAAAATTTACTAGTCCCAATGAAATATTAAGCTGCCACTTATGCTGCATATGCTTCTCAATGTCTAGTAAAGGATTCAGAGATATTGCCAAAAGCAGTTCAAAAGAAGGCGGACTGTTTTGGATATATAGCTACAGAAGGAACAAAAAGACTAATTTTAAGCAGCTGTTTTGTCACACATAACTTGTGCAAAATACTTAGCCTGTGTTGTTGATGCCCAGGTTCGGTGCAATTTGTGGATGAGGGATTGGAAGCCAGATTTCATAGAAAAGCCTGCATTTCTGAAAATTTATTTTGAAGGGATGTAACTTTTTAAAACACAGTTAGACAAAATGATCACCAAGTCCTGTAAGGATCGGAAACACGCTATTCTGCTAACATATTTGCCATCCTGATCTGTCAAGTACTGGAGTAGAAAGACTAAAAGGGAATCTGTTATATCCTAAGTATTACATTTATATGTAATCAGCCTAGGTCCTCCTAGCTGCTCAGCCAGAGTGAGAGATGGTAATGGAATGTTGGTGTGACTGTGATGAATGGAATGCCTGGGTGTCTGTGTGGATGAGTGGTGACAGTTGGAGATGGGCTGAACAGCTAGGCAGGCTGCTCCTGGTGGGGCTGGTGTAGGAGATGTAGGAGCTGGTACAAGGCTGAACTGAGATTGATACTACCCTGAACTGGAACCAATAAAGAAGACTTTGAATAATACTACAAGGCTACCAGTGTCTCTATGCAGGGCACAACATTTATTTTGGCGACGAGCGGACTTGGACCCTAACATCTTCAAGGACAGTACAGAAACCAGAAGAGACTACAAAGAAACCACAGTATCCAGCGTAACTACAAGAAAAGGAAGCTACTACATGAAGCGTTATGGAGTTACAGGCAAGCCAGCCCCACCGGTGTCCATGTCATCGGACGGCCCCAACAACCGTGTGTGTCATGCCTAATCTTGCTCCATGGATTTGACCACAGGTATGGTCTGTACATTAGGGTATGTCTGGATCTTGTTTCACCCTACCACATCCTGTTGTATATACCGTATGGATGTATCTATGGCGTAAAGGGACTGTGGCTGTACAAAGGCGAGTTAAAGACTAACTCAGTGAAGGAAATTCACAGGTGCCACACAGGAGTGGTGTGGTTCTTCAAAGATTGGTGTTTGGTTGGCACATAGATTGTACAAGTATTGTCAGTGAACACTGTGGAAGTAATGTGCCTGGGGAATTATACACACCTACGTTTTGGTCTTCCAATCAAATGGACCTGTGAAATTCACAAGCGCTGGGACAGATGTGATCTTCTAGAGTCCTGCGCTTTGTTCATTTTCCTCTAAATGTGGAAGCTACAGGGGAGGTGCCACCTAAGGTCTATATGTCCGTGTCTACATGTAGATTCCTATCTGATTTGGTGGGTGCTGCATATGAATTCAATAATCCAGGGTCAGCTGTGAATTTTAAAAGAAGAGGGTTCTATTGAAGCCGGTCTGGTGTTTGGTCCATGTGGTGAAACTACGTCTCCTAGTCATCTACTTTACATATGCTGGCATGGGGGTAAGCTCATTTTTACTTATTTGTGGTCCCTGGCTGCCCCCTGGACTTTTGGCAGTTCAACCGCCTCTTTGGGGTTTGAAAGTGAAGGCGCACGCCAATCTTAGCTTGCGCGCAGCCTTACGTGCACCTTCGGTCTCCTGGTATCTTCGTGACATTCCACCATCTGGATTCTGCTGCCTCAGGAAGCCGGATGCACAGACGTGCCGTGAGCCATCCGGCAGGACGTCTGTAAACGTGCTGCCATCTTGTGGTTGTCACACTCTGCCTGTTTGCTCTCTACATGCGTTTTGCCAACCATGTTTTTTTCCGTTTATTATTATGAAGCAAATTCGGCGTGAAGTGATGTCTTTCAGATTGTTGCTTTGCTTGTTTCAACGTTTATGTCAGTGGAATAAGAGGAACATCATATGCTCTTCGGGGTCAGTTTACCATACGCATTGAGGCATCTGGACTTTGCTTTAGTGGCGAGTGGCAGCTTATTTTTGTTTATGTTCTTCTCTTCGGCTGCCATTTGGAGACAGAGATGAATTTGACTCATTGCTATTCTTGAAGGAGTCCTATTCACGTTTGTTCCTGTTTCTTCCACACATTTCCGGTGACAGGCACACCATTGACTTTGATTGCCTGTGTGCATGTTGATCCACAAAGTGTACACGTTATGTAATTCATTCCTATTGTTTTACTGTCTACCAAGAACGTTTTGGGGTCAATATGGTTTTGTGAAGCAGGTTACATATTTAAGTAAATTGTGATTGGTAGGGGAGTTGTCCAGAGTTTTCACTTTTGCACAAATGTGTCATGATTACTTTCACTAGAAAATGTGATTATTTTCAGTCATGGCTATTGTCTAATTTTATGTACATTGTGTAACAGAGTGTTTAAGTATTTCTTTGGTATTTTGTTCACAAGCGAATTCTTTTTCATCAAATAGTGGTCACAGTATGGTTATTGAATTTAGTCAAAGAAAATGTTCCCTTACACTTGGGAGATTATAGTCTTGTTGTTTTCGGGTGAGAGGTCGCTCACCGGCGTGGGGCACTGGTCTCTAGTGTTCTACAGTATGTCGAATGCTATTAGTTTTATCTAATGTTTCAAATTTCGTGATGCCACAGTTTTACGCTGTTTAAGGTTTGGAACATCCTAGCCTCCTAGTGGGTGGACGTCACAGTTTATCTCTTACATGAGGGTGGTTCTGGTCTTGGTGGGTGGTTTCCCACCTCTATGTGTGGTTGTGACATTACTTATGTGGTTTTGTGTCGTGATCAATGTGTGTAAGGCATTTTGCATTGCACGTTTGGTTTGCACGTTTGGTTTGATGTGTTGGTAAGTCGCCTTGCGCTGCACGTCTTGTCTGTTTGTATGTGTGTAAGTCACCCTGCGTCTCACATGTTGCCCTGTGTAAGTCGGTCTGCGCTTTAGGTGTTGTGTGTAAGTCGCCCTGTGCCTCACATGTTGTCCTGTGTAAGTCGCCCTGCGCTTCAGGTGTTGTTGTGTGTATGTCACCCTGCTCGTCACATGTTGTCCTGTGTAAGTCGCCCCGCGCTTCAGATGTTGTTGTGTGTATGTCGCCCTGCACCTCACTGTGTACATACTGAACAAAAAGTTGAACTTTTAGAGAAACAAATTGACTCTGTTCAAACTGTCACTGACCAAGTCCCCTCCATGCATAAAGAGTTAACTCTTCTTAAACAACAGATAGAAAATTTGGAAAACCTCAATAGGTGTAATAATTTGTGCATTCATGGTCTTATGCGAGGTCTTGAAGGCTCAAATCCTCTCTCCTTTTTCCAATCCATTTTGCCAACACTTCTTGGCTTCTCCGACTCCCCACAATTGAATATTCAGCGAGCACATCGACTGGGTCAGGGTCCTCGCTCCTCAACGTCTTCTTCAACAAAACCTAGAGGTGTTATTTTGTACTTTCTGGAGTACACTGACCTATGCAAAGTCCTCCATGCCACCAGACAGAAAGGAAAGATTTCTTGGAATGGCTCTAATTTTTTATTCGCTCAAAACTATGCCAAAGTTACTGCGGATCGTTGGAAGCAATTTCTGGATATGAGACCAGCCCTTCGTAACCTGAATGCTAGATATGGCTTGTTCCACCATTGCCTCTTCAAGGTCACTTACAACAATTAAACAACAAAGTATGAAGATCCTGCTCGTCTTCAACATTTTTGGGACACTTTCAGAGGCGAATCTATGGACATTCCCCGATCCTCATTGGCCTGATTGTCTCATTAATGTGTGCCATGGATTTGTATATTTTGTATTTCTTTTATGTCTTTTGTGTTTAACTTATTTAGTTTACTCCAACAGGTGCGGTTTTGTGATCCCCTGAGTTATGTTTTCCTCATTATACCTGGATGGTGTCCCCCCTTGCTGTCGTCGCTCTGGAGTCTCTTGTTTTGACGCGCAGTCTCCCCTATATGGCTTCACCAACCTCGCTTTATTGCTTGTTTGTGGTATGTCTTTTTTGTTATTTCTTTTCAATATCAAATGTTTGACTTGTATTGTACTTCTGTTCTTTGTTATGTTCTTCCTTTTTTTCCTATCTTTTCCTCATTCTCTACTCTCTCTTTATCTCCCTAATTTTTTATCTTCCAATCACTGGTCAATCTTCTATTTCTTTACTTCACCCCATTCTATATCACTTTTCACTCCTTCTCCTATTCTATGTACATCTTCTTCTGTATTCATCTCTTCTCTATGACATTTCCTCCAATTCATATTTTGTCACGTGATGCATTTACAATGTACTCATATTTAAGAATGTTTATGTCAAAAGTTTTAGGATTTAATACTCATTTTTAGATGTCGTTAAACATTATCTCCTGTAATGTTAAAGCTTTGGGCTCTCCCATTAAACATCAGCGAGTTTTATCACACATTGCAGGTCGGAAAGGGGATGTTGCTTTATTGCAAGATATTCATGTTTCACCTTGCCTCTAAAAGCTCAACCCCTATAGCTGTCATTACATTAGATGCAGAGAAAGCCTTCAAAGGTGACACTGGAATTACATGATGCGTGTGCTTAAATAGCACGATTGTGGCCCCAGAATTTTGAAATACATCATCCTGCTTTATTCTTCTCCAACCAACTGTGTTTCTGTTAATGATACTCAATCCTCCTATTTTGCTATTTAACGCGGTGCCACAATAGGTTGCCCATTTTCACCATTACTTTCTATATTATCACTGGAACCCTTTCAACAGTCTGCACCATTCACCTTCCTTTCATGGTTTTATTAATAAAAATATGAAATACATTTCACTGCCTATGCAGATGTTATCACTCTATGCGTCTCAGACCCACAAACTTCAATACCTGCCTTTACAGCTAATACCTACTCTAGCCTACCGGCTGCATGCTAAATTTGACTAAATCTGAAGTCCTCCTAATAAATACATTTTGTTTATACTCAAGCAAGTTCCACCTCACATTCTCCCATGGATTGAGACACATTTAATGGTATGGTGTTATTTGAAGGACTCTTTGATTTTCCCTTTTCAGTTTCTGGCTTATTTCGCCCAACCGCCTAGCTCTTTTGCATCACCTACCATTATGCATTCTGTCTCCACCCTATTTTGAAACCTTACCAGACCTTTGACACCCATGAATGCTTTCCTAGAATCCTGTATATGGCACAATAAATCTATTAAGGCATCAAATCACACTATTTATTGGAAAGATTGGGTTGCTAAAGGAATAATTCAGGCCATACATCTATTTCAGGGCACACGTCTCCTTTCTTAATCGGAAGTAAAAAACAAATATGGCCTCTTCGCAGCTTCAACTCTTAAACACAAATCATTCCAAAATTATCATACACAACATACAACATTCTACTCTCTCTTTATCTGCCTAATTTTTTATCTTACTCCAATCACTGGTCACTCTTCTATTTCTTTAATTCATCCGATTCTATATCAGTTTTTCACTCCTTCTCCAATTCTATGTATATCTTCTTCTGTATTCATCTCTTCTCTATGACATTTCTTCCAATTAATATTTTGTCATGTGATGCATTTAGTATGTACTCATATTTAAGAATGTTTATGTCAACATTTTTAGGATTGAATACTAATTTTTAGATGTCGTTAAACATTATCTCCTGGAATGTTAAAGGTTTGGGCTCTCCCATTAAACGTCAGCGAGTTTTATCACACATTGCAGGTCTAAAAAGGGGATGTTGCTTTATTGCAAAAAATTCATGTAACAGATACTTAGATAGCCAAATTACGTCGCCTCTGGGTAGGCCATGTTTTTGCATCACCAGGTTCAGGGAAACGCAATAGTGTTGCTATTCTCTGCCATAAACGTTTAAATGTCCAGCTCATTTGTCAGGATAATGATGTGATAGTAGATGGGTTTCAGTATCTTTATTGATTAACAAGATTTCTTTAACCATTTTTAATGTATACACCCCCACCAACCAAGACAATTTTTTTGGGCCTCAAAACCTTTCCTCTTTGATGCAGTGTACTGATGAATATTTAATTTTTGGTGTTGATTGTAACATGGTTATGGATCCTTTTATAGATAGATGATCTACTTCTAGATTCTCACCTTCTTCCATGCATACTCAGTTTACCATAACTATATCTCAAAGGTCTCTTGTAGATTCTTGGAGATTATGCCATCCTACTTTACAAGAATATACGTATTATTCACCAGCACGCTCCTCTCAATCCCGAATTGATGATGTTTTTAAGTCTAAAGCCCTAACTCAACACATTTCCCACTCTGATATAGGCTCTATGTTAATCTCTGATCATGCCCCAGTTTCTTTAAGTTTGGACATACTTCCTCCCGTTAAAGGCACTAAACGATGGAGATTCAATAATTCTCTCCTATTAGATTCAAAATTTACATCAGCCTTTCTTGATTTTGCAACAATATTTTTTGCAGAAAATGCGTCTCCTCATTTATCCCTTCAACTTATTTGGGATACCTTTAAAGCTGCCTCTAGAGACTTCATTATTTAGTTTGTAACCCAAAAACGACGAACATCTTCTCATTCCATACAATTACTTAATACACAAATAAAAAAATTGAAACAATCTTATTATTTAACAAAGAGCCAATCTGATTTGTATGAACCTTTTCAAGCTAAACTCAATTTTAATAAACTTCCTACTGAATCTGCAAACTTGTACCTACTTAAGTCTAGTGCCAAATACTATTGTGCACAAAATAAATCTGGCAACCTTCTGGCCAATTATTTTCAGATTAAAAAGGATCGTACTAAAATTGAATCTATCGTAACTTCCTCGAATAAGACAGCCCACAAAGATGAAGATAGTCTATTAGAGTTCACTAATTTTTACCAAAAACCTTATGCACCTGAATCTCCCCCTCAACCAACTGTTATCTCACTGTTATCTCACAATATTTATCCTCCATTCTCCATCCTTCATCTCCAGATGTAGATTTCTCTTCCTTAGAAGCTGATGTACAAACTAAAGACATTCTTAAAGGCATTCAGACACTCAAAAAAGGGAAAGCTCCTGGGCCTGACGGCTTTACAATAGAATTTTACACACATTTTTCTAACCTTCTCATTCCCAAACTACACCAATTATTTTTATTCTTTATAGAATCCCAGAAATCTGAAGGTTCTTTTCAAGAGGATTTGATCTGTCTTCTCCCTCAAGAAAATAAAGATCACACATTATGCAAGAACTGTAGACCCATTCCTTTAAATAATTTAGATTATAAGATCTTTGCGAAAATTCTTTCTCTCCGCTTTGACAATATTTTACCACAATTAATTGGGAAAGAACAATGTGGTTTTATAAAAGGCCGCCACCTATCTGATAATACTCGACTCTTTTTCAATGTCCTTAGTAAATCCCAATCTCATAAACAACGATTGGCAGCTGTTGCACTAGATGCTGAAAAAGCATTTGATAGAGTTAATTGGCAGTTTATTTTTTCAACACTTGTTTGGTTTGGTTTTCGCCCCAAAATTCTATCTTATGTTTCGCTACTCTATTCTTTTCCTAGATCCTTTATTCTAGCTAATGGTCAGGTATCTTCCTCTTTTCCCCTTTACAGAGGTGTTCGACAAGGCTGTCCACTTTCTTCATTATTATTTATTTTAGCGTTAGTTCCCTTTTTAACAAAAAATTGTCTGACTAAAGACATTACCGGTTTTCCATATGGCGATAAAAAGTTAAAACTCTCAACAGATGCAGATGACATTCTTTTATTTATTTCCAACCCCCCTTTACCGTCTTTTATATCAGAAGTCTCAGATTTTGCTTTAGTTTCAGGATACAAACTCAATGTTGATAAATGTGAAATCCTCCCTCTAAACAAACATTGTTTCCATGCTGACTTCTTGACTTCCTCCTTTCACTGGAACCCAACTAAGATCAAATACTTAGGCTTATGGTTCACACCACCCATTAAAGATACTGTGACATTAAATTTAAAAAACCTACATTCAATTTTAACCAGTTCCATGATGTGCTGGCATCCTTTATTCTTATCCTGGTGGGGTAGATTAGATTCCATAAAAATTATGTTAGTCCGAATAATTTTATTTTATCTTCTTTATCTTATTTTATTTTATTTTATTTTACTTATCTAATCTTCCAATCAATATCCCTAAATCTTGTTATAAAAATATCTACAATATTCTATCAAACTTTTTATGGCAAAAAAAAAGCCAGGATGCCTTTCTCCAAACTTAAACTACCCAAACATATGGGTGGAGTCAACTTTCCTGATTTTTCTTCGTATCACACTTAATTTTTTCTTAAACATTCCTCTTCTCTATTATCTTAAAATATGACTGATTCTCATTTCCAACATTTGTGGGTAGAAATTGAAACTTCTTTCGTCCACCCCTTCACCTTTGAAGAGTTTATTTCTATTTCTTCCACTCCAGCAAGATGGTCTCTCCCCATTCAATTACAAAGTAATGTTGGCATTTCAAAAAACCCCAAAATTACAACTCGCCCCTGTATCCGATCGGATGAAAATTACTTCCTTTATCCCAATTTTATTCTCTATGTCGAATATTCCGTACTAAAAATTCCCGATTAGAGAATACTACACCAATGTGGTAATCCAAATAAGCACTGTTCTATATTGTTTAACCACCCCCAACACCAGTTAATATCAGTATAGTATTGAAAGAATCTACAAAATCGCCAATCAGAACCAACAACCACGTAAAGAGAATGGTTCCTATTCCTTACTTCCGTACTTCAGTACTTTTGTATGGGATAGAATGAATTTTGATATGTGGAGCAACAGAGACAACTAAAGAATAGTGCCTTTTGGGAATGATTATTTGGATATCACCTTTGTATTTCAGATTCATTAGAATGGAATATAAGGCAATTGAGGACTTGGGAGAAGATTGATGTGATATATAACGTGGTTTTTAGAGAGAACACAGGAGGTGGGTGTGGTGTGTGATCAAGGACAATTTAAGATGGTATTAAAAAGAAAGTGTTAACAATCAAACAAACAAGAAGGGGAGACACAAATCCGTTTTAAAAATTGTTTGAGGGGGTAATTATGATTAGTCACGAGTGTAGAAAGATTTTCGGATCCGCAGAGTAATAATCTGTTCCTTTATTTTTTATGAACTTAATAGTGTGAATGAACTTTGATATGCAGTTTTAGGAAATACATAAAAAATAAATAAAAAAATTGTTGATTGATATTGATGTAATAAAAATGTGTAAATAAAGATGCTTTGTATAGGCACATCCTTACCAAACTGGGAGTCTGTGAAAGAGGCAGGAAATTGTATAGAGGGATATTCGGTGTGAAAATATGTATTGAATAAGGATTAGATTATGATTTGGTGTTTTTTCTCACTTCACAGCCCTGATGATGCCCCAGGAGGGGACGAAACCCGTTGGCTGTAGAGATCATGGGATGTAGAGATCATTGATTGGAACTGGAAGAGGAATGATTATTAGTTTGAACACATTGAATTAATAATGGACTGTGATTAGACTAAAAAATACAATTAATTGATTATTTGTGGATGAAAAAGACATCTGTATGGAATCAATCCGGAGAAGGAATAATCTTCATTTTGGAAAGAACTCAGAATAAAGACTTTTCATGTTTAATTTGAAAATTTGTATCAGTATATTGTTTTGAACATTGGCGCTCCTTTCTTTTTTTTTGTGTGAAGATGAGAATGTTTTGCATTCTAGCTGATTTATATACTGTATCTCACTGCTGTTATATTTTCTATTTATATCCAATAAATTATTTTTTAAAACTCAAAAGAGATGCCCGACTTGTGCACTGAGGTCATGACTAAATAGGATGAGTCGATTACCTTTTTGAAAGGAAAAGTTCGAGTGAGAGACATTGATTGGATGAAAATCAATAGAGCTACTCATGAGGCAAAAGAATCAGGAATACTTACTGTAGACGATTGTTACAGGTATTTAAACAGCACAGTGGACAAGAAACCCCTGAGAAAAGTGATATGGGGAGTTTTGTGTCTCAGTTTGCTCTAGGGTTGTGACCAGAGATCAGTATGCACATACAGGAACATGGGATTTGATGACAGACAAAAGCATTACACAAGATCCTAAGGTATTCAAAATACTGTAGTGATGAGCAAGAAATGGAGCAGGAAAGACTTAAGAAGAAGCGTATGCTTGCACTGACAAAGCTAGCTCAGAAAGGATTCCAGAATCCGTTTTTGGAGGAAATATTAGTGGAATTCAGGGTGTTGGTTTTCATGCTGGAGGTCAAGTTGCTCAATGAGGAGTTGGTATCACACAGGGTAGGGTGTAGAGGTATTCCGATTGACTGAATTCTGGGATAGAAACTGCAATATTGAAGAAGTCAACTCCTAGACATTTTTGTAACAAGATTGGACATTGATAGAGGGAGTGTAGGCAGAATCCAAAAAGAGTGAGTGATGATGGAAAAATGCAGGGAGCAAACCAAACACAGATACAGAATATTCCAGTTCAGGTGCCTGCACTGTGAAAGCAAATGCCAAAACAATCACAAGCTCTTATGATGCAGGTTCTGCAAGCTCCAGTGGCCCCACAGAATATGGGAAATCACAGGTTTAATATGAATCAACTATCAAGAGCAAACCCAAACCCATTTCAAAAGCAGAACACATTCCAATGGTTCCCCATGTTGGAAAACTAGAGTTTGACTATGACAATCCCCAATTAAGGTTCCCGAGGAAAGAGGATGATTGCATACTTGACCACAGTGGACCATTTATAGAAGGAGAAGATAATGGCCACCAAGGGTCATTATATTGACACTTAGGGTTGCCGTCCGCTGTTCGAACAGTGGAAGTCCCAGATCTATCCTTTTCTGTAAGGAAGATTCAAGTTGTAAGTGTTACAAATAAACAAATAACTAATCCTGGTTTAGAGAAAGTGCCTGTAAAAATAAATTAATTTGAGGAGAATCATCAATTTTTGGCATGTGATTTAAGTCCTGTAAATCTGTCAGGAAGGGGTATTTTGTGTACTATTTACTGCATACCAGATGGTGTTGAATTCCAGATGCAAGACAAAGATGTTGAATTTAAAATGGCCCAACAAGGAACATTTGTAAGATTAAATGCAGGAAGGACTGTAGAGGATTTACCTCCTGATTTGAAAGATACAGTAAACCCAGAGGTATGGGACTTTTCAGGAAAAGACATTGGACTACTCAAAGGTGCAGAGCGAGTCCAAATAACAGAAAAGCTGAACACAATTTACCCAAGAACGCCACCTTATGATCTAACACCAGAGACAGTAGCACGAATAACGCCAGTGATCAAGAACATAATAAAAAGTAAATTTGAAAAGAGATTGTTGGAAGCCCTTGCAATTCTACGAGGTTACAGAAACCCAATAGAAAATACCGAATTGTAGAGGATATTAGAAAAATGAACAATATAGTTTTTCCATGTTGTCCTGTGGTACCAAATCCACCAACAATACTTTCCGGATTCCAAGCACTGTAGAATGGTTTTCCTCTCTATTCTGTTGCATGAGGACAGTCCATTTTTTTCTCATTTGTGTTTAGAGATAGAGTTTTGGCAGGGTGTTGATTTCCACAAGGATAACCTGAAAGTCCATCAATCTTTGATCAGATCTTAAAAATTAATCTTGAGACTCTGCCTTTTAATTCAATTCTAGTGCAGTAGATTGATAACCTACTTGTGGCATCAAATACATGAGAGGCTTGCAAACAAGATACAATTGCTCTACTGAATCATTTAGCTGAGAATGGACATTGAGGTCCTCATTAGAATGTCGGTCATAAAGCCTCCCACCACAGGTCGGAGGCTTTATGACGACATCCTTGGTTTGACTTCTGACAGCCATATTATGATTACCGTGGTTGGAAGTCAAACCGGCCGGTCATTTTGGCTGGCTTCCGACGGGCTCAAGGAGCCCGTTGGCCAGTCGGAAACTGCATCATAATCCATAAGGGACGGCGTTTCCACCGTCAGGATTATGATGACTGTTTCCAACAGGCTTTTGGAGTGAATTTCACTGAAAAAACAAAGGTTTAAGTACCTTTATAGATTGGAGAATTATTCAGTGTCATCATTAACATTTTGAACAAAAAAAACCCACAGAAATTAGCCAGTTATAGTTAACTATAAATTGCGCCCCCGCCATGCACTGCTTATGAGCTCAATATGACACCACTGATGACATGTTCTATGACATAATTTATTACATCTCACATGACATCATTGATGACATCACTGATGATATCACTACGACACTATACAATGAGTTTGCTGGCTTGTTTTACAGTTTACATAGTGGAAGGTAACTACTATATCACTTTTCTATGTGATTTTGTACAGCTTGGGTCCAGCTAATGGATCTAACTGTTTACAAAACGTATGTGCTCCTAATGCACCATAGTTGTGCAGAGGTATTGAACACGCAATAAATGTTTGCATTTCAGTATTTTTTTAGATATTAAAGGTCATAAAAATATAGATATTTGGACAGTATCCCATGGCTTATTATGCTAGAGCTTCACGCTTATGCTTGATTCTCTCATCAGATTACTATAAAATCTATTTCACCAATGTATGAAAGATATTGGAGTCTTAGAATATTAAATATACTTCTCCCATTCTAGTTTATGCAACAGGAGATAAAGTGTTGGACTTCGGAAGGGTTAGATCTACTATTCCTTCTCCAGCCACCACAATAATAGGGAGTGTTGAACTTTATCGGAGATAGATTTCAATTCTTAGTGGAATCAGTGGTGAGTCAGTGGAATAGCAGAGAAAGTGTTGGACTTCAGAGGTGTTAAATTTACCTTTCCCACTCCAGTCTTAGCAACAGTAGGGAAGGCTTTGGAGGGGTACATAGACTATTCCCACTGCAGACTAAACAACAGTAGGGAAGGTGTTCGATTTACTCTTCTCCACTCCAAACAGCACAACAGTTGAGAAAGCATTGGATTTTTGGAGGGGTAAAATTTACTAGTCCCAATGAAATATTAAGCTGCCACTTATGCTGCATATGCTTCTCAATGTCTAGTAAAGGATTCAGAGATATTGCCAAAAGCAGTTCAAAAGAAGGCGGACTGTTTTGGATATATAGCTACAGAAGGAACAAAAAGACTAATTTTAAGCAGCTGTTTTGTCACACATAACTTGTGCAAAATACTTAGCCTGTGTTGTTGATGCCCAGGTTCGGTGCAATTTGTGGATGAGGGATTGGAAGCCAGATTTCATAGAAAAGCCTGCATTTCTGAAAATTTATTTTGAAGGGATGTAACTTTTTAAAACACAGTTAGACAAAATGATCACCAAGTCCTGTAAGGATCGGAAACACGCTATTCTGCTAACATATTTGCCATCCTGATCTGTCAAGTACTGGAGTAGAAAGACTAAAAGGGAATCTGTTATATCCTAAGTATTACATTTATATGTAATCAGCCTAGGTCCTCCTAGCTGCTCAGCCAGAGTGAGAGATGGTAATGGAATGTTGGTGTGACTGTGATGAATGGAATGCCTGGGTGTCTGTGTGGATGAGTGGTGACAGTTGGAGATGGGCTGAACAGCTAGGCAGGCTGCTCCTGGTGGGGCTGGTGTAGGAGATGTAGGAGCTGGTACAAGGCTGAACTGAGATTGATACTACCCTGAACTGGAACCAATAAAGAAGACTTTGAATAATACTACAAGGCTACCAGTGTCTCTATGCAGGGCACAACATTTATTTTGGCGACGAGCGGACTTGGACCCTAACATCTTCAAGGACAGTACAGAAACCAGAAGAGACTACAAAGAAACCACAGTATCCAGCGTAACTACAAGAAAAGGAAGCTACTACATGAAGCGTTATGGAGTTACAGGCAAGCCAGCCCCACCGGTGTCCATGTCATCGGACGGCCCCAACAACCGTGTGTGTCATGCCTAATCTTGCTCCATGGATTTGACCACAGGTATGGTCTGTACATTAGGGTATGTCTGGATCTTGTTTCACCCTACCACATCCTGTTGTATATACCGTATGGATGTATCTATGGCGTAAAGGGACTGTGGCTGTACAAAGGCGAGTTAAAGACTAACTCAGTGAAGGAAATTCACAGGGGCCACACAGGAGTGGTGTGGTTCTTCAAAGATTGGTGTTTGGTTGGCACATAGATTGTACAAGTATTGTCAGTGAACACTGTGGAAGTAATGTGCCTGGGGAATTATACACACCTACGTTTTGGTCTTCCAATCAAATGGACCTGTGAAATTCACAAGCGCTGGGACAGATGTGATCTTCTAGAGTCCTGCGCTTTGTTCATTTTCCTCTAAATGTGGAAGCTACAGGGGAGGTGCCACCTAAGGTCTATATGTCCGTGTCTACATGTAGATTCCTATCTGATTTGGTGGGTGCTGCATATGAATTCAATAATCCAGGGTCAGCTGTGAATTTTAAAAGAAGAGGGTTCTATTGAAGCCGGTCTGGTGTTTGGTCCATGTGGTGAAACTACGTCTCCTAGTCATCTACTTTACATATGCTGGCATGGGGGTAAGCTCATTTTTACTTATTTGTGGTCCCTGGCTGCCCCCTGGACTTTTGGCAGTTCAACCGCCTCTTTGGGGTTTGAAAGTGAAGGCGCACGCCAATCTTAGCTTGCGCGCAGCCTTACGTGCACCTTCGGTCTCCTGGTATCTTCGTGACATTCCACCATCTGGATTCTGCTGCCTCAGGAAGCCGGATGCACAGACGTGCCGTGAGCCATCCGGCAGGACGTCTGTAAACGTGCTGCCATCTTGTGGTTGTCACACTCTGCCTGTTTGCTCTCTACATGCGTTTTGCCAACCATGTTTTTTTCCGTTTATTATTATGAAGCAAATTCGGCGTGAAGTGATGTCTTTCAGATTGTTGCTTTGCTTGTTTCAACGTTTATGTCAGTGGAATAAGAGGAACATCATATGCTCTTCGGGGTCAGTTTACCATACGCATTGAGGCATCTGGACTTTGCTTTAGTGGCGAGTGGCAGCTTATTTTTGTTTATGTTCTTCTCTTCGGCTGCCATTTGGAGACAGAGATGAATTTGACTCATTGCTATTCTTGAAGGAGTCCTATTCACGTTTGTTCCTGTTTCTTCCACACATTTCCGGTGACAGGCACACCATTGACTTTGATTGCCTGTGTGCATGTTGATCCACAAAGTGTACACGTTATGTAATTCATTCCTATTGTTTTACTGTCTACCAAGAACGTTTTGGGGTCAATATGGTTTTGTGAAGCAGGTTACATATTTAAGTAAATTGTGATTGGTAGGGGAGTTGTCCAGAGTTTTCACTTTTGCACAAATGTGTCATGATTACTTTCACTAGAAAATGTGATTATTTTCAGTCATGGCTATTGTCTAATTTTATGTACATTGTGTAACAGAGTGTTTAAGTATTTCTTTGGTATTTTGTTCACAAGCGAATTCTTTTTCATCAAATAGTGGTCACAGTATGGTTATTGACTTTGGTCAAAGAAAATGTTCCCTTACACTTGGGAGATTATAGTCTTGTTGTTTTCGGGTGAGAGGTCGCTCACCGGCGTGGGGCACTGGTCTCTAGTGTTCTACAGTATGTCGAATGCTATTAGTTTTATCTAATGTTTCAAATTTCGTGATGCCACAGTTTTACGCTGTTTAAGGTTTGGAACATCCTAGCCTCCTAGTGGGTGGACGTCACAGTTTATCACTTACATGAGGGTGGTTCTGGTCTTGGTGGGTGGTTTCCCACCTCTATGTGTGGTTGTGACATTACTTATGTGGTTTTGTGTCGTGATCAATGTGTGTAAGGCATTTTGCATTGCACGTTTGGTTTGCACGTTTGGTTTGATGTGTTGGTAAGTCGCCTTGCGCTGCACGTCTTGTCTGTTTGTATGTGTGTAAGTCACCCTGCGTCTCACATGTTGCCCTGTGTAAGTCGGTCTGCGCTTTAGGTGTTGTGTGTAAGTCGCCCTGTGCCTCACATGTTGTCCTGTGTAAGTCGCCCTGCGCTTCAGGTGTTGTTGTGTGTATGTCACCCTGCTCGTCACATGTTGTCCTGTGTAAGTCGCCCCGCGCTTCAGATGTTGTTGTGTGTATGTCGCCCTGCACCTCACTGTGTGGGTCCCGCTTCGTCCGTGGGGGTGCTTACACTGCTGAACTGTAGCAGATCCAGGAGGTGCTGAGTTTGTGGGTGTGCACCTGAGCTGCTGCTGCTGCGGGGGAAGGTCCTTGCACGGGACTCCAGTGCCCAGGAGTCCGTGCGTGTCACCAGCTGTGTTGCGGCCCGCCCACCCGCCCACTATCACCTCAAAACACCTCGCGGAACCCGCTGGCGCGGGTCCCGCTTCTTCCGTGGGGGCGCTTACACTGCTGAACTGTAGCAGATCCAGGAGGTGCTGAGTTCGTGGATGTGCACCTGAGCTGCTGCTGTGGGGGAAGGTCGTTGCACGGGACTCCAGTGCCCAGGAGTCCGTGCGTGTCACCAGCTGTGTTGCGGCCCGCCCACTATCACCTCAAAACACCTCGCGGAACCCGCTGGCATGGGTCCCGCTTCGTCCGTGGGGGCGCTTACACTGCTGAACTGTAGCAGATCCAGGAGGTGCTGAGTTCGTGGGTGTGCACCTGAGCTGCTGCTGCTGCTGCGGGGGAAGGTCGTTGCACGGGACTCCAGTGCCCAGGAGTCCGTGCGTTCACCAGCTGTGTTGCGGCCCGCCCACCCGTCTATTGGTTTACGCCCCCTTATTATCTCGTTGTCAATCGCTGCGCGGGACGTGCGCGGGATAATCCGGACAAAGCCTGGACAAAGGGCGGACAGTCTGTGACAGTCCGGGACAGGAGGGGGCAGGAGGAGGCTGGGCTGAGCCAAGGACATTCCGCGTTGTTCCAAGACATCCGACTACCAGGATTTTCCTTATAAGTTTGTTTCACCTCCCATTGTGTTGATAACAATTGTGACAGCCAGTGGAAAGCCAATAGCAATAGAGGGGAAGAGGGATTGGGTTATACGCTACTGTTTGGTCTTCTGTCATTCTCTAAGGTGCTTTGATTGTGTGCACAATGTCTAAAGTGAAAAATACCCCAGTGACAGCCACCTTGGACAATTATTTGGTCAAGATGGTGGACAAAATTAACCAAGAACGACGAAAGTCCCTGGGTCGGGCAGGGTCCCTTGACGTAACCACCTCCTCATCTAATCCATCTATTCCCCTGTCTATCCCCCAACAGGATGTTAGTATCAATCCTAATCACTTGGATAGTTCTATCTCGGCGGAGCTTTTAGACCAAGTTCGCTCCGATAGTTTAACACCTGGGGTCCTTATAGATATTGAACCTAGTCAGGCGGCTCTTTTAGGTCCTCCGATACAATTCCCGACGGCCCCGAGATCTCAGAGAGTTTTGCGCTCAAGTAGGAATAATATTAAGAACGTTCCATTAAAAAGGGGGGGGAGTCGTTCAAATAAGAGAGTGGATGCTCCACTAACCAGTGCTGTCCGTGACCATAAATTGATACCGGACAGTACCCCGGTCATTATAGATAGTAAGCAATTTGACCTGTTAATCAGTACTATTGACGCTAAGCTCGACTTGATCGTCAAACCCTTATTGATCAAGCTTGACACGGTTACCGCAGAAGTAGCCAGATTGGGAGATTTGTTGGAATCATTTATTAACACCAGCATAGGCCCCCAAGACATGGTTAATGATCATGGAGGCAGTAATGTAACCTCTAAGATCCCTAGTAAGGTTACTCAAACGGCCATGTCCAATACCCCCAAGCCTCCCACCGGGGACCATAGTGAGAAGGTATCTATTGTATCTAACCCCACGCAGACAATAGGTCAAACTCCTTCATTTAATCCACCCAATTTAGCCTCTGGGATTCAGGTGGGCCATAGTACAGGGAATGCCAAAAGTCACACCATCCCACAGCTCGATTTACCACCAGACTGTGTACCTTTTGTGGCAGTCCTAACAAACGTCCCCCCAGCTAGAGGGTATGGACATAATAACACATATGGAGAATCTCACGCCTCATTGAAGAATAAGACCGTGGATTGGCTTCATCGGGAGTGTGGCTTCCCAGTAGCCTTAGCAGATGAGATTCTAAGCACGAGAAGAACAAATTGGATAGGTAACTCACG
This sequence comes from Triturus cristatus, assembly GCF_964204655.1. Lineage (NCBI taxonomy): Eukaryota > Metazoa > Chordata > Amphibia > Caudata > Salamandridae > Triturus > Triturus cristatus. The sequence continues at coordinate 822,492,198 of NC_140593.1, forward strand.
CAAGAATTGTGAGGGCGATTGCATTATTGTTAATTTTAGAAACCCACACCTCGCCTCCACTGTTCTGCTAAGAGCTACTTCACACCCCCATCGAGATCAAGGGATTTCTCTTCGTCCCTTAGGTTATTTTTATAGGCACTTATGTAACCAGCCTAATGTTGACCGTACTAGGGTGGGGTACAGAGATCTGCACCTGCATACTGGCTTTAATGTTGTTACATCTAATAGATTCCAGGCCCTGAGCGGACTTGACTCCAACGATTGACTGGAATCTGTCTTGACGAAATCAGGGGATGCAGTTGTTTCATTAGCAGGTGGGGGGGGTGACACAATACTGGAGGATCCTGTTACTGTGGGACCAAGTGGTAACTGTATTTCCACAGCTAATCTTAATAATGATAATGGAGGCTGTGAAGATGGGAAGTTGATCTTTGATGGCCGGGATGGGGTTTTTCCCCCTAGGAACGCACCTCAAGGTCATAACAGTTTAACATCCTTGACAAACACGACCACTAAAAGTTATAAACCCAGGACATGTTCAATCGTGAGTTGGAACGTTGCGGGTCTTTTATCTAAGGATGCCTGCCTGGGTTGGCTGGAGTTTATCAATGCTTTTAACATAATCTGTTTTCAGGAGACATGGTGTAAGGACCCGATCAATTACAATGGTTTCGCTTCGTATCAATTACCAGCGGTGGCATCCCCCTCTGGCAGGGCAAAGGGTGGGCTCCTGGTTTTGATCTCTGTGAAAGCTGCTATTATTGTCAAAAAACATGTATTGGTTGGGGTCCACTCCCAGATTTTATGGCTTTATCAGGAGCAAGGTAGAAATGTTCTTTTAATCAATTTTTATAACAATATATTTGACAGCACTAGGCATCAGGTAGTGTTTGCTCTTGAGACCGCTTTGGCTGATATTATAATGGAGTTTAATATTGATTTTGATTTCATTTGGGTGGGGGATTTTAACACTGCTGTGTGTTCCCTTTCCACACAAAGGGTTTGTGGATTTAATAATCGTTTTGGGGATGCTGATCTTCATTTCCCCCATAACATCTATGGGGATTCATTGAATAAAATCCTGACCACTTACGACCTGGAAATTTTGGTCAACGCGAAGAATGCTTCAGGAGAAATTGTTCCCACGTTCACGGGAAGGGATGCAAACACTGTAATAGATTTTATTTGCATATCCTCTAGTCTTAGCCCATGGTGTATGACCCCAGTGGTCGTGGATAATTTGCTTAGTGACCACAATTGTATCACTATTGAGGCCATTCTTTGGAAGGAGAAGCACGGTTCTAAAACTTGTACTATTGCTAATATTGAGCCGTACCGACCGAACGGAACCAGAATTAGATGGAAAGGGGATAAAGCGGATTTTATGACAAATTCCATCGTCAATAGCTGTCTTACTGAAATCACTACCATTTTAGAGAGTGAGGAGGTTACCGATGAAATTGTTTGTAATTTTATTAACATCAATCTCATCATAGATAATAAATTTACCAATATTGGCAAGGGCAAGTTATCACAACAAAAGGGTTGGTTTGACCATGCTAGTACTGTCGCCCTCAAGGGACTCAAAGTAGCATTGGCAGCTAAGCCAAGAGACAATAGGGTGGTTAGAGAGCTTAGAGCCACCTATCAGGCGGCAGTCAAACGCAGGAAGACCGAATTAAGGCAAGAGGCCTGGGACAAATTAGATCAGGCAGCCGCAACTTCGGATTCCTCTTTATTCTGGGCTACAGTTAATTGTCCGTTTTTAAAGGACGACAAGATGCCCGAACTGACGGCTAATGTCAGTGAGGAAAACTGGGTTACCCACTTCTCCGCAATCTTTGACTCAGATAGAGCTAGAGGTGTGCATGATGATGGGTGGCCTATCGATCCTTTGGACCTTTCCACCGTTGAGGTGCAGGGAAGTATTACCTCCAGCAGTGGTGGGAAGGCCCAGGGGCCCGATGGGGTACCGATCGATTTGTATAAATTAGTTCCAGAACTGTGGGGCCCGTTGCTAACCAACGTTTTTAACGCAGCTGTATGTAATGGTGTTCCACCTACGTGGGAGGAATCCATTTTCATCCCTATATATAAGAAGGGAGACAGGGGGGATGCGAAGAATTACCGCCCAATCTCCCTCCTTGATTCGTCAGAGAAAATTATGAGCCGGGTGCTCTTGGTCAGATTGGAAGAATGGGCTGATTCTAAAAGTATTCTGGCCAATTGCCAATACGGTTTTGGGAAGGGACGTGGGACCATTGATCAATGTCTTAATCTTGAACTTTTAATTGGGAAATATACAAAGGCCAAGAATGGCTCTCTCTTTCTCTGCTTCGCAGATTTGAGCAGTGCTTTCCATATGGTGGACCATAGCATTTTATGGGCTAAACTGCTTGAAATGGGGGCCCCCGAAGGCATTGTCTATTTCTTGGCCCGACTTTATGCCAACCTAAGTTCCAGTGTTCGCTTTGGCCCGGGTGGGAAGCGCACCCAAAAGTTTAAGATCAGGCGGGGCATAAGACAAGGATGCGTCCTTGCCCCCCTACTCTTTACTCTTTTTATCAACGAGGTTGATTCTGTACTAAAGACCGTTGCGGCAGATGCCCCAAAAATCAATGATCTTAACGTCCCTGTATTACTTTATGCGGACGATGCCGTGATCTTGTCCAGGACCCCTATAGGCCTTCAACGCCTGATGGACAGATTCTCAATGTTCATCAAGGAGAAAAAGCTGTTGATCAACAAATCTAAAACCTACATCATGGAATGTGGCGTGGGCGTAAAAAATCCCACTCCTATTTTATCGATGGCCATAAGGTGCAAACAGTGGACTCCTTTAACTATCTTGGCATCACCTTTACCAAGAACTGTAGCTGGACTAGTGAGATTACATATGTCCGGGCCAAGATGGCGAAATGTGCCCACGGGGTGTTCAAGTTTGCTACCAAAATAGGGGACAAACGGATTAAAGACATGTTAAAAATATACCAAATGAGATGTCTTTTAATCGCCCTTACGGTGCTGGGGTTTGGGGTCACGCCACGGCAGGGAGCCTCCAAGTGGAGGAAATTCTCTTTTTAAAGAGACTTTTGTGTCTGCCCAAATCTGCCTCCAACGATTTGGTGCACAGAGAGTTTGGGATTCAACATCTTTCAGACTCGATTACTTTAAGACCTTTAATGTTGTGGCGTGCCATCTGGTTGAAGGAAGAGACCTCCTTAAATAGAGCCATCATTAGTGACTGTTTTTCTACTGATGATCATATGAAGATTCCTTGGATCAAATTTGTTGTTAACAGTTTTTTAGAGATTTATGGCCTAGATATTAGAAAGGACAGTTATGCTGCTTCTAGCCTGTCCAAAGTTGAGATGAAGAACGCTTTCGCGAGCTACAAGTCAGAGAGACGGGGGAGGGATAGTAGACATCTTGCTACATGTATGCTCTACGGAAGATATTGTGAGAATGTGGGTAATCAACCGTATTTGAGCTATGTCACCAGAGCCTCCCATCAGTTTGTTCTAACAAGATTAAGGTTTGGGATTGTGCACCATTTGGTGGCCTTCCCTTGTATTAAAAAACACCCGATTGGTCCATCCCCATGTGATAATACCTCATTACAAAGCACTATGCACTTCCTATTGCTGTGTAATTTCTATGGTAACCTCCGTTCAGCCTTTTTAAAACCCATTTTTAAGAAGTATGGTACAAGAACTGTTCATGATTCTATGAAGTTGTTTTTTAACTCGTACCCTGATGTATCTTTTTTCGCTGCTACCTTCCTTCTTCAAGCTGTGAAAGCAAGGACCAGTATGATTCTTTAATTGTATTTTTAATCTTGTATTTTGTACTGTATTTTAACAATGTTCTTTTTATGATGTTGTTTTCGTAGTGAAAATGTATGTGCTTTTATGGACTTTGTGTTTAAGCTCCGAATAAAGCCTTATGAAATGAAATGAATGACTCATTGCTATTCTTGAAGGAGTCCTATTCACGTTTGTTCCTGTTTCTTCAACACATTTCCGGTGACAGCCACACCTTTGACTTTGATTGCCTGTGTGCATGTTGATCCACAAAGTGTACACGTTATGTAATTCATTCCTATTGTTTTACTGACTACCAAGAACGTTTTGGGGTCAATATGGTTTTGTGAAGCAGGTTACATATTTGAGTAAATTGTGATTGGTAGGGGAGTTGTCCAGAGTTTTCACTTTTGCACAAATGTGTCATGATTACTTTCACTAGAAAGTGTGATTATTTTCAGTCATGGCTATTGTCTAATTTTATGTACATTGTGTAACAGAGTGTTTAAGTATTTCTTTGGTATTTTGTTCACAAGCAAATTCTTTTTCATCAAATAGTGGTCACAGTATGGTTATTGACTTTGGTCAAAGAAAATGTTCCCTTACACTTGGGAGATTATAGTCTTGTTGTTTTCGGGTGAGAGGTCGCTCACCGGCGTGGGGCACTGGTCTCTAGTGTTCTACAGTATGTCGAATGCTATTAGTTTTATCTAATGTTTCAAATTTCGTGATGCCACAGTTTTACGCTGTTTAAGGTTTGGAACATCCTAGCCTCCTAGTGGGTGGATCTCACAGTTTATCACTTACATGAGGGTGGTTCTGGTCTTGGTGGGTGGTTTCCCACCTCTATGTGTGGTTGTGACATTACTTATGTGGTTTTGTGTCATGATCAATGTGTGTAAGGCGTTTTGCGTTGCACGTTTGGTTTGCACATTTGGTTTGATGTGTTGGTAAGTCGCCTTGCGCTGCACGTCTTGTCTGTTTGTATGTGTGTATGTCGCCCTGCGTCTCACATGTTGCCCTGTGTAAGTCGGTCTGCGCTTTAGGTGTTGTGTGTAAGTCGCCCTGTGCCTCACATGTGTTCCTGTGTAAGTCGCCTTGCGCTTCAGGTGTTGTTGTGTGTATGTCACCCTGCTCGTCACATGTTGTCCTGTGTAAGTCGCCCAGCGCTTCAGATGTTGTTGTGTGTATGTCGCCCTGCACCTCACTTTGTGTAGCCTCTATGTGGTCCATATTGTGGTACATGTGTTTTTTTTTTGTGTCTGTTTTGGTTCACCCATGTTGTCTGTTTCTGACCTCTGGTGTTAATTGTGGGGTGTTTCCACCCTTTTCTACATTATTATCCCAAAGGTACGCAATGTTTCTTCTCTGGCGAAGTTGCTATTAGTTTGGCTTCTCTGCGTTTTAACATTTTTTGTGATTTAATAATTTATTTCACGTTTTGAAAGGTCTTAATAATTTTTATGAGGGAGGCTGGGGGATGTTGATGCACATTTCATATGTCGTATTTTGCCCATCTTTTCTTGTTTCATATTGTTCACTCTCGTGTGATGTTTTACTTTTAGTTACATCCCTGAGTTATGAACATTACCTCTTTCTTGTGTATAGTTATCTTCTTTAGATTTGTAATTTTTGTTTTCTTTTTAAAAGGAAAGGGATAATGTTATATACTAAGTATTACATTTAGATGTAATCAGCCTAGATCCTCCTAGCTGCTGAGCCAGAGTGAGAGATGGTAACGGAATGTTGGTGTGACTGTGATGAATGGAATGCCTGGGTGCCTGTGTGGATGAGTGGTGACAGTTGGAGATGGGCTAAGCAACTAGGCAGGCTGCTCCTGGTGGGGCTGGTGTAGGAGATGTATGAGCTGGTACAAGGCTGAACTGAGATTGATACTACCCTGAACTGGAACCAATAAAGAAGACTTTGAATAATACTACAAGGCTACCAGTGTATCTATGCAGGGAACAACAGAATCTAAGTCTCATCAATATTGAAAGAAGTGCTTTCAACCTCAGAAATCATATAAGCACCAGGAAGAACCTGCATAGTTTGATGCTGTAAAGAAACATTTCGGACAGTTGCTTTCCGGTGCAAGTATTCCCATTGGAGGCCGGTTATTAACATTTTTTGGCATGTGGAACCAGACGGTTGCAAACAAGTGGGTGCTAGGTGTTGTAAGATGAATATACCTCATAGAATAATGGCTATTCCTTCAGCTACAGTAGACATTCAGACTGCTATTCCAAAGGATCTTATCAAGAAGGATTTGTTATTGCCAGATATCCAAACTCTATTAGAAAAAAGAGCAATAATTCTGATACCAAAGAATGAGGAAGAGGAACTTATTCAGTACTATTACTTGTCATGAAGTCTATAGGAGATTGCACTGGACCTCAGACAGGTGAACATCTGGATTTAAATAATTCATTTCCAGATGTTATCATTGCAGCAGGTGATTCAGTTGGTATCAAATGGAGATTTACTTACTACGATAGATATCCAGGGTGCTTATCTGCATGTCCCGATTCACCCCAAACATCAATGTTTACTTAGATTTGCAGTGGGTCAGAACCATTATCAGTTTAGGGCTCTCCCATTTGGGATGAAATCCTCTCCCTGTGTCATTAAAAAGATTTTGGCTCCCTTGATGGCCAACTTGCATCAAAAAGGAATCCACATTTTACCATAATTAGACAATTCCCTGAACCTTTCACTGTCACGTAAGACCACAAAGGATCACACTCTAAAAAGGTCTACAAGTGTTGAGAAGGCATGGTTTTCTTGTTGCCTAGCCTAGCCTCAGCCCAGGATTTTTCATAATAGAGAGGGTGAGAGTGGATTTGAACATAGTTACTGTTCCAGACAAGAGTGTACTAAATATTCAGAACCACATACAGAATCTTCTGGACAATGACAAACCAACAGGAGCCAAGTTCTTGCTGACCTGGCTTTAACAATATTTCATATTCCTGGGCAAGGTGGCATCTGAGTGTACTAGTCAGGTACATCCTGAATCACTGGTAACCTGCTAGTCAAAACCTGAAGTTATGGATATCTATGACGAATCTAATGAGAAAGGAACTGCTCCCAATTTTGATATGGTATTGGTGTGGCCCCAGAGTGTCAGTGTGTGCTATCTGAATATTAGAAGAGTGTGTGGCATTTGCAGTGAACAGGTAATGAGACAGATGTTTCCGTTGCATAGATGAGGGTGCAATTTGTGGGCCAAAGTTAAGGACATAACAATTTATTTGTGTTTTCATTATGAGTTGTGTGACATAGTGAAGCAATAGTATACTGTGACTACACAAGAAATGTAGTGAGTTGTGACAGCCATCAGATAGCATACTTGTGTGGCTAGGTTGTCATTAATGGAGAGATTTGTGTTAGGGCTTGGGGTGCCAAAGTGCAGAGAGCACATTTTACTTAGTGAGAGAGAGCTAGTCTTGGTCCTTACTGGTTTCTATTCTGCCTGCAATTCACATGAAGCCTTTAGTGTGGAGTACTTCAAGAGTATGAGGTTGTGAGGCCTGTGAGACCCACCACCATTTGTCAGGGCATCTTGTTGGATTCTGGAAGTGAGCAAATGGATTTTCCTCCGGAAGCCATTCCACCCCTTGAAGATCTCCTCCTGTGAGTATCTGGTGTTGGAGTTAGTGTTCACCTTATCTATGCTTCTGGCCCTCATTTCCCTTCTCTGGCTCATGGTTGTTGTCAGTACTTGTGCTCCAAACCCTGACTCTCTTTAGAGAGCTCAAAATCATCCAGTGGGCCAAGCCTGGAAGCTGTAGCTGATGAAGTACACTTGAAGTCAGACACCTTTGCCATACGTTCACACTGAAGCTTTATAGGTCTTGGAAGTATAACCAGTTGCTAAATTTCAACTTCTCAGACTTTCATCATCTATGTATCTGGACCATTTCAGTATCTTATCACTAAATGGGTTGACTGTCCTTCCTGCACTTCATTACTGTGGTCAAAGGCATTACATTCAATGAAACCCCTGATCTGTTGAATACATAGATGATGTCTTCCTAATCTGGAAAGGGTTCCTGTCAGGAATGCAGATCATGAGCGGTCGGCGGACTACAATGATGGTCGACTCGCGCTCTGCATATGCATGGGAGTCGGCTGCAGCGTATATAGGCAAGCCGCTCCTGAGAAAGAAAGCTTTCCGTTCTAGTCGTATGGGACTTTGGTTCTCCTTCCATGCTACTCTCCTGACTTCTGGGTCACGCTCCTCTACCTGACATGGCATCTCCACTGTATCCTCCGCGTTTTTCTATATAACCGACGCTCTTATCTCCTCGAACCTTGCGACTCCTCTGTGTGTTCCTCGATTCCGGCACCTCCAAGACTCCAGATGATATTCTAAGCGCAGTAGGCTTGTAGGATCCAGTTCCTCATCCGTCCCTCCCTAAAAAGTAAAACAAGAAAGACAAGCTTATTCCTGATATGGCCATATAATTAATACAATTTCAGCTTTTACAATGTAAGCTTTAAGTTATTTGCTTTTAATTGTCTGAATTTGGGCTCCACGCAGATGAAGATTAGAGTTTTCTAGGCTCCTAGTTTATTCCTAATTCCTGAAGTTAAGGATCAAATGACATGCCTGCAATTAAGGAAATTTATTTTATATTAATGATTAAGGAGCTACGTGCATATAATACCTGGTGGGTTTCCTTCTTACAGTCAATTAATATATAACTACAAAAAAATCACGCCTGTTCCATATATGTATTTATTGCATTTATGTTTGTCCAGGTTTTATTCCAGACTCCTCTATGCTCCATACTTATTCCAGGATATTAAAAAAACAGAAGAAGGGAATTATCAGGTATATGTATGTGATATATGTGCACTAGACTAGATTATAAAGGGTTCATGGCTGTACATTAGCATTATACTTACCAATGTTTCCTGTTATATTTTACAGTAACCTTTTTTCTGATTGAGCCCTGTTTTCTTCCCTTCTCCCCTGGGTTCTTATTTGCACTTTGACTATGTTGGGTGCATTTGATGACCAGGTGAAGGTGAGAACTTTTCATCATTTGCATCATGCTCCTGCAGAAATGTAAATAGCCTGACAAAACATGAAGCCTTATAAAAAAATCCACTTTCCGCCCGGACGTTATGGAAATGAGTCAGGTAACGCTCTCACCTACTTAGCCCCCTTGTTGGGAAACTTGCGAAAGGAAACACAGGCTCTATCAGCCCGAGTAGATGCCCTGCAAAGTGACATAAGAGTAGAATCCAATGGTAGTACTATGCTAGGATGACAGTTTCCATCTTTGTCTCTGTCCTCTAGCACTAGTATTCCAGTCATACAGGTTACCATATCGCAGTCTACCCATTGGCTCCTCCCGAAAGGTTTACAGGCGACCCTACCAAGTTTGCGGCGTTTATAAGCCAATGCCAACTCCATTTCATGTGTAAAGCCGCTTGTTTACCAACAGATCAAGCTAAAGTGTCTTTTGTTATTTCATATTTAGTAGGGTTCGCCGCTAATTGGTCCATACCTTTGATAGAAAGTAATGACCCTTTATTGAAAAACTACTCTGCTTTCAAGGGGCAACTCAAGACGCTCTTTGACACACATTTCTTTGTACAGTCAGTTGACACTGAACTGTTAAATCTGAAACAAGGGACCAAAGACCTGACAACATATATATCTACTTTTAATAGACTAGTGGCAGAATCTGGGTGGCCAGAAGAGAAAAACAGTGCTTTGTTTTTTAGGGGACTGAGAGATGATTTGAAGGATCTTTTAGCACAGGTAGTTGATCCTCCTGAATCTTGTTCTGCTCTGATAGATCTAGTAGTTAAACTAGGCCATCGAATAAGTGAAAGAAGAAGGGAAGTCAGAAGGACGAATATTTGTTTATAAAGAAAAGAAAGTAGATACGGATAGACCAGTTGAAGACCCAGAGCCCATGCAGATTGGGAGCATAAAAGGGCCTCTTAGTGAGGATGATAAGCAGAGATGGCGTGACAAAAAATGTGCTTATATTGTGGTAGACAGGGTCATTTCCTCAGAGAATGCCCAGTGAAACTAAAACAGAGAAAACCATCGGAAAACTAGAAAGCCTGAAGCCTTATGTGTCAAAGACTTTGGGTAGTTCTGGCTTGACTGTCTCAAAAACAAAGACTAATTTGTCTCCATTTCCTACTCTCCTCTCGTTTGTTGTGGGGACAACCGGATTTTGAGTATACCAATAATGGTGGATTCAGGTGCCACTGGTAACTTTATGGATTTGAAATGGGCACGAAGTAAAAACGTTCCCCAGGTGTCTAAACCTTCTTGGGAAGAAGTTAACACCATTGATGGCAGTACACGTAAATCTGGCCCCATTATGCATGTTAATGCTGATCTAACATTGATCATTGAAGAAAGACACCAAGAAACAATCACTTTTGATCTTATGCAATCTCCTCAATTTCCTGCCATACTAGGGTTACCTTGGTTATGTCAACATAGTCCTTTTATAAATTGGAAGGAAATGACTTTGGCTATTGATCCTGAGAACTGTAAGGGGCATATATTACACAAAACTGACACCCTTGGAAAGACAGCAGCTGTCACTAGTTCCAAAGGAACCGATTTGCCTGTCCTTTATCTTGATTTGAAGAAGGTTTTTGATGCAGAAAAGGCTACATCACTCCCTCCCCATCTACCTTATGACTGTTGAATTGACCTAGTGCCTGGTGCTTGCATCCCCTGTAGTAAAATATATGCTCTGATAGTAAATTATTTTATCTTGATTGATTATCTTGATGAAATGCTCAGAATTGGATTTATTCGCCCTTTTAGATCCCCAGCATCTTCGTCTCACTTCTTCATACCCAAACGAGAAGGGGATCTTAGATGTTGTATAGAGTATAGAGCACTTAATAATGTTACATTCAAGAATCGTTATCCTCTTCCATTAATATCCTCCCTTCTTGATCAGCTAAAAAATGCTAAGATCTTCATCAAATTAGATTTACGGGGAGCCTACCACCTAGTGAGAGTTAGAGAGGGAGATGAATGGATAACAGCATTTTGCACCATATTTGGTCTTTACGAGTACTTGGTAATGCCATTCGGACTCTGTAATGCCTCTTCTGCCTTTCAATTTTTTATTAATTAAGTCTTAAATTACATTTATTTATTTTATTTATTTATTTATATAGCTCCTGAATCGACCCCCGAAGGGGTATCTCTGCGCTTCGGACGGGCAGCATAGGTGTAGTGCTACTGTAGCTGAACCAGAAACAGAAAAGGGTGGTCTTGAGCAACTTCCTAAATTGTAGGTGGTCAGGACATTTTCTCAAATGCAGATGGACGTCGTTCTAGTAGCGGGGGCCAAGATAGGAACGGGTCTTTCCCCCTAGTCTTGCCCTCCTAAATCGGGGAACCTCAAGGAGATGTTTGGAGCCCGAGCGGAGAGACCTAGAGGGAAGGTAGGGTGTGAATTTCTCCAAGAGATAAGTGGGATCAAGTTTGAATAGTGCCTTATGGATGGTACAACAAACTTTGAATTTTACCCGTTGGCGTATTGGAAGCCAATTAAGCTGCAAGAGAAGAGGGCGGAAGGCAGTCGTAGGGGGTATGTTAAGGACTAGTCGCGCCACTGTATTCTGGACTACCTGCAGTCTGCTGAGCGAAGTCTCATTAGCAGAGATTAGCAGAACGTTGCAGTAGTCCAGACGGCTTAATATAAGTGCCTGAGTCAGAGTCTTCCGAGTAGTATCAGGAAGCAGAGGAAAGACCCAACGAAGTAGGCCCAATGTATGGAAACAGGCGCTAGCTGTCTGAGCAGCATGCTTCTTCAAAGTAAGGGCTTGATCCAGACGGATGCCTAAGTTCTTAACAGAGAATTTAGAGGCAGGAGGAGCACCAAGATCAGCCGGCCACCATTCAGGAGACCATAATAAGGGGGCCCCCCCGAAGAGCAAAATCTCTGTTTTCCCAATGTTGCACTGGAGGAGATTACTCTTCATCCAGTGTGAAATGGCTCTCATAACAGAAGAGAAGGTCAACTGTACAGAAGGAGTAGATTTGTCAAAAGGAAAGAGCAGCTGTGTATCTTCGGCGTAGGATATGGGGGTGAACCCATACGTCCTCAGGAGATTGGCCAAGGGGGCAACAGTGATATTAAACAATGTGGGTCTCAAGCATGAGCCCTGATGTACTCCCTTGGACAATTCCATAGGTGCCGAACGATACGGGCCCATATTGACAGTCTGGGAGCGAGCAGATAAAAAGCTCGGCATCCACTGAAAAGCAGAGTCCCTTAATCTAATCTCCTTCAGTCTCCTGAGCAATATCTGATGTGATACCGTGTCGAACGTGGCAGATAGGTCCAGCAGCACCAGAATCGTAGAGTGGCCCTTGTCTAGGGTCAACTGTATGTTATCCGTGACCACTAGCAGAGCTGATTCGGTGCAGTGTTTGGGCCTAAAGCCTGACTAGGAGGAGTCTAAGCAACCAGTGAGTTTGACATGGTTAGAGAGATGTTTGTTGATATGTCTCTCCAGTAGTTTGCTCAGGAAAGGAAGAAGCGAGATGGGACGGAGATTGGAAAGATCCGACAGAGGGGCCTTGGTGTTCTTACGAATGGGCATAACCTGTGCTGCTTTCCATTCTGACGGGACGTGGCTCTCTCTTAGTGAGAGGTTGAGGAGATATTCAATCAAAGGAGATAGTTGATAGGCCAGGGAGGTGACAACTTTGGCCAGAATAATATTGAGGGGGGACCCTGATTTTACTGTATGGATCAGTGTTACTATATCTGCCGAGTTCAACGGGAGGAAGCTCTCTAGCAACTGAGAAGTTGCCAGTTCTGGTTGCTCCGATGTCATTGGGGCCAGGGGCTAGCTTCCTGACACGACTATTTTTTCGTAGATGAGCTCTGTTTTATGTGAAAAATATTGTGCAATATCATTACATAGCGTGTGCGTGGGTGCCTCAAGATTCTCACAGGCCTTGGGGTTGATAAAAGACTGGAGGATGCGATGTAGGGTTTTAGGGGCGTTGCTAGCCTGAGCTGGTTGAGAGGCAATATGGGTTTTACACGCAGTTTCTATATTTTTATGGTAACTAGACAGGGTGGCCAGAAACCGATCTTTATCTCTCTCATTCTGGATAGTGCGCCAACGTCTCTCATATTTCCTACAGAGTTGTTTCTGTACACGCAGCTGAGGAGAGAACCAGGCAGTCTGAGGGAGTTTGGAGTGATTAGGGAGCCGTTTCAACGGTGCAAGGTGGTCAATAGCCATGGAGACCGTAGAATTGTGGCATTCAGAGAGAGGCATGAAAGCTCTCCAGGGTTACTTTCTTCCATTGTCTACGAGTGTGGTGTGTGGCAGAGTTAGGTCTCTTCAGCTCCCTTGGGCCCTGAATGGAAAATTCAATTAACGCATGGTCAGACCAAGGTCAGACCAAGTTAATTGTAGGGGAGGCTCACACTGAACACTAGGGGAGTTGGAGAAGATAATGTCCAGTGTGTAGCCAGCTATGTGAGTAGGGCCTTCATTGAGCTTGGATAAGCCCAGGAGTGCTAAGTCAGCCAAGAGAGTTTGTGAGTCAGCATTGGAGGTGCATTCACTATGGATGTTAAAATCACCTAAGAGCAAAACGTTGCTGCTCGCAATCACGTGGGGGGCTATTAATTCAGTAAGTAGTAGCGAGAATTCAGCTAAGAATCCTGGGGGTCGATATACTAAAGCCCGCTTCCAGCTAACTAGGGAGGAGAATTCTCTCCGGAAGACTAGGATTTCCATAATGGCATTGCAGCACTGATCCAGTGGGGAGACTTTAATGCTTTCTCTATGCACAATAGCAATTCCACCCCCCACCTTTAAATGTCTGTCCATCTTAATAAGTTTGTAGCCTTCGGGTATGGCTAGCGCAATAGAAGGAACAGATTGACGCTTAAGCCAGGTTTCGGACATAAATCCCAGCTCAGGCTGCGCAGAGGACAGTAAATCCCAAACCTCAATGGAATGTTTGGGCAGGGATCGGATGTTACATAACAGACTTTTCCATCCCATCTGCGACTTTTCTTGGGAATTGCCTATATCTTGGTCAGAGAGGGTGGCAGGTTCAAGAGTAGAGGAACCCACACTTAAGAGAGAGCAGTAGGGTACCTCGTGAATCGGTGCCATCTCACCAGAGTTACCCTGAAACTGACAGGCTCGGCAAGAGAATGGCCAGGGCTCAGTCCGGCATGAGAGTGTAAGGTCGATCCTTAAATCCAGCAGCTCCCTTCTAGAATAGGACCAGAGGGGAGCTGAGCCCATTTTAAGAGTATGGTGACCAGGATCCCTGGCTCCTGGTGACGTCCAGGCATGGACAGGCGCAGACGGGCTTGCTTTAGGCACGCCTTTGGCGCGAGGCCGGCGCGCCCGCTGGGCACGTCCGCTGGGTGTCATCTGGGGCATCCGGTTAAGTAGAGGGGATTGGGGCACTAGAGCGCCAACCTCCCTCGCAACTGGAAATGGATTAAAGATCAAACCTCCCTCCACATCAATCGAGCTAATCTCGCGGTGGACCGGGGAGGAATGACCTGAGCAAGTAATGAAGGTGGGCAGCAATACACAAATAAGCAGAATAAAAGTATTTAAAAGTTTTAAAAAGTACTGTGCAAAATCGCTAGACAGCATGCTGAAACAGCTTCATAGTGCAGCTTCTATGTCAGCGCGCGTCCGCTGCGCATCGTCTGGGGCATCCGGTTAAGTAGAGGGGGTTGGAGCACTAGATTCCAACCTCCCTCGCAACCGGAAATGGATTAAAGATCAAAGCTCCCTCCACATCAATCGAGCTAATCTCGTGGTGGACCGGGGAGGAATGACCTGAGCAAGTAATGAAGATGAGCACCAATACACAAATAAGCAGAATAAAAGTATTTAAAGGTTTTCAAAAGTACTGTGCAAAATCGCTAGAGAGCAAGCTGAAGCAGCTTCAAAGTGCAGCTTCTATGTCAGCGCACGCCCGCTGCGCATCGTCTGGGGCATCCGGTTAAGTAGAGGGGGTTGGGGCACTAGAGCGCCAACCTCCCTAGCAACCAGAAATGGATTAAAGATCAAAGCTCCCTCCATATCAATCGAGCTAATCTCGCGGTGGCCCGGGGAGGAATGAACTGAACAAGTAATGAAGGTGAGCAGCAATACACAAATAAGCAGAATAAAAGTATTTAAAAGTTTCAAAAAGTACTGTGCAAAATCGCTAGAGAGCAAGCTGAAGCAGCTTCAAAGTGCAGCTTCTATGTCAGCGTGCGACATGTTGGATCAATATGTTATAGCCTACATTGATGACATTTTGATTTACTCTGCGACCCTACAGGAACATGAGCTTCATGTTAGATCAGTTCTTGAACACTTACGAGACAACCGCCTATAGTGCAAGCTTGAGAAATGTCAATTCCATACTTTTCAAGTGTGCTTTCTTGGGTTTGTTATTTCCCCCCAAGGTGTTAGTCTGGATCCACAGAAGGTGGAGGCCTTCACTCGATGGCAAGCACCAAAAACAATTAGAGGCATTCAGAGTTTCCTTGCCTTTGCCAACTTTTACAGACGTTTCATCAATGGTTTTTCTGCATTAGCCTCCCCTATTACTAAGCTACTAAAGAAAGGTGCTGAGTTTCGCTGGACTCCTGAGGCCAAAAAGGCCTTTCTCAGACTGAAGGAAGCCTTCACACAAACCCCTGTTCTGAGACATCCGGATACATCTCAGGTGCTTGTGGTTGAGACAAATTCCTCACACATGGCAGTAGGGGGGGTTCTTTCTCAACCAGAGGCAAGCACGGGCTGTCTCCATACTGTAGCTTATTACTCACGTAAATTATCACCAGCAGAACTAAACTATGCCATCGGAGAGAAGGAACTGTTAGCCATAAAGAAAGCATTATGGAATTGAGGCAATATCTTTTGGGAGCTAACCACAGAATCACTGTTCTTACTGATCACCGTAATCTGCAGTTTCGTAAATCTGCAAGAGCCTTATCTATGCGACAATTATGGTGGACACAATTTTTCAGCGAGTATGATTTTGTTATCTGGTTTCAAGCAGTAAAAAACAACAGAAAGGCTGATGCCTTATTTTGTTTGGGTTATGAGTTTGAGACATTCCAAGCTGAACCCCCTTTCATTGTATCTAGGGATCGCATAATTGGTGTTCTTTGTTCCGAGTCGGACTTTATAGAAAAGGTCAGGAAAGCTCAAGAAACTGTAAATATTGAAGAAATAGTTCAACCAAATTCAGTCAACAGGATTCAGGGACTAGCATATCTCCAAGGGGGATTGGTGCTTCCTACACATGACCTTCAACAACAAGCTCTAGAATGGAGTCACACCCATCTACTTGCAGGACATCCTGGGCATTGAAAGATTTAGAACTCCTGAAGAGACACTTTTGGTGCCCTGACATAGGAAGGGATACCAGAGATTATATCCACACATGCCATGTATGTGCGCAAGGGAAAGTCCTCGCCAACCCCTGCAGGATTATTGAGGCCGTTGCCTATTCCTCCAACACTTTGGCATACGGTGTCTCTAGATTTCATAGTAGAATTACCTAAAAGAGCACACGGAAATACTACTGTCCTGGTGGTAGTCGATTTATTTACCAAGATTGCTCACTTTATCACATTAAAGGCCCTCCCTACTTCTAAGATGTTGGCGTCCCTATTTGTCTAACACATTGTAAGCTTACGTGGCCTACCATCTGTTCTTGTGTCTGATAGGGGTGCCCAATTCGTCTCTAGATTCTGGAAAGAAATGGGAGCCTTGTTGCAGATAGACATTAGATTGTCCTCCAGTCATCATCCACAAACTGATGGCCAGACTGAGAGAGTGAATCAGTGCTTTGAACAATACATGAGATGCCCCTCTCTTCACACTCCCTCAGATTGGGACAAAATAGTATTGGTGGCTCAGTTCACTTATAACAATAGTTGCCGCTCCTCTACTGCTTACTCTCCCTCCTTTTGCTCTTATGGTTTTCATCCACAAACTATAATTTCTCCTCCTCCTTCTTCCTGTCCTGTTCCTGCTGCACTTGATTTTGTAAAATCCCTACAAGAAATACACAAGACAACAACAGTTAATTTAGAGAGGGCAAAAGCAGACTATAAAGAAAAAGCTGACCTCCATCAACGTGTTGAGCCAAAATACAGTCAAGGAGATGAAGTGTGGTTATCCACAAAGAATCTTGGCCTGAAAGGATTCTGTAAATTCAAACCTAAATATATTGGCCCTTACAAAAGAAGCAAGGTGATAAATTCCGTGGTAATGCGATTAGAACTTCCGGCAGCCTTAAGAACACATCAGGTATTTCATGTCTCTCTTATCAAACCTGTGGCACCGGGCACTCGTCTTCCTACCTCTCCAGCACCTATAATGGTAGACCAAGAACTGGAATATGAGGTGGAGGCTGTTATTGATTCCAGGAGGATGAGACGTAAACTTCAGTATCTTATTCATTGGAGAGGTTATGGTATTGAAGAACGCACCTGGGAACCTGCTGGTAATGTACACGCCCCTCGTTTGAAATGTTTGTTTCATAGACAACACCCTGACAAACCCAAGCCAGTAGGGGGAACTATAGGGGGTGTACTGTTAGGAATGCAGAACGCCAGTGGTCGACGGACTACAAAGATGGTCGACTCACACTCTGCACATGCACGGGAGTCAGCTGCACCGTATATGGGCAAGCTGCTCCCAAAGAAAGCGCGTTTTGCGTTCTAGTCGTATGGGACTTCGGTTCTCCTTCCATGCTACTCTCCTGACTTTCGGGTCACGCTCCTCAACCTGACACGGCATCTCCACGGCATCCTCTGCGTTGTTCTACACAACCAACGCGCTTATCTCCCCGAACCTTGCGACTCCTCTGTGTGTTCCTTGATTCCGTCACCTCCTAGACTCCGGATGATATTCTAGGTGCGGTAGGCTTGTAGACTCCAGTTCCTCGTCCGTCCCTCCCTAAAAAGGAAAACAACAAAGACAAGCTTAATCCTGATATGGCCATATAATTATTACAATTTCGTTTTTTTCAATGTAAGCTATAAGTTATTTGCTTTTACTTATCTAAATGTGGCCTCCACACAGATGAAGATTAGAGTTTTCTTGGCTCCTAGTTCATTCCTAATTCCTGAAGTTAAGGATCGAATAACATACCTGCAATTAAGGAAATTTATTTTATATTGATGATTAAGGAGCTACGCGCATATAATACCTGGTGGGTTTCCTTCTTACAGTCAATTAATATATAACTACAAAGAAATCACGCCTGTTCCGTATATATATTTATTGCATTTATGTTTGTCCAGGTTTTTATTCCAGACTCCTCTATGCTCCATACTTATTCCAGTATATAAAAAAACCAGAAGAAGGGAATTATCAGTTATATGCATGTGATATATGTGCACTAGTCTAGATAATAAAGGATTCATGGCTGTGCATTAGCATTATACTTTCCAATGTTTCCTGTTATATTTTACAGTAACCTTATTTCTGATTGAGGTGCCATGTGGAACCTTCAAGTGTTCTTTTCCCTGTTTTCTTCCCTTCTTCCCCGGGTTCTTATTTGCACTTTGACTACATTGGGTGCATTTGATGACCAGGTGAAGGTGAGAACTTTTCATCATTTGCATCACGTTCCTGCGGAAACGTAAGTAGCCTGACAGTCCCTAATTGATTTGCATCTATTCCACAAATGGCTAAACACCATCTCCACAGACATACAGTTTACGATGGAACAAGGCAACAATACCATTCCCTTTCTTGATCACCAGAAAGGAATAGAACAGAATAAAGTATTTGTTTCACTCTATAGTATGCCCACAGAAAGGAATTACCTAATACTCTACAGCATTAGCCACCCCAGTAGCTTAGGGTACAATCTGCCCTTCGGGCAGTTCTTGCATATCCGCAGGTACTGCATCAGGAGACCGGGCTACTTTGAAACATTTGATATATTCATAACAAAACTTACTGAGAGGGGTTAGACCAGCTATACCAAGAGTTTGGTATCACCACAGGGAGGACTTGTTGGAACCACATGACAAGGGTAGCAATATAGAAAGGATTGTTTATGTCACCACTTTCAACCCAGCTAGTAATGAAGTGAAAAAGATCATTAAAAGATAGTGGGGCTTGGTGGAAGAGCACCTCACTACTAAAGAAGGACCTTTCTCCTTCATGAGAGACAGGAACCTTAAAGATGCTTTAGTAAGGGCTACCCTACTACAGCTGCCCAAAATCACCCTCAATACTTAATGGGAGTCCCAGCAATAGTGGGCCACTTCAAATGTGGCCAATGTGTGGCCTGTAAATTCAGTATTAATACAAGCGCCTTTATTCACAAGAATGTTGAAATTGCTCTGACTGGTTTTTCCAACTGTAACACCCAGGATGTTGTCCATGCTATATGGTGCACAAGTGAGCTAATTTACATAGGATATACAGATCAAAAGATGAAATATAGGATTCTACAACACAGAAGCAGAATTAAGCGTGGAATGGTTGGAACAGTACTCGTGGAACATTACCGAAGACACTATCACATCAGTGAGAAAATAAGGTGGCAAATGATAGAACAGATTTCACTTGGACCACGGGGAGGAGATAAATCCAATCTTCTATTCAGAAAAGAACAATTATAGATGGACAAATTGGAATCAATTGCACATGGCTTGAACACTTTAGAAGACTGAAGGCAAGCTGGCTTTATTTGAACACTTCTACTGTACCTCATGAATAGGATAATGTACCCAGACTATCTGTTTATAATGGTTCTAAACACTAACTTACTATGAGCTATACATTAATCCTGTGACTATTTACTGTACAGTACCATGTCAAATCACACATGTATTACACACATTATTAGTAATTTGATGAAATAGAAAAATAGGAGGACTTTCTTTCCAAAGACATGGGGGCATATTATCAAGCCCAATATCGCCGCTTTAGCGGCCATTTTTGGCCGAAAAGTGGCGATTAAAATATCTCACTATTATCAAGGACACGCTAACGCGTGTTTCCTTGAGTTGGCAGCTGTTTTTACTCCACTTTGCATGTCAGTGATTATTATCGCTAATGACGTGGAAAATGGTCGTTCCTCGCAATGTCTGCATGATAGACGATGCAAACACAACATCGCACTATTTACTATGCGGCCCCGGCGATAAGAAAAGCTGCGCTAACCGCGGTTATCGCTGGATTGTAACGCTTGCTTTCAACTTTACTTAGCTATCTTCACAATGGGAGGTGGATTGACAGTTTAAATCCACACTCACCTATTAGCAAGCTTCTCTGACATTATCGCTAGATTTCCCTCGGTAATCTTGATTATCGCCATCTGTCCCTGTGTTTTACTTTGCCTAAGTGCTAAGCGTTGCTCATATGCCACTAACACGGCGAAGTAAAACAGCGATAGACGGCGATATTTAAAAACGCGCTATGCACGTTCAGCGATAATTATCGCTTGTCCTTGCTAATATGCCCCATGATCTTTAGGCCTGTTTAACTGTATATTTTCACGCACATCAATTGCAATTTCCATTTCCATGACCTGGACAACATCTACATTAACAGTAGCATTTCTTCTTTCTTTTTTTGAAGAAATGGTCTCCCTTTACATGAATAAAATGCTCCTTCCATTGGTTTTTAATAATTCTAATTCCAGTTTGGTCAGTGTAATCTGATCATGTGCACGACAGGCTCCACTATAAATAGACACCTCATCTTGCGCCACACTCCCAGCCTATGATCTGCTCTGGCCACTGCATGCTCTATTTTCCAGACAGTACCGCAATCCCAGACGATCATGTATCTCTCTTTGCAAACATTTAGGAGTATTCTCCATTGTCTTTTACGGTATTACCGATCGATTGACGGTAAAATCCTTTCAAAATGGGTGAGCGAGGGGCACCCCTCCACTTCTGTTTACAAATTACACGTGATAGAAAACAGAATAATCCCAGTTTTTTGTCTTTTTAGATTAGTGATTTGAACATTGTGTTTACAAAATGTGCCTCTAATTTACAAAAGGTTTTCCAATAATTTGGCATGTTTGGTGAGCGGCATTCACTGTTGATACAATGTTGCTGCTTGCTGCTATGGTTTTTGCTTCCTGGAATAATACTTGCCACTTGGTTATGGTTCCTTGAACAGAAGCAAGTGACAAGCCAAAGCATTCAATCTGTGAGCTAAATTAATCTAGTGTACATAGATCAATCAGGGCTCACCGTGCTGTAAACAGACCCTTCATTTGCCATCTGAGAGGGGAAAACATTTAACATGGGAAAAGTGACGCAAAAGTGGCGCAAGGGGCTTGTAAATCTGCCCCTCTATTTACTAATTTGTACGGCTATCCTAGACGATCGCTCTGCCGACTTTGAGAAACTCAGGAGTTTGACTGTATTTTTCCTTTACAGTATTACTGATTGACTTTTGGTGAGCAATCTTTTACATGAGTGAGTGATGGGCGCCCCCCCCAACTTCTATTTATTATTTACACGTAATAGAATACAATATAATCAGTGATTTTTGTCTTTTGAAAATAGTGATTCGAATTCCGTTTTTCAAAATCCACCGCTTTATTCCAGATGTTGTCGCACGCTATCAAAATGTTGCCTTGAATAACACGTGTTACATGCTTAAGTTTCACATGTGTGGAGACTTTTCCTTGATGCCAAAGAAATGAATCCTTTAGCTTAACCAGTCAAGCGCGCTGAGAGCAACTAATTACTCAATACTCACCCCATTGTGTGAGTATATACTCATACAACCCAACAGTTATGCATTTCGGCATTTAGGGCCAGATGTATCAAAGGTTTTTACCCATTCTGTGTCTATGGGAAAATGTGTTCGTACATATGGCCCTTAGTATTCATCTTCATGCACTTGTCTCTTCCTTCAGTGATACCTTTCCAGATCACCTAAAAGAGAAGTACCAACCACTCAGTTTAACAACAGTGTTGGTCACTTACCACAGCTGGTAAGTTTGCACTTGAATAATGTGTTTACAATACTATGTTAGTGTACAAGAGATTGAATGCATACATATCTCTCTACAGCTTGCTAAACCTGATGCGAGCCTGGATGATTTTGCCCCAAGCTTACTGTTATTCACATCCTTGATTGTAGGACCATTGCCACAATTCTCAGGTACGTCTTAAGACCATACTCAAAACACTGGTTTTAATACTCTCCGTACTTTCAAGTTGATGGACACATGATTCTTTCATTTCTAGGTGGCTCCCACATAAACCCGTCCTGACGATGACCCTTATCTAAATAATTCTGTATTGTGGGTCGAAATGTCGAGAACGTCCTCAGTGGACTGTTTATTAAGTTTATTGAGGATTTCAAAACTACACGGAGTGTTTCCTGTTACATCCTATTGTCCCTAAAAGTCACAGGTACATATTTGCATTCTATATAGCGCTTGTGCACTATTTATTCACTTCATCACTCACACTGCGCCATCACACGAATAGGAGGACCTTGTTAAGGTTTATACTGAGAATTGTAAACTCAAGTTTTTGTTTGAAGCAAGATATTTTCTTTGTGAATACTGAAAATAAACATACAAACCTCATATTAACCCTTACTAATGGAGTTTTTCTTATAACTATTGCCATGGAAGTCAAAGGCTACATGTCCCACATAAACTTCACACTTTTCCAGCACATCCTGTTTGCCTTACTGCACTCTATCTCATAGTGTACTATTCTAAGGGATCTCCAACAAGGCAGAACCCTTCTGCCAATGGAGGTGATTGGTTGACATCCAGGAGTGTGTCTAGGGAATGAGCAGTTCCCTGCTCCTCTACCATGCCAAACTGGTTCTGGGACCAGCTCCCACTGGGCTAGTGCCTAACTTTCTACAGCTGGCCCAGGGATCAAATATTCCTTCTCCCCTGGATCTCACTTTACAGATAACTATGAATGGGCAGGCTTTGCCCTGATCCCTTTTAGGTCAATTAAAGTCCTGAAACCTTCACAGTTACCCTTCCTAAACTGAGACGTCACATACGTGACACCCAGGTCTTCCTGGCAAAAGGCCCAAGCTATTGTCTCTGTTTTGGGAAATGTTTCTTTACCTCATTAAGTGGAAATGCTGCCAGCTGCAGGCAGGCCATTACTAAGAAGCCTATTGTCGTTTTCAGGAAAGAAAAGTATAACTTTCTAGAAGTTGTGTAACCTCGATATTTATCACAACTCTAACTTCACTATTGAGTTGGGCTTTTGAATAAATATCAAAAACATTAATTGAATATTTTCTAAAGCTCATCCCAAACCAAACCTAGCAAAACAGTGTTTTAAATTTAATTGCATGTTAGTTTTCCTCTTAGGATCAGCTACAGTTTTCTGCAGTAAAAATAGTTTCTCGGGCTTGTCGCTGTAGGAATATGCCAAAAGGAAATTCATATATGCTCCAATTTTTAGAAGGAGGCACTTTCTCTTGTGTGCCACATGGCTTACTTAGGGATGACTTATTTAATATTTATTAGTAGGGTTCCTTCCTGTTAAAAAGGTTTGGTGACAAGTTTGTCTGCAGGTTTAAATGCTGCAGCAGCAAAGCTACTCAAATAGTCCTGAAGTCATGTTTTGCTTGTCAGCATCAGTGGTTGATTCAACATATACTGCAGTCCACAGGTGACGTTGAATTTTCTATGCCGTTGGTGTATCTTCCTGCATTACATACTGTGGACTTACTGGAGAAATAAATATGCCAAATGGGCATTCTGGAATTTTACCATATTTTAAGGGTCAGAACACATACATTGGGGATGGACAGTACTAATCCCATATGCAGAGGTGAAATTGAACTTGAAGTATGATTTATAAAGTGCAAACTATTGCTCAAAATAGAGCATTAAGGTGCTCAGACCTCAAATTTAAAGGCTGGAAAGGAGTGCTGCACAACGGGGAGTAGAAAAGGTGAAAAAAGTTAGGGGGTCATTAGCATTGCGGGCGGATCGCCACTGCCAGCCCGGCGGTGGCGATCCGCCCGCCAAATGCCCCTGTTGGACCCCCCGTCATATTAGCATGGCAAGGGGCACCGCGGCGGACGGAAAGACCGTCCGCTGCTTTTCCATCAGTCGGATTGCCGACGGGGCAGAAAAGGAAGCTAATATGGTGGCGGTGCCTTGCAGGCACCGCCAACCATATTAGCATAGGCAACCTGAAAGGCCTTTCCATGGTGGCGATGCCGTCATGGAAAGGCCAGCAGAGATTGCTATGGGGGCCCGTAGTGGGCCCCCGGGTAGGGGTGGGGGGTTGCACTTGGGCGTACCCCCCTACATTGGCATACACAAGGTGGCAGGCACCACCAATGCACAACATGCATCTTGAACACTGTGACGGGTGCTGCTTGAAGCACCGCCCGCCATAATGTTCAATATGCGGGATGCGACTGCCCGGGTGGCGGTCGCATCCTAACAGGCATAGCGGGATGGCCACACCCCTGGTGGGCGGTGCCGCATACTGTCACGGTGGCGGGCGATGGTGCCCTGAGTTTGTAGTGAAAACATACGTTTTCAAGTTCTTTACAAATCACGTTGCATTCAATTATGACCTGAAGGGTATTCTAGAGTTTAGCTCCTGCAACAACAGTCAAAAGCGCTTCCCCCGTGTAGTTCGGAATTTAGAGGGGAGAATTCGATGATGATTTTTTTTTTATTGTCCCCATTTGGCTCAGAAACACCTTCCATAGTACGTTCCTGGATTTCCTGCCCTTTTGCTGGAAGAGAGGAAATTTCAGTTGTGAAACCTTACTTCTGTAGTCATTATCCTCCAAGCAAACACTGCCAAATTGGATATGTGCCAACTGAGGCAAGGTAGGCTTAATCATCAGACCCCTCGCCTATTCTTTATCTTTCTATGTCCAACCACCTGGTTAGTGGTAGCCAAAAATCATATCCTCTGTTCCCATGATCTGACATATCTAATCTGGCAATGCTCTTTACCGATAGTATGCAATCCTTCTAGGAGGGGGGTTGGGTCTACCCACTTTCTGCAGATTTCCCTGCATGCCAACAGTATTGCATAAAAAATCAGCATCGACTGCTCTCTATTATCTTTTAACTGTACATCCAGTAATCCAAAAAACAAAACAAAGATGTGCTTACCTGAAATTGTGTCTTCAGGATATCAGATAAAGCTTTACTTACATCCTCCCAAAATGGCTGAATTTTAGGACATTGCATAAACATGTTTGCATCATCCTCTTTCAATGGCCCGCATTTAGGACATGTCACATCTCCTCCATTCCCAAATTTCGATAATCTTAGTGGAGTCCAAAATGCCCTATGGATTGAAAACAAATGGATCCTTCTTAAATAGGCAGGTTTTACTACTTTGTAAAGCATAATCATAGATATTTGCCATAAGATCTCCAGCGAAGATTCCAGCAAGCATTTTCCCCACAACTCTTGCGGCATCGTGAATGTCCCATCTGTTGTGTCGATCATTATCCAATTCCAGACTGAAATTTCATTCTTCATGGGTGTTCCCAACATCAGTCTCTCTTCCATTTCATTTGCCCCCCCCGCCCATCGTCGTGTTGGGAGATTGGTACCAGCTCTGGATTTGAAGGAATTTGAATCTCGACACCATGTTGTCCATCCTTTCTCTGCACATCTCCCATGTTATCAAATGATCTTCATTCATTAAAAGTTCCCATCTCAATTTACCCGCTTCCCTCAACGGACTCGCCAACTTATCCTTTGTCCATTCCAGCGAGCCCGGAGAGTCCCAGATTGAGGCCAAGTAACCCTATACCATGTCTCCGCCATGCCCTGTAATAGTTTCAGGCTCATTTTTTTAAAGTATTTGGGATCTGCAAACTTATGTAAGATCCCAAACTCCCCTCCTTTGACATCTTTTCACATCTCAGTGAGCAATCTGCCGATTTCTGAGCACACAGGTCTGTCCACGATCTTTTTCCTGTTTTTCATCAAAAACGCCAGGTATAAAATTGCATATCTGGTAAAGTTAGTCTTTCTCTATTTTCCTTCTCAGCTTCTTGCAAGCTGTACGAGGAACTCTAAAGGACCAAATAAAGCTACTGATGTAGACTTGCAAAATTCCAAACCAATCCTTCTCGAAAGGTAAATGGAATGAGTTAATAAGTAAAGAAAACTTCAAGAGGATGACCATTTTTACCAAATTGACTCTGTCAAATATGGCTAGAGACAGATGTGACTAATTCTCCATTAACTTGCACACTTCCCTCTTGGCTTTTTCAAAGTTTGCCTTAGATGGTGCGCAGTCAAAATATCAACTTTTTAATATTGACTAACATTAATATTGAGTTTTTAAGATCGTAGGGACATAATATCGAAGTCAAGAATATCGTTTTCCAGAATATCGACCTTAAGGTAAGTAATATCGTTTTTTTAATATCAAAGTAAGTAATATCGTTAGCAAAAATATTGTTGTCAATATTTTCGATATTTGTATTAGTGTTATGTATTTTAGTATGTATTTTGTATATATGTATACTTTTTTTAATGTATTTTCATTATTTTTAAATATATGTATTAAGGGGCCGATTCCGATGGCCGGTCGGACAGCTGTCCGTAGCCTTACCGTGCGACCGACATGTACCCGGAGCCGGTCCGTCCTGTAGAGGAAGTACGATGCGCATAACTACCAAAAACACGATGACACATAGGCTGTGAATCAAGCCCCATTCTCCGTCCGAGTCGTAACTCATAAAGATGAACCGAGTCGCCCGGAAGCCGTATCTATAGCAGTTTCCGGCATGACAAGTACGATGCGCACTTCCTACGCGCCGGACGGGTCGTCACACACGGGACATCACAGCATCCGGAAAACAAGCATATCAGCTATGATTTGCGCCACAAATCAATACATGGCTACGAGACGGAATAGCTTGCAGCGGGTACGAGACGGAGCAACAAGCAGCGTGTACGACACGAACACATCATGAATCCCATAGCGCAGGTCATACCAGTACTCTACATCTATGACTGGCTCAGGGACCGACGCCGACGGTGCAGACGGTAAGTCAGACACCTACAACACAAACAAATGACACATACCCGCAAACTGGCACACACACACAGGGGATCCACCTCCTGGCCACTAACAACAGCCCACCATAGGGGTTGCATGGCCAGCACCACAAACACCCCCACCCATAGTGGATCTGTTGCCCATCACCCCTGCCACCCCCACTCACAGGGCTTATGTTGCCCATCACCCCTGCCACCCCCACACATAGGGGACCTGTTGCCCATCACCCCTGCCACCCCCACCCATAGGAGACCTCTTGCCCATCACTCCTGCCACCCCCACTCACAGGGGACCTGTTGCCCATCACTACTGCCCCCCCCCACCCATAGGGGACCTGTTGCACATCACCCCTGCCACCCCCACTCACAGGGCTTATGTTGCCCATCACCCCTGCCACCCCACCCATAGGGGACCTGTTGCCCATCACTACTGCCACCCCCACCCATAGTGGATCTGTTGCCCATCACCCCTGCCACCCCCACTCACAGGGCTTATGTTGCCCATCACCCCTGCCACCCCCACCCGTGGGGGACCTGTTGCCCATCACCCCTGCCACCCCCACCCATAGGGGACCTTTTGCCCATCACTACTGCCACCCCCACCCATAGGGGACCTGGTGTCCATCACCCCTGCCACCCCCACTCACAGGGCTTATGTTGCCCATCATCCCTGCCACCCCCACCCATAGGGGACCTGTTGCCCATCACTACTGCCACCCCCACCCATAGGGGACCTGTTGCCCATCACCCCTGCCACCCCCACTCACAGGGCTTATGTTGTCCATCACCCCTGCCACCCCCACCCATAGGGGACCTGTTGCCCATCACTACTGCCACCCCCACCCATAGTGGATCTGTTGCCGATCACCCCTGCCACCCCCACTCACAGGGCTTATGTTGCCCATCACCCCTGCCACCCCCACTTACAGAGCTTATGTTGCCCATCACCCCTGCCACCCCCACCCATAGGGGACCTATTGCCCATCAGCCCTGCCACCCCCACACATAGGGGACCTGTTGCCCATCACCCCTGCCACCCCCACCCATAGGGGACCTGTTGCCCATCACCCCTGCCACCCCCACTCACAGGGGACCTGTTGCCCATCACCCCTGCCACCTCCACTCACAGGGGACCTGTTGCACATCACCCCTGCCACCCCCACTCACAGGGCTTATGTTGCCCATCACCCCTGCCACCCCCACCCATAGGGGACCTGTTGCCCATCACCCCTGCCACCCCCACTCACAGGGGACCTGTTGCCCATCACCCCTGCCACCTCCACTCACAGGGGACCTGTTGCACATCACCCCTGCCACCTCCACTCACAGGGCTTATGTTGCCCATCACCCATGCCACCCCCACTCACAGGGCTTATGTTGCCCATCACCCTGCCACCCCCACCCATAGGGGACCTGTTGCCCATCACCCCTGCCACCACCACTCACAGGGCTTATGTTGCCCATCACCCCTGCCACCCCAGCCATAGGATGGGTGATGCGCAACACATCCAGCATACACAAACATCAGGTATGTCCGCAAAATACATCCCCCATAACATCATGACAACAGTGTGTAGTCTGTGACAAATGCCCACAACAGTGATTATGGCTACGAGCATACATTGTAAGTAACTGCACATGGGTGACCAACACATGAGTGTGACATACACAAGGCAAGCATCACCATAGCACTGTGGCAATGTAAAAAGAACACCCCCTCACTGTGTAGAACAAAAGTTAAGTGGGGGATCACAAAATGCAGCAGATGTGGAGCATTGTGGTGATGGGGACCAAACCCCCCTCATCACAGTGACCAAGAGCTAAGTGTCATGGTCAAAGCTGCAAATAACAAACAGCATGTATGATCCCTGCTCCCAACACATCAAACACTTCTGGGGCAAACTAGTGGTTGTGTCCCATACACACAGAGATGTGGTGAGGCTAACAGTGCTGTGAAAACATAACAGTCTCGGCCATGTGCAGACAAGTACCACACATGGGGGCTGACAATGCATACAGCGTACAATGACACAACAGCAGAAGTGACCATCACCAAGCATGCACACATCTCGAAAATAGACACACCAATCAAAACAACTTGTGGAGACTGTAGGTGTCAGCTCACAAACTCACATTCCAGGCCAGCAATGGCACCCAACAACCAGGATGAATGTGCACAATGATGTGAAATGACTCACAGGGACAGCATGCAAAACCACAGAAACAGCATCCAGACAAAGGCCCACAACAGCAATACCAATGCACTGGTGCAGATGCACAAACACAAACAGGCAAACTCACACTGCACATCCAACACAACATGTGTGTGTGTGTCACAGTATCCCCAGGCAACTACACAACACATGAGGGGAGCTGAACCACAGTGACACAGATGTGGACACAGTGCCATACAAAAGTAAACCATCACTGGGACACCCTCAGTGGGCAATCAGGCATTGGGAGATGAGAGGGAGCACAACAGACACATGTGACACAAGCTGGAATCAACACCAACTAACACAGCAAGATACTGCCACACAACACCACTACCCCCAGGGACCAGACAGTGGGGTGACACAAGCATGCATGACACCTCCACTGTGATGACAAAGGCAGATGTCGTACAAACTGGGAAACCCAGACATATGTCCTGTGCCACAAACGTACATCACACATACACAAACACAAATCACTCAGCATGGCCCCTCATCCATGGACAAACGGGAGCTAGGGGACCATCCATGCATACATTCACATCAGTCCACCCTCAACACCACACACCCTGAACTGCAACAATGTGTATCTGTGAAGCCCACATGGACAGGTGACATTGCACATTCACCCATGACAAACACAGGAATGTTGGGAGGAACTAAGGTGCACAGACACATCACACAAGGACAGTTTACAACCCTGGGGAATGACAGACATACTGCACAGTATGCGGTACATGGCCATAACCTCAGAGCTCACGTAACCTCCAGAATCCCTGCCACTGTCCCAGGACAATGCAGAAGCCAAGGCGAACCACAAGGCACACATGCTGACACCAGCCAGCATTGCAGCCGTGAACCCGACAAGTGGGAGCAATCACACACACATACAAATGTCTCAATCACTGAAAACTACCTTTTAGAGACAACTACATGATATTCCGAACAAACAAGTGCATTGAGGAACCCTGACTGTGTCCCATCTGTGTCTGACAACATCATCACCACTCAGAACTGACAAATCACAATGATGATACACCAGTTAACAATAGTGTGTCATGCACCCATACATCTGGTAGCCCATTGGAAAAGTAGTGGGATGAACCCAGTACCACTCAGCAAGCATCAACAACAGGAACATATCAAGGGAACACTGTCTGTGTATGAACAGGGATGTGGACACACACACATGCTCATACAACACACACCATGGGCCCAGGCCATGTCACTGGACAACATACTAACTTGAGGGGACACAAATCCTGTGGGAGACCAGCTGTGCCAAACATATTCACTGCAAGTCCCACTCATGTCTGCAGAACACTTGGTCAGTCAGCCATCAGTTACCACACAATGAAGGCTCTGGTCACAACAGCCTGGGTACGTGAGTCTCCACTAAGTCATTTACACGTACCCAAAACATATGTCTAGCAAGTTGCACAGGGGCCCCAGTTGTTCCTATTACAATGATGCCCACACCTGTAGGTCTAGTCTTGATGAGCACAAAGTATGTGGAAGTGACAAATTTGACAATGGGAAGCACATCATATGTGCAGGGGTGCAAACCATAGATGTGACCATGCCAATGAAATGCTCACAGAGAGATGTACACAAATAGTTGATCCTGACACACCCAGGTAGCTGCAAAGGATGACATGGATACCCACCAGAATAGGATACATATCTCATGGACCACAGGGAGTACCTCACATCAACACATCAGTATGCAACATTGTAAACCAAGCATTACAGGTGCAAGGGCATGTAAAACAACATCAACCTGATGTACAGCTAAATCAAGTTCACAGGGACAAAGAAAAAAGCTTTATTCAGCAGATTAAAAGTGAAACGTCTGTTCTAACAAAAGGCCAATGGCCAGTCCATGTCCAAATGCCAAGGAGTGAACTAGAGCGAAAAATACAGTATATGAAAATATAAACGTTTGTGCAAACAAAAGGCCAATGGCCAGTCCATGTCCAAATGCCAAGGAATGAACTAGAGTGACAACTGTCACACCTTGCTTGCCTGCACTGCTAAGGACCGGGGTCATCCCCTCGGAGGGGCATACATGGGGGCAGGCCAGGCACCGCAGGGACAGGATCAGGGCGCAGCAGACGGAGGCTGTGAAGAGGTGGTGGATGCAGGCGATACACTTGCAACTGCAGTGGAGCTGACTGAAGTGGTGGGTGCTGTCACAACTGTGGGGCACAAGTCAGATGGGGTGGGTGCCGGCACAACTCTAGTGGGCAGGTCAGATGGAGTGGATTGGCTCCCCACTGCAATGCCCAAGTCAGACGGGGTGGTCGTGGACTCCAAAGCAGTGCCTACATCCATGGGAGCGGAATGGGGGACAGGTGAGGTCGGCAGGGCAGGGGGGGGGAGAAACGGTCCCCACATCAGTGGCACCAACTGTCTGACCAGGTGAGGAGGAGCAAGTGCTAGGGGGGGATGGCCTTAGCATTTTGGGGATGGTGTATCTGTGTGTGGGGGAACCTGGGGCAGGGAGTGGCGGGGGAACCTCTGGAGTGGTGGCCTGGGGGATGGAGGACGGAGACTTTGTCTTGGAGCTGCGTGGTGGTGGGGGGGTCTTGCTGTTCTTGCGCTGGGGGGACTTGCGGGTGGGCGTCTCGGTCTGACTGCACCTGGGGGAGGGTGTCCGGGTGTGAGGGGCACTCCCTTCTGTGTGTGGGGACTTCCTCTTCCCCTTGTAATCAGGGTCGGTGGGGAAGAGGCCAAGGTCACAGAGGAAGAGTTTCTGGGGGGATGGGGTTGAAGGTGAGGCAAGGGAAGGGGGCTGGGAGGGAGAGGTCTCGGAGGACTGTGGAGTGGTTGTGGATGACTGTGTGTGCATCAGCAAACCAGCCCCTGTGAGTGTGGAATCAGTCCCCTGCGCTTCTTGTGTGCACGTCTAGACCTTGGTTTGGTGGTTTCTGTGCTTGGGACAGGTAGGGTGCTAGGAATCGTGGGTGGTGCAGTGGTAGGAGGGGTAGGAGGGGTGTGGGACTGTTGGAGGAGGGACACTGCGGAGAAGTGTGGCTCACTGGTTAGAGTAGGCAGACCTGGAAGCAGAGGTCAGCCCGGGACCAGGGTTCAATTCCCGGCTCGGCTGGGTCTTGAGTCCATAAATTGTCCATGGACTCGATAATTCTCGCTCCAGTGCATACTCGATTCATGGGTTCACACTCTGCGACTCTGGGCAATAGCTTGCTTAATCTCCACAATGGCCCCTCGCGGCGGGATGCCTGGCTTTCACCTTGTGGATGCCTTGCTGGGTTATCTCACAGGGGAATACCAGGACGGGTTCCCTAAGCAAGCGCTTAGAGACCGGTTGGTGATTTGTGCTATATAAATATCTGCACATTTACATTTACATTTACACTGCTGCCATCAGGGAGGAGGCCACGGACTAGCTGGTCCTCTGTAGGGCAGACATGCCCGAGGAAATGCCCTCCATGAATGACACCAGTTATGTCAACAGACCTGTGTGTGCATGGAGGACCTTCAGCATCGACGTCTGCCCTACATGGATCTGTCGAATTAAGTCCACAGACTCCTCACTCAGGGCAGCACTGGACACAGGGGCAGAGGGTGCGGTGCCTGGCACAAAGGAGACATGCTCACAAACACGGGAGCCCACAGGGACCTCTGGGATGGGAGCCGATGGGAGGGGGGTGGTGGTGGTGGTGGTGGCAGTGGCGGAGACAGCCTCACTAGCTGGGGTTTGGTGGCTGCTGACACCCGCCTCCACAAGGGCGTCATCCTCAGAGCTGCTGTGGCCTTCAGTTGGGGGAGATGGTGCTGACGACTCCTCTGTGTGGCTCAACTCGCCCTCCATGCCACTGGGTCCACCGACTCCTCTCATTCTGTCCCTGTAAGGCTCTGTGGCTCCTCCTGGTCCGTGGAGCTGTCCCCTCCTGTGGCCGTGGATGTATCTGGATAGGAATAGGAAGTAACAGAACTACATCAGTCACCTGCACCAACTGTACACACCACAGTGAGTACATCACATCACAGGGCAAGCCCTGGCATCATCAGCTGAACACAGCTGAAAGTGCCAACACTGTTTAGGATAAGACAATTGTCATTCTCAACATCAACCATGACACACATATCCCTCCTTGACTTTCACACATATGTCCGTTGCATGTTGGATGCTAACACACCAATGTGCCAACATGCACCACCTACACATTAGTTGTACATGCATGTGAACATGTAGGAGTATTTCACTATACACACATCACATCTCTTGCTACTGACTCAGTACAGGTGTCCGGATGAAGGGATGGGCAGAGTCTCATTTCACATGCTTGGGATGCATGCCAGCAACACACACTAATATGTACTCATGTCCTGATGGGCAAGGCCACAATGGGGTGCATGGTGTACACTTGAACACAATGCAGGCTCACTCATAGCAAGTTCAATGCCATGGCACTGGGATGCCCTGAAAGTCAGTCAACACTGTCTCCTGTCACAGGGGCAGGGCATCCAGACAACAACAATATGCACTGGCTCACAATCCAAGCTCAGGGGTAAAGCTAACTCTGCAGATGACCGGCGCACTTGCCCATCCGCTGCAAAAAACATATCCAGGACCCAGAAGACCCCACATCATGCAAATCATTCATATGAGTCTCAGCAAACACAAATCCCTGGGGATACGCGCCGTTCTGCGGCAGCCACACACCAAGCAGTTGGGGGCAGGACTCGAAGCCCCAGGAGCCAGCGGGGGCCGTGACAGGACCGGCAGACCCTCCCCTCTCACTACCGGGGGCTATTTCAACTCCTTGCGCCTCCCGCTTCACGGGAGACGCAGGGTTCTGTGGCGGCCACACACAAAGCAGTTGGGGGCAGGACTTGAAGCCCCAGGAGCCAGCGGGGGCTGTGACAGGAGCGGCAGCCCCTCCCCTCTCATCATCAGAGGTATTTAACCATCTGTCGATTCCCGTGTCGCGGGACACGTGCGGACGGGCCCGTCCAAACCCGTCACAGCCAGGAAGAGCCAGGGCAGGGCCACCCCCTTTACGTCTTGTCGGCCATTAGCTATCTGAGGGATCGAATCGAGGACTGCAACAAACAAACTGTGTATTTAAAGGTATTCTTTCATAAATTCAGAAGGACTTCGGATCTGCTACATTGTCTCTCCGGTTGTATCTCTATGGGTAAAAGGAAAGCCATGGAGGGGGCAGGGGGGAGGGGCAGGAACGAATATAATGCAGGGCCCTAGGAAAGCAAAGAAAGTAAAGAAAAGTAGTAAGAAGATGCCTAAAACTGATGTGATGGACCGTATAGAAACTCTTGTTGAGGATTGTGAAAGTATACTGCTAGAAGATTCAGCTGTAGATTTGGAAACAAATATATCACAGAGGGACGAACAGTGTAAATCCTCCAAGTTAGCCCGTATACATATACCGGAGATGTTCCGCAAACTCCCTGGTCCAAGCAGTAAACAGAATATTCATCCTCCAGAAATTACTTCACCCCCCCAGACACCAGCTCAGTCTTTGGTACAGCATAGGCCGAGCCACTTGGAGCCTACTGTTTTAGTGTGCTCCAATAGGTTTGCGGCCTTGGCCGATGAATTAGCTCCCCTAGACAATTTGACAACTTATGGCCCAGTGGAAGCCTCTAATGGTGTCCGAAGAGAGGGTGGATTGGATATAAGTAGCGGGACTTTGGCTTTGATATCGACATTAACTCTTTAACAGCAGAGGTGAGGGATCTAAAAGCCTTAGTCATAGATTTAAAAGCCTCTCTGGAAATATTAGCATCGCACCATACTTCACAAAAACATTTAGCCGCCCTTCAGTCCCCAAATTGATTACCAAAAAACACCAAACAAATTGGCAGGACAAGCTCCGCATCTAATCAACCAGCGTGCATTATTCCAAACCATAAGTTAGGGCCGCCCAGCAAGTCTATGGTGATAACACAGTGTAGGAAGCAAACTAGCGCTCTATCTGCTTTAGTTCTTCCTACACCCCAGGTAAACACATATAACAGATTAGCGCCAGGTGTACCCTCTGCTGGACGCTTTCCCTGTCCTATACCTTCAAAGCGGACAGTTTTTATGGTTAATGTTTCTAAGGCCTTGGGTCGTGAACACGGGGATTCGTTAATTAACAAGGTTACACACTGGATTAGATATGTTAGGGGCTGCTACTCACTGATAAGAGAGGATATTGTGAAGGCTATTAGACATTCACATCCAGCTCAACGATTAGACACTATTGAGCTTACCCGAATATCCCCTCACTTAGCAGAGGGACTCTTGGCTTTAGAGTATAGGACCTGCCCTCCCACTACCTCGGATATTCAACTTAGATGTTCTCCACTGGCAGGCAATGCAATTATGAGGGATGAAGCCACTGAGCTTTCTAGAGGGTCGCATTTTAATAACGATTAACTGACAGGAATTTCCCAACCATCAATCTCCTACATATGCGACCCTGCACCACCGCTCATGTATAGTGTCCCTATCACCACTACTGTTCCACAGAGCATACATAACCAGGTTAGATTACCTCAATCCAAACCATCCTACACCCCCCAAAAAAAACCTGATCCCAGGCAGGTAGCAATAAGCCCCAGCATCATAACTTCCTCTCTGGAATTTAATTGTGCCCATACCCAACTACCTAGTGAGCAGGGGCCCCTAAAAGTGGATAGCGCAAGCTTGAAGATCCTCTCCTGG
This sequence comes from Triturus cristatus, assembly GCF_964204655.1. Lineage (NCBI taxonomy): Eukaryota > Metazoa > Chordata > Amphibia > Caudata > Salamandridae > Triturus > Triturus cristatus. The sequence continues at coordinate 822,527,946 of NC_140593.1, forward strand.
AATATAGCCAGCCTTTCTAGGAAACTACCTTTCCCAGATTGGAATAGGTTTATTGAAGGCTATAACATTTGCATATTCCAAGAGACGTGGAGCCAGATTGCTCATTATAAAGTAGGCTTTGTGTCTTACTATGTTCCAGCGGTACCGGCGCAAACAGGGAAGGGGCGTCCATCGGGTGGGCTACTGGTATGGATCAGCATATCCCTGGATTGCTCAATTAAATAGACCCAATGTATTTCTCCTGATCTCTTAAGGTTAACCATCCGGGAGAACCAAGGAGGTAGAACTCTGGAAATTTTTAATATCTATGTCCGGGGAACAAAGGGAGGAGCAGAATCTCACATAATTACATCTTTGGAAGCTGAGCTCTCCAATTGCCCACATGACTCGCACATCCTGGTAGCGGGAGACTTCAATTGCACTTTTGAGCCTCTCGCTGCCGAGGATGTGCTAGGCATTGAAGAGGATGATGCAAAGCGGGGAATTCCCTTGCTGAGTATCCCGCTGATAAAAAGATGGACCGAGTTGGCTGTCCACCTGAATTCTTTAGCCGTAGAACATGGGCTAAGGGCAACCAACGGCAGGTCACTATCTGATGTAAAAGGGGCACATACCTATAACAGGGTAGGTTCCTCCTCGCAAATCGATTACATCTTACTGAATTATAAATTGTGGCAGCACCTAATAGATATGGTGATAACATCGACAGTTGACAGCGACCACAATCCACTATCTCTAATTCTAAAATCTTCATGGTTGCCTAATTCTGGCTGTTTTGGTCTAGAATATCCAATGCCAACAAGGGAAGTAACTCCCTCTAACTGTAATAGGTATTTGAAATGGCATAGAGTTCTTCTGGACAACAAGAAATTATGTGGTATTAGAGAAACTGTGGCAGAGGCACTAGACGAACTGAGAGGGGTTTCTACGGACCTTGATGTTACTGAGAAAATCCCTAAAATTTATGAAAAAACAATTAGTACTCTTCGGAATTTCTTTTGTTCAACTACTAGAGCAGGTCACCGTCCAATGTGCGAGAAGCCCAATAGCAATAACACGTGGAACACGAAAACTTGTAGACGGAAAAAAAACGCCCTGGTTTTGGAAGTTAAAAGTAGATCGCTCCCTACGATCCAGCTGGCAAGAAGGGACTATAAGGAGGCAGTGTCCAGTGCCAAAAAAAGAGTGGGAAGAGCAGCACTGGCAAGATTTAAATACAGCCAGTCTAGAGAAAGACGCTAGCCGGTTTTGGAATCTCTTTAGAATCAAGACACGGCCTGATAGCGAATCAATCACTTGTAACATCTCAAGTCGTATCTGGTACGACCATTTTCTGAAACTTTATTCTAATTCTGAGGATCTCTCATTGGAAGACACATCAACAGATCCCAGAATAGGTTCGGGGGATTTAAAGACAGCTATCCTTTTTCCAAACTGGAAGTGGAAACTGCCATTCGGCGTATAGTCCCAGCTAAGGCAGCAGGCCCAGATGGCATTCCCGGAGATCTTCTTCGGGCAGATCCCGTTAAATGGGCAAAATGTATTACCATCCTTATTAATGCCATTGATACCGGCTCTCCGATACCAGATTCCTGGAAAGGAGCAGAGGTGGTCCCTATTTATAAAAAGGGTGCTAGGGACGACCCTGTTAATTATCGCCCAATAAGCCTAATTGATTCAGTGCAAAAGGTTATTGGGAGGGTGGTGCTGGAGAGAATCTTGGAATGGGTAGATGAAAATAGGATCCTCTCCGACTACCAAGCAGGCTTTAGGGCAGGTACAGGGACAATTGAGCAGGTGTTTAGGTTAATTCTTCTCTACTGGAAGGTGGTCAAGATAGGCAAAGGCAGTCTTTACCTTGCATTTATATATCTAAAGACTGCCTTTGACCTCGTCCCTCGAGGGCGCCTGTGGAAGGTCCTAGCTGACCAGGGGGTTCCCAAGTATATTTTAAATCTCTTGATGCGTCTCCACGAAGGTAACTACGCCCAGGTCAGATGGGGCTCCCAGGGGCAGAAGACTTACAGAATACCGGTGAACAGGGGTGTCTGCCAGGGCTGTGTTTTAGCTCCCACCCTATTCTCTTTGTATGTGAATGGGGTGGTGGAGCACCTGCAGCGAATACCATCTGACGCACCAGCCCTGGCGGACGAAAAAATCCCCACCCTCCTGTTCGCCGACGACACCCTTCTTATCTCCAAGACCCCGAGGGGCTTGCAGAGTTTGTTGGACAGCTTCCAGTCATTCTGCACCAATAGAGGGTTGATCATTAACTCTGAGAAAACCAAGTATTTGGTGCTGAATCCCCCTAAGAATCTTAGAACTCCACCTGTATTAAATTCTGTCCCGTTAGAGAGGGTCACCACGTTTGACTACCTGGGTATCCGCATCTCTGACTCCATGCTCTGGAGTCCCCATATACAAAAAATGCTTTTGAACCACAAAAGGGTAGTGGGGGCAATACTCAAAGAGCATCGTACTTCAACAAGCAAACCTATTGCTCCCGCAATTGAAATATATAAGGCCAGAGGAGTGAGTTCAGCCCTTTATGGTGCTGAACTCTGTGTTTTTTCTAACTTAGATCAAATTGTGAGGTCAGAAAATAAATGTTTAAAAGATCTTATGATGCTGCCCCTGAGGACCCCCACTAGGCCCCTACTGCAAGATCTAGGGTGCCACTCATTTAGAGATTTGGCCAGACTTCGCGCCCTTCTGTTGTGGGCCCGCTTGTGGCGGACCCCAGAATTAGTAAAGTTTGCAGCGGGGTTAAGCGAAATAATGAACATGGATGGATGGCATAAAATCAAATGGCTTAAGGACCTAAAAACATTGCTGTATGACCTTGACCTTAAAGAGGCGTGGATAAACAGAACTGCTCCACCAAAGGCAGAACTTAAGAAAGCTTATTGGTCCTGGGTCCGCAAAAAGGGTTTTCTTGATCCTAAACTAGGCAGATTATCAGAGGAGTTCATGCAACATAAACTTATCACCTATTATGAACCATACCTAGATGTCATACAAAAACCTTATGACAGAGCTCTGTTTTTTGAGTTCAGGATTGGTTCGCTCCTCACCCGTGAAATGACCGCTCGATGGAAGGCTCCCCATCAGACATTAGCCTCCTGCCCGAATTGTGAAGCCAATCTTGAGTCAATAGCTCATGTCATGTTCATGTACCCAGCCTATAAAGCGCCAAGGGAACGATGGCTTAAACCACTCTGCAGGGAGTTGGGTACTCGTAGCCACTTAGTGGCGTTGCGCATCTTAAGATCTGATGCACGAGCCCTACATGCGTGTGGTTTGGCCAAATTCCTGAGTTGGGCATGGAACATCAGACCGAGAACCCTGAAAGCCAATCTCTAAGTATTGTCGCTGCTATGAGCTACCTGCACCCTGTGAATTGTATTTTTTTATATATTTTATCTTGTAAATACTATTTTTACTGTTACTGTCAATTATTCCATCACAAGGGTTTTTTGATGAATTATGTTATTTAGTCACTTAGGGTACCTTTATTACTTGATAAAATGTTTTGTACTTTTTATAATATAGCTTTTTAGCTTGTGTCCTACAGCTTTTAAGATATGTTTTTATCGAAATAAAGCTAATATGACTGACTGACTGACAAATCCCTGTACATTAACACATCACAGTCTGCCATGCATGTGACCCAGATGCATGAAGGACACAGTTGTATACACCATTGTGTGCTGTCAGATGATCACACACCTATATGTCACACAGGTCTTGTCTCTCACAGTCACATCGCAGATGTCATGCTGACCCTCTGAATCATGGACACCCCAGTTGTACGTAGCAACAAGCCACACCCTAATGACAGAGAGGCAGACACCTGGGGGCACATGTCACTAAACACAACCTGCAATTTCATACACAGGAGTGGGATTACAGAGTGTTTCTGAATGCCCTTGAGGGGGCAAGACTGGCCAGGACTAAGTGAAACAGTGTTTTGCCCCGGACAGTAGTCAGGTGGCTAAGCAAGTGTGACATACTTGATATACATACTCCGAATGGCCAAAAATTTGAGTCCCCTGCTGCATGGGTTTGTTTGGAATACCCTAGCCACATGTTGCGAGTCAGACCAGCAATTGGTACACATCTCAAGGGCACACACAGATCACATGTCATATCTCAGGCATTGTGTAAACAATTGACCCACCCATGAAACACACAAAAGATTCACGGGAACTGATGCTGACCGGTCCCTGAAGCATAGCTGACTGCAGGGACACAGTGCCCTAGTGACACAAGCAACAGACTGGAGGGGCCACACCTGTGGAACAGATGAGGAGGGTGTATCACACAAATGAGGGACCTGAGTTTGGGACTACAAGACCTACGTAATGTGGAAGTGTGACCTGGACAAAAGACTGCTATTTGAATGTCAGACCACCGCCAGGATACGGAGCAAGTGGGGAGTCAGGGTCCGGTGTCCACCCCTCCTGCGTGGAGGTGACAGCTTCAGCTGGACTCTAGCTATCCTCTGGGTCCAGCCCCGAAGGTCCTGCCACCTCTTCTGGCAGTTGCGGATCCGGCGCTTGTAGACCCCCACAGAACGAACAGCCCGGGCGATGGTCAGCCAGATCTCCTGCTTCTGGTAGGCATCAACCTGTGAGGAGGACAAAGTGAAACGTACATTAACACACATTCCCCAGATTTGTGCAGCACACATTTGGATATACATGTCATCATCACAAAGGGAAATAAATTACACAGGTAGTGCAACCATGGGGAATGAAAACTCACATGCATGTCTGACATGTTAACAATGCCTGGATAGTTTAAGCTTGCAATAATGCATTTTAGCAGCAGGAAATCTATTCATTACATGTACCAACACACTTTTGGGGATGAAAGTAGTCAGTGAGAATGCTTGTGCACTGGTGTACACACTGCTAGTACTGCTAGTCAGACAACATGCATAATTAGGAAGGCAGTGGACAGCACACTCACCTGCTCCCCTGGTGTCCCATAGAGCTTTCTGTACTCTGATAGGAGCCCGTCCAGCAGGGCCTGGTTCTCCTCCTCAGTGAAGGCTGGGGCCCTCTCCAGAGTACGTGCCATAGCAGGAGCCAGGGGATGCAGAGACAGCAGCAGTGGTAGCAGGGATGTGGTCCAGTAGCATGTAGTGCAGGCAAATGAGCCCCCTGGGGGCCAGCCAGCCTTATATCTGTGCTGCAGAGGCAGACTCTGTGCCATGTGTCCCAAGTGATAGGTCCAACACGGTTGCATTCTATGAATCTGGCCAATTCATTCAAAAGTACGACTCGTACACGCCTTCCGCATCGTTCAAATCTTCACCTTCATGGAACACTTGAAATTGCAACATTGTTGTAGGCATCCAACTGAATTTCCAGTGCACAACTTGTGCAAGTTTTGAATCTGCATCCGTCCCCATGACAGTCCTGAGCCAATGGGTGCGTCCGGTGCATTCAATTGACTGTACAACGCGTATTTTGAATATACACATGCACCCGTCTCCGTACGATTCAATGGCCAAGGCGTACGCCTGTCTCGGACCATGCCTGTCCGACGCTTATGCATGATAGTCACCCGCGTCGGACCTCATTGGATTCAATGACAAAGCGTACACGCGACTCGGTCATGAACCGTGCAATGCGTACGCATTGTCACCCGTGTCGGACCTCATTGGATTCAATGACAAAGCGTACGCACAGCTCGGCCATGAACCGTGCAATGCGTACGCATTGTCACCCGTGTCGGACCTCATTGAATTCAATGACAAAGCGTACTCACGGCTCGGTCATGAACCGTGCAATGCGTACCCATTGTCACCCGCGTTGGACCTCATTGGATTCAATGACAAAGCGTACGCACGGCTCGGTCATGATCCGTGCAATGCGTATGCATTGTCACCCGCGTTGGACCTCATTAGTGTGACTATTATAGAGATGCAACACACATATACTGGCCATGGACACCTGCGCACACCTGCCACACTATAGCATTGGCCACACAGTGTCCCATGGCATGTAAGGCTGCATTCCCTGGGTGTTTGTGGGGGCCACAGCTGTTTTTTTGGCTGGCACTTTGTGAAGCCACTCCCAGGCTGTTATCGTGTACATGGGGGCAGAATCCTTTGTGTGTTGTGCACATTACCACTGTGATGTGCAATTGGACAGTAATGGGCATGAGTCAATGCCACAGTGTCAGGTTGGATATGTTTAAGACATGTCACATGCACCCTGAGTCCTGGGGGTGATGGCATGTACGTCACAGTGAGACCTGTAGCCTCAATACTGATGTGCACCCACAGTCTGTGTGCATGTTGTTTCTCAGATGTGTCTGATCACATGTTCCCAATGGGTGAGAGTCTCCATATCCATGTGGTATATGCATCAACCTTGATGGGGTGTGTGTCTAAGAGACGTACATGTAGGGCCGGCAGGAACAACAGTGGTCACTACCTGTGGGACTTACGCTTGCCTTGTGGTGTGTACGTGCTACGCCTTGTCCATTGCTGTGTTGATGTGGCAATACAGGGAGCCTGGGTTTCTGCATGGCAAATATCTGTGATGACTGGGAGACATGAGTCCTCAATTGTAACTGGGGTGTGTTTTTTGAACGTTGCAGCAGCACATAGGTTGGGTGACACAGCCAGATGATTGGCCCATTGCACTACATGGCACTCATGTGGACATGTGGAATTGAGATGTGAGGTGGTGGTCTTGTAGGTGACATATGTGTCCATGACCAACAGCACACACCTCAGTACATTGTGTAATGTCATGAACTAGCATGTGATAGTGATCGTGGTCATGGCCACATGGGTGGATGTACTGACAATCTTCCTTTGTGCATCTCTGTACTGCAGGCCACCAGCTGTCCATCGTCCGTTCCCAGACCTTGCAACCATGCAGGAATGCAACTGCATCAGACGGTACCGCTTCACCAGGCCACTGATTGAGGAGTTGGTGGAGCAGTTGACGCCACATCTGCTACCTGGCCGGACATACCCTACAGAACTGAGGTAAAAGTGATGGCAGCCCTGCACTTCTTTGCTACCAGTACCTTCCAGTACACTGTGGCTACTGCTGGTGGTATGTCGCAAACGATGTTTAGTTGGGTGCTACGCGATGTCTTGGAGGGGATGTTGCAATTCCTCGACCTGTATATCAAGTTCCCGAGCCAACATGAACTCCCTGAAATTAAGGATGCCTTTTATACACTGGGGAGGATGCCAAATGTCATTGGATCTATTGATGGGACACATGTTGCCCTGATACCACCACAGGCACATGAGCAGGCATACCGGAACAGGAAGCACTACCATTTGATCAATGCTCTGGTGGTCTGTCTTGCTGATATGTTAATCACACATGTGTGTGCACGGTTCCCTGGTTCTGCGCACGATGCCTACATTATGAGGAGTAGTCGCATTGCAACGCTGATGTCACAGATGCCAGCTCAGCGTGTCTGGCTTGTCGGTGTGTACTGACTGTTTCTCATTGTGAGTGTTTGTCAGTGTTGTATTCCGCACTCCTACAAAACTCAGCTACTTGTTCATTTTTGTGTGTGTAGGTGACTCTGGATACCCCAACATGCCGTGGTTGCTGACACCCCTCAGGAGTCCTGTGACACCAGCCAAGCTGCGCTACAATGAGGCACATGGTCGGAGCAGGATGGTGATTGAGTGGACATTCGGCCTCCTGAAAAGCCGCTTTCGCTGCCTGGACAAGAACGGAGGGGCCCTCCTATATGAGCCTGCAAACGTTTGCAAAATAATACTGGTCTGCTGCATGCTACACAACATGGCGGTGCGGAAGGAGGTACCTCTCATCCAGGATGACGATGACGACGACCAACGTCCGGCACCTGTGGAGGATCCCGGCCTGGGCCAAGATGCCAGTGATGACGAAGATGATGGTGACGTCCGCTCCCAGCTCATCAACAACTTCTTCACCTGAATGTGAGTTTCCAGGGTTGTTATGTGAATGTATGGAGGTAGCCTTGAATGTGTTGAGCCAGCTCTGTTGCTGTCTGAGTGTGTCTGTGTGCCACTTGACTGGATGCGTGCTGTGATGTGGCCATTCAGGTGGTGTGTACTCCACAAAAGGGTAGTACTGCTAACTAGTGTTTGTGTAGGTGTTTTGCAACATGTTTTGTGCATGTGTATTGCATTTCTCTCCTGTTCTTCTGTGCTTTTGACTGTATCTTGTCTGTCCTTCCCAGGGTACTTTGCCTGTTGTGTGGTCAACACTGACCCCAACTGACACCAGTGTGGAAGTTGAAAATTCCCATCAACTGATGTACCACACATCCCTGGACTTCCATTCTCCAAAACATTGTGTCCACTGTTACGTAGAATTACCGTGCAACTAGTGTGGAATAAACGTGTTGCTGATGTGTAATAAACCTGTGCTACGCTTTGTTAGGTGCGTTGTCTTTCTTCCCACATCTGACTGACATCTGCTTACCTCATCTGTGGACTTGTTACCACTGACTGTACTTGGTTTTGTGTCTGTGCATGCCAATGTGTTTCAGGTCAACATCATTGTGTGTGATGAGTAACATGGCCATGGTGAGTATGTTTTGTATTGCCATAGTGGTGTGTCTCCCTCACATGTGTCACATCCCCATGACTCACCTTACGTTCATCACATTGTTGCAGTATTTGGCATGCACTGTGTTGTGTAGCAGATTGACATCTCCCTGAACATGACAAGTTGGAATCACAACAGAGGCAAGTATGGTGTACTGGTGAGTTTATTTACAAACATGTGTGAGTGAAGTGCACAGGATGGTGGGTGCTGTACAGTGGTTTGGGAATCCAAAGTTCACATTGGAGTTGGAAGTGCTGGTAGATGAAATGTCCAGAGTAAAGTCCACAGTCATCTGCTACATTGGCCCAACATGAACCCTCCATGTCATGTGGGAGAGTTGCGTGCGATTGGACAAGGTGAACGGGTTGCGCACAAAGAAGATTGTCCACAAAGAACATTGTCCAGAACAGGTTTGGAGGCCCTGGGGGATGTGCTGGGACATCTGCCTCTCACATGTCCTTCTTCGGACGACCCGTCTTCTTCCGGGGGGGGATCCTCATGTGCAGGCCTCTGCGGTGCAGGGGACTCTCCGCCAGAGTCCTCCTCCCTCCCTGTGGCGCTGGCAGATGGTGTTGTGACAGATGTTGTGTGCACACAGGGGGGTGTGGACAGGTTGGTGTTGTTCTGGCGGAGGCATTGTAGTATGTCCCGATGCACCGCAGTGATGTCATCCCACTAGGCCTCTATGTGGGCATGGTGGGCGACCTGCTCGTGTTGCATGTCCTTGAGGATCCCCACTACCTGGCCAAATCCTCCGGTGCTATCCTGGTACGCATCTAAGATGTGTGCCAGTTGGGGGTCATCATGCGGTCCAGACCCCTCTGCAAGGCATGCCCTGTGCCTCCCACCCCTCCCAGCACCCCTCTCCACACGGGCAGGACCAGTGGCAGTACGCACAGGTGACACTGGGACCCCTTGGGTGGTGTTGCTGGTGGTGTTGGCTGTAGCTTCTGGGGGGTCCTGTGTCCCTGTGCTGTGGGTGTTGATTGTCCTTGGTCTGTCCGTGTTGGTGGGGGTGCCCTGTCAGTGTCCAGATGCTGGAGGCATAGGTATAGGGGGGCAGATGTTGCTGCTGCTGGTGCTGCATGATGGCTCACACCAGAGGGGCCAGGTTGGTCGTCGTCATCTGAAGAGGACAGTGAAAGAGTCAGACCAGAGAGCTTAGTGTCCACCAGAGTCTGGGATTGGGTATCCTCGTCATTTAGTGCTGGGTGAACAGCACCACCTGTGTTTGGAAGAGACACACAATGTGATTTATGTTTCTACATGCATCGTTGGTTCACAAACATGACATTTTCTACTTTTCAAACAGATGCCTGCCTGTACACTGCTTTTTCCCAGCTTGTCACAGACAGAGTTTGATATTGTTGTTGGCCATTTCCCAGAATGGCCTTGTGCTCCCCACAACAGAGCCCAGTGTCAGACATCTTGTCAGTCCCTTCCCACTCCCTGTGAGGCGAGTATGGTTCAGTTTGATCTTGCTGGGCCATGTGGGTGGGTGTAGGTTGTCTGTGACTGTGAGTCCCATCATACTCTTGGCTACACCCCCCTTCCCAGCATGCCCATGCTTCCTCCCTCTTGACTCTGCTTCCCTGTGAGGGGGTGTGACAGCAATGGCAAGATGGCTGACTGTGTAGTCCTGATGTATGTTGTTGCCCATTTCCCAGCTTGGCCTTGTGCTCCCCACAACAGTGCCCAGTGTCAGACATCTTGTCAGTCCCTTTCCACTCCCTGTGAGGCGAGTATGTTTTAGTTTGATCTTGCTGGGCCATGTGGGTGGGTGTAGGTTGTCTGTTACTGTGAGTCCCATCATACTCTTTGCTACACCCCCTTTCCAGCATGCCCATACTTCCTCCCTCTTGACTCTGCTTCCCTGTGAGGGGGTGTGACATCAATGGCAAGATGGCTGACTGTGAAATCCTGGTGTTTGTTTGGCTACAAGTCCCAAGTGAGCCCCTGTGCTTCACACAGCAGCACCCAGTACGGGGTATCTTTTGCTGATATTTCAATGAGGTGTGTGTCAATGCAGTGTACCCAGTGAGTTGTGTGGAGTTTGTGTTGAGGGGGGTGCCTCCCCATGCTGAGTAGTCTGGTCAGGGCTGTCAGTTCTCCTTCCCATCATGAAACGGGCTTTCATTGTAGGGCGTGCAAGTTGTCTTTCAGGATGTCAGTCAGTGGTGTCCTGCTTATGATTTGCACACAAGCCCTAGCAGGGCCTTGTGCTCCCCACAGCAGGAGCCAGTGTCAGCCATCTTGTCAGTCATTTTCCACTCCCTGTGATGTGGGCATGTTTCAGAGAGGTCTTGATGGGCCAATCAGGAGGGTGTGCATTATCTGTGACTACAGGCCCCATCATGCTTTTGGCTACACTCACTTCGGATGTATGACGTTACAACGCATACTTTTACAACGCATGCACTTACAATGCAATTTTTACAACGAAACATCCACTACAACGCATTCCATTACATCGCATGACACTACAACGCATTTTTAAAAACTACCTTTACAACGCATTCCATTACATCGCATAGTACCTTTACAACGCATACAATTACAACGCATAATATTACATTGCATTTAAGGTAAGTATTGGATAGTATAGGGGTAAAAATTACTATTCTAACTCCATGGGGTGCAACAGTAGGGTAAGTGTTGGATAGTATAGGGGTAAAAATTACTATTCTTACTCCAGGGGGGTGCAACAGTAGGGTAAGTGTTGAATAGTATAGGGCTAAAAATTACTATTCTAACTCCAGGGGGTGCAACAGTAGGGTAAGTGTTGGATAGTGTAGTGTAATATTATGCGTTGTAATTGTATGCGTTGTAAAGGTACCATGCGATGTAATGGAATGCGTTGTAAAGGTAGTTTTTAAAAATGCGTTGTAGTGTCATGCGATGTAATGGAATGCGTTGTAGTGGATGTTGCGTTGTAAAAATTGCATTGTAAGTGTAGTGCGTTGTAAAAGTTGCGTTGTAAAGGTTGTTCACCCTCACTTCACCTGCATCCCCACTATTCCTTCCTGACAGTCAGCTGCACTGTGGAGTGGTGAGGTGGTGTGTTTGTGGTGTCAAACTGTCTGGCAGGGTCTATTTGGCTTAGTGCCACTGGCTTGCTCTATTTGTTTGTAGGTTGGTGCATGTCATGACACAGTTCCCAGTCACTATGAGATGGCAGGTATTGTGTGTCTCTGACTGGCATGGTTTCACTGTCCCCTTGCCACACAATCTTGGGTATGTTGTTTGTGTACTCACCAGGCTCTGGGATGTGTGTTAGGCCATGGACGCTCTCTGGTGGTAGGATGTCCCGCACCTTCTCCTCCTAGGTCCTGAAGTAGACTGGTTTGGCAGGAGGGCCACCGCCGGTGCACTGACTCAGGACGTGATCTTTTTCGATGAGTTTCTTGACCCTCCTGCGCACGTCATACCACCTGTTCTGGATGTCGTCGTTTGTGCGCCTTGCTGGTGCTTGTGCGTTCACCTTGTCCACAATCCTCGCCCGCATCTTGGTTTTCTGTGAGATGGGGGTCCTTTGGACCAATGTACCAAACAAATGTGGCTCTACTCTGATGATCTCGTCTACCAGCACTTCTAACTCACTATCTGTGAACTTTGGATTCTTCTTTGGAGGCATGGTGATGGGTGGTGGTGGTGAGGGATGTGTGTGTGAGGGTGCAATTGATGTTGGGTTGGTGTTGGTTTTGCTGTGTGTATGTGTGAGTGCTTTTGGTGAGGTGCTAATGGTGTGTGAGTTGTGTGATGTGTGAGTTGTGAGTGTGTCTGTGGTTGCTGTGTACTGGTGTTTGCTGCTGGCTGTGTCTCCTGTTTGCAAGGGATGATGGTAGTGATTGTAGTCCTTGATATAGTTGGAGTTGTGGGTGTGTCTTTGTCCCATGTTTTTTTTTGGTATTTATTGGCTTTGTCATTGCTTGCTCGGTCCTTTTTTTGTCTTTTTTCCTTTGTGTTTTGTAGGCATGAAGGAGACGTTCATGTGACGGAAACGGATGCTGCTGTTGTCTCGTGCGGGCTTCTCCGCCTCGTTCCCGCTGCCTGTCTTCTGTGTTTAGTACGCGTCATTCGCCGCGGTCTCTATTGCTTGTGTGCCGGGTTGTCTGTGCGTGTCGGTCGTGCAGCTTGTATTCCGTACGTGTCGGTTGTAATTCACACGCGTTGCATCATACTGCACGAGTCATATGGCGCTGGTCCGTGTCGGTCGGTATTCGGTCCGGGTCCGTGTCGGTCGGTTCATTTTGCGGCCGGAATCGGAATCGGCCCCTTAATGTTTAGAAATTAGTAATTCTTTTAAAGTAAATTTTGCGTTTTAGTATCAGAGCGGGTTGTGGGTTTATATGGGAATAGGGTGGGAAGTAATTTAATTATAATTAATTAATAAACATGGTTTTATTTATTGTTCTTGAGTATTAATTTATTGTTAATAAATTATTAATCGTTATTTGTTTATTCATTGGTTAATTCAGAATTATATGAATTATATTTAATTCATAAATAATTTTTATTTATTATTAATAATTTATTGTTAATTAATTAATAATTGGTAATTAGTTTTTATTAATTGATTAATTGATAATTAAATTAATTATGTCATTTATTATGTGTAGCGGGTTGTAGGTTTATAGGGAAATAAGGTGGGAAGTAATTTCATTATAATTAATTAATTAATATGTTTTTATTTATTGGTATTGATTAATAATGTATTCTTAACTAATTTTACATTGTTAATTAATTTTTATTAATTGATAATTAAATTAATTGTTTTATGTGTAGCTTGTTGTGTGTTTATGGGGGAATAGGGTGGGAAGTAATTCAATGTTATTTAAAAAAATATTAATTTAATTTTATTGATATTTATGAATAATTTATTTGTTAATCAATTATTAATATATATATATTTTTTTTAATTGATAAGTATTTTAATTTAACCCCTACACTATCGCACACTTTCCCTACTGTTGCAGTCACTGGAGTGGGAATAGTAATTTTTACCCCTACGCTATCCAACACTTTCCCTACTGTTGCACTCACAGGAGTGGGAATAGTAATTTTTACCCTTACGCTATCCAACACTTTCCCTACTGTTGCACTGTCTGGAGTGGAAATAGTAATTTTTACCGCTACGCTATCCAACACCTTCCCTTCTATTGCACTCACTGGAGTGGGAATAGCAATTTTTACCCCCACGCTATCCAACACTTTCCCTACTGTTGCATTAATTAAAGTGGGAATAGCAATTTTTACCCCGGCGCTATCCAACACTTTCCCTACTGTTGCACTCCCTGGAGTTGGAATAGTAATTTTAACCCCTAAGCTATCCAACATTTACCCTACTGTTGCACTGTTTGGAGTTGGAATAGTAATTTTATTCCCTCCACTATCTGATATTTTTGTATTATTTTAGCTAATGTAGTATATAGTTAATTAAAAAAATTGTTACATATATTTATTTAATTTTTATTTATATTATTGTTTTGTCTATAGATGTATTTATAATCTATGAGATTTTTAAAAATAATTTATGTAATTAAAATAAGTATTAAAACATATTAATAAGTAAGTATATATATGTTAAGTATATATTTAATGTATTTAATTTTTAACTACGATATTTTTCACATCGATATTTTGTTTTCCCGATATTTTTGCACTTACCATAATGTAGATAGGATGTCGATATTCTTGGCTTTGATATTCTTGCTGCGATATTTGTGTAGGTCGATATTCTGACCTTCGATATTCTGTCAGTGATTCGCCTTAGATAGCTTGGTAATGTCTTGTGTTATCCTAACCCCTAAATACCTCATCTCCATTTTAACCTTTACCTTTCCCTTCTCCGTGTTCCAGACCATTATCTCAGTTTTTCCTCTATTAATCTCATAAGCCGAGACCTTGACAAAATATGTTAATTTTATAACCTGACTCATGGTATTCTGCAAATTAGTCGTATAAATCAAAAGGTCATCAGCCTATAAGGCTATTCTCTTCTCCCAGCCTTTTAATCTGGAATATTCCCTGGGTCATTTCTGATCCTCCTCGCCAAAGGCTCAATACATGTCAAATAATAAGGGCCACAGGGAGCATCCTTGTCTCGTTCCTCTGATTATTTAGATTGGGGGCTTCAGAGAGCCATTCACGAGCACCCTTGCATATGGAGAGGTATATATTCCAGCGAGTGTCTTCCAAAACTTCGTTCCCAGATTGAAAGAATTCATAACTGCTTGTAAAAAGACCCAATTTACACGGTCGAAAGGTTTCGTTGGGTCTAACGCAATTACTGCTATAGGAAGCTCATAAGCAGTAGCCTGGTCTATCGAACCAATAAGGGTGTATGTCAGCTCATGTAAAGATCTGCCCCATATAAACCCCTTTTGATCCTCATGTACAAGATCTTTCATAATCTTACTGAGCCTTTCCGGCGAAAGTCTTTGCAAAGATTTTGTAGTCACAATTTAATAACGACACCAGCCTGTATGAATCAGAGTTCTTAGCACACTTCCCTGGCTTCTGGATTAATGTAATGATAGCCTCGTTCCAAGATTCAGGCATGCTAGCATCTTTCATAAATGTCTCATTAAGTACCTCAGTTAGAATTGGTGCTATAGTTCCTGCCAATGCTTTGAAAATTTCGTGAGGTAGGCATTCCGGAAGAGTGCCTTTCCCTGCTTTCCCAGCTTAAGTGCTTGGTCTACTTCAATCCTGTTTATCTTCTCATTCAAAATCTTGCTTTTTACTTCAGTTAAGGTTTCAAAATGTTCCTGCTTTAGCCAATTTCTGCCCTCCTCTTCGTTGTCTTTATCTCTTCTTGATACGCTTTTTCAAATAACTAAGGAGGGCTCCATCAATCTACTTCTTGCCATTCAGCTCAGCACCAGTAGGCTTACATTTGATCCAAATTCCTCACCCGGTCATTTTGGATTTTCCTTCCTAACAACTTGTTGCAGTTCTCCCCATATTCAAAATGAGTCAGCCTACTGGCCTCACATCTCTTTCTGACCCTAGCCTCCAATATGTTGGCTCAATTTATTTTAACATATGCTATTCCCGACTGCAAAGTCTGAGTGTCGCCCAGTTTTACACTTAAACTGTCAATTTCCCTTCTTTTTTAGAATTTCCTTTTCCAGATTTGTAACTGCATCGCGGTAAGCCTGCCTTCTTGCTGGCGATAAACTGTCTACTCTGCCTTTTAGATAGGCCTTATATGCATCCCACTCTATTCCCACCGGGTAGAGCCTAAATTAGCTTAAAAAACTCTTTTGATTCCTTATTTAACCACTCTACTACATCTTCCTCTAATAACAGAGTACGGTCCATTGCCCATCTAGACTGAATATTCTTATCTATTAAGCTTAAATCCAGCATCACCGCAGAGTGATCCAATAAGTGAACCCCTATATGCTTGATGTTCTGTACCATATCCTTTAAATCCATATCTATTAAAAAATAATCAATACTTGACTGATGGCGATACATCCTATTATTATATGTGTATCCTCTCTTGGATCCAGCCCTCAGTCGCCATACATCACATCGACCCATTTGTTCAATGATTCGCTTTATCTGTACTGCCATCTTTGGATTCACTGCGGCTCTGCTATTAGTAGATCTATCTAAGATATTATCCAGAACAACATTAAAATCTCCAGCCATGATAATCGGGTCTGTGAAGTTCAGCAGCTCTGTCAACATTTACTTGAGAGGACCTTTTTCATCCTTATTCAGAACCATAATATCCTAGCAGTGTAACACCTTGCCCCAATACCCTCAGTTTTGCTATAACCCATCATCCTGCCATGTCTGAGACACTCTCCACAATGGTGATCTTAGCATCTTGCTTTAAAAGAATGAGTGCCTTGTGCATACTACTTGTTGCACCCATCCTTTTACCTTGAAGATCTCCAGACATTCCTACTCAGTCAAGTGTGTCTCTTGCGAAATTATTACGTGAGCAGGGCAATCTTTTATATACTGCAATAGCCTCTCCCATCTTCCCCTTACCCTTAAACCGTTTACATTCCAGGACAGAATTTTAATGTGTGTGATTTGTTTCTCACCCATCCCCCTTATAGTCCAAATGCGAGATCGGTGTTACTGAAACTTCTGAGGACTGTTTTTATTTTCTCCCACATACTCCACACCCAGTGTCCAATAGCCCCTCCCCCCCGGAGAACCTGCCCCTGACTCTCCATGGCATCAGTCTTATGGGTGTCCCCCGAAGTGTGCTTACCTTAATAAACAATTACATAGGAAAAAAGTCAACCACAATCTAATCAATATAGTCAGTCTTAATTCCAAGTACTATACTCTTGCTTACACGCTCTCAATAAAATTCATCTACCTCCTTGACTGACCGAAAATTATGCATTTTGTTGTTTATCATTGCTTTCAACACTGCTGGGCCCCCAGTTTCTTCAAAGGATCAATCCCCTTTCCCAGTTCCTGTAGTCTGTTAGAGGTATCGTTAGATATATATGACCTGACTTCATATTAACCCCATCCACGTTCACGGATTTTGTGTTCAATGCTATTAGCAAAAAAAAAATCTTTTAACGAGTAAGGGGCACATGCATCAACCAGACCAAAAGCGATTTCTTAATAGCGAGAAATAAGGAATCGTTATTAAGGAATCGCTTTTGTGCATGCATCAACAGATTCGGTAAATTTTAGCGATTCCTTAAAAGTCGCTGTATTTACCGAATAATCAATAGCGGGGCATGCAAACCTCGATTAGCTAATAGCGAGTTCGGTAATACCAAATTAGCTATTAGCGAATTCGGTATTAGCGAAATCGCAATTGACCGTGTCGCTCCGGGAACGTGCAGATGACATCACCAACCAGGAAATACTGCAGCCCCACCCTCATTGCCTCGACAGAGGAGCAAACAGGAGCTGTGAGTGAAGACTGCCTGTGCAGAGTGAAGCCACACCAACTGTGCAATTCGCAAAACCTATTTATCATGGAGAAGGAAGTACCATCCAGCGCTGAGTCAGCACGCAAGCGCAAGCGCAAGTTCTCTGACAGGGAGCTGGAGCACCTGATAGAGGGAGTCAGCAGCAAGCACGATCGCCTTTTCGGTAAGCTGTCCCTCAAGGTGCCTGAGCAAGAGAAGCGGCGCATATGGCTGCGCATCCGGGAGAGGGTGAATGCAGTTGGTGTAACGCCCCGCAGCATCGACGACCTCAAGAAAAGGTGGTACAAGGATTGCGGAGAGGCTCCGGGAGGCGAGCAGGACCGGAGGCGGCCCTTCAACGGTCCAAGCCAACACTGCCCTGGAGGAGCTGGTGGAAGGGACGATCGAGCGTGAAGCCGTCGTGGGAGTGACCCAGATGGACACGTCCGGCGCAGCCACAAGTGCCCAAGGTAAGATGCATGCCTGTGCCCATACCCAGCATAGCCTAAATCCATTCCCATGCCCCCAGCAGGACCTGAGTGTGTATGCAGCTTTGGGCCACACAGCTTTACTCTTAACACTAGTGCATCATGGGAGTTGTAGTCTAGTCAGCCCAGTGTGCATGTACAGGCGTAAATACAATTACGGATCACCACATCAGTTTAACATGGATATAGACTGTTTATTTAGTGGATCACAGAGGGACATGTATGTGTACAACACTACGGAGGTGTAACTATCCCACTAACCATGCACTGTTTCACACACAGATGCATCTCCTGGGGAATCGGACGACAGCGGCCAGCTGATCATATCCGAGACACCGGTGGATTCCGACATGGAGACAGCGCAGGATGCGCATCCATCACCTCCACCTGCCACCCCACCACCACCAGCACCACCAGCACCAGCACCACCAGCACCAGCACCACCAGCACCAGCCACACCAGCACCTGCACCATCCACACCAGCTGCAGCAACAACAGCCACTAAAGCGCCGAGGCGCAGGTCCCAAGTAGCGCCCTTGCAGGTGATGGAAACACCCTCCACACAATTGGGACAAAGTCTGCGCACCATCACACCGCCTGCTGCACCACCTGGACGCGCCAGACTCCAACAGCGGCGCAGGGCTCGGCCAAGTTCTGTCTCCTCAGGCGACCTTGATATCCCACACACTTCTGCCATCGAGGAGAGGATGCTGCGTGTACAGCGCCTGCAGGGACGACACATGGCAACAATTAGCTCAAACATCGTGCGCCTTGCTCGGGAAATGCGTGCCATGACTGCGGCGGTTAGGTACAGGACCACTGTGGTGGCAGAGGGCAATGGGCACCTCAGGGAGGACATCCATGAGCTCACCCGTGCCATGAGGGAGGGCCACCCATGAGTGCGAGAGGAGGAGGCACCGTCAGCAATTGTTGCGGTCCGCGGCCTCCACAAAGGCTATCACACGTCTCAGCAACAGCACCGCAGTGTTGGCACGCCGCTCTGTGCCCTTGCAGGTGGACCTTGGGCACTTTTGCGGGGATGTAGCAAAGGCACTAGGGCAGATGACCGCTGCTGTTGAACACCTACAGAGCGGCACATTCAGTGCTGGTGCATTGGGAGGGGAAGATGGCAGTGAGGCTGCCTCGAGTGTCAGCAGTGTGTCAGTGGCAGATGCCAGCACCAGGCGCCGCAGTTCGCGGGCCTCCACGGGGACAGGCCGTGGTGAGGCGTCGGAGACACCTGAGCGGAGGCTTGGTGTACGTGGCAAGCGCCACTAGACAGAATTACAGGCCTACCTGACCGTGGTGGGGCGACCATGGTCCTCCCCTTCCTGAGTCTGCACAGCCGTGACTTTAACGCACATTTGTTTTAACTTTTTACATGTGGAGCATTATTTCTATTGCTTGTTTTGTTGCACATACCGCAGTGCTACTGTGCATTAAACAGTTGCACCCCCAACAAATTAGTTATGTATCATTCTCAACTGATTCAGAAATGATGTTGCATGATGTATGTCCGCCTCCTATGGCCCTCTGCTGTGTTAGGGACGTGTGCCTGTCGGTGTTGGGCGGGTGGTTGGTCATCCCGGTGGTCCCCATTCCTGTCCACCTCTATGGGTATCCCCCTTCTGGTCGCAATGTTGTGCAGCATTGCACATACAGCAATAATCTGGCAGCAGGTTTCAGGTTTGTATAGCATGGCGCCGCCAGTCTTATGTAGGATTCGAAAGCGACTCTTCAGAATCCCAAATGTCCTCTCTATTACATTCCTAGTGCTTATGTGTGCTGCGTTGTAGCATTGTTCCTGTGGGGTTGCTGGATTGATGTATGGGGTGAGTATAAATTCATGCAGGGCGTAAGCACTGTCACCTAGAAGATAGAAGCAAAGACTTAGCAATGGTGAAGTTCATACATGTGTGGTGTTCATGTTGGGAAGCGGAATTTGTACGTACCAAGCAGGAGTCCCTCTCCAAATTCTCCGTTGAGTAGACGCCTGTGGATTCCACTGTTGCGGAATATGTAGGAGTCATGTGTGCTCCCTGGGAATTGTGCCACTAGGTCCGTTATGATTTGATTGGCATCGCACACAACCTGCACGTTGATTGAGTAGTATGACATGCGGTTACGGAATATGTACTCATTTGCTGCCGGTGGACATATGGCGATATGCGTACAGTCGATGCATCCAATTACACGGGGGAATTGTGCCACCTGGTAGAATGCCTGTTTGTTGCGGTCCAACTGCTGTGGGGTTGTGGGGAAGCTGATGTGGGTGTGTAGCATTGTCAGCATGGCATCTAGGAATTTCTTGAAGAAGCGTGAGAGTGCGCTTTGCGATACGCCTCCGGCTACCGCAATTACCCCCTGGAAACTTCCTGAGGCCAGTAGGTGCAGGCTGCATAGGATCTGGATGTGCGCAGGGATTGCATTGGTCCGGTGTGTCTGGTGCTGCAGTAATGGTTCCAGGTCTGCAATGAGGCGCATGATCATGGCACGATTGAGTCGATACTTCTCGTACACCTCGTCCTCATTCTGGCCGAGCAAGGTGATGCGCAGTCTGAAAACTCTCTCCTGGACCCTTCTCCTGCGCTGTCCTGCCGCATTGATACGCATCCTCCTTGCAAGCACGTAGAGGGCTGCCATTTTGTGGTAGCCAACAGGGTCTCCTTGGCCACATTTAAGGGTTTGGTGATTACCACAATTAGTTGCACCTGTAGAAACATTTTTTTTATTCACATGTTTTTTTTTTTAACTTTACCTCCAGGTTCTGATTCCCCTTATTTAGCTCATGCAAAATAGTGATTTTGGGGATTTTCGGTATTTGCGACTGTTGTTGCATTGGGTAGCGATTCGTTATTAGCCATTGGCACATGCCGGGAGCTATTAGTGATTTCGGTAATTGCTAATTCGGTATTTAGCGATTCGGTATTATTGCATGTTGGTTAATTGCGATTCAGTATTTTACCGGATTTCATTTGGCGAATCGTTATTTGCTCACAGTTTGGGTTGATGCATTGGGATTCGTTTTTTTTTACTCGCTAACGGGTGTTTTTAGCGATTCGGTATTTTACCGACTGGATTTTGGCTTGATGCATGTGCCAGTAAGTGAGGAAATTTACCAATAGCCTCCTTGGCTTAGTTCTATTGGTGGTCAGACTGAAGGGATCTCTCTGATTCCTCTGAGTATCCTTGGCAATCTCCTGCTCTGACTCTTCCATTTGCAGCTGATTCTTAATCAACTAACTACAAAAGTCTTGAGATCATCCCCCTCTCTCCCCTCCGGCACCTTCAAAATCCGCAAGTTATTCCATCTCTGAAAGTTTTCCATTCTCTCCAAGCTATCTTGCTGCTTCTGCTCTTTCATTTTTAGGCCTTCAATATCTGCACTATTTGTTTGCACAGTCTTTCTGAGATCCCTAACAGTTTCCTCCAGAATGGCTGTTCTGTTTGTGAGATCATTTTCCCCCCAAAATATTTGCATGCCAACCATATCTCTTTCTGATTCGTTTCTAATACCTCAAACCATCTCTTGATCTCTGAGGAGAGAGCCGCTAATAAGAATCCTACCGAACGTCCCTGGCTGCTTATATTACCGCCTCTTCTCTCCTTTCCCTTCAAACTACTTTTTTCCATGAGCTGTCTTGGGCTGTTTAGTGGTCCAGATGCTATTGTCTGGCCACTATCTGCCCCCGCCTCTAAAACTGCTGGGTCATCTATCATTAGTGCATGGAATGGGTTTGGATTTATGTCTTTTGCCCATTCGGACATGTCTAGTCCCCCTAAGGAGTCTGGCAGCCCCCTGTCAATCTGCCTCAGTTGATCTTCCTTGTTTGACATACTGCCTTCACATAACATTAATATTTTTGGCAGGCCTTTAAAGAATGTTCTGAGGGAAGGTGTGATCTTAATCTTCTGGTCTGAATTACTCTGTCTTGGTTTTATTTTTTATGGCTAACAGTTTTAACCAGGCCCAACCTTTTACCAACTGCTGGGTTTATAACCTTCTTCTTGTCCCCCACTGACCCTTCAGCAGCAGATTTTACCCCACCAGTGACCAGCCCCAAAAGCTCTTTTACCCCCACCCCCCGCAGGACCTGGAGAACCCCTTCTCCATCTTCAAAGTTGCCTTCTCCAGCTTTCCCTCACTCTCGTTATTACTTGCCTCAATTTCTGCCTGCCCTTTTGTCCGGTGGCTCACTTGCAGCAGCGGGTTGGTCTCTGCCTGACCTTGCTCCTCAATCTCCTGCTGGCTGGCTGCTCTCTTGTTCTCACTCCTGTCGCGACCGCTGCCTCCTCTACCCTGGAAGGGGATTCTTGCAGCCACGCGCCATCCTCTGCGCACCTCCAACGCGGCCCTCGTCTAGGGCTGTTTGTCTTTGTCTACCATGGTTACGCCACGTTCCACTTCCTCCTTTGCTTAGTGACTACTGGGGACCGTGGTTTCCGTAAGGTTTCCATGAGGTAGGATGCAAAAGAGCCTTTTCTTGATATTCTTGATATTAGTTATCTCCTCTGCATTAAACATTTTGCATTTCCCTTCACATTGAAAGCTTTGTATTTCCCTTCAAGTGGTTCACATTGGCACTTTTGGAGCTCTCCCATGACCCGCCTGTAGCCAGCCGCCATGCTCCCCTTTCATCTCGCTGAGAATTTGATAAAGATTGGAGGATCTTGTTAGTGTGTGAAATTTAAACAGTGTTTGAAGACCTTATGGGCCATAGTGGTAAACCAGTCAGTGAATGTACTAAAATATTTTATATTGGATCCTCTTTTAAATGGGTAACCAGTGTAGGTCCTTTAATTTGGATGAGATAGAGGAGATACCTAGGAAGATGAAGTAGAAGCCAGGCTGCCAAATTCTAAACCTGTTGAAGTTTATTGATAAGTTGCTTGTGGAGGCATAGGTATAGTGTATTAGAGGGAAATAATATTGAAATTATTAGGGCATGTATCACCATTTTTCAAGCCTTTAAAGGGAGAAAGTCTATGGCATTGGCATTACGAAGGACTTTTAGCAATCTGAAACAAGTGGAGGGGACTATTAGAATCTGTTGTTCAAAAGAAAGCTGACTGCTGAATTTGGCACCAAGATTTCCAACATATTCTACAGGAGAAGAACATATGTCTATGATAGACCTCTTAATGTATCTTTTAAAGAGAAAAGTAAAAAGTATGAAGAAACGTAAACATGCGTGCTCCCGATAATACTGCAGTATAATGGAATGAACATTCCATAAACTGTTTAGTGCCCCAATCTTGATTGCATCCAGATTAATAAAACAAAGTGACTATTAATAACAGCAGGTTACTGGCATACCGTAACTTCAATTGCCAAAATTGTGCCCAAACACAAAAGAAAAAAAAAGTGCAAAAAAATTTGACAAATCCCATAAAAAAATTGGATATTGCTAAAAACAACTCATTGTATGTGGATGGTGTTTTAAATCGATGTTTACTTTAACACTGATCATGGTAAGGTGATGAGCATGTTCTATGGGTTATCTTGATTATTCTGAGAAACAAGTTGAAAGGCATAACAAAACAGTTTTAAATGCCAGCCCAGAATATCGATATTAGGGAGTACATAATAAAATTGTGGTGTGCAAACCGTATTACCTTAGAGAGAACAAGCGGCTTGCGCAACGTTGTGACAGCATACTTGTGTAAGGGGAAATACGCCATTGGGAGATGCCCAATATTTCAAACAGCTGTGGGGCAGAAGTGCTTGCTAAGCACCTGGAAGTGCAACTTCAGTGAAAAAAGATAGAAAACATACTCTAAAAGTGTGCATGGAGAATATTGATAAAACAACAGATGTGTTTATTCAAGAATCATAAAATGTGATAGCGTAAAATAAAAACATAAGAATCCTGATCATTCCATAAGGGAAAGAGAACAGATTCAGATATATAAATAAGCATATTGCAGTAAATTCCTATGAATGACATCAGCAAAGAAGGTTTTTTAAAGAAATACTTGTGTGATATTCAAGGAACAAGCTAAATGCCCAGTTTTCAGCCTTCATGCTGTATAGATAAACATAAAATGAAAAAGTGGAAACATGTATGAATGTTTTAAAGGAAAAATAATCATCACTAGCATTTTTGTCTGTCATCACAGTAATTCTGATAAACACAAATAACAAATCACAGAAAACAGAATATTTCTATTTTGCCATTTAACCCTTTGGGTTGTAGGGTATCATTTTATCCAAAAGGTTCTTCTTTGTGCTAGGATTTTGTGGTTGTCAACTTCAAGACTGGTCTGAGTTACTTCCAAAATCTGAAATCTGATTTATGCAATGTTATGGTTCTGCTCTTCCCAGTGTAAAGCTAAACTAACATTTTTGTTCTTACTCCGTATTGTACTCTTGTGTTCTGTTATTTAGATTTTAATCTTTCTTTCAGCTTTTCCCACATATAGTAGGCCGCGTGAGCACTTAATACAATCAATCACGTTTTTAGTGTTACAATCTGCTGAGTGTTGTAATTTTAGAGGGAAACCTTTTGGTGTATGACCCCCCTCATCACTAGTGATTACATAATTGCAGTGAATGCAATTATGGCATTTCTTGGTGTTTGTATGTGACTCAGAGATGGTAGGTTTCTTAGGTGCCAGCAATTCTTTAAGATTTTTGGAATTCTGGTAAGCGAGAACAGGTTTGTGGTTGAACAATCCCCTAAAATCACTTTCTGTCAGTAAGAGCTCCCAACGGTTCTGGATGATTTGTTTGATTGCTTTGGATTTGATTGAGAATTTTGATATGAAAACCATGATTTCTGGTTGATCAAATTTGATTTTCCTAAGTAATGTAGTTTGTTCAATGGATACTGTCTGAAGTAAAGCTTTAGTTAATATGGAAGTAGGATAACCTCTGATGTTGAACCTAGATTTGTTTTTATTTAAAGAGAGTAGGCAGTCTTCATTGTCAGATGTAAGTCTTTTAATACATAAAAATTGTGAAAATGGTAAATGTTGCTTCAAGTTTGGAAGATAAAAGCTATGGAAATGTAAGGTGTTAGTTTGATCAGTAGGCTTTTTGAACACTTTGGTTTTGATGTCAGTAGGTGTCAACTCGACTGATACATTTTAACTCCCATAGGAAACTTTGTTATATTATACAGAAAAAACAGCTGAACGCAATTACAGCAAGTTTTGAAAAAAGTTAGAAATTCACCTTTTTATGATGTATATTCGGTCAGGATTATTTCAGAAAAAGTTGGTTAAAGAAGAACTGGAGTGGGCCTGAAGGGTTTAAAAAGTTAGGTATATCTGAACATTTGGTCTTGCAAGCGTCACGGTGTACTGTAATTTATTTTTTTAAATGGGACCTTCTAATTGGTCAGGAAGCTTTTTTGCCTTAGGCCTGCCTTTTCGGTGCTACAGTACCAATATTGGTAAAATGGTACCAATTGGCTAGCCACAGCAAGAAACATAATGTTACAGCCGCCATTACAAGACTTGGGGACTCAAACTCAGATTCTTGAGAAAAAAATGGAAATAGACCATAAGGGTGCGCAATGGGCATACCCTGACCCCCAGGGCCATTTGTTAAATGTTAGGTAAAAATAAAAATAATTAAAATAATTATGGGCGCATGTACCACAGGACTAGCTCCCAGTCCAGCAGTAACCAGCTCAGCACCCCTGGGGAAGCAGACAGACAACATAAAGTGGGCAGGAATGTCTTAGTCACAGTGAATTGACACTGGAGGGTGTGTGGGCGGGGCTGGGGCAGCAAGCTGATAATGGAGGGCGGCTGGTGGGTCTAGGGATGTAACCTGAAGACAGATGGACAGCTGTTGTGCTGAGGAGCACATGGAAAATGGAGGTTGGAAGGAGGGGCAGGGGCAGCAAGCTGGCAACGGAGGGCTGTTAGGGATAGATAGATAGATAGATAGATAGATAGATAGATAGATAGATAGATAGATAGATAGATAGATAGATAGATAGATAGATAGATAGATAGATAGATAGATAGATAGATAGATAGATAGATAGATAGATAGATAGATAGATAGATAGATAGATAGATAGATAGATAGATAGATAGATAGATAGATAGATAGATAGATAGATAGATAGATAGATAGATAGACAGAACTCCAAGAGAAGAGAGCCTTAGCTCTTGTGACTATTCGCTCTCTCTGCATCCTAACACTCCCGGATCTGTGGGCAGAATTGAACACCATTGACCCTAAAATATTTCTTAGAAAGAAGGAACGATTAGTTGTCATCAGCAGATGAACACTAACCTCTTTCATCGCTCTCTCAATTCACTCTCACCAGGTCAAAGCATGAGCCTCTAAGGTCTACCAATATCTTATATGGCATACCTTAAGTCTCTGCATTTTCCCAAAGCTCTACACCATCTAAAAGTATCCTTTCACCAAACTCGAATGTCATGGTGTTGGCTGTCAAGTGCTTGCACACAAAATTGCTTATAACAATGGTAGTAACAACCGGGGGACAGCCTGCATGTATGAAGCCATCAAGCCACAGATACCGATTCTTGCTTTAAGGGCTTGATTTAGGTTTCAGCAAGGTTACTCCATCACGATGACGGATATCCCATCCACAGAAATATAAATCCCATAGGATAATATGGAATTTATATATTGCCGGACTAGCTATCCATTACCGTTTTGATGGAGTAACCTGTCTGCCGAAATGTAAATGAGGTCCTAAATTGTTCTGCTACATTTGTGCTTCAAACACCATAACAGAGTTAATATAACCTTTCTCATCTCTTTGCCTTAGTCTTGATTCCTCATTGATGCTTTACACTTTCTCTCCGCTTTGCCACCATTAGCAATCCCATTAAATGTGGCAACTTCCACTACAGATTTGAAATTCAATTCTGGACACTGTTACGTATGATGTGCTATGGGGTCAGCCTATGTAATGGTTCCAATATTGTAGGGAGAACATACTATTTTCTCAGGTTCTAACAGTTGGTTGGTCAAATTTTTAATCAACTTTTGCATTCAGCCTGGGTAGAGCGATCAACATTTTTCACGTCAATTAATACTCTCTAAAACTAAGTGCAATCCACAAAAATTCTGAATGAGTTCTCTGATTGCAGGAGTGTCCCATTTAGGCTGCACGGGCTGCATGCATGCCACATTTTCAAGATACCCACAGAAAGGAAGTAAAAAAAATCCTAATGACTACGGGGCAGATTTATGAGCCCCTTGCGCCACTTTTGCGTCACTTTTAACATGGGAAAAGTGACGCAAAAGTGGCGCAAGGCGCTCATAAATCTGGCCCTACGTTTTTGCCTTAAACGGCCCTGGACCCACTGCTTATTTACTGTCCCCTGATTGACTACTAGATTATTGTGCACCTTTGAATCCAAGCATTTATCTGCTATGCTCATTTATGTATCAAACGTTCTTCTCCCTGTACAGTATCCGTCCTACCCTAATTGTGATGCACTCCTATCTTGTTCATTTATGCTTCTCCAAGTAATGCTTGTCCGTCCCACCTCTATAGCCCGCCTATCCTAATTGCAAAGCGCTCTGATACCCGCCTGGGTCACGTTTGCGCTATATAAAACTTTCTAAATTAATAAATTCAGATTAATTTAATGTAAATATATCTTACTGTGGTTATCCTGACAGTGTGGTGTGGAACAGGTCTTGCTGGACCTATTTTAGACACTCCTGTTCTACTGCAATAGCACTAAAATAAGAAACTCCTGCTGCTGGTGTTTATCCCATTGTTGTTAACTATTAGCTACATCAAAATAAAAAGTAAATATTTGTTGATTAGCAAGACCTTTGTTCCTATCATGAAGGGCTTTTCTTGCACAGCAGAGAGCTGATCATCTGTTTATTATACAAGCAGGGGCTTATTTGCAAGCCCCTTGCGCCTATGGTACATCACTTTTTCCCATATTAAAAGTGACGCATCGGCGATGCAAGGGGATTGTACATAAACCCTGCAGTGGATAAAGTGAATTCAGTTAACCTGATATTTCTCTGAGCTAGGGCTTTATTTTCAGACTACCCAGGTTCAGAAACAGAAAGAAACAAACCTTACCCAGTGTTTCTGAGCTCGACGATCTGAAAACCAAGCATCGGATCATTTTGCCGATATTTTGCGTAATAATTACACAAAAGAAAATTATGCAAATTTCTCATACCCATACGGACAAAAAGAACATAGGGGCAGATTTACAAGCCCCTTGCGCCACTTTTGCGTCACTTTTAACATGGGAAAAGTGACGCAAAAGGGGCGCAAGGGGCTTGTAAATCTGCCCCATAGTGAATTTGTTGAATGGTAAGGATCGATCAGAAAATTAAAGGTTGGCTCCCCTCTGCCACAAGCAATAGGGCATCCCAGTATGAACTTGTAGTCACACCCAACTAGCAGCTTTTTATGATGGTTTTGGTTTCTTAGTATGAAGAAACAAGGTGCTAATTGCCTATAACAACTGCAAAAGAAACAATTGATGGACGGAATGCTGGAAAATGCAAACATTCACCCCCAGTCTCAAGGATCTGAGTTAAATCCATCATTCTTTTGCACACACACCACCCCAGTGTGGACCCAGCCATATGCAAATCAGTCTTGACCCAGTTCCTTGTGGGAACAGTCCAGCCCAAACTGCCAAGCCAGGTCCTTCCTATATCATAAACAAGCATCCTGAGACCAGTTTCAGGGCATCACCCTTCATCAGCCAGGCTAGCTTGAATCCAACGGTGTAGTGCACAGAACCCACGTCTGGGCAAACCCTTCCCACTTAGGGCGACATATGCAAAAGAAACAATTGATGGACGGAATGCTGGACAATGCAAACATTCACCCCCAGTCACAAGGATCTGGGTTAAATCTATCATTCCTTTGCTCAGCACACTAGCCCAGTTTGCACCCAGCCATATGCAAACCAGTCTTGACCCTAATCCTTCTGGGAACAGTCCAGCCCGAACTGCCAAGCCAGGTCCTCCCTGGACCGGAAACAAACCTCCTGGGACCAGTTTCAGGGCATCACCCTTCATCAGCCAGGTTAGCTGGAATCTAGTGGTGTAGTGAGCACATGACCAATGTCTGGGCATACCCTTCCAATTTAGGGCGACTTATGCAAAACAAACAATTGATGGCAGGAATATTGGACAATGCAAACATTCACCCCCAGTCACAAGGATCTTGGTTAAATCCATCCCTCTTTTGCTCACCACCCCACCCCAGTTTGTACTCAGCCATATGCAAATCAGTCTTGACCCTGTTCCTTGTGGGAACAGTCCAGCCCAAAATGTAAAGGCAGGTCCTCCCTGGACTGGAAACTAGCATCCTAGGACCGGCTTCAGGGCATCCCCCTTCATCACCCAGGCTAGCTCTAATACACTGGTGTAGTGAGCACGGAACCCAAGTCTGGGCATACCCTTCCCAATTACGGCAACATATGCAAAAGCAAAAATTGATGGATGGAATGCTGAGCAATGCAAATAGTCACCCCCAGTCACACGGATCTGGATTAAATCCATCATTCCTATTCTCAGCACACCAGCCCAGTTTGGACCCAGCCATATGCAAATCAGGCTTGACACTGTTCCTTGTGAGAACAGTCCAGCCCGAACTGCCAAGCCAGGTCCTTCCTGGACCGGAAACAAGAATTCTGGGACCGGTTTCAGGACATCACCCTTCATCAGCCAGGCTAGCTTGAATCCAGTGGTGTAGTGAGTACAGAACCCACGTCTGGGCATACCCTTCCCACTTAGTGCGACATATGCAAAAGAAGCAATTGAATGACGGAATGCTGGACAATGCAAACATTCACCCCCAGTCATACGGATCTGGGTTAAATCCATCATTCTTTTGCTCACCACACTACCCCAGTTTGGACCCAGCCATATGCAAATCAGTCTTGACCCTGTTCCTTGTGGGAACAGTCCAGCCCAAACTGCCAAGCCAGGTCCTCCCTGGACCAAAAACAAGCATCCTGGGACCAGTTTCAGGGCATCACCCTTCATCAGCCAGGATAGCATGAATTCAGTGGTGCAGTGAGCACGGGACCCAAGTCCGGGCATACCCTGCCCACTTAGGGTGACATATGAAAAAGAAACAATTGATGGACGGAATGCTGGACAATGCAAACATTCACCCTCAGTCACAAGGATCTGGGTTAAATCTGTCATACTTTGCCTCACCACACCACCCCAGTTTGACCCAGCCATGTGCAAATCACTCTTGACCCTGTTACTTGTGGGAACAGTCCAGCCCGACCTGCCAAGCCAGGTTTTCCCTGGACTGGAAACAAGCATCCTGGGACCAGTTTCAGAGCATCACCCTTCATCAGCCAGGCCGGCTTGAATCCAGTAATGTGGTGAGCACAGGACCTACATCTGGGCATACCCTTCCCACTTAGGACTACACATGCAAAAAAAAAACAATTGATGGACAGAATGCTGGATAATGCAAACATTCACTCCCAGTCACAAGGATCTGGGTTTAATCCATCATTTGTTTGCTCACCACACAACCCCAGTATGGACCCAGCCATATGCAAATCAGTCTTTACCCTGTTCCTTGTGGGAACAGTCCAACCCAACCTGCCAAGATAGGTCTTCCCTGGACCGGAAACTAGCATCCTGGGACCGGTTTCAAGGCATCCCCCTTCATCAGCCAGGCTAGCTTGAATCCACTGGCGTAGTGAGCACGGTACCCACATCTGGGCATACCCTTCCCACTTAGGGCAAAACAATTGATGGAGGGACTGCTGGACAATGCAAACATTCACCTCCAGTCCCACAGATCTAGGTTAAATCCATCATTCCTTTGCTTAGGAGACTAGCCCAGTTTGGACCCAGCAATATGCAAATCAGTCTTGACCCTAATCCTTCTGGGAACAGTCCAGCCCGAACTGCCAAGCCAGGTCCTCCCTGTACCGGAAACAAACAGCCTGGGACTGGTTTCAGGGCATCACCCTTCATCAGCCAGGTTAGCTTGAATCCAGTGGTGTAGTGAGCAGTGCACATGACCAATGTCTGGGCATACCCTTCCAATTTAGGGCGACTTATGCAAAAGAAACAATTGTTGGACGGAATATTGGACAATGCAAATATTTACCCCCAGTCACAAGGATCTGGGTTAAATCCATCCTTCTTTTGCTCACCACACCACCCCAGGTTGGACCTAGCCATTTGCAAATCAGTCTTGACCCTGTTCCTTATGGGAACAGTCCAGCCCAAACTGCCAAGCCAGGTCCTACCTGGACCAAAAACAAGCATCCTGGGACCGGTTTCAGGGCTTCACCCTTCATCACCCAGGCTAGCTCTAATACACTGGTGTAGTGAGCACGGAACCCAAGTCTCGGCATACCCTTCCCAGCTTAGGGCATCATAGTCAAAAGAAACAATTTATTGACGAAATGCTGGACAATGCAAACATTCACCCTCAGTCACACGGATCTGGGTTAAATCCATCATTCCTTTGCTCACCACACCACCCCAGTATGGACCCAGCCATATTCAAATCAGTCTTGACCCTGTTCCTTGTGGGAACAGTCCAGCCCAAACTGCCAAGTCAGGTCCTCCCTGGACTGGAAACTAGCATCCTGGGACCGGTTTCAGGGTATCAACCTTCATCAACCAGGCTAGCTTGAATCCACTAGTGTAGTGAGCATGGAACCCACGTCTGGGCATACCCTTCCCACTTAGGGCAACATATGCAAAAGAAACAACTGATGGATGGAATGCTAGACAATGCAAACATTCACCCCCAGTCACACAGATCTGGGTTAAATACATAATTCCTTTGCTTAGCACACCAGCCCAGTTTGGACCCAGCCATATGCAAATCAGTCTTGACCCTGTTCCTTGTGAGAGAAGTCCAGCCCGAACTGCCAAGCCAGGTCCTTCCTGGACCGGAAACAAGAATCCTTGGACCGGTTTCAGGGCATCACCCTTCATCAGCCAGGCTAACTTGAATCCAGTGGTGTAGTGAGCACATGACCCATGTCTGGGAATACCCTTCCAAATTAGGGCAACTTATGCAAAAGAAACAATTGGTGTATGGAATGCCGGACAATGCAAACATTCACCCCCAGTCACAAGGATCTGGGTTAAATCATTCCTTCTTTTCCTCACACCACCCCAGTTTGGACCCAGCCATATGCAAATCAGACGTGACCCTGTTCTTTGTGAGAACTGTCCAGCCCGAACTGCCAAGCCAGGTCCTTCCTGGACCAGAAACAAGAATCCTGGGACCGGTTTCAGGGCATCACCCTTCATCAGCCAGGCTAGCTTGAATCCAGTGGTGTAGTGAGCATGGGACCCATGATTGGTCATACCCTTCCCACTTAGGGTGACATATGCAAAATAAACAATTGATGGACGGAATGATGGACAGTGCAAACATTCACCTCCACTCACAAGGATCTGGGTTAAATGCATCATTCTTTTGCTCACCACACTACCCCAGTTTGGACCCAGCCATATGCAAATCAGTCTTGACCCTGTTCCTTGTGGGAAAAGTCCAGCCCAAACTGCCAAGCCAGGTCCTCCCTGGACCAAAAACAAGCATCCTGGGACCAGTTTTAGGGCATCACCCTTCATCAGCCAGGATAGCATGAATTCAGTGGTGCAGTGAGCACGGGACCCAAGTCCGGGCATACCCTGCCCACTTAGGGTGACATATGAAAAAGAAACAATTGATGGACGGAATGCTGGACAATGCAAACATTCACCCTCAGTCACAAGGATCTGGGTTAAATCTGTCATACTTTGCCTCACCACACCACCCCAGTTTGACCCAGCCATGTGCAAATCACTCTTGACCCTGTTACTTGTGGGAACCGTCCAGCCCGACCTGCCAAGCCAGGTTTTCCCTGGACTGGAAACAAGCATCCTGGGACCAGTTTCAGAGCATCACCCTTCATCAGCCAGGCCGGCTTGAATCCAGTAATGTGGTGAGCACAGGACCTACATCTGGGCATACCCTTCCCACTTAGGACGACACATGCAAAAAAAAAATAATTGATGGACAGAATGCTGGATAATGCAAACATTCACTCCCAGTCACAAGGATCTGGGTTTAATCCATCATTTGTTTGCTCACCACACAACCCCAGTATGGACCCAGCCATATGCAAATCAGTCTTTACCCTGTTCCTTGTGGGAACAGTCCAACCCAACCTGCCAAGATAGGTCCTTCCTGGACCGGAAACTAGCATCCTGGGACCGGTTTCAGGGCATCCCCCTTCATCAGCCAGGCTAGCTTGAATCCACTGATGTAGTGAGCACGGCACCCACATCTGGGCATACCCTTCCCACTTAGGGCGAAACAATTGATGGAGGGACTGCTGGACAATGCAAACATTCACCTCCAGTCCCACAGATCTAGGTTACATCCATCATTCCTTTGCTTAGGAGACTAGCCCAGTTTGGACCCAGCAATATGCAAATCAGTCTTGACCCTAATCCTTCTGGGAACAGTCCAGCCCGAACTGCCAAGCCAGGTCCTCCCTGTACCGGAAACAAACATCCTGGGACTGGTTTCAGGGCATCACCCTTCATCAGCCAGGTTAGCTTGAATCCAGTGGTGTAGTGAGCAGTGCACATGACCAATGTCTGGGCATACCCTTCCAATTTAGGGCGACTTATGCAAAAGAAACAATTGTTGGACGGAATATTGGACAATGCAAATATTTACCCCCAGTCACAAGGATCTGGGTTAAATCCATCCTTCTTTTGCTCACCACACCACCCCAGGTTGGACCTAGCCATATGCAAATCAGTCTTGACCCTGTTCCTTATGGGAACAGTCCAGCCCAAACTGCCAAGCTAGGTCCTACCTGGACCAAAAACAAGCATCCTGGGACCGGTTTCAGGGCTTCACCCTTCATCACCCAGGCTAGCTCTAATACACTGGTGTAGTGAGCACGGAACCCAAGTCTCGGCATACCCTTCCCAGCTTAGAGCATCATAGTCAAAAGAAACAATTTATTGACGAAATGCTGGACAATGCAAACATTCACCCTCAGTCACACGGATCTGGGTTAAATCCATCATTCCTTTGCTCACCACACCACCCCAATATGGACCCAGCCATATTCAAATCAGTCTTGACCCTGTTCCTTGTGGGAACAGTCCAGCCCAAACTGCCAAGTCAGGTCCTCCCTGGACTGGAAACTAGCATCCTGGGACCGGTTTCAGGGTATCAACCTTCATCAACCAGGCTAGCTTGAATCCACTAGTGTAGTGAGCATGGAACCCACGTCTGGGCATACCCTTCCCACTTAGGGCAACATATGCAAAAGAAACAACTGATGGATGGAATGCTAGACAATGCAAACATTCACCCCCAGTCACACAGATCTGGGTTAAATACATAATTCCTTTGCTTAGCACACCAGCCCAGTTTGGACCCAGCCATATGCAAATCAGTCTTGACCCTGTTCCTTGTGAGAGAAGTCCAGCCCGAACTGCCAAGCCAGGTCCTTCCTGGACCGGAAACAAGAATCCTTGGACCGGTTTCAGGGCATCACCCTTCATCAGCCAGGCTAACTTGAATCCAGTGGTGTAGTGAGCACATGACCCATGTCTGGGAATACCCTTCCAAATTAGGGCAACTTATGCAAAAGAAACAATTGGTGTATGGAATGCCGGACAATGCAAACATTCACCCCCAGTCACAAGGATCTGGGTTAAATCATTCCTTCTTTTCCTCACACCACCCCAGTTTGGACCCAGCCATATGCAAATCAGACGTGACCCTGTTCTTTGTGAGAACAGTCCAGCCCGAACTGCCAAGCCAGGTCCTTCCTGGACCAGAAACAAGAATCCTGGGACCGGTTTCAGGGCATCACCCTTCATCAGCCAGGCTAGCTTGAATCCAGTGGTGTAGTGAGCATGGGACCCATGATTGGTCATACCCTTCCCACTTAGGGTGACATATGCAAAATAAACAATTGATGGACGACCTCCACTCACAAGGATCTGGGTTAAATGCATCATTCTTTTGCTCACCACACTACCCCAGTTTGGACCCAGCCATATGCAAATCAGTCTTGACCCTGTTCCTTGTGGGAACAGTCCAGCCCAAACTGCCAAGCCAGGTCCTCCCTGGACCAAAAACAAGCATCCTGGGACCAGTTTCAGGGCATCACCCTTCATCAGCCAGGATAGCATGAATTCAGTGGTGCAGTGAGCACGGGACCCAAGTCCGGGCATACCCTGCCCACTTAGGGTGACATATGAAAAAGAAACAATTGATGGACGGAATGCTGGACAATGCAAACATTCACCCTCAGTCACAAGGATCTGGGTTAAATCTGTCATACTTTGCCTCACCACACCACCCCAGTTTGACCCAGCCATGTGCAAATCACTCTTGACCCTGTTACTTGTGGAAACAGTCCAGCCCGACCTGCCAAGCCAGGTTTTCTCTGGACTGGAAACAAGCATCCTGGGACCAGTTTCAGAGCATCACCCTTCATCAGCCAGGCCGGCTTGAATCCAGTAATGTGGTGAGCACAGGACCTACTTCTGGGCATACCCTTCCCACTTAGGACGACACATGCAAAAAAAAAATAATTGATGGACAGAATGCTGGATAATGCAAACATTCACTCCCAGTCACAAGGATCTGGGTTTAATCCATCATTTGTTTGCTCACCACACAACCCCAGTATGGACCCAGCCATATGCAAATCAGTCTTTACCCTGTTCCTTGTGGGAACAGTCCAACCCAACCTGCCAAGATAGGTCCTCCCTGGACCGGAAACCAGCATCCTGGGACCGGTTTCAGGGCATCCCCCTTCATCAGCCAGGCTAGCTTGAATCCACTGGTGTAGTGAGCACGGCACCCACATCTGGGCATACCCTTCCCACTTAGGGCGAAACAATTGATGGAGGGACTGCTGGACAATGCAAACATTCACCTCCAGTCCCACAGATCTAGGTTACATCCATCATTCCTTTGCTTAGGAGACTAGCCCAGTTTGGACCCAGCAATATGCAAATCAGTCTTGACCCTAATCCTTCTGGGAACAGTCCAGCCCGAACTGCCAAGCCAGGTCCTCCCTGTACCGGAAACAAACATCCTGGGACTGGTTTCAGGGCATCACCCTTCATCAGCCAGGTTAGCTTGAATCCAGTGGTGTAGTGAGCAGTGCACATGACCAATGTCTGGGCATACCCTTCCAATTTAGGGCGACTTATGCAAAAGAAACAATTGTTGGACGGAATATTGGACAATACAAATATTTACCCCCAGTCACAAGGATCTGGGTTAAATCCATCCTTCTTTTGCTCACCACACCACCCCAGGTTGGACCTAGCCATATGCAAATCAGTCTTGACCCTGTTCCTTATGGGAACAGTCCAGCCCAAACTGCCAAGCCAGGTCCTACCTGGACCAAAAACAAGCATCCTGGGACCGGTTTCAGGGATTCACCCTTCATCACCCAGGCTAGCTCTAATACACTGGTGTAGTGAGCACGGATCCCAAGTCTCGGCATACCCTTCCCAGCTTAGGGCATCATAGTCAAAAGAAACAATTTATTGACGAAATGCTGGACAATGCAAACATTCACCCTCAGTCACACGGATCTGGGTTAAATCCATCATTCCTTTGCTCACCACACCACCCCAGTATGGACCCAGCCATATTCAAATCAGTCTTGACCCTGTTCCTTGTGGGAACAGTCCAGCCCAAACTGCCAAGTCAGGTCCTCCCTGGACTGGAAACTAGCATCCTGGGACCGGTTTCAGGGTATCAACCTTCATCAACCAGGCTAGCTTGAATCCACTAGTGTAGTGAGCATGGAACCCACGTCTGGGCATACCCTTCCCACTTAGGGCAACATATGCAAAAGAAACAACTGATGGATGGAATGCTAGACAATGCAAACATTCACCCCCAGTCACACAGATCTGGGTTAAATACATAATTCCTTTGCTTAGCACACCAGCCCAGTTTGGACCCAGCCATATGAAAATCAGTCTTGACCCTGTTCCTTGTGAGAGAAGTCCAGCCCGAACTGCCAAGCCAGGTCCTTCCTGGACCGGAAACAAGAATCCTTGGACCGGTTTCAGGGCATCACCCTTCATCAGCCAGGCTAACTTGAATCCAGTGGTGTAGTGAGCACATGACCCATGTCTGGGAATACCCTTCCAAATTAGGGCAACTTATGCAAAAGAAACAATTGGTGTATGGAATGCCGGACAATGCAAACATTCACCCCCAGTCACAAGGATCTGG
This sequence comes from Triturus cristatus, assembly GCF_964204655.1. Classification (NCBI taxonomy): domain Eukaryota; kingdom Metazoa; phylum Chordata; class Amphibia; order Caudata; family Salamandridae; genus Triturus; species Triturus cristatus. The sequence continues at coordinate 822,565,127 of NC_140593.1, forward strand.
GTTAAATCATTCCTTCTTTTCCTCACACCACCCCAGTTTGGACCCAGCCATATGCAAATCAGACGTGACCCTGTTCTTTGTGAGAACAGTCCAGCCCGAACTGCCAAGCCAGGTCCTTCCTGGACCAGAAACAAGAATCCTGGGACCGGTTTCAGGGCATCACCCTTCATCAGCCAGGCTAGCTTGAATCCAGTGGTGTAGTGAGCATGGGACCCATGATTGGTCATACCCTTCCCACTTAGGGTGACATATGCAAAATAAACAATTGATGGACGGAATGATGGACAGTGCAAACATTCACCTCCACTCACAAGGATCTGGGTTAAATGCATCATTCCATTGCTCACCACACCTCCCCAGTATGGACTCAGCCATATGCAAATCAGTATTGACCCTGTTCCTTTTGGGAACAGTCGGGCCCAAACTACCAAGCCAGGTGCTTCCTGGACAAGAAACTAGCATCCTCGGACCGGTTTCAGGGCATCACCCTTCATCACCAAGGTTAGCTTGAATCCACTGGTGTAGTGAGCACTGAACCCACGTCTGCGCATACCCTTCCCAGCTTAAGGCGATATATGAAAAAGAAACAATTGATGGACAGAATGCTGGACAAAGCAAACATTCCCCCCAGTGACACGGATCTGGGTTAAATCCATCATTCCTTTGATCACAACACCACCCCAATATGGACCCAGCCATATGCAAATCAGTCTTGACCCTGTTCCTTGCTGAACCAGTCCAGCCCAAACTGCCAAGCCAGGTCCTCCCTGGACCGGAAACTAGCATCTTGGGACTGGTTTCAGGGCATCACACTTCATCAGCCAGGCTAGCTTGAATCCACTGGTGTAGTGAGCACGGAACCGAAGTCTGGGCATACCCTTCCCAATTAGGGCAACATATGCAAAAGAAACAATTGATGGATGGAATGCTGGGCAATGCAAATATTCACCCCCAGTCACACTGATCTGGATGAAATCCATCATTCCTATTCTCAGCACACCAGCCCAGTTTGGACCCAGCCATATGCAAATCAGTCTTGACCCTGTTCCTTGTGAGAACAGTCCAGCCCGAACTGCCAAGCCAGGTCCTTCCAGGACCGTAAACAAGAATCCTGGGACCGGTTTCAGGGCATCACCCTTCATCAGCCAGGCTAGCTTGAATCCAGTGGTGTAGTGAGCACGGGACTCATGTTTGGGCATACCCTTCCCACATAGGGCGACAAATGCAAAATAAACAATTGATGGACAGAATGCTGGACAGTGCAAACATTCACCCCCAGTCACAAGGATCTGGGTTAAATCCATCATTCTTTTGCACACCACACAACCCCAGTATGGACCCAGCCATATGGAAACCAGTCTTGACCCTGTTCCCTGTGGGAACAGTCGAGCCCAAACTTCCAAGCCAGGACCTCCCTGAACTGGAAACTAGCATCCTGGAACCGATTACAGGGCATCACCCTTCATCAGCCAGGCCAGCATGAATCCACTGGTGTAGTGAGCACGGAACCCACGTCTGGGCATACCCTTCCCACTTAGGGCGACATATGAAATAGAAACAATTGATGGACGGAATGCTGGATAATGCAAACATTCACCCCAGTCACGAGGATCTTGGTTAAATCCATCATTCTTTTGCTCAAAACACCACCCCAGTTTGGACCCAGCCATATGCAAATCAGTCCTGACCATGTTCCTTGTGGGAACAGTCCAGCCCGAACTGGCAAGCCAGGTCCTCCCTGGACCCTAAGCAAGCGCCCTGGGACCGGTTTTATGGCATCAGCCAGGCTAGCTTGAATCCAGTGCTACAGTCAGGATGAGGCCCACGTCTGGACATACCCTTCCCACTTAGGGCGACATATGAAATAGAAACAATTGATGGACGGAATGCTAGACAATGCAAACAGTCACCCCAGACACACAGATCTGGTTTAAATCCATCATTCCTTTGCTTAGCACACCAGCCCAGTTTGGACCCAGCCATATGCAAATCAGTCTTGACCCTGTTCCTTGTGAGATCAGTCCAGGCCGAACTGCCAAGCCAGGTCCTTCCTGGACTGGAAACAAGAATCCTGGGACTGGTTTCTGGGCATAACCCTTCATCAGCCAGGCTAACTTCAATCCAGTGGTTTAGTGAGCACGGGACCCACATTTGGGCATGTCCTTACCACATAGGGCGACATATGCAAAGAAACAATTGATGATTGGAATGCTGGACAATGCAAACATTCACCACCAGTCACACGGATCTGGGTTAAATCCATCATTCCTTTGCTCACCACACCACCCCAGTTTGGACCCAGCCATATGCAAATCAGTCTTGACCCTGTGCCTTGTGAGAACAGTCAAGCCCGAACTGCCAAGCCAGGTCCTACCTGGATGGGAAACTAGCATCCTCAGACCGGTTTCAGGGCCTCACCCGTCATCACCCAGGCCAGCTCGAATCCACTGGTATAATGAGCACGGAACCCAACCTGGGTATACGCTTTCCAGTTTAGGGCGACATATGCAAAAGAAACAATTGATGGACGGAATGCTGGACAATGCAAACATTCACCCCCAGTCACAAGGATCTGGGTTAAATCCATCATTCCATTGCTCACCACACCTCCCCAGTATGGACTCAGCCATATGCAAATCAGTATTGACCCTGTTCCTTTTGGGAACAGTCGGGCCCAAACTACCAAGCCAGGTGCTTCCTGGACAAGAAACTAGCATCCTCGGACCGGTTTCAGGGCATCACCCTTCATCACCAAGGTTAGCTTGAATCCACTGGTGTAGTGAGCACTGAACCCACGTCTGCGCATACCCTTCCCAGCTTAAGGCGATATATGAAAAAGAAACAATTGATGGACAGAATGCTGGACAAAGCAAACATTCCCCCCAGTGACACGGATCTGGGTTAAATCCATCATTCCTTTGATCACAACACCACCCCAATATGGACCCAGCCATATGCAAATCAGTCTTGACCCTGTTCCTTGCTGAACCAGTCCAGCCCAAACTGCCAAGCCAGGTCCTCCCTGGACCGGAAACTAGCATCTTGGGACTGGTTTCAGGGCATCACACTTCATCAGCCAGGCTAGCTTGAATCCACTGGTGTAGTGAGCACGGAACCGAAGTCTGGGCATACCCTTCCCAATTAGGGCAACATATGCAAAAGAAACAATTGATGGATGGAATGCTGGGCAATGCAAATATTCACCCCCAGTCACACTGATCTGGATGAAATCCATCATTCCTATTCTCAGCACACCAGCCCAGTTTGGACCCAGCCATATGCAAATCAGTCTTGACCCTGTTCCTTGTGAGAACAGTCCAGCCCGAACTGCCAAGCCAGGTCCTTCCAGGACCGTAAACAAGAATCCTGGGACCGGTTTCAGGGCATCACCCTTCATCAGCCAGGCTAGCTTGAATCCAGTGGTGTAGTGAGCACGGGACTCATGTTTGGGCATACCCTTCCCACATAGGGCGACAAATGCAAAATAAACAATTGATGGACAGAATGCTGGACAGTGCAAACATTCACCCCCAGTCACAAGGATCTGGGTTAAATCCATCATTCTTTTGCACACCACACAACCCCAGTATGGACCCAGCCATATGGAAACCAGTCTTGACCCTGTTCCCTGTGGGAACAGTCGAGCCCAAACTTCCAAGCCAGGACCTCCCTGAACTGGAAACTAGCATCCTGGAACCGATTACAGGGCATCACCCTTCATCAGCCAGGCCAGCATGAATCCACTGGTGTAGTGAGCACGGAACCCACGTCTGGGCATACCCTTCCCACTTAGGGCGACATATGAAATAGAAACAATTGATGGACGGAATGCTGGATAATGCAAACATTCACCCCAGTCACGAGGATCTTGGTTAAATCCATCATTCTTTTGCTCAAAACACCACCCCAGTTTGGACCCAGCCATATGCAAATCAGTCCTGACCATGTTCCTTGTGGGAACAGTCCAGCCCGAACTGGCAAGCCAGGTCCTCCCTGGACCCTAAGCAAGCGCCCTGGGACCGGTTTTATGGCATCAGCCAGGCTAGCTTGAATCCAGTGCTACAGTCAGGATGAGGCCCACGTCTGGACATACCCTTCCCACTTAGGGCGACATATGAAATAGAAACAATTGATGGACGGAATGCTAGACAATGCAAACAGTCACCCCAGACACACAGATCTGGTTTAAATCCATCATTCCTTTGCTTAGCACACCAGCCCAGTTTGGACCCAGCCATATGCAAATCAGTCTTGACCCTGTTCCTTGTGAGATCAGTCCAGGCCGAACTGCCAAGCCAGGTCCTTCCTGGACTGGAAACAAGAATCCTGGGACTGGTTTCTGGGCATAACCCTTCATCAGCCAGGCTAACTTCAATCCAGTGGTTTAGTGAGCACGGGACCCACATTTGGGCATGTCCTTACCACATAGGGCGACATATGCAAAGAAACAATTGATGATTGGAATGCTGGACAATGCAAACATTCACCACCAGTCACACGGATCTGGGTTAAATCCATCATTCCTTTGCTCACCACACCACCCCAGTTTGGACCCAGCCATATGCAAATCAGTCTTGACCCTGTGCCTTGTGAGAACAGTCAAGCCCGAACTGCCAAGCCAGGTCCTACCTGGATGGGAAACTAGCATCCTCAGACCGGTTTCAGGGCCTCACCCGTCATCACCCAGGCCAGCTCGAATCCACTGGTATAATGAGCACGGAACCCAACCTGGGTATACGCTTTCCAGTTTAGGGCGACATATGCAAAAGAAACAATTGATGGACGGAATGCTGGACAATGCAAACATTCACCCCCAGTCACACGGATCTGGGTTAAATCCATCATTCTTTTGCTCACAACACCACCCCAGTTTGGACCCAGCCATATGTAAATCAGTCTTGACCATGTTCCTTGTGGGAACAGTCCAACCCGAACTGGCAAGCCAGGTCCTCCTTGGACCCTAAACAAGCATCCTGGGACTGGTTTTATGGCATCAGACAGGCTCGCTTGAATCCAGTGCTGCAGTCAGCACGGGGCCCACGTCTGGGCATTCCCTTCCCACTTAGGGTGACATATGCAAAAGAAACAATTGATGGACGGAAAACTGGGCAATGCAGACATTCAATCCCAGTCACAAGGATTTGGGTTAAATCCATCATTCTGTTGCTCACCACACCACCCCAGTTTGGACCCAGCCATATGCAAATCAGTCTTGACCCTGTTCCTTGTGAGAATAGTCCAGCCCGAACTACCAAGCCAGGTCCTCCCTGGACAGGAAACAAGCATCCTGGGACCAGTTTCAGGACATCACCCTTCATCAGCCAGGCTAGATGGAATCCAGTGGTGTAGTGAGCACTGGACACACATTTGGGCATACCCTTCCCCCTTAGGGCGACATATGCAAAAGAAACAATTGATGGACGGAATGCTGGACAGTGCAATCATTCACCCCCAGTCACAAGGATCCGGTTTAAATCCATCATTCTTTTGCTCACCACACCACCACAGTTTGGACCCAGCCATATGCAAATCAGTCTTGACCTTGTTCCTTGTGGGAACAGTCAACCCCGAACTACCAAGCCAGTTCCTCCCTGGACCGGAAACAAGCATCTTGGGACCGGTTTCAGGGCATCACCCATCATCAGCCAGGCTAGCTTGAATCCAGTGGTGTTGTGAGCACGGGACACACGTCTTGGCATACCCATCCCATTTATGGCGACATATGCAAAAGAAACAATTGATGGACGGAATGCTGGACAATGCAAACATTCACCCCCAGTCACAAGGATCTGGATTAAATCCATCATTCTGTTGCTCAGCACACCACCCCAATTTAGCATTCTCCGGATATACTGGAGCCAACACGACTATTTACAATTTACCATTAAGGCTGTGGAAGGGGAAAAGGCCTGACTATCCACTAACCAGACATTTTTTGCCCTCTCCACCATGATAAAGCTTTCCAAAAATAAAGTAGAGGAACACCAGTTATTCAGCCCCTCTTCAGTTAATGTCTAAAATGTACTTGTGTCTCCATCAGCTTTTTGTTGTTGATAAGTTCGTAGTAACAATAGGAAGAAACAATGTTTCAGCCTGTTAGTCCTCAAAACACTGGCACCATGGACGTTATTTAGGGGTCGCCAGAAGACGCAGCTGTTGGTCAAGGCCGAGCACTAAGTAGCTCGCGGCGCCATTATGGTGGTCGGACCAGTCCCCGGGGAAAAAGGAGGAGGTGGGAGCACTCCCACCTCCACATGAGCGTCCAATAGATGGCGTTCGGCGGTGCGGAAAGTGCTTCCGGGTCACACAGGCATCCAGCGTTGGGGTCCGACTGGTTCAGACCGGCCTGGCCCGCGCCCCCCCCTTATAAGGGGGTGTGGGGAGCAGAACAGTCTCTTGTTCCTTCGCACCCCACAGGCACAGCACCCGGGCCACCAGCGGCCTGTAATTTATTTTCCCCACCCACCATCCCCTAAGGCAGGCAATTTAAATGTGTTTGTCAGTAATGTATTTGCTTGTTCTTTTCAAATTTTCATTACAGGTATCTCAGGAGATAGAATTAATGTAGATTTGATGCATTTTAAATGTGTTTATCAGTAATGTATTTGCTTTGTTCTTTTAATTTTTATTGCAGGAATCTCAGGAGATAAAATTAATGTAAAGTATGATGTTTTGGTGAATTTGTAATAAAAGTGTCAATATTTGTAAGCTTGTCAGTACAGGAATTTTAATGCAGAGTTATGTAGTTGAAATGTGTAACGTTCAATAAATGTCAGTACATGGTATTGGACTTCAGGTAATAATGTCGTATTTATTTGTGTGTGTCTCCGGTCAGGCGGTAAGGTCATGATTGGTAAGCATAGTCTTCAGTCCTTAGCGGTCAGAACCATGTAACTCCAGGGGCAGTGACAACTGGAAGGTAGGCTGTCGGGGTGCGGGGGATGGGGGAGACACTCTTTCCAGTGGGCCTGTGGCCACCCTCTCACGTGCATGCGAATCAGGGCGCAAGTATGCAGAATTTTGCAGCTCCCGTTAAGGAGTGTAAGGAACAGGGCGTGGGGGGGCCCGGGGGAGAATATCCGTCCGATAAGCTGTACCCCGTGCGCAAGCCTACTCCGGCGGAGTAATTTGTAGTTTGCTGGGATCTAGAGGCTGCCAGTCATTGACCTTACGGTAGGAGTGTCATGTGTATTAGAGTTTAAGGTTACCCACGTGACATCACCTGTCCAACAATGTATCTGGACTTTCTGCGTAATTGTACATAATGTTAATAACTAATGTTTTTTAATTTTGTAATAAATACGGCCGGGGGGGTTACACCCCCAATCCAAAAATGGTGTGGTCTTAATGCTTGCCTTGAAGGAGGGAGGGAGACCCCATCCGGACAAGGACTGTGGTTACAAAAGGTAAAAAGGGGACTCGGGGAGTACCAGGCCATATAACCCTGGCTTGCTTCTTAAGACCCTTGGCACTGCTTTTGTGACCCCTGGCCTCAGAGGTAGCCAAATCAGTGTCAGGAACACAGGGGCACCTTGTCCCTATGGACATAGGTTGGAACTTCAGTTTCTTTGTTTTGTTGTCATTTTTTTCATGACAATAATAATATATTATTCACTATTAGTGCAATAAAAATGGAGTGCAATTAGTTGGAATATGAGCCTTCCTGGCATCAGGGGTAAGTAACAAATTATTTTCAATGTATGTTGTGTGCAAGAGCGCAGGTGAGTGTGTGTTTATGTGAGAGTGTGCATGCGTGATTGTGCGTATGTGCAAGCATGTTTGTGTAAGTGAATGTAAAGGTCAAATGATGTGTGATGTCACTTCCGCTATCTCTGGCCTTTTGGTTAATTCAGGTTCCTGTCTGGGACAAGTTTACAAGACTGGGGAAATGCCTGCAGGAAATGTTAATACCGTGCTTACCGTTTCTAGGATATTTTATGGAGTGCACTCGACATAGGGCCTAATTTTGGTGCTGAAAAATATTTTAATTCAAGGTGCATATCTAAGTGAAGGCATTAGCTTTTGTAAGAACAAGTTGTTTCAAGTGGGATAAGCGAGTAATTTTTTAACTAGGCAAAAGCGCAAAAATAAAAATGGTTCAGAAACGCTTGCATCTTTGAGACAGGGAGGCGTACTGTCGTCGACACTTGCAATGACTTTCACTCCGATAAAACAAAAAAAAAAAGGTTAATATCATTGGGACGCACACCCAGGGCGTTTCTTTTTCATAAGTAATCGTTCGACCTTGCATTTGGGAATCATTCGTATCATGAATACCACCACCCCGTGCGTACGTTAATCTAACTTGGCAGTGCGTTTGGGTGCGTCCAGCCTTGTTGGCCCTTCAACTGCAAAATGGCGTCTAGCCAACTAGAAGGAGTTCACCCGGCTGTGACAGCACATGCAGGAAACCTAAAACCTGTCCTTGAATAATGGCGCCTGCTTGGCCTAGTTAGTTGTTCCTGCATCCACCGAATTTGGCAAATGAGAAAAATATAAGAAGGACTTAAATGCATTTCGTTTAGTGAGCGACCTGTTTGTGCTCTCTTGTAGTCTTCTTATACTCATTGAGTTTTTCAGCAAATAACATTAAGAACTATAAGGTCTGAAACTGGTATTGGGTAAACTCATTAAGAGTAAACTCTTTGAGTGCATTTTAAAGTGATTGGATTTTAAATGAGTCGTGTTCGGTCTAAGAGCTGAACTTTTAGTTGCTTATTAACAAAGTTACCTTTTTAGGGCCTTCGTGTAAAAGTGAACAAAAAGAAGCCAAGATAACCTGCAGTGGAATGTAAAAGATTGAATTCCCCATTTAAAAGTTCCAGTCTTTCTGGTAGGCAACATTTAAGGTAATAGAATAGTCAGACCAGTAACACCTGTTGCAGTAAAGGATCTCACACTACAAGCAAAGTTTGATTTGTGCCGGTGGGTGCAGGTGGTGGGTACCAGCACTCATTTTTCATTTTTTGAAGAACAGGATGCTTTTTCTTTCTCGGAGTTTGACCCAAAGCACAGAATGAAGGAAAGAAAAAGGGGAAGGAAGGAGGGGAAGAAAGATAGGAATCAAGAGGCAAGAAACAAGAAAAATAAATATAAAGTATAAGGAAGAAAGACAGAGAGGGGAGGATGATGGAAAAAGAGGTATGGAGATTAAGCAAAACAAGGCAGCCTCAGAATTCAAAAGCACTGGCATTAGGTAGCACTGGCAGGATGACCCCAAAAACATTTTAGGCCTCTGCACTTACTGGTGGCTATTCGCAAACAGTATTTGGTACTATGTGATGTAGTACTACAACTATACAATTCATGTACTACGAACTGGTATTCACTAAACTATGGAGCAGATGTACAAGCCCCTATCGCCATGGTAACGTCACTTTTTCTGACGTTCCTGTAGGAATAGGGGCTTTGCCTTAACAAGGCAGCGTTAAGCCACTCAACGTGGCATAACGCTGCCTTCTAAATAAGGCCCCCTTTCGTGAAAGGGGAGGGCAGTGGGTATTGTGGTGGGCGTTCCACCTCAACACCAATTGACTTTGATGCTGCCCCTATTTACAAGGGTGGCGTAAACAGGAGGCAGCGCCAAAATTAAGACCTGGTCTTAACTTGGCGAAACAAGGAGAAATGCTTCATTTCTCCTCGTTTTTGCTTATTCCATGTGCGCTGCCGCAGCACACATGCAAAAAACAAAATGCCTTGGATTGTTTATGTGTAAGAAGGTGTCCCTTCCTGCACATAAAAAATCTTTTTTTTTTTAAATGACATTTTGTAACTTCCATGTGTACTGCATTAAGCAGCACAGATAAAAGTGACAAAACAGCATTTAACCCCTTCCATGCTCATGATGGAACGGTTCCGTCATGAGCATCGGTTGAGCTGTGCTCATGACGGAACCGTTCCGTCATGGCCCCGCCCGCGCTCGAACCCTTCAGCACAGCGGGGGAATCCGCGCAGCGCTGAAGGGGTTAAAGGTTGTTTATGTGCAGGAGGGACACCTTCCTACACATAAACAATCTTCCTCTGCATGCAGTCAGCATGCACTGTGGTGTAAGGGGGTCTGAGTTGGCTCTAGGTAGCTAAGTGCAATGCCAGCACAGGGGGAAAGGCAAGGCTGCACCATATTCTTGTAAGTATGGTGCAGCCTTGCGTTTCTGAAGTGTCGGAGTGCGGCGTTAAGCCATGACGTCTGACGACTCACTCCGCCACTTCTTTGTACATATGCCCCTATGTGTGGAAACTTCCAATTCTCCTAATTTTTCCGTATGGAGATTTCTGCCATATATGTGGAGATCTCCTCCTACATGTGAAAAAGTTACCAATAGTAACATTAACTACTTAATCCTGTTTCAGGAGGCTCCCTCTACTCTAACTTGAAATGTGGAGACATTTAAATCTAGACCAAGGAGTAACTCTGCAATCTAAAATGATGAACAACAAAAATGTTAGACTTACACCTATGTGTTGCAGTAAATATTCACATGTGTAAATATACAGATGTATATTTACACATGTGAATCAGGCCTATTAATTTACAAATTAAGCACCAACTTTGAGTACATGTGGTTGTGCTAGCCCATGGGTACTTGCAAACATTATCTCAAGGGCCACAACGTTTGGTCTATGATATGATGAGTGCCGCATCGATGCCAGCAGGGTGGTGATTCGGTGGGGGTGCGAAAGGTGGGTATAGGAGAAGTAAAGCATACACATATAGTGGCTGAACTGCACAATGTTAAACTAGAAAGACTGAGATTAATTCCAGCTTCCCCACTTCACCAAATTGTGTGGAATAAAAATACACTGTTTGAATTTTGAAGAGATGTTATCATGTTTTTACACTTTTGCTGCAACATAGCTTTGAAAATTAAGGGGTACCTAAAGTTAAGTGGTGAAAGACAACATCGTTTCTTAGTTTTTTAAACTTCAATGAACCTTTAAATACATGTTTGTCTGTAATTATAGCGTCTTTTTAATGTTGGTGCTGAGTTCAGTGAACAGCAGCCCAGTGCTGCTGTTGATTAGGGTGCTGCATGTAAAGATCAGGCGGGCTTCATTTCAGTATCACTGCACTAGTCTAACTGTCATAATAGAAATATTTAGTTGTGCACTATCCAAATGGCCAGTGGTAGTTGTACCAGTAGCACTGGCTTTTATCCCAGTTTCTGTTACAATACTAGTACTAGTAACAGAATGAGCACTTTGTGCATTACTATTAGTACATGAATCTGAAATTATGATGGCAACAATTGCCATAGTGCCAATGGTGCATAGAGATCTAGTACTAGTAGGTAGGCTAATATTATTATATTAGTAGCCGCACCTGATGTGGTATTGCTATGAGTAGGAGTTGTGCCTGTGGTATTATGTGGTATTATGTATATAAAGCAGTCAAACTTCGAGCATCACTGCAAAGTCACCAAAACGGACACACTCTGATCTTAAGGTTTGATTTGTTAATTACTAATAAGTATAAAACGCATTTTGCATTGGAACGTTGCCTAAGGACCGCAGAGCTTTGCATCAAGTGGAGTCCCTAGGTGGTACATGGACGGTCCCATTCACCATTGATCTACTGGAAGAGGCTACACATCCTGTGAAACGTTTGCCTCCTTGGCCAGAATAGGCAAACCAAAATTAACTCTGCCTCTTCCCTGTGAACTTTGGCAGTGAGGTGGGGAATCAGAGATATCTGAGGGAAAAGCATACAACTTCATCCTGGGCCATCAATTTCCTGTAGCATCTATCCTCTTTGCCAGAGAGTCCTGAAACCCTAGTAAAGTTTGGAAGAACAGAATTGTGGTGCTCTGCAAAGAGATCTATGTCTGGTATCTCATACATTCTGCAAAACTGCTGGAACCCTTGAACTGTTATTGTGAGATTCTGTGAAGCGTTTAACATTTTGCTGAGATCATCAGCTCTCTTATTGTCTTCCCTCCTCACAAGAACTGCACTGATCAATAAGACATGGTTTTCAGCCCATTTAAAAGTACATTGAATGAGTTTGACTTTGTTACAAATTGTTGATTTATAAGATCCATTGCATGTTCTGACAACAAAGGCTGACTCGGGGCCCGATTCACAGAAGTAATCTGAGACAAAATCCTAAACTTACTACTTTTGGTATTCACAGAAGGCATTTAGTAGTAGTAAAGTTAGGACTTTGTCTTAAGTCTGTCTTAAGTCTGTCTTAAGTCTGTCCTAAGTTTGTCTTAAGTTTGTCTTAAGTCAGTCTTAAGTCTGTCTTAAGTCTTCTGCTGATGGTTTTTGACAGCCTTTCGGCATCCACCAAACTCTAAATCAGACGATTTCTCTCCATATCTTCCCACAGCCCATACTGCTGCCACCTGTCATCAAAGTTCTCACCACAGGAGGAACTACCTCCTTGCTCACATTCTGTGATTGGAATCACCAGGTCACCTGGTTCCTGATGTACTCTATTACTGGGATGAGAAGTTCATACTTCTGTGTTACTGGATGCCACTGCTGAATAATATGAAGAACCAGTGGACCCCTGTATGGATAAACACATGACAAAAACACAGACACAGCCCACATGAAAGAAATACAAATAGTTCTATCAAGAATTTATTGTCTAGCTAACATATTGCAAAAAGAACAATTGATGGACAGAATGCAGAACAATGTCATACGTTCACCCCAGTACAGAGATCTGGGCCAAAATCTATTGTTTTTTTGCTCACCATGCCATCCCAGTTTGAACCCAGCCATATGCAAATCAGTCTTGACCCTGCACCCAATGGGAACAGTCCAGCCCGAACTGCCATGCCAGGTGCTCACTGGATTGAAACAAGCATCCTAGGACCGGGTTAGGGGTTTCACCCCTCATCAGCCAGGATAGCTTGAGTCCAGTGGCATCGGGAGCACAGGACCCACGTCTGGGCATACCCGTCCCAATCGGGGTGATAAATGCAAACAGAACAATTGATGGACAGAATGCAGAACAATACAATGGAAGGTATAGTTCCCAGGCAACCTAAATACACGTAAGTACAATATCATATAAGAAATTAGTTCAATAAATTTATAAAAAATAATAAAATTTAATCAGAAAGCAAATGCATAAAAAATACATCAAATTCATACCATTATTCAGTTCATATTATACAAAATGTCTATAATAATTAAAAACAGTAAGTGGCAAAGATAAATTCTTCAACAATGAGTGGCAGAGATAAATTCTTCGACGCGCATTTCGGCACAGTGAGTGCCTTCGTCAGGAATTGCCACCAATAACCTTGTTTTGGGAATATATGAAGCTTGGGTCAAATAAAATGTGGATAACCCCAGGATATTGAGGAACAATCTCACTTTTTATCAGAAAAGCGTTGATGCTAATATAAGATGATCCGAAGGAAGAAACTTCTCAATCGAATGTTCTGTATTTAAAATCTTAAAAATAGAGAGTAAGCGTCAATACGTATATTCAGTGAAGCTTCTGTTGGAGTCTTCATATCGGGTATGTTTAAAAATATTTATCTGTGGAGTTCTTAACTTCTGGCGTATAGGAATCCCGGGTTCGTGCTGGTGCGAATATCGCTCAGTCAACCCAATCAGGGTGACAAATGCAAACAGAACAATTGATGGACAGAATGCAGAACAATGTCATACATTCACCCCAGTATAGAGATCTGGGCCAAAATCTATTGTTTTATTGCTCACAATGCCATTCCAGTTTGAACCCAGCCATTTACAAATCAGTCCTGACCCTGCACTCAATGGGAACAGTCCAGCCCGAACAGCCAGGCCAGGTCCTCCCTGGACTGGAAACAAGCATCCTAGGACCGGTTTTGGGGTTTCACCCCCCTTCATTAGCCAGGATAGCTTTAGTTTCTTTTGCATATGTCGGCCTAAGTGGGAAGATATGCACAGACGTGGGTCCCATGCTCACTACACCACTGGATTCAAGCTAGCCTGGCTGATGAAGGGTGATGTCCTGAAACCGGTCCCAGTAGGCTTGTTTCCGGTCCAGGGAGGACCTGGCTTGGCAGTTCAGGCTGGACTGTTCCAACACGGAACAGGGTCAAGACTGATTTGTACATGGCTGGGTCCAAACTGGGGTGGTGTAGTGAGCAAAAGAATGATGTATTTAACCCAGATCTTTGTGACTGGGGGTGAATGTTTGTATTCTCCAGCATTCCATCCATCAATTGCTTCTTTTGCATATGTCGCCCTAAGTGGGAAGGGCATGTCCGACTTGGGTCCTGTGCTCACTACACCACTGGATTCAAGCTAGCCTGGCTGATGAAGGGTGATGCCCTGAAACCGGTCCCAGGATGCTTGTTTCCGGTCCAGGGAGGACCTGGCTTGGCAGTTCGGGCCACACTGTTCCCACAAGGAGCAGGGTCAATACTGATTTGCATAGGGCTGGGCCGAAACTGGGGTGGTGTGGTCAGCAAAAGAATGATGGATTTAACCCAGATCTTTGTGACTGGGGTTGAATATTTGTATTGTCCAGCATTCTGTCCATCAATTGCTTCTTTTGAATATGTCATCCTAAGTGGGAAGAGTATGCCCAAACGTGGGTCCCGTGCTCATTACACCACTGTATTCAAGCTAGCCTGTCTGATAAAGGGTGATGCCCTGAAACCAGTCCCAGGATGGTTGTTTCCAGTCCAGGGAGGACCTGGCTTGGCAGTTCGGGCTGCACTGTTCCCACAAGGAACAGGGTCAAGACTGATTTGCATATGGCTGGGTCCATACTGGGGTGGTGTGCTGAGCAAAAGAATTATGGATTTAACCAAGATCTTTGTGACTGGGGTTGAATGTTTGTATTGTCCTGCATTCCATCCATCATTTGCTTCTTTTGCATATGTCACTCTAAGTGGGAAGAGTATGTCCAAACGGGGGTCCCGTGCTCATTACACCACTGTATTCAAGCTAGCCTGGCTGATGAAGGGTGATGCCCTGAAACCAGTCCCAGGATGCTTGTTTCTGGTCCAGTGAGGACCTGGCTTGGCAGTTCGGGCTGCACTGTTCCCACAAGGAACAGTGCCTAGACTGATTTGTATATCAATTGTTTCTTTTGCATAACTAACATATTGTTCACATGGAGTATTGTATAACATAGATCACACACCATGTATCCCTGTACTTGGAGCCAGTCCATTGCTGATTTGTGGTCCCTCTTTAACATAAGATTCAACTGCCACGTCAACCACTTTCTTCTGTCCATCGGAAGGCACACTATTTCTTTGTTTGTCTGGAAACATGTCCTAAAGGAGCCCAGTCTCTGGGATGGATGACGCCTTGACTTTCTGACCCCATATGGCTATGGAAATAAGTAGAAACAAGTCCTGCAGAGGCACAGATGTTAAAAAAGTGTCTTTTACCACTAATGGACTAACTTTTGGCAGAATTGTATTGATAAAGCAATTGTAATCTTTCAAGTCTATCACCAACCTTCATTGACCTGACAGTTGCTTGACCTAACATCCCATTAAAAACTAGCACTGCCTTGCTTCCGCTTCTGGTACTGGTATCATTGCATTTTTTTCTGCACCAAGGCTAATATGTTCTCCAGCAGGGCCTTTCTCTTGACTGGGTTCTTCTGAATGTGAGTTGCAATTTACTTGGAATTTGGAGGCATAGAAAGAAAGTCTAACAAGTAGCATTGTGATATGATTTGTAATACATTATCCTCTTTGATTGCCTCTTTCCATCTATTATGGGATTTTGACATATTCTCACCAAACAGGCACGATTGGCACTGCATGCTGAAGCTCTCTGTTTCTTATTCTCTTTATGGTCCTTTTTATCACATTTTTAATGGTAGAGAGATTATTTTTTTCGACTGAAAATGTGACGTCAAATTTTCTTTGCTTTGGTCTACTATGAGGACGTCTTGATCTTTCAAAAAAATCAATACCTGAATTTAAAAGGTTGCACATGATTTTTGTTTGTTTTATACAAAAATGTGAACTGCTGTTTCAAGATCTTTACCAAAAAATCTATTTTCCATAAAGGCATCTGTAAAAGATAACTCTTTAGACTTGCTTTAACCTTTTATTTACATGCCTCATCTGTCTGCTACTAATCCACATGCAGTCCCTGCTGAGGCTTTTAGACTATCAAAAGTAACAGGTATTTTTCTCATTGTTCCATTACTGCTGAATTCAGATTTTAATTTTAAGAACTTTATTCGGTTTCATGTAATAAAACCATAAAAGCACAAGATAGAAATGGAATACATACAGTCCAGACGGTGACATACCTGGTTTAAACATATTATATGCAATGTAAAAGTATATTCAAGTTAAATTATATGATTACCAAATCTCCATTACTGCCAATAATCTGGACAGATCAGTCACATTTTAAATGGTTACAGACACAGACTGAAAATCCTTGACTAATGACTGTGACAAATTGACTCAATAGGTCTGCCCTCATTGCTAGGCTCAGTCCCAAATAGGCCCTTGTTAAGGCTGCATCAACTTTTTTTTCTACCCGGGGCCGCATTACACATGCGGCTCACTTTCCTTTAATGTGCTGGGTGCACCTTTAAAAAAGTGCATCCAGGGCACTGAAGGAAAATGCGCCGTATTATGATGAATGCGCCGCCCTCAGGGCAGATGCGAATTCACGCTGCCCTGGGTCAGCGCATTCATGTGAAAAAAGGGTGGCTGCTTTAAAGCCGTTGCTTGTTTTCACAGTGCAGGTGGCAACCCGACTGCACTTTCAATGGGGATTAGAGATCTGACTGCACCCCCCGGCAAAGGGATGTCTGGGGGGGTCCATAGGACACCCTCCCCCAGAGGGCTGTTCTCATAGGACACACTGACAGTGCATTACCTTTTATGTGGCGCACTGTCAGTGCGCCTCCTGAGAGCTTCGGTGCCTCTGCGCTCACGTCTATTACAGCACAGGCGCAGAGGCAAAGGGATTCCCGCATCTGCATGGGGCACACCCCATGCAATGAGGGAACGCCCCCTGAAGATAGCGATGACGCTTTATGTGCGCCAGCTCTAGCGTTATTGCAGAAGGGCCTGCACAAGCGTCTGCTCCCCCTTCTGTAATACCAACGTGCCCCGGGGGTGCACAAAGCGGGTGCAAATGCCTCTTGCGCCCACTGGGAACTTTGTGTAATATGGCCCCAGATCTGATAAGGAAATCTCTTCCATTAGAATAGATGTTTATCAAGTCAAATTTGCAAAAAAAGGATTAGTGTCTGACGTAATTTCAATTCATCCTTATCAACTAGATATATTCTACCCATAAAATGCAGAACCAGAGTTTTTTTCCCTTCTGGAATAGGCTAGGAACTACAAAATCAACAAGACATATATGATTTAAAGGTTTTTTAAACTGCCTAAACTACTCCCGTCAGCAGATGGCTGGTCTTCATCTAGTGGAAGATCTAAATTGGCACTAAATTACGCAACTCCCTCATTGATATATATTTCTGACCATAAGTAGGAGACGTCCAAAATGATGAAACAGAAGTAGTGAAAGAGAAAGATATTTGAGACGAATAAGATCTCAGTGGAGAATCCCCTCACCAATACCAATCTAACTTGTCCAGTGCTAAATTTGTAAATGAATGAGTGCCGGAGACCAAAGCTCCGCTCAGACTGCCGGTACCAGTGCCGCTCAATGTTGCAATGCCCAATACCAAGGCTGCGTAGTCTTTATTCTACCTTGTGCCTCTTTAATTCATTACCAAGCACTCACTGCCCCTTTATCCCACTCTTGCAGGCTCCTGCTTTCTCTCTTTATGACATTTCCACCACCGTTCTCTTCTTCCAGCTTTTGCTCCTGTTAAACTGGGTTGGCTAAGTGAGCTAAAGAACAATGATGGATTCAACCCAGATCTGTGACTGGGGTTGAGTGTCTTAAAAGTTTCAATGCTCCGTCCATCATTTCCTTGTGTGTGAATGTCAGATACAGAAAAATAAGGGAGTGCCGATGGCCCCTACCGGCAACTACTGTCTCAAATTAAGCACTGTCCTTGTCTCTCTCCTTTTGTTTGTTAAAGGCTTCTCAAATTGAGTTAACCAAAACCTGTGTCTGTTTCTTTCACATCATGTTAGAAATGTCAGCCTCTTTTGAGTTCTCCTTCTCTTTTTACTATCCTGCTCATCTCTAGGAGGAGCCGAAGACACATGATGTCGCTTCTACGTATGCTTTGCCATAGTTATATACACCTTCACTCTCAGTTCAGCAAACCAGTAGCCAGAATGAAGCAGCACAAACTAAGGATATATAATTACTCAACAAGAACGATCCCTCCTTTTTTGTTTTTCTTTAAATTTATTTTTCATGTCCTTCTTTGTTTTTGTCATCCTAATTCCATATATATTTGTAATCTAAAAAGAAAAAAACAATTTTATTCAAATAAACTCCATGGAGAGAAAAATCTAATCTGGCATTATCTTAGACAACTATGTTGTCTAAAATGTGCCACGGATACTTTAAAAACAAAAGAAAAGAAGACCCACGCCACAAGCAAATGATTGACCTTCTCGTCAAACTTCAAGCCAGCTTCAGGTAAATATCTTTTTCTGATCTGTAGAAAGTTAGTATCAATGTTAAGGATTTTAATCAGAGATGTCTGTAGCTTCCATTGGTGCAGCAGGTGCATGGCACCATGGCCTCCAGACACCCTGGAGGGCCGGACTGGCTGTAGCGGGCACTGGGCGTTTCCCCGGTGGGCTGCCAGGGTGGGAGCCGGTTTTAGGCCCCTGGGGGGCCGTTTTTGTTACCGGGGACCTGCTATTTCGGCCCTGGGTAACAAAAATGGCTGAAACCAGCCCTTGCGGCCATCCCGGCTGCACCCCCTCAGCCCCCCCATCGGGGCCAGCCGAGCAGTTTGCCAGGGCCGGTTTCGGTTCCGAGTCTGGCCCTGTATTTAATATATTTTGGAATTCAAACAGTAGCCACGGGTGCTGTTTCCTTCCTTGCAAAAGGGCACATGACGCAATAGCTACGCCACTGATTTTAATCATGTTTACTGAAAAGAATAAAAGTGGGCCCTGCACCCCTAATAAACAGAGCTTGCACTGACCAGAGAACAGGCATCCTAAAAAAGGCTGCCTGTTCTCCTTGGCAGCTGTAGGCGAGCCGAGTACCGGTTACTCATTCTGCAATAATTAAACACTTGTGTAACCTGAATTCTTAATCAAACGCGAGAGACCACGTGTAACAAGCTTTTTATAAACCAGGCTTCTCCAACCAGTAGCTCGTGAGCGACGGATAGCTCTCCCGCTACCAGTAAGTAGCTCCCCTCTGTACTCCCTAGCCTACTAAGGGGCATATTATCAAGGACGGCGTTAGAATTATCGCCGGTTTAGCAGCAGAAAACTGCCGCTAAAGCGGCGATAATGGGCTTGATAATTTGCCCTTGAGACTTCCCATAGGAGCCCATGTTCTGGTGTCAACATGGGCTTCTATTGGAATTCTCTGCGGCATATTATCAAGCCCATTATCGCCGATTTAGCGGCAGTGTTCTGCCGCTAAACTGGCGATAATTTTAACACCGTCCTTAATAATATGCCCCCTAATGAGATAGTGTTACTTGGTTTAACTAATATATGTATACACAATTTGATAATGTGTGTATTTTCAGAACTCATAAGCTGATATTCGTAGAAAATACTTGAAATTCCCTAAGCATATTCTATGCTGTTATTTCAATGGTAAATTATGTTGCATTGGGAAGGCTTGTTGGTAAAACTATAAGGTTGGTAATATGGCATCGCAGCTATGGCTGTTGTGTTACCCACGATGAGGCATTGTTTGACAGTACCTCTGATGCACTGATGTCCTTGCTACTGGTAATCTTGCAAAAGGTGTCCACGGATGTTTTCTTGTCTGATGGAGTCCACAACGATACTATTTGTTAGTAGCTCAGGACGACTTTTATTGAACATAAGTAGCTTTTATTACAGTAGGGGTTGTATAAACAATGCCAGGCCTGCCCGTGTAATCCATGCTCTAAAACCTCATAGCAGGCCCAGGCAGTGCAACTCAATAAAAAAAACAAGCATTGGCATAGCCAATAGGTCTCGCCTTTGGGACCTTATAAGTGTTTAGCCATACAACAGTTGCATAACTAAATACTTATAAGGTCCCAAAAGCGAGACCTATTGGCTATGCCAAGTGGCCCTGCGGCTGCGAAAGTGAAAGTAATCGCGGTCAAGCATGGCGCGCGCCCGCGCTCATGCACTGTAGCGCTAGGCTGGCTTGGTAGCACTTTTTGGATCCCTCTCAATAAGTCTCACCAGACCAGCGCATGCGCTGGGTCAGGCGAGACCTAACAAGCCACATGGACCGCAGTTAAAGCAGGTCAAGGCATAATTTAAAATCATTTTGAACACATTAACAACGGACTCAGCACCAGGCTTGAAATAAAATAAAAACATCGAAACAATCATAAGTGCCCATGCACCCTCGCCAGATAAAAAGGTGGACGAGCGCACTGCTAGAGCAACTGGAAATAATAATTGACAATAATTTTATGTCATTTCACGACCCTGCACGTGAACAGAAGAAGATAATGCCCAGACAAGCACAAATAAAAAATAGGATGTCATGTGGCACTGTT
This sequence comes from Triturus cristatus, assembly GCF_964204655.1. Classification (NCBI taxonomy): domain Eukaryota; kingdom Metazoa; phylum Chordata; class Amphibia; order Caudata; family Salamandridae; genus Triturus; species Triturus cristatus. Next base: position 822,585,690 of record NC_140593.1, read on the forward strand.
TCCTTTACATAGTGAGGGACTGGCTTATTCCATAAGAATAGAAGTTGTTGTTCCTCTGGAAGGGGTGCAGTAGGTAGAGTTACCCTTACAGAGATGCATTTCAGAGCTTAATTTGTAACAGAATGAGTGCTTGGGCCCTAAGCTTTTCTCAGAAGGGCACCTTCACGTCACAGGCTGCAGAGTCTGGAATCCACCTCATACCCTTTAATCCACTACCAGACATTCCCTCCCCTTTATCTCACTCTTGCAGGGACCCGCGTTCTCCCTCTGTGACTGTTTCCCGTCTTTCTCTCCTCTGCCCCCCCCCCCCCCCCCTTGCTTTCGGTAATGGTCGATGACAGTGCTTTATTTCTAATAGAGTGCCTGTGGGTGCCCAAAGCAGTCCTCAGAAGCCCATGGCCGGTACAATTAAATGTCGGCACGCCGAGTACTGAGGCTGGGAAGCCTTGAATCCACCCCAGGCCACTATAATATACAGCCAGGCACTGCTGTCCATTCCTCTGTGTGCGCCTGCTTTCTCCCCTTGTGGGGGGTTTCCGTCTTTCTCTTGCTGTAGTTTGCTTTATGTTTTATGTGGTTTCTCGCTCTTGCTCCCTGGAAATACCTGGAAGAAAAGTAAGCGCCGGTCCCCAAAAATAAGCTCCAGTGGGCCCCACTGGCAACTTGCCAGATCAAATTAGACCCTGGTCGCTGGGAAAAACATAAGTACTGCTCCCTCAAAATGAGTGCCGGTTTGCCCCACCGGCAACCACCGGCTGAAAATAAGCACTGCCTTTAGTAAGGGGAGGAGGAGGCAATGCATGAATTATTCTAGGCAGCTGTCCTTCTTTCTTGTCCAAGTCACTGCAAGGAAAAGGATTACTCTTTTTCATGTACCATTAAAAATATTTAATTCAACTAAAGTAAAAGAAAACACATAAAGCATCAACATATACAAAGTGTGCAATATGGCAACCGAGTTACACTTTTAAGCAGTTGGTGAAATTATCCTATTTTTGTAATATCTGCTCTTTGGGGGACACATTTGATCAGCACAAAAGAGAATGTGAGTCTAAAAATGCATCGTTCCTCTGACGTAGAGCTTCTTGTGGCCTCGAAGCGCTGGAAACAGCAAGAAAGCGAACCCACAAGATTCACTGCCCTCAGCATGAGTAGGCCATCCAGTTTAGTTTCTTTCCTGAGCAGCCCAGTACTTACAGTCCTGATTTTTTTTATAGAGGGCTCAACGTGACTATAAGTCCCAGAATGCAATTCAAAAATCTAGCACAGGTGAGATGCTCACACCTGAACATTGAAAACTTGAGACTACTGCATGAAATACTATGTCTGACCCGAATCTAGGATCCCAACTTGTGGACCGAGAAATTATGACTCAGTCTTACCAGGGTTCTTACCTGCGGAACGCGTGCTGCCGTGCCCCTCTGCAGCAGGTGCATTACCCCTCCGAGCTAGGGTATCGGTTTGTTCGACTGACAATCTACAATTTGCCTTGTGCCGCTGCTACCAATGACCTTTTAGTATCTCAGTGTGTGGCACTGAGTGTGGAGAGTTGCATAATGTACATAGAAAACATTTCAGTGTACACATACTATGAACCTGAAGACCCACGATAAATGCTAAAACTCGTTAAATTCACGTCATGACCTAAACTCGTGAGAGTTAGCATGTTATAGAGTGACTTATTATTTTTTTCTTTCTGCCCTCTAACGAAGCACATATGTCGCATTAGAATTGCTTCTAGGCGCTTCAATAGATTCTGCACGTCCTTTGATGTGCTGAGGTCACGTAGTTGGTTCAGCTCCCGGCGGGCCCACTCAGCCTTTCATCCTTCTGAGGTCGATAACATGAGTACCGTTAGGTAACAATAAACATCTGGGGGCAGATTTATGAGCCCCTTGCGCCTCTTTTGCGTCACTTTTCCCATGTTAAAAGTGACGCAAAAGTGGCGCAAGGGGCTCATAAATCTGCCACCTGTTATTTAGCGCCAAGATGCCTACAGGTGAACTTGCGATTTACAAATACACTGGTCATTATGTGGTACTGGGGCAATATGCTTCATGCCACTTTCAGGGGTATTCAGTTCTTGATAAAACGTAAAGATACGTGACGTTTGACATTTCAAGGGCAGCGTACATGCAACACAATAATATCAGCTATTTTTTTTTCTTCAAGACAAACTTGAGATAAAGCATTGTACGCGTTTTAGGAAAGTTTAAAAACACATTCATCACTATTTTAGTTAATCACAAAAGATCGGTGCATGCGGAATTTTTTTCGCCATGATCGTAAGTGCACGTGCAGTTTGTGATGGATGGATGGGGACTAACCTTAAAACCAGACCGGTTGGTGTCAATCATGATGTTTCCCCCGCTTACATTTCCTTGGAGGTGGATATAGGTGCATGAGTGTGTGGGTTCAGTAGCAGTATCTATAGGGTCAAACGATGAGCGACCCAGTTTCTGTTGCCTGTTCTGCACTTTTCAGACTGCATGGTGCTTTTCCTCTTATTTCCCTTTCATTTGCTGGATAGAGCATGTTTTAGGTTTCATATTGTATTTATAATATAATTGATATTTTGAACGATTTAAACTGTTTGAAATTACCTTCCCGGAAACAAAATGTGCAGAACGTCCATATAGCACGGAAATATACAGAAAGGTGACAAGAGCTAACCTGAGTGTTTTTAAAGAATGTGAAAGTTAATCCGTTCTAAAAAAAAAAAAAGTCTAGTAAAGTAACATGATGATTGGCATATGATTTATTACTGAATACATTTTTTTTTTGCAAATATCTTGTTGGTGATAACGTACCACTTCATTAAAAAAGTAAATGTACATTGAATCCAAAGGAGGGGAGCGCCTGTGGAAAAATATTTTAGTTTTGGAATATTTCTAAAATATTTTCTTCTGAAAAAAAAGTGTTCCGAATGATTATTTAAAGTTCAGAAACTTTTCTGAACTGAAGGAGACTTGTTCTGTTCATCAGCCAAGCCACACCCACTTTCACGTTTCAGCCAATAGATATGAGAGGGAGAGAGAGTGGGCATGGCTTCGTAACTGCATTTAAAGCAGCCCGAGCAGGTACATTCACCATTGCTCTACTTTTACTGAAGACCTCAACAGCAGCCTACCACCACCACCATGACATTCACCAATGATGAGAGCCAACACATCCACGACGTCTGCGGCAAGATTAATGTTGATCAAGTAGGGGCAGAAGCTCTTGGCAGGTAAGCAAAAAGCATGTGAATGCCTGTTACTATGACACTGATCAACCCATTAATCTGTGTCACACACAAAAACAGACACACCCAGACAGACACACACACACATACACACAGACACACACACATTTATGACATAGAGTTGAAAGTAAATATAGACAAAAAACACTGTGTTTAGTACAACTTTTCTTATAAAAACACATTTCTGTTATTTCTACATTGGAAAGGTCAGGTTCCAGGTTTTGTACCAAAACTGACAAACTGACATGAGAAAAACACTATTTACTGTCTCACAGATTGCATGCTACTTACTTTACAAGGGGAAACAGCCCCCATGTTTGTTTTTACGCCTCTTCAATGTGTTTTTACTTTACTGCATTCTGGTTTGAGGTGCATTCATTTTTTATAAATGAACACATTTGAATAAATATCATATTGTAAGCCTTAGATGTAGATGTGTAGGCTGTTATATGAAATTAATTTCCTTTGTTGATGGAGGGCAGGGACTTCTAGAACAACTCTAGGCCTTGCCTCTACTGAATCACAGTCCCGACACACAATATAGATAATATATGACATGTTACCTATTCAGTGAAATGCCACGGTGAAATACTGTTATGGCTGTGATATAAATGTAAACCCCCTTAAAATGCCTCCTTTATGGTTAACTTGTCAAACCATAGTTTTCAAACATGCCATGCACACCATAACTCGCACACCTCAAGCTTCACACTTGAGGAAGAGGAAATACAGAAATAGATAGAGTTTAAAAAATACAACTTCCCCGGAGCCCTTCTTAAACCACTACTGTCACTTGTCCCCCATCACAGTGCGATTCTGAAATCACGCCCTTGGCTTCTTCAACAATCCACAGACTTTTCGCAAAGGGTGTCCGAAATGTCCACCTTGTGTGTCGGGCACGAACTACTACTTTTCTTCCAGTCATATTGGGGAGTCCTTGGCCTTCTGATTTAGGCTCCCCTGGTCATTCGTGTGTTTGCAACATTGTTGGGTCGTGGCTGTGTCTAATGCTACACATTTGTAAAGGGGTTTCTAAATGTTAACAGAACCCAGAGACACCATTATTTGATAGTAATCATGATGCATATTGCACATTTCCTATTATGTATATTTTTTCTGGCATGTCTTTTAAAGAAGTCTGAGAGTAACGAAAGCAGAGCTACAGATTATTGTAATGTAGTATACGAATCAATACCTAGCTTGACGTTTCTCATTGGATAAAAACAATAATTCGTGTTTTGTCTTTTTGGGAGGATGTAATTTCCAATGCTACATAGTGTTGATTGTGGTATTAACAAATCCCTAACACAATCACACAAAGACACATGCATACACACACAAGTACTTGTTGGGTAAACCTTAAATTCAAAGAAATACGTCACAGGCAGGAATTACAGCCTTCATCAGGTTAAAAAAAAATAGATAGACAAACATGTAGATAGATAGACAGATACAGAAAGACAGACAGGTAGAGAGACAGATAGATAGATAGATAGATAGATAGATAGACAGATGGAGAGAGAGATAGATAGATAGATAGATAGATAGATAGATAGATAGATAGATAGATAGATAGATAGATAGATAGATAGATAGATAGATAGATAGATAGATAGATAGATAGATAGATACAACCACTGACTGCTGCTGTTTGCTCTTCTCTTTCTAGGCTCATCTTAGTCAACCCATGGACAAGGAGATATTTCAAATCATTTGGTGATCTCAGTAGCGCCGAAGCGATCCAGCACAACCCTAAAGTTGCTTCCCATGGTGCCAAGGTGATGCATTCCATTGCGGAGGCAGTCAAACACCTGGATGACCTGAAGGCATACTATGCAGATCTCAGCACCATTCACTGCAAAAAACTTTATGTGGATCCTGCCAACTTCAAGGTAAATCCAAATAATCTTCTCTTTAGGTCGAGTCTAGCGGCAGTGCGCATGCGCTTTTTTTTGATTAATTATGAGGCTTGTTAGTCCCGCCTTGTCTTCATTTGTTAATTCCCATAAGGACTGGACCTTTTGCTTGGCTTGTTACACGGTGGGCTTTATCTGGTGGGTGAGCACTATCTTGATAATGGACACTGATGGGGACAATGGCGGCTGCAGAGCTATGTGCTCTAAATTGTATGCTTTTTACTTTAGGGAGCACGGCGCACGCTTTAAGGACACCGCGCTCAGTTTATTTATTTATTTCTTTATATTTCATATTTAACATTCATGTGGAGGGCAGCGTCCACTTCTGAGACACCGAACTCTGTTTTTTTTTTTTTTTTACTTTAAAACTGAGTGCGACGCCACTTCAAGGACACCACGCTCGGTTTCTTTATATATTTTTTAACTTTAACACAGAGCGCGGCGCCCGCTTCAAGGACAAGTAAAAAAAAAAAAGAAACTGAGCGTGGTGTCCTTGTAGCGGTGCCGTGCTCAGTTTTAAACTTAATCATTTGCAATGCAATTGGTCTCGCTTTTACACAAGTTTAAACTATTGGCATTGTAAATGACAATCCCTTTTATTTATGTTTTAAAAAACAAAAATAATAGGCATTGTCATTTAAAAAGCCAATAGCTTAAACTTGCGTAAATGCAATACCTATTGCATTGCAAATGCTTGTTTTGGGATTGCTTTCTGGTAGCATTAGATGTGTTTGCTTGTACTTTAGTGTGTCTTATTTATCGACTGGTTTCGGCTTCTTATGAACTCTGTTCGTGCGGACATGTCTTAGGTGTGACCACAGTCACAGTAATGCACAAGCAAGTAAATTCTCAACCAGTCAACTGATGCTTACTCGGTGTCCATCTTGTTTGCAGCTTTTTGGTGGAATCGTGAGCATTGTCACGGGCATGCACCTTGGAACTGACTACACCGCTCAGAAGCAGGGTGCCTTTGAGAAGTTCCTGCATCACGTTGAAGCAGCCCTAGCCACTGGGTACCACTGATCTGTGAAGAAGCTACTCTCTAAGGGTCCTGCAGCTACAGAATGTCCACCATGAGATATGTTCATCAACATACATGAATTGAATGTTTTTTGGTAATTTGTGGTTGTACTTGTAGCAGCAACACCGAGCAACTAATAAAAGAAAGATTGGCAAAGATGATAGTTTAGACTTTTCTGTGGTGTACGTCTGCAAGACAAACATGTGTACAGATCTCTCTTCATGCATTTCACTAGTTGCCTCACTGGGCCATGCATAGGAATAGAGGATGCAACCAGGCATGAGAAACTTCAATGTCCCTAAATATATGGGTCTATACTTGAACCAATTAACCTACACCTGAACAAATGGGGATTTATCAGGTCTAAGCCAAGCAGGCAAGCATATGTATCTATACCTGTGTATATGGGGACATACTTGAACACTTGGGGCCTTATTTACAATATTTTGTTGCACAGCAGTGTAGCAAGACATCCTGCTGCACTGCTGTGTGTCAAAATAAAAAGTCAGGCATGCACTGTATCTACAAGATACGGGACATTCCTGCCATTCTCCGCTGCACCGGTGCACAAACACAGCATGCGCCAATGCAGACACCCTTGAGTCATTTAGCAAGAGTGCCCGTTCTGCGAGCATGATTGTTTTTGTGCAAGAAGGGACACCTTCTTGCACAATTCAATCATTAATGGCAATTTCCTCTTACTATGTGTGCTGCAGAACGCAGCACACATAGAAAGAGGAAAAATCGAGGAGCAATAAAAGTATTTCTCCTCGTTACGCCACTCCGATGCCTCCCCTGTGTAGGCGTAGGAGTCTGACGCATCCCCAGCTTTAGAAAACATTGTAAATCTGGTAATGTGTCAGGTCCACGGATGGGAACACCCAGAGCAACACCCATGGAACGCCCCTTTAAAACAGAGTAATGCGTGGAAGTGGCCCATATTTACAAGGCCATGAAAAGTTGCGCAGGATGACTTTACATGGCATTGTAAACATGGGGAAGCCCATTGTGCTACCAGTGTGTCAAAAATGTGATGCACTGGGGGGAGCAATAGGCCTGTACTTGAGGCCCTTGGACTGCAGGGAGTATAGATGGTCATTGTTGAGCAAATGGTGGTATATCCGGGCATACGAGCCTGGACTGATAATATGGGGCTATACATGAACACAAGGGACAAATCCTGTCATTATGTGGGGATGCAACTAAATATATTGGGCAGCTGAAAAATTGGCCTATAACTGTATAGATGAGGCTTTACCGGGCATGCACTCATTACATCTGCCAATTTATAACTGCCCAAGGAATATAAGGCTGCATTTGTAGCTTTAAAGCTGCCCCTGTTTGCTGGAGGCTGCACTTGACATTTGGAAGCAAGGCACACTGGGGTATGAGATAGTTGTCTCATAGCGTTTAAGACTGTGTCTTAACATTTGCACCTGTGCATTGGCATCGAACAGGTTCCTGGGGATTTGAAGATGTACTAAGGCATTCAGAGGCGTAGCTAGGCCTTTTACTGCTTGTGGCGGTCCCAGCCTTTGCCGCCCCATGACGTGCGGCAGCTGTAAAGGTGTGTGGGGGTGCTGGCGATCAATTCCTGATTTTGCTGCCAGCGCGGCCGCAGGTAAGAGTGGGGGGTCCACCGCCCGATAACTTGTACGCCCTGGGTGGACCCCCCCACCCCCACTTGCTACGCCACTGAAGGCCTTTGAGTGTGTAACTGGGCTTGAGCCTGAAAATTGATGCTACCATTGAGCACCTGAGGCTCTATAAGGGATTTGAGGCTGCACTGAGAATTCCAACTTTTTGAGAGCTCTCTCTTTCGCTACAACTTAGTTGTAAGGCTGAAAGATGGCTGTCTAGGAGGTTTCTTGAGATTGATGAAGAAATTCGCTACAACTTAGTTGTAAGGCTGAAAGATGGCTGTCTAGGAGGTTTCTTGAGATTGATGAAGAAATTTAAGAAGAAGCAACATCTAAAAGGCTGCTTTCATATTGTGGGAAGAAAATAAACATGTGTGCTCATCATGAGTTTCAGTAGAGGCTATGGAGAAATTAGCTCTGTGGAGAAAACATGCCCAGCATGAATACTGTTCAAGTTGAAAGAAAGGTATCTTTAAATAGTACAGCACGGGAGGTGATAGTCTCACTGGGGAATATCATCAAGCCCCGGAGATAAAATTGCCGCCGCTTTAGCGTCCGTTTTCGGACGGAAAGTGGCGATAATTTTAACGCTTAATCAGCAAGGTCACGCTATTGTGTGAATCCTTGCATTATCGCCCTTTCCCCCAATGCCCATCTTTGCATCTCTAATGAGATGCAAAGTGGGCGTTCCTGCCCTGACATAACTGGAGAAATGTCGCTAAGTGACATTTCTCCAATTATCAATGGGCACGCTGATCTGCAGAGCGACAAGGAAAGTAGTGATAACCTCTGTTATCGCTACTTTCCTTACGCCTGCTTCAAAACTGACTTAGCCATGATATCCTATGTAAGGTGGATATCATGGCTAAGTATGCCTTGCTCTATCAGCAAGCTTTCACCAAACCTTGTGCGATTATCGCTGTATTTCCAGCGATAATCGCACAATTTGCAGCTTGCGCTCTGAATTTTATCGGTTTGGAGATAAGCGTTGCTGATAGCGCGCTATCTCCGTGATAAAATTCAGAGTTGGCCGGCGATAATTACCCTCGCGCTAAGAGCGCTGAGCGATAATTATCGGATGGCCTTGAGGATATGCCCCACTGTACCTTGGCTAGTGAAGGCCCCCATCAAAGTTCCTGCCATCACATGTCAGAGTGCCGCCTATAGGCAGTGCTTAATTTGTAAAATAATAAGTGCCAGGGCCCTGATCAGGAGGCCACTGCAACTTGCACCACCCATGGCCCTGTCATCACTGCCAATGACAGTACCAAAGCACCTATTAACCATCTTTCTGTCATTCAAGGACTACAGTTCAGATTATTCCAGGTCCCCAAAGCTAAAGAAATGGCTGGGGAGGCAGGTATTATTATTTTTTAAAGTATATTGTATTCATAAACAACTGTTGTTCTGCTCATCTCTAAATTAGATGATCAGCGCCGCCATGTGGCATACTGTCCTAAGTACGGTGTTGACAATTAAGTGCCTGGTACCGAGCACCGGAAACCAATTAACTGCCGGTGTCAAGCTCCAGAAACCACCGCTCAAATTAAGCACCTCCTATAGGTAGTAAAGATATCCCCAGATGCTACTAGTAACACTAATGTGTGCTTAAATGTTCCAGAACAGCACAGGTTTGCTTATGTGCAAGCAATATGATAGTGGCGGATCAAAGAGTAATTATTGATCATTGCATATTGAAGAGAGTCACTTTAATTGAAGCTTCACATATGTTTTGCCTAGAAACATGATTGTAACCGGTATACTGAGCACAGAATGGAATTAAAATTAATGTACTGCAATGCTCTGCAACCATCATCTAAGCACTTTATCAGAGCTTCACAGAAAGAGGAACAATCATTCAAGTTTGGCCATAGGCTTCAAAGATACCTGTGGCTATTACCTGTGTGCAATCTTAGGGGAATATTCACAAGAAAATGGTGCAGCGTGGCAGCAAATTTTGCAGCCCCACGATGTGTCATTTAAAAAATGCAGGGATGCACCGTATTCACAAGAATATGGCACACCCCTCTGCTTTCCCTTGCACTTGCACAAACACAAACATCCTTACGCCATAGTACAAGGGTGCCTGCTTTGCAGGGATTGTTTCCGTCAACACAGGCATCCTTGTACCATAATGCAAGGGTGCCTGAGCAGGGAATGATTTTTTATGTGCAGGAAGGTCTCCCTTCCTGCATAAACTATCTTTAAAGGTGATTTCTAATTTCTAATTTAAAAACATTTATAAAGCGCAACGTGCACCGAACGGTTTCTTGGCGCTAGTGGAGGGTATTGGCTACAGAGGCAAAGGTGAGAACCGGTGGTAGAGCCGAGAAGGGAGGATTACACAGGGAATGCCTGTTTAAAAAGAAACGTTTTTAGTTCCTTGCGGAAGGATACATAATGGGTGGCCGCGCGTAGATGGTCCGGGAGGGAGTTCCAGAACGTAGGGGCCAGGGTGGAAAAATTGGACCCACCCCACTTTTTACGCCTGAAACGTGGAATTAGAAGGAGGGATTTGGTGGAGGAACGGAGTGCTCTGGAGGGAACGTATTCATTTATTAATGAGGAAATGAAGGCGGGGGCGGTGCCTTGACGAGCCTGGAAAACCATGCAGGCGGTTTTGAACAGAGAGCGTTCCTTAACGGGGAGCCAATGAAGCTCCCTGAGGAGTGGTGTGGAGTGATGATAGCGTGGGAGGCCAAAAACCAGCCGGGCAGCTTGGTTTTGGACCAATTGTAGCCTCCTTAGACTGTATGCTGGTATGCCATTGTAGAGAGCATTGGCATAATCCAGTCGTGATATCACTAGAGCGGCCATAATCATTTTGAGTGCCTGGGGGGAGAAAAAACGAGCGACAGTGCGGATAGTTCGGAGTGTGAGGAAGCAGGAGGAAACCACCGAGCTGATTTGAGAGTGAAGGGTGAGCTGGTTATTCATTTTAACCCCCAGTGTTTTGACCGTGATAGAAGGAGTGGGGGCGGGACCAAGAGTAGGGGGCCAGAAGAGAGAGTTCCAGGGACTGGAAGAACCTCCGGTAAGAACCAACTCGGTTTTGTACGGGTTTAACTTGAGATGGTTGTGATTCATCCAGTCCCTGATGAATGTAATGGTGTGGTGGAAGCTGGAGACAGAAAGAGGAGAGGAGGATAGATCAAATATGAGCTGGAGGTCATCTGCGTAATTATACACGGTGACCTCCAGCTGCTGCAGAGCGAAGATGAGTGGAAAGATATAAAGATTAAATAGTAGGGGGGACAAAGAAGAACCCTGGGGGACACCACAGGTGACGGGGAGTGGGGTGGTTGTGAAATCTCCTAGCCGGACCGCCTGGGTGCGGTCCCTCAGGAAGGAGGAAAGCCACACCAGGGCTGATCCCTCAATTCCGGCCGCCTTGACACGGGACAGTAAGATGGTATGGTCTACCGTGTCAAATGCGGCGGAGAGATCGAGGAGTACCAGCGCCTGGTGTTTGTTGTGATCCATGCCCTTCCTGAGGTTGTCCAGTACTGATACCACGACTGATTCAGTCGAGTGCCTAGGTCGGAAGCCAGCCTGGCGGGAAGCCAGTCCCCCATTGGCCTCTACGTGGGTGCTGAATACCGCGGTGACATAGCGCTCCAGCACCTTGCCCAGGAAGGGCAGCAGGGAAATGGGGCGGTAGTTGGCTGAGATGGAGGGGTCAGCGCCGGACTTCTTTAGAATGGGCACTATGGTGGCTGATTTGAGCGTAGGGGTCACTACTCCCTGTGCTAGGGAGTTGTTAAGGAAGGCAATGGGAAGTTCAGGACAAGAGGAGTAGATTTGTTGGAGGGTTCGCGCCGGACAGACGTCTGCCGGAGAACCTGATTTTACTTTGGGGAGGATCTCCAGAAATACCTCTTCGGTGAGGGTAGGGATGGAGGTGAGAAGGTTTTGAATGGTAGGGGGGGAAGGATCAACAAAGGCAGACGAGGGGGGGGGATGTTGGCCTTGATGGTGGCGATCTTGTCAAGGAAGTAGGTGTTTAGTTGGTTGCATAGAGGCTGGGATGGGGGAATTTGAGGTGAAGCCCTATCAGAGTAGGCCAGGTCCTGCACTATGCCGAAGATCTCCCTAGGTTTGTTTTCAGCACACATTATTTTGGTAGAGAAGTAAACGGTTTTAGCGGCAAGAATTGCGGACTTGTAATTGGCGAGTGATGTCAGATAGAGGGTTTTAAGTGAGGGACAATACTTTTTCCTCCAGTGTCTTTCTGCCTGTCGAACGGACAGTTTTAGTTCTTTTAGGTGGTCATTAAACCACCTATTAGACTCCTTAGGTCGCCGAACGGAGATGCGACGCAGGGGAGCCACTGAGTCACAACCTCTAGCCAACCAGGTGTTAATGGACTTGGCTTGAGAGTAGGACGGCAAACCAGAGAGGGACGGGATAGAATTCAGAAGGTGGGACGTCAGAGTGGGAAAGTCAACTCTGTTCCAATTCCGCGCCCAGGTATTTTTGGCGTGGAGGACTTTGGGTACCGGATTGGGAGAGATGGAAAAGGAAATAAGGGCATGGTCGGACCAAGGACAGGGGGAAACCTTCACTGGGGAGACTGGAAGATTGAGGGACCAGACCTGGTCGAGTATGTGACCATGAGAGTGAGTGGGGACAGAGATGTGTGACATAAAATTTAAGGATGTGAGAGACTCAGTGAATTCTTTCGAAGCTGAGCACTCAGCAGGTTCCGAGGGCCAGTAATTGAAATCCCCTAGAACCAATACCGATGCATAGTTGACCACCATGTTGGCCAGCAGGTCTTGGAAAGCCGGTAAGAACTGAGGTGAAGACTGGGGAGGACGGTACATTAGAAGACAGGTGATGGGGGGGAGAAGGCGAGAGAGCGAACTATAAGGAATTCAGTGGGAGGAATGGGGGGAGAGGAAATGGTTTGAAAGTTCAGTTCCGACCGAGCAATTATCGCCACACCACCACCAACCCTACCTGCCGGACGGTCAGCGCGTAGGGCCACGTAGGAGGAGGGGAGGGTAGCCAAGAGAACGGGAAGGGAAGAATCGCAAAACCAGGTTTCGGTCAAGAGCAGTAAGTCAGGCTTCTCGGAATCGAGCAAGACAAAGAGCTCATGATGGTGCTTGACCGCTGACCTGGTGTTAAGTAAAAGAATGGATAGTGATGGAGTAGAGGGAAGAGGGTCGGGTGGGGGAGGGCATTGTGGAGAAGAGGCGGGCGGGGAGAGCGGCAGGGTAGGAGTGGAAGAGGGTACAAGCCCTAGTGATGTTATGTGCCTACGGACAGAGTCCGAAAGTGGCCAATGGCCATGGAGGGTAGTAAGCTCCTGAGAGGTGTACGAGATGGAATTAGCATGGAGTCGTGCCCCTAGCCCCGTCCGGCCACGGACGGGCGCAGACGGGCTTGCCTTAGGCGCGCCTTCGGCGCGCAAAGGGCGCGCCCGCTGCGCACGTCCGCTGCGCGTTCTGTAAATGCACATTTAATATAGGCGGCCTCAAGGGCGGGAAGGGGGCGTGGCCTAGCGGTGGGCGTGTCCAGCGGTGTAAGGGGTCACGTGAGCCTAGATCTTCTCCGTGATGCCCTTAAAGTGCAATAGTGCTTTGCAGGTTTAAAATACAGTTTTAAAAAAGAACAGGTCTTGAATATCGTGGCAAGAGCGTCTACTCCCGGCTTTTCGCCTCAGGAGACAACCCAACCGAGCGCTCGAGAATCGGCTCTTATGTAGGGCGGGAAGGGGGCGTGGCCTAGCGGTGGGCGTGGCCAGCGGCGATGGACGCCGGTGTAAGGGGTCACGTGAGCCTAGATCTGCTCCGTGATGCCCTTAAAGTGCAATAGTGCTTTGCAGGTTTAAAATACAGTTTTAAAAGAACAGGTCTTGAATATTATAGCAAGAGCGTCTACTCCCGGCTTTTCGCCTCAGGAGACAACCCTCTGTCTTTGTGTGCTGCAGAATGCAGCACACATAGAGAGAGCAAAAATGAGGATAACACCTGCTTTTGCATGCTGTTAGTTTTTGGCGCTGCGTCAGATTTACATATCTTTGGAAATCTGGGCCAGTATCACAAAGCAATGGGTGTTGTGGTGGAACACCCACAGCAATACCCATTGCACACCCCTTTCATGCAGAAAACTGTGTGAAAGGGTATCATATTTACAAAGCGGCGTTAAGTGATGCAAAGTAACTAGGAACTAGGCTGCACACGGCCAAAGTCACTCTTAGTCAGGGTTCCAGGAAAGCAGGTGGGGGTAGGCAGCAAGGTCATTTAAGGCCATCAACAAAAGGGGGTTTGTAGCCACTCGAGAAGTTGAACCACAGGATGCAGAGCAGGAATGGGCTGAGGGCAATAGTCAGTCACACCAAAGGGGTCCACAAGGGCCTTCCGGCACCAGCCCAGTTCTGCAAAGCACAGAGGGGTCACGCAGTCTCTTGACTTACATCCGATCGGTCCCAGAAGAGCTCCTCCAGCTCCGTCACTCTCACCAACCAGGCCCTAGCCGGGCAATACTACTTGTCAACACAATGCAGTCGGGGAAGGCCGGGTGAGGAGAGGGCAGTTGGTCCATGGTGCTGAGGGCCCGAAAGGGAACAATGAAGGATTGAAGAATTAAGGAGGAGAGGGGGCATCTTGGAAGGAGGAGGCACCCTGTCAGGTACACAATGATCAGCGTCGCACACAGACAATCTGGGCACAATGTCTGGTTTGCAATGATATGAGTCGCACCAGACCGTTCCAATTACACAAAATGAAGAGTTGCAATTCCATACATCCCTGGAAATGAGGCACAACGTCTGGTGCACATTGATATTGGTTACACCAAACAGTTCCGATCACATTCAGCGCAAGTTCAGCAATGCCTCATGAGGTATAATAAGGCACTACTACTGTTACGCCTCCAACTCCGAGGGTCGCAACTCATGAGTCAGACACCACACAGAGTGAAGATGCAGTCGGCTCATCGCACAAGCGAGATGCAGCACGATCAACAAAGCGGGCCCCATTGGATCCTGCAACCAGTGAATCCACTCACCACCAACAAGATGCTTGTGTATGCCAAGATCCACACAATGCGGTGGCCACACGCCTTCAATGTGGGCAAGCCTAAACGGCTCTGCACGAGGCAATCCGGTCTACAGGCACTGTTCTTTGTTCCAGGCTCGTGCCACGTTAACAGTTGGATTCCACGTAGTTCCAGGTTCTCCAGTCCCATGTCCCTATAAGCGTAGCTCATCATTTGCAGAAGTATGGCATCCGCAGTTAAACTACAGTGTGTCTTTGAAGTTAGGGGTGGTTCAAAGGGTCTCCCTTTGAACCACAGATGTCTCCCCAAAATTTCAGTCTTGTCTGTCATGAGACTGTGGAATGCAGATCCTAATCTGTAGTGGTGCCATGATCTGGCCCCAGAGGCCAAGTGTCAAAACCTCTCCCTCCAATCTCTACATCTAGGCCTGCAAATCGCAAAGGTCTGTCATTCCAGTGTCATGCCCAGTCCCTGGGGAATGCCTAGATGTGCTCCTCCAACCTCCAGGGTGAACAGAGTTTTTAGCGCAGAGAAATGCCCACGTTCTAGTAGTGACATTTCGATGTGAATCATGACAAAACCACCTTTACCATTGGAAAGGGGTTGTCACTGCAAATCCAATGATAGGAAAAATGATGAGGCTGCACCACTCAAATCCACTATTGCAAGCCAAAGTACCAGTATGGCACGCTGGACATGCATTTAGAGACCCCAAATGTGCCAGTGCTCCCACTAGCCTGCAATGGCATGTTTAGACACAACGCGCACACCAGTCTGCACTGGCAGGCTGGTCAAGTATGTAGAGACACCATCAGTGCAACACACACCACTCTGCAATGGCTGGCCAGTCAAGAATGGAGAAACACGATCGGTGCCAATGCACACACCAGAAAAGCACCACTTCCTAACGTGTGTAAGAAGGGCGTGCGTGAACTTCCACACTGCATCTACAATGGGGAAGTGACTCATTCTCTAAGTCCACCACAAGAGAAATCAGGAAAACCCGGAAGGAGAAAAAAACGTTTTGGGGAAACACAACCTGAAGGGTTCAGATCTAACGAGAAGATAATAAGGGAAAAAGGGAGGCTAGGGGGATGATTGGGCACACACATAAAGAGGTGGACAAAGAAAGCTCTTGCAAAAGGTTATGAAAGAGCCTTGAAATTGACCGGTCATTCTTGTATATGAAATGGAAAAGTTGGAGACATGGGTGGAGTGGCCTAAGCGTTACACAGGACTTTATATATGAAACCTGGCATCTGTAATGGGAGGCATGGCCTAAAACATGTAGGTAGATCCTAATCCTAATGCTTGCCAGATTCATAAACATTTATTTTTCTCTACAGAGAGAATAACAAAACAGAATCAACATTATAGGTTACATGATGACTCTGTCATTTAACAGTGCATTCTGAGGTTTGGAGTACTGTTGCAGTTACAATTTCACCAACTGAACTAACAGACTTCAAATCAATGACTGATCAAACAAAAGATCAGGACTTGAAAAGTTCAATTTAGGGATATGGAAACATCTGATGACCCCACTTCTCATAGGTGAGACCACTTCTTTTATAATCAAAATTCACAAAGAGGCATTCAATCATCACATTTACAGTTGTTGCGAATTGTATTAAAGACAGTATGTAATTTGTGTCTGTGGATGAAGAAGGGGGGGAATTAGCACTCATTTTTGGGAACTGTGATGTCTTCTTCATCATCAGACTTTTACTCAGTGCAAGAGAGAGAAAGACAGAAAAGGGAAAATAGAGGAGGAAGTGAAAGTCACAAAAAGGGTATACAAATAACCAGTGAGAGAACAGGAAGTGTAGGGAGGTGGGGGGAAGGGAGATAAACCAGAATTAAGACAAGGTACCCTTGGTATTCAGCAATCCCAGCACTCAGAAGCGACTAAAATGTGCTCATGAGAAAACATTTGGGTCCCTACACTTATGTATGCTTCTTATATCAAGTACTGGTTAAACTATAATGGCTGAAATGTTGTTGAATCTTTCCCTGATGTTTTATTGAATCTAAAATGTTGACTAATGTTGGAGGGGACTGCCTTTGCCACAGACATGCTTGCCATTAAAATCACACCATAGAAGAAGCACATGTTGTTGCTGCTTTCTACCCTCGAAGTGATGCGTCTTACCCCAGTGCTGAGAGAACCTTTCCCACATTCACCCCATCACCATCCAAAGTGTTGTCATCCAGAGGTGATAAGTCTAATCAGTAGCAGACATTTCTGCCAGATCCTGGAATACTTTAGGCTGGTGCCGCTGTAGCAACCGATCAGGGTGTGAGGTCGCACAATGAGCAGTGTTGCAGAGGGGGAAAGGGAGGCAGTGGTAACAAGTTTGGTTCCTCTTCATCTGACATGCCAACTGTAGGAAAGTAGGATCTGCTTCTTAAGGTTACCCCCACTTTTTGCTGATGTAGTACTGTTTTTGGTATAGTCTGACTGGGATCCTGCTATCAAGGACCCCAGTCTGTCTGCTTCCGCCCTTAAATCGATATGCATGGACTTTAGGTACACTCCAGATTGGATTCTGGGGTATCCTTATAAGTCTCTATGATATGGTACACCATGTACTCATGGCATAGGTACCCCAGAGGCCTCCCACGGGCTGAAGCATGTATTTTACCACCCCAAAGAGGCCATTCAAATTGACACGACAAGCCTGCTACATCAGTCTGTGTAAGCTGGTGTTAGACCTGGCACCATTGGCGTGGGTCTCCCTTCCATTTTTCGCTGTTGTCTCCTCAGTTTTTGCTGGTGTTAGATGCTCTGGGCGCTATGCCACTGCCATTCAGTGCCACAGCGCGAATGCTCCCTGTGTAAATATGATATGTGAATTGATCTATCCATGATTGGCTTATTTAGATTATCTGTTAGTCCCTAGTAGCGTGGCCTGTGTGTGCCCAGGGCTGGTAAACCAAATGCTGCTGGTGGGCCTGCAGCACTGGTTTGCGCCACCCACAGAAGCAGCTTTTAAAGTGTACCTCAGACCTGCCACTGCAGAGTCTGTGTGCAGTCCCGAACTGCCATCTTGGCTGTGAAGTGCCCACACTTCCCAGCCCCTGAACCTTCCCTTGGCATCATATAAGTCACCCCCATGGTAGGATGCATTGTATGTGTAAGGTAGGACATGCCTTGGTATGTGTGGCATGTCCTGGTAGTGAATTACACCCAATTTCGTTTTTCACTACTTGTTCTCCAAAGGCAAGAATGGGCAGTTTGACTATTACATTCTATAATCCTACCTGACCCACGGAACATGGTAGAAACGCAAATTTAGTATGCCTGAGCTCAGGATATTAAAATACATATTTTAGTAAAGTTTATTTTTCTATTCTGTGTTTGAAAATACCACTTTTATAAAGTAGGTAGTTTCTTGCTTAAGCCTTCCAGTGTGCTCTGCTGTTATGTGTATTGGCTGTCTGGTTTTGGAGGGGCAGGGCATGCCGAGTCAGACCTGGGTTGAATAGAGAGATCTGCATTTGGAGTATGGGGAGGGTTGGCTCCTTGACCTGAATAGGGCTGTGCCTGTCAAGGTGAATGCTGGCTCCACCTCCTACTGTGCGTCTGATGGCAGACCCCCTGTCTCTGAAAGGAAGGATGCAGGATGGTAAACAAAGTGCTCCAGGACTGAGCAGAATTGGTTCTGGCTGGGTTCAGTGACTTGTGACTCTTTAGAAGAAAGACTTTTGGGGTACAAATACCTGTGCCCAATCCCCTACAATTTGTATTCCTCTGGACATCAAGACGGACCTCTGTCCATGTAACTGAAGGAATCTGCAGGAGGGGACTATCCTTGTGCTTGTGTGCTGTTTCTTGGATTGGCCTGCAGTGGTTACCATTGGACTTGGAAGAAGAGGAAAAAGGACTTTGAGAGAACTTTTATTAATCTTGCTAAAGTAATCACCCAAGGGCTAGGAGAGAGCCCGCCTCCTGTTGAAGTCTCAGGCACATCGGACTTCACCACCAGACTCCTGATTCCTCCCAGCGAGGATTTATATCTGCAGTTGAGGCTCCTGTGAGTTCCAGGGCCTCTAGTTCGGCTACAGAGAAGAGAGTGCTGAAATCGCCGCTAACGCACGTTTGTGAGCCGCCACAGCTGAAAGCGCACCGGAAAATCATCGCGCTGCTGGCGCTGAGTGCTCGCAACCAAAGATCATCGCATCGCACGTTTGCGGGCTGCCAAGTGCTTGCTGACTTCAAAGATCATCGCATCGCACGTTTGCGGGCTGCCAAGTGCTCGCTAATGCCAAAGATCATCGCATCGAGATCATCGCAGCGCAGACGCCGGGCGTCCACCATTTTCATCGCATCGCATCAGGATAGTCGCTCCATCGCGGAGCGCCATTTCTTCGCATCGCAACCTGAACACACACGCAACAAGATCGTCGCCTCGATTTCCCCCTCGCGGCAAGGAGTCATCGCATCAATGGCCTAGCGTGCAAAAGTTTGTCGCCTTGTCCCCGCAGGCATCAGCAGATCGGCGCCTCATCTCCTCCCTCGTGGCAAGGATTCATGGCATCGCCGGCCTCACGTGCAGAAAATCATCTTTGCGACATTTGGTTTTGCTCTACTACGAAATCCAGGTACTTTGTAAAGTAAAAGGGTCGCAGAGACCACTGCTTTGAACTGATTCCCCCTTTAGCACACTTTGAACTATTTTTGCAGCATTTCAAGAGTAATCCCATTTTACAGTATTGTGGCTTTTTATCGTTATTGGTCTTGTGTTAAGTCTATATATAAAGATACTTATTTTTTATAACTACTTGCGTGGTGTCCCTTTGTAGTGTTCTTCACTGTGTTACTGTGTATGGTCATAAACGCTTCACACACTGCCTCTGAGATAAGCTTAGCTGCTCGTACTATGTTACCACAGGATTGAGCAGGGGTTATCAAAGGGTGTAGCCCTCTTACTCTGACTTAGGAAGAAGGGTCCCTACTTGGACAGTGGCCAGCCATTACCAACTAGAGAACCCCCTTTTCTAACATTGGTGGTCAGCGGTGAGGATCTGGACTTGCATTTGTGATCGCATACAATGATTATAGTGTATACTACTAGTGAGTGCAGACCATAATGCAACCACATACGTTTTTGAGGTTTTTTTATTCTATTTTTGATTAATATTGCCAGTTATTGCTACAATGGGCAAGCCCAGATCCAATGCCTCGGAGGATCTCTCCTGGGAAGAAGAGAAATTAGAAACCTACAATGCCAAGCAGCTCAAATATTTTTGCAAACGCTTCACAGTCCCTATCACAGGTCTCACTAGAAGGGAGGAGTATTACAAGGCGCTGAAGGCCTGGCTAGAAGCCAGGGATACCCCTAAGAATATCGGAGAGTCTGTGGAGGGGGAAGAGAATGCAGGAGAGCAGCAGGGTGAAGTAGTAGAATTGGTGGGAGATAAAGCGATTTCCAGCCCGGGCACTAGCGTGTCTGCAAGGGGTCTGTCCCCAGAAGAGATAGAAGACAGGGATAGAGATAGGCGGCATAATATGGAGATGGCTAAGCTAAAAATGGATGGTCAGAGGGACCTAGAGAACAAGAAGTTAGAATTTTAGATTATGAAAATGAAACTTGAACATGACAGAATATTTAGGGAGTTGGAGATTAAAGCAAAGAGTGTAGAGATCTCCCCCTCTGGTGGCAGCATACCTGTAGTGCATACTGAGCATATAGTGTATATACCCAAGGAGGTTATTAAGGATTTCCAAAAAAGTGAAGATATTGAGCAATGGTTTGCAGCCTACTAATTAGCCATGGTGTCCCACCGGGTCCCTGAGAAGGATTGGGGAGCGGGGTTGTGGGGACGCTTTGTGAGTGAGGGGAGGGATACCTTGTTGGACCTGCCCCAGGAAAGTAGGATGGTTTATGCCCACATGAAGGAAGCTTTGATGACCCGCTATGGTTTGACCCCTGAGGTGTATAGGCAGAGGTTTAGGACCTACAAGAAGCTATAGGGTACCACTTGGGTTGAATATGCAATGGAACACTGGGTAAAAGGTAGGAAGGTAGAAACTTTTGAGCAGCTTTATGATTTGATTGCATGGGAGCATTTATCTAGTAACTGTTTTCCTGAGCTACGCCAGCACCTGATTGATTGCAAGCTGACTAACCCTAGGATGCTTGCTGAGGAGGCGGACCGCTGGGTGAGCACCCGGGTTCGCGAGGGTCCAGTGGAAGACTTCGCCAAAGGTGGGCAGGGTCCCCAGCAGAGAAGTGGGGGGGACAGGGGTAAACCGAGGGAGTTCCAAAGAGGGCCCCAAAGTAATTCCCAAGGGAACCAAGCAGTGGTGTCCCAGCCTCCCCAAGAGAAGATGCCAGCGCCCCCAACAGGTAGGCCCGTTCAGAGGGGGCCCCTTACTTGTTTTAAGTGTGGTCAAGTGGGCCACAGATATTTTGATCCCCAGTGTCCTCAAAGGGATGCTAATGCACCACCCCGTGCACCACCCCGCCAGCTTGCTAGTGTAGCCCTGAGAGGGGAGGAGATGGGTGCCCAAGGTGGATGGGATCCCGTGGAGTTGACCCTTGTCTCATTAGGAGACTTTGAGATGGTCCCTAAGCCTACACTGCCTGATAACACTAAAAAGTACAGGCAGTGGGTGACCCTCAATGGCCATAAAGTGGAGGCTCTAAGAGACACAGGAGCCAACGTAACTGCTGTCAGTTCCCGGTTGGTGTCCAAAGAGCAGATTGTCCCCCATGCATTCTACCCAGTGGCGTCCGCAGACAACTCAGAGAGCCAATGTGAGGTGGCTCAGGTTCACTTTGAGTGGGGGGGTCTCAGGAACCCTTCAGGTGGCTGTGAGGCCTGCCATGCCTGTAGACTGTCTGTTGGGCAATGATTTGGAGAACTCCCCGTGGGCTACGGTGGAGAGGAGATCTCCCTTAGAGATGTTGGGTTTGCCTGAGTGGGAGTGTGCTACCACTTGGTCTATGGCAGCCAAGGAGGGTGTTGAGAAGGACCTGGAGCCTGAGAGTATGGCCCAGATCCCTGCCTTAGAGAGAAGGGGCAGGGGGCGCGGGAAGCCAGCCCCCTTGGTTCCCATGGCCCAGGAGGGAGCAGACCCTGAGGGGGATGCCCTGGAGCCTACCGAGGAGCAGATTGCTGAACTGGGGGACCTGCATGAGCTGACCCATTGGCAGCAGGAAGGGGGGCCCACCAGGGATGTGTTTTGTGAGCAGCAAAGAGTTTGCCCTTCTCTTGAGGGTATGCGGCAACAGGCTGCAGCCCAGGCAGCAGTTGACAAGTATGGTTCACATCTGATTTATTGGGGGAACAGTCTCCTGTATAGCGACCCTAAGGCTGCTGAGCCGGGGTCAGCCCGTGTGCTGGTGGTACCCGAGTGCTTCAGAGCTTTCCTACTGAGGTTGGCTCATGACATTCCATTGGTAGGACATCTGGGGCAGACCAAGACCTTTGAGAGGCTGGTCACCCACTTTTATTCGCCCCAGGTGCACAAGAGCTCAGACGCTCATTGCAGGACATGTGAGACTTGCCAGGCAAGTGGGAAGAGTGGGGGGAAGATCAAGGCCCCACTCCAGCCCTTTCTGGTTGTCAGTACCCCATTCGAGCGAGTGGGCATTGACATTGTGAGGCCTCTGGACCCCAAGACAGCCATGGGCAACAGGTTCATTCTGGTCTTGGTGGACCATGCCACCTGGTACCCTGAAGCCATCCCGCTCAGGACAGTGATGGCCCCCGTGGTGGGACGTGCACTGATGGGGATTTTCTCCCATGTGGGGTTCCCCAGAGAGGTGGTGTCTGACAGGGGGACCAACTTCATCTTCCAGTATATGAAGTCTCTGTGGAAGGAGTGTGGGGTAACTTATAAGTTCACCACTCCTTACCACCCCCAAGGTAATGGTCTGGTTGAAAGGTTCAACCGGACCTTGAAGGGCATGATCATGGGCCTAGAAGAGCCCCTGAGGCGTAAGTGGGACGACCTCTTGCCATGCCTGTTGTTTGCCTACCGTGAGGTGCCACAAAAGTCCTTAGGGTTCAGTCCCTTTGACCTGCTCTATGGCCATCCGGTTAGCGGACCTCTGAGTCTGGTCAAGGAAGGCTGGGAGCAATCTCCCAGGAAACCTCCCCAAGATGTGTTTAACTACATATTGGCCTTCAGGAACCAGACTCGGTGTTGCAGAAAACTTGCTGAGGCAAATCTGGAAGCCAGCCAGGAGGAAATGAAACGTTGGCACGACCAGAACACCACTCTGGGCGAGTTTCAACCTGGTCAGAAGGTTTGGGTACTGGCCCCAGTGGAGCCTTGTGCGCTCCAAGATAAGTGGACCGGTCCATTTGAGGTGGTGGAGCGCAAAAGTCCAGTTACCTTCTTGGTGGACTTTCAGTCTCCCAGGAACCCCTTGCGGGTCCTGCATGTGAACCGCCTGAAGCCCCACTTTGAGAGGTCTGAAGTGGGCATGCTTCTTGCCACAGATGCTGGAATGGAGGTGGAGAGTGAGCCTCTTCCTGACCTTCTGTGTGCCGGAGAGAAGGATGGGTCAGTGGAGATTGTGGTCCTCTCCACCACACTGACCCCTGAGCAGCAGAGAGATTGTCGCTAGCTGTTGGGGCAATTTCCTGATTTGTTTTCCCTGGTGCCTGGTGTCACTGAGTGGTGCGTCCATGAAGTGGACACCAGGGACAGTCCTCCTGTCAAGCACAAGGCTTACAGAGTGACTGACAGGGTCAGGGCCTACACTAAGGAGGAGGCCTCCAAAATATTTGCCCTAGGGGTGATTGAGTCCTCAAGCAGCCCTTGGTCCAGCCCCGTGGTCTTGGTACCAAAAGCTGCAGCGCCTGGTGCCACCCCCTGAACTTAGGCTCTGTGTGGACTACCGAGGTCTCAATTCGATCACGAAGACCGACGCGCACCCCATCCCCAGAGCTGATGAGCTCATAGATCGGTTTTGGGGCTGCCCGTTACCTCAGCACGTTTGATCTAACGTCTGGGTACTGGCAGATCGCCTTAACTGATGGGGCAAAGGAGAGGTCAGCATTCTCCACACCAGATGCGCACTACCAGTTCCGTGTGATGCCCTTTGGGTTGAAGAATGCCCCTGCCACCTTTCAGAGGTTGGTCAACCAGGTGTTGGTTGGGCTGGAGGATTTCAGTGCCTCCTACCTGGATGATATTGCAATGTTTAGTTGCTCCTGGGAGGACCACTTGCGCCACCTCTGGGAAGTGTTGCTGGCACTGCGCAGAGCAGGCCTCACAATCAAGGCCAGTAAGTGCCAGATTGCGCAGGGTTCTGTATACTTGGGAGTGGCCAGGTGGCGCCCCTACTTCCCAAGATTAAAATCATCCTGGCTTGGGATGCCCCAAGGACCCAGAACCAGGTGAGGGCCTGCTGGAGCAGGGTTTTCTGTTAAAACCCGAACATCAGCTTATATTTTTATATGTCATAATTAAAATTACTAATAATTAATTACTAGATATTAATTTTGTCGAGTTTCTGACTAATCAACCTCACTAATGAAAGAATTACACGTGGGAATGCGATTGCATGGCTTAATTAATACGTGAACTAAGTTGGGGAGCAGATTAATTAAATAAGTGTTACTAAAGTGCTATTTGTTATGTGTTTGCGCTTTAAAATAATATGCTTTAACGCTTCTTTATGTCGCAAATGGCTAGATAAATACATACACATAAGGGTATTAATGGGAATTAACACTGTATAATCAATACGATGTAGTAACGTTGTTTTGTGTTTCTTTTAATTAAGATTGTCAATTCTGGCCTATTGGAAAATGGCCGACATTTACAGTCTGCATTTGAGTAGATGAAATACGAAGAGAGGCCTCGCTGAAAATTGGTTGAAAACCTGACCTCGGCCTCTGTCTGTGTTAAAAAGTTTCCGTGAGGACAGCAGCTCTGGGCTCGTCACCAGCTATCCTTGGGAGAGGACAAAAGCCACAATGAACATTTGATAAACTTACAGTGGCTTCACAATAATTCCGGAGAAGAGCATCCATGAATGTTGCAGATTTAGTTTGTGCTTCCTTTTTCCGTGTTTTTATTTTTGTGATATTCGAGAGCGGAGGTTTTCCTAAATGTTGCGAGTCAACATCCTTTCCTGCTCGCTCTGCTCAACGGACGCTTGGAGCTTGATTGTAACTCTTAATGTGTAAGTTTTACTATAAATATTGTTAGACTAGAGAGGGTCTAAGGCCACTTCTTCTTGAACCTATGCTCGAGAGGATCGATGCTGATTGAGAGGACGGCGACTCGGGAGACTTTACTGAAAGACCTGTCCTGACCTAAATACGACATTTAGCTAGAATAGGTAACGGTAACTATGAGAATAATGATCTTGCTATTGAATGACTTTTCATTTGAACTAATTTAGATAAATAACCTTTTGTTTGAATTCCAGTGTCGGGTGGTTATTTCTTTGTCAATTTATTGAGATCTCAAATGTGTTCTTATTGTTTAGATCATGACTCGAGACAAATCAATTAGGTTACATTGACCTCAGTTTGGATGCAGATTGATTTAGGAGTTCTCTCTATAATTAGTGTGGATAGAGTAATAGAATGGATATTAGTGTGATGGGCCCCAGCGTATGATGAGTGTATGTGCGTATGACTGTGGAATTACTCCGTCCGTGGAAGTAGGGAGAATTTATAGGCTCCGATCTGCAGCAGTTTCCTGGTAGCAGTATGATGGTTTTGATTATTGTCTTGATCTGATAGATTGCTTGTACATAGGCTTTTGGATTTATTGATTTATTGATTGATGTTGATACATGTACTAACATTAAATGTTGAAGTCGTCGTATTGAGTTCTATGTAGTGTGTACGGCTCCTGGAACGTGGGGAGCTGGTGACGGTTCCGTAGTAGGGCAGAGGGAAGTGAATGCTGCTCTCGGGAAAGACGGGATTGTTGGCCCTGTATGTATGCAGGGAAAAGCATGTGACAATCGAAATTGCGCGTCGCATTGTCTGGGTTCGGAATCAGTGACAACGCCGTGTGTTACTACTAGAGATATATTTTCTGTATAAGAGGGGCGTGTAGCGTGTATGGTAGCGAAGGTTATCTGTGAAACTCTGGTCTTAAGTCCCAGGGATCCGTAAGGTTTGCCGTTAAAGCTTATCGCTGGAGAAGTAATAGGTATTCTCTGAGCTTGATTGAAGGACTGGGCAGAGGTAAGCGCTGCTTGGTTAACGTGTGTTATAATTCTGTAGTGGGACAGACTGTTCGCTGTTCTCGGGAAAGGCAGGATTCTGTAAGGATGTGCTACATTTTCTAGTGTGAAAGTGCGTGAATGTATGAGCATTTAGTTGATTGTGAGACTCTTTGGAGCATTCCGGGAGGAAACAGTTATTGAATGCATGTTAGAAGGGCAGAGTAGAGGGATGTGCTACTGTGTCAGCGAGAGTAATAATTCCGTGGTGGAGCAGAGGTAAGCGCTGTTCTAGAGAGAAGCGGGATTCTTGTGAGAAAGACCTTTCTTTACTATTCTGTGGTTAGCGAAGCAGACAATGGAGATGTTTTTATGTTGTAACTAATAGATTTTGTAGAATCTGAAACGAAGTCTACCGAGAAGGCTTTGTAAGGGAGGGGTAGACGAGTGACAGGAGACAGAGTAGAAGCGACTGCAGCGACTGCTGACGTCAGAAAGACCGCGCTGTGATTGGACAGTGGATTAGAACAGTGCTCGCGCTGTGATTGGTGTGCGTTGGTGTGAGCCGCGCAGGGATTGGAAGGAGTACAGGGTGACGTAGACGCTCCGGGATTGGTGCGTTGGTGTGAGTCGCGCTGTTATTGGACAAAAGATCGTACAGTTGCGGAAGGGACTAGAGGGTTGTGGTAAAGGCGAAAATGTATTACCAAACGGGGGAAAATAAAAATAAATCCTTGTTCGGTAAAATTAAAAAGTGGTTCGACAAGGATAAGGACATAATAACTAGAGAAGGTGAATTGCTACCTCCGACAAGAACCCCTGCATCCTTCATGGTTGCGAAATATGGGTATCATACTTGTATTTGGTTAGACAATTGGGCTAAGTACACTAAAGAAGATGGTGTTTTAGCATTCCCGGAACATGGTTCATTTAATTTGGCCGTGTTGAGAAATTTACGGGAAAAGATGATGTGTCTAGAGCCTAGACCAAGGCCGACACAGTTCGAGGCATTGGTGGAATGGGAAGATGAGGTGCTTGAGCGAGAAAAACAGAGGAGTGGAGGCAATTATAGGTACATTTTTGGGAGGAAATATGATCGTGAAACTCATCATGATCGAATGAGGAGATGGCGAGATGCTAGTATGTCAGAGGGACTGTACCCTATGAGAACTGTTGAGGAAGCAGAAGGGAGAAAAGGTACGGAAAAGGTACCTGATGCAGAATTGAGGAGGTATGGGGCTAATGATTATGAGGATGAAGTCTTGGATGACATGATTTACAGGAGACCACCTCCATATAGACCAGAACCAGAAGTGAGAACACCAGTTGCTACTCCAATAAGAGATACTTTGCAGATCATTAAAACAGAAGTTGCGACACCTGATTTGAAAAGTGGTAGCTCTTTCGCGGAAAGGGAGAGAGAGAGAGAGCGAGAGAGAGAGAGTGCAATCGGGGATGAGAAAACAAAAGAATTAGCCAGAACCACATCTGAATTGACTGAGAAAATTAGAGAATTAACCAAGAATCTAGAGGCTGTTACAGTGCCTGTAACCATAGGTCCGGTTATGCCTATTTTTGATAAGCAAAGAATGGGTGAAAATGGTTTGACAGTTCCATATGTAGGAAATGGTTTGGTTGGTTCTTCGGGAGAGTCAGGAATGAGGACGGAAGAAAATCATTTAAGACAGTTGAGACATGACACATGTGGTAGAGAGTTAAATGTACAGCCTAATTCAGGATTGAATACTGATTGCGTAGGAGGATAAATTTTGGAACCACAGAGGATGGCAGAACGAGTGGGTACAGTGAAAAAGTCTACAGAAATAACGGCTGAGGATTTGAATGATTGGTTGAAAGTTCTCCAAAAGAAGGATAAAGATTCACAGGCAGTTGATGTAGCCAGGTTGCGCATAGAACTGGAGGAACTCATAGCAGGAACAATTCCTACAGAGATGTTGAAAAATCATCATGATGGAGAGTTGTTATTCATGTGCAAGAGAATTACATGGAGGGCTAAGAATACACATGACAGGTTGAAAGGAATAGCGAGTGAAATGGGAGTTGATATGGATAAGGTGACAGCTTTGCAGAAGCCTTACAGGGTGGATTTTTCTGACAAGGACATCGAGAATCTAAATGATGTGGGAAGAACAGGGCAGATTAAGGAAATGATTTCCTTATTGCGAAAATGGGGTGATGTGGAAAAGTGGAAGGATAGGTGGTACAAGAAAAGGGAAGATTCAGTGGACAGGACTTACTCAGCATTTCCCATGAGAGAAAAGGAAAAAACAGTGGATGCTTATCCTATGAGAGAGATTCCTGGAGGAGGATATGTACATGTCCCATGGACTAGACAGGATATTTTGTCATTTACGAATGATTTCCCTCGACTGAGAGAAAAGCCTGTCGAGTGGTATAGGCAGGTAGATAGGTTTGTGAAATTGTCAAAAGTGCTGTGGATTGACTTGAATAGTCTGTTTGATATAATTGTTCCAGCAGACTTGTGAGCAGAGTGTAAAATAGTTGTAGATTGGCCTGCTAAAGAGTATCCAAGAGATCAGAAAACAGGAGCTCCAGACCCGGAGGTTATGAAGAAGTACGAGCAGGTTATTGTGTTCCTGAAGAATAAGGTACCCCCTAAAGAGACAGACTGGGTTAAGATAGATCGGACACATCAGGAAGCAAAAGAATCAGTTCATGCTTTTTATGAAAGGCTGATACTGGCTTTTAAACAGTTCAGTGGAGATGAACACCTGGGTGATAAGGATTTGAGTCATTTTGTATACAGATTTGTATATGGCTTGAGACCTGAAATCAGTGAAAGGATTCGTGAGCACACAGTTGATTGGCAGAGTAAAAAGATTGATGAGATCTTGAGACATGCGAAGTACTTTAGTGATGAAATTGAGGCAAAACAAAGAAAGCTGAAAGAGAAAGCAATGTGGGCACAGGTGAAGGTTGCAGAAAGACAAGAAGCACAGCTGGTTGAACAAGCAAATAATCCAGGGAATAGGCCTAGATATGGAACAGGAAAAGGAAAGGGGAATTTAGAAGAGGCCAAAAAGAAGTTCCCGTGTCACAACTGTGGACAATTGGGGCTTTGGAGATCCGAGTGTACAAATCCACCATTAGTGAGTGGTGCCGCTCGTGAGGAAACTGA
The DNA here is from genome assembly GCF_964204655.1 of Triturus cristatus. Lineage (NCBI taxonomy): Eukaryota > Metazoa > Chordata > Amphibia > Caudata > Salamandridae > Triturus > Triturus cristatus. The sequence goes on from NC_140593.1 coordinate 822,614,829, forward strand.
CCTTTGCCCTGGGAATCACGTACCGAGGACTGCGAGGTCCAGCAGCCCTCCACTTCCTGCTGCTGCCTGCCTCTTCCTCAGGACCCGCCCCTGGACACCGGTTAAAAGGTCCGCGGCCCCCGCTTTGCGGGTGCCGCTCGTGAGGAAACTGACCTTTGCCCTGGGAATCACGTACCGAGGACTGCGAGGTCCAGCAGCCCTCCACTTCCTGCTGCTGCCTGCCTCTTCCTCAGGACCCGCCCCTGGACACCGGTTAAAAGGTCCGCGGCCCCCGCTTTGCGGGTGCCGCTCGTGAGGAAACTGACCTTTGCCCTGGGAATCACGTACCGAGGACTGCGAGGTCCAGCAGCCCTCCACTTCCTGCTGCTGCTGCCTGCCTCTTCCTCAGGACCCGCCCCTGGACACCGGTTAAAAGGTCCGCGGCCCCCGCTTTGCGGGTGCCGCTCGTGAGGAAACTGACCTTTGCCCTGGGAATCACGTACCGAGGACTGCGAGGTCCAGCAGCCCTCCACTTCCTGCTGCTGCTGCCTGCCTCTTCCTCAGGACCCGCCCCTGGACACCGGTTAAAAGGTCCGCGGCCCCCGCTTTGCGGGTGCCGCTCGTGAGGAAACTGACCTTTGCCCTGGGAATCACGTACCAAGGACTGCGAGGTCCAGCAGCCCTCCACTTCCTGCTGCTGCTGCCTGCCTCTTCCTCAGGACCCGCCCCTTGACGTCACTACATTTCTCCACGCACACACTTCCGCAGCGCGGAACGCAGCACGGGCGAAGCCCGGGACAAGGGCGGGCCCGTCTGAGCCCGTCAGAGACCGAACGAGGCCGGGACGGGACTCCCCTCTTGGCTTTGCTGTTGAACAGGTGAGCCGTGCGCCAGCGAGTTTCAAAAGGTTATTGTATAGTTGATTGAGGTTAAACCTCGGCTGCCATCGGGACATTTCACTGTGGTGTGCTGATTTGCTGCTATTCTTTCTATTGTCATCAACTGACTATGGCCACTGCCGGCGCCAAAAAGGGCCGGAAGTCCTTGAGTGGGTCCGGAGTAGTTGGAACTCTGGATAGTTTTATAACTAGAGCTGCCTCAGTTTTACAGAGGGAAATCGAACTGACAGAGAAAAGATTGTCTCTCGATTTAGTGCTTGACAAGCGCTCCTCACTGGGCAACATTGCTTCTGTTAAATCACCGGTAGCAACAAATCATCTATCTACATTAGTCCACCGCACCAATGCTCCACCCTTGAGCGGGAACGAAAATGTGGATGCTGCAGTAAATAACAGTGTATGTATTGTGACTGACCACGGCGACCCTTCTTGCCCCGCCTCTTCTACTGCTAAGATCTTTGAAGGCACTACCAGATCTGGCCAACCCATCCGCCCCGATGCTATTTCTACCAAGCTGCCGGAGAAGGCGGTGAAACGTAAAAGGGATGGCCCATCAGCGCTGACCAACAAAAGACCTAAAGTACAAAAACGGACAAAAGAGGGGGCATCTGAACCTGTGCCTACCACAGATTTGATGGCTGAACGCCTCGAGGCACCACCGGACCCCATATGGAACAATGATTTTTGGCAAAAGATGGAACAGCTTTTCACTGCGATTTGCCGCCCTATCTGTAACAGACTCAATTCCTTAGAAAACAGTCTTATTAATTTGGAATCTATGATTGTTTCATCTACCAGGTCTAAGGGACAGGGGGCAGTGGGGGAAATATAGAAAGCTCTGCTGAGACTGGTGTCTCTGTCTCTATTTTACCTACTGCTCTGACAGTCACTGCACAACAATCTACTGTACAGGGCCAGAGCCAGGGATTGCCTATTGTCCCCCAAGCAGTTGCTCATGTCCCAGCCAGTATAGGGAGTCCCGGAATCAGAGCGAGCCCTGTGACTTCCAATATATGTAACATTCCATTAATAAAGTCTATTGGGCCCGTCCAATTCCCTAGCAAGCAGCTACAGCCCTCCATTGACCCGAAGTTACCCTGCTTGGATCTCCCACCTGAATCTGCACCATATGTGGTGATCCTTGCTGGTGTTCCCACCCTGAATCAAGGATCAAGGGGGACTTTTCTTGATTTAAAAAACAAATGCACGCACTGGTTAAACTGTAACAAACCTCTTCCGAAACCGTGCTCAAGTGAGATCTTATTTGTTAGGAGAATTAATTGGGTTGGACATAGAGCCAAGGATGTCCAAGGAGATTGTGTAGTCATCAACTTTAGGAACACAAACACGGTTAGGTATATTTGTACATTCGAGCCAGGCCCCAATTCCAGTACCCATTCAGCAATTAGAGCTCTCCCCCTCACTTATTTTTATCCAGGTCTGAATCCCCTTAGTACCAATAATTTCAACAGGGGAAGGGTGGACAACGTGCGAACTGGTAGGGTTGGATTATTCCCTCTTGATCCCAATACAATACAAGGCCAAGACCGATCCTGCCCACCCACGCTTGAAGCCTTCTACCACTTCAACAGATACAGCACCCTTGATCAAGTGGATTGACGCTTGAACTCTAGTATTTCGAAACTGCCCCTAGCTCCAGGGAATAAGTTAGAAATGGAAGGGTTGGCAAATAGGCCTACGCGGGAAAGTAAAGAAAGGGCTATGAGTTCACCATCTGCCACTAACCCTGCTGCTGACCAGATCCCAATTCTTAGTAAATCAAAGCCGAGCCCCCGTTTGCTATCCTGGAACGTGGCAGGTCTCAAGAGCAAACTGGACTGTGAGGACTGGGGCGCCTTCATAGACGATTTTGATATCTGTCTAATGCAAGAGACATCGGCATTGGAAAATCCGCACAGGGTAGGCTTCGCATCCTTTAATATACTGGCTGTAACAAGCGGTAGGGGTAGACCCTCAGGGGGCCTTACTATTTGGGTGGCACTCCATTTGGGCGCCTTGGCAAGGCAGATCCATACCAACTCGGAAGATATCCAATGTACCTTACTAGTGTTGCCAAATAACATCCACTTGGCTCTCCTGAATGTTTATTCAAGACCTTATCAGGGCGGTCGGGAATCTGAGGTCATGGAATTGCTCAACAAATTTATCCTGACCCTGGACCCAGAGTATTCCGTGGTCGTAGGTGGCGACTTCAATTGCCAATACGAACCACTCTGTGTGTCGGTCTCAGACGATCCAACCACAGAGAATGAATACCGAAATATCCCCGATCCAATGATTCCAAAGGTCAAAGCATGGACCCCGCTGGTCCTCCAGATCTCCGCTTTCACCCTTTCCCTGTCATTGAGGGCTTGCAATGGGAGATTCGACTCTGACAGACCAGGACGAGCTACTTTCAATAGGGCAGGACATACCTCCATCCTTGACTATATCCTCATTGAAACCAGATCCTGGGACAAGGTCCTTGATTTTAGGGTGTTAGATCGAAACGATAGCGACCACAACGCTTTGACTGTAACCTTTAAACCAGGTAGTTGGGGCATGAGTACCTATGATGTACCATTATCCATCACCGCACAACTACCCATATTACACAACAACAAACGAAGGGTGAGATGGCCGTGCATCGCCGTAAGCCCAAATAAAATTGCAGAAATTTACAGCCTTGCCCTACCTCACCTTGTCGAAATGTCTGTGGTGGACTCTTCTCGATCTCCATTAGAACATGCAACTGGACCAACAGGCATTCACCTACAGTTAGTAGACAAACTCTCGAAGGAGTTTTGTCTGACAGGGTCCACGAGGCCCCATTTGCCCAAAAGGCAACCGTGGTACTCTGCCGAGTGTAGGAATTCGAAGAGCGAGTTACTCACTGCCATTAAAACCCTTGATAGAGACAGGATCAAAGTAGCAAGGGCCAAGCATAAACAAACCCTTGAAAGGGCAAAAAAACACTGGGAGTTCGACATCTGGGAAGAACTAAGATCGACTTTAATAGCGAAGGACTTTAGGGGCTTTTGGAAAACCGTTAGCAAAGGAAGGAAAGAAGCAGGAACGACCCCATTCCCAAATATAGCCTCGGCTGTATGGGAAGCTCACTATGGAGGTCTTTACTCAAGCCCAAACATCAACGCTCCTCCTTCACCTATTTTTCCTCCCAGTCTCACCACTCAAGTAGAGGCTACAACGACGATAACTATAAAGGAGGTGGAAACGGCTATCCATCTATTAATACCCAACAAAGCGCCGGGATTGGACAAAATCCCGGGCGACCTCTACCGCTCTGAACCAACGATCTGGGTGCCATACCTTTGCGTCCTATTCAATTCTATTCTGTCGGGTGGTGATCTCCCAGAGTCATGGTTAGGCGCGGAGATCGTGCCTATATTTAAGAAAGGCTGTCCTTTAAAACCGTCAAATTATAGGCCCATCAGCTTAATTGACATCACTCAGAAGCTGTTTGGGCGTATAATGTTGGACAGACTCCAGGCCTGGGAGACCGAAAATAACATCTTAAGTATACTGCAAGCAGGATTCAGAAAGGGCACCTCCACTGTGGACCAGATCTTCCGACTTCAGGTCATACACTGGAAGACCGTGAGTCTAGAGGGTGGCAGCCTCTATCTCATTTTTGTTGACCTGAGGTCGGCATTCGACCTGGTCCCGCGGGAAAAACTGTGGAAGGTGCTTCTGGCTCTCAATGTCCCTTCGTATCTTCTGGACACTGTTAGCAGACTTCACACGCAAAACTTTGCCCAGGTTAGATGCGGCAAATATGGTGAGCTTTCTTCCCGCTTTCCCGTCAACCGCGGAGTCTGACAGGGATGCGTGCTGGCACCCACACTATTCTGCTTATATATCAATGGGCTCATCAAGCATCTGGAAGGTATTAGGGACATAGATGCACCCAGACTTGCCACGGGTTTGGTGCCAGCGTTGATGTTCGCTGACGACACCCTCTTGTTATCACGAACATCAACTGGCATTCAACGTATCCTAGACGGTTTTGTGGATTTTTGCGCAGAAAGAGGCTTAGAGATCAACTTGGCTAAAACCAAATATATGATCCTTAATCCCCCCAAACATACACGGCCAAACCCAGTCCTGAATGGTGTTTACCTTGAGCGGGTAACTACATTCAGTTATCTGGGGATTTTATTACAAGAAAACTTTGGCTGGGGTGGCCAAATTGCCAATTCTGTGCTAAAACTTGCCCAAACCACCGGGGGAATATCCCAAGTATTCAGGGGTTCGGTCTCCAAACCAGTGTCCCCAGCATTAGAAATATACAGGACACAAGTAAGAGCAGCCTCCATTTATGGTGCAGAACTGTGGGGCCACTCTAAAATACACAGCCTGACTGGGTCTGAAAATTCATTCGTGAGGAGTTTGTTGGGCCTTCCCTCTAGCTCCCCGTTGACCCCTATCAGGCTGGATTGTGGGTTATTACCCATGGAACAAGTGGTAATGTTGCGTCCATTGATATACTGGAAGAGATTATGGTCTAATGATGAGTTGGGATTTTATCGTGAGGAATTCAAGGGAGTCTGGTCTCAACTAAAGAGCAAGAATATCCCCTGGTTGAGATTCGTCAGGGATACCTGCACCAAGATTGGCCTTCCTGAATTATGGACCTCTCCGGAGGTCTCATGCCCGGTTCTACCCAAAGTAAAACTGGTCGAACAGTTTAATAATTACCATCTGGCGCGTCTTTATGAATTCCCCAAGATCGGCAGGCTGACGGCTGTGTTCCTCCAAATTAAAGATAATTACAGGAGAGAGGAGTTTTTAGATCTGGTCAGTCCTCCGGCCGCGAGGAAGCTTTATTGCCAACTGAGAATGGGTTGTCTCCCGCTCAGGTCATTTACATCTGGCTGGGACGCCAATAATATCACCGCCTGTCCGGCCTGTAGCTACATATTGGAGGACGAAAAACATGTTTTCTTTTTCTGCCCAATATATCTACCCCAAAGGAAACGCTGGATCAAGCCCCTATGTAACAATCTTGGTTTCAGAGAGTGTGAAAAAGCAATGAGAGTCCTAAAGTATGACACTAAACCCCCAATAGTTTTTGCAGTTTCCCGGTTCCTTAACTCTGTATGGATATCACGTAGGAAATTTTTATAAATCAACCATCCTGTCAAATATTTTTCTGTTTTATTCGAATGTATTTGTAATATTTTCGAAAAATGAATGAATTGGTTGTGTTTTTATGTTTTCTTTTATTGTATTATCTATTGTGATATTCCTTGTTGCTTTTATGGCCATAGTGCCGAAATAAAGTTTAAAGAAGAAGAAGGAGTAATGAGAATAAATCATTGAATCAACAGGTGCAGAACGAGGGGTGTAATCATCAGCAGCAACAGCAGAAGGTTGTCAGACAGCAGAATCAAGAGCCAAAACCGCCCTTGCCGCCGAATAGAGGGTCCCAGAAATATAACCAGGACTCAGGATTCTACAATGATGAGCAGGTAAACAAACTGAGATGTTCAAACCCGGTACAACAGTACTGGCTAAAGAATGAGGGGAGTGAGTCTGAAGGGGACTATTGACGGTGCCGAAGAGAGGAGGAAGAGTGCATACTTGGAGCAACTCTAGAAATAGACCAGGCAGGACCATTTGTGGATGGGAAAATAAATGGGGAAAGTGTTACTTTTTTGGTAGACACAGGAGCGACAAGATCAACTGTCAGGTCAGCAGATATAAGAAATCTTCCTCTCTCGGACGAAGCAATCCAAGTGGTTGGTGTAGCTAATACACAGATTAAGACTCGTCTTTCCGAACCAGTAAGGGTAAGAATAGGGAAATGTTCAGATATGCACAGGTTTGTGGTCTGTGACACTAGTCCAGTGAACTTGTTAGGTAGGGATTTATTGTGTAAGATGAATTGCACAATTTTTTGTACTCCGGATGGAATATCCTTTGAGACACCAGATGAGGATGTCTTGTACAGGATGACTTTAGATAATAGAGAAAGTGAGATTGTTGGGACTTATGCTGTATTTAATCCGGATGACTTGCCTCAAGAGTTGAGAAATACAGTAAGAGCAGCTGTTTGGGATTTTACTGGAGAAGATGTGGGATTGATGAATAATGTAGATCCAGTAAAGATTACAGTGAAAGAGGGAATCACTTATCCTAATATGCCACAGTACAGATTGACACCAGAGATAATTGAGGGAATAACCCCTATAATTGACAAGATGATTCAACAGGGTGTTTTGAGAGAGTTACCGAGTAGCCCATGTAATTCACCGATAATGGGGCTGAAGAAACCTAATGGGAAATTCAGGATTGTACAAGATTTGAGAAAAGTTAACACAATTGTGGTATCATGCTGTCCCATTGTGCCAAATCCATCAGTGATTTTGTATCAGATTCCTCATGATGCTGAATGGTACACGGTAATTGATTTGTGCCATGCTTTCTTTTCAATTCCATTGCATCATGATAGCCAGATTTTTGCATTTCGGTTTGGACAGCGTATTTTGGCATGGTGCCGTATCCCACAGGGGTATACAGAGAGTCCTTCAATATTCAATCAGTTGTTAAAGAAGTCTTTGGAAAGTTTGATCATGCCTGAGAGTTCAGTACTAGTACAGTATATTGATGACCTACTTGTGGCGTCAAAGACACGTGAAGCTTGTGAAGTAGATACCATAGCTTTACTGAATCATCTGGCAGATGGAGGGTTAAAGGTATCTCCAGCCAAATTGCAGTTTTGCAAGAAAGAAGTACATTATCTTGGACACAATATTGAAAAGGGTCTGAGAAAAGTGACCAATGACAGGATCAAAATTATCAGAGGAATGAGAGCACCCCTGACCCAGAGAGAAGTGAGAATGTTCCTGGGAATAGTGGGTTATTGTCGTCAGTGGATAAGTAATTTTTCCCTGATAGCAAAGCCACTGATTAAATTGACCAAGAGTGAGGTGAAAGACCCATTGGAATTGAATGCAGAACAAATGGCAGCATTTGAAGAATTGAAGAGCAGATTGTGTGAAGCTCCTGCTCTGGGAATGCCAGACTATGAGAAGGAGTTTGAATTGTACTGTAGTGAGAGGAATGGATGTGCACTTTCAGTGTTAATCCAGAAACATGGACGACTGAGAAGGCCAATTGCGTACTTCTCATCAACACTTGACCCAGTAGCTGTGGGTTTACCAGGTTGCCTGAAAGCAGTAGCTGCTATATGCAGAAGCTTGGAACAGAGTGAGGGTATAATAATGGGATATCCTGTAAGGGTGTTCGTACCTCATGATGTAGCAATTCTTTTGACAAGAAGCAGGACTCAATATATGTCACATAGTCGGCTGACTAAATATGAGAAAATCATTCTGGGAGCATCAAATGTGACTCTTGAGAGATGTGTGAATGTGAATCCAGCAACACTTTTGCCAGATGCTGAAAATGTGAGTGTGAGAGATGATGTTGATCATGATTGTTTGGATGTGCTTGATTACTGTACTAAACCGAGACCAGACATAAGGGATCTGCCACTGCCTGAGAGTGATCATGTGTTGTTTGTGGATGGATCATGTCTGAGAACAGAAGATGGTGTGCTGAGTGCAGCATATGCGGTGTGTAAAGTTTCAGAAGTTATGGAAGCTTCGTCTTTGAAAGGAGTTAGATCTGCTCAAGTAGCTGAATTGGTGGCATTGACAAAAGCTTGCAAGATTGGGAAGAATTTGAGAGTGACTGTGATGACTGATAGTCAGTATGGATTTGGAGTGGTTCATGATTTTGGCCAACTTTGGCTCCAAAGAGGTTTCTTGACTTCGAGTGGAACTCCTATAAAGAATGCTGAAGTGATTGGGAAGTTGCTTGAGGCGATACAGCTGCCTAAAGAACTAGCAGTTGTGAAATGTGCTGCTCATGGACAAGGTGATGATTTTGTTACTCTTGGTAATCGCTTTGCAAATGACATAGCACAGTATTGTGCAAAGAACGATCATTCGATTAACAAGGGAAGAGAGAAGGAAATGTCTTTTTGTTCTGTGATGTTTACTAATGTCCTGGAAACATGGGATGAGGTGAAACAGTTGCAGGATGAAGCAGGAGATGAGGAAATGAGGGATTGGATCAAGGCAGGTTGTGCACCAAGAGAGAAAGATCATGTTTGGATCTATAGAGATGGGAGACCAGTTATGCCAAATTCCATGTTGTCGACAATGGCAAGAATGTATCATGGCCAGGGACACCTGGGGAGGGACGCTATGATTAGGTCCTTTAAACAAACCTGGTACAATGCAAAGTTCAGGCTGATTGCAGAGAGCATCTGTCAAAGATGTTTGATTTGTCAGCAGTTCAATACTGGAAAGAAAACATTGGTGAGCCTAGGAACAATAGGCAGAGAAGGAGGTCCTTTTACCAGAATGCAAATAGATTTCATTGAAATGCCACAGGTCAATAGATTGAGGTATGTTCTAGTGGTAGTCTGTTTGTTCTCAAGGTGGATAGAAGCCTATCCGACTAGGAGAAATGATGGAATAACAGTGGCCAAGTTGCTGTTAAGAGAGTTGATTCCTAGGTACGGGTTCCCAGTGACAATTGAGTCAGACAGAGGAGGACACTTCTACAATGAGCTCATGGGTTTAATTTGTGAAGCATTGAGCATACAGCAGAAGCTACATTGTGCATACAGACCAGAGGCTTCTGGCGTTGTTGAACAGATGAATGGCACAATTAAAAACAGAATTGGTAAGATGTGTTTAGCCACTGGAATGAAATGGCCTGATGTCTTGCCTCTAGTGCTAATGACTATTAGATCTACTCCAGATAGAACTACAGGGTTGAGTCCACATGAAATATTGATGGGACGAGCAATGAGACATGCATTCGTGCCTGTCAATAAGTTGATGACAATAACTGATGACATGATTTTGGATTACTGTAAAGGCCTGGCTGACGCAGTTCATTCTGTGTTTCACCAGGTTGGAGGAGACGCCACCACACTTGAAAAGAACCAAGCCCATGATCTGAGTCCAGGGGACTGGGTGAGAATAAAAGTGCACAGAAGAAGAAATTGCTTGGTTCCAAGGTGGGGAAGGCCAAGACAAGTCATTTTGACTACGAAAACTGCTGTGAAGTGTGCTGGTGTGAAGAACTGGGTTCATGCAAGTCATACTCTGAGAGTTCCAAATCCAAAAGATGGGACTGGGAAAGAGTATTTTGAAGAGTCAGATTCCAGTGATGATGCAGATGCTGAAACAGTGAGAAGAAAAAAGAATCCTGAAAGGGGGAAGGAGAGTTGGAAAGAGAGTCAGGTGATTCTTTTTTCTTACCGAGAGAGGCTTCAAGGGCCTCAGAGGAGAGTTCGGATTCTGTAAGAGTGCCTGAAGTTTCAACAAACAGTGGAGAAAATAAAGGGGAAAAGAGGAAAGAAAAGAGCGATTCCACAGAGACTACACCTGAGTCAGACGAAGAGATTGAGGATCCACCTGAGATTACTCCTGGAGAAGTAGGGTCAGAAGAAGATAGAGAGGGACAGATTGCGGAAGACCCCCGAGGAGGTGTAGGGAACATTCCTGATAAGCTAGGTGAAGGGACAAGTAGACAGCGAGAAGATTGCGAGTTGGAGACCCGAGGAGGGACAGTAGTAGGGAAATCTCAATCGGTGGAGAAGAAGACTGTGGAAAAAGAGAGAATTGTTGATGAACAAGAGGCAAATGAGACAGAATCAGATGAGAGTGAGAATGAGAAACCAGAGGGTCGAGTTCTGAGAAAGAGAACTTGGATTTGAGAAAGAAACAACAGAGAAGTGAAACAGAAAAGGAGCGTAAAGGGAGATCTTTGGCCTAACAAGATAAAGAGGTTGAGGAATCGACTGACACAAGCAAATTCATCGAAAGCTGAACAAGTGAACGAGGTGTCGAGTCAGAATCAAGCAAAGGGTGAAAAACAAAAAGATTCAAAAGGACCAGAGGAGATTAAGAGAATCAGAAAACCCAACCAGAAGTATAGGTCACCGGAATGGACGTATGTGGCACTGTCTGAAGAAGAAGAGGCAGAAAGTCAAGGAAATCCAGAGGGGACCTTACGGGAAGTGGTTGAAGAGGAGAAAACTGTTGGAATCCTGAAAGTTATCTTGACTGACATTGGCGAGGAGTCAGATGCTCAGGATATTGAAGATCTGATACAATTTGATGTTGCTGAAGAAGAAGTGAAAAGTGATGAAAATCCAAATTGAGTGAACTAAAGGAGTCACTTGGAGAAGAGTGAAGAAGAAGAAATTTGAAAATAAACAGATTGAAATAATCTAGTGTTCTAAAGATTCAGTAGTGGAGTAGTAGAGGCTAAGTCAAAAGACACTGCCAGAGTAGTAAAATGGCTAACACAGAAAATAATCAAAGTAGATGTACCTTCTTGAAAAGATGGTGCAGAATGTGCTGCTGCTGTACGGGACTATTAATGCTATTATGGGGTGTACTTGCTTTATTAGTTACATTTAGAGTTACAATAGACACTTTTGGAATACATACTGAGAATATGACTAACACAGGGAAGAGTTCACAGAAAGTAGTGCCAACTAGAATTAGTAACATATACATACATAAGGATAGGTCAATTAATGATTTTTCTAGTAATGTTTTTTCTAAATTATTGTATGAATACGTAAAGACAATGGAAGTAAGGGATTGCTACGTCTGTATGCAATTGCCTGCATCCGTTTCAGAGGGAGTTACTTATCATCATCTTCCAGCTACGTATGGGATTTCATGTAGTGTGTTGAGTAGTATTTTCTATTTGTTAGGGAAAATAGATTATGAGATGTCTAATAAAGATAACATTTTTGGGCAATTGCCTATGAATAAGAAACTGAATCCTGCAAAAGAAGCTAACATTTTTGGTGAGATTTTCATTGAAACAGAAGAATTAACATTAGATTACATTTTTAGAAACAATTTAACTTGTAGTTTGAAGGAAGAAGAAAAAGCTTTCCTGGATATGGTAGAGAAAAGGAGAGTGAGCATGCATGAAAAGGCAGGAGGATATAAAATGAGTGAGACAATATGGGACATTGAGATGGGAAAGGAGTTGAAGAATGGGGCCAGACCAACTTTGGCTTTAGATGCACCACAGAAGGGTAAACTATGCATTACCAGGAGGAAATCCCAATATGATAATTATTTCGTTGGGACTAGTGAGTGTCATGATACATACTTCATTGCAACGGGATGGGGATTTAAAGGTGGAGAAGATCCAGTTTTCCCGAGAGTGTATTATATTTGTGGGAATAAGGCTTATTACAGGTTGCCTGACCATTGGTATGGCACATGTTATGTTGGCCTGGTCTTTCCAAAGATTTTTCATATGGATAGAATAGAAGATGCAGAACAGATTAATCTACTAACACGCTTTAAGAGAGAAACTTGGTCAGAAATTGTGGGTGATATTTTTGGAGCTTTGATTCCAGCAGTGGGAATTTCATTAAATGCATATGGAATTCGGAAACTGTCAACAGTGGTGGATCGCTTATCGACAAGCACCGCTGGAGGGTTTCTATTGGTAAATACGGAGATGGTTGCCTTACGCGCCATGTCTATGCAAAATCGACTTGCCCTTGATATTCTATTGGCCAAAGAGGGTGGAGTCTGTGGAATGCTGAAGGTTCAACATTGTTGCACTTACATTCCGGATGAAAGTAGAGATCTTAAGGTCTATATCAAAAATATTACTGATTTGCATGAAGAATTAGTACCACTGGAAGCTGAAAGTATCTGGACCAAAAAGGCTAATAAGATGATTGCTGTTAAGAACTTTATTGCTAAGATAGGTAGTACTATATTTGGTAAGATATTGTTTCCATTGACATGTGTGATTGTTGTTCTATTGATACTTAGATTGGGGTGTTTATGTTGTAAAAACAGGAGAGGGAAAAAGAAAATAATAAGGGATAATATTGAAAAGAAACAAAAGAGGTCAAAAAGAGACCCACAAGAAATAGAATTAGAAGAATTTAGGGAGAGTGTGTATTTAGAATCGAAAAGAGATGATGAAAGAGAGACTGGTGTGTAGTGTAATACAAAAAGACATTTGAATTTCTCCTAAGAAATGGGGACTACATTTTTTTTTTGGGGTTGTTTTTTTGTGGTGATAATATATCACCAAAGGGGGGATTGCTGGAGCAGGGTTTTCTGTTAAAACCCGAACATCAGCTTATGTTTTTATATGTCATAATTAAAATTACTAATAATTAATTACTAGATATTAATTTTGTCGAGTTTCTGACTAATCAACCTCACTAATGAAAGAATTACACGTGGGAATGCGATTGCATGGCTTAATTAATACATGAACTAAGTTGGTGAGCAGATTAATTAAATAAGTGTTACTAAAGTGCTATTTGTTATGTGTTTGCGCTTTAAAATAATATGCTTTAACGCTTCTTTATGTCGCAAATGGCTAGATAAATACATACACATAAGGGTATTAATGGGAATTAACACTGTATAATCAATACGATGTAGTAACGTTGTTTTGTGTTTCTTTTAATTAAGATTGTCAATTCTGGCCTATTGGAAAATGGCCGACATTTACAGCCTGCATTTGAGTAGATGAAATACGAAGAGAGGCCTCGCTGAATATGGTTGAAAACCTGACCTCGGCCTCTGTCTGTGTTAAAAAGTTTCCGTGAGGACAGCAGCTCTGGGCTCGTCGCCAGCTATCCTTGGGAGAGGACAAAAGCCACAATGAACATTTGATAAACTTACAGTGGCTTCACAATAATTCCGGAGAAGAGCATCCATGAATGTTGCAGATTTAGTTTGTGCTTCCTTTTTCCGTGTTTTTATTTTTGTGATATTCGAGAGCGGAGGTTTTCCTAAATGTTGCGAGTCAACATCCTTTCCTGCTCGCTCTGCTCAACGGACGCTTGGAGCTTGATTGTAACTTTTAATGTGTAAGTTTTACTATAAATATTGTTAGACTAGAGAGGGTCTAAGGCCACTTCTTCTTGAACCTATGCTCGAGAGGATCGATGCTGATTGAGAGGACGGCGACTCGGGAGACTTTACTGAAAGACCTGTCCTGACCTAAATACGACATTTAGCTAGAATAGGTAACGGTAACTATGAGAATAATGATCTTGCTATTGAATGACTTTTCATTTGAACTAATTTAGATAAATAACCTTTTGTTTGAATTCCAGTGTCGGGTGGTTATTTCTTTGTCAATTTATTGAGATCTCAAATGTGTTCTTATTGTTTAGATCATGACTCGAGACAAATCAATTAGGTTACATTGACCTCAGTTTGGATGCAGATTGATTTAGGAGTTCTCTCTATAATTAGTGTGGATAGAGTAATAGAATGGATGTTAGTGTGATGGGCCCCAGCGTATGATGAGTGTATGTGCGTATGACTGTGGAATTACTCCGTCCGTGGAAGTAGGGAGAATTTATAGGCTCCGATCTGCAGCAGGCCTTCTTAGGACTCACAGGTTACTACAGGAGGTTTGTCAAGGGGTATGGCAACATTGTTGCACCCTTGACTGAGCTGACTTCCAAGAAGCAACCAAAGATTGTGAACTGGACTGACACCTGTCAGAAAGCTTTTGATGCCCTCAAGACTGCCATGTGTACAGCACCCATACTCCAGGCACCCAATTTTGCTAAGGAATTTATTGTCCAGACAGACGCTTCAGAGCATGGGGTGGGGCCGTTCTGTCACAGATAAATGAGGAGGGACTAGACCAACCTGTAGCCTTCATCAGAAGGAGGTTACTTCCACGGGAACAGAGGTTGAGTGCAATTAAGCGTGAGGCATTCGCTGTGGTCTGGGCACTGAAGAAGCTGAGACCATACCTGTTTGGGACTCACTTCAGGGTTCAGATAGACCACAGGCCCCTCAGATGGCTGATGCAGATGAGGGGTGAGAATCCCAAGTTGTTGAGTGGTCTATTTCCCTACAGGGTATGGACTTCACGGTGGAACACCGCCCTGGTACAGAACACGCCAATGCTGTAGGTCTGTCCAGATTTTTCCACCTTAGTGATGAGAACTCCCAAGGGGTGGGTAGTCCTCCCCACATTTCAGCTGGAGGGGACACGTGTTAGACCTGGCACCATTGGCGTAGGTCTCCCTTCCATTTTTCGCTGTTGTCTCCTCTGTTTTTGCTGGTGTTAGATGCTCTGGGTGCTGTGCCAATGCCATTCAGGGCCACAGCGCTAATGCTCGCTGTGTAAATATGATATGTGAATTGGTCTATCCATGATTGGCTTATTTGGTTTATCTGTTAGTCCCTAGTAGCGTGGCCTGTGTGTGCCCAGGGCTGGGAAACCAAATGCTGCTGGTGGGCCTGCAGCGCTGGTTTGCACCACCCACAGAAGCAGCTTGTAAAGTGTACCTCACACCTGCCACTGCAGAGTGTGTGTGCAGTCCAGAACCGCCATCTTGGCTGTGAAGTGCCCACGCTTCCCAGCCCCTGAACGTTCCCTTGGCATCATATAAGTCACCCCCATGGTAGGATGCATTGTATGTGTAAGGTAGGACATGCCTTGGTATGTGTGGCATGTCCTGGTAGTGAATTACACCCAATTTAGTTTTTCACTACTGTAAGGCTACCCGTTCTCCATAGGCCAGAATGGGCAGTTTGACTATTACATTCTATAATACTAACTGACCCAAGGAACATGGTAGAAAAACGAATTTAGTATGCTTGAGCTCAGGATATTAAAATACATCTTTTAGTAAAGCTTATTTTTCTATTCTGTGTTTGAAAATACCACTTTTAGAAAGTAGGTATTTTCTTGCCCAAGCCTTCCAGTGAGCTCTGCTGTTATGTGTATTGGCTGTCTGGTTTTGGAGGGACAGGGCAGGCTGAGTCAGACCTGGGTTGAATAGAGAGATCTGCATTTGGAGTATGGGGAGGGGTAGCTCCTTGACCTGAATAGGGCTGTGCCTGGCAAGGTGAATGCTGGCTCCACCTCCTACTGTGCGTCTGATGGCAGACCCCCTGTCTCTGAAAGGAAGGATGCAGGATGGTAAACAAAGTGCTCCAGGACTGAGCATAACTGGTTCTGGCTGGGTCCAGTGACTTGTGACTCTTTAGATCAAAGACGTTTGTGGTATAAATACCTGTGCCCAATCCCCTACAATTTGTATTGCTCCTAGACATCAAGACGAACCTCTGTCCATGTAACTGAAGGAATCTGCAGGAGGGGACTATCCTTGTGCTTGTGTGCTGTTTCTTGGATTGGCCTGCAGTGGTCACCATTGGACTTGGAAGAAGAGGGAAAAGGACTTTGAGAGAACTTTTATTAATCTTGATAAAGCAATCACTCAAGGGCTAGCCTCCTGTTGAAGTCCCAGGCACATCAAACTTCACCACCAGCCTCCTGATTCCTCCCAGCGAGGATTTCTATCTGCAGATGAGGCTCCTGTGAGTTCCAGGGCCTCTAGTTCGACTACAGAGAAGAGAGTGCTGAAATCGCCGCTAATGCACGTTTGCGAGCTGCCGCAGCTGAAAGCGCACCAAAAAATCATCGCGCTGCTGCCGCTGAGTGCTCGCAACCAAAGATCATCGCATTGCACGTTTGCGGGCTGCCAAGTGCTCGCTAATGCCAAAGATCATCGCATTGAGATCATCGCAGAGCGGACGCCGGGCATCCACCATTTTCATCGCATTGCGTCAGGATCGTCGCTCCCTCGCGGAGCACCATTTCTTCGCATTTCGCAACCTGATCGCACACGCAACAGGATCGTTGCCTCGTCTCCCCCCTCGCGGCAAGAAGTCATCGCATCAACGGCCTAGTGTGCAGAAGTTTGTCGCCTTGTTCCCGCACGCATCAGCAGATCGGCGCCTCGTCTCCTCCCTCGCGGCAAGGATTCATCGCATCGTCGGCCTCGTGTGCAGAAAATCATTGTTACAGCTTCTTTGCGACATTTGGTTTTGTTTTGCTATGAAATCCAGGTACTTTGTAAAGTAAGAGGGTCACAGAAATCACTGCTTTGAACTGATTCCCCTTTTAGCACACTTTGAACTATTTTTGCAGCATTTCAAGAGTAATCCCATTTTACAGTATTGTGGCTCTTTATCGTTATTGGTCTTGTGTTAAGTCTATATATAAAGATACTTATTTTTTATAACTACTTGTGTGGTGTCCCTTTGTAGTGTTCTTCACTGTGTTACTGTGTATGGTCATAAATGCTTCACACACTGCCTCTGAGATACGCCTAGCTGCTTGTGCTACGTTACCACAGGGTTGAGCAGCGGTTATCAAAGGGTGTAGCCCTATTACTCTGACTTAGGAAGAAGGGTCCCTACTTGGACAGTGACCAGACATTGCCAACTAGAGACCCCCATTTCTAACAGCAGGTGCTTGCACCACTTACTTAAGGTATAGGTTCACTATATTTATCTAAATCACTACACTTAAATACCAATCAGTCACCCCTGTGGCAGGCCTCAACAATCCTGAAGGCAGTGTGCTGGGTTTTATGTGAGAGGGTGCCCTGCATGAGCAGAGCCCCTCTGCAGCCTTTGGAGACCATTCTCCGGGGTTGTCTGTGATGCAGCCAGACATATATGTTTAAGTGCATTACAACCTCGCAGGAAATGCTAACTTTAAAAGGGCTGCTTAGAAAAATGTTGTGCTTGGTGTCAAACACCTTGGAATCATACCTCCACACCAGTAACTGGTGTGGGAGGTATGATTCCACCCTGCTAGACGGACATCCGTGGGTCACAGGTCTACCCGGTACCAACTTTCTCGACCTGGGCAGCACAAAATGGACGCTGCCAGCCACAGACACACTGCTGCCCTCCTGCTGCTGAGCCAAGCTCGTGCAGAGGAAGGCATGACAATAGGTATCCTGTCACAGGGACGTGTGGCCACCTCCCAGACAGGGTTTAGTGTATTGGGGCTGGGTGGGTGCACTCTGAGAGTTCCAGTAAGTATGTACTGGGGGCACATTTGGTGTCCCTGTGCATAGTCCAGCTCAAACCAGTTCTGGGAACCATTTGCTCCTGCTCTGGCACAAAACTGGACAAAGGACATGGGTGTAGCCACCCCTCTGTCCTGCCCCTGCCCTAGGAGGGTGAACAGAATCTTTCCAACACTTTCCCAATGTATAAAGTGGGTTACCGGACTACAGGACTTTTCATTTTACCTGGACAAGAGTCTGCTAAGAAGAAACCAAGTACTTCGACTGCCTGCACGACGCTGGACGACTGAAGAATCTCCCTTGGAGTAAAGGAGTTACTCCCCTGCAAAAGCAGGCACCTAAATGCATCTGACCAGTTTGCTTCTCATCAAGCTCCTGAGGACTCCGAAGATTTCAGCAACACAGAAGGTGGGTTCCTGAAGGTCCCTGAGGTTGATCTGCCCTCTCAGTGATTCTGAGACCAGTATCCCTCGTGGGGACCGTGCATCCTGAACCCCTGTGCACGGCATACATTTGCAGTTGCATATGCTTAGTGACGACTCCCGAGCTTGTGAATTGGACTCTGTGTAGTCCTGACCCCAAGAAGTCATTGCACTGAAGATTTCTGGCCTCTACTCCTCGAGTGTCCTGTGGGCTGGTTCTTTGCAAACTTGTTTGGGGTATCCTCGTGATACCTGGTCCATTGGCCTGTGGGCCCTGACAAGGGACACCTTGTTTATTCTTGGGCTTACCTACTTGGTCCAGATGTGCGCTGACTCTCCAGTACTTGGAGAGTCCCCTGGACCTTGCTGGTCCTCACCGTAACCTGTTTCCTATGACTGCATGAAATGCATTTGCCAAGGCTTGTTGGTGCTCCAGCTGGGCATTGACCCCTTAGCTCTCAACATCCTTCATGGGACAGCTCACTTCCGGACTCTGGTCATCTTCGACTTTTCCTGGTCCCCGTGGCTGCAGAGTCAAGCAACCCTTCTTCACTCCTGAAGCACTCAACATCGGTGGGCATTCGACTACTGAACCCCTGGTCACCTGAAGTGACCCAGACTCTGTCTACTCTGCTTTCAGGTTCCTCTCACCTCAATCCAGGCCTGGATTCCACCGGACATTCTTTGCCCTCCTGGCAGCAGGATTTCTTTGCAGCTCTCCAACGAAAACGAAAAAGGTTTCCGACACCACTTGACCCATATACATCCGGCTCCTCTGGTATAGGTAACATGGGTACTTCGGTACTCACTGGTGGGTTGGCCTTAAAAACTCCTAAGTTCCAAAGGGTTTACTCGAAGTCCTCTTAGAAGTGTCCTTAACTTGTAAATTTCCAACCGCGACTTTCGCATAGAGTTGTACGGAGCACGCGTCTGTGTTTCCTCACTGCACCCTTCCTCCGTGGGCTCCCTGTGTCACTCCACTGGGTGGTTCCTTGGGGTCCCAGTGATTCAACGTGCACTAGTCACTGTGTCTAGTGAAGTCATTGTTGTTATAGCATTTTTTTTAGTATATGGTTCAGTCTCCCCCTGGAGTCCGCTGTGTATTTTGCTATTTACGAAGGTTCTATTGATTTAGTATTGTGTGCTTTGCGCCCTAATCCTGTATAGAGACTAGTAGAGAATGTTATATTAATAAATACATATTTTTATATAAACACTGTGTGGTTCTCTTTTCATTTAGTCATTAAGGAGGTGATATTCTGGTAAAACAAGCTTGTTTACATTCCTTCAAGATTAAGTCTGAAGGCTGCTCTCCATAACTACCACAAGGATAGCTTTCAATAAGGTTATCTTCGACCTCATACATCATAGGGGTCGTGTGGACTGGTGCAAGGTGCCCACTTTAATTAGTGGACAGCATACACCAGGCCACCTTCCCACACCAACCTCACTGACTGATTGGTTGAACCTGTTGCCAGACCAGTCAGAAACATTTATGGGGTTCAGATCAAAATTATTTTGTTGGGCTTTCAACTCATAAATTGAAAAAAAAGGAAAATAATGTTTTCCTTAGAGGGAGAAAAATAGAAAAACATATAGAGATTAAACATGGCCCTTGTCAGTGCCTAGTAACGTGGCAGCATTGGCTGTCTCGTTATAAATAAACATGGCAGGGCACTTTTCTTTATTTTTCATTATATAAATGAAGAGAAATTGGAGGTATTACTTGAGGTGGGCGCCTCAATTAATTAAAGTGAATGTGGTTAAAGTAACAACTGCATCTCTTTGAGTCACTAAATTAACCTGAGCTAAACTCCTTGGTAGCTATGGCACAGAGCAGACAGGTGTAACTCAAAGGCAGTTTGCAATTCAGTACCAAACTGTTGCAAAGTCATCCTGTGTCATAGGCACCCCCATTATCCTGCTGACCTATACTGATGGGAAGTGAATCTGACCGTCCCTGGGCTCTGACTGGCCCGGGGCCAGTGCTATGGTGAAAAGACTGAAAACACATGCACACATTAGTGAACACTATGGTTTAGGGTAGCCCTATGATTGGTATGAAGTACCCTATAAGTCCCTAGTGCGTAATAGTGCAGGGGGATTCAAACTACCTTTATGTCTCTAGTATATAATAGGGCATGGCAGTTTAGAAACCAGCAGCCATTTCTGCACACGCATGTGTGCACTGCTGAGAGCCTGAGGTCATTTTAAAAGCAGCCTGGTGTTGCAGAACTGCTTTTAAACGTAAATTGTGCCCAAACTCGTTGGGAGTGGCACTTAAAAAATTATAAACTACAATATTGTGGAATATTAGGTAACCCCAGTGTCTACCCTAGGTATCCCAGGGGTGGGGTTTCAGGTACTTATAAGGAGGACGCTTATAAAAGAGATTTTATATGACATATGATAGAGAAATTGCACATTTCACTTCTCTCATTGTAGTAAAGTGCTTCCCAAAATCGACCTTTGTGCTAGGAAGCGCTGGAGAGTGAGAATTTTCACTATTGTTACATATTCAGGACCCCTAAAGTCTCCACTAGGTGTCCCAGGAGTGGGGCTCATGTACCTATAAGCAGAGTCCCTATAAAATATGTTTTATATGCCCTGATGTTGGAGAAATTGCACATTTCCTTTTCCCCATCGTAGATCCCAAGCCAAATAGGTTAACATTGCAATAGTTTATTAATGAATAACTATCACTAGGAATCACCCAAAAATATCATTCAATGACTTAGGAGTGTGGTATTGATAAATCCAACAAAATGCTATTGCTAAAGTTATCCTGAAATATACAGTAAATAAGTGATAAGTGTTTCTTGTATGCAAGCCAAAATTCAGTCTTCCAGTGTTCTGCCCTGATTGGTCTAAGTTAACAGGGTTTGCCATGCTGCTTTGACGAAGTGATAAGTGGCTCACCCCTGTTGGAAAGAGCTCAGAGGAAGACAGAGCAGGAGGGAGGGGTTGTGAACAATGAAGCTTCAAAGAAAAGATAGGACAGGCAGGAGCAGCCAGGCCCATCTACCCCATCCCCTATGAACCCAGCCAGATGGCAGGCTTAAGGAAGGAATTTGCAGATATGGAGGGATATGGAAATGAGCCATGCTAGAGGTAAGTTTAGCTAACTCTTGTTCCTCTGCTGAGACTTCAGTCATACTAAAGGTTGGAAGAATAGTGCTTTCTGGGCGACCATTATGCCACATTTGAATGAAGTGATCATGCTCTGGGTGTTGCCCTACGCCTCACTGGACAGGAGTGCCCATCTGCTTGACCTCAGAGAACACTGAATACGTATCTGATAGGGGCTGAGCCTCTCAGATCTGCTGCTTGAAACTAAGAGAAGAAGGATTTCTAAGCTGGAAAGTTGATTTGCACCATCAGGCCCTGCATTCTGACTGACTATGCCTCCTGCATTACCTGGAACTATAGCCCTGTGGATGTGCCCTGCTTCAAGACAAATATATAGTGGATTCCTTGCAAGCTACAGGTTAACATAGCTCACCTACATTACCTCCACCGAGAGTCCCCTGCCGGGAGTGCAACCAGTGGACATTTAAGTGTTTGGGCCAGGTGCATTGGGGTAATTGTGGTCCTAAAATGTCCAAAACCATATTGGAGCTTCCAGACCCTTGAATTGTGTTTTGGACCCTCTGGACCCTCAAGAGAAACTTCAAGAAGAAATTCCAGAAATTTGGAGGAGTTTGAAGCTAATTGGGAAAATCCTACCTCTGCCACCAAATGCTAGAAAGTGTTTATTCTTAAAAAAATTCATGTCTCAGGTTCACTACATTGGATTTGTTTTGTTTTGGTGTCATATTAAAGATAAAAATATTTTCTAACTTTATTAATTGATGTTGGATTTTTATTGTGTGTTGTGTCTTAATTATTTACTGAATTGGTGTTTTTAAATGCTTTACATACCTGTCTCTTAAGTTAAGCCTGCCTTCTCACAGCCAAGCTACCAAGGGTTGAGCATGGGAATAACTTGTTGAGACTTATTCTGAGCCCTAGATTGTGTTAGTGGCCTTATTGCCAGTGGTAGATGTATATTTACCACTATCAGTAACCCACTTTTCAACATAAACCAGTAATAAAGTCAAAACACAAACGCAAGAAAAATCTAAACTAATTTAGAAAAATAGACAAGATTTTAATAAATACAATCACACCAAAACCACAAAGACATAATAAGAGAAACCAGACTGAATTAAAAAATATAAGGTTCAAAAGCCAACCGCGATCATCTGGTTTCGCTTGACTGGTATCTAGGAGTAAGTTAATGCCGATCACTATGGAGCATAGGCTAGATACAGAAAAGGTTCGACTGTTGGAAAGTTTGCATTCGGATTTATGGCCCCATTTAATTGTTGGTGGTAAGCATACTGTGTCGGGATGGTGACAGAGTATGCTTACGGCTAAGGTAATGGTCTGCCCACCCTATTTAAATGCATCTGGACTTTTGGTTTAATCACGGCAGAGACAACTTTGTCACTGCAGTGATAAAACCCCTCAGATTGCCTGACAGAGTAAGGGTGAGCGGATGTTAACCTCTAATTCCCCTCACCTAATTTATATTGGTTAAATTAGAGGCCAGTTTTCACTGTTTGTCACCGGCAGGGAAATCCTGTCAGTAAGGGGTAGTGCATATATGTGAATCAACATATAGGAAACTTTTACAAATAAAGTGAGGTAATATACAAACAATATCAAGAACAATCAATAAATATTAAATTATGTTATCACATTGACCAAGTATGACCCCAAGAAAACTCAAGTTTTTTTCTGTTTATTTATTACTTATTATTTTATACATTTACATATTGAATTATTTCATTTTTACTCAAGAAGTCTTTTTTTATACAGTTTCTGTCCTGAGTAGTATGTCATTGCATATTTGGTCAAATAATTACATTACAATACACATCAAACAAAAAAGATTAATGTTGAGCATGGCTCTATTAAGTCAATTAAGTAAGGGGTAGTGCAAACTACAAAATTCTCACCTGAAAGTACACCCATGGCGAAGGGGAGAATTGTTTATGTTATTTTCAAAAAGAAAAACTCTCTTCGGGATTTAAAAAAAAAACAATTTGCCATACAGTTCCGTCATGCTTGAAAGAGCCGTTCCTCAAACTGCAAAATGCCATGGCAACAAATGAAGGATGGAATTCTGACTAAATCAAACATTCACCCACAGTCAAGAGTTCTGGTTTAAATCCATTGTTCTTTTGCTTACTGTGCCTCCCCAGTTTAATTTGGACCCAGCCATGTGCAAATCAGCCTTGCCCCTGTTCCTCATGGGAGCAGTCCAGCCCGAACTGCCAAGGCGGGTCCTCCCTGGAAACAAGCATCCTGGGACGAGTTTTGGGGTGTCACCCCTCATCAGCCAGGCTGGTTTGAATTCAGTGCCACAAGAAGCAAGGGGCCCATGTCTGGGCAAACGCATTCCACTTAGGGTGAAAAATGCTGCTGCAGCAAATGATGGGCAGAATGCTGAATAAAGCAAACATTCACCCTTAGTCAAGAGAACTGGGTTAAATCTCAATTTATTCTCGCAGTACAGCGAATTTCATAACTGTACATGAGAAAAACACTGTTTTTACTATGGTTACCAGAGTAGAGAAACATCATGACCCACACAAGGCTTTGCCTTTCATGAGTCATGGTTCCTTCAGGCACTCGTTAATAAACATATTACGTAGTCAGTTAAAAGCCACAGTGAAACTGCAGTTAGGGCTATGTTATATAACTGAAACCCCCTAAAATTCCCCAGTTATGGTTAGCTTCGCAAACCAATCCTTGACTACGTGCCTTGCAAACCATAACTCGAACACTGCAAGCTATACTACGTAGAAAAAGAAGTTTTGAAATAGTAGCGTCTAAAAAAATGAAACTTTTTTTAATGTCTGATAATGCTGTTGAGTAGATTGTAAATGTTAAAAGAACCCTGAGTCTGCATTCATGGTGCATAATACAAGTTATCGGTTATGAATGTTTTACTTTTTTAAATAAGTCAAAGTACATTGTACCCGCCGCTGTCACTACATCCTCCAGAATCCTATGGGGCTATTTGCTAGTATGACGAGCGGTGTGCGACCCACCTCGCATTTTGTATTTAAGCTCCCTGAGCCATGGGTTGACGAGCCCGGATCCCGCACCCGCGCGCCGTGAGAGGTACTATACCTGATAATAATTTTTGGCAGTCTACTTGGCACCCCGCATACTTACCTGCTCCCTGCTGACGAGAGGCAATTACCTCGAAACACGTGTCCAGGGATGGCATTTTAACTTTTTACTTGTGGCATAGGTGTACCCGCCGCTGTCACTACATCCTCCAGAATCCTATGGGGCTATTTGCTAGTATGACGAGCGGTGTGCGACCCACCTCGCACAAAGTACATTGAAAGCAGAACTATAGATTATGTAATGGTGTACACTAATCTATACCCAGGTTGAGGCTTCTCATCGGATAAAAGTAAGAATATACATTTATATATTTGATATGGAATGATTTGCAAATCCACAAATTGTGGGTTGGAGCATTAGCAAAAGCCAAATATGTTTTACACACAGACACACATAAACACCTACTCACTCGCACACATCACAAGAATGCATTGTCAGATGCAACTCGAACAACTATCATCTTTGAACCCTCTACTTACATAACTATATAACAGTCATAAATAACAGCCTTTACCAAGTTTTACAACAATATAGATAGATAGATCTATAGATAGATAGATCTATAGATATATCTATAGATAGACCGATCGATCGATCGATCGATCGATCTATAGATAGATAGATAGATAGATAGATAGATAGATAGATAGATAGATAGATAGATAGATAGATAGATATAGACCGATCGGTCGATCGGTCGACCGATCGACCAATCGGTCGGTCGATCGGTGGATCGGTCGGTCGACCGATCGACCGACCGATCGATCGACCGACCGATCGACCGACCGACCGATCGGCCAATCGACCAACCGATCGGCCAATCGACCAACCGATCGGTCGACCGATCGGTCGATCGATAGATAGATAGATAGATAGATAAACAGACAGCTAGGTAGGTAGATAGATAAACAGACAGCTAGGTAGGTAGGTAGGTAGATAAACAGACAGCTAGGTAGGTAGGTAGGTAGGTAGGTAGGTGCACCTCCACTGGCTCCTCTTCTATTTCTGGATTTATTCATGTCAATCCATGGACAAAGAGACACGCCGAACTGTTCGGCGATCTTAGTAGCTGCGATGCGATCCTACACAAACCCAACGTTTCTGCACAAGGTACCAAGGCACTGAAGTCCTTCAAGGAGCCAAACCCCTGAATGACCTTAAGTCGCACTATGCTTATCTGACTAGCATTACTTAAGTGGATTCTGCCATTTTCTCTGCAAATCAAAATGCTCTTCACTTTCTTGGTATTCATTGCTTCATTGTAAGTTGTTTGCTAAGTGTGCTTGTACTTTAGTATGTCTATTTTATGAATTTTGATGGTTTCTTTATGAATAAGGTTCATGAAGGGGTGTATTGTGTGTGACTGCAGCTGCACTATCATTCAAACAAGCAGATGCTCCACTAGTCAATGCATGATTAACTGTTGGCCATCTCTTTTGCAGCTTTATTGTGGAATCATTAGCATTGTCGTGGGCATGACTTTTGGGAGGAATATAATATACCTCAGAGGCAGGCTGCTGTTGAGAAGTTCCTGTAAAAAGTTAACAAATCCATTTTCTCTCTCTAAAGGCCCAATGGCTACTGAATATCCCCCATGAGATATGCTGATCAACGTACATTAATTTAATATTTTTTGCTGCTGTGTAGTTGCACTTCTGGCGGCAGAAACACTAAGCAACTAATAAAAAAGCATTGGCAAATAGAATAGTTTGAACCGCTCTAAGGTGTACAGTTGCAAGACCTAGACAACCTGTCAGATGTTGTGTTTCTAGTGTCTTATTGGCTGCCTTGCTACTTTTCTCGGCCATGTATAGGAATAGAAGATGCATACCAGGCACCAGGAACTTCAACGTTCCTAAATGTATGGGGCTATGCTTAAGCATATCAATCTACATCTGAAGATGTAGGGCTATATCAGAGCTAAATCTAGTAAGTAAGTGTATATATCTATACCTGGATATATGGAACCATACATTCACCCTAAAGAGTTATGGGTGTGCACGTGGTGTATATCCGAGCATATGAGACGGCACTGATCATATGGTGCTGCACTTGAACACATGGGGCTAATTTGGCTTACAACTGGATTAACTGGGTAAGACAAAAAGGGCTATACCTTCATAGATAAGGCTTTAACAGGTATATATTAATCAAGTACCCCCATTTTTGGCTACCACTGGGAATTTGAGGTTGCCTTTATAACTTTAAAGATGTGTCTGGGTGTTTGAGACTGGGTTGCACATTGGAATCAAGGTATACAGGGGTATATGATGCTTATGCCATATGATTTGAGTTTATGTCTTAGCATATAATGCTGTGCATGGGCATAGGAAGAGGTCCCTAGTTAGTAGAGGCTGTACAGAGGCATTTAAGAGGGTAATCAGGATTTGAGCCTCAAACTGGGAATTCGTAAAGAGAAGTTGGCATTTCAGCCTCTACACTGGCTTTTGTGGCTGCACTGTAAATTTGGAGGACACAGGATCTATTTTAGTTCTAATCTCAGATTCCTTACTTGTAGAAGGTGTCTAATCACTGGCAATTTGTTTTGTTCTTATTGTGCCTAATTTCTCAACCCTTTCGGAGATTATGAGTTTTTAGAATGATGGGATACCATCAGGTGCTACATAAAATAAACAAGGGATTTGTTAATAAAAAATATCACTGTTTTGTGTGCTCCTTTTTCCAATTTAGTTGTAAATCTTCAAGATTACTGTCTATGATTTTTGGGGGGATTCATCAAGAAAATGAATCAAAAGCAACATGGAAAAGATTGGTTTTATATTTTGCCAAGAAAATAAACTGATATGCACATCATGAGTTTCTTTTGAAAATAATGGAGAAATGTGCTACATGGAGAAAACACACCCAGTATTTTCCTGTTCAAGTCAAAAGAAAGACATCTTTAAATAGTGCAGCTGGGGAGGTGATATCTCTCACTTTAGCTAGGCTAGTGAAGACCCCTCCAAAGTATCTACCATCAGAAGTCAGAGTGATGAGGAGTCCCGCAAGCAAGATGCCGCCTACCGTTAGGGCTCCTCTGATGCCCGCATTATAGATGATAAATTAGCATTTTCAGGCTAGCTTTACATTAATACTAGGGCAAAAATCAATTATATATTGCGAGCGCTTCAGGAGGATACCTTTCTTGATGCGTTTCCTGGGGTTTTCATGGTGTGCTGCCTCATAAACGTCTCCCTGGTATCTCATGCATTCTGCTACCGAAGTCTGGTATCTGGTTTGTTTCTATGAACCGGGAGGGAAGCATGCGGTTGAGGCCTAGACTACTCCCACAGTTGGTTTTAGCTGCTGCACAGTCTGCTTTTGCAATGACTTTCTTTTATCCCTTTCTTCATCTTTTATTGTTTGGTTGCTTAACTTTATTACAGCATTTTTATTAATATGGAAGGGGAAAATATGCATGTTATCAATAACAAACGTAAACAAACAACATCCTCCACCGGTCAAGTCAAAAATTGAGGAAATTAATGAACCTTTGTTATCCACTTTATTAGAAGAATTACAAGTGTTCATGCTTATACAGACAATATTGGTTCAGATATTAAAAATAACTGTAAAGACATGGCAAGTCTCTCTATGAAATTCTCTTACAATACAATTAAAATTCAGGATAAAGCAAAAATTGACTGTTTTATGCCCATTACAGCGAAAATTAAGCCAATGAGTAATCTATTACTTGATTTGATCTAGAGAATCGCAATCGGCAATACAGTATGTGCATATTTAATTTGCCAGAAGACGTAGAAGACAATGTGGAAACATTCTTACCTGGTAAATTGCATTTAAAGTTCCAGGAAAAATTAAAGATTGGTTAAGCGCACATAATTCCATAACATCGTAACCCAAGTCACAGCAAACATAGACAAATGATCTTTAAAGTATTACGTCATTTTCACTTATTGATTATTCAGAAAGCGGCAAGAGAGATCCCATCTTTGATGGTCAATGGTAACAAAATCTTTATCCATCAAGAATTCCCCAAGGAAACTGTTAAAACAATGCACCTTGTACCACCCATTGCCCTTGTTATCGATGCCAATGACGGTACAAAAACAACTACTAACCATCTTGCACGCCTGCAATTGCGACAGTTCAAATTATACCAGGTCTCCAAAGCTAAAGGAATGGCTGGGAAGGCAGGTAGTAGTTATTTTTAATGCATATTGAATTCATAAACAACCATTGTTCTGCTAATTTCTAAATTACATGAGCAGCGCCACCATGTGGCAGACTATCATTAGTGCCGTGTTGACAATTAAGGCCCTGCGCCGAGCACCAGAAACCAATTAAGTGACGGTGCCGAACACAACAAACCACTGGCGCAAATTAAGCACTGAGGAAAACAGTGGCAAACGCAGAAATAGTGGAAAAAAACATAACCTGCAAGAGACAGCAGAAGAGACTGGAAGTGTAGAGAGGTGGCGAAAGGAGCCTGAAAGTAAAATCAAGCAGGAAGGCTTGGTATTCAGCAATACCACCACTTGGAAGTGACTGCAATGGGCTGCTGCAAAAACACTTGGGTTCTAACTTTTTTGTGCTTTTTTTAATATTTTTACAAAGTAAGTTCTAGTTAAAGGATTATGACTAAAATTAATAAAAGAATGAAAAGAAATTCAGTCCCTTGCCTGCTTGAATCTTAAATGATACATCATGTTTGAGAAGATTGCCTTTGCCAAAGATGTGCTTCACATTAAAATCAACCCAAAGAAGGAGCGCAGGCGCAGTTGCCCTCTTCCCCTGAATTGCTGCATTTGGTTTCAGTGCACCTCCGCCCAGGTTCACCAGCCAAAGTGTTGTCCTCCTCTGACCTGAAAGTCTAATCAGTATCAGACAGCCGTGTGCCACTCTGATCCTGGAGCCCTTTAGACTTGTCTCACTGCAGCCAATGAGCAAAGTGTGAGATCCTCACAGTGCGGAGAGTGAGAGAGGAGGGAAAGGTAGCAGAGGGAACTACTTTGGCTCCCCCTTTCCTGACACCCCACTATCAATTCAAGGGCCTCATGGTTGCTGCACCTGTTGTCATACCAGTCAGAAGCTTTTATGTGGCCCAGATTAAAAGGTTTTTGCGGGGCCCCACAATGACTTTCAACTCATAACTAGATGAAAATATCCTGGAGATAAGTATTTGTCAGCACCTAATCTCTTCTTTAGCTGCCTCATCATGCATGAGCGGACTGAGTCTGCTTTTCTTTATTATTATATAAATTCATTCTATTGGAGAAGTACAAGGCTCAGCAAAGACCTCCAGGGTCCCTCTGCTTGGGAGGACCAGCCTGCAGCAGTTTTGGCTTCCTAAAGAGTCCAAGGCACTGAAGTCAGGAGACTGTCCTGCTTTTCATAATACTTTAATATCCCAGGCAGCTTATGCACTGGGTGTAGGCCACTTTGTGAATAAAGTTACTCCTGACACTTATCAAAGGCCCAACATGAACAAATTCTCCATCTTAAGCAGCCTGGAGGTGATAACTCTTTTGCAAACCCAACACACGCACGCTGTAACCATAGACACATGCCTGGTTTTCCATAAGTCTCAGCTTTTCAGAGCAGAGACTATTAGCACTTTACTTAGATGACACTCAGCAACTTTCACATGGTGAGCATTGAGTGCCTGTTCTTCCATGAGATGTCCAGGTCAGGAATAGAAGGCTTGATAGGGGCAAATCTCAATCACTATGGGCCTCATGTAGGTAGCTAAATACCGGTCGGTAACGGCCAAAAATCGGTAAATATCCCGTTACTGACCGGTATTTAGGCATTTGCGACGTAGGAGGCATGATTTCAGGATTCGGTAATTTACCGAATCGGTAATGGATCGGTAAAATACCGATTCGGTAAAATACAGATTCGGTAAATTACCGAATCCTGAAATCATATGTAGGGAGCACTCAAAAGAGTGAATATTAGTATTAAGAATTCGGTATTTACCACCAAATAAAGGTTGGTGATAAATAACGAATACCTTGCAAACAGCTATAGTTTGCTGATTTAAAAGTGCTATGTGGCTTGTATGTGCGCCACATGTGCACACATGCACGAATCAGGGGTGCAACAGGGTGTCAATGTGACACCCTGCCACCCATGATAATGCCTCCCCTATTACCGATTCGGTATTTACCGAATCGGTAATAGTAACTGGCTTCCTATTCATTCCTATGGGCCTCCAGGCCGATAGGAATGAATGGGAAGGGATGCATTATTACCGATTCGGTAAATACCGATTCATAAATACCGATATTTACCGAATCAGTAATAATTACCGATTATTTACCTACATACTATTTACCGATTCATAAATACCGAATCGGTAAAATTCGGTATTTATGAATCGGTAAATAGTATGTTACCTACATATGGCCCTATATGTTTGCTTTGCTGAGCACAGACAGGACCTGACCCACTTAAGGCACTGAGGGCAGTCTCATAAATCATATACGTTTCCTTTTAACTCACACTAAAAGGTGCACTTGGGCAGCTCTGGATTTGTCTTGGCTCTTCAGTGCACCACTTGGAAATAGGTGATTACTCAAAGGAAATAGCAATTTTTTTTTAATGTTTTAAGCTCCTTATGTACTGATACTGATAGCAAATTGTTGTCATCAAGGTAGCAAGAAGAATGAATGAACACATACACTTTAGCACCCCAATTTACACTTCCTCACACTTCATAGACATCAGAGGTACTTCTTTGGAGAAGAGATTACTTTCTTTAAAAAAAAAAGTTGCCAGTTATTGAACCAATTCCAGGTTCTACTCTAAAACAAAGCCAGTGGCGTCTGGTATGTACTGAGAATGGTGAGTCAAGGGGCAAGAAAAAAAATCGGCTTGCCTTTTTTTGCTTGCAGTGTGACGTCCTCCTCCTCCCTCGAGTGTCTTCTCCGGAAACAGGAAACTGCACAAACCAATCCTGCTGCTGCTTTCACAGCAAGAGAGCAGCACTAGAATTGGAGGAAGCCACCTCAATGAGTGCTCTCAAGAGCACTGGAGGCCGGTGCTTTCTCTAACTCAGCTGTCTAAGACTAATCGGTTAGAGAAGTTTAAAAAGCATGTCTGGCTGTCCTTCGCAAGACAGTTGTCCAAAAAGACATGCGCATTTTAAAGCGCACAGCTCCCTGCTGCTTCCAATCGGCAGCACTGGCCCTGCCCTATCCTGACACTTTGTTTGGGAGCTTATAAATGAACCTATTAGCATTTTATTTTTCAGCTTTAGGGCTTCTGGTGTGACGCTCCTCTGCTCAAATGTAGGAGACTCCCCTAAACAAAGCACAGTACAAACAGTTCTCCTACAGAACAATGATGTAGTCTACACTTCGCAACAAAAATACAAATGATGATTTGACCACCCTATGGCTAAATAGGATGACTGTGAGGTTTTTACCTGGAAACCTGTAGCATGATGCTCCAGAAGTGTGAATTTGATAGTATTTGTTAGGACTAGGAAAGAACATGAAGCCACATTCATTGCTCTGCTTGATTCGCACTTGCCTCTATTCTGGAAATTATGATGAGATGGTGTTAGTTTTAAAAACTGAGTCCCCCAACCTCAAAGCTCTAAAGGGTTCCTAAATGTAACCATAACTGTTCAGTTTATTGGGATTAACAGAAGGTTTTGAGATTAATGAAATGAAAATATACATTAAAAGGAATGTGTTACCTATATACAGTATTTGCCTAGTAGTGTGAGACGTATGTTTATTAAAGCCTACCACTAAGGGTCAGTAGAGTATTGAATTTGTTGAAATTTAATGTATGTAGAATTGTGTAGATGGTGGCAATACATAATTTGCATGGTGCTTTTATAGAGAGAAGTCTAACAGCGGAATAACTGTGCTGGAGTTCAGAAGGTGAATGAGCAATAAAGGTGAATGAGCAATAAAGATGCCTTTAAATTTTGTTTTTATCTTGTTACATTTGCTGTGCATTCAAAGAGAGAGGTAAATGTCAGGCTATGTATTAGGACAAATTGCTGCTTATTCTATAAACATGGAAATTGGTGTTTACTTTCCCTACTGTGATTGTGGTTTTATGGGATTTTATAAAGTGAACTATGAGCTATGTGACAATCTCGCCTGGCATACATGGAATATGAAGGGAAAGACTATAGGATGTCTATTTTTTTCTAACACACAACATTTATATTCTAGAATATTAACTGTACATATATTTCAAAATACATCACTCCGTAGGAAAACACAAAGGAGACACATTTTATTGTAATTTTGAAGTGTTATGGAAACAAAGTTTTTTAATGTGATCAAAACAAATCAAGGCACCTCTTTCTGTGAAGCCTATATGGAAAATACTCACTAAAACTCTACCCATTATCTATTGCTTGTGCTCCACATACACATCTCTACCAAGTTTCTAATGGCCATGCGTAATGCGCTGCCCAGTCCAGATTTATTCTTTTAATTATGGGACTTGTGTCTTGTTTATTTCATTATAAAAATGGGGAATTCAAAGGGAAAAACCTGGAGCAAAGCAGCACACCATACTTGGGAAACTTGGCAGCTATGCTTAGTTTGATCAGTAATACTGCATGTATGGTGGTCAGTGGTTGAGCGGGTCGGGAGCTCTCTTACCTCTCCGGTAGAACAGTGGCGGTGTGCGGTAGTGTGGTGCTGTGAGGGGGTCCCTTTAGGTGGAGGAAAGGTCAAGGGAGTGCAAGTCTCTGGGGGTTCAGCTAAAGCCTCCTGTCCGACACACATGCAATTCCCGACACCGCAAGAAGAAGTCTGGGCGGCCGCAGGTGTTCGGCTCAGACGTGGAGCTGGAGTGTGGGCAGTGGCAGGGCCGGACTGGGAACTAAAACCGGCCCTGGCAAACTACTCTGCGGCCACCCCCCGGGCTTGGTGGTGCCGCCGAGCTCTTTGCCCGGGTCGGGTTTTCGGACGATTTTGCAGCTATGCTGGAAAAATGGCCCTGGAACAAAATACGGCCCCCAGGGCCCAAAACCGGCCCCCACCCGTGCGGCGCACCGGGGGATTGCCCGGTGCCCGCTTAGGCCAGTCTGGCCCTGGGCAGTGGCAACAGTGCGGTTATCTTGCGATCAGCGAGCCTCGACTGGGATTTGGTTCTGGGGAATTCCCAGCAGTGCAATTCAACTAGGGAGCATTTCGTGAGGCAGGGGGACGCAGTCAGACAAAACAACAATGTACGCACGAATGAAAAGTCAGGAAGATTTAAAGGAAGATGAGGACACGCATATGACACTATAAAGAAAAAAAGCAGGTGGAGGCCTGCAGGAGTTCCTACTAGGTGTCCGGTATCAGGGAAAGGAATAGGCAAACCAGGAATAAATAACTTTAACACAGAGGTAAGGAGGTTAGAGAGAGCTGCATAGGGGCAGGTAAATAGATATGCCTTAAGGGATAAGCACTTTCTACAGATTCCTGTTGCTCCAGATCAACCTCCAAAAGCACAGTTACATAAGGATACCCCTATTTTACTCCCCCCAACAACTAGACTGGATAACCCACCAGAATACCAGGGAACAGTGAAAGAGGGAGGGCGAAAAGGACTCAAAACTGTAGAATGGGTTAAAATCACTCCCTCCCTGCGGTCTTACTTTAAAGTACAATCTCTTGGAGAGGTCCAGTCTAATTTACTATCATCATCTGCCATACAGGTACATAAACGTAAAGACCAGCATTAGATAGGCATGACGGACATAGCAGGGAGTGAGCCTGACTTACACACAATGGGAAACCTGGGGAAACCTGGAGACTTCAAATAGATTTCAGGTGTTGGCAGAAAAAGAGTTAGAGGAACAGCCACAGGACAAGGGTTCGATGATGCATCTCGAACCTCCTCAGCAAGCAGAAAGGACACACATTCGTCAGTAGAAAAAATGATAATCTCCTTGTTTAGTGAAATAAAAGAAAGGTTTAATACATCAGAAAAGAATCAGGAGAAGATTCATGATGTGTGCGAGAGCTTGGAGATCAAGAAAAACTCCTTAGTGAAAAGATTGGAAATGATTGAATCCTCTGTGGAGAAGCGGAATAGGGAGGTTGAAATGAATCAAAACGAAATGTTCTCCCTTGGAACGGGCAAAAAGGACTTATCAGAAAAGATTGAACTGGGGAAACTAGGGGGAAGAAGTAGGGGGCAGAAGGAAGGACTATCAATTAAGACTCCCCAAAGTGAAAGAAGTTGCAAAATGGTATTGGATGCTGATAGAAGCAGGGAAAGAACCCCAATCTATGCTGGGAGAGTGAAGAGGGACCTGCCAAGCCTACATACAGAGAACTTATGGCAAGTATCGATGACTAACTTTTGGTCTACCATAAAGTCCGCACCACTCAGAAAAAATTATCTCTTGACAGTAAACCATGCATACTGGACACCGAAGATGCTCCCCAAGTTGGGGACCCACAAGGTGAGAAAATGCCCCTAATGCGGAAAAGAGAAGGCCGACAATATCCATATGTTTTGGCGTTGCCCTCTGATAGTGATCCTCTTGCAAGATGATCAATGAGATTATAGATAAAGAAATTAAGGTGAGCCTAGGAATGGTAATATTTGGTGTTGCAGAGGGAAGTCATAAATATGTGAAGTTATGCAAGAAACAAAAGTTTCTACTGTTTGTGCTAATATTATTGGCAAGAAGGGAGATATGTATAAAATGGGCAATGCCTACTCCTCCAACAAAAATCAAATGGATATTATCTATCCAGAGGATAAACTCTGGAACGTAAGAGTTTCTTGGATAAAAGAGAAAACATTTGGGAGATATGGGATGTCTGGGAAATGAAAACTCAAAAACATGGAGGGTGGAGATAGTGGGACAAGCGAGAAACTGGTCCTATGATTAAGATATCAATAGCTAAATTTGTGGGAGAAGAATACTCACCCTGGATAATTGCTAAAAAAGTGGCTGTGGAGCTGGTTTAGAGTCTAACATGGATGAAAATCTTGTCCCTGATTTTTCTAGGGAGAAGAAATCGAAGTTGCCTGCTTGATCTGCCTAACCCAGCCCCTATATACCTATTGATGTTAAATGAAGACTTATTTATTTTTAAGTAATACTGCATGTATGCAAATTTAGTGTACATTTAATTGGAAAATATGCTATTTGTAAATGACAGTGTGCTACTACATCATGCTCTAATGATATATTTACCTACATTGCAGATGAACTAAGGGAAAGATCACAACTCCTGGTCACAAATGATGCACCAATCATTTGCAATGTGTCCTTGATTATTCAATGTAACCTGTAAACTAATAGGTCACGTCAAAAAATCTTCACTCACAAAAGGGGTTACAGAATAAACTGCCTACTGAATATTAATTTGGCAGGTCACTATTTGTATCAACCTGGGATTGGCTACAAATACAGAAATATTGGCCTGCAAATTAAAGCAAACCGCCACCCAGTGTTTTCATCTCCTACTGGATTTTTTTAACTGTTTTTTTTTTTATTTAAAGGAACGGGTGCTACTTTTAACAAATAATGAACCATTAGGAACCATATCAGTGTAGTGGGCTGTGGACTCTTCCCTGGGTTACACCCCAGAACCACGCTGCTCCCCTCGAGACTGCTTACATGATTCACTGCGGAAATACAATACGTGTTAACTCCATGATTCCCTTTTGTAGTCCCCGAAATTATAAATCACACTTACCGAGGTTCATATCTGCGAAACTCGGGCTCCTGTGCACCTCTGCAGTAGATGCATTAACCGACTGAGCTTTGATACTACATGTCGAACTGACATACTTCAAAAGACATTAATATACCGATACCACTAGTAAACTTGCAGTTTGCACCACTGAGTTTGGAGATGGGTCTAAATGTATATAGAACACATTTCAATGTGCAGACCTCAAAATAAATTCTATGTTTTATATAATTTCCTGTGTGTCCTCTTAGTAATGTGTTTTGGGGGGCCGATGAGAAACTATATAAGGCATATTTTACGTAATATCAAAATGTTGACTGCTTTTTGAAGTCATTGCCTATAAAACAAATAAATTACTCTTAAATGAAGCTGAACTACCTCTGTAAAACGTAGCGTTTTATAACTCAAATGAGTTGATAGAAGAACTATGCCTATCTACTGGAGAAAAATTGTAATCAAGAGGAAAAAGATTTACCATGTCATTAGTTGCTGACATATTCACCGAAGGAATTTTATAATTCAAGTACTAAGCACCAAAAGGAACTTGCCTAAATAGCTCACAGTTTATAATATATTATCCTATTTTGTATCAGATCTTATGGTCAGGTTTTAAAAGTTAATTCTGTAAAGTTTTTTTTTCTTTTTATATATATTTGAATAGCACAATGCCTTATGTGCTCTTTTATGGCTTGACTGTATGACATTTCTACGCACATATCACCACGCATGGCTTTACAGTGCAGTCGTTACAATGACGGCGTTGTTACCACATGTGCCATTACATCGCAAGTCGTTTCCACGACTTGCTGTAGGGGTCGCACTGGACTTAGGAATAGTATTACTCCAGTTTGTGCAACAGCAGGGAAGGCGTTGGATTTAAAATCCAACACATTCCCTGGTGTTGCACGCCCCCTGCATCAAGTCATTGATATGGCCTGAGATGTAATGGCACATGTGGTAACAACGCGGTCGTTGTAACGACCGCGTTGTGAAAACAGCGTTGTAAACACTGTTTCCCGTTTATATCAAGCTATTTGCAATATTAAACACATTTGAAAATGACTGCCATCAGTGAAATAGTAAAACTATGAAAGAGACCACATTTTGCTCCTAGTGAATTTAATGTAAATTAATTTGGTATCTTCCTCTTCAGCACAAACCTAGCTCCTCAGCAGTGACCTGAGGTAGTGAAAATGATCCACTGTTACAGAGTGACTTATTCATTTATCTCAGCATTTACCGTAGTGCCAAATATGTCATCTTGGAGGTCCTTCAAGGCACTTCATTGGCTTTGGCATGCCCTTTGGCTTACTGTGTTCATGTAGGTGATGTACACAGTGTCAGTGATCGATATGGCACCCTGCGGGGCCAAGGTAGGGTGACCAACCGTCCGTAAATTTCACGGACAGTCCGTAATTTCCGCCGTCTGTCCGTTGTCCGTGAAGGATTGTTTAACGGACGCCATTTGTCCGTAATTTTAACCGGGCAGCGGTCGCACCACCCTAAAGCCGGCACAGCTTCCACCCACCCCCCTGCTTGACTCCGATGCTGTTGAGGTCGTGTGTAACAGACACCGATGCAGTACCAAAGCTCAGATACCGGCACAGCGGGATGGCAACCCTCACACCTTTCGCTTCGATGAGCTGTTAAGAGGTGTTTGAAGGTGAGGGAGGGGCTGCAGCTTCAGGAGCAGGGGCATCTATTCAGATGCAAACAGCCCTGAATGCGTCATGTCTCTGCAATTTAGAGGCGCCTCATACATTCCCTTTCTGCCCAGGGTCCCAAACACCCTAGAACCTGCCCTGATTACACCAGGCAGCACGTGGATCTCTTCACAGAGCTTAATTACTATCACTAAATTGTAAGCAAACCTCGGTTCTGCAAACATGCAGTCTATAATGTAATAAAATAAAGAAATGGCACAAACACACCCACACTGATTAACAAAGTATGGAGGACAATCAGTTATCTTGAAGTATCTCCTTTAAGTACTGTACATCACAGTGAGGGGGGACGGGGGGGGGGGTGGCAAAACAAACATTTTGGAAAGAGAGCCTGTCTTCTCGTCTCGTTGTTTTGTCCAGGAGGGGGTGAGGAGCCCTACCCCACCCTGGAAGAGACCAAGATGATACTAGAGTACTGCATGCCCACCCCTGTGCCCACCCTGGTGGATCCTGTTCCCCCTCCTGTGATGGCTCCTGCCTCCCCCCCCCCATGGCTCCTGTTCCCCCATGTGGTGGCTCCTGTCGCCACCCCCCCACCTGTGATGGCTCCATGTCCCCCCCCTGTGGTGGATCCTGTCTCCGCCCTGGGTGGCTTCTGTTCCAGTCATGGAATGGCTCCTGCAGCGAGGGTGAAGTTCTTGATGGGCGTCTTCTCAAAAAGGCTCGGCTCAAAATTAATATGAAAAGGTGAGCGAGAGAGTAAGTGAAGGGGTGGCTGGATGAATTAGTGAAAGGGTGAATGGATGAATGAAAGATTGAATAGATGGATAATGAGAGAGGATGGATGGATTGATGAGTGAGTGGAAGGATGGATGAGAGAAAAGGTAAATAGCCGGATGCAGGGGTCGAAGGGTAGCTGGATGGGTAAAAGGGTGGATGGATGAGTGAAAGGATGGATGAGTGAAATGGTGGATGATGAGTGAGTGGGTGGATGGATGAGTGAAATGATGGATGGATTGATGAATTGATAAGTGCAAGGGTGAATGGATGGACTGATGAGTGAAAGGGTGGATATAAGGATGGATGAGTGAGTGAAAGGGAGTGTAGGTGGACAAAAGGATGAATAGATGAGTGAAGGAGTGAAAGGATAAATTGATGAGAGAAAGGATGGATTAGTGATAGGGTCAATGGATGGATTCATGAGTGGATGAGTAGATGGGTGGGTGGATGGATGGAAGGATGGCTAAGTGAAAGGGTCGATGAAGAGAGAAAGGGAGGATGGATGGATGATTGAAAGGGTGGATGGGTGAAAGGGTAAATGGCTGGATGGATGAGTGAATGAATGGATGGGTAGAAGAGTGGATGGATGAGTGTACAGATGGATAGGGTGAAAGGGTGGATGGATGGATGAGTGAAAAGATGGATGAAGGGATGGATGAGTGAAATGATAGATGGAAGGATACATGATGGATAGGTTTGCAAATGGTTGAATATGTATGGATATGTCTGGGCTTACTTATATACTATTGCACAACTTCCTCTGATGTGTCTGTAAAACTTACCTATTGTCCTGAAGTTTTGTCCTGAATTTTGATCTCCTGTCCTGAATTTGTGTCCTGAATTTTGACCCTTTGTCCTGAATTTTTACACTCACCGTCCTGAATTTGCACCAATGCCAGTTGGTCACCCTAGGCCAAGGTGGCAGTGTGCTTCATGCCACCTTGAACCTGTTCAGTCCTTGATAGTGCTAGTGCAGTATGTAATGGGCTCTCTGTAAAATCATACCATTTGGTGTGAATAATGAGGTTCCATTTCCTTGGCGTTGGAATACAGGAACATGATTGTGGCATTCAAGCAGCAGCAGCAGTGTCCATGGGGTCACACAATGAGTGGGCGCCTTTCTAGCAGCTGATCTTGACCTATCGGATTCTGAGGTGCATTTCTTTATTATTTCTCCTGTGTATGTTTTTTTCATTTGCTAGATGTAGCGTGTTTTAGCTAATACATTGAATTTATATGATACCATATTTTTGGGGGGGATTTGAGCAAAATAGTAGCTTCCCACAAGGTTAACGTTTGGAAATTCAATTTAATAAGAAAGTATACAGCACCTAACTTGTTTATTTTTTAAATACTGTAAAAAGCGCAAAAAACACATTTCCAAAATGATTGTTTTCGAGAATTGAAGCGTCTCTGAGCTGGTGAAGGCAGCAGCCAGCACACACCCACACTTTTGACGTTTCAGCCAATAGATATGAGTGGGAGAAAGTACCTGCGTTGTGCGCACTCGGAAGCAGGGACATTCCCCATTGCGCTGCATTTGCAGAGGGTCTCAGTGTCGTCTTACAACAGCCACCGGGCCATTTACAACTGGTGAGAGGAGATACATTCACGACGTCTGGATTAAACACATGCTTAACAAATAGGAGGTGAATGTCTTGGGAGGTAAGTCAAAAACGTGAAAATTTGACTGTAAATAGGACGCATTGTATGGACCAGAATCTCTCACTCTCTCACACATTCACACAGACACAAACACACAAACACTCCCACACACACACACACACTCTCCCGCTTCAACCTCACACACACACTTGCACTCCCCCACACACACTTTCTCACTCCCTCGACAAACATACACACTCTCCCACTCCCCCACACACACACCCACTGCCCCCACACACAGACTATCCCACTTTGCTCTCTCACACATTCACACAGACACACACAAACACTCCCACACACACTCTCCTGCTTCAACCCCACACACACACTTGCACTCCTCCACACACACACTTTCTCACTCCCTCCACAAACACACACACTCTCCCACTCCCCTACACACATACACACCCACTGCCCCCACACAAACTATCCCACTTCCCCCCACACACTCTCCCAGTCCCCCCAAACATACACACTCCCACTCCACCCACAAACACTCACTCATTCCCCCCACACACTCTCTCACTCCCCCACACACACACTCTTCCACTCCCCCCACACACTCTCTCACTCCCCCCCCACACACACTATTCCACTCCCCCGACACACACTCTCCCACTCTCCCCACACACACACTCCCCCCACACACACTCCCCCCACACACACACTCCAATTCTCCTCCACACACAGTCTCTCACTCCCCCCACACACTCTCCCACCCCCCACATACTCTCCCACTCCCCCACACACAAACTCTTTCCCATTCCCACTCTCTCTCGCTCTCACACTAGCACATTCTCACATGTATCATTACTTTACAAAGGTGAAATTCCGGTTTATTTACACACTACAGCAAAATTGAAAAAAGTAAAACACCATATACTGCTTCAATGGCTGCACGAATTACTTTATACAGTGAAAGAGCGCTCTTGTTATTCTTTACGCTTCTCCCAAGGCATTTTAGCTGACTTCATTGAGTCTTTGGGTAAATACATTTTTACAGCAATAAAAAACATATACACATTCACAAATCCCATGTTTTAACACATATGTGCAGAGTGTAATAGATGGAGGGGAGTGGCATCATGACCCCTCAAGGCTTTGCCTCTCATGAGTCATTTTCCGCCCGGCCCCCATTAAAGGTAATAAATAGCATATTACCAAGTCAGTTAAAAACACAATAAAAATACAGCTATGAATATGATATGAAACTGAAACTTCCTTTGCAAACAATAGCTGGGACATGTACCATTCAAGGCAAAAACCAAAAGAAATGATGGACGGAGTGTTGAACATTGCAAGCGCTCACCCCCAGTCAACTGATCTGGGTTTAATCCATCACCGTTCTTTAGCCCACTCTACCACCCCAGTTCAGACATGGCCATATGCAAATCAGTCTGACCCTGTGCCTCATGGGAACAGTCCAGCCCGAACTGCCAAGCCATGTCTTCCCTGGACCGGAAACAAGCTTCCTAGGACCGGTTTCTGGCA
This sequence comes from Triturus cristatus, assembly GCF_964204655.1. Classification (NCBI taxonomy): domain Eukaryota; kingdom Metazoa; phylum Chordata; class Amphibia; order Caudata; family Salamandridae; genus Triturus; species Triturus cristatus. The sequence continues at coordinate 822,656,463 of NC_140593.1, forward strand.
TTTCAGCCGTCTTCAGCCAGGCTTGTTTGAATCCAGTGGCAAAGTGAGCAAGGGACTCACGTCTGAGCATACCCTGCCAACTTATGGCGAACAGGCAAAAACCAAAAGAAATGATGGACGGAGTGTTGAACATTGCAAGCACTCACCCCCAGTCAACTGATCTGGGTTTAATCCATCACCGTTCTTTAGCCCACTCTGCCACCCCAGTTCAGACATGGCCATATGCAAATCAGTCTGACCCTGTGCCTCATGGGAACAGTCCAGCCCGAACTGCCAAACCATGTCTTCCCTGGACCGGAAACAAGCTTCCTAGGACCGGTTTCTGGCATTTCAGCCGTCTTCAGCCAGGCTTGTTTGAATCCAGTGGCAAAGTGAGCAAGGGACTCACGTCTGAGCATACCCTGCCAACTTATGGCGAACAAGGCAAAAACCAAAAGAAATGATGGACGGAGTGTTGAACATTGCAAGCGCTCACCCCCAGTCAACTGATCTGGGTTTAATCCATCACCGTTCTTTAGCCCACTCTGCCACCCCAGTTCAGACATGGCCATATGCAAATCAGTCTGACCCTGTGCCTCATGGGAACAGTCCAGCCCGAACTGCCAAGCCATGTCTTCCCTGGACCGGAAACAAGCTTCCTAGGACCGGTTTCTGGCATTTCAGCCGTCTTCAGCCAGGCTTGTTTGAATCCAGTGGCAAAGTGAGCAAGGGACTCACGTCTGAGCATACCCCGCCAACTTATGGCGAACAAGGCAAAAACCAAAAGAAATGATGGACGGAGTGTTGAACATTGCAAGCGCTCACCCCCAGTCAACTGATCTGGGTTTAATCCATCACTGTTCTTTAGCCCACTCTGCCACCCCAGTTCAGACATGGCCATATGCAAATCAGTCTGACCCTGTGCCTCATGAGAACAGTCCAGCCCAAACTGCCAAGCCATGTCTTCCCTGGACTGGAAACAAGCTTCCTAGGACCGGTTTCTGGCATTTCAGCCGTCTTCAGCCAGGCTTGTTTGAATCCAGTGGCAAAGTGAGCAAGGGACTCACGTCTGAGCATACCCTGCCAACTTATGGCGAACAAGGCAAAAACCAAAAGAAATGATGGACGGAGTGTTGAACATTGCAAGCGCTCACCCCCAGTCAACTGATCTGGGTTTAATCCATCACCGTTCTTTAGCCCACTCTGCCACCCCAGTTCAGACATGGCCATAGGCAAATCAGTCTGACCCTGTGCCTCATGGGAACAGTCCAGCCCGAACTGCCAAGCCATGTCTTCCCTGGACCGGAAACAAGCTTCCTAGGACCAGTTTCTGGCATTTCAGCCGTCTTCAGCCAGGCTTGTTTGAATCCAGTGGCAAAGTGAGCAAGGGACTCACGTCTGAGCATACCCTGCCAACTTATGGCGAACAAGGCAAAAACCAAAAGAAATGATGGACGGAGTGTTGAACAATGCAAGCGCTCACCCCCAGTCAACTGATCTGGGTTTAATCCATCACCGTTCTTTAGCCCACTCTGCCACCCCAGTTCAGACATGGCCATATGCAAATCAGTCTGACCCTGTGCCTCATGGGAACAGTCCAGCCCGAACTGCCAAGCCATGTCTTCCCTGGACCGGAAACAAGCTTCCTAGGACGGGTTTCTGGCATTTCAGCCGTCTTCAGCCAGGCTTGTTTGCCAGAAACCGGTCCTAGGAAGCTTATTTCCGGTCCAGGGAAGACATGACTTGGCAGTTCGGGCTGGACTGTTCCCATGAGGCACAGGGTCAGACTGATTTGCATATGGCCATGTCTGAACTGGGGTGGCAGAGTGGGCTAAAGAACGGTGATGGATTAAACCTAGATCAGTTTACTGGGGGTGAGTGCTTGCAATGTTCAACACTCCGTCCATCATTTCCTTTGGTTTTTGCTTTGGTCGCCATAAGTTGGCAGGGTATGCTCAGACGTGAGTCCCTTGCTCACTTTGCCACTGGATTCAAGCAAGCCTGGCTGAAGACGGCTGAAATGCCAGAAACCGGTCCTAGGAAGCTTGTTTCCGGTCCAGGGAAGACATGGCTTGGCAGTTCGGGCTGGACTGTTCCCATGAGGCACAGGGTCAGACTGATTTGCAGATGGCCATGTCTGAACTGGGGTGGCAGAGTGGGCTAAAGAACGGTGATGGATTAAACCCAGATCAATTGACTGGGGGTAAGTGCTTGCAATGTTCAACACTCCGTCCATCATTTCCTTTGGTTTTTGCTTTGGTCGCCATAAGTTGGCAGGGTATGCTCAGACGTGAGTCCCTTGCTCACTTTGCCACTGGATTCAAGCAAGCCTGGCTGAAGATGGCTGAAATGCCAGAAACCAGTCCTAGGAAGCTTGTTTCCGGTCCAGGGAAGACATGGCTTAGCAGTTCGGGCTGGACTGTTCCCATGAGGCACAGGGTCAGACTGATTTGCATATGGCCATGTCTGAACTGGGGTGGCAGAGTGGGCTAAAGAACGGTGATGGATTAAACCCAGATCAGTTGACTGGGGGTGAGTGCTTGCAATGTTCAACACTCCGTTCATCATTTCCTTTGGTTTTTGCTTTGTTCGCCATAAGTTTGCAGGGTATGCTCAGACGTGAGTCCCTTGCTTACTTTGCCACTGGATTCAAGCAAGCCTGGCTGAAGACGGCTGAAATGCCAGAAACCGGTCCTAGGAAGCTTGTTTCCGGTCCAGGGAAGACATGGCTTGGCAGTTCGGGCTGGACTGTTCCCATGAGGCACAGGGTCAGACTGATTTGCATATGGCCATGTCTGAACTGGGGTGGCAGAGTGGGCTAAAGAACGGTGATGGATTAAACCCAGATCAGTTGACTGGGGGTGAGTGCTTGCAATGTTCAACACTCCATCCATCATTTCCTTTGGTTTTTACCTGTACCATTCAAACCATAACTCGCTCTCCAAAAACTATACAGTGGAGAAAGAGAAATAGCTAGAGGCTAAAAACCAGAAACTTTTTCTTTAAGTCTGATAAGGCCATTGAGGGGTTTATAAAGTGCTGTAAAGGTCAGCAGAATCCTGAGCTGGCATTATAAATATTTATAATCACATTGCAAGTTATCATTTATGAATGTTTTGTGGTCTGTCTTCAAAATAAGTCAAAGTGCAATGAAAGCATAACTAAAAACTATTCTAATACAGTATACAAATCTACACCCAGGTTGATGCTTTTCGTTGGTAAAAAACGAGAATTCACATTAGTTTTTTTGGGATAACATCATTTCCAAATCTACAGATTATTTAATGGGTCAATAACAACGACCAAACATGTTTTTCACACAATCACACTCAAAGGCATACATGAGCACATATCAAAAAGGCTCTGTAGGTTGTAACTCACAAGAACTATCATTTCAAACTCTTAATTTACATAACTATGTCACAATCATAAATAAAGCTTTAGCAAGAGATAGATAGATGGATGGATGGATGGATGGATGGATGGATGGGTGGGTGGGTGGGAGGGTGGGAGGGTGGTTGGATGGATGGATGGATGGATGGATGGATGGATGGATGGATGGATAGATAGATAGATAGATAGATAGATAGATAGATAGATAGATAGATAGATAGATAGATAGATAGATAGATAGATAGATAGATAGATAGATAGATAGATAGATAGATAGATAGATAGATAGATAGATAGATAGATAGATAGATAGATAGATAGATAGATAGATAGATAGATAGATAGATAGATAGATAGATAGATAGATAGATAGATAGATGCTGTTGGCTCTTCTCTTTCTAGAAATGTGAGTGTCAATCCATAGACAAAAAGATACCACAAATAATTTGGTAATCTCAGTTGCTGTGATGCGCTTCTGCATTACCCCAATGTTTTTGCACCAGGTACTGAGGTGCTGAAGTTCATAATGGAGACAACCAAACACCTTGACAACCTGAAGACATAGTACGGTATTTCGTATTTGGATCCTGACCTCTTCATATTAAATCCAAACACTTGAGTCTTAGTGTTGCTTTAGGGTAATATTTAAAGTGTTTGCTTGTACCTCAGCATGTCTTGGATATCGATTTGTAATTGTTTCTTTATGAATAATGTTCATGCAGGTATGTTTTTGGTGTGACTGCATCATGCAAACAAGCAAATGCTTAGTGAGTCAGTTCAGTTCCTAAAATGTATTCAGCTAGGTCAAAACAGCCATAAAAGTCTTAAAACATATAGTAAGAACAATATAAAACATGTCCAAATAACAGATGTAATAATAACAATGTTTTGATGTATCCAGAAAACACATTTCCAATAAATAGCCCATCATCATCTTGTAGTCATAACAAATTCTAAAATGCAAGATCAGCTAATACATGACACTTTTCCTCCAATTAATCAGCTGCAGGATAAAAAGAGCAACATTAAAACACACAATGGGTTAATTTAATGCAAGCAAAAACTTCAGGGCGAGAAGATCAAATATTCTGTGCAACAAGAATAGGTTTAAGATAAAAATTCCTATGGCTTAGATAAAAATGATAAAACAGAAAGTACAATGTACTCTGAAAGTACAATGTACTCTCTTTACCCCTACCATCACATGGGTAAAAAGTCATATCAGGGGGTGGGGGCAAGATTTCAGATTAGGAAATGCCACCAAATGATGCACGGTGCCAAATCTAAGTCTAAGAAAAATTGATGCTGAATATTGGTGACACAAGATAAATAACTTTTGCAACCCCCCTGTGGATCAAGTGAAATTTAAAAGGCAACTGTTGATTTAGTCATTTGCCAATTCCCCGTTCACTTCTATGCTGCAGAAAATTTCATTTAATAGTATTTTTAGTGAGTACTCACACTTCAGTGGGATATAACATTGTGGAGAATTTAAACAGTGTACTATTAGTAGAAATTAATAAATGCTAGCCAAGGGATTCGTGAAATGTTATCTAAGTTTAAACAATCAAGGATAATTGATTTGTTAAAGCTGGTTTCCTCTTTTACCCATATAACAAATCATAATAGCAAATACCCATATAGTAAATCATAACAGTAAAGGTCTTACCAATGATATACCCTCCAAATACTGGAAGCCAACCTCCTGATTTGCAATTGCAGTTAAGGCAGAAACAGGAAGCATAATAATCCTTTTAAGAAACTATTTTCCCCAACTTGCAGTGCTGCACTAGGAGGGTTAGCCCCATAATTAGCCACAGCCACCCCTCTAGCCTTATATATTTTACCATTTCTCTGATAGGTCGGCTACCTAAAGTGGATGAGAACCTAAAAATCCTGTAAGCATTTCTACTTGTTTTAACTTTAGCATGTAATATCTGTTGTGTCCAAGAGCCATTTCCCATAAATAAAATCCCCAAATAACAAAAGGAATTTGCATTAGATATCGGGGTATTATCAATAAAAAAGGTTCTGCATGTTTTTGGTTTATGACCACAGATCATAATAAGAATTTTAGATTTGTTATTTACCATTTTTATAGACAACATAACCTCCCAAAAAGCACCAATATAAGCCAACCAGGGGTCGTAGACAGCAAAACAGCCTCATCCGCATATAACAACATTGGTATAGAACACCCAGTTTGCAAAGACTGTAGAAATCTATCAACCCCATTAATAAGAAGAGAAAACAGTAAAGGGACCAGAACACAGACTTGACACATAACCTTCCCAAAAGCACTCATCAATTTCTGTAAGCCAACCGGGGTTCTAGACAGCAAAAGAGCGTCATCCGCATATAGCAACATTGGTGTAGAACAACCAGTTAGCAAAGACTGTAGAACTCTATCAACCCCATTCATAAAAAGAGAAAACAGTAAAGGGGCCAAAACACAGCCTTGACGAATACCCGCCCCACTTTAAAAGTGGGCGAGCATTCACCATGTGGGCCAAGGCGAACTTTACTGGACAACTTATCATAGAGGCGTGCAAGGAATGCTATAATTGAGATGGGGTAACCAAGAGAAATCAAAGATGACCAGAGAATAGTAAGGTCAGCTAAGTCAAATGCACTACTTAGGTCTGCAAAGCAACGATAAAGAGCTCTAGTGTACTTCCCTATCAACAAATCCAAGTTGCCACATTGGTCAATGGTTCCTAGGCTATTTCTGGAATCAAGCTGGACAGGTGATAAAATAGAATTTTCTTGTACCCATTCTTTTGGCTTCCTCAGTAGGATCCTACTCATCACTTTCACTGAGGAATCCAGGAGCGATATGGAATGATAGGTTTTAGTATCTGATTTATCGCCCTTTTTATAGATTGGTACAATGATGGCAGAACCCAAGGAGGCTGGGATTGTATCAGCAGAGCTATGTTGAACACTCTTGCAAGAATAGGCGCCCATAATTCAGTAGGAGATTTAAAAGTATCTACCAGTACCCCATCGGGTCCAGGAGCCCGCCCCCTGTACTAACCTGCAAGGCCAAGTGAACCTCATCAAGGGTTATATCCAGTGGAAAGGGTTCCCATCTGGTTATCACCTCATGACCTTCTACCCCATTATCCCAATTATTCAGTTTAAAAATTTCACAAAAGTTTGCAATCCAAGCCTTACAGGAGACAAAAGATCAGAACTCAGGCATAGTGTCATTTTTTTAAAATGGTGCAGTGACCGTGTCCGAAAATCACTTATTGTTATCAGTTTCTGCAGATAGGGTCAACTTTGTCCACACCTCGTCCTGAAGTATTTTCTTCCTGTTGGCGAGGGCCTGTTTATACTTTAAGTGAGGGGACTTATTAACCATGATGTCCCAAGGAGAACTGTTTAAAGCTTGTTTCAAACACTGGGAGGCCTGGGTGTAAGCATGATTAAATCGTTCCCCACCCTTTGCCCCAGTACCAGTCTGTGAGCAGGTCAGAAGTAGCTTAATAGAACAGCAAATGTGTTTAAAACTATCCATCTGCACATGATCGAAGACATCGTCCTGTAAACAGTAACTTATTTCAGAGCAGTTCCTAGTAACTATTTTTTGCAATATAAAGTTTGGATCAATGCCTGCCCACTGAATTCATACACCATTAGGCCATTTGGGGGTAATATTATTAATTAATGGAAATAATTCACATTTCGTACCCCAGAAAAAACAAGCATTTGCAATGCAATCTGTCTCGCCTTTGGGACCTTAATGTATTTAGCTATGCAGCACATTAGCCTGGGTGCTGAAACAGCTACTGTTCTTTAACATGGAGAGAAAGAAAGCACCAAACTGCGTGACACGCCATGTATGGGAACACATGGAGAGAAATATTGCCTTTGAGTGGGAATTGGTATAGTCAAAAGCTCTGGTTTTAATATAAAATCAGGGCCTTCGGTGGTCCTATCACTGAAAAAACAAGATTTGAAAAAAATAATATTGTCTACGGGTGCTTGTGGAAGACAATTTCTATGGACTGGAATCTAGAGAACGCTAAAGTGATTTTGGTATTTTACTGACCTCTGCTGGTCGTTTTCTATCAAGAAAGTTAAACAGAGGCAGTTGCCAGAAAAAAAGAACGTCCCTCACCAGAAAACAATTCTGGTATTGTACTGACCTCTACTGGTCGTTTTCTATCAAGACAGTTAAATAGAAGCAGTTGAACAAGCAGAAAGCAATTTTGGTATTTTACTGCTCTCTGCTGGTCGTTTTCCATCAAGACAGTTAAATAGATGCAGTTAAACAGAAAAAAGTCCATAAGCAGAAGCAGACAAGTCCTAGGGCTGATCTCCAGAGCCCACAAACTACATACACATATAAGTATATACTAAAGTATATACAAGAGGTCTCGAATGCTCGACCTAAAAAGGTAACAATTGGGACATTGTCACTTAGTACGGACTGAACAATAGTAAGGATGCCACACATACCACTTCTAGAGGCAGATACCAATATATCATCAATGACTGAAGAGGCATTTCTTCCAGTAAATGATGGGATTTGCTACCCAATAGCATCATGTTCGCACTTAAGTAACTCCAAGTCATATTTAGAAATAATGAAGTTCAATGCATCTCCATATTCATTATGACACAAATGAACAAATCCCACCCCTTCCTGATTAGTTTATTCACATACACATGTTGCCAGGAAAGGGCAAGCTTGAAAGCTAAAATCTCCAGCCCATAATAATGCAAAATCAGTATGGATAGGGCGTAAAAAGACTTCCAATCCATATTCTAATGCTTTAACGTCCCGATTGCGTGTAGCTGCAAAAACTTTATTATAAGCATTTACATAAAACAAATCCCGTCTCCCCTTAATGGTTAGCCGCAATAATTGAGATTGGGGACTAACCAAAGAGGACTCTTTGACCCTTACAGGAAGTTTAGTAGAATCTGAAGCCCTTAGTTGGCCCACCAAGCATGGGATTGTATAGCATCCATAAAATTGGAAGAGAAACCCTACACAAGTGTCGGGTTTGTACACCAAGTTTCTTGTGTAACATTGAAACCAGGTACAGTATTATCCCAATGAATAGTTCCTAGCTTGTTCATTAGTGAATCCACATACCAAGTTACAAATTTGTAACACCCCTCTCCAAATTGTGGTTATTACCACACGCATTAGGCACATTGGTATGCTGGTGGCTTGAGCTAGGATTAACCACAATATTGCTAACCATAGGCGTATGAATACGCATATTAAAATTAATTACCATCCTGGGGTCACCTAAGAATCAATCATATGATATTTGAACTACAGGGTCCCTCATGATTTTAGAAATCTGGACCCACATTGCCAATAGGTGTAGTAGAGATTGGATCCTGCTAATTATAGAAACAGCACAAGAAAGGGTAGTTATAGAGAAAGAAGAAATAGAAAAATTGGAAAATGCGCTCAGGGAGATGTCAGGTCTAGAAGACGCAAAAAAACGTCTGGATGATTTGAACCTAGAAATTGACAAATACAGAGACTATCTCATAAATAAAAAAACTATCAAATTGAGAAAAGATATCAATAAATTCAGTTTGGAAATGGTTTATCCTTATACCCAGAGAGATTATTTTCAACAACCCAGGGAGGAAAGAAATTTTGAACAGAGACCCATTTATAAAAGGGGACCTAATAAAGGGGTCACCTTTTCTGACACATCAGGATCAAGCAGTGAAGAGGAAAACCCAATGAACAAGGACAATGGGGGACAAACAGGGGGACTTAATGGAGGTCACTCTTTTTTAGAAAATCGCCAAAAGAGGGGTGGAAGAATAGATCGAACCCCATATCAATACAGGGGGCAATACCAGAGAAATCAACATCAACAATATCAGGGAGATCAGAGAACAACTTATCAACACAACCAGGCCCCTCAAGATTACCCCAACACGAGGAGCCAGCGATATCGTCATTAGACAGGTCAAAAAGCTCCAAATTCCCTATAATCAATCTCTCCAGTCATGTTCTGAATAAAACGGAATTAGAAGTTTTAGAAAGAGGGTTTACATTTGCACCTACTGCAAATGTTAATAAATTCAATTTAGAGAAAGATCTGAAGGCCTTTTTCCGTAAAATTAGATTGCGGGAATTTTTTGAAGATAAGGAGTATAATCCACCAACTAATATCTCTGGTCTTCGGGAGAAATCTACATTTACACCGGCTATTACTCAAGTAGGAAAAAATGTAGAAGCTTTTGAAAAAACTGTGGAATCTAAAGTAAGGCAAATTATAAATGATGCCCACCCAGATATTAATAACATGTCTAAAGAACTGAGGAAAGCAATGATAGATCTAAAAAATAATCTACAGCTTACCATTAAGCCTGCAGATAAGGGTGGTGGGGTGGTCGTGTTTAACACAGATGACTATGACAACAGGATGCTACAAATGTTAGAAATTAAAGAACACTACCAGAAAGTATCATTCTCAAATCTTGACTCCCTTAACCGAGAGGTGACTGACACTGTTAACACTGCCCTAGAAAATGGATTGATTTTTCAGGCTGACCATAAGTTTTTGATTAATAAAAATGCGAGGACGCCTGCTATATACGGTCTCCCGAAAATACACAAAAATTTGAGCAATCCACCTATGAGACCTATAGTCAGCTGCATTGGTTCATTACTCGAACCTCTTAGCCAATATGCTGACACTTTTTTAAAACCCCTTGTGAGTCAACAGAAATTGTATGTTTGAGATTCTGCCCATATCATATCTATGATAGAAGGTATGCCATATAACTTGAATGATCAGATATTAGTGACCCTCGATATAGAGGCTTTGTACACCAATATACCGCAAGACAACACCATTGAGGTTATTGGTGACATCCTTGAAAATGCAGATCTAAGAGGAGCGAATAAAGATTTTATCAAGCAATGTATCACACTGGTGTTGAAAAATAACATGTTCCTGTTTAAAGATGAGCTGTTCCTTCAATGTAAAGGTACGAGCATGGGGGCTACCTGTGCGCCGAGCCTGGCACGCCTATATGTGGCCAATTTTGAGGAGAGGCATGTTTTCAATGAGGCGGCGCCCTTCTTTGAGAATGTTAAGTTGTGGCGCCGCTTCATTGACGACATCTTCTTTATTTGGGAGGGTAACGTTGAAACCCTGGAAGAATTTCTGGATTGGTTAAACTTGGGAGATGGGAACCTTAAGTTTACAGCAGTTTACGACAAGAATAGAGTTAATTTCCTTGATATTACCATCAAAAATATGGAAGGAGCATTAGAAGTGGAATTGTACACCAAATCCACGGATAAAAACACACTCTTACATTACAAGAGTTACCACCCTCGGTCTCAGCGTGATAATGTCCCATTTGGACAATTCCTACGATTGAGGAGAAATTGTTCCAGCATTGCTGATTATCTCAAACACGCAGAAAACTTGGCAGAAAAATTAAAAGATAGAGGATACCCAAAAAAATTAATTAAAAACTCTTGTAAAAGAGCACGATTCTATAATCGTGAAAGCATGATATACCCAGACCCAAAGGCCACTAAAACCCAATCGCTAACAGACTCCAAATTGGTATTCGTGAGTCAATTTTCTAACATTAGCAATAGATTGAAAAATGTGATCTATTCGAATTGGCACATTTTGAATGATGGCAAATCAGTCAAAATCTCCAAACCAATTTTTGCCTTCAGACGTAATGATAACATTCGTCATAACCTGGTCCATACTTACAGAGAAGTAAATCAAAGCATTCAGACAACGCTTACGGGCAATAGAGCGGTGGGCAACTACAAGTGTAGTAGTTGCTCAATATGCGATCATTGTATCGTTACAAAAGCTCTTACCTATAACAACTACACTATGACTGCTAAAACCCTCAATAATTGTAGGAGTAGCAACTTAATTTACTTGCTCTTATGCCCCTGCGGTTTAGCATACGTGGGTGAAACGGGAAGAGAACTAAGAATGCGTTTGCTGGAACACAGATCTGCATTAAAGACGGGTAAAATCAATGCCCCCATGGTTGACCATTTTACGAAATTTAAACACAAACACACGGATTTTTCATGGTTTATTGTGGAAAGGATTAGCTGCTCAAGAAGAGGGGGCAATATTGAAATCAAACGTAAAAATAGAGAACAGTGGTATATTTCCACTCTCGACACGGTCAATAAGGGTCTCAATACTAAAGAAGACTGGATGAGAATAGTCACGTAATGAATTGGTTGATTTATTCGTCAGGACTTCTTGTACGGAGGCCTTTTACAAACACTTACAACTATAACTATATCAGGATAAATAAAAAACTATTGTTACTCTTTGAATTGGAGTGACCAAGAGTAGTAACAAGATTATCATTCACTAATCAAAAATTCATATGCATGACAGACATAAGAACCCATTCAGTCGACTGATGACATTGACTTTTAGAGTGTTTTTTGATAAATGTAATATGCGCTAACAGTTCCAAATTGTCTTGATGCAGGATAGAATTTTATCCTGAAGATTAGTGTACATGGCCCTTTTAGAATTGCGGCTAGTGGACCAGTTGCGAGTATAATTTGGTGAATGATCGTTCCTCAATAAATAATTTATTAAACTTAACGATTTGTTTTTTTGATATATAAAAATATTTTTGTAAGATGCAAGTGCATTTTTCTAAAAATAGATGCCGGTAATTCCTTATTAAAAAAGTCCAAGTTGCGTTTAAATATAACAACATCATGTTTTGAAATATACTATACAATTGGCTGTCATGAATAAAGTTTTTGTTTGAAGAAAGTAAAACTCGTAATCGTTCCGGTACCGGAAAAATGACGTCTATTGCTGACACACGATAAAAACTCGACTCAGAAAGGTAGTCCGTTATTGATGTTACCCGCGATCGTACAGACGCGGAAGTAGCTGCCCGGGAACGCTGGCCGTTGGACTTATTGAGGTATGATAAAACCAGGAGGCAGGCTGCATTATTTCGTAGCGAGATCAAACGCGTAGTCTATTTTTACTTGATAGTTTGTTTGTTGCTTGACTCAAAAGGTATATAAAAACCGGGAGGTAGGAAGTACTAGCTCGTAGCGAGACCATACACGTGGTAACTTGATAGTTTGTTGGCTGTTCGATTCAAAACTCTCTGACTGAGAGATTGGCCATTGATCTAGCGCTAATAGTTATTCGTGAATGTAAATACACCTTTAAGTTTTCATCTAGACCGCTTGGAACAACATTTAAATCGAGATAGCGTGAATAGCTATCTAGGAGTTTTAATACACTAGGAGCCCTTATCGATAGCACGTAAGCTCAATGATGTAACTTTGAACCCTTTCGTGAGCCTTTTGCCGGATTACTATTTTTGTAACAATAATATGAAAAGCAGGCATGAAATTGAAACAGAAATTTAGAGTTTTAAGATAAAACGAGATACAAAATAGCGATAGCAAAGAAAGAATTTGAGAATGAAAGGGACTATATATACATTTTTTCTTGTCCCTTTTATGACACAGCCACGAGCAACACTTACCCGGAGCAGTAAAAGAATCTTTGAATGCCAGCAACCCCCTAGTTAAAAGGTGAGCATTGATGTCAAAAAGCTTTAGAGTCTTTGATTAGCAAATAATGACAAAAACCTTATTAATAGCCTCGGGTATGATAAAAATGTTGTACCTTTAAAGCGAGCGAGGAGAAATTTAATTGATTTTTCTTCTCAATAGGAATAAACCTAACGGTACGGAGTTGCTTTGTGATCTAAGGACAAAAAAGCGCGCAAGATAGGACTCTATGTGTCCACTCCCACGAATGACCCTAGAGGTACTATATAGACTTATATTAAAAATAAAAAATAATAAGTTTAAACTGGAAATCAGACAACTGATTCTGAATCAGGGAGTTCTGTTCCCCTGATAATCAAATGACTGTTTTTAAAAAAAAAAATATTATATTTCTCGACAGCTTGGGGAACTGTGAAACACTGAGATAATCTCACTCAAGATTTTAACCCAATAAACGAGTTATCCTAGTGCATTTGCACAGGTGAGTTACTCAGTAATTATCGATTGAATGGTATAAAGGCGATTCTTCACAATCGTTAATGAGAAGTGAGAGTGCTAAGAATGTGTAGTATGAATGGATGGAAACACTTACAATGCAAAAAACGTTCTTTTAAACAAAGACTGTGCAGCTTGAAAAGTATAACTTTTGTTGTGTATACTTGAAAAGTTCTGTAGCTACGTATGTACATTTAGGACAATATCGTTGTTTTCGTTAAAGTAATGATGTCCATAATGTATTGAAAGAGATGTAAGAGTAAGCAGAGCAACACTGTATGTAGAAAATATGATTTACATCAAAAGTGAAAAAATGTTTTTATTTCTGTATCAGGTGACTATTTCTGGACAAGGAGATTCAAATAGTTATTGTCCTGAAGAAGGAGGCTACGAACAGCGAAAGCCTCCGAAACGCGTCAACGCAATGTATATGTGTTAAATTCGGAAGGGGCATACAAACTTTTTGAAATAGGGAAGTGAATCCCTATTCGATGTTGCCCATGAGGGGTCTGAATTAACTATGATATGGGAAGTGCATTGTCTTTTAGCCTCCTTTTCTCCTGTATGACTATATGCTAAAATGTTTTTGATTATTTTCGTCTTTTATAAAAATGAAGTGTATATTTTATACTGACCATATGTCTATGAAAATATCTTTTGATGCAAATAAATAGCTTGCTCTGATATAATTGGCATTTTGTGTGTAAGTGTTCCATCAGTGGGAGTGATTTGTGTAAACCCGATATTGGGATTCTGATTGAATAGAGTGATTGAATGAGTTGATGAGTGTCTTATCCAAAAGGGAAAAAAATCTTTTTACTTTACAGTCCCTCATGATACCCCCAAAATCGCCTTCGCTCCTCCCCTGGTCATTGTGCCCGGTGTAATCAAGCCAATTGTTGTCTTATAAAGAACTCAGAGCCTGGTACCTAGTAGATCAACCAAAGGAGAATAAGGAATGGGATTGTTCCCCGGCACCAGCTGTAGATGTGATGTGGCACTATGCATTTGTACAGAGTTTTCTAAGTGGCGGTAAAAAAAACCCAGGAGGAATAGAGCCATATTTTGAACAAATGGAGAGGGCAGCACTAGCATATCTAGGGCGCTGGAAGTTTATGACTATGCAGTCCTCCGTCAGATTTTTCAATAACAGACCAATCTATTCTACCCTCTTCGTAAGCAAAATTTGGTGCTATCTATCAGATGGAAATAGACCTTTGAGCTAACCCAATGCACCACCTATTCTTCAAGGGTTCGGGGCTTTCACTTATCCGCGGTTTCAGTGGGGGAAAATTAACCAGGACAGCCACATAAGGACAACAGACTGGAGGCAGATTAATTGTTACAGGATCACTAGGTGGCATTTGAACATTCAAACCAACATGGTTTATTACTGGCGCCTAGGTTAGAGACATCATCAACCTGTCCATGGCTTGGTGGAGAAACTCAATGACACTGCCATTTGATGTACGCACATCTGATGATTTCTGACCAAAGGAAGTTTCTTTATCTATTTCATCCTCCAACCTGTCCAACTTCTAAGCGGCAACCATAAATCTTTAATGGTAGCTCTTAATTTACTCCAAAATGGGTACCAGGAGAACTCATCTGAAGTGATAGAATGGTTAGCAGGCAGTTTTTGCTCCTAAAACAAGTAGGGTTATCAAGGGGTCTTGGGCCACCAGCTACAGCCTTTCAGCACTTTCTTTTGCATTTAGCTACAGGTGAACAGACTAAGGAAGAAGAGGCCATAGAAGAGGCAACTGCCGCTATTACACAAGGGGGTTGCTGGTTAATAGAAACATCTAAAACCTAATTAAAACTGGTACTGTGCCTCTCATCCAGCTCCTCGTCCTTGTCCATGACCAATCGGGGCCCAGTGTCCTTAAAGGCTATCACACTGTCACTGGCCCAGCCAAACCCAGGGATAAAGGCTGTTCGCCAAATCTTTTTCTTCTGAAATGAAATGAAAATTAGATTTGTAACGCGCGCTAATTCCCGAAGGTGTCTAGGCGCAACTGCTCCCCCTGATATACTAACCAGAGTGGAATAGTTAAAATGCAGTGATGTACTAGTTATTAAAAAGCTGAGTTTCTCTTCCTCTCCCAGCGCGCTCGCCACAGCAACTGGGAGAAATCCCGTGGCGAACTGGAGAGCGGGTGAGGGAACCTCAAGAGAGCCTCAAACATGAGCTTAAGTTAAAACATTAACCAAGGTGAGCTTAAAATATTTCAGCAATTAAAACATTAAAAACAAAGCGTTACTCACTGTGCAAAGAAGCAAAAAAGGCCTCCTGCTATGTGCAGCACGCCAGCAGTGATCAGATTAGCAGGATGAACACCCACAGTGCATGCAAGCAATGAATCAGTAGTTGTCAAATGTGTATCAGCTGGGGGGGCGTGGTTAGTGGCTGTCAGGAATGGTCGCTTTCTGAAGCGGCTCCGTTGCCCTCGCCTAAACATCCGAAAAAAATCTCCGGTTTGCAATTCGGAGACTTGCCCATGACATCGGGGAACTCTCCCTAAACCCAGTCTGGTACTGTGGACCGACTCGTGAGGCTCACCGGTCCCGCACTGGTGCGCTGACGGCACCCGGGCTGCAATGAGCCGAACGACCCAACATGGCGGCCGGACAGCAATATATCGGCTAGTGCCGGTCGGAACTCAAGACCAAGACACCACGGCCCCAGGCAAAGAGGCAAGCAGAAGGTGGGCCATCGCACCCCCGGGAGACCTCCGGTGCATGTTTTCGTTGCAGCTCCACTTGGGTGTAGCTGCGAGGGGGAACAGAGAAGTGACGCAGCTGCACTCCATCTATGACAGAGCCTGTCCAGGGACTAGCATACTCGAGGCCCCCAGCTTTAAGGCCTACCCACAGAGCCAGCAAGACCCCAGGGAATCCCCTAAGAATTGTCGTGCCCGAGGTGAGAGGGAGCTGATAGAGAGCCAAGGGAGCGGGCAGACTTTCGAGTGCCCGCAGGTGCACATTCCAAAAGGATGGCTGGTGAGATTGCTGGCACTACACACAACCCCAGACGCAGTGACAAACCGGTTGGTGGCCGCTCCTCTGGACTCCGACCCTTCCGGGAGTTATCGGAGATAATTCTGCATAGACACACATGGGATAGGCGCCGATAGCTTGCAACTTCCTCAAACTCCCTGCTCAATCTGTACGTTGCTAGTGGACTGGGGGACACTAAACGGCTCGGCCCAGACGAGGCCTATGCTGAGAGGCCTCTCATGCACACCTATACGGCGGTTGAAAAAGCGAACTCTAACACGCCTAAAACGCCACAGCGGCAGTTGGACCCTTGATTTGGCTCAAAAGCGCACAGCGCAGGGCTGCTGGGCGAAGCACCCCCTTCTATTCTGTGGTCTCACCTGTGCCTCGGTCACGACGAACACGCCTCGACCATCAATTAGGGTGCCTTGGTGTTGGAAGTATCAGGGCGTCCCTTCAGGATTCTTGCAAAACTGGTCCCAGATCTCGAAGGCTCCAGTCCACCACAGCGGCGTACCCACTTTCTCCGACCCAGTGAAGCCACCTGGAACACAGACAAGTCGTTGGGGGGGACATCCTTCTTCCCCACGCAGGCAGCGGCCATTACAGGTGTGTTTTCCCGCATAACCAACCATCCTGTCTCGACTTTGGCACTGATGGCGGCCAATAGAGGACTTAAATCTCAAGCCCAAAAACAATTGGCAAAGTTTGCATGGAATAAACAAGGAGTGGACGACGAGATGGCGTCAGACGGAGACTCCAAAACCTCACAACCTCGCCCTCCAGCTAAAACTCTCACCCTGGAGGACGTTGTGTTTATGTCCGACACCTCTACCCTTCAGCAACAAGTTGCTCATCTCCAGACCCAACAACAAAAAATGGGGGAGCTTCTGGATGACTATGAAGAAAGGGCGAGACGCAATAACATCCGCATCCTTGGAGTGCCTGAAAGAATGGAGGGGCCAGCCGTAGACCTCTTCGTAGAAGACTTAATACTTAATAAACTCCAGCCTAAACTCCTCTCTAGCTATTTCTCCATCGAAAGGGCCCACAGAGTCCCTGGGGGATGACCACAACCCGGGGCTAACCCACAGCCCATAGTTGCAAGGGTTTTTAATTTTCGAGACAGGAACGTTATTTTAGACCGCAAGGACCGGACCCCCATTGAAAATCAATAACGCAAGTATCAAATTTTTTCCGGATTTCACCGTCGCAGTTCAGGCACGGCGGCGCAGCTTTACTGATGTTAAGAAAGCCCTCCGAGATAAAAATATTAAGTATTCCATGCTTTTCCCAGCCAAACTACGGTTGGAATCAGATGGCAAGACTTGGTTTTTCCTGTCCCCAGAGGAAGCCTGGGATTGGCTGGAAGGGTGGAGCCGAGTGGGGAAGCAATCAGATGGCCGCAACAATGGGGGCACATGCACCAACCAACGGGCCCCTCCTGTAACTACAGAGCAACATTCAAAAGGAGACTCCGATGGGGCACACTGACTTTAGCCATCAGGTCCTGGAACTTTACTCTCTGTGTCTTATTGCAATATGACTCTGCCTGTTCGGCGACTTCTATCCTTCATGTGACAATTTTCTAGGCGCTCGTTGCCTTTCAGTTAGATGGGTGTCAAGCAGTTCTGAGTCTACGTCCGCGACCTCCAATCTACCATGAAACCTGCATAAGGACTGGGCTGCATTGAACAGTATCTAATTATACTATGAAACCATGACAATGGTAAGGCAGGGGTAGGAGGTGGTTAGCCAAGCACCCCGCAAATGGATGGGTGGGTGACAGGCACTCTGCCTTGTTGGGGAGTGGATAGTTCAGATTCCACTGGCAGAGGGGCAGGGAGGGGGTTGTGATGGAGGGTGAGAGGGTAGTTGGGGTTTTGAGAGTTAGTATATTTTCTACACAGAGCATCCGGGTGGCATGACGGCACCAACCCACAGTGCTACAACTCAGGGTCTATCAACTGATAGGATGGGGGGGTCGGGTGAGGTCCCATTAATACTGTCAGCACACATCATCCTTCGGGAAAAGGCCTCGCATCTGGGCCTTCTATACTGGCACAGCACTTTACGACTGATTTTTCTACTGACCAATTATGACAGATGTTAAAGAGCTGAGACTATCCATAATGACGTGGAATGTGAAGGGCTTAGGTATCAAAATAAAAAGAGGGGTAGTCCTACAATACCTTAAACAACACTCACCTGACTTGATTCTATTACAAGAGACACACCTAGTAGGTAACAGTTGTAAAGCTCTCCACAGATGGGGTTACAAACTTATGGTCCATGCTGGGTTTACATTGGGATCTAGGGGAACGGGTATTCTTATCCGCAAGAACCTGGCCCTTATACCCACCCAAACTTGGGCTGACACCCAAGGACGGTTTGGGGTTTTGGAGGCGACTTGGGAGGGCAAGCCATTGAATATCATCTCAGCTTATCTCCCACCAGTGTTGGGACAGACAGCATTGCAAGACCTTGGCAAACTATTACTTAACTTCCACCTGGGCACTCTTGTATTGGGTGGGGACTTCAACATGATGATGGATGACACGATTGACAGACACCCTCAATGAGCATCTTCCGGACACCATGCCTATCTGGGTGAAATCGCCCGAGCAATGGGACTGGTTGTTTTGTGGCGTCTATTGAACCCTGACGTGACTCATTTCACACACTACTCTAACGCTCATAACAGTATGTCCCGCATTGATTATTTCTTCACATCCCTTGTGGACATAGGTCACTTCCAACGTCTCCAGGGGCTCCCAAGAGGCATCTCAGACCACTCTCCACTTGGGCTCGAACTTACTTTTCACCGACGATCCACTCGAAGCCCCATAATCATCAACCCCTGGCTTCTCACAATTCTAGATATTAGGTAAGACCTTGCTGACACAGACAATTATTTTACTGAAAATGTTGGTTCCGTCGCCTCGGCCATCACCATATGGGAAGCTTATAAGGCGGTAATCAAAGGACGCGCCCTGGCCTTAAAGATCGGTTATCTCCGAAATCACACTGAACAACTGACCCAATTGGAGAGCGATTTGCTCCTCCTGGAGACGGCACATAACACCTCTCCCACAGCAGACAGAGCCAGTAACCTCCTGAATAAACAACTTGAATACAAAGCCATGGCGATAGAAAGGGCCCCAGCAAGATTGCTTCAAACGCGCCATAGGGTCTACGAGCTTGGGGAATGAGCCGGAAAAATGCTGGCATGGCGTGAAAGGCGGGACCAAGAGGTTAGATGGGTCCTTGAAATCTTACTTGAAGACGGTAGACAGATAACAGATCTCCGGGAGGTAGCAGACACATTTGCGAATCACCTGGAGGCAGTCCATACCTCGAGGACTAAGTCCCCCCTGAAGACTCCCGACAGCTTCTAGAAGAAATTACGCTGCCCACGTTATAGGACTCTGACAAAGAGGCCCTAGACACAGGCATAACAGCGGAGGAAATTTGTAAAGCCATTTATGCCATTAAATCTGGGAAAGTCATGGGACCTAATGGAGTTCCCATTGAATTCTTTAAAGGGATGGCACTCAAGGTCGCTCCGCACCTGAAAAACATGTATGACGAGAGCTTAGAATGGCGTATTCTTCCCCTAGACCAGAGACTGGCCTCGATAGTAGTTATCCACAAACCGGGTAAACCGGCCACGGATTGTGGCTTGTATAGACCCATCTCTTTGATCAGCATTGAGGCCAAAGTGCTGGCCAAACTTCTTGCACCCCGATTAATTACGGTCCTTCCATCTTTGGTTCATGAAGACCAATCGGGATTTGTGCCGGGTCACAATACTGCCTTGAATATTTGCCAAGTTCATAATGTTCTGGGTAGACAGCCCTACATACGGGAGGATGCGGTCGTATTGTCCCTAGACGCCGCCATGGCGTTTGACTCGATAGAGTGGCCCTACCTCTTCGAAGTCTTGACCAGATTTGGATTTGGCCCCCGATTTCGGCAATGGGTGACATTATTATACACCGGCCTGATGGGGCAGGTTAGAGTAAACAATAACACATTCCGGACGTTTTCCCTACAAAGAGGGACCAGGCAAGGTTGTCCCCTATCCCCCTTATTGTTAGCGCTGACCCTCGAACCGCTGGCCCACTGGATACATCGGGATGCCTCTATAAGGGGATTGGGATGGAGCGAGGACACAGAAGACAATATTCCCTGTATGCCGATGATATCCTTGTATATCTAGCGTCCCCCCAAACATCCATGAACAGTTTGCTTAACGTTATTACAAACTTCGGTAAATATGCGGGATACACCATCAACTGGTCCAAATCTGTATTATATGTGTTATATGGCCCTCCGCCTCGCCTACCACGCGGCTAAACGATTAAATTGGCAACTGTAGGCTTTACATATCTGGGCGTCTTTATCACACCAGATCCCAAATTATTTTATGAGCACAATCTTTTAGGCCCCCTTCAGCGATTACGGGAAGATGTTAAGCACTGGAGAACGCTGCCCCTATGCCTCCTAGGCAGGGCGGCCCTATTTAAAATGCTTGCGCTTCCCAGATTTTTATATGTACTTCAGAACTGCCCCTTCCCTATAGCTGGCAACTATTTCAACACCATTGAAGGTGAGCTCCGTGTCTTGTTGTGGGATGGAGGGGCACCTCGGATTGCACTCCAAAAGCTTACTAAGGGATGGAACGAAGGGGGATTGCTCTTCCGGATCTATGTCTTTATTACTGGGCCTCACAACTAGTAGCTGTTAATTAATGGATCTATGGATCCCTTACGAACCCGGCCTTCCACCTAGAACGCTATCAA
Organism: Triturus cristatus; assembly: GCF_964204655.1. NCBI lineage: Eukaryota > Metazoa > Chordata > Amphibia > Caudata > Salamandridae > Triturus > Triturus cristatus. The sequence continues at coordinate 822,677,679 of NC_140593.1, forward strand.
ACAGGCCGGGAGGGGTGCTCTTTACAGCAGGGCCAAGAAAGACCGCTATCTGGGGCCCATGGCACACACTGTTACCATCTGGCACAAGGCCACCAAATGCCTGGGGTGGGCGGATAAATTCACAAAAGCAACGCCATTGTGGTCATCTCAGCGGTTGGGATCACTTTGCTTTCATACAGGGTTCGACAAGTGGGACACCATTGGTATTTCTAGCCTAGGCGACTTGGTCAGCAAGGGCAGAATTCTCACATTTGCAGACTTACAAAACAAATATGCACTCGCGCAGGGCGAGGTCTTTCGCTACCTGCAGATCTGACACGCTCTCCTCACACAGGTCCCAGACCTTGCTTCCTTGCCAGACTCTCCCCCCCTAGAGGACCGCTTGCTCACTGAGCCACTTCTGACGAAAGCCGCCTCTTACACCTATCGTAAACTTTGCAATAATCTGCCCGACTCCTTCCAAGCCCTCCGAGACCGTTGGCAGACTTACATAGGTTTCTTGGAAGACGAAGACTGGCAAACCGCACTGATGTCCCCTAGGGAAACAGCGATAAACCATCGCTTCCGCCTGATACAATTAAAAATACTCCATATATCCTATTATTCAGGAGTGCTTTTGGCCAAAATAGGCAGTCGTCCTGATGCGCTGTGCCTTAGAGGCTGTGGCAACGATAGTACTTTTTACCATGTTTTAAGGGAGTGTCCCCAAATACGGCCCTTGTGGGACAGAGTAACAAAGAAAATGACAGACACGCTGGGTAAGCACATCCAACTATCGCCAAGACTGGGGATCCTAAACATCTGGGAAGTCATAGACTTGACAGAAATTGTGAAGCAATGGGTGGCGTTGGGATACCTACTAGTGAAAAGGGCCATAGCGATACATTGGGGATCCAGCACTCGGCCGTCGACGATTGGATGGGTAGCAGAGATAGATAGATGTATGCTTGCAGAGAAAGAGGTTTACAAACAAAGGGGCTGCCCCAAGAAATGGGACAAAAAGTGGGGAGGATGGAATGCTTATAGAGGTGAAATTTGTAGTTTTCCAACAGAAGATATGGCAATGAAGAGACCTCGACCCAGTGACCCTTTGCCTCCATAATAGTTGAATAATACCACTGTAAATGTACTGTATTCCTTGTACCTTGAAATGCACTGTGATATTGTGATGATGACTCTGTGCCTTAAGTTTAATAAAAATTGTTATAATAAAAAAATTTAAAAAATTGTATCAGCTACTGACTTGGCGTTTCCCGCCTTCCGCTTAACCATATTGGCAGTTAAACCCCGTTAGTCTGGTAAGTGTTTACAACAGGACAATATAGGCCCCAACACCACTGGTCACCTGCAATACTACTATGCTGCGGAAAAATAGAAATAGTAGTCAAGTACCACTTATTTCCTGCTTAAAAAGAGGTCCAGCCAACTATGGGTCACGCTGCTGAAAAAAGCAGATTCCCTACACAATAATTGCCAGCAAACAAAAAAAACAGCGATCCAAAACCAAGGGGGCAGGCCCAGCTCAGCCTCGTCCGGCTGCAGACATGCCTGCGCGCATCCTGCACTGCGGGAGTGACCTGTCATTTTTCTTGCATCAGGACGCCCCTCCTCCTGCGGCATAGGGCACGCTGTGGGACCGTGTCCACGCCAGCAAGGCAGCAGCGACTCACAGGGTGCCGGTGTGGGCCTCATGGAGTCTAGTTTAAAGTGTCAGCGAGTCAACCAAGGCTTATCTGTTGCCCATCTCATTTGTAGCTTTTTGGTGGAATTGTTAGCATTGATCTGGGCATGACACTCAGTGAGAAATACACACCTCATGTGCTGGCTGCTTTTGAGAAGTTCCTGCAACACATTGGAATAGTCCTAGGCACTGGGTACCACTGATCTGTGAAGAAGCACCTCTCTAAGAGTCCTGCAGCTACAGAATGCCCACCATGAGATATGCTCATCAACATATATGAATAAAAAAAAAATGATGTGTAGTTGTATTTGTAGCAGCAACACCAAGCAACTAATAATACACAGATTAGTAAAGACAATAGTTGGGACTTTTCAATGGTTTACGTCTGCAAGACTCAGACACGGGCTCATATCTATTTTGTTTGAAGTGTCTCCTTAGCTTCTTTGCGGCTTCCGTGGCCCATGCAGTATTAACCCAGGATGGATATCAAACACCAGGAAATTTATTGTTCCTCAATTTATAGTGCAAATCTTTCAGCATATCAATCTACGCCAGAACATATATCGTTTATTTCAGGTCTACGCTGAGTAAGCAAGCATATGTAGCTATACCTGGGTATATGGGAGCATATCTGCACATTCGGGGCCTGATTTACAAAGGGCCTCTGCACTCGTGGCAAAGGCCCCGCAGTCATGGGTGAGTCTCCACACTTGAGGCAGGATCTCGTCAAAGACAATTCTCATTTCAGAGATTCCGACCCCATTGTGGAGACTCTCCCACCACTGCGAATCAGGCCCTTGGGTTGCAGTAAGTATGACGAGCAATGGTTGCGTACATTATAGTATAACTGGGCACATGCAACCGCATTGATCGTATGGGGTATTAATGAACATAAGGTGTGGATCATGTCACTATTTTTAGGTGCAACTGAATATTTTGGGCAGGACTGAAAAATAGGGCTTTACCTGGATATATATGAGGCTTTACCAAACAGGCAATGATTAAGGTTTAGGTTGCACACTTGTTGGAATTGCTTCAAGGCACTTCATTAGATTCTGCATGACCCTCAGTTTGCTGTGTTCATGCTGTTAATGTTCACAGTATCAGTGTTCAATAAGGCACCCAGTGTGTTAGCTTGGGCAATGTGGCTCTTCCCACGTTAAAGGGTATTCAGTTCTTGATAGGTCATGAAAGTGTTCTGTGTGTTTAAATGTTGTATGCCTATGATGCAGTAATATTTATTCAATTTCCCTAAGAAAAAGATGGTAGTTAAACATTGCGAACATTTGTACAAATGGTAAGAAACCACATGCATTATTATTTTTAGTTCATCACAAAAGACTGTGGCATTTTTATTCCCAGTGATTGTACTTGCAAGTGCAGATTGTGCTGGACTCACTCTAAAAATCTGACCATTTGATGTTAATGATGATTCTTCTGGTAACATTTCTGTAGAGTTGAAATACAGCTGCATGATTATGATTCATTCAATTGTAGTACTGCTCACAGGGACAAACATTAGGGTTATGAGAATCTGATATCAGGTATTCACTTTTCAGATGTTAGGGTGCCTTCCCTCTTATTTTGGCTGTTTGTATTGCTGGATCTATATTTTGTTTCATGCAATAAGTTGTATTTATAATATACTTTACTTTTTAAGTGATTTACACTATTTAAAAGGTAACTTCCCAGAAAATACATGTGCTTACCTTCCATATAAGATGGAAATATACAGAAATCTGAATGCGGCTAAAATAATTGTTTTTAAGAAAGTAAAAAGTGCATCTCTTCTGCAAATTGTTTAGAAAAATTATGATTACAATTTATTACACATATCTTGTAGGCGGTAATGTACTGATTCTTTAAATGAAAAAAAGTTAAATGTTCATTGAATCGCAGGTATAGGTACCTTAGTAGGAGATTTCAGTTTTGGTACGTTTCTAAAAGATTTTCTTTTGGAAAACAATAAATGTCCAAAATGTTTATTTGGAGGGCTGAAGCTTCTCTGTGCTGGTGGAGCCTTGCTTCTTTCCAACAGCCAGGCCACATCCAAACATCTGACATTTCAGCCAACAAATATATTCATAATTGTTGTACTTTTGCAGAAGACCACAGTGTTGCCCTAAATTTCCACCATGATATTTACAACTGATGAGAAGTGTTACATCCATGACGTTTGGAGCAAAATTAATGTTGAGCAAATAGGAGGTGAATGTCTTGGCAGGTAAGCCAAAAGCATGTGAATATTTATCGGTAAATAAAACATATTTACTAGTCCATTGTTCTGTATAACATATCACACACACACACACACGCCCATACAGACACACACATTTGTGCCAGGGTGGTGAAAATAAATGTAGACATAGAACACAGTACCAATAAACCTACATTCCCACATTTATCACTACAGTGTAAAGTTCAAGTTCCACATTATTACCACAATACAGCACAATTGAAAAAGTGGCATGAGAAAAAAAGCATTACTGTCACATGGATTACAATCTATAAATTCTTTACACAGAGAAACCACTTTCCTAATAAGCATTAGGCATTATCAATGTAATGTTGCCTTATTGCATTCTGGTTTTGGGAAAAAGCCCGGCCAATGCATTTTGTCCTCCTGAGAAGAAGGCCAGTGATGGTGGTGGCGTGTCGTATTATCCAGTCTGAGCTTACAGAACCCAATGGAGTGTGGATATTAAGCTGTGACTTTTTTTATGGTCACCTGGTATTTCCCTACAACAATAACGGCACAGTACTAGTGCTCCAAGAATTTCATGGAGAACGGATCCATTTTACACTTTGACTTTGATGTGACATTGCTGTAAAGAAATACATTAACCCTGATGAAGTCCTCTTGGAGGTCGAAACGCATTGGCTGGGCGGTTTCTTTGATGTATTGAAGAATACTAAAGATAATTGTTTTGTTTTATTGGAGAAGAGTACATTGATATTGACATCATTGAACTCTGTGTACTTCATGAAAGGAGAAGAGAAGAAACAAAGAGAACAATCTCTACAGTACAATTGTTGGATTCTTGATGCACTCCCTTTTGTGTGTTTTTTCTGTTATAATGTATTTATGGTTTTGGAGTAGTTTGACAATTAGAGAGTGAGGGCAGACCACTATTACCTTGTGGAACTAGCACCTGTGCAGCTGTCTTTAGCCAGAACTACTCTTGCTTTGGGATAAATTGCGAGATAGTACAAACAGTGAAACTTTTTGGTGGGCGGAGCTAAAGGCAATGTTGAATGGAGAGGGCTGTGCAAGCTTTTCTGTTGGCCCCGAGAAATCCTATTATCCTGACATATGGGTGCCCATCCTGCCACATCATATCCCTGTATTGAGTGCTGGAAGTGGTGGCGTTCCCTCAATAAGACTGGAGATGACTGGCACTGCTGCTGCAGTGGAGCGAGGACTGAGCTGCACTCACATTACTCCTTCAAGATGGCAGCCGATTAGGGGATCGCACCTGCTGAGTATGGAGCATGCAGGACTCCCTCCGTGGCAGTGCTCTCACCTGTGGCGTGCCTCCTCGGGCTGCTGGATGACTTGGTCTGCGGTGGCTGAGAGAGGTCTGTGCCACACCTATGCTCCTCCATCAGGCCGCTCGAAGGTGAGCACCCACTATGTGCTGACTGGCAATCTGGGCCCTTGCTTGTGGTATTGCTGGCACTTCCTTGCCTCTCGTGGTGGACCTCCAGGGATGGCCAGATACCTTGGCCCACAGCGACTGGCACCGGTCTGCCCTTTTTTACCGCAGCTTTATGCTTGAGGGTGTGGTGGGCTGCTTGCAGTGTGCATGGACTTACTTTTCCCTGTGGCTTAATCCGTCCCTACCCTGTGAGTGCAACTCGGGCCTGGGCCCATTGATTCATCAGGCCTCAGGTCCCAACATTGCTCCTCTGGCCCTCGGCCCTCCTCCGGACTGGGGGCGCCCGATGGGCCCAGCAGGAGTATAATGGCTTTGGGGCTCCGGCATTCCTGATTTGAGTCACCTACTAAGTCCAGTTGCCTAGTGCAATGCAACCCCACCTAGACATTGCCACTGCTTGATCCCTGGGGCCTCACTTATTGTCTAGGTCTATGCAGTTAGGAAACTAAGGACCTTGAATTGACAGAGTGGATCATGTGTTCTTGGACCTTCATGTTACCCCACAGCCTCACAGCAGGTGGCTCATTTTGGCTAAGGATTGTAGGGTGCCCCACTTCAAGTTTATTGTACCCCACCTATGCCTGTTACTGACCCCTGTCGTCCTGCATTACCAGCAGACTCATCTCAGCCTCGAGCAGAGTCATGGAGCACTTCCTTCACTTTAGGAAGGATTCTGCGACTGGAGTACCCCCTGCTTCTGCTCCGGATCCTCCATACAAACTGGAAACTATCTTGGTTGCCATAGAATCCACCAGAGAAAAACCTAAAAGCCAAATCATTCTGTGTCTGTCGATATAGGGCACTTGTGCGACAACCACAGAAGAATAGCATAGTGTGTCAAACATGTGGAATAAGAAGTGTTTGAGCTGGGACCAGCTTCGCAATCACAGGCTGTGGAGTTCAGTACAATCTTAGCCAGGATCAAGACACTTGAGGCCTGAATTGAGGCTTGAGGGAAAAGCCTGTTAAAACAATATTAGAGTGGTGAGCTTGCATTACTGAATCAAGGCATCATTAATGCTCATGTCTCTGAAGGACTGGTGCAGGAGATGGCGGCCCTAGAAGGTCTGTCTAAATACTACGCAGTTGAACGAGCTCAAAGGGTACGGGCATGCTCTCCATCACCTGGAGTGCCACCATGGCCTTGTGGTGGAGCAGCTTTTGCATTTCAGAGACAGGGACTTCCTGCCCTCTCAGGCATACAGATATGATCCCTACCAATTGCACAATGCTCAATTTCATAGCCGCAGTCCAGAAGCAGAGCGCATCCTTCCTGAGTTCAAAAAGGAGACTTCAGCACCTGGGAGTCTCCTATGCATGCTGTTCTCAGCTAAGCTGTGGGTCCTCCTGGGTGGGAAGTCCTTGTTTATCCTTAACCCCAGAGGAGGCCTGGCAATGGCTGGATGAATATAACATAACTGGCTGCTACTGCCCTGCCCTGCCCCACCTAATGTCGAAAACACATGAGGTACCATTCTCATTAAGTAGGGATGTCTTGTCCCACACACAAGCAGGTTCATGCTGGCCGCAAGGAGGTGATGGCAGCATCTGCCACAATATCTCACTCTGATAGAGGCCAGAGGAGGTGTCCGGGACTCAGAATGTAGTACGCTCCTGCAGGACGTCACCCCTGGTATGGCTGACAAACTTATTTAACTGTAAATTTGCCATTTTCATTCCTTATTCTTCCAGGGTTATGTCATGACTTAGTGACCGTGGGACCATATTTTGGAACTCAGTTTACTTCGGGGCCTAGCTGGGTGCCCATTTCCAGGTATTTTGATTTACAATCCCCTCACCTACTATGCCATAGCCGGATGACCCCATATCCACCTTTCTGAGGGCACCTGGATAGTGTTTTTTTATGGTTTGGATAATGTACATTTATGTCATTTTCCTGGGAGGCATCAGTTGGGAGTTGTTTTCAAAGTTTCTTGTTTGACCCTGGTTGGGGTTTCCTCACTGTCTCTGACCTGGGAGTATGGGATAGGAGCAGGGACTGGGGCCCGTGGAGTAGTGCAAAGTGCCCCCTCCATGGCTAGCATTGGATCCACAGTCTGTCTCCTCACCTGGAATGTGAGAACTCTTGGTGTCCTGAGTAAAAGATACAGGGTTCAAGCCTACATTAAAAGATGCAAAGTACAGGTACCTTTCCTATAGGAAACCACCTGAGTGAGTCAGAGGGGCTTGCATTACAAAAATGATGGTGCACCGTCTCTACTACACAACTTTCTCTGTCTTCTCCTGGGGCTGCTCCTTTGGGTGTTGCAGGGCGTTGCAGGGTGTTCCCTTTCTCCTGCAGACTGAGAGGATAGACCCTCCGGGTAGGTATATCATCTTCGGGGGAGGGGGGTAAATTAGAGGGAAAGGATGTTGCACTGATAAACCTATATGCCCTGAATATTGACCAAACTGCCTTTCTGTCCTCCTCTCCACACACATCTCCACACTATACATTACCCACTGGTCACAAGGGACACCTTCAATTGCATTGCGGATGTATCCCTAGACAGGTCCCACCTACCGTTGCCCGCCTCTCTGGTCCACGCTGTTGCAGACTCACTCATATCACAACCCCTTTCTGTCCCTGCACTTAGACTCACCTAGGGCCCCAATCTTGATGTAGAGGTTGAAAACAGAGGCCCATGAGGACCCTGCTTTTCGAGACTCTCTGAGGACCATCTTGCATGATTGCCTAGCAGAGAATGAGGGTACAGCTTCCTCTTTTTTGACTGAATGGGAGGCCCTATAAGTGGTGGTATGGGGCTATTGCATAGCCTCATTGCTCGGGCTATTCTGGGAGCTTAATCACACAATTCTGCAGTAGGAACATTTCCTAGACTCGCTAGACAGACTTGGGCCCCATGACAAACAATCACTTATGGGCTGGGCCAGAGAGTGAGAAGCTGCTTGTTTTAATTGAATGACTTAGAGGCCCGACGACTGCCATTATATTAGCAAGGTGCATAGTGAACAGGACAAGCCAGGGCGAATATTGGCAGGGCTTGCTAATCCCACTAGGCACCGGACCTCTATGGTCTCCCTGGCTGACCATACATGTCAAAGTTTACACACAAACAGTTATGAATGACGTGCTTTGCGATTACTATGCAGCTCTGTTCTTCGCCCATCCCAGGTCCACATGAATTGCATGCTTATGTTATAGCCGCTGGGATCAAACGATTACTTCATGATATGGTTGCACTAAGCGGCTATGACATACAGGTTCTGGAAGTGAGGGAATCTATTAAGTCCCTCTCCAGGCAGAAGGTGTTGGGAACGGATGAATTGCTGATCGAGCAAGGGATGGTGCCCTCTCCTGTATAGGAGAGGCCAAGCATTTCCCTTTCCTGAAAGGGGGAATGGAGCCAGACCAGCTCTCCACCTACAAGCCACTTTCGATATTGAATGTGGATTACAAAATATTAAGTAAGATTCTACTTAACCGACTGCTGCCTCGACTCTCGACCATGATACAACCAGACCAGTTCATGTTTATCCCGACACCATCCATAATATCAGATGACTCGTTCATATTTTGCACTCAGCACTCAAGGACTACCCTAAGGCCTCCATCCTAGCAGTTGACTTTCTTTATTTTGCCATGGCCAGTGTGAACCTTGGAAGCGGCTTCCTCTCCTGGACAGAGCTAATCCTAACCTTCCCCACTGCATACGTTGAGACAGGTAGATTAATATCGGAAAGGGGCGCAAGGAAGGACTATCCTCTGTCTCTGGTGCTGTGCGCCATGGAAATTGAACCACTGACCTTGACGCTTTGTCAGTGCAACTCTTACCCGTACACTGCTAGCCATGCTACTTTGTTACATTTGCTACTTTGTACTACACAGCGGTGACGGAGTGCAATGAAAGTTATACTTCTTGAAAGGCTCCAATACGGCTGGGCCTGCACTCTTCTGTGGACACAATGTATGCTCCCCTATGCTCTGGAGCTCCCATTATCGGTATTGCCTGCTTTGCACCCTCTGGGCGATTGGGGCGGGTTAGGGGACTGCTCAGGGCTAGGCGTTGGTGCTTTGGGAAATCTGTTTGATACTGACATGTTCAAAGATATTTAGGCCTTTACAGAAGACTTTGGCTTACCCCACACCATTTCCTTTTATACAGCTCCGTTAGGTGCACAATACGAGCCCACTGGAGGCTTGGGTCAAATGAACCTCCAACTCATGCTGCCCTTCAGGTTACCTGCATGACGTCGGGTAAAACTAGGACAATCTCCTTACTTAATAATTGAGGCGTGGTAACAGTAACAGAATGTAGACCAGGTCTATTTAGGTAGGGCTTTATTTTTCCAAAAACACGTTTCTGTCTACTGGTTAGTCTTTGTTTGGAAAATGCGGCAGGATCCGTGTTGGCGAGTGGTTCAGGTCCTCTCTGGTCGTGAGGAAGCTCTGTCTCGGGTCAGGTAGAGGAGGGTTTTGGCGTAAAACAAAAATAAAGAAAGGTATCAGGACTCTTGTCCGACTGATATCCAATGTACCAGGGCCTGGGGAGTGAGGGAGACACCACACACGGGTGCACGTAGTGACACACAACTCAGGTGGGGGTGTTCGTGAACTAGTGTTCGTGCAGGTGGATGATTATTTTAAGGAGTGTGGGGGTCGGAGGCTTCTCGTTTAGCTAGAGGTACGTTCTCTCCTTCCAACCCACCCCGAGAACTTGCCCCGTACCTGTTCCAGCCACGCTCCTCCTGGAGCGTGGCCCGGAGGCTCGTGGGTCGTTGGCCTCCTGGCTCCGTTGGCGCTGCAGCGGGACCCGATCTTTGTCTGCTTCTGCTCCTCTGGTTATCATGAACGCTCTCTCTCCCGGCTCTTCCTCCGCTCCGGTTTTGGTGCACGTCCACTTCCTGGGATTCTCTGATCTTAACGTCTGGAGCGTCCTGACGTCATTCGGGGGAGGAGTCTCATCAGGTAGGAATCCCCAATTAAAGGACCCGGCTTCTTTTTAAAATAAATTTTTTATTAGCATTTGAAAAGTATACAAGGTTAATACAACCAGAACATTGTGGTCACAATACAACAGCATCCATCATCCGTTTGTGCATTCTTAATCAAAGGCCCTTCACACCCTCTGAAACATCACTGCATTTAAAAAACACGCATTTAATTCCCCAGATACTGCTGCAGATATTGAGTCAAGTATTTCCAGTAGTCTCGCGGTTTCGACCTGGTAGGCAGTTCTTCTTCATACGTTTTTAGTGTGTCTTTACAGTACGTTAAATCAGCAATCCAGTCTGTAAGCTTTGGTGTCCTCCTGCCACTCCAGCAGAGCGACACTCTCCGTTCGGCCAAGAGCAAGGAAATTACACAAAATTTGCGCTTTTGAGCCTTCACCCCAGGCAGTAGACCTAACAAGCATGTGCGAACAGTGCAGCCCACCTCACCCCCACCATATCCCCTAGCATCTGCGTCACCTGCGTCCAATATTCCGCAACCGCCCCACATGACCATGCTCAATGAATAAAATCTGCCCCTTCCTCCTTGCAGCGGTCACATCTAGAATCCCCTCGTAGCCCATATTCATGTAATCTAGCAGGTGTATAATACATCTGGTGCAGGTATTTGAAGTGGATAATGCGCAGATTGCCATTAGGTGTCAGCATACCAGTCAGTGTGCAAGCTGTAGCCCAGTCTTCCTCAGTCAGTGAAACATCCAGATGGCAATTCCATTTACCCATAGCTTTATATGTGTTTGCCGCAATGTCGCCTTGCAATTTAGCATAGAGCGTGGACACCAAGTTTGTAGCCTTAGGCGTGGTAATTATCCACTGCAAAGCGGCCAGCACCGGCGGTTCCTCCGGGTACGTGGGGTACAGTTTTTTAATGGCATTTTGTATCCTGTGATAATTAAATTGGAACAGTAGCGTCTGATTACTAATAAATGTCAGATTTTCAAGCCTCTTGAAACTACCATCTTCATAAAGATCCCCCAGAGTGTCGATGCCGACCTGTCGCAATAGTCCGACCCCCACCTCCTCTTGGGTGACCGAAATCTCTGGATGCCAGTGCAACCGGAGCGCCGGAGCATATAACGGCAGTTTATTAGCTCTTCTGCCCATAAGATGCCAGGCTTTGTTCGTGGCATCGATCGTGTTGATGTCATTCTTATGTAATGGTGGTCTACGATGTGTTATGACTGCTTCCAGCGGGATCGGTAGAGCGTCCCCTTCCTCAATTGCAGTATGTGTCAAGTGTACTATTTGATTGTGACCAATAAAAGTTTTTTCCAAAAAAAAAAAAAAAAGTATGGGACTTTGTGATATCAAAAATGCGCGTATTGCGCTTGCTCACAAAGGTAATACAGAAAAAAATCGGGAACTCCGAAACCCCCCTGGCAATATGGCAATGTAAGCGTCTGCAAGTCAACCCGAGCCGCTTTTCCCGCCCAGATTAGCTGGAGGACCAGCGAGGTGATGCGACGAAAAACCTCTGTAGGGGGCTGGATGGGTATGTTATTGAAAAGGTACAATAATTTAGGCAGTAGCACCATTTTTACAATGGCAATGCGGTCCGCCAGAGACAGCGGTAACTGAATCCATCTTCTCACTTTCCCCTCCAATGCATCTATTGCCCTCCCATAATTTGTCCTAATGACGATTTCAGGGTCACGGTGATACCACACACCCAGATATTTCACCGGGTCAGTCTGCCATTCCAAGGGGTACTCCATGGGATGCGGTTGTGTACTATCCGTCGAGGGAATAATCAAGGATTTAGCCCAGTTTATATTTATACCTGAGTGATATGCCAATTTGATATATTCTCTTAGCAATGGGTTCAGATTTTCCCCTGGGTCCCTCACATATAGTAACATATCGGCATATAATGATATGTGCAGCGGCCTTTGCGGAAATTGAAGAGCTGAGTAATGATGTCCCTGTCTAATTTTACATGCTAGTGGCTCCAGTGCTAGAGAAAACAATAGTGGGGACAAAGGGCACCCCTGTCTAGTCCCCCTACGGATATTGATGGGCTCCGAGATATATTTATTCACCCGGACTCGCGCCACTGGTGCATCATACAGCAAGTGTATCCATTGGAGAAACATGGGCGGAAAGCCCATCCTCCGTAGCACTGTATTTAGATATGGCCACTCCAATGAATCAAAGGCCTTTGCCGCGCCTAGAAACACCGCCGCAGCCTTGGTCGTGGGTGTTAGGTAGTGCGACAATGCAAATAGAGTCCGCGTATTGTGTGCAGTGGATCGCGATGGGATGAACCCAGATTGATCAGGCAAGTTCAGTTTAGACATTAAAAGGTTCAGCCGAGCAGCAAGCAGTTTGGCCAGTATTTTATTGTCCACATTTATAAGAGACAGGGGTCTATACGAGTCACAGAGCTCTGGATCTTTTTGCGGTTTGAGCAGTGCCAGTAGGAGTGCCTCACGTAGAGTCGGCGGCAGGCTCTGCTGTTCGTGGGCATTACCATACATCTCCACCAGGCGAGGTGCCAGCTGGTCCACAAAGGCCTTATAGAATTCGCACGTAAACCCATCTGGGCCCGGGGCTTTACCATTTGGCAATGTTTTAATCACTTCCGTGACCTCTTCTACCGTGATGGGCAGGGACAGATGCTCCCTATGCGTGTCCGACAGCCACGCTATCGCCACGTCTTCTAGATACTCCATTATTTCGGCCGGGTCCGCTGTAGGTCTGGAGGCATATGTTTCACCATACGTAATCACGAACTCCCTTAATATTTCCTGTGCGCCAAATCGTTTTTTCCCCTCTTTGTTGCGTACCATATGAATGGTATGCGACCTTCACATATCTTAGCTGCCAATTGTCTGCCCGATCTACCCCCCTCTCCGTAAGCCCTCGCTACCTGCCTCTTCACCGTGTATTTAGTTTCATCTTCCGCATAGTTTTGGTACTCAGATAGTATTGTTCTAATATCTCCCAGTATTTTAGTATCTTGTGTTCTCTCATATTCCCCCTCCAGCATTCTCAGTTTGTCTTCTCTTGTCGTTAGTTGTTGCCTTATATCTTTTAGGATACCAGCGTTCGTGCTTATACAAATGCCGCGGATCGTTGCTTTAAAAGCCTCCCACAGTATGCCGGGATCTTTCATAGTAGGGGCTTTGTGAGCAAAATAGTCCTGTATCGCCTGCCCAATAGTGTCTACATACATTGAATCTAAGAGAGCTTTTGCGTTAAATCTCCAACTGAAGGGAGGTGGTGTGTAGTGTGGGAATTCCAAGGATAGGAGCACTGGATTATGATCAGACAGTGTTCGTGGTAAATGTCTAACCTCCCTAGTCCATAGGGCAATGTCCCCAGATACTAACCAGTAGTCGATGAGGGACCAGCTGCTGTGTGCCGCCGATGCGTGCGTGGCCTCCCTCCCCTCAGGATTCCTACGTCTCCAAATATCAATAAGCCCCCTATCCACCATTATGTCTTGCAGTACATGTAGCGCCCGTCTGTGAGGCTCAGTCGTCGACCCGGATCTGTCTAGGTCATCCTGTAACGCTATATTGAAGTCTCCACCCCAAATCAAATGCGCAGCCTGAATGTCCCTCAGCTTGCCCCACAGGGGATCACTGACAGAATATCGATGACAAGAATATCGACCTACAAAAATATCGAGGAAAAAATATAGAATGCCAAAATATCGACTGCCTATCTACAAACAGGTAAGTACTAAAATATCGATTCCAAAATATCGTTGTAAAAAATATAGTTAGTCAAAATATCGAATTTTTTAAATATATTAAAAGTAATGTAAAATTAATGAAATAATAAATATAATTAACTAAAACATACTTACAAATACTTAAATAACTTTACAATTAATAAATAATTAATGTAAGTAAAAAAAAAAAAAATTAATACCTATATATATTAACGTAATATTAATAAAAAATATTCTATATTTTCAGCGTAGGATAGCAGGTGGGTCAAATTTACTATTACCACTCCAGTAAGTCCAACAGTAGGGAAAGCATTGGATAGCGGGATGGTAAAAATTACTATTTCCACTCCAGAGAGTGCAACAGTAGGGAAAGCGCTGGATAGCGCAAGGGTAAAAATTACTATTCCCACTCCACAGAGTGCAACAGTAGGGAAAACATTGGATAGCGTAGGGGTGAAAATTACTATTCCCACTCCAAAGAGTGCAACAATAGGGAAAGCGTTGGATAGCGTAGGGGTAAAAATGACTATTCCCACTCCAGTGAGTGCAACAGCAGAGAAAGCGCTGGATAGCGGGAGGGTAAAAATTACTATTCCCGCCCCAGAGAGTGCAACAGTAGGGAAAACATTGGATAGCGTAGAGGTAAAAATTACTATTCCCACTCCACAGAGTGCAACAGTAGGGAAAGCGTTGGATAGCGTATGGGTAAAAATTATTATTCCCACTCCAGAGAGTGCAACAGTAGGGAAAGCGTTGGATAGCGGGCGGGTCAAATTTACTATTACCACTCCAGTAAGTCCAACAGTAGGGAAAGCATTGGATAGCGGGATGGTAAAACTTACTATTCCCACTCCAGAGAGTGCAACAGTAGGGAAAGCGCTGGATAGCGGGAGGGTAAAAATTACTATTCCCACTCCAGAGAGTACAACAGTATGGAAAACATTGGATAGCGTTGGGGTAAAAATTACTATTCCCACTCCACAGAGTGCAACAGTAGGGAAAGCGTTGGATAGCGGGAGGGTAACATTTACTATTCCCTCTCCAGTGAGTGCAACAGTACGGAAAGCATTGGATAGCGTAGGGGTAAAAATTACTATTCCCACTCCAAAGAGTGCAACAGTAGGGAAAGCGTTGGATAGAGTAGGGGTAAAAAATACTATTCCAACTCCAGAGAGTGCAACAGTAGGGAAAGCGTTGGATAGCGAAGGGGTAAAAATTACTATTCCCACTACAAAGAGGGCAACAGTACGGAAATCATTGGATAGCGTAGGGCTAAAAATTACTATTCCCACTCCAAAGAGTGCAACAGTAGGGAAAGCGTTGGATAGAGTAGGGGTAAAAATTACTATTCCCACTACAGAGAATGCAACAGTAGAGAAAGCGTTGGATAGCGAAGGGGTAAAAATTACTATTCCCACTACAAAGAGTGCAAGAGTAGGGAAAGCGTTGGATAGCGTAGGGGTAAAAATTACTATTCCCACTCCAGAGAGTGCAACAGTAGGGAAAGCGTTGGATAGCAGGAGGGCAAAATTTACTATTCCCACTCCAGTGAGTGCAACAGTAGGGAAAGCGTTGGATATCGTAGGGGTAAAAATTACTATTCCCACTCCAGAGAGTGCAACAGTAGGGAAAGCATTGGATAGCGGGAGGGTAAAATTTACTATTCCCACTCCAGTGAGTGCAACAGTAGGGAAAGCGCTGGATAGCGGGAGGGTAAAAATTGCTATTCCCACTCCAGAGAGTACAACAGTAGGGAAAACATTGGATAGCGTAGGGGTAAAAATTACTATTCCCACTCCACAGAGTAGAACAGTAGGGAAAGCGTTGGATAGCGTATGGATAAAAATTACTATTCCCACTCCAGAGAGTGCAACAGTAGGGAAAGCGTTGGATAGCGGGCGGGTCAAATTTACTATTACCACTCCAGTAAGTCCAACAGTAGGGAAAGCATTGGATAGCGGGATGGTAAAACTTACTATTCCCACTCCAGAGAGTGCAACAGTAGGGAAAGCGCTGGATAGCGGAAGGGTAAAAATTGCTATTCCCACTCCAGAGAGTACAACAGTAGGGAAAACATTGGATAGCGTAGGGGTAAAAATTACTATTCCCACTCCACAGAGTGCAACAGTAGGGAAAGCGTTGGATAGCGTATGGATAAAAATTACTATTCTCACTCCAGAGAGTGCAACAGTAGGGAAAGCGTTGGATAGCGGGAGGGTAAAATTTACTATTCCCACTCCAGTGAGTGCAACAGTACGGAAAGCATTGGATAGCGTAGGGGTTAAAATTACTATTCCCACTCCAAAGAGTGCAACAGTAGGGAAAGCGTTGGATAGAGTAGGGGTAAAAAGTACTATTCCCACTCCAGAGAGTGCAACAGTAGGGAAAGCGTTGGATAGCGAAGGGGTAAAAATTACTATTCCCACTACAAAGAGGGCAACAGTACGGAAAGCATTGGATAGCGTAGGGCTAAAAATTACTATTCCCACTCCAAAGAGTGCAACAGTAGGGAAAGCGTTGGATAGAGTAGGGGTAAAAATTACTATTCCCACTACAGAGAATGCAACAGTAGAGAAAGTGTTGGATAGCGAAGGGGTAAAAATTACTATTCCCACTACAAAGAGTGCAAGAGTAGGGAAAGCGTTGGATAGCGTAGGGGTAAAAATTACTATTCCCACTCCAGAGAGTGCAACAGTAGGGAAAGCGTTGGATAGCAGGAGGGCAAAATGTACTATTCCCACTCTAGTGAGTGCAACAGTAGGGAAAGCGTTGGATATCGTAGGGGTAAAAATTACTATTCCCACTCCAGTGAGTGCAACAGTAGGGAAAGCATTGGATAGCATAGCGGTACAAATTACTATTCCCACTCCAAAGAGTGCAACAGTAGGGAAAACGTTGGATAGCGTAGGGGTAAAAATTACTATTCCCACTCCAGTAAGTGCAATAGTAGGGAAAGCGTTGGATAGCGTAGGGGTAACAATTACTATTCCCACTCTAGTGAGTGCAATAGTAGGGAAAATAATAATTTAATATATTATTAAAAATAAATTAATTATTAATAGTAATAAAAAATGTATTAACATTACTTACCAATCACTCAACCTTTAATAATTAATTATTTATAAATACCAATTAATATTTTTTTTAATTAATTACCTATTAATAATTATTTAACAACCAATTAATGTTCAATAAAAAATAAATTAAATACAAATTAATAATTAATTCATAATAAATTAATTATCAATATACAAAAATAATTTCAACAAATTCTTTATTTACAATTAAATAACTTCCCACCATATTCCCCTATAAACCCACAAGCCACTACAAATAATATATTTATACAATTAACATAATTATCAATTAAACAATTAATAAAAATTAATTACCAAATAATACACATTAATTACCAATTAATAATTAATAAACAACCAATTAATTTTCTATACCAAAAATTGATAAATAATTAAAAATACCAATTAATAATTAACTGTAAAATAATTATTAACACACAAAAATATTTTCAATAATTACTTAATTATAATTAAATTACTTCCCACCCTATTACCCTATAAACCCACAACGCACACTGAATAATAAATTAGTACAATTAACATAATTATCAATTAACCAATTAATTCAAATTAATTACCAATTAATAAAAAATAATTACCAATTATTACAAATTAATTACCAATTAATAATGAATTACAATAAATTAATTATTACCAATTAATAATTAATTAATAACAATTAAATTACTTCCCACCCTATTCCCCTATAAACCCACAACCCACTACAGAAGTAAAACGCAATCTTAAATTACAAATAATTAATAATTCCTAAAAATTATTATTTATTGTACTATAATTAAATTACTTCCCACCCTAATCCCCTATAAACCCACAACCCGCTACGGAATTAAATTACAAAAAAATTAAATAACATAAAATTAATTACTTTAAAAATATTCAAACATACATTCCAAAATTAATACATACTTTTAACACATATACTAACACTTAAGACACTATAAAAAAATTCGATATTTTTAACAACTATATTATGACTGTCGATATTATTTACTTCGATATTATGCAAATCGATATTTCTTACCTGATTTTCGATATTCTTCACCACTATATTTTGGTATGTCGATATTCTGTCCATTCTATATTTAAAACTCGATATTCTGTCCACTCGATATTTTTTTTTCGATATTTTGGCTGTTTACCCCAACAGGGAATGATAAAATTGCGGATCATCCACATTTGGCCCATATGTGCTCGCGATGGCCAGTCTTTGCCCCCGCAGTATACCTGTAACAATCACAAAGCGCCCTAATTCATCTGCCACAGTATTTTCTATCTGAAACTGTAGTCCCCTTTTAACCAGTATTAACACCCCTCTAGCATAGGATGAGTACAGAGATTGATGCACCGACTCAGCCCATCTCCGCCCCACACCAGACGTATATGTGTCAGCGCACAGTGCGTCTCTTGTATTAGCGCAATATCTATGTGCTGCCTATCGAGGTATGCTAGTGTCTGTCTGATTTTTTTGGGGTTGTTAAGCCCCCGCACATTCCACGTCAGTAATTTGAGGCATCCCGCCCCTACCCTTGCTGCCACCATTTACGAATAATGCTAGTAAAGTATACCCAACACAGGCATTCAGTGAGTGTGTTCCAGTGACTCTCCGAGTCAAGAGTGACCTCATTGTTCCCTAACACAAGGATTCGGACTTCAGCGATGCGTCTTATGCACTGCGACCAACAAATCAACTTTCCAACTCCTTTCCCCCTCCCCCCACCCACTTCAGCACCCCAATCATGCCAAAGACACACCCCACAAAAATAAACTAACATAAGTTAACGGAGTTCGGGGATCACCCGCTTGGGGGGATCGCCCAGAGCACACAACTCCATCCAACTAAATGGATGTGGACGGGAATACAATATAAGTCAGAGCCTAGAGTTTCATCATGCAGTGTAGGTAGCTTACTGTCGTAGAACATATCTCACAGTGACCGTGTTATCAAGTGTTTTCGGCCGCCCCCCCCGCAATGCATTTCCGCTTTTCCGGTGGACAACACATCAATAACATTCCCGCAGCCAGCCCCGTGACCTCCCATGCATCAGAGGATTTCCGCCAGCGCGCAGCCCACCACCCCCAACAGCCTGTCCATCACCCCTCAGTTCCTCAGTCCCAGCAGAGCCACACATAGGACCACAATGCTTGCCAATAGTGCAGTCTCGAGTTTGTGGTGCATTACCTCTTCAACAATAAGCATCAAACAACAGGTCCGATGTCCATACGATCTGTACGCACTTTAGGTTGCCATAGCTCAGCAGCCAGATCACACTGTCATCAGAGTACACACCACTCGTACTTACAGTCCACAGCAGCCCAGAAAAGGCTCACAGCCAAAGCTAGGCAGCGGTGCATTGTCCCGAAGGCTCCGGGATTGGCCTAGGTCCAGCACCTTGCCAAGTGCAGTCAGCATTTCAGCCATGCACACCTCGCTATGCCGCCTTTCGAAATCCGCTCTCCTTCTGCCTACTAGTCTGCATCCGGATTCTGATCCTGTCTCTGCCGCTCTTTACGTTTGGCGCCGATTTGTTTGATGAGCTCTTGCGCTGCCCTAAGCGTGTGACACACCGTCGCTCGGCCCTCATGTGTCACTCGGAGCCTGGCTGGATACAGCATGGCATAGTCGATTCCAAGGTCACGTAACTTTTTCTTAACGGGGTTGAATTCCTTCCGCGCCAATTGTACCGCTACTGTAAAGTCCGGATAGAATTCCAGCGTATTGCCCTGATGTGTTATCTGCCGCTTTTCCCGTGCCAGCCGTAGGACGACATCTCGGTCTCTATAGTTCAGGACTCTAGCAACTATAGGACGTGGGGGCGCTCCAGGTTTCGGTCGCGGCGCCAGTGAACGGTGTGCTCGCTCAATCAAGAACATCGGGGACAGGTGCTCTGTGCCAAAGACGCTTCGGATCAGTTCCTCTACATACGATTCCATTTGTCCAATGTTGGTGGATTCCGGAACCCCCGTGATTCTTACGTTGTTGCGCCGCGACAGCGCTTCCAAATCCTCCGCCTTATTTTTCAGCACGTCCAGCAGCTGCTCAACCTCCGCACATTTTTGGGCCGTGGCCTGGGATACATCTTCCTCCGCTCCAATGCGATTTTCCGCCTCCACCAGTCGCTCCCCATGGCCATCCAGCTTTGCCGCCATATTGTCAACCCGTATCGTGATAGTGTCCAGTTTGCCATTTATGTCCTGCAGGCTCTGCTGGATGGCCTGCAGCACCCCCTCCATACCCGTGGAGACCGCTTCACCAGCGGCAAGGGCAGTGTCTGACAGCGTCGCGGCGCCTTTCGCTTGTCGCTTGGATTCAAATGGGAGCTTAGATTGAGCCTTATCCGGTTTTCCCATATCCCTTTCTGCCACCACCAGCCACCAGAGAAGTCAAGTCGTGGGTCTCCCCCGCTGAGGTGCCGCTAGTCTCCGCCCGCAGATTCAAAGAGCCCCAGTCACTCCACGCGCAGGTCTCCTATGCGCTCTCAGCATCCCGGACGGCCATGTCCGTACCGGCGCACGAGTCCCGATTGTGGAATAATGCACACAGCACCCCGTAGTCCCATTCCTCACCAAGGGGGCCACACAGCCGGTAACCACTGCAACGCCGGACAGCCAGTAGCTCAGGCAATCTCCAGGCACCTCTCATGCCCCAGAGTCCCCAAGTACCCGCAGAAGTCAACCCCTTGCATTCGCCTCCTCTAGAGGGCCGCGCGGCATGCGCCTAGAGCCAGTCCTCCAGTGTTCTCAGCGTGGCGGCAGCTGCCGCAATCAGCACCCCGCGGCACATATGCACTGTTTCTGTGGCCTCCCGCAGCCACGGTAATCAGCCCCGAGTCCCCCGATATCATAGGGAGTCAGATCCACCGGGCAGGCAGGGACCCAGGTGACATGCGGGCAAGGCTCACCGTCACAGCGCACACAGACACGGCTCGCCTCAGGGTCGTCCACAGCGCTAGCGGGCCGTGCATCGATGCATCAGAGCGCAGTCAGCGCCATCCTCCTCCGGTTCAGGAGTCCGAGCCAGGCTCCGCCACCATTTCGCGCCTCACCAATTAGCAGAGCAGAGACCTCTGGAAGGCGGTTAGATCATAGCCGCACTCTCAGCGTCCAGAGGCAGGAGCGCTCTCAGAACCACCCGCGCACCGGGGCGATCTGTATCGATGATCTCGCCGGCTCTTCGTTACCGCAGCTCCCAGTCTCTCCGGGCGGCGCCATCTTGTGTACCATGAGTCGCGACCAAATCCAGACGATCAATGGCTCATCACCGAGTCTACCGTGCCATTAAGCAGTCCTGCACCCCAGCCATGCGTGGACGCTCGTTTCCGATCACCAGGACAGCAAGTTTCCGCTGATTTTTAGCCCCTTACATGCTCTTTTGTGCCGTTTTTCATCCCCGTCCGGCGGAGCTGTCTCACAAGGCAGCCAATCCGCTGTGCGCCAAAGGACCCTGCTTCTTGATCGTCGTCTGTGTTGTTCAATAAAGCTTCGGAATGTGGCATCCATTCTTTCTGCTGAAAGGGGACAAGAGGTGGAGAGAGAGGTACAGTAGACCCCCAGTCCCCCTTTTGTTCTAGATTCAAGCCCGGTGAGCCCAACCCGTCACATTAATGCATTTTTACAGCAGGCCAAATCTGACCTATGTCTGCTGCGGACTCACTGGCCCGAGGAAACAGCTGCCACAATCACAGACAAAGATTGGAGTAACATTTTAGCTGCCACTCAACATATATCCAGAAACACCAGTTTTCAGCTTATTCAATATTATTTCGTAGCAGGGCCTACCTCACCCCAAAGAGAATCAACTCAATGTTCGCAGGGGCACATGCCGTGTGCTCAAGATGTACTGAGGAGGGGTGGACTTTCTCAACATGTTTTGGTCTTAACCAGAAATCCACTTTTACTAGGACAAGGTGACTCAATTTATTGCAGAAGCCATTGGGCAGCAAATCCTGAAAACCTCGATCTATTTCTTGCTGGGAATTTTCCCTCGGCCTCGAGTGAGACTCCTGACAAATAAATTCTGTATGGTCATGCCTTTGGAGTCCTTGCTGCTTGTCCAGGGTTCTCCTAGGCTAGACCCGGACCAGCCACTTTTTGAACGTGTAATACCGTTTGACTTACTCAGCTTTGGGTGGGAGAGTAAAAAGCCATGTATATATTGGATGTTATCCTATGTGCACAGAAAATCAATAACGTATGTTTAAAAAATATACAAACCTTTTATTTCTGAAAATGTCTTTGAGGTGCTTGTAAAGTGCTTTGTAAATGTAAACAGAATCCCTAATGGCCTTATTTGATAGCAATCATGATATATAATTTAAGTTATTAGTTATTAATATTTTGCCAGGCATGTCTTCCAAATAAATCAAAGTGCATTGAATGCAGAACTACAGATTATTGTAGTTCAGTAAACTTCTCTGTATGTAGAACAAGGCTTTTCATTCGATAAACGCGATTGTTAACATGTATATTATTGAGATGACATGGGGGCATGTTTACAAGTCCTCAGTGTGGTCGGCTTGTCACTTTTTTGATGCTCTGGTGGTGCAGTGCCGTTTTTCACATTTACAAGGTGGTGCTAAGCCACTTTGCATGGCTTTTTGATGCTGCCCCAGAATTACAAGGCTGAGGCAGCACCAAACACTAACGCCATGGAATGCCAGGCGCTAGAATGACACAATGAGGAGAAACTTGTAATTTCTTCTCATTTTGTGCTCTTCCATATGTGCTGTATTCTGCAGCACACATAAAAGGTGTCCCTTCCTGCGCATAAAGAAGCACCCCTGCAGCGCAGGCACCCTTGCAACATGTCAGAAGGGGCACCCTTGCAACATGTCAGAAGGGTGCCTGCACTGGCGCTAGGCAGGTTTTTGGCACCATCGCTAGGGGAAACACATGGGTGTGCAGGATTCTTGTTAATACAGCACATACCAACGTTCAAAATGTCAGAGCACGGCACATTTTCTTGTGAATATGCCCCATGATTTCCAAATCCAAAAATTGTCGCTCGAGGCTGTAAAAAAAGCCAAACATGTTTAACACACAATCACACACAGACCTAAACACACCTAGAAAACATTGTAAGTTGCAAATCACAATGTTTAAATCCCCAGTTCACAGAAATGTGTCACAGTCATGAATTATAGCCTTTAGCAAGGGATACAATGATAGATAGACAGACAGACAGACAAAAGCACTTCCCTGTTATCACCACAGGCTTCTGCTGTTTGCTTTTATTTTTCTAGAATGTTGTGCGTCAATCCATGGATGAAGAAATACTACAGTACAATCGGTGATGTGAGCAGCTGCGATGCTATCTTGCACAACCCCAAAGTTAATGACTTAGGGGTGGAGAAAATTAAGTCCATTGCGGAGGCAGTTAAACACCTGGATAACCTGGAGGCATTGTATGTTGGTCTGGGTACCACTTCCACTGAGGATCCTGCCGTTGCCCCGGTAAATACAAATACTCTACTTTTTATCGGTACTGATTTATGGTAGTATTTATTGTGTTTGCTTGTACTTTATTCTGCATTCCTTGTCGGTTTGTGATGGTCTCTTTAGACATGATTTGAGTGTGACTACAGCTGCACTAACACACAAACAAGTGAATGCTCTAGCAGTCAACTAATGCTTTCCTGTTGGCCATCTCTTTTGCAGCTTTATTGTGGAATCATTAGCATTGTCCTGGCCATGACTCTTGGTGAGGAATACACACCTCTGAGGCAGGCGGCTGTCGAGAAGTTCCTGCGACAAAGTGTTAAAGCCTTTCACAGTAGGTACTTTTGACCTACAAAGAAGCACCTCTCTACGCCTCCTATGGGTACAGAATGTCCGCCATTAGCTACCTTGATCAAAGCACATGAGTTTTTAGTTTTTTCTGATGTGTAGTTGTACTTCTAGAAACATCATCAAGCAACTAATAAAACAAGCACTGGCAAAGACAACAGTTTCGATGGTGTACCCCTGAAAGACCTAGAATTACTCAGATCTATTTTGTCTCAAGGTCTCCTTGGCTGCCTTACTGCTTCCCTGGCCTGTACAGTAAAAATGGAAGATGCAGAACTGGTACCACCAAATACAATGTTCCTCAACATATAGGGCTATTCTTGAGCATGTCAATCTAGACCTGAACTTAAAGAGCTATACTAAGCAAGAAAACAGGTGTCTATACCTTGGTATAGAGGAGCCATATCCACACATTTCTAGAGCAGTAGGCATAGAGAGTTATCATTGAGCGCTTGGTGGCATAAGTGCGCCTATGACTCTGATCATATGGGGCTATACATGAACACAAATGGCTAAACCTGTGGCTATGTTAGGATAAAGCTGAATATTTTGGGAGGCACGGAAAAATAGGCTAGCAGTCAGTTACATAGCTTAACCTTTGGCAGCCCATAGCGGTCCCTCCTTTTGCCACCCGCTGCTGCTTTGAAGAGCGGGGGTGTGCTGCCGATTTCTATGATGGTCATTATTGCCCCGTATCGGGGCAGCTGATGTGATTGCTGCCCGAGACTGCAGCTGAAAACTCGTGCCGCCCGTGGTGGACCGCAACCCCCACACACCCTTGCAAAGCCACTGCTACCATTTGAGCTCGAGATTCGGAATTTAAGGTTGTGTAATTGCATAAGTAAAGTTCTCTGGATGGGCGAGGCTGTAACAATGCAAATCAGTGTGTAATTAGGATTTGAGTCTAAAAATGGGAATTTTAAAAAGGTAATGTGGCATTTGCGGCTACACTTGATCACTTCATGGGCACTTAAGGCAGTACTGTAAATTAAAGGGCACTTTTGGGCACATGAGATCTTAGTTCTAATTTCAGATACCTCACTTGAACAAGGTGTCCAATCTCTGGTAAATAACTTTGTTCTTCCGGTGGTGGTTCATTTCTCTCAGCCAGAAGAAGCAAGAGCCTTTGCCCAACAGCTGTCTGAAGTCAGTTACATGGCCAGTTACATCTACACTGTCCTACGTCTCCAAATGCCCACTTCAACTAGACTAGCAAAGAAAGGAACAAGAGAAGTGAATCGACGCAGTGTAGAAAGTAACAAGGGACAAAGGGAGACTAGGAGAGATGATTGGGCACAGAATCCTCTTGATCAAAGGAAAACATAGGATTGGAAAAGTAATGTCATGTGACATAGAGGCATATGATAACCCCGCTTCTTTTTGAAGTGCTGCTTCCTTTGTCATAATAATATTTACATAATGGCACACAACCATCACATGATCAATTGTTGCTTATTGTATTAAAGGTAGCGTCTATTCTCTACTGAGGGACAACAGTACGCATTTCTGGGAACCATTACTTTTTCATTCTCAGGCTCTCACCCACAGAAAGAGATCGAATATGCCAAAAAGGTGAATGAAGGGGAAGAGAAAGATAGGAAAAGAGCGGTAATGTCAAAAAAAGAGGCTTAAAAAAGAACCTACATGAGGGAACTGAAGAGACCAGAAGTGTACGGCGGTAGAGAACAGAGGAAAAAAGTAGAATCAAGCTTGGGCAGCCTTGGTATTCTGAAATCCTAGCAGTACTTGGAATCAACTGCATTGGATGCCTGAGAAAACATGTGGGTCCCTACACATACATGATTTGTTTTTTTAACAAATTAAGTACTGGTTAATTGGCTATGACTATAATTTAGCTGTCGCTTTTCCTCATGCTTTCTTAAATCTAAAATGTGACATCATGTTGGGGAGGATTGCCTTTGCCACAGGTGTGCTTCCCATAAAAATCACACAAAGGCAGGGGCAGTTGCTTTCTGCTCTTGAATTGCTGCATCTGGCTGCATTGATGAGAGAACATGTCCCATCCCCACCCCTCTTTACCTCCCACAGTACTGTCCTCGCGAGGCGTTTAAGACTAACCGTTACCTGACATTCCTATTCCACTCAGATTTAGTCTGGTGGCACTGAGTGCAGCCAATGATCAGACTGTGAGGTCCAGTGGAGGGAACGGTGGCAAATATTTTGGTTCTTGGGATACTCTGCAGTCAATACCAGAACCTCCCCGACTGCTGAGCTGAACCTGTTGCCAGACCAGTCAGAATCTTTTATGGGACCAAAATCATAAAGGTTTTTGTGAGGTCCCACTTTGGACACACTGTGGCTCTCAGCTCATAAAAAGAAAAAACGGTCAACTATTGTATCTTTTGATATCTGTATTATCCTTTTTATATTTAAAAATCTGAGAAGGTAACATTTCATAGTAATTTATTGTGTGGCCATAATTTGATTTGTTTATATTCCCTTTTTTTATGTATTGTTTATAAACTGACATGTACTTCTCAATAAACATATACCAAAAAAAAAAAAACCTGTACTCCGTGACTGAGAAAAGATAGTATTTGTCAGCATCTAGTGGTGTGGCTGCATTAGTTGCCTCATCACAAGTGAGCAGGCTTGTCAATGTTCTTTATTGGTTATTATATAAATTCATTTTATTGAAGGAGAGCTGGGATGAAGGCAGGGATCCCCAGTTTCCCCCCTGCTTGTGACGGTCCAGTGTGCTACACTTATGGCTTCCTAAAGCATTCAAGGACTGAAGTCAGCAGATTTCCCAGCTCTTCAAAATACGTGCCAATCCAAGAACTCGGTTTGTGCCACCTTGTGAAGTATGTGTAGTATCCTGTTCATGTGAATGTCCTGCCATTATCTCTCCCCCTGCTCAGCCAGTGTGAACATGCTGTGTGCTGCATGGAATGTTGGAGTGTTGATGCGCATTGGAATGTTGGGTGCCTGTGATGTGTAGTGTGACAGTTGGAGAATGGGTTGAGCAGCAGGCAGGCTGCTCCTGGTGGGGCTGCTACATTAGAACTCTCCTACATGTAACTTACTTCAATAAATCTACCGAAACTACATCCTACCTGCGTGGACTTTATTACTACAGTATGTGATGAAGAAAAAAGTTGCACATTTTTACAAATTACGAGTGCAGGTGTATTTAGCACCTAACCACTGTTAAGTGGCCCAGAGTTTGAAGAAACTCGGTATGAAGAGGCATAAGCTTGTGGTCGTGGCTCTTTCGAAAACCCAGCACTCCATAAGTGTCAACTATTTAAAACTGAGCCCGTGAGCATAATGCCCAGGTGGCTGTCAACAGCGTTCTTCTGATAAGCACTGGGCAACAGTTCTTCCATGAAACGCCATTGAGGCAAGTGTCCATCACCATATTTCTGCTTTGCTGAGACAGACAGGGCCTGTGGCACTTAGTGCAATGATAGCAGCCTTATAAAACACATATATCCCCTATTACCTCACACTAAAAAGTAATCTTGTGCAGTTCTGGATGTGTGTGGATCTTCAGTGGACCACTTACAAATGGATGATGGCACAATTGAAAGATCTGCCTGAATTTCATTTTTTTTTGTGGCTTTGATAATAATACTTACAGTAAGTTGTTGTCATCGCCAATATGCTCCAGGTCTGGTGATGAGAGGTTACCCTCGTGAAGCCGACTTCCGTAACATCTAGAGTCAAAGTTGGAGTTGTTCCCACCATTTGGTTTCAGTATTTACCGCTCAGACTTTCTAGTCCTGTCATGTGGCCAGCACTATAACTTTTCAGGCTATCAAAAAGAATGAAAACACACGCCCCCCGTTTTGAAATCAAATGCACACCGTTTAAGCTTAATGCTCCAGGTTTCCAGACAAGTTCCTCATAGTTATCTTTTTTTACCTCACAGTTATCCTACTTAGTTATAGGGTGGGCATACCATCTTTTGAATTTTTGTTGCTGAGCATAGACTACAAGCTGCAATGTCTCACACTTGAGTGGTGTTCTCTGGCTGAACAGTGAGGACTGGCCTTTGGTTTATGGAAGAAGCTAGAATTTGTTCAAGACGCAGCACCAATATCTATGGGATGTGGAAAATAGGGTGCTAAGACCGCCGCTCCCAGTCACATCTACTAACTGGGAAGAAGATGGAACAAAAGATATTATATCCTGAGCAATAATTGTCTATAGTATTAAGTACAGTTCATAATAAACGTATCCACAAATGTTCATTTTCTTCTTCGTTATTTCTCATAATACTTCCAATAGGATCCTAGCCAACACGTGTTTCGTCTTAATGCGATATAAGCCACAGACTTCTTCAGGGCAATGATCACACTATGTTTCCCATATATAATAACATGCAGACCAAGTTGCACAGCTGAGTATATCATCCAGAGCGTCAGGTAAAGGTCAATAAAACTATTAATAGAAAAAATGCATGAGCAGTAGCAGAGATAATTCACAGTGTCCTGTGCAACACGTATTAAGGAAGACCACCTTGTATTGGTAGTCAGGGCTCACATTCAAGAAACCGATGTGGCGTTGGTAACAAAATCGGAGAGTGCTCCCGTACGCGGCGTCTTCTGGAAACAAGATGGGCTGAGCTATCAGAAGAGGACAGAGCTTATGCTCATCTGCTGTCCGAAGTCAGTTACAGGTCCAGTCACATCTGCACTGACAGTGGAAAACGTAATATGGGACATGGGAAGACTAGGGGGATGATGAGGCACACACATGTTGGGAAGGGCACAGAAAGCTCTTGTAAAAGGTTATGAAGTGTCTTGAAATGGGCCAGTCAGTCCTGTACGTGGGAGGAAAAAGGTGGAGACTCTCCATAGGTGGAGCACAATAGAGCGAAATGTTCATGCATATGAGTCCTGGCATCTGTAATTAAAGGCACGGCCTACATTATGTGGGTAGATCTTAATGCTTGAAAAATTCATAAACATAGATTTTACTCTACAGATAGAATAATAAACAAACTAATGAACACTACGGTTACCTGATGACTCTCTCTCACTGAGATATTCTTTCCAGTCTGGACTTGTCATTTAACAATTCAATGCATTCTGAGTGTAGAAGAGCTGTTGCAGTTAAATTTGCATCAACTTCACTAACACAGCTGAAAGCAATAACTGATCAATTGAAGTTTGGCACTGGAAACGTTGTGTCCAGTGAAATGAAAGCAACTGATAACCTCACTTCTCTTAGCTGTGCCACTTTCATTTTAATTAGGCCTGGGCTAAAATTCCGTTCCGCTCGCGGAAATTGCGATAATTTGACATTTTCGCGTTCCGCGGGAGCGCGAAAATGTAAAAATTTCCGCAATCCGCATTTAACCGGAAATTTTTTGCTTGCTCGCGCTGTAAAATAATACATTCTCATGTGCGCGCGATCGCCTTACCTGAATTCCCGCGTTCCCCGACAAGTTTTCCCGGTCCGGTCGCGTTCTCCACGAGATGTTGGATTGTTGGTAGCCATTTGCGCTGTCTCGCGACAGTTCGCGCCCGCAGTAACGTCATTCGGCGCGCGATCACGTCTTTCTTCTCGCGATCATGCACCGCGAGACAAGTGAAAACAAGATGGCCGGTAAGTTGGCGAGCCGCGACCACGCAGAAAATACCGCAAACGGGTGGGAAAAAAACTTCCGCATTTTCGCGATATTTCCGCGTGTTTGCGGAGATTTGTAACCTTTTCGCGATAAGTGAATTTCGCAAATTCCGCCCACCCCTAATTTTAATGCATAAAGTCCAGGCATACAAAAATCACGTGATCAATTGTTCCTCATTGTTTGAAAGGCAGTGTTCAATTAGTGCCACTGGTTGAAGGTGGTGGTCCAGGTGGAGGGAGAGCACCGGTACTCGTTTTTGGGAACCGTGACTACTTTGTCATCTTCAAAATTTCACCCAGAGCAAGAGAAAGACTGAAAAGGGAAGAAGGAAGAGTAAGTGAAACACAGGGAAAGACTGGTAAAGTTAAAAAAAAAAAGAGGATAAAAAGAATCTACAAAGGAGAGTTGAGGAGAAAGGAGGTGTTAGGAGGTGGATTGAGGATGCAGAAAGTAGAATCGAGGCTGGGCAGCCTTGGTACTTACCAATCCCAGCACTTGGAATCGACTGCAGTGGGGTCCTGACAAAACATTTGGGTCTGTTGCTCGTTGCTCACGCATTGTTGGATTTGGCTTCAGTTCTGAGAGAACAAGTCCCACCTCTACCCCTCCCACCAGCCAAAGTCTTGTTCTCCTGAGTCATTAACATCTAAGCATTGGCAGATAGTTCTATTCCACTCAGAACATGGAGCACTTCAGGCTGCTGGCACTGCAGCAAAGGATCAGAGAGGACTTGACAGTGAGTAGAGTGTTAGACGCCAGACGAGTGGCAGTGGTAGTTACTTGGTTCCCCTAAATCTGACACCGCACACTCATTGCAAGAACCGCACTGCCTGCTTAGCTGAGCCATTAGTCAGAATCTCTTATGGGGCCCAGAACAAAAGTGTATTGCAGGTCTCTACTCAAGATTTAAGCTCATGAATAGAAAATATAGGGGCATATTTACAATGAAATGTCCTAGCGCGGAGCTGTGCCAGGCAGTGCTTTGACATTTCCAAAACACAAGGATGTGCGTATTTACAACAATATGGTGCACCCCGTGTTTATCCGAGCACTAAAATTACCTGCCTAGTGCCAACACAGACATGGTGCAAGGGTGCCTGCGTTGCAGGGAATGATTGTTTTTGCGCAGGAAGGAACATCTTCCTGCACATAAACAATCAATAGTGGCGATTCTTTACTTTTATGTGCCCTTCATTCTACAGCGCACACAAAGAAGCAGCAAATCATCATTATTTAATGATTATTTATGTGCAGGAAGGGACATCTTACTGCACATAAATGATCATTAATAGCGTATTGCTCTTTCTATTTCTGCTGCAGAATGCAGCACACAGGAAAAGCAAAAACGAGGAGAAATAAAAGTATTTCTCCTCGTTTCGCGAGTCTAACCCCTGCTATTGCATGGTATTAGGTTTTGGCGCTGCCTCAGATTTACACATCCTTGTAAATCTGGGACAGCGTCAAAAAGCAATTGGTGTTGCGGTGGAATGCCTACAGCAACACACAATGCACGCCCCTTTCACACAAAGTGTTGTGTGTAAAGGGGCCCTTTTTACAAGGCAGTGTTAACCACTATGTAAATATAGAGCAGGGCATAGAGCCACCAGAACGTCGCTAAAAGTAATGTTCTGGTGGCGTTATCCCCTTGTAAATGTACTCCAAAGTATTTGTCAGTGCCGTGGTGGTGTGACTGTGTTAGCTGCCTTATCATGAATGAGCATGCCAAGGCTGCTTTTATTTATTGCTTTTTTGTTAAATTATTTTTGCTGAAGAAGAGCAGGGCGCAGGGCAAGAATCCGTAGTTTCCCTCTGCCTGTGATGACCCAACCTGCATCAGTTCTGGCTTCCTAAAGCAAGGCACTGAAGTGAAAAGACTGTCCTGCCCTTCATAATTCTTTAATATCCCAGGCAACACATGAACTAGGTTTGTACCAGACGGTGCAAATGATTATATGAAGAAAGCATGTGCACAGCTCTAGTTCTCTGGTGCTTGCACCTAACCCCTTGTAAAGAGGTCCAGTGTGTACAGAAACGGAATATCAAGAGGCCTGGGCTGGAGGCCATGACTCTTTCGAGAAACCCAACACACAATCTGACCCTGTGATCATGGACAAATGCCTGTTCTTTCATAGCTCTCAGCTTTTCACCCCAGAGACTATGAGCCCTTCGCCTTGAAGATGGCAGTTCGGGACTGCACACAGACACTGCAGTGGCAGGTCTGAGACACACTTTACAAGCTGCTTCTGTGGGTGGCGCAAACCAGCGCTGCAGGCCCACCAGCAGCATTTGGTTTACCAGCCCTGGGCACACACAGGCCACGCTACTAGGGACTAACAGGAAAACCAAATAAGCCAATCATGTATATACCAATTCACATGTCATCTTTACACAGGGAGCATTCGCGCTGTGGCACTGAATGGCAGTGGCACAGCGCCCAGAGCATCTATTACCAGCAAAAACAGAGGAGACACAGCGAAAAATGGAAGGGAAACTCACGCCAATGGTGCCAGGTCTAACAGGGTGCTTCTCTGGAGAACAGATGTCTTTCTTTTAAAAATTCACCACTTCTTCAAACGTTTCCAAAATCTTCCCTAAACTAATGGTCGGATCAAATTTTTCAGATGCAAAACACTGCAAGAGTTGGTGACATTTCACCTTGTAGTCTACGCTCAGCAACAAAAATACAAAATATGGTTTGATAATCCTATAACTAAATGGCATTACTATGAGGTACTGGCATGGAAACCTGGAGCATGTTACTTTCAATGTGTAAATTTGACAAGCGAGCATGAACACAACAGCTGCACGTATCCCTACTCTGGAAATAATATTGAGAGGGTGTCAGGGTTAACATTTGAGCCCCCTAATCTCAATGTTCCTCAACCATTTCTCAAAGTAGCCATAGCTGTTGATTTCATTTTGAGTATTAGGAGGTATTGACAATATAGTAATCAAAATACAATTTGAATGGGATGTATTTCTTATGTACATCAAATCCTCTGCATTGTGAAACTTGTGGTACTTAAAGCATGCCAGTGCCACTAAGGGCTGGTATAGTGATTTAAAGATGACCTTCTCACTAGCTTCAGTGTGATAGTGTTAGAAGCGCAGCAAAATCAAAGGGAGGATGAAACCCCAATTATCTGAAATGCAATGGATGCAGGATCTTGTGGACGGTGACAATGCTTACTTTTCTCTGTGTATTGATAGAGAGAAATCCAATAGCTTGATGCAGAAAGGGGTGGCACAGACAATCATTCAAGATTACTGCTGATTGGTTCCCAGTGAAGGATCACCCAGCTTCGTCATCATGTCTGCCAAGCTGCAGAGTTAACCCAACCAAAGATAACGGCTGATCCATCCGATCTTGAGCAACTGTTCTACCAAACTATGGGGTGTAATTCGTTGTATATAAAGGCAACCATGGAAAGAGTGAGATGATTTCAGAACTGGATAGGTGTTGTGTTACTAACAGAACAGGGTCGGAAACACTGCCCCGCATGTTAAGGAAACCAGATTTGTGAGCATTGACAAAATCCTTGTATTTTGGTGGTGTGCATATAGGTCCAGATGAACTAAGAGACAGGCCCCATCTAGTGGTCACAAATGATACAGCAATTTTTTGCTCGTCACTTATTTTGCAAAACAACATATGTTCTAGTGGTCATGTGGGCAATTCTTCAGTCACAAAGGATCACATACTAAACTGCCTAATAAATATTAATTTGTCAGGAAGCTATTTGCAACCCCATGTGATTGGCTACAAAAACAACAATAACGGCGTGCAAGCAACAGTAAATCACCACCAATGTGGTTGCACTCCCAAATAAAAAACCTTTTTTTTAAACTGCCCTTGTTTAAAAAAATCACAGTTGCTACAATAAATTGTAATCAAGTGTTTACCTTTGGGAGAAATTCAGGGGTAGTAGGCAGTGGGCCACTCCCTGAATTGTTGGCTAGACCACTTCTGCTCCCACAAGGCTGCTTACATGATCCTCAAATAGTCCCTTCCAGTTGGCAAATCAGTTACCACTTCTAGAGGATTGGTATCTCATCAGTTGTTTACGTCCACAAATGCAGAAATAAATACTTGATACATTCCTCTTCAAAATGGAAATAAGAGGACACCCCTCTAATGCCCACTCCTATTTGTGATTTGAAAACAATAGCAAAAGCCTGATAATGAGCGCAAAATAATGTTTTGACTCATAAAAGCTCACAAGCTCGTTAGGTTGAACCAGGGAACTTTGTGCCTACCTTTGTGGTTCCCTTCGTATTTGGCACCATTATTGCTGTTCGAGTCTCCCTCCCGCCGCCGCGTTTGATCTCACTGCGGCCGCTGTGTGGAGGGAGACTACGGCTCCCAGACTCCCCGGCTCCCCACAACCGGAAGCTGACACAGCAACATCCGCGCCTGGAGGCGCTTGAAAAAGAACTCAGTCCCCGGTGGAGCGGGTGCTCACAAGCGCGTTAAGTTGAACCAGGGAACTTTGTGCCTACCTTTGTGGTTCCCTTCGTATTTGGCGCCATTATTGCTGTTCGAGTCTCCCTTCCACCGCCGCGTTTGATCTCACTGCGGCCGCTGTGCGGAGGGAGACTACGGCTCCCAGACTCCCCGGCTCCCCACAACCGGAAGCTGACACGGGAACATCCGCGCCTGGAGGTGCTTGAAAAAGAACTCAGTTCCCCACGTCGCGGCATCGCGCGCGGGCAATGCCGGGCTAAGCCCGGGCAAAGGGCGGGCCGTCTGTGGCCGTCCGGGGCAGGCCGAGGCAGGGCAGGGCTATAACTTTTGACTGTAGCACTGAACATAAGTAAACTTCTTATTCAGAGTGATTTCTAGGGATTGGTTCTCTTGTTATTTTATGTGTTTGCATATTTCTGTTTCTTTACGTATTATTGTCCTAAGATATGGGAAAGCATACGTCTGTTCAAATTCATAATGACTTCAAATCTAAAACTACTGTCAACACTCCTCTTCCTAGACAGCAATCGATCGTATGCTACAAAAAACAATCGGGGTGGTCTCATCAGCTATCGAAAGTACTGAAAGGCGCCTCTCACTGCCAGTAGGTATGCTTCCCCCTTTTTCTGCCACTAATGCATCGATTCTTACAACCAACTTACAGGAGTCACTAATAGCTCCATCTTTTATTGGCCTCCCTGAAGTTCGATCACTACAAGTAACTGGGGACAATATAAATCCTCTCCAACAGGCACAATTAGATCATATGCCTATAGAATCTAGGTTATCTTTGTCCCCTGTTATTTTTTCTAGTAACCAACTACCTGAGCACTCTCTGCATGAGAGTCCTATAGTTGAGGTGGGAGTAGCTCCACTTTCAAGTCCAATTACAATTTCTGGATCTGTACAAAATACCAATAAGGACACTCCACGAATGACAACTAGAGGCCAGAAGGCGAAGTGTAAGCAAAACCATTGTAATAAGGAAGGGTCACACTTGATAAAAGCTAAGGGAAAGGGACCTTATAAATCACGTAAAACTACCAGTAAACCTAATGTGGAAGAAGGGAAAAAGGTTAATAACAATTTATTAGTTACTCCTCCTAATACTACTATGAGTGACCCGTTAATAGGGGAGGGTTTCTGGGGGAAAATGGAGAACCTGTTAATGGCTCTCGTGGAACCCATTATGGTAAAACTATCAATTATCGAAGCTAGGGTCACGAATATGGAAGTACAAGTCTTGGGTAAATTACAGGTTACGCAGGGAAATGGTTTTGTACCACAAAAACTGCCGCCTGTGACGAAAGGTAATCTTAAAAAAGTTCATCAGGTGACTGAAAGTAGTGTGCAGGAGAATTCCACCAGGTTAAAAGGTACCAATTCGGTTGGTTTAGATGTACCAGGACCTTCTAAAGCTGTCCAAAATAACTCTCCAACCATTATAAGAACAGCTGTTGATGTTAGGGAGGTTATTGTCACACCCAGTTTACCTACCATAAATTTGCCCCCGGAGGCCTTACCATATACTGTGGTGTTAGCTAACGTTCCACCCCTTCCTCCAAATGTTTATGAACACTGGTCAACTTTGAGGAATAAATCCCTTTATTTCCTATCAGTTAAACTTGGGTCAAATAGTGCTTTATTTTCGAATTTTAAGATGGCTAGAAGAGTCGATTGGATTGGTCCATCTCCTAAATCACTGAAAGGGGACTGCGTGATTCTTTCATTCCGGTCCCCTCTTTTGGTTAACGATATTCTTGAGAGATGTTATTCTGGCAAACTTCTCACAGACCATGTTAACATTGTTCCTCTTGATTTCTTTTATTCATCCCCATGGCAGGAAAGGATGTGGGGTTACTGTCCTCAATTACCCACCTGGGGGCGTTTTGAGGGTGGGAGATTCGGTATTCCAACATCTAACCGATTTGACACTCTCAGTGGGTTAGACAACAATGATTGACAGCAAATCTATCCTCTCCAAAGCACTTTGACTATTGTTATGGATGCTATGTTGCCTTTTGACCCACTGGATAATATTAGTGGTGGAACAAGTGTAGTTAGTTCTCGATCTGAAATTGATGGTCACATGGGGGGGGATGTGGTCGTGGCCGATGGTATAGAGGAGATGAGTGAGAGAGGATTATTGCCTCTGAAAGTAGATCCTACTTTGGTTCCCTTTACTTTCCTCCGTTTGGTACTCTGGCATGCAATATATGCTCATGGAACATTGCTAGAATTAAATCCAAAATTGGTAACCCTTTTGGCAAGATTTTATCTACCAGCAAGATCTCATCTGCCTACAAGAAACATGGACTAGGGATCCAGTCCATATAAATGGGTTTAAAACGTTTCATACCCCAGCAGTGGACACTATACATGGAAGAGCCAAAGGAGGCCTGACAATTTATGTATCAAATAAATTGCATTTATGAAAGATAATGGAGCCAGTTAAGGACTCTTACTTTCAACTTTTGATATTGGTTTTAAATTCAGCAACCCCGATTGCATTGCTCAATCTGGCAAACTTCTCACAGACCATGTTAACATTGTTCCTCTTGATTTCTTTTATTCATCCCCATGGCAGGAAAGGATGTGGGGTTACTGTCCTCAATTACCCACCTGGGGGCGTTTTGAGGGTGGGAGATTCGGTATTCCAACATCTAACCGATTTGACACTCTCAGAGGGTTAGACAACAATGATTGACAGCAAATCTATCCTCTCCAAAGCACTTTGACTATTGTTATGGATGCTATGTTGCCTTTTGACCCACTGGATAATATTAGTGGTGGAACAAGTGTAGTTAGTTCTCGATCTGAAATTGATGGTCACATGGGGGGGATGTGGTCGTGGCCGATGGTATAGAGGAGATGAGTGAGAGAGGATTATTGCCTCTGAAAGTAGATCCTACTTTGGTTCCCTTTACTTTCCTCCGTTTGGTACTCTGGCATGCAATATATGCTCATGGAACATTGCTAGAATTAAATCCAAAATTGGTAACCCTTTTGGCAAGATTTTATCTACCAGCAAGATCTCATCTGCCTACAAGAAACATGGACTAGGGATCCAGTCCATATAAATGGGTTTAAAACGTTTCATACCCCAGCAGTGGACACTATACATGGAAGAGCCAAAGGAGGCCTGACAATTTATGTATCAAATAAATTGCATTTATGAAAGATAATGGAGCCAGTTAAGGACTCTTACTTTCAACTTTTGATATTGGTTTTAAATTCAGCAACCCCGATTGCATTGCTCAATCTATATAATAATTTTCCCCTAGGGGAAGCTTCTATTACGCTCAATAAATTGGTTAAATCAGTGTTCCTACAAGAATATTTTTTTGGGTATAATATGATAACTCTTCTCTTGGGAGAATTTAATTGTACTTTGTGCAATACGACGATTGACAAAAGATGTATTATTGGGCGAGAAGACGGAGTGAGTCGGTTACATTTTAATCACTCTCCCTTGGGAGAACATTTTAATGAATTATTGGGACAACTAGATCTGGGTTTTTTAAATGAAATCTGTACAAACCCCTTTTCTCTTCCTCCAAAATTTAACGGTCGAGGTTGTTCTTCGACCATTGATTTTGCATTAATTACAATTAGACATGCCGAAAGCATTGTTAAATTTAATGTATCTGATATTGCTTTAAGTGATCACTTTCCATTATGTTTAGCTATTTTAATCTCAAAGAAGTCTGCCCCCAAAAATAGTATAGACAGAGACAAATTGTGGGAAAATCTGGCCATTGGAAGAACCAATGGCTATACGTTCAAATGGGATAAGGTGGATAAAACTAACGTACTAAATACCGTAATTAATAAATGTGCTTCGGAGTTTTTAACTTGTCCATCGGAGGACGCTATTCCAGAAAAAATACTCGCATCATTTTCGATAATCTGTAATGAAATTAGAACCTCCTTAACGAGAAAATGCAAGAATACATTGCACCGAGGGGTGGCTGGTTTAACTCTAGGTGCACCAGAGCATATTCTTATTTAAAGAAAATATTGCATAATCATCCTAGGTGTGCGGAAGACGTACGTAGAGCTAGGAAAGAATATAATCTAGCTGTAAGAGATAGAAAAGATGAGCTAAGGAAAGAATCCTGGGAAGTGTTGCATCAGGCATCAGTTAGTAATGATTGCGCAAGCTTCTGGAAGATCATCAGAAATCCTCTTCTTAGTGAAGAGGTTTGCCCCTCCATAGAGATAGCTATTCCCGAGGATAAATGGATTGATCACTTTTCTAAAGTGTATGAAGGAGATAGTATGTTTTATTCCTCTTT
The DNA here is from genome assembly GCF_964204655.1 of Triturus cristatus. NCBI lineage: Eukaryota > Metazoa > Chordata > Amphibia > Caudata > Salamandridae > Triturus > Triturus cristatus. Next base: position 822,715,915 of record NC_140593.1, read on the forward strand.
TAATCCTATGGATTATTCTTCCTTAGGAAATATGCAGTTTTCCTTGAATGAGGTTGAAAAGGCTATACTTGCGAGTAAGGGCGGGAAGGCCCCTGGCCCAGATGGTGTGCCTATATATGTATTTAAGACAATCATGCCTCTGTGGGCCCCCCTTCTGGTCCAGGTGCTAAATGCCAGCTGCAGGACGGATTTATTGCCCACTTGGGTGGAGTCCATAATAGTCCCAATTTATAAAAAGGGGGATAGACATGACCCGGGTTGTTACAGACCCATTTCCCTTTTAGATTCTTATACTAAAATAGCTGGACGAGTTATCATGGATCGTCTACTCTTGTGGGCTGAGAATAATTCCATGTTATCCGACCTGCAATATGGTTTTCGCTCTGGATTAGGAACAGTGGAACAGGGCCTTAATTTTCTGATGTTGACCGGGAAGTACACCAGGGCTAAGAGGGAGAACTTGTTTGTGGCTTTTGTTGACCTCTCAGCCGCTTTTGATTGTGTTATTCACTCTAAACTATGGATATTATTGGAAAAAATTGGGGTTGAAGAAAATATTTTTTATTTCCTTAAATGTTTTTATAGTGATGCATCTGCTCGCGTTCGCTATGGACGCAAGGGAGAATGCACGGGTAAAATTCCAATCAGGAGTGGGGTCAGGCAGGGTTGTGTCCTGGCCCCACTCCTTTTTAATTTGTATATAAACGGGTTGGAGAAAGCCCTGTGCAATAAGAGTTTTGATCCCCCACATGTAGCTGGTCGTCCAATTCTGCTTTTAATGTACGCGGATGATGCCGTACTAATGTCCCGTACCCAAGTGGGTCTACAGCGCGTGGTGGATTGTTTCGCCCTCTTTATGAAAGACTTGGGCTTACGAGTTAATATTGCAAAAACTTTCATCATGCACTGTGGTAGAACGGTTAAAACTAAGAAGGCTATCTTTATTGAGGGGCAGCAGTTAATTCATACCAAGCAATTCTCCTACCTGGGTATTTTGTTTACCTGGAAGGATGTATGGGGTGAGGCAATATTAGCTAAAAAACAAGTAATGAACCGTTCGATTGCTGCCCTCAGATCCTTCACAAGGAAATTGGGCACCAGACCGCCTACGGAATTAATTAAGATCTATAAGGCCAAATGCGTTTCTGGTGCAATGTATGGTAGTGGGATTTGGGGTTTTGCTGACACTACCCAGCTCCAGGTACTTGAGAACTCTTTCCTGAAATTTATCCGCGCAGTCCCTAAGAGTTCCTCTAACTATAATTGCCATGCAGAATTGGGACTCTCTTTTATATCAGATCTCATTAAGTTGGAACCTGTACTATTATGGCATAGGGTATGGACAAAAGAAGAACCCAAACTTAATAGAGACATATTGCTAGAAGTTTTAAAACGGGATGGACACATGAGGATACCGTGGCTGAACTATGTATGAAAGTTTTTTTCTGATATTGGTAAGTTGGATTATTTTTTAAATCCTCTTACTATTTCACCAATTTCACGGAAAGAGCTCAAAAAAGAGGGTCTGATCTTTTTAGAATCATTAAGAAATGCTGCTGAGGCCTCAAAACCCACTGTTTTAAAACATCAATTAATCTTAACATCTTTTAATATTCAACCCTATTTGCTTCATGTTCCGGGTAACTATGACAGATTTTTATTAACCCGTTTTAGGTTTGGACTGTTTCATAGATTGGTCAACTTTCCAACAGTTAATGTTTGGTCTCATGTACTGTCTCCCTGTCCCTGTGATGACATTTCCCCCCAAAGTACAATGCATGTTGTTTTATTTTGTAAATGTTACCACCAAATCAGGCGTGTTCTTTTATTGCCGTTTTTAAGGGAGATCGGGCATCGGCAATGCCGCCCGGCTATGTATGATATCCAACGCTTGGACAATCACCTCTGTGTTGCAACAATTACATTGTATTTGAAGAAAGTGATACTTATTAGAAATAGAATAACTGTATAAATGTATCTCTTTTTATCAATCTTTGGAAATGATCTGTTATATGATATGATATTATTTAATGAATTGTAATGACTTTTTTATATGTATACTTTTATGATTGTTCTTTTACAATCGAATAAAGTTTTTTCTGAATCTGACTCATAAAAGAACTTTATATAATTTAAGAAGCTCCACTGTTTTAATAAAACTTGTGATTTTGTGAATTGCAGGGTTTGCAAAAAGAAAAAGGGCTTTGTTTAACTTGGTCAATAAAGCCCACATTTTGAGCCCATATTTGGGGCCTGCATTAAGAACCCTTTTTGGCATATGACTTTATGTCATTCCAGAAGGAGATCTTTCCCTGAGCAAAATTAAGCTTTGTGGTCTAGAAATATGTTATTGTCTTCCAGAAACTCACTAATCTTGGTATAATCCACACTTTCTGCCAGTTTTCTGAAGCTCTTGGTGACTGGTCTGTAATGGGCAGATCTGCTAGTTCAAGAGTCTTCTTCATAGAGTCCTAATATAGGATATCTTGAGGAGGGAAGGGTATATGTCCAATACTAGAGAGAAGTTAATGAGGGTCCTTGCAGAAGGCAGGGTGGAAACTATATTGAAAAGGGAACATCATATAATTATTCACAAGAAAAGGAATCAGGTGGTGAGTCAAATTCAAATTGAGCTGCTTGCCTTGACCATTTCTTTAGACTGGAGTGATGAACGCTGATTGAAGGAGGCACGTTTCTGATATGTGACAGTGGATGTAGATTCCCACACCTCCATCTAGATGAGATGGATGCCAGTGTTTTCTCATCATCATTGTCTTTGGAATTAAGTATTTGGCAATGCTGTTACAGGAAACATGAGAATAGAAGACGCTTGGTCAGGATTCAATCCAGAATGCAAAATAACATGATGTCCCTCCAAATTCTCCTGTAATGGCATTTAGCCTTGGAGATCCAGTTGGAACAGTTGTATCTTAGTGTGCTCTTTATTGCATATTTGCAGAAACTACTAAATCATTGGAGATGAGTTATGTCAGGGCATTTTAAATTTCTTGCACTAACATTGGAATGCTATTATTTTCTTCTCTAGCCCGATGTTGAGCCAAGCGGTCTTGGGTCAATGGCGTGGTTTACTTTCATGGACGTCTTGAGGGATAGGCCTCTTTCATACCTTTAGAAAAACAATAATAGCTTTGCTTTAATCGTGTTAGAAGATGAGAATGTAGATATCTGCCATGCCAGTGCAGAGATTTTGAGTTTTTTCCGCTGTAAGTAGCATTGTTGGCCAAGGTTTTAGTAGCAGATGTTCTCACAGATTGGATAGGATAGGATACGTATTTATAAAGCGCAACGAATGCCGGAGCGTCTTGGCGCTCATACAACACAACGGGGAAATGAAATCCTCAGATACCAGCCTCTTGAAAGAGCCGTGTCTTTAACATTTTTCTAAAGGTCTGATGATTATGTATGGATTTGAGAGAGTGGGGAAGCTTATTCCAGAGTCCGGCGGCACGGACCGAGAAGGCTCTGCCGCCCCATCTGGCTTTCCTAATCCGATTGATCTTGATGAGACCCTGAGTGCTGAGATACATTAATAAGGAATGGTGTTTGGGAAAAAGGATGGGGAGGCTTCTTTGTACTGGGTTTATTCCTAAAGGAAAGAAGGCTTAATATAGGGTGTGTCCAGCTCTCTGTGTAGAACAAGAGATGACTTAGGGGAAATTGATAGCCTCTGTGTAAGTGGTGAGCAGAAATCCTCTTGATTGATTCAGCTACTTTATTATAGATGTAAGCCATAATACTGGGCTTATTTGAAACAAAGCACCATTTTAGGGCCTGCTTATTGTTTGAAAGGCATAATTCCTCCTGATACCCAGAATGCTGTACATTACTTTTTTGGCTGATATATATTTAACCTTTCATTAGGAATTGTAGTGCATTGTGATCACTATTATTTCTTGCGAGGATCTTAATTTAATGTGTGGCCACAATTGAAGAGATAACATTATATAACTGATTTTGTTGCTTAAAGTATGGGCAGCGATCTGAGGTGTACTTACCATTGCATTCTCTGAGGCCAAAATTCAATGTTATCCCCAAAAGTTGAGTAGCTACTGCAGTCCACCTTTTCACCAGTGCAAGGTCTAATCGTGGGATGCCCTAAGCAGCATCTTCCTCCTCAGTAATACCCAGGTCAAAATGATCAAGGGGCTCCAAGGTAACTTTTTTAAATTTTATTTTGTTTATTAGCATTTTAAAAGAATAACAAACATTCAAATAACCAGACACTTGCCCATGCCTTCATCTTTGTTAACCTCCTCTGTTACATTAATTGTTACATACAATGAAACAAATATACCTTTCCACCTGCAAGAATACAGACGAAGATAATGAACATTAGAACACCTTTTTACAGGAGAACGCACGCCTTGATGTGATCATTCTGTGATATTCCACAGAGCCGCTCACAGCGATGCATTGCCCGTGCAGGGTGGGCCGCCCATCTCCATCCACTACCCCCTGCAGGTTCCTCTGATCATATACTTATGAATCCCCAGGTGTCCCCTGGGAACCCTCTCCCTCACCACTGCTTGTTCGTGCCCACTCTAGGAATGACCCCCTTATGTCCCTGTGTCGAGATGCTGATGGCATTAGCTCTCAGAATGTAGTTAATTGCGTGTGTCCAAACGTTACATCCTGAATCCATTCTTTCTTAGAGGGTACACACCTCCTCCCCCAATGCATGGCCACCCGGCACTTAGCAAAGAGTAGTAACATAGCGTGTAGTTTGTGAAAGCGACTGGTGTGTCTTTTACATATCCGAGTATTCCCAGTAGGAAGTACGGGTTATCTTCCGTGCCTATCATGTCGTGTATAGTGGTGAATATGTCTGACCAATAAAGAGATAGCCACGGACAACTCCACGCCGTGTGTGAAAATGTGGCTGGGGATAGGCCACATCTCCAGCAGCTACCATCGTCCCTGATCCCCATGCGGTGAAGTTGGGCAGGGGTCCTATAGAATCTATGGAGGTATTTGAAATGAATCAAGCACAACTTGTAATTAGGGGACAGGGCTGTGAGTTGAGCGCAGCAGTATGCCCATTGATCCTCTGTGTGTGGTGTTTGCAATTCATCATTCCACGCTTGGAAGGCTCCTGGTTGCAAAAGGGGGGCAGAGTCTTGCATAATGTTATATATGTGTGTAATTGAGCACATTTTCTAGAGCTAACAATGTGGGAGGGGGTTCTGGGAATGTATCGTACAAAGTTCTACATGTGGCCCTGAGTTTGTAGTACAGGAACAACTCAGAGAAGGGAACAGCGCGATCTACTGTGGGTTCTGGGGGCGATCTGAATGTCCCCTCGGGGTATAAATCCACAAATGCATGGAGGCTCATCTTCTGTGCCAATGCTCTGCTAGCGCTCTACCCCATTGTAGGGAGCATGGGGTTGTGTTCCAAAGGTATTGATGGTGCGTATAAGATTTTGAGTTTTGCTCTTTCCCTGAGCTTGTCCCACCGCAAGGTCTCAACCGTGTCTATATCCTCAGGGGTTCGTTTATAGTCCTTATATATGGCTGTCTGAAGGAGGACCGGAGCCGCTACGTTCATTTCAATGGCTGTGTGGGGCTGGAATGGGGTCGGGTGTACCCAAAAGTGCACAAACTGAGCCTGTGCACTTAAATCGTACAATTAAATGTCCGGGGCGCCCAGACCTCCCTGTCGTAGTGGCAGGGTCAGTGTCTCCCATGAAAGCCGAGCTTGCCGGCCTGCCCAGACCAATGAAATAAGCAAAGAACGAAGAGATCTAAAAAAGGCCTGCGTGGGCGGAATCGGGATATTTACAAATAAGTACAGCAGTTTTGGCAAAACTACCAATTTAGCTATGGCGATTCTCCCAGCCAAGGACAAAGGGAGCCTAGCCCACGCTGTGATCTTTCCCTCCAGCGATGTTGCAGTCCAGCCATAGTTCATATTCCAAATCTCCTGCTTGTTCCTTCTAAGCCATACCCCAAGGTATTTCACTGGACCATCGGCCCGCTAGAGGGGAAACTCTGTTTGGAAGGGAGTGGTGGCATCTGTTAGGAGGAAAATAGTGGATTCGTTCCAGCTGATCGAAATGCCCCATAACCCTCCGAATTTTATAAATTCATGGAGGATCGGAGCCAAATTAGCTGCCGGGCCGTTAATGTATAGTGTCACGTCGTCAGCATATAAGGATATGAGGAGGCTTCTCGTGCTAAACCCTAGCCCGCGAGCCGTGTGGTGCTGTCTAATATGTGCTGCTAATGGTTCCATCACAACCGCGAAGAGCAGGGGGGACAGAGGGCACCCCTGCCCCACGTTATAGCAAACGGGTCAGGGAGCAGGCCATTCACACGGATCCGCGCTGACGGCTTCGTGTAAAGTAGTCTAACGAGGCTGAGAAACAAGGGGCTAAACCCCATCTGCTCGAGCACTACAAACAAATATACCCATTCTAATGTGTCAAACGCTTTTGTGGCATCTAGAAACACTGCTATTGCCTGTGAGTCTGGGTGCAGAAATGGACTACCGTAAAAATGGTCCTGCGGTTGTGTGAGGTAGAGCGTCAGGGGATAAAACCCGATTGATCGGGGTGAGCTATCATGGGAAGTAGAGGCTGCAGACGATTGGCTATCAGTTTCGCCAAGATCTCTACGTCTACAATTATTAATGAAAGTGGCCTGTAAGAGTTGAGTTCGTCCTCTGGCTTCCCAGGCTCTAGCAGGTAATAATAATTGCCTCCCGCATAGATGGTAGTAATACACCCATGGTCTGTGCTTCCGCATACAGTTCAAGCAGTTGGGGTGCTAGTTCTTCAGGATATGTTTTATAGAAGGCGTGGTTAGGCCATCCGACCCTGGAGCCTTGTCCAGAGGCAGGCTCTTAATGACCTGGGTGACATCCTCCACCGTAAAGGGATCATCTAAGTAGCCCCTGTGCCACGATCCAGCCAAATCAATTCCAGTGAATCGAGAAAGGGCTGAAGGCCCTCCTGGACAGACCCATGAGTAGTCGTGTACAGTTTTGAGTAAAATTGTGCAAACTCATCCAGGATTTCCCTCTGGCCTCTGATCATGAGTGGGTCTTCCCCTCTGAGCTCTGTAACATACGCCGTGGATCGTGGGCCACGCAGCAACGATGCCAGGTTCTCCCGGGTCAGGCCCCCTTCCCATATCTCCTGGCCCGTGCGTTCTGACCTAGAAACTTCACCACACGCTGAGCCTCTTCCTCGAACTCCAGAAATTTTATTTTCAAAAGAGCCACCACCCAGTGATCATCTGTGGCATAAAACTGTGTTTCGAGCTCTTTTATTTGTTTCTCCAGAGAGACTAGCGTACCACGTATAGACTTCAATACTCCAGCTTGACGTGCTAAGCAATTGCCCCATATCACCGTCTTAAATGCCGCCCACAAGGTAACCTGGGAAGAGGCAGAGCCCTTATTGATAGTAAAATAATCAATGATGCCTTTTCTGATTTCTTCCTTAAAGACCTTGTCTAAAAGTGCATTCGGCAAGAGTCTCCAACTGAACATTTTGGGGATCGAATTTGGCATCTGCAAGCGCAAGAGACTGGCAGCGTGGTTGGACAAGGACCTCTGTAGGTGGGATACCTCGCAAGTCCATGCCGCAACATTCCGGGACACCAGCCAGAAGTCGAATCTGGACCATGCCTTGTGGTACTCTGAGCCACAAGTGCCCTCCTTCAATTGTGGATGGTTATGCCTCCAAATGTCAATCAAGGCGCCATCAGCCATGATAGCATTAATTGCAGCACTGGCAGATGGTGTAGTGAACGGGATTGCCCCCTCCTATCTAGAGTGTCATGTAGGATCGCATTAAAATCCCCACCCCAGATAATAGTTTCACAGCCTGTTGACCGAGCCTTGGGCCATATGTTCTGAAAAGACCCAAGGGAGTCGACGTTAGGCCTGTACACAGCTATTATAAGCACCCGGACCCCCCCCCATGTCTCCAAGCAATGAAATGAATCTACCCTCTGGGTCGACATGCGATTCGCATTCCCTCCAGTCCAGCCCCGTCTAACGAGCACTACTACCCCACCTGAGTAATTTGAGTAAATGGTTGAGTAAACATTTCCCCATCTTCTATTTTGCAACCTGGTCGAGGGCGAAGTGTTCGAGTGTGTCTCCTGTAGTAGGCATACATCAATGCTGTGACAAGTGAGGTATGAGTGTACTAGTCTTGTTTCTCTAGGGTCATTTAGACCATGTATGTTCCAGGTTAAAAAGTTTAGGGTGGAAATATCTGACACAACACTTTTAGGAAGACAAGAATATTATGAACCCATCACAGAGCAGTATACTTTGATATACAATTAGGAAGCTCGAGAAAGTATGACAATAGCCTGGTACAAAACAAAACATTAACTCCCCCCCCAATCCCCTGCCCACTCCAACCCCCCAATCAGGTTGTGCATTACCCTCTCTGATTAACATAGAAACAACTTGAGTGTGTCCCAATTAAGTCAGGACCACCGTCAGAAGTCACACGTAAAGTGAGAAGTAACTAACCGGAGGTCTCCCTGTGGGGGCGCAGTACCGCCGGCGTACTTCCCTGCTACAATGAAAAGGGTGGCCAAGAGGATGGCTGAGGGCCAAATCTAGCTATTGATAATATTACAGGAGCCCAACCGCCAAGACTGCCTATTAATAAAATGCGCAAACTAGGGAGTATATTCTATCATGTGGAACTAACTGTGGGACCTCAACCTTTCCAGAGTCAACTATAACATTTTTATAAGCTCACAAGTGTAAAGTACCCGTTACTCGTTTTTGCTCAGTCTGTCCACTATTGGGTCCCAAGCGTAGGTTCTCTGTTTTTTCTTCTTGCCCCGAATGTGTTTTGCGAACTTCAATGCGGATTTGGCATCTGTAAAGAAGTGAGCCGTGCCGCCATGTGATACCTTGAGCTTTGCAGGATATAGCAAAGAGTAGAGGATCTGCGCCTGTAGCAATAATCATTTTGCAGGCAGGAACTCCCGGCGTGCCACGTGCACCGCCGGCGTGAGGTCGGGGTAAAACAATATAGTGTTCCCTTTATGCGTTATGGTACCTTTCTTTCGGGCCAGTCTCAGTATGAGGTCACGGTCTTGAAAGTTCAATATTCTCGCCAGAATAGGCCGCGTTGCAGCCCCCACCAGGGGTTTAGGGTCCAGGGCTCGGTGGGCACGCTCAACCGCAAATACGGCTGAAAGGTTAGGGTCAAAAAGTTCTCTGAGAAACTCCGAGATGTATACCTCCATCTTGGAGATGGCTGTCGTCTCTGGAATCCCCGTGATCCTCAGGTTATTACGTCGGGACCAGGCTTCCAAGTCCTCATTCTTGGCCCTGATCATGTGCAGCAGCTGTTCCTTTGTTTCCACCTGAAATTCATGGAAGTCTGTTTGGCAATTTTCTAGTATATCCAGCCTGGGTTCGTGGGACCCCACCTGCTGTTTGACTGCGTCAATTTGGGTAGTTAGCGCATCTAGCTTGGTGTCTATGGTACGAAGACTAGAATCTCATTTCCAGCATTAAAGTACGCAGGTCTTCTCCGTGATCTTCCATTTGTGATTCAGGGGGATGCGTGGAACTGGTTTCCGGATCTGATTCTGTGAGTCTGGTGATCCTCCTGGTTTCAAAGTTCAGCTTTGGTTGCTTTGCGTCCTGTTTACCCATGGCGTCCCACAGCTCCGCAGCATGGTGGTTAACCTTGTTGCGACTGGGACTCCTATCTCCTGGATGTCAGAGGCCCTGCGGTTGACGCAGCCGGGCCAGTGGTCGTGTTTCCGTATAACTGGACCCCTTCCTAACTGGACCCCTTAGGATGCACCCAGACTGTGCTGCCCTGTATATCTTCTCTTTGCAGGTGGGCCACGGATATATGAATGTGTCCCCCTACTACACAGAAAGATGTTCCAAGCCCCCTTGGCATTACACAATCAATATATTGCATAAGCCTAGAAAGAGTACAAGACTCCTTGTTCTGTCCCTGGGCCTATTGTAGACATTGAAAATGTAAAGATACTTTCCATCTACTGAGGAAATTAACAACCCAAGTAAATCAGGCGAATCTGAGGGAAGCCTCTTGATACTGCAGTAAAAGGTGGTTTTTCACCATACTATTAGACCACCAGCAGGTCACCCTTTCCTCTGAGAGATTGCTGCACAACAGAAATCTGTAAATGTTGACCTATGAACTGATTCTACACTCTAAAACCATTGAAATATGCAAATATCAAAAGAGTCAACAAAGGTCCCCCGAACCGGGTCAATGATTATGGGTTTTAAACCAGCAGTGTTCCAAGAGGAGGCCACAAGGTTGAAGGACCAGAGCTCCTAGGGTTAAGCTCAGGGCAAAGTGGGGTTCAAGTTAGCACACAAAGTGCACCCACAGCGGCACAGGGGCAGCCGGGTGTAGGGTGCTCTTTTGGCATCGGGTGTCCTGTTGTTTTCAATGGGGATTCTCTGGTCTCAACAAAAACCGCAGGCTCAGGGATAAAGATCTTCTGAATTTGACCACCAGTTGGAGAGTTAAGTTTGCATGTTGTGGGATGCCGGGACACCATCGGTGGGACCACCCAAGGCCGTGGGGCGTCAAGTTCGGGGATGTCTTTTGGTGTCGGGATTTTCTTACCCGCTCTGGTCGCGGTTGGGGTATCCTCCAGAAAGGGGCTGCAGGCTTCATCGGTGGACTTGAGGTAGGTCAGGGAATACCAGATCCCAGGTCAGGATCATCGGGTAGACCTCCTCTTGGTGTTCTGCCACTCCAATTCGGGCCGGTCAGTATCAGGTGCAGAGTGGTGTAGATTCGCAGATGTGGCCAGAGCCAGAGTCTTTTGGTTAGAAAATCCGGTGCTCACAGGACACAAAGTCTTGTTGAGGAAGGCAGGGCAGGTCTTCTGGGTTCTGGGGGGCCTGCTGGCTGCAGGACACACTGTGATTCTACTGAAGCAGGTCAAGGTCGGGACAGACTGGTAGGGCTGGGGCCAAGTCAGTTGGTGTCCTCCTCTTCTTCCTTCAGCATAGCTCTTCGGTCCTTCTTCTTCTTGTTTCTTATTGTCTGAGGAGGCTCGGGTTTGCCCCTAAATACTAGATTTAGGGGCGTGTCAGGCAGTGACACGTTGGGACCAATGGGTCCCTTTCTTGGGGTGGGTATGGCCCTATTATGCCACCCTCCAGTGGGAGGGGGGCATTAGCCTCACTCTGGTTGGTTGGGTCTCCTCATCTTCAAGATGGTGGGGACTGAGAGTTGTGCTTTACCTCGCCTCCCCCACCTGAGGGGTGGGGTTGGCAAAGGTGGGCACACCTCTTCCCCCATCTTGGTTTTTCCCTCTGATTATCCCACCAACTGTGGGGGTCAGAAACAGGATGTGCTTTGTTTCCAGACCCAGAGAGCGAGAGGCACTCGACCCAGGGGTCTGGAAACATGTCTGTGGGTAGCAGCTGGTGAGTAGCCAGCCAGCTAGGATACTAGAGTTATATCATTTTTCAGGATGCGTCTCTAAGATGCCTTCTGAGTGCATTTTTCTTTAAATCCTACACTGGCATCAGTATTGGTTTAATGTGCTGAGAAGTTTGATACCAAACTTCCCAGATTTCAGTAAAGCTAGTACGGTGCTGTGAAGTTCATAATGACAAACTCTCAGCCATATATTATTTATGGCTTTACTGCACTTACAATGTCTAAGAATAGATTTATGCACCTGTACCCCCACCAGAGGCATAGTGCACCCAGCTAGAGTGGTGGCTGACCTATGCCTTAGGTAGTGGGTTGTAGGCATGGCACACAGGGATGTGTGCCATGTCGACTCCTCACTTTTCTCTGCACCAGATCACTCAGCCTGCAATGGCAGTGTGTGGGTGTTAAGGTACAGGACCTCTAAGAGTGGCATAGTAACTGCTGCAGCCCTTGGAGGCCTTCTCTGGTCACAGGGCCGTTGGTACCTAGGATACCTTTTATAAGGGACTTACATGTGGCCAGAGATTTGCCAATTTGTGGGTACACAGTACAGGTTTAGGGAAAGAGCATAGGCCATGGGTACCTGGTTGGCAGGAACCCAGGGCACACTCAGTCAAAGAGCATCACCATCAGGTAAAAAGTGGGGGACAACCATGCAAAAGCAGGCACTCTCCTACAGTTGGTAATTGGGGAAAATAACTGCTAAATTCTTTGAAAGAGATCTGGCACTGGGGATCTGGTTAGTAGGGACCCAGTACACTTCCAGTCAAAATCACATCCAAAACCAGGCAAAAGGTGGGGGAGACCATATCAAAAAGGGGCACTTTCCTAAAAGTATTCACTAGATTGTTTATAAATAAATAAAGCAAATTACATTGCGCACGCTGCAAAGCCAAATGGCGATGCAGCGCGCGCAATGTAATTTGTTTTATTTATTTATTTACTTACCTCCGTTTGGCCGTATGCCACAGTTTACTACCCCCCACCCTGCCCCTCCCCCGCCTCACCGCCCGGCAGCACTCCCTCCAGGAGCCGCTACTGGTCAGGGGTAGTAAGCACTATATAAATGCAATTAAAATACAATATAATGCAAGAGAAAACTTTCTACTCATCATTGGAGAAATGGGAGTAAAATGTCTGTGATCATCCTCATTAAGTCACTCTCCACTGTTAGCAGTCTGGGGCAGAGTCTCCGAAGGATTTGTGGGGATATTGGAGACAGATTTGGTGTATATCCACCCGTTCCAAGGGGAATTGTACTTTAGACAAACATTAGTAGATGCCAAACAAGATGACTAACCCTCCCAGGCAACTAACTTGTCAGCCATATCCTGGGATCCCAGCAGAATTTCATTATAGTCAAAGTTGCCACCTGGTGCGTTACAACGGATAACCCTCACAATGTCTGAGCAAATTATCGAGAAGCATTTACGTACATTGCAGGTCCAGTGGATCACTTTGTTGGTCAATGAATCACTGCCTTCTCTTGCCCCACTGGAAAGTATAGGCACCCTATGCATATATACAACCCCACCCAGGCCATTTCTACAGGCCCATATAGCATTAGGGGAGGATTTCTTAAAGGTAGAGAAAGGATTAATGCTGTGGTTTTTAGAACACTAATTAAAAAGAATAAACCTGGAGGGAAAAAGTGAGCAGTAGGGGATAGGCCTTCTACACCTCTAATGTAGCTCAAAAGTCACTTTTGTATCATAGGGGTGCATCATAATCACGAGTAGTATGCACTTACATATACTTCTTTGTTGTATTAACATGAGACAATAGAATTTGAACTGTAATGACATGAATTGTGATGTATTAGGGACATTTCTAAGGAAACGTGAATAGATTAACATCAAATTCACATGTGTTTAGCTGAAAACATTAACGTGCAGAAATCATGTATACTGCTGACAATTATTTACGTATTTGATATGCTTATGTAACGTGTAAATATAGAAGTGCTCAGTAAGAGTGTTAATTTATATGTAAGTTCGTACGGCCTGTGTGCTATTTCTTATTTTGGCTGAGATCTGTAGGCCTCAAATGCATTTTCCCTGGAAGCTCTTGCATTGGGTTTGATAGTTGAATTTTGAGTACATGTTGGATTTGTTCTTTCTCACTTTTCTGTTGCAGGTGAAAGAATCATCCTTGTTAGTTAGAATAATGTCTTTGTTTTAGGAGTTAGGCTTAGGGAGAAGAGGATACATTGAGCGTTGATACTGATAAAGGAGAACTGTTGTACTTTCTCATCAGAGCAAGCCTGGGAATCAAGGTCATCTCTCCAAAGCTTGGGAGCATAGCTGTCTAATGTAAAGCTACCTACGAGGAGGTGACCTGACTGGATGGCGTAATTTAGCAAAGCACTCTGGGATTTTACCTGTGGTATTAATGTATTGTAACTAGGGAAAGTGTTGAGAGAGAGCATCTTAGAACAAGCTCTGTAGCTTTATGCTACTTGACCCAACAGATGTGAAGAGACTTCTTAGGAAGGCTTCACACGCTGACACCTTAACTGATCTTGCCTTGGGAAATGCTATGTAGGGATGTTACGGTAATGCTAGTGCAGAGAAAGACTAATGCTTTATACCCATGAACTTCCAATAAAGGGGGATCTGGATGTCTGGTCGATAATCTTTGTATCCTGATTCTCGAACTAATCGTTTTGTGCATGTTGCACCGCCTTGATTTCATCCATAAATTTGGATTTGGATTGGTTCCAATGTATTTCTACATCCTCACTTTAAGGTGCCTGTATGTCCAGTTGTTCTTGACTTTGTAATAAATCAGCTAAACTTAATTAGGAGTCTTTGATTCCTAAGAGTTATAGTAAATTGGAACTGAAATGATTGATCTGCTAACAATTTCTCACCCCCACGCTTTCACACTGATAAAAAGTACCATCGACATCAGGTTCCAGAGAGGATCTAGAACATGGAACCCGACACCTTCACCTCGTAGCAGGCGAGTGTGGTCTTTCACAGAAAGCAAGCGGGATAGGGTTGGATAAAGGCATAGCCAACCTTTCTCCAGACTCAGAGTCTCCCCTATTTGAAGAAGAAACAAAGGTTGATACTTGACTCCGAGGGATAGATGGTTGCTTCCCTCCAGAGCTATTCAAGAATGCTCTACAAAAGGAGCATGATTTTCATAGTGCATGGGGTTTTTGTAGTGAAGATTCAATGGAACCAGATGCTGTAAGAGAGGAGTGATTGATGAAACATGCATTGTTACTTGCATCACTTGCTCCGTAGGTTCCCCGAGTTCAGTCTTTAGGACGTTCACCACCTTGTGCATACCCCAATTCAAAGACGTGCCTTTTGCAGGGCTATCGGGGATCAAAGGATGATAGGATGACCACTGGAACTAGTCAGTTCCTGATCCGCCAGAACAGAGAAACGATTCTCACATGGCACCAAGACTTTCCCAAGAAGCCAGCACAAGGGCCGATCCATAAGTTGCTTCAATCCGGAGTGGCTCCATCAGAACACACACACCCATTAGTAATACTGGAGGAGTGATTAGTCTAAGGCCCCAAAAGCTTGCATGGCTTTCTGATTTTGTTGTAAATATTTTCACTACAGGCTTTCCTTTTGCTTTACACTTAGTGGGTGAAACAGAAGAAGATGGTGTTGGCTCAAAAAAAAGACTGGGCAAGGCAACGCGCTATCTAGCGCGTGCCGCCATTATGGCGGTCGCGCCAGACCCCGGCAGTGAACCGGAAGCACTTTAAGTGCTTCCTGTTCACACAAACGCCGGACGTTGGTGAAGACTGGTTTAGACCAGCCTGCCTGGTGGTCCCACTGCCCCCTGTTAAAAGGGGGCAGTGGGCACAGGAAGAGTCTCTTGTTCCTTGCGCCCCCACCGGAATGCACCCGGGCCATCGGCGGCCCGTAACTTGTTTTCTGCTTTGTTTTTTAGGTGCAGTTGGCGGAGCCTGAGTCCGAAGCTGAGGATCCGTGTTCGAGCCTCTGTCAGGAGGAGAAGCATCATCATAGGTGGGGAGCCGGTTTGGGGCTGAAAAGCCCTGGAGAGCAGCAGAGGAATTTTGTTTCTTCATCGGTGGGCGTGTGCGAGCCGGTTTTGGAGCTGCGGAGCCCGGGAGAGCAGCAGAGGCCTTTTTCAATTGAGTTAAGTCAAGCGATCACGCTTCATGGCACGGTGCAGCCTGCTTAACACATTGGGCAGAGCATCAGTTTCGTAATGTCAATGTCCTGAGCTCGATTCTCTAGTAGGACTTTGAGAAATAGCGCTGGAGCTGGAGCGTGTGATGATACACAATAATATGGTCTCACAGAAATAATGTTCAAATATTGATTGGAAAAATATCGCTCAGTTGGATGTCTCTATTAATTTCTCCAATAAGGTGATATTCTTGAAAATAATATTTAGGGCACAATAATTAAGAGATCCGATTTTGGGCTACGATATTCTGATACCAAACCAGTGTATCCATATTGTATGTGTGTAATCCTATAATGCTAACAGCCTTTTGTTCTGAACTGTATTTCACCTACTGCTCCCTCTGTGCCCTCTGAGGAACAGCACCCAGTGCATCCATCAGGCACATGACCCAGTGAGCCTCTGACAGGCCTCATTCGGTGCTTCCTGTGAGATGTGTGCATCGACTTTGATCCCTTAGTGCAACTTGCTCGGTGCTATCATGGTGCATATCAACCTATGGCCGCCTGGTGCACATCGCCCAGTGACCCATGGTTCCCTGATACACGTCATTCGTTGCCCCCTACTGTAAAGTGGCTGGGTCTGAGTCTTATACATATTTCTCGGATTGTGGGCATGGCTGCTTGTACGTATGTTCGATTTTCGGGAAACAGGTTGTCAGTAGCGGTGATTGCCTGTGTGCAGGTATGCATTATCCATATGTGCCCGTGTTCGGAGCATACAAAAGCTATGTTTGTTGGCTTTGTCAGTGCTTGCTGTTTTATTAAGCTAATTTCATGTATTTATGACCAAAACAAATGAGTCGACTATGATTTGCCGTATCAATATCTCTTCACAAATATCATTCACAAATTAAAACGTCACCTGCTGAACGACATCCACGCGCGCATTTAGATTAATGAAGGCCTAGTCTTAAAAGGTTGTGGTTCGTGTCATGTCAAGAATACCTCTCATAAAGGCGAGATTATGATGGATTAAATGTGAATCAAACCACGCATTTCTGCGGGGCAGCTTGTTACTATCTGAAGCTGCACAGTTGGAGACTGTATTTACTTACGCTCTTGATGCCTATGTTGCTATGGTATTGTTTAAAAATCCTATCATACATTCACAGATAAGATATACAATTCTAATCCTCAAATTGCCCCAAGAGCGTGTCTGGCATTTTACACACGGCGTTTTTATTAATATGCAAACGCATTTAAAAATAAAAACCTGTCACTTCTGTTTAGTTGCTTAGGACCAACTTGGTTCTCTGTTCCTCTTCAAGGAAGGAATGCAATATTTTATTAAAGACATATTTTTCAGTTACTTGTACTGCAGCGAAGCAAGGAGAACAAAGACCCTTTCCTCTGCTCACGCTATTGGGGTCTCGGTGACACCTTTGTGAATAGGTTTGCAGGTGGGGAAAACCCTTTCTGCTTTAGGTTTAGTGAAATTTACACCCTAAAACAATTTCATCTGTGACAGCAAGTGTTACCGCGTGGGTTTTTACCGCGTTGGTGTTACCACGTGGGTTTTACCGCGTTGGTGTTTACTGCTTTTGAACTTTACCGCATTGGTGTGTTTACCGTGGGGGTGTTACCGCGTGGTGGGTGTTACCGTGTGGCTGTGACCGTGTGTTGCCACATAGGTGTTAACAAGTGGTTGTTACTGTGTAAGTGTTGCCACTTAGGTGTTAACAAGTGGTTGTTACTGGACGAGTGTTGCCGTGTGTTATCAAAGTGGCTGTTACCGCATGGAGGTGGCTGCAGGGATGTTACCACATGGGCGTTGTTGGGTATTACCACGTAAGTGTTACCACATGGGTGTTAACAAGTGTTACAGCGTGTGTATTACCGTGGGGTGGTTACCATGTATTATCATGTCCATCTTAGCACGACTGCATCGTATGATACACTGGAGTAAGGCCGGAGTTCACTTAATCTCCCCGTGCCTAACAAATATGAATGTGTCCTCATATAATGTGATTGGGCTATGTTAAGTGCTCTCAACATAATGTCGAGTCCCTCAGCTAATTGTAACGCAGAGAGTAACTAATAGCAAAAACATGGAAATTAGAATTTGACCCGGCTAGATGGCTGTCATAAATCACTGGTGATAATGCATAGCGAACTGAGGTTCCGATATATGGGATGCCATTTCGTGACCAATTTGTCTGATTGTGATTTTAAGGAGGATATGTTTGCTGGTCAAAACAATAAGGTACAAGTTAGCAGTCAGAATGCACACTGCGATTCGGCGCAGATCCTGTGATCCAGCCACAGTTTGCATTAGGCGCGAGTGGACTTCAGCCTGTCATGGCCAGAATTCAATGTTCAGCAGCTAACGCAACTGGTGCTATGCTAAGCGCTCTCATTTGCAAGTACGATTTCAATGTTCCTCATGTAAGGAAACAGGTACAATACTTAGCACTCTCAAAGTCCCTCTGAAAATCTGATGTCAAATGTTCTTCATGTAAGACAACTAGTGCTATTCTAGGCGTTTTTTTATTTGGAAATTTTGAGTTCAATGTTGCTCACTTAATGGAACTGGTGCTTTGCTAGGCGCTCTCATTGATAGTTTGATTTTAGTATTCCTCATGTAAATGCAACTGGTGCTATGCTAGGTGCTCTCATTGAAAGTCAGATTTCAATGCTCATTATGTAATACAACTGAGGCTGGGCTAAGCGGTCGGAATTGAAAGTCTGTGATCAATGTAAAGTATAAAAGCCCTGCTTTGGGTAAGCCAACAAGGTCTATATATGGTATATTACCTATTATTCGCATTGTAGTTCCACAAACGAATCCTTCCGGAAGCGAACATATCCCTGCTTGCTAAAGAGTGATGACAGCCTGGTTAGCTCGCTCTACGTTCATGACACATTTTGTTGTAGAACTTACTCGTGGAGTAAGAATGTGTCTGGTCAATCTGAGCGCGAAGAACGCAATGCTACGCATCCATGGGGTGACCATTATTTGCCACGGAATGGTCAAACCATTGATGTTATTCGGGTTGAAACATGACTGCTTACTATTGGCGTCACATCAAGACATTCCAAGCCGTGGTGAGGTCACATCAATATATTCCAAGTCTTTAAGATCAGTCCTGCGAGGCGCCTGCCTCTGTGATGTCACTTACATACATTATCAGTACTTGTGATGTCATATTAATACATCCCAGGCCTCGTTGGCACAATTTCGAGAGTGCCATATGCACGAGTGTGCCGATACACACATGAATTTGGAGTCTGTTGTCAAATAGCATCTATGCACCCATCGCAGGTACACGTATGCATTGGAAAATGGTTATGTCACATTCTACCTCTGCACCTGTGTGCTTGTACAGGTATGCAATATATGCCTGGGGATTGTCACACAGTACTTATGCACCCTTGTGCTCCTACACTTATAATAAGTTATGTATTTATCACACAGTACCTCTGCACCCTTGTGCCTGAACGCTTATACATTGGATATCCGTGTTTTGTCACACGGTACCTATGCACCCTTGTGCTTGTGCAATCAAGCGTTGTATGCTTGTGGTTCGTCACACCCTTGGGCTCGTACACTTATACTATTAATGTATTGTGTCACACAGTACCTCAGCACCCTTGTGCCTGAACACTTATGCATTGGATGTCCGTGTTTGTGTCACGGTACCTATGCACCCTTGGGCATGTTCACATTAAACAGTCCATTCCTGTGTTGTGTCACACTGTACCTATTCCCTGTGTGCTTGGGCACATTTCGGCATTAGATGCCTACGTTGTATCAAACAGTACCTATGCACCCTGTGCTTGTACATTTTTGCACTCAATGCGTATGTGGTGGCACACAGTACCTATGCATTGATTTCTTGCGCATTTGGTGGTCCTCATTGTGTCACACTTTGCCTATGCTCCCGGGGCTGAGGGTGTGGGTGAAAAAGGGGGGGTACAGTCTCATGATGTCGTCAATGGGCTACTCCTACTACATGGCAATGGGTCACTCCGCACTATCTTTCAGTTCAAAAGAGTCATGGGTTTGGCCACCCAAGACGCCGGTCTGGATTCAGCTAACTTTGGGACCCACTCCTTTAGAACTAGGGCGGCCAGCGTGGCAGTGGCAAGGGGTCTAAGGGAGGAGCAGGTCAAGAGGATCGGCAGGTGGTCCTCTAACTGCTACAAGCGCTGCGTGCAGCTGCACATGCTTTAACCCATTGGTTCCATTGCACATTTAACTGCAAGTTCTTCATTCTGCAACTCAGAGAGAAGCTGGCGTAGGTACACGGTTACTTAGTGCTACGTGCTCTTGTGTATGTGTTAGCCTGCCAGTTGGGCAGTGCACTGACGATTGTTCTTTTCTTTCTATAATCTTTATTTCGACTACAATGAGTCATAAAAGATAATACAGGGTAACATAAGATTTCACAGTTATAACACAAGGTAACATAAAATTTCACAATTGTTACGATCAAAAGAGGGATGAATCCATCATACACTTTATAGCCAAGAAAAGAATACCAATCAAGTTAGCAAACACAGTTGATACCACTTGCCAAAAAATCAACATAGCAGAAAAAATGTGAAAACTAGATAATATCATGTTTACAAAAACTTTCTCCTAGTTTTCCACATTGCGTCTAAGAATTTGCTAACAGCGAAAACGGTTAATGGTGATAAATCCGTTTTTAGTATTCGATAAGCCTCCATATATTTTCTAAAACCCCATTTTTTGCATAGGGGAATAATCCACTTTCTTCTAGATGCTATATATAGAGGACAAAAAAGAATTACGTGGAGATCATTTTCAGGCTGAGCAGTGCAAAGGGGACAATTAGCAACAGTTGAGGGGTGCCATCTGTTCGTAAGAGCACGAACAGGGAGAGAATTATATCTCCATTGGAGATAAAGTTTTCTAAGAATTGGGGGATAAATATCATCCAGCACTATCTCAAACTTATAATAATCTTTCATTAAGATAAATGAACTTGTCATGGAGCCCAAATTATCAGAGGTCAGCCAAACCGACCGATTTCTTTCATAATACATTATTGCCAGAGCTTTACGCGATATGGGCTTGGATGCAGATTCTGGAGAACTCCATAAAGAGGGGCAACCCAACCTATCAAACTCAGCCTTGATATACCTTATCCAAGGAAGATTTTGTATAGTTTGGAACTTCAATAAATCCAAAAATTCTAGTCTGTAGGTATTAAGTTCAGGGGTTGCCCATAAACGTCGCCAAAAGGTTAGGGGCTTTAAGGCTAGTTCCTCCTTAATAGATCTAATTCCTAGATCCAACCTAAGGTGGAGAAGAGGAGTACTGGAGGGTAAAGATGATAATTGTCGTAGAAAATTATTTTCAATGACCATAAATGGTTGGAGGCAATTATTGCCCCACAGTTCCGCCCCATAAATTGCTGCCGCTCTGGCCTGCACCGTATAAATTTCTAAAGATGGACCAATAGGTTTTATGTAGGAGTTTTTCCAAAGTTTAACAATCGCCCCAATTGTCTGCGTTAATTTTAGTTGGGATTTGGTTTGGTGTTGAGTCCATAGGAAATTTTCATTTATAGTCACTCCCAGGTACTCAAACACCCAAACTCTCTCCAAACTAACTCCATCAATAGTTGGATTTGGACGGGATTTTCTTGGAGGATTCAAAATCATAAACTTTGTTTTTGATGTATTAATTTCCAGACCCCTATCCTGACAGAAAGAGACAAACCCATCCAGTACCCGCTGGATACCCATGGGGGATTTGGCGAGTAGCAAGGTGTCATCAGCAAACATAATTGCCGAAATCCCCACCCCAGCGAGCTTTGGAGCGTCTCTATTAGGCACCATATTTAGATAGGGGTTAACTCCATTTACATATAGGCAGAAAAGGGTGGGAGCCAGGACACAGCCCTGGCGCACACCCCTGTTGACAGGGAAACTAGATGATAATTTTCCCTCTCTCCCACATCTAACCTTGGCGAAGTTATCAGTGTGTAATCGAATTATAATGTCAAGAAGGGGGGGTGGAATTCCTAATTCACGAAGAACAGCCCATAGCTTGGTACGTGGGACCAAGTCAAAGGCTGATCGAAGATCTACAAAGACTGTGTATAGGGATCCACCCTCAACCATGACAGTTTTCCAATAAAGCATATTAAACCTAAAGATCTGGTCAATGGTAGATACAGATTTCCTGAAGCCAGCCTGGTAATGGCTCAGGATCTCCTCCTCATCAATCCAGTCCAATAGGCGATTGATTATCAACCTAGCAAAAAGTTTTTGGGCTACATCAATAAGGCTGATAGGCCGATAATTGATTGGGAGGAGAGGCGATCCCTTCTTATAGATTGGGACCACCTCCGCACCCAGCCAAGTAGAAGGTATCTTCATACCCCTTGCAATTCCATTGTATACAATTAAAAGATAAGGAGCCCAGACTCCTGGTTCATGTTTATAAAGGTCACCAGGGACCTTATCAAGACCAGGAGCCTTTCTCGCGGGGAGTGCAGCGATAGCAGTCTGGACTTCGAGTATAGTAAAACTAATTGGGTGAAGAGCAGAGTTATCACTCAACGGTAATTCAGATAAAAAAGGAGCTGTGCTAGGGGATTGATTGTTATACAAAAGAGTAAAATGGTCCTCCCAAACTTGCGGGGCAATATTCGGACTAATAGCGGACACCATATCAGATGAACCGGTAGTCACAATTTTCCAAAATCTAGAAGAATCTCGATCCGCCAAAGCAGATGTTAGATCGGCCCAGTTCTGACTGGCCCACTCAAGTTTAGCATGGTGGGTCAGATAGCGATAAGTGCGTCGTTTACATTTAATGAGATCTCGGTCAGCGTTTGCCTTTAATGCAGTCATTAGTTCGGCTTTTGCCAGTCTACAGGCTCGATTATACCATGAATGTTTCCTAGATTGGTATTTCTTTGAAGGAGCTAGAGGATTCAAAATATTTCCTAAACTTGCATAAAGTGCATCATTATGTGCGGCAATCTCTCTATTGATGTCCGGGGCTAATTCAGACTCAATAAGGTCAGCCATTCGGTCCAAGGTTAAACTAACATTCCCATAAACTCTGGAAATGTCCTCCGGGTTACTGACCAATTTCGACCATTTCACCCTCCATCTGTTGTTAGAGAGGGCAAGAATATCAGTTCTGTCTGAAGTCAGCGCGGATTCAGTGGGGCCCAAACCTAATAAAGCGTAGTCCAGGACTAGAGGATTATGGTCACTTTCTCTCCTGGGAAGCACCACAAAATCCAAGACTCGATTCCATTCCTTGCACTTGACAAAGATGTAATCGAGGTGGGCCTCTCTGCCTGATACATTAAAGGTAGTCTTTGGGGGGTTATCCGATTTGGATCGTCCATTGCAAGCTCTAATAGAGTGAGCCAATGATAAAGAAGTAATTTGAAGAGCCAATGGGGTCCATGATCTTACAATGGAGCCAGCTACTTGTGGAATTTCCCAAGAGTCATCCTCCTCTTGGTTTATGGCATCTAATAGTCCCTCTAGGGGTTCAAAGTGGGAGTTAAAATCCCCACCCACCACTAAAGGGATACCCTCTGGTAAATCCGCCAATACCATAGATAAGACATCCACAGCCCTTGATTCTGCCGATAAACTGGTCGGTCTAGAGTAAATATTAATCAGGGCCATTTGTGTCTTAGACTGCCATTTCAATATTATGGCTTGAACATCATCAGATCCTGTACTCAGGGCGGTAGCGGTACAGCCCAAATGGGTTGCCACCCAAATGGAGAGGCCACCAGACGGTCGGCCCCTACCTCCCCAAATTGCCGGAAGAAAAAAGGAGGCAAAACCCACTCGATGATGGTTAGTTCTGGCCCATGTTTCCTGAAAACAACATATGTCATGTTGATCTATAAAAAGGCCCCATTCGGGACAATCAAGCTTATTATGGAGGCCCGCTATATTCCAGGAGAGGATCTTTAGTGAAGAACGGACACAGGATGGGTCAGCAGATGTACCAACATTATCTGAGATGGATATAGGGTCATTGTAGATGATGTCATTTGATAAGGTCGCCACAGTCTGTACTGATACTAATTCACACTCATCTACATTGAGATTAGATCCAACTTGCAGTCAATCCACCTCTTCAAGAGGGCTAAACCTATTTTGGCATGGGACATCGTGAACAATAGGCTGATATAACCAGGAATTATCACGGTTCCGAGAGCTAGAGGAAAGAGGACCCACCCTTGTCCAGCCTTCTACGTTCTCAGCATGTACATTATTGTTTAATGGGGGATAAAAATAGGAGAGTGGTAAAGGTTGAATGCAAGTCTTTCGCTGTTTCCCCCTCCAATTAAGGATATATGATACAATATCAGGATCTCTAAAATTCACCAGAACACAATCGCCCTTATAGTGTTTAAATGAATTACACAGCCAATTAATCCTCCTAACCATCAAAATAGCCGCAGTTACAGATGGCGGGAGTGGCCTATGGATATTTAACCAACTGGTGACTTTGTTTTTAAGAGAGTCATAAGTTTCTAAATCAGAGTTGGTACACTTGGGAATTCCAGCCAAAACTAGTACATAGGGGGCCGCCTCGGGGGGGTAAATTAACCACATCCTTCCAGCTTAACTTCCCCTGAGTATTAGTGTTGGTTCCCACCTTGGTACTATGGACATTTAATTCACCAACATTATCCATAGGCCTAAGTTGGACAGATGAGCAATTCTGTATTGGGTGAGGAGGAACAACAAAAGCCTGTTGGGAGTTCAAGGATCGAGACAAATCCTGTGACTCGGAAGCCACCCCCACTCCTACATGTTTGGGGGGGGCACCTGAACTAACCACACTCAGGGACGAGGACTCTGGGAGTTGTATTTGAGGGACATTATCCGTTTTAGATATAGAACTACCTTTTTTTATTAAACAATTAGTAATAATTCCTGTTGCTTTTTTTATTTCTATGAGCGTCTCCTTAATAGAATCAAATCTAGCCAACAGAGGGTCGAATAAGAATTTTAGCGCATTTACTAAGGCGCTAGTTAACAAATCAGTCTCTCGCCCTGGTCCGGCAGCACTACTGGGAGGGGAAGGGTGTTGAGAAATTTGGTTACAACTTGGGGTGGGTGATAGAGTATAAGTTTCAATAGTGCCTGGTAATACGATAGGAGGAACCTCAGTATCTAACCTGGCCTTTTTCCCACCCTTCATCTTCCTCACACTTTTCCTTTTGGATATCGCCCCCTCCCGTGAGCCATGAACTGATCTTAAAGGTATATCCTTCCCCAACTCCGTAGCAACATCTGGTACCAAGGTTGAGCTAGTTCTTAGATCCTGGAGTACAGAATCAATCGTTTGGTCAATACTGTTCATTAAGGCAGTATGAGAGTTATCCAATCTCTCCGGAGTTCTTGCAGATGCGAGTAAGCCGAGGGAAGATCTCCTAGCACTTTCGATACCTTCCGAGAGTCGTTGCTCCAACATTAACAGCTCATTATTGACCACCGAATTAGCCCTAATAAGAAAATTGTCCAGTGTACCTGAAAGCATCGAAGTTGATGCCTGTGTTTTCGACCGTGTGGCCATTTTTCCTCTACAAAGGCGGAGCAGGAAAGAGAAGGGGCCCGGTCCGGTCTTGACCGTGCTTGAACGGGCTTAAACGGGCCCGCCCTTTGCCCGGGCTTCGCCCCGGACTGCGCCCCGCACGCGTCCCGCTCACGCGTAGACTAGTGTCAATTAAATAGCGGTAGAAGGTGTGTCCGGGAAGAGGATCAGGTGCGTTCAATGATTGTAAACCAAGGCACCCTGGGCCTCGCAGTCCCTGCACAGTAGCAGCCTCCCGAGATGACCACGCTTTTCAGTCCCCCCCCGCAGTTCCAAAGCAGCTCCTCGGGGATGGGTGCAGGTAAAATTAATTTTTTAAAAACCAAGTCCGCGCCTACGAGCGGCTCCCGCGAAGCGGGGGCCGCGAGGCGTTTTATGGCGATGCAGTGGGAGGTGTGTCCGGGAAGAGGATCAGGTGCGTTCAATGATTGTAAACCAAGGCACCCTGGGCCTCGCAGTCCCTGCACAGTAGCAGCCTCCCGAGATGACCACGCTTTTCAGTCTCCCCCCGCAGTTCCAAAGCAGCTCCTCGGGGATGGTGGCAGGTAAAATGAATTTTTAAAAAACCAAGTCCGCGCCTACGAGCGGCACCCGTGAAGCGGGGGCCGCGAGGCGTTTTATGGCGATGCAGTGGGAGGTGTGTCCGGGAAGAGGATCAGGTGCGTTCAATGATTGTAAACCAAGGCACCCTGGGCCTCGCAGTCCCTGCACAGTAGCAGCCTCCCGAGATGACCACGCTTTTCAGTCTCCCCCCGCAGTTCCAAAGCAGCTCCTCGGAGATGGTGGCAGGTAAAATGAATTTTTAAAAAACCAAGTCCGCGCCTACGAGCGGCACCTTCTTTTCTTTTCACGTTTGCGTGTAGTTTCTTCACCCTGTAACTCAGGGGAGAAGTCTGCACCGGCCCATCATCGTGACAGGAGGAAGTCACCTTGTCACACATATGGACGGCGATCAACAGTTCAAGAATGATCAGCTCAGGTGATGGCCCAAGTGCATTCCTGGGCCCCGGAACAGCAGGAAATCTGGGTAGACGGTCATTCATATGTCCGTCGTTAAAGGAAAATGTTTTTTGAGAAGCCCGCGAGGCCAGGGTGCGTTAGTTAGGAACAAAAAATAGTGTTTCATGGATAGGGTGGATTGTGGATGGGGCAGTTCAGGGAGCTGGTGAACCGCACTTTACGAGAAAGTAAGGGACCACCAGAAATCTGGATCCTGCACCTAGGGGGAACGACTTATCTACGGTACTCATGGAGGAGATTCTCACTGAGGTGGGTTGGTTGGCAAAGAGGTGCCCGATGCCGTAATCGTCGGGTCTCACATGAAACCAAGTTTCCAGAAGGAGAGGGGGGGGAGTCAGTGCAGGCGCTGAATCATGCGGTAAAGCGAATCAACAACAGGTTCGATAAGCTGTTCTGGTCCCGAAACTGAAGTCAATAGGGCATAGGTACATCCGGGAGAGCATTTTCTTTTCGCAAAACGAGTTTTCACTTATCATCCAAAGGGAATCAGGCATTTATGGAAGACATCTTAGCATGGTTGGAGAGCATGAGACGCAGGGCATGACCTCCTAGTGAGCGCAGGGGGAGGCCAGATAGTTGGGCAACTATGCTGACCTGTGGCGGTAAGGTCATGATTGGTAAGCATAGTCTTCAGCCCTTAGCGGCCAGCACCATGTAACACCAGGGGCAGTGACAACCGGTCAGTAGGACGTCGGGGTGCGGGGGCCAGGGGAGTCACTCTTTCCAGTAGGCCAGTGGTCACCATCGCAAGCAAAAAGTAAAGTATCTACATTTGTAGATTACGTTAGGAGTGGAATTTGTATTAGAGCATGTTAAGGTTAGACAAGTGACATGTATCTATCAATGTATCTGGACTTTCTGCGTAAAGTGTACATATTAAAAATTAATAATCAATGTTTTTAATATGTAATAAATACGTCCGGGGGGTCACTCCCCCTAATCCTAGAACAGTGTGGTTTGAAATGCTTGCCCTGGGGGGGGGTGGGGTATCCATCCATCCAAGGGCGGATTTGGGGGTTTCTTCTATAAGGGGTCTTAGGCAAGTACCAGGCCATATTGGCTTCATCATTTGATTTTTTCATTTCTTTCAGCTTGTTGGTATTGGATGGCTGATTTGTTGATTTCTTTGAGAGCGACATCCCATGTGGAATCTCTTGTGGCTTCCTTTTCTCATTATGATGCAGGGAAGGGAGGCAAAAGCTTTACACTTTAACCCAATTTGTGATAGCAGGGGAGGTGTTACATGTAAAAGAAAAAGAATATAGAATACAGAGAGATTCCGCAATGGCCGGGAAGCACTACTGCTATTACACCACGTACCTTTAAAAAAGGATAGCAACTGCCAGTCTGTGGGCTAAAAGGGGTGGCCTGGGCTGTTTTGGACGATGACGAGTTGTGCCCGGTCTTTGTCCGGGCACATCCCGAGCTGCTGAGGTGAGTTCCAGTAGCGGCCTGTGGAGGGAGGACCGTGAGGCGGTGGGTGGGGGTGGGGAAGGGTGGGAGGTAGTAAATTCCAGCGCACAGCCGACCAGAGTAATGTAAAAAAATAAATCAATAAAACGAATTTCATTGCGCGTGCTGAAACGCCAAATGCTTTTCAGCGCGCGCAATGAAATTCGTTTTATTTATTTATTTATTTACATTACTCCAGTCGGCCGTGAGCAGGAGTTTACTACCTCTGCCCTGCCCCGCGGCACTCCCTCCACGGGCTGCTACTGGGTGAGTTCCCACTAGAAGAGTTCCTGTGGCCCTCCTCTAGGGCAGGTCCAGTCTGGACCATGGAATCCACCCGCAAACAAACTTCCAAAGTGTTGTGCTCATATAGTTGACTTTCACAGTCACTCTGGTCAATTTGGCACACACTGCGTGGCACAGGGGGCAATGTGCTTCAAGCCTCCGCGAAGTGTATACAGTACTTGGTAAGAATAATTGTGTGTGAAGTTCAAAGGCAGCATAAGTGCAATGCAATTATATCAACTCATTATTTTTCCAAGGAGAACTTTGAAGAAAAATATAGTGAACATTTTTAAAAATGGTTAAAAACAGAGGCATTATTATTTTTAGGTATTCACAGAAGTTCATGTGTTATTTACATTCACATTGATGGTAATTGCAAGTGCAGTTTGTGATGGACGGACCTGCAGACTCACTTTAAAATCAGACCATTTGGTGTTAATGATGACGCTTCAGTTAAAATTTCCTGGAGTTGTAATACAGGAGCATGATTGTGTGATTATCAAAGAAGCAATATTGGCCAAAAGGTAAAGTATTATGTATTCGGGTTTCTGGAGTCTGTTCTGCACTTTTCTGATTTTTGGGTGCAGGTCTCTCTTATTTTCCCTGAGTGTTTTTTCACTTGCTGAATGTAGCCTGTTTTAGGTAATGTATTGTATTCATAAAATACTTTATATTTTGCACGGTTTGCGCTAATTGACAGGTCGCTTCCAACAAGGAACTTTTTCAGAACTTCCATTTAGAATGGAAAAATACAGTAAGGTATAAGCAACTACCGCTATGGGAAAATGTGTTCATGCATAGGGCTCTAAATTGTTTGTTTTTTAAAGAATGTAAAAAGCACAATAAAGCCACGTCCAAAATGATATTTAGAGGTCTGAAACTTCTTTGAGTTGGTGGAGAGTTGCTTCTACCCAGCAGCCAACCCACACCCACACGTTTGACGTTTCAGCCAATAGATCTGAGAGTTAGAAAAAGCTTGCTTTGTAACAGCATTTAAAACTTTCCGAGCAGGTACATTCATCATTGGTCGACTTTTGTAGAAGACCTCTGAAGTAAGGACCAACGCTTTGGTTACGTTTAACTTCTTTATTTAGTAGCAAAGTTACTGCAACCTCAGCTTGCTTTTCGTGCTAGCACATCCCCTGCGAAGTCAGCCACATCAACATTCAAGGCAGCCTTCGTGTCAGGGTTCTATGACCGTACCATTATGCGAGCATGAGGGAGGGGTGCTGGGAACATTCCAAGTGGGGAGATTACAACACATCTTCCTCCCCTTAAAAGGCCAACGGGGTGAGTACCCCAACAAGTGGAGGAGAAGAAGAAAACATTAAAGTCTCCCGCAGGATCCCGTGCACAGCTGAAACCCCGGAGTGGGTACCTATAGTTTAACATGAGCCTCCCATACTAAAATCCTTGTGCCAGATCGGAGCGTTCTTTTGCCGGCACCCTCTCCTCGTTAGCGCGTTCCCCGACCCGGCCCCCTGTCCCTGAGCCTTGTTGTCCTCTCTATGGGACCCATCCCTCACATCCAGCGCCACCCTGTCCATACTCCATTTTTTCCCATCTTCCAGGATTACCACATTTCTTTTGAAATCCTTTATTCTTTCTGGAGAGTAGTATTTTCCCCCTTTGCCACCCAAGATCTCTGGTTTCCTGATTACAACAACCTCATTGTCATCCTACAACACCTGCCATTCTATTTACAGGTGATGAGAGGAGAAACATCCATGACGTCTGGAGCAAAGCTCATGCTGAACAAATACGAGGTACATTTCTTGAGAGGTAAGCCAAAAGCCTGTGAATACGTATTTAATAGAACTATTGTATTGACCAGAATCTCTTTCTCTCTCTCTCTCTCTCTCTCTCTCTCTCTCACTCTCTCTCTCTCTCTCTCACACACGCACACACACATTTATGCCATGGTGGTGAAAACAAATGTAGGCAAATAACACATTATTTAGCTGTTTACCCTGCCCATTGAGCTCAGCCCCGGCTAGCCGTGGTTGTGCATTACATAACTATGCAGGTGACTCTCAGCTCGCCCTCTTGATTGAGGGTACTTCCCAATACCATCAGGAATTTCAATATACCCTTAGACCTGGATGGGCACTACCGCCCTCAAGCTAAACTCCGATAAGAATGAGCTGGTTATTCTTAATCACAGTACGGATCGCTGGGCTAACACCTACTGACCTTCTGAATTTGTTGCCCCTCCTGTTCCGGAGGCCTCGGCCAAGAGCTTGGGCATCAGGGTAGACCATTGATTGTCCATGATCCTCCATCTCAAGGCTGTCACAGCAAAGTGGTTTGGCCTATTGAAATCCATTAGGAAGGTCACTCCACCTTGGCCACTAGCAGCTTTGAAAGCAGCTACTGCAGTTGTAATTAAGTCTCACTTGGGCTATGCAAAGTTCCTGTATTTGGGTCGCCCTGCAACATCTTTACACAAACTACCAATCATTCAAAACACAGCAGCAAGGATCATCTGTAAACTGCATAGACATGCACATACCTCTGCTGCCTTAATGAAGCTTCACCTTCTCCGTCAGAGACCTTTTCTTTTAAAACGCCTTGTATTATTTACAAATCCATTCCTGCCCAGGCTCTATCTTTTGTAGCAAGCAAAATTAAGAGTTATGCTTCTGCTTGAGTTCTCAGATCCTGTCTTGCCAACTAGTTGAGGATCTCTTGGTTCAAGCAACAGAGAGCAGGTGCTGGAGCTTCTCTCTCCTGGCCCCCATTTTATGGAACTCTCTCCCTTTCTCAGTCAGGCTGGAACCTGACTTCTTGAGGTTCAGGAAGCTTTTGAAGGCCGGGCTGCTGAATCAAGCTGTTCATTAGCCTAAGGCCTCTCTCTTTTCCCTCCTGGTTGTCACAGCTCCAAGAAACCCGTGGGTGTACATGTGCTCTATAAGTTTTCCTAACATATCATAGCACAATACAACACAATACAACATAACATAACTGTACTAATAAACGCACATTCCCATATTTATTACCACAGTGCAAAGGTTTAATTCCAGTTCATTACCAGAATACAGCAAAACTGAACAACGTTCTTGAGGAAAGCACTGTTTCCTGCCTCACTGATTACATGCCATAACTACTAAACAGAGGGAAACTACTCTCTCACTAGCCTTTAGGATTCCTCTGTGTGATTTGACTTTACTGAATTGTAGTTTTGAGTATATATGCTTTTAAAAATACACAAAACACTGTACACATATGCAGAGTGTAATATGCTCTGCATCACCTTAGTTGATGGAGGGGCGGGGCATCATGACCCACTTGACGCTTTGACTCTCATGAGTCATTGTCCATCCAGGACTCATTAGAGGTAATAAATAGCATATTACCTAGTTGGTTAAAAAACACAATAAAAATGCAGTTATGGCTATGATATGGAATCGAAACTCCCTCCACAAACTGTAGCATGCACATGTACCATTCAAACCATAACTTACATGCCGAAAACTATACTATGGAGACACAGCAGCACTGAAATAGCACAAAGAGCAATCAATCAATCAGGGGTTTGTATAGCGCAGCTACTCACCCATGAGGGTCTCAAGGCGCTTAGAATATGAAACTTATTATTGATTTTTAATAATGCTTTTGAGAGGTTTGTAAAAAATTCTGTAAATGTCAGCAGAACCCTGAAATGGAATTAGTTGATAGTAATCATGATTCATACTGCAGACTATTGGTTTTTAATATTTTACCTGACATGTCTTTCAAATAAGAGCATTGAAAGCAGAACTACAGATTTTTATAATATAGCATACTAATTTATGTATAGGTTGAGGCTTCTCATTGGTTAAAAATGAGAATTCACATTTGTTTTATGGGAAAGTTCTTTTTTCCATTTCCACAAATTGTGGATTGAAGCAATAACAAAAACCAAACACGTTTTACACAAAAGTAACTCACAAACATACACATAAGCAAACATCAAGAAAACACTGTAGGCTGCAACTCACAAGTAATATAATTCTTAAAAGCGTAATTCATAAACTATGTCACAGTCATAAGTTAAAGCCTTTACCAATGTATAAAATAGATAGATAGATAGATAGATAGATAGATAGATAGATAGATAGATAGATAGATAGATGCTGTTTGCTCTTCTATTTCAAGATTTATTAATGCCAATCCATGGACAAAGATATACTACAAACCGTTCAGCAATATTAGACACACGACGAGAGGCAACAGAAACAAGTATGCATGTAGAGTCAGGCATGAGACATCCAAAACACAAAAAGCACAATAAAATGAGAAAGTCCTTTGCTTGTGTCTCTCTTTTTAATCATGTTCTTCTCTAGGAAAAATCACACACACATGCAGCCAACATGTTTCGCACAATCAAGGTCTTCCTCAGGGCAGAAATGTCAAGGGCAGTATTTTGGACGGATCTGAAAAGAACGGCATCACAACGGAAAAAACTATTATTTGGAATGTACTTCTTGTACGATTCAGAATATAGTAAGTCGTCAATATTGCAAAGTGGTCCAGGTCACATAATCGTTCGTTTTGTTGCTGACTACAATTTTTTTCAAATATCTTGAAGGTGATAAAGTATTGCTTCTTTAAAAAAATAAGTTAATGAACATTGAATCTCAGGGAGGGGCGACTTAGGAAGAGATTTTGGTATTAGATATTTGTAGAAGATTTTCTACTGAAAAACATAAAATGTCTAAAGTGATTATTTAGAGGTGTTAGGCTTCTCTGAGACTTTTTTCTGTCCAACAGCTAGGCAACGCCCACAGTTTTGACATGGAAGCCAATAGATATCACAGGATAACTGGGTGTGGCTTGCTAACAACATTTAAAGCACCCTGGAGCAGGTACATTGATAATTGTTCTACTTTTGCAGAATAAATCAGTGTATTACTGGTGCCTACTGCTGCTGGTTTCTCTGTGAGGACTTTTAATCATCATTCCATGGATAAACAAATATTAGGAATCTTTGGCAACCTAAGTATCTGTGAGGCGATCCTGCACGACCCCATTACTGCTCCACTAGGTACTGAGTTGATGCAGTCTATTATTGTGGCAACCAAACACCTGGATTAACAGAGGAGATACTATGCCGACAAGAGTCAGCGTTGGATTGGCAGGGCGGGCATTGCCCGAGGGGCCTGAGGCAAAGACCAGCTGGTGGACCGTTTTTTCAGCCTTAGATAAAATCACATTTTCCTGCACCGGAGCTTAAAGATCATAGCTTCTTATAATCAAGTACAGAGATTGGCTGGCTCATTGTCTTGTGGGGGAGGACAATGTGCCAAACTGAGCAGGCACAGCATGTCATAGGTCTCCTCCCATTCTGAGTCTCTCAAAGTGACAGTGAGGCCACTGGGAGTGGCTGGGCTCTTTTTGAGCGTCGCAGCCAGCTCTAATGTTACCTGAGGTGGAGTGAAAGGGGGCTGTGCACAGTGAAAGATGAAATGTGGCGGCAATCTAAAAGGCTCTAGTTTCGTTTCCAGCAGCAGCACTCTGCCACCTTGTTATCTGGGAGGGACTCCGGTTCACCACTGAACAAAAATAAATATTAATGCATGCAAAAAAAATGAGAAAAATTAAAAATAATGTGTGATAAACGTTCATTTGGTGCTAAAGAACAAAGGGAAGGGGAATAGACATGGCAGGACAGTAACAAAATGGAATGAGTGAGGAGAGCAATGTGAAGAGAGACAAAAGGAGAAATGAGACAGCAGAGTAAAGAATGACAGATATATGGGAAGGGGAAGAGGAAATCAAGTGAGGAAGAAAGAAAAGGTAGAGGAGAGAGTGGTAGAGATGCAGATCGATGGAGGAAGTGAGGGGGAAGAAATTAGGGAGAAGAAGTGATAGAAGGCAGTGGAGAGAAGGGCAGAGATTGTTAAAGATAGAGAGAAAGTGGAGAAGGGGAAGCCAGGAAAGTGGTGATGGAGAATGTGGTGTAATGGCCAGAGCTGCTGACTTTGGAACTTGAGATCCAGGTTTGTGTCTTGGCATCGGCTCAACATTTTGTGATTCTGGGCATTTCACTAACCCAGTGACTTAAAAAAATGAATGAGTACATGTAAAGCACTTATATACCTTAGGGTAGGGTGTGAGCTATATAAAACTACAAAAAAGGGAATGGCGAAGGAATTGATGGAGAGGAGAGGAAAGAAGACGAGGATGTCAAATATTTCCTGGTCTACGAGAAAAAAGGAAGGATGGTTACTGCTCATATGCACCATCCTAATTATCTCCCTCAGTCTAAGGCTTATTTTAGAGATTGCTGGCATTCCAGGAGGCAATGCTAAATGTAGGCTACACTCCACCAGTGGAATTACCTTCATCAAAGGGATGGAATGGTAAAGGAAATTCCACTTGTGCATTCTCCTTTGGTTTAAACGCTGCCTCCAGGTACATGAGGACTTTCTGTTACTGTCTGCAGCAAAGCAATAAAGGGCACATATAAGAATACAACATTAAGTATAATACAAAGAAATTCATGGAGCAGAGAGATGTAAATGAGGCTGACAGGAGATAGCAAGACAGGAGATAAAGGAAAGGTTTGCAAGACAGAGAAATGAAATAAAACTTAAAGGAGAGTTACAAAATGACAGGAGAAATAAGGTCCTGAGAGATATCCAAATAACTAAACAAGAGCCCACAGGGGAGTCAGGAGTGGGAGAGAGAGGGGGATTTGTAGACAGAAAGAAAGAAAGGAAAAGAGAGAGGGGAAATGTGAGAGACTGAGTGAAGCACATATGTAGATTGAGAGACATCTAGGAGAGGAACATAAATATCAAAGAAAAAAGAAGAACGTGGAGAGGGGCAAAAACTGAAAGGGAGAATGAGAGATGTGAACACAGCAAATAAGAAAGGGGTATGGAGAAAATTAAAGGCATTTGAGTGAACTTTTGCAGCTTTTCCAGATGCAGATCAAGACTCTACCCACAATACAAAAGACATCAAGTATGAAGTTGTTTGCAATCACCAAATACATTGCTTGCAAAGAGACTCCTGAGTGACAACCAAAAGAGGAATACCCCTGGTTCTTTGAAGGTGAACAGAAGCCTCCAGACACAGCGGGTGCGGATGGTTCTCTGACTCATGGCCTGATTCAGGTCTCTTTAGGGGAAGCACAGACCAAGAGACCAAGAGGTGAATAACACATCCAGACACCCAAAGTAGAGAAATGTATAGGCCTGAAGATCAGGTGAGGAGACCTGCAGGTCAGGTGCAGTGGAGTAATGGTATATTTAGTGGTGCGTGTAGTCTTGGCCAATGCTACCAACCGCACAAGCTTAGAACGCTTAATTTATCAGAGATTTCTCCCAAAATTACTCCCGATACTAAGCAATGTTTTATCAAAGGTCATTATCAACAAATGTGGGCCTAATTCTCTTCCCATTCCAACCTTGATGAGAGTTCCAATGCTTATGCCATATTAACTGTAGATCCAAATATTTTACTTTTTATTGGTGTTGCTTTATGGTAGCATTTAATTTGTATGCTTTCCATTTAGTGTGGCTAAGCTACTGATTTGTGTTAATTTCTTTATAAATAAGGTCCGCACAGGTACGTTTTATGTGTGACTACAGCTGCACTGATGCACAAAGAAGCGCATGCTCAAACTAATGCTTCCCTGTTGGCCATCTCGTTTGCACCTTTTGGTGGCATCTCTAGCATTGTCCTGGTCAAGACCTCTGGTGAGGGAGTAGTACACACCTCAGAGGCAGGCGGCTGTTGAGAAGGTCCTGCGACAAGTTGGCAAAGGCCTTACCACTAAGTACATAGGTAATTTATAAGGAGTCCGCAACTATAGGACGAACACCATGAGATATGTTGATCAACGTACGTGAATTCAGTATTTTGTGTTGATGTGGAGTTGTACTTGTAAGAGAATAACAAGCAAGCAATAAAACAAACACTGGCGACGACGATAGTTTAGACCTTTGTATGGTGTTTGACTGAAAGATCTAGAAATGCTCTCCGATCTATTGCCTTTCAAGTGTTTTATTGGCTTCCTTACTGCTTCTGTGAATCGAAGATGCACACTTGGCACGAGGAACGTTAATGCTGCTCAGTTTGGGGAACACCGGGGCTGCAGTGAGCAAGCATGCATATGTATTTATACGTTTGTATGTGAATTCACATCTGCTCACTTGGAATACCTTAAGCATGGCGAGCCATACTTGAGCACAGGGTGGTATAACCAGTCATATGAGACTGCACTGATCGCATGAGGCTACACGTGAGCATTCGGAGTGAGCCTGTGGCTATGTAGAGGTACAACTGACTGTTTTTGGCAGCACTCAAAAAATGGGTTCTGCCTGTACATAGAAGTCTTTATCGGGCATGCAATGATTAAGTCTGCCAATGTTTGCCCACCGCTGCCTTTAGAGCTTTAAAGCTGCCCCTGAGTGTTTGAGGCTGCACTTGACATTTGAAGCAGGGGATGACAGGGTATGTGACAGTTGTGCCATGGCTTTTGAGCTTGTGGCTTGGCGTTTAAGGCTGTGCATTTGCATGGGAAAAGGTACCTGGGTAGTTGGGGCTGTACCCAGGCATTTGAGTGTGTAATTGAGATTTGAGCCTGTAACAATGAATTCTAAATGGTCAATTGGCAGTTGAGGCGACACATCATCACTTGAGGCTCTACACAGGCACTTGACACTGCACTGTACATTGAAGGACACATCTGGCCACCTGCACATGAGATTGTAGTTCTAATCTCTGGTTCCTCACTTCAACAAGCTGTCAAACCTCTGGCAACTCACTTGGTTCTTCCTGTGCTTCCTTTCTCTCCCTTTCTGGAATTAGGAGTTGAGGGAGTGGGTGCAATGTAAAATAAATGTGGTATTTGCTAATGAAACAAATAACCTTTTTGAGGGCTCTCTATTATGCTCCAGCTTAGTTGTAAGGATGCAAGTTGGTCATCTAGGTGTTTTCTTAGGACCTAATGAAAAAGGAGCAACATGCAAAATATTGTTTTCATATTGTGACAGCAAAATTAACTTATATGTTCATTTTCAGTTTCATATGGATACTATGGAGAAATGTGCTCCGTTGAGAAAAAACGCTCAGCATAAATCCTGTTCAAGTCAAAAGAAAGAGACTTTTAAATACTGCACCAGCGGAGGTGATATCTCTCACTCTACCTGAACTAGAAAAGATGCCAACAAGGTTTCTGCCATCATATGTCAGACTGCTGCCTATAGGTGTGTGGAAATATACTGAAAGATCCCAGGATGCCACCAGTAACATCAATGTGCGCTCCAATGTTACAGACCAGCATGGGTGCTGCATATGTGCCTGCAAGGGGGAAGATATGGTTGACATTCTTTTTAGTGATGGTTGCACTTTGAGAAGAGTCACTTTATGCAAAGCTTCACTTGTTATAATTCCTGAAATGTAGTTATTAACAAGGTACTGTTTGTGGAATAAAATTAATGTTAGTGTCCTGCAACCATTGTATGAGCTCTGTCTCAGAACCCCATAGCAAGAGGGACCATAACTCGTACTCAGTCACGGGGTCCCAAGACACATGTGGTCATTACCTATATCCTAACATAGGGTCTTGTTACAGTTTCAAATATTACCCAAGGCTTATCCCAGGCTCTGACAACATCTAGCATAATCCATGTCCAGCCTCCAGGCACTATAACATCCATGATCGTCACACAAGCTCTACATTAGGACAGCACTTGCCATGATCATTTAGTGTCAGTTTTAGGGTACTGTATCATCATTATCCAAGCTGTCTGAGGCTCCCTTGATCTGTGCTATACTCAAGCACAGTGTCTTACAGGGCCACAATACCCTTGATCACCACCCAAGAGCCTAGAAAGGTAGTCACTGCAACAAGCACTAAAGCAGAAGACAGAGCTCAGCTACAGTACATCCCATATCATCAGAAGTAACTCTGCAACCCCATCTACTATTTAGCAGCTTCTGATTCAGAGGGACTCAGGATCTGAGTCAACTCCTAAATTCACCTCACTGCGCACCAGCCCGGATTGCCTCTCCCAGCCACGTCTAATCAATGGCAAGACGATTGGGGGAAAGAGTTGCCTGAAGATGTCCGATCCTATACCCATCCGCTGTCCGAAGTCAGTTACAAGGTCAGTTACATCTACATGGGCCTAAGTCTCTAAAGGTTCACTTCCAAGAGAGTAACAAAGAGAGGAACAAGAGAAGTGAATAGTGGCAGTGAACAATACAATTAGAAAGAGAGGGAGCCTGGGAGTGTTGGTGAGACACATGCATGATGGGAAGGACACAGAAAACTCTTGCAAAAGGTTCTGAAAGTGTCTTGAAATTAGCCAGTCATTACTTACCATGGGTTAAAGAATATCCATAGATAAAGTGCTGTATGAGTAACATAGCACTTTAAATATTTGGCTTGGAATCTGCCTTTAACCCCTTGTGTGCCACGCCCTTTCCCCGCCCTGTGCCGGGCGTTCCATTAGCGGGCGGGGTTCATGACGAGCTGGACTCGTCATGGGCACAGCGCAACCGCGGCCCATGACGAGTCCAGCTCGTCATGGGCACAGAAGGGGTTAAAGGCATGGCCTGAAACATGTAGGTAGACCCTAATGCTTGGCAAATACACATGCATATTTTTTTTGTACAGTGAGAATAGCAAAAATGTTATCAACACTATATGTTACTGTTAGACCTGGCATCATTGGCATGAGTCTCTCCTCCATTTTTTTCTGTTTGCCTCCTCTGTTTACGATGTTTTTGCTGGTTTATTGCTTTGGGCACTGTGCCACTGCTGATCAGTGCCACAGTGCAAGTGCTCCCTATGTTAAATTGTTACATTGATTGGTGTTACCATGATTGGCTTGGTTGACTTACTGTTCAGACCCTAGTCTAGTGCACTGCGTGTGCCAAGGGCGTGTAAGTTAACTGCTGCTGGTGGGCTTGCAGCACTGGTTGTGCCACCCACAGAAGCAGCGTGTAAAATGTGTCTCAGGC
This sequence comes from Triturus cristatus, assembly GCF_964204655.1. Lineage (NCBI taxonomy): Eukaryota > Metazoa > Chordata > Amphibia > Caudata > Salamandridae > Triturus > Triturus cristatus. Next base: position 822,754,817 of record NC_140593.1, read on the forward strand.
CTGCCACCGCAGCGCCTGCGTGCAGTCCCTGACTGCCATGTCGACTTGGCAAGGAAACCTACTTGCCAGTCTCTAAACCTTCACTTTGCCACATTTCAGACACCTCTATGGTAGGCCCTAGGGCAGGGTGCATTGTTGGTAAAAGGTAGGTCATGCCCTGATGTGTGTGGCATGACCTAATAGTGAATTACAGCCATTTTCGTTTTTCACTATTGAAGGGCTACCTGCCTCCAATAGGCCAGACTGGGCAGACTGATTATTAACTCCATTATAATCTATCTGACTCAAGGAGCATGGTAGCAAGTCGAGTTTAGTATCCCTGAACTCAGAATTTAATAACACACCCTTTAGGATGGATGGTTTTTAAATTCTATGTTTGAAAATAGCCCTTTTAGAAAGTGGCTATTTTCTTGTCCAACTATCCACCGGTCTCTGCTGGTTTGGTGTGTGTGTCAGGGGCTGGGTGGCTCCAGAGGTCTGAATGAGTCAGTGTGGGGTGAATGAGGCATTTACACATAGAGTGAGGGAAGAGTAGCCTGCCCTGCCTGACACAATACTGGCTCCACCTCCTGCTGGGCGACTGATAGCCCTGCTCCTGCCAGTGACAATACGGGCTCCGCCTCCTGCTGGGCGGCTGAGGACTCTGCCCTGCTCAGTGAATAGGCCAGGTGCCTCTGCCTGGCAACACCCACAACGAACCTGAGATGGGGGGAATTTCCCTGCTTGGACAAAGGGAACAAAGGAGAAAAGGGGTATAAGAGAAGGACCCCTGAACCAAGAACTCAGATCACTTCTGACAAGGAAACCTGTACCAAGGACAAGAAGCCTGCTGATCTAAGGACTTGCCTCCCCTTTCTGCCAGAGTGCTGTTTTGCTGTGGAGGAACCTGAAAGCTGCTTCTTTATTTTTGCCAAGGAACAAGGAGAGAGGAACTTGGTGTGTACTCTCTGAACACTTGCTAGGAAATCTCCAAGGGCTGGAAGAGTGCCAGTCTCCTGCTGAAGTCACAGGGCCAAAGGAGTTCACCATTTGCTGAATTGCTGGAAAGTGTTGTTTCCAGTACACAAGGGAAAATCTGCAGTCTCGACGCCGCCGACGCTGCCGAATCCAGCTCGACATCGTGAGTAACTGCTCCAGTGTCCCGAGCCTTCGACGCCGGCCGCCGGGCCCGATCGACGCCAGCAGCAACGCCAGTGAGCAGTGGGTATCGGCCCCGGCTCCAAGTGACCCCGTCTCGACGCCGGTATCGACGCCAGTGAGGAGTGAGTATCGGCTCCACCTCCAAGCGACCCCGTCCCGACGCCGCTGCTGATCGCATCGACTCGACGCCCTTCTCGACGCCGTGAGCGCTGCTCCGGCCCGACATCCCTCGACGCCGCTGCAGATCGACCCGACTCCGAGGCACGATCGACGCCGACCTCGACGCCGACATCTCGACGCCGTGGATCATCATTTTCTTCATTTCTCAAGGTACTGTACTTGTGGGGTCTGTTGCAACTCCAGGCTCGACGTAGCGCTCCTCGCGGTCGACGCCGAACCTTGGGAATCCTGTAGACTCGAAGTCGTGTGACTCCTGTGGGGGTTACATTGTTGCCAAAGAACTGTGTTTCAGAAGAATACTTAATTTCGTTGCTAAAGAACTATTTGCCAAGAAGAAACCTTACTTGAACTATTATTTTTCCTTCCAAAGAGTATTTATTAAGACTGTGGTATATTTTTGTCGTTATTTGGTCTTGTGCTAAACCTTATATAAAAATACTATTTTTATAATAACTTCTGTGTCGTGTCCATCTGTAGTGTATTCACTTTATTACTGTATGTGGTCATAAATGCTTAACACACTGCCTCTGAGATAAGCCTGTCTGCTCTGCCAAGCTACCAAGGGGGTAGCAGGGGTTATCTGAGTGTGTAATCCCCTTTCCCTGACTAGAGTTGGTTGGTCCCTATTTGTCAGAAGTGTATACCTCTGCCAACTAGAGACCGCCGGTTCTAACATTGGTGGCAGCGGTGGGATTCGAACCCACGCCTCCGAAGAGACTGGAGCTTATATTTTCTTAATCACTGCCAGTTTTGACCATGGAGAATGCCGGAGCTGCTACACCTGTGGAGATTGTTGTGGGGGAATTTGATAAGGAGAAGATAGATTCCTACACGCTAAAAGATCTAAAAGGATTTTGCAAGCAGTTTAAAGTTCCTACCACAGGTGTCACAAAGAAAGACGGCTTCCTCAAAGCGCTGACGGCCTGGTTAGAGGCCAGAAATCCCTCTGATCCGGTGGTGGTACCGGAAGAGGAAGAAGAAGAGGAAGAGGAAGAGCCCACTGGTGGGCCAGTGTCATCTCCAGGCAGTAGTGCGTCCTCTAGGAGCCTTTCCCCTGAAGAATTAGAAGACAGGGAGAGGGAGAGGGGGTACAAGTTAGAAATGGCAAAACTTAAATTAGGAGGGCAGTTGGAATTAGAAAAAGCAAAGAGCCTGAGAGAAGCTGAGATGGAGAGCAAAAGATTAGATTTTGAGAGAGAGAAGTTAGCATTTGAACGTGAGAAGATGTTGAGGGAGATGGAACTTAAAGAAAAGAGTTTAGAGTTGAATCCCTCTGGTGGCAGCGCTCCATCCGTGCCTGCAGAAAGTAGGTTTTATTTTCCTAAAGATGTGATCAAAGATTACAGTAAGAATGAAGATATTAGCCAATGGTTTAAAGCGTATGAGTTAGCATTGTTGGCCCACGGGGTCCCTGAGAAGGATTGGGGAACGGGGTTGTGGAGCCGCTTTACAAACGAGGGGAGAGATACCTTGTTGAGCATGCCTGAAGAAGAAAGGGCGTCTTATACTCATATGAAAAATGCTTTAATGTTGAGGTATGGCTTAACTCCAGAAAAGTACAGACAAACCTTTAGAGAATGTAAGAAGTTGCCTGGTACTACGTGGGTTGAATATGTGTCTTTTTTTTGCAGAGCCATGGATGGTTGGATAAAGGGTAGCAAGGTTGATAGTTATGATGCTCTTTATGATTTGTTTGCTTGGGAGCACTTGTCTAATAACTGTTTTCCAGAGCTACGCCAGCACCTTGTTGATAGCAAGATATCTAACCCTCGAAAACTTGCTGAGGAGGCGGACCGCTGGGTCAGTACCAGGGTCCACAAGGGTCCAGTGGGAGACTCAGCCAAAGGTGGGCAGGGTCCCCAGCAGAATAGTGGGGGGGACAGGGGTAAACAGAGGGAGTTCCAGAAAGGGCCCCAAAGTAATCCCCAAGGGAACCAAGGGAAGGGTTCCCAGCCTCCCCCTGTAAAGAAGCCAGAGGCCCCGACAGGTAAACCTGTTCCAAGGGGCCCCATGACCTGCTACGCTTGTAAGCAAGTGGGACACCGTTATTATGATCCCCAGTGTCCCATGAAGGATTCCAATGCACCACCACGTGCACCCCCTCGTCAGGTGACGAATGTAGCCCTGGGAGGGAATGAGATGGGTGCCCCCGGTGGGTGGGGTCCCGCAGAAATGTCCCTGGTCTCTTTAGGAGACGTGGAAATGGTCCCTCCAACCCCTCTGCCTAATAACACTAAAAAATATAGGCAGTGGGTGACCATTAATGGCCATAGGGTGGAAGCTCTCAGAGACACCGGAGCGAGTGTGACAGCTGTCAAGTGTCACTTGGTGTCCAGAGAGCAGGTGGTCCCTCATGCATTCTACCCCGTTGTAGCTGCTGACAACTCACAGAGTCAGTGTGAGGTAGCTCAAGTTCCTTTTGAGTGGGGGGGGGGTCTCAGGTACTCTTCAGGTTGCTGTGAGGCCCGCCATGCCTGTTGATTGTCTCCTGGGCAATGATTTGGAGGACTCCCCTTGGGCTAAGGTGGAGAGAAAATCGCATCTGGAAATGTTGGGTCTGCCTGAGTGGGTGTGTGCGACCACCCGGTCCATGTCAGCTAGTAAGGGTGTTGATGGGGCCCTGGAGCCTGAAAGTATGGCCCAGGTCCCAACCGTGAAGAGAAGAGGCAGGGGGCGCGGGAAACCGTCCCCCATCGTTCCCGCGGTCCAGGAGGGAGCAGACCCTGAGGGGGATGCCCTGGAACCGACAGGAGAACAAGTGGCCGAACTGGGAGACCTGCCCGAGCTGACCCATTGGCAGCAGGATGGTGGTCCCTCCAGGGAGGAATTTTGTGCTGAACAGAAAGTGTGCCCTTCTCTTGTGGGTATGAGGCAGCAGGCCTCAGCCCAAACGACAGGTGATCAGTCAGGGTCACATTGGATTTACTGGGAGAACGATCTCCTGTATAGCGAGCCTAAGGCTGCTGAGCCTGGGTCAGCCCGTGTGCTGGTGGTACCCCAGCGCTTCAGAGCCTTCCTACTGGGGTTGGCTCATGACGTTCCGTTAGCTAGACATCTGGAGCAGGACAAGACCTATGACAGGCTTGTCACCCATTTTTATTGACCCCAGATGAGAAGGGATTCAGATATCCATTGTAGGACCTGTCAAACTTGCCAGGCAAGTGGGAAAAGTGGGCGGAAGCAGAAGGCTCCCCTCCAACCTTTTCCCGTCGTCAGTACCCCCTTTGAGCGAGTGGGAATTGACATTGTGGGGCCACTGGACCCCAAGACAGCCATGGGCAACAGGTTTATCCTGGTCTTGGTGGACCATGCCACCCGGTACCCGGAAGCCATCCCTCTCCGCACAGTGACGGCCCCCGTGGTGGGACGGGCACTGATGGGTGTTTTCTCCCGCATGGGGTTCACCCAGAGAGGTGGTGTCAGACCGGGGCACCAACTTAATTTCGAATTATATGAAGTCTCTGTGGAAGGAGTGTGGGGTAACCTACAAGTTTACCACTCCTTACCACCCTCAAGGTAATGGGCTGGTTGAGAGATTCAACCGGACCCTCAAAGGCATGATCATGGGTCTTGAAGAACCGATGAGGCGTAAATGGGACGTCCTCTTGCCATGCCTGCTGTTTGCTTACCGTGAGGTGCCACAGAAGTCTCTAGGGTTCAGCCCATTTGAGCTTTTGTATGGTCACCCGGTAAGAGGACCTTTGAGTCTGGTTAAAGAAGGCTGGGAGCAATCTCCCAGGAAACCTCCCCAGGATGTATATAGCTACATGCTGGCCTTTAGGAACCAGACTCGGCGCTTCAGAGATCTTGCTCAGGCAAATCTGGAGGCCAGCCAGGAAGAGATGAAGCGGTGGTACGATCAGAATGCCACTCTGGTTGAGCTTCAACCTGGTCAGAAAGTTTGGGTCATGGCCCCTGTGGAACCTTGTGCGCTCAAGGACAGGTGGACTGGACCATTTGAGGTTGTGGAGAAAAAGAGCGATGTCACCTACTTGGTGGACTTGAAGTCTCCCAGGAACCCCTTAAGGGTCCTGCATGTCAACCGGTTAAAGCCCCACTTAGAAAGGTCCGAAGTGGGCATGCTCCTTGCCACAGATGCTGGGATGGAGGAGGAGAGTGAGCCTCTTCCTGACCTCCTGTGTGCAAAAGAAAAAGATGGGTCAGTGGATGGTGTTGTCCTCTCTGACACAATGACCCCTGAGCAGCAGCAAGATTGTCGCCATCTGTTGGTACAATTCCCTGATCTGTTCTCCTTAATCCCTGGTGTCACTCAGTGGTGTGTCCATGATGTGGACACTGGGGACAGCACTCCTGTGAGGCACAAGGCCTACAGGGTGACTGACAAGGTCAGAGCATACATCAAGGAGGAGGTCTCCAAGATGTTTGCCTTAGGGGTGGTTGAGTCCTCTAGCAGTCCTTGGGCCAGCCCAGTGGTCTTGGTCCCAAAGGCTGCAGCGCCTGGTGCTTCACCAGAACTTCGGTTCTGTGTGGATTACCGAGGACTCAATTCAGTCACCAAGACTGACGCGCACCCCATCCCCAGAGCTGATGAGCTCATCGATCGGTTGGGGGCTGCCCGGTACCTTAGTACGTTTGATCTAACGTCTGGGTACTGGCAGATCGCCTTGACTGATGGGGCAAAAGAGAGGTCTGCATTCTCCACACCAGATGGGCACTACCAGTTCCGTGTGATGCCCTTTGGGATGAAGAATGCCCCTGCCACATTCCAGAGGTTGGTTAACCAGGTATTGGCCGGGCTGGAAGATTTCAGCGCCGCCTACCTGGACGATATAGCAGTGTTCAGCGCCAGCTGGGAGGAACACGTGCGCCACCTCCAGGAAGTGTTGTTGGCCCTGCGCAGAGCAGGCCTCACAATCAAGGCTAGTAAGTGCCAGATTGGGCAGGGTTCAGTGGTGTACTTGGGGCACCAAGTAGGGAGCGACAAGGGGGCCCCCCTGCAACCCAAGATAGATACCATCCTGGCTTGGGTACCGCCCAAAACCCAGACTCAGGTGAGAGCCTTCTTGGGTCTCACGGGTTACTACAGGAGGTTTGTCAAGGGGTATGGCAACATTGTGCACCCCTTGACCTCGCTGACTTCCAGGAAGCAGCCGAGACTTGTGATCTGGACTGACGCCTGTCAGAACGCCTTTGACACCCTGAAAACTGCAATGTGTACAGCACCGGTCCTCCAGGCACCCGACTTTTCAAAAGAGTTCATTGTCCAGACAGACGCTTCAGAACATGGTGTGGGGGCTGTTCTAGCACAGATGTATGAGGAGGGCCGAGACTTACCTGTAGCCTTCATCAGCCGGAGGTTACTTCCCAGGGAACAAAGGTGGAGTGCGATAGAGCGTGAGGCATTTGCTGTGGTCTGGGCGCTGAAGAAGCTAAGACCCTACCTGTTTGGGACTCACTTCCGGGTTCAGACAGACCACAGGCCCCTCAGATGGTTAATGCAGATGAGGGGTGAGAACCCAAAGCTGTTGAGGTGGTCCATTTCCCTACAGGGGATGGACTTTACGGTGGAACACCGCCCTGGTACAGATCACGCCAATGCTGATGGTCTGTCCAGATTTTTCCGCCTTAGTGATGAGGACTCCCTGGGTGAAGGGTAGTTCTCCCCACATTTCAGCTGGAGGGGACACGTGTTAGACCTGGCATCATTGGCATGAGTCTCTCCTCCATTTTTTTCTGTTTGCCTCCTCTGTTTACGATGTTTTTGCTGGTTTATTGCTTTGGGCACTGTGCCACTGCTGATCAGTGCCACAGTGCAAGTGCTCCCTATGTTAAATTGTTACATTGATTGGTGTTACCATGATTGGCTTGGTTGACTTACTGTTCAGACCCTAGTCTAGTGCACTGCGTGTGCCAAGGGCGTGTAAGTTAACTGCTGCTGGTGGGCTTGCAGCACTGGTTGTGCCACCCACAGAAGCAGCGTGTAAAATGTGTCTCAGGCCTGCCACCGCAGCGTCTGCGTGCAGTCCCTGACTGCCATGTCGACTTGGCAAGGAAACCTACTTGCCAGTCTCTAAACCTTCACTTTGCCACATTTCAGACACCTCTATGGTAGGCCCTAGGGCAGGGTGCATTGTTGGTAAAAGGTAGGTCATGCCCTGATGTGTGTGGCATGACCTAATAGTGAATTACAGCCATTTTCGTTTTTCACTATTGAAGGGCTACCTGCCTCCAATAGGCCAGACTGGGCAGACTGATTATTAACTCCATTATAATCTATCTGACTCAAGGAGCATGGTAGCAAGTCGAGTTTAGTATCCCTGAACTCAGAATTTAATAACACACCCTTTAGGATGGATGGTTTTTAAATTCTATGTTTGAAAATAGCCCTTTTAGAAAGTGGCTATTTTCTTGTCCAACTATCCACCGGTCTCTGCTGGTTTGGTGTGTGTGTCAGGGGCTGGGTGGCTCCAGAGGTCTGAATGAGTCAGTGTGGGGTGAATGAGGCATTTACACATAGAGTGAGGGAAGAGTAGCCTGCCCTGCCTGACACAATACTGGCTCCACCTCCTGCTGGGCGACTGATAGCCCTGCTCCTGCCAGTGACAATACGGGCTCCGTCTCCTGCTGGGCGGCTGAGGACTCTGCCCTGCTCAGTGAATAGGCCAGGTGCCTCTGCCTGGCAACACCCACAACGAACCTGAGATGGGGGGAATTTCCCTGCTTGGACAAAGGGAACAAAGGAGAAAAGGGGTATAAGAGAAGGACCCCTGAACCAAGAACTCAGATCACTTCTGACAAGGAAACCTGTACCAAGGACAAGAAGCCTGCTGATCTAAGGACTTGCCTCCCCTTTCTGCCAGAGTGCTGTTTTGCTGTGGAGGAACCTGAAAGCTGCTTCTTTATTTTTGCCAAGGAACAAGGAGAGAGGAACTTGGTGTGTACTCTCTGAACACTTGCTAGGAAATCTCCAAGGGCTGAAAGAGTGCCAGTCTCCTGCTGAAGTCACAGGGCCAAAGGACTTCACCATTTGCTGAATTGCTGGAAAGTGTTGTTTCCAGTACACAAGGGAAAATCTGCAGTCTCGACGCCGCCGATGCCGCCGAATCCAGCTCGACATCGTGAGTAACGGCTCCAGTGTCCCGAGCCTTCGACGCCGGCCGCCGGGCCCGATCGACGCCAGCAGCAACGCCAGTGAGCAGTGGGTATCGGCCCCGGCTCCAAGTGACCCCGTCTCGACGCCGGTATCGACTCCAGTGAGGAGTGAGTATCGGTTCCACCTCCAAGCGACCCCGTCCCGACGCCGCTGCTGATCGCATCGACTCGACGCCCTTCTCGACGCCGTGAGCGCTGCTCCGGCCCGACATCCCTCGACGCCGCTGCAGATCGACCCGACTCCGAGGCACGATCGACGCCGACCTCGACGCCGACATCTCGACGCCGTGGATCATCATTTTCTTCATTTCTCAAGGTACTGTACTTGTGGGGTCTGTTGCAACTCCAGGCTCGACGTAGCGCTCCTCGCGGTCGACGCCGAACCTTGGGAATCCTGTAGACTCGACGTCGTGTGACTCCTGTGGGGGTTACATTGTTGCCAAAGAACTGTGTTTCAGAAGAATACTTAATTTCGTTGCTAAAGAACTTTTGCCAAGAAGAAACCTTACTTGAACTATTATTTTTCCTTCCAAAGAGTATTTATTAAGACTGTGGTATATTTTTGTCGTTATTTGGTCTTGTGCTAAACCTTATATAAAAATACTATTTTTATAATAACTTCTGTGTCGTGTCCATCTGTAGTGTATTCACTTTATTACTGTATGTGGTCATAAATGTTTAACACACTGCCTCTGAGATAAGCCTGTCTGCTCTGCCAAGCTACCAAGGGGGTAGCAGGGGTTATCTGAGTGTGTAATCCCCTTTCCCTGACTAGAGTTGGTTGGTCCCTATTTGTCAGAAGTGTATACCTCTGCCAACTAGAGACCGCCGGTTCTAACAGTTACCCCATGTCTCCGTCTCGCTGAGATGCTTGTTTTCCAGACTGGACTTGTCGTTTAAAATCAATACATTCTGGGAGTTGAAGTGCCACTGTAGGTACAATTGCACCAACTGGACGAACACAACTGAAAACAGTGTCTGATCTGGGGAAAGCTTATGACTGAAAAAGTTGTGTCCGGTGACACGGAGGCATTAGATGACCCTACTTCTCTTAGTTGTGCTGCTTCCTATATTGTAATCAAATCCACACACTGGTACACAACTATCAAATGATTGATTGTTGCTTGATGCTTTGAAGACAGTGTTTAATTTGTGCCAGTGGTTGAAGGTGTGGGGGGGGGGGGGGTGGTCGCACCAGCACTCGTTATTAGGAACCATGACTTATTTTTCATCATCATAGTTTCACTTAGAGCAAGGGTTTGAAAAGCAGACAGGAGAAAAGAGAGGAAGAAGAAATAGGAAAACAGTGGTTAAGGCAGCAAAAACGGATGAAAGAACCTACAAGGGAGAGCTGGGGAGACATGAAAAATAGGGAGGTGGAGGTAAGAGGCTAAAACTAAAATCAAATGTAGGCAGTATTTTATTCAGCAATGCCACCACTTGGAAGTGAATGCAAAGGGCTCATATGAAAAAAATGCGGCCCTACTGGTTAGAGGGTTATAACTGAACTGTTGTTGCTTCTTTACCTGATGCTTTCTGAATCTGAAATGTTACATCATGTGGGAGAGGATTACCTTTGCAGATGTGCTTCCATTAAAAACACACCGAAGAAGGCGCACAGGGCCTGTTGCCTTCTGCCCTCACATTGCTACGTTTGGCTGTAGTGTTGAGAGAATATGTCCCACCTACCCCTCTCCGCCGCCCAAGGTGTGGTTCTCCTGCGGCATGAAGGCCCAACCATTGGCACACAGGTCTATTCCACACTGCTCATGGAGCCCTTTAGGCTTGTCTCACTGCAGCAAAGGATCAGACTGTGAGATCCTCCCAGTGAGTAGAGTGGAAGAGGAGGAGAGGGTGGCAGTGGTATTTACTTTGGCTCCCCTTCTTCTGACCCACACATCACTGTAAACACCTTACTGACTACTTAGCTGAACCTACTGCAATGCCAGGCAGAAGATTGTATGGAGCTCACTTCAAAAGGTTTTTGTGGGGTGCCACCATGGCTTTTAACCCATAAATAGAAAAACATGTTGTCTGGGAAAGGGAAAAAATACCATGTGTCAGCATTTACTGGTTGTGTTAGCTGCCTCATCATGAATGATCAGATCAGGTCTGCTTTTTTTTATTATTATATACATTAATTTTATTGAAGGAGAGCTGGGCTGATGGCAAGGATCCTCAGTTTCCCTCTGCTTGTGAGGGCCCACCGTGCTGCATTTCTGGCTTCCTAAAGCGTTCAAGGCACTGGAGTCAGCAGACTGTCCTGCTCGTCAGAACACTGTACCATCCCAGGCAGCCCAAAGGCTGGATTTGTGTCACCTTGGTCCATAGGAATTATGCTATGGAGAAAGCAGTTGCACAGCTCTACTTAGCTGGTGTTCGCACCAAAGTGTACAGGAACTCCATATCAAGCGACTTGTGTTGGAGGTCATGGCTCTTTAAAACACCCAGCACACACACACTGTGATAATGGACACATGCCTGTTTATACATAGCTGAGACTATGAGCACTTTGCCCAGACGACACTCAGCAACTTTCTTATGATGAGCATTGACTGACAATTCTTCCATTGCACGTCATCGAGGATAGACATAGAGGGTCCACTAAGGGCAAGTTTCAGCCACCATGGTTCTTCTTTGCCTTCAACCTTATATATCATTTTCTTTTAACTTACACTGGTAAGTGCACTTGGGAAGCTGTGGATTTATCTTGGCTCTTCAGTGGACCACTTGGAAATAGGTGATTACTCAAACAAAAGGATCAGCTGGGTTTTCTACTGATAGTGATATCAAATTGTTGTCATTACCACTACGTTCCTGATCTGGTTACTCACCAGGCATCAGTTCTGCTACTGTGGCTCAGGTAAGTGGTCTCCTACATCCATTCATCTGTAGCCTCTGAAGTCAACATTTAAGTTGGTCCCACCATTAGTTTCACTGCTCAGATTTTGTACTGCAGTTGTGTCACCCACACTATTAACTCTTCAGGGTAAAAAGAAAAATGATAGCATGTACTTTAGTACCCAAATTTACATTTCCTCGCACCTCATAGACATTAGGTGGCTTCTCTGGAGAAGAGATGACTTCCTTTTTAAAAAGTTACCAGCCATTGAAACAATTCCGGGTTGCACCCTAAATGAAATCTCAGACCATATTGTTCAGAACCTACACTGCCACAGTTACAGCCGTTTAACCTTGTTGTCTACGCTTGGCAGATGGTTTGAGAGCCCTGTACCTAAATAGGATACCCAGGAGATAATAGGATGACTATAAGGTAGATAGGGTAACTATGAGGTGTTTGCATGGAAACCTGGAGCATTATGCTTCAGATGTATGCATTTGATTGTGTTTTTTAACTGTGTTCCTTGATATCACTTGGAAAGATCATGAACCCAAAAGCATGGCTCTGTGTTTCTACTCTGGAAATAATGTTGAGGGGGCGCTAGGTTCAACTTGTGAGCCCCCTTACCTCATTGTTCCTCAACCGTTTCTAAAAGTAGCCATAGCTGGTCATTCTCTTGAAATTATTAGGAGGTATTGATAATAATATAATCAAAATATAGCTTGAATGCTTTGCATTCCCTATCTACAGTATGTGCTCCGTAGTGTGAGACTTGTGTTATCTAGCAGGGGTCAGTAGAGTGGTCAGTTAGCTGAAATGTAAACAATGCAGAATCTTTTAGATAGTGGCAATACATAATTTGCTTGGTGTATTTATAGAGAGAACTCTATCAGCTTGATGTAGAGGAAGGTGGACACAAAACATCTGTCAAGAAATGGTAGATTCTTCAACCACAGCTCTGCTTCTAAGTGTCTTAATATTGCAGATTTGTCCCCTGCTTCACCATTAGGTTTGCAAAAGTCCACACCTAACTCCACCATAGACAATGACTGATCAACAATCCAACCTTGAGTCACAGTTATTATTATTATTATTATTAATCGGACTTATAAAGCGCCTGGTTACACTAAACAGTGTGTCCCCGCGCTACGGTGTGAGGCGCTATGGCAATCTACAGAAACCTATCCAGGAGGAAATAGATGAGTCTTCAGTTTCTTCCTAAATATGCCCTCTGTGGGCTCCAGACGAAGACTCACTGGAAGTTTGTTCCAGAGTTGGGCCGCCAAAAAGCGGAAAGAGCGTCCACCCATCCTGGCTTTCTTTACAGCCGGGACACAGACCGACCCTCTCCCCTCAGACCTCAAGCGGCGAGTTGGGACATAAGGGGTAAGGAGGTTCAACAAGTAGACAGGCGAGGTCCCATGAATAATGCGGTGGCACACACACAGCGCCTTGAACCGGACTCGTTCCCGAATCGGTAACCAGTGGAGGGAGGCGAGAGCCGGTTTGGAGGGAGCTCTCCTGGGATGCATCAGGACCTACCAACATACACAGTTACATAACAAGACAACTATTAAAAGAGTGGCATGATTGCAGAGCAGAATAAGCGTTGTTTTGCTAACAGAACAAGCTGAGAAACACTGCCCAACATTTTAAGGAAACCAGATAAAGGTCCTGCTTTAGTGCTGGTGGTTACCGGTGCGACTTTCTTTTTTGGCACAACCCTCCCCATTACCTCCTTCTCCACTAAGTCCCTCACCACCGTTCTTCAACGATGCCCCTCATCTCTCCATAGCCTCTCACTGACATATGTTACATTTTTAACAGAGCTACTCATAATTCACTCACACAATTCTGTGATCTGCATAATACACGTTGTTAGCAGCAGGCACATTAACCCTCTGCCCTACTTTATGATGAGTCAAAACTGCCCCTAGACAAAATACCCATCTCTCACAAGTAGGAACATTAATCACCAGATTTATCTTGGCATTTTTATTGCTGCCTGAAAATTGCTGGATGCACAAGAAAGTTCACATGCTTTTAAACCCATAATTTATTTATAAACCCAGCACCCCCTACCAAAGTCAGCCCCAGGTACAGCTGCACCGGTTGCATCGCCCTGAAGCCGGCCCTGACCAGATATGTGGAGACTGACAAAATACTTGTATTATGGAGGGATACATATAAGGTCAGATGAACTAAGAGACATGTCACAAGTATTGGTCACAAATGGTGCACCAATTATTTGCAATTTGTCACTGATTTTCCAGGCAACTTATGTATTAATAGGTCAGTTAAAAAAGTCTTCAATCGCAAGAGGTCTCAAAATAACCTGAATAATAAATAATCATTTAGCAGGTCGCTCTTTGAAATCTGCTGTGGCTGGCAACAAATTCAGGAAAAATGGCCTGCAAAGAACAGCAGATTACCACCTCTGTGTTTTAATTTTCACATAGAAAACATTTTATTTAAAATAAAAAAAAACTACCCCTGATCTTCAAAGGAGCAGTTGCTACTTTGATAAAAAAAGAGGTTCACATTCAGTAGCTAATCGGTTTAGTAGGCTGTGGATCACTCCCAAAGTTGCCCCCTAGGACACTTCTGCACCCCCAAGGGCTGCTACTAGGGGGAGGGGTTTGACATTTGGACAGGGGTTGACATTTGGACCACCTCCCATTGGTAAATCACTTACCACCTCATGGATGTGTAATTAATTAATTGTTTGAATCTACAATTGCAGCCATAAGCCACTGATACTTTCCTCTTTGAACTGGAACTAAGAGAGCATTCCTTCAATAGACACTCCTATTACCTCCTTGGAAAGAATGATCAAAGTTCCTTTATGTGTGAGAAAGAATTTTCTGACCGTAAAAGGACTTTGTATATTCCAGAAAGTATATTCTCAATCGTGAGTCTTGTGATTTTGCCAACTGCAGGGATTGCGATTGAAAAAAGGACTTAAAGCCTTCTTTTGAGTCCACATTTGTGGCTTGCATTAAAAACATCTTTTGTGTTATGACTTTGGCCATTCCGGAAGGAGACATTTCGTGGAGCAAAATTAATTTGGGTAGTCTTGAAGAAGGTTATTGCTTTCCAGGAACTTGCCGATGTGGCTCTAAGCCTTTCTACCCATCGGTTTTCCTAAGCTTATGGGGACTGGTCTGTAATTGGCAGATTTTGGTAATTCTAGAGTCTTCCTCTTCTTAATAGAAGCCTGACGTAGGATATCTTGAGTTTCGAGAGTTAAGTGTCTGATTGTAGAGAGATTTTAATGAAAGTCCTTACAGGGATGAAAGTAACATTGAAAGGAGGATATCTTTGATCTATAAGAAGTACAGGGGTCAGATGGTGAGTTGGCTGTGCTTCTTTTCTTGACCACTTCCTTAGACAGAAATGATGAGAGTTGATTGGAGGAGGCATGTGTCTGATATGGGTAAGTGCTAAAGTAATCTACACCTTGTAGACAACTCCTAAATACACTTCTCTGTAGAGGGTCCAGGATTGCCTCATCCAGTCACATTTACTCACTGGAGAAAAGCTAGAGGGAAATGAGTTGCCAGAAGATTCTAAATCCTAAGCCAATCTGCTGTCAGAAGACAGTTACATGGCCACGTATGGGGGATCCCAAGAACTCACCAAGATGGTGCAATCTTTATACACACCCACATACAAATCTCGCCTTGGAAAATCCTTGCAGCTCCGGAGAGGTCTACGGACCTTTTCCACTGTAGGCAAATTAGAGCTCTTTCAAAACAATTGAAAACATCAAAGACATTTGGTTTTTGGCAATTAGTCAATGATGAGAGGTTGGTGAAGGTTTCAGAAACCTTTGTTTATTGTAAAGTTAAAATCGCTAATTATCTTTATTCAGTTTAATAAGTTTGCAGAAAATAAAATAAATTTAGTTAGAAGTCAGTATTAGAAAAATACACCATTTTCCTTAAAGAAACTCAGTATGCTAACTAAAGGACCTATTCTAAATAGAGCCCATAAACAGCTCTCCTGGAGAAGAGTGAGTAAGAAATAAACTTCTCATAAAGAGTAGTTCTGGAAACCCAGCCACGTTCCTTACAGTTGCAATACCAACTGTAAATAAAAGTGTGATCCTTGCAGTAGCATTGATCACTAGTAATCCAAAAAGCAGTCACCTCAGGGAAATAGCTAAGGAAATCAACTCTCCAAAAGGAAGACTCTCAGGGCAGGGAAAGATCCAGCCACATGACCACCGGAAAAGTTGAGGGAATAAAGAGGTAAAAATGAATGAAAATGAAAGAGTAAGGGTAAGTGTGCTAGCTAGCTAGGAACACTCATTAATATAGGTTCATACTTTCACAACAATTTTGTAGGCATCTTCTGTCGATATCCCATGAAAATGCATCACACAGCGGTGTCATCAGTCATACGGTACTTCTTCTTCCGATTCCCACAGTCTGCTCCTGTCACCATGATCAGTACAATTACTACAGCACTTGTTACATGAGGGAAGGTTCTCATGAGAACTCTCTTACCTAAGCTAAAGGATGCACCATGAACTCGATGTGTGAACAGTGGCAAGTCAGTTATATGAAATCAACTATCAATGTTATTTGGAAGCAGCATTCATAAAAGTATCTAAGACATCATTTATCCTGAGCAGTTTTAATAAGCTCTTTTTATTCTTAAAATGATCTAACATGGGGTGAGGAGCTGGATGAACACATTGTTATAGTCAGCATATTTCTAAAAGATGTCACCAATGGTAAGCAATTTTACAAAATGTCAAATTCATGTAACTGTGGGCAAGAGTCAAGTTAAAAGACTTTTGGGCTTAGTTATTATACACGTTAAGAAATGGTTGCCTGGTGCATAAAAGTTTAAACGCATTAATTTGCTAAACATTCTAGGAGCATTCTTAATCCTACATGTGATTAACTAATATATTTTCACAGTTTTTACTAGGATTCTAAACATTACGCGTTTACACTTTTTGTCTACAAGTCATTTTCCAACATAAACATTTGTACTGCAATTAAAGCATTCTAAAGTGCAAGTCGGCTTTCTAAATTTGTGCTAATTTCTCCCACTTACATCTGCACTGACCTACGTCTCCCTACTACTTCAACTCTTCCAAGTGCGCTGCAAAGAGAGGAACAATGGAAGTGAACAGCAGCAATAAAAAAAATTATTAAGGGACAAAGTGAGACTAGGAGGGATGCTTAGGCACAAACATGATGGACAATAAACATTCTTGGAAAATGCTATGAAATGGACCACCCAGTGCTGTTGGTAACATGAAATAAGTGGAGAATCTCCCTAGAAGGATAACTAAGGACTTTAAATATGAGGCTTGGCTTCTGTAATTAAGGTCCTGGCCTACAACATGGGGGATTGTAACGCTGGGTAAGGTCATAACCATATGTTTTCTCTTTAAAGAAAATAAAAAATGATCAACGCAATATGTGGGCAGATGACGCTTTGTAACTGAGATAAGCATTTTCCAGGCTTGTCATTCAACAAGTCAACGTGTTTATGGGAGTTGCCGTCCAGTGCTAGTTAAAATAAAATGCACCTAATGTCGCAAAATCAGCTCTGCAAAAGTGATGCTTGCTGTAATAAAAACAGTGTTTGATGTTGGTGTCACCTGCACTCATTTTTGGAAAATCACATTATCGGGAGAAAGGCAGAAAAGAGAATGGAGGCGGAAACCACAGATAGGAAAGCAGTGCCAAAGGTTGGAAGCAAGGGCTAAAGAGAACCTACAAAAGAGAGCTGAAGAAACAGGAAGTACAGAGCAATAGAAACAAGCATTTGCAATTCAATCGGTCTAGCCATTGGGACCTTCTAAGTGTTTAGCCAGAGCTATTGGCT
This sequence comes from Triturus cristatus, assembly GCF_964204655.1. Classification (NCBI taxonomy): domain Eukaryota; kingdom Metazoa; phylum Chordata; class Amphibia; order Caudata; family Salamandridae; genus Triturus; species Triturus cristatus. The sequence goes on from NC_140593.1 coordinate 822,771,942, forward strand.
CTGCCAATGTGTTTAGGTTATGTTATAAAAAATGACTTAATTTAACAACAGCCCACAACCCACTCTGTACAGACTTCCCATTGCAAGGGCTACTAGAATTATATGGCAAATATATGTAAATAATCTGACACGGTTAAGGAACCTTTTTAGTGCCGACTGCCGGCTCATTGACATCTAGATTGGTCTATTTTTTTAGTTATGCTGGAATTTCCACATTAGGCATGTCCACAGAGTGTTAGAATATGGAGGAAGTGTGTGAAAATGGATATACCTGCACCGCCGGGAGTCAGGGAGTTATGCACCTCTCCACATAATAAGTACACATTTTTATTTAATTCCAAGTGTACTAAATGTGATTTAATACTTCACCCCCCAGAAGCCTGCTTGAAAATCACACACACCCTACAGTGAACATTTAGACCCAATATCCATGTACATCCCACAGCACTAACACAATGCCAGTTGATAGAATATCATGGTGCCCTCAACACAGACACCTATACAGCCAGCAACACTAGAACTAGCCTACTTCTAACTGCGGCACAAAGGGAAAGCTACTTGCCTGGGAGACAGCTGATGATGACACAGAGACCTACCAAAGATGGAGCAGAACACAGTACCCAGAACATATTATCACGATAATATTATAGGAAGACTCAGAGTCTGGTTTGCAAAGGAAGCCCCGGAATGGTGTGCTAAGGCGCCATCCAACAGCTATAAGTACATACTAATGGCAGATGGTGCACTATACAAATTCTCAAAAGCATAATACAGTACTTCCTGCGAGGTGCTATGGAACTGTTAAAGAAAATTGTGATGCCCTCATGTACCATGTCTGCTGCTATGTAGTCCGCACTTGCAGGAGTGCGATTTAAGGAACCCATTAAAATCAATTTTAAAAAATCACATTTGAAGCGCAGATGCTCCCAGTGAGATGTTTCCCTCTTGTACGGATCACTTATCCAAATCACACGTACAATTGAGTAGATTTAATAACTTGTTTAATTCCATGTTCGTTTAATTGAAGCCCAAAAACATGGTATTTTTTTGACGAAGTGGAACCTTACAATCTTTTGCACGTTATCCTGAGCTTTAGCGTTTTAACTCAATGACAACTTGCGCAAACAGAAAGCAGTAGCTGAATGGAAACGTTTTAACAATCCTTAGAATAGAAAATAATGAGAAAATAAAATGCAAATATGTCAGCTCAATCAAGGTGCTATCTCGTTTTTTTTTCGTTTTAACACAGGATTGCTCAAAGCCACCTATGTATGCAAACACAGAGTTATTTACTGATATACTAATATAAGAAACATACACAACCCAAGAGGGGTTGAGGGAGTTGTAGCGCTGTGATGACGTGAGTAGTAGTATGTCAAAGGCGGACGGTTTCACTTGTGTAACCAGAGATTTCATAACACATATTTTGCTGGCGTCCTCTACCAGTCATCTGCTGCCTTCAGCTGGTTGCTTTCATAAGTTTCACGGAGGAGTGTGTTGGGCTGGACAAAGAGCCGGCGCCATGGCAAACAAGGATGCTGCGGATGGTAGCAGGTCGCAGGTAGCACGGACGGAGAGCTCAGGAGGGTGCGCACACCGGAGGAGAGCAGTGCTTTTATTGAGTGCAGCATGAGCATTTTAGATGGTGCTTTAGACCACTTGAATCTGTAACGCCTCGAGAGGTTCACACATACTACTAGATTGTTGCCCTTGATGTATATATAGCATTCATCATTTAACTGGTTTGTAAAGTCGTTGTGTGACATTCAGGCGCGCAACACCCATTAGACTCACAGGGCTTCAGCCCCCCCCCCCCCCCCCCTCGTCGCGTGTGGCAGCCCGGGATGAGACCGCTTCCCGGGCAGACACAAAGCCGCGCCCAGCACTTCACAGGTCTTTAAAAAGACCATTTGCATGTTAATGAGGCCTCGCTGTTGTTTCACCCCTTCTAAGAGCCCCTGCAGCTCCACTTGGCCTAGATTCAGCCCCCCCCCACCCCCGAAATCAGCGCCACTCTGCCTACTGTTTAAAGATTCAGCCCCCCCCCACATTTTTGCTTAGCCCCCCCCCCCCCCCCCCCCGAATTTTGGCTCTGGTTGCGCCTCTGGTGACATTACAGCGTCACTGCACATTAGAATGCCTTACTGCTAGCAAATGGGAAGCAGCCGTAATGTGTTAATGAATGTTGTGAAGTTTTGTTCTTTATTGGAAAAGTGGATTTATAAAACGTCCCGTTAGGCTCTCGGTTTTTGTGTTAATAAAAAAACACATTAAAAAAATCTAGAAACGGAGTAGAGAGTGACTTTGTTAGCGTTTAATATAATATTAATAGTTTGACCGGGTACTTTTCTGAACGATGTTCCCGCCCCCTCTTTAATCCTTGCCGTGTCATCCTGAGACAGATCTCCCAAAGGTGTTAAGCGGACATATTGATGCTTCTCGTCCTGATGGCAGCTCACCAGTGTGATGTGATTGACATGCTTTGTGGGTAGTGACGCTCCACACTCGCCGTTATCATTATTGTTATTGTTATATTATCTAGGTTTGCAAAAGCGTGGTTTGCTCTTTAGGGCAGCTTTGAGATCTGATCAAATGCACACCTTTTCTTCACACCTCTGCCTCGCAACACCAGTCCTGCACACCAACTTTTACCTCAGAGACACTTAAAACCCCTTTGAAAAACACAATTCCACAGTCCCACGGACCGGGTACAAGCCAGTGTGCTCTTGCAGTCTCATGACCACATTGAATGATAGTGCGTGCTTCTTCATGTCTTGCTGACACAAATTCAGAATATGTGGATAGCAGCCTATGTGTTTAGATAATCCTGGGGAGAAGGCAGCCTTTCTTTAAGGAAGGGTGTACGTGGAATATTCTGTTGGGTTGTATATTGGGCTTGCTGTATGTGACTTGTCGCCGGGTCGTGCAGTCAATAACTGCTGTTGATAGAATCCCACTCAGTGATGCTGTTTTTATGGACTTCGTAAGCATGAAAGTCTGAGTTGCACTGCTGGTATTCTAGGTTAGAGCTGCTGGCTGTAGTGCGTACACATCTGTAAAGGCTTTATCCCCTGAACCACCACACTGAACTTGTATTCACTAAACTACCACACAGGAAGCGAGTTGCAGTGTTGGGTCACACAACATTGTAATACCCACATGTTTCCTGTATTGTATGTCGTTGGCCAGGTAATGTGCGTCGCGTTATAAAAAGCTAAAGGTAATCCCAGCTCGTGCACAGATTCACTTTCACAACTGTTAAAATACGAGTCACCACAGAACCAATGCACTAAAATCTTTCGGATTTTCACTTTACATGAAACCGCACTTGCGGCGTTCAAAGTGTTCACATGATTTATGTGGATAACTACATCACCAAGTAACGACCAGTTTAGTTTGATGCTCCGGGGATGCCTCCTATGATTTGTGTCACAACTGTAAGCGCAAATTAATCCAAAAATGGCCCACACGCTCACCTGTTAGATCAGCCCGCCGGGCACTTACAGATTTCCCTACAGACCTACCTCGAGCCTGTTTGCTACTTTTGCCGGTCTTGCAAGGAAATCTTATTCCATGATGCCGGTTTTTGTAATGTACGTCCTAATCATTTTGTCTAATCTTTGCGCCGAAACTGCCCGACAGTTTATTATATATTTATCACAATCTACATACAAAGGAAAAAGCAGAAAACAATTTTACATACGCAATAAGCAACATGTAAAAGCTAAACTGCAAGCAGCTGAAATTACACTACACACTGGCAGTTTTCCCAGTACAACCACTAAAGCTGGTCCTCGGCACTGTAAGGACTCTGTATGTGAAGCCTCGGGCCCGGCAGAGCACGTATTGCGCTTGGTCACAAGTCTATACACCACTATGCAGATGAGGAAAATAAAAATCTATGAGGCCTATATGTCCCCATGTGCCCCCCCAACGCTTATGTGCACATGCATGTAACCTATGCATTTCCCCTCCATGGCCTTTTCTATCATGATACTTATGCTATAACGTGGCCTGCCATCATTCAGTCCCCCATGAGAGAAACGACAAATCTGTATTGAGGCCTACACGTTTTGCATCATGTTTTCCTGCACCACATAAAAACCCGTGTTTGTGGCTCAGCTAGACCCGAACAGAGGTTTCAGGCCTCAGACGTTCAGAAAGCTGCAGCTGCGTATCCTTGGCCTTACACACTTGGGCCTCAGCCAAAGGGGCCCTGTCACAAGGTGCCGAGACAGTATTGAGCACGGTTATCTGCTTACTCCTACAGAGCCGCATTCCTGCCTGGAGAAGGAGGGATCCACATAACCCATCAGCAAAGGAGAAAGCACAGCCTTTCTGTCTCTGTTTATGAGATTGCAAAGCTCACGCCAGTAAAGGGCCCATAGCCCCCATGTAAGGCCTCTGCAGTAAATGAAGTAAATGAAGAAATAGATGCCACATCGGCTCTTGGTGATGAGCAACCTATGTCACAAATCAGTCCCTGCTCCAGACATCAGATATCAGATAAAACAAGATGTGCTGGTCGTCCTGACACTGAAGGCCTCACTCACTGAAGGCCTCACTTCCAGACTTCTCGGTTGCATAGCAACCCTCCCCACGTCAGCTACACGTCATGCTCGAGTCGAGCACAAGTAAGGCAAAGTTCCAGTACAATTCCAGCAGATCACGCAACCCCCTCCAGGTATCCACCCACCTATGACAAATTACCCATTATCATCAAGTGGACGCCCACATGGACGCCCACCTTCACACCTACTTACACGCCCACATGCTCTTATCTCACTCTCTTTCGCTCTTTTCGCTTTCGATGTATATATACTGTGCTCTGTGAATAATGTTTTGAGAATACTTTCGAGACCCTTCCAGATCCCTTGTGGTGATGGTAATATTCTCCCTATGACTCGAGTTATTGGAATAAAGCCCTTTTTGAACCTGATACCACAGACTCAGCCTCTTGCTTTATGCATGATCTTATTGATATTATGAAATAAAGAGAGCGTAATATTTTATTTACGACATAATGGCGCCCGAACAGTTCAATCTCTTTCCCCACACGCCGGAGATGAAGGTCCAGTTTTGCCCCCTTCCACAGCTGTGACGGACTTCAAGTACGTACGTCGCGGGTTTTCCCGCCAACTCCCTCAGGCTAACGAAGGAGACGGACTGCGACCAGGCATCCATACGAGGCGGTGAGGAACGCAGATTGTCCTACCCAGAGCCCACCTGCGAGAGAGCTGTGTCCGAGGTATCTGGAGATCCACCTAGGTTACGCCATTTCCCCGCGCAGCGTCAAGTTTCGGAGGCCTTCGACTTCAAGTTCAAGTTCAAGTTCAAGTTCAAGCTCAAGTTCCGCTTCCCGGTGAGTTTTCTCATGGGGGTTGCAATCAAGACGGGTTCTCACTTGTGAGACCTGTATGTTCAAGTGCATGCAGTCAGAGTTATAGGAAATAGAGATCTCAAAGTATTCAAGGTGCACCGATATACCAGTATGAACGAATGTTATTGTCCTAGTCAGGTTCAGTTAGGTTTGAATGTGTCAGGTTTTATGTAAAGTTTGTTTTATTGTAGTTTTTTACAGCGCTATTGTGATTTTTGTTTTTGGCTACATTCCAACATGCCGTTATTTTCGAAACTACGTAAAATATGTACCAGAAAAGGTGTACTAGAGGAAGCAGTTAACATTCCTCCTAGGGACACACCTGGACATTTCATGTACTGTAAGCATGGTTTAGATGCCGTGTTGTTCTTGGAACTATGGGTAGATTACACAAAGGATTTGGAGCCAAATATAGATGGCCTATCAGGGAACGTGGGATGCGGAATGCATTATGAAAGTAGAGGAAGAGATATGGGAGAGAAAATGTAGACCTGCTCAGAAAGATGCCATTGAGTTTTGGCGCAAGGAGTCACATAGAAGGACAGAGTAAGTGTTTCACAAGGCAGGGAGAAGTAGACAGGAGTCTGAAAAAGCCGAAGAAAAGATGTTACAGGAGGAAGGGGAGCGGGTACAAAGGGAACAGGCTGGTAGAGAAAGAAATACTGTTGTTGCTGGTATTTATCCCGTCCTTTCAGAGGAACTAGCAAGAGTGGCCCCAGTAGAGAGACCAGTTAGAGTGCCACCGCAAGTACCCCGATACATATGATAATGATATAGTAGCTCAAGTGTTCTTGAGCCTCCCGCCAAAAGATCAGCGCATGGCTGGTGTTTACATGGTCCAACATTTGATTACGTTGTCGAAAGGAAATTGAGAGGGGTGTAGCTAGAGAAAGGGCAACACCTGTGATTTGTTGAGACCCCTAATGTACAAAGTGTTGACGAAAAATAATTAGTGATCCATTAAGGGTTTAGCTTGAGAAAAAAAATTGTGGGTATTTCGAATTTGCAAATTGTTCAAGAATACAGGTTTGTGTTCTTGGTGGTCCAGTGAGCCAATGTGCTGGGTCAAGACGGTAAGATTATGACCCCCTGAGAGCAAATTGTATATAAAATGATTTTTCAATTGGGCGAATTATTGCAGTTTTTATGGAATTGAGTAGACTTTTTGTCTTTGACAGCTTCAGAGTGAGGAGAAGGTGGGGGCTGAATAGAGCAGAATGTGATACGGAAATCGGAGACAGATTCTGACCTTAAAGCCAGTAAAGGTGGGGGCCGGTGAGAGGAGTGGAACAGAGGCACTGCTTAGAAAGCTTCTCTGACATCGCATCTGTGTAATGCCTGCGGCCGGAGTGCCTTGAGGGCCAGGAGTAGTTAAAAATCAAAAACAGATGGCTGGCAGCCCAGGCTCAAGCCGCGCTGAGGGGCTATTTTTAGCTTCTCTGATAAGACAGTGCAGCTGAGAAACGAAACTCAAGCCTTCATTTGTTCTATTCTGTGCAAAACCAGTGCCCCGAGGAACTGTCTACGGAGAAGATTTGTTTTATTTTTTAGCAAATGTTATATTGCTTCTAGACAAAAAGTAAAATGTTGCTCTTGCTTGAAATTTTAAGGGCTATATGCCTATATAAAAACGATTTCCAAATTCAGCACTTTTAAATTGTGGCGCAAAAGTTGCCACCAGTTGGATTGGCAAAATGATCCAAAGGTTACGAGTATGGGAAGACTCATGAGATATGCGCCTTCAAATGGGAAGTGAGGGTACATTGTGTTGATATAGATGCATTACACCTTTTCAAAAAGACATGTTCGTGTGTTCTTCATTTTTGATTATTCTTGCTGGTCCTGTGTGTCAGACTTGACACAGTCAGTTCAGCTGACAGCTGGTCATCGTTGAGATGACCTACTGTCAGATGGGGGTGTATAGGGCAGGAAAATCAGTTATTGATTATAAGCCTGACAAATTAAGCAGGCCAGAATGTTCGCCTCTGAGCTGTAGGTACGGTAATTGCGCATCACTGCTCATTTATATATGTTAACGTAATTTGTCTATGCTTTCTGTGCTTGGTATACTGATGGCTTGGCAAATGTATTTTATATGTGTTTTGTTTTTGTGTTGTATTGACCAGTCTGTTTAGCGTTTAATACAAAGTTCTCCTGTGCAGTACAGAGATGGTCGTGACGACGGCAATCTTTGCACAGCGCTTGGCTGGAACTTGTTCACAATTACTAAATTTCACGGACATGATATTACCATTTTTGATTACCTTGGAGTCAGGGTAAACAATAAGCTAAAATGGGCTCCCCATCTATCGAAAATGCTTCTTGCCCACAAGAGAGCCTCAGGGGCAATAGCGAAACACCAGAGACTCTCCTACACCAGGCCCATTGCCGCGGCAGTTAAGGTCTATGAGGGGAAGGCAATGCCAGCGGCCCTATACGGGGCAGAACTGTGGGGGTTCGATAATCTAACAGAGCTGCTTAGATCTGAGAATAAGTTCTTCAGAGACTTATTGTCGCTCCCTCTGTCTACCCCACTAGTTCCTCTCCGTTATGACCTTGGCAGACAAAACTTTAGCAATGTAGCCAGGCTGCGCCCATTACTATACTGGGCAAGGCTACGGAGAACCCCTGAACTCCTCCACTATGCATCTGCCCTCGACGAGCTATTAAAACTCGGAGCTGAGCGTAAGATCCCCTGGGTATCAAATTTGAAAAAGGAGCTCCAGAAGATAGGTCTGGAAGAGGCCTGGGTAACCCAGCTCCCCCCACCCAAACCTGTGATAAAGAAGGCTTACTGGGAATGGGTTATGATTAATACCCTAAGAAATCAGGGAGGTGAGCTAACTTTAAAATTCCTGGATGTGAAACCTGCACCTAGCATGGAACCCTTTCTGGACATTATTGAATCTCCTGAAGATAGGTCCCTTTATCTCAAGATGAGATATGGTACACTCCCACTCTCTGAGGTTCAATCTAGATGGAGCACGGCACCCGTAAGTTCGAAAGGCTGTCCCGGTTGTGCCTCGCCCTTGGAGTCTATTGGTCATTTTCTGTTTGCATGCAAAGCATACCGGCAACCAAGAGCGAGATGGTTAACACCGGTTTGTAAAAATATGGGGACCAGGTCCGCCAGGGTGGCATTGCGTATCTTGATCTATGACACATCAGTCCCTAGTGTCATCTGTGGGACTGCTAAATACCTGGGCTGGGCCTGGAGGATCAGACGCAAGCTCCTTAAGGTGCAATAAACTTAAGATATAAACTTATCCCTGTTGCCCATAAAGAATATCATTGCCAAAGGTACTGACAAATGGGGGTCTTTGTTTACACTGTACATGCATATTTATTGCCATTTTTATTGCTTTTAAATTGTATAAGGTTTAAAGCATATAGTTGTAGTGGGTTTTTAAAACTGTTTTTATATTTATTCTACCAAACTTTTATGATATGTTTTTTATATATCGAATAAAGTCACTACTACTATTACCATTATCATGCTGTCAAAATAGCAGACAACGGGTTATCAGTGTATGTCTAATTGGTATTGGAGATGAATAAAACAAAAGAAAAAGGCTATGCAAGACTACAATATGTTTCACATAACTGCCTTTCTCTTATAGACATGCAGCCTCGGTCATATGTTTCCAGATTGGACATTAAGGAACAATTATGATCTGTACACTCGCATCTTAACTCTTGAAGAGCCTGTTTTAGATAAGGACTGCCACCCCAGAGTGACAAATGAGGCTCGGTATTTAGGGTAATGAGAGAATATCTGACAGGATTTCCTTTTTAAAGTTTGCTTTAGTAAGCTCATTCTTGTAAGTGGGGGCCCCAAAAGTTGACTTGTTTTTAAATTAGGCTATTGGGTTTGGGCTTCTGAAGGGAGACGTTTGAATATGAAAGGCGAGGGATGCAGTTTATTGTATAGGTGGAAATTATTGCAAAATGACTAGTTTCTTTAGCAGATAAATTATTAATTATTAATTATCGACATTAACAACTGTTCTTAAACTTGGTTTTCCAAATATTTAGGAAGTTTAGCATTCCTATTAGGGCCTCCTAGCATTAATATTGACTTCAGGTTGGTGTAGGTTCACATGATGGGGACATTTGCATATGAGATGTCATTTGGCCAGCCTATGAGCTCACACAATGAAGTTTGTACATTTGCTGGAGGGATTTCTCTTGAATTTCAACTGCGCTGTGCATCTCCTATAATTTTGCTTACGCCCAGTTGCTACACACAGGGTTTGATAGTGTTTAACAGTAGTGGAATCTGTTTCAGATTTCCTCCTGTCAAAAGGGGGGAAGGAGGAGAATATTGGCTTTCTGCTGGCCCCTGAGGAGGTTCGCTTCCCGCTAGCCCCTTAGAAATTAGCGCCCTTAGAAATTAAGCCGAGGAAATAGGTATGGTGCTTTCCCCTTTTTCTCATGTTTTATTGTGATCTTTCAGGGGAATTAGTTGTGGGCACCGGAACGTATTCAATTGATTTCTGGTTTTTCACAGCCCAAGACACAAAAGGAGGTACGTGCATTCATTGGCCTCACTTCATATTGCAGGCAGTGGATTCCCCAGTATGCTTACATAGCCAAGCCCCTGATACAGTTAACGACACAGGAGGCAGCCTCTACTACAGTCCTCCCTTGGACACAAGAACACACTGTGGCATTTGAAGAATTAAAGAGAGCTTTATGTCAAGCACCAGTTTTAGCAATCCCTGATTACAACAAATCGTTTATGCTTTTTGTGACAGAGCGGGATGGAACAGCACTATCTGTCCTCACACAAGATCATGCAGGGAAACACAAGCCCTGTGCTTATTTTTCTAGTACATTGGACCCAGTAGCACAGGCTTTGCCTGCGTGCCTAAAATCTGTTGCAGCAACGGCCTTAGCCATAAGACAAAGTGACTCGATAGTGCTGGGCCACCCCCTGACAGTACAAGTACCACATGCAGTGGAGGTTCTCTTGAACCGGACACAAACCCAACACCTGACTGTAGCTAGACTGACAGGCTATGAGCTAACGTTATTTCAACCACACATAGAGATCAGACGATGCAACATACTGAATCCCGCTACTCTATTGCCCTCCAGTACAGAAAGCCTTTCACCACACGACTGTGTTGAAGTAATACATACCGTGACTAAGCCAAGACAAGACTTGACAGACGTTGCACTTCCAGACCCTGACCTAACACTATATGTTGACGGCTCATGCATGAGGACGGGGGCGGGAGAATTAGTGGCAGCATATGCAGTGACTACTGATACTGAAATAATAGAGACTAAAAGAATAGACATATTGTCAGCACAAGCAGCAGAGCTCATCGCCCTAACACAAGCATGCATAAGAGCTGAGCACCTGAAAGTAAACATTTACACCGACTCCCAATATGCATATGGGGTAGTTCATGATTTCGGGGTGCTCTGCCGAGAAAGAGGTTTCTTGACCTCTCATGGGGCCAAGATACAGCATGGCCCCCTTATTCAAGCCCTTCTGGAAGCGATACATTTACCAACAGCCATAGCTATCCTAAAATGTAAAGCACATACTAGAGCCACAGATACCATTTCCCAAGGTAATGATCTGGCAGACCGAACTGCTAAACAGACAGCTCAGACCCCATTAGCGAACTCACAGGTACCATCAGTGTCCAAAGCCATGACAGTTAGGGATCCTTCCAAGGATGTACAAGACATACAGACACATGCTACTCTAGACGAATTAAAGAAATGGTCGGAACAAGGAGGGGTACTGACTGATCAGGGTTGGATGACTAAGGGCAAATCCACATGGTTTCTTCCTGATTCGATGGTACAAGTAATCATAAATACCGCACATAGTCCTGCACACTTAGGAGAGAAAGCAATGCTAGACAGCTTACAGAATATATGGTTCAACAAACACCTGCGTGCAGCAGCGAAACAAAAGGTTAAAACATGTATGATCTGTTGCCAATTCAATCCAGTTAAAGGGATTCCGATGGAACAAGGTGGATTCCATCCACCTGACCACCCTTTTGAAGTGCTCCAAATGGATTATATCTAAATAAACAGATGTAGAGGTTACAAATATGTCCTGGTACTCATGAAGCAGGTGTCCCTTCTGTTAGGGTATACCTGGAAGTTTCATTGTGTGCGACATCCTGAAGCAGCAGGCCTTGTAGAAAGACACAATCAGACATTAAAAATAAAACTAGCAAAGATTTGCGCAGACAAAGGTGTAGATTGGATGGTAGCCCTGCCGGTTGCCCTCTTTTACATGCGAATGGTAGCCCATTCTAGAACAGGCTTATCTCCCTATGAAGTGGTCTTCGGTAGACCACCGAATATGTGGGGCACTCCAATGCCGAAAAAGATTACTGATGTTGATAGTAACATGCTGACAGATTACCTGGCTTCCTTGATGTCTGCACTACTCTCTTGTCGTTCGCAGGTTGCCGCCGCCTTCCCTGACAACACCCAGGTCAAAGAATACTCGATTGCTCCTGGGGACTACGTCCTGATCCGGAACTTTGATAGATCAAGTCCTCTTGAGCCGAGATGGAAGACGCCGAAATTGGTGTTGCTAACCACAAGGACCGCCGTTAAAGTCGAGGGACGGAAAGGATGGATACACCTTCACCACTGTAAACGCTACTTCGGGAATAACTGTACTTATAAAAAGAACACTGACTGCTCGGACTTTGAGCCCCCTTTACTAGAGGAGACTCCGCAGCAGAAATATAAAGCGAAACTTAGATCTCATAAGTCAGAACCCGTTTGATCGATTAAGTCCACTAGGTGGTGAAGCGGTTGAACATGTATTCTGGCTTGCATAAGATCTCGAACAAAGCGAACGAGAGAAAGAGCAGGATGAAAAGCAAATACTGTAAATTATTGCGTGGTAGATGTATAGTTACTTTGATTTTTCTATCTCTTCTATGTATGACGATAATATGTATCAGCTTAATACTACATGCTATTTTTCCTCCTATTGCTTCACTCTTACACTCCTCCACTAATGATACCACAAAACACACATTCAGTGATCTGCCATCCCATGAGTTATCGTATCGACTTGCTCTACGCAACAATACCTTTATTCAGATGCTGCACCATTCACATCAGACTAGTAACGCTACAGACTGCTGGGTCTGTGGCCGACTTCCCCCATATCAGAAGGTAAAGGGAGTGTTGCCTCTTTTCCCTTTTCCTTTCTCCCATAATGGTTCTTGCGGAGCATGGTTTGCCTTAATGACATCCATCAACGGTGATGCCAAAGAATGTCAAGAGGAGGATTGTAGGGGCGAGTGGGTATGGGGTAACTTGAATAAAGTCATGAACGAAGCATGTTTCCCAGATGAAGAGGGTTTTCCCCAAATGAAAGGTACAGATCTAGAAAATGAAGAGTATCTGCAAGGAAATGCGACCCTCGATTTCATAGTGTTGAACGTAAAGCCCCAACACATGTCAGGTCCGCCTTCAATTACAGTCCTGCCAGTAAAAGGGAACTTGTGTGTCAGAAAAGAAGGCTCAGTACATTTGGGGCACAGTGAGTGTGATACTATAATAGTATTCAAAGACAAAGGAAAGTCCTATTTCAGAGCATCACGACACACCTACTTTATTTGTGGCCAGACAGCCTATGTACAGCTGCCCTTAGACTGGGGTGGGACGTACTACATATCATTTCTTTCATTCCTAATAACGCACCGCCTGTATACAAAGCAATAACAAGGCTCCACAAGATTGCCCAAAACATACATCAAGACCCAGGCACGTGGACATGGTCCAGTTGGCTCTGGGGATTAATATCGGCATGGGGATGGAAAGTATTGACCGTCTGTGGGTTGATACTATTAATGATATTCAGTCGTTGCCTATGTCTGCAGTGTGGCCCGGCCATTTGCGGCCTATGTGCTACTGCATGTGTTGCACATCCCCATTTACAGAGCATTGAAAATGGAAAAATAATGCTGCAAGAACAGATCGACTGTCTCATGAAAATAGATGTTACATAGGGGGTTCACTAGGGAACAAGGAGGGAATGAGGAAAATAAAAATCTATGAGGCCTATATGTCCCCATGTGCCCCCCCAACGCTTATGTGCACATGCATGTAACCTATGCATTTCCCCTCCATGGCCTTTTCTATCATGATACTTATGCTATAACGTGGCCTGCCATCATTCAGTCCCCCATGAGAGAAACGACAAATCTGTATTGAGGCCTACACGTTTTGCATCATGTTTTCCTGCACCACATAAAAACCCGTGTTTGTGGCTCAGCTAGACCCGAACAGAGGTTTCAGGCCTCAGACGTTCAGAAAGCTGCAGCTGCGTATCCTTGGCCTTACACACTTGGGCCTCAGCCAAAGGGGCCCTGTCACAAGGTGCCGAGACAGTATTGAGCACGGTTATCTGCTTACTCCTACAGAGCCGCATTCCTGCCTGGAGAAAGAGGGATCCACATAACCCATCAGCAAAGGAGAAAGCACAGCCTTTCTGTCTCTGTTCATGAGATTGCAAAGCTCACGCCAGTAAAGGGCCCATAGCCCCCATGTAAGGCCTCTGCAGTAAATGAAGTAAATGAAGAAATAGATGCCACATCGGCTCTTGGTGATGAGCAACCTATGTCACAAATCAGTCCCTGCTCCAGACATCAGATATCAGATAAAACAAGATGTGCTGGTCGTCCTGACACTGAAGGCCTCACTCACTGAAGGCCTCACTTCCAGACTTCTCGGTTGCATAGCAACCCTCCCCACGTCAGCTACACGTCATGCTCGAGTCGAGCACAAGTAAGGCAAAGTTCCAGTACAATTCCAGCAGATCACGCAACCCCCTCCAGGTATCCCCCCACCTATGACAAATTACCCATTATCATCAAGTGGACGCCCACATGGACGCCCACCTTCACACCTACTTACACGCTCACATGCTCTTATCTCACTCTCTTTCGCTCTTTTCGCTTTCGATGTATATATACTGTGCTCTGTGAATAATGTTTTGAGAATACTTTCGAGACCCTTCCAGATCCCTTGTGGTGATGGTAATATTCTCCCTATGACTCGAGTTATTGGAATAAAGCCCTTTTTGAACCTGATACCACAGACTCAGCCTCTTGCTTTATGCATGATCTTATTGATATTATGAAATTATGAGAGCGTGATATTTTATTTACGACACAGACCACAGCCTCACTGACGGTGCTTAGGACAAGGAAGGAGTGGCGTCGTTAGCTCGGTGAGGATACTACAGAACAGCAGTGATGATACTACTGTTGGACATGTGCGTGCTGCGGGCGGAACGGGTCGGATTTTTACAACTAGCGCGGCATTGCTCCTGCATAGCACAGTACTGGGATCCAGTGCACGGTGTCATTGCAGACATTACGGCAAGTGTCATAGTCGCTACCACGACTGCCAAAAGTGTCCGTTCTCAGCTATGTGAGGAAAGATCCCACCACCCAACCTTTCCCAATCTGTTGTTCGTCATTTGCCTGAGGCTGCGACTGTCTTCGAAAGCCAGGGTAGCGTTGTACCAAGTGCCTCTCCCTGTTGAAGCCTCCGCGTCTCCTCCCGCTCTGGTGCTGGCGCCCTGGAAGTCACCTGGTGAGGCATCCACTCGCTTCTACTGACATCCTCCTGTAGTACTGTGGCTGCTTCTATGGAAAATGTCCTGCGACCTCCATTGTCCAACGGCAAATCAGTGCCGTTTTTTCCAATTGACTGTGGGAGGCAGAGACAGCACAAGCAGCGGCCGGGAAAATGCTCATTATCTTCTCCCAGCATTTTCCCGGCCGCTGCTTGTGCTGTCTCTGCCTCCCACAGTCAATTGGAAAAAACTGCACTGATTTGTCATGCATGCATACGATGTAAGGCATCGCGCGCATGTGAAACAAAGAGTGCAATTTGGGCCACCAATCAGAAAACATATATGCACTGAAAATGCAACAGGACGCGTATTTACGCGAGCCCTGTTGCATTTGAAACAGAAGTGCGGGCATTAAAGAAGGCAGGAGTGGGAGGGGGTGGGGGTGGGGGTGGTTGTGGTGTAAAAAATTACGGACTACGGGAGGGAAGGGTTAGAGGCAGGTGAACAAAACGTTTTTTACAGTAAAGGGGCTGATAGCTTTGGAAGAATAATAATGACGACATGGCCGTCAGGAGGCGGGAATAAGAAGCTAAAAACCAATCAGAATGCTCAATTTATAATGGAAGCCAATGAAACTTATAGATGGAAAGTGGGCGGTGCTTACCCCAGCTATAGTGTATACTGCATGCCTCACAAAGCGATGGCAGCGCTTTCGTGCTGCATCACTAGGTGAGACCTTAAAAAGAGGCATTATGTAGAATCAAGACTACGCAACCTGGCTGTTCAACAGCCCCTTGTTTTGAAGGGTGAACAGTGGTTCCTGATAATAATTTTGAGAATCAGCACATACAGTGTTTTTTACAGATTAAGTATTGTTTAATGCATTATTTATGATTGAATTTGTGGTGCCTTTTTCTCTGATGCCTTCTTGAATGTAAAACATTGTTATGTTGAAGCCAAGTGCCTCTGCTAAAGATTTACTTCCCATCAAAATTATTACAAATGAGAGGTACAGGGTCGGGCTGGCCTGAATGGCAATCTGGCAGTGCCAAAGTGCTGGTCTGACAGGTCAGTGCGTGGGCGCTATAATTGATTGCTGGTGGGCCTGCTTTATGGTCTGGTGGGCTGGTTTTTATTGGTGATATATTGATATTGCCACAGTCATTGTCTGCAGCAAACACAAATTCATGCAGTCTCCCTACCCTTGTAAAACACCTATACAAAGTACTTTTACAAGTTCAAAGCTACCCCAAAGTGCAAATGTGGTGCACTTATTTAGCTATCTGATTTAGTAATGGGGCTCACTTTTATTTTTCTCGGAACTACTTTCTGTCCTGGTCTGACCCCGCATATTTCTGGCCTTAAATTGCAGCATTTAGCTTTAGTGCTGAAGGAACATTTACAATCTCCAATTATCTTCTCCACCCAAAGTGTTGCAACTGTGCATTAACTATTCACTAGCAGGCAGGTCTGTTCAGCTCAGTTCCTGGCACTTTAGGCGGGTGGCACTGTGGTAAACATGCATACTGTGTGGTCTTCACACTGAGGAGTGAGTGGCAGAGGAAGGGCAGCCATGATATACACACTGGCTCCATTTTGCCTGACACTCAGTGCTCAAAGCGAGGACCCCACAGGCTGCCTTGCTGAACACGTTGCAAGAGTTCTCAGAAGAGTTTAAGGAGCTGGGGTCAAACACTTTTTTCAGGGCCCCACTCCGGCTTCCAATGCTTAATTGGAAAAATGTTGATCCTGTAGAGAGAAATGACAGTATTTGTCGCCCCCTAGTGATGAGGCTACATTAGCTCTCTCATCATGAATGAGCTGGCCCTGCTTTTTCCTCTACTCATATAAATGATATAGTGCTGGGCCTTTAAAAGATAAGGGCCCAGGGCAAAGATTCCCAGGTCCCCCGCCTTTGTGACTACTACAGTTGAGGACTCTCCTGCCAAATTAGCTCAAATGTAAGCAATGAAACTAATGTAGAATCTTGTTGAAAGTGGGAATACATAATTTGCCCAGTGTATCCAAAGGGATATGTTTAACAGCTTGATTTAGAGCAGGAAGGACACCAAAAATCTATCAAGACATGTCAGATTCTTCAGCCACACCTCTAGAGGTTGTAATGGCCTATTCCTGCTTACCTCAGGTGGCCGTTTAGCACTAGACGAAGAAGTTCCCAAATAATGGCTGATCAACCATCCAATCTTGAAAGGCGGTTCCACCAACATTTATGGTGCAATTAGCCGTATAAAAGACTACAGAGGAAAGGGTAACATTACTTCAGGGGAGGTTAGGTCTAGGACACACTGTCCTGCATCTTAAGGAAACCATAAGTACATGCACTTTGAGGATACATTCATAATGCCTACATTTTAAGTCAACCCTTGAGGCCTCAAGTACAATTCATTTTGCAGATGCAAACCCTGAGATTTGCAAAATTACAGGTATGCGGCCCTATCGGGGCTTTTTACATTTCTCAAAATCCTTTTATGAGTCAGCAATGTATTTACAACAAGGATCAGGGTTTTGCCACTCATTCCGATTCTCGAATAGGTAGGGGGCATTTTGCTCCTATTTGCAATTCAGAAAGGCATGTGATGGTTTCTGGTTTAATTGCGGTTGAAAATCATTGACTAGTTACTTTTCCTGAGTTGGGCTAGGTCCCTACCCTTGGCCACTCTGTCTGGAGGCCTGGTGGCAAACAGAAGAGATATGAAGAGAAAGGCCACCTTTAAGAAATTAAAGTTTAGTGCTGCTACATTTAAGGGCTTTCTGGAGAAGGCTGTGGGTGCCATTAATGCAAACATTGCTAGTGCAAAACAATCTTTAGGGTGTGGTGCCCAGCCCTTTGATTATTTATAGAATGATATTGAGCTCTCTGGCTCAAGTATGACCCATGATGTGTTTCTGTTAAACACATGCCTATTCCTGCTTCTGGCAATGCATCTACTCAGGAAATATCTACACAGGTTTTTGTAGTTGGTGCATTTTCTATTGCGTAACATCCAGGTAATTCACTGATTGACAACGGGGAGAAAGGGCTTTCTCATCATTTGGACATTTAATTTAATGCATTAAAAAAACTTGGGAAAACTATATTGAAAGTTGACGAATTACTATCATAGGGCTTTCCTTTCATTTTTAATCATCTGAAGGTCCGTAATTGTGCTAACGAGATGGATCCAATCCCTCAATTGATGGTGTTGTTCAATCCTTGGGTGATAAGGTTCTAGGGGGCACAGTGGGTAGGTTAGAGGCTGTTTGTTTGAATGAAAGAATGAAATTTGCAAAGCATGGCTGCTACCCAGCAGGTATTCTGGTGCTCATTGACATTGGGCAACTTTCAAGAGTCCTTCTGATCTCCTGGTTGTGAACCACAATTTATCGGCCTTAATCTTGCCAACACTGCTGCCTCTCCTCCGGCAGGCAACCTCCTGAGTGGGGATACCAATGTTGAGAGAAACTGTGCACTTCTTATTTAGAAGCTGTGTATTGGGTTAGAAAGCACAATTGAGCGCATAGTCGGGATCATTCTGACTCGCTTGTGGCTCATTGGCTCTCTTGGATGGGCTCAACTAAATAAAGTATATCAGAAGACTGTATTGTGTTGTCATTTTGCTCACAATTTATCACAAACATAATTCCACATGTAGCACTCCCCGCTCCCTCTGTTACAAATTACTGGCATTTTACTCCAAGGTTACTTTTATAGGTATTTCCCTTCTGATTCATGCCACCAAAGTGGTTGACAATAAGAGGCAAGATAGTAATAGTTCTAGGGATTGAAGGCCCAGTCAATGAGAGTTGGGGAGAGGATGTGGTCCGTATAGACTGCCGACTTTGGTGCTGGAAACCAGGGTTCGAGCCTCGGGGTCGCATCCACATCCTGTGATTCTGGGCAAATCACTTAATCTCCCCGTGCCTGAATGTGTATGTAATCGGTGCTCATGTAAAGCGCTCTAATACCTTCGGGTAGAGTTCGTGCTATATAAAAAATCTGCAATAAAATGAGGAGCATGTCTGTAGCAGGGGCATAAAGCAAAATGATAGGGCTTCGCCTCAGAAGGTAGTTAGGGCCCCTACTAATCCGATATCTTACTAGTATGCCTATGCCTTAGGCTGAATTTGGGTCCCCCTGCACTGCAGGGGCTTGATTGTTGAACCTGGTCTGTAGCTGTAACATTACTAATTTAACTGTGTATACGGAGAGATGTAATGCCAAGTACCGTAAGCCAACACAGAGAGCCTGAATTCCCTGCTTCTATAGCATCGGATGTTCACACATGAAGAATAGGTTTTGAGGGGCGTGGCTTGCAGCCGACAGCAATGGCCGCAGCCTAGGAGAGCTCCGCGCTCACTAGTCTCTTTCCCCCACAATCCTGACACTTATCCGCGTCCACGGCGACAAGGACCAGCTGCGCCGACTACCGGGAGGCTCCGGTGCCGATCGAGTGCCGTCTGGGAGCTGGGGGTGCCGCCGCAGGGTCAGCATCGGCGAGGCCGAGGGTGCGGCCCGCTCCCCGGGACCGCGACCGGGGCCTAGAGTACACGGGCGCGGCCGGGGAAGTGGCGCGCAGCGTTGGTCCGCTCCGAGGACCAGGACGCCGCGTGGGACGAAGCAAAGCGGCAGAGGAGCACGAAACGTGGGGGCGCCGACCGGCGTGGACCGGGGCCTCGTGACATTCAGGACCCTGCGGTGCGAGGCCGAACTGCGGGAAGAGGCACACACAGAGGAGTAGAGACGAGGTCGCGAGGCCCGGACACGAGTAACAGAGGTGAATCGCCCCCCCCCCCCCACCCCGGCGCCGGCGGATAAGGGGCCCTGCTGCCTGGATCTGCGGCCCGGAGCCCGGAAGTACCCCGGGTTGGTCGGGACTGAAAGCAGAAAGTGTTGGTGAGCCTGAGCTCCCTCGGAGCGTGGCGGGGGCAACACTGGTGATCGGATCAAGCGCCTAAACCCCCCCCCGCACAGTCCTACCGGGGTGCGGCAGGGACACATAGTGGACACGACGCACCGTGGGCTGCATGTGGTGCTCCCCGTCGCGACCTGAGGAGAGTGGGCGCGTTCTGGACAACGGTCCCCTGCACGAGCGGAGGCAAGGAGGGAAGGGAAAACCGAAAGGCCGAGTGCTGACCTGTAAGGCGCAGTCTGGCAGCGGCGACTACCGACCTGCCCGCTACACCGTGAGACGAAGTATGCACCATGGGGGGGAAAGGCCAGCGGGGGCCGCAGACAGGCAAATTGGACAAATATGCCTACCGCAGAGAGAGCTCGCAGACCCCAGAGACTCCCAGGAAGAGTGAGGACACGGTGCAGGCCGGTCAGCCCGGGGAGATTACCCTGCAGGATATAATGCGCACACTGACGCAAATGCAAACGGCGATAGGTACGATCTCCACGGACATTACACTCTTACGAGCAGATGTGTCAAAAATCAACGACAGGCTGAGGGAGGTGGAAGACACGACGGCCACCCTGTCCACGGAGACAACGCTGCTCACAAACAAAGTGAGGTCACTGGAACTGGCGCAGAAACAACTGGAGGCGAAATTGGACGACCAAGAAGGGCGCGCCCGTCGCAATAACATCCGCTTAGTAGGAGTGCCGGAGACCGTGCGCGGTCCGGCGCTGGACTTATATGTGGAAGACCTCGTCAAGAATAAACTCCAACCTAGAGGGTTGTCGGAGTTTTTCTCGGTGGAAAGGGCGCACAGGGTGCAGGTGGGCCGCCCAAACCGGGAGCCCCACCACGGACTATACTAGCAAGAATATTCAACTTCCGCGACCGCGACGCCATTCTGCAGACAGCGCGAGTCGCTCCCCCACTCCGAGTGGAAAATAGCAAAATAGAGATATACCCGGACTACACAGTGCTGGTAACGAAGCAACGCAGAGACTTCCTGGACGTGAAGAAAGAGCTACGGAAGAGAGAACTGAAGTATGCAATGCTCTTCCCCGCGAAGCTCCGGGTGGAGGCGGAGGGCAAAACCTGGTTTTTCATGTCCCCGACGGAGGCCACGGAATGGCTGGAGGGCTGGCGGAAGCCAACGGGACGCACGGGAGCGGTGCAGAGACATAGCCAGTCCGCCGGCAGGACGGAGTTATCGGACCCATTGCAAGAGGAGGCGGACGGACGACTATGACACCGTGCCAAGTACGATATGAACGTGGGGCTCGCCAGACAACGGAAATGGCATGACGACCTCTGTCGCTCCTGGAGGATGGCCGTGGGGGTTGGACCTGGCTGTCTCCCCGGGGCCTCTCGCCGGTGATGGAACAGGGGGCCTACGAAGCCTGGAGACGGCGCCATACTGTAGAAAGCTGAGGAGGAGGCTTGTACGGCCGGAGCCTGAGCCCTCTTCACAGCCGTGGACATAATGAAGCTCTGAGGGGGAGACTAAGACTGGGTGCAACGGGCATCTCCCCCCCTGGCACGCAAGTACACAGTTATGGGGACAAAGCACTCTGCTCAGTTGGGGGTGGTGGGTAGTTTGGAATCCGCCAGGCAGGGCAGCAGGGAGGTCGGGGGGGGATGGGGTGTTTACAGGGGATTTTGGTTTACAAGGTTTTATCTGCATACCGCAAGCTCAGTCAGCATCTGCATAGACTCTCCACACACCGTTCATTGTACATCGCATATATCACATACGATAGCACATGGGGCCGGACACGGAACAGACCTTAGGGACGACCGACAATCCGCACACCACTGATCACACCAGTACTGGCAAGCACCTAGTGGTCCTGTCCTGGAATGTCAACGGGTTGGGGGACAAGATTAAACGGGGACTGGTACTACAATACATTAAACGAAAGGGGCCGGCGGTAGCACTGCTGCAAGAAACGCACTTGGTGGGTTCTGCATGTCAAGCCTTAGACAGATGGGGATATAAAATGGGAGTTCATTCGGAGTTCACCTCTGGATCCCGGGGGGTAGGTATATTAATCCATAAGCGCTGCCCCCTGATAGTACAGCAGACATGGACCGATGCGCAGGGCAGATTCGCCGCATTGGCGGGCCAATGGGAAGGGAAAAGGTACAACTTCGTATCAGTATATATCCCACCAGCATTACATGGTACCGCGCTCCCGGACCTGGGCGCGTTCCTGTTGTCGCTTCCACAAGGCGCAACGATTATAGGGGGGGAGTTCAACGCCGTAATTAACACCGCCATGGATAGGCGACCCCCCAGAGGCCCCAGTAGCGCTAGTTCGAAACTTAAAGATTTTGTAGATACGGTCGGCCTCACAGATACCTGGAGAGCGAAATTCCCACACGACAGGCAGTATACCTTTCACTCAGGGGTGCACAACAGTGAGTCGCGGATAGATCACATGTTTACCCAGATGCTGGGATTGGAACGGATAGCGGAGGTGACACACTTGCCCAGGGGAATCTCGGACCACTCCCCAATCATGCTCACATACTCATCAGACATCCCGGGCAGGCGCAGACTCTTCCCGATCTACCCACATTATTTAGCGATTAAAGAGATCAAGAAAACGTTGGTCACCACCACGAAACAATACTTTAGTGAGAATGAACGCACGGTGAAGTCGCCAACGGCGCTCTGGGAAGCCTATAAGGCGGCCCTGCGGGGCCAGGCCATTTCCTCAATGTCGCACCACAAGAAGCGCCAGCGCCAACAACTCCACGCGCTAGAGGAGATCATGCAAAGGGCAGAGGCGGACTACGCCGCCGACGCTACGGAGGCGGCAACACATGGGCTACAGCTGGCGCAACAAGAATACAAGAAATTTGTATGGGAGGAGGCGACATCTAGACTACAGACCACAAGACACACAGTATACGAGCAGGGGGACAAAGCGGGGAAGCTACTGGCCTGGTTAGATAAAAAAGACAAAGCTAATAGGTGGATAGCAGAGCTGGCCACACCAAACGGCGCGCCAATCACAGACCCCCAGGCCATTGTAGAGGAGCTTGCGGCACATTATGAACGCATATACACGCCGACCGCAACGGCCACTATGGAAGAAAACAGAGCCTTCCTGCACGACATTCAAATGCCAAAGTTGGCTCACACAGCAGTGCAGGCGCTTGAGGCGGACATTACGCTGGAAGAAACGACTCAGGCCATACTCACACTCCACACGGGCAAGGCTCTGGGGCCTAATGGTATCCCGGTAGAGCTCTTCCGACACCTGATTACGGTCTTAACACCCCACCTCTTGAACATGTATAATGACAGCTTAGAAAGGGGGGAGCTTCCCAGGGACCAGCGCTTGGCCACGATAGTAGCAATACACAAGCCCGGGACACCGCCAACCAGTTGCATGTCCTACCGGCCCATATCCCTGATCAACGCAGAGGCAAAGATACTAGCCAAAGTGCTAGCGAGGCGGCTCCAGCCATGTCTGGGGTCGGTGGTTCACCCGGACCAATCGGGGTTTCTGCCGCATCTGAACCTGAGGCGAGTCAATAGTGTCATGGCGCGCAAACCCCTCATCCAAGAGGATGCCATAATTCTCTCCCTAGACGCGAAAATGGCGTTCGATATGGTGGAATGGCCGTTTTTATTCGCGGTACTTCACCACTTAGGTTTCGGTCCCAAATTCATAAAATGGGTGGAACTGCTGTACACGAAACCCATGGCGCAGGTGGTGGCCAATGGGAGGATCTCGGGCACCTTTCCTCTGGCTAAGGGAACTCGGCAGGGCTGTCCATTATCCCCTCTTCTATTCGCACTAGTGCTAGAACCCTTGGCGGCGTGGATACGGCAAGACCAGGTAATCCGTGGGCTTAAATGGGCGCCGGGGTGGGAAGACAGAATCTCACTCTACGCGGACGACATACTCCTCTATCTGGCCTCACCGGCCCGATCCCTCAATTGCCTCATGGATATTTGTGTGGCGTTCGGCCGGGTTTCAGGGTATACCATAAACTGGGAAAAATCACATATTTATATACTCTCAGGCGATTGGCCTCGACTCCCACGTAACTGTGCTGCTAAGATAGTGACTGATGGATTCATGTATCTGGGCATCTACGTCACGGCGCAGGAATCCCGCTTCATAGCTGAAAACCTTAAAAAACCACTGGAGCGTCTCCGCAGGGATGTGCAGTGTTGGCGGTCTCTACCGCTCACCCTATTGGGCAGGGCAGCCCTCTTTAAAATGATGGCGCTCCCGAGGTTTCTGTACGCCCTACAAAATACACCATTCCTGATAGCCCCAGCATATTTTAGGGAAGTGAATAGTGAACTCAGTAAGCTGCTGTGGGATGGCAAGGCGACACGTATAGCGATGCACAAACTAGTGAAAGGCTGGTATGATGGAGGGATAGCACTCCCACACATTAAGCTGTATTACTGGGCCTCACACCTGGTGGTAATCAACCAATGGCTTCATGCTGATCAGGGAGACCCGGCCTACCGTATGGATAGGCATCTGCTGGGGGCAGATAACCTTATGGGAGTTCTTTACAATAGGAATCAACACAAGCATCTTATAGGCCCTACAGCACATACAATTAAGATCTGGCACGCAGTGCAGAAGGAGATGCGATGGGAAGGAGTCATCACGCAGGCGACACCACTCTGGGACACCAATAAACTGGGAAGGCTAAGGAACACGAAGGGGTTTAAACAATGGGACTTGATCGGTATCTCAAAGGTAGGGGATGTGTGGAAAAAGGGGAACCCTGTCCCGTTTGAGCAGTTGCAGCGGAGCTATGGGATGGCGGACACTGAGGCGTTTCGCTACTTACAAATAAGGCATGCCCTCACGGCACTGATACCACAAGGCACAAAACTTCCAGAGTCCACACCCCTTGAGGACAGGCTCCTTACTGATCATATGACGAAGAAAGCTATCTCACTCACATACAAAAAAATCGTAAACAACCAACCAGACCCAACACAAGCCCTCAAAAATAAATGGGAGGCCGACGTGGGGGAGCTGGATGAGACTGATTGGCAGGACGCGCTGGCATCGCCACGAGAAGTGGCGATATCATCCAGATTTAAATTAATACAACTTAAGATACTGCACCGTACTTATTATACCAGGACACTACTATATAAACTACACAGAGCCGACACACCACTTTGCGTCCGACAGTGTGGAGAGCCAGGCACGTTCTGGCACATATTATGGCAATGTGTTCACATCCAGAAATATTGGAAAGCAGTCATGCGTACAATTGCGCAAGTCACAGGGGCAACATTGGTCCCTGAACCCAGGGGGTGCATCTTGAACATCTGGGAGGAAGCGGACATTACGCAGACAGTGCAAACATGGGTAGCGCTGGGGATAGCTTTGGCGAAAAGAGACATTGCGCAACACTGGGGAGCCAGGCAGGCTCCGACCCTCCAAAAACGGTGTAATGGTATGGACGACCTAATGGTGACGGAGAAATCGGTCTATGTACACAGAAGATGCCCCAAAAAATGGACAAAGATATGGGGGAAGTGGAATGACTATCGAGGGAACATTTGTGACCCCCCGCAGGATGAATCCCTGTCAGATGATTCAGACTAACTGGGGGTGTATGGAGAAGCAAGACACGAGATGTTTGGCAGGGTGGAGGAGGAGGGTGTTGGGGTCCTGAGGAGACAGAATGGGACCCTTGGCGCTCGGCAGAGGCTGACACGAGCAAATTGTGATGTACTTGATAAAGCACGATGTGGTATTGCAGTATTGGTTGAAAATCGAAATGTTAATAAAAAGAGTTTTTAAAAAAAAAAAAAAAAAAACGAAATACATGGTCTGACAAGCAAATGATGAAATAAATTCATCCGAAATCTAGTTAATAAAAATTTCTCATGAGAAAAAAAAAAAAAAAAAAAGAATAGGTTTGAGGCTGTGTCTATCCCAAAAGCCAATAACTAACTTAGTTTAAAGAATGATGCACCTTTAGTGACTGTGGGGCTGATATCAATACTACAGCCTCACCTCAGTTAACATTTGTCAACTGTTTACCATGTTATTGTATTTCAGGCCTCTCACAGGCAGGGCTAGACACACACACCATAGCCGGGTGATAGTGCACTTTACAAATACACATAACATAACATATAACATAACAGAGGGAGGAAGGTTATGATATTAACACAATCTGCTGCCTGTTAAAATAAATAATTTTCTTAATCTCTAGCCGGACTTTCAGGCTGACTACAATGTCCTATTGATTAGTTATTGCAACATTTAGTTACTTTGGTAAAGACATTTTTAACACTCTGCTGAACTGTCAAATTTCTTAAGTAACTTTAAGCCGACACATAGGCATGATCATTGCAGACAATTATTTTGCTTTAGACTGGCACGAAAGTTGTACCTATGCTGCCATTTTTTGAACCAGAAGCTTATAAGGGGTAACCAAAGGACCTGCTAGAAAATTGTAAAATTGATCATCACGGGAGATCTTTGATGAATCTTATAAGTGCCTTCGACTTGATAAGATGTTCAGGACATTGGACTCCCGATATGCCTTCATGCTTTACTTATGCTTTAGTTATGCTGGAAATTGAAAACATTCAATTACCGACCCTATCTTATTATCGTCCAATCTGCGAGATTGTGTGTAGTCTTTTCAAATTGTGGTCTGGCCTGAGAGTGATCATAATCCCCTGCAAATGACCATGGATCATCGTCTTAGTGTCACACTGATTACCTTATGATATTATTTCCAGGCAGAAGGCAGTCTCCAATGATGGGAAGAGATTGACATGGTGTGAGGTAGATGCAGAGGTTCTCACCAGTGTAAGATTTCGAGTATGAGGCAGAGGATCTGGTTGCCGAAAAAACAGGGCACATTATAAGAATAACTTTCATAAGACAATAAAGGCCTATGGAAGAACCACCGGAAGAGAATTGCAAGAGGCGCCTGGTAATTGGAATGAGACAACCCTCTGGAAAGTAGTCATAGGGAGCAATTGTAGCAACTACATAGATCAGGGCCTAGGAGTCATGATCCCACCATGATGTTGGTTACGTTCACTGTAGTAAAGTAGGTGTGGAGAGAGAGACAATCAGGAATCTTCCAATATCTTTATTAATTACTAATTCTGATCTTCAGTACTCTATTTACCTTGAGGAAAGCGTGAAAGCCATTAAGGATAGTTTTATAAACAATATATATGGGGTGCTTGTTGAACTATATAAGGTTTATGATGAGCTATGGGCCCCACTATTTAACAGTAAACAATTCATTTACAACACTTTTTCCCTAAGGCATTGCGTGTTTCTATTATATTTCCTATTTTAAAAGGGTAATAGACCATATCCCAAATGTTCCTGAGCTATTTCCCTCATTGACTCTTCTGTCAAACTACTCTATTGCGAAGGCTTCAGAAGTGGCCAAATGATTCATGCATTATCTCAGAAATATGACTTTTCTGATGAAGTTGACATAATGGAGCAGTGTCCTAACCTTTTCATGCTTTTATCTAAGAATCACTTTACCTTGCATTTATGAATCTTTCCTCTGCGCATTCAACATGGGCATGTTATGCTAGAAAAATGTATTAAGTGCCTGAATACCCATGGGTGTCTTGGGCTAGCTACTGTGACTAACATGAGAATGCTGGTACTTCAGATGACTATGAATCAAATAGCCAGGTTTTTACCGCCTTTCTAAAGGACAGGAGGTTGGAAGACGATTTGATGTATAGAGGACGCTTGTTCCAGTTAGTGCAGGCACCAAGCAGAAAACTAGGCCATCCTCAGAACGCCCATTTATACTTGGGCACAATTACTGATTTTGAGGCAGCTGACAGTAAAGGCCTGTTTGGGGTGTACCAATTGATGTAGTTCCTTAAAATAAATGGTCCTTGATTATTTAAGCCCTTGTAGGTAATGCATAGAGTGTTAAAGAGTATTCTGGCCCTGATTGGCAGCCAGTGGAGTTTTTTCAAGTGTATTGAAACAGACTGAGATTTAGGGATTTTAAGAAGGGCCGACATGTTCTGTAGGGTTTGGAGCTCGTTAATCAAAGAGTGATGTGCATTAAGATAAAGTGCGTTGCAATAATCCAGCCTGGAAATTGCCAAAGAGGTGACCACAGATTTTTGTAAGAACGCTGAGATACACCGGAGGATTTTTTAAATCATTTTTAGTGTAGAGGAAGAAATCGAATTGACTTAATCCCTGAGGAAAAGTCTATCCTTTAGTATCACCCCCAGATTCAGGGATTTGTTAACTGGGGTGGCTACAGGACCCAGTTCTGTGGGCCACCAGTTGTGATTCCAAAATGAAGAATGTGCATCAAAAACCATGACTTCCGTCTTCCTCAAGTTCAGCTGAAGGCAATTATCTGCCATCCAGCCACTCACAGCCCTCATGCATCCAGTGAAAATAGCATGTGAGTCGGACTCTTCCTTTCCAATGGAAATGACAATTTGCATGTCGTCCTCATAGGAAGCAATGGCAAAGCTGTGTGATTTTACTAACTGATCTAGGGGGTAACATAAATGTTGGACACACGCTCGACCCTATCTTCTCCGCCAGCAACCACGTCAGCTTTAGCCACACCACCGAACTCCACTGCACCCACCACCGCTGCATCCACTTCACCTTAGAGAAGCCCACCGCACACCACCACACACAACGGGCCCCCCGCCGCAGCTGGAGCAAAGTCACCAAAGACCAGCTAATCACCACCCTCACCCGAAACCCACCAACTGACACCACCGACACTGACACCGCCACCCGCAACCTCAGGCAATGGATTGACGACTGCGCCAACACTCTTGTCCCGATCAAGAAACCCTCTAACAGACGCACCGACAGAAAAGCCACCTGGTTCACTGCCGACCTCCAGGCATCCAAGCAGGCCTGCCGTAGGTTCAAGAAGAAGTGGCACCAAGCACAGACACCAGACAGCAATGCAGCCTACAAGAGCGCCATCCGTAGACACCACCAACTCATCCGTTCCACCAAAAGGACCTCCTTCAAAGAACACATCGACAACAATGCACACAACAGCAAAGAGCTCTTCAACATCGTGAAGGAACTATCCAACCTCAGCTCTGACTCCAACGACATCCTGTCATCGCAAGGCCTCTGCGACTCCCTAGCCACCTTCTTCCACCGCAAGATCGCAGACAACCACGACAGCTTCAACAACCAGGCCCCGCCGACAGCCACCGACACCCCAGACTCACCGCCCACCAGACAACCGACCCCCAGCTCTCCTGGACCCACATCTACGACGACGACACCATCAAAATCATGAACACCATCCACTCCGGCTCACCATCAGACCCCTGCCCGCACCACATCTTCAACAAAGACAGCTCCACCATCGCACCCCATCTCCACAACATCATCAACAACTCTTTCAAAACCTCCACCTTCCCGTAGAGCTGGAAGTGCTGGAGCGGGTAATGCAAAAATGTTGTATACCCACCCCATTTTGCATGTTTATTAATTAGACTAATTAATTAATTATAATTGAATTAATGGATTGAAGTGGAATACCAACCTTATTAATGACTGAAATACACGTGGGATTGCTTTGCATGATTTTATTAAATCGTATACTAAATTCTGTACGCATACTAATGATAGACAATTAGAATATTGCATGATATATGTCGCTTTTGTGATGTATTCGTGATTTGTGCTTTATTTGTAAGTATAAACCCGCTTGAGTGTTGATTATTTCTAGATAAATACACACACATATGGGTATTAGTGAGGGAATAACATTTATTTAGTCATTTCTATGTATTAATTATGTTTTGTGTTTCTTTTGCTTAAGTTGACCATTTGGGCCTGCCACAAAATGGCTGCCTCTGGTACCTAACCCGACTGTCGACGCTGTATGAGGCTTGGGTGAAGTGTGCCTGCACTGACGCCAGCTACAGTGGCCTCGTCATGATCCTAACCAGACTGTACCCTTCAAGGTTATCCTGGGAAACAAGCCAGCTTTTCAGAAAGAACAATAATGTGCTTCTAAAAACCGGAACATGCAAGAATAATGACCTCAGAGACAATATTTTGGTGGGAAACCTGTCAGATGATTTCGATTGACCAATCAAAAGATTTGAAGATTCGTTTTTGCTACAATCTGTCAATGATTTTTACTATAAATTGTGGTAGAATAGAGAGGTTGGTGCGGGTTCGTTTCTGGCCTTTCTCGATTTCCTGACGTTATGCTGACGGAGAGGACGGTGACACTGCAGGACAGCTGTTTCCCTGAATCTTTGACGGACTGAATTAATGCCCAAACTCCTGATGAACTGAATTTACTAAATTTGATGGGCATAGATTTGCGAGACTAGGTAAATATGAATGGCAACTTGATTAAATGAACGATTTAATTTGCATTATTTGGATAAAGATTGAAATTGAATAACTACAGAAATGAGTTATGTCGTTTATTCATTGAAAATGTGGTAACGAAAAGGTTAATTAGAAAATTAGAAATCAATCTAAGCCTGCAACTAACTGATCCATCCCGATTTATGAGAGGAATACTAAAGGTGAAGTTCAGGTCCTAATGAGTATCAGAAGGTTGTGCAGATTTGCCACTCATTAGGGTAAAAAGTGGTATTTCCTTTCAGGCCAGCGTTTGGAAGATAATCGCCTCCTAAGAAACACAGATTGATGGTGAGTGAATGTTGGTGTTATGGGCCCCACCAGCGAACGTATGGATAGTGTGTGTATGTGAGATCTTTGGTCTGTGACGGAGGGAGGGATTTTGCACTTCACGCTAGAGCAGTTATTCTGGTAGCAGGATGATGGTTGTTATTGTTTTGGTTTGGTGATTATTGCTTGTACATTGCTTATTGATTTTTGGGTATTGATTGGTATGGATTTATGTACTAACACTCTATGTTGAGTTACGTTGAGTTATATGTTGTTTGCACGACTTCTGGGATGTAGGAAGTCGGAAGTTTGTACCAGTTTCGTAGCAGAGCAGAGGTAAGCGCTGCTCTCGGTAAAAGACG
Source organism: Triturus cristatus (assembly GCF_964204655.1). Taxonomy (NCBI): domain Eukaryota; kingdom Metazoa; phylum Chordata; class Amphibia; order Caudata; family Salamandridae; genus Triturus; species Triturus cristatus. The sequence goes on from NC_140593.1 coordinate 822,802,820, forward strand.
GAATTGTCGTTGCCCTGTAGGTACACAGGGGAAACGTGTGACAATTGAAGTTGCAGGACACATTGTCTGGGTTCGATTCAGTAGCATCGTCGTGTGTTGCCATTAGAGACATTTTCTGTGTGAAAGAAGAGTGTATGATAGCGAAGGTTACCTGTGAAGTTCTGATCTTAGGTACCAGGGATCCAACTGGCATTCCGATAACGCTTATCACTGGAAAGGTAATAGGTACTCTCTGAGCTTGTTAGAAGGACAAAGGAGAGGTAAGCTCTGCTTTGTTAACGTATGTCATAATTCTGTAGTAGAACAGACTGTTCGCTGTTCTCGGGAAAGACAGGATTCTGTGCGAATGTACTACATTTTCTTGTGTGAACGAGCGTGAATGTAAAGGCATTCGGGTTAGTTGCGAAACTCTGGGTTTATTTCTCAGGAGCATTGGGTCTCCAACTATGTGTCTTAAATACTAGAGAAACAATGAGCTAATGCTCGATAGAAGGGTGAAGTAGAGGGATGTGCTACTTTATCAACGGAAGTAATGATTCCATAGTAGGGCAGAGGTAAGCGCTGCTCTCGGGAAAGACGGAATTCTCGTGAGAAAGGTCTTTTGCTGTTCTTTGGTTAGCAAAGCGGACAATGGAGATATTTCTATGTTGTTACTAACAGAAGTGTAGAAATTGAAACAAAAACTTACGGAGCAGATTTGTAAAGGAGGGGTAGACAGGAGCAGGAGCTGCCGCAGCGGCTGCTGACGTCAGAACGACCGCGCTGGGATTGGACAGTCGGTCAGAACTGTGAAACGCTCCGGATTGGTGCGTTAGTGTACATCGCGCTAGGAGTGGAGAAATACAGGATGACGTGGATGCTATTTATTGGTGCGTTAGTGTGAGTCGCGCTGGGATTTGAGGATTGTGACAGTGACGTACACGCTCTGATTGGTGCGTTAGTGTGAGTCGCGCTGTGATTGGATAGACTAGCGATACGCGAAAGGCAAGAAAATGTATTATGATCCACCAGAAAAAGAGAAAAGAACATGGTTAGGAAGAATCAAGAAGTGGTTTAAGAAGGACAAACCAGTTAAAACTATGGAAGGACAGTTACTTCCTCCACCGAAAACCCCCGCATCCTTTATGATTGCGAAATATGGTATCATACTTGTATTTGGTTAGATAACTGGGTGAGATACACGAAGGAAGAGGGAGTATTAGCTTTCCCAGAACATGGTTAATTTAATTTGGCTGTTTTGAGAAACTTGAGAGAGAAAATGATGAATTTAGAACCAAGACCTAGACCGACGCAGTTTGAGGCTTTGACGGAATGGGAAGACGAAATGCATGAACGAGAGAGACAAAGAAATGGTAGAGGATATAGGTACCTGTTTGGAAGACCATACGGACATGAAACGCATAATGATCGAATGAGAAGATGGCGGGATGCGAGTATGAACTGTAGGGGAGAATGAAGGACGAAAGTGTGTAGAAAAGAGGCATAATGTGGAGTCGAGAGGGTATGGAGTGAATGAGTCTGAGGATGATGTTCTTGATGATATGATCTATAAAAATCCACCACCGTATCGACCAGAACCAGAAATATTAACTCCAAGTACCCCAATGAGAGAATCAATGCGAATTATAAAATCGGAATCCCTAAGTGTGGGTAAAAACAGTGCTACGAGAGAAGTAGAAAAGAGGTCGGAAGAAAAAACAGATGGAGAAAATTCTGTAGAATTGGCAAAAATGACCCTGGAATTAACTGAGAAAATAAGAGAATTGACTAAGAATCTAGAAGCGGTAACTGTTCCAGTAACGATAGGTCCAGTAATGCCTATTTTTGACAAACAGAAGGACGGTGAGCATTGTTTGACAGTCCCTTACAGAAGTAATAAACCGGTAGAACAACCAAGAGTGAGTCAGAATGAGAATACATGGAGGCAGACTATGAGTGTAATGGAACCAAATTTTTCAAATAATCCATTTGTAGGTCAGAATTGTGCAGAGAGACGTATGACAATGATAGAGACAGTGTCAGAAACACAAAAAGATTTTGGACAAGGAAGTGTAGAAAAACCAGTAGGACCATCGACAGAAGAGTTAAGTGAATGGTTAAGAAGCTTGCAGAGGAAAGACAAAGAATCCCAATCAATTGATGTGGCCAAGTTACGAACGGTATTGGAAGAATCAATAGTAGGGACTATCCCAACAGAAAAATTGAAAACCTATCAGGATGAAGAATTATTATTCTTGTGCAAGAGTGTGACCTGGAGAGCAAAAAACTTACATGAAAGGTTAGAAGAAGTAGCAAATGAGATGGGCATTGATATTGAAAAAGTAAAAGCCTTACAGAAACCATATAGAGTAGATTTCACCGAAAAGGATATTGAGAATATGAACACCACAGGACGAATAGGTCAAATTAAGGACATAATCATTTTGCTGAGAAACTGGGGAGACGTGGATAAATGGAGAAGCAGGTGGTATAGAAAACGTGATGATGCCTCAGATAAGACATTTTCAGCATTTCCTGTGAGAGAAAAGGAGAAGGTAGTGACAGAATGCCCTATGAGAGAGATTCCAGGAGGAGGATATGTACATGTCCCATGGACAAGACAGGATATTTTGTCTTTTACAAATGATTTCCCTCGACTGCGTGAGAAGCCCGTTGAGTGGTACAGGCAGGTAGACAGATTTGTGAAATTGTCTAAAGTATTATGGATTGATTTAAATAGTCTGTTTGACATAATTGTACCAGCAGATCTATGGACAGAGTGCAAACTTATGATTAATTGGCCAACCCAGGAATATCCTAGGGATCCTAAAACAGGAGCTCCAGATCCCGAGGTAATGAAGAAATATGAGCAGGTTATGGTATTTGTGAAAAATAAAGTGCCCCCTACAGAGACAGATTGGGTAAAGATTGATCGAACACACCAGGAGAGTAAAGAGTCAGTACATGCATATTATGAGAGGCTAATACTAGCTTTTAAGCAGTTTAGCGGAGCTGAGAATCTGAGTGAAAAGGATTTTATCCATTTTGTATACAGATTTGTATATGGTTTACGTCCAGAAATTGGTGAAATGTTTAAACAGCATTCGGTAGATTGGCAAAACAAGAAAATAGATGAAGTATTGAGACATGCCAAATACTTCAGTGATGAAATTGAAGCAAAACAGCGGAAACTAAAAGAAAAGGCAATGTGGGTACAGGTAAAGGTAGTGGAGAGACAAGAAGCACAATTAGTGGAACAAGCAGGGTCAAAGCCTAAATTTAATCCTGGGAAACATTGAAGAAGCTAAAAAGAAATTTCTGTGTCATAATTGCGGCAGGATAGGGCATTGGAAATCCGAGTGTAAGTTTCCCCCTGAGTACTAACAATGAAAATCCATCATTGAACCCACAGGTGCAGTATGAGGTGAGTGGTCAACTGCAGCAACAGCAGCAAGTTGTTCCCCCACAGAATCAGGTGCGAAAACCGCCTTTTCCACAGAGCAGAAACACACAGAAGTATAGTAGTGAATCGGGATTCTACAATGAAGAACAGGTAAATAAGCTGCCACGAACGAGCGCTGTCTCGCAGTATTGGCTGCAACGTGATGAGAGTGACTCAGAAGAGAACTATTGACGGTGTCGAAGGGAGGAAGGAGAGTGTGTACTTGGCGCAACTCTAGAAGTAGACCAGACAGGACCTTTTGTAGATGGGAAGGTTAGTGATGAAAATATTACTTTCCTAGTGGATACTGGTGCTAATCAATCAACTGTTAGATCAGCTGATGTTAAGAATCTTCCTCTCTCGGATGAAACGATCCAAGTAGTTGGTGTGTCCAACAGACAGACTAAAACACATCTTACAGAACCAGTGAAAGTTAGCATAGGGAAATCTTCAGAAATGCACCGCTTTGTGGTGTGTGACACCAGTCCTGTGAATTTATTAGGTAGGGACCTGTTGTGCAAAATGAATTGCACTATATTTTGTACTCCGGATGGAATAGCGTTTGAAACACCAGATGATGATTTATTGTATAAAATGACCATAGCTAACAGAGAAAATGAAGTTACTGAAACATATGCTGTATTCAACCCTGATGAATTACCTAAAGAATTGAGACAATCTGTGTGAGAAGTTGGCCTGATATGTAGTGCTCACTATTCTAGTGATCACTGTGTATCATTCCAAACAACCCTTATTGATGATTGGTTGTAAGTCAACCTTATAGACCAGCTATCCTAGTAGCGTGGATACGAGCAGTCTTAGGCTAAACTCTAGAGGGCGTGTTAAGCCAGCTGTTCACCATCACATATACCCCTTGAACACCAAGTGAAAGGACACCACACAAGTTGTTATGAAAATAAAGGATATTTATTTATAACAAGACTACCCTGGCTCTTTATGAGTCAGGGAGCTAAGCACAATACAAAACTCTTAGGAAAATACTTCTGGTTGCACAATTTACACAAATGCCCGAGGGCACGAAACCATTACACTGCAAGTGGAAGGGGAGAAGTTAGAAAGTCTAAAGTTACTGATTCCGGAGTGATCCGATCAGTGGGACTAAACGAAAAAGGAACTGGACACTTGTAAAGCGAACCTGCGATGGAGCACCGAAATGCTCGAGTTACCTAGCCCAGAAGCTGCGGCTGTGGAAGGTTCGGCAAAATGTCGGAAGTCCTCGTTGTAGTCTCAGGAGCCTGAAAGAAGAGTTGCTGGCAGGCGACCAGTGTCGATGTTCAGCGAGATCCAAACCTGGATCGGTGATGAAGGAAACCTGAAAGCAGAGGGGACTCAGTTCTCAACCGCTAGCCAGCGATCGTGTGGGCACCAGGGGGGTACCGGCTGAAGTCACCTCGACCAGGTGAGTGGATGACGTCGGACTCGGCTGTTCCTCGGACCAGGAGGCGCGGCGGCGACCAGGATGGAGGGCGAGCTGTCCCACGCAGGTGTCTGCTGTCGATGATGCTGGGCCCAGGAATGGGGCAGCGGATCTTTGGCAGTGGCAAGCCCACGCGGTGGAGTCAAGATGGCGTCTGGAGTGGACCAGGAGGGTCCGTGGTACTCCTCTGTTGAAGGGGAGCTAGAGCCAGTCTGGAGCAACCAGACTAGTGATGAAACAAACGTGGTGCGTCGTGAAGAGGGCCACAAGCCGGTCGGCAAGTGGTCGGACAACGCGGTGAACAGCAAGGAGCGGAAGGGCCCCCACGCAGATCTCGGGGATGCTGGGGAGGCAGACTTCGGTGCTGGAGCTGCTCAGGGTTAGGGCTTCTCAAACTCTAGGTGCACTCACTCGAGGGTCCCTCGGTGGGCGTGCTAGATAAGCGTCGTGCAGGTTCTGAAGATGGCCGGTCCCGCAAGTCTCGTCACACCTACGGCTCTCAGCTGGGCTGATGAGGGAGGTAAAAGGTCAGAGATGGCAGGGAACTCGGGTCTCGTCGCGCTGGGCAGTCTTGATCCGTAGGAGAGACTTACAGCAAACCGCAAGCGCTTAGGTGGTGCCTGCTGGTGCAGGGTGGCTACTCCTTAGCCACAAGGGAGAGTCTTCAGAAATAGTCAAGAGTTCCTTTCGTGGAAAGTAGTTCAAGATTCAGAATTATCCAATTTGGGAAGGGGACTCGCTCCTACCTTTATTCTAAGAAAAGGGGCTGGCCCGTGACTAGGTTCTACCTATGGGTGGAGCCAGGAGGGGGGTGGTTACACCCCTATCCTTTGTCCGGCTTCGCCCCAGCTCAGGGGCTGGTGTGCCCCCGAAACTGGTTTGAGCCGGGCTATGCACAGTGAGCACCGGGGTGCCACTGGCAATCACCTTCCTTCCAGCCCTGCCTACCTGGGATACACAAACCCTGTCTGGGATGGTGCTAACACCGCCCTCGACAGGAAACCCTTTGTCCAAGCTCCCCTCGCTGGAAGGTCTCCCAGCAGCAGGAGGTCAGACTTGTGTCTGGTGGCAGCATCCATTTTGTGATGCTGAGGCTTGAGTCAACTTTAACCGGGGTTCAAGGTTACTTCCATGTCGTGCCCCTCTAAAAGGGGGGAATGCTAACCCCGTCGCCAGAACTGGCGAGGGGTTCGTATTCCGATTCGTATGACACCTTACTCGACATGTGTAGGTGATGCGATGCCAAAGTTAGCAAATAACCGCGAGGATTATAATGCATTTAAAAGTAGTTGGCCCGCGTCACCATGGAACGGCTATTAGGACTTGGTTCCGCAAGCCGTCGACGGGCTCAGCTCGCGCCAGAGCACCGTCCCACATGCTTCCCTGCACTCTGCCTTCAGGATTGATAAGGCCTGCCATAGGAGTGACTGATAGGAATCCATGTGTCCATTTTAGGGTTAGGTGTAGGAATACTACACCTACAGCAACGGGTGATTACACCACGTTGCCCCAGCTGTCGTGCAGCCAGTTGTGTCAGATTTGGGCGGCCATTCCAGGGGTGGCATAATACATGCTGCAGCCCCTGGTAGGCCCTGGGTACACCGATGCCCTGGATACCTGTGGTATGCTGAGACAGGGACTGACAAGGCGGCCCAGTTCCAATTGGTGGATGCACCTAATGTACATGTGTTTAATTTCGAGAGAGAACAGCTAGGCTGTGGGTCTGATTGGCAGGCCCACAGCCGGGGAAAGTCATAAACCAATGAAGCAAAAGCAAAAAAATCTGGGTGATCATAGGATTGCAGACCCTACTCTCCTACATGACCCCCCCCCCAAACTTTGGGACAATAAGCTAACCTTGACCAGGTGAGTCTTCTTGCTCTAAGTGGAAATACCTGGAGAGCCCATCTGCATTGCCATGATCAGTGCCAGGTCTATGCTCCACTGTGAAGTCCATCCCCTGTAGGGAAATGGACCACCTAAGTAGCTTGGGGTTTTCACCCTTCATTTGATTTAGCCACAAGAGGGGCTTATGGTCGGTCTGAATCTTGAAGTGAGTGCCAAACAAGTATGGCCTCAACTTCTTCAGGGCCCAAACCACAGCAAAGGCCTCCCTCTCAATAGCTGACCAATTCTTCTCTCTGGGGGTCAGCCTCCTGCTAATAAAAGCTATGGGCTGGTCATGACCATCAAATTTCAGTTGAGATAGAACAGCTCCCACACCCAGCTCCGAAGCGTCTGTTTGGACAATGAATGGTCTGGAGTAGTCTGGACTCTTTAGGATAGGTGCTGTGCACATGGCCTGCTTTAGGTCATCGAATGCCTTCTGACAGCTTGCTGTCCACTGAACTTTTTTTGGCATCTTTTTACTTGTCAGGTCGTTTAGCGGGGTCACAATGGATCCATAATTTCTGACAAACTTCCGGTAATAACCAGTCAGGCCCAAGAAAGCTCGAACCTGAGTCTGGGTGGTTGGAGGAGCCCAGTCCTGGATGGCCTGTATTTTGCTCTCCAATGGTTGGACCTGGCCTCCACCTACAAGGTGGCCCAGGTATACAACCTGTGTCTGCCCTATCTGGCACTTAGTGGCCTTGATAGTGAGGCCTGCCTTTTGCAGGGCCTCTAACACTTTCCTCAGGTGGACCAGGTGATCCTCCCAGGTGGAGCTAAAGACAGCGATATCGTCCAGATACGCCGCGCAGAAGCCGTCCAACCCAGTGAGAACTCGATTCACCAGCCTTTGGAAGGTGGCAGGTGCATTTTTCAAACCAAAGGGCATTACCACGAACTGATAGTGCCCACCCGGGGTAGAAAATGCTGTTTTGGGCTTGGCCTCCTCAGCTAACCTGATTTGCCAATACCCAGCTGTCAGGTCAAACGTACTTAAGTAGCTGGCCGAAGCCAACCGGTCGATAAGTTCGTCTGCTCTTGGTATTGGGTGGGCGTCAGTCTTAGTGACTGCATTGAGACCTCTGTAGTCCACGCAAAACCTCATCTCTTTCTTACCGCCCTGGGTGTGAGGTTTCGGCACGAGAACTACGGGACTAGCCCAGGGGCTGTCCGAGGGTTCAATGACTCCCAGCTCCAACATTTTCTGCACCTCCGTCTTGATGCAGTCTCTGACATGATCAGGTTGCCGATAGATTTTACTCTTTACGGGCAGACTGTCCCCAGTGTCGACCTCATGGGTACACCAATTGGTCTGACTGGGCGTCAGAGAGAACATATGTCGAAAGGATTGAAGAACCTGTTTACAATCCTTTTGTTGATGTCCAGAGAGGCTGCCACAAAAGACAACACCATCTACTGACCCATCGTCAGGGTTCTGAGAGAGCAGGTCCGGGAGAGGGTCACTCTCCTCCTCCTGTCCCTCGTCTGTGGCCATGAGCAAGCCCATGCCCTCCCTGTCGACATATGCCTTGAGCCTGTTTACATGGAGCACCCTGTGGGGGCTCCGGGGAGTTCCCAGGTCTACCAAGTAGGTGACCTCTCCCTTTTGCTCAATGATCGTGTGGGGCCCAGACCATTTGTCTTTGAGTGCTGCTGGGGCCACTGGCTCCAGCACCCACACCTTCTGTCCAGGCTGGTACACAGTCAGGACAGCCTTTTGGTCGTGCCAAGCTTTCTGTAATTCTTGGCTCGCCTCAAGGTTTTTAGACGCCTTTTCCATGTACTCCGCCATCCGCGAGCGGAGACCGAGTACATAGTCCACAATGTTCGATGCCGGCTTTCTGAGAGGTCTCTCCCATCCTTCCTTTACCAAACAAAGGGGTCCCCTTACAGGATGTCCGAACAGAAGCTCAAAAGGGCTGTAGCCAACCCCCTTCTGCGGGACCTCTCTGTAGGCGAACAAGAGGCAGGGTATCAGGACATCCCATCTCCGCCGAAGCTTTTCAGGTAGTCCGTGAATCATCCCTTTTAGGGTCCTGTTGAATCTCTCAACAAGCCCATTGCATTGTGGGTGATAGGGTGTGGTGAACTTGTAGTTGACACCACACTCCTTCCACATTGCAGTCAGATATCCCGACATGAAGTTTGCACCTCTGTCTGAGACGACCTCCTTAGGGAAGCCCACTCTGGAGAACACTCCAAGTAGGGCCCGTGCCACCACAGGTGCTGTAGTGGTCCTAAGTGGAATAGCTTCAGGATACCTAGTGGCGTGGTCCACCACCACCAGTATAAACTTGTGCCCTGATGCTGTCTGGGGTTCCATTGGTCCGACAATGTCGATCCCCACTCGTTCAAAGGGTACCCCCACCACCGGTAGTGGTATGAGGGGGGCCTTTGTCGTGCCACCTGACTTACCGCTGGCTTGGCAAGTGACACAGGAGCGGCAAAACTCCTTCGTATCTTCGGACATGTGGGGCCAGTGAAAGTGTGGAACAATCCTGTCCCAAGTCTTATTCTGGCCTAAGTGACCTGCAAGGGGAATCTCGTGGGCCAAGGTAAGAAGGAAACCTCTCAGAGACAAGGGGATGACCAGCCTCCTGGTCGCACCCGGTTTGGGGTCTCTTGCCTCGGAGTAAAGGAGTCCATCGTCCCAGTACACTTTGTGGGTACCTGTGGCATTCCCTGCAGCCTCAGCAGCAGCCTGCTGTCTGAGGGGTTCAAGGGAGGGGCAGTCTAACTGTGCCTTCCCCAGGTCTTCCCTGGAGGGTCCCCCTGAGCCCAGAAACTCAACCTGACCAGGTTCAAGCTCTTTCGGCTCAGTTTCCCTCAGTTCTTTAAGGTCAGCCTCCTCAGAGACTTGATCCACGACCGGGGGCAAGGGGGAAGGCGAAGCCTTACCCTTACTGCTCCTCTTCTTGGAAGGTGTCTGGTCCGTTCTTCCAGGATCCAGCACCTGTTCAGTGGGGCACCTTTTGGCCTGTGACCTGGTCACAGCAAGGACATGTGCTGGCAAGCCTAACATTTCCATGTGAGTCCTCTGCTCCACTTCTGACCATTGTGACGTTTCCAAATCATTGCCCAACAGACATTCTACGGGGAGGTCTGAACTAACCACAACCTTTTTCGGGCCACTTACCCCTCCGCAGGAGAAATCAACAACTGCCATACTGTGATTGGCAGTGACGTTGCTGGCATTGGTCACTAGGTAACTGGTACCTAGCATGATCTGTCCAGGGTCCACAAAGTTAGGCGTCACCATGGTGACACTGGCACAAGTGTCCCTGTAGGCCTGAGCCACTTTTCCATTAATCAAAGGTGTCTGTCTGTATTTGCCCAAAGTATTGGGACTGGCATCAGGGGACATATCCATATCCCCTGTACAGACAAGGACGGCCTGAGTGAGTGTGCCGACTAAGTCGTCACTCCCCTCGGTTCCCAAGGTTAACCCAACTAATGCCTTGGGAGGCGCACTACCACTGCTGACTGTACTAGGGGGTGCAGGTGCCTTAGGGGCTGCAGTGGCAGGAGTTTGCCCTCCTTTCTTGGTGCACTCACTAAACCAGTGAGTCTTACTTTTACAGTATTGGCACCACCTTTTTGACTGGCCTTCTTGAGTCTTCTTCTTCTGTGAAGCCTGACCCCCACCCTCTTTGGTTTGTTGGGGACCTGTCGAAGACTTCTGGTCATTTTGTTCGTTTTTGTTACTACCCTTCTGGTCTGCTTTCTTCTGACCACCCTGGTTCTGGTTCTGGTTCTGCTTGACCCTTGTTCTGACCCATCTGTCTGCCTTCTTTCCCAATTCTTGGGGAGAGGTCAGATCCGAGTCGACAAGGTGCTGATGCAACAATTGGTTCTGACAGTTGTTTAAAATCTGTTCTCGCATGATAAGATTGTACAATCCTGTGTAATCAGTAACCTTGCTACCCAGCAACCAGCCTTCCAAAGCCTTAGTGGCACAATCGACAAAGTCAGTCCAATCCTGAGACTGAATCTTCTGGGTGTCCCGGAACAGCACCCGGTACTGTTCCGTGGTTAAGCCGAACCCATCAATCAGTGTGTTCTTCAGGACTTGGTAGTTGTTAGCATCCTCAGCTCTAGTAGTGAGGAGCTTGTCTCTTCCTTTACCTTCAAAGGAAAGCCACAGTATAGCTGCCCACTGACTTGGGGGGACGCACTGGACAGTGCAGGCCCTCTCCAAGGCAGTTATCCACTTGTGGATGTCGTCCCCTTGTTTAAAGGGGGGCACTATTTTACTCAGGTGTCTAGTGTCTATACCCCTGTCTTTCTCTCTATTGAGAATGCTGCCACCAGTGGGATCTAACCCACTTAATTTCTGCTCTCGGGCCAGGGCAAGTCTTTCTTTGGCGAGGGCAAGTTCTTCCCGCTCGATCCTCAGATTGACTTCCCTCATCTTCGCTTCATGCTCCCTTCTCTGAGGGGACGTCATTCCTCTCTGAGAAGATGCCTGAGAGACATGTGTGTGAACCGATCTGCCAGAGCCTCTGGAGAGAGACCTAGCTCGTCCGTTCCCAAGGTTAGGCCTGCTTGAGCGTGGGCCCGGGGCTCCCCCAGTTCCATTCTCATGCCTGCTTAAGTTGGTCCTTGTAAGCCTGCCGACTACCACTGGACCTTTGTCTGCCTCGTCTCCTGATAACTCCTCCTCGTCCTCCTCCTCTGTGTGGAGGTCGAGGTCTGGGTCACCGAGGGTTCCCTCTAAGGGAGGCATGTTCCCATCAGCACTGGGGGGACCTGTGTTAGAGGACCTCCTAGCATTTTACGGCTCTAAGAGACCTATCAGAATTGCGATGGTAGGGTTAGAACCCTGGTTTAGCTTCCTGGAGGCGCACAGTTGTCGCATCTCCTTGAAGCTAAGAGCTGCATATCGTGACACGACCTGTGGAGGGTCACCGACCACTAAGGGAGTCTGCGAAGACTCTCCGTGGACCGACATGCTTTTCTAGTGAGGTGTAAGTGATGCACCTACCTACACTATGTGTTTACCTACTGATCCCTTGCTAAGAGTTGTAGTCAGGGTGTGCTAAGCCCTGTTACACTACAACTGCCGGTTCAGTAGAACTCGGAGTATTCTAAGTTAAGTTATATGTACCTGGGTACTTATGTGATCTTTCACTGCGATATTCTTAGGATACGTGTGTGGTAAAACAACAGCAAGCTCAAATCCCAACCGCTGCTCACCAATGTGAGAAGTTGGCCTGATATGTAGTGCTCACTATTCTAGTGATCACTGTGTATCATTCCAAACAACCCTTATTGATGATTGGTTGTAAGTCAACCTTATAGACCAGCTATCCTAGTAGCGTGGATACGAGCAGTCTTAGGCTAAACTCTAGAGGGCGTGTTAAGCCAGCTGTTCACCATCACATATACCCCTTGAACACCAAGTGAAAGGACACCACACAAGTTGTTATGAAAATAAAGGATATTTATTTATAACAAGACTACCCTGGCTCTTTATGAGTCAGGGAGCTAAGCACAATACAAAACTCTTAGGAAAATACTTCTGGTTGCACAATTTACACAAATGCCCGAGGGCACGAAACCATTACACTGCAAGTGGAAGGGGAGAAGTTAGAAAGTCTAAAGTTACTGATTCCGGAGTGATCCGATCAGTGGGACTAAACGAAAAAGGAACTGGACACTTGTAAAGCGAACCTGCGATGGAGCACCGAAATGCTCGAGTTACCTAGCCCAGAGGCTGCGGCTGTGGAAGGTTCGGCAAGATGTCGGAAGTCCTCGTTGTAGTCTCAGGAGCCTGAAAGAAGAGTTGCTGGCAGGCGACCAGTGTCGATGTTCAGCGAGATCCAAACCTGGATCGGTGATGAAGGAAACCTGAAAGCAGAGGGGACTCAGTTCTCAACCGCTAGCCAGCGATCGTGTGGGCACCAGGGGGGTACCGGCTGAAGTCACCTCGACCAGGTGAGTGGATGACGTCGGACTCGGCTGTTCCTCGGACCAGGAGGCGCGGCGGCGACCAGGATGGAGGGCGAGCTGTCCCACGCAGGTGTCTGCTGTCGATGATGCTGGGCCCAGGAATGGGGCAGTGGATCTTTGGCAGTGGCAAGCCCACGCGGTGGAGTCAAGATGGCGTCTGGAGTGGACCAGGAGGGTCCTTGGTACTCCTCTGTTGAAGGGGAGCTAGAGCCAGTCTGGAGCAACCAGACTAGTGATGAAACAAACGTGGTGCGTCGTGAAGAGGGCCACAAGCTGGTCGGCAAGTGGTCGGACAACGCGGTGAACAGCAAGGAGCGGAAGGGCCCCCACGCAGATCTCGGGGATGCTGGGGAGGCAGACTTCGGTGCTGGAGCTGCTCAGGGTTAGGGCTTCTCAAACCCTAGGTGCACTCACTCGAGGGTCCCTCGGTGGGCGTACTAGATAAGCGTCGTGCAGGTTCTGAAGATGGCCGGTCCCGCAAGTCTCGTCACACCTACGGCTCTCAGCTGGGCTGATGAGGGAGGTAAAAGGTCAGAGATGGCAGGGAACTCGGGTCTCGTCACGCTGGGCAGTCTTGATCCGTAGGAGAGACTTACAGCAAACCGCAAGCGCTTAGGTGGTGCCTGCTGGTGCAGGGTGGCTACTCCTTAGCCACAAGGGAGAGTCTTCAGAAATAGTCAAGAGTTCCTTTCGTGGAAAGTAGTTCAAGATTCAGAATTATCCAATTTGGGAAGGGGACTCGCTCCTACCTTTATTCTAAGAAAAGGGGCTGGCCCGTGACTAGGTTCTACCTATGGGTGGAGCCAGGAGGGGGGTGGTTACACCCCTATCCTTTGTCCGGCTTCGCCCCAGCTCAGGGGCTGGTGTGCCCCCGAAACTGGTTTGAGCCGGGCTATGCACAGTGAGCACCGGGGTGCCACTGGCAATCACCTTCCTTCCAGCCCTGCCTACCTGGGATACACAAACCCTGTCTGGGATGGTGCTAACACCGCCCTCGACAGGAAACCCTTTGTCCAAGCTCCCCTCGCTGGAAGGTCTCCCAGCAGCAGGAGGTCAGACTTGTGTCTGGTGGCAGCATCCATTTTGTGATGCTGAGGCTTGAGTCAACTTTAACCGGGGTTCAAGGTTACTTCCATGTCGTGCCCCTCTAAAAGGGGGGAATGCTAACCCCGTCGCCAGAACTGGCGAGGGGTTCGTATTCCGATTCGTATGACACCTTACTCGACATGTGTAGGTGATGCGATGCCAAAGTTAGCAAATAACCGCGAGGATTATAATGCATTTAAAAGTAGTTGGCCCGCGTCACCATGGAACGGCTATTAGGACTTGGTTCCGCAAGCCGTCGACGGGCTCAGCTCGCGCCAGAGCACCGTCCCACATGCTTCCCTGCACTCTGCCTTCAGGATTGATAAGGCCTGCCATAGGAGTGACTGATAGGAATCCATGTGTCCATTTTAGGGTTAGGTGTAGGAATACTACACCTACAGCAACGGGTGATTACACCACGTTGCCCCAGCTGTCGTGCAGCCAGTTGTGTCAGATTTGGGCGGCCATTCCAGGGGTGGCATAATACATGCAGCAGCCCCTGGTAGGCCCTGGGTACACCGATGCCCTGGATACCTGTGGTATGCTGAGACAGGGACTGACAAGGCGGCCCAGTTCCAATTGGTGGATGCACCTAATGTACATGTGTTTAATTTCGAGAGAGAACAGCTAGGCTGTGGGTCTGATTGGCAGGCCCACAGCCGGGGAAAGTCATAAACCAATGAAGCAAAAGCATAAAAATCTGGGTGATCATAGGATTGCAGACCCTACTCTCCTACAATCTGTAAAAGCAGAAGTTTGGGATTTCACTGGAGAAGATGTAGGGCTAATGAGAAATGTAGATTCAATTAAAATAACAGTAAAGGAAGGTGTAACATATCCAAATGTTCCGCAATACAAATTGACACCTGAAATAATTGAAGGAGTCACTCCTGTAATAGAGAAAATGATCAGGCAAGGAATTTTGAGAGAAATAATGAGTAGCCCATGTAATTCGCCAATAATGGGACTGAAAAAGCCTAATGGGAAATTCAGGATAGTGCAAGATTTGAGAAAGGTGAATAAAATTGTGGTATCATGTTGCCCCATAGTACCAAATCCATCAGTGATTTTATATCAGATTCCCCATGATGCAGAATGGTATACAGTGATTGATCTGTGTCATGCATTCTTTTCCATCCCATTGCACCACGACAGTCAGCAAAATTTTGCATTTCGTTTTGGTGAGCGTATTTTGGCATGGTGCCGAATCCCACAGGGGTATACAGAAAGCCCCTCATTATTCAATCAGCTATTAAAGAAGCCTTTGGAGAGTCTAGAAATGCCTGAAAGCTCTGTATTAGTTCAATACATTGACGACCTTTTGGTGGCGTCAAAAACACGTGAATCATGTGAGGTACACACAATAGCCTTGCTGAATCATTTGGCAGATGGAGGACTTAAGGTGTCACCATCGAAATTACAGTTTTGTAAGAAGGAAGTGCAGTATTTGGGACATAATATTGAGAAAGGACTAAGGAAAATAACCATAGATAGAATCAGAATAATAAAAGGAATGAGAGCTCCCATGACTCAAAGAGAAGTGAGAATGTTTTTGGGAATGGTTGGATACTGTCGTCAGTGGATCAGCAACTTCTCCTTGATCGCAAAACCTTTGGTGCGATTAACGAGAAGTGATGTAAAAGATCCCATCTAATTGAACAAAGAGGAATTGGCAGCATTCAGAAAATTAAGAGATGGTTTGTGTGAAGCACCTGCATTAGGTATGCCTGACTATGAGAAAGAATTTGAGTTGTATTGCAGCGAGAGGAATGGATGTGCACTTTCTGTGTTGATCCAGAAGCATGGAAAACTGAGAAGACCAATTGCATATTTTTCATCAATGCTTGATCCAGTAGCTGTAGCTTTACCTGGATGTTTGAAAGCGGTGGCTTCAACATGTCGAAGTTTGGAGCAGAGTGAAGGAATTGTGATGGGATATCCATTGAAAGTGTTTGTACCTCATGATGTAGCGATCCTGTTAACAAGGAGTCGTACTCAGTATATGACACACAGTCGGCTAACTAAGTATGAAAAGGTCATATTGGGTGCAACTAATGTGAGTCTTGCAAGATGTTTGAATGTCAGTCAGTCAGTCAGGTGTGGCTCACTGGTTAGAGGCGGCAGACCCGTAAGCAGAGAATCGGCCAGGAACCAGGGTTCAATTCCCGACGCGGCAGGGTCGTGGACCAGGGTCAAAACGGACTCGATAATTCTCGCCTCGTTACCTACTCTAACCAGGAACACACTCGGCAACTCTGGGCATTAAGCTTGCCTCATCTCTACAACGGCCCCCCACAGACGCCGGGGATGCCTGGTTTCACCTTGGAGATACCCAGAAAGGGACCATCTCACAGGGATAGCCAGGACGGGTTCCCCAGCGGTCTACAGCGCCGGGACGCCCCGTTGCTGGGGCAGCTGTGCGCTTTACAAGTCTACAACATTTACATTTATATCCGAAGTAGTGGGTGTGCTCAACCTTGTAGGTGACACATCTGGACTCAACCTGCTCAATGATAGTCTCCTATCTTTATTAATCTTACTGACTACTTTAACAAGATAGTTATCCAATGTCCTTGTGTCATTAGTAGCCACTGATTTAGAGGACCTGAGCTTAGACATGTTCTAGCCAGCTGGTGTTAACTACAATATATTAGACAGCAATGTATATAAAACAGTAATGTCAAATAGGACCAACAAGCAAAATGAAATCCAGAACCAATAATGGCAATAGTGTCCAGTCTTACTAGCAAGCCAGGATCCGAATAATACGAACAAAGATCCGTGGCCCAGCCCGGCCACCTTTGGCCCCTGACGGCCACAGACGGCCTGCCCTCTGCCCGGGCTCAGCCCGGCGCCGCCCGCGCGTGTCCCGCGACGCGGAGGGAGCTGCCGATGATGTAGCGCCTCCGGGCGCGCTTTCCACCGGAAATGGGCAGTCCAAAGCGGGATGCCGGGGGCTGTAGTCTCCCCCTACAGCGGCCTCTGGAGACGGAAGGCGGCGGGGGAGACACACAGCAATGGAGCCAGCGATATCTGCCCAGGTAGGTGCTGCGTGATGCTGCGAGATGCAGTTGTTGCCCAAAGACCCCCTGCTCCACCGAGGGAGCCGCCAATGATGTAGCGCCTCCGGGCGTGCTTTCCGCCGGAAATGGGCGGTCCAAAGCGGGATGCCGGGGGCTGTAGTCTCCCCCTACAGCGGCCTCTGGAGACAGAAGGCAGCGGGGGAGACACACAGCAATGGAGCCAGCGATATCTGCCCAGGTAGGTGCTGCGTGATACTGCGAGATGCAGTTGTTGCCCAATGAATGTAAATCCTGCAACTTTGTTGCCTGATGCTGAGATTGTGGAAGTAAGAGATGAAGTAGATCATGATTGCTTGGATGTACTTGACTTTTGTACAAAACCACGACCAGATATAAAAGATGTACCTTTGCCCAAAAGTGATTTTGTGATGTTCGTTGATGGGTCATGTTTGAGAACAGATGAAGGAGTGCTGAGTGCAGCGTATGCAGTATGCACAGTCGCAGGAGTGATAGAAGCGTCCTATCTGAAAGGTGTGAAATTGGCCCAAGTAGCAGAACTCGTGGCTTTGACTAGAGCATGCAAGATTGGGAAGAGTGTGAGAGTGACTGTGATAACTGACAGCCAGTATGGCTTTGGAGTGGTCCATGACTTTGGCCAACTATGGCAACAAAGAGGTTTCCTGACCTCGAGTGGAACTCCTATTAAGAATGCTGAAGTGGTTGGAAAATTGCTAGAGGCGATACAGCTGCCCAGACAACTGGCTGTTGTAAAATGTGCTGCTCATAGTCAAGGTGGTGATTATATTGCCACAGGAAATAGATACGCTAATGACATGGCACAGTATTGTGCACGAAATCAGAATTCGGTCAATCGGGCTAAGGAAAGAGAAATGTCTTTTTGCTCATTGATGTTTACTAACATTGTAGGAACTTGGGAAGAGGTAAGACAGTTGCAAGAAGAGGCAGGAGATGAGGAAATGAGACAGTGGGTAAAAGCAGGATGTGCCCCAAGGGAAAAGGATCATGTGTGGGTCTATCGAGATGGAAGACCAGTTATGCCTGATAGCATGATGTCTACCATGGCACGGATGTATCATGGCCAGGGACATATAGGGAGAGATGCCATAATCAGATCATTTAAGCAGACCTGGTACAATGCAAAATTCAGATTTTTAGCAGAAAGTCTTTGTCAAAGATGCCTAATATGTCAGCAATACAATCCTGGGAGAAAGACAGTAGTGAGTCTGGGAACAATAGTTCGAGAAGGAGGGCCTTTCACCAGAATGCAAGTAGATTTCATTGAAATGCCTCCCTGTAACAGACTGAGGTATGTTTTGGTTGTGGTCTGCCTATTCTCTAGGTGGGTGGAAGCATTCCCAACAAGGAGAAATGATGGGATGACAGTAGCCAAGCTACTGCTGAGAGAGTTCATCCCTTGGTTCGGGTTCCCAGTGACAATTGAGTCAGACCGAGGAGGACATTTCCATAATGAGATTGTAGGATTAATTTGTGAAGCATTGAATGTACAACAAAAACTACATTGTGCCTTCCGACCAGAGGCTTCTGGTGTGGTTGAACAGATGAATGGTACTATCAGAAATAGAATAGGGAAAATGTGTTTGGCCACAGGTATGAAATGGCCTGATGTCTTGCCTCTGGTACTCATGACTATTAGATCAATTCCAGACAGAACTACAGGATTGAGTCCTCATGAAATAATCATGGGACGTGCAATGAGACACGTGTTTATACCAGTCAACAAGCTGATGACTATAACTGATGACATGGTGTTGGAATACTGTAAAGGCCTGGCTGAAGCAGTTCATTCTGTGTTTCATCAGGTTGGAGCGGATGCCACCACACTTGAAAAGAAGCCAGCCCATGATCTGAGCCAGGTGACTGGGTAAGGATAAAGGTCCACAGAAGAAGAAATTGTTTGGTTCCAAGGTGGGGAAAACCAAGACAAGTCATTTTGACCACGACAACAGCTGTGAAGTGTGCTGGACTGAAAAACTGGATCCACGCTAGTCACACATTGAGAATTCTGAATCCAGTGGACAGCACAGGAAAAGAATATTTTGATGAATCAGAATCAAGTACTGAGTCGGATGACGAAGGGTTGAAGACACGAGAAAACTCTGAAAGGGGGGAAACAGAACCAAGTTTAGCTTTGGTCCCCAGAAGTAGCCCTCTGAGAAGAAGATTGCAGATTTCTGAATCCAGCGATTCTGGAAACGAGCAAGAAGCGCAGGGTTCTAAAAAAGAACACAGAAAGAAAAGAGGAAAAAGTACTGAAGAAACAATAAAAGAAATTCGTAAAAAGGAAGTACCAGATGAGAGACTGAGAGAAATTCCACCTGAAATAACAAATTTAAGTGAACAAGGGACAGGTACAGAGAGAGAGGGACAGATTTCTGTGGAAGACCCCCGAGGAGGTGTAGGGAACTGCAAGATCCAGTTAGGTGAAGGGACAAGTAGCCAGCAGGAAGATTGCGTGTCGGAGATCCGAGGAGGGACAGAAGTAGGGAAAAAAAAACAAGTGGTGGAAGAAGAAATCGTTGAAAAGACAAAGCAGGTTGAGACAGAGTCTGAAGAGAGTGAAAATGAAATACCTGAAGGTCGAGTTCTAAGAAAAAGAGCTTGGAGAAATGAAAAGAATGACAAAGGAAGTAAAGTAAATAGAGTTGCAAAAGATGACGTCTGGCTCAAAAAAATAAGGAAATTGAGATATCGACTGACACAAGTGAATTCACCAAGAGCTGAACAGGTGAATGAAGTGACAAGTCAAGAAAAATCAAAAGAAGACAAAATAACTGAGGATGAAGAGAGTAAAAGAACAAGGAAGCCTAACCAGAAGTATAAGTCACTGGAATGGACGTACGTGGCTCTGCCTGAAAAGGGAGAAGAGGCAGATAGTCAAGGAAATCCAGAGGAGGCTGTACTGAAAGTGGTTGAAGAAGAAGTAGAATCGGAAATCCTGAGAGTTCTCTTGTCCGACATTGGAGAAGAAGAAACGGAAGTTCAGGAAATTCTGTATTTGGATGACGAGAGGAAAGTGAAGAATGATGAGATGCCAAACTGAATAAATCAAGAAAGCTGTTGATGAAGAGAACAAGAAATTAAATCAAAAGATAGATGCTGGTAGAACCAAATAGGTGTTAGAGCCTTAGGTTAGAAAACTAGTTGTGAAGTGAAAAGAGGCTAAGTCAAAAGAAACGGTCCATTTTAACAAAGATGGCTAACATAGATAGTAGCAAAGGTAGATGTACATTCATGAAAAGATGGTGTAAAATGTGTGGTGAACAACCTTTACAACGAAACTTTTACAACGCACTACCATTACAACGAAACTTTTACAACGCAAATGCATTGACAACGCATGCCATTACAATGCAAGTCTTTACATCGACTTGCACTAGATGGCGTGCTAACATTAAAAATAGTGTAGTTTACTATCCAAACACCTTCCCTACTGTTACGTGGACTGGAGTTAGAATAGTAAATTACACTTTTTTAATGTTAGCACGCCATCTAGTGCAAGTCGATGTAAAGACTTGCATTGTAAAGACTTGCGTTGTCACTGCATTTGCGTTGTAAAAATTTCGTTGTAACAGCATGCGTTGTAAAAGCATGCGTTGTAACATCATACATCCAAAATGTGTTGTTGTCGTACAGGATTATTAATGCTTTTATGGAGCATCCTTTCTCTTGTCATTTCTTTTAAGGTCACTATAGATACATTAGAAGGACATAGTGAGAACAAAACTAATATAGGGAAGATTTCAAAGGTAGTTCCAACTAGAATAGATAATAATTATTTGCATAAAGACAGGTCAATAACAGATTTTTCTAATAATGTGTTTTCAAAATTATTGAATGAATATGTAAAGACAATGGACGTACGGGACTGCTACGTATGCATGCAGTTACCTGCATCTGTTTCTGAAGGAGTGACTTATCATCATCTTCCAGCAACGTATGGAATAACATGTAGTGTAATAGCTAGTTTATTTTATCAGACAGGGAAATTAGAATATTATTTTTCAGATGTAGATAACATTTTTGCGCAAGTGCCTTCTTTTAATAAACTAAACAAAGTAAAACCTACTAGGGTATTAGGTGAATTGTTCTTAGAAACTAAGGAACTAATATTAGAATATATTTTTAGAAACAATCTGACATGCAGTTTGAAGATAGAGGAAAGGACATTCTTAGATATGGTTGAAGAGAGAAGAAAAATGCAAAGAAAGGCAGCAGAAGGGAAAGTGGAGAAAACAGTCTGGGATGTAGAAAGAGAAAACACTTGAAAGGAGAAGCTAGTCCAACTATAGCTTTAGATTGGCCTCAGAAAGGGAAATTTTGCATTCGAAGGAATCAAAATGTGTATGATAATTATTTCCTAGGTAATAGTGAGTGCCATGATACATACCGAATCATGGGTGGATGGGGATTTAAAGGTGGAAAAGATCCAGTCTTTCCTGGATTATATTTTATTTGTGGGAACAGGGCATATTATCGTTTGCCAGACCATTGGTATGGCACATGTTACGTAGGCCTGGTCTTTCCGAAAAAATTTCATATGGATAGAGGAGAAAATGGTGTACATAGTTTAAGTAATCATTTAGCGAGGAGTAAGAGAGAATCTTGGGCAAAAATTGTAGGTGACATTTTTGGAGAATTGATACCAGCAGTGGGAATAACTCTGAATGCAAACAAAATTAGAGGACTTTCAACAGTAGTGGATCGCTTGTCAACAAGCACCGCTGGAGGATTCTTATTGGTAGACACTGAAATGGTTGCCATGCGTGCTATGGTAATGCAAAATCGACTTGCACTTGATATATTATTGGCAAAAGAGGGTGGAGTCTGTGGAATGCTGAAAGTTCAACATTGTTGTACTTACATTCCTAACGAAAGCAAACATCTGAAAATGTATATTAGGAAAATTACTGAATTGCATGATGAAATAGTACCACTGGAGGTTGAAGGTGTTTGGGACAAGATTGGAAAGAAATTAGCTGCTGTTAAAAATGTCTTAGTTAAGCTTGGTAGTACATTTGTAGGCAAAATATTGTTTCCATTAACACGTGTAATTTGCATAATTTTAGTGATAAGATTAGGTTGTATTTGTTGTAAGAATAATAAAAACAAGAAAAGAGTAAAAAGTGAAAAATTAAAAAGAAAAGATAAGAGACAAGAAAGGGAAATTGATGAAATAGAATTGGAGGAGTAGAAGGAGAGTATGTACGAATCAGCAAAAAGAGAAGACATAGGTGAAACTGAATTATGATTAAGAGCAAGAAAACATTTTAAAGATTCCTTAAGGACAGAACAACATTTTTGGATGGTATGGTGATAAAATCACCAAAGGGGGATTGCTGAAGCGGGTAATGCAAACATTTTGTATACCCACCCCATTTTGCATGTTTATTAATTAGATTAATTAATTAATTATAATTGAATTAATGGATTGAAGTGGAAATAATTAACCAACCTTATTAATGACTGAAATACACGTGGGATTGCTTTGCATGATTTTATTAAATCGTATACTAAATTCTGTATGCATACTAATGATAGACAATTAGAATATTGCATGATATATGTCGCTTTTGTGATGTATTCGTGATTTGTGCTTTATTTGTAAGTATAAACCCGCTTGAGTGTTGCTTATTGCTAGATAAATACACACACATATGGGTTTTACTGAGGGAATAACATTTATTTAGTCATTTCTATGTATTAATTATGTTTTGCGTTTCTTTTGCTTAAGTTGACCATTTGGGCCTGCCACTAAATGGCTGCCTCTGGTACCTAACCTGACTGTCGACGCTGTATGAGGCTTGGGTGAAGTGTGCCTGCACTGACGCCAGCTACAGTGGCCTCGTCATGACCCTAACCAGACTGTACCCTTCAAGGTTATCCTGGGAAATAAGCCAGCTTTTCAGAAAGAACAATAATGTGCTTCTAAAAACCAGAACAAGCAAGAATAATGACCTCAGAGACATTATTTTGGTGGGAAACCTGTCAGACGATTTCGATTGACCAATAAAAAGATTTGAAGACCCATTTTTGCTACATTTTGTCAATGATTTTTACTATAAATTATGGTAGAATAGAGAGGTTGGTGCGGGTTCGTTTCTGGCCTTTCTCGATTTCCTGACGTTATGCTGACGGAGAGGACGATGACACTGCAGGACAGCTGTTTTACTGAATCTTTGACGGACTGAATTAATGCCCAAACTCCTGATGAACTGAATTTACTAAATTTGATGGGCATAGATTTGTGAGACTGCCAGATTTGACATAGAGGACAACAATTAGCCAGAATAGGTAAATATGAATGGCAACTTGATTAAATGAACGATTTAATTTGCATTATTTAGATAAGGATTGAAATTGAATAACTACAGAAATGAGTTGGGTCGTTTATTCATTGAAAATGTGTTAACGAGGGGGAGGAGCCTAGCGCTTGACCAAGATGGCCGCGTGAGCTTAGAGCTCCCGAGACCCTCGCGCCCTCCGTCGACTATCCTGTCTCTAATCCTGATGGTATGCATGGCACCGTGTTGCTGAGTTGCCAGGGAGGCGATTGATGCTGCCTGCGGTCGGATCGCCCATCGGGAACCGGACTTATGACTGGCGAAAGATTGCGGCCTAACTCCCGGAGATGCCAGGGGCTAGAGTTGGCAGGATGCTCGACTCCTAGTTGATCAACAACGGCCTGGTGAGGTGTGAACTGTCGGACGGAGGCCCTCGCTCTTTCACTTTCGGTTTCGTTTCCTTTGTCTGCCCGGACACTGTAGTGCTCTGGGTGGCTTTCTAACCCCGGGGACGCTCGGTGGGCTACTTTGGCAGAACAAGGCGGGCCTGCTCACTCTTTATACCTCTCTCTGAGAGGGGATGGTCTTCACTGCATTGGACTGCCTGGAGTCCATTATGTCGGGCAAGGCGGAAGGTGATCGGCTGAAGACTAAGTCTACCAGGCGGGGAACGTATTCCCAAGTCAACAGTATGGACCGCTACGCCCTCCTGAAGACATCGCCGAGTGGATCGAGCCAGGCGCCGGATGCCCAGAAGGAGGACTCGCCTGGGACACCGGAGATCTCCCTGCAGGATGTCATGGGCGCGCTTGATGGGATGCAGACCTCGATGGGGAGGCAATTCGAGGCCCTGGCGCATAAGGTGGATGCCATCCTGGTGGATGTCAACTTGATCCGCTCGGACCTGGGCAAGACAAACGAACGCGTTAAGGACCTGGACCACAAGACCACGGGCCTCACTGATGAGGTTGCGGATCTGCAGAACGAGGTCCGGAAGCTGAGGGCCGAGAGTGACCTCGCCGCCCGCCGGCTGGAGGACTTCGAGAGCCGGTCCAGGCGCAACAACGTGCGCGTCATCGGGGTCCCGGAGTCTTCGGATGAGGCTTCGGTGGACCTGCTGGTGGAAGATTTGGTCCTCAATCATCTGAAGCCTAAGGGCCTTGGAAAGTTTTTTGCGGTGGAAAGGGCCCATAGAGTGCCGGGCGGACGGCCCAAGGCGGGTGCCCCGCCGCGGCCGATTGTCGCCCGGCTCTTTCATTTTCGAGATCGGGACGCTATCCTGCAAGCTTCGAGGGTGACGGGCCCAGTCCCCTTCCAGAATGTGTCGGTGAATTTTTATCCGGACTCCACCCAGCAGGTGCAGAGACAGAGACAGAGCTTCCTGGGGGTGAAGCGAAGACTTCGGGAACGGGACCTAAAATATGCCATGCTTTTCCCCGCCAGACTACGGGTGGTGCATGAAGATCGGACATTCTTTTTTGACTCTCCTGTTATGGCTGACGAATGGCTGGACGCTTTGCCCCGGCGACGGACCGGGGACGACACAGCTGAGCATGGAGACAGTGGC
This sequence comes from Triturus cristatus, assembly GCF_964204655.1. Taxonomy (NCBI): domain Eukaryota; kingdom Metazoa; phylum Chordata; class Amphibia; order Caudata; family Salamandridae; genus Triturus; species Triturus cristatus. The sequence goes on from NC_140593.1 coordinate 822,827,520, forward strand.
CGGGATGGACAGGGCTGATATCTCAAAGCCGGCCTGACTTGATTTGACCATATTTGCAGATTTGAACAGAGTGCAGTAACTGTGGAGGGTTGCGGGAGGACGAGGGGTGCTCTTTTCCTCCCTTGGGGTACTTTTTGTAGATTTTAGTTTTTGTAGGGCGACAGGCACACTGCAAGTTGGGGGGCTTTTTAAGCTGCAGCAGGGGTGCAGGGTGGGGGGAGTTATGGGGAGTTTGAATTTGTTGTTGGGGGGTTTATTTCTGCAAGGCATGATGAGTATCCTCAGGGTTGTTCCATGGTGGCGCCTCGGGTGGGGGGTGGGCCTCTTTCCGTTGGAGGATGGGGGGTAGAGGCCTAAGTGTTATAAGCTGGAATGTTAATGGTTTGGGGGATCGCATTAAGAGGGGGATTGTTTTGCAATTTCTGAAACGCTCAATGCCAGACGTTGTACTGCTGCAGGAGACGCATCTCATAGGCAATACGTGCTATGCCCTAAATAGGAAGGGGTATAAATTCATTGCACACTCGGGATTCTCTTCTGGGTCCAGGGGTGTGGGCATCCTCGTTAGAGCATCACTGCCTTTTGAGGTGGACTCCACCATTGTTGACGATAGGGGGAGGTTTGTGGCGGTGGCGGGGCGGTGGGAAGGAAGGACTTTGGTTTTGGTTTCGGTTTATGTCCCGCCGGCCCTGCAGGCCGCCACATTTGCTGAATTGGGCAGGGCTTTGCTGACTCTCCCGGGGGGCATGCTGGTAGTGGGAGGGGATTTCAACGCTGTGGGCTCCGGACTGCTGGATAGATACCCGCCCAGGGACACAGGGGGGGCTCAGAAATGGCTTCCAGACCTCCTGGACACATTTGGCCTGATAGACTGCTGGAGGCTCCGGCACCCCACACAGAGTCAATACACGTTTCACTCCGGGGCGCATGGTAGCCTCTCCAGGATTGACTACCTGCTCACTCTGGCCGCACATGCCTCGTTGATATCCGAGGCGAGGCACATGGCACGTGGTATCTCTGATCACTCGCCAGTGTGGATCCGGCTGGATCTCGGTCGGGAGGGAGGAGGGAGGGTGGCCCCCATTAACCCATGGTATTTCCGAGACCCCAAGATGCGCAGCGCCCTGGTAAAGAAGGTAGATAATTACTTTAAGGACAATCTGGGAACTGTGGACTCGGCGATCTCGCTGTGGGAAGCTTTTAAGACCGTGCTTCGGGGGGAGGCCCTCTCCCTGGTGGTGACTGCCAAGAATCGGAGGGATTGCGAAGTGCGGCAAGTGGAGGAGGAGATTGCGGCCCTTGAGGGGGATATGGAGGAGGAGGTCACAGAGTCCTCATTGCATGAGCTTTGCTTGAAGCAGGCGGAGTATAGGGACCTGGTGACGGAAGCCGCCAAGACCCTTAGCAGGGAACAACAGGGCCGTCTGTATGATGTTGGAGATAAGGCAGGGAAACTCCTGGCGTGGCTGGACAGGAAGCAACGGGTCAATAGGGTGGTGCCAGAGTTGATTGGAGAGGGGGGAGAGGCGATTGTGGAACCTGAGGGGATTGTGGAGTGTTTCGCGGAGTATTTTCATAGGGTTTATTCCTCTGTGTCGGACAGGCCGCCCGAGGACTCGACTGATCTCCTCCGTGATATCGAGTTGCCCTGCCTCTCTGACATAGATAGGGACGATTTGGATGGCGACATCACGGTTGATGAGGTGGCGGGGGCGATTCGCGCGTTGAATTCGGGTAAGGCCTCTGGACCGAACGGACTGCCGATCGATCTGTACAAACTGTTCCCGGATAGGGTCGCCCCTCACCTGCGCGCCATGTTTTTGGAGGCGCGGGGAGATGGGATCCTTCCGTTGGATCAGCGGCTGGCGTCGATCGTGGTCATACACAAAGAGGGTAAACCCCGAGATAGATGCGCCTCCTATCGGCCCATTTCACTCCTCAACGCTGAGCCGAAAATTCTGGCCAAACTCCTGGCTACCCGTCTGATTAGGGTACTTGGCGATCTGGTCCACCCGGATCAATCTGGCTTTATCCCGCACCGAAACACAGCATTGAACCTTAGGCGTCTTCATGGCGTCATCGCCAGGGCGGGCACGCTGCGTGAACCGGCTGTTGTGGCATCTCTTGATGCCACGATGGCCTTTGACACGGTGGAGTGGGCATACTTATGGGCCGTGCTGGCCAAGTTTGGTTTTGGTCGCGGGTTTGTGAGTTGGGTCCGGTTGCTGTACGAGGGGCCACTAGCGAATGTTGTGGTGAATGGTCGGGCATCTACTCCGTTTCAGCTTGGTAGGGGTACTCGGCAGGGCTGCCCCCTGTCGCCTCTGTTGTTCGCCCTCGCCCTTGAACCGTTGGCTGCGTGGATACGTTGGCACCCGGATATACGGGGCCTTCGGTGGTCGCCTGATCACGAGGATCGTATTTCGCTTTATGCCGACGATATCCTGTTGTATCTTGCCTCACCGAAGAAGTCACTTATAGTGGTCTGTGACGTACTCGCATCGTTCGGTAGGAACTCGGGGCTTGTGATTAATTGGGGCAAATCGTACTTGTACGTTCTTAGTGGCGAGGTCCCACCGATCCCTAGAACATGTTCGATACAGGTTGCCCAGCAAGGTTTTGTGTATTTGGGGATTTTTATATCCATGGATCCTGTTGTGCGCTATGAGAGGAACCTGCTCCCCCCCTTGGCACGCTTGAGGCGAGATGTTGAAGGTTGGCGGAGGCTGCCGCTCTCCCTTGTTGGGCGTGCGGCCCTGTTCAAAATGATGTCCCTTCCCCGCTTCCTCTACGCCCTCCAGAACACCTTGGACTGGGTACCGGCCAAATACTTTCGGGAGGTCGAAGGCCTCCAAAGGACGTTGCTGTGGGATGGGCGGCCGCGAATAGCTATTTCAAAGTTGACGCTCCCATGGTACGATGGGGGCATTGCGCTCCCAGACATCCGACGGTACTATTGGGCCACGCAGCTGAGCGCGATCAACCATGGGTTTTACGGCCCTGCCCTTAGCCCTGGGTATGCCATGGATAGGTGGCTGCTGCGCGGAGGCAACTACTACAGGGCGTTGTATTCGCGGTCCCTAGACTCGTCCCTCACGGGGCCCACAGGTGTGGCGGTGCGCGTATGGAAGATGGCGACCGACTCGCTGGGCTGGAAGGATAGGCTCACCCTCGCTACCCCATTGTTTGAATCGGAAAGGTTGGGAAGACTCTGGCACACGAAGGGCTTTGATAAGTGGGACCTGATAGGTATATCCAAGGTGGGAGATGTGCTGCATAAGGGGAGGGTAAAGTCCTTCGAGGAGTTGCAGACTGAGTTTGAGCTAGGGCCTTCTGAGTATTTTAGGTATATCCAGCTGCGTCACGCCCTCCGATCAGTCCTTGTGGAGGGTGAGAAGGTGCCGGAGTCCTCTCCCCTTGAGGACCGAGTCCTTGATGGTCATATACCCGAGAGCACGATTTCGCTCATATATAAGAAGTTGATAAACGTCCGGGCAGACTTGCTATTGGGGCTGCGAGAACAGTGGACCAGGGATGGCCTCGAGTTGGATAATGAGGACTGGCAGTCAGCGGTTTCTTCGCCTAAGGAGGTTGCGATCCCGTCGCGTCTGAGGCTGGTGCAGCTTAAAATACTGCACCGGGTGTATGTTACGGGGCCAAGGCTGGTCCACATGGGATTCTCGGAGGACGGCCTGTGCAGAAGGGGATGTGGTATGGTGGGTACTTTCCTGCACATCATTTGGGAATGTGGTGTCATCGTGGAGTTCTGGAGGAGAGTCCATGCAGTTATGGGGGAGGTGACGGGCACTGCGGTACAGCCGGAGGCGCGGTGTTGCCTCCTGAACGTCTGGGGGCCCACTGATCTCGATGAGGCGCAGACCCAATGGGTGACTCTGGGTAACATGGTAGCAAAAAGGGATATCGCGCGATTATGGGGCTCCTCGGGACCCCCTACACTGACCGCGTGGAAGGAGAACATGGATTGGAGCATGTTTAGGGAGAAGACGGTCTACTGCTCTAGAGGTCGCCCCCGGAAGTGGCATGCCATCTGGGGGCGGTGGAACCAATACAGGGGGGGAATATGTCTTGCCCCGGACCTGGAACCTCCCGAGGAACAGCTTTCCCCCTGACCTACCTTCCAGCACAGTTTGGTTTTGGTAACTGTTCTGGGCCTCTGCTGTTCCCCTTCTTCCTCCGCACACAGTCTTATACTTAGTAGATGAGTGGGGTCCTGCCTCCCCTGGAGGCTTTCGCCATGGGATTTCAATGTTTCTGCCTTGCTGGGGTTTGTTGTGTGTTTTTTCTGTGTTTACTTAAAATTGGACCTTTGCATTACTCATCGTACTGTATCGGGGACACATTACTGTATCTAACTTGCAATGCTGCCGAACCTTCGGGCTGTCGGCTGAATAGCTGTGTCCTGAATTTCGAAATAAAGGTTTTCAAAAAAAAAAAAAAAAAAAAAAAAAAAAGAAAATGTGTTAACGAAATGGTTAATTAGAGAATTAGAAATCAATCTAAACCTGCAACTAACTGATCCATTCCGATTTATGAGAGGAATACTAAAGGTGAAGTTCAGGGCCTAATGAGAATCAGAAGGTTGTGTAGATTTGCCACTCATTAGGGTAAAAAGTGGTATTTCCTTTCATGCCAGCGTTTGGAAGATAATCGCCTCCTAAGAAACACAGATTGATGGTGAGTGAATGTTGGTGTTATGGGCCCCACCAGCGAATGTATGGATAGTGTGTGTATGTGAGATCTTTGGTCTGTGACGGAGGGAGGGATTTTGCACTACACGCTAGAGCAGAAGCACGCCGAGATCAACGCCTTACTCAAGAAACCCAAGGCAGACCCCAAGGACCTCAAGAACTTCCGGCCCATCTCCATGCTCCCGTTCCCGGCGAAAGTCATCGAGAAGATTGTCAACAGGCAATTGACCTCCTTCCTCGAAGAGAACAACAGTCTGGACTCGTCCCAATCCGGATTCCGCAGCAAACACAGCACCGAAACAGCCCTCATCGCCGCAACCAACATCATCAGGGCCCTGCTGGACAACGGAAAAACCTCGGCCCTCATCCTCCTGGACCTTTCGGCTGCCTTCGACACCGTCTGCCACCACACCCTGCGCACACGCCTCCACAACGCAGGGATCCGCGGCAAAGCCCTGGACTGGACCACCTCCTTCCACACCGGCAGAACCCAGAGTGTCCGCCTCCCTCCATTCCGATCTTAAGACACCAAGATCACCTGCGGCATACCCCAAGGATCGTCCTTCAGTCCGACACTCTTCAACGTCTTCATGGCACCGCTCGCCAACATCGTCGGATCGCACGACCTCAACATCATCTCATACGCCGACGACACCCAGCTGATCCTCTCCCTCACCAAGGCCCCCACCACCGCCAAATCCAACTTCCACGAAGGAATGAAGGCCATCGCCGAATGGATGAAGAACAGCCGCCTGAAACTGAACTTGGACAAGACGGAGGTCCTCATCATCGGATCCATCCCCACCACCTGGGATGACTCATGGTGGCCGGCCGCGCTGGGAGCTGCACCAACATCCACTGACCACGCACGCAACCTGGAGGTCATCCTGGACTCATCGCTGTCTATGACCCAGCAAGTCAACGCCGTCTCCTCCTCCTGCTTCAACACCCTCTGCATGCTCCGCAAGATCTACAGATGGATCCCCACCGGAACCAGAAGGACGGTCACCCAGGCCCTCGTCAGCAGCAGGCTGGACTACGGCAACGCCCTCTACGCGGGAACCTCAGCTAAACTCCAGAAACAACTACAAACGCATACAGAACGCCTCTGCACGCCTCATCCTCGACATCCCCTACCACAGCCACATCACAGCCCACCTGAAAGACCTGCACTGGCTCCCCATCAACAAGAGGATCACCTTCAAGCTCCTCACCCACCCTAACAAAGCACTCCACAACGCCAGACCAGTGTACCTCAACGAACGACTCACCTTCTACATCCCAAACCGCCAGCTTCGCTCCACTGACCTCGCCCTCGCCACCGTTCCCCGCATCCAATGAGTGACCACCGGCAGCAGATCATTCTCCCACCTCACCGCCAAGACTTGGAACACCCGCCCCATCCGCCTGCGACAGACCCAGGACCTGCTGACCTTCAGAAGACTTCTCAAGACCTGGCTGTTGGAGCAGTAGCAGCACCCCGCCCCACCCAACACCTTGAGACCCTCACAGGTGAGTAGTGCGCTCTACAAATGGATTGATTGATTCAACAGTGATGGGCTGGAGAGATGTAATTGTCCAAATGGACTGACTGTTCTCTTTCTGATAGAAATGATCTGAATAGGTTCCAAGCAGTTCCAGTTATGCCAATTTCTCTCAAATGAGAGAGTAATTTATTGTGATGGACAGTGTTGAACGCGGCCAACAAATGCAATAGGACCAGGGCAGCTCTGCCTCTGGCATCAACCACCATTCTGATATCTTTGGTGGCTTTAATGAGGGCAGACGCAGTGCTATGAAAAGGACGAAATCCAAATTGGGTATCATCCAAATAATTGTAGGTAAGAATAAAGTCAGAAAGCTGAGCATTCATTACTTTTTCGATAATCTTGGCTGGCAAGGGAAGGCAAGATATTGGTCGATAATTGGCAGGATTGGCCAGATCCAAAGAAGATTTTTTTAACAATGGGTGGACAGGAGCCTTCTTTCATTTGATTGGAAATGTTCCAGACCTAAATATGAGCGGGAAAATATTAGTTAGGACTGGGGCTAATGTGTTTGCTACCAAGGCAGCAATCTTAGGAGGACCTGGATCATCAGGGGATCCAGAGATAGCAGCTTTGAGCATCCTAAGTCTGATGTCTGTAGATGGAGGGGTGAAGGTTGTGAACTTGGGGCCACATACAGCAGGCTAGGAAGAAGGGAGCAGTGGTCTGCTGATTGGCAAAGTTGTTGAATATTCTCTCAACTTTGTCATAGAAATATTTGGCCACATCATTACAAAAGAATTGGCTAAAGTTACTGGACTTAATATCAGGTTTGATTGTTGTTTTAGTGATTGTTAAAAAGAGCTCTTTCGATGAGTTCTTGGCATATTCAATTCTCGTAGCGAAGTAAGTTGTTTTAGCTAAAAAAGATCTTTTTTATATGATGCCAGACAAATTTTAAATACATTTTTTTTCTTTCCATCATATTCCTGACACCATTTCTTTTTCTGTCTTCTGCAGTTCTCCTTCTCTGCTCTCTGGGCATCAGTGATCCAAGGGGCTGATTCCTGATTCCCTATTTCTTTTTTATTTAACTGTCTTAAGAGGGGCCAATAAATTAAAGGTTGCCTCTAGCCATTTAGAATATTGTCAGGGTTGTGGGAAAGACTGGGAACAGAATCTGTTAGACACACAGCAGGGTTATCTGCTTCTAATTTATGCCATGGCCGGATAACAGTTGTTTTCATGATGTGTGCAGGCACATGGGCAAGGCGATAGCTAGGAAGGTGACAAATGATATTGCAGTGATCCGACCAAACTAATGGAAGGGTATGTGCAAACTGAATGGAGGCAGTTTTTGTGAAAATCCCGTCCAGTGAATGCCCCCTCGAGTGTGTCAGACCGGTGACTAGCTGTGTGAGGCCAAGGACAGTCACATTTTGAAGAAAAGCCATAGTATCCGGATCCTCTGGTGTATCGCAGTGAAAATAAAAATTACCCAATAGAGCAGAGTTCTTCAAAATGTGGGGCGGGGGGGCGCGACACCATCCTAGGGGGTGCGCGCACTCCACTCTAATTTACCTTTGTTCCCTGTCAGGTCTTCTTAGATAACTCCATTATGGTTGGAGGGTGGAGGGAGGGGAAATCGACGGGGCACGAAGTGCCCATGCTTTTATTATGTTCACCATCCCAGGAGGGGGTTAATTCATTCAGCTTCAGCTGCAGTGAGGAGGCAGGAAGTCTCCTCTGCTAAAACCAAAGGTAAACGAACAGACAGCCTTCACATTCGATGTTATAGTAGAGGAGACACCTAGCCTCGCACTGCAGCTGAAATGCCTGTCTGTTCCCTTGCTTTAAGTTTAAGCAGTGGAGACATCCTGCCTCTCACTGCAGCTGAAGCATTTCAGTTCTATGAATTAACCCCCTCCTGGGAGGGTTAGCGCTTCCCAGAAAGGAGACAAAGTTGCTTTTAAAACCACACAGGCAGGCGCGCAAAATGCCAGCCAGCCATGTGTTCTTTTAACCCCTTCAGCGCGGCGCGGATTTCCGCGCCACGCTGAAGGTTCCGTGCGCGGGCGGGGCCATGACGGAACGGTTCCGTCATGCGCACAGCGCAACCGACGTGCATGACGGAACCGTTCCGTCATGCGCGTCGAACGGGTTAAACAGACTGCAAATTGCTTGTCTATAAATAAAGAAGCATGTTCCCTTTTATCAGCCATAGATTATTCAGGCAGCCCTAGAACACAAGTAAAAGTTATTTTTATTTATATTTGCTGTTCAAAGTATGCATGGACAAGTACTGACAAAACAGCTTTAGGTGACTGCTTAATTTTGTACCACCTGGGACATCAAAATAATGAGCTGGCAACCCTAATCATAAGACTGGGAGTTTGTTGCAGGATCACCACATTATTTATTTCCTCCACCCTGATCCCTGGTAACTGCCATATTAGCAATAGTTTAACACATTTGAAACCCTACGCTGCCGTCAATAACATTCTGAGTTACTTCAAGTGTCTGGGAATGCACCTTGCATTCAGACAACTCGCTTCTCATTATCGCCCTTCATTTTCATGCTCACCCTGCACTCACACTGATCCCCATGCACTCACACCATTTACCCACTTACCCTGCATTCACAGTGATCACTCTGCACTCACAATGCACTTGCACTGTTCACCCTATACCTCACCCTGCAGTCACAGGAGAACACTACTCAACCTGCGCTCAAGTGACACTTCACTCACCTGTCTCCCTCACTGCTCAATCTGCAATCTCACTCAAATAAGCCCACCACTAACCATACATTCATTTGTCCCACTCTGCACTTATATCTGCAACCAAATTCATATGGTCACCTCGCTCACCCTGCAGTCACTCCTCTTACCCTACTCTCAAACTGTCACATGGCTCACCGTGCACTCACATGAGCACTGCTGCTACACACACAGCACAGAGGGTTAATGTGCCTGCTCCATAGAATGTGTACCATGTAGAGATCACAGAACTGAGTGTGAGTAAACAATGAGTAGCGCTATAACAAAATAAAGAGAGATGAGGTGCATCGTTGGTGAGTGGTAGTGAGGGAATTCATGGAGAAGGAGGAAATGTGGGAGGGGCACCAAAAAAGACTGTTGCACTGTGTGCAACAAGTGCTTGGGCCAGCCCTGGCTGGGAGTGTTAGCCCCCACCCGAAGTTCGGGTCTAGTTGCACCCCTGTACACGAGTATGGGCATGTCGTCCTAAATTACAAAAGGACTCATTTACATGCACTGCAATCCAGCCTTCCAGGGGTCCCCTTGATAGAGACAGCTCTGTTTTTGCCCTGATGGCCTGGAATAATTCCTAAACAGATTCTTGTAAATACCGTTTTGTTTCATTTCTTTTTAATGTGATTGATGTAAGGAGTCTATTACTATGTGCAGAGAAATGTGCTTGTTTCAAGCAACAACCATAAAAAAGTTTATTTTAGATCCGAGAGGGGTCCTCACATATGAGAAATTGGAGGATATCACAGATATTATCCGCTGTAAAATTAGTGGGCTGCTGCTTTGTCACAACAGTGAAAACACACATCACTATCTATGAATATTAGATGTTAACGCTTTTAGAATTTCAACCAAAGTGCCTGTGCACCGGTAGTAGCCTGGCTAAAGAGGGTATGGCAGAGCTGAAAGTAAATCATTTAGACTCAAAGCTGTACTGAACAGGGGCCCCCAAAATAGTTTTGGCCCAGGGCACCCAAAGTCCTTCACATGTCCCTGCCACCACAAAGTCTGCCAGACAACATTGCTCTGAAGTAAAATAGACACCATCATTCATTTATTATTAGTTCTATTTTTTTTTAAACATAAGCCCGACGTGTCCTTAACCCCAACTGCTTCAGGCAAGCAACTTATCGTACTACTAAGGAATTCTCAATTAGGTGTTCGTTCAATGCCCTCTCTGTGGACTTTCAACTTTGTCTTCGGGTTCATAACAGGTTGGTGGGCAATTATCCCATTATAATGCTGCCTAAAACGGTTGTTAATGATTTCTAGAGAAGATTTGTTTCTCGTGTACCAGCTCTGAGCTAGGGAGTACTCGAAAAATCTGACAACACTGTCTCCCTTACAGTCCCTGTTTTGGCTGAAAATGTCAGCAGAATATTCAGCTTTGAGAGAAACTGCTATCAAAACTCTCTTGCCTTTCAGCTCCTATTTATGTGAGATTGGGTTCTTAGCACTCGCTGTAATAAAGACTAGGGGGCAGATTTTCAAGCGTCCTCCACCACCAGTACGTCACGTTTCGTGACGTACTGGTGGCGCAGGGGGCGCCTCCATATTTACAAGGACGGGAAAAGCCACCCTGCGTGACTTTTCCCGTCCTTGTAAATACGGCCCCTTCAAATGCAGCACTTTGTGTTGAAGAGTTGTTCCATGAGTATTGCTGTGGGTGTTCCCACGCAACACCCATGGAACAAGACACATCTCCATATTTATGAGGAATCGTAAATCTAAAAATGCGTCTGAATGCTACGCCACCCTAGAGGTGGCTTAGCGAGGTGCAACGAGGAGAAATGTTTTCATTTCTCCTCGTTTTTCAATGCGTGCTGCATTCTACAGCATACATTGAAAGAGGGAAATGCCTGTAGTGATTGTTTATGTGCAGGAAGGTGCCCCTTCCTGCACAAAAACAATCTCCCCACGACGCAGGCATCCTTGGCATGGTGCAAGGATGCCTACGCCATGGCTGCAGTTTGTGCGCCAGCGCAGGGGGAAGCACAGAGATGTGTCATATTCTTGTAAATATGTCGCATCCCTGTGCTTCGGAAGTGCCGCAGCGTGGCGCAGCCAAAGGGCTTGCGGTGCCATGCTGCGGCACTTCCTTGTAAATCTGCTCCTTGATGTAGAGCATTACCTGAGGATGGCAGTAGCAAAAATCCATCCACAGATTGACTCTCTGTGGCAAAAAACAGGCACACCCGTCACATTTATGTTGGTGGTGTTATCAATCAATGTCATGTGTAAAACAAAGCATCCTAGTAAAAACCATGTGCCACATTTTTATCTAGGAAAATGGTGGTTTGAGCTATGTAATAATCTGTCATTTCAGCACACCCACTCACAAACCTGCACTTTACTAAACACTCTTATTATGTTGAACATTATTTGCTGGATATGGCCCAGGATATGGGCGCGGCGGTCAATTATGTAGTGTACCAGATTCCAGAAATTTCTGTCAGGTGTTGGGGGGCCCAACAGCTAACGAAATTGAGCGGGGGTGGGTTCAACCTACAAAAGATTGAAGACCTCTGCAATAGAGCATAGTTTTCGCAAAGAATGCCGATCTCAAGATGGTTGTTCAAATCATTTAGGTATATGGTAAGAGGGCCAGGTGGGCTACAGACCAACATACCTTTAAAAGAATGTGAGTTGGAGACTGTGATATTAAAGTTAAGGGTCTCACAATGGGAGGTTAGAGTAGGGTTCCATCGTAATGTTAGATTAGATTTGTAGTTTTTTGCTGGCCTCCTCCCTTTTGAGAGGTCTGTCTTACTGGATTATCTCAAAGTCCATAGGAACAGCTGCCAGAATATTCAAGGCAGACAAATTCTGTGTTATGTTTAATCAGAGATCTCGCATTTAAAAGTAAGCAGTTCAATTTCCCAATGTCAGGACGGTGGAGTGTCTGCAAGATAATAACCTTCCCAGTGGCAGACCTGTTTATGTGACAGGGCTGCGTTGTGTTATTATCGCAACCTGAGCATTTTTCATTAGGGTGTAACAGGGGCCTCTCCATCTCTAATAAGGTAGGAGATGGCCACTTACCCATGAGGTCAAACGAAATAGGTTTGTCTCTGGAGAAAATAATCCTTGGTATTGCTTCTGGAGCAAACAGACCAAGGGTTCTGGCCCTATGTCCGGTCTGGGCGACGACGGGTTTGCCTTTGGCGCACCAGCAGCACGCCCGCTACACACATCCACTGCGCGGATGCACTATTGCACTATTGGTAGGATTAAATGGACCGTCATTGGCAGGGGGAGAGTACGTGGTTGTGGCTCGAGCGCCATGCAGCACGAATGCAGGAAAGAGGGGGGAGGAAAAAAATCCAAACTGCGGTCTAGAAACCATTGAGGCTTGCCTGCAGGCTCCCCTGCAAGGTAATCCCGACTAATAAAATAAGCCAACCTAAAAGAACAGTGAGAAAAAGAAAACATAAAATCAATAAAAAGGGCTTCTGCCCACCGAACAATAACGCGATTGGTATCTCCAGCCTCTAACAGGAGCTGGGCAACTCCAAAAAGTGGCAGAGAATTCTGCATGCAAGTCAGTTTCGCACCAGTAACTGTGCGGAAGCGCTATTGGTGGGATTAAATGGCCCGTCATAGGCAGAGGGCATGTCCATGGTTGTGGCTAGATCGCATTGCAGTGCATATGCATTAAAGAGGTGGGAGAAATAAAATCCTAACTGGGGTCTAGCAACCCCTGAGGCTCCCCTGCAAGGCGATCCCTCCTAGTAAAATAAGCCAAACTAAAAGAATAGTGAGAAACAGAAAACATAAAATCAATAAAAAGGGCTTCAACCCGCCTAACAATAGTGCAATCGCTATCTCCAGCCTTTAACAGGAGCCAGGCAACTCCAAAAAGTGGCAAAGAATTCTGCATACAAGGAAATAAATTGCTGGCTTAAATCTGTTTCCAATTGAGTAGGGGTTGCATCAGTAGCTGGGCGGATGCGCTATTGGTGAGATTAAATGGCCTGTTATGGACAGGGTGTCCGTGGGTGTGGCTAGAATGCCGTGCAGCACGAATGCCTGAAAGAGGTGGGAGAAATAAAATCCGAACCGGGGTCTGGCAACCCCTTTGACTCGCCTGCAGGCTCCCCTGCAAGACGATCTCTACTAGTAAAATAAGCCAAACTAAAAGAACAGTGAGAAACAGAAAACATAAAATCTGTAATGTTGGTGGGCGCTAGGCCCACATACTCATATAAGGAGCACGCAGACACAGATAGTTAGGGTGCATAACTGGCCCTGAGCACGTGCGCTCGGCCCCTTTTATTGTCAGGGTCACCTGACTGGTGACGCCTGTGGTGGGTGTGTGTTCAGTGTGTGGTACAGCAGGCGAAACACTAGAATGGTGATCAGCCAATTACTACATCCCTCCCAAACTTTAATAAAGGTCAAAACAATGAAGTCTGAACCTGTGGGAGAGACTATAGTTTGTAAACAAAATACAACACAATAACAATGACTTCCATGGAGTCTCTTTCGCTGATGGCCAACCGCTAACGATGGTGTCTTTGCCGCCAGGACCACTAGTTCTCCTTGGCACAATGTTAGGGTGTCCTGTGGATCTGGTCTCTCTGGGACTCCAGCGTGGAAGTGTGCTCTACAATCCCTCACTTCTTGTTCTACGTGCAGGTAAGGTGTAGATGGAATGATGGTGGATCAGGTATGTGTTATTTTCCACCACGCAGTCCTGGTTGAAATATGTTCTCCATCTGGTGATTCTCTATCTCTGAAAAATCAAATGGGGGAAAGGGATCACTTGTCCTGAGTAACCAGGGTTTTAATCTCTTAATCGGTTCCAGTGCCGATAAAAAACCCTCATTCACGTACCAAGGCTTGATAGGCGGTATATCTTGGTTCTCCGCCTTGTTGTCAATGCGGTGTATCATGAAGGCTGTCATATTGTTGCGCGTATTGATCTCCTAACAAGGTACGATATACGGGGCAGTAAACATGCGCAAATGAGTGAAAAACCCGCACCCCTTAACCAGGCATTCTTTCCAGCACCAATTAAAGTTTATCAGCACTGGTTAATAGAAGCCTTTTTTAACTGTACAAACCCCTCCCCTCCCTTTTTGATCACTAAATCACTACTGTACTAACCAGTGGTTCACCTCCGGGTGGAGGAAGCATACAATCAAACCCAATGATGATGCTGTCACGTCGCTAACAACAAGTCGGAGAACCTAGATATACCGCCTATCAAGCCTTGGTACGTGAATGAGGGTTTTTGATCGGCACTGGAACCGAATAAGAGATTAAAACCCTGGTTACTCAGGACAACTGATCCCTTTCCCCCATTTGATTTTTCGATATAGCAACCAAGGAAGCTGAAATGATCACAGATTTTGCCTTCTCCCCCCCCCCTGATAGAAAGTGATTCTCTATCTCAAACAGGACTTTCAGTTGCCGGACATCCCTCTCACTGATGCCCCTCTCTCGTGGGTGTCCACTCTCACTGGACGACCCGGAGGCCCTTTTCTGCCAGGCTTCTACTGGACTGTTGGACTTCTGGCGTGTCGCTCCAACCACGTTGGAGGAGTCGCTACGGGCCACCTGTATGTGTTGCAAGCTCCACCTGAAAGGGTGTTGTTGGCACCTGCTCCTTTGCATGCTATCTTCGTCCTCCCGAGACTTCCAGAGTGAGCTTAAACAGTCCATCTCTCGTGTCGGGACCCGCTGCCACCGGTGTCCCAGAGGCCTCTGCCCCTTGGATATCCACGGTCCTGTGTCCGTTCCATCCCAGAGGTAGTTGTTACCAATAGACCGGCCTCTTCGCCTCTGCCATCACCAGGCGATCTAAGGATTCACAAGTAGATGTGTACTCCCAGTGATACTGATGTTCTTCAGGCACTGTGTTCCGATGTTCATGCACCTTTACACTTTTCCCTTCTGGTGTTTCCCTTCTGGTGCGTGAGTTGACCTGTCACGCACACCTCTTTACTCTACTCCTCTGCTTTCCTTCCCCTCGGCTTTCCTTCCTTCCCCATGGCGTCTTGCCACTCAAGTTCTGTCTTCTCTTTCCTTCCTTTGCGATACAGTCTGTTCTTCTCTCCTGCTGGTCTGCTCTAACCAGGCCTCTCTGTGGTCTTGTCCTCCCCTTGAACACTGCCTTCACCTCGATTTGTGACTGGACCAGTCGTCGGGACCTTCTTTCGTTTGATTACTTCTGACTTCCGGTCAATATTGTCAGACTTCTCTTCTGACCTCTTCTTGGTCCTCTTCGCGGACCTCTCCTTGGTCCTCTTCATGGACATCTCCTCTGTCGTTCTCCTCACGGACCTCTCCATCATCCTTCCTGTCTGACCTCTTTTCTGGTCTCTTCTCTCTGACCTCTCCACTGGTCATTTCACTCTCTGGCTTCTGTAGATCACCTCCTTTGCAATCCACTGGCGGGTCGGCTTCTTCCTTGCGACCGTCTCGTGGGTCGGCTTCATCCTTGCGACCATCTGGCAGGTCGGATTCTTCTTTGCGACCGTCTTGCAGGTCAGCTTCATCCTCTTTGCGACCATCTGGCAGGTCGGCTTCTTCCTTGCCACCGTTTCGCAGGTCGGCTTAATTCCTTGCGAATATCTAACAGGTCGGCTTCTTCATTTTCCTTCTGGATATTTGTGCTTCTGGTGGTCTGCGCAACCATTTCTTCATCTTCTCTCTGGCTGCATCACTTCGGCGCGCTTCTGACTGCGCCCTTCGTTTGCTTCGCTCTCTGACCTCTTCTGCGGTCACTGCTCTCTGACCTCTTCTGCGGTCACTTGTCGCGCCGCCCTCTGCCCCGGTCGCTTCTCGAGCTTCTTCCGGTGCCGTCTGCGTACGGGGTACCTCTTCTGTGCACGGTCGCTTCTTGTGCTCTTCTTCAGTTCGCGTTGGCGTCCTTTCGCCACTTGGCGCGCTCACTGCGCACTTACTCCAGTCCCTCAGAAACTGGCTGCCTGGATCGGTCTCTTCAACCCTTGTCCTCCAAATACGTTGCTCACCTTTGTCATCACTCCTGCAGCGACTATCCCTGGCCAGTAGGCGTCACCGTACCTAGCGCACCCTTGGCAGCCGGTTCTTCGGAAGATTCATTGGAGGCTCACTTATAGAGAGGTCTGCCACCCCAGCTAATACAGTAGGATGCTTTCTCCTGTCTTTCGGAGGCTTGCTGCCCTCTATCAGTCTGCTGCGACAGCTACCTTTACTCTTTATCTTTCCAGCATGTTTGGGCTGTAGCAGCTTCCCCTGTGCTGCATTACTTTCCTCCTGGCACACCGTTGCCTCCCAGCCCACTAGCTCATGTCATTTTATTGCGTGTATCCTTGCTGTCACAGTCTTTTATTTAGTAGGTGTAATACTGCATTTTGGCCACTAGATGGCAGTGTGTCCTTTCAAATGTGAACCTTCTTGGGACTCCCCACGCATACAGGCACTTGCAGCCAGGTAGGTGCCTTCCACATTTATTTTCACTGCTTGATGATGGCAAACTGAATTATACACCTGCTTGTGCAACACAGGATCGGGGCACTTATCTGCGTCAGTCATTTCCTGCATTGGTCCGACAGGCCTCAGCATCTCTACACATGCTGCGGGCCTTTCTCCACTGCCCCATCAATCTCTCAAACGGCGGGCGCGGCCGTGTCTCTCTGGGCCTGCCGGTCTCGCACTCATTCTTCCCATAGGCTAGGCACTAACACCTCTGGCTGCTCTTTTCACGCATGCAGCTGGAGGCTCTCTTAGCTCTCCTCCGCCCCGCTGCCTCACCGCTCACACGCCGTGCGGAAGCGAGGGGCTGGCTTCAGTTCACTCTGGCCGCTCTGAAAGGCTACAGGCCTCCCGCGGTCCTCACGCTACGTCTCCTTTCCAACTGCAGGCAGAGAGGGAGACACTCGCAGGCTGTCAGTCCTGCTCTGTTTTCAGGCCGTCTCTCTCACCTACCTCCGGTCTTGCCTCCCTGCACTTTAACAGCCGCCAGCAGCCCGCCTCCTGGGTTCCCTGAGGGCTGCCGGGGCTGGCACAGTGTATTTTACTCCTCTCCTGCTCCCGTGAATTTTCTTGCAGCCGCGGGCCGCACACTGTCCCTTGTCCTTTCTCTACCTCACCGCTGCAGCCTCGCACACTTCACTCACTGCGCAGGTTGGGGTAGGGTTGTCGCCGCTGCCGGAGACTGTAGCCTTACTTCACTTCAAGGCAGTTTCACTCCGGGGTTGCCTTCTCTCCTCCACCCCTCCGCCACCGGCTCGATCCTCACATGCTGTGCGGGGTTGGGGGAGGTTCGTGCTGCACCCGGGGTCTGCTTACTTTTGTCTTTAGGCATCGGGCACAGTTCATTCTTCCTTGCCCCCATGTCCCGCAGCCCGGGCCCACTTTCACCTGTTGTCCGATCAGGCCTCACGCCCCTTGTGGCAGTTCTGCATCTGCAGCCAGCATCTGCTCAGTCCGGCCTCACTCACCTTGCGCTTCCACCTTCAAGGGTCTTTGTTCGTGCCGGAGGGCACACAACCGATCCTTCAGCGTGGGGTAGGCCCCCACTCAGCTCTTACACTTCATAAAGGCCTAGGGCTCTTCACATGCCCCGCGGGCCTTTAGGTGGGCAGCCCGCCTCCTCGCAGGGGGTGCCCTCAACACGGGCAGCATTCTCCCCCACCATTCACCAATCTTTCGGGCTGCTGCACGCACAGGCACAGTCCCCTCATCGGCAATGTAATGTTGGCGGGCGCTAGGCCAACATACACATATAAGGAGCACGCAGACACAGATAGTTAGGGTGCATAACTGGCCCTGGGCTCGTGCGCTCAGCCCCTTTTATTGTCAGGGTCACCTGACTGGTGATGCCTGTGGTGGGTGTGTGTTCAGTGTGTGGTACAGCAGGCGAAACACTAGAATGGTGATCAGCCGATCACTACAAAATCAATAAAAAGGGCTTCAACCCACCTAACAATAGTGTGATGGCTACCTCCAGCCTCTAACAGGAGCCAGGCAACTCCAACATGTGGCAGAGTATTCTGCACACAAGGAAATAAAATGCTGGCTAAAATCTGGCTCCAATTGAGTAGGTTTCACATTAGTAGTTGCGTGGATGCGCTATTGGTGGGAATAAGTGGCCCGTCATTGGCATGGGGCGTGTCCGTGGGTGTGGCTAGAGCACAGTGCCACGCGAATGCCTGAAAGAGGTGGGAGATATAAAATACAAACTGGGGTCTAGCAACATCTGGGACTTGCGTGTAGGCTCCCCTGCGAAGCAATCCCTACTTGTAAAATAAGCCGAACTAAAAGAGCAGTGAGAAACAGAAAACATAAAATCAATAAAAAGGGTTTCTGCCCACCTAACGATAGTGTGATCGCTACCTCCAGCCTTTAACAAGAGCTAGGTAACTCCAAAAAGTGACAGAGAATTCTGCACATCAGTCAGTTTTGCATCAGTAGCTGCGCGGAAGCACTATTGGTGGGATTAAATGGACGTCATGGGCAGGGGGCGTGTCCATAGGTGTGGCTAGAGTGCCGTGCAGCGTGAATGCCTGACAGAGGTGGGAGGAATAAAATCTGAACTGGGGTCTACAACCATGGGACTCGTCTGAGGCTCCCCTGCAAGGTGATCCCTACTAGTAAAATAAACCAAAGTAAAAGAACAGTGAGAAACAGAAAACATAAAATCAATTAAAAGGGCTCCTGCCCACCTAAAAATCGTGCACTCGCTACCTCTAGCCTCTAACAGAAGCCAGGCATCTCCAAAAAGTGGCAGAGAAATCTACGTTCACGGATATAAAATGCTGGCTTAAATTTGTTTTTAATTGAGTCAGTTTCGCATCAGTAGCTGCGTTGATGCGCTATTGGTGGGATTACATGGCCCTTCATGGGCAGGGGGTATGTCCGTGGCTGTGGCTAAACCACCGTGCAGCGTCAATGCTAGAAAGAGGTGGGAGAAATAAATTCCGAACTGGGGTCTAGCAGCCCCTGGGACTCGCCTGCAGGCTCCCCTGCAAGACAATCTCTACTAGTAAAGTAAGCCAAACTATAAGAAACAAGGAGAAACAAAAAACGTAAAATCAATAATTAGGGCTTTTGCCCACCTAACGATAGTGCATTAGCCATCTCCAGCCTCTAACAGGGGCCAGGCAACTCCAAAAAGTGGTAGAGAATTCACACAATCACACAGCGTGGCAATAGCTGAATGCCCAAACCAGTGATTTACTTTTAAGAAGAAAATAACTTTAATGCACAGTTGTACTAAATGTTGCAGTCAGCGCTCTAGCGGTTCTCGCTAGAGCGCTCTTGTTACAGGTGACGTGCATACGCCACGACGGTGGCGTACGCGTAGAGTATAAATAAAAGGGGCGTGCCCATGTCGGGCACTCGCGCACCGACCCTGACTCCGCATGTGTGGTCTCCATCATTGCGCGCAGCTACCGCTAGGCCCGCACTGCGCACCACTTTAACATTGGCGACGAGGCGGTCGGACCCGCCGTGCCCACCCTCAACAGCGCCCCGCTGAGCGCGTCGCGGCAGACCCGCGATCGCGCACCTGAGGCCCTCGAGTTTCTCCTGATCCAGCGCTTCTCACGCTACAGGCCTGACCTGCGAGGTGAGCACGTGTGCACCAACCACAGACCACGCGACTGAGCGGACGAAGATTCCCGCCCTCTGGCCCTGCACCGAGCCTGCTTCTGCCCTGGCTGTTGGCACAGCCCACGTGCCACCCACTGCCCGGCGCCCCGGCTGTGCTGCCGTAGGCCATTCTCTGTGCTCCTCACTGCCCGGAGTCACCCCCCAGTTGCAGCGCCATGGCAGATGACGAGGCTCCGCCTCCTGCCCACCCGTTCCACCCGCCCACAGGTGTCCTGCCTCCGTTTAGCGAGACGGCCGACCCGGCGACCGCCGCACCGCGCTGGCATACGTGGATTGGGCGGCTAAACAACTATTTCATCGGCTCCCGGGAGACGGATGGCGCAGTGAAGAGGTCCCTCCTTCTTCACTACGCAGGGGAGGAGGTATACCTGTTATTCAAGCACCTCCCGAACACTGGTAATGCAGACGACTACGATGCAGCTGTGACGGCCCTCAACACATATTTCGACCCCCAGACGAACCCGGATTTCGAGATGTTCAAGATGCGCCAGGCCAAGCAAAAAGAGGGGGAGTCAGTAGACACATTTCATGCACGACTGAGGGTGCTGGCGGACACCCACCTGGTCGGCGACCGCGCAAAGGAGGAAATTAGAGCCCAGCTCATCTACGGCATCCGCAGCAAGAAGTTGCGGACCCTCATCCTCCGCCAGCCGAACATTCCCATGGCCGACATCCTCGTGCTAGCCCGCTCCCACGACCTATCCGACGCACGGGCAGAAGAGATGGAACAAGCACTGATGCGAGGCCCAGGGCCGAGCGCGACCATCAAAACAGAGCGCGCAGACGCAGTGCGGACACACGAGAAGAAACGCAGGCCTGCAGCCAGACAGTCAACCCCGACGCAGTGCGACTACTGCGGGTATGAAGAACACCGGGGAAAAACCTGCCCAGCAAAAGGGAAGACGTGCACGAACTGTGGTACGATGAACCATTTCTCCTCCGTTTGCAGAAAGCGCGCCACAAGGAAGGATGCTCGAGGGAAGAGGCCCACAAGATGGCATGGTGAGGCAACTGTCCCACCTGTCCCTCTCATCTAAAACCGACACAGGGCAGCGGCACGCGCAAGCCCTACAAGAAGACGACTTGGAGTCCGATGACGACGAAGAGACATACGTGGTCTCGTTCACCAGGGCACTAAAGAGCACGAGACGTCCCCAGCCTCGGTGCGACATCATGGTCGCCGGATCGAAGGTGAACGCCGTGATCGACACAGGGGCGTCTGTCACCGTCATGGGGGTGCAGCAGTACAACCGCCTTCGACCCAAGCCAGAGCTCAGAACCTCGAAGGCCCGGATCTATGCCTACGGCAGCGATGTCCCTTTGCCCCTCCTGGGGAAGATGACAGTGCCGGTGGGGACGGAAGATGCGGAGATCACCATTGAAGTGCACATCATCAACCAAGAGGTAGACACCCTCCTGAGTGGGCACGCCGCTGAGGACCTGGGGCTCCTGGTGTTCCTCCGGAAGGTTCAGGACACGCAAACGGCCGACCTTCTGGATCAGTTCCCCGAACTGTTCACGGGCCTGGGGAAGATCAAACGTCCACCGGTCAAACTTCACATCGACCGCTCTGTTGCGAACACAGCCCTGAAGCACAGGCGAATCCCGTTCTGTCTACGACCTCTGGTAGAGGAAGAACTCCGGAAACTCGAAGAACAAGGGGTCATAGAGACAGTCACCGGACCCACTCCGTGGGTGTCCCCGATGGTAATCGCGGAAAAACCTCGCCAACCAGGCAAGATCCGGGTGTGCATCGACATGAGGCTCCCCAACAAAGCCATCAAGGGGGAGAGGCACATCACGCCCACCATGGATGACATCATTGCAGACCTGAATGGCGCGAGGTGGTTCTCCAAACTGGACCTTAACGCAGGCTATCACCAACTAACACTAGCCAAGGAGAGTAGGTACATCACCACCTTCAGCACGCACCTAGGGCTAAGGCGATACCGGCGACTCAACTTCGGAATATCTTCGGCAGCGGAAATATTCCAGAACACTATCAGAGACATCCTACAAGGCCTGCCTGGGGTCATGAATGTGAGCGACGATATCCTGATTCACTCGACGACCATAGATGAACACTATCGGCGGGTCAGAGCCACACTGACACGCCTCAGAGAATACGGAGTTACCCTCCACAAAGACAAATGCCAGCTGTTCCAGCAGCGGATAGAGTTCTTCAGATACACATTCACAAACGACGGCATTCAAGTAGACCCCCGCAAATCACAAGCCATCAAGGACGCTCCTGCACCCACGTCTGCCGCAGAGGTGCGCAGTTTTCTGGGGATGGCCACATACTGTGGAAGGTTCATTCCGAACCTAGCAACGATTGCAGAGCCGCTCCGACAGCTCACGAAAAAGGACGCCCCGTGGCAATGGGGGCCCCAAGAAGACTCGGCGTTTCAGTCCGTTAAGACGGCGCTCCTTGACCAAGCCACATTAGTATACTTCGACCCGGAAAAGAAGACAGAGCTGATAGTCGACGCCAGCCCAGTGGGACTTGGTGCAGTCCTCACCCAAGAGCAAGAACCAGGCCGGTGGGCCACGTTGGCTTACGCAAGCAAGGCCCTCACAGCGACCGAACGGAGATACTCCCAGATTGAGCGGGAGGCACTGGCTATACGATGGGGTTGTCGACACTTCCACCTGTATGTCTGTGGACATCCCTTCACGGTCGTGACAGACCATCAACCGCTGGTACCCCTGTTCAGAGGAACAGCTCCGCACCCCCCGCCACGGATAGAACGGTGGGCCATCGGGCTGCAACAGTACCACCTGGACATAATGTACCGGCCTGGAGCCAAGAACCCCGCCGATTTCCTGTCTAGGCACCCAGGCCCTCGCGAGCACATCCCAGAAGAGACAACCGAGGAAGACGACGCCGAAGCACACCTCGATTTCATCGCGGCCCTAACGTGCCCACAAGTGCTGACAATACAGGAGATAATACAAGCGGCGGAACAAGATCCCGTGATGGCCAGAACCAAGGAAGCCCTCCTGCACGGATCATGGGCTAATTTCCTACAGTCCGCTAACACGTGGACACCGGAAGAAAGAGCGGACTTGCAGCAGATCTGGAGAGTACGAAACGAGCTCAGCATTACCAGAGACGGAATAGTCCTACGAGGGGCCAGGATCGTCGTGCCAACAACCCTGCGACGCCAAGCCACCCTTCTGGCCCACAATGGACATCAAGGGACTGAGAAAATGAAAGCCAGGATGAGAGAGAAGGTGTGGTTCCCAGGGATGGATGCCCTGGTGGGTGAGGTCGTAAAGAGCTGTCCAGCATGCCAAATGACCAGCGGACCGGAACGTCCAGCCCCCATCACAACTGAAGAACCCGGGAAACACCCCTGGGATAAAATCAGCGTTGATTTTGGGACCCTCCCTGATGGCAGAGTCACGCTGGTAGTGATGGACAATTTCTCCAAGTATCCATTGGTAGAAGCGCTGCCATCCACCGCGTTCACATTTGTAGGACCAGCGCTGGAGAAAATATTCCACATGTTCGGACGCCCGTCGGAACTAAAAAGTGACAACGGGCCACCGTTCCAAGGCCACGAGTTTAAAGAGTTCCTTGCCTGCCAAGGAATACGACACCGGCGGATCACTCCACAGTGGCCTCAGGCAAACGGCGAGGTCGAACGGTTTATGAGGACACTGAACAAAATCCTCCGCATTGCCAGCGCCGAACAGCTGGACCCTGAGCGAGAAATCCAGCGTTTCCTTGGAGAATATCGAAGTACACCCCACTGCTCCACCAAGCAAACTCCCTGGGCCCTCATGCTGAAGGGGGCCCGCCGGGATGGTCTACCCACAATCCCGGGATGGGCTCCCCCACCGTTTGATGCAGAACAAGCGCTACGACGACGAGCCCACCGAAACAAGCAGGTGAGCCGGACGAGAGGGTGTCGGGAGCGCACCCTCGAGCCGGGAGACAATGTCCTTATCAAGGATCGGCGACCGGGGAGCAAATTCAAGCCACGATATGAGCCGGGAAGTTGGACGGTAGAACGACGCCAGGGGACAATGGTCACAGTTCGCCGGGGAATGAGTCAGCCACCCGAAACATCTCGTGGTTCAAACGCATCCCCACAGCCACAACACACCGTCCCGAATCAGAGGAAGAGGACGACCAGGACGCCCAGGGCCCCGTGAGGCCGCAGTCACCGCCGCCCGACCAGCCTGAAGAGACGGCAGCCCGGGACGGGCCCAGCTCCGGAGCTGAGGAAGCAGCCCGTGACGACCCGGGGGTCACCAACACCCGAGCGACGGCCAGGTATGAACTGCGACGGAACCCCCCGCCAAGCAGCCGCCTCAAAGACTTTGCCTGTCAAGTAAGTGACTGATAAAAGGGACTTTTGGTCCGAGTTCTTTCAGCCAAAGCTGGATAGGGATGTTGCAGTCAGCGCTCTAGCGGTTCTCGCTAGAGCGCTCTTGTTACAGGTGACGTGCGTACGCCACGACGGTGGCGTACGCGTAGATTATAAATAAAAGGGGCGTGCCCATGTCGGGCACTCGCGCACCGACCCTGACTCCGCATGTGTGGTCTCCATCATTGCGCGCAGCTACCGCTAGGCCCGCGCTGCGCACCACTTTAACACTAAACACAATAGTGATAAAATGCAATTTAATGTCCTGGGCACTGCGGCTTCCTGTGCCTCTACCTGCTAGTTTCTGGTCCAAGCAGTTCCCCAAGGAACTAAGTTAAAGCATAACAAGGTTCAAGTGCACCAGCAGAGGAGAGAAAAACATTGCATCCAAAGTAAACATTCACGTTAAAAGTTAAACATTAGGAAATCGAGGGCGGTGGGTGCACTTTTTCTCTAATTCACTAATTCCAATGTAGTGAAGAACTTAGCCTCTTGAACTGTTGATCGTATTTCTACCAGGTTGGGTAACAGGAATTTGTCCATAATCACTTAGCTATTTAATCCAGGGGGATTAGCATACTGTCATATGTCCCAACTTTCTGTGTGAGCTACAAAGTGTTGGACTAACCACTCTGTGGCATCTACAGTTACAAGTATGCCCTCATTACACAATATTTTCAACTTCATTCTCACTGCTTCTTGTGTGCATTCATCTGTATCCTACTTACTTTAGAAAGACCTGATTACAGTTAATTCTGTGAGAATTCATCAGACAGCCCAGTTTCTCACAAAATACACAGGGAAATGTTTCATGAAAGTTTTCACACCCTCTCTCAACCTGACATGTACATGACATGCTTGATTGTCAATATGAGGATCCAGGAAAATAACCATATCTTTCAGAGAAGGCCAACCCAGAATGCTATCACCTTTAACGGACACATATATTTTGCCTTATGTTAACCATCCTTGAAATTTGATGAGCCCTGAAAAATATCTCAGTATTCTAATAACATGACCACTATAACCCCTGGGGTTTCTGTCCATTCTCTTCTGGTTGACTTTCCCTCCATAATTGTTTTGGTGTACACCTAATAAAATTATGGATAATTCTGAGCAAGAGTCAAACATCATTCCCACTGGAGGACTTTCAATGTTGACATTAGACAGGTTTTCACAGTTCTTTCCACCCACTTGGATCACTACTTCCTCACATACTTCCTTCATGTTTTCCTTCAACTTTACAATACACATACATTTTAGTCCAGGGCTGTATCTAAGAGGGGTATGAGAGTTTCTAAGGGCTATCTGCTAGTGTTGGAAGGTATGTTGTTTGCTAACTGGGATGTTTAAAGACCAACTGAGGCCCTCTGAAGGCCTGATGATTTTTCCAGTTGCTGTTGTCTGAACACAGGCAGAGGAACTGCATTTGTCTCTTGGGACATGCTACAAGTCTCTCATGATCAGCTCGTAGTGTCAGAAAGTCGTTCTGATGTCCATTAGTTTCTGTCCACTGGAAGGGAAATGTAGGTAGTAAACACAGACTTTTATCACATTTCCCGAAAGGTGAAACATTTCGGTTGACTGTGGAAACTGAAGGGGGAGTATTTTTTGATGGACCAGTGGTTTGTTGACTTTGTGCAGTCCTATCTGTCTTAGTCAATTCTGCCATGGCTGAGTTGTCCAGAGAGAAGGGCCCCACAAAGGAAAGTAATGGTATGGTGCTCATTGTAAGATTGAAAAAGGGGCAGGATGAGCAGGCTCATCATCATGTATAGAGTAATGACAATGAGCCCATGGAGGAAGGCACAGAATGTAGTGGTCCTGCTTAGCTCTCCTCGTGGCTGGCTCTCTCCTTCACAGACAGGCCTAGGGAGCTGCAGGAGCCTAACGCAGTGCAGGTAGTGACGGCCGGTATCGTATGGGGATGGCAGTGGTGGCGGGAGGGTGCGAGGGAGTTAAAAAAACAATCACATTCACTTATCTGATATCGTCGTGTCTCTCCCAAGTTGTGTCTCTTCCAGGAAGCACCCAGGCTCCCCACAGACAATTACAACGCTTCAATGCAGCGTTGTGATGGGTAAGCACCCAGGCTTCCCTTAGCCAATCACAACGCTGCAATGCAGCATTGTGATAGGTCTGAGAGCCATGGTTCAGCGCTCAGACAGGGCCTGGGGGCCTGGGCATGTTCTCCACCCAGGCTGCAATGCAGCCTGGGTGGAGAACAAGCAAAGTGTGCATGGCTCTTTGGCCGGCCGGAGATGGCTGGCCAAACCGTCATGCAAACTTTAGAGTACAGTAACCACTCCTCCTCTCCACCGTCAGGAAAGCCTAGCCCTGCCCCGCCCATGATGATATTAAAAATAAAATGATGATAACTTCACTTATTATCATTTGATTTTTTTCTTTTAAACTGCTTCGTGAGCAGTGGGCGACGCTCCCCCGCTAAGGCGGGGGCCTCCAGGCTATCAGGGAGCCCCCAACCCTAACAGGGGTCCCATTCCACCCTAGGCCAATGAATATTAGTAAGATATGGAAAGTTCAGCGGTCCCTCTTCACATTCTGCAGGGGGCGTCCCATAATTGAAACGTTAAGCCACTGGAGAGCTGCTGAGCAGAGCAGTTAACACTTCCTCCCTCACTGGTGGAGAAGCGCAGTGAGGCCCACACCAACACCACCAAACAAGACAGCGAATATAATTTTGCCTCAACTCCATGCCCACAACAACACCACCAAACAAGACAGCGATTATAATTTTGCCTCAACTCCATGCCCACAACAACACCACCAAACAAGACAGCGATTATAATTTTGCATCAACTCCATGCCCATTCAGAGAGTCCTGGCTGTAGCCAGATTCTTACCCTATACAGTGCAGCCCCATCAGAGCTGGTCACTATCACAATATGTATTTGTACAGCACATGTTCACATCTTCTTGACACTGGAATAACAGATGATGTTTATTGTTACCCAACCACAGCTGTAAATGAAAAAACTTGCTCCAGGATCCCACAAAGTAGTGGTCACGTTATGTTGTAGAGGAAAGTGAGTGGAATCAAAAACATTTGAAAACAAACTTTGTTGCAAAGATGTTGCCAACAAGGACAAATCTGACAGCACATCTGTTCTAGCTTACTTAATTGGTCACAAGCAGGCTGCATTTTTAAATATTTTAAGAGGATAAGGTGCCTGCTGCAGAGATCTTTGCGTGCCCAGCAATTGTCAGGTGATAACAATGGTAAGATAACTCCAGTAATGAATGTACTTGCTGACGAGATCTGTTTTTTGTTGAGTTACAGTTTTTACTTACCATAAATTAGCATGGAGGGTTAAAGCGCTTGCTGCAAAATTCAATGTGCAACACACATATCACAGATTTGTATTTTATATAGATAGCTCAGTCTGTTACGGAATTTTGTCACAGAGATCCTTTTGTGACTTGCTGTTCATTCACTCTTTCTAATATAGCACACTGAGCAATGAACTGGCACCAAGGAGCTGCATGCAAACTGCAAGACAAAGGTTTAGAACCTTACTCTTTTCTCGCCCCACCCCTTTAGAAAACACATGAGCCTACAAGGCATATTTCAGAAACCCTAATGTTGCCAATTGATGAGCTAATATTGGGAGTACGGGAGATTCATTGCAATTCTTTGCATACTACAAGTTCAATGTCTGTAAACAAAGATTTAAAATCAGTCCTTAAATGGTATAACTTTTAAATTCTTGGTTGTGGCACATGCATGTCTAAATAGGGCATTAAGCACTGTTTTCCCCCAGGAAATTAGCATGTGGATTGCAATGAAAAAAAGCCTTTCAAAGTTAAAGAGGACAAATCCCGGATGCTGACCCCCTGAGCATCACGGCACATTCATCGACTATTGGTCATTACGCCGTCCGAGCACACGCCTGTGGCTCCACTCCCGTGAATCCCTCCAATTTCTATACTTGAGGCCATCGCGCTGCCATCGCAAAGTCGTGTTACATGCTGCCACTCCTGAAGTGTTCCCTAAAGTGCTCCTTGATCCTCGACCTGCCAGTACCACATATCTGCGACGGCCGGAGCCCCTACCGAGCCCGGACATTTCCGCATTCGGTGTTGTCACACCCACAGTCTCGTGGCAGGCCCTTCGGATGTCCCCATTTATCTTAGGCACTTATATACAGGCATGCTAAACTAATGTTCTGAAGATGATCCACGCATTGCTCACTTGGATCGAAACGCCGTCGACACCTTAAAACGCCTCATGCACTAAATGTGATGTCATTATTAACTGTGTAGAAACATTACTTGCGATTTGTTTCTTAAAATTCATACTACTTGTCAAAACAAACCGTAAGCGTTGCCTGAGCCTCGCTTAAATGTTCTCCCTATTTTATGTTTGTATGTTTGTGTAGTAGGATGCAGGCTTGTGTCCCACTTTTCAGTATTTGTGTTTGTTTATATCCTAAAACTTGCTGATAAATTAAATATTGAACCTCTGTCCGGCTGAATAAGTTAACCAATACAGCACTGATTGGGTCTGTATTCATTTGTTACTTCCTATCCCTACCTCCCTAGGGACCATTGTAGCACAAAATAATTTCTCAATAGTCCTTCAGCTGCACAACCACTATTATCAACAACACTGCTAAAGCTGAGGTTTCTATCTTTACTCTCAGACTCACCCCCAGCTATTCTATGTCTGGGTCTTTAATTCATAGAAATGCTGGCTACTCTACTACATTATCCAAAGAAATTGCTGAGACCTTATCATGCTCCCTCTTCAAATCCTTGAATTTTACTATTTTAGGGGATTTCAACTACCTAGTGAAGGGAGCATGGATAATGCAGCTAAACAGCTGGTATATAATGTGGCGGTTCTAAACCTCATGCAATGGGTAGCTCAGGCCGCTCACATAGCAGGACACACGCCATACTTGAAATCTAGCAACCAAGAGAATGCATCCTGTTATACACTGGTTCCTATAATCTGGTCTGATCACTCTGCAGTGCCTTGCATTATGCCTAAACCTGATTTCGGCATTAAAGTGTCTCATTTTTTTTACAGAGTGTAGCGTTTGGCTGCCAAATCTGCATTCAATTATTTATTAGCTAGGATCAGCCCAATGTACTATGGTACTATAGAGGAGGGTGTCACCCTCTACTAGGACTGGATCATGCCAGCCCCATATGAATTAGCTCCACTAAAAAAATAAAAAACAATTCCCACGGCACATCCGCGCCCTGGGGAACTAAGATCCATAAAACAACATTGCTGTCAGCTGGAAAGGAAATGGAGATTCTCCCAAAACACGTCTGAAAAAAACACAATTGTGCAACTAGGAAACTTTATCAGAGGGAAATCAAACTTACTAAGTCCATTTTTTATGACAACAAGATAGGATCTGCTAAAAACGAATCCAAAGAAAGTTTTGATTTTGTCAAATCTATGACTCCTCCTACAGCATTTAGTCGAGCAAAATCATTCTTTGATAACTTGGCCACCTTTTTCTTGATACAATAAAGTTTTTACTCCCCCCACCAGACGTATACAACAATCCTTCTCCTCCATTAACTCCTTCCCCACTCCTTTTCCTCCTCATGAGATACTGGACCTAATTAATAACTTAAAATCGTGATCTCCCTGTGACCCATGTTCTCATTCAATACTCAAATTAGGGGCCACTCTGATTCCCTCAATTTTGTGTAATTTACTAAACTCATATATGAATAATGCTAGCATTACTGAACTTTGGAAACAAGCTTGGTTCAAACCTATTCTGAAGAAAGCTAATGTAGATTCTACTATACTCGCTAACCATCATCCTATATCTTTGCCACCGCCCCGGATAAAATGCTGAAAAAACATATAAACCACCAGCTATCCCTTTACAAACCGATAATATTCTGGATTCCTACCTATTCGGCTTCCGTACAGCCCACAGCAAAGAAAAGATGATTTTTACAGCGTTAGAACACTTCAAATCCATCTTAGATAGTTGTGGAACGGCGTTCCTGGTCCTATTGGACTTGTCAGCAATGTTAAACACTATTGCGTGCTATATAAAACTCTAAAAACAAAATTTAAAAAAACAACTGGAGGCTCCTGAAATGGCGTTCACTAGATATTGAAGTACTTTATAACATGCCAAGTCAGTTAGGCCAGAAGTCCCTCCAGGAGTTGACCACATTTATTAAAAAATCCATCTTAGATAATTGTGGAACGGCGTTCCTGGTCCTATTGGACTTGTCAGCAGTGTTAAAAACTATTGCGTGCTATATAAAACTCTAAAAACAAAATTTAAAAAAACAACTGGAGGCTCCTGAAATGGCGTTCACTAGATATTGAAGTACTTTATAACATGCCAAGTCAGTTAGGCCAGAAGTCCCTCCAGGAGTTTTTTTTTTTTTTTTTTTTTTTTTGAAAAACCTTTATTGAACCATTGAAAGTGTACACTGCTGTTCAGCCAACAACCCGGAGGCAGGCAGCTTGTGTTTGCGGCATCGCGCCGCAAGCTCGGATCAAAGTCATCCACTTGAGCAAAATCCCGACAGCAGCGGTGTCTCGGCTTTCCACATTTTACCATACAAAAATAGAAACTGTACAAACTACAACAGTGGCTGCAATCTGAAAACGGAGGAGAGCCCCCTAGCACCTGCACAAAATTTCCTTGCAGTGAACACACAGCGATAATGCGGCCATATTCATACGCCGCTACATGAGACCCTGCACAAACTACCCCTCTTCGCAGTTTCACGCCATTCCCGCAACAATGCCACACATCCAGCAGTCCCCCTCAGTCATCGTCAGCCACCTCAGCCGCTGCCAGCCAGTCCACCAGCGGCTGCCAAATGTCCGCGGGTCTGGAACGCAGCGGCATCTGATCCCAGTAGGCGGTCAATTGCTCCTTGCAGTAAGTTGCTGACGCCACCCATCCTGAAACCCCTGGCGGAGACCTTTTCTTCCAATGTAACGCTATTTGGCGCTTAGCAAGCAGTAGGAGAAGGGCAACCAACTTGCGCGAGGCATACGGCACGCTCAGCACAAAGCCCAGAAGGGCCACGAGAGGGTCCGGCACAATAGTCAGACCCACCATCTTCCCTATGGCGGCAAAAACTGCCTCCCAAAACCCATAAATCGGACCGCACACCCAAACTAAGTGGTAGAATGTAGCCTCTCGTTCGCCACATCGCCAGCAATTCGCATCTACCTGTAACCCCATTTTAAAGAGTTGCATGGGTGTGCGATATGTCCTGTGAAGGAAGTTAAAGTGAATAAGTCTCAATCTATAGTTAGGCGACAAGTTTTCAAGCTGGGTGCAGCAGAACTCCCACTGCTTCTCTGTAATCTGAATACCCGCCTCCGTCTCCCACAGGGACCGTGAGTCTGCATGGGCCACGGGCGAAGCACTTTGCGTAGCCCTATATATACGCGTTATCAGCTTGCGCGGGGATCTATTTGATTATATGTCTTCTAGCGCTGCCACCGACGGTGGGGCCTTCGGGAACGTAGGATACCTATGCCTGCACGCCGCCCTCAGCTGGTAATATAGGAGAAGTTCAGAAGCCGACGGGTCCGGTGCTACGGCCATGTCCTGCACATTGAGGAACGTGTCGTCAGGGTAGAGGTCGCCTGCCAGTTTCAGGCCACAGCTACTAGCCCGCCGTGCCACCGCCGCATCAGTGAGCGGTCCCAGCAATGGGTTGCCCTCCAACGGCATACTCGGGGCATAGAGCTCAGTTACGCCCGCGCGCTTCGCAATGTTCGACCAGGCCCAACGCACCATCTCCACTGTATTAATGTCATCCTGGGACCTTCGATATCGCTGGTATGCCGCCGTCCTGAGGGGGCACGGCGCCGCCACATCCGTTTCTATGGCAACGTGGGGTTGATAGGGAATCGGATGATGCCAGAAATGTAAATATTGAGCTTGAGCACTGTAGGCGTACAGCTCAATGTCCGGGGCAGCCAGGCCCCCCTGGCGGAAAGGGAGGGTGAGGAGGTTCCATGCCACTCTGGGCTGCCTGCCAGCCCAAACCAGCTCTATCATAGCAGAACGCAGCCGGTTGAAGAACGCCTTTGTCAGCGGAAGGGGGATGTTGACAAACAGATAGAGGAATTTGGGCACCACAACCATTTTGAGTATCGCGATGCGGCCCGTCAATGACAAAGGCAGCGTTTTCCACCTCTTCACTTTACCCTCAAACCATTCCATAGCCACACCAAAGTTTGCCAGCCACAGTTCTTGAATAGAGCGGCTTATGTGTATACCTAAATACTTGACCTCGTCTGTGACCCAGTCTATTGGGAATTCAGTGTGGCACGCGGTTGTGCCATCCGTCAGTGGCAGCATTACCGATTTAGACCAGTTAATCTCTATGCCAGTGAGGCCGCTATAGCGCACCATTTCCCGCATCAGCGGGTCAAAGTTTTTGGATGGGTCGACCATGTATATGGTAATGTCATCAGCGTACATGGAAATGAGCAGCCCGCGCAACGTGAATCCAACGCCTCGCTGTGCATGGTGCTGTCTCATGCGGGCTGCTAGTGGTTCCGTCGCGATAGCAAATAACAACGGCGACAGTGGACACCCCTGCCGTGTCCCTCTGGTTATGGGGATTGGTTCTGACATATGCCCATTTACCCTCACCCGGGCCGACGGCCCGTTGTAGAGTACGCCAATGCTCCTGGCAAATAGCGGGCTGAATCCCATGCGGGTAAAGAGCGTAAGCAAGAATTTCCACTCCAGCGAGTCGAATGCCTTGGTCGCATCCAGCAGGGCAGCCGTGGCCTGCACCTTGGGGTCTAAGTAGTGGAGGAGCCCAAACAGCACTCGCCAATTATGTGACGTGGATCTACCCATCACAAATCCCGACTGGTCCGAGAGTGCTATCTGTGGCATCATGTACTTTAGTCGGTCTGCCAGCAACTTGGCATATATTTTGGCGTCGAGGTTTATTAAGGAAAGCGGGCGGTAGGAGTCGGGGTGAGCAGGGTCCTTCCCTGGTTTGAGCAGTGTAATTATCATTGCTTCCCGCATCGATGGAGGGAGGACACCCGTCTCAATGGCCTCCTCGTACACCCTGTGGAGGACGGGGACCAGGATGTCCGTGTATTCTTTATAGAAAGCCGCCGTCAGTCCGTCAGGGCCCGGCGCTTTGCTAAGGGGCATACTCGCTATCACAGCACGTATGTCATCTTTCGTGAACGGTAAGTCCATGTACTGACGGGCTCTATCGTTAAACCAAGCTAAGGCTATGGTGTCCAGGTAGTCAGTTAACACCTGATCATCCGGCGTCACTCTAGTGGTGTAAAGGTCACGATAATAGTCAGTCATGGTCTGCAGTATGTCTTGCGGCTCCCTGGCCACCCCACCCTCTGAAGTTCTAAGTTCCAGAATATACTCCGCCCCTCTGGGTGCTCTCAGCATGGCCGCCAGCGTGCGACCGGCGCGGTCCCCCTCCCCGTAACGTCTGGCCTGACTGTCTTTAGATAGGTATGCCACTTCTCTGTCCGCCTCCTGTTGATATTTAGTTAGAGTCGCCCTAAATTCTGCTCGCAAGCTGTCCGTCGGCACCCCCAACAATGCCGACTCGAGGTCGGCAAGCTCAGATTCCAGTTTGCACAGCGTGTCCCGTATGGACCGCAATACACCCGTTTTCAGCGACATGCAGTGTCCCCTAGTCACCGCCTTGCAGGCCTCCCAGAGCGTGCCCG
The DNA here is from genome assembly GCF_964204655.1 of Triturus cristatus. Taxonomy (NCBI): domain Eukaryota; kingdom Metazoa; phylum Chordata; class Amphibia; order Caudata; family Salamandridae; genus Triturus; species Triturus cristatus. Next base: position 822,861,174 of record NC_140593.1, read on the forward strand.
GCGAATCCACTGTGCCCTCATTAAGTTCAAAATATTCCTCTAACTTCTCGCGCAATGCATGTTGAAAGACTTGGTCACGAAGCGCCCTGGAGGGGAATCTCCAACTAAACGGTTGAATGTAGTGTGTCGGAGTGGACAGCGTCAGGCAGACCGGTGCATGATCAGACAGTGACCTCGGCAAATGTTCCACCCCTAGTACCATAGTGTGTAGGTCCCGTGAGAGCAACCAGTAGTCTAACCTAGACCACGCCGCTCGATGGACCGTGATACAGGTGCCAGTGCGACCCCCGGGGTGTAGTCTCCTCCAGGAGTCCACTAATTCTGCGTCTAGTATAATGTCGCCCAATGCCTCCGATGCCCGAGGGTGGTGCGCTCTAGCCGTGCCCTGCCTATCCATATCGTTTGAAAGAACAACATTGTAATCACCCCCCCACAGAATCGCTGCCGGGCCGCAAGCCTGCACCCTGTGCCACAAATCACGGAAGAAGCTCGGTCGATCGTCATTCGGGCCATATACATTCACTACCACCACTCTCATCCCACACAGCGTGCCCACTACCATGAGGTATCGACCTTCAGGGTCCCTGAGTACTTCATGTGTCTTCCATTGCAGACCCTTTCTGATCAATACCGCCACTCCCCTGGAGTAAGTGGAGTAGGCAGAATGCGCTATCTCCCCCCATCTGCCATGTCGGAGCATATGCACAGCCTTATCGGTCAAGTGTGTCTCCTGCAGGAGGCAGATATCTATTTCTTGTCTGAGTAGATATGCCTGCACCAGCCTGACTTTACGCCTGTCATTCATACCACGCACATTCCAGGTGAGACATTTAATTTGCTTCATGGCGGTAGAAGTAGCAGTAGACCCTGTTCCATCAGTGCGCCAGCCGTTTTACACACATCTCGCTCCCACCCATTCATGCATTTCGCTACGTGTCGTGCAAGTCCAGCGTGTTCCTGTTCTGATAAATCGCCGCGCCGCTGTGCACACTGCCCCAGTCGGTTGGGTAAGTCACAGAGTACAAATCGCACCCTCACGCAGAGGCCCACTCCATCCAACATCCAGACCACAGCCAAACAGTCAACAACAAAACCCCCCAAACTCAAAACAGATGCCCCTCCCGCTCCAACCCCCCAATCAGGTTGTGCATTCACCCCCCACACCACCCCCCCACCAACGCCGTTAACCCCCCCCAGTATCGATAGCCAGTTATCGGGAATCATCCCTTGGGGAACGCAGGTCAGCCAACAGTCAACCCCGTACTCTTGACAGGGTGATCGAGCGCCGGCCCAGCATGTCAGCTCAATGCCCCCCCAGCACTAGCACATTTCAGCGACCCCGCAGCCAGGTACAGTCACCAGGCAAAATTAATAGCAGGCCAGCTGCCTCGGCACAGCCGGGGCTCACCCCCCCAGTGCAGTGATAAGCCCGTACCCCTGCAGTCACTCAATGTCACTCAGATTGTCACTCTGGTCCGGAACCTCAGCATGTGGTTTAGACTTTTGATCTTTGACCAGTTGCTTAGCATACTGCAGGGCGGCTTTTGCGTCCAGAAAAAAGGTCGGCTTCCCTGGGCCCTGCACTCTCAGCTTTGCGGGGTAGATTAGGGAATATTTTGTGCCTGTTTGTTGGAAAACTTTTTTTGCTGGCATAAATTCTCTGCGTGCAGCCTGGACCTGCACGGTGAAGTTCGGGTATATGGCGACGTGTTTGCCTTTGTACTGTACATCTTGCATTTCTCTCGCCATGCGTAGGATCGTGTCGCGGTCCCTGAAGTTTAGGATCCTCGCAATGATGGGCCGCGGCGGTGCCCCCGGCGCAGGCCTCGGCCCCAATGTCCTATGCGCCCGCTCGACGAGGAACATTTGTGACAGCCCCGCAGCAAACAGATCTTTTAGCATCTGCTCCACATAGTGCGCCATGTTCGTGATATCTGTGGATTCAGCCACCCCCGTTATGCGAACGTTGTTGCGCCTCGATCTGGCTTCCAAGTCCTCGTTTTTCTGCTGAATCAGCGCCAGGACCTTGTCCATGCCACGCATACGTTTATCGAGGTCAGTGTGGCTTTCCTCGACATCAGACACTCGCGATTCCAACGCCTCTGCTCTACCTTCCTGCTTATCCATCCGAGCCGTAATGGTGTCCATGCGTGCCGCCAAGGCATCCATTTTAGTGTCTATTCCCTGCAGGCTCACCTTCAGTTCCTGAAACATCGATTTGATGTCCGTATCACGGGAGCCGCCCGGTTCAGCCACCGCAGCGTCTGCGTCCTTCTGGTCCTGCTCCGGCTGCTTTTGCCTGGTCTTATCGAAGGTGAGCCTCGGCTGTCTCGTGTCAGGCTTGCCCATCGCCGCGACACAGCACAGTCGCCAGCCAAGGGCGGCAGAGACCCAATGTCAGTTAGGCAGAGCAGGCCCAATCCAATGGGTGCCCAGCGTATGCGCACGCCAGTGGCTCCAAGAAGTCCCCCGGCCACGCCAGGGACGGGCGAAGGCAGCGCGGCTCCACAGGGCAGCAGCACCCCCTCGAGTTCTCCCCGCCGAGCCGGCCAGCCCCCCAGTGCCCCGGCGACCGCTTCCTCAGCCAGGGGTCTATCGGTATGCCAGGAGGCTCCCAGGAGAGTAGGCACTGACCTTCAGACGGACCTCACTGCAAGGGCATCAACATAGGCACGAGGCGCTCCGGTCGCAGCAGTCCGCCGCCACGCTGTTCACCACCCGGCACTGTTCACTGCGGGGCCCGCCAGTGCGGCAGGATCCCCGACGGCACTCCGATCAAAATGGCGCCCTCCTCTGTTACGGCCAGGCCCGGCCCGATTCAGCGCCGACCTGCAGGGCGCGCGCACTCCGCTCGGGGATAAGGCCACAGGCGATCCAGGGGGGGGGCCGGGTGACCCGTCCCCAGGCGCGCCACCACTGCAAGCGTAAGCTCCGCACTCACCGGCCGTCAGGGTCCTCCGCAGCTCCGGCCCCCAAGTCGCGCCGAGACCTCCAGGCCCCCGGCCTCAGCCCAGCAGCAGCTGCCGGCAGCGCCAGATCCTCCGTCAGCGCTCCCAGGCACCGCCCAAGCGAGGCAAAGCCGGGGTCCCAGACACTCCAAATGGGCGAGGCGAATCAGCAGCCCGGCTCAGTACAGCGCCGCACTCCTCCGTGCACAGTTGCTACGCAAGTCCCCGGACCTCACAGGCGCGCCAGGCCGCACCGCCGCAGCCCGCTCTCCAACTAGCTCTCCGCAGCGGCTCCAGCTCCAGCTCTAGGAGCGGCGTCAGGCAGTCCCAGGCAACAAGTAGTGTGCTAGGAGGTCGGGTGGACCGAGTCCAGCACCCGGTGGTCGGATATATTATCGGATTAATGAGCTCGATCGGCGGAGCTGCGGTTTCAGGCAGCCATTCCGCTTCATGGCCAAGCCACGCCCCCCGTCCCTCCAGGAGTTGACCACATTTAATAAAAAATGTCCAGTGGATGCCCCATGTGTCAATAAATACTGTCATATTTTGTCATGGATGCCTCCCGTAAGCCAAGGGAGTCAAGATGTGTTCTGTAAGGATCACTGACGAAATATTGAGAAGAAGAATATCGAATTGCCAAAATATCGAAGTAAAAATATAGAATGTCAAAATATCGAAGCCCTATCTCCAAACAGGTAAGTACAAAAATATAGAATCCAAAATATCTTTGCAAAAAATATAGTTAGTCACAATATCGAATTATTGTAAATGTCTTAAAATTAATGTAAAATTAATGAAATAAAACATGTAATTAACTGAAACATACCTAAAAATACTTAAATTACTTTAAAATTAATAAATAATTAATGTATGTAAAAAAATTATAATAATACATATATATTAACGTAATATTAATAAAAAAAATGCAATATTTTTTGCGTAGGATAACGAGCAGGTAAAATTTACTATTACCACTCCAGTAAGTGCAATAGTAGGGAAAACGTTGGATAGCGGGAGGGTAAAAATTACTATTCCCACTCCAGAGAGTGCAACAGTAGGGAAAGCGTTGGATAGCGGGAGGGTAAAAATTAGTATTCCCACTCCAGACAGTGCAATAATAGGGAAAGCTTTGGATAGCGTAGGGGGAAAAATTAATATTCACACTCCAGAGAGTGCAACAGTAGGGAAAGCGTTGGATAGCTGGAGGGTAAAATTTACTATTCCCACTCCAGTGAGTTCAACAGTAGGGAAAGCATTGGATAGCGTAGGGGTAAAAATTACTATTCCCAATCCAAAGAGTGCAACAGTAGGGAAAGTGTTGGATAGAGTAGGGCTAAAAATTACTATTCCCACTCCAGAGAGTGCAACAGTAGGGAAAGCGTTGGATAGCGCAGGGGTAAAAATTACTATTCCCACTTCAGAAAGTGCAACAGTAGGGAAAGCGTTGGATAGCGGGAGGGCAAAATTTACTATTCCCACTCCAGTGAGTGCAACAGTAGGGAAAGCGTTGGATAGCATAGGGGTAAAAATTACTATTCCCACTCCAGAGAGTGCAATAGTAGGCAAAGCGTTGGATAGCATAGGGGTAAAAATTACTATTCCCACTCCAAAGAGTGCAACAGTAGGGAAAGCGTTGGATAGCGTAGGGGTAAAAATTACTATTCCCACTCCGAAGAGTGCAACAGTAGGGAAAGCGTTGGATAGCGTAGGGGTAAAAATTACTATTCCCACTCCAAAGAGTGCAACAGTAGGGAAAGCGTTGGATAGCGTAGGGGTAAAATGTACTATTCCCACTCCAAAGAGTGCAACAGCAGGGAAAGCATTGGATAGCGTAGGGGTAAAAATTACTATTCCCACTCCAGTGAGTGCAACTGTAGAGTAAGCGTTGGATAGCGTAGGGGTAAAAATTACTATTCCCACTCCAGAGAGTGCAACAGTAGGGAAAGCGTTGGATAGCGGGAGGGTAAAAATTACTATTCCCACTCCAAAGAGTGCAACAGTAGGGAAAGTGTTGGATAGAGTAGGGCTAAAAATTACTATTCCCACTCCAGAGAGTGCAACAGTAGGGAAAGCGTTGGATAGCGCAGGGGTAAAAATTACTATTCCCACTTCAGAGAGTGCAACAGTAGGGAAAGCGTTGGATAGCTGGAGGGTAAAATTTACTATTCCCACTCCAGTGAGTTCAACAGTAGGGAAAGCATTGGATAGCGTAGGGGTAAAAATTACTATTCCCAATCCAAAGAGTGCAACAGTAGGGAAAGTGTTGGATAGAGTAGGGCTAAAAATTACTATTCCCACTCCAGAGAGTGCAACAGTAGGGAAATTGGATAGCGCAGGGGTAAAAATTACTATTCCCACTTCAGAGAGTGCAACAGTAGGGAAAGTGTTGGATAGCGGGAGGGCAAAATTTACTATTCCCACTCCAGTGAGTGCAACAGTAGGGAAAGCGTTGGATAGCATAGGGGTAAAAATTACTATTCCCACTCCAGAGAGTGCAACAGTAGGCAAAGCGTTGGATAGCATAGGGGTAAAAATTACTATTCCCACTCCAAAGAGTGCAACAGTAGGGAAAGCGTTGGATAGCGTAGGGGTAAAAATTACTATTCCCACTCCGAAGAGTGCAACAGTAGGGAAAGCGTTGGATAGCGTAGGGGTAAAAATTACTATTCCCACTCCAAAGAGTGCAACAGTAGGGAAAGCGTTGGATAGCGTAGGGGTAAAATGTACTATTCCCACTCCAAAGAGTGCAACAGTAGGGAAAGCATTGGATAGCGTAGGGGTAAAAATTACTATTCCCACTCCAGTGAGTGCAACTGTAGAGTAAGCGTTGGATAGCGTAGGGGTAAAAATTACTATTCCCACTCCAGAGAGTGCAACAGTAGGGAAAGCGTTGGATAGCGGGAGGGTAAAAATTACTATTCCCACTCCAAAGAGTGCAACAGTAGGGAAAGAGTTGGATAGCATAGGGGTAAAAATTACTATTCCCACTCCAAAGAGTGCAACAGTAGGGAAAGCGTTGGATAGCGTAGGGGTAAAAATTACTATTCCCACTCCAGAGAGTGCAACAGTAGGGAAAGCGTTGGATAGCGGGAGGGTAAAATTTACTATTCCCACTCCAGTGAGTGAAACTCTAGGGTAATCGTTGGATAGCGTAGGGGTAAAAATTACTATTCCCACTCCAGTGAGTGCAATAGTAGGGAAAATAATAATTTAATATTTTATTAAAAATAAATAAATTATTAATACCAAATAAAAATATTAAAATTAATTACCAATCAAACAATATTTAATAATTACTTTATTATAAATACCAATGTTTTTTATTACTAACCTATTAGTAATTAATTAACAACCAATTAATTTTCCATACCAAAAATTAATAAATAAAATTAATACCAATGAATAATTAATTAAGAATAAATTAAATAGCAATATACAAAAACTATTTCAATAAATAATTATTTACAATTAAATTAATTCCCGCCATATTTCCCTATAAACCCACAAAAATTAGGGCTTTTGCCCACCTAACGATAGTGCATTAGCTATCTCCAGCCACTAACAGGGGCCAGGCAACTCCAATAAGTGGTAGAGAATTCTCTGCCACTTTTTGGAGTTGGCTGGCTCCTGCTAGAGGCTGGCGACAGCGATCGCACTATCGTTGTGGCCAAGTACAACACATCCACCACTTGACTCTCAGTGGTAGCAATGGCGATCAGTCACAGGCATCTCAGAGGGTTAATGTGGGAGTGCTTCTCACAAAATACACAGGGAAATGTTTCATGAAAGTTTTCACACCCTCTCTCAACCTGACATGCACATGCTTGATTGTCAATATTAGGATCCAGGAAAATAACCATATCTTTCAGAGAAGGCCAACCCAGAATGCTATCACCTTTAACGGACACATATATTTTGCCTTATGTTAACCATCCTTTAAATTTGATGAGCCCTGAAAAATTTCTCAGTATTCTAATAACATGACCACTATAACCCCTGGGGTTTCTGTCCATTCTCTTCTGGTTGACTTTCCCTCCATAATTATTTTGGTGCACACCTAATAAAATTATGGATAATTCTGAGCAAGAGTCAAACATCATTCCCACTGGAGGACTTTCAATGTTGACATTAGACAGGTTTTCACAGTTCTTTCCACCCACTTGGATCACTACTTCCTCACATACTTCCTTCATGTTTTCCTTCAACTTTACAATACACATACATTTTAGTCCAGGGCTGTATCTAAGAGGGGTATGAGAGTTTCTAAGGGCTATCTGCTAGTGTTGGAAGGTATGTTGTTTGCTAACTGGGATGTTTAAAGACCAACTGAGGCCCTCTGAAGGCCTGATGATTTTTCCAGTTGCTGTTGTCTGAACACAGGCAGAGGAACTGCATTTGTCTCTTGGGACATGCTACAAGTCTCTCATGATCAGCTCGTAGTGTCAGAAAGTCGTTCTGATGTCCATTAGTTTCTGTCCACTGGAAGGGAAATGTAGGTAGTAAACACAGACTTTTATCACATTTCCCGAAAGGTGAAACATTTCGGTTGACTGTGGAAACTGAAGAGGGAGTATTTTTTGATGGACCAGTGGTTTGTTGACTTTGTGCAGTCCTATCTGTCTTAGTCAATTCTGCCATGGCTGAGTTGTCCAGAGAGAAGGGCCCCACAAAGTAAAGTAATGGTATGGTGCTCATTGTAAGATTGAAAAAGGGGCAGGATGAGCAGGCTCATCATCATGTATAGAGTAATGACAATGAGCCCATGGAGGAAGGCACAGAATGTAGTGGTCCTGCTTAGCTCTCCTCGTGGCTGGCTCTCTCATTCACAGACAGGCCTAGGGAGCTGCAGGAGCCTAATGCAGTGCAGGTAGTGGCGGCCGGTATCGTATGGGGATGGCGGTGGAGGCGAGAGGGTGCGAGGGAGTTAAAAAAAAATCACATTCACTTATCTGATATCGCCGTGTCTCTCCCAAGTTGTGTCTCTTCCAGGAAGCACCCAGGCTCCCCACAGACAATTACAACGTTTCAATGCAGCGTTGTGATGGGTAAGCACCCAGGCTCCCCTTAGCCAATCACAACGCTGCAATGCAGCATTGTGATAGGTCTGAGAGCCATGTTTCAGCGCTCAGACAGGGCCTGGGGGCCTGGGCATGTTCTCCACCCAGGCTGCAATGCAGCCTGGGTGGAGAAGAAGCAAAGTGTTCATGGCGCTTTGGCCGGTCGGAGATGGCTGGCCAAAGCTTCATGCAAACTTTAGAGTACAGTAACCACTCCTCCTCTCCACCGTCAGGAAAGCCTAGCCCTGCCCCGCCCATGATGATATTAAAAATAAAATGATGATAACTTCACTTATTATCATTTGATTTTTTTCTTTTAAACTGCTTCGTGAGCAGTGGGCGACGCTCCCCCGCTAAGGCGGGGGCCTCCAGGCTATCAGGGAGCCCCCAACCCTAACAGGGGTCCCATTCCACCCTAGGCCAATGAATATTAGTAAGATATGGAAAGTTCAGCGGTCCCTCTTCACATTCTGCAGGGGGCGTCCCATAATTGAAACGTTAAGCCACTGGAGAGCTGCTGAGCAGAGCAGTTAACACTTCCTCCCTCACTGGTGGAGAAGCGCAGTGAGGCCCACAACAACACCACCAAACAAGACAGCGAATATAATTTTGCCTCAACTCCATGCCCATTCAGAGAGTCCTGGCTGTAGCCAGATTCTTACCCTATACAGTGCAGCCCCATCAGAGCTGGTCACTATCACAATATGTATTTGTAAAGCACATGTTCACATCTTCTTGACACTGGAATAACAGATGATGTCTATTGTTACCCAACCGCAGCTGTAAATGAAAAAAACTTGCTCCAGGATCCCACAAAGTAGTGGTCACGTTATGTTGTAGAGGAAAGTGAGTGGAATCAAAAACATTTGAAAACAAACTTTGTTGCAAAGATGTTGCCAACAAGGACAAATCTGACAGCACATCTGTTCTAGCTTACTTAATTGGTCACAAGCAGGCTGCATTTTTAAATATTTTAAGAGGATAAGGTGCCTGCTGCAGAGATCTTTGCGTGCCCAGCAATTGTCAGGTGATAAAAATGGTAAGATAACTCCTGTAATGAATGTACTTGCTGACAAGATCTGTTTTTTGTTGAGTTACAGTTTTTACTTACCATAAATTAGCATGGAGGGTTAAAGCGCTTGCTGCAAAATTCAATGTGCAACACACATATCACAGATTTGTATTTTATATAGATAGCTCAGTCCGTTACGGAATTTTGTCACAGAGATCCTTTGGTGACTTGCTGTTCATTCACTCTTTCTAATATAGCACACTGAGCAATGAACTGGCACCAAGGAGCTGCATGCAAACTGCAAGACAAAGGTTTAGAACCTTACTTTTTTCTCTCCCCACCACTTTAAAAAACACATGAGCCTACAAGGCATATTTTAGAAACCCTAATGTTGCCAAATGATGAGCTAATATTGGGAGTACGGGAGATTAATTGCAATTCTTTGCATACTACAAGTTCAATGTCTGTAAACAAAGGTTTAAAATCAGTCCTTAAATGGTATAACTTTTAAATTCTTGGTTGTGGCACATGCATGTCTAAATAGGGCATTAAGCACTGTTTTCCCACAGGAAATTAGCATGTGGATTGCAATGAAAAAAAGCCTTTCAAAGTTAAAGAGGACAAATCCCGGATGCTGACCCCCTGGGCAGCACAGCGCATTCATCGACTATTGGTCATTACGCCGTCCGAGCACACGCCTGTGGCTCCACTGCCGTGAATCCCTCCAATTTCTATACTTGAGGCCATCGCTCTGCCATCGCGAAGTCGTATTACACGCATTTGCGACAGCCGGAGCCCCTACCGAGCCCGTACATTTCCGCATTCTGTGTTGTCACACCCACAGTCTCGTGGCAAGCCCTTCAGACGTCCCCAATTATCTTAGGCACTTATATACAGGCATGCTAAACTAATGTCCTGAAGATGATCCACGCATTGCTCACTTGGATCGAAACGCCGTCGACACCTTAAAACGCCTCATGCACTAAATGTGATGTCATTATTAACTGTGTTGAAACATTACTTGCGATTTGTTTCTTGAAATTCATACTACTTTTCAAAACAAACCGTAAGCGTTACATGAGCCTCGCTTAAATGTTCTCCCTATTTTATGTTTGTATGTTTGTGTAGTAGGATGCAGGCTTGTGTCCCACTTTTCAGTATTTGTGTTTGTTTATATCCAAAAACTTGCTGATAAATTAAATATTGAACCTCTGTCCAGCTGAATAAGTTAACCAATACAGCACTGATTGGGTCTGTATTCATTTGTTACTTCCTATCCCTGCCTCCCTAGGGACCATTGTAGCACAAAATAATTTCTCAATAGTCCTTCAGCTGCACAAGCACTATTATCAACAACACTGCTAAAGCTGAGGTTCCTATCTTTACTCTCAGACTCACCCCCAGCTATTATATGTCTGGGTCTTTAATTCATAGAAATTCTGGCTACTCTACTACATTATCCAAAGAAATTGCTGAGACCTTATCATGCTCCCTCTTCAAATCCTTGAATTTTACTATTTTAGGGGATTTCAACTACCTAGTGAAGGGAGCATGGATAATGCAGCTAAACAGCTGGTATATAATGTGGCGGTTCTAAACCTCATGCAATGGGTAGCTCAGGCCGCTCACATAGCAGGACACACGCCATACTTGAAATCTAGCAACCAAGAGAATGCATCCTGTTATACACTGGTTCCTATAATCTGGTCTGATCACTCTGCAGTGCCTTGCATTATGCCTAAACCTGATTTCGGCATTAAAGTGTCTCATTTTTTTTACAGAGTGTAGCGTTTGGCTGCCAAATCTGCATTCAATTATTTATTAGCTAGGATCAGCCCAATGTACTTTGGTACTATAGAGGAGGGTGTCACCCTCTACTAGGACTGGATCACGCCAGCCCCATATGAATTAGCTCCACTAAAAAAATAAAAAACAATTCCCACGGCACATCCGCGCCCTGGGGAACTAAGATCCATAAAACAACATTGCTGTCAGCTGGAAAGGAAATGGAGATTCTCCCAAAACACGTCTGAAAAAAACACAATTGTGCAACTAGGAAACTTTATCAGAGGGAAATCAAACTTACTAAGTCCATTTTTTATGACAACAAGATAGGATCTGCTAAAAACGAATCCAAAGAAAGTTTTGATTTTGTCAAATCTATGACTCCTCCTACAGCATTTAGTCGAGCAAAATCATTCTTTGATAACTTGGCCACCTTTTTCTTGATACAATAAAGTTTTTACTCCCCCCACCAGACGTATACAACAATCCTTCTCCTCCATTAACTCCTTCCCCACTCCTTTTCCTCCTCATGAGATACTGGACCTAATTAATAACTTAAAATCGTGATCTCCCTGTGACCCATGTTCTCATTCAATACTCAAATTAGGGGCCACTCTGATTCCCTCAATTTTGTGTAATTTACTAAACTCATATATGAATAATGCTAGCAGTACTGAACTTTGGAAACAAGCTTGGTTCAAACCTATTCTAAAGAAAGCTAATGCAGATTCTACTATACTCGCTAACCATCATCCTATATCTTTGCCACCGCCCCGGATAAAATGCTGAAAAAACATATAAACCACCAGCTTTCCCTTTACACGCCGATAATATTCTGGATTCCTACCTATTCGGCTTCCGTGCAGCCCACAGCAAAGAAAAGATGATTTTTACAGCGTTAGAACACTTCAAATTCATCTTAGATAATTGTGGAACGGCGTTCCTGGTCCTATTGGACTTGTCAGCAGTGTTAAACACTATTGCGTGCTATATAAAACTCTAAAAACAAAATTTAAAAAAACAACTGGAGTCTCCTGAAATGGCGCTGACTAGATATTGAAGTACTTTATAACATGCCAAGTCAGTGAGGCCAGAAGTCCCTCCAGGAGTTGACCACATTTAATAAAAAATGTTCAGTGGATGCCCCATGTGTCAATAAATACTGTCATATTTTGTCATGGATGCCTCCCGTAAGCCAAGGGCGTCAAGATGTGTTCTGTACAGGTGCAGCCATGCCTCACTTTAGGCAACTCAAATCTGGAACTGTGAATTTATTTGAGAAGTTCCAAACAGAAAGAATTGCTGTAGTCGAGAGCATCCTGCTACCCCCTAAATTTGTTTTGTGCCAGCTAATTGGGCGAATGGGCAGGATTTTTCACAGTATTCAGAAAGAAAAAGTAAGGAGAGGAGAAGCTTGATGTTTGTTTGACCCTCGTTCGTGTTCTCCGCTCACTTAAAGTTATCTGCCTAGCAGTGAGGCATCAAAGTTACTAAAACAAGCAATGGATTCGGGCCAGCTTGCTTTCAGCTTGGTGGTAAACGCTCCGGGGTACTAGGCATTGGAAGTGGGACCTCACACCTTTGGGCCCCGGTGTCACTGCACCCACTGCATTAATAACTTGTGGAGCATGAAGAAATGATTGCAGAGTTGCAATTCTATAATTGAAACGGTGCATTTATCCGGCCTTGCTGTAATTGAATAACTGGGTCAGATTTCTTACTGGACCTGTTAATCATGCCATAAACTGCTACATAATAACCAACAGGGCGTGGAACTTTAATGCCGTCTGAAGTAAGACTCGTCACAAGTTATTTCACTTCATCAGTTCCTCTGCTCTTCATTTTACAGTTTGAGTTATACACAAAGCAAAGAGATACGTCGTAGAAAAGTGCAATAAATTTACGAATACATGAAGTAAAAGGAGACAAGTCTTATTTCAAAATGACCCTAAATGCTTTGAAGTGTTTGTCGAGTCCGGAAAATTCTCGAATTTCTCGCATAAATATCCCCGAAGATGCTCTGGACGGATACAAAATGTTCTCATGTTCCAAAGGAAGCCACGCCCCTTTCTCCACATTTCCGACCAACAGTGAGCGGAGGTGAGTGTGCGCGGCTGTGACGTACATTTATTTCATCCCGTGGAGCACCTGTCCGAGCATCGCCTCACATCTGGCTGTGAATATATGCTAGCCACCATGGCCACTGTGGCTCTGACAAGTCCCGAAGCAACAGCTGTCGGTCAGATTTTGACATCCGAGTTTGTGAGGAGAGGGGGAACAGACATTCTAAAAAGGTAAGCAAACTGAAGGCAGCAGTGGATATGGGGAGGAAACATACCAAACGCATGTGTATCACGAAAACAAGAAATAATCTTAACTTAATTAAAAATGTAATAAAATCTATTCGCCAAGATGCCATTTTTACAGTCATCGAAGCTTAATTTAACCCCATGTAATGTTCTGTGGTATGTTACAATATGTTGCAGTGCGTTACTGAGATGTAAATCGCTTTAAAAAAATGTTAATCTCACATGTTTTCGTAGCATCCATGGTAATAATAACTGCTGAAAGGAGTTTTTTCTTTCCATTATTTCTTTTCGTATGTGAAATACAATTTAGAGCGAGTGGAGCAGAGACTTAAGTGGAGTGAAAAAGGTGATGCTCTATAAAAGGAATGTGCCAAAGAAGTGTAACAAGGAATCCTTTGCAAGAGGCGTGGCCTATTTAATTACAGGCATGTCCAAAAACATTCGAACTTGAATCCTGTGGTTGAGATATCTTGCCATTCAACCAGTATCTGAATGGATCTGTATACATTCTCTTACTGCATCCGAAAATATCACAGGACAACCAGCACATAAAACTAAAACAAGCCAGGCCTATGGGCTTTGGTATGCTTGCTAGAGTTGATTTGCATTCAATATCACATAAATGATCAACAGCAATTAGATTATTGTGATTAATACGTTTCGAGAATGTTTAAATTCTGAATAGATCAAATTCTGTAAAAAACAATTGAAAATCTCAGATTGTGAATTAAACATTATGCAGGTCTACGGGGGTGTGGGGGGTATCGTGCTTAGTGTCTCGATTACTCTTCTTCTCCCCTTCACATCACTTTCCTCTGCAATCTCTCCATTAGCGCGGGTATTTACGCTCTCCTTCAACCACATTACTCTGTCCTCGTCTTGCTGGGAGGGGTTGAGTGCTAACTCTGGGCCTTGCGCCTCTTCTTAACCCCCCCAGCCGCTTGCCGCCTCGCTCCCTGATTGGGGGGCCAGTGGCTACCTTGGGGCTACCAATTCTGATCGCCCACTCTTTCGCGTGCTTCTGCGACGGGGGGAGGGCTTCCTGCCTCCGGGCGGCGTTTGCCTTGGACCCCCATCGGCCCGGGTTTCAAGTCCCTCCATCTTCATGTCTCACAATCTTTCACCGCCTTTTGACTTTCTCCTTCTGCATATACTTCCACTAGTTTCCTCCCCTCCACTATCACTCAGACACACACAAGTACACAGTTACCCACACACCCTTAGAACACTTCAAATCCATCTTAGATAATTGTGGAACGGCGTTCCTGGTCCTATTGGACTTGTCAGCAGTGTTAAACACTATTGCGTGCTAAATAAGACTCTAAAAACCAAATTTAAAAAAACAACTGGAGGCTCCTGAAATGGCGCTGACTAGATATTGAAGTACTTTATAACATGCCAAGTCAGTGAGGCCAGAAGTCCCTCCAGGAGTTGACCACATTTAATACAAAATGTCCAGTGGATGCCCCATGTGTCAATAAATACTGTCATATTTTGTCATGGATGCCTCCCATATGCCAAGGGCGTCAAGATGTGTTCTGTACAGGTGCAGCCATGCCTCACTTTAGGCAACTCAAATCTGGAACTGTGAATTTATTTGAGAAGTTCCAAACAGAAAGAATTGCTGTAGTCGAGAGCATCCTGCTACCCCCTAAATTTGTTTTGTGCCAGCTAATTGGGCGACTGGGCAGGATATTTCACAGTCTTCAGAAAGAAAAAGTAAGGAGAGGAGAAGATTGATGTTTGTTTGACCCTCGTTCATGTTCTCCTCTCACTTAAAGTTATCTGCCTAGCAGTGAGGCACCAAAGCTGCTTTTGTTACTTAAACAAGCAATGGATTCGGGCCAGCTTGCTTTCAGCTGGGTGGTAAACGCTCCGGGGTACTAGGCATTGGAAGTGGGACCTCACACCTTTGGGCCCCGGTGTCACTGCACCCACTGCATTAATAACTTGTGGAGCATAAAGAAATGATTGCAGAGTTGCAAATCTATAATTGAAACGGTGCATTTATCCGGCCTTGCTGTAATTGAATAACTGGGTCATATTTCTTACTGGACCTGTTAATCATGCCATAAACTGCTACATAATTACCAACAGGGCGTGGAACTTTAATGCCGTCTGAAGTAAGACTCGTCACAAGTTATTTCACTTCATCAGTTCCTCTGCTCTTCATTTTACAGTTTGAGTTATACACAAAGCAAAGAGATACGTCGTAGAAAAGTGAAATAAATTTACGAATACATGAAGTAAAAGGAGACAAGTCTTATTTCAAAATGACCCTAAATGCTTTGAGGTGTTTGTCGAGTCCGGAAAATTCTCGAATTTCTCGCATAAATATCCCCGAAGATGCTCTGGACGGATACAAAATGTTCTCATGTTCCAAAGGAAGCCACGCCCCTTTCTCCACATTTCCGCCCAACAGTGAGCGGAGGTGAGTGTGCGCGGCTGTGACGTACATTTATTTCATCCCGTGGAGCACCTGCCCGAGCATCGCCTCACATCTGGCTGTGAATATATGCTAGCCACCATGGCCACTGTGGCTCTGACAAGTCCCGAAGCAACAGCTGTCGGTCAGATTTTGACATCCGAGTTTGTGAGGAGAGGGGGAACAGACATTCTAAAAAGGTAAGCAAACTGAAGGCAGCAGTGGATATGGGGAGGAAACATACCAAACGCATGTGTATCACGAAAACAAGAAATAATCTTAACTTAATTAAAAATGTAATAAAATCTATTCGCCAAGATGCCATTTTTACAGTCATCGAAGCTTAATTTAACCCCATGTAATGTTCTGTGGTATGTTACAATATGTTGCAGTGCGTTACTGAGATGTAAATCGCTTTAAAAAAAATGTTAATCTCACATGTTTTCGTAGCATCCATGGTAATAATAACTGCTGAAAGGAGTTTTTTCTTTCCATTATTTCTTTTCGTATGTGAAATACAATTTAGAGCGAGTGGAGCAGAGACTTAAGTGGAGTGAAAAAGGTGATGCTCTATAAAAGCAATGTGCCAAAGAAGTGTAACAAGGAATCCTTTGCAAGAGGCGTGGCCTATTTAATTACAGGCATGTCCAAAAACATTCGAACTTGAATCCTGTGGTTGAGATATCTTGCCATTCAACCAGTATCTGAATGGATCTGTATACATTCTCTTACTGCATCCGAAAATATCACAGGACAACCAGCACATAAAACTAAAACAAGCCAGGCCTATGGGCTTTGGTAATGCTTGCTTGAGTTGATTTGCATTCAATATCACAGAAATGAACAACAGCAATTAGATTATTGTGATTAATACGTTTCGAGAATGTTTAAATTCTAAATAGATAAAATTCTGTAAAAAACAATTGAAAATCTCAGATTGTGAATTAAACATTATGCAGGTCTACGGGGGTGTGGGGGGTATCGTGCTTAGTGTCTCGATTACTCTTCTTCTCCCCTTCACATCACTTTCCTCTGCAATCTGTCCATTAGCGCGGGTATTTACGCTCTCCTTCAACCACATTACTCTGTCCTCGTCTTGCTGGGAGGGGTTGAGTGCTAACTCTGGGCCTTGCGCCTCTTCTTAACCCCCCCAGCCGCTTGCCGCCTCGCTCCCTGATTGGGGGGCCAGCGGCTACCTTGGGGCGGATGTATGACGTTACAACGCACACTTTTACAACGCATGCACTTACAACACATTTTTTACAACGCATAATCCATTACAACGCATAACATTACAACGCATGACACTACAACGCATTTTTTAAAAATACCTTTACAACGCATTTCCATTACAACGCATACTACCTTTACAACGCATACCATTACAACGCATAATATTAAATTACATTTAAGGTAAGTATTAGATAGTATAGGGGTAAAAGTTACTTTTCTAACTCCAGGGGGTGCAACAGTAGGGTAAGTGTTGGATAGTATAGGGGTAAAAATTACTATTCTAACTCCAGGGGGTGCAACAGTGGGGTAAGTGTTGGATAGTATAGGGGTACAAATTACTATTCTAACTCCAGGGGGTGCAACAGTAGGGTAAGTGTTGGATAGTATAGGGGTAAAAATTACTATTCTAACTCCAGGGGGTGCAACAGTAGGGTAAGTGTTGGATAGTATAGGGGTAAAAATTACTATTCTAACTCCAGGGGGTGCAACAGTAGGGTAAGTGTTGGATAGTATAGGGGTAAAAATTACTATTCTAACTCCAGGGGGTGCAACAGTAGGGTAAGTGTTGGATAGTATAGGGGTAAAAATTACTATTCTAACTCCAGGGGGTGCATCAGTAGGGTAAGTGTTGGATAGTATAGGGGTAAAAATTACTATTCTAACTCCAGGGGGTGCAACAGTAGGGTAAGTGTTGGATAGTGTAGTGTAATATTATGCGTTGTAATGGTATGCGTTGTAATGGTAGTATGCGTTGTAATGGAATGCGTTGTAAAGGTAGTTTTTAAAAATGCGTTGTAGTGTCATGCGTTGTAATGTCATGCGTTGTAATGGATTATGCGTTGTAAAAAATGCGTTGTAAAGGTAGTGCGTTGTAAAAGTTGCGTTGTAAAGGTTGTTCCCCCCTTGGGGCTACCTATTCTGATCGCCCACTCTTTCGTGTGCTTCTGCGACGGGGGGGAGGGCTTCCTGCCTCCGGGCGGCGTTTGCCTTGGACCCCCATCGGCCCGGGTTTCAAGTCCCTCCATCTTCATGTCTCACAATCTTTCACCGCCTTTTGACTTTCTCCTTCTGCATATACTTCCACTAGTTTCCTCCCCTCCACTATCACTCAGACACACACAAGTACACAGTTACCCACACACCCTTCGAACACTTCAAATCCATCTTAGATAATTGTGGAACGGCGTTCCTGGTTCTATTGGACTTGTCAGCAGTGTTAAACACTATTGCGTGCTATATAAGACTCTAAAAACCAAATTTAAAAAAACAACTGGAGTCTCCTGAAATGGCGCTGACTAGATATTGAAGTACTTTATAACATGCCAAGTCAGTGAGGCCAGAAGTCCCTCCAGGAGTTGACCACATTTAATACAAAATGTCCAGTGGATGCCCCATGTGTCAATAAATACTGTCATATTTTGTCATGGATGCCTCCCATATGCCAAGGGCGTCAAGATGTGTTCTGTACAGGTGCAGCCATGCCTCACTTTAGGCAACTCAAATCTGGAACTGTGAATTTATTTGAGAAGTTCCAAACAGAAAGAATTGCTGTAGTCGAGTGCATCCTGCTACCCCCTAAATTTGTTTTGTGCCAGCTAATTGGGCGACTGGGCAGGATTTTTCACAGTCTTCAGAAAGAAGAAGTAAGGAGAGGAGAAGATTGATGTTTGTTTGACCCTCGTTCATGTTCTCCGCTCACTTAAAGTTATCTGCCTAGCAGTGAGGCATCAAAGCTGCTTTTGTTACTAAAACAAGCAATGGATTCGGGCCAGCTTGCTTTCAGCTGGGCGGTAAACGCTCCGGGGTAATAGGCATTGGAAGTGGGACCTCACACCTTTGGGCCCCGGTGTCACTGCACCCACTGCATTAATAACTTGTGGAGCATGAAGAAATGATTGCAGAGTTGCAATTCTATAATTGAAACGGTGCATTTATCCGGCCTTGCTGTAATTGAATAACTGGGTCAGATTTCTTACTGGACCTGTTAATCATGCCATAAACTGCTACATAATTACCAACGGGCGTGGAACTTTAATGCCGTCTGAAGTAAGACTCGTCACAAGTTATTTCACTTCATCAGTTCCTCTGCTCTTCATTTTACAGTTTGAGTTATACACAAAGCAAAGAGATACGTCGTAGACAAGTGCATTAAATTTACGAATACATGAAGTAAAAGGAGACAAGTCTTATTTCAAAATGACCCTAAATGCTTTGAGGTGTTTGTCGAGTCCGGAAAATTCTCGAATTTCTCGCATAAATATCCCCGAAGATGCTCTGGACGGATACAAAATGTTCTCATGTTCCAAAGGAAGCCACGCCCCTTTCTCCACATTTCCGACCAACAGTGAGCGGAGGTGAGTGTGCGCGGCTGTGACGTACATTTATTTCATCCCGTGGAGCACCTGCCCGAGCATCGCCTCACATCTGGCTGTGAATATATGCTAGCCACCATGGCCACTGTGGCTCTGACAAGTCCCGAAGCAACAGCTGTCGGTCAGATTTTGACATCCGAGTTTGTGAGGAGAGGGGGAACAGACATTCTAAAAAGGTAAGCAAACTGAAGGCAGCAGTGGATATGGGGAGGAAACATACCAAACGCATGTGTATCAAGAAAACAAGAAATAATCTTAACTTAATTAAAAATGTAATAAAATCTATTCGCCAAGATGCCATTGTTACAGTCATCGAAGCTTAATTTAACCCCATGTAATGTTCTGTGGTATGTTACAATATGTTGCAGTGCGTTACTGAGATGTAAATCGCTTTAAAAAAAATGTTAATCTCACATGTTTTCGTAGCATCCATGGTAATAATTACTGCTGAAAGGAGTTTTTTCTTTCCATTATTTCTTTTCGTATGTGAAATACAATTTAGAGCGAGTGGAGCAGAGACTTAAGTGGAGTGAAAAAGGTGATGCTCTATAAAAGGAATGTGCCAAAGAAGTGTAACAAGGAATCCTTTGCAAGAGGCGTGGCCTATTTAATTACAGGCATGTCCAAAAACATTCGAACTTGAATCCTGTGGTTGAGATATCTTGCCATTCAACCAGTATCTGAATGGATGTGTATACATTCTCTTACTGCATCGAAAATATCACAGGACAACCAGCACATAAAACTAAAACAAGCCAGGCCTATGGGCTTTGGTAATGCTTGCTAGAGTTGATTTGCATTCAATATCACATAAATGATCAACAGCAATTAGATTATTGTGATTAATACGTTTCGAGAATGTTTAAATTCTAAATAGATAAAATTCTGTAAAAAACAATTGAAAATCTCAGATTGTGAATTAAACATTATGCAGGTCTACGGGGGTGTGGGGGGTATCGTGCTTGGTGTCTCGATTACTCTTCTTCTCCCCTTCACATCACTTTCCTCTGCAATCTGTCCATTAGCGCGGGTATTTACGCTCTCCTTCAACCACATTACTCTGTCCTCGTCTTTCTGGGAGGGGTTGAGTGCTAACTCTTGGCCTTGCGCCCCTTCTTAACCCCCCCAGCCGCTTGCCGCCTCGCTCCCTGATTGGGGGGCCAGCGGCTACCTTGGGGCTACCAATTCTGATCGCCCACTCTTTCGCGTGCTTCTGCGACGGGGGGAGGGCTTCCTGCCTCCGGGCGGCGTTTGCCTTGGACCCCCATCGGGTCCGGCTACACCTTCCCCGGCCCGGGTTTCAAGTCCCTCCATCTTCATGTCTCACAATCTTTCACCGCCTTTTGACTTTCTCCTTCTGCATATACTTCCACTAGTTTGCTCCCCTCCACTATCACTCAGACACACACAAGTACACAGTTACCCACCCACCCTTGACTTTGGAAATACTGCACGATCAATATTTCAACAGCTGAGAACCACTACCACCTTCACACACTTTCCCCTGGTAGGTGATAGATATTTCTAACTGCAGAATCCTCAACTTGTGAATGCTCTCTGGAGCCAGACTGGATCCAGATCATTTTTTCAGCAATTCCCTTGTACACTGGTAGGTGGTGTCATGCGGCTCTACATCAACTCTATCCTGCCCCAAAAGTGAGGCCAAATACCATATAATCATCACCTGTGGTCGCTGATGTTAGTTTCTTTCAATCCACACCTTCCAACTTAGAAACTGAGCTTGTTCCCTCACTCTTCCGTTTTGACGAAAAAGATTCTAATAAAAAATTTCTACAGTGTGCAAGGGACATGTAATCCCTTAAAACAACAGGGTTTAAACCTTGTAAGCATTGTCTCAAACAAACTTCAGTGTCTGACCCTCACCAGGCATCTTCCCTGTTCCTAGGGTCCTTACATGACTCCAAGTCTTTCGAAAACTGTCCCAGGATGACACCAAAGGTGATCCAGGAATGTGAAACCAAACTCTATCTCTTGGAACATTGTCAGAGAGCAAAGAAAAACATTATCGATCAAATTTGAGACACGGTCCTGTTGCTGCTCTCTAGTTCGTTACTGCAACAGACTGTCTTCCCACTCCAGGTCTTAGGGCAAGTCCAAGTCAAAAAATAAGCATAAAAAATTCACAGTGGGACTCTCCCACATCCTGCCACTCTAATTCTGAGAAGGTGTGCAGATGCCAAGGTCCCACCTGGTCTCGGTCATGAACTCCTGCTGGAGAACGGATTCCCCAACTTGTCCTAATGCACCTCACATTTCCGGAGACATTGGCGACGCCATAACAGGTGGAAGCCCTCCAGGAGGATATGGTGTGTATCTTCGGCAGCATACAGGCTCTTTCTTCTCCACATTTGGGATTTAACGAATCTGAGGAGGCCTCCAGGTCAGTTACGGACAGTGAATCTGTCCCCAGTGCCATCCATGCCACTCGACCCCACAGCAGAGTCCGGCCAGACTCTATGTCCGACTCCCATCCCAATTCCATTTCTGGAGCACAATTCACACTAGCCCCTAACACATCGATGCTTGCCCCGATGCGAGAGGAAAAACTCATTATCCGACTCAGAACAGATCCTGCCATATCCTCGACCGAACTCTCGTCCTCCAATTTTGCCTCAACTGACACAGCCTCTTTCAGACTCAGAAAGAACTCTGCCTTTGCCTCAGAACCGGTATTTATTTGCCAACCTCTTTTGTTTGGATCCATAGCGAACATGATCTTGATAATGATCAAGATGATTACCAAATCTATGATGATGAGAATATATGGATCCATAGACCAGTGGCCTGGATACTGCTCCAAAATTACCTACGCCCATTAACTGAATAATCGGCCTCCTTTGTAGTGGTTATCTGCCATGCAATTGCATTTCTTGATCTCTAATTATAATCTGTGGACGTTAAAACAAATGTGCTCCTGGAAGTCCGACAGGCAGGGCAGAATTTCTTTGAACCACTCTTATCATTCAATGAATCACTGGCTGGTACATTACTCTGCACATGGACCAAACCCTGTTCTTGCTCTCTGTTAAACGGGAAAGTGGCCAGAAGACATAGACCTGCGCCAGAAGCCCTGGCCTTTCTGTGGCAACATCCTATGTTGGAAAGTTTGGTGGTCCAGGCATCCACCAGAAGTCTTAAATCAGACTCATTCCCACTACATCTCCAGACAGAGAGTACAAAGATATGGAGTCTTTTGGGAAATGGATGTACTCCATTGCTACTCCGGCATTAGGAGCAGATAATGTCGGCTGGCTAATGGGACGTTACTTCTAACGTATTGTGGGACATGGTTAGTGAGAGCTTGGTGAAGGTCCCAGAAGAATACAGAGCAAACTTTGCACAATTTATCCAGTGACATTCATTACCTGGACTGGACACTATCAACTGCTTGGGCAGGGCAGTCGGTACC
The DNA here is from genome assembly GCF_964204655.1 of Triturus cristatus. NCBI lineage: Eukaryota > Metazoa > Chordata > Amphibia > Caudata > Salamandridae > Triturus > Triturus cristatus. The sequence continues at coordinate 822,883,745 of NC_140593.1, forward strand.
TGTGTGGTGTTTAGGTATCACGCCTGGAGGAGATCCATGTGTTTTTCAGGTGATGTCCAGGAGTCCCAGTCAGACATACCTTTGACAGGTCTCATCTTTTTGGCAACAACGCAGAACTGGACTTGAATGCTTTGGCCTTTTAACACCTGTGCAGTTACATCCTTAAAAGTTCTACCCCTTTTTAGTCTCGCTGAGTCAGCGCGCATGCGCTGCTCAGAGAGACATTTTGTAGATGTCAAAGTGCTGCTGGCTGGCCTAGCGCTTGCGTTCACGTGACCGTGCACACGCGCAGCCGGTCACCAGCAGTCTTTCACGGGTCATTAGAACCATGATGACTTTCACCTTCGCAAAAGTAAAGAAATAGAAAAAAAATCTATTTCTTTACTTTTGCTATAATCGCGGCACCCGCGCTTTACTTTTAATGTTCAAAGTAAAGCGCCGGTGCCGCGATGATTGTTCTCGCGCGCAGGGCCAATGCTTGTTTCTCTCGAGAACTATTTCCGCGAACTTCGACGAGTTGTGCTTGTTTAACATACGATTCAAGGGGTGGAGGCCTTGTTTTAAAAAAATGTTCCCCTGATCTCCAAGCACCAAATGAGGGCGCGTGCCGCGCATGACGTAATCAGTCCGCGAAGCGGCGACATAAACTCCTGCTGGACTACGCGCATGACGTAATCAGTCCGCGAAGCAGCGACATAAACTCCTGCTGGACTAGACTGGAGCAGACCCAGGTGTGTGAAATAGAGAGGTGAGTGCGCTATTCCTAGCATGCAACTTTCTGTTACGCTTATCTGCTGCCACGGTATTATGTGGAAGAGCCCACTCTTAAAGTCCTCCGGCAGAGGGCGGCGATATAATCCGCCTTTGATGCAGGTCACCTGCACACCTCCCCTCTCTTTTTCCCAAAGAGAAGAGTTGTCCTGCCCATGGGTCCAAGGTGGACTTGAAGCATCAAAGTCTAGTCAGGTAGAGCTCTTGCTCACACAGGCCGATGCTGAAACGCGTGAGGCCTGGACCCACTCTCCACAGTCTCACTCTACAAAGCCCTGCGAGTCTGTGGCAAGTGAAGTCTACATTTCAAGTTTAGTTACAGGGTAGTGTTTTATATTGGCGTTCGATGTAGATTGAAACTTCTATATCAGTTCGAGGCATCGGGGATTACGTTTTGTAATATGTGTTTGCAAAATATGTTTTTTGTAGTCTTGATTCCACACACTGCCGGTTTGATGGTATGCGGTTCTCCGTGAAACATTAATCCTCCTCTCGAACTAGACTACCCATTTATTTAGGCGTTTCTATATTGTGTTACATCAAATATATTAGTTACCTCCAGGCAAAAGAATAGTGAATAAACAATTACACCCCGAAAACAATATTGAACGTATTCTAGCAGGTATAGTGTATGAATACGCCAGCGTTCAGGGGTTTCCAGAAATGCATGTGACCATGTTCAGATCTCAAGGACCTTGACAGCCAAGGATCGACACTTGTGTTTCATGTGCTTGAGCGAACGTTGCTGTGTAAATGGATGTTTTGTAATTGAGGTGCAGAGTGGAACTAATTTCCAGAAAACTTAGTGAACAATGCAAAGAAACTTAAATTAAATCATGGTATGGACCGACTGGTAGCCAGTACAGTATTTCAGAGCTGTCTAAACGTGGCCCTGTTTCCGTGGATTAAGGTGCACTCTGGCTGCTTGACTTTGTGGCCGTGTAATGAGAATTTTGGGGAGGTCGTTGTAGATTTTGCAGCAGTCCGGGTGGGACATGGCAATCATTATACTCCTTTCTTCCTGGTTATTCCTTTGGAGTATTTTATCACTGCATTGACTGACTTGTGGAATGAACAAATCTAGAACTCTGTGCTGGAACAAGGAATCCTAAAGTATAGGGGCCAGCTAGTTAATGACACAGTGTCACTACCTCCCATTACCACGATCTGTCTTAGTTCTTTTCATACATTGGAGTATGTGTTCCAACCACAAGTTGGTGGTAGTGATGTTATTTAGTTTGTTGTTAAGCCGAAAATGAGTGTGTGTCATTTGTATATGCTGGGTACTTTACATGATGCTTGTAGGAAAGTCTATTATTGTTAGAAATGGGGTCTCTGGTTGGCAGTGGATTGCCACTGTCCAAGCAGGGACACTTCTTTCTAAGTCAGAGTGAAGGGCTGCAACCCCTTGACAACCCCTGCTCCACCCTCTGGTAACGTAGCACGAGCCGTTAGGCTAATCTCAGAGGAAGTGTGTAAAGCGTTGATGATCATACACAGTAAATACAGTGGGGAACACTACAAAGGGACACAACACAGGTAGTTATCAAAGAAAATAGTTATATTTATAGAGACTTATCACAAGACCAAATAACGAGGAAATCACAATACTGTACAAAAATAGTTCTCTCTGGATGCTGCAAAAATAGTTCCAATGGGTAAGGTAAAGTTCAGTTCAGGACAGTGGACTCTGCGACCCCTCTACTCACAGTTCTGAGATGTTGGCAAATAATCCACAAGAAAGGTCGCTCCGGCGGGTTAGCGATGTTTTTCCTCACACTCTGGTCATGGCCGCTCGCTAACGGGGGTTAGTGATGATTTTCTTTATGCTCAGCAGCTGTAGCGATGATTTTCTGGCCGCAAACGTGCGGGCAATGATCAGGCCAGCGGGCCCTCAGCGGCAGCGATGCGACAATTTTCTTTACGCTCAGCAGCTGTAGCGATGATTTTCTGGTCTCAAACGTGCGGGGCGATGATCAGGCCAGCGAGCCTTCAGCGGCAGGGATGCGGCGATTTTCTTTACGCTCAGCAGCTGTAGCGATGATTTTCTGACCGCAAACGTGCGGGGCAATGATCAGGCCTGCGAGCCTTCGGCGGTAGCGATCCGATTATTTTCTTTACGCTCTGTCGGTGTAGCGATGATTTTTAGGCTTTAGCGATAATTTTGAGGCTTTAGCGACGAAATGAAGTCTACTGGTCCTGAGAATTCAGTCAGGGGGCTAGCTCTCTCTCTAGCCCATGGGTGATTGCAGGTTCAAGATTAAAACGTTCTCTTACAGCTCCTTTTCCCTCCTTTTTCCAGTCCAATGAAAACTACTGCAGGCCAATCCAGGGAACAGCACACAACACCAGGACAGTCCTCTCCTGCAGCTTTCTTCAGTTCCACGGACAGAGGTTGGTCTTGAGATCCAGGGGCAATACAAATTGTAGGGGTTTCAGCACAGATATTTACACCCCAAAAGTCTTTGTTCTAAAGAGTCACAAGTCACTGAACCCAGCCAGAACCAGTTCTGCTCAGTCCTGGAGCACTTTGTTTAACAGGCTGCTTCTTTCCTTTCAGGGTGCAGGACAGAGACATCAGACGCACCGTAGGAGGTGGAGCCAGCATTGTGGAGGGAAGGCACAGCCCTATTCAGGTCCCAGGTGCAACTCCTCCCACCCATCTAGAAGCAGATCTCTCTATTCACCACTGGCACACCTCACCCTGTCTCCTGGAATTCCCCAGCCCTGTCACTCCAAACCCAGACAGCCAATACACATAACAGCAGAGCACACTGGAAGGCTTAGGCAAGAAAATACCTACTTTCTAAAAGTGGTATTTTCAAACACAGAATATAAAAATAAACTTCACTAAAATATGTATTTTAATATTCTGAGCTCAGGCATACTAAATTTGTTTCTCTACCATGTTCTATGGGTCAGTTAGGACTATAGAATGTAATAGGCAAACTTCTCATTCTGGCCTATGGAGAACAGGTAACCTTACAGTAGTGAAAAACGAAATTGGGTGTAATTCACTACCAGGACATGCTACACACATCAGAGCATGTCCTACCTTACACATACAATGCACCCTACCATAGGGGTGGCTTACATGATGCTAAGGGAAGGTTCAGGGGCTGGGAAGTGGGTGCACTTCCCAGCCAAGATGGCAGTTCTAGACTGCACACAGACACTGCAGTGGCATGTCTGAGACACACTTTACAAGCTGCTTCTGTGGGTTGCACAACTCAGCGCTGTAGGCCTACCAGCAGCATTTGGTTTACTAGTCCTGGGCACCCACAGGCCACATTACTAGGGACTAACAGGTAAACCAAAGAAGCCAATCATGGATATACCAATTCACATGTCATATTTACACAGGGAGGGCATATGCACTTTAGCAGTGATCAGCAGTGGTAAAGTGCCCAGAGTCATAAAATCAGCACAAACAGGTCAGAAAAAATACAGGAGGAAGGCAAAAAGTTTAGGGATGACCCTGCAAAAAGGGCCATTTCCAACAATTATTATTTGCGATTGGCAAGTGTTCCACTCAAAGTATAAGGCCACTACTTGCCAGATGTCACACACATGAAACAAAATAAGCCTGTGTTCTGTACCTGGTACTGTGACGTAAAATAGTCAGGCTTAAATCAAAGGCAATGTAAAAAGTAATTACGCAGGGCATACACCGCAGAAAAGACCAAAAACACGAAAAATCCATAAGCAATTGTAAAATAAAGAGAAACATGTTATGGGTAAAATAAGACCAACAACAAATCCAATAAGGATCTTCGGAGATATTAATTTTAAAATATGTAAATGAAAAACCACAAAGGGCCCATGATAGAAGTGAGAGATCAGGACCTAGGTGTAATTTAAGGTTGACAGCAATGCAACTCTGATTGGATACAGATGGAATGGTACAAGTGGAAGTCTAGAAGTTCAACAGTTCTTAAATCCCAATGCAGAAAGGGACTTTTATCACTTTTGGAGGAGAAAAATCCTACTTGAGCGGGGTGCTACTGAAATTGTGGCTGCTGCAGTGGAGCAAGATAATTTGCAAGGCAATAGTGCACTTCGAACTTTCTGTGAGCCATGACCGGGATGAAGCTGACATTCAGTCCAGTACCATGGAACTGCCAATCAGGTACTTTTCCTGTAGGTCCCCCTGAAGCTATGGTGGAAAAGTTTCCTTTTAAAGTTTGTAAACTTTATTCTGGTGCCCAAACACCCACATGAATACACTACTAAGGTGCCCAGGACCTCAGGGGAGGGCACTGAGGGACTCTGTGTGTCAGGCAGAAGCCAACAGCAAAGTCCAGGTCAGTTTTAGTTACCAATAGTCAAAGGTCTCTTGCAGTTTGTTGTGTCCCTGTAGATACCAGGAGGTCAGTCAACTGACCTTTGGAGCCCACTCCTATATCCTGTGTACAAGAGGGAGCAGGGTCCTTCCTTCTGAGGCAATACACAGCAGATTTGGTCCTTTTTTGATCTTCTGCATGTCCAAATAGTGTTTTTCTCAGGATGCCTCATTCATGCCTTTTTGGTGGGGAGGTGAGGGGAGGGCACCTGGGCACTCAGTAAGCAATGGGATAAAAGTTTGAGGGGCAACCCTATCCTCCTTTTCAGTAGCTTGCCTTACTGTGAACAGTGCCAAAATGGCTTGCACCCTGGCATTTTCAAGATTTAGATCTTCAGCTATTCTAAACTTGGGATCAAAGGGTATGGGTGTGCAAGGGAGTTTGCTATAGTAATCATTAGTGTCCTACCACATCTAGCACTAAAATCCAGTTTAAAGCAAGCTCAGTACCTACAACAAGCTAGGAGACAAAAGTCTGGTAGGCCAAAAGCAGGGTCCTGCAGCACCCAGACAGGGGATACACAAGAATTGTCCTGGCATATTGTTTGCTCCCTTTCAAGTGCACCAAAGTTTTACATGTGGCTCAGAGACCTGTCAGGCAGGACTTGACACTGGTATTCCAACAGGAAGGCAGCCCCCGTCCTTCTGATGAGCTCAGATGGGTCATATATGGCTGTTTAGATTGACAAATAGAGGAGAGCATGAAAAGAGCATTCTATTTGAACCTAGGGATTACAGTATCAATCACAAATTGGTTCTCTATAGAACACACAATTACAGCCGTAAACTGGTTTGACATTAGTAGTACTGCTCACTATTGGACACAATATCCATTTTTCAATTGTAAGTGCCTAATAAATATTCCGATTCTTTGTATATAATAGCACCCACGTATGGAAAGTAGTGGGAGGGTAAAATTTACTATTCCCACTCCAGTGAGTGCAACTCTAGGGTAAGCGTTGGATACCGTAGGGGTAAAAATTATTATTCCCACTCCAGTGAGTGCAATAGTAGGGAAAGCGTTGGATAGCGTAGGGGTAAAAATTACTATTCCCACTCCAGTGAGTGCAATAGTAGGGAAAATAATAATTTAATATTTTATAACAAATAAATAAATTATTAATACCAAATAAAAATATTAAAATTAATTACCAATCAAACAATATTTAATAATTACTTTATTATAAATACCAATGTTTTTTTTATTACTAACCTATTAGTAATTAATTAACAACCAATTAATTTTCAATACCAACAATTAATAAATAAAATTAATACCAATAAATAATTAATTAAGAATAAATTAATTAGCAATATACAAAAACTATTTCAATAATTAATTATTTACAATTAAATTAATTCTCGCCATATTTCCCTATAAACCCACAACCCGCTACAAATAAAAAATTAATACAATTAATATAATTATCAATTAAACAATTAATACTAATTAATTACCAATTAATACTAATTATTTACCAATTAATAATTAATCAACAACCAATTAAATTTCAATACCAATTAATAATTACCTAATAACAATTACATTACTTCGCACCCTATTCCCCTATAAACCCACAACCCGCTACAGAAGTAAAACGCAAAATTAAATTAAAAATAATTAATAATTCCTAAAAATTCATATTTAACGTACTATCATTAAATTACTTCCCACCCTAATCCCCTATAAACCCACAAACCGCTACGGAATTAAATTACACAAAAATTAAATAACATAAAATTAATTACTTTAAAAATATTCAAACATACATTCCAAAATGTATACATACTTTTAACACATATACTAACACTTAAAACACTATAAAAAATCGATATTTTTAACAACTATATTATGACTGTCGATATTACTTACTTCTATATTATTTAAATCGATATTTTATTTCTTACCTGATTTTGGATATTCTTCACCACTATATTTTGGCAATTCGATATTCTGTCCATTCTATATTAAAAACTCGATATTCTGTCCTGTCGATATTTTGAATTCGATATTATGTCTGTTTACCGTTCGGTACAGGTGCAGCCATGCTTCACTTTAGGAAACTCAAATCTGGAACTGTGAATGTATTTGAGAAGTTCCCAACAGAAAGAATTGCTGTAGTCGAGAGCATCCTGCTACCCCCTAAATTTGTTTTGTGCCAGCTAATTGGGCGAATGGGCAGGATTTTTCACAGTCTTCAGAAAGAAGAAGTAAGGAGAGGAGAAGCTTGATGTTTGTTTGACCCTCGTTCATGTTCTCCGCTCACTTAAAGTTATCTGCCTAGCAGTGAGGCATCAAAGCTGCTTTTGTTACTAAAACAAGCAATGGATTCGGGCCAGCTTGCTTTCAGCTGGGCGGTAAACGCTCCGGGGTACTAGGCATTGGAAGTGGGACCTCACACCTTTGGGCCCCGGTGTCACTGCACCCACTGCATTAATAACTTGTGGAGCATGAAGAAATGATTGCAGAGTTGCAATTCTATAATTGAAACGGTGCATTTATTCGGCCTTTCTGTAATTGAATAACTGGGTCAGATTTCTTACTGGACCTGTTAATCATGCCATAAACTGCTACATAATTACCAACAGGGCGTGGAACTTTAATGCCGTCTGAAGTAAGACTCGTCACAAGTTATTTCACTTCATCAGTTCCTCTGCTCTTCATTTTACAGTTTGAGTTATACACAATGCAAAGAGATACGTCGTAGAAAAGTGCAATAAATTTACGAATACATGAAGTGAAAGGAGACAAGTCTTATTTCAAAATGACCCTAAATGCTTTGAGGTGTTTGTCGAGTCCGGAAAATTCTCGAATTTCTCGCATAAATATCCCCGAAGATGCTCTGGACGGATACAAAATGTTCTCATGTTCCAAAGGAAGCCACGCCCCTTTCTCCACATTTCCGACCAACAGTGAGCGGAGGTGAGTGTGCGCGGCTGTGACGTACATTTATTTCATCCCGTGGAGCACCTGCCCGAGCATCGCCTCACATCTGGCTGTGAATATATGCTAGCCACCATGGCCACTGTGGCTCTGACAAGTCCCGAAGCAACAGCTGTCGGTCAGATTTTGACATCCGAGTTTGTGAGGAGAGGGGGAACAGACATTCTAAAAAGGTAAGCAAACTGAAGGCAGCAGTGGATATGGGGAGGAAACATACCAAACGCATGTGTATCACGAAAACAAGAAATAATCTTAACTTAATTAAAAATGTAATAAAATCTATTCGCCAAGATGCCATTTTTACAGTCATCGAAGCTTAATTTAACCCCATGTAATGTTATGTGGTATGTTACAATATGTTGCAGTGCGTTACTGAGATGTAAATCGCTTTAAAAAAATGTTAATCTCACATCTTTTCGTAGCATCCATGGTAATAAAAACTGCTGAAAGGAGTTTTTTCTTTCCATTATTTCTTTTCGTATGTGAAATACAATTTAGAGCGAGTGGAGCAGAGACTTAAGTGGAGTGAAAAAGGTGATGCTCTATAAAAGGAATATGCCAAAGAAGTGTAACAAGCAATCCTTTGCAAGAGGCGTGGCCTATTTAATTACAGGCATGTCCAAAAACATTCGAACTTGAATCCTGTGGTTGAGATATCTTGCCATTCAACCAGTATCTGAATGGACCTGTATACATTCTCTTACTGCATCCGAAAATATCACAGGACAACCAGCACATAAAACTAAAACAAGCCAGGCCTATGGGCTTTGGTAATGCTTGCTAGAGTTGATTTGCATTCAATATCACATAAATGATCAACAGCAATTAGATTATTGTGATTAAAACGTTTCGAGAATGTTTAAATTCTAAATAGATAAAATTCTGTAAAAAACAATTGAAAATCTCAGATTGTGAATCAAACATTATGCAGGTCTACGGGGGTGTGGGGGGTATCGTGCTTAGTGTCTCGATTACTCTTCTTCTCCCCTTCACATCACTTTCCTCTGCAATCTGTCCATCAGCGGGGGTATTTACGCTCTCCTTCAACCACATTACTCTGTCCTCGTCTTTCTGGGAGGGGTTGAGTGCTAACTCTGGGCCTTGCGCCCCTTCTTAACCCCCCCAGCCGCTTGCCGCCTCGCTCCCTGATTGGGGGCCAGCGGCTACCTTGGGGTTACCAATTCTGATCGCCCACTCTTTCGCATGCTTCTGCGACGGGGGGGGGGCTTCCTGCCTCCGGGCGGCGTTTGCCTTGGACCCCCATTGGGTCCGGCTACACCTTCCCCGGCCCGGGTTTCAAGTCCCTCCATCTTCATGTCTCACAATCTTTCACCGCCTTTTGACTTTCTCCTTCTGCATATACTTCCACTAGTTTCCTCCCCTCCACTATCACTCAGACACACACAAGTACACAGTTACCCACACACCCTTGACTTTGGAAATACTGCACGATCAATATTTCAACAGCTGAGAACCACTACCACCTTCACACACTTTCCCCTGGTAGGTGATAGATATTTCTAACTTCAGAATCCTCAACTTGTGAATGCTCCCTGGAGCCAGACTGTCCACTCTCACTAGACGACCCGGAGGCCCTTTTCTGCCAGGCTTCTACTGGACTGTTGGACTTCCGGCGTGTCGCTCCAACCACGTTGGAGGAGTCGCTACGGGCCACCTGTATGTGTCGCAAGCTCCACCTGAAAGGGTGTTGTTGGCACCTGCTCCTTTGCATGCTATCTTCGTCCTCCCGAGACTTCCAGAGTGAGCTGAAACAGTCCATCTCTCGTGTCGGGACCCGCTGCCACCAGTGTCCCAGAGGCCTCTGCCCCTTGGATATCCACGGTCCTGTGTCCGTTCCATCCCAGAGGTAGTTGTTACCAATAGACCGGCCTCTTCGCCTCTGCCGTCACCAGGCGATCTAAGGATTCGCAAGTAGATGTGTACTCCCAGTGATACTGATGTTCTTCAGGCACTGTGTTCCGATGTTCATGCACCTTTACACTTTTCCCTTCTGGTGTTTCCCTTCTGGTGCGTGAGTTGACCTGTCACGCACACCTCTTTACTCTACTCCTCTGCTTTCCTTCCCCTCTGCTTTCCTTCCTTCGCCATGGCGTCTTGCCACTCAAGTTCTGTCTTCTCTTTCCTTCCTTTGCGACGCAGTCTGTTCTTCTCTCCTGCTGGTCTGCCCTAACCAGGCCTCTCTGTGGTATTGTCCTCCCCTTGAACACTGCCTTCACCTCGATTTGTGACTGGACCTGTCGTCGGGACCTTCTTTCGTTCGATTACTTCTGACTTCAGGTCAATATTGTCAGACTTCTCTTCTGACCTCTTCTTGGTCCTCTTCGCGGACCTCTCCTTGGTCCTCTTCATGGACATCTCCTCTGTCGTTCTCCTCACGGACCTCTCCGTCATCCTTCCTGTCTGACCTCTTTTCAGGTCTCTTCTCTCTGACCTCTCCACTGGTCATTTCACTCTCTGGCTTCGGTAGATCGCCTCCTTTGCAATCCACTGGCGGGTCGGCTTCTTCCTTGCGACCGTCTCGTGGGTCGGCTTCATCCTTGCGACCATCTAGCAGGTCAGCTTCCTCCTTGCGACCATCTGGCAGGTCGGATTCTTCTTTGCGACCGTCTTGCAGTTCGGCTTCATCCTCTTTGCGACCATCTGGCAGGTCGGCTTCTTCCTTGCCACCGTTTCGCAGGTCGGCTTAATTCCTTGCGACCATCTAACAGGTCGGCTTCTTCCTTTTCCTACTGGATATTTGTGCTTCTGGTGGTCTGCGCAACCATTTCTTCATCTTCTCTCTGGCTGCATCACTTTGGCGCGCTTCTGACTGCGCCCTTCGTTTGCTTCGCTCTCTGACCTCTTCTGCGGTCACTGCTCTCTGACCTCTTCTGCGGTCACTTGTCGCGCCGGCCTCCGCCCCGGTCGCTTCTCGAGCTTCTCGAGCTTCTTCCGGTGCCGTCTGCATACGGGGTACCTCTTCTGTGCACGGTCGCTTCTTGCGCTCTTCTTCAGTTCGCGGTGGCGTCCTTTCGCCCCTTGGCGCGCTCACTGCGCACTTACTCCAGTCCCTCAGAAACTGGCTGCCTGGATCGGTCTCTTCAACCCTTGTCCTCCAAATGCGTTGCTCACCTTTGTCATCACTCCTGCAGCGACTATCGCTGGCCAGTAGGCGTCACCGTACCTTGCGCACCCTTGGCAGCCGGTTCTTCTGAAGATTCCTTGGAGGCTCACTTATAGAGAGGTCTGCCATCCCAGCTAATACAGTAGGATGCTTTCTCCTGTCTTTCGGAGGCTTGCTGCCCTCTATCAGTCTGCTGCGACAGCTACCTTTACTCTTTATCTTTCCAGCATGTTTGGGCTGTAGCAGCTTCCCCTGTGCTGCATTACTTTCCTCCTGGCACACCGTTGCCTCCCAGCCCACTAGCTCATGTCATTTTATTGCGTGTATCCTTGCTGTCACAGTCTTTTATTTAGAAGGTGTAATACTGCATTTTGGCCACTAGATGGCAGTGCGTCCTTTCAAATGTGATCGCGGCTGGTTTTGAAGACTCTGAGGCCTCGCGCTGTCTTCGCACCGTGTGAAATCTTCCCCCCAGCTGGCACACCTTCTTGGGACTCCCCACGCATACAGGCACTTGCAGCCAGGTAGGTGCCTTCCACATTTATTTTCACTATTTGATGATGGCAAACTGAATTTTACACCTGCTTGTGCAACACAGGATCGGGGCACTTATCTGCGGCAGTCATTTCCTGCATTGGTCCGACAGGCCTCAGCATCTCTACAGATGCTGTGGGCAGGCAGGCAACTAGAGCCAAATTTCGGGGGGGGGGGCTGAAAAAGATTTCGGGGGGGGGCTAAGTCTTCCAGCCATAGGCAGAATGGCTGTAAGAAGGGGTGAACACACAACAAAAGCCTCATTAACGAGTAAATGGTCTTTTAAAGACCCGTGAAGTACTCGGGTCCGGCTGCAATTAGACGGACGCCAGCCCGCGAGGCTGTCTCAGCCGGGCTGTCACACACGACGGGGGGGGCTGAAGCCCGGTGAGCCCAATGGGTGTTGCGCGCCTGGCTGCGTGCCTTTCTCCACTGCCCCATCAATCTCTCAAACGGCGGGCGCGGACGTGTCTCTCTGGCCCTGCCGGTCTCGCATTCATTCTTCCCATAGGCTAGGCACTAACACCTCTGGCTGCTCTTTTCACGCATGCAGCTGGAGGCTCTCTTAGCTCTCCTCCGCCCCGCTGCCTCACCGCTCACACGCCGTGCGGAAGCGGGGGGGCTGGCTTCAGTTCACTCTGACCACTCTGAAAGGCGACAGGCCTCCCGCAGTCCTCGCGCTACGTCTCCTTTCCAACTGCAGGCGCAGAGGGAGACACTCGCAGGCTGTCAGTCCTGCTCTATTTTCAGGCCGTCTCTTTCACCTACCTCCGGTCTTGCCTCCCTGCACTTTAACGGCCGCCAGCAGCCCGCCTCCTGGGTTCCCTGAGGGCTGCCGGGGCTGGCACAGTGTATTTTACTCCTCTCCTGCTCCCGTGAATTTTCTTGCAGCCGCGGGCCGCACACTGTCCCTTGTCCTTTCTCTACCTCACCGCTGCAGCCTCGCAGGCTTCACTCACTGCGCAGGTTGGGGTAGGGTTGGCGCCGCTGCCGGAGACTGTAGCCTTACTTCACTTCAAGGCAGTTTCACTCCGGGGTTGCCTTCTCTCCTTCACCCCTCCGCCACCGGCTCGATCCTCACATGCTGTGCGGGGTGGGTGGAGGTTCGCGCTGCACCCGGGTCTGCTTACTTTTGTCTTTAGGCATCGGGCACAGTTCATTCTTCCTTGCCCCCATGTCCCGCAGCCCGGGCCCACTTTCACCTGTTGTCCGATCAGGCCTCAAGCCCCTCGTGGCAGTTCTGCATCTGCGGCCAGCATCTGCTCAGTCCGGCCTCACTCACCTTGCGCTTCCACCTTCAAGGGTCTTTGCTCGTGCCGGAGGGCACACAACGATCCTTCAGCGCGGGGTAGGCTCCCACTCAGCTCTTACACTTCATAAAGGCCTAGGGCTCTTCACATGCCCCGCGGGCCTTTAGGCGGGCAGCGCGCCTCCTCGCAGGGGGTGCCCTCAACACGGGCAGCATTCTCCCCCACCATTCACCAATCTTTCGGGCTGCTGCACGCACAGGCACGGTCCCCTCATCGCCAATGTAATGTTGGCGGGCGCTAGGCCAACATACACATATAAGGAGCACGCAGACACAGATAGTTAGGGTGCATAACTGGCCCTGAGCTCGTGCGCTCAGCCCCTTTTATTGTCAGGGTCACCTGACTGGTGATGCCTGTGGTGGGTGTGTGTTCAGTGTGTGGTACAGCAGGCGAAACACTAGAATGGTGATCAGCCGATCACTACAAAATCAATAAAAAGGGCTTCAACCCACCTAACAATAGTGTGATGGCTACCTCCAGCCTCTAACAGGAGCCAGGCAACTCCAACATGTGGCAGAGTATTCTGCGCACAAGGAAATAAAATGTTGGCTAAAATCTGGTTCCAATTGAGTAGGTTTCACATTAGTAGTTGCGTGGATGCGCTATTGGTGGGAATAAGTGGCCCGTCATTGGCATGGGGCGTGTCCGTGGGTGTGGCTAGAGCACAGTGCCATGCGAAAGCCTGAAAGAGGTGGGAGATATAAAATACAAACTGGGGTCTAGCAACACCTGGGACTTGCCTGTAGGCTCCCCTGCGAAGAGGCAGGGGAGCCTTGCGCCCCTTCTTAACCCCCCCAGCCGCTTGCCGCCTCGCTCCCTGATTGGGGGCCAGCGGCTACCTTGGGGTTACCAATTCTGATCGCCCACTCTTTCGCATGCTTCTGCGACGGGGGGGGGGCTTCCTGCCTCCGGGCGGCGTTTGCCTTGGACCCCCATTGGGTCCGGCTACACCTTCCCCGGCCCGGGTTTCAAGTCCCTCCATCTTCATGTCTCACAATCTTTCACCGCCTTTTGACTTTCTCCTTCTGCATATACTTCCACTAGTTTCCTCCCCTCCACTATCACTCAGACACACACAAGTACACAGTTACCCACACACCCTTGACTTTGGAAATACTGCACGATCAATATTTCAACAGCTGAGAACCACTACCACCTTCACACACTTTCCCCTGGTAGGTGATAGATATTTCTAACTTCAGAATCCTCAACTTGTGAATGCTCCCTGGAGCCAGACTGTCCACTCTCACTAGACGACCCGGAGGCCCTTTTCTGCCAGGCTTCTACTGGACTGTTGGACTTCCGGCGTGTCGCTCCAACCACGTTGGAGGAGTCGCTACGGGCCACCTGTATGTGTCGCAAGCTCCACCTGAAAGGGTGTTGTTGGCACCTGCTCCTTTGCATGCTATCTTCGTCCTCCCGAGACTTCCAGAGTGAGCTGAAACAGTCCATCTCTCGTGTCGGGACCCGCTGCCACCAGTGTCCCAGAGGCCTCTGCCCCTTGGATATCCACGGTCCTGTGTCCGTTCCATCCCAGAGGTAGTTGTTACCAATAGACCGGCCTCTTCGCCTCTGCCGTCACCAGGCGATCTAAGGATTCGCAAGTAGATGTGTACTCCCAGTGATACTGATGTTCTTCAGGCACTGTGTTCCGATGTTCATGCACCTTTACACTTTTCCCTTCTGGTGTTTCCCTTCTGGTGCGTGAGTTGACCTGTCACGCACACCTCTTTACTCTACTCCTCTGCTTTCCTTCCCCTCTGCTTTCCTTCCTTCGCCATGGCGTCTTGCCACTCAAGTTCTGTCTTCTCTTTCCTTCCTTTGCGACGCAGTCTGTTCTTCTCTCCTGCTGGTCTGCCCTAACCAGGCCTCTCTGTGGTATTGTCCTCCCCTTGAACACTGCCTTCACCTCGATTTGTGACTGGACCTGTCGTCGGGACCTTCTTTCGTTCGATTACTTCTGACTTCAGGTCAATATTGTCAGACTTCTCTTCTGACCTCTTCTTGGTCCTCTTCGCGGACCTCTCCTTGGTCCTCTTCATGGACATCTCCTCTGTCGTTCTCCTCACGGACCTCTCCGTCATCCTTCCTGTCTGACCTCTTTTCAGGTCTCTTCTCTCTGACCTCTCCACTGGTCATTTCACTCTCTGGCTTCGGTAGATCGCCTCCTTTGCAATCCACTGGCGGGTCGGCTTCTTCCTTGCGACCGTCTCGTGGGTCGGCTTCATCCTTGCGACCATCTAGCAGGTCAGCTTCCTCCTTGCGACCATCTGGCAGGTCGGATTCTTCTTTGCGACCGTCTTGCAGTTTGGCTTCATCCTCTTTGCGACCATCTGGCAGGTCGGCTTCTTCCTTGCCACCGTTTCGCAGGTCGGCTTAATTCCTTGCGACCATCTAACAGGTCGGCTTCTTCCTTTTCCTACTGGATATTTGTGCTTCTGGTGGTCTGCGCAACCATTTCTTCATCTTCTCTCTGGCTGCATCACTTTGGCGCGCTTCTGACTGCGCCCTTCGTTTGCTTCGCTCTCTGACCTCTTCTGCGGTCACTGCTCTCTGACCTCTTCTGCGGTCACTTGTCGCACCGGCCTCCGCCCCGGTCGCTTCTCGAGCTTCTCGAGCTTCTTCCGGTGCCGTCTGCATACGGGGTACCTCTTCTGTGCACGGTCGCTTCTTGCGCTCTTCTTCAGTTCGCGGTGGCGTCCTTTCGCCCCTTGGTGCGCTCACTGCGCACTTACTCCAGTCCCTCAGAAACTGGCTGCCTGGATCGGTCTCTTCAACCCTTGTCCTCCAAATGCGTTGCTCACCTTTGTCATCACTTCTGCAGCGACTATCCCTGGCCAGTAGGCGTCACCGTACCTTGCGCACCCTTGGCAGCCGGTTCTTCTGA
Organism: Triturus cristatus; assembly: GCF_964204655.1. NCBI lineage: Eukaryota > Metazoa > Chordata > Amphibia > Caudata > Salamandridae > Triturus > Triturus cristatus. Next base: position 822,899,657 of record NC_140593.1, read on the forward strand.
AGATTCCTTGGAGGCTCACTTATAGAGAGGTCTGCCATCCCAGCTAATACAGTAGGATGCTTTCTCCTGTCTTTCGGAGGCTTGCTGCCCTCTATCAGTCTGCTGCGACAGCTACCTTTACTCTTTATCTTTCCAGCATGTTTGGGCTGTAGCAGCTTCCCCTGTGCTGCATTACTTTCCTCCTGGCACACCGTTGCCTCCCAGCCCACTAGCTCATGTCATTTTATTGCGTGTATCCTTGCTGTCACAGTCTTTTATTTAGAAGGTGTAATACTGCATTTTGGCCACTAGATGGCAGTGTGTCCTTTCAAATGTGATCGCGGCTGGTTTTGAAGACTCTGAGGCCTCGCGCTGTCTTCGCACCGTGTGAAATCTTCCCCCCAGCTGGCACACCTTCTTGGGACTCCCCACGCATACAGGCACTTGCAGCCAGGTAGGTGCCTTCCACATTTATTTTCACTATTTGATGATGGCAAACTGAATTTTACACCTGCTTGTGCAACACAGGATCGGGGCACTTATCTGCGGCAGTCATTTCCTGCATTGGTCCGACAGGCCTCAGCATCTCTACAGATGCTGCGGGCAGGCAGGCAACTAGAGCCAAATTTCGGGGGGGGGGGGGGCTGAAAAAGATTTCGGGGGGGGGGCTAAGTCTTCCAGCCATAGGCAGAATGGCTGTAAGAAGGGGTGAACACACAACAAAAGCCTCATTAACGAGTAAATGGTCTTTTAAAGACCCGTGAAGTACTCGGGTCCGGCTGCAATTAGACGGACGCCAGCCCGCGAGGCTGTCTCAGCCGGGCTGTCACACACGACGGGGGGGGCTGAAGCCCGGTGAGCCCAATGGGTGTTGCGCGCCTGGCTGCGTGCCTTTCTCCACTGCCCCATCAATCTCTCAAACGGCGGGCGCGGACGTGTCTCTCTGGCCCTGCCGGTCTCGCATTCATTCTTCCCATAGGCTAGGCACTAACACCTCTGGCTGCTCTTTTCACGCATGCAGCTGGAGGCTCTCTTAGCTCTCCTCCGCCCCGCTGCCTCACCGCTCACACGCCGTGCGGAAGCGGGGGGGCTGGCTTCAGTTCACTCTGACCACTCTGAAAGGCGACAGGCCTCCCGCAGTCCTCGCGCTACGTCTCCTTTCCAACTGCAGGCGCAGAGGGAGACACTCGCAGGCTGTCAGTCCTGCTCTATTTTCAGGCCGTCTCTTTCACCTACCTCCGGTCTTGCCTCCCTGCACTTTAACGGCCGCCAGCAGCCCGCCTCCTGGGTTCCCTGAGGGCTGCCGGGGCTGGCACAGTGTATTTTACTCCTCTCCTGCTCCCGTGAATTTTCTTGCAGCCGCGGGCCGCACACTGTCCCTTGTCCTTTCTATACCTCACCGCTGCAGCCTCGCAGGCTTCACTCACTGCGCAGGTTGGGGTAGGGTTGGCGCCGCTGCCGGAGACTGTAGCCTTACTTCACTTCAAGGCAGTTTCACTCCGGGGTTGCCTTCTCTCCTCCACCCCTCCGCCACCGGCTCGATCCTCACATGCTGTGCGGGGTGGGTGGAGGTTCGCGCTGCACCCGGGTCTGCTTACTTTTGTCTTTAGGCATCGGGCACAGTTCATTCTTCCTTGCCCCCATGTCCCGCAGCCCGGGCCCACTTTCACCTGTTGTCCGATCAGGCCTCAAGCCCCTCGTGGCAGTTCTGCATCTGCGGCCAGCATCTGCTCAGTCCGGCCTCACTCACCTTGCGCTTCCACCTTCAAGGGTCTTTGCTCGTGCCGGAGGGCACACAACGATCCTTCAGCGCGGGGTAGGCTCCCACTCAGCTCTTACACTTCATAAAGGCCTAGGGCTCTTCACATGCCCCGCGGGCCTTTAGGCGGGCAGCGCGCCTCCTCGCAGGGGGTGCCCTCAACACGGGCAGCATTCTCCCCCACCATTCACCAATCTTTCGGGCTGCTGCACGCACAGGCACGGTCCCCTCATCGCCAATGTAATGTTGGCGGGCGCTAGGCCAACATACACATATAAGGAGCACGCAGACACAGATAGTTAGGGTGCATAACTGGCCCTGAGCTCGTGCGCTCAGCCCCTTTTATTGTCAGGGTCACCTGACTGGTGATGCCTGTGGTGGGTGTGTGTTCAGTGTGTGGTACAGCAGGCGAAACACTAGAATGGTGATCAGCCGATCACTACAAAATCAATAAAAAGGGCTTCAACCCACCTAACAATAGTGTGATGGCTACCTCCAGCCTCTAACAGGAGCCAGGCAACTCCAACATGTGGCAGAGTATTCTGCGCACAAGGAAATAAAATGTTGGCTAAAATCTGGTTCCAATTGAGTAGGTTTCACATTAGTAGTTGCGTGGATGCGCTATTGGTGGGAATAAGTGGCCCGTCATTGGCATGGGGCGTGTCCGTGGGTGTGGCTAGAGCACAGTGCCATGCGAAAGCCTGAAAGAGGTGGGAGATATAAAATACAAACTGGGGTCTAGCAACACCTGGGACTTGCCTGTAGGCTCCCCTGCGAAGCTATCCCTACTTGTAAAATAAGCCGAACAAAAAGAGCAGTGAGAAACAGAAAGCATAAAATCAATAACAAGGGTTTCTGCCCACCTAACGATAGTGTGATCGCTACCTCCAGCCTTTAACAAGAGCCAGGTAACTCCAAAAAGTGACAGAGAATTCTGCACATAAGTCAGTTTTGCATCAGTAGCTGCGCGGAAGCACTATTGGAGGGATTAAATGGATGTCATGGGCAGGGGGCGTGTCCATAGGTGTGGCTAAAGTGCCGTGCAGCGTGAATGCCTGACAGAGGTGGGAGGAATAAAATCTGAACTGGGGTCTACAACCATGGGACTCGTCTGAGGCTCCCCTGCAAGGTGATCCCTACTACTAAAATAAGCCAAAGTAAAAGAACAGTGAGAAACAGAAAACATAAAATCAATAAAAAGGGCTCCTGCCCACCTAAAAATCGTGCACTCGCTACCTCTAGCCTCTAACAGAAGCCAGGCATCTCCAAAAAGTGGCAGAGAAATCTACGTTCACGGATAAAAAATGCTGGCTTAAATTTGTTTTTAATTGAGTCAGTTTCGCATCAGTAGCTGCGCTGATGCGCTATTGGTGGGATTATATGGCCCTTCATGGGCAGGGGGTATGTCCATGGCTGTGGCTAAACCACCGAGCAGCGTCAATGCTAGAAAGAGGTGGGAGAAATAAATTCCGAACTGGAGTCTAGCAGCCCCTGGGACTCGCCTGCAGGCTCCCCTGCAAGACAATCTCTACTAGTAAAGTAAGCCAAACTATAAGAAGCAAGGAGAAACAAAAAACGTAAAATCAATAATTAGGGCTTTTGCCCACCTAACGATAGTGCATTAGCTATCTCCAGCCCCTAACAGGGGCCAGGCAACTCCAATAAGTGGTAGAGAATTCTCTGCCACTTTTTGGAGTTGGCTGGCTCCTGCTAGAGGCTGGCGACAGCGATCGCACTATCGTTGTGGCCAAGTACAACACATCCACCACTTGACTCTCAGTGGTAGCAATGGCGATCAGTCACAGGCATCTCAGAGGGTTAATGTGGGAGTGCTTGACCTCAGCACTCAACAATCACACAGCGTGGCAATAGCTGAATGCCCAAACCAGTGATTTACTTTTAAGAAGAAAATAACTTTAATGCACAGTTGTACTAAAAACAATAGTGATAAAATGCAATTTAATGTCCTGGGCACTGCAGCTTCCTGTGCCTCTACCTGCTACTTTCTGGTCCAAGCAGTTCCCCAAGGAACTAAGTTAAAGCATAACAAGGTTCAAGTGCACCAGCAGAGGAGAGAAAAACATTGCATCCAAAGTAAACATTCACGTTAAAAGTTAAACATTAGGAAATCGAGGACGGTGGGTGCACTTTTTCTCTAATTCACTAATTCCAATGTAGTGAAGAACTTAGCATCTTGAACTGTTGATCGTATTTCTACCAGGTTGGGTAACAGGAATTTGTCCATAATCACTTAGCTATTTAATCCAGGGGGATTAGCATACTGTCATATGTCCCAACTTTCTGTGTGAGCTACAAAGTGTTGGACTAACCACTCTGTGGCATCTACTGTAACAAGTATGCCCTCATTACACAATATTTTCAACTTCATTCTCACTGCTTCTTGTGTGCATTCATCTGTATCCTACTTACTTTAGAAAGACCTGATTACAGTTAATTCTGTGAGAATTCATCAGACAGCCCAGTTTCTCACAAAATACACAGGGAAATGTTTCATGAAAGTTTTCACACCCTCTCTCAACCTGACATGCACATGCTTGATTGTCAATATTAGGATCAAGGAAAATAACCATATCTTTCAGAGAAGGCCAACCCAGAATGCTATCACCTTTAACGGACACATATATTTTGCCTTATGTTAACCATCCTTTAAATTTGATGAGCCCTGAAAAATATCTCAGTATTCTAATAACATGACCACTATAACCCCTGGGGTTTCTGTCCATTCTCTTCTGGTTGACTTTCCCTCCATAATTATTTTGGTGCACACCTAATAAAATTATGGATAATTCTGAGCAAGAGTCAAACATCATTCCCACTGGAGGACTTTCAATGTTGACATTAGACAGGTTTTCACAGTTCTTTCCACCCACTTGGATCACTACTTCCTCACATACTTCCTTCATGTTTTCTTTCAACTTTACAATACACATACATTTTAGTCCAGGGCTGTATCTAAGAGGGGTATGAGAGTTTCTAACGGCTATCTGCTAGTGTTGGAAGGTATGTTGTTTGCTAACTGGGATGTTTAAAGACCAACTGAGGCCCTCTGAAGGCCTGATGATTTTTCCAGTTGCTGTTGTCTGAACACAGGCAGAGGAACTGCATTTGTCTCTTGGGACATGCTACAAGTCTCTCATGATCTGCTCGTAGTGTCAGAAAGTCGTTCTGATGTCCATTAGTTTCTGTGCACTGGAAGGGAAATGTAGGTAGTAAACACAGACTTTTATCACATTTCCCGAAAGGTGAAACATTTCGGTTGACTGTGGAAACTGAAGGGGGAGTATTTTTTGATGGACCAGTGGTTTGTTGACTTTGTGCAGTCCTATCTGTCTTAGTCAATTCTGCCATGGCTGAGTTGTCCAGAGAGAAGGGCCCCACAAAGTAAAGTAATGGTATGGTGCTCATTGTAAGATTGAAAAAGGGGCAGGATGAGCAGGCTCATCATCATGTATAGAGTAATGACAATGAGCCCATGGAGGAAGGCACAGAATGTAGTGGTCCTGCTTAGCTCTCCTCGTGGCCGGCTCTCTCATTCACAGACAGGCCTAGGGAGCTGCAGGAGCCTAACGCAGTGCAGGTAGTGGCGGCCGGTATCGTATGGGGATGGCGGTGGTGGCGGGAGGGTGCGAGGGAGTTAAAAAAAAATCACATTCACTTATCTGATATCGCCGTGTCTCTCCCAAGTTGTGTCTCTTCCAGGAAGCACCCAGGCTCCCCACAGACAATTACAACGCTTCAATGCAGCATTGTGATAGGACTGAGAGCCATGGTTCAGCGCTCAGACAGGGCCTGGGGGCCTGGGCATGTTCTCCACCCAGGCTGCAATGCAGTCTGGGTGGAGAACAAGCAAAGTGTGCATGGCGCTTTGGCCGGCCGGAGATGGCTGGCCAAAGCGTCATGCAAACTTTAGAGTACAGTAACCACTCCTCCTCTCCACCGTCAGGAAAGCCTAGCCCTGCCCCGCCCATGATGATATTAAAAATAAAATGATGATAACTTCACTTATTATCATTTGATTTTTTTCTTTTAAACTGCTTCGTGAGCAGTGGGCGACGCTCCCCCGCTAAGGCGGGTGCCTCCAGGCTATCAGGGAGCCCCCAACCCTAACAGGGGTCCCATTCCACCCTAGGCCAATGAATATTAGTAAGATATGGAAAGTTCAGCGGTCCCTCTTCACATTCTGCAGGGGGCGTCCCATAATTGAAACGTTAAGCCACTGGAGAGCTGCTGAGCAGAGCAGTTAACACTTCCTCCCTCACTGGTGGAGAAGGGCAGTTAGGCCCACAACAACACCACCAAACAAGACAGCGAATATAATTTTGCCTCAACTCCATGCCCACAACAACACCACCAAACAAGACAGCGAATATAATTTTGCCTCAACTCCATGCCCATTCAGAGAGTCCTGGCTGTAGCCAGATTCTTACCCTATACAGTGCAGCCCCATCAGAGCTGGTCACTATCACGATATGTATTTGTACAGCACATGTTCACATCTTCTTGACACTGGAATAACAGATGATGTTTATTGTTACCCAACCACAGCTGTAAATGAAAAAACTTGCTCCAGGATCCCACAAAGTAGTGGTCATGTTATGTTGTAGAGGAAAGTGAGTGGAATCAAAAACATTTGAAAACAAACTTTGTTGCAAAGATGTTGCCAACAAGGACAAATCTGACAGCACATCTGTTCTAGCTTACTTAATTGGTCACAAGCAGGCTGCATGTTAAAATATTTTAAGAGGATAAGGTGCCTGCTGCAGAGATCTTTGCATGCCCAGCAATTGTCAGGTGATAAAAATGGTAAGATAACTCCTGTAATGAATGTACTTGCTGACAAGATCTGTTTTTTGTTGAGTTACAGTTTTTACTTACCGTAAATTAGCATGGAGGGTTAAAGTGCTTGCTGCAAAATTCAATGTGCAACACACATATCACAGATTTGTATTTTATATAGATAGCTCAGTCCGTTACGGAATTTTGTCACAGAGATCCTTTTGTGACTTGCTGTTCATTCACTCTTTCTAATATAGCACACTGAGCAATGAACTGGCACCAAGGAGCTGCATGCAAACTGCAAGACAAAGGTTTAGAACCTTACTTTTTTCTCGCCCCACCACTTTAAAAACACACATGAGCCTACAAGGCATATTTTAGAAACCCTAATGTTGCCAAATGATGAGCTAATATTGGGAGTACGGGAGATTAATTGCAATTCTTTGCATACTACAAGTTCAATGTCTGTAAACAAAGGTTTAAAATCAGTCCTTAAATGGTATAACTTTTAAATTGTTGGTTGTGGCACATGCATGTCTAAATAGGGCATTAAGCACTGTTTTCCCCAGGAAATTAGCATGTGGATTGCAATGAAAAAAAGCCTTTCAAAGTTAAAGAGGACAAATCCCGGATGCTGACCCCCTGAGCAGCACGGAGCATTCATCGACTATTGGTCATTATGCCGTCCGAGCACACGCCTGTGGCTCCATTCCTGTGAATCCCTCCAATTTCTATACTTGAGGCCATCGCTCTGCCATCGCGAAGTCGTATTACACACATTTGCGACGGCCGGAGCCCCTACCGAGCCCGTACGTTTCCGCATTCCGTGTTGTCACACCCACAGTCTCGTGGCAAGCCCTTCGGACGTCCCCAATTATCTTAGGCACTTATATACAGGCATGCTAAACTAATGTCCTGAAGATGATCCACGCATTGCTCACTTGGATCGAAACGCCGTCGACACCTTAAAACGCCTCATGCACTAAATGTGATGTCATTATTAACTGTGTAGAAACATTACTTGCGATTTGTTTCTTGAAATTCATACTACTTTTCAAAACAAACCTTAAGCTTTACCTGAGCCTCGCTTAAATGTTCTCCCTATTTTATGTCTGTATGTTTGTGTAGTAGGATGCAGGCTTGTGTCCCACTTTTCAAGTATTTGTGTTTGTTTATATCCAAAAACTTGCTGATAAATTAAATATTGAACCTCTGTCCGGCTGAATAAGTTAACCAATACAGCACTGATTGGGTCTGTATTCATTTGTTACTTCCTATCCCTGCCTCCCTAGGGACCATTGTAGCACAAAATAATTTCTCAATAGTTCTTCAGCTGCACAACCACTATTATCAACAACACTGCTAAAGCTGAGGTTCCTATCTTTACTCTCAGACTCACCCCCGCTATCATATGTCTGGGTCTTTAATTCATAGAAATTCTGGCTACTCTACTACATTATCCAAAGAAATTGCTGAGACCTTATCATGCTCCCTCTTCAAATCCTTGAATTTTACTATTTTAGGGGATTTCAACTACCTAGTGAAGGGAGCATGGATAATGCAGCTAAACAGCTGGTATATAATGTGGCGGTTCTAAACCTCATGCAATGGGTAGCTCAGACCGCTCACATAGCAGGACACACGCCATACTTGAAATCTACCAACCAAGAGAATGCATCCTGTTATACACTGGTTCCTATAATCTGGTCTGATCACTCTGCAGTGCCTTGCATTACGCCTAAACCTGATTTCGGCATTAAAGTGTCTCATTTTTTTTACAGAGTGTAGCGTTTGGCAGCCAAATCTGCATTCAATTATTTATTAGCTAGGATCAGCCCAATGTACTTTGGTACTATAGAGAAGGGTGTCACCCTCTACTAGGACTGGATCACGCCAGCCCCATATGAATTAGCTCCACTAAAAAAATAAAAAACAATTCCCACGGCACATCCGCGCCCTGGGGAACTAAGATCCATAAAACAACATTGCTGTCAGCTGGAAAGGAAATGGAGATTCTCCCAAAACACGTCTGAAAAAAACAATTGTGCAACTAGGAAACTTTATCAGAGGGAAATCAAACTTAATAAGTCCATTTTTTATGACAACAAGATAGGATCTGCTAAAAACTAATCCAAAGAAAGTTTTGATTTTGTCAAATCTATGACTCCTCCTACAGCATTTAGTCGAGCAAAATCATTCTTTGATAACTTGGCCACCTTTTTCTGGATACAATAAAGTTTTTACTCCCCCCACCAGACGTATACAACAATCCTTCTCCTCCATTAACTCCTTCCCCACTCCTTTTCCACCTCATGAGATACTGGACCTAATTAATAACTTAAAATCGTGATCTCCCTGTGACCCATGTTCTCATTCAATACTCAAATTAGGGGCCACTCTGATTCCCTCAATTTTGTGTAATTTACTAAACTCATATATGAATAATGCTAGCATTACTGAACTTTGGAAACAAGCTTGGTTCAAACCTATTCTAAAGAAAGCTAATGTAGATTCTACTATACTCGCTAACCATCATCCTATATCTTTGCCACCGCCCCGGATAAAATGCTGAAAAAACATAGAAACCACCAGCTCTCCCTTTACAAACCGATAATATTCTGGATTCCTACCTATTCGGCTTCCGTACAGCCCACAGCAAAGAAAAGATGATTTTTACAGCGTTAGAACACTTCAAATCCATCTTAGATAATTGTGGAACGGCGTTCCTGGTCCTATTGGACTTGTCAGCAATGTTAAACACTATTGCGTGCTATATAAAACTCTAAAAACAAAATTTTTAAAAACAACTGGAGGCTCCTGAAATGGCGCTCACTAGATATTGAAGTACTTTATAACATGCCAAGTCAGTTAGGCCAGAAGTCCCTCCAGGAGTTGACCACATTTATTGAAAAATCCATCTTAGATAATTGTGGAACGGCGTTCCAGGTCCTATTGGACTTGTCAGCCGTGTTAAAAACTATTGCGTGCTATATAAAACTCTAAAAACAAAATTTAAAAAAACAACTGGAGGCTCCTGAAATGGCGCTCACTAGATATTGAAGTACTTTATAACATGCCAAGTCAGTTAGGCCAGAAGTCCCTCCAGGAGTTGACCACATTTAATAAAAAATGTCCAGTGGATGCCCCATGTGTCAATAAATACTGTCATATTTTGTCATGGATGCCTCCCGTAAGCCAAGGGAGTCAAGATGTGTTCTGTAAGGATCACTGACGAAATATTGAGAAGAAGAATATCGAATTGCCAAAATATCGAAGTAAAAATATAGAATGTCAAAATATCGAAGCCCTATCTCCAAACAGGTAAGTACAAAAATATAGAATCCAAAATATCGTTGTAAAAAATATAGTTAGTCACAATATCGAATTATTGTAAATGTCTTAAAATTAATGTCAAATTAATGAAATAAAACATGTAATTAACTGAAACATACCTAAAAATACTTAAATTACTTTAAAATTAATAAATAATTAATGTATGTGAAAAAATAATAATAATACATATATATTAACGTAATATTAATTAAAAAAATGCAATATTTTTTGCGTAGGATAACGGGCAGGTAAAATTTACTATTACCACTCCAGTAAGTGCAATAGTAGGGAAAACGTTGGATAGCGGGAGGGTAAAAATTACTATTCCCACTCCAGAGAGTGCAACAGTAGGGAAAGCGTTGGATAGCGGGAGGGTAAAAATTAGTATTCCCACTCCAGACAGTGCAATAATAGGGAAAGCATTGGATAGCGTAGGGGGAAAAATTAATATTCACACTCCAGAGAGTGCAACAGTAGGGAAAGCGTTGGATAGCTGGAGGGTAAAATGTACTATTCCCACTCCAGTGAGTTCAACAGTAGGGAAAGCATTGGATAGCGTAGGGGTAAAAATTACTATTCCCAATCCAAAGAGTGTAACAGTAGGGAAAGTGTTGGATAGAGTAGGGCTAAAAATTACTATTCCCACTCCAGAGAGTGCAACAGTAGGGAAAGCGTTGGATAGCGCAGGGGTAAAAATTACTATTCCCACTTTAGAGAGTGCAACAGTGGGGAAAGCGTTGGATAGCGGGAGGGCAAAATTTACTATTCCCACTCCAGTGAGTGCAACAGTAGGGAAAACGTCAGATGGCGTAGGGGTAAAAATTACTATTCCCACTCCAAAGAGTGCAACAGTAGGGAAAGCGTTGGATAGCGTAGGGGTAAAAATTACTATTCCCACTCCAGAGAGTGCAACGGTAGACAAAGCGTTGGATAGCGTAGGGGTAAAAATTACTATTCCCACTCCAAAGAGTGCAACAGTAGGGAAAGCGTTGGATAGCGTAGGGGTAAAAATTACAATTCCCACTCCAAAGAGTGCAACAGTAGGGAAAGCGTTGGATAGCGTAGGGGTAAAAATTACTATTCCCACTCCAAAGAGTGCAACAGTAGGCAAAGCGTTGGATAGCATAGGGGTAAAAATTACTATTCCCACTCCACAGAGTGCAACAGTAGGGAAAGCATTGGATAGCGTAGGGGTGAAAATTACTATTCCCACTCCAGTGAGTGCAACTGTAGAGTAAGCGTTGGATAGCGTAGGGGTAAAAATTACTATTCCCACTCCGGAGAGTGCAACAGTAGGGAAAGCGTTGGATAGCGGGAGGGTAACATTTACTATTCCCACTCCAGTGAGTGCAGCTATAGGGTAAGCGTTGGATACCGTAGGGGTAAAAATTATTATTCCCACTCCAGTGAGTGCAATAGTAGGGAAAGCGTTGGATAGCGTAGGGGTAAAAATTACTATTCCCACTCCAGTGAGTGCAATAGTAGGGAAAATAATAATTTAATATTTTATAAAAAATAAATAAATTATTAATACCAAATAAAAATATTAAAATTAATTACCAATCAAACAATATTTAATAATGACTTTATTATAAATACCAATGTTTTTTTATTACTAACCTATTAGTAATTAATTAACAACCAATTAATTTTCAATACCAACAATTAATAAATAAAATTAATACCAATTAATAATTAATTAAGAATAAATTAATTAGCAATATACAAAAACTATTTAAATAACTAATTATTTACAATTAAATTAATTCCCGCCATATTTCCCTATAAACCCACAACCCGCTACAAATAAAAAATTAATACAATTAATATAATTATCAATTAAACAATTAATACTAATTAATTACCAATTAATACTAATTATTTGCCAATTAATAATTAATCAACAACCAATAAATTTTCAATACCAATTAATAATTACCTAATAACAATTACATTACTTCCCACCCTATTCCCTTATAAACCCACAACCCGCTACAGAAGTAAAACGCAAAATTAAATTAAAAATAATTAATAACTCCTAAAAATTATTATTTAACGTACTATCATTAAATTACTTCCCACCCTAATCCCCTATAAACCCACAACCCGCTACGGAATTAAATTACACAAAAATTAAATAACATAAAATTAATTACTTTAAAAATATTCAAACATACATTCCAAAATGTATACATACTTTTAACACATATACTAACACTTAAAACACTATAAAAAAATCGATATTTTTAACAACTATATTATGACTGTCGATATTACTTACTTCTATATTATTTAAATCAATATTTTATTTCTTACCTGATTTTGGATATTCTTCACCACTATATTTTGGCAATTCGATATTCTGTCCATTCTATATTAAAAACTCGATATTCTGTCCTGTCGATATTTTGAATTCGATATTATGTCTGTTTACCGTTCGGTACAGGTGCAGCCATGCTTCACTTTAGGAAACTCAAATCTGGAACTGTGAATGTATTTGAGAAGTTCCAAACAGAAAGAATTGCTGTAGTCGAGAGCATCCTGCTACCCCCTAAATTTGTTTTGTGCCAGCTAATTGGGCGAATGGGCAGGATTTTTCACAGTCTTCAGAAAGAAGAAGTAAGGAGAGGAGAAGCTTGATGTTTGTTTGACCCTCGTTCATGTTCTCCGCTCACTTAAAGTTATCTGCCTAGCAGTGAGGCATCAAAGCTGCTTTTGTTACTAAAACAAGCAATGGATTCGGGCCAGCTTGCTTTCAGCTGGGTGGTAAACGCTCCGGGGTACTAGGCATTGGAAGTGGGACCTCACACCTTTGGGCCCCGGTGTCACTGCACCCACTGCATTAATAACTTGTGGAGCATGAAGAAATGATTGCAGAGTTGCAATTCTATAATTGAAACGGTGCATTTATCCGGCCTTGCTGTAATTGAATAACTGGGTCAGATTTCTTACTGGACCTGTTAATCATGCCATAAACTGCTACATAATTACCAACAGGGCGTGGAACTTTAATGCCGTCTGAAGTAAGACTCGTCACAAGTTATTTCACTTCATCAGTTCCTCTGCTCTTCATTTTACAGTTTGAGTTATACACAATGCAAAGAGATACGTCGTAGAAAAGTGCAATAAATTTACGAATACATGAAGTGAAAGGAGACAAGTCTTATTTCAAAATGACCCTAAATGCTTTGAGGTGATTGTCGAGTCCGGAAAATTCTCGAATTTCTCGCATAAATATCCCCGAAGATGCTCTGGACGGATACAAAATGTTCTCATGTTCCAAAGGAAGCCACGCCCCTTTCTCCACATTTCCGACCAACCGTGAGCGGAGGTGAGTGTGCGCGGCTGTGACGTACATTTATTTCATCCCGTGGAGCACCTGCCCGAGCATCGCCTCACATCTGGCTGTGAATATATGCTAGCCACCATGGCCACTGTGGCTCTGACAAGTCCCGAAGCAACAGCTGTCGGTCAGATTTTGACATCCGAGTTTGTGAGGAGAGGGGGAACAGACATTCTAAAAAGGTAAGCAAACTGAAGGCAGCAGTGGATATGGGGAGGAAACATACCAAACGCATGTGTATCACGAAAACAAGAAATAATCTTAACTTAATTAAAAATGTAATAAAATCTATTTGCCAAGATGCCATTTTTACAGTCATCGAAGCTTAATTTAACCCCATGTAATGTTATGTGGTATGTTACAATATGTTGCAGTGCGTTACTGAGATGTAAATCGCTTTAAAAAAATGTTAATCTCACATGTTTCCGTAGCATCCATGGTAATAATAACTGCTGAAAGGAGTTTTTTCTTTCCATTATTTCTTTTCCTATGTGAAATACAATTTAGAGCGAGTGGAGCAGAGACTTAAGTGGAGTGAAAAAGGTGATGCTCTATAAAAGGAATGTGCCAAAGAAGTGTAACAAGGAATCCTTTGCAAGAGGCGTGGCCTATTTAATTACAAGCATGTCCAAAAACATTCGAACTTGAATCCTGTGGTTGAGATATCTTGCCATTCAACCAGTATCTGAATGGACCTGTATACATTCTCTTACTGCACCCGAAAATATCACAGGACAACCAGCACATAAAACTAAAACAAGCCAGGCCTATGGGCTTTGGTAATGCTTGCTAGAGTTGATTTGCATTCAATATCACATAAATGATCAACAGCAATTAGATTATTGTGATTAATACGTTTCGAGAATGTTTAAATTCTAAATAGATAAAATTCTGTAAAAAACAATTGAAAATCTCAAATTGTGAATCAAACATTATGCAGGTCTACGGGGGTGTGGGGGGTATCGTGCTTAGTGTCTCGATTACTCTTCTTCTCCCCTTCACATCACTTTCCTCTGCAATCTGTCCATTAGCGCGGGTATTTACGCTCTCCTTCAACCACATTACTCTGTCCTCGTCTTTCTGGGAGGGGTTGAGTGCTAACTCTGGGCCTTGCGCCCCTTCTTAACCCCCCCAGCCGCTTGCCGCCTCGCTCCCTGATTGGGGGGCCAGCGGCTACCTTGGGGCTACCAATTCTGATCGCCCACTCTTTCGCGTGCTTCTGCGACGGGGGGAGGGCTTCCTGCCTCCGGGCGGCGTTTGCCTTGGACCCCCATCGGCCCGGGTTTCAAGTCCCTCCATCTTCATGTCTCACAATCTTTCACCGCCTTTTGACTTTCTCCTTCTGCATATACTTCTACTAGTTTCCTCCCCTCCACTATCACTCAGACACACACAAGTACACAGTTACCCACACACCCTTAGAACACTTCAAATCCATCTTAGATAATTGTGGAACGGCGTTCCTGGTTCTATTGGACTTGTCAGCAGTGTTAAACACTATTGCGTGCTAAATAAGACTCTAAAAACAAAATTTAAAAAAACAACTGGAGTCTCCTGAAATGGCGCTGACTAGATATTGAAGTACGTTATAACATGCCAAGTCAGTGAGGTCAGAAGTCCCTCCAGGAGTTGACCACATTTAATACAAAATGTCCAGTGGATGCCCCATGTGTCAATAAATACTGTCATATTTTGTCATGGATGCCTCCCGTAAGCCAAGGGAGTCAAGATGTGTTCTGTACAGGTGCAGCCATGCCTCACTTTAGGCAACTCAAATCTGGAACTGTGAATGTATTTGAGAAGTTCCAAACAGAAAGAATTGCTGTAGTCGAGAGCATCCTGCTACCCCCTAAATTTGTTTTGTGCCAGCTAATTGGGCGACTGGGCAGGATTTTTCACAGTCTTCAGAAAGAAGAAGTAAGGAGAGGAGAAGATTGATGTTTGTTTGACCCTCGTTCGTGTTCTCCGCTCACTTAAAGTTATCTGCCTAGCAGTGAGGCATCAAAGCTGCTTTTGTTACTAAAACAAGCAATGGATTCGGGCCAGCTTGCTTTCAGCTGGGTGGTGAACGCTCCGGGGTACTAGGCATTGGAAGTGGGACCTCACACCTTTGGGCCCCTGTGCCACTGCACCCACTGCATTAATAACTTGTGGAGCATAAAGAAATGATTGCAGAGTTGCAAATCTATAATTGAAACGGTGCATTTATCCGGCCTTGCTGTAATTGAATAACTGGGTCAGATTTCTTACTGGACCTGTTAATCATGCCATAAACTGCTACATAATTACCAACAGGGCGTGGAACTTTAATGCCGTCTGAAGTAAGACTCGTCACAAGTTATTTCACTTCATCAGTTCCTCTGCTCTTCATTTAACAGTTTGAGTTATACACAAAGCAAAGAGATACGTCGTAGAAAAGTGCAATAAATTTACGAATACATGAAGTAAAAGGAGACAAGTCTTATTTCAAAATGACCCTAAATGCTTTGAGGTGTTTGTCCAGTCCGGAAAATTCTCGAATTTCTCGCATAAATATCCCCGAAGATGCTCTGGACGGATACAAAATGTTCTCATGTTCCAAAGGAAGCCACGCCCCTTTCTCCACATTTCCGACCAACCGTGAGCGGAGGTGAGTGTGCGCGGCTGTGACGTACATTTATTTCATCCCGTGGAGCACCTGCCCGAGCATCGCCTCACATCTGGCTGTGAATATATGCTAGCCACCATGGCCACTGTGGCTCTGACAAGTCCCGAAGCAACAGCTGTTGGTCAGATTTTGACATCCGAGTTTGTGAGGAGAGGGGGAACAGACATTCTAAAAAGGTAAGCAAACTGAAGGCAGCAGTGGATATGGGGAGGAAACATACCAAACGCATGTGTATCACGAAAACAAGAAATAATCTTAACTTAATTAAAAATGTAATAAAATCTATTCGCCAAGATGCCATTTTTACAGTCATCGAAGCTTAATTTAACCCCGTGTAATGTTATGTGGTATGTTATAATATGTTGCAGTGCGTTACTGAGATGTAAATCGCTTAAAAAAAAATGTTAATCTCACATGTTTTCGTAGCATCCATGGTAATAATAACTGCTGAAAGGAGTTTTTTCTTTCCATTATTTCTTTTCGTATGTGAAATACAATTTAGAGCGAGTGGAGCAGAGACTTAAGTGGAGTGAAAAAGGTGATGCTCTATAAAAGGAATGTGCCAAAGAAGTGTAACAAGGAATCCTTTGCAAGAGGCGTGGCCTATTTAATTACAGGCATGTCCAAAAACATTCGAACTTGAATTCTGTGGTTGAGATATCTTGCCATTCGACCAGTATCTGAATGGATCTGTATACATTCTCTTACTGCATCCGAAAATATCACAGGACAACCAGCACATAAAACTAAAACAAGCCAGGCCTATGGGCTTTGGTAATGCTTGCTAGAGTTGATTTGCATTCAATATCACATAAATGAACAACAGCAATTAGATTATTGTGATTAATACGTTTCGAGAATGTTTAAATTCTAAATAGATAAAATTCTGTAAAAAACAATTGAAAATCTCAGATTGTGAATTAAACATTATGCAGGTCTACGGGGGTGTGGGGGTATCGTGCTTAGTGTCTCGATTACTCTTCTTCTCCCCTTCACATCACTTTCCTCTGCAATCTGTCCATTAGCGCGGGTATTTATGCTCTCCTTCAACCACATTACTCTGTCCTCGTCTTGCTGGGAGGGGTTGAGTGCTAACTCTGGGCCTTGCGCCCCTTCTTAACCCCCCCAGCCGCTTGCCGCCTCGCTCCCTGATTGGGGGGCCAGCGGCTACCTTGGGGCTACCAATTCTGATCGCCCACTCTTTCGCGTGCTTCTGCGACGGGGGGGAGGGCTTCCTGCCTCTGGGCGGCGTTTGCCTTTGACCCCCATCGGGTCCGGCTACATCTTCCCCGGCCCGGGTTTCAAGTCCCTCCATCTTCATGTCTCACAATCTTTCACCCCCTTTTGACTTTCTCCTTCTGCATATACTTCCACTAGTTTCCTCCCCTCCACTATCACTCAGACACACACAAGTACACAGTTACCCACACACCCTTGACTTTGGAAATACTGCACGATCAATATTTCAACAGCTGAGAACCACTACCACCTTCACACACTTTCCCCTGGTAGGTGATAGATATTTCTAACTTCAGAATCCTCAACTTGTGAATGCTCCCTGGAGCCAGACTGGATCCAGATCATTTTTTCAGCAATTCCCTTGTACTCTGGTAGGTGGTGTCATGCGGCTCTACATCAACTCTATCCTGCCCCAAAAGTGAGGTCAAATACCATATAATCATCACCTGTGGTCGCTGATGTTAGTTTCTTTCAATCCACACCTTCCAACTTAGAAACTGAGCTTGTTCCCTCACTCTTCCGTTTTGACGAAAAAGATTCTAATAAAACATTTCTACAGTGTGCAAGGGACATGTAATCCCTCAACAGGGTATAAACCTTGTAAGCATTGTCTCAAACAAACTTCAGTGTCTGACCCTCACCAGGCATCTTCCCTGTTCCTAGGGTCCTTACATGACTCCAAGTCTTTTGAAAACTGTCCCAGGATGAAACAAAAGGTGATCCAGGAATGTGAAACCAAACTCTATCTCTTGGAACATTGTCAGAGAGCAAAGAAAAACGTTATCGATCAAATTTGAGACACGGTCCTGTTGCTGCTCTCTAGTTCGTTACTGCAACAGACTGTCTTCCCACTCCAGGTCTTAGGGCAAGTCCAAGTCAAAAAATAAGCATCAAAAATTCACAGTGGGACTCTCCCACATCCTGCCACTCTAATTCTGAGAAGGTGTGCAGATGCCAAGGTCCCACCTGGTCTCGGTCATGAACTCCTGCTGGAGAACGGATTCCCCAACTTGTCCTAATGCACCTCACATTTCCGGAGACATTGGCGACGCCATAACAGGTGGAAGCCCTCCAGGAGGATATGGTGTGTATCTTCGGCAGCATACAGGCTCTTTCTTCTCCACTTTTGGGATTTAACGAATCTGAGGAGGCCTCCAGGTCAGTTACGGACAGTGAATCTGTCCCCAGTGCCATCCATGCCACTCGACCCCACAGCAGAGTCCGGCCAGACTCTATGTCCGACGCCCATCCCAATTCCATTTCTGGAGCACAATTCACACTAGCCCCTAACACATCGATGCTTGCCCCGATGCGAGAGGAAAAACTCATTATCCGACTCAGAACAGATCCTGCCATATCCTCGACCGAACTCTCGTCCTCCAATTTTGCCTCAACTGACACAGCCTCTTTCAGACTCAGAAAGAACTCTGCCTTTGCCTCAGAACCGGTATTTATTTGCCAACCTCTTTTGTTTGGATCCATAGCGAACATGATCTTGATAATGAACAAGATGATTACCAAATCTATGATGATGAGAATATATGGATCCATAGACCAGTGGCCTGGATACTGCTCCAAAATTACCTACGCCCATTAACTGAATAATCGGCCTCCTTTGTAGTGGTTATCTGCCATGCAATTGCATTTCTTGATCTCTAATTATAATCTGTGGACGTTAAAACAAATGTGCTCCTGGAAGTCCGACAGGCAGGGCAGAATTTCTTTGAACCACTCTTATCATTCAATGAATCACTGGCTGGTACATTACTCTGCACATGGACCAAACCCTGTTCTTGCTCTCTGTTAAATGGGAAAGTGGCCAGAAGACATAGACCTGCGCCAGAAGCCCTGGCCTTTCTGTGGCAACATCCTATGTTGGAAAGTTTGGTGGTCCAGGCATCCACCAGAAGTCTTAAATCAGACTCATTCCCACTACATCTCCAGACAGAGAGTACAAAGATATGGAGTCTTTTGGGAAATGGATGTACTCCATTGCTACTCCGGCATTAAGAGCAGATAATGTCGGCTGGCTAATGGGACGTTACTTCTAACGTATTGTGGGACATGGTTGGTGAGAGCTTGGTGATGGTCCCAGAAGAATACAGAGCAAACTTTGCACAATTTATCCAGTGACATTCATTACCTGGACTGGACACTATCAACTGCTTGGGCAGGGCAGTCGGTACCTGTGTGGTGTTTAGGTATCACGCCTGGAAGAGATCCATGTGTTTTTCAGGTGATGTCCAGGAGTCCTAGTCAGACATACCTTTGACAGGTCTCATCTTTTTGGCAACAACGCAGAACTGGACTTGAATGCTTTGGCCTTTTAACACCTGTGCAGTTACATCGTTAAAAGTTCTACCCCTTTTTAGTCTCGCTGAGTCAGCGCGCATGCGCTGCTCAGAGAGACATTTTGTAGATGTCAAAGTGCTGCTGGCTGGCCTAGCGCTTGCGTTCACGCGACCGTGCACACGCGCAGCCGGTCACCAGCAGTCTTTCACGGGTCATTAGAACCATGATGACTTTCACCTTCGCAAAAGTAAAGAAATAGAAAAAAAATCTATTTCTTTACTTTTGCTATAATCGCGGCACCCGCGCTTTACTTTTAATGTTCAAAGTAAAGCGCCGGTGCCGCGATGATTGTTCTCGCGTGCAGGGCCAATGCTTGTTTCTCTCGAGAACTATTTCCGCGAACTTCGACGAGTTGTGCTTGTTTAACATACGATTCAAGGGGTGGTGGCCTTGTTTTAAAAAAATGTTCCCCTGATCTCCAAGCACCGAATGAGGGCGCGTGCCGCGCATGACGTAAGCAGTCCGCGAAGCGGCGACATAAACTCCTGCTGGACTACGCGCATGACGTAATCAGTCCGCGAAGCAGCGACATAAACTCCTGCTGGACTAGACTGGAGCAGACCCAGGTGTGTGAAATAGAGAGGTGAGTGCGCTATTCCTAGCATGCAACTTTCTGTTACGCTTATCTGCTGCCACGGTATTATGTGGAAGAGCCCACTCTTAAAGTCCTCCGGCAGAGGGCGGCGATATAATCCGCCTTTGATGCAGGTCACCTGCACACCTCCCCTCTCTTTTTCCCAAAGAGAAGAGTTGTCCTGCCCATGGGTCCAAGGTGGACTTGAAGCATCAAAGTCTAGTCAGGTAGAGCTCTTGCTCACACAGGCCGATGCTGAAACGCGTGAGGCCTGGACCCACTCTCCACAGTCTCACTCTACAAAGCCCTGCGAGTCTGTGGCAAGTGAAGTCTACATTTCAAGTTTAGTTACAGGGTAGTGTTTTATATTGGCGTTCGATGTAGATTGAAACTTCTATATCAGTTCGAGGCATCGGGGATTACGTTTTGTAATATGTGTTTGCAAAATATGTTTTTTGTAGTCTTGATTCCACACACTGCCGGTTTGATGGTATGCGGTTCTCCGTGAAACATTAATCCTCCTCTCGAACTAGACTACCCATTTATTTAGGCGTTTCTATATTGTGTTACATCAAATATATTAGTTACCTCCAGGCAAAAGAATAGTGAATAAACAATTACCCCCCGAAAACAATATTGAACGTATTCTAGCAGGTATAGTGTATGAATACGCCAGCGTTCAGGGGTTTCCAGAAATGCATGTGACCATGTTCAGATCTCAAGGACCTTGACAGCCAAGGATCGACACTTGTGTTTCATGTGCTTGAGCGAACGTTGCTGTGTAAATGGATGTTTTGTAATTGAGGTGCAGAGTGGAACTAATTTCCAGAAAACTTAGTGAACAATGCAAAGAAACTTAAATTAAATCATGGTATGGACCGACTGGTAGCCAGTACAGTATTTCAGAGCTGTCTAAACGTGGCCCTGTTTCCGTGGATTAAGGTGCACTCTGGCTGCTTGACTTTGTGGCCGTGTAATGAGAATTTTGGGGAGGTCATTGTAGATTTTGCAGCAGTCCGGGTGGGACATGGCAATCATTATACTCCTTTCTTCCTGGTTATTCCTTTGGAGTATTTCATCACTGCATTGACTGACTTGTGGAATGAACAAATCTAGAACTCTGTGCTGGAACAAGGAATCCTAAAGTATAGGGGCCAGCTAGTTAATGACACAGTGTCACTACCTCCCATTACCACGATCTGTCTTAGTTCTTTTCATACATTGGAGTATGTGTTCCAACCACAAGTTGGTGGTAGTGATGTTATTTAGTTTGTTGTTAAGTCGAAAATGAGTGTGTGTCATTTGTATATGCTGGGTACTTTACATGATGCTTGTAGGAAAGTCTATTATTGTTAGAAATGGGGTCTCTGGTTGGCAGTGGATGGCCACTGTCCAAGCAGGGACACTTCTTTTTAAGTCAGAGTGAAGGGCTGCAACCCCTTGACAACCCCTGCTCCACCCTCTGGTAACGTAGCACGAGCCGTTAGGCTAATCTCAGAGGCAGTGTGTAAAGCGTTGATGATCATACACAGTAAATACAGTGAGGAACACTACAAAGGGACACAACACAGGTAGTTATCAAAGAAAATAGTTATATTTATAGAGACTTATCACAAGACCAAATAACGAGGAAATCACAATACTGTACAAAAATAGTTCTCTCTGGATGCTGCAAAAATAGTTCCAATGGGTAAGGTAAAGTTCAGTTCAGGACAGTGGACTCTGCGACCCCTCTACTCACAGTTCTGAGATGTTGGCAAATAATCCACAAGAAAGGTCGCTCCGGCGGGTTAGCGATGTTTTTCCTCACACTCTGGTCATGGCCGCTCGCTAACGGGGGTTAGTGATGATTTTCTTTATGCTCAGCAGCTGTAGCGATGATTTTCTGGCCGCAAACGTGCGGGGCAATGATCAGGCCAGCGGGCCCTCAGCGGCAGCGATGCGACAATTTTCTTTACGCTCAGCAGCTGTAGCGATGATTTTCTGGTCTCAAACGTGCGGGGCGATGATCAGGCCAGCGAGCCTTCAGCGGCAGGGATGCGGCGATTTTCTTTACGCTCAGCAGCTGTAGCGATGATTTTCTGACCGCAAACGTGCGGGGCAATGATCAGGCCTGCGAGCCTTCGGCGGTAGCGATGCGATTATTTTCTTTACGCTCTGTCGGTGTAGCGATGATTTTTAGGCTTTAGCGATAATTTTGAGGCTTTAGCGACGAAATGAAGTCTACTGGTCCTGAGACTTCAGTCAGGGGGCTAGCTCTCTCTCTAGCCCTTGGGTGATTGCAGGTTCAAGATTAAAACGTTCTCTTACAGCTCCTTTTCCCTCCTTTTTCCAGTCCAATGAAAACTACTGCAGGCCAATCCAGGGAACAGCACACAACACCAGGACAGTCCTCTCCTGCAGCTTTCTTCAGTTCCACGGACAGAGGTTGGTCTTGAGATCCAGGGGCAATACAAATTGTAGGGGTTTCAGCACAGATATTTACACCCCAAAAGTCTTTGTTCTAAAGAGTCACAAGTCACTGAACCCAGCCAGAACCAGTTCTGCTCAGTCCTGGAGCACTTTGTTTAACAGGCTGCTTCTTTCCTTTCAGGGTGCAGGGCAGAGACATCAGACGCACCGTAGGAGGTGGAGCCAGCATTGTGGAGGGAAGGCACAGCCCTATTCAGGTCCCAGGTGCAACTCCTCCCACCCATCTAGATGCAGATCTCTCTATTCACCACTGGCACACCTCACCCTGTCTCCTGGAATTCCCCAGCCCTGTCACTCCAAACCCAGACAGCCAATACACATAACAGCAGAGCACACTGGAAGGCTTAGGCAAGAAAATACCTACTTTCTAAAAGTGGTATTTTCAAACACAGAATATAAAAATAAACTTCACTAAAATATGTATTTTAATATTCTGAGCTCAGGCATACTAAATTTGTTTCAATACCATGTTCTATGGGTCAGTTAGGACTATAGAATGTAAAAAGGCAAACTTCTCATTCTGGCCTATGGAGAACAGGTAACCTTACAGTAGTGAAAAACGAAATTGGGTGTAATTCACTACCAGGACATGCTACACACATCAGAGCATGTCCTACCTTACACATACAATGCACCCTACCATAGGGGTGGCTTACATGATGCTAAGGGAAGGTTCAGGGGCTGGGAAGTGGGTGCACTTCCCAGCCAAGATGGCAGTTCTAGACTGCACACAGACACTGCAGTGGCATGTCTGAGACACACTTTACAAGCTGCTTCTGTGGGTTGCACAACTCAGCGCTGCAGGCCTACCAGCAGCATTTGGTTTACTAGTCCTGGGCACCCACAGGCCACATTACTAGGGACTAACAGGTAAACCAAAGAAGCCAATCATGGATATACCAATTCACATGTCATATTTACACAGGGAGAGCATATGCACTTTAGCAGTGATCAGCAGTGGTAAAGTGCTCAGAGTCATAAAATCAACACAAACAGGTCAGAAAAAACTACAGGAGGAAGGCAAAAAGTTTAGGGATGACCCTGCAAAAAGGGCCATTTCCAACAATTATTATTTGCGATTGGCAAGTGTTCCACTCAAAGTATAAGGCCACTACTTGCCAGATGTCATACACATGAAACAAAATAAGCCTGTGTTCTGTACCTGGTACTGTGACGTAAAGTAGTCAGGCTTAAATCAAAGGCAATGTAAAAAGTAATTACGCAGGGCATACACCGCAGAAAAGACCAAAAACACGAAAAATCCATAAGCAATTTTAAAATAAAGAGAAACATGTTATGGGTAAAATAAGACCAACAACAAATCCAATAAGGATCTTCAGAGATATTAATTTTAAAATATGTAAATGAAAAACCACAAAGGGCCCATGATAGAAGTGAGAGATCAGGACCTAGGTGTAATTTAAGGTTGACAGCAATGCAACTCTGATTGGATACAGATGGAATGGTACAAGTGGAAGTCTAGAAGTTCAACAGTTCTTAAATCCCAATGCAGAAAGGGACTTTTATCACTTTTGGAGGAGAAAAATCCTACTTGAGCGGGGTGCTACTGAAATTGTGGCTGCTGCAGTGGAGCAAGATAATTTGCAAGGCAATAGTGCACTTCGAACTTTCTGTGAGCCATGACCGGGATGAAGCTGACATTCAGTCCAGTACCATGGAACTGCCAATCAGGTACTTTTCCTGTAGGTCCCCCTGAAGCTATGGTGGAAAAGTTTCCTTTTAAAGTTTGTAAACTTTATTCTGGTGCCCAAACACCCACATGAATACACTACTAAGGTGCCCAGGACCTCAGGGGAGGGCACTGAGGGACTCTGTGTGTCAGGCAGAAGCCAACAGCAAAGTCCAGGTCAGTTTTAGTTACCAATAGTCAAAGGTCTCTTGCAGTTTGTTGTGTCCCTGTAGATACCAGGAGGTCAGTCAACTGACCTTTGGAGCCCACTCCTATATCCTGTGTACAAGAGGGAGCAGGGTCCTTCCTTCTGAGGCAATACACAGCAGATTTGGTCCTTTTTTGATCTTCTGCATGTCCAAATAGTGTTTTTCTCAGGATGCCTCATTCATGCCTTTTTGGTGGGGAGGTGAGGGGAGGGCACCTGGGCACTCAGTAAGCAATGGGATAAAAGTTTGAGGGGCAACCCTATCCTCCTTTTCAGTAGCTTGCCTTACTGTGAACAGTGCCAAAATGGCTTGCACCCTGGCATTTTCAAGATTTAGATCTTCAGCTATTCTAAACTTGGGATCAAAGGGTATGGGTGTGCAAGGGAGTTTGCTATAGTAATCATTAGTGTCCTACCACATCTAGCACTAAAATCCAGTTTAAAGCAAGCTCAGTACCTACAACAAGCTAGGAGACAAAAGTCTGGTAGGCCAAAAGCAGGGTCCTGCAGCACCCAGACAGGGGATACACAAGAATTGTCCTGGCATATTGTTTGCTCCCTTTCAAGTGCACCAAAGTTTTACATGTGGCTCAGAGACCTGTCAGGCAGGACTTGACACTGGTATTCCAACAGGAAGGCAGCCCCCGTCCTTCTGATGAGCTCAGATGGGTCATATATGGCTGTTTAGATTGACAAATAGAGGAGAGCATGAAAAGAGCATTCTATTTGAACCTAGGGATTACAGTATCAATCACAAATTGGTTCTCTATAGAACATACAATTACAGCCGTAAACTGGTTTGACATTAGTAGTACTGCTCACTATTGGACACAATATCCATTTTTCAATTGTAAGTGCCTAATAAATATTCTGATTCTTTGTATATAATAGCACCCACGTATGGAAAGTAGTGCATTTCGTTCTCATCATTCATTGTGTATGATCAGAGGCCTTAACCTAATTTATGCTTATACTCATGTTGTCCATATCTTTAATATGTGTTTCCAATGGTCATTTCATTTGTTTATTTCCACACAAAAACAAGCATTGGCATAGCCAATAGGTCTCGCCTTTGGGACCTTATAAGTGTTCAGCCATGCAACAGTTGATGTTGTTGCACCAAGGATATTGTGCTGCATAACTAAATACTTATAAGGTCCCAAAAGTGAGACCTATTGGCTATGCCAATGCTTGTTATGATTTGGTAGCAGTTTTCAACAATGGCACTGTCAAGGGCCAATACAACAACAGACGTCCACATCCCTTTTGAGGCCAGGTTTCTAAAATAAAACTGACAGCGTTCAGGTCCTCAGGGATAGAGAGCACTGCCTAATCATCTGCCCCTCCTGCCATAGCAACAAAACCACTATACCTTGCCCCCCTTGGTAGGTGGCCACCCGGATGAAGGCAGCCTGCAATATTTTCTCCAAGTGTGGCAGAGCATCACATCAGATCAATGGTAGCTACAGATTGCCCCACGAGGATATGCCTTATCATTCTTGTTTGATCTGCCACATATACCTCCATTACATACCTCTTCCTGGGGACTGTTTGTCCATCCTCCACCTAGAAGTTCAGGCCATTTTGGTCAAAGGAGAAATTGAGAGGGCCCTGGCACCAGAAAAAGGGACTAGATGTTATTCATGTTATTGCCGGTTTTAAAGAAGGATGGTGGCCTTCATTCTGTTTTAGATCATTGCTAAAGCCGGCCTAGTTAAAAATGCCCTGATCCGGATGACTGGACGGCATTGTTGGATTTGTAGGATGGCTATTTTCACTTCCCAGTCCTGAAGTTCCTCAGTTTTTACATAAGGATTAAGGTGGGCAATTTTCAGTTTTGTATGCTCCATTTTAATATTACCAGAGCCCCATAGGTGTTCATGAAAGTCATGCCAGTGGTTACAGCACATCTTCTGAGTGGGGAATACTAGTCTTCCCATATCTTAGTGACTGACCGCCGAAGGCGGGCTTGCTGTAGTCATTGGTAGACCATCTCCAGATGATGGCAATCCTCATCACACCTTTGGGGTTCTTCATCAATGTGCCAAAGCCACACCTGACTCCTTCCCAGAGGCTTCTGTTCATCCAAGTGGTTGTGGATACGGTGTTTTCACTGGCTCAGTGAATCCACAACCTTTAAGTTATGATCCCAGTGTTTCAGTCTCCATCCTGGATCTCAGTGAGAGTGGCTCTGAGGCTTCTTGGCATTCTCGCCTCCTGAATCCTGGTTGTGGGACACGCCAGGTGGCACATGCTGGCTCCGTAGTGGGGTTTGAAGTCTCATTGACTCACACAAAGGAAACCTGTTGGTGTCCATTCAGGTTTCGGAGGAGACGGTGAAAGATCTGCAGTGGTTGCTGTTCTTTCACAATTGGACTGGCGGCAGACCCCTTTCTCTACTGCATCCAGAGTTGACAGTCATGATGGGCGCATTGTTGCTAAATTGGATAGGTCCTCTTGGGGAGGTATTATTAGGGGTCTCTGGTCTCTGACGGAGACCCACCTCAACATCAATCTGTTAGAGTTGCTGGATATTCAATTGGCGCTAAAGGCCTTTCTCTCCTAGGTTAGTTCAGGATCTCATGAACAACACAACTGCCATGGCGTACCGCAACAAGCAGAGTGGAGTGGGTTCCTGGGTCCTGTGCCAGAAGGCCCTGGCACCTCTGGACCTGGCTGAGTTGCCAGGGTGTCTTCTTAGTGTCCTACTGCTTGGCAGGATCTTTGAATGCCAGGGCAGAACAACTCACCCAACATTGCATAGTGCAATTACACCCAGAAGTGGCACAGGGTGTCTTCCAGCAATGGGGAGAACCCTGGCTCAATCTTTTTGCCACCATTGAAAATGCAGAGTGTCCAAACATTTGCAAGTTGGAGTTTTCAAGGCAACACTCTCTCAGACAAGTCTTCTGCCTGGAGAGAAGCTCTGGACTCCTGTATGCCTTCCTGCCTCTGACTCTCTTACACAGATTTCTGAAGAAGATTAGGAACAACAGGGTCCAAGTAATCTTTGTGGCTTCGGATGGACACAGGAGAGTGTGGCACACTGAAGTCCTGGTCTTGAGCATCTGCTGGCAGATCAGTATGCTGCTTCATTGTAGAAGCAGGACAGTGTTCTCTACCCAAGCCTGAATAATACACACCATTCATGGAGAAAGAGCAGCAACAGCTGACTTTGCTCAACCTCCCTCCAGAGGTAGTCAATCTCATCTTGGCAACCAGGTGGCCTTCTACAAAAGATATCTATGATGGGAGAGGTTTGGGGCTTGGGGTAATTCTTGTCATATAGAACCGTTCTAAGCCAATTGTCAGCTGTGCTGCTTTTAATGAAATCTTTAGACTAGCAAGGACTTGCTGTGGTCACTGTTAAAGCCTATTTGTTGTCTTTGTTGGTCTTTTTATATTTACCAGGTCACCCATCATTGTTCAAATCACCTGTTGTGATGCATTTTCTGAAAGGATTAACATACATTTCCACCCAAACCATTTGTGATGCTACAGTGGGACTTTAACTTGGTTCTGACATATTTGACGTGTACCCCTTTCAAACCAATGCACAGCAGTCCTCTGCACCTTTTGACTCTGAAAACAGTCTTTCTCATTGTAATAAAACCAGATATTCACATGCGTGAGTTGCCGGCATTGTTTGTCCAGCAATTGTATACCACCATTTTTCCAGACAAACTGATGCCACGGACTAGTGCTGCATTCCTGCCCAAAGTTGTGATGCCTTTTCATGTCAGTCTATTTAATACTTTTCTATCATTCTTTGTTCCACCTTATGCATTGCAAGAGGTGTAAAGACCCCATCATTTAGACTCCTAAAGAACCCTAAGCTTTTACATCAATCTCACCAAGCAACATTGGATGGACCATCGGATCTTTGTGGGGTTTTCAGGAGCAATGAAGGGTAAGGTAGTGCAGAAAAAAACTGTTTCAAGGTGGACAGTCCTCTGCACCGAAATCTGCTATGCATTGGCCAAGAAGCAGCTCTCAGAAGGCTTGAGGGCTCATTCCACTAGGACAAGGCTGCTACCACAGCATTGGCATGCTGAATATCTGACTTAGATATCTGCCAGGCGGCAAAGTGGGCATCAGTTCACAAGCTGACAACCCATTTCTGCATAGATAGCGAGGTCCATCCAAAGGGACACTTTGCCAATGCGGTACTGCTGGACTTTTAGGTTTGAGCCTTTCCGCAGACCAATCACCTTGGGGGATACTGCTTTTGTACCTATTCACAACGTGAAGAATCTGTGTTTAGAATTATCCATCGTAAGAACAAGTTACTTACCTTTGATAACACTCTTTCTGGTGGATATTGTAGCTAACTGCAGATTCCTCCCACAACCTCCCATCTCCCCGTTCAATGCAATGGTCTCTTTCCTCCATCTTGAAAAAGTCGCAATTTAGAAATCTGCACACTGTATAATTTGATCAGTCAACGGTTCTGCGTCCGGCAGCTTAATAAGGTTCTGAAAGAAACTGATGTCTGCATGCAGGGGTGGCAATTATGTAAGGCTTTAGCGTCACTTTTTTGGGTGTAACAAAGTTGATGCAGAGTCTCAGAGTGCCACCTACTGGCATTCATGGGAATTGCAGAAGAAAAACTTCTAGATCCAGTCTGGCAGCTGGAGAATTCACAAGATGAGGAATTTGCAGTTAGATAGAGAATCCACTAAAAATTATATTTCCGATGCTAAGTAACTTGTTCGACAAATGGCAGAACAGTGGCCATCGCTCTGTGTATTCTGCAGAGAGGCCAAGGTTTAGATGAGCATGTAGTCTGGTCACCATTATGACCCAGTGACAAGGTCTGTTAGAAACTCACACTGCCATTAGCCTGACTCCAAACATTTGCCCATTAAGTACACCACCCACACCTTTAACCAACTCAGTTTGTACTATTCACTATACAAGACTGATATATTGCATGAAAAACAAAACTACAGTAAAACATATGGGAAGAGGAAATAAAAGAATAGGGGCACATATATCATGCAACCTGAAGTAAAATGTGTAAATGTAAACAAGAACCGCATCACTTTCTTGAATTACCTTAAGGGATCTTACATTTATTGTCCAAAAATATATCAGTTCTTTTGCTTGTACATTTAAGGACATGAAAACATGGCCCTCTAGGGACCCTTTCAATATCAGTGTGTGTTGGCTCTCAATTGGTCCTGTGCATACATACACACATGTACTGTAGTTGAACATGCGCAAAAATGCCTCCTTTATGGTATGCTACTGGCATTGCTATTGTAACAAGTAGTAAAAAGTTATATACTCCAAATAAAGAGCCTTTCTACATTCCTTCAGTGTTTCCATGTGTGAGTCAAGATGTACTTATGCCGCACAAATAGGTTATGTTTGGTATATTGGGTGCGACTAATGCAGAGTTAATTAGCTCATATGACTGACTGAGTGGGCCTGATTCACAGAAAAAGTATTGGTGGAGATCTCTATTACCATACTTTTCCTGATTTTGCTGGTCAGTAATTTCCAGAGCTTTGCCTGGAACGCTGTGCAAGGTGCACGTTTCCAGGCACACTCCTGGGATGGTCAGGAGCCTTTATCTGTGGATCATATTCCAGCTATGCTGAGCTCACCATAGCAGAAAAGTCTGCACAGATGTAAAAGGATCCCCTGGGCAATCACACTTTTTTCTCCACCGGCAAAAACAGTTTTTCAATGGCATGACCCCTTCCGGTACACCTGACCAAAACTGTGAATGATCCATTCACTATGCCACCCTGGAAGAAGAGTTACACCAGCCCTGCTCTTTAGTAAGTTTGTGACCTTTTCAAGGGTGAAAAAGGCGGAGGGGACATCCCTAAACTCCCAGGCCAATGTTACATTGGAACCACCACTTCACACCCTTGAGTGGTACTTACAGTTGTGAGACCTCCGCACTTGTGAGGAAGAGCTCCGCCCCATAAATGGTTTATAGCTGCCAAGAATTCCTGGCAGGTACAAAAAAGATAGATTTGGTTGTAACAATTCCACTTTGTCCATAGGCTCCTAATTCCATTTAAAACGGGTTTGATTCATAGATAATCTAGACATGCACATTCCTTTTGTTAGCTGTTGATGCCCCAGGAAATGTGAATTAAATTGAATTTGTTCCGCCTTCATTAAGTAATGTGCACGTCATACTGACTGATAAAAATCTCAATTCATAAAAGCGTTTGTTGGACTTGGCCCTTTCTGCAGGGTCGTCCTACACTTTTGCCTTCACCCTCCGGTTTTCTGAACCTATTTTTGTTGAGTTTTAGGACTCTTGGTGTGCACTTTCCCAATGCTAACCAGTGCTAAAGTGCTTGTGCTTTCTGCTTTAAACATGGTGAAGTCAGCATACCCCCAATTAGCTCATTTAATTTACTAGCAAGAGCCTAGTAAAGTGATACTTCATGTACCCAGGCCTGTAATATAAATGCTACTAGCGGGCCTACAGCCCTTATTCTCCCACCCACTTAAGTAGCCTTTTAAACATATCCAGGAATGCTATTGCATCCTGTATGTGCAGTTTAAACAGCCATTTCAACCTGACAAAATGAACCCTTTGCTAGGCATAAACCTTCCTTTTTAATACATATGTCACCCCTAGGGTAGGCCCTAAACATCCCATGGGGCAGGGTGCATTGTATTTAAAATGCTGGACATGCACTTTTAACTTTTACATGTCTTGATAGCGAAAAAACATTAAATACATTTTTCACTACTGCAAGGCTTACCTCTTCCATAGGATAACATTGGGTTACCTTGTTAAATTTAATAAGTGATAACTTTCAATTGGGAGCAGATGAGAATATTAAGTTTGATCTCTAAAGAGTTGCATTTTAAACCTTCTTTAATGGTAAAGTCGGATTTTAAGTAAGGGTGGGCGTAGTGGGCGTAGTGGGGCTACGTGAAGCAGCACGTAGTGTGCCAAAATCTACGCGCACTACGCGCTTCGCGTAGCCCCACTACGCGCCACCCGCCACCCACCCACCCTACTTTTAAAAGATAAAATGAATTTGTAATAAAGCAAATTAAAGGCACTTACCTGACGCGCGGCGTCTCCCGGGGCTCCCTCTTCCTGTTTTTCAATATTCCTGACAAATGCGCAAGCGCGGACGCCCGCGCATGTGCATTTCTTGCGAGAAATGCGCATGCGCGGGAGTCCGCGCATGCGCATTTGTCAGGAATATTGAAAAACAGGAAGATGGAGCCCCGGGAGACGCCGCGCGTCAGGTAAGTGCCTAATTTGCTTTATTACAAATTTATTTTAGCTTTTAAAAGTACGGCGGGCGGGAGGCGGGTGGCGGGCGGCAGGCAGCTACGCTTCGCCCACGTAGTGTACGTAGGCGCTGCCTGCTTCGCCTACTTCGAAAACTACGAAGCAGGCAGCGCTACGTACACTACGTGGGCGAAGCGTAGTGTCGCGCCCAGGGTTAATTTTAAGTCACAATTCTGAACTTTTAGAAATTTATGCAGCAACATCTCAATGGGTATTATTAAAAAGGGCACAATTTAAGAGTAGTCCCAACTTTTTGATAAATTGCGATTATATTATCAACAGAGGCAAAACATTATGCTTACTAGATTATAATGCAACATCAGCAATGCTTTTAGAACTGTGCACTAAGTGCAAAGGGAACACATTTCCTCTGAGGAAGCCATTGCTGCTTGTACCTACTAACCGATGGTGAGCTAGGAATTACTCAAAGAATTAAGTTCATCATTGTGAGTCAGGTTTTACTGGCACTGTGGAATATCATTCACAGCTAACAACATGACTGAGGCCTCTCAGCTTAACAATACTATTCACTGTGTGCATCACATCAGCACTCTTGATCTGAGTTTTTTGTCCTGACCTCATATGTTGTTTGGTGTGCCCAATGGAGTCTGTCCAAGGGCGACAGAGGAGCAGCTCATAGCATGCAATAGATACATGTAGCCATCATAAAGCTCTAAGGAATATTTTAATCTTTTCATATGTGCCTAAAGGGTTCACTCAACCAGGCATGAGGAGCAGCCTCATGCATGCATGATCTACAGGGATCAATTGTAAATTATCCAAAGAGTCAGCACAGTAGTGATGAATAGCAGCCTACAAGCATGTCCAGGAGAAATTCAGCCCTATTAAGTAGGCTGTGGAGTCCTCCCATGCATGTTATATGGGCAATCTGCAGGGAACAGCTGGTAATAGACAGTCAAGGTCCCAAAGTCACAAACTTGCATGCAGAAACACCTAGATTGTAGACAAACGACACACACAAATGTTGCTAGGCCCAGATTAGGTGGCCATTGCCCAGGGTGTACAAATAATAGTTACCCCCCCCGGTCACCTGAACATTTGCAGAGGGAGACAGATTATAGACTATGCTTGCGAAGGCCCACACAAGAACTCATGAAGGGATGGAGAAAGGCAGCTGTGGAAAATGATTCATATATTTAACTCAGGGCCTACAGGCAAACAACTCATAGACATGTGCTGGAGAGAGACCACCACGTTAAATAGTGTATTGGGTCCACCAAGGAGCAGAAACAGGTGTGTACTGGTTAAAGGCATCCAGGGTGGGTTTTCTAAGGGTGCAACTGTTGAGTAATCTAGTGGCAGCTGTAATGAAGGCATTTGAAACTTCTAGTGCTGATAGATTTGGAGATGTTAGATGCTATGGAAGAAATATAATTTGTAGGCTTGAAATATCTGGTGGCAATACTGGGTTAAGAGCTGGATAGGCAATGGATTGCCATCAAGGGGAAGGGATTCTAGTCTTGGGCCCATACAGACCCTCGCAAAGAAGTCACCTATGGGCTCCTCACTTGGTTGTAAGTCACAATACTGAGTGGCAGAATATCGCCCAGTACCATCATCTAGTGCAAAATGCAGTGGGGGAGAGGATGTGGTCCGTCGGCTAGACTGTCGACTTTGGTGCTGAAAACCAGGGTTCGAGCCTCGGGTCGCATTCACATCCTGTGATTCTGGGCAAATCACTTAATCTCCCCGTGCCTGAATGTGTAACGTATCCGGTGCTCATGTAAAGCGCTCCAATACCTTCGGGTCGAGTTCGCGCTCTATAAAATCTGCAAAAAAATATATATATATTGGCTACCAATATATCATCAAGGTAAGTATAGCTTGGTAAGTGTAGATTTCCTATTGAGACCACCCCTGAAGAATGGAGCTTTCACAAATGCATTAATTGACACAGCAGAACATGCCTTGGATGCAATCATTGCACTACCAGGACATGGCACAATCGCAGGAAATATGCCCACAAACTGGAATGACTATCACATCATCTCTTTCAGGCTAAACCTTTCAAACAAGATAGCATCAACAGAAAGGGCCCAGAGCAGCAGTCATTACAGCTAATGGATGAATCTTAATCTCTTAGAAACTGGCACATTTCTCTTCCAAACTTCACTTAAAATGTGAGCAATTGTACAGTTGTCTAGCTGAATCACAGATGACTTTGACCAGCAAATGTCAGTTTTGACACGCACTGTCCCTAAACACAGAAGGACTCCTTGACTCTATAAATGATGGCGAAACTGAAAGCAAATCTAGGCAGGTTACAACTCAAATGGGGGTAGTCAAATAGCAAGCCAGACTAAATCCTCCAACTACAACACCACAGAGCAAACAAATCAGGATTTTTAAATAGCGCAAATATTGCATTACTTCACATGGATCACCAAAGTTTAATTCAGCTTAAAAGAACTATATAGGATTCTGTCATAGTTTGGCTACTCAGAGGGCACCACCACTGAAATACCACACTTCCTAATCTGTGCAATTTCCAGTGAGCTTGTCATCAATACAAAGACGCTTGAGGACAGACCGAAAACATACAGGCTTCCAGATGCACAGACTACTATAAATACATACACCCATTCAATACCTGTAGATAGCCGAAAAGCATATGGGTATTTTTGCAGACTAGCCATGAGAAATGAAGACACCCACGTAGACAAGCCTGTGCTACAGAGGGCATTTTGTGATAAACAGTGGGGGAATCTATGGTTATGTGTTGCATGTGCAGCAATGTGATGTGGCTGGGGAGACCACAGTGAAATCTGCAAGGGAGGATGGCAGGGTATTCTACTGCAAGGGAACACAGTGTGATGTGATGCACACAGGGAATAGTATTGTTAAGCTGAGAGGCCTCAGTTAGGTTGTTAGCTATGAATGATATTCCACAGTGCCAGTACAACCTGACTCACTCTGATGAACTTACTTCTTTGAGTAATTCCTGGCTCACCGTCGGTTAGTAGGTACAAACAGCAATGGCTTCCTCGGAGGAAATGTGTGTGCTACAAATGAAAAAAATAGCTAAAATAACAATGCAGTTAAGACATAAGAATCTTTAAGGTCCAAATATTTAGGCGAAAAAACTTTTAAAGAATCGAAAAGGTCGAAACAGTTATGGGAAAAAGTTTTTTTAAGACAAAGGCCACATAAATTATAAATATAGGATAGTGGGTTCAAAAATCACGCTCTAGAAAGCATTAGAAAAGAGTGTTCATGGGGAAATGCAACTGAAAATATGACAAATGCTTCAAGGGTTGTCCATGCGGATGACTGACGTGGACTTAGGCACCCTCTTGTGAGTGAACACAGCTTGGTTCATCTGATGGTTGGTTGGATTCGTTGGTTGAGTGGTCTCGCTGACGCCTTGAACTTCCTGATAAACAACTCTGAGCAGAAAAACTTCCGTTAGGTCAAGCAGCTGAGGTCACACCTTTTTTGGAGAAGATGAGATGATTGCAGCTGTGAGGCTTTTGGGACGGTGTAATGTGATTACTAGCTTACATTCGTGCTTAAGTTACATCCTACAGCTTCTAAAGATATTTTAAATACAACTTCTAAAGATGTTTTAAATAAAACCCATCAATGCAACTTTCATGATAATGATGATGTTACATCGTTTGCCTTTTTTCCTTTCTAGGTGCAAGGGCATTGATCTGTTCCTTCTTCGTTACTTTGAGAACAGTCTTGGAATCATCGCGCCTGCAGACGTCGAGCACGCGCCAGAGTATGCCACACTGGGTCAACAAATGCTGCAAGCACTGGCCGAGGCCTGCAGACACACGGATGACCCGGCCAGACTTACCCAGGAACTGGACATCTTTCGGAAGGTTTTGAAGGATGCTGATAACTTCAAGGTATCCATGCACATCCTTTAATCATAAACGGCTAGCTTGGTTATGTGATGGATCCTTGATCGTTTAGTTAACCCTTCATAGTTGCGCCTGCGCACAGGAGGGCAGCGAGGTGCTGCGGTCTCCCTCTGTCATGGAGAAAGAAGGCAGTCTTGTCCCCATTTTCCATCAGCATCCACTGACCCGGAATCCTATCTTAATCGAGGCATGTGAATCATTGTGGCACGTTTTGCCCACATGTCCTTTTAGTTAAAAGAACAGTCAGCCAGGCATATTTTATAGTTAATTGCTCATTTTCACATACCTTTTTGAAATTCTACATCATTATTAGGAAATGTGAAACAGTAAGATGTTCCTAATGATAGCAAAACACAAATTAGGAGGGTCCCGACTCATAAAGTGGAAATAGAAACATTAACATCTGGGCAAAGGAAAACATTTTTTTGTTGAGGCAGTGGTGATATAGCAAACCCAGCATTGGCTCTCCTTTCCGGAACCTTGCTTTCTGATTGGTGCGTCTGTGCTCTGTCCACCCATGAAAGGGCGTGCCTTTCTTTCTTTTGCTCACTCAGCTTCTTTCATTTTTTTCAGTCCATGTTATTTCTTATGTAAATAGCTTACTTGTCATACATCAAACGGCGCAACCATTTTCAAATGTATTTTATGTTATCTATGTACTTTTATTTAGTCTTTTGTTCATGGAAATGCGTTTTCGTTGTTAGTGCACACATTTTCTGTTTTTTACAACATCACCGTCTGATGCCGAACTTCACACTTTATATTTTGTAAAAATAATTTTTACCCAATTTTAGGCTTATTTTTTAAATTGTTTTATACTCCAAATCGATTTAGGACCCAGGCCGGGGAGGCAAAGCCGGACCCAATAGCATACATGCCACCATTTCAGAAGAGCAAAGTGGGAGATTAGTTAGAAAAAATCGGGAGAATGGGGCCTTGAATCGGGTTACTGTCATGTATGGGCCTTGGAAGTGTGCTGCTGCAGGATCGGACATTTGAAACGCAAATGCACGTTTTTTTTCTTACCTTTCAGAAGCATGGAGCGCAATGGCAGGCAGAGAGAGGGTGATGCAAGTGTTGTGCACTGGCCTGGCAGGTTGTTGGCAGTGCATACACCGACCCCCTCCCCCCCCCCCACTTCTAGTGTGGCAGCCCGGGCTGAAACTGATTCCCGGGCACACATACAGCCGCCCCGAATACTTCACAGGTCTTTAAAAGACCATTGACTTGTTAATGAGGCTTTGTTGGTTTTTCACCCCTTCAAGAGCCCCTGCGTCGCCACTCTGACTATTGCTGGAAGAATTAGCACGTTACACAATACCAAGCCCTGTCAGCTGAAACCCCAAGGAATTGGGTTTCTGGATGCTTGAATCGGGAGGCGGGAGACTAGCCTTGAAATCGGTAGTCTCCCGCCTGAATCGGGAGGGTTGGCATGTCTGCAATAGAGGACCGGGACAAAACGCCATCCGGGAGTGGGAGGCCCGCCCCCGTCCCTATTAGCATGTAGGATAGGCCGGGGGGGGCCAGGATTGGCCCCTTTTGGACAAAAGCAAGCCCCCCAATCAGGGGGTGAGTTAAGGAGCAAGAGGAGGATAAAAAGGGGGATACGGCTCAGTAGTTTCACACTGTTCCACCGATCCTCCTCAATGGGGATGAGATCAAATGGGAAAACAGCAGCTCCTACTTGGGGGTGACTCTGGACTCTAACCTCACATGGAGATACCACATAGAGAAGACCTGCCAGAAAGCAGCAACAAAACTGTCTGCATTATACCCACTCCTGAAGACCAAGTCGATGCCCTTGCAGAGCAAGGTGCGAGTAATCACCGCAATAATTCGACCAACCATGACGTAGGCTTCACCAGTTTGGAGTGGCTGCCGCCCGCAGCATCGGAAAGACCTGCAGAGACTACAGAGCAGGGCCTTACGGATTGCAGCAGGTGCTCCAATCTTCACAAGAACAGCAGACCTCCACAGAGACCTAGGCGTTGAGATGTTGGACGACAATCTCCGCAAACTCAACCAGACATTCTACAAAGGATTGGATCAAAAACATAACCCACTGATCAGGAAACTTGCAGATATTTCTACAAACCCATTTGACCACTACCCGAGGCCCATCGAAGCGCTAACCTTGTGAAACTGAAACAGCAACACAGCATCCAAAAACTCATCACTGCCTGAGGGCAATTCGCCCCGGCAGGTACCCAAAACTCATCACTGTCAGAAGGCAACCGCAGTGGCAGCCATCAAAAGCTCATCACCGCCAGAAGACATTTGGCAGACGAATACAAGACTCTGCGATAAAACTTGCTGACACTTCCGCAAACCAAATGTACCGCAACCTGCGGCCTATCACAGCGCTGAACTTGTGATCCAACCTCAACTGTGACAAAGCGTCACACATCAATAAGACAACCTAAACAGTGACTAAAAAAGTCAAAGTGAATGTGGAGTCATGAGGCTATCGCCTCGGTATCCAAAAACTCTCCACTGTCAGATGGAATCTGACAGACGAAAACAAGACACACGGATGAGTAGTTTCACACATCCCTCCCCCCTTGGACAAGAGAAGAAGACTCTAATACTTGTGTGATCCTGTAATGAGACTCTTTGTTGTTCGTTATGTTCAATGTCAGTGCTCAGTCACTAGACATTTTCTTTGGACCTGATTCACAAAAGTAAAGCTACACGTTTGTGTAAATTTATGCTTTTTCTGTTGTCACAAAACTGCCTATATATATTACGTTTATAAGTGCAGAAGCTCCGCAGTCGGGGTGGAGAACTCCGCACATAAGGAGATAGGCTTTTCCTATCTTTTTATGTGTGCAGTTCTCCGACCTGTCTGTGGAGCCTCCACACTAATAAACATCTATTAAAGTGTAGTTTTATGAATACAGAAAAAGCATACATTTACACAAACATGTACGTTTAAATTTGTGAATCAGGCCACAAGTGTACTATTTGTATGGTGTTGCTTGACTGTGCAGCTGTTGCCAGAACATTATGTGAGTACCACTAGAGAGGTGCATTGACTCCGCCCACATGTTGGGGGCCAGGAGTACATGTTTTGATTGGGCAGAAGTTGTGTGCTTCCAGAAAATAAAGTGCTTGCCCTCCTCCGCTCTGATCATTTATTTAGTTATCCAGCTGTCTGAGCTTGAATTTTCAGGGGCAGACACATGACATTGCAATGCTATAAAAATGTTTTAGATAACTACATAGTTTATGGTGTTTGCCTTTCTCTGGCAGCAGCACAGATGGCAGTTTGGCAGTCATTAACCTACATGGATTTGTAGGCCTGGCTTGACAGTACAACTGCCACCTGACCTTTTAACTTTAACCAATGTTAATCTACAGTTCTTTGCTTTCATAGAAAGATATATGCATCTACTTGTAAAGCTTCACATTACCATACAACATTCCTTTAAAGCCAGACCTATTGCCATTGCCAATGCTTGTTATATGTATATCGATGTCTCTCAGATAATCTTCTGGCAGGACAGTGAAGTCTGCACTGCACATGATTCACAATTTTGGAACTGTTTAGTGGCAACCTGTAATTTCAAGAATGCAGACTATTTTAAACTGATCAGGAATGGCGTTATGGAAGTCCCAAGCATTAAAGGAAAACTTCTAGGAAAATAAAAAGGTCCGAACCTCTTCTTTTCCTCAAGGCACTGATCACTGGGTCATTTCTAAAGTTTTCATGCACCTGGATGTGAGATTTACAGTCATTAGATTCATGTTCACTATCTGTCATGTTGGATTTGAGACATATAATCTATGCAGAGGTGTACCTAAAGCCACAAAATGCAGCATGAAATGAATTATAAGCATAGACAATGGGTATGATGATTGAGTGAGTCAGTAGGCACAGTAAATGGTGGCAGTCGTTGGCCATGAATGTCTAAGGTGTAATATTTTCTTGAGAATCCACTAAAAATTGATAATCAACTGACAGAAGGCATGAGTGATGTGTTGGATGTAAAAGTGGGATAAACAGGGGGATCAAGTCTGTTGATTTATCCAGGTATATAATAAAGAAATGCCAAAAGTATTCCCCTACATTGGAATTCCAATTTTGGCGAGAAAACTCTTAAAAAAAGAAGATCAGAGCTTACAGAACTGACAGATAACTATGACCTGTATGAGAGTAAATAGCAACATGATCCGTGGAAAACTGGGTCTGCAATAGTGTAATATAGATCTTGAGATATATATTGATTATGGAATGATAAGACACTCAATGGCAAATGTGCAGATGTAATTGATTTGTGCTAAACAGGGAAAACTTACATTGAACTTCATTATGGCAGTTGCACTTATGCTTAAACTTTGTCTTTCTCTTTTCAAGATTTATACAGAAGCCTTGATGAGTTACATTTCTGAAAAGGTGCCTAATTTCACTCCACAAAACAAACAAATCATGGAGAAGTTTTTGAAAATAGCAGGTGACTGTTTGGGAAAGAATTCACAATAAATCATCAAGAAAGCTCCACTGACAAATATCCACCATCTAAAGAAGAAACAAAAATCCTATTTTTACATGCATATATATTAAGTAACTCATTTGCACATGTATTCTTTACCAACATCATATTTATAATAAAAGTGAATTTGCTGTATTTCCTGAAGTTTTGTAAGATTTTTATTTCAGGTATTGCAAGTGGCATAGAATGGTCATAAAAGTTCTGGATGAAGTTCTGAATGTCAGGCCTTCTGAGGAGCAATTGGATGAAGGCCTCTAGTTTTATTTTGTTCAAGTCTCTTCATTACGAGAGTAGGTCAATGTGTTTAGAAATCCCAGGGCTACTGTATATCACATTGTCAATGAGGAATCTGATTAACTGTTGGAGACTTGTGAATTGGAGCTCAGGAGTCAGCGAGACTGAGAGAATGCCAATACAAGGCTAGGCCCATTGCCACACTCGGGCCGGTTAATGGACCAATTGGGTAAAGCCAAGGATATACCTTTCTTCAATAATGTTCTGGCTCTATGCATTGGATGAATCATATGCCCAAAAGCTTGGTTCACATGCAACGAAAACGTGATCAGAAATGGTTAAAATGGAAGAAAGGTATTTGTGGGGTGTATAAATACTATAAATTATGCAAAATAGAGGTTTTACAAATGAATAATATGATGGGATGTGCAACTCACTCTATGGGGAGGTCCTAGTCCATTTTGTCTTTAGAAGAAAAAGGATAAAGGATAAAGTAATGTTATAGTTAGGTACAGTAATAAGATCTCAACTTATATTAAAGAAAAATAATGAATTCACTTTAAAAAAACAAAGGTTAGAGTGACGTTACAGTTTGGAGTTGAAATAAGAAAAAAATCAATGTGTTTGTTGGTGCTTGCAGTCCTACCTGGACGCTACGCTGCTACAAGGGGGCAGGCTGCGGACTTCTACTGCTGCGGGACTGCGAGGACCACGGTGCACAGCGCCACTCTGATTCGTCTCACCTGGTTCCTCTTCCCGTCTTTGGCTTCCTCCACACACGCAGCGCCTCGCGGCCCCCGCTTCGCGGGAGCCGCTCGCCGGCCTCTTCAGTATAAAACCCTGGCTGGTGCTCACTTCGTGTGTGTTTGTTGGTGCTTGCAGACCTACCTGGACGCTACGCTGCTACAAGGGGGCAGGCTGCGGACTTCTACTGCTGCGGGACTGCGAGGACCACGGTGCACAGCGCCACTCTGATTCGTCTCACCTGGTTCCTCTTCCCGTCTTTGGCTTCTTTCACACACGCAGTGCCTAGCGGCCCCCGCTTCGCAGGAGCCGCTCGCCGGCCTCTTCAGTATAAAACCCTGGCCGGTGCTCACTTCGTGTGTGTTTGTTGGTGCTTGCAGACCTACCTGGATGCTACGCTGCTACAAGGGGGCAGGCTGCGGACTTCTACTGCTGCGGGACTGTGAGGACCACGGTGCACAGCGCCACTCTGATTCGTCTCACCTGGTTCCTCTTCCCGTTCACGCCCCCTCCTGCCTCCAGCACTATCCCAGGCTCCTTCTCTGGCGCGCTAGCGGGACGCGCGCGGGTCGCAGCACGGGGCGAAGACCGGGCAAAGAGCGGGCCGTTCGTGGACGGCCGAGGACGGGTCCGGCCAACATATTTGCTCGTGCCATCGCCAGTGCCACTTAACCCCCAGTACTTTATACTTTAATTCTCCCTGGAAGCCCCCTCTACCGTGTGCTTCTTACCTCAATAATGACATCATTGAGGTCAGGTAGAAAGACTGCGCGGGACAGCGTAGGGGGTTGTGTCACTGGAACATTGGACAATTTTATCACCAGAGCAGCCCGGGTCCTCGAACAAGAAATAATCCTAACAGAAAAAAGACTGTCTGTTGAACTTTCTGCCAAGAGATCGTCACTTGGCAACATCATGGCTGTTCCCTCTCCTGTATGTGGATTACCCCATTCTATTCTTGACCAACTACCTAGTAATGATCCAGGATTAGAGACTCCCCCTGCCCCGTGTTCGTTGGTCAATTTACCTGCTACTTCAAATGTTTCTGTTTCCAGTGGTCCGCTTCCAACTGCTGGCGACATCCACCCTCAGCCCACCAACGAGCCGTTAGGTATTACTACTAAGCCATTGGCCCGTAAGTCCCGCCCTATCCAGGGGAAGTCCAAACGTGGGGGTGTGCACCCTAAGGGTAAACTTGCTATAGTGTCCAAACCGTCCAAAACCACCCAATCTCGTCATATTTCTCTTCACAAATCACCACTTAGCGCCCCTGTTGTTGTTGAGAGCCCCGTGCTATCTCAACCCTCTGATATCCTGTCCAACTCCCTCCCCCTGACTCCCGATTATGTCGAGCCCATAGAACAACTACTTAAGTCTTTTTTTCTACCCTTATACGAAAGAGTCAATCGGCTCTCGCGTTCATTAGAGAAATTAGAGGGTATGATGATTACAAACCTGGCCCTATTAGAGAAACACATTGTGATCCCATCCACTTCTAAGACCCTATTAGCACCTGAAACAGTTATTGAGGCAGGGGCTGCCTCTAGCGGCAATACTCCCATGGTTTGTGTACCCACTGATCGGCCAACCCTTGTTGCCCATACGGTGAATGCTTCTCACTCATCTACCAGTAACGTTTCCAACATTGACAAAGATATTAATGCTGTCACTAGTATCCCTATAACCAGTCCTTCCAATAGTGAAGTTACTGGCTCCTTTTTAAAATTCCCACGCATTAATCTCCCACCAGAGTCATATCCATATACTGTCATTTTAGTGGGAGTTCCATGTCTCTTGCAGGACAAGTCCGAGTCCCACAGTGAACTGAAGAACAAGGTCATCCACTGGTTAAATCGAAATAGACCTTTACCGGCTACTTCCTGTGCTGAAATCGTGACTGTTCGCAGAGTGTGTTGGTTGGGAAATGGGGTTAAAAGAGTGGAGGGTGATTGTGTGATCATTAATTTTCGGGACCCCAGGATAGTGAGTCACATATGTTCCCAGCCAAATACTTTGTGCGCCACTGGTATATCTGCCCTGGATTTGTCACATTTTTATCCTCGGGACTCAGGTGCTCTACATGGTGCCATGTCATCTGGTTGGGAAAGGGTTAATAGGGGTTTCCGCCGCCCGCCAGGCTCTGACTTTCACCTCCCTTTGCCCAACATTTATGCTCCTCTGAGCAAT
The DNA here is from genome assembly GCF_964204655.1 of Triturus cristatus. Lineage (NCBI taxonomy): Eukaryota > Metazoa > Chordata > Amphibia > Caudata > Salamandridae > Triturus > Triturus cristatus. Next base: position 822,942,880 of record NC_140593.1, read on the forward strand.
TTAGACGGGGTTGATTGACCATTCTCTAATTCCCATATGGAGGGCTGTGTGTCTAGGCCCTTCGCTGGCCCAGTTCCCTATTGTTTTGCTGGTTGGAGTGGGTTTAGGAGAATCAATATGGATCGGGGTGCTCTTCCTTTTGGTTTTGCCCGTGCTGCTCAGGTTGCCCACTACAAGGATTCTAACTTTTCTATTCCCGATATGGCGAGTTTAGACACCCACCCGCCCCCCAGCATCAGCAGTGCCAACGTCTTAAAAACCATGTCGGTAGCAGTTGATGGTGAGTCGCCTATTGTTAAATCGCCCACCCTTTCCACTGATTTTTGTGTCCCTGTGGATGCGAGTACGGCATCTGTAAATATTGCAAACTTTCAAGGTGCCTTGAGTCCATTGCATACCCCACTGCCCTCAGCCCCCCATAGCTCCCCTGCCCTCACCCTGGCCTCGTGGAATATTGCTGGTCTCCGCAGTAAATTAACCATAGAGGACTGGTCTGCGTGGGTAACTTCCCACGATATCCTGACCTTTCAGGAGACGTGGGCTGTTGACCCTATCTTCTATCCTGGGTATGTGAACTTTTCAAAGGGGGCCTTTAGTGGTACGAGGGGCCGCCCCTCTGGCGGACTTTGCATTTGGGTTAGGCAAACCCTGAAGTATCAACTCACAGAAATGGCAATTGACAATCCCGATCTACTGATCATTTCTCTTCATTGCAATGATGAACCTCTAATCTTAATCATCAACGTTTACAACAGGGGACTCCCTGGTGGACGTGGCACTAACACCTTCTTACAACTGGACGGGTTTCTGGACACTGTTGACCCCCGTTCCAATGTTGTAATAGTAGGTGATTTGAACTGTTGTTTTGAGCCGATGCTCCCTGATTGGGAATCCCTGACCCTGGAAGTTGATTCCACTTTTAAAATTCCCCCTCTTGATCTTCCACCCATCAAGCGGTGGACCGAATCCGCTGTCCAGTGGATGAACCTATGTATGGAGCGAGGTTTTAGGGCTGCCAACGGACATACCATTTCCGATGTGAATGGCAAGGCAACATTCTCAGATGGTCGTGGTCGCAGTAGCAGAATTGATTATGCTTTAATAAAAGTGGAGTTCTGGTCCTCCCTAAGTGACATGGTGGTTTGTGACCATCCAGAGAGTGACCACAACCCACTAGTTCTGTCACTTCTGCTCTTTCCCCGTTACAGAAGTGCTCATTCCGAGATTGTGACTGCCAAAGCCCTCTTAACCAACAATCAACAGAGAGTGCGCTGGGAAAAGGTTGCCCTCGATAGTGTAATACTCTCCGAGATTAGCCATAAAGTTTCCACCGCGCTGGAAGATCTTCAGCTTCTTCGGGATACCAACGATGTTGTTGGTAAATCCACAAATATACATACAAAATGATTTTCTGACCTTAAGTCCCTCTTTTCCAAACCCTGTAAGGCCACGATACCCACCATTTCTAAGCCAGGCTCCTGGTACAATAAAAACTGCCGGGAGTCTTATAGTAAATTAAAAACAGCCATTAATACTAAAAACCAGGCAATTATTAAATCCGCAAGGAAAGTTTACACCAAGGCCAAAGTTCAGGTGAAACGAGATTGGGACAATGACCACTGTGAGGTTCTGTAGCGATCCAAACCCGTGAATTCGGTATCGTAGTACTGACACGATTTCGGTACCAATGAACCGCAAATGATCCATTGTATACATGACAGTGTTTTCGCTGCGCAACTAGCATGAATTCACTGGAAAATAGGGCATTCTGTTGTAAAGTCGCGGCATCCATTTTAGCTACGGCATCCATCTTGTTTCTTGCCCTCACATAGTCAACGAACGGACGATGACCCCGGCAGAGTCACCTTGTTAAGGACACGTAAGCTCGAGCTCGAGAAAGGCTGACGCTGCATGACTAAGCAGAATCAAGCTGCCTCCCTTGCCTGAGGCCAGTCCTGCTATACTGGTTCTCGTGTCCGTTGTCCTGACTGAAAGGCCGAAGACGGTAGCCATGCCCGTTTATGATCCATAAACACCTCTTATCCTACATTTCAATCCTTTGCACCTGGCTCTGTTCCTTTCCTTCTGGGCTTTTACAATGGGGAGGTTACGATTTTTATGATGGGGAGGATCGGGCGAAGAATGGAAAACTGTCGAGAGAACCTGATCGAATACTGAAAACCTACAACTAATTATTGTTTGATGTCAAATATACTGTTTGTTTGGGATACCGGGTTGGGCATGAGAAATATTCGTGTAATGTTGCCTAAAGACATTTTGAGTGTATTTAAAGAGTAACCCACTTAATGCAATTTGAACAGTCTCGTAGATTCTGCCTCTGTGTGGTTCCTATGATTTCTGTGTCCCTGCAGTAAATAAACCTTGGTCTTTGACGCCGCCATCGAGAAGCCCGTGTCTCTGTTTATTTGTGCACCGAGACAGGAGGAACTCAGGGGTCTTCGGGTGTTGTTTCCCTGACACCTCTGGACTCTTAAAAGTCCAGAACCTCAAATTGGCGCCCAACGTGGGGCGACGTCATCCGGTACCGGTCCAAAGCCTGAAAAGTTCGAGAAGTTTCGTGTGAAGACTCCGGAGGGAGGTACCCCGCTTCATCGATCCCTGCATGTCGTAAAAGTGGCCCGACGATTTCTTCCACGAGGGTTCCCGTTCCAGACGGCTACAGAGGACCGCTGCCCTGACTGTCGCCCTGTCTTGGACCCGAGAAGCAGACCTTAGTACGGCGAGACGTAGACGGGTTCTCCTTGGTGACATCTTCTATATTTCAGTTAAGTATTTAGTTACGCTCGATTTGGTTGTTCCTTGTTGCTCAGGTTTGATTCGTAGATTATCATTGGTTGCTCTTGTTTAGATAATCTTTATTTTAGTATTGGTTCATTTTGTTAGGCCTAAGTTCTCTGCGCATTTTGGTTGGAATTTTTGTTGTTGTCATGACTACCAGTAGTAATTGTTTTTTGTCCTGGTTACGTTGCAACGGGGATTCCCGGTTGGAGGATTCGTGTTTGGTTCCTCCGATTGGAACTCCTACGTATGAGCTCTATTGTAAACATGGTGTGGGTCCTATTACGTATAATGAAGTATGGGTCCATTATACCAAAAAAGATGGTGTCCTTAGTTGGCCACCGCATGGTAGCTTCGAAACGGAAATACTAGATAATCTAGAAATGAAGTTGTTCAAGAAAAAAGCCCGGCCGGCAATGTTTGATTCTTTTCGCGTATGGCGCAAAGAAGCCAAACAGAAAGAAATTAGGAAAACGAAGAAAGAACTGAAAGAGAAAGGGTTGACTTTAATGGAGTCTGCTAGGCAGTTGCATGTCAACGAGACTGAGAAAACAATGGAGATGGCGAATAGAAAACATAATTTGGCAATTCATAAATGTTACCCTGTATTGCCATCATGTCCTGCTAAGCCGATGGAGGATCATGAAAAGGATCCTCTGTTGTCTTACCTGTTGAATTCACCTCCACCGTATGCACAGGGTATTACGGTACCACAGTTACTACCTATTGTACAACCAGCTGCTGGTCAGCCTGGAATAGTTGCTCCACTTCCTTTGATTCCAGCTCCTATCCTTCCCGTGGTTAATGTTCCTTCGGCACCCCCTCTTCCTGGGTTGCCCGTTCCGCCTTTGCCTCTCGTTTCGCAAACTGCTTTACCTGCTACTCCCACCCTTACTATTTCACCTGCTCCAGCTGCCCTGCTCCCGAACCCTGTGAATATTCTGACTCCGCTTTCCGTTCGTCGGAAAATAACCGACTCTGTAACTAATATCTTAACTCCTCTCTACAGGTCTTTAATTGGGACCCCCGTTTCTGACTCTATACAGAGACGTAGCCAGCTTCCTGGTTCCCAAGAACGAGACAATTTAGATTCGACAGCTCTTAGGTGGATGTCGAAAGCTGTGAAGTATGATGCACGAAGAGTGTTAGAAACATTTATGCAATGGAACGAACCAACTCAACGTTATGTTTTTGACGTGATGTGTTCTCTTGTGCGTGAAGAATGGGAAGATGATGATTTAGACTCCGTCCCCACTGACCTGATAAATATTCAACAGAAATTTGCCGCAGGAATGGTGATAGGTCCAGAAGTAAGGGGAGCGATAGAACTGATTTTAGCTTATAGGGATGAGTCCCCTCTTCGAGCGACAAGAGACCCTGATGGTTCACCGATTACTACTAGGAAGCGACGAGGACAATATCCAATGAGGGAAGTTCCACCGATATGGCGTGATGCAGTTCAAGCTGATGGGAACTTGGGTATTGCAGCTGCCCCGGCACATTTCCAGAGAGTGTGGATACACATCCCTTGGAAACGGGCTGAAGTATTAGCAGTAAAACAAGCATTACCAGACCCACGTAAAAATCCTGCTGGTTATTACAAAGAGTTAACGCAGACAGTTCAAGCGTGTGTCATGAATTTGGCAGACATTGAAATGTTGTTTGGTAATGTGGTGCCACAGCCTATATGGGCCAAAATTCGGCAAGAGAACCACCCAGTCGACTTAGGAGGCGATTGGGCAGCTATTATAGCGGCAGATGCGCAACAAGTTGGCGGTGCGAAACCAGAACCTCTGATTGCTGCCTTACCTGGCAGAATAATTACTCTGATGAAAACGCTGATGCCAGCGTTACGAGTCAATTGGGATAAATTATCGGCATGCAAGCAAAAGAAGGACGAAAGCGTCTCTGACTTCTTCACTAGATTTGAAGAAACCTTCGTAGATCACAGTGGGCAAGATATGAGTACTGAGGGAGGCCAGAGATTGTTTGTCGACAAGTTTGTGTTTAATTTACTACCTGAGCTTAGTAACAAGTTAAAGGATTCTGAAAGTGCATGGGCAGTATCGACGACAGCACAGATACTTGCAACTGCTCAGTATTACGAGAATAGAGAGAAAGAAGAGAAGGAAAAATCAGAAAAGAAAACGAAAGATTTAAAGACCAAAGTTCTTCTGCAACAGGCGTATCCGCCTCGTTCGAATCAGTCAGATTCACAGCAACGACCTCAGTTTCAGCAACAGCCACAATTCCAACAGCCACAATTCCAGCAAGGGATGGCCCAAAGATTTAATTATAGTTTTCCCCGACAACAGTTAGCATGGAATCAGTGTGCTTATTGTAAAAAGGAGGGTCATTATAAGAATGAGTGTCCAGTTCTGCACCCACAAACTAGTGGTGTCCCAGCTCAGAGAGGTAATGTTGGGTTTACACAAGCTCCTAGAGGTAGAGGGCGTGGTATGATGACACCACAGACTGATCGCCAATCGAATTATTTCGATCAGTGAAATATACAACCTACGCAACCAGGTAGATCTCCACAGTATCATGTTGAAGATTACTATGATCATAATGAAGAGATTCAAAGAAGCGAGCAATAGGACAGCCGCAGGCAGAGAGAGGGAGTAGTATCAGTTCCAGTTGATCAGAGTGGACCTTATGTCACAGTAGTTACCGCAGGCATGGTCGAACCGTTTCTGTTGGATACTGGTGCGGCAAAAAGTTCAATTATGCATGCGAAACTCCCTGGCGCACCTTTGTCTGGCTTAACGAACACTTCGGTAGTATTCTCAGGCGCCCCTGTTCACAATCCTGTTTCTAATCCTTTGTCAATTTCTGTTGGGCCATGCGAACTAGAAGCACCCCTTATCCTAACAACCGGTTGTAATGAGAATCTGCTTGGTTTAGATCTGTTGAAACGCCTGCACACGACACTGTACTGTTCTCCTTCGGGAGTACAGCTCACATTAGGCAAACAAGTCATCTCTCCAATGTATATGTCGATGGATAAGCTCCCACCGGAGCTGCGTTCTCTCCCTGATACTCTTTGGGCAACTGGTCCCAACGATGTAGGCCTCTTGGAAATTCCCCCTTATGTGGTAAGTCTGAAAGCTAATGTTAAATTTCCACGAATCCCACAGTATTGGATTTCGAATGAAGGTGAACGAGCACTCTTGCTGATTGTGAAAGACTTAATACAGAAAGATGTGATTGAGGAAACTAGAGGAAACGTCTGCAATAGTCCTGTTCTGCCGATTTTGAAACGTACTGACCCTACCAAACCTCCAATTTACAGATTTGTGATTGACCTCAGAGAGGTTAACAAAATAGTGATTCCACAGTTCCCTGTGGTACCAGATATCACTGCATTACTGACGTTGATTCCTGCCTCAGCTTCATGGTTTACAGTGATCGACTTGAAAAATGCCTTTTTCAGCATTCCCGTAGCCGAAGAAAGTAGAGACATTTTCGGTTTCTCCTTAGGAGGTCGCAGTTTCAGATTCAAACGCGCTCCACAAGGTTATTGTGAGAGCCCTTCAATTTACAGTCAAGCATTAAAGAGTCAACTAGACACCCTTGTACTTCCTCATGGTGTTGCTCTGATCCAATACGTAGACGATCTTTTACTAGCCGCTGATGACAAGGAAACTTGCAAAGCAGCCACAATTTCTTTGTTGCGCCATTTGTCAAACTTACATCACAAGGTGTCACCTTCTAAACTGCAATATTGTTGCCAAGAAGTGACCTACTTAGGTCATCTTTTGTCAAAGGAGGGAAGAAGGTTGACCCCAGAGAGAATCAAAGCAATTTCGCAGATGACTGTACCAAGCACACAGAGGGAAGTGCGTGCGTTTTTGGGTATTACGTCATACTGTAGGCAATGGATCCCAAATTTTTATCTCATGGCGAAACCATTGGTAGCCCTGACTGGAAAAGGTGTTCCGAGCCCTTTGCCATGGTCTGATGAATGCCAACAGAGCTTCTCTGATTTACGTGATGCGCTGTGTTCAGCTCCTGTGTTGGGTACTCCTGACTACAGTAAGCCGTTTACACTATATGTCCATGAAAGAGAAGGTTGTGCATTGAGTGTATTAACACAACAATTTGGTGACAAACAGCGGCCTTGTGCATATTTCTCATCCACATTAGATCCGGTAGCCAGAGCGTTGCCAAGTTGTTTGAGAGCTACAGCAGCAGCTGCAGTGTCTATTCGACAGTCTGCTGGACTAGTCATGAACAACATGTTAGTAGTCATGGTTCCACATGCTGTGGATACACTCATGAATCGAACGAAAACTCAGCACCTCACCAGTGCTAGACTATCAGGCTATGAGCTGACGCTTTTGGCAAGTCACATTCAGATCAAACGATGCAACATATTGCATCCAGCAACGCTGTTGCCGACTACTCAGGAGTCGAGTGATTCAGAGCCCCATGATTGTTGTTTCAGAACTGAGGAAGAGACAAAAGGTAGGATCGATTTAAAAGATACTCCGTTATTAGACCCAGACGGCACTTTATATGTCGATGGGTCTTGCTTTAAACTACAGAATGGTGATGTGACGGCCGCGTATGCAGTTACGACTTTGAGTACGATTGTTGAGACTGCAAGAGTGAGTCAGAATTCTGCCCAAGCTGCAGAATTAATTGCATTAACAAGAGCATGTGTTTTAGCTGAGGGAAAGAGAGTGAATGTGTTTACTGATAGCCAGTACGCCTTCGGCGTTGCACACAATTTTGGGCGTCTCTGGAGAGAAAGAGGTTTTCTCACGTCCCATGGGACTAAGATCCAACATGGACAGTTAGTCAGCGATCTATTGGAATCCCTGACCCTACCGAATGAAGTCGCAATTGTGAAGTGCAGTGCACATCGAAAGATTACGGATGATGTTGGTCGTGGGAATGCGTTTGCTGATGAGGTCGCTAAAGAAACGGCCAAGAACATGACGAGCCGAATGTACGTTGCAACGTCTGCAAGATGGATTGCGGAATCAGGAATGTGTGAGAATACGATTGAAAGTGTGAAAGCAATCCAGAATGAAGCAACTGAAAATGAGAAGAATGACTGGAAGGAGAAAACGGGTAAAATGGATTCAAGTGGATGTTGGGTCGATTTGTCTGAGCAGCAACGTTGGATGTTACCTGACGCATATGTACTTGCAGTAGTCACGATGGCGCATGGAGCGGCGCACATCAGTTCGAAAGGGATCTGTAAAATGTTAGCTCCAGTATGGAAGAACGATGGAATTACTAAGTGTGCAGAAAGAGTGGTGAAGAATTGCATGATATGCCTGATGCATAATCCTGGCAAGGGAACCCCAACCCCAACTGGCCATTTTGCTCCCCCGTCTTGTCCCTTTGAAGTGATTCAGTTGGATTTTATCCACATGGACAGGTGTAACAATCTCAAATACGTTCTAGTAGTAGTCTGTGCCTTCTCAAGATGGATTGAGGCATATCCGTTAAAGGATAACACTGCTATGTCCACTGCCAAAATCCTCCTCAAAGAATACTTCCCTAGGTATGGTATGCCACGGATTGTTTGGTCGGACAATGGAAGTGAGTTTGTAGGGAAAGTTATGAAGAGTGGGTGTGTGGGTCTGGGTATTTCCCAGAAATTCCACAGTGCGAATCACCCACAGTCAGCGGGTTTGGTTGAAGGGTACAATGGCACCCTGAAGCTGAAACTTGCAAAAATTCAAGCTTCCACTGGTCTCTCTTGGCCAGACGCACTGCCTTTAGCTTTACTGTCCACCAGAGCGACTGTACACTCTCGAGTAGGGCTTAGCCCATATGAGATTGTGTTCGGCCGCCCTGCTAATGTTTGGGGAGTCCCTAGGCCAAAGGAATTCAAACAGATTGAATACCCAATGTTGATTGATTACCTTCATGATCTGACTGCTAAATTGAGCCTTATTCATCAACAGGTATTCGAATCCTTGCCTAAACTGCCGGAGAGTCCAGGCCACACGTTGAAACCCGGCGACCAGGTTGTAGTACGGAACTTTGAACGTACTCGGAACCTCCAGCCAAGATTCGTGGGCCCGTTCCAGGTCCTCCTCGCAACCAGAACTGCAGTACGCCTAGCTGGCAGGAAAAATTGGGTGCACGCCAGCCATACGAAGCGTGTCCCTCTTCCACTTCCCTATGACAACTGGGTTAGACAGGGTTAGACAGGGAATTGGTGTATCCGAGACAGAACCTGTTCCTAGGCACATCCCTTTCAGTGATGCAGAGTACCTAACGGACCACCCACGAACGGAAACACAGAACTTTGACACCTCAGCAGAAACCGCTCCTTTGAATCCTGAACCGAGTACTGTACAAAGTGAACACTTGTCACCTGTGGAGTCGAACATTTCCGCACCTGTAGACCAGCTATTCCAAGACCAGACAAGACCCGGGAAGTACAGATATAACCTACGTTCTCATGTGATGAACTAATGACATTGCAATATTGCCTCTCTGTTTGAAAACTGTAAAACTGTTTTGATCGTATTGCATTCCATTCAGTCAGGAAGTTTGCTAGAATTTTTTTATCTTTTTAGTTTTTCTGTTTCTCTCACCTTGCCATCTGGGTTACCGTAGGGTCGTAACGTGTGCCTTGTTTTAATTTGCAGGGAATCAGACACTAGGTCGGTTTCTTCTGTTTGTCTTGGGAACTCCCAGGATAAACAGAGGCAAGTTTTTAACAGGTACAAACCATCCGTTGCGAACGGTTGTAGAAGATGGAGCTTCCTGAATTACGTCGGGTTAATGTCATTAATGTGCACAAGACAAAACTATACGACATATTGTACAGTAAATTTTTCCTAATGCAATGTACTCTGACACTTCTGATTGTCTTAATAAGTTTGGTAGGCGGTATTATTTTTGGTATTCAATTGATCTTTACACCTGTTACATCTACAGTATCTCCCCATGCTCCTGTCTCTCCGACTGTTGTTTCTCTTCACTCTTTCCATCCTTTTCCTGCCCACGAACAAGCTCGACGCTCTGAGTTTATAAATAACACTTTCATTCAGCTCTTGCACCAACATCAACTAGTGGTTAACACAACAAACTGCTGGGTGTGTGGCTTGATACCACATACCATGGACAAGGGCATTCCTTATTTGGTTCTGCCTTTAAGTTATAATGGATCATTCTGGGCATTCCAGACCATGTTCGCTTATGCCCTAGAGACCTATCCCCTACGACTTCCGCGTTCCACCCGGTATAACTGTGCTAATAGAGCCTTGGTAAAAGGAATCACTGACATGGTGAGAGATGTCAATAATACTCCGTACATTCCCAAGGATGAATTGCGAGTTTACACGGGTTGGAATGTTACGCAATACGGCATTACTCTGGGTGAGAACAAACGTAAGAGCTCAACTCCGATCTGGGTCGTACCCCACCAAGGTCAAGTCTGTTTGCAAGGAAATGGGAGGAATCCGAAAGCTCGACTAGGTTCCCGTCACAGTCTTCCCCTGCATTCTTAGCTGCTAAGGGTACCTATTTTGTTTGCCAAGACAGAGCATACACATGGCTGCCTGCTGACTTCTCAGGCTCATGTTACATCGCTCAACTGTTACCTCCGACATACACTGCTGCACCGGACTATCACAAAACTAGAGTTGTGAGAGGTGTTTTCAGTAAAGAAGATACTGCTGGCCAAGAGGCAGGAGACTTTTTCAAGGGTTTCCTCCCATTCTGGGGGCCTATGGCCAACAGTAGAAACTTACGTCAACTAACACGGGTAGTTGAATCCACCATCACCGAAACTGCGGGTGCCCTTAGTAACCTGACAGCTGAGCTTCAAGCGGATCGCCTCATGACGTTACAGAACCGTATGGTTCTTGATGTGTTACTTGCAGATCGAGGTGGAGTATGTAAGATGATCCAATCAAGTTGCTGCGTTTTTATTCCAGATAATGCGCCAACAGTATACAAGGCCATCTCTAAGTTACATAAGATTTCTGACTCTATTCATGTAGAGGAAGGTGACTGGTCATTAATGGGATGGTTCTGGAACCTGTTGTCCGCGTGGGGATGGAAGGTTCTAATAGTCATTGGTGTTGCGTTGGTATTTGTATTTTCGTGCTGTCTCATTGTTCAGTGTGGTCCTGCCTTATGTAATCTCTGCATTTCTACATGCGTAAGAAGACCACCTGTTTTTAGAGATACGCCACGAGATAGAGCAATGCTGCAACAACACATCAGTGACCTGATGAGCATAGAAATGGACTCTGACATAGAGTGAGTTATTGCCTATGTAAGGGCAAAAGGACGGTCTGAGGTTCTGTAGCGATCCGAACCCGTGAATTTGGTATCGTAGTACTGACACGATTTGGGTACCAATGAACCGCAAATGATCCATTGTATACATGACAGTGTTTTCGCTGCGCAACTAGCATGAATTCACTGGAAAATAGGGCATTCTGTTGTAAAGTCGCGGCATCCATTTTAGTTACGGCATCCATCTTGTTTCTTGCCCTCACATAGTCAACGAACGGACGATGACCCCGGCAGAGTCACCTTGTTAAGGACACGTAAGCTCGAGCTCGAGAAAGGCTGACGCTGCATGACTAGGCAGAATCAAGCTGCCTCCCTTGCCTGAGGCCAGTCCTGCTATACTGGTTCTCGTGTCCGTTGTCCTGACTGAAAGGCCGAAGACGGTAGCCATGCCCGTTTATGATCCATAAACACCTCTTATCCTACATTTCAATCCTTTGCACCTGGCTCTGTTCCTTTCCTTCTGGGCTTTTACAATGGGGAGGTTACGATTTTTATGATGGGGAGGATCGGGCGAAGAATGGAAAACTGTCGAGAGAACCTGATCGAATACCGAAAACCTACAACTAATTATTGTTTGATGTCAAATTTACTGTTTGTTTGGGATACCGGGTTGGGCATGAGAAATATTCGTGTAATGTTGCCTAAAGACATTTTGCGTGTATTTAAAGAGTAACCCACTTAATGCAATTTGAACAGTCTCGTAGATTCTGCCTCTGTGTGGTTCCTATGATTTCTGTGTCCCTGCAGTAAATAAACCTTGGTCTTTGATGCCGCCATCGAGAAGCCCGTGTCTCTGTTTATTTGTGCACCGAGACAGGAGGAACTCAGGGGTCTTCGGGTGTTGTTTCCCTGACACCTCTGGACTCTTAAAAGTCCAGAACCTCAACTGGAGCGACCTTTTGTCTGCTAGCAAACATAGGAACCTCACCTTGTTTTGGCATATTTTGAAGTGGGATAATACACCCAGTGCACAGGTCCCCTCCAATAATGTTTCCCCGGATAACTGGGTATCACACTACAAATCCCAGTTTTCGGACAGTAACTTGGCTGCTCAGCCTGCTTTCCCTTTAAGTTGGGATTTGTCCTCTTCCACGAACCTTAAATTTGATATTGAAGAGGTTAAGATGGCCTTATTGAAGGTACCTAGTGGCAAGGCTCCAGGAATTGACTGTGTCCCCGCGGATCTTTTTAAATCTGACCTTAGCAAGTGGGCGCCCTACATTGTCTTCTTGGCAAATGCTATTGCCAACGGGGCTGCCATCCCAGAATCTTGGAAGGGTGCCGAGATTCTGCCCATTTTTAAAAAAGGTGACCGTTCATGCCCAGGGAACTACCGCCCAATAAGCCTCATAGATTCGGTCCAAAAAATAGTTGCAAGAATGATCCTGGCTAGGATCCAGTCTTGGGTCGAACAGGAAGATATCATCTCGCCACTGCAGGCAGGTTTTAGATCTTGCACTAGCACCATAGACCAGGCATTCAAATTCCAACTGATTGTGTGGAAAACGGTTTATCTCTGTGGTGGCACAATATATGCTGCTTTTGTAGATCTACGGTCTGCATTCGACCTAGTCAATAGGACCAAACTATGGGGCGAATTAGCGGCGCTTGGGATGCCCCTGGATCTTCTAAACATCATCGTTAGGCTGCACGAAAATAATTTTGGCCAAGTGCGTTGGGGGAACCAAGGTCAGGTTACCGACAGATTTAATGTTAGTAGAGGTGTCCGACAAGGGTGCGTCCTTGCGCCAACTCTATTTTTATTATTTATAAATAGAGTTGTGCAATATTTCTCTAATACTTCAACAGACGCCCCCACGTTGGGTGGATCCAAAATACCCCTCCTTATGTTTGCCGACGACACCCTACTTTTATCCCAGACTTTGTCAGGGTTGCAGTCGGCTTTAAATGCATTTTCCACATTCTGCTCTGATTATGACTTGCTAGTCAACGTCTCTAAAACCAAATATATGGTTTTTAATAAAGGGAAAACCGTGAAAGGCCAGGTGTGTATGAACAAGGACATATTGGAACGAACCAATGTTATGACTTACTTGGGGGTTGTCTTTGAAAATAAACTGAACCGGAGGCCTCAAATAGACGTACTTTCTCTTAAATTTGCTCAACTTTCGGGTTGTTTGGCCAAGGAACACAAGCAATCCCAGACAAAAATGATAGGTCCCCCCATCAAAATTTATGAAGCAAGAATTAATTCAGCAATCTTGTATGGTGCGGAACTCTGGGGTTTTGCTGACCTTTCTCCCCTGGTCTCAGCACAATACAAATTTTTTAGAAAACTCACGGGCCTCCCCAGCTCCACCCCAGTGAAACCGCCTTTGCTGGATCTCGGTTGCCACTCCTTTGATGATATCACCAGGTTCAAGCCACTGGCTTTTTGGAGGAGACTGTGGACAATACCAGAATTAGGCTTTTACGCTAAAGCTTTTCTGGATGTCCGCTCTATCCTGGGAGCCGGCGACATCTCTTGGTGCAAGCACGTTCGACTATTACTGGAATCTATGGGATTAGGTATCCTTTGGACAGACCCAGCTAACAATCCTTTTCCACCAAAAAAGCAATTCAAAGATCTCTATTGGTCCACGGTAATCCAAAAACATATTTCCTCAGTTTCCCCTGAGTCATTGTCTGGTAGGTTCTTTGAACATAAAACAGTCCCCTTGTTAGAAGACTACTGGGACATTATTACCAGACCCAGCGATAGAAAACTCTATCACCAATTCAGGGTCGGCTCCCTTCCTACCAATTTATTTACAAAAAATGGAAGGGTGGGTCTTGCGATTCTTGTAGTTGGTGCTTAGGCTGTGTTGACTCAGTTTGGCATATATTTTTTGCTTGTCCAGCATATGCAGCACCCAGGGCTAAATGGCTGAAACCCATCTGTCGCACCCTGGGAACAAGACAGGGATATGTTGCCCTCAGTATCTTAAGATATGATTCAGCCGAATGTGTTATAGTCGCAGTGGCCACACATTTTTAGGCTGGGTTTGGACAATCAGACATAGGAGGCAGCTGACTATCTAAATGACACTGTGTTCATGATCTTCTTTTTTAACTACTGTGATTGTATTTTTTTATCTTGGCTGTCAAATGTCTTTTATGATGAAATTTTTATCGAAATAAAGACAAATGAAATGAAATGAAAAAGAAAAAAATCACGTTTAAAACCCCCAAAAAGTTAAATTCACCAGTTTTAGTTTACTGAGCAAACTAAAAATTGTACCCTACTATGTATTGCTTATAGCCTCACATATATTCATCACTTATGACACGGCAAATGGCATTATTAGTGACATCACTAATGACATCTCAAATGACATCATTGATAATTTCACTGATGATATCATGCAATCAAAGGGACTCCCAAGTTGGTGTGGAGGTAGGCATGGCGGAGATCTCTGCATGTGACTTTGTGACTATTACTTTGTAGTACTTGAATAGTACTTTTGAGGTACTACTAAATATACTACAAAATGCAGTTCGTGAATAGGCCCCACTGTATTTTGCACAGAATCACAGGATGTTGAACCGAGGCCAGGTTTCAAACCTGGATCCCCAAGTTTGAAGATCAGCAGTTCTACTCACTAGGCCAGATCTCTTTTCCTCCCTTGCTTAGCTAACAGCATCCTTTTTAATCAGACTTTTATCCTGGGAAAGAACAGGAATTTTGCACAGGTTCTCCAACTTGCTGTAAGACATTCAGATACAGAGGACCCTATGAAATGTGCGTAAAAAGGCAGGCAGTAAACTGTGTATGCACTTTCCTTGCAATATTCTCCAATAAACCATACTACAAAAATTAAGACCACTTCCTCTGCAAGGCTCTAACTGGAGATTCAGTGGTCGGAGGAGTACTTGTGACAGAGTCCTTCTGCACTTCATCCATTTCAGTTTTTATTGATTTACCTTTATTGATTAAAGTGTGGCCCAGCATTGCACATGTTGTCACTTAGTCCTCCAAGTTGAGTCTTCTGATGCTTTGAGGCTATTGGCATCAAGTGAGCAGGAGACGAAGCAGTTGTAGCTTGCTTCAGTGGTGCTGTGAGGATGGGGTAAACGGTGCGTGTCCTGGCTTGTGTGGGCCACTAACTGCTAACCAAGCAAAGAAGACAAAGAGGTGTGCTGATTAAGCATTATATTGAGTAGTACGCAGGGTTGACTGAGGATGAAGGGGTTTGAGGGAGGAGGAAGGAAAGAATAATGGGACAGAGTGGCCCGGCAGCAGTGAGCATCTCTGAGCCCATCAAAGACAAAAAATAATAATAAAAAATGCAACAAATTAAAAGAAATGTGCCTGGACTACTTTTTAAGCAGTCTGCATCCATAAAATGTCAGGGCCTGGAACCGCAGATGAGACACACTCCTATAAACCAGTATCTAAGGCCATGAAAACCCAGGGTTATCCAAATTCACTTTTCTAATTTGCTCTCTTTATATATGATATCACCTTGGCTTCAGTTTCTACATAGCTGATCTGGGTAAAATGTTGTCTGCCCTGTGTTCCCTCCCAAGACTATGAGGAAGTTCTGTTGAAATTCCACTGATATGATGATGACAGTGTGTTTTTAGGTAGAACAAATATACATCTCCATCACTAACTACTTTTGTTTCAGGCATATTTCAAAGAAAACAGGTGACAATTAGCATAATTGAAATCAAGGTTTTGATACAAGGATTATAAAACTATAAGGCTGGTGATCCAGAGGAAGTACTGTAATTTTTTATAAACATTCAGGTGATCTCTAATATAGCATAAGCAGGGTTTTCCTCTATAACCAAGAGTCTGGGCCCATGTTGATTTAAAAACGACTTACATATATCAGGTCCTCCGATAGTTCTTTGGTAGAGCTAATAGGGATTCGATAATAAGAGATGGATGCTATTTCCTTCATGAGGACCTATAATGAAGCAAAAGCCTTTCCAACCACAATAGTCACAATATGTATCATGTCAAATAACTCATTAATAAAGACAAACTCTAATTACTTATCAAGTTTCTTTTATCTATTATTTCAAAAAATTAATGGTCAATACACAAGTACATAAAAATCATAACTTCTGTGTTATTTCAATGTTACAGGTAAATTCACAAGAAGGAAAATACAGGCATGACAAATACATCAAAAGTTAAATAACAACTGTGAGAGGAGAGAGATGAGATGACAAAAGAATACATCATTGCAATATCAGTATGTAATTCAAAATTTCATACGAACCTAGATCAACGAAACTAATGCACATAGTGCAATAAGGATGGAGCAAGGTTTTGTATGAAAAGAAACTTGCTCGTATGCAATCCTCTCAAAGAACCTGTAATACTATAACCAACATGTTTGTGAGTACTAACGTTGCACCACATTTTACATATTGTATCTAGGGGAAGCTTTTCTATATATTTTACTAACCAATAACCCGAGTGTCCTTAAAATGTGGGACATTTTCTGCTCATGCGTCTACTGCATCTACATAGTATGACGTTTCCTGTTGCTTGGTGGAAAAACTTTGCAGCTGCGCAATAGCTTTTAACATGGCTGCTCGAAACCCTCACATTAAGGCACATGCTGTGCTGAAACTAACCCGTGCAAGTTTTACTAAGGTATTAATGCAAAAGATATATTAAGTAAATGGGGTTAGAGTAGAAGTAAGTGGTATACAGTGAATTCATTTAATTTAGTATTCTAACTTGTTTTTCTCTGATTTTATTAATAGTTCGTATTTGGGCCTTGGAGGGTGACCAATGTCCCTATCCCTTTGCGACAACTACGCATGCTTGCTGCATCCTTGTCCTGAGACTAATGAGGTCATTGAATGGCTGCCAAAACATGTGCCCAGCAAGGACATGTGAAGCTCAACTCTTGAACCTACGAAAGGAAGAAGCTGAAACATTGTACTACAGATTTATCGATCCACATATGAAATGCTTGTGGGAATAAAGCTCGTGGGTATTAAAATTAAGGGGCAGGGAATTAGACAATACAACTAAAGAAAGTTATTGCACTTAGTATGGTGTGATGCCCTCCCCCCACTGCTTGGCCCAATCAAATTGAGGGGTGTACATAGAATTGAAACATTTGGGGTGGATCATACACTCGAATTGGTATAACAGAGGTACGTTTTAGTTAGTTAGACACACTTGATCCACTTGATGCCGAGATGCTGATGCTATGCTGAGATGCTGCCCGATTTTGCTGCAATCTGACTGAAAAATCCAACACTAGGGAAGAATCGCGGAATAACCGAGGAGGCACATCTAGGAAGGGGTCCGGACGAGCCCGAGCCAGAGAGAGTAGCACCAGAGAGGGGTGTAACGCTGGTGTTACACCAGAAGAGGTCCGGAACCTGTCCTGAATCTTTGACACTCTGATGTCTAGGTCTTCACACCATTCTAGGTAAATATAGTTCTGTGGGGTTATGCTCCGTATTTGCTCTCTGTTCTTTCTCTCCTCAGGTACTGTCATCACAAGAATTTAATTAATGTGAATCGATTATAAGTTAACTGTACTATTTTTCCTGATGGAGAGTTTGGTGTATTTACGTCTATTCTGATTTGACTCATAAAATTATTAATTCAGATAAATCCTTAAAACTCCTACAGAGTCTGTGGTTCTTTAAAATTAAAGGTTAAATATGTTATTATTTCCTCCCTATTTTAATCTGCAACTAGATCTATTGACAAAGTACATTTACATAAGGAGACAGGGAATGGTAATGATACTGGTGTAACAGGTCTCTAAGGTAAATCAGTGGATATTTGCTAGCTCATTGAATGTATATGGGCCCAAAGTGAGAGTTGTGTGTATGTGTGTGTGTATAGAGCTGGTAAACACCACTGCATCAGTTTTACTTGGTAGCAGAGGCATGGTTAGTTTAGTTAGTTAGGCGAGGATTGTATTTTGTTAATTTGAATTATTTATTTATGTTTTAACCAAACCCGTTATGCATTGTTTTATGTTGTCTGGAAATTCCCAGGATTATTGAATAGCGGGTGGTGAATAGAAGCCACACTGCAGTGAGGTTATTAGTCTGGATCAAGAAAGTACTGAAAGTTATGCAGGACTAGAAGCACTAAGTTAGGAAATAATTTCTTGAATGTTAGGGAGAATAATTGGTAGCAAGGAGTTCGCTGGTGAAAATTTGGTATTATATCACCTAGAAAGGGTAATACTGAAGGAGTAGCAGATTCTCTGATGTTTTTTTGAAGAGTAAGCGGAAAGGTTTTCCTCATAGTGTGTGAAGAGTAAGCGGAAGGGTTTTACTCGTAGTGAAAGAAATCTTACTATTCTTTGAATTAGTGGGTCAGACACAATAGCGAATGTTTCTACGTTGTTAATTAATGAAATTTTGTATGAATTTTTTGAGAAATAAGTTTTTGCATGATTTTGTAAAGGAGGGGTCAGTTGCAGGTGCTGCACTGACATCACTGAGAGCCGCGCTGGGATTGGTTGAAACAGCAGGAGTGTAGTTAATGCGAAATTGTAAAGGAGGGGTCAGTAGTAAGGAGTTATACGGACATCACAGAAAAAGCTGCGCAAGCATTGGCTGAGTGAGCGAGCAGAGTAGAAGTTGATTGGTCCTCAGAATAGAAAACGCGCTGATATTGGAGAATTATTAGAATTAAAGCAAGAGTCCAATTGGTCACCAAAATAGAAATCTCAAGAATAATAGTAGATAGTGGAGTTTGCATGTACGATCCAACATTAACAGGGATTCGTCCAGACAGAAGATTTATAGGGTTTGCTTACGAACAGTATCTTAACAAACACAAGCACGCAATGTACGGAGAAAAGAGAAAAACTTCATTTGTGCAAAAGGTCAAGAATTATTTTAAAAAGGACAAACCCATTAAAAGTAGAGAAGGGATTCTCATTCCTCCCCCAAATACGCCTGCATCATATATGATGGTGGAAAGAGGCTATCATACCTGTGTATGGTTAGAAATTTAGGTAGAATACACAAAAGATGATGGAATATTAGCAATTCCTGAGTACGGAAGCTTTATTGGAAGAATATATTACAATTTAAGAACACGGATGAAGGAATTAGAACTAGGGGTGGGTGAAATTTGCGAAATTCACTTTTGCAAATTATCACGAAAATGTTAAAAATCTCTGCAAACATGCGGAAATATCGCGAAGATGCGGAAGTTTTTTTCCCGCCAGCTTGTGGTATTTTCTGCGTGGTCGTGGCTCGCCAACTTACCCAACTTACCCATGCGGCTGCCTGCGGGCGCGGCCATCTTGTTTTCACTTGTCTCGCGGTGCATGATCGCTAGAAGAAAGACGTGATCGCGCGACGCATGACGTTACTGCGGGCGCGAACTGTCATGAGACTGCGCAAATGGCTACCAACAATCCAACATCTCGTGGAGAACATGACTGGATCGGGAAAACTGATCGGAGAACACGTGGATTCAGGTAAGGTGATTGCGCGCACGCGAGAATGTATTATTTTAAGCTCCGTACAGCGCAAAACTTCCGTGATGGTGTCTACGGAACGCGATAAGGCACAAAACGTAGCGTGCTTACGTCATACGTCTGAGACTGCTGGGATTAGTAGTTTTGTTGGCAATAGTAGTTCTATTGGACAAAAAAGAGAAGAAAGAGACGAAGGAAAACGAACACAATCGTTTCTATCTAAAACTTTGGTCTATGCTCCAGAGTGCATGATATACAGAAAACGGGCGCTTGAACATATCTCAATGTGTATAATATGAAGCCCCTATTCAGCGTGAATTCGATTATAGCAGGCTATGATACATGTACAAAAGATCTCTTATTATATCGCCCTATAGATGGTAGCACCCAAACGGTCTTAATTTTTTCGAAGATATCTCTATCTCTACAATTCCTATGTGTAGTCCAGATAATAATTATTGGACACTACTCAGCACTATGGTGCAGTGTCCATTTTAGAGAACCCCTTGAGTGAGCAGGTATTTCTGGCCCAGATATTGCTTGCGCTCTTCCCCCTGGTAATGTCATTGTTAGGCATGACAGAAGCACGAGAAAGGGCGGCGGGATAGGGATAATTTTTAAATCAAAGTATTCCTGTAAGTTTGAGCCCCAATCCTTCTTAGGCTGTGAGGCTGCCTTGTTCAAACTCACCATTTCATCCCAAATAACTATATCTGGAATGCTCATTTATTGCCCCCCTGGCTATGCGAAACATTGGTCCTCCTCTTTACCAGATCTAATCACTCCTTTTATTCTACAAGCAGCTAATTTTATGATTCTGGGCGATCTAAACCTTCATCTGGAGGACCCTGTGAGCTTGGATAGCTCTATCTTTTTAGCTGACTTAGAAGCCCTGGGCTTGACTCTTCATAACAAGGGATCTACACATCTGGCAGGGCATCTACTGAACCCTATCTTTTCGAACCTCTCTTCAACCTGCAATCAGCCTGCCCTTCCCTTAGTTTGGTCAGATCATTTTGCGGTCCACTTCCAACTCACTGTTCCCAGCTTCCCTTTATCTCTGCCCACTTATAGCACTGGCACTAAGAGACCTTGGCACAAGTTAAATTTAAATCAATTAAATAGCCTTCTTGAAGTAAACCCTCCGAATCTGTAACTTTCACTTAATTCTCTAAATTCAGCGGTGTTTGAGTGGTTGTTTTCATCAATCAATCTTTGCTTGCCTTTTACACCGAAAACCTCCTCCTCCCACCGCATTCCAGTTCCGTGGTTCAACGACGATTTAAAGAGTTTGAAAACTAAATGTAAATCCTTGGAAAGAAGATGGCGCAAATCATACGCTTCCAGCTGCAAAATTGACTATAAGGTAGCTCTTCACATTTATCACTCTGCTTGTAAAGCAGCAAGGGTGACATATGTCTCTACTATTATTAATAACTCATTGAATCATTCTCAAGTTCTGTTTTCAATGGTGAAAAAATTGGCTGGTGCTAATACTCTTCCCTTACCTCCTGGTCTTGATTCCACCAAATGTAACAACCTGGCCAATTTCTTCATCAATAAGGTGAAGACGATCCACAATAACCTGACTTCCACTGCCCCCAATGTTTCAAATAAGTCCTGCTCAGATACTATATCTGTGGATCCTCTCCCTGATGTAGAAAAAATTTCACAATGGCCCCTCCTCGATGAGATATCTTTTGAGAACTGCTTAACTAGGGTAAAATCTGGTTCCCCTTTGGTTCCCCTGCCATCTAACATTCTACAACAACTCTCCCCCATTGCGCTAGAAACTTGTAGGGCTCCTGAATTTTTCTCTACGTGAGTCCTCCGTTCCATCCACCTGGAAACATGCGATGGTGGTTCCTTTGTTGAAAAAGCCCAACGCCGATCCTTCAATCTTAGCTAACTACCGCCCAATTTCGCTTCTGCCAGTGTTTTCCAAAATTTTGGAAAAACACGTTAATTTCCATCTAACCACTCACATTAAAAATTCTGGATTTTTTTTACACCCTTCCCAATCAGGTTTCAGAACATATTTTTCAACTGAAACTACACTTTTAAGAGTTACTGAACAACTACGCTCTCGCCTTGATCAAGGTGAGACTATGGCACTCATCTTATTGGATTTGAGTGCAGCATTTGACACTGTGTCTCAACCTATCTTGTTGAAATCTCTTCAATTAGCAGGTGTAGAAGGTCCAGCCTTGCTGTGGCTGTCCTCTTTCCTTAGCGATAGTACATTTCAGGTTTTTACCTCTGGCTCTTCATCCACTTCCCGTTCATCGACATTTGGAGTCCCCCAGGGCTCTATCTTGAGCCCTATGCGTTTTAACATCTACGTTCGACCCCTTGCTACCATCGTCGAGGACGCTGGCCTTACGTTATACTCCTATGCCGATGATACCCAAATCATCTTCTCTCTATCTTCTTCCAAAGACACTCCTGTATCCTCTTTACAGAGCGGCCTATGCCGAGTCTCGGAATGGATGAATGCCAACTGCCTGAAATTAAATGGGGATAAAACAGAGGTCATTGTCTTGGGCAAAGATAAACATCTCTGGAATCCCTCGCACTGGCCTCTAGAAATGGGTCCGTTCCCTCAGCCAGTTGCTCAAGCTCGAAATTTGGGGTTCATCATTGACAGCCAACTCTCCATGCGGCAACAAGCAGTTAATACAGCTGGTACCTGTTTTTCCATACTGAGATGGCTGCGGAAGATACTTTGGATGCTCCCTCTTTCAACACAGAGAACCGTAGTCCAGTCCCTCGTCATCTCTCGTCTGGACTACGGGAATGTACTTTACTTGGGAAGCAACAAGGAACTTCTGAACAAGCTCCAGGTTGTCAAAAATTCTGCGGCGCGCCTTCTCTATCATGTCCCTAGAAGAACTTCCATCACTCCTTTTCTCTACAACCTCCATTGGCTCCGTATTGGCAATCGAAATAAATTTAAGACCCTCTGCTTCATTTTTAAAATAAAGCAAGGTGAAGCACCAACGTACTTACAGAAACTTATTTGTCCCTACACGCCGTTTCGCGCCTTACGTTCTGCCACACTAGGAAATATGGCACTTCCTAGAGTTAAACTGACCAGAATGGGTGGACGCTCCTTCTCATTCCTTGGACCCAGACTCTGGAATTCCCTTCCTAATTGCTTGAAACAGGAATCCTACTACCTTAAATTCCGACGTGACCTCAAGACCTGGCTCCTTACTCAGTAATAAGCTCAGTTACCTAGTCTGGTCTTGTCTTTTAGACTCATTGCGCCGGGAAACCCTGAATAGGGTAGCTGAGCGCCCAATAAATTTAATAATAATAATAATAATTTCAACAGCTAATGATATCAATAATGCACATACCTGCTTGTTTATAATGATGACCAAGGTATCTTATCATTTAATCCATGTTGGTCACTCTGTAATTTGAACACCCACTTCTGTTCTTTGACAAACAGAAATTTTTTAATGTCCGTCACATGTGTTGGAATGAAAGGTTGTTCCAAAACCACCCATCTAAGATCTTCCTGTTTGTGTTTAAACATCAAGAAGTGATTGGTAAGTCTGGTGGCCTGTTTGTTCCATCTGATGGTGCTCTTGTGTTCATTTATACATGTCTTAATCTTGCGTGTGGTCATGCCAACATATCGCAATGAACAAGTACAGGTTATCAGATAAATAATCTTTTCTGTATTACAGTTGGTATGTTTTTTTAGAATCCATGGTATACCTGTCCCAATGTCTACTGTTTCGATTGACTGGGTCTGGGGACATGCCGAGCACTGGCCACATGGAAAATGGCCTTGTACTGGCGGTAAGTCCCACAGGATGTTAATTGTGGTTACAGATTTCGTTCTGGGTCTGGTGTGTATTAGACTATCTCGTAGGCTCGTTCCTCTTTTGAAGGAAAACAGGGGAGATGGAATGTCAACATTGCCTACATTCAGAATCCGCCAACGTTTGCGCACGGTTTTTTGTATTTGATTAGACCACGTGCTAAACGTATTTACAAAAGTCATTCTGGACAAAGGAGGCTTGGGCACAGGAGGTTCAAGAAGGGCTCCTCGGTTATTGTTTGAGGCTCTTTCCCAAGCCTGTCTTACCAGGCATTTAGGATATTGTCGATCTTTCAATTGATTAGATAAAACCTCTGCATGGTGATTAAAAGTAGTTAAGTCAGAGCAGTTTCTGCGGATACGCAGGAATTGCCCGGCAGGTAAATTATCCCGAAGAGATTTGGGATGATGACTGTTAAAACTGAGGAGGGAATTTTTAGATTGAGGTTTCCTGTATAATTCACTGCCGAGTCTGCCCTGGTTAGGGCAAATCACAATGTCCAAGAAAGGTAGTCGGTTTTTGTCATAGACAACTGTAAAACGCAGGAACTTATTCCTGGTATTCAGCCATGCGTGAAAATCCAGCAATGAGGCAACAGACCCCTGCCAGACAACCAGGATGTCGTCAATGTATCTCTTCCATATTTTAATCTGATCTCTAAAGGGATTAGATTGATTGAGTACATTATTCTGTTCGAAAAGGTGGACATACAAATTGGCCAGACTGGGCACAAAAATACTGCCCATCGATGTACCAGAGATTTGCAGATATATTGTCTCTTCAAACTTAAAAAAGTTCTCCATCATGGCCAACCTGACACATTCCATTATAAAATGAACAGGTGTTATCGTGTCCATCTCTCTGGCATCTAAAAGCCTCTCAATGGCTTCTAAAGTTTCCAATTGTGAAATACAGGTGTATAAAGATTCCACATCAAAGCTAGCCAGCAGGTCCGTCTCGGTGTCATAACTGGTGTCTGGGAATAATCTAAGGACATCTTTGGTGTCCTGAAGATAGCTGGTCATTTCCTTTACTAAAGGTCTTAAAAAGAAATCCACAAAAGTGGATAAAGATTCCAGCAAAGATCCTATGCCTGATATAATCGGTCGTCCCGGGGGTGGCCTTTGGCTTTTATGTATTTTTGGAAGAAAATAAAAGTATGGCATTACAGGATATTTGGTAATTAAAAAATCTGATTCTTGCCCTGTAATCCAGCCTGCAGCTTTGGCATCATCTACGAGATTTTGTATCTCTCTAGATAATCTAGGAGTCGGATCTTCAATGAGAGATTTATATGCTGTTGTATCATTGAGTTGTCTCAGACATTCTGTGCGGTAAACCTCAGTGTCCAGAATGACAATCGCTCCGCCTTTATCTGCGGGTTTGATTGTTATAGTCTCATCATTAGACAAAACCTTTAAAGCTTGTTTTTCACTCTGGGAAAGATTTTGGTAAGTTTTATCTTTTTTAGTTCTGAGTGTCATAATATCGCGAGTCACTGCTTGCTCAAATACCCTTACTTGATCAGGTACTGAATGAGCTGGAAGATTGAAAGTTGACAGTGTTTTAAGACCTGTGTTTTTACCAGTATCTTCTACAGGGGAATCTGTCAATTCTTTATTTCTAAAAAAGAAATGCAGTCGTTTTTTCCTGAAAAATTTGTCCACTTCACATCGTAGTTGGAATAGGTCTCCAACGTTAGTTGGAACAAAACCTAGACCTTTATTGAGAATCTTTTGCTCATCAGATGTGAGAGCTCGAGTGCTCAGATTGACAACTAGGTCATTGTGTCGGTGCTCGTCCATGCTGGTTGTAGCCCTTTCTTGCTGCGGGTGTTGGGTAGGTGTTGTTCTGTCTGCCAGTGTACCTGCATCTGCCCTCTCCTTCTGCCTCTGTTGCATCCGCGGCCCACTCCTAAAAAAGGCGGCTGGCCAAAGAAAGGAGGCTGGGGTGCAAAGGGAGGCATCGGCTGGGTGTAGGGGGGATGCTGGTAGCCCCATGGGTTGGGGGGCCACCAAGGGCCTCCTTGCTGGTAAGGGTTCGGTGTACCTCGTCTTTGGTTGGATCGATATTGCTGTCCATTAGCTCTCTTGGGTGGTTGCATCGTGCTCTGGGTATCTGAGTCACCAGAGTAAGTATCGGATCCAGACAAAGAGTAGTTTGAGCCATACCTCTTGCCTTTCCTGTTAAACTCAGGGGGAACATATTGCTCACTAGTGTAAGGATAAACCTTCTCCAATGAGAAGCGTGCTAGATCTTTCTTAAACTTCTCTATTTTGGTCAGCAAAATCGTATCCTTGTGTTCTTTATTAGATTTATTCGTCTCTTCCATGTTCCTCTTAAATACAGCACTAGATATGGTGGTTTTGATCTGGCCTTCCAAGGTTTGTATTTCTATAAGTATGGCATCTGCCACCCTTTTTGCTGTATTTATGATTAAGATCAACCAATCGCGTGTACAGCGCCACGCTATTAGTGACCAATCTTTAAGAAACGCTTTATCCAAAAGGAAGAGTCTAGGGGCATTGGTCACTATCAAACCAATGGGAGCACTATTACTTTTAAGGTACTCCGTCATTATAGCACCATGTTTGAAGGTGCGAGAATGAGAATTCTTGAGGCTGAGTAGCGACTGCCAATCATCCTGTGTATTGTTCGTTACTGTGGATAATGTGTCCAAAATACTAGGATTAGTGCTAAGTATGGATTGTAGCACATCTTCATTAAAAGATAAACCTGTGAATTCTGCCATGATTGTACACCGTCCCAAAGACCAAGGAAAGCGGTGAATTTAATACTCTCCTCAATGTGGAGGATATTTAAAAAGGACCCTCAGCCGTAGCTGCTCAAAGATAGGGGTCCAAGGGATATATTTAAAGACCAAAACAGTATGAAATCCCCAAATCAACATATAGTATACAAAAATACTGTAGGTCTACTGTTCAATATGGCTCCAAACACTGATACACCAGAAAAAGATAGAATTGAAAACCAAAGCAAACTAATGTAACCTCAAAAAAGATTCTGCTTAAAGAGGTTACGTTGATACATTCCCCTTTGATTAACTGGTAAAATCATCAATTTTTAGACATCTATTCTGACATGTTTTTATACTGTTTACAAATGTACCTTTTTGGAGTGTATGGCAAGTTCCGCTATCCCTAATAGATGAAGCTCTGTCTTTGCTATAGGGGTAAAATTGTCTTTTGGAATTTCCATTTTTCTAGAGCGGTGACTCAAATCCTGAGCGGATGCCAGGTGAGGCGAGGTGCGTACCTGCAGCAAGCCAGGTAAGTGCATTGTCGAGTGTCAAATTGATTGTCGCCATTTATTACACCAATGAGTGGTAGATACAATTATAGTATCACATTGTAAAAATCTATACATGAACTGTTCTATGACCATACTGATGCTTTAAGAATTACAGATTAGACTTACTACCATTGTTGTTTTTGTTTGATCCCGTTTAGGTACTTTTTACACGCCATTGTCTGTAGCAGTCCTTCGGGATTCACAAGACTAACCAGGGTGTATTGGTACCAACCTAGATATTGTTGATTGATTTTACACATTAACACTTTTTGCAGTAGCATTAATAAGGTCCTGATGAGAGCAAGGATTTCATTATCCACAAGCCGAAACATGTAGACCTGACAATCTGACACTTATTTGTGAAAGTTGTCTATGCACTGGTTTTTAAAGTGGCACCAAGGCAGCGCCAGAATAAAAGTATTAGTGTCTTGTTAGCCATTATTATTAGCACTTTACACTCACCACTTTTTGCACTGCAACCATCACCTTCCAAAGCCATCATTACAGAGATTGTAAATACTTTAATACTCACATCTGGGATAACTGTGCAACCACCACAATCACAGAAGTGGTTGGCACTCATGGTAATTCCCAGGGTTCCCAGATGATGAAGCAAGCCACCGTTGGTGGGTGATGGGAACTTAACCTCTTTAAGCAGAATCTTTTTTGAGGTTACATTAGTTTGCTTTGGTTTTCAATTCTATCTTTTTCTGGTGTATCAGTGTTTGGAGCCATATTGAACAGTAGATCTACAATATTTTTATATCCTGTGCTAACATCAGAAGAGCAGACTGGAGGTAAATGTACAGAGAAAACTAAGTACTTAACCATGATAGATAGCGGAGAAACAGAAGAAGGATATTTAAAAGACATATTGATGAAAAGTCATCCACCTTATAATGAAAGATTTGATAGAATGCCCCCTAGTGCCCCAATGATAAGAACACCTTTGGTTCCACAAATAGTACTTGACACCGCAAACAGGGTACTTCAAGAAAAGAACAAGGAAGCAATAAATAAGAGTAGAGATTAATTAATCCAGAAAATAGCACAGATAAATACATATCCTGATGCATTGACCATACCAGTGACCATAGGTCTGGTAGTCCCATTGTATGGCGAAAAGTCAAGCTATACCAAAGTTCCTGTAATGCCTACCCCAAGCATAGAACCTAGAAAAGAAAAGGTAATATTAGATGATCAAGCAAGTGAATGTGAATCAGTAATATCATTAATGGATTTACCAATAAGATAACCAATAATGGAAACACTGAGGAGAAATTTGCACAGTTGTTCAAAGGAAGTTAGATTGGAAACCTCAACAGGAACTAGAAGTGCCACAATAGTAACCCCAGAATATATAGAGAGATGGTCTCAAGAAATAGAAAAGCCAAAATCACAGCCAAAATTATTAGATATTTTCAAATTGAGAGTAGAATTGGAAGAAATGGTTGCCGATAATGTGGGTCTAGGCAGATTAAAGACATACAGTGAGGAAGAATTACTGTTTATTTGCAGAAGCATCACACGAAACACAAAAACATTCTATGAAAAACTGACACTTCTGGCATCCGAAATGGGAATTGACATAGGGAAGTCAAAGGTATTGCAGAAACCATATAGAGCAGAATTTTCTGATAAGGATTTGGAAAATATGAATGTGTCTGGAAGAAAATTACAGATCAAGGAGATATTATTTCTGTTGCAAAAATGGGGAGGTCTTGAAAAATGGAAAGTTAGGTGGGCAAAGAAAATGGAAGAAGCACAGGTAAATCGAATGACATCTGAGTATACAATGAGAGAAACTGAGAAGGCTGAGAGATTGTATCCGATGAGGGAAGTACCCGAAGTGGGGTACGTACATGTACCATGGACTAGACAGGATATTTTGCCGTTTACAAATGATTTCCCTAAACTAAGAGAGAAACCAGTGGAGTGGTGCAGACAAATTGAAAGGTTTGTGAAAGTTTCAAAGGTTTTGTTAAAAGATCTGGATGGTCTGTTTGACATAGTAGTACCTGCGGATTTGTGGACGGAGTGTAAAATTACTATAGATTGGCCTAGTGAGGAGTATCCAAGAGATTCAAAGACAGGAGCGCCGTCAGAAGATGTAATGAAAAAATATCACCAGGTGATCACTTTTCTGAAGAGTAAAATTCCCCCGAAAGAAACTGATTGGGTAAAAATAGACAGAACAATCCAAGAGAAAAATGAGTCTGTACGTGCATACTACGAACGTCTTTTACAGGTGTTTAAACAGTGTAGAGGGTTTGAAAATATAGAGAACAAGGATATGACTCATTTTGTGTATCGATTTGTGACAGGGTTAAGATTGGATATATCGCAAATGATTAAGCAGCACATGTTATGTTGGCAAGCAAAGCCCATAGATGACATTTTAAAGTATGCCAAACATTGTGGGGGATGGAAGAAGCACAGGTAAATCGAATGACATCTGAGTATACAATGAGAGAAACTGAGAAGGCTGAGAGATTGTATCCGATGAGGGAAGTACCCGAAGTGGGGTACGTACATGTACCATGGACTAGACAGGATATTTTGCCGTTTACAAATGATTTCCCTAAACTAAGAGAGAAACCAGTGGAGTGGTGCAGACAAATTGAAAGGTTTGTGAAAGTTTCAAAGGTTTTGTTAAAAGATCTGGATGGTCTGTTTGACATAGTAGTACCTGCGGATTTGTGGACGGAGTGTAAAATTACTATAGATTGGCCTAGTGAGGAGTATCCAAGAGATTCAAAGACAGGAGCGCCGTCAGAAGATGTAATGAAAAAATATCACCAGGTGATCACTTTTCTGAAGAGTAAAATTCCCCCGAAAGAAACTGATTGGGTAAAAATAGACAGAACAATCCAAGAGAAAAATGAGTCTGTACGTGCATACTACGAACGTCTTTTACAGGTGTTTAAACAGTGTAGAGGGTTTGAAAATATAGAGAACAAGGATATGACTCATTTTGTGTATCGATTTGTGACAGGGTTAAGATTGGATATATCGCAAATGATTAAGCAGCACATGTTATGTTGGCAAGCAAAGCCCATAGATGACATTTTAAAGTATGCCAAACATTGTGGGGATGAAATTGATAACAGATGGATAAGCCTTAGAAGAAAAGGTAATGTGGCCTCAAGTAAAATGAGCTGAAGAGCAAGAGCTTCAATTGAATAAACAGTCTGAAAATCAAGGAAAGGTACAAGGTCAAAGCAAAAATAATGGGGGTAAGTCACGGGGAAGATTGAACAGGGAAGAGGCAAAGAAAAGGTTTCCCTGTCACGGGTGTGGGAAGTTGGGGCATTGGAAGAACGAGTGTAAATTCGTACAAGTTAATAATGGCCCGAATCAAAATTTAAATCCACAGACGCAGAATGAGGTGTTAATGAGTCAACCGCAACAGGGTATAGATCTTTAGAGTCAATTGCCATCTGCCCCTAAGCCAAATTTTGTGAGTCAAGCCAAGTACAGTGTGGACACCGGATTCTCAGAAGGAAGTGGTAAGTATAATTTTGTAACATCGCAGTTTCTTTTGCAGGACCCACTACTCGATTATGAGCAGGAATTACGGTGCCTGGGGAGGGAGGAAGGGGGGTGCGTACTTGGCGCATCCCTACCGGTAGATCAATCAGGTCCATACGTAGAAGGTAAAGTAGAAGGAAATGATATCACTTTCTTGTTGGACACTGGTGCTACCAGGTCTACTGTGAGAACAGCAGACATTCCTAACCTGCCCCTCTCGGGTGAAGCCATTCAAGTAGTAGGTGTCTCGAACAAACAGATTAGAACCCCGAACACAGAACAAATGGAGGTGCGAATTGTAAATTTTAAAGAAATGCATACATTTGTGATCTATGACTCAAGTCCTGTAAATTTTCTTGGAAGACACTTTTTGTGAAAAATGAATTGCACCATATATTGCACACCGGATGGTGTCGCAATACAAACCCCAGATGAAGATGGAGATGGAGATTACAAATTCATGTTAGCTAAATTGGGACAGAAATGTATTCAATGATAACTAAAGATGAATTACCTGCTGAAGTCAAACTGACTGTAAATGCAGAGATATGGGATTTTACCGGAGAAGAAATAGGATTAATGGCGAATGTAGATCCCGTAAAAGTAACAGTGAAACAAGGTGCTGTTTATCCGAATACTCTACAATACAAAATGAGTCCTGAAATAAAGGCAGGTGTTGCAGCAGAGACTGAGCGATTACTCGAACAAGGCATCTTGAAAGAAATAATTAGTAGCCCTTGTAAGTCACCTATAATTGGCATTAAGAAACCTAACGGGAAGTATAGGGTGGTTCAAGACCTGAGGGAAATTAATAAGATTGTTGTACCGTGTTGTCCAGTAGTGCCCAACCCAGCTGTGATTCTTTATCAGATACCATGGAAAGCAGGTTAATTCACAGTAATTGATTTATGTCATGCATTCTTTTCTATTCCATTGCATCCAGATAGTCAGTTTTTATTTTCATTTAAATTCGAAGATCATGTTTACGTGTGATATCGTGTGCCTCAAGGGTACACCGAAAGTCTTTCAATCTTTAATCAGATTCTCAAAAGAAGTCTTGAATTTCTTCTGTTGCCCAGAGAGTCAGTCCTGGAGCAGTATATTGACATCCTATTGGTGGCGTGGAACACTCGAGATGACTGTGTCACTGATTCAATTGCATTGCTAAATCACTTGGCAAAGGGTGGACACAAAGTGTCCCCCGAGAAACTTCAGTTTTGTAAAAAAAACTCAGGCAAATACCTGGGACATCAAATAGAGAGAGGAATTAGAAAGGTGACCTCAGAAAGAATCAGAATAATAAGACAAATGCAGCTACCACAAACCCAAAAAGAAATAAGAATGTTTCTTGGGGTCGTAGGATATTGTAGGCAGTGGATTGTAGGATTTGCTTTACTGGCTAAACCCCTGATACAGATGACCAAAAGGAGAGAAAAGGACCCCATAGAATGGGATGATGAAAGCATGGAATCATTTATAAAGTTACAAACTTGTTTGTGCGAGGCACCTGCTTTGGGAATGCCAGACTATTTAAAACAATTTGCATTGTTCTGCTGTGAGAGAGGTAATTGTGCACTCTCAGTTTTGACACAGAGACATGGATTAATGCGAAGACCAGTGGCATATTTTTCTGCTGCCCTAGACCCTGTGGCATGTGCATTGCCAGGCTGTCTGAAAGCTGTAGCTGCAACTTGTGTGAGCATAGAGCAAAGTGAGTCAATTGTGATTGGACACCCTGTAAAGGTGTATGTTCCCCATTCAGTTGTGATTTTGCTGACCAAAACCCGAACACAGTATCTTACTCCCAGTAGGCTAACAAAATATGAGAGAATAATACTGGGGGCTGAAAACGTTACTATAGTGAGGTGTACTGTTCTTAACCCAGCCACCTTACTACCTGATCTATACCAAGAAGAGGTGAAAGATGAGGCCGGACATAATTGTGACATGACTGAACTTAGCACCAAACTGCGTCCTGACATACAAGAGGAACCCCTGAAAAATGAAGATCATGATCTATTTGTAGATGGCTCATGCATGCGACATGAGGAGGGAGGATTGAGTGCTGCTTATGCTGTGTGTACAATAACTGGAATAGTCGAAGCATCCTATTTACCAGAAGTCAGATCTGCACAAATAGCCAAATTAATCACTTTAATTAAAGCATGCAAAATTGGGAAAAACTGGAGAAAAATTGGAGAATAACCATAATTACTGACAGCCAATATGGTTATGGGGTTGGGCATGATTTTGGCCAGCTATGGATGCAGAGGGATTTCCTGACTTCCACAGGAACTCCCATTAAAAATGGAAATTTTGTGAGAGAATTAATTGAGGCTATTCAATTACCAAAAGAGGTAGCCGTGGTTAAGTGTGCTGCTCACCAATCAGGAGATGACTATGTGACAGCCGGTAACAGATATGCTGACCAGGTTGCCCAGCACTGTGCAAGACATAACATTGCACTAAACAAGATAATTGAAATTTGTGGAATCAGCTGCCAACTTATGCTATTTGCAGGAGTGGTAACCTGGGAGGAGGTAAAGGATCTACAGGATGCAGTAGAAATAAGATAAAAAGAAGAGTGGGTAAAAATAGGATGTCAAACAAGGGCAGAAGATGGTGTGTGGGTTTGTTATGATGACAGACCAGTAATGCCAGACAGTATGCTTGCACATATGGCTAGAATGTATCATGGAGACACACATGTAGGCAGAGATGCTATGATTTGACTTTTCAGACAAGATTGGTTTAACACCAAGTTCAGGAATGTAGCAGAGAGTCTTTGCCAAAGATGCCCAACATGTCAACAAATGAATCCTGACAGGAAAACCATGGTTAGTATGGGAAGGATTGTAAAGGCAGAAGGTCCCTTTGTAAGACTTCAACTAGATTTTATTCAACTGCCTGCTTGTCAAAGATTGAAGTATGTACTTGTCATAGTTTGT
Organism: Triturus cristatus; assembly: GCF_964204655.1. NCBI lineage: Eukaryota > Metazoa > Chordata > Amphibia > Caudata > Salamandridae > Triturus > Triturus cristatus. The sequence goes on from NC_140593.1 coordinate 822,976,018, forward strand.
TTATTTTCAAAGTGGGTGGAAGCATACCCGACCCGAAGAAATGACAGTTTGACAGTGGCCAAACTCTTACTAAGAGAACTCAACCCTAGATTTGGTCTTCCAGTAACGATTGAATCAGATAGAGGATCTTATTTTAATAATGAAATAATTTGACTAATTTATGAAGCATTCAAAGTCGAACAAAAATTGCACTGCGCTTACCGCCCAGAGGCTTCTGGGGTGGTAGAACAATTGAATGGCACAATCAAGTCAAGACTCAGAAAGGTGTGTGCATCTACCCCACTGGAATGGCCTGATGCTTTACCTCTTGTTCTGATGGGACTCAGAAGTATTCCAAACAAAAATACCGGATTGAGTCCCCATGAAATACTCATGGGATGAGACAAGCATGTGTACAAGGACACAAGCTGTTGAATATAACTGATGACTTGGTCTTAGAGTATTCGCTGACAGAGTGCGTTCTATCTCTCATCAGGTTGGGGAAGACGCAGTCAACAGACAGCTGAGTTAAGCGCATGATCTGAATCCCGGTAGTTGTGAAGAATCACACTCGAGAATCGTGCATAGCACCAAGGTGGGACAAACCGAATTAGGTTATACTAACTACTTCAACAGCTGTAAAGTGTGCAAGATTACCTAATTGGATTCATGCAAGTCGTACCAAAAGGGTACCAGCTCCTGAAGAAGAAGAGTTTCAATCAACATGAGTAATTGAAGTTGCTGAAGGTTGTGCAGCTGAAGAACTTCCTATAGAAGATCCTGAGGTAGCTGCCCAAGAACAACCAAGCCCTTATCAGGACGACTGGATCCCGGTGGTGGACATACCTGAAGTAATTGTAAGAACTAGAAGCCAAACACAGCTAGATAGACAGGAAAAGAGTGAGAATCAGTCAGGTGTAGAAGAACTCGCTCAGGAAAGTAGGGTTACAATCATTAGGGAACCTGAGCAGAAACAGTTAAGGAGAGAACAATATACTCAGACAGAAGAAAAACAAAGTCACATTCCTGAGTCTGAGAAGGGACAGATAGGTTTTAGAGAAAACATTCAGGCAGAAGAAGGTCAAGGGGTAAGAAGACCTGAACAGGACCAGACAGACATAGAAACATAGGTTCAGGATACAGAAGAAAAACCAAACATCATCAATCCTGAACAGAGGCAGATTGAGGTAGATGAACATATCCAGGCAGAACAGGCTAAAACAATAAGCCCTGGACAAGGTCAGATAGAGAGGAAATCTGAAGACAAAGATGATCAAATTGTGCCGCAAATACAATAAAATAAAGGAAGCCCTGAAGAAACTGACAGTGCAGTAAGAACTAAGAAAAGTCGAAAGGGTGATAATTGGCCAAGGATTATCAAGAGACTGAAATACCGCTTTAAGACAATTAGTGAAGAACCTGATCAAGTAAACAAAGTATCCAGTCAATCTGGACCTTCCACTGTAACACCAAAAAGAAGGAGCCAAAGATTGAAGACATTGAATAACAAGTTCAACGGTCCTTATTGGACATATGTCATTCTCGAAGATTTTGAAAATCTCAACTTAAATGAAGAAATTGACGAAGAACAGAATGTTGAACGAATTGATGAAGAAGTCAGACCGACTTGAAAGAGAGAAGACGCTTAAGGTGTTATCGCATACCAAGTTTCTGAATTAAAGGAAGAGGCAAATCTTCTTGTCCAAAATGTCTGATAATAAAGTTACTGGGAAATCAAAACAAAGTTGTATAAAGAAGTGCTGTAGTATCTGTATATGTAGCCAGTTATTAGTCTTCATAATGTCGGTAATATTAGCAATAGCTATACCTTATTTGATGGTTACAAACAAACAGAATACTACTAATACACATACAAAGGTAGCAAGCATCAAAGGAGATAGAGAAGACTTAGAAACACCAGATGAGTTAGATTTACACTATACTGTGAATAAAAACAAAACTGATTTAAAGGTATTTGCAAATCTATTAGTACATTATGTAGCAACAATGGAAGTTAGTGATTGTTACGTTTGCATGAAATTACCAAACTCAGTAGCTGAAGGGGTAACTTATCATCACTTACCCTTGACATATGTAGTGTACTGGCTAGTTTATTTTAGAGAACTGGAAAACTACAGTATTATTATTCAAATGTAGATGTCATATTTTCAGAGGTTCCTAAGAGAAAGAGCCTAAACCCCGTCCTTAGTACTAGAGACTCACAATTCATGGGTGAATATTTTCTAACAATGACGGCAATATATATAGCTGATGCACACAAACCCAACTCAACATGTAAATTACATGAAGAAGAAAATATATTTTTGAATTTAATAGAACAGAGGAGACAGGATTTCCAAAGAAGGGCCTCTGAACCGAAACCTCAGATACCTAAATGGGTTGAGAAGTAAGACCTTTTGGTAACTGGCAAGACTCATGCTGCTATGTCTCTGGATTTTGAAAAGAAAGCAAAAATCTGTCTCCATAGACTAAAAACAGAATATAACAATGCATTTATTGGTTCCAGTGAGTGTGAACATAACTTCTTAGTAATTGGGGGTTGGGGACTAAAAGGAGGAACTGATCCAGTATTTCCTGGAATTTATTATATTTGTGGAAACAAAGCCTATTTTAGGCTGCCTGATCATTGGTACGGGAGTTGCTATTTTGGTATAGTATTCCCTAAAGTTTATCATGTTGAACGAATCACTCGAAGCAATAATGACAGTAATGGACTAGCCCGATGTAAAAGAGCTAGTTTTTCTGAAATAGTAGGTGATATATTTGGTACATTGATACCTTCGGTGGGTGTTCTGCTGAATTCTCGTAAAATCTGTCAATTGTCGACAGTAGTTGATCAGTTATCTACTGACACTGCTGGAGGATTTTTACTGATCAATACAGAATTAGTTGCTGTTAGATCTATGGTTTTGCAAAATCGACTTGCCCTTGATATCTTATTAGCAAAAGAGGGTGGAGTCTGTAAAATGTTGAAAGCGCAACATTGTTGCACTTATATTCCTGACAAAAGTTTAAAGATTGGAAGGTATATTAAAAATATTACTCATTTGGAAGAGGAACTGAAACCGCTGGAGGTTGACAATGAATGGAAGAAAATAACAAATAGTTTTTCCACTATCAGTGGTTGGTTTTCTAACATAGGTAAAAGTATCTTAGGTCAAATATTATTGCCCATCATGGGTATAACTTTGTTAGTTCTGATGATAATGTGTTGCCACAAATGCAGTGGGAAGAGAAAGGGGTATGAAGTGAATGAGAAGTGTAGGAAAAGAAAATTAGATGAAATACGACTTGAAGAATTGAAGGGAAATATCTACAAAAGAATAAGGGATCACAATTTAAAAAGGATAAAGACAGAAATAAAAGATCTGAAGAAATCGAAATGGTAGAATGCTAAAGTTGGCATCTGATTTAATAGAAGCTAGTGTTGGCATAAAATGCCATCAGAGAGGGGATTGATGGAGCAAGGTTTTTTATAAAAAGAAACTTGCTCGTATGCAATCTTCTCAAATAACCTGTAGTACTATAACCAACATGTTTGTGCTTACTAACGTTGCATCACATGTGCCCAGCAAGTACATGGGAAGCTCAACTCTTGAACCTGCGAAAGGAAGAAGCTGAAACATTGTACTACAGATTTATCGATCAACAAATGAAATGCTTGTGGGAATAAAGCTTGTGGGTATTAAAATTAAGGGGCAGGGAATTAGACAATGGAACTAAAGAACGTTATTGCACTTAGTATGGTGTGATGCTCTCACCCCACTGCTTGGCCCAATCAGATTGAGGGGTATACATAGAATTGAAACATTTGGGGGTGGATCATACACTCGAATTGGTATAACAGAGGTAAGTTTTAGTTAGTTAGACACACTTGACGCCTTGATGCCAAGATGCTGATGCTATGCTGAGATGCTGCCCGATTTTGCTGTAATCTGACTAAAGAATCCAACACTAGGGAAGAATCGCGGAATAACCGAGGAGGCACATCTAGGAAGGGGTCCGGACGACCCTGAGCCGGAGAGAGTAGCACCAGAGAGGGGTGTAACGCTGGCGTTACACTAGAAGAGGTCACCTTTCCGGTCCTGAACCTGTCCTGAATCTTTGACACTCTGATGTCTAGGTCCTCACACCATTCTAGATAAATATAGTTCTGTGGGGTTATGCTCCGTATTTGCTCTCTGTTCTTTCTCTCCTCAGGTACTGTCATCACAAGAATGTAATTAACCTCTTCAATGCCCATGACGAGCTGGTCTCGTCATGGGCCGCGGTTGCGCTGTGCCCATGAGGAGACCAGCTCGTCATAAACCCCGCCCGCTAATGCAACGGCCGGCACAGGGCGGGGAAAGGGGCGGGCACTGAAGGGGTTAATGTGAATCGATTATAAACTAACTGTACTATTTTTCGTGACGGAGAGTTTGATGTATTTACGTGTATTCTGATTTGACTCACAAAATTATTAATTCAGATAAATCCTTAAAACTCCTTCAGAGTCTGGTTCTTTAAAATTAAAGTCTAAATGTGTCATTATTTCCTTCCTATTCTAATCTACAACTAGATCTATCAACAAAGTACATTTACATAAGGAGACAGGGAATGGTAATGATACTGGTGTAACAGGTCTCTAAGGTAAATCAAAATTGATAACCAGCAGATATTTGCTAGCTCATTGAATGTATGAATGTATATGGGCCCAAAGTGAGAGTTGTGTGTATTTGTGTGTATAGAGCTGGTAAACTACGCTGCATCAATAGTCAGAAATAGCTAATCCTTCAGCTGAAAAAGTATAGTGTAAGCAACATCACTAGCCGATGAACTGCAAGATAATCAGGATGGTCTAGCTCAGGCATTGCAAGGATAATAGCCAGCCAGAGAAGTAATGGCTCTCTTCTCGTAAAAATGGCTACTGCCAAGTTCTTTTCTCACAGTAATAATTATACCCCGAATGTTAAAAAGTTCAACCGCCCTAAAGTTGCAATTTCACAGTTCCCCACAATTTTATTGTTCAAACTTATGAGGTGATCATCATCTCAGTCAGTTCACCCGGATTTCTCTGTTAAGTTCTTTGTTAAAATGAATGTCATCATCGCTCTTCGGAAGCAGGAAATAAACTGTTATTTCTTTGTGTCCTCACGCTCGCTTCCACATCAGCTTTCCACATAGTAGACACAATTATTTCATTGAAAGAAATACTCAAATCGTAGGAAGGAAATCCTAGTGATATGCTTTGTGCACAACTAAACAAATAAATCAGCACTTTTAGAGATAATGAAGGACAAAGTAAATTCTTCTTTGGCCTACATTAGAAAGAGAAAAATTAAATCTAGCAGAGTTTAAGGTCTTCCAAGAGAAACCAGGAAAACCGTTGGTTTTTCTGAAGAATAAAACACACTTCAGTTAACCCCTTCCATGCTGCGCAGATTCCGCCGCTGTGCTGACGGAATCTTGCGCGGGCGTGGTCATGACGGAACGGTTCCGTCATGAGCACAGCTCAACCGTGGCTCATGACGGAACCGTTCCGTCATGAGCACCGAAGGGGTTAAGGGAATCAAAAGAAAATACACAAGAAAATCCATTATTCAATGTTCATTTGTTCTATTTAAACACATAAGTATAAACTAGATTTTCTAAAATCAGGCTATTAATAATAATTGTTTTTCTCTGCTTATGAAGAAAGAATAAACCTTTCATGAAACATTTTCTGTAAGCATTTCTATTGTTACTATTTCATATTTCTATATACAGGTTTTTAAATGCATGTTTATTCAAGTCTCTCTCATAACATTTTAGTTCATGCAAGAACACTTCATGTATTTCCATGTTTTCTGCATGTTAAACGTTGCAGCTTCTGTTTACTAAACATGTTGTGTCTTTCTTGAACATTTTCATGTTGTACTTTCTAATATCCAGATATACATAATGTTAATAATTTTCACACTGTTAGCCATTGTTTTGATAATAACACACTTATGAGCAGATTTGATCAGTAGCACCTCTCAATCCCTAACCCCCTGTAATTAGAAAGGTATGTTCGCATTCACTAGAACCAATGAAATAATTGTTTTATTCAGTGTTTGTCTTAGTAAGCAAAGATTCCCTTTGTGATGTCAGTCTAGATTCATTGCAGCATATGTCTCACCTTTCTTATATTCACCCTCCCTATGTGCCCATGGAGGTATATTAGTCTTTTGTTCTGCAGCCTTTCTTTTAAACTCTTGTTGCCTATCTTCTACAGTATTTATAAATTCTATTTCTACACTGTGTAAACTACAAGCAATAATATTTTGATTTGTGTATACAGTATCTATTGAATTAGTAGTATGGAAAAATTCTCCCATGTATTCTGCAGTCCTTGCACTGTTCACTATATTCATATTCTTCTTAATAGGAGCTTCTGAAAACACGAAATCATAATTCGAGTAAAAATATTGGAATTGCACTTTGCCATAGAATAAACAGGTTAGTACACTACACGAAATTCCATATGTTAATGGAAGGTGATGAAAAGTCACCCCTTCTGACACAGACAAGGGTAATTGCATGCACACATAACAATCCCTTGCAACCATAGTGTTCACGTACTCGTAGAGTAGTTTTGTAAAAACATTTAACGAAAAGTCATTATTAGAATTATCCTGATGTAAGCCATTCCCTGTTAGTTTTTTAATATTAGTCTCTGGATCTTCTTTAAGAACTTCCTTCTCATCAGTTAATATATTAACATCATTATTAGTAGAATAAACACTAGTAGGATACATAAAATAAGACACTAATAAAATTATTACCCAGACAAACAATATTATAAGAACACAATAAAGGAAGGGTTAAAACACCTTCGCCTAAATAAACCTTGGTTTTGATTACCAGTTTCAGTTGTATCCAAATTAGATATCAAAAATAAAAAAGTAAAAAAATAAAAAAAATAAAAGTATCATTTTTTAGCAAGATCTGTGTACCACACACTTTCTGAGCTTCAGGTCACAGCCTTATTTTCAAATCTCCTCTCTCTTTTTCTGCACTCTTTTTCTTGTGCACAGTTCATTTAGGGTGGCTCATCTTATGAGTTATCTTTGGAACAAAAGCCGATGAGTTCTTCTTCCCAATCGTTTGTTGCAGCAGCCAAATATGTCCATTCAGGTGTTGTGTATTATTTGGGATTTTTGCTCTTTTTGTTCTGCGTACTGTATTTTCGGCTTCCTCCGTATCACTTTGTTCAGATTGGCTAGAGATTTCAATTACAGTTGCTGGAATCTTTTCATTCAAAGTATATTTCACTTCCTTTAATCCTCTTGGCCATTTGTCACCTTTTCTTATTCTTTTTCCAGAAACAATGTCTATTTCAAGATTCAAGACTTTGTTTAGTTGATTCCCTTTTTTCTTTTTCTCTGTCTCTTTCAGGGATCAACTCTTTTTCTGCATCCACAATGACAGTGTTATGTGGTACAGTAGCTTGTGCCCACTTTACTTGATTCCCAGTCTGTTCAGATTCTCTTCTTTCTCTTTGTTCACCTTCAACTGACTGTGCATTCAAGTGGACATGGGAGTCGAGGAGTGTGGCTAGCCTGGATCCCGTTAGGCAAGCCACCACATTTAACTGCTGTTGTTGTCACAAGGATCACTTGATATGGCCCAGTCCAATGAGATTCCAAACAAGACTTCCTCACATGCTTATTGACGAGCACCGACTCTCCAGGGCTCAAGTCATGTGCTTGTACTTGTTGAACTGTAGTTGCAACGTCTCCAACCTGGTGAGACACAGAACACACTATATCAGCCAATCCTTTGCAATAAACAAGCACTAAATCATCAGTTATGTTCACAAGTTGATTTGCTGGGACTGTTGGCTGTCTCATAGCCCTTCCCATCACAATCTCGTGAGGGGACAATCCAGTTCTTTTGTCTGGAATACTTCTTAAACTCATCAACACCAATGGTAATGCATCAGGCCATTTCAGTGTTGTGGATGCACAGACCTTGGCTAGTCTCGATTTTTGTGTGCCATTGACTTGTTCAACTATACCTGGCACCTCAGGTTGATAAGCACAATGCAATTTCTGTTCAATTTGTAATGCGGCACAAACCATCCGAATTATCTCATTATTGAAATGTGTTCCTCTTTCAGATTCTAATGAGACTGGATATATGTAAGTCAGACTCTCGTTGTACTTTTTTTTTCTTTTGCAAGCTTGTATAGTTTCCTCTGTTGTGTCATAATTCTAACGTATAAAAACATTTTTTCTAGCCTCCTTTGCATTTATTATGGCTGATTGTCAAGAATCTTTTTCACTAAGTCTTCTATTTCCTTCTCCAGTCTTATCACATGTTCTAAAGCAGTGTTGATGCCAAAAAATCATCCAATGATGGGAACAATTGTGACCTTACAAAACAGAAACTTTGTAGGTATTTGGGATCATCTATGAAAATAGCTGGTTCCTTTTGGATCTGTAGGCCTACTGGGATAGTGTTGGATTGCAGATATTGTGTCATGAGATGCCCATCTAATTTTGTCGGAATCAATTTATTGTTCAGTTTTTCAAGTTTCACTATCTTTTGGCTTAACACATTGTTGGTTGGGTTCGGAACTGGATGGGCTATATATTTTTGTTCATTTGATAATCTGTATCCTGGAGTCCTCCCTAAATTGCATGCTTTTCTTTCTTTTTCAGTACGCAGTGGCCTTTGTGTGGGTTGAAACAGGTTGGATTTCATTATGTTGCTCATCCTTACCTAAGACACGCCTTTTCTCCATGCATGTGTCACATGCCCGCATTTTCACATGTCTGTAATCCCCTTCAGATTAAATAAAATACACATTTGTGCATTCTTGCTCCTTTTCTCATGAGAGGAACACTTCAGCATGACATTTTCTTGGGCTCACAGTTTCACACTGAGTGAGCACAATTGACCTTTGGAACCCTTTTCAGATTGACAACATGTGCACTGCTTTTGGTGTGCGTGCCATTTTATTATTTTCTCTTTATACTCCTCCTTTTACTTTTTCATGTATGGGATTTGTTTCCTGTATCTAATAAGCATAGATCATTCACATTTCCCACAGAATGAAATGTGAGTGAAACTCCTTCTTTGAAATTTGCCCCTGATCAATTGAGGTTTGGTAAGAACTAATTTTAAATTTTCACCACTGGCTCAGTTTGACTATGGCACTGAGCTAGGATTGACTCCTTGTTACATTTCCTTAGAGGTGACTACCTTTGTTTTGTCCGCATGAAGGACCTCAGAGGATTCATCCAGTTTAGGGGTCAAAACGTCGACTTAATTTATGCCCACTCCTGACATTCATTGCTGGATTCTTAAATGCCAATGCTTCAAAACTTTGGGTTTCAATTGCTCAGCTAAATTATCCAAGGGGTTTTTGGGATTCTTGTACATATTCTGTATAATTATTAAATATTGATCTTTCTATGCCACTTTTGTTGTTATGGCTCCATGACAATCACTTTTTCACTGCACAGTCACTTGGATCACCTTTTTCGATTTGCTTATACACTACAAGATGATTAGTCTCTGAGATGTATGATTCAAAATACAGAATGAAAATATCTGCAATGTGGTTGTAAGAAATCTTTTTCCTGCAAAAAAGAAATGTATTTAAACTACAGGTCAATAGAATATCTATGTCTTTTGGAAAGAAATGTTGTTTCAAATTTCCTTCCCTGTAGAACACTTATTTGTATGACTCAGCCATCTATCATCATGCCATGGATTGCTGGGTCGCATGGGATCCTGTCCACTAAGGGTTCCTTTGTGAGGGTGAATACTAGTGTGTGGGCAGGTGGTCGTCGTGCCCGAGGATTTCAAGTTGGCCAACACTGTTTGTCCCAGTGAGAAGGGCCGCACTGTGGTAGGTGCTCAAACTGACGTCATTGGTTCTCCAGAGTACGCTCGGGAGTTAAATGGTGGGCTCCTGTGTTTAGAGAGAGAGGCCAGTGTTTCAGAGGCGGCAGATTCTTGCTGGGATACCAGAGGAGCGATGAGGAGGGACGGCGGCTGACAGAATGACGAGAAGGAGATCGGAGTTGCTGTGGACGGGGACCTAAAGGACATGAAGGGGCTGACATGGACTGAAGGCACTGGCTCCACATAGGAGAATAAACACTCTGAGAGCACTGCCAATGATTCCAGTGGGACCGGAGAGCAGGCGGATGCTATGACTTCCAATACCGGTGACCTAGGAGGTCCGTGGCTTCAGGAAAGTCCCTGCAATAGAGTATTTTACCCTAAAGAGGTGGTGGACAGTGTTGCGAATTTCACCAAAGGCATGTTTGGGCACTGGAAATCACTATTAACGACATAGATTGCACCTGAGTCACAAGAATGGTGACGGTCACAATAGGGAGAGTACTTCAACACTGTACGCCACATTATTGATCCTGTGGTTTATGGTTTTCTTTGAGGGCCACACTACGCCTGGTCTCTGTGATACAATACAGAGAGGATGGGAGGACATGGAGATAGGGAAGTCTGGAGACTTTGAAATTTCTGAAGGAGTGAAGGAACCTAGATATATTGAGAACAGCATATTTGTTACTGCCTTAAGAAGAGTTGTTGATAATAAATGCTTAAAAGTATATATGTGGTTGGGCTGTCCTTCTGGGGGAAGTTGATTGACCTCAGGACCAACAGTGGTGTCAGAAGTGAGATATTAGTGTCAGTCAAGATGACACAGCCTGACACTGTAGTTGCAATGGTCACCAATTAGCAGGGGGTCAGCACCACTTACAGCTGGTGCTGAAGAAGCAGACCCAAGCTGCCCAAAATGAATGTGAAGCATTTCAGGCAGCCTTGAAGCATCAGGTTGTCTTGCTAACTTCCGAACAACAAGTCCAGGATACTGCCATTTTGAGGCTTACGGATGCTATATCTAGTGCATATGTGTATCCCTATGTACCAGGGGCAGTTCTTCAGAAGTATCAGGAAGGGAATGACCCTGACTACTTCTTTGTGAACTTTGAGAGTGGCTACTACAGTGACTTGACCTCAGGAGTGGTGGCATTAGTTTATTGCACCCTTACTATTGTGTGAATTGCAAGCAGAATATCAGGCAGCAAACCAGCCGGAGTAACTGCCTATGTGGAGATTAAAAAGGCTATATTGGAACGGCTAGGATGTGACCTTGAGTATTACAGCAACAGGTTCAGGAAGGAGAGGTGGATGGCAGGGGATTATCTCTGGGCCCTATACTACCCGATAAGGGATTTGGGGTATCGGTGGCTTCGTCCATCATCGTCTACTGAGGAGAAATAACTGAGAGAGTATATCCTGAAGAAAATCTTGGGGCTTCGCCTTCCAAAACCAGATCTTGGGTAAAGTAACAACCCAATCTCACGGTTCTTGTGCATACCATTGCTCACCTGAGTTTAGGGTACACCCGATTTGTGCCCTTACGGGTCCATCTAAAGTACCTGGAAATGGTGGGGTTTCATCAATAGAAGACGGGGCACCAATCCCGCCTAAAGTACACATAAAAACACCTATTGGGGATACTGGGCAGTTAAAAGGACTGTAATATTTTCACTGTGATGAATGGTGGCACATAGCCAGACATTGTCCCTTACTAACTACCACTCATGAGCGTATGGAGTTAAAGTGTGCTAATGGCCAGGTTCTAGTTTCAGGGGGTGTCATGAAGAGGATTCATTTGAATGGTAGACCACTGGCTGCTTTGTTAAAGACTGGATGCCATCATACCTTAGTCAGCTGAAAACTGGTTTCACTTGCCCATGTACCGGAGGGGGTTTATGTGCAGGTAACCTATGTGCATGATGACGAGAAAAAGTACTGCCTTGCTGAAGTACGGCTTAAGGTAGATGATGATCCTAGATACGTAAGGTGGGGATTGTTCCCTCCCTACTGGAGAAGGTATTACTTGGTACGGACACGCCTAGGCTTGATGAGTATTTGTCCAGCCTGACACACCAGAATCCCATGGTGGGATGGTTTAGGGAGGCACCTTTCTGTGAGGTAGAAGTTGAGGTCACAGTTCAGAAGGAGGTAAATACACGAAGTGAGAGAAGACAACGGATACGTTATAATATGTCATCACAGACTACATCCACGTGTGTCTTTTCATTCTCAGAAGAAATCCAGACTCCCACCAAGAGTTTTTGGATGGCCCAGAGAAATGATAGCACCCTGGTACTGTCATAAACCACCTACCTGGATCTCGGATGATTCCAATAAGGCGGCAACACTAGTTCCTGAAACCTCCTGAGACTTGAGCTCGATTTACAGGATGAGACACTGCTCCGGTGGCAAATCCCAGGGGGTTGGGATGGAGAGAGCATGCTGTGGCTCATCTACTCAACAGCTACACTGCAGCAGGCATTCACACTAGTCTGATAAATGGTACTAGTAGATATGGTACCTATAAACAAATAAATAATAAGACTTTAGTATAGTATTAACTTTATCTCTTAAAGTATCACCTTACAAAAGCTTTTCAAATCTCAACCAACCTTTAATTTTGTAGTTGTTTTGTTTTCATTTAAATTGTCCGTAGAGGCACTTTCATCAAAGGTTTCAAAACTGTAGGGAGTATGATTTCAGCATTAAATACACACGCAAATTTGAACGGGGTTATCTTCACCTCAGTCCTCGCTGGCAGAGCCCTGCCAACAGTAGGTACAAGTTGAACAAAACACTGGTTGTCTTTGTTTGCAGCATGATGTTGCAACTGAGCTCAGCATTTGTAATGCATCTCTCCTTTTCTTCGTGTTCTTTTTTCCATCCAGGTGCCAGATAATGCATGACGTCCTTTGCGGTGAGGTTGAAGTGGGAGGATCAAGGGAGCTGGCTTCAAATTGTTTGTAACAAGGAACAGGTGCAGATAATTAACTTGATGAAGCTGCCTTCTAAGAGGTTCTTTAGAATGTTCACAAAGGTCGCATTCTAATTGCTTATAACAAGGAATATGTACAGATAATTAATTTGAGGAGGCTGTGTTTTCAAAGATGTTTTAGAATATTCACAAAGGCCGCATTCTAACTGCTTATAACAAGGAACAGGTGCAGGGGATTCATTTTATAAGGGCTGACTTCCAGAAGGTTCACGTTGAGGTCATCTATGCCGGTTGTTTGATGCTTATTCTGGTGGATTTTCTGGATGTTTCTGTGGTCCCTGAAATCTGACCTTGCACATGCATGGTAAAACATTTGTGAAAGTTATTAAGCCTTCTCAAAAAAACAGGGGTACACCAGCTGCAGCTAGCTATTACCAGCAGCATGTAATATGGTCAAATGTTAGGGTACAAGATGTTTGTTCATTCATAAGTGTTGGGAGGAATGATATGAGTCATGCTGGTATATTGTGATAGTCAAGAGAGGTGAGCTGTGGCAGGAATCCTGACATGTACTTGCATGGGAACAAGTGCAGGGGGTGATCCAGCTCAGGTAGGCCCTTTCTTTTGCATCAAGAGGGGGTTGTTATAAAGAATTGCTCTGGGAGGTGAACACTAAACGGAACATCTGTTAGTACCCCTGACATTCTGAGAGCAAGTATTACATCCTTCTCATAGCCAGACTGGTGGAGGTGGGACATTATGGACAAGAACACACATTAAAATATCAGCTTGAGAAATTTTAATGGGATGGGGTTTATCTGGAGGTAGCTAAGTATTGTGCTTCTTGTCCCAGATGTCTGGTTGTCAACCCCCTCTGGGGTGTCACATGTCCTTTATGACACTTTCCCATGATTGAGATACCCTCTCAGCGTGTGGGGATGGACCTTGTTGGTCCTTTGATCCTGTCTGCCCGGGGACACCAATCTATTCTGGTCTTGGTGGGTTATGCGCGCGGTATCCAGAAGCAATGCCCTTGACTAGTATGGTCACTATGTCAGTCACACAGGTGATTGTTTCATACTTCTCGTGGGTGGGTTTCCCTCAGGAAGTACTGAGTGATCAGAGTATTCCCTGTATGTCGTATATTTGAGGAGTCAGGTTTGTAAATCTTTGGGCATTCGACAGATCCGTACTGCGGTGTACCATCCACAGACAGATGGTTTAGTAGAACAATACAACAGAACAATTAAGACCATGCTTAGGAAAATCATCTATGAGAATGGGAAGGATTGGGATAGAAAACTGCACTTAGTCATGTTTGCTATTCAGACACACATACAGAAGTCCATAGGGTTTTCCCGGTTTCAGCTATTGTTCGGTAGAAGGCCTGTACACTTCTGGACATAGCTGCTGAGCAATGGACAGAGAAAGATGATGAGAGTAAACTTCTACTAAGGTATAGTACCATTCTAAAGGAAACCCTTTCCACCCTATGGGCGGAGGTACATAGCAATATGGAGAAGGCCAGAACAAACATATGATCAGGGGGATAAGGGAATTTGCTGTGGGAGATAAAGTATTGATTGTGCTTCTTACCACGAAAAAGAAGAATTTAGCTACAAGGCAAGGTCCTATCAGGAACTGGAAAAGGTAACTTCTGTGACCTTTAGGGTTCCATCGCTCACAGAGGCCGGTGGGACAGATTTATCAAGTGAATCTGTCTCATAACATCATCACAGACGGAACTCAGGTACTTAAGCTAAAGCCCTATCATATTCCTTCAGCTTGATGACAGGCAGTGAAACTGGAAGTAGCTGCCATGTTGTAGGCTGATATAATAGAACCCTTTCAAACTGCTTGGTGCTTGCAAGCAGCGTTAGTCCAGAAAAGGGATGGAAGTCTTCACTTTTGCATCGACTTCCACCAATCGAATGCTATTTCACAATTTAACTCTTACCCTATGCCCTAGGTGGACAAACTGGAAGAGAGATTGAGTGGAGCCTGGGTAATGTCCACAATTGATCTTCCGAAAGGGTACTGGCAGGCTCCTAGATGGCTTTATCATTTTAAGGTTCGGCCAATTGGACTCTATGGGACCCGGCCACTTTTAAAAGACTCATGGATTTCCTGTTACCGTCTCACCAAGCCTATGCTGTTACATATTTAGATGACATAGTCGTGTATAGTCCCGACTGGGAAACTCACTTACAACATCTAGATCAGGAACTATGTACGTTGAACCAGGCAGGAGTTACTTTCAATCTGAAAGAATACAATGAGTATTTGGGTTTTTCCATCCTTGCGGGGGTCATTTAACTCCAGTTGAACAAACTCGAAGCCATTCGCAACATACCCCAAACTACAGCGAAAATGGAGCTACACTCCTTTTATTGGATATTATCAGAGATTTGTTTCCCAGTTATCTGAAATTGCAAGCCTTTACGGATCTTTTGTTGCACAAGTATACCTGGAAATTGGTGTCATCGACTTATGCACAGGAACAGAGTTTACAGCAATTGAAACAGTTGTTGTGTCAATCCCCTGTCCATATGTTTCGAGACTTTGATAAGACTTTTGTGTTGCAGACTGATACCTTTGACCAAGGCTTAGGTGATGCTCTGTTGCAGTCTGATCATCTGGGCAATTTGTGCCCAGTTTCGTATTTTAGCCGCAAGTTGTTTCCTTGGGAGGTGAATTACGCAACAATTGATAAAAAATGCTTCACTATCAAATGGGCTATGGAGGCCCTTCAATATTAGTTGTTGGGGCGTTCCTTCATTCTTTTGACTGACCATGCTCCTCTTGCCTGGCTTGTTTTGCATGAAGATGTGAATGCTTAAGCACTATGTTGGCTCCTGGCCGTGCAGTCTTTTTCATTTCAGGCCTTCCATTTACCTGGGAAACTGCAGGGGAATGTGGATTTTCTGTCCCATTGCCCCATCACAGAATTGCTAGCATGTCCATTCTTGTTGGAAAGGCAATGTGGTCAGGCGGTAATCGCGCCCGAGGATTTCAAGATGACAGACACTGTTTACCCCAGGGAAGGCTACACCATGCTAGTTGCTCGAACTGACGTCATTGGCCCTCTGGAGCCCACCCCAGAGATAAATGGTGGACTCCAGTGTTTAGAGATAGAGGTCAGTGTTTTGGAGGAGGCAGATTCTTGCTGGAAAACCCGAGGAGAGATGACAAAGAACGTCAGCTTCCAGAACCACGAGAAGGAGAGCGGAGATGCTGTGGATGGGAGCCTTACGGATGCGAAGGGGCCAAGTGAACGGAAGGCACCGGCTACACAGAGGAGAATAAATACTGTGAGAGCACTGCTGGTCATCCAGAGGGGCCAAAGAGCAGGCAGACGCTGTTACTCCCAATACCGGTGACCCAGGAGGGTCGTGCCTTGAGGCAAGTCCCTTCAAATAGAGTGTTCTACCCTACGCAGGCTGAAAGTGTCACAAAAGGCATGTTTGGGCTTGGGGAATCACTAATAATAATGTAGATTGCAACTGAGTCACAAGCATGGTGACAGTCATGATAGGGAGAGTACTTCAACACCATAAGCCACATTATCAATCCTGTCCTTTATGGTTTAATTTAAGGGCCACACTACGTCTCATCTCTGCACTTGCAAAGAATACAGAGTGGATGGGAGTACGTGGTGAGAGGGAATCCTGGGGACTTAACCGTATCCAAAGGAGTGAAGGAACCTAGTTATAACATTGGGTCCAGCATATTTGTTACTATCTAAAGGATAACTGTCGATAAAATAACAACAAATGTTAATCAGCATACCCGTGGCTGGGCGTGCTCTCCTGGGGGAATTTGAAGGACCGCAGGGGGATAAATGACACTCCTGCCAATTACCCCAGGTGAGCATAATCAGTGGGGAGAAGGAGGCATTGATTTTGAGTTAGGCAGCAGGTTTCTGAAAGTTGGCCATAAAGGATTAGTGTTGAAAATTAGTATAGTGAAATATGAAAGTAATTTGAGTGGTAGATATGTTATTCAGTTATTTGGATTGTGAAGGGTAGCTGAGGGATAGAAGAGGGAACGAGGTTTGCATTTTTATAGTGCTTGCTACCCTTGATGAGGTGTTAAAGTGCTTTTTTGGCGAGTAGCACGCTACTCTGGAACCCATAAAGGATTAGTGGTGAATTAGTATGGTGAAATATGAAATTGTAGAAGTGGACATGTTAGTCTGTTATTTTGATTGAAAAGGAAAGTGGAGGGATAGAAGAGTGAAGGATTTAGACTTTTTTGTTTTTGTTTTGGAGATTATAGCAGGTGGAAGAGGCTTGGGATGAGTACAAGGGGATATGGAGGGGAAGAGTCTAGAAGAGCTTGTTTTGGGGTATCGGTATAGTAAAAGAGTTGTTAGATGATGCAAGGAGGGGTAGAGTAGGGGAGAGTCTATAAAGGGTTATTTTGGGGATCATAGTTGTGGTATGGGGTTTGGGATCAATGAGAGAGTGGATGTAGAGGATATATTGATAGAGGTGTAGGGTGAGAAATAGGGTCGTGCATTGGATATGCTGAATTAGAAGAAAGTGATAAATATATAGATCCATAGGTACAAGGTAAGTATATAGATGCAATGCATAAAGAAGGCATAGGTATATGTAGATGTCTCTGCCATGCTTGTCGGTATGCAGTAGATCGTCATAAGGTGGAGTGAACACTGTCATGATCAAATTAGTTAGGTCACAGATATAGCTCATTTGTTATTATGGAGTTAAGACTTCATATCCATTATTATGTGGCCTTTAAGGTAGTTATACATAGGACCTCGTTTCTATTCAAAAAGCGTTTTTTCTTTTGCCAATATCTTTGGCGCTGTTTGATGAATCTTCATGAAATTTTCAAAACTGGTGGGGCGCTCTGGTTAGCTTCTGTCTTGTAAGTTTCGGGGTGATTTGACAAGCGGGGGCTGGGAAAAAGGGGGGTCCCAAAACGGGTTTTCTCCATGTTAATGTCCGTAGGAAACTTTAGACAAAGCTACAGCCCGAACTGCTGAACGGAATTGCACCAGATTTGGAAAAAGGTAGCGCTTGGTTCAAAAAGTACCCTTTTTTTTAAATGGTGTAAATCCGTTCAGTAGTTCCTGAGAAATTAATTTTAAAAAAACTTTTGATATCTGGGCGGAGCCAAACCACATGAGCAGAGCTTGCCTCTGATTGACTGCCAACACTTCAAACCAGGAAGTGTTGGCAGCCATCTTGTACTTCGGAGGAGGGCGAAAGAAAAAGGTAACGGAAAGATAAAAAAAACAAGAAAAGGGGGCAGGGTAAAAACACCTATGTCGAATGCAATCACTTGTTAATGTTTCTAATTCCTTTAAGTTCATTGAGATATGTGACACAATAAGGGGCCCCCTATATATATATATTCACTGAAAAAACCATGGGTTTCACACACGTTATAGTTAGGAATTAGCATTTAAAAAACCTTAGAAATTCACTGAAAAAACCATAGGTTTCACACATGTTATAGTTAGCTGGACATTTTACTCGTAAAAAACCATTGAAATTGCCCCGTTATAGTTAGTTCAGCTAACTATAACTCGCGCGCCCGCAATGCACTGCTGATGACGTCACATATTACATCACTCATGACATGGTCAGTGACATCACTCATGACATCACTGATGACATCTCAAATGACATCACTGATGACCTCACTGATGACATCATCCAGTGAATGTGTGTTTTTCTGAAAATTAAATATGTTTTATATATGTATATCTCAAGGTCGATGGAAGAATAAATGGGTATATTACTGTCTAAATGGATGATTTCTTTTTGAAAAATTGATTGTGTAACTGACTGATTAAGTGTATCATAGTGAATACATGGCTTAGTGAGTAATGTTTAAATATGTAAATATCTGTATCAGTCTCTCACTTTGTGTATAAGTGGCTGCATGGGTTGGTGAGTAGCTACATGGGTGTCTATATAGGATATTAGTTGGTTTTTTGAGTATCAGTATGAGTGTCTGCATGGTTCGGTGGAGGGTATTACGTAGTGCATAGGTGCATGAATGAGTGACTCACTGTTTGTATGTGTTGAACACAGCATGTGTGCAGGACTGTATGGGTGGATGAGTGTGTGTATGGGTGTGTTAGTGAGTGAATGACTGTCTCAATAGTGTCTTTATGAGTAACTACATAT
The DNA here is from genome assembly GCF_964204655.1 of Triturus cristatus. Taxonomy (NCBI): domain Eukaryota; kingdom Metazoa; phylum Chordata; class Amphibia; order Caudata; family Salamandridae; genus Triturus; species Triturus cristatus. The sequence goes on from NC_140593.1 coordinate 822,994,981, forward strand.
GTTTTAAACTAGTATATGTGACTATTGGTGTATATAAGTGAGTATATGTGAGAGTGAGAGATTGAAAGAGTTCCTGTATGAATAAGTATGTGTTTCTATAAGTGATTGTTTAAAAGACTAAGTATGTGTAAGTTTCCGTAGAAGTAAGTGTGGTGGTGTGTGTATAACTGTATATGCAAGTAAATGGATGTTTGATTCTTTATTAGCATGAGTGACTATGTGTGTAAGTAACTCTATGGATGAGTGGCATTGTGTGACAGGATGTATAGGTGTATGAGTACATATGATGAGTTAGTACATGTATGAGTGACTGTATTGAACAGTTGGTGAATGAATGGATGTGTATGTGGATCTTAGAATTACTGAAGAGGTTGTTGTTACTGGTATTGGTATGTCAATTCGTTTGTAAATTTTAGTCTCTATTTTTGTATGTGTGTATCAAAGGTTATATTAGGGTGAGAGGAGGTCTGCCACTCTATCACAAGGATGATGTCATCAGTGAGGTCATCAGTGATGTCATTTGAGATGTCATCAGTGATGTCATGAGTGATGTCACTGACCATGTCATGAGTGATGTAATATGTGACGTCATCAGCAGTGCATTGCGGGCGCGCGAGTTATAGTTAGCTGAACTAACTATAACGGGGCAATTTCAATGGTTTTTTATGAGTAAAATGTCCAGCTAACTATAACATGTGTGAAACCTATGGTTTTTTCAGTGAATTTCTAAGGTTTTTTAAATGCTAATTCCTAACTATAACGTGTGTGAAACCCATGGTTTTTTCAGTGAATTTGCAAGGTTTTTTAAAGGCTAATTCCTAACTATAACGTGTGTGAAACCCATGGTTTTTTCAGTGAATTTGCAAGGTTTTTTAAATGCTAATTTTTTTTTTTCTTCTATTTTTTCTAACATATTTTTTATTTGAATTTTCTTACCTTTTATAAAGACTATGATTAAATTTTTAAAATTCTTTAATATGTTTTTTTTAATATATTTTTTAAAATAAACATGTAAAATTTATTTGCAGTACTTTTTTTCTATTTTTTTTTATTTTTTTAGTATGCGTACCGTAAGCTCACGGTAAGCGTACGGTTTACGCAACGTCCGTAATTTTTCTACGCTGCTTGCGTATAGTTACGCAATTTGCGTAGCCGCGCGTACTCCGCGTGGGACGCGTACGCGTTTACGCTACACACGCACGTTACGCGGAAGTGCCGGGGAGTGACTGTTATGCGCATGCACGCAAGCACGTGTCTTTTTTACGCGCATGCGCACTTTTGCCGTAAGCGTACCGTAAGCGTACCGTAAGCGTACAGTAGGTCATGTGATCACGAAACACAACTTTTGATTGGTTGAAACTACTTTCAGTTCTAGAACTCTCCTACACCACACCCATTCCCCTCATTTCTGCTTGTGATCCCTTGGGAGAAGGAGCTGGTTTGTCTTTGGGATACGATGGCAGAACAGCAGAGCTCTTCTGAGAGTGAGGCTAGCACTAGCAGCACTGTCTTGAGGCAGAGATCGAGGAAACAAAAGCCCTCTTATGTATGGGATTATTTTACTTTTCCTGAAGGCCAGCAAAAGGTGAATGCACCCTTAGTAACTTGCAAGCTGTGTAAGCGTGTACTTTCTAGAGGTAATCCTGACAGGAAGTATTCCTTTGGGAATCACACCATGAAGAGACACCTCCAGGATGTACACAGAAGGACACATGGTCATCTTTTTGGAGGTAACTCTTCAGAAAGACAAGCAAGTACATCCACAGCAGCTCAGCCTGGACCATCATCTGCAGGGCTGACTCCTTCTTCTGCAGGTCAGGTGAGCCCTTCATCTGTGGGGGGAGCATCTCCTTCTGCTGGCCCTCTGGAAATTAACCCTCGATTTCTGAGGGTTGATATTCGATGTGCCTCTTGTCATGATCTAATTTGCCATAGGGAGACCAGTGTTTCCCTAGTGAACAACAAAATAGATCAGCACATTTGTCGCTTTGAATAATTTTCCCATGCTTCCTTTCCTCTGTCCCTGCATGAACACAACGGTTCTTTTAAGAGCCAACCTTATCTTTCATCTTTTTTTTACATATGTTTTTAAAAACTTTTTTTATTTTTTTTTACCGTACGCGTACGGTGCGCGTACTTTTTTTTATTTTTTAAAAAAAACACTAAAAATCATTTATCACATTACAAGGTCCTTGAGAGACTACTATTATTATTATTGACTTACCATACTCACTCAAAAAAATATTTATTCATTTATTTTTAAAAAAAATAGTTTTAAAAATGGTTCTAGTTTTCGAAAATTTTCTATATCTATCTGGAAAAAAAGAAAAAAGTATTAATATTTTTAAAACAATTTATAATATAGTACACATATTTACATTTTTTTCAAAAAAATATTTTTGCCTTATTTTTGCTGTTTTCAGAATATATTGCATTTCACTATAAATTGTGAAAGCAATTGCATTCATCATTTTACAGCGGGCAAAAAAAAATAACAATCACAAAGATTGTATTAAAAAAGCCCTGATTCTCTTTTTACTTAAACTTAACATTATAGAAATGCATAATATTCTAAAAAAATATCATCTAATACCAATACTTATTTCTTTAAAATACCGTCTGATATGTTTGTTTCAGAAGTATAATCACAATATTATATCTCAAATAACTCCAAAATACATCTAATTCCATTTCCTTTAGACCAAATAATAATTTTAAATTTTTTTTTGGAATAAATTTCCAACGGTAATCCAATAAAATTATAAAGTTTAATTTGTCCAGATCTCACCGATTCTCTGTAACATTTTGGTTCACGAAAATTTTTTGAATAATTTATTAAGTCCACAATAGAATTGGTTACTTTTCCGCATGGCCAAATAGTAATTTTTTAAATCATTTTTGAAAAAATTTCCAATGGCAGTCCAATAACATTCCAAAATTTAAATTGTGCAGATGTTACCGATAATCTCTAAATTATTGGTTTTTCAAAGTTTCATTAAAAATTAAAAAAGTCCACATTACAATTGGTTATCTTTCCATTAGGCCAAATGATAATTTAAAAAAAAAAATTTCTACAAAATTGCAATGGTAATCCAGTAAAATGGTAAAATTATTTTGTCGAGATCTTGCCAAATCTGTCTAAAATTTAGGTTTCAGGAAGATTAGATAGGAATTTGCTAAATCAAAAGGCAAACGTTGTTTGAAAATCAATTGGGAATCATTACACAGTGTCCAGCCTTTTTCACATTTAAGATAAACTGTGTAATGTCCAGAAGTAACAGTAGGTCCATCATGGAAAATTATTGCAACAGTTACAAAAGTTTTTCCTGAAATTGATAATTGCTGTCCTGTAAACTTCTTTATTAAAGTATCCAATTTTGAACCATCAGCTCTACATCGTTGCATCATTAAAATTACATACTGTCCGTATTCCTTTAAAATTAATGTTGAAAACATGTCAGAATTACACTCACCACATTTCATGCTATGATTAGCATCTTTAACTAATTTTGCAAAAGTGACTGTTTTACTCTCTGGCAATGTCAAATAAATAAATCTTTCATTATCAACAATAGAGCCACATATATTATAACAATAATCACAACTATGTTCCCATTTATAAGAGAGACCAAAAAAAATGTCAATGGGAACTCCTTCTTCTTCCACTACCTGAAGAAAATACATCATAAATTCATGTGCATCTTGCTGTTCATTTTGAGAAAACTGTGTTCGTCCTGAACATACATCTAAAAGTTTTCTAATTTCAGTAGCACTTTCTATTTGAGTTTTATCTTTACTCAGCTTTTGAAAAAGGAGACTCAGCTCTGAACAGAATCTTTTTCCCTGATTTACTATTATCTGCTCTTGCAAACTTTCCAGATAAAATGCAACATTCAGCACTACATTTGCGTAGCAGTTGACACCAGAGCTATTTTCAAAATGACATCCTACAACCTGTTCTTCATTTTCCTTTTTCTTTTTGCTTGCAATTACATCACTCCTCTTTTTTTTCCTCTTCTCTACATCTTCATTACAGATATTCTCATTTTTTCTTTTACGAGAAACTACACGTTTCTCCAACACAGGATACTGACCTAAATGAGGAGCATAGCTTCTTCTTAATCTATTATACTCCTTTACACAGTTTGTATCAGCACTAACTTTTGAGTCATCAAAGTCTATCATGAATAAACCTGATAATGTTTTCACTCGTGACAAAGCTACATAAGCCATACCCTCTTTGAACACAGTTGAACCAATGTTCACAAATGCACAATCTACAGTCAATCCTTGAGACTTGTGAATAGTTACAGCATATGCTAGAGAAAACGGAAACTGCTTCCTACGTACATATAAGTCTTTCACAAGCATAAAACGTACTGTACAACGACAAATATCTTTAACTTCTTCTATCTGATCAAATTTTATTTTTAAACATTCAACTCCTTCTTTTTTCTGATAATTAATAAAACCCACAACTCTTCCCATCGCTCCATTAACTAAACCTTTTTCAACATCCAAATTTCTCCTTAAAAATACTCTACAGTTCATGCAAACATATAGATTTTTTTCTAATCCAGCTGTTTTGGAGATGTTCTTCTCTAGTGAGTCCAATTTATTTTTCATTTTGCCTGTTACTGTGACAGTAATTCTTCCATCCTCAATTTTGTCCACTGCTTCCAATTTCCTGATCTCTTCCTTTTCCAATTTCAAAAGCTCCTCATTGAATATTGAGCATTCACGTAGAGTTGGCATTAAGCAGATGACACTTTTGTTTTCTGCAATGTTCTTGTATATCTTCTCTGCAACTATTTCTTCCTTTGGAAATAAATTATGTAGCAGCCGACTCTGTAATGTTTTTTTGCCAACTTCTGTGAGTAGTCCAATCCTGATATCTTTCAGAATACTTCCATATTCTTCATCGTTTGCTTGCCTCATATTAGTAGTAAGTTCCTTGTACTCAAAGAAGGACCAAATATTTGTATTTCCGATGCTTCCCAATGACTTCTTCGTGTCTTCATGTGTGACAGTATTAAACACTGGTTGTCCTTTAACTGGAGTAAGTTGCAAAAGATCTCCAAAAACTATGACGTGTTTTCCACCAAATAACATGTCATAGTCTGTCTTCAAAATTTGCTGCATTCTTAAATGCACAAAGGCAAGCATTAAGTTTGATACCATGCTCACCTCATCAATAATGAGAACTTGCATCTTCTTCAATACTCTTGAAACTTCCAAGGATGCTTCTCCAGTTAGCTTGTTGAATTGTATTTTGTTCTCATGCTCCACTGGTAACATTAGCAAACGATGTAAAGTGATTCCTTTTATGTTATATGCTGCTAACCCAGTTGGAGCAGTAACCACACAAGACAAAGTAGAATCCGTTTTTTGCTTTAGGTAGCTTCTGATTACTTTTATTAGGAAACTTTTTCCAGTTCCAGCTTGTCCGCTTACATACATCCTGATTGGATGAAATGATGTGCATGAGCACTCTTTTTTTTCATGTAGAAATCCATGATCAATTTTGTTTTTGATCTCTTCATAAATTTGTTGCTGCTCTTGATTCAGTTGTCTTTCCAAATTTTCTACGTCTATAAATTCTTCTTGAGCTTGATTCATAGCCGTTTCCACTTCATTCATGGCTATTGATGCTTCATTTTCAACGATTGGTTGTCCTAGGGGATCTTGACTGAGTGTTCCTGAACTTTGGCTGTCCTGAGAACTATCTCTAGCTATTTCTGCTGCAATTGTAGTTTCCTGTTCAATTTCTTCATTTAACATTTGCAGATAAGTTGAGAATGTACTGCATTGTATGCTGTCTTTGCAAGCATTAAAAGAATCTTCATAGCTCTGGAATTCTCCCAGTAGTTCATCCTCTGTAGGCCATGGTTTAAACAACTGTAAAAGAGCCAAGTAGTAAAATTCCTTCTTGTCAGTAGTGTCGCAACTCAGCTTCCGGTGATATATCAAACTTCCTTTTGTTTGCTTCACCAAACATCCTTCTTCACCAACGACTTTATATTTTCCATTGTTGATGTCTTCTGCGGCTTTCCGTGAATAAATGTAGTTCTGCAGCACTTCATAGAGACACATGTTCTCCAGATGATGACTTCTCTTGGGATAATATGTGTCCAACATGTTTGTTTTCAAAATATCTGTACTTTCTGGGTCATTCTCGGCCAAATATTCAATTTCTCCTATAGATTTCAGTACCCGATTTCTCATTGCTGCAAGGCCTAAACTTGCCCAAATTATTCTTCTTGACTTCGAGTAGAGACTTGCAGAAGATAACCTATCTGAACATTCGTAGGATCCAATTTCTCGATGCGATAACATCTTTAAACTGAAACTGTACAGCTTCTTACTGACAGTCTTCTCGTGAGAAATCTCTTCCCACATTTCCTTCAATTCTGTTTTTTCTGATTTCGTAATGTAAGACGTTACATATCGAGCAACAGCAATGGAATTGTCAGCTACATACTGTATATCCATGTTAGCGTTCCACATGGATAAAATGACTGGGTTGTAGTCATTTATATTTTTTGATTCTTCTTTTCTTTTTAGGTTGTAGGTATTCTTAGGTGATTTTCTTGTGATAGTATGTCTCATAGCTGACATAAAACTGTTGACTCTTCCATTTGAAAGAACAGGTCTAGGAAATCCAAATCGACATTTAGTGTAGTATTTTTCTTTGCTCTTGTATTTCTGTCGACAGTATTTTCCACACCGATGACTTTGGAAACGTAAAACTTGCTCCTTTAACTTGTTCTCTTCTGTGCTTTTTGGTATAGCACATGTTGCATATTCTTCAATGTAAGATAACACTGCTTCATCAGCATCTGTTCCAAACTTTGGGGCATCCTTGATCCACAACAGCATACGAATATGAGGAGCACCTCTTGCCTGGTACTCTTTTCTCCAAAAGAAATCCACTACTTCTCCAAGGGGTGGATTTTTTTTATTGCAGATGAAGGACATCATAGCCTCAAATCTATGATTGAAATATCAGCAAACATTAACCGGATCCAATGAGCACAGTTCTCCTGCTGTCTTGTATTCGATGTTTTTAATGTTTGAATTGGCCTCTCGTAGAAAATCCAGTAAATCATCCCAAGCTTACTCGGCACAGCTTAGGGTAAGGAACCATGTTGGTGTTCCTAAATTCCGTAACATGCATTTTAGTTCACCATGGCGTCGGTACCAATATTCATTTGTCCCACGCTGACAAGCCATCAGATTGATCAGTTGTGTTTCCAAATGATCATCTCGGTGCTGCACTTTCTCCATAAAATCCTTAGCAGACACATTTTGTAAATGTACTCCACTTTTTAAAATGTGATTTACTGCATAAGACAGTGCAGACAAGTCGCTTTCAAATAAAAGATGGAACAAATAAGGAATACTTTGTCGAAATCTGGGATCTTCAGCATATAGTCTTGTAGTCCGATACTCAGAAGCTGGAATCTGTTCTGGACGTTCATCGTATCGTCCTCCTTTTCCTTTAGGAAACAGCTGGGGAAAACATCGAGCTTCCAAGCTCTCCTCCCATACACTCACGGGAGTTCCTTTTGCTTTCTTCATCTGAAAGAGATCAATATTGTCTCCCATAACTTCTTTCGAATGAAGAGGATGTATGCTAAAATGTTCATAAATTTCTTCTTCCTTTGACTTGTCCACTTTTTCAATTTGTCCAGTTGGTGTTTCTGTGTCTTCTTGTAAATCTTCTTCTTCTTCTTCTTCTATATAAATTGATTCATACCATTTGTTATTTTTTTTCAAATACAAATTTGCTCTTTGTACTTTCCGCACATCTACCAGCTCCTGCCAAATCTTCTTATTCTTTGTAGGTACACCATTAACCAGAATAATTAATGGTTCAGTTTCCAAAGTATCCGCATCAATAGTTTCCATATTTTTTTTCAAATCCAAGGGCAAATACACCACTCTACCTTTTAAACCTCTCAGTAAATCTGAAGGAGGTAATTTACCAGTTTTGGGCTCCATACGTACTATGGTCTGGAACGGATGAACACATTGAATGAGTATAGACTCATATGTATTTAATTCAAAAAGTACAGCAGGAATAGCATCCAATTCTAAAATATTATGTACAGCTCTGGTCGGCATTCTATTTTCCTCTAACTTGTTGCAACAGTATTTACAAATACGCTGATCTTCACCCAATTCAAAACAATTTTCTAGAAATATATATGTTGCAAAATCCTTCCACTTATAATTATCTTCATTTTCACACTTTCTGTAGAGATCAACATTCCTAGTTTGTTTTCTATAATGAGTTCTGCGGCAACAAATACAAGTAAAATTTGGTCTTTCATTAGAGACTATTGCAAATTTTGTTATGTGATCATTAAATGTGTTACTTACAGAGGGTTCTACATTCTCTTCCACTTCTTCCTCATTTACTGTGTCCTTCTCTGCACTGTTTTGTTCAGAACCAAAGTAACAAAACTGAATTTCATCAACAACCTTCTCTACATCTGATACCGTTCCTCGGAACAGAGCCCTATTCAATTCATTTAACTTTATTGCTGGACTTTTGGCAAAATACAACCGTCTCACAAACTTTCTCATTTCAGTATGATGAACAGCCAGCATCCTAAAATGATGGAAAACACTATTGCACACTTTTCTAGATAGACAAGCCAGAGAATGACCCTGCAAACCAGTATTCTCTCTCACTCTGCATGGATCCAGACTTTGAAGCACCTTAATCTTCTGTTTTACACTTTTTTTACTATATTCTCTTAGAAACTCACGAAATTTGTCAATAGATTCCTGACGCACAGTGCAAATACTACTACAATTCCAAGTGTACACTGGGGCTTTAGGACGTCTCCCCATTACCTCATCTGCCATCAGTTGTACCTCATCTCTTGGAACCATTATCTCCTTCTCCATTATGCAACCATTTGTTACTTCGTATGAACGACCTCTGGTGTCAACTGCATGCAGCAAACTATTACTTTGAAAATAGCTCTCTTCATTAAAAAAAGGTTCACTACTTGAACTATGCATCCACTTTCCTAAAAACACTTTACAAAAGTTTGTTCTGTTCACTACTCTTTTCCTTTTGCTATGTGATTTCAGTACATTAACCATTTTGTCTAATGTACGCATCCTATTCAAAATTAATATGAATAGTTTCCTTTTTAATTCTAATGCCTTTGCTGCAATGGCTTCAATTTCTTTTTTTCTCTTAAAAAACTTTGTTTTTTTCTTATATTTCTTCACATCCTTTATCAAATTGGACATAACTCTTCTCTGAAACATTTTTCTACGTATCTCTTTAAATGCTGTTTTTCTGTTTATGTAAATCTTTTCAGTTGCAGAAGGTATATTTCCATTAACTAAATTCTAAATTTTTTCCTGTTCTGTTCGTTTCGTAACATTCTTTCCAATACAGACATTTTGTACATTTTTCCTTGTTTTGTATATGTTTTTAAGAAATTGTTTTTTCTGCTTACCAGAAGATTTTTTCTTTTTCCCAACATGAGCATCTTCTACTAACTTTGGTCCTCCAGTTGTCTTCAAATATAGTTTTTGTAGGCATCTTAAATTTTGTTCACTGCTCTTCAACAATACCTGAAAAAAACTAAAAAAAATTCCTTTATTTTATTTAAATATATTACTACATTTCTTTTCACAATAGTCACAAAACGAAATTTCTTTGCCAATTTGAATGCACACTAACTGCTCTTTTTTTTGGGCAAGTGAAAATCACTTTTACAAACTGTCACATTATGAAACCACTTTTCAGATTTTTTAAAAAGCCCATGTCCAGACTGCTACACTACAGCAAGGGCAACCAGCCTTAGTGATGCTGAATGTATTTGCATTACAGACTGAAACCTGAAAACCCCACTCGCTTGTAAATACTGTGCATGATTATACATGGCAAGCACATGGGTGTGTGCTAAGAGTCTGCTTCTTCCCCCAAAAATTTGCTCCCCCTTTCCATCTAATGCAACTGTGAAATCACCAGAGCAATACGCAATAAATCTCTGCCTATAATTCCTCTCTGCACACAGAGTCATGTTTTCACATTAGTCCCAAAACGAAATTTCTTTGCCAATTTGAAAGCACACTTACTGCTCTTTTTTTTTCGGGGCAAGTGAAAATCACTTTTACAGACTGACACATTATGAAACCACTTTTTTTGATTTTCTTAAATGCACATGTCCAAACTTCTTTTTCAGACCACCTCCATGTGTAACCTGGGTGGCTGCCTACACTCTAGCAAGGGCAACCAGCCTTAGTGATGCTGAATGTATTTGCATTACAGACTGAAACCTGAAAACCCCACTCGCTTGTAAATACTGTGCTTGATTATACATGGCAAGCACATGGGTGTGTGCTAAGAGTCTGCTTCTTCCCCCAAAAATTCGCTCCCCCTTTCCATCTAATGCAACTGTGAAATCACCAGAGCAATACGCAATAAATCTCTGCCTATAATTCCTCTCTGCACACAGAGTCATGTTTTCACATTAGTCCCAAAACGAAATTTCTTTGCCAATTTGAAAGCACACTTACTGCTCTTTTTTTTTCGGGGCAAGTGAAAATCACTTTTACAGACTGACACATTATGAAACCACTTTTTTTGATTTTCTTAAATGCACATGTCCAAACTTCTTTTTCAGACCACCTCCATGTGTAACCTGGGTGGCTGCCTACACTCTAGCAAGGGCAACCAGCCTTAGTGATGCTGAATGTATTTGCATTACAGACTGAAACCTGAAAACCCCACTCGCTTGTAAATACTGTGCATGATTATACATGGCAAGCACATGGGTGTGTGCTAAGAGTCTGCTTCTTCCCCCAAAAATTCGCTCCCCCTTTCCATCTAATGCAACTGTGAAATCACCAGAGCAATACGCAATAAATCTCTGCCTATAATTCCTCTCTGCACACAGAGTCATGTTTTCACATTAGTCCCAAAACGAAATTTCTTTGCCAATTTGAAAGCACACTTACTGCTCTTTTTTTTTGGGGCAAGTGAAAATCACTTTTACAGACTGACACATTATGAAACCACTTTTTTTGATTTTCTTAAATGCACATGTCCAAACTTCTTTTTCAGACCACCTCCATGTGTAACCTGGGTGGCTGCCTACACTCCAGCAAGGGCAACCAGCCTTAGTGATGCTGAATGTATTTGCATTACAGACTGAAACCTGAAAACCCCACTCGCTTGTAAATACTGTGCATGATTATACATGGCAAGCACATGGGTGTGTGCTAAGAGTCTGCTTCTTCCCCCAAAAATTCGCTCCCCCTTTCCATCTAATGCAACTGTGAAATCACCAGAGCAATACGCAATAAATCTCTGCCTATAATTCCTCTCTGCACACAGAGTCATGTTTTCACATTAGTCCCAAAACGAAATTTCTTTGCCAATTTGAAAGCACACTTACTGCTCTTTTTTTTTTGGGGCAAGTGAAAATCACTTTTATAGACTGACACATTATGAAACCACTTTTTTTGATTTTCTTAAATGCACATGTCCAAACTTCTTTTTCAGACCACCTCCATGTGTAACCTGGGTGGCTGCCTACACTCCAGCAAGGGCAACCAGCCTTAGTGATGCTGAATGTATTTGCATTACAGACTGAAACCTGAAAACCCCACTCGCTTTTAAATACTGTGCATGATTATACATGGCAAGCACATGGGTGTGTGCTAAGAGTCTGCTTCTTCCCCCAAAAATTCGCTCCCCCTTTCCATCTAATGCAACTGTGAAATCACCAGAGCAATACGCAATAAATCTCTGCCTATAATTCCTCTCTGCACACAGAGTCATGTTTTCACATTAGTCCCAAAACGAAATTTCTTTGCCAATTTGAAAGCACACTTACTGCTCTTTTTTTTCGGGGCAAGTGAAAATCACTTTTACAGACTGACACATTATGAAACCACTTTTTTTGATTTTCTTAAATGCACATGTCCAAACTTCTTTTTCAGACCACCTCCATGTGTAACCTGGGTGGCTGCCTACACTCCAGCAAGGGCAACCAGCCTTAGTGATGCTGAATGTATTTGCATTACTGAGTCCAACCTCAAACCCTTAAACTATTCTTTTTTTTTCCAGTACACCTTAATTTATTGTGAAAACATACTCCATATTATTTTACATGTTCCTCACATTTAAATTTGTCCCAAAACAGAAAATGATAAACGAAACTACAACAAAAACAATTTCCATTTCTATTATTCATTTCTTAAGTTACCACATACATCCCCTCTCAAACTCTAAACTCACCTTTAAAATTAGTTAGTTGTGAAAGAAATGTGACACTCAAACAGCAGATTATCAGAGCCAGGATCTCTGTTGTGTTCACCTCTCTCCTCTCAGCAGAACCAGATAATGGCAAACTTTCCCTCTATTTTTCCACACATATACATGTAAGTTTCAAATCTCAGTGCTTCCCCCTTTTTTTCAAATGTAATCACACATTTCTATTGGTTGAAAACCAACCCTTTTCCAAAAGTACCCTTCCCCCAACTTGACTTCTGCCTAGTACCCTTCCCCCAACTTGACTTCTGCCTGCTACCATAGCAACAGCTCATGGAACACTGCTGTGTTGAGTTAGGTCAGAAGTTCGCCAAACAATGTTTCAATTCCACAGAGCAAGAGTGCTTGACTTTTCAAACCTAACAGCAAATCCATAGTACTGTTCTTTGGTTACACATTTTTTTGTACCAATACAAAACATGCTTCTATTAATTTACACATACAGCCTAGTTTTTATTCTAGAATGGTATGAAACAGCCAATCAGTTCTTTTTGTTTTGAAAAAAATATCTATGCCTCCATTTCCAAACTGTCTTTCTTTTCATATTGCCATTCTACTGAAAGACACCTCCTGAGTGCATCCAGTTCTCCTTTGAAGATGTTCACAGTGTGGATTGTAGGGCACAGCTATGTCTTCTGGAGTGAAAAGTTTGCAGAGAAAACAGATATGGTGAGAGACCTTGCTTTGCCAAATGTAGACATTAAATGGATTGGTCAGAGAGGGTTAAAGTGGCACCAATTGATGCCATTGGTGAAATCCTTCATGCAAATCCAACACCCTGACCTCATAATAGTGCACTGTGGTGGCAATGACCTAGGCACTTTGACTGGGGTAGGTCTGGAAATGCTTATGAAGGACACCTTTGCACAACTGTTTTCACTTTTCCCTAAAACTGCCTTTGTGTTTTCCAACATATGCCAAAGGCAAAAATGGAACTGGTCCAATCATTTCTGTCCACAGATTGACAAAGCAAGAAAGCACGTCAACAAATCTGTTTCTGCTTTCCTCCGTGACTATGGTATGGGTGCCATTTACCACAACAACTTGCGTTATGACATGCAAGACATTTATAGAGGAGATGGTGTGCACTTCAATGATGAAGGGAACAGAGTCTTCCTTTTGAACCTTAGACTCTGCATCGGTACTTACTTGTAGGTACCACTAAAAAAATGACTTCATAAACACAACAGCTCTTTTTAGAGCTCCCTAATATCTTAACTCTTAATTCTTCATTTCATTTATTCATTTTTATTTTTTCTTCCGTACGCTTACCGTAAGCTTACCGTACGCGTACCCCGTGATTTTTTTAAAAATCAATAAATGTTTTTTTTGTACTTTTCTGTCCTTCTTTGACCCCCTTACAAATGTTAGGGGGGCTGTAACTCTCCTCATTGCCCCCTTTTCTTGTTTTCACTCTTTTTTTTCAGAGTGAAATACACAAAATGGCGGCCGCCGCTTCCTGGTTTCGGCCGATTCGAATGTTTACTAAGATCTTAGGGCCAATCAGAATCTCGCTCGCGCACGCCATTTTTTTCTTCCGTACGCTTACCGTAAGCTCACCGTACGCGTACCCCGTGATTTTTAAAAAAATCAATAAATGTTTTCTTTGTACTTTACAGTCCTTCTTTGACCCCCTCACAAATGTAAGGGGGTCTGTAACTCTCCTCTTTGCCCCCTTTTCTTGTTTTCACTCTTTTTTTCAGAGTGAAATACACAAAATGGCGGCCGCCGCTTCCTGGTTTCGACCGATTCGAATGTTTACTAAGATCTAAGAGCCAATCAGAATCGCGCTCGCGCACGCCACCGTACGCTTACGGTAAGCGTACGGTAAGCGTACCGTAAGCGGGCTCAGATATATATATTGATTTAAAGGCTATTTTCTCAGAATCTACTCAACAGATTTACACCAAACCTACAAAAGGCACTTCCTTGACCTAGGGACTACCTCTCTGCCAAATTTCGAGTAATTCTGTTCAGCCGTTCGGGCTGTAGCTCGTTCTAAAGGTCCTATGGAAAAATGCATGGGAAAAATGCGTTTTGGGACCCCCCTTTTATCTCAGCCCCCGCTTGACGGATCCCCCCGAGACTTTCAGGGTAGGAGCGGATCGTAGCGCCCCACCTATTTTGAGAAATTCGCGAGGATTCATCGACCGGCGCCAAAGTTATTCAAAATAGAATGTAGAGGTTTTCCTATGGAAAAGGGGTCCTAACTATAACTACCTACTGGCGACCGCCAGTAGGTAATATATATATCCATCAGAAAATGCTCCCAAATGAGGCGCCACACCCAGCGTGCTTTTGTCCATTTATTGGTCGGATTGCAGAGAACAACAGCAATGCCCTTCCAGCAAAAATACAGTCACCATACGCGTTTCGGGCTTGTCATAGCCCTTGTTCACTGGCATCAGAACAGGTAACAGCAGCAAAGTTCTCGATACACTTGTGATTCTTAAATAGGTACCGCCCGGATGGGCGTGTCAATTCTTTGCATTCTGTTCTTTGCAGTTTGATTATTTCTCCAAATAGATGTCGCTGTGCCCCTAAGTGTCTTTACAAACCCAAATGGGTTTTGCTGGGAAACAGGTAAGGCTCGGACCCTGCTTGCTTACATCCTTCCAACGGTTAACGCCGTTCTTCCGTGCCTTTAAACACCGGTGCTGAATCTGCCCTGTTAAGCAGCGGGGCGCCTCGCAGCCAGAGCGGGCCGCTATAAATCCATCAGAAAATGCTCCCAAATGAGGCGCCACACCCAGCGTGCTTTTGTCCATTTATTGGTCGGACTGCAGAGAACAACAGCAATGCCCTTCCAGCAAAAATACAGTCACCATACGCGTTTCGAGCTTGTCATAGCCCTTGTTCACTGGCATCAGAACAGGTAACAGCAGCAAAGTTCTCGATACACTTGTGATTCTCAAATAGGTACCGCCCGGATGGGCGTGTCAATTCTTTGCATTCTGGTCTTTGCAGTTTGATTATTTCTCCAAGTAGATGCCGCTGTGCCCCTAAGTGTCTTTACAAACCCAAATGGGTTTTTCTGGGAAACAGGTAAGGCTCGGACCCTGCTTGCTTACAACCTTCCAACGGTTAACGCCGTTCTTCTACACCACTTCCTATGAGACATCCTTGGTACCCTAGGCTAATCTAGTTGCTGATACACTGATTACTGGCCTCCTCCTCCCTTCTACTGATTTCTGTGTAAACACATATGCTATACCTTACAGCTATCTGTATTCTTCATTGTATATATATGGATTTGTTCACTATTACGTATTCATCTTAAATACCTGTATATACACCCCCTGTGTACTACCAGCTATACCTCTTTTTTGTACCATCTTACAATTTTATTTTGTTGTGTCTTGAATAGCCATTGCGCACTAGCGCTGTGATCTCTACTTTAACGCTATTCTGCTCGTTAGCATGGTAGACTTATTTCCATGCTTATCTAAGGGAGACCTATGTCGATTGCAATCACTTGTTAATGTTTCTAATTCCTTTAAGTTCATTGAGATATGTGACACAACCTTGGTCTCACGTGGGGTGAGCCTTAAACCCCTTCCTTGGATACATAACGTTTTCTTTATTTCGAATATCCCCCGCTTTCTCTTTACATTTATTTTTTATTTATTATTTCTTGCTAGGTAAGGTTGTTTAACCAAAACTGTAATAGTAAAGACTGGCTTCATTTATCTTTAACCCTGACTTTGGTCTTCTTAGGGTTCGTAATCCTGACTTCTTACATTTACATTAACTCATAAATTGAACCACATATAGAGTACCGGTGAACCTGCGCCCACAGTAACCAAGAGCCAGTTTTCTTTAAATGAGCACGTCAGGTTCCCGACTGTTGGCACCACATTATTTAGCTTCTGGCAAAGTACTACGTGCTTTCCCTTCACCTTCCCTCTCCCCTCTCACCCTTTACTACACATATTTAACACATACTGACTTATTTACTAATCACCATCTATGTGTTACATCACATTTGCCAGCATTAAGTAGACACTCTTTTTCTAAATAATTAACTAAAATTATTTTATGTTATAAATCATTTTTGACCATCGCTCGCTCACTATTTTTTGACAAGCGATTCCCCATACCTTGACACACACGCGCTATACTGAGCTCTCCATCTATACTTAGCTTTGGCCATGTCAAATAGTAAATGGTTTTACTCCAACTAGCCAGCTAGTGGCCGGTATTTTAGCACGTAGATGGAATGATGTGAAGTGTCTGGTGAGGGAAATTTTAACTTCACCAATAGGTGAGCAAGGAAGCAATTCCTTTTGGTTTAGGTACCCTCACACATCCTAGTGGTGTCATGCTTCATCACCGGGTCACCCCGACGCCTAAAAGTCGGGGTGGGCTCAACCACAATGTTGGGAGCTCTTTGAAGATAATGTAGACCGGGGGGACTAAATACTAAAAAACCTCAGGCAGATCCCCAGTTTCCCTTTATTTTTGGGTCTGGCTGGGTTAGTAAAATTGTTAAAATGGGGTCTTTTTAGGAGGGTTATGGTCCTAAGACCCTAGTGCCTACATGTTTCAGTCCGTTTTTGTGGCCGTAAAGGTCCAGGACTTTCTTCAGGGCTAGAGTGGCCTCCCTGGGAAGCAGAAAGGAAATTCCCTATTCTGTTTATTAAGGCAAGTGCAGAGTAGCTGCTCCTTGCGTAGATGACTGATAGATTAATCCGTCACTCGTAGTATTCCATCTGTAAGAGAAAAACATGGACAAACAAACATACATCTAATATTTGTAGGTTTTTGGGGATTTTCCAAAGTGATGTGCCCCACAACGTGCTTTTGACAACACAACGACACCAAAAAGTGCCAAGTCCTTCTATGACAAAATGGTGCTCGCGTGTGTCCACACATGTGCCACTCGCAACTGTATCTGTACACAATTAATCAAAGTGACAGATATATTGTGCGGTGGCGATTTTACTCGCATCCTAACTGCTTCTTCATGCTAGTTAGTGAGTACTATCAATGTAAAAAAACTCTCACATATCCCGCTCTTAAAAAACACTCATCCCGTTTTTGTGCAATAACAGTAGCATGTACCATGCGTGATTATTAAAAACATCCTTGATACATTGGTGCATCGTTATTTGTTCTAAAGGCACCCGTCTCTTACCCGAACTTCAGATGTAATTCATTCCTCAGGAGATCAGTGGGCTAAACGGGGTAGCTCTATAGTCAAACCCTGTCAGCGGGGTTCCCCAAGTATAGAGGAATGGAAAAGAGAAGAAAAGGAGAGGAGGAGTATTGGGAGTGCAGCGTGGCAAGAAAACTAAAAAATAGGAGTATCGGATTTCGTCTCGGTAGAAAGGTCAAATGTGCCCATATCTGAGATAGTTCACAGTGCTCTCCCCACTTACTTTGTCAAGAGTCCTGCCCCGCCACTCAACCTACTCGGTCCCGATCTCCGGATTTTTGCGCCGTTGTGTCGTGGATCGGTTACCTTATACTTCCGTATCTGCGTGTTTCTCGTGGGATTGGTTCTGCCTGAACCCGTGGTCAATGACATCAGATTGTAGTCCCCCTGGATGGAAACCAAGGGAATTGTAGTTTTCATATCCGGGTTATCGTGTTTGTGAACAAGAAAACTTGTGTTCGGATCAAACCAATTTAGAGGCTGTTTTAATATGATTATTACACAAGAATATTTTTCAAAGCGAGTTACTGACACAAAACACGGTGGGGGAAAAAAGTATGTCTGTTGATGTAGCTTATCAAGGGATTGATTATACACGACCCGAAGAGGGTAAACTCCACAAGTAGTCCCAATAGTTCAGAGAAACCTGGGAGATGTGGTCTGTTATTACAGGAGAACCGCGATAATAGAGAATACACCAAATGTGTGTTCTTATCATCTAAAATCAAAAAGGTCTTGATCTTACTGCTGACTACTTAATTTTGTCCAGAATGGGACGGCACAATGTCCTGGAATGACAAATAGATATTAATGTCAAATCGCGGGTTGCTGGGGCGCATTGTGCGTGAGTCCAGTTATGAACTGTTTCTAGTGTATGTTTGTAAATATGCCTCCACAGTGGGTATTATTGCATCTAATGTACCTGTCATATAGGATTAGATGGATTTGTTGAGTCATAAGTGCCATGGAGCCCCACTAGCAGAAGCTTGTATAAATTTTGTAAAAGGGGGGGAGGTCATGCCCACAGATGGTAATCAAAATATTATTTAGGATTTTCATTTCAGATATACTGAGAATATAATCACAATGCGAGTATTAGAGGCAGAGTTATGACGGGTGAATAGTTTTTACTTATTCAGTCGGTTCCATGGTATAGAATCATTAAGGCCCTTTTCATGGGTTTTTAAACGATACACCCATCGTTGTTCTCGCTCTAGCAGTTTTCTCTGTTGGTTCCCTGTACTTTTGATTTTTTCCAATACAGTCCATCTGATCTCTGTGTCCTTGTTGTTCTTTTCGTGGTAATGTGCTGTGAGTCTAGTGGCTGTCACTGCTCTCCTTATAGTACTCCTGTGTTCGCTAATGCGAATCTTCACTTTCCGGCTAGTCATCCCGATGTACATCATGTTACACGGGCACTTGATCATATAAATGACTGACTCGGAGTTGCAATTGGTATGTGATCTTTGTTCCCATGGTGACTGCAAACCTAGTTCTAATGTTTTTGTATGTTCAGTGAACTGGCAAGCCACGCATGAACCACAAGGATAGTGTCCCACAACAGGTGGCGTTTCCCATAGGGTCATCTGATTGGTTTGATCTAAACACAAGTTTTCTTGTTCACAAACACGATAACCCGGATGTGAAAACTACATTTCCCTCGGTTTCCATCCAGGGGGACTACAATCTGCACTTGCCTTAATAAACAGAATAGGGAATTTCCTTTCTGCTTCCCAGGGAGGCCACTCTAGCCCTGAAGAAAGTCCTGGACCTTTACGGCCAAAAAAACGGACTGAAACATGTTGGCACTAGGGTCTTAGGACCATAACCCTCCTAAAAAGACCCCATTTTAACAATTTTACTAACCCAGCCAGACCCAAAAATAAAGGGAAACTGGGGATCTGCCTGAGGTTTTTTAGTATTTAGTCCCCCCTGGTCTACATTATCTTCAAAGAGCTCCCAACATTGTGGTTGAGCCCACCCCGACTTTTAGGCGTCGGGGTGACCCGATGATGAAGCATGACACCACTATGGTGTGTGAGGGTACCTAAACCAAAAGGAATTGCTTCCTTGCTCACCTATTGGTGAAGTTAAAATTTCCCTCACCAGACACTTCACATCATTCCATCTACGTGCTAAAATACCGACCACTAGCTGGCTAGTTGGAGTAAAACCATTTGTGAATTTGATTATATAGGGAGGAATTACTCTGACTCTGAATTCTCTCCACCCTCTAGGCAATGAAAAATTTTCAATAGCCTTTTTGTATCTTCATGTCAAATAGTACCCATGTTTGCCTGCTACATATTACATTAATCACCTTAATAGACTGGCTCTCTTTTCATAGTGTAAAAGATCTGAGCTTACCGCAAATGAGCATTATATTGGCAACTTTGCATCTGGAGCTCCATAGTCCTTAGTCGTAGGCGCATAGCACACCTTGTTGCACTGCCATCAATCGTCCAACTCACACTAGTACTTCCTTTATTAGCCTCTAGTGCCACATGGCACAGTTAGTCTTTTTTCCATATTGCTTGATGAGTCACAATCCTGGACTTACCGTAATCTCTGACAGTAAAGCATTTCTTCTGCTGTAAAAACGCATGGTCATGTTGCAAAACGTCTACTCACTGCATGAACATAGTAAAGTTACTATTCTTCTTATGTGTCTCCAAAACCTCCTCCCGAAAGTAAGAGCAGAGGCCACATCGGGGAACAGAGGAAGCTTCTTTATTCAAATTGCTTGGCGAATGCATTTCAGCCTTATCTGGCCTTCGTCAGCGCCATGATGTATCAGGAGGCTTTTTGCAGTGTGCATTTAAATATATCTCGCCGCACTGCGATTGGTGCGTGGTCCGCTCCACCCCTCTAATGATGTGCTCACCTATCACAGTTCCCAGATTGCTTAAGGACTGCAATACCCAGGATCCATTTGTCGGCTCCCAGGTAAGTGGTGCATGGAGTTGTACTTGGAATAGTCTGAGTACTTAGCGGAAGGCAGGATATTCCACATAGCGTTTAAAATCCCCTGCTAATTAAAATTCAAGGTGCCGACTCGGGTCCCCTTTGACCGCTTCAGCCCTCTTGTTCAGGATTCCAATAGGCGGGGGCAGATATGGCAATGCATCCCGCCCAAGCCGAGGTTAATAACCTCGCTGTACCGCCGCATATTCACCCAAACTTGAAGGCGGACCTGGATCCTTCAATACCTTGAAGAGAAAAACGATGCCGAAGCAGGAGCCAGTGACATCCAGGCCTGCTTAGGAAACGGGGGCCTCTGTACCGTGTCTCTGGTTGACGCGTTTCACATCTCCAAAACCTCCTTCCGAAAGAAAGAGCAGAGGCCACATCGGGGAACAGAGGAAGCTTCTTTATTCAAATTGCTTGGCGAATGCATTTCAGCCTTATCCGGCCTTCGTCAGCGCCATGATGTATCAGGAGGCTTTTTGCGCTGTGCATTTAAATATATCTTGCCGCACTGCGATTGGTGCGTGGTCCACTCCACCCCTCTAATGATGTGCTCACCTATCACAGTTCCCAGATTGCTTAAGGACTGCGATTCCCAGGATGCATTTGTCGGCTCCCAGGTAAGTGGTGCATGGAGTTGTACTTGGAATAGTCTGAGTACTTAGTGGAAGGCAGGATATTCCACATAGCGTTTAAAGTCCCCTGCTAATTAAAATTCAAGATGCCGTCTCGGGTCCCCTTTGACCGCTTCAGCCCTCTTGTTCAGGATTCCAATAGGCGGGGGCAGATATGGCAATGCATCCCGCCCAAGCCGAGGTTAATAACCTTGCTGTCCCGCCGCATATTCACCCAAACTTGAAGGCGGGCCTGGATCCTTCAATACCTTGAAGAGCAAAACGATGCCGAAGCAGGAGCCAGTGACATCCAGGCCTGCTTAGGAAACGGGGGCCTCTGTACCGCGTCTCTGGTTGACGCGTTTAACATCTCCAAAACCCCCTTCCGAAAGAAAGAGCAGAGGCCACATATATTTATATATCCCAGCTCCAAAACACCAGTCAGTTTTACTCAAGAACGGGTGCACGCCGAGCGGGGGTGTTCCCGCTTCAACATTCCGCTCCCAGCTCCATCGGGTAATCGCACCCGTAACAGATGACAGCACTCGCGGGGTAGAGTTCAGAAGATTTTATTCATGATCTCCGGGCATACAAGACGCATTTCGGCGCTTGGCCTTCGTCAATTTCTGCACGAAACGCCGCAGCCATCTTGAATATTTATATATACAATCACATCAGTGGTATCCGGTATTACAACTGAAAAAGGACCATTCAGTGAAAATATATATATATATGAAACAAAGGATTTCCTTACATATATAGATAAAATTGAATGGAAAAATTGTTATTGTCTAATGGTACTTGATATTACCAGTCTCTACACTTGTATTGCACATGCTGATGGACTGAGAGCTGTACGTTTCTTCCTAGAATCTTGTGATTTGCAGTTTTATGAACATAGCAGCATGATACTAGAATTTGTAAGTTTCTGTCTAACTCACAACATATTTCTGTTCCAAAAACAGCTGTTTAGACATATGTCTGGGACCGTGATGGGCACCTGCTTTGCCCCCAGCTACGCAAACTTGTTAGTGGGCTGGTGGGAAGAGCAGGTGGCCTGGGCGGGGCCCAATCAAATCTGGAACAAGAAGATAAAGGCTTGGTATCGTTATATCGACAATCTTTTCATTGTGTTTGATGGTTTACCAGATTTGGCAAGGTCATACATCGATGTTTTGAATTGCAAAGATGTTAATCTGACGTTTTCAGGTGAATTGAGTACTGAGGAGGTCAATTATTTAGACCTGACAGTCTATATATCAGATGGACAGTTGAATACTAGACTTTACAGGAAAATTGCTGCAGGCAATTCCACTCTCTTTGCATCTAGCAGTCACCCAAAGAAGCTCATTAACAATATCCCATACGGGGAGTTATTAAGACTCAAGAGGAACAACACCAGTGACTTAGAATTTCAGAAGGCTGCTGAAACTAGTATGCTTTAGAGTGAGAGGCTATTGCGAAGCAGTTTTGTCACATGCGTTATCCAGGGTCAATAATATCCGTAGAGGGGATTTATTGATGGACAAAGATACCAAAAAGTCCGGTAATGGGTTTTTTCGTATGATTACTACCTTTTCTGAGAATGCCAATCAATTTAAGAAGATATTGCGAAAAAATTGGAATATTTTACTTACAGATCACATCATAATGGATGACTTATCATCTAACCCATTGGTCACTTTCAGGAAAGCTAGATCAGTGAGAGATCATCTGGTTCATAGTTACCATGATGAAGAGCCTATAAGAACATCTTTTAAAGCACTTAATGGATTTTATTAGTGTGGTAAGTGTAAAGCCTGGGGGCGTGGCTTGAACGCCGAGGAAAATGGCCGCTGCTCGTTGGCGCTCCATGACGGAGTAGCGCGTTGGGCTTCCCCCAGGGCATCCTTCCCTCATTTTGGGATCTTTCAGTGGTGGGAGCATGTCTGGGACACTCGCCTGCACTGCCTGTGATGTCGACGGCTTCTGGAGATGACGGAGTTGGCTGTTTTTTTCATTTTGCTTCCTCTCGTGGCTACATGAAATCAGCGGCCGCCATTTTGAATGTTCCGGTTTCCCGCGTCTCGTTGATGAAGCTTCTCCTCACACCCGGCTGCTCATGTGACTAGCGGTGAGCATTTATGGCCTCAGTTGTTCCTGTTCTTTGACATTTGCTTCCTCCTGACACCGTTTTGTGGCATTTCACTCAAAATATGTTTTGAGGCATTAACGCCCATGGTTTAACGCTCCAGCTTCATTGGATTATTTCTTCTACCCAGTTCATTGATGTTTTTTGGGTTTCTTTTAAACTTATTTTATTTGTGACTTTTTTGATATATTTTGGCATCCTTTTCTGCATTTCTTTGGTTTGAATGGCAATGCCTCGCACTAACCGTGGTAACGCCCAGCAGGCAAAAAATACATCAATGGAGGATTCTAATCCTTTCAGTATAGTACAGGATACTATGGAGGAGCCTAGTTCTGACTCCGTCAGTTCTAAACTTTTGCCGTCTGTTACTTCGTGCTCCAGCGCTAAGCCAGTCTCTAAAATTCCTTCTGCTTCTCCTTCTTCTTCTGGTAAGAGAACAAAGGCTAACCCTCCATCTCCTCCAACTACTTCACCTACAATTTCAATGGAGCTTTTGTTGGAGGAAATACGCTCTCTTAAGCCATACATGACAGAGACTAACTTTCGCCTTCAGAATCTTGAAGATAACTGGTCAAACACAGAGAAGAGGGTTGATGCTCTTGAGATTCATGTAGAATCTGTTCAAGCTATCACAGATCACGTTCCTGATATGCGAAGGGAGATCTTGCATTTTGCGCAGCAGGTGGAGAATTTGGAAAACCGAAATAGGCGTAATAATCTACGCATTTATGGCCTTTTAGAAGGCCTTGAAGGTCCTGATCCCCTGTCATTTTTTCGATCCTTCCTACCAAAGCTTCTCGGTTTTCCTGAATCGCCTCCTCTCAACATCCAGCGAGTTCACCGCTTGGGTCACAGTCCGGGTTCTTCTGCTGCGTCTTCTGTGAAACCTGGAGGTGTTATTTTATATTTCTTGGAGTACACCGATTTGCTCAAAGTCCTTCAGGCTGCCAAACAAAAAGGGAAGATTCTTTGGAATGGCTCTAATCTATTTTTTGCTCAAGACTATTCTAAAGCCACAGCAGATCGCCGGAAGAAGTTTTTGGATATGAGACCTGCACTCCGTAATTTGAATGCTCGCTATGGTTTATTTCATCCGTGTTTATTCAAAGTGACATATCATAACAAAACAGCTAATTATGAAGATCCTGCACTTCTCCAAAATTTTTTGAATACTTGCAGGGATGAATCCATGGATATGTCCCGATCGTATTTCTTTGACTTGAGTTGGCATTTGTTGTGGTTATCTGTTTCAAGTTCAATTTTTGCATTTTTGTTCAGTATATGACCCTGTTGGTTAACATTTTTTCTTTTCTGTTTCCTTCATAGACGCACTATATGATCCCTTCCTTCTTATTCCTTCGTTATCCCTGGAGGTCATTGTTTCTCGTGCCCTCGTCAGTCCTGGAGTTGTCCGTCTGGTATGCTGCCTTTTCCTATGTGGCTTCACCCCCCCCATCCTCAATGTTTATCTGTGGTATGTCCCTATGATATATTTTATTGTGTTTTTCTACTATGTTTCTTTGTTTTCTGTTTTTCTTCTCAAGTATTAGTGATATTTTGTATTTTTTATTCTATAATTGGCTCTTTTTCATTTTTTTCTGTCTCCCCTTATTCTTTCTTCTTTCATCACAGTTATATTATGTGTATTGTTGTTGTTGTTATTCTGCTTCTTGTCCTCATCTTTTCTTTCACTTTTTTCTATCTTCTTGATTTGCTATTTTTCTTCATTCTCCAATTTCTGGTCTACCTCTGGTATTTCTCTTCTTACTTATTTCTAACTCTCTCTTTTTTCTCTTCATACCTTTCTGCTTACAATCTCTCTTTTTCAAGACTCTTTCTTATTTCATATTTCTTTACCTTATTCTATCAATACTCCTCTAGTTGTATTGTCATTCTCTCAAATTATTATACGATGTTTTATTTTAGTTACCCTTGTACATAATTGACTCTCACACAACTTTTTTGATATAAGTTATATTTTTAGATGTCGTTGAATATACTTACTTGGAATGTTAAAGGTTTGGGTTCTCCCATTAAGCGGCAACGTGTTTTATCTCATTTAGCAAACTTGAAAGGGGATATTGTGTTATTACAAGAAATTCATATAAAAGAGGTTGAAGTTACCAAATTACGCCGTAATTGGGTAGGTCATGTTTTTGCATCTCCTGGTTCAGGGAAACGTAATGGTGTTGCTATTCTCTGTCATAAGCGGTTGAATATCAAAGTTATAAACCAAGCCAATGACTCTGATGGTAGGTGGGTTACTGTATCTTTGTTGATTGATAAAATCCCTTTAACTATTTTTAATTTGTATGCTCCCACTATACAAGATAAATTATTTTGGCCCCAGATGCTCGCTTCATTGATGCACTCTTCTGATGATTATCTCATTTTAGGGGGTGATTGCAACACGATTATGGATCCTATTTTAGATCGAAGGTCCAATTCCCATTTCTCGCCCTCTCCCATGCACACTCAATTTACCTCCACTATATCCCAACGTTCTCTTGTTGACTCCTGGAGACTCTGCCATCCTACACTTCGGGAATACACATATTACTCACAGGCTCATTCTTCCCAGTCCCGGATTGACTACATTTTTATTTCTAAAGCCTTGACCCAACATATTACCCACTCTGAAATAGGCTCTATTTTAATCTCTGATCATGCTCCAGTTTCCTGTGCCTAGATTTACTCCCCCCCATAAAAGGTACTAGGAGATGGAGGTTTAATAAGTCTCTCCTATTAGATCCCAAATTTCCCCCAGCCTTCCTTGAGTTTTCATCCCTATTTTTTACAGAAAATGAGTCTCCTCTGATATCCCCTCAGGTGTTATGGGACACTTTTATAGCTGCTTCTAGAGATTTCATTATTTCATTTGTCTCCCATAAAAGGCGCGCTGCCTCTCATGCCTTACAGTCAATTAACACGCTAATTAGACAATTGGAGCATTCTTATTACTTAACTAAATCTCAATCTGACTTAGATAAACTTCTCAAGGCCAAATTCTCTTTTAATAAACTCTCCACGGAAACCGCAAATTTATTTTTACTTAAATCTAGTGCCAAGTATTACAACGCGCAAAATAAGGCAGGCAATCTTCTTGCCAAGTATCTTAAAGTTAAAAGAGAGCGCACAAAAATCGAGTCTATTGTCTCCTCATCTAATATCACACTTCATAAGGATGAAGATATTCTTATGGAATTCACTAACTTTTATCAAAATCTTTATACTCCGGAGTCTCCTCCCCTGTTAACTGACATTGATCATTATTTATCCTCTATCCCCTCTCCTTCCTTTCCAGAAACCGATTTTGCCCCCTTAGAAGCAAATATAGGCCCTAAAGATATTCTGGAATCCATTCAGGTGCTTAAAAAAGGCAAAGCTCCTGGGCCAGATGGCTTGACGATAGAATTCTATTTACATTTTTCCAATTTGCTTGTTCCTAAACTTCACCAACTATTTTTATTTTTTATATCGTCAGGTAGCCTTAATCTGCCTCCTTCCTAAAGATAATAAGGACCATACTTTATGTAAAAATTATAGACCTATTTCTTTAATCAACCTGGATTACAAGATATTTGCAAAAATTCTTGCACTTTGTCTCGACAAAATTTTACCCAAATTAATTGGTAAAGACCACCGACTCTTTTTCAATGTACTTAGTAAGTCTCATTCCTACCAGCATTCTTTAGCTGCTGTTGCATTAGACGCCGAAAAAGCATTTGACAGGGTTAATTGGCAATTTATGTTCGCAGTTCTTGTTTGGTTTGGTTTTGGCCCGAAATTTCTTGCTTATATTTCTTTATTGTATTCTTTTCCTAGATCTTTTATCTTAGCTAACAGCCTTGTTTCTTCTTCGTTTCCCCTCTTCAGAGGTGTCAGACAAGGATGTCCTCTTTCTCCTCTTCTTTTTATTTTGGCATTAGAACCTTTCTTGACAAGAATTCGAATGAATAAGGATATTACCGGCTTCCCTTATGGGGATAAGCATTTGAAACTTTCTGCCTATGCGGGCGATATTCTTTTATTAATTTCCAACCCCCAATCCTCTATTCCATCCTGATTTTGCGACAGTATCAGGTTACAAACTTAATGTTGATAAGTGTGAAATTCCCCCTCTGAATAAATTTTGTTTCCATGCAGATTTTTTGGCCTCTTCTTTTCATTGGAGTCCGATTAAGATCAAATACTTAGGTTTGTGGTTTAAATCCTCTATTAAAGACACTGTAACACTAAATATTAAAAACCTACAAACAACTCTAAAGGACTCTACAACTCGTTGTTATCCCTTGTTTTTATCCTGGTGGGGTAGATTAGACTCTATTAAAATGATGTTAGTTCCAATAATTTTGTTTTATCTCTCTAATCTTCCAGTTAATGTCCCTAAATCCTGTTATAAAAATATATACTCTACATTGTCAAAATTCTTATGGCAACATAAGAAAGCTAGGATGTCTTTTGCAAAACTTAAATGTCCTAAGCAGTTGGGTGGAGTTAATTTTCCGGATTTTGCCTCTTATCATACTTCATTTTTTCTTAAGCATTCTGTTTCCTTATTATCTGAACATGTGTTTGATATCACTTCTCAGCCTTTGTGGGTAGAAGTTGAATCTTCCTTCTTTCACCCTTTCACTTTTGAAGAATTTGTGTCATTGTCCCAAGAAATTCTCTCTCCCCATTCTTAAAAACTCTCGGAAAATATTTTCTCCTCTTTTCCTGGAGGGTTTAGATGATCGCTCACGTTTCTTGCAATCCCCCATGTGGTATAATCCTCTTATTAAAATTAGAAACAAGATGCTTTTTTGGAAGGACTGGAAAGATCTCTGGTCTTAATTGGACTCACCAACTTTTTCATGTAGGTACTTGTATCTCCTTCTCTATTCTATTCTTCAATCCCGCTTTTCTTTACCAGTATCCTTTGAATCCAAATATAGACTATTGAGTACGGTTGCACAAAATAGTTATGATGCCCTTTCTGATTCCATCATTCATACCAACTCTTCTCCTCTTCCTCTCCCTTATTTACTTGCTTCTTCCTCCGCTTCCCAAATCTATAAAAAGTTAAGAGATACTTCTAGCACTCAAGATAAATCTAAAATAGAAAAAGACTGGGAATCAGATTTAGAGGAATCGTTTTCTGTTTTAATGTGGCAAAAATTTGGACCAAGATAAGGAAATCATCTAGAGCAGCAAATACAACTCAAACGTTATTTTTTATATATAATAGACTTTTGATCACTCCTGCCAAACTGCATATAATTGATCCCTCCATTGCCTCTACTTGCTGGTCTTGCTCAGCTTCACTGGCAGATCTTAAACATATGTTATTTACATGCCCGGTGATTTATATGTTTTGGACCAATGTGTGGAAACAGATTAATAAAAAATTTTCCACCCATTTCCCCTTTACTTTTTCACATATTTTCTTAGGCAGTCTCTCAGACATATGGTCTTTTTCCACTACTAGCACATCCATTATTGGTTTACTTATAGCCGTAGCGTTTCAGCAAATCACTAAATCTTGGAAGGATACCTCAAATGTTTCTTTTCAAGCTTGGTGGTATGGGGTTTGTTATCATCACAGATTAGACAGGGCCTATGTTTATCCCATTACACTTGCTATTAAGCGTGACTTACTATGGTTACCCATCACAAATTTTTTAAACGTATCTGCTCGATCCCTACCTTTCATAACCCTTGTACAGAAGAAGTTCCCAAACCTCCATGAACATATTCCTGATGGTTTCATGTATATATTCATATAGATTGTCTTATGTTTATTTTATGCATCTTTATTGGAGGAGTTTCTGTATATTGTGTGTATCTGTGTATACTTTTTGTATACTTTTGTATACCAATGATTACATTCTTAATGCATATGTTTTGCTCTATTAAGTGATATTTTCTTTCCCTCTCCCTTCTATCTCCTTCCCTTATTTCTTTATTTTTCCCCTTGTTTATGACATGTTTTGCACTTTAGATGTATTTAGACATTATGTTCTATTGTTATTCTGTTGTAATTGAATTTCAATAAACTTTCCTTTAAAACTAAAAAAAAAAAAGTAAGTGTATGGCCTGCAAAAAGAGTAAACGAACATTGTCGTATGATGCCCCTGGACTCAGTACACCAAAACAGATTGCTAAGTTTCTCACTTGTACCACCCCTTATGCAAATACTGTCTGGTCTGTCCATGTGGGCTTCGCTACATTGGAAGCACAATTCATAATGTTAAGATACGGATATTGGAACACATGAGGGCGATTAATAATGTTGATGAATCGTACCCTGTAGCGAGACATTATAACAAATTACACTGTCCGAACAGGGACCTCTTGACATACTTTTGTCTAGACCATGTACCAGTCAATCCTAGGGGCAGAGATAGGATACAGAAATTAAGGCACTTAGAATCACGCTATATCATAGATCTGCAAAGTAAGAGTCTGCTGGGTTTGAATAGCAGTGAGGAATTTGCTGTACATTTGGGTTGATATTATTTAACGTCGTATCTGCAACTAGGTGGTTGTTCCACCTTGTTAACTTTGAATCTATTTCTATTTTTTGTTTTGTTTGGCATCATTTATGGAATTTATGAGGAAATTACGAGGAATGTTCATTTGTGCGATCATAGATGCTGATGGATTATATAACTGAAAAGATGTTGTAAAATGGTTATTCCTGTAGAATACAAAATGTTGGCCTATCTATGGGCAAGACCATTAGGTATAACAACAGTTGCAAAGATTTTACATCGGCCCATTCATGGTAGAGATTGTTATCTATGATAAATAGTTGCAAGGAATTTATGAATGAGATTTGGGTCAGCCCACATAGAGCTTCTATGAATTCACATGTATAACATGAAATGCGATATTTATTGCATTGTAAGTTCCGCTTCTTGTTATTCAAAGATGGCGGAACTTTGACAACTGTTGTCGTTTTCACTGAGTGTTCCTTTTTCAGTTGTAATAATGGATACCACTGATGTGATTGTATATATAAATAATCAAGATGGCGTTTCGTGCAGAAATTGACAAAGTCTAAGTGCCGAAACGCGTCTTGTATGCCCGGAGTTCGTGAATACAATCTTCTGAGCTCTCCCTTGCGAGTGCTGTCATCTGTTACGGGTACGATTACCCGATGGAGCTGGGAGCGGAATATATATATCATCCAAATACTTCCACTCCAAGGAAAAATGGGTCACACTCCCCGGTTAAGTAAATTACGTTCTTTCATTTATTTTTACAATTCATCAGATATCAAGGCCACACCGACGCGTTCCATTCCTTGCTGAGAACTTGATCACGGTACAACTGGCAGTAGGAAACATAGCCAATAAAAGCATTTTTTACAAATCATGTGACCTTTGTCCATTAAGTTTCCTATCGTCTGTCATTTTTGGAGTTGTAGTTCGACATACAACCCCTGCTCTTTTTTTTATTGGACCAAACGTTTTAACATTTTTATGTGCACAAAGAAAACAATAGTGATTTTTTTTTTCCTAAAGTGTAAACAAAACTGTTTGGTAGAAGCAGAGTTGATAATGCATGATTTCCCATTTGATTACCTTGGGACATAAAAACACCTTTATGTGTGGGAAGGAATAATCAGTTTCAATTTCATAACACTATGATGTCATTCTTTATGGTCATCGCAGGGATCAATTGATGACGAAGAACGAAAATACTTAACAACGGATTTCCCTGTGACAGCAACTATTTACTTTCTCCCAAAATTTCATAAAGATCCTGTGAAACCGCCAGGCCGCCCATTTGTGTCTGCCAAAGAATCTCTACTTGAACCGAAAGCAAACTATATCAATTTTTTCTCAATGCCTTTCATTTTGAACCTCAACTCCTACATAAAAGACACAAGTGACATGTTACGACATCTTCAGGATATACCTTGGCAGGAATCCTACACATTAATAACTATGGACGTAGTATCACAATATACTAACATTGACAATGACATAGGAATACAAGCATGTGCCTTCTTTTTTAAAGAACCCGCAGCCGTAGTAAACAAATGGGGAAATGAAAAGCTTTAAATAGCCTGGTGGATAAGACTGTGCAACTCAAACTCCCCAAGCAGTCAAGCTATGTGACAGCAAACTCTGTAACAAATGAGATTGATACATTGATAGAAGAAGTGGAGTATATTCTAGGCAACCAAGGTAATACACAAGATAAAGCAACTAAAGTTCACAGGGGGGGAACGTTCCAGATTTATTTAAATTGAAACCAAAGCCCCGGAAAAACTCTATTATAGCCCAAGCCAATTCTGCCTGTAGTTTGATGCTTGCTGTTACATTGGGCCAAGATGAGGAGCCCTCTCTGACCTCTGGTTGCAAGGATGATACTCAAACATGCATAGATGTAGAATGTTCTAACAGATTTCTGGTGCTGCACGAAGTATGTGACTCTGCTTCTCCTTCACAGATACTGTCTACACACACTCTAGAAAGCTTACCCACACAGGCACCCTCAGCGCTTAGTAAAGCAATCGGTTTGATATTACCTCTAAGAGAGGAGGTTGCCAACCTGAAGGAAATTCTCGTGGATGTGGCGAAAACCCTTAACCTAATCACAGTGGAAGCATAGTGCCCGGACTTTGCAATCCCAACAAGGCTGGGGCGCTACGACGAGCTTATCTATGATTCCTATTGAATCCTTATCCTTGTCCTGATTAACTATTCCAAGTCAATGGGGTGATTATTATCAGAGTTCAGGCTGTGGTTTGGCTACAAGTGTGTTATCGTACCCTTCAAGTGCCCACCTGCGATCTATTTATCCTATGTCCACAAGGCCTAGTATTGCGGGTCATATTTATGGAGTGCTCAATTCCAAACATATGCCTTCTTCTGACACTGTTCCCACAGGGAGACAGCAGGGGAGCTCTGACACCCACGCTGGATATTTGGTATTTATGGTGAGAGTACCAAAGCTGCCATCTGGATCCTTTGAAAATAACGATTCCCTGAAGAATAAGGCTTTACATTGGATTAGGCATGTTAGGAAATGTCAGTCGATTGTTTATTCTGAAATTAATTATGCAAGATACCTTGTGGAGCCTGTGGGAGTAAATGATTCAATTGAATTAAACCTAACCTCTCTTGAGTTTGGGCGAGGGCTTGATCTCATTAGACCAACGGACCCTCACCCCAAATAGCTCAGAAATTTGTTTCAAATCAATTCCCCCAGTTTTGGATATGCCTGTGCTTATGAATGGGGGTGGATCAGTGGTTTCTACCAAGGAGGAAATGGAACCAGCAGGAAATGTGGGATTAAGTTTAGTATTGCTCAACGGAGTACATTGAGAGTGGTCCATTGACTTCTGGATTTGCATATTGTTTTGCCTGCTCCAATGACTCAATCACCTTCTTAAACAGTAAGAGAAGAGCATTTTGAACCCAGATTGGGAGAATTGGCTCCAAATGAAGATATGAAGAAGGGCATTATTGTAGCTCACTCGATAAATAATAGTTTGCAGCCAATGTTCATTCCTCTGAATATGAATTGTATGCACAAAAAGAGCATGTCTTCTCGCCACTTACCTTCATGAAATACTGCTGGAATCCGTTAAAAATTAAATGATGAAGATTGAGGCTCTTTTGTCGATATATTTAACATATACCTTTTTCCAGAGACATTGGCCCTTAGGGAAATTCATAGGGCCTTACAGCTTGTAGCGTTAAGGATATTCCATCAGCAGCAGGTAGACATTTGGGAGGGCTTATTATTTGGCTGAAAATATCTTAATATTGTGCCTTTAAGAGAATCAATATTGCTTCACCAGATCTTTTAGTACACAAGTTATCACCTAAGTTAGGTTCCCTGTACTTGTTGATTAACATTTACATCAGGTCGACCCCTTTTAACAAATCTTTTCAGACCTTAAGAATCTTGAATACCTTCCTAGAGGGCCTTGGTGGTAATCATAATTAGGGCTTCCGGTTTTATGGTATTTATTTTTTTAACATTTCCGTCAGTATTTATCCATATTATTTTTTAGCTAACTTATTGGTATTTATCCTTATTTATTTAGTGATTTGAGAATAACTGGCGTTGTAAAATGGTATATTTCCATATTTGTTTAGCTCTTAGATGTGTACTCATATGTGGACGTCTGACGCGTTTTAGCAAATTAAGCAGCCCCATGTAATAAAACACTACACCCAGAGATTTATATAAGCGTTATACTGCAAATATATGTTAACATATGTTTCATAGACATATACGATATCTGTCTCTTTCAAGAGACGTGGTTGGTGGAACCTGCTTTTCGTGAGGGGTATGTGAACTTTTGTGTGCCAGCGGATAGAAAGGAAAGGGGGTGACCGATGGGAGGATTAGTTATTTGGGTTAAACAGAAACTAGGTTGCAAAATACGTCAACTACCGATTCTCAATAAAGACATATTGGCGGTGAGGCTCTGCTTCCCATCAGGTGGTAATTTAGACATTTACAATGTGTATGCTAGAGGCCTCCCGGGAGGAAAGAAATCGATGGTAGTCTCCGCTTTGGAAGATTTAATTGAGGCTTTACCAGCTAACACATTGCCGCTCATTGCTGGGGACTTTAATGTTACATTTGAACCCCTGGGTTACGAGGACCAAAATATATCAGAAGAGGAAGACTCGAGATGGGGTGTTCCTCAGCTTGATCTGGTTCCTATAAAAAAAATGGACCGAAGCGGCTATCCAACTTAAGGATTTTTGCTTGGGGAACCATTTGAGAGCTGCTAATGGACGCACACATTCAGATAGGCGGGGTTGCAATACGTATGATAATGGCTGTAGGGCTAGCCGGATAGATTACATGCTTGTCCATTTAAGATTATGGCATTGCCTAAGGGATATGGTTGTTATCATGCGCTTAGAGAGTGACCACAACCCACTTGCCTCTTCTTTTGAATTGGCAGTAGTTAGATTAGGAACGGCCACCGGTGAGAGCATAGCTCCAGAAGTAGTCCTAGCAAATGATGAGCACCATTTAAAGTGGAGCAGGGTCGTTGAGCATCCTGAGACCTTGCTTTTAATTAGGGAAGAAGTAGCTAAGGTATTGCTACTTCTGGGACACCACGAGCTAACCCCCGAATTCCAGCTTAGTACCATTCAGGTACATGGTACACTTTTTGATAAACTCAAGGCCCACTTTTGTAAACCGGGTCGGGGAAAAATGAAAAATAAGAAGAAGGAAGAAAGTTGGTATAATGCGGTTTGTAAGCAAACCAGATCGAATCTGGGCATAGCAATAAAAAAACAGGACCCCACTCAGGTAAGAGAGGCGAGGAAGCTGTATAGGGAGGCTCAGAAGGCGGCAAAGAAAGAATGGGACAGATGTAAGTGGCAGGAGTTGAAAGAAGCTTGCAAAGCTAAGAACCCAAAATTGTTTTGGGATATATATAAATGGGACAGGGGAGGGTGTCCTGAACGTGTACAGAATAATGTAGCCCAACATCAGTGGCTTGAATTTTTCAAACCACAATATGCATGTGACAGAAGGTATGAGTGTGGAGACATCATTCCAAACACGTTTTATAAAGATGCTACCTTTAGCTTGGAAGATGTGGATAGGGCTCTTGAGGCTGTCACAGAGGGACGGGCCCCAGGTATGGACTGTATCCCCACAGACGTTTTCTTAAATGATAAGCAAATGTGGCGGAAGTATATAGTTTTATTGGCTAATGCAATAGCCCAGACTTAATGAATGGCTTGATGACTCATCTAAAATTGGTGAGAATGATTTGGTGATAACTTTGAGGAGGAGTAACCAAAGAACAGGGATTGTACCAAAGAGACAGGAATATGGTAAGAATCTCAAAACCAGTAAAGTCTAGTGGGAAGCTAGCATCTGTGATGAATTGCTGGTTGCCGATAAACAAAAGCATAACAAGCGCTTTTGGCACCTGGTTGCATATAATGGTTGTAGAGTTCACTCACCCAGACTGTCATATAGTTCTGGAGGAATGGGTTAATCACTTTACAGCCCGGCTTTATGCAGGCACGAATTTAGATGAATAAATAACAGATATTCCTTGTGTTGGTCGTAATGATTCATTTGATGATGGGAAAAGGCCTTTTACAATATAGGAAAGTAATGCTGAGATCCAGGCACAGAAACCAGGGAAGGCACCTGGCCTGGACAGAGTTCCTACTGATTTTCTTTGTTCTGAGCACGGGATTTGGGGAGCGTATGTGAAATCCCTGATGAATGCTCTATTGGTAGGGGCCCCTATCCCGAGCTCTTGAAAAGGAGCTGCAATAATCCCCATATTTAAAAGGAAGATGGGCTTGTCCAGGGAACTTACAAACCTATAAGCTTAATTGATAATACACAAGACTTCTATTGTAGGCAAATGTTGATAAGGCTATGGGAATGGATGTCCTCGAGGCAAATATTGTCTCACCTTCAGGCAGGATTTGGACAAAATATCAGTACAATCGACCATATAATGCTTTTTTTTCCATTAAAGGGAAGAATGTAGACATAGATTGGGAGCTGTCATTGTTTGCCTTTGTGGACCTCCGTGCTGCATTTGATCTTGTCTTGAGGGCAAAGCTTTGGGAGGTCTTACAAAGCATAACAGTTCCCCTGGGTCTACTGTGTTTTACCCAAGCCCCATACACAGAGAATTTTGCAAGACTTAGTTGAGGACTGGCAGGAGAATGACAGAGGATTTTCCCATTCGAAGATGTGTCAGATAAGGGCGCATTTTGGCCCCGACCCTCTCTATTCTATAAATAAATGGATCTTATGACTGCGAAAATGATTTGCCCAAAATGGGGGGGGGGGGGGGGGGGATGACTATCGCGCCTTCTTCTCGCGCCTTCTTCTCGCAGATGATGCCTTGCTTCTTTCCAAAACTTTGAAAATGGACCATCTATATTTTCCTGGGAAAAGTTTACCTTTTTCATAAGAAGCAGGGCCTAGAGATGAACAGTAACAAAACCAAATAAATGGTGTTTATTTCAATCAGAAAACTAAGCGAAAGGTAGTGCTTGAGGGGGAGACATTGGGCAGGGTTAGTGTA
Source organism: Triturus cristatus (assembly GCF_964204655.1). NCBI lineage: Eukaryota > Metazoa > Chordata > Amphibia > Caudata > Salamandridae > Triturus > Triturus cristatus. The sequence continues at coordinate 823,031,200 of NC_140593.1, forward strand.
TTTGATTATCTGGGTGCTAGAATAAGTTATTGTCATAGATGGCAGCCCCAAATATAGAAACTATATACTGTCCTGAAAGCAAAAGGAAGGGTGGATCTTAATGTTTGCTAAAAGGGTGTCCACTTTTGCTGTTTCACCTCCTATCGAGATATACAAGGGTGAAGCCTGTAAAGCAGCCCTGTATGGGGCAGATCTGTGAGGCCACTGTAATCTAGTTTCTCTGAAAAAGCTGAAAATGCTTTTGTGAGGTTTCTCTTGAGATTTCCCACCGGTGTCCCTATGCTCCCAGTTGCCTAGAGACCAATTTTATATTGGATCAGCCTGTGGACAAATTAGAAGCTGGGTCCATATAGGGATTGCGCAAGAGTATTCCTCGAGGGCCAATCAGCGAGTAACATCCCTTGGCTACAATACATATAAACATGGCTTATGAAGCTAGATTTGAATGATTATTGTATACATCCCATTGCATTGACTTGTGGTGTCCGCGAAAAGTGAACATTCGTTATTGGAATTTTGTGTTAGAAGCAAAGTCATCCTCTGTTAATTCAGACAGTCTGGTAAATTCGTAAATGATGTTTACATTTGTACCTGAATGTGAGTAATTTATGAATGTTATAAGTAACCCTATTGTACGAGCACTTTACATAAAATTCAGACTGGGGATCCTACCCTTGGCTTGCTTTTGGAATAAAAAAGAAATATTTGCCAACACATGTCCCATGGGTTGTCCAGCAATCGAGAATGATGAACATGTCTTATTTTTCTGTAAGCCTATGTAAGGCAATGTTCACAGTGGATTATTCCCCTTTATTGATTTGATTTTTTGTCATCTTTAATCGCCATACAGCGCTAAGAGAATGGAAAACAAATACCCATTACTGTATCGTTTATTCATTTTCACGTTATCTCTCCCCAAAATAGTACATCAGGATGAATGCACTGAAATAAGTGGGTTTTATAGAAGCATACCTTTATATTTGAGTAGCATTTTTAGATATGAGTATTGTTATTAACCCCTTGGCTGCGGCGGGAATTCCGCCGCAGCGCTGGGGGGGGGGGGGGTTGGGGGCAGCGCGGTGGCGCTGTGCTCATGACGGAGCCACTCCGTCATGAGCCACGGTTGAGCTGTGCTCATGACGGAGTGGTTCCGTCATGACTCCGCCCACTGCGCTAATCGCCCGCACAGGCGGGGAATCAGCGCAGCGTGGGAGGAGCGGCGGCCAACGGCCGCAGCATGACGGAACCACTCCGTCATGAGCACACGGCACCCGTGGCTCATGACGGAGTGGTTCCGTCATGAGCGCTGAAAGGGTTAATGATAGTTTGGATGGTTTTATTTGCAAAATTTGATTTGCTTACCTAGCCTTATTAGTATGCTATCTGACAAGGGACTGAGCATTCACTTGCACAAAGACCTTTCACAGACTATGCCTTTCTGTCAACAATGTGTACTAAATAATTTTATTTATGGAAGAAACTGTATTTTACAGTGCATGTAATGTGCTTTTTGAATGAATTTATCTTGGTTTAAATTATTGTTTTATTCGTACCTTTTATGGTTCAATCAAGCCAAAATAAAAGAATTACTCATTTAAAATGAATGGGACATTATTTATACTAAAATATAATTAGATTACATTTAGGTAATTCTATACATCACTTTCAATTATTATGGATGCTGATTAAAAAAATATATATTATTTTTACCTTAGGTAGGAATTATTTTTTTCTTTTACCAACATGATACCCTTATGTCCCTAGTCACAATCTTTGATGCCCCCAGTCGCAACCATCCCAGTAAACAGAGGGTATAACCGTAGGTAGTAAATTACTGTAGATTTAACTCACCGGTTCTCATGCAACTTCACTCCTTCAACAGGAACTTTTGAGATTTGTATTCGAATTTCTACAGGAAGCAAAACAAAGGGCCAGCCCCCACCAACCCAGCTGGATCTCCGAATTCAAAAAAGTTATTTTCCCTTGGTTAACCTCCAATGGTTCCCATAACCTTGCAAGTCATTTTGTGAACTATACCCTCTCTAATGATGATCACAATATTTGCTCAGTGCAGAAATGTGCTCATTATTGGCCAGCGAACAAGATAATTCCACTGTCTCTCCAATTCAAACTTTATTTTCCCCACAGCCTTAGCTGTGATATTTCTAATTTCCAACATGAATGACAAACAGTCGCACACACAATACATCAAATTCTATTATTTATTAGCAGCAATGTCTTCTGCTGGAAGCAAATCATATCTGCAAGAATAATTTACTATTGATAGATACATAGATACACATCATAGCCTTTTCTTTAGATTATGCATGCTTTTAAAATGAACTTCATTGACAATATATTCTGATCCGGGTATTGCTTTAAAATGCCATATATTTCTCCCCGTTTTGTTTCATTGGAGGGCAGAGGCTCTTCTCTTCCATGGCCTTCAACAAGACATCTTCACAGTACTTAAAAAGAAATAGACAAGAAGGGGTTCAAAACCAATTAAACTACCATAGTCTAGTTAACTTAAAATGTTCTTTGCATAGCAAAGTTCCTTTGTATTTGCATCCGTGACTGAGCATTTTATCATCACACAACCAATTCCTTAAGATCGTCTGAATTTGTTTATATCAAAATATGCAAATTAATGTACAGGAGCTTCACAATCCACTGATGGCGCTGGCGTTTGGACTCAATGAAGTGCATCAGCAGGTTTAATATACTGTAGTTGGCAGCCGCGGTCGGTAGTAGTGGGAGTAGCTGCCGGGCGGTGACGTGGGGAGGGGGAGGGGCAGGGTGGGGGGTAGTAAACTATGGATTACGGAGGTTTAGAGGTAAGTAAACATATAAATTAATAAAACAAATTTCGTTGCTTGTACTGCATCGCATTTGGAGATGCAGTGCGCGCAACAAAATTCTTTTTATTAATGTATATGTTTACTTACCTGTAAACCTCCGTAATCCATAGTTTACTACCCCCCACCCTGCCCCTCCCCCTCCCCACGTCACCACCCGGCAGCTACTCCCACTACCGACCGCGGCTGGCAGTTGGTTGCCCTATATAGATTTCACCTGCACAGCGCTTGCAACGTGCTTGTGAAATCTCTTGTATTTAATATATCTTCAAAGGGGGCTCTTATCAGTTCCCAAATCCAAATGACTGTGTCCATTTGCTTTTATGTGGAACTTTTTTTTTGTTAACTTCCCCTGTCTGCACACATTTACAATACTTCTACTAAAGCTGTTCACACTGTTTAAGCCCCATTTAAAGGTCAAGATAAGATCTCTTCTCATGTAAAAGGCAGACAGCTTCTAACAGCAACACTGGATTGCTTGAATTGTATTACTTAGTTGTGTTAAGAAGATACTTTTGCCTTAAAACGTTTGTGGCATTTCCTATTCATGCCTCAGTACCTTTCTTTGCACTTTATAGGCATTATCGGATTGGTTTTTTAACTTAATTGATTTGGTCATTATGATCAAATTTCAAATGTTGTAATAAACATTGTACTGTAAAAATAAAATGGATATACAAGAGCTATTTATATTTTACTACTAAACGGGCAGCCACAAGTGCTGTTACCTTGCAGACAACAGGGTCATGATTTGAATGGTGCAGCAGGTGCAGTGGCACCGGGCCCACAATTTGTCAGAACTCCTCTAAACCCATAATATTGCTACATTTGACTACTAAACAGGCAAGTACAATTACAGTTACCTTGCAGTTAAAAGGGACTTGATTTGAATGATGCAGCAGGTACAGTGGCACCGGGGCCAACAATTTAGGGACCCCACTAAACCCAGATTATTGCTCAAATTTAAAACTAAACAGGCAGTCACAAGTGTAATTACCTTGCAGACAGCAAGGTCATGATTTCAATGACGCAGCAGGTGCAGTGACACCAGGCCCAAAAGCTCTAGGCACCTCAATAAACACCTAATATTGCTACAGTTTACTACTATACAGGCAGTCACATTGCAGTTGCCTTGCAGTTAAAAGGGACTTGATTTAAATGGTGCAGCAGGTGCAGTGGCACTGGGGCAAAAAGTTGTCATAACTTCACTAAACACCAAATATTGCCATATTTTACTACTCAGCAGGCAGTCACAAGTGCCTTTATCTTGCAGGCAACAGGGTCATTGCTTGAATGGTACAGCAGGTGCAGTGGCCCGGGCTCAAAAGCTCTAGGCACCCTACGAAGCACCAAGTATTGCTATATTTTACAACTAAACAGGCAGTCACAAGTGCACTTACCTTTCAGGCACTTGGGTCATGATTTGAATGGTGCAGCAGGTGCAGTGACACCAGGCCAAAAAGTTGTCAGAACTTCTCTAAATACCTAATATTGCTATATGTGACTACTAAACAGGCAGTCACAATTGCAGTTACCTTGCAGTTGAAAGGTGATTGATTTAAATGGTGCAGCAGGTGCAGTGGCACTGGGACCAAAAGTTATCATAACTCCACTAAATACCAAATATTGCTATATTTTACTATTAAATAGGCAGTCACAAGTGCAGTCATCTTGCAGGCAACAGGGTAATTTTTTTGAATGGTGCAGCTAGTGCAGTGGCACTGGGCCCAAACGCTATCAGAGCTCCTCTAAACACCTGATTTTTGCTATAGTTTACAACTAAACAAGCAGTCATAAGTGCAGTTATCAATCAAGTACTAGGGTCACAATTTCAATAGTGCAGTAGGTGCGATGCTACCGGGCCCAAAAGCTCCAGGCACCCCATTAAACACCTAATATTGCTATATTTTATTCCTAAACAGGCAACCACAAGTGCAATTACATTGCAGACAACAGGGTCATGATTTGAATGGTGTAGTAGGTGCCGTAGCATTGCGCCTAAAAGTTGTCAGAACAACTCTAAACACATATTATTGCTATATTAGACTACGAAACAGACAATTACAGTTACCTTGCAGTTAAAATTGACTTGATTTTAATGGTGCAGCAGATGCAGTGGCACTGATGCCAAAAGCTCTAGTGACTAAACAGTAAACCCAGATTATTGCTGAATGTTCCCACTAAACAAGACAAGTACATTTATCTAGCAGGTAATATGGTCATGATTTGAATGCTGCATTAGCACCAGGACCAAAAGCTCTAGGCACCTCACAAAACACCTAACATTGCTATATTTTACTACTAATCAGGCAGTAGACAACAGGGTCATGATTTAAATGATGTAGCAGGTGCAGTGGCACCGGGCCCAAAAGTTGTCAGAACTCCTCCTAACACATAATATTGCTATTACATAAATTAATTCTATTATTTCCATCTTTCATTTCATTTAAAAAAAATTGCTTTACTTACACACACTATACCACTAGTAACAGCACAATATATTGTCTTTTTGTATATAAAGTTCATAAACAAGTCATAACACTTTAACAGACTTTATGTAACATATTGTAGAACTACTCAGCAAGCTACAACTTACAAGAAATAACAGCTTATTATTAATCACATAGGCGAAACCTAATGCATTTACCAAAGCTTGTTTTAGATAGGCATTTCAAAACCTAATGTGGATGGCACACCACTCTCTACCTCTGGAGGCGTACTAAAAATAATTAACGGGCCATGGGAGGAAAGCCTTACCTGTGAAGACCGTGGCCAATAATCATTACAATTCATTTTTCTGGCTGTCTTACTAGGTCATAACTTAAGAGTAATCATGACAGACTGAATACATCACACACCCACTATATTAAATAATAGTATCAAACTGCAAGGTCACTAACTTATACCTAGTGGCTTCACTCAATTTTAAACAAAACTGTTAAAGATAAGGCTGCAGAGATAAGAGAGGGAATTTAAATGCCAGGCATTATTTCCTAAATGTTTACAACATAATGCATATCTGCAATGATACATTGAATACTGAGTAGATCCACATACAATTGTATGTCTTCTGCTTTTCCGCGGTATGGATTGTTGTAACTTTGACAGAAAGCTATATTTCCAATAATGGCCACTACCCCATTGTAGGCTTTTGGGGACCCGCAGTAGTTAGTCTCACTGATGATACTGTAGTCAGCCCCATACTCAACCTACAACTGTGCAATTGGGACAATTCGTGGGTGGATGTGGGTGAGTAGAGCAAGATCTGCATAAATACATTTGCTTAGCTTTATGTTGCATCATATCACACTGGTTTTAAATTGCGATTAGCAACAAACTGTGTTTTAATTAAGCTCTCTTCTTGGTCGACCTGCCCCAAATTAATTTCTCCTCCTATCCGAATTTTCCCTTTTTTCCTGTTGAGCTCTTTCCTACTCCTACCTATTTCAATGGTTTCATTTCCCTTACGTGGATCATGATTTATTGTATCTTATTCGTAATGTCAACTTGTTGTTGTGCATAGGATACCATACGAGTTGTTCATTTGCACTTTAACATTTTACTGTGGTTATAAGTATTTGTATTTTGTTTTATCTTTTATGTGCTTTTATGACTAATTTATCAAATAAAGCTTACCAAATTGAAATTGTAACTTTGTATGCATTGCAAAGTGACAAGATTACAAAGCTTTAAAAAATAATTAAAGGATAAGGTAGGCTGAACAATTTCCTGCAGATGAATCGGTTTTCCTTTCTAGCCACATCGATTCCTAAAAAATCCAGAGGTAGCAGAAGTGACATCCTATACTTTTTGACCTTTGACCTTAAACATATTACAGGAAGTGTAATCATATGAAGTTTGACCCATATTCTTTCCAGGAAGGCATGTCACATGACCTGAACTTCACAATTGGCATAGCTGAAGTTCCTTAATATCTGCATGTAACACAACACAGACATATGTCTACTTTAGCTAAGACCTATAATATGGTGCTGACTTGATCTTCTAAAGTTCTAGAGCGTAATACTTGCCCTGAATTGTAGTGAAAGAGTGCAGCTAGTAAGCATTTTTTTGCAAAATGTGCTATGGGTGCCCTAATGTAATATTTATTAACCCGTTATTATGTTACAGATGTCTGTCATGTTAAGAACTGTCTCAAGTATGCCAACACCAGTATTTTGCCCTCGGTGTCTCCATAAATTAATAATTACCTTCAGTAAGTACCTTCAATATGAGTCAAACCACAGTGAACCTATCCAGCTGCCTTGCGCAATCCAACAAATGGATGACCTCTAGTTGCCTGAAATTAAACAACAACAAAACAGAGGTCATGCTGGTCAGGAACACCCCATCCCTCTGGGACCATATAATTTGGCCTTTATTCCTGAGACACCGTCCATCTCCTTCACCAAAAGCCATGAGCTTGGGAGTTCTTTTGGACAAAGATCTTCCCATGGCCTCCCAGGTGAAGAAAGTTGCCGGGACTTGTTTTGGCCTGTTAGAAGCTTAGAGGAAGGCGCTCTTCAGGTGAAACCTGAAGAGCAGTTGTACAAGGTCTCATACTCTCATGATTGGACTACGGTAATTTGCTTTACCTAGGCAGCCCGCCTGTACCCTAAAGAGGTTGCAGACTATTCAAAATGCTGCAACTTGTGTTTTTTTGTGCCTTGTAAAATGTCAGTCCTCACTGTCTGCCAGTAAACAAAAGAATTGACTTTTAAGCCCTCTGTATTGCACACAAGATATAGCATGCTCAGGGGCCTCATATCCTGAGCCATTTAATTGTTCCTTATAGCAATGCACGAGATTTCAGATCAAACGACTGTTTTCTTTGACGGTCTCCAGAATTACAAGGGCCAGAAGTGAAGTATGAAGTATGACAATTTTATTTGTGTGATTAATAAAAACCAATAAAAAAAAGAAACAATCAATGTAAAGAGAATAATCAAAATTGAATAAAATGATAATATATATATATGGCCTAATTCTAAAACCACCATTTGGTGTTTCGTTTTCGGTGACGCAATAAAATGTTCTTCCTTTGGCTGCACTGGGCAAGTTTTTAGTGGGGGCAGCATGCATGGTGCCTTCCTCCGGATGAATACCATGATGTGCCTTGATTGGCCTGTCCATTAGGGCTTGTCGGGCATGATAGATGAACTTAGCAAAATTAGCCATGTGCTTCACCGTGTCCAGTAAATATAGCTGAAGGACTGCCTCCTTAGCCGTCCGCGTGCCCAGGTGGAGGAGAATAGGTCTTAAATGGATTCGGCGGATTGACAACAGGGCGGGACAGCATAGTAAGACGTGGGCCAATGTTTCACGCTTGTAATGGCAGAGGCGACACTCCGTAATTGCTGGTCTTACTTTCACTGAAGGATACAAGTATTTTAAAGGAAGCACGTGCAGTCTAGCTGCAAGAATCTTTTGTAAGGCTTGCCTCCCCACCGGCTGTGTGGGGTGTGGTTTGAGGCCATGCAGAGTGTAAAGGGAGCTTTGGGTCTCGTGGAAGCCTCTAGCTGTCAAAGCTTCGATATCCAATTTTCAAGAGCATGATCTTACTTGTTTTTTTATTGATGTTTTAATAGTTGTATACTTAATTATATTAGGGTCCCAGTTCTCTGTGGCCAGGTTCAAGAGGTCTTTGGCTGAGGCTGTCCAGGTTATTAAATATTTTGTTTATAACAAACTTCATTGAGTTCTCTGGGGTCACAGTAGTTAAGTAGAGGTATTTTGCCAGTTCTTCCAAAGATTGTCGGTTAAGATTAAATTCCAAGCAAATTAGAGTGTTCCTAGGGCACGACGGAAGACAGAATAGCTTTTTGTAGGCTGCACAATTGATCTTTTCAAGGTCTTGCACCAATTTGTCTGGGAACGCCTGTGTCGCGTAGTTGAGGGAAGGTAGTAACTTTGCCTTCAAGACTCATTGGATAGCCATGGTCGTTAGACTTTCCAAAGTGGCGTTAAGTTTACATATGGCGTAAGTAACCATTTTTCCTTTCTGCTGGAGCTTGTGTCGATGGGCCTGTGGTCGGCCTGTTTCACTGAACCATACTCCAAGATAATTGTACGATTGATTGCTGGACAATGTTAAGGGTCCCAGACTCCATTTCATTAACTTCTTTTTCGGATAGCGGCCAAAAATCACTATCTTAGATTTCATAGGGTTTGCGACCAGCTTATTTTTGGCATTATACTCTGCTAATGCTGTTAGGCCTTTTTGAAGGCCAACTTTGGTATGGTCCAAGAGAACCAGGTCGTCTGCATACTGTATCAACTGGATTCTGGTTGCCCCAATCCTGGGGGTCGCCAGAGTAGCTCCATGCAGTTTGTTTCCCAGATGTGCTGTGTATAGATTAAAAGCAGCGGGGCAAGAACACAGCCCTGCTTTAACCCGTGATCTGTGCTGATTTTTTCTGTGGCTGTTTCACACAAGAGTTTGACTCTTACCCAAGTTTGCGTATACAGCGATCTAATGCCTTGTAGTAGTTTTGGGCAGATATTCCAACAGGTCAATTTCTTCCATAAGATGTTTCGATCTACCCCGTCAAATGCTGCTGTGTAATCAATAAAGCAGGCAAAAAGCGGCAGATTGTCCCGAGCCGTTGATTGTTGTACTAAATATGATAGGACAATGATGTTATCTAAAGTGGAGCCTCCCGGGCGAAACCCGGTCTGATAGAAAGGAAGCAGATTCTCCTTGCTGACCCAATCCACTAGTTCCATCAGGAGAGTGCTTGCATAGGCCTTGCCCTCAACGTCCAATAAGGCAATCATGCGATAGTTCTTGGGATCCGTACTTGGCCCTTTTATGTAGATTGGATGTAATAGAGATCCCCTCCAGGAATCTGGGACGTCCTCCAAAAGCCTACACTCCGTGTACAACTGTCTGAAATTCTCAGCCCAGAAGTTGATATCCTCTCTGAAAAGGGAGCCCGGCAGGCCATTTGGTCCGGGGGCACCATTGTGACGTATTTTTTTCAAGATTGTTCGTATTGTCTGTGTTTCAGTAAGTATGGCATTGGCTGGGTGGTCCGTCGATTCAATCGATGTTTTATTTAGATGTTCTCGAAAGTTGTTATTTCAATTGGGTTTTTCTTTGAATCGTTGGTGTAAAGAGTTTTTACGTGGGCTGACCAAGTTCTTGCATCCAGTGAGTTCACTCTGCTTGAGGTTCCATGGGTTACCTTATTTATATATTGCCCAAACTCTTGCGATTTACTGGGAGCGAGCAACTCGAAAATCTTCAGCCAATTTTCCTCTGTAAGTTCACGATTACTTGCCAGACCACTGTTGCATGATTCTTTACTGCTTGTTTTAAATCTTTTTTTGCTGTCACCGATGTGGTTGCTCGATAGGCTCTGCATTTGGAATTGAGTACTCTTGAGCATTTCTTGATTGCTGGTTGGTATCCCAGTTTATAAGCGGAGTTGACATGAAATCTTTGATTATCGCTCCCTCGGAGTTGGTGGGCTAAATCATATGTGAGTGAGTCCCATTCTCCTATTCTGCCCTTGTCATTATGGTCAGTCTGCCAGCCTTCCCATGTTAGTTTCCATGAAGCGAACTTATGGCTCGGAAACGGTCCCCATTTGATTCTTCCAAGGAGTCCATATAACTCTTCTTCCTTTGTGTCTCCAATACAACAAAGAGTATACAGTGTTTTCGCACTAATGGACAATTCTAAGATTAGGGCAGCATGATCGCTTTCGATCCGGGGGTGGACTTTATAATTTGACATATGTTTTTGTAGGTTCTCACTTAGTAGAATGTAATCTATTGTTGTCTGGTTGTTGTAGGTGGGTGGTATCAATGTTGTTGAGTTATCTCTTGTAGTTAAACAGTGTGTCGATGCCAGCTTATAGACCCGCATTAGGGCATTGAATCTTCTGGTACTTCCATTATGATAATTTTCAGGGATCATTTGCCCTTTATCATGCATGTTAAGATCGCCCAAAATAATGGAGTCCATGCCTGCATACCGTAGTAATAGAGATTCCATCTCATTTAATAGCTGATTAAATTTGTCATTTGCACCCGTCCCATAGCGGTTGTGATAGACATTGATTAGAAGTATTGATGTTGGGCCGTCTGTCGTAGTCAGGCCTTTCAAAATACCTGCCAAAAACATGTCTGATGTATTCTGTATTACTGAAAAATTTACTTTCAGTGCATGCTTATTGTATATTGAAATGCCCCCTAATGGTCTCCCGAAAATATTGGCCTTTATTGCGGGTTTGAAGTATTCAGCATAATCCCCTAATGGTGTTGAAGAAGTAGCCCATGTTTCCTGTGCACAGATTATATCTGCTCCTGCTAGGAATATGATTACTCCTGGACTTTGCAAAACGTTTTGTAGCCCGGCAACATTCCAAGACATTATGTTAATTATTTGATTGCTCACAATGGGGTTATTGTGCTGGATGTGGCGGGTGGTGATCTTTGTTGGTACCGGATGATTACCCGACAAGTATCCAATATTAATATTAGGAGCTGGAATTTAAGGCCTGAGAGAGCCAGGTCCAGTCTTTGCTACTATGTCCCATAATTGAGCAGGAGCGGTTGCCTCCATCTATATGTTTGATGATTTGGATCGAGTTGCTGCTCCGCTGTATTGCTTGGGTGCTACCTATAGAGCCGTGTAAGATCGATCCGGTGGCAGGTGAAGTTGGATGTTTGCTGTTCGACCTTTTCTGTCCCTTCAGATCTTGATCTTCCTGTTGGTCATTTGGCCCTTTATTTTTCAAAATCTCTGGATATTTGGTGGCAAGAGGAGACTTAATTTTTATGCCCCGTTGACCAGTTGAGTTTTATATCCTTTCAGAGCATTCGCCATTATCTGGTTAGAGAAGGTTATCTCAGTTGTTTCATTTAGTTCACTCGGCCCTGGGCCGGAAAAAGCCACCCTATCAATGTCTGTTGATTTGATATTCTCCAGACCTGGAATGCTTTCGCACAGCTTCAGAAGGTTCCCTCTGTTGAGGATGTCCCAGCTCCCCTGCGAAGTGTATTCGGGATATAACAAGACTTTCAGCTTTTCACGATCTATGCCTAGGGTCTGGCAGGGGTTAAGTGAGTTGGGAAGGGCCTTAATAGATTCCAAAGGCTCACATATCCGCATGGAATTATCGCAAAGGACCGATCCCCCCCGGTCCAATTTGTGTTTGCGATGCGGATGTGCGAGTCAGTCCTGGAGGTGATGGTTCGGTCCGGGGCAAGTTGACAGCCTTTAAGACTTACTTGGACGGTGTTTCTCTCCCGTTGGGCGTTAATTGTGTTTTCAATTTGGGGGTCATTATTAGCAATTGTCTGTACGGCATCAAGTTTGTTAATGGTGTTTTAGCAAAGCTTGTTGATCGGAGGGCCGTGTACATTGCTCAGGTGGTCACTGGGCACAGGGGATCTTTCAGTCGAGATTTTAGTCAAATTCACGCTTGAGGTGCACAGAAGGCTCTGAGGAGGTATTTCAATGATGGCTATGCCATTTGTTTGTATGTCTCTATTTTGATCTGCGGTGATTGATTTTTGTATACTATCGCAACCCATCTGGTTCTCACTGCTGTTATCTTTGTTGTCCTGGTTTACCGGCGTAAACCAATGCTTAATGGTCCCTTGTAAATGACTTCTATCATTTTTTTTTTGCTTTATTTAACTTTTTCAGCTTTTCTTGTTTTTCCTTGATAAATATTGTAGTACTAAGGGAGCTGGTTTTGGATCATCAGGTTTTCCAGGACTATTATCGATTTTTTGGCGAAATTGTGGTTTTAACTTTGAATTTGAAGCCAAAATATTAATGCTCGATGGACAATTGAAATCATTATTATCATTGCTGAAAGTTTCCTGCATTTTCTCTAGGCTATCCTGGTTATCTTGTGACCATTGATGTGGGTCCGCGGTGGACTGCGTATCACTTATGATTATTTTGTTAGTTTGATCTCCCCTTAGCCTTAGTGGAGCATGCGTTGCTTTTGTCATATTTTTTTCTTTATATATGATGTTTGTGCTTAAACTCTGAATTGAATTGTGGGGAAAGGAGCGTGTTGTATTGCTCATCCGTCTATTCGCCTCACACTTAAGGTCTGTAACTAATGTGCTCATTATTTCTGGGAGTTTCCCAAGGTCTGCAGTATTGGGGAGCACCCGCAGTCATTTGATTTTACCTTTACCTCTGTGTCCGCCTGTGCTCTACGAATTAGGGAGTTTAAATGTTCTAATTTTAAATCCAATCCGGAAATCAGGTTGGCTACTGATTGCAGTATGTTTATTTGGATGTCTAGCTTATCCACATGCATTATGGCTGCGTTTCCTATTGAAATCAAAGCCTCATTAATCAATGCAAGATGATTTTCTATTCTTTGTGGTGCCAGACTAGGTTCCGTTTTGGTTTTATGCAAGTCGAATGGCCGTGGTTCGTTTGCGTTTATTGGACTTTGCTCCAAGTCTGAGTCGAGATTTTCTTCTAATGAAAGGCCCTCGTCGTCGTTACCCTGTTTGATGGGCGTAAGGGGGAAGGTCGGGGGGTCAAACTGAGATTTCTGAAGTAAACGATTATCCTTAATGTCCGTGGGGTTTCGTATTAAAGAATAGAGTTCCTTATTTGTCCCACTTTCCTCTGGAACAGAGGTAGGTGGAGCTTCCGTGAGACCATTATCTGAGTTTGTGAGTCCCGATATGCTGATTCCTGGATAGTTGAATCTAAACAAGCTGTGATCGATTGAATATTCTTCAGCTTGTGCTCTGTTACCCTTCACAATGAAAACTTTTGGCGAAAGGGGAACAGACAGTAAAAGGTTTTGATTCAAAGTTTCATTTTTTGCAGCACATGGTGGTGTGTTGGCAATAGTTCCATTGGTGTCCGTCCTAAATGCGTAGGAAGGTGTATCGACTGTTTTTCCACAAGAGGTGGAATTGCCTTGTTTTGAAAATTGTTGACAATAATTTCTGATATCGTTGTTGCCATTAGGGCTGTTACTACTGCAAATGCTGATAATGTTTCTGTCTCTGTTCCTATTGTCAATTTCAACATATTCACTCGGGTTTTGAGTTGGACTTGTGTTCATATTTGTAATTGTATTTGTATTTGTGTTTGTGTTCCTGGTATCCGTCCTAGAAACTGTCCTGGAAGCTGGGGAGAGTTTATTTGTTCCTGTTGCGCCGGGATGCCCCCGGGTAAGCTGAGCACATTATAAATTTCATATTATTATTATTATTATTATTTCCCATCCTGTAAGGTCCTGTCCTGTAAGGTTGGGTCGTGTCTAGTTCTGACATTTCCGAGAGAATATAACATCTTGACTTTTTGGCGTCTTGCAGACTTATGAGGGCGGTAGTTGGGATGGGGATGGGTCAGTCCCGCATTCCTTGTCTGCATGTTTATTCTATGTGGTGAGTGTCTGACAAACGCCGATCTTTGAGCTTGGTCAATAGGCCCAAAGATGCAAGATGCAAGATCAAACTTAGAGATAAAGGTTACAGTGTCTGTGATCCCTGACCAATGTGGGGATCGTAAGGAGATAAGAGATAGATGTCAGATTGCTAGAGAAACAGCTGTCAGAAAGCAGGAGGAGGATGGACTGAAATGGAGGCGGCCGGGGGAGGAGTTGGAGGGATGTGGTCTCCGTCCCCGATGCCACTTAAATTCCTCTGAGCCCTCTGGTCACTGCTCACTGCTCACTGCTCCCTGCTCTCTGCTCTACTATTCGGGCCCACTCCATTTGCTCAAGTGACCTTTAGTATCCTTGTGCGTCCTTTTGCGTCCTTCTCCAGGGGAAGGGCTGACCTGATGCCCTAGTGCCCCCCTTGTTCCTATGTTTCTGTGGGGGGAGCGTGGGCTCAGACACTACCTGTGATGATACTACGGGCCGGAGGAGGCACCTACTCCACTCCGCCTGATCCACCCCACTTAACACCCGCACCCAGTCTCCACTTATTGTAGGAAAGTGCGAAGGAAGCAAAGTATAAAAATTCCTTAAAAGCCTTCTAGCAATTACAGCCCACAACAGATCATTACTTAAAAGCTCCTTTTCTACAAGAGTGGGAAAATGCTGACCCCCGCACTCTGTCGGAGTCTAGTGAGTACGTGCTTCCGGAATCCTGCTGCTGCTACCAGTGAGCTGGGGTAAACCCTGGGCTTCACTCTGGTTGTTTATTGGGGCGGGAAGGACACGGAAGCATGAAAGAATAACTTTTCCGGGCTTAAGTTGTGTTGTGAGAGCAATACGGTGAGTACACTCTCCCCTTGCCAAAAGATAAATGTTCCTGCTTCTCCCGCTATTCCCCAGGGTCCAAGAGTTAGCTCAGGGATTAGCAGGATCAGCCGCTGTATGCGGCTCACGTTCACAGCCCACTTGCTGCTCAATTCCAGTTTCCCGAAGCTGCAGTCGAGGCAAAGGAGTCTTGTGCTGTCCTATGGTCCTATGGTCCGCTGTTGCGTACTGCAGAATCCGGCTCCACTCCAGCTGCCTTCAAGTCCTCCTCTAGACCTCCTCTAGACCTCTACCGGTTACGGGGCTGTGTCTCGCCTCACCCAACCGGAGGTCCTGCTGCCGCAGCTTTGCTGGAGGCCGGGAATCGGCAAACCGGGAGAACTGGAATGCACCGGCCGCCGCTGCCAGTCGTGGCGAAACTGTGTCACGCCCCGACTTGGAACCAGGGAGCTCTTGTGCTCAGGGACGGGAGTCCAGAAAGGCCGAAAAGCGTCGGCTGCCGGGATGCACCGCTTGCCGGGATGCAACGCCCGCCGCTGCCCGCTGCTGCCAATTTGCGGCACTGTCAAGGCGATGCTGTAGCCTGTAGCCCCCGACCAGGAACCGGGAACCGACCGGGAACCGGGAACCCCCTGCGGCCGCTGCCTACGGCCGCTGCGCTCCTGCTCCTGCTCAGGCACCGCTCAGGCACAACAAAAACACGGACCGGATTCCAACAGAGATTCTTCCCACAGTCCGTCTTTCCCAGCTCGCACGTTTCCAGAAGTGGAGGGCGATCATTTGTCTACCAAGTGTCCAAGCTTTGGAACGCCCTACCCATTCATCTCAAGCCTAATGACAACCTGCTCATCTTTAGAAAGCAATTAAAGACCCACTTTTTAGCATAATTAATCATCATTGCATTTCTTGCAATTCCAGGCAGCGCTGGGAAGCCCATGTCTGGGTAGTCATGCTCTTTACAAGAATGGTATTATAATAATATGCCAGGGTCACATACTTCTTTCAGTCAAGCTCACTCATTCTCACTTGTTACGCTCATTGTTATTCATTCTCATACACTCGCTTGCATTCACTCCTAGCCTCACTCATTCTCACTCGCTCATACTTACAAACACTTAATCTCACACAATCCCACTGACTCTAATGCACTTTTACTAATACACACATGCTTATACATATAGACATACAAATATGCCACCTTAGCATGCATGCTTTTGTTCCGCATGCAAGTACAACGCAGTCGTTAGAATGACTGCGGAGTAACAACGCATGCCATTTCTCCACAAGTCGGAACAACAACTTGCTCTAGGGGGGGCACTGGATGTTGGAATAGTATAATTTACTATTCCAACTCCAGTTTGTGCAACAATAGGGAAGGTGTTGGATTTAAAATCCAACACCTTCTGACCCCTCCGCAAGTTGTTATTCCGACTTGCAGAGTATGGCAGGCGTTGTTAAAATGCGGTTGTTGTAAGAACCACGTTGTAATTGCATGCGGTGTTCTGGATTCAGGGTAAACAATGTTTACGACACACAAACATGCTCTTTCACACATAAAGACACTCATCTGCATGCTTGCACAGAAACATACATATAAAACCATTTTACTTACCAAATCAGCATAGAAAGGCCCCTTTCCAGCGAAGTATGTCCATTTTTTATTACTTAATTTATGAATAATATAATTTTTTAATAATATAATATGATAATAGAGTATTATTTACTATTAATAGATTCTTTATAGTAATAAATGGGCCGAAAATGATAATGACGGAGCTGCCCATGTATTCTTGGAACTGATTTTGCCACCTCTGAGGCTAGAGTCACAAGAATAGTGTCAGTGGTCTCAAGGGTCAAGCCAGAGGTCGCAGCTGCAGCCCCTAAATGACGCCATGTTTCCTTCTGGGAGCCCCAGAAGGTTGCAGGAAATGGTCCCCGTGGAGGGCTGGTTGGCAGAAAGCAAAGGTCATGGAAAGATGGGCAAAGTAGCAGGGAAAGATTGTTTATGTGCAGGAAGGTGTCCCTTCCTGCACATAAACAATCATTGTAAAATTAACGAGTTGAAATTTCTATGAGTGCTGCTCAATGCAGCACACATAGAAGTTACAATTCACCATTTCAAATTGGTTATGTGCAGGAAGGGACACGTTCCTGCACATAAACAATCTTCCCCTGCAATGCAGACACCCTTTCACTATAGTGCAAGGGTGCCTGCATTGGTGCCAGGCAGCTAAATTTAGTGCCAGCACAGGAGGAAACGTAGGGCTGCACTGTATTTTTGTAAATATGGTGAAGCGCTGCATTTCTGAAGTGGCGGAGCGCGGCAATAGGCCAAAAAAGCTAAGGCCGCGCTCCTTAACTTCATTGTAAATATGGCTGTAAATTTCTAATCTTGGCCTAATCGTCCTGAAAAATCAAAGTGTACTAAGACTGTCGATGAATAATTAATTTTCTCCTCATATTTATTTAAACATCTGATTAGCAAGAGCTATCTTTCTTAAATTTGATGATCCCAAGTCCACTGACAAGAATGTCTTTCTATATTTCCACCAGGGTTTAAAGGAAAATGTATACAATATATGTTCCATCCATATGACTTGCACACATGTACAACAGTGTGATAAAGCCTCATAAACACTGACCACCAAACAAAGGGATTGATGCTGTACAGTCATCATTTCCAAAAGCGCATCCAAGAGAATAGGTGACAACAAACAGTGCATTATTGGAAACATTGCCAAAGCACCTTACAAATCATGCAATCAGTTGAAGAAAAGCATAACGAAGAATAAATGTAAGGGTGAATAATATACCCAACCCCTTGTTTGCATTAAAGAGAAGCAAACGTCTCAGTAACAGTCTTCTACAAAACAGGTTCAAAACCCATAAAACAACAAATAATAATGTGGACCTTTGATAATGTGGTCACACTTCTTGATGTATTACAATGAGTATTCTTATTACACATGCAGTGAAGGACTTTGTGTAGGATTGCATATAACATGAGTCCAAAGGATGTTTACACCCTGTAATATTGATCATGTTATACATTTGTGTGGCATTATTATGTAGAATATGCGGGCATGACCCCACATCAAGTTAAGCTAAGGATAATGGAACACTAGAGTTCCAGTCAGTTGTGCCAGACTAATCAATACATTGGTGATGTATTTTGTCTGTCACAATGGTATGTGTATTTGTACAGCACATTGTCACCCGCAAGGGTATCCTGGTGGTGAGCAGGTTTGAGTACCAAGCCTTGCCTAGGGCAGGGGATTGTCGAAGAGCCAGGGCTTCAGCTTCTTGTGGATTCATTGGAACATTCATGATAGTGAAAGCCTACAGTGGTCAGTCATTGAAGTGGCTTGTTGGAGGCACAACTTCATGAATGAGACTAGCATTGCATGCGAGAGACCCAGGCACATATCCATATTGTTTAACTATGGTTTGCATTGGCCTCATCTTTCGAATTGGGTATGTGGCGAGCAGCAGGATTGAGATCAAGCGGTTTTGTGCCCTTGTGTAGTACAGAGGATGCTTGCCTTTCTGTGGTCCCAATTTGCTTCTCAGTAATGTGAGCATAATAAGCAGTATGTATAAAACGCAATGGTATTGTTATGTGCTGTACAGGCTATGCTTTCTTTATGGACTCGTGCACCCTTCCAAGTACAATCGTCCTGATGCACTTCACAAATGTGGACGCAAGTTGCAACCCATCACTCCCCTTGCCAGGAGACCCCAGAGTAGTTACATCTACCAACAAGTGCAGTAGGACTGCATGTGGGTTGTATCTATGTCAATGTTGGTGCCACCCACTGCCTAGTCATTATACATGGAATTAGCTGTAGTTTCTGGCAGCGGGGTCTGTGTCTGAACTGAAGAAGTGAAAGGTACATTGCCAGTTTCGCTTGTGTCGGCTGCAGGAGAAAACCTACTACAGATAACGCTGCTCTTGTCCGAGAAAAAGTTGAAAGATTTGCCACACAGCAGTTGGGGTGGCTCTATAGATGAATATAGGCAATGCCTATATTAAATACAGGTAAAGATCTTAAATTGCTCCTTCATGGGGTTAGGAGCATTGAGATTTCTGGTAGTAAAATAATAAACCTTGGAGGACTGTATGGCTAATGTTTGAGATATTCATTTTTCCAAGAAGGATACTATGGGAATAATTCATCAAAATGTAACGCAGCGCAGAACAGAAAGTCACCTTGCTGTGCTGTGTTACAGGGAAAGGTTTGGAGTATCACAATACAGAACATTCCTGCCTTTTCCCAGCACTAGTGCACAATGTGCGGCCCAGCCCCAATGCAGGCACTCTTGCACTAGGGTGCAAGGGGGCCTACGTTGTAAGCAGGATTGCTTTTGTGCAGGAAGGAGCACATCCTGGCACTAAAACGGTCCCCAAAGGCATTTTCCTCTTTTTATGTGTGCACATAGAAAGAGAAAAAAAGAAGAGAAATTAAGATATTTCTCCTTATTACAACTCCGCTGAGAATTAGTGACATTCTGGCTCCTTGTCGGGTCTACCAGTAATGGTAAATCTGGGAATGTATCAAAATCCATGGGTGTTGGATGGGAACACTCACACATCATTCACAGGACGCCTCCCTGGAGTAGAGTAACGTACTGCACCGATCTGCACTGCCTTGTGTTGCTCCACATTTATCAAGCCACTCAGTGGCGGCTCGTCCGCAAATGGCGGAGGAGTGTCGCCCCACTGCCTGGCTCAGAGACAGTAAATGTAAATTAAAATGATGTTCTTGCATCATTTTAATTTACATTTGCCTACTCTTAGCCAGCGCTGTTGGGATGGGTGGGCTGGGCCGAGGTATGGGATGGGGGAGGAGGAGTGCTAGTGTATTCCATTCGTTAAGAGCGTATATGTGTTTTGGCCGGCTATCTCAGGCCGACCAAAACACACATGTGCACTTAGGTGTTCTCCAGCCCAACTGCATTGAGCAGCCAGGCAGGAGAAACCTCACAGAATCCCTGGTCTTAGCAGGGCGTATTTCCTGCCTGGTCAAACAAATCCCTGCACACAGGGGGTCTGTCCCAGGGGCTGCTGGAACCAGCAGACAGGAAGAGTAGAGGCGGCCCCAGGAGATGCAACCCTGGAGCGGCCGCCAGCAAAGGTAAATTAGTATTATTTTTTTAATCTTCAATGCCCCCCATGTGACCTCTCCTGTGTGACCCCACCCACCCCACCACCCTTAGCTATTATCGGCCGACACTGAAGCCACTTAGGGCCATGCAAGGGGGCCTTACAT
Source organism: Triturus cristatus (assembly GCF_964204655.1). Classification (NCBI taxonomy): domain Eukaryota; kingdom Metazoa; phylum Chordata; class Amphibia; order Caudata; family Salamandridae; genus Triturus; species Triturus cristatus. Next base: position 823,051,534 of record NC_140593.1, read on the forward strand.
TGCTTGATAAATTGCATCTAAGGGGTTGTGTCGCTTTTGCACCAAGTTGAGTGATGGAAAAGTGTTGCAAAACCTTGATGAATATGGCCAACAGTAATTTCATTCCATGTCTTTAGGCAATCCTACTATACAGTTCATTTGGTGTGACTGCCCCTCGAAGTCTTTTGCACAGCCTTCCCGATAGCATACTCTACCTTGCAAATGCATCATTTTCTGCTGTAGTTCTGTAACAGAAGGTTAATGTGCTTGTAACAAAGATTCAGTTTGCTTTATGAATTGCTTGAGTTTGCTTTGATCTTCCCGCAACAGCCCAATCTTGTTTGCCACAGCATCAATTTTGTTCTCTAACGTGGTATTAGTGTTATTGATGGTCTCTAGTGGGAAACATCCATTACCAAGCGAGCATTCCTTTACATCGTGGGTAATACAACGCAAGTCGTTACAACGACTTGCACTGGATGGCACTCTAACCATAGGAATAGTATGATTTACTGTTCCAACACCTTCCCTACTGTACGTAGACTGGTGTTGGAATAGTAAATCATTCTATTCCGAAGTCCAGCGCCCTCCAGCGCAAGTCGTTTTAACGACTTGCGTTGTAAAAACTGCGTTGCAACGTTCCGCGATGTTGTAACATCACACATTCGTCTCTGTCAGTCAGTCAGTCAAGAATAGCTTTATTCGGTTAAAAATTTTAAAACCATCAAAGCATACAACAAAATTTCCTAATGCAATTAGTTACAATAACAACAACTAATAGATCCACTAATAAATAACAATAAACACAATTAGCAGCATTACACAGATAATAAATAAAACAATATGGTTGGCACGTAAACAAATGAAAATGTATATCATCCAAATAATTCAGCAATTTTTACGAATCCCATAAAACCCATACTAATTCATTAATCGACATTCTCCGACTATTACAGAAATACTAAAAAAGATGGGCGGTTACTATAAGGGCAAAGCCCTATTTCTACACCTGATAGCCCCTGTAATGTATCTGGCTACCCCGAAACAAACCAGTGGAGACCCTAACATTTGTAGGTAGACCAGAGCGGGCCTCACTTGCTCAAAGTTAAGGTTCTTAAAAATAGGAAAAAAAAAATTCTTACGCTGCAAAGCATAAAATTTACAAAAGAAAACCAAGTGCAGCGTATTTTGATCAGAGGAGATATCACAAGGACAGGGCCCCAGGGTTCCCTCTTTGAAAAAACCCTTAGGGTAAGCCAAGAGCCAGGGGAGCATGCCGTGCTTAAACCTTATTAACAAAAACAGATGGAATGGTTTGTTTATAAAGGTCAGGTATGGCTGGATCTCTCTACCTATACTTAGCATGACAAACCTCCTGACTGCCGGCTTTCCCAGTTCCCCTCCTTCCCTCAGTGATATAGCTCTACTCAAGAACTGAGTCTTGATGGCCTTTATTTCTATTTTACTCATCGGACTTGGTTTATCAAACAATTCGCGGCAGCCAAGAGACTCCAAGTTTGTTTTAATATATCGAAACCATGGGATAGACATGGCTTTGTCAAAAGACAAACAATCTTGAATAATAAGTTGATTTAGGTTCGGAGGATGCTGTGCCCAAACTCTCAACCAACCTAATAGTGGAGCCACAGAAATTTGATCAGTAAGATAACCTACCCCCAAATCTTCATGAATATTAAAAATAGGAGCAGATGAGGGGAGTGACAGCAATTTCCGAAAGAAGGCATTTTCTACTGATTGGATCTCTATCGATGTCTTATAACCCCATACCTCGCTGCCATATAGGGCCATTGGAACGCACTTAGCACTATATATCTTCATGAGAGCGGGAAGGGGTTTACACTACAGCCCAAACGTTTTGCAAAGCCCAACAGCGCTCCTGTCGCCCTAGCAAGAATGTTCTTTTTCTGGGCACGTTGCATGACCCACGTTCTCCTGCCATCAAAGACAATCCCCAAATATGGGAAGGTCTGCACTTTTATGAGCTCCTGTCCATTGCAGAAGAATTTAGCCTTTTTCACCCTCCCACAACCAACTGACATAGAATGTGATTTTTTAAAATGTATTAATAAGTCTAAAGAGACCATAAAATCATTAAATCCGTTTAAAAGGGCTTGTAGGCCTCTCGCGGTTCTTGCTAGCAAAACCGTCTCGTCAGCATACAATAAAGCGGGAATCAATTTTGAGCCGGCTCTGGGGATATCCTTGCAAGTCGAAATTAAAGCGTCACCCAGATTATTAATGTAAAGCGAGAAAAGCAGGGGAGCAAAGATGCACCCCTGTCTTACCCCTCGCTTTACCTGCCAAGCTTCCGACAGACTCACATCATCATTGTAGCGGACGACTGCGGAGGTGTCCTAGTGGATAAGCGCCAGGAAGGATATCAACACCGGGTCAAGCCCCAATACCACTAGGGAAGCCCATAATTTTTGACGATTTACAAGGTCGAAAGCAGTGGACAGATCCATAAATGCTAAATGTAAGTCCCCCTGCTTAGCGACCGTGTACTTCCCAATGATAAGATGTAAATTGAGGCATTGACCCACGGTGCCCTTCCCTTGTCTAAACCCATATTGTAAATCAGAAATTATGGATTTATCTTCCAACCAATTTGTTAATCTAACGAGAACTACTTTACCCATTATCTTCATGGCAGAGTCCAAGAGAGAGATAGGCCGATAGCATGCCGGATCTTCTCTTGAGCCTTGTTTAAATAATGGTACTATAACTGCTTTGCCCCAAGAAGTAGGAGCACCCGCCTTTGATACTGCATTAAAAACTGAAGTTAAAAGCTTTGCCCAGTACCTAGGATCTGCCCTATAAAGGTCCGTGGGGACACCGTCCGGGCCTGGAGCTTTACCTATTGCCATTGACTCAATGGCCGCCAGGACTTCATCGTCCTTGAAATTAATTTTTGACGCCTGATTAATATCCCCATAGTTCACTGGATTAAGTTGGTGAATTTCAGAATAAAGACCACTAAAGTGAGCCACCCATTTATCTGGTGGGATTAAACAGTCACTATTTGTGTTCTCCCGTTCGTCAAAAAGTGGACTATTAATCACCTTCCAGATTGGGTACTGTTTTTTAAAACGCTTGCCTCTGATAATTCGTCCCATGCCATGTTTCTTAACTGAATTTCCCTTGCCTTTATTGCTTTTTTATAGGACCTTCTTGCCTCTACAATCTTATTTGAGTCTTTTCCACTTTCTTTTAAGGCCGACAGGAGTGCAGAATGAGCACTAGAGCAGCCATGATCAAACCAGTTTTTAAATTTCTTAGGCCTTGGTCTCCCGTGGTGGGTTAAATTACCCACTACCTGTTTAGTTATTCTCTCAAAGGCACCAAGAATTTCCACTGGTTGTGACTCTATTGACAAACATATATTTAAATCAACAATATTACTATTGTACAAATTATCGAGGAAATCAGCCGGAGTGATGACGTCCCATCTCAAACATCTACCTTGATTTTTAGAAACTAAGTTTAAGTTAGAAATCATAGGCAGAGGCTTATCCCTCGTCAAAGCCTTAATATTAAATTCCAAAGTGAGAGGGTTGTGATCACTTAAGGCATTTTGAGTGACACTAAAGGTACCTATTAGGTCCTTCAGAAAACAAGAAACAAAAATATAATCAATCGTACTATAGTGGCCCTGTCCAGTAAACGTGGGAACAGGAGACAAAGAATCTTGTACAGGAGCAAATAGGTGAAGGGCAGAAGCAATATTCTCTAGGTACATCCCACCCTTAGAATGTTCAAAGTGAGTAGCGTCTTGAGGGCAAAGATCATAATTAATGTTTTCACAACAATTGAGATGACATACATGAATATTAAAATCGCCAAAAAGTAAAATAGAATAAGGTGTAACATTACTTGCATCAAAATCGTCCAGGAAAGTAAACAGTGCTTTTAAATGCTCTAGTTCATCAGACCTAGTAAATGAGTTGTAAAAATTTACCACTAATAATGGCGGCAAATTAGAACCTTCAAGTTTAACCGCCAATATATTTGGAGAACTAGTCGCTAACAATTCCATACTATACAACAACTTGAGGCTAAATAATAACAAAAGACCTCCCCGAGATCTCCCCATAGAGGAAGCCACAGCATTTTTGTTAAAGGACTGATACACATCCAAATAATAAGTGTCTTGAAGAGCAATTATATGGTGAGTAGAAAGAAAAGCCTTCCAATTTATATCACCTCTTTTAGTTCGCAAACCGGCAATATTCCATAACAAATACATAATTTTGTTTGGTATAGGGGTTATCTCCCCAGACCCCCTCTCTTGTGTCTCGAAATTCACCGGATTCAATAAACGTAGTTGAAATTCACCAGCCTCACTATTTACAGGTACAGTGACAGTTACGTTACCAGCTATAATAGGAGGAACTAATTCTCTCCCGGCCACTAGGGCCTCCTCGGAGGTTATCTGACTGAACCCTTTACCATAGGTTACCTTTAGAGGTAAAATTCTATCACCAGAGCCATAAAAGTCAGTACTATCTTTCACAGCCAACACCGTTGAAAGCGGAGACACAGTGGCTTTAGAAAAAACTGCTCTAGAATCAATATTATGGGCCTGAACACTAACAACACTGAGTCAGTCATTGGCATCTAAACAACTAAGGGCCTCATATCTATTGCTAAGGGCCAAAGAACAGCTAGCAGGGACGAACTGAGGGGTATGCCCGCTGTTTCCAGTAGACCCCAAATATGAGGAGGATAAAAAAAGCCCAATGGGAGAACGTTAACATAGTCCTGATGTAGTCTAATCGACCCTGCCTGTCTTAAAATATTGGCTACTAGATCGGGAGAGCTAAAGCTTACTACAACACAGTCACCCTTCAACGACTTGTTTGACTTCCCCACCCATGGGACCCTTCTAACCATTTTAAAACATTCAAAGAGGTGGCTCCCCAATACTGTCTTACCAGCCAGGAAGTGGAGGGCTTTGTTTTTTAAGGATGACCAATGCTCCTCACAACCATCACTGGTTTTCGGGGCATTTGCCAAAATTACAGTATACGGGCAGGCCTCCGGCGGCAAATGCAAAGAACGTTCCCTTGATGGATATACAGCAGGAGAACTTGGTCTACCTATCGTGCCTCTCAGCCCCGAGCTACCACCACCGTTGGTTCCTGAAGCCAATGGGGGAGGATTAATGGGAGCTACAACAGGGGTCGTCAAGGACTCAACTAGCTCGGAAACTCTAGTTGCTACTGCACTTAAAGGGTGCTTCTGTGATTGGGTTTGCCTTGGCAATGATGCATCCTGGCCCGCTATATGACGTTCGATGACAACAAGTCTGTCGTCAATCTTGTTAAGTCTATCCATAACTGGGAGTATAATTGCTCTCAGTCGCTCATCCAGAAACCTTAATAGGTCAGTCATCTTATCTCCCGTAGTAGCTATTTCCTCCTGATCAAGACTCTCGTGACACCCATGACTCTTATCAAATGTGGCCTGAGCGGCCACGGTTCCCTCCTGACACTCCAACCCATGTCCGGAAACTCTGTTCCTAGATAGTTTAGCTTGTTGCTGACTTCCTTTAGTGGCATTAGTAGCTTTTCTTTTCCCCTTGACTATTTTAGTAGCAGCGACAGGAGGGGCATGTAGTTGCCTAGTGCATGTAACTGGCGGCGAAGGGAGAAAACTAGAGGTGTTCAAAGAGGTGGAAGAAATAACAGAGCTGGGCTCTAACGCAGAACCAATAGGGAGGTGACAAACAGCCTGTGAGGCGCCTAAACCTGACGAAAAATCACCAGTATATTTCACAAAATTAGGCTGGGATAATGGCTCCAAAGAAAGCCTCCTTTCCACCATTTCAATTTCCCTGGAAACGACAGTTTCGGCTTTTTTCAGAAAAGCATCCAATGTCCCCGTACCCCCCATTGCAGAGTACTTACTGTTGCTTTTAGCCATTGAAAGACAAAAACATGAGCAATAATCAAAGTTTACAATGACACAACTCACAAAAAAAACAGGGACCAACAAGATATACAATACCTCCAATTCACATTAATCCAACATAAAAATATGGGGGAAAATAACAGGCCTGGCCCAACCTGTTCGGCCCCTTACGGCTACAAACGAGGCCTTAAGCACCTCCTGTGCTCCCAACACACAACACCAACAGCTACCTTGCTCAATACCTCCTGAAAAGCACAGACCACTTGTGTCCGGGCGATTGACAGTGCCACAAGTCTGAGTGTCTTAACTCCGGCAAAAGGGGGGAGGCCCAGCCCAGCCTCTATCTGCCTCGGACGGCCTCAGACGGCCCGCCCTTTGCCCGGGCTTCGCCCGGCGCTGCCTGCGCACTGTCCCGCAATGCGGGAGGTATGCTCGAATTTGAAGCGCCTCCGGGCGCGTGAGTAGCGTCGCCTGTGTCCGCCCTCCGGAGCAGGGGAGTCTGGGGAGTGAAGTTTCCTCCACACGGCGGCCGCGTCGTGTCAGCAGAGCGGCGGCGGGAGGGAGAGAAGCCAGCGACACCCAAGGCAACCACGGGGAAGAGCAGGTAAGTTTAGGGAGTCCCCCAAGTTGTCCACAGCGTCAGATTAACCGTCTCTGTTATCTTGTTCAAATTGCATTCAGTGGTAGATGTTGCTGTGGAGGTCTCGACGTGGTTTGGAACTCTGTTGCTAACTGTTTGAGTTTCTACTTCATCCAAGGCCATCCTATTTGCTTTAGATTTCTCTATCTTGATAAATATGACTATTCCACGTAACTGCAGCAGTGCAGTCGAGCTGTGGTGGCAGTAGTTGCAGTAGCGGCTGCTACCAGACCCAGATGGTGAGGCAGGGGGGAGGGTGTGAGGAATGGAGGGACAAAAAAATAAAAAATAAACACTTATCTTGCTACCTCCGGCTGGCCAGCCGACCGCCGCCTCTCCTCTGTCCTCTTCTTCCTGTCTCCCATCCCAGCAACACGAAGCACCCGGGCTCCCAGGCTCCCCTGACCCAAATGGTCTGAGCGCTGTGGTGGGGAATGGGAGGCTGGGCATGTTCCTCAACAGGCTGTGGATTACAGCCTGATGGGGAAGAAGCAAAGGGTCTCAAAAACAAAGAGAGGGTGAGGGACTATCACTCTTGTTCCCCCAGATTAAATCAATTAAACAACAAAAGAGTGACAAAGGGATAGGGAGCAAAAAAGAGGCACGGGCAAAAACCAAAAATATTTGTTAAAAGAACCCTCACTCACCAACCTAGTTGGTGACATGCTTCATCATCGGGTTCCCACCAGAGAGGCCGAATGCCTCTCTGGTGTGCTGCGACGCCTGTGTTACAGCGGAGCGGGTTTCTGGTTGTGAAGGGAAGTGAGATTAAAAGGTGAATGATTTTAACCAATGACAAGTTTATTCTTGGCAAATCAAAAACCAATAAAAACGTGAATTGGGCAAGGTCTGGCCAGTGATGTTGACCAGGGCTTGACCAATTTTTAGGTCGACATGTTTCTGCTTACGGTGCCTAATCGGCTAAGCTTTCATCAGGACCAAGGGAGTCTCCACGGCGGTATGCACACTCTAAGGCGCACCCTGACCTGTGGAGATCAAATGGTAAAACTCACGGTTTTACCCGGGAGCCTCCTATTATCCGGGGCTCAGAATGTCTGAAATAGAAATAGGACAGACAAACCACATATAAAGAAACATACAAAGACAAAACATTGTTTGATTGCAGTTAAAAAACGTGCTTGAGTGAACAAACATTTTATGGAACCGTGCTGTACAGCGAGAGTGGGTCTCTTGGTAGCAATATTAGCTAACAAGACCGCAGTACGAGTGATTATTCGTTGTATCTTAACTTATGAAAGTGTGGACTAGTATTCACAAGACTAAAAAGCACTATTAGTGTCTAATTACGATTACTTAGTGATGTCTGCACTATTGACAAGGTGCAATCGTAGTGGCTAGTTGGCCGGAGTGAATGTCAAACATATAGCGAACTCGTGAAGTGGCAGGCATGCTAAAAACAAGCGTCTGTGGTGATTGCCAGGCGCCGTTGCTCCAAAGCATGTCTCACATTAAAAATAGCTGCATGAAAAAACCAAATAGCCCTCTTACTTATGCTGTTGTTGTTACTAACATCATGGGTCCGGGAGGGGGGTAGTGAGCTATAGTATCTGGCGAGATAAAAAAGCAGATCGTAACTGTTATCATCTGCTTTTGGAATGGAATTTGGAAGGAACCTAATGCGGTGTCTTAGCGGTTCGTCAACTTACTTCCATGCTCGCACACTCCCGCGATCAACCTCGATCTGTCCTCCTCGGCCCGGATCTTGGTAATGGTGCGGAGAACACGGAAGTAAATACTTCCTGGTTCTAATCACGTGATGGTTTCTAAGTACGTGTGATCCAATGGGGCGGGTGAATCCGGATGTGGAAAAAAGCCTTCCCATTGGTTGTGTCCTCGTGATTAGTGTAGAAGGAGGGGCGGGTAATGACGAGTGTAAGCGTTGGAATCCTATTGGCTCTCCCCAAGAATAGGAGGTTCTTTTGGGTAGGTGCGTGTGATCTGTCATATGCTACCATTAGAAGCATATAATATCGATCTCTGAACTCCGGTTGTGAATTGTTATGTGCATATATGTATGATGCAGATAAACACTCTTTTCTAGATGTTAATATACCCGGGTTGGTATGTATCGCATCGTGCGGAAAACTCTGGGCAGCATAAACGGAGGAGTTGGTCATCTATGCTGACACAACACACAGAATGCAGTGTGTGCTTAAAAGAACTACACGGAGGCTACTAAGGAGTTGATGTCGTGTATGATGGAATCAGTTTTTCAATATGGAACCCCAAGGAATATTATCATTCAGTCCTTGGAGATGAGTAGATAAACGGTAAACCCAACGTTGTTCTTTTTCAAATAGCAGTTGTTGGTTGTTTGCTCCAGGCCTGAGTTTCTCGATGATCGTCCATCTCATGTCATTTGTGGTATGGTTCAACTGTAGGTAATGTTCAGCCAATTTAGTGCTCAGTTTGCGACATCGGATGGTGCTGCGATGTTCGCAAATTCGCTGTTTTATCTTTCTACTCGTCATTCCGACGTATCTCAGTCCACATGGGCAAGTGATCATGTAGACCACATCGGTGGAGTTGCAATTGGTGTGCATTCTCTGTGTCCATTGTTTGCCTTGTTCCAGTAGTAGGTACTTAGATGGGGAAGTCAAATGGCAAACACTGCATGACCCACAGGGGTAGTGGCCCACAATGGGCGAAAGGCCCCATGTACTGGTAATGGACTGATCTTGGTTTATTTCTTGAACTTTCGGACGGGTATGTACAAGGGAGTCCTTAATACTTCTTGCTCTCTTATAAGAGAATAATGGCTTCTCCCAGTCATGTTTATTACTTGTCAGTATATGCCAATTTTTCTTTATGGATTTGCTCACTGCGTTGGAAGCTGCGTTGTAAGTTGTGACGCAGGTGAGAGGTGTAGTGTCCTGATCACCTTTCTCGTAAACTTCCAGAAGAGCTTCTCTGTTCTGGTTGCGAGCTCGTTTGTTACTTTTTGCCAGTATTTTGGTAGGGTATCCACGATCTTTCAATTTGGCAGTAAGATCATTGGCTTGTTTTTTGTACATTGAGACCTCGCTGCAGTTACGACGGAGCCGTAGGTATTGTCCAAACGGCAGGTTTTCCCTCAATGGACGAGGGTGGTAACTGGTAAAATGCAGTAAATTGTTTTTTGCAGTTGGTTTGTGGTGGGTTTTAGTTTGAAGAATATCGCCCACCCTGGTAATTACCACATCCAAGAAGATCATTTCCTCTTTATTGTGAGAATGTGTGAAATTTAGGTGAGGATCGCATTCGTTCACCCAGTTGTAGAAATCAAGGAGGGAATCCTCAGATCCCTGCCAGATGATCAAGACGTCATCAATATATCTTTTCCAAAAGAAAATATTGGACGAAAAAGGGTTTTGTGGCGTTAGGATGAATTTGCTCTCAAAATCAAATACATACAGTCCTGCTACCGAAGGCGCAAAGGTACTGCCCATCGATGTGCCGGATGATTGTAAAAACAGATTGCCCTTGTATTCGAAGAAATTTCTTTTTAATGCAAGTGTGGCACATGCGATCACAAAATCGCGCGGAGTTGTATGATTCCACGTGCTGGAATCAAGGGTACTCCTGATTACATTGATGGTGTCATCCTGGGGAATACAGGTGTATAGGCTTTCAATGTCCATGGTCACCAGAAAAATTACTCCATCCGGAAGAGTGATTTCTTGGAGGAGAGCCAGTAGACTTTTCGTGTCTTTCAGGTAGGTGCTAGTAGCCTGTATCAATGGTTTCAGGAAGAAGTCACAATAACGTGACAAAGGTTCCAAAAGAGAGCCCATTCCAGATACTATGGGACGTCCGGGAGGAGGTATCCTGTTCTTGTGGGTTTTAGGGAGAGTGTAAAAGTAAGGGATGATTCCCTCACTGGTAGTGAGGTAAGTCGCTTCTTGTTTGGTGATAAAACCCTGGGTTTCCGCGTTTTCTACCAGTTGGTGAATTGTACTGCGGAGTTCATCGGTTGGATCAGTAGCAAGAGGAGTATAGCTGATAGGGTCATTGAGGAGGCGTCTGCACTCCGAGTCATAAGCAGTAGTGTCTTGTATTACTACTCCGCCTCCTTTATCAGCCGATTTTATCACGATGTTTGGGTTGGCTTGTAAAGAATGTAAAGCTTGGAATTCGCCAGTTTTCATGTTCTTGAAGCGATTCGGTTCTACAAAGGCATCAATATCGTTGGATACCGCCTGTTCAAAAGCTGTAATCTCCGGTGGAATAGCATAAGGAGGCGGGGTGAAGGTGGATTTTACCTTCAACCCTGTATCACTTTGTAGCGGCTGGGTGTTATCCAGAGGCTGTTTTTCGAAGAAACTCTTCAGTTTCAGTTTCCTGAAGAAACTTGAGAGTTCACATTTCAGTTTGAATTTGTCGAAGCGGGCTGTAGGTACAAAACCTAGTCCCTTTTCCAAGACTGATGTCTCATCTGGTGTCAGTACCACTGAGGAGAGATTCGTAATCAAACTCTTTGGTTGCTGGGGCCTGCTCGTGGTGCCTTGCTCCGCGTGTTGTCCCCCACTGTTTCGTCCTGTTGCCATTGGACTTGGGTTTGTCCTCTTCTCCGTCCGCGGCCTCTTCTGCCCCTCTCTAAAAAAGGGGGGCGGTACTGATTCTGTTGGTATTGGGGATGTGGTAGGAAGCCAGGGTTCCAACCCATCATAGGGTGGAATGGTGGGGGTTGGAAAGATGATTGCTGGAAGGGATGCCAGGTCTGGTTGTTATATTGTCGCCTATTCCTTCCTCTTCCCCGTTGGCGTGCTTTATAGCTATCACCACTGGAATCACTAGCTGTCGAACCATCAAAAGAACTATCCGTATTGTAGTCATTTCTTGAAGGTGGGGTGTAGTCTGGGCTGGTGTATGGATAAGCCTTTGTATAGGACCATCTTGTTAAATCCTTCTGGAATTTTTGTGCTTTAGACTGCATGAGGGAATCCTTGTATTCATTAATCTCTTTGTTCAGTTCGTCCAGTCGTTTTTTGTAGCCAGTTAAAGTAGTTCTGAAGTGGGTTTCCGTAAGTTGGATCTCTACCATAATAGCCTCCGAGAGCCTTAGTGCTGTTTTTATTATAAGCACTAACCAATCCCTGGTACAGTGCCAGGCGATCTGTGCCCATTCTTTTCTGAATTGTGCATCATCCAGAAAAATGCGAGGGGCGTTTGTAACCAACAGACCTTTGGGTGCTATGTTGTTTCTTAAGTACTCAGTGAGAATTGTGCCATGGAGAATGGTACGTATTCGCCCTCTTTTTTGTTCGCTCAATTTATCCCACTCTGTGGTTTGTGAGATTGTTTGGGCGATCGAGGGGTCAGAAAAAAGTGAGGGGTCTGCCAAAAGGGCATCCACCTCTTCATTCGAGTAAGAGAGGCCAAGGTTATCCATGCTGCTATAAGTAGAGTCGCTAAAGTAAGGCAAGTGGAAAGGGAGTTGACCCTCGCAGCTGTGCGCTGCAAAATATCTCAAAAACAAAGAGAGGGTGAGGGACTATCACTCTTGTTCCCCCAGATTAAATCAATTAAACAACAAAAGAGTGACAAAGGGATAGGGAGCAAAAAAGAGGCACGGGCAAAAACCAAAAATATTTGTTAAAAGAACCCTCACTCACCAACCTAGTTGGTGACATGCTTCATCATCGGGTTCCCACCAGAGAGGCCGAATGCCTCTCTGGTGTGCTGCGACGCCTGTGTTACAGTGGAGCGGGTTTCTGGTTGTGAAGGGAAGTGAGATTAAAAGGTGAATGATTTTAACCAATGACAAGTTTATTCTTGGCAAATCAAAAACCAATAAAAACGTGAATTGGGCAAGGTCTGGCCAGTGATGTTGACCAGGGCTTGACCAATTTTTAGGTCGACATGTTTCTGCTTACGGTGCCTAATCGGCTAAGCTTTCATCAGGACCAAGGGAGTCTCCACGGCGGTATGCACACTCTAAGGCGCACCCTGACCTGTGGAGATCAAATGGTAAAACTCACGGTTTTACCCGGGAGCCTCCTATTATCCGGGGCTCAGAATGTCTGAAATAGAAATAGGACAGACAAACCACATATAAAGAAACATACAAAGACAAAACATTGTTTGATTGCAGTTAAAAAACGTGCTTGAGTGAACAAACATTTTATGGAACCGTGCTGTACAGCTAGAAACATGTCGACCTAAAAATTGGTCAAGCCCTGGTCAACATCACTGGCCAGACCTTGCCCAATTCACGTTTTTATTGGTTTTTGATTTGCCAAGAATAAACTTGTCATTGGTTAAAATCATTCACCTTTTAATCTCACTTCCCTTCACAACCAGAAACCCGCTCCGCTGTAACACAGGCGTCGCAGCACACCAGAGAGGCATTCGGCCTCTCTAGTGGGAACCCGATGATGAAGCATGTCACCAACTAGGTTGGTGAGTGAGGGTTCTTTTAACAAATATTTTTGGTTTTTGCCCGTGCCTCTTTTTTGCTCCCTATCCCTTTGTCACTCTTTTGTTGTTTAATTGATTTAATCTGGGGGAACAAGAGTGATAGTCCCTCACCCTCTCTTTGTTTTTGAGATATTTTGCAGCGCACAGCTGCGAGGGTCAACTCCCTTTCCACTTGCCTTACTTTAGCGACTCTACTTATAGCAGCATGGATAACCTTGGCCTCTCTTACTCGAATGAAGAGGTGGATGCCCTTTTGGCAGACCCCTCACTTTTTTCTGACCCCTCGATCGCCCAAACAATCTCACAAACCACAGAGTGGGATAAATTGAGCGAACAAAAAAGAGGGCGAATACGTACCATTCTCCATGGCACAATTCTCACTGAGTACTTAAGAAACAACATAGCACCCAAAGGTCTGTTGGTTACAAACGCCCCTCGCATTTTTCTGGATGATGCACAATTCAGAAAAGAATGGGCACAGATCGCCTGGCACTGTACCAGGGATTGGTTAGTGCTTATAATAAAAACAGCACTAAGGCTCTCGGAGGCTATTATGGTAGAGATCCAACTTACGGAAACCCACTTCAGAACTACTTTAACTGGCTACAAAAAACGACTGGACGAACTGAACAAAGAGATTAATGAATACAAGGATTCCCTCACGCAGTCTAAAGCACAAAAATTCCAGAAGGATTTAACAAGATGGTCCTATACAAAGGCTTATCCATACACCAGCCCAGACTACACCCCACCTTCAAGAAATGACTACAATACGGATAGTTCTTTTGATGGTTCGACAGCTAGTGATTCCAGTGGTGATAGCTATAAAGCACGCCAACGGGGAAGAGGAAGGAATAGGCGACAATATAACAACCAGACCTGGCATCCCTTCCAGCAATCATCTTTCCAACCCCCACCATTCCACCCTATGATGGGTTGGAACCCTGGCTTCCTACCACATCCCCAATACCAACAGAATCAGTACCGCCCCCCTTTTTTAGAGAGGGGCAGAAGAGGCCGCGGACAGAGAAGAGGACAAACCCAAGTCCAATGGCAACAGGACGAAACAGTGGGGGACAACACGCGGAGCAAGGCACCACGAGCAGGCCCCAGCAACCAAAGAGTTTGATTACGAATCTCTCCTCAGTGGTACTGACACCAGATGAGACATCAGTCTTGGAAAAGGGACTAGGTTTTGTACCTACAGCCCGCTTCGACAAATTCAAACTGAAATGTGAACTCTCAAGTTTCTTCAGGAAACTGAAACTGAAGAGTTTCTTCGAAAAACAGCCTCTGGATAACACCCAGCCGCTACAAAGTGATACAGGGTTGAAGGTAAAATCCACCTTCACCCCGCCTCCTTATGCTATTCCACCGGAGATTACAGCTTTTGAACAGGCGGTATCCAACGATATTGATTCCTTTGTAGAACCGAATCGCTTCAAGAACATGAAAACTGGCGAATTCCAAGCTTTACATTCTTTACAAGCCAACCCAAACATCGTGATAAAATCGGCTGATAAAGGAGGCGGAGTAGTAATACAAGACACTACTGCTTATGACTCGGAGTGCAGACGCCTCCTCAATGACCCTATCAGCTATACTCCTCTTGCTACTGATCCAACCGATGAACTCCGCAGTACAATTCACCAACTGGTAGAAAACGCGGAAACCCAGGGTTTTATCACCAAACAAGAAGCGACTTACCTCACTACCAGTGAGGGAATCATCCCTTACTTTTACACTCTCCCTAAAACCCACAAGAACAGGATACCTCCTCCCGGACGTCCCATAGTATCTGGGATTGGCTCTCTTTTGGAACCTTTGTCACGTTATTGTGACTTCTTCCTGAAACCATTGATACAGGCTACTAGCACCTACCTGAAAGACACGAAAAGTCTACTGGCTCTCCTCCAAGAAATCACTCTTCCGGATGGAGTAATTTTTCTGGTGACCATGGACATTGAAAGCCTATACACCTGTATTCCCCAGGATGACACCATCAATGTAATCAGGAGTACCCTTGATTCCAGCACGTGGAATCATACAACTCCGCGCGATTTTGTGATCGCATGTGCCACACTTGCATTAAAAAGAAATTTCTTCGAATACAAGGGCAATCTGTTTTTACAATCATCCGGCACATCGATGGGCAGTACCTTTGCGCCTTCGGTAGCAGGACTGTATGTATTTGATTTTGAGAGCAAATTCATCCTAACGCCACAAAACCCTTTTTCGTCCAATATTTTCTTTTGGAAAAGATATATTGATGACGTCTTGATCATCTGGCAGGGATCTGAGGATTCCCTCCTTGATTTCTACAACTGGGTGAACGAATGCGATCCTCACCTAAATTTCACACATTCTCACAATAAAGAGGAAATGATCTTCTTGGATGTGGTAATTACCAGGGTGGGCGATATTCTTCAAACTAAAACCCACCACAAACCAACTGCAAAAAACAATTTACTGCATTTTACCAGTTACCACCCTCGTCCATTGAGGGAAAACCTGCCGTTTGGACAATACCTACGGCTCCGTCGTAACTGCAGCGAGGTCTCAATGTACAAAAAACAAGCCAATGATCTTACTGCCAAATTGAAAGATCGTGGATACCCTACCAAAATACTGGCAAAAAGTAACAAACGAGCTCGCAACCAGAACAGAGAAGCTCTTCTGGAAGTTTACGAGAAAGGTGATCAGGACACTACACCTCTCACCTGCGTCACAACTTACAACGCAGCTTCCAACGCAGTGAGCAAATCCATAAAGAAAAATTGGCATATACTGACAAGTAATAAACATGACTGGGAGAAGCCATTATTCTCTTATAAGAGAGCAAGAAGTATTAAGGACTCCCTTGTACATACCCGTCCGAAAGTTCAAGAAATAAACCAAGATCAGTCCATTACCAGTACATGGGGCCTTTCGCCCATTGTGGGCCACTACCCCTGTGGGTCATGCAGTGTTTGCCATTTGACTTCCCCATCTAAGTACCTACTACTGGAACAAGGCAAACAATGGACACAGAGAATGCACACCAATTGCAACTCCACCGATGTGGTCTACAAGATCACTTGCCCATGTGGACTGAGATACGTCGGAATGACGAGTAGAAAGATAAAACAGCGAATTTGCGAACATCGCAGCACCATCCGATGTCGCAAACTGAGCACTAAATTGGCTGAACATTACCTACAGTTGAACCATACCACAAATGACATGAGATGGACGATCATCGAGAAACTCAGGCCTGGAGCAAACAACCAACAACTGCTATTTGAAAAAGAACAACGTTGGGTTTACCGTTTATCTACTCATCTCCAAGGACTGAATGATAATATTCCTTGGGGTTCCATATTGAAAAACTGATTCCATCATACACGACATCAACTCCTTAGTAGCCTCCGTGTAGTTCTTTTAAGCACACACTGCATTCTGTGTGTTGTGTCAGCATAGATGACCAACTCCTCCGTTTATGCTGCCCAGAGTTTTCCGCACGATGCGATACATACCAACCCGGGTATATTAACATCTAGAAAAGAGTGTTTATCTGCATCATACATATATGCACATAACAATTCACAACCGGAGTTCAGAGATCGATATTATATGCTTCTAATGGTAGCATATGACAGATCACACGCACCTACCCAAAAGAACCTCCTATTCTTGGGGAGAGCCAATAGGATTCCAACGCTTACACTCGTCATTACCCGCCCCTCCTTCTACACTAATCACGAGGACACAACCAATGGGAAGGCTTTTTTCCACATCCGGATTCACCCGCCCCATTGGATCACACGTACTTAGAAACCATCACGTGATTAGAACCAGGAAGTATTTACTTCCGTGTTCTCCGCACCATTACCAAGATCCGGGCCGAGGAGGACAGATCGAGGTTGATCGCGGGAGTGTGCGAGCATGGAAGTAAGTTGACGAACCGCTAAGACACCGCATTAGGTTCCTTCCAAATTCCATTCCAAAAGCAGATGATAACAGTTACGATCTGCTTTTTTATCTCGCCAGATACTATAGCTCACTACCCCCCTCCCAGACCCATGATGTTAGTAACAACAACAGCATAAGTAAGAGGGCTATTTGGTTTTTTCATGCAGCTATTTTTAATGTGAGACATGCTTTGGAGCAACGGCGCCTGGCAATCACCACAGACGCTTGTTTTTAGCATGCCTGCCACTTCACGAGTTCGCTATATGTTTGACATTCACTCCGGCCAACTAGCCACTACGATTGCACCTTGTCAATAGTGCAGACATCACTAAGTAATCGTAATTAGACACTAATAGTGCTTTTTAGTCTTGTGAATACTAGTCCACACTTTCACAAGTTAAGATACAACGAATAATCACTCGTACTGCGGTCTTGTTAGCTAATATTGCTACCAAGAGACCCACTCTCGCTGTACAGCACGGTTCCATAAAATGTTTGTTCACTCAAGCACGTTTTTTAACTGCAATCAAACAATGTTTTGTCTTTGTATGTTTCTTTATATGTGGTTTGTCTGTCCTATTTCTATTTCAGACATTCTGAGCCCCGGATAATAGGAGGCTCCCGGGTAAAACCGTGAGTTTTACCATTTGATCTCCACAGGTCAGGGTGCGCCTTAGAGTGTGCATACCGCCGTGGAGACTCCCTTGGTCCTGATGAAAGCTTAGCCGATTAGGCACCGTAAGCAGAAACATGTCGACCTAAAAATTGGTCAAGCCCTGGTCAACATCACTGGCCAGACCTTGCCCAATTCACGTTTTTATTGGTTTTTGATTTGCCAAGAATAAACTTGTCATTGGTTAAAATCATTCACCTTTTAATCTCACTTCCCTTCACAACCAGAAACCCGCTCCGCTGTAACACAGGCGTCGCAGCACACCAGAGAGGCATTCGGCCTCTCTGGTGGGAACCCGATGATGAAGCATGTCACCAACTAGGTTGGTGAGTGAGGGTTCTTTTAACAAATATTTTTGGTTTTTGCCCGTGCCTCTTTTTTGCTCCCTATCCCTTTGTCACTCTTTTGTTGTTTAATTGAAGAAGCAAAGGGTGCATGACTGTTTGGCCAGCATAAGAAGGCCGGCTAAGCAGTCTTGAGCACTTAGGGAATGCAAACCACTCCTCTCCTCCTCTGGCCAGCCACGTTCCACTCAAGAGCCGCTGACTACAATAGGAAAACTAAAATCATATGAACAATACCTTATTATCATTTTACTTTTTACTTGAGCAGTAGGGCGACGCTCCTCTGCCATAGCGGAGGAGCTGCCACTGAGTAGTTGGTTGGGTTCAATTGGACTCTTACTTCCAAATTCGTATTGCGAGCTCTCCTTACTACCAGGATTACCGAATTACTTTTCTGTTGTTTTCTTACCATGCTCGTCGGTACGTAATTGTTTGTTGTGAGGTGGAGTTAACACTTTCAAGGGCAATTACATCAAGCATATAGCCCATTCATTGAGGAGTTAGTCATTTTGGTACATACCTCCTTGTGTCCTGACAGCATACTTCATGAAGACCACTAGAGGCTGCCCCTGGATTCTCTTTGAACCAAATCAAGCTTTGCTATGTTGCTTAAGGCAATGCAACTTTTCACTTTGACGTTTTATATTTTAGTTTTTGCAGCCATTGAGCTGCGAAAATGTTTGGGACAATGAGAAATGAATAAGGGGCTCTTTTTGCATTGAGGCTAAATAGTCAGTGTATCAACTTGTTTAAGAGACAGGTAGCCTCCAAGCTGAAGCTCAAGAACCACATGGCTCATTTTGAGTCTTTAGCCAACCCCCCCCCCACCCCTCCACCCCCGCTGGCTTTCCGGATAGGGCTCAGAAGCCATCATGGGAGGCAGCCTCAATAGCCTTTCATAAGCTTGTGATTGATGAAATAAGTTTCATTGAATTTGTTAAAGAATCATTTATTGTTGTCACATCCCCCAATCCACTTTGCAGCTGCTATAATATCTGTCCACAGCTTAAAAAACAAAGACTTGTCAGACTTTGCTGCTTCTAGGGAGGAATCCAAACCTGGACAGTGACACAGTCTCTGTAGCAAAGGTCACTGATTTGACATCTCACACACTGTGACATGCAAGACTAAAGCCAATGTTCTGTGCATAGAAGAAGACAGCAGCTTGTCACAACTTGTTATAAACCCCGAATGCTGAGGCTGTAAAACATTGGCACTATGGTGTCAAGTTGACACACATGTTGAAAAGACGACTTGTGAACTCAACCCCTATTCAGCAGTACCCCTTCATCCCTCTCGCTGTGATGACTCACACAGTGAGGCCCTTGTGCCTCCAGTCACACACCTTCCCAAATCATAAAATTCCATCCCCCTTCCATACCTCCTGTTCCTTTTTTGTGTCCATTAGATATCTATGGGCACATGTGGTGGTGTGCTCCAGCTTTTTGCTGCAGCTCATTCTTAGCTGCATGGTGCTGGCAGGTTTGGGGAGCTTGCAGGGTCCGCATCGCGACATGCTGTGGCGTCTGGTCTCTGGGGGTGGTGTGCAGCGAGGAAGCATGATGGCTCACTTCAGGTGAGTGTGGGAGTCCAAGCTGCCTGTAGTGTGGCGGCTGGTGCTCTTGCCAACTTCTCTTCCTGCAGCCAGGCCGTAGATCTGCTGTGCTTTCCTCCGGCCGGCTAGGGGCGGGTGCTTGTTTCCATGGAGACGTGGTCGCTTGGGCTTGCTGTTTTATGGCTGGGCCCACACTAGGCGCTTCTGGCAAGGCAGGCCACTGGCTTTCTGGCTTGGCTTTTGGGCTTCTGGTGTGAGGCTTTGGCCTGTTCTCCTGGTGTGCAGTGGCTGTTGGTCCTCATCAGTTCCCCCTTATTGCACGCCGGTGCCAGAGGTCTGCTGTGCTTTCCTCCGGCTGGCTGCATGGGCGTGTTTTGGGGCCTCCCCTTCTGGCAGTACGATGGTGTCTGTGGGCATGTTTGTCTTCACCCGGGTTGCTAAGCACTTGAGGTTGCCACATTGGTTGTTTCTGGTGTCTCTACATGCCCCTCGTTGCTTTGTTTCTCTGTTGCCTTGCTGGGTGCCATTGGCAGGCCTTGTGTGTTGTCGGCCCTGTTGGGGGATTCCTGATGCTAAGCGCCTGGTGTCTCTGGCTGGCTGATGTGTGGCCTGGCCTACATGGTGCTGGTATATGTCTGGGGCTCCTTGGCATTCTGCTCTGGGTGGCCATGCTGCTTTCCCATGGCGTCATTTTCCCTGTTGAGTGTCCACGCCTGCTTACAGGTTGCCGGGTGGTGTCATTATTCATGTGCTTTATGTCTTTGCTTAAATGCATTTTGGCTGTGGTGGACTTACATGTGTGCACTATGTTGCCCTTGTGTTGGGCATCCTGGACTGTGATGTACTTGCAAGTTTGATTTATGGTGTACTTTCGAGTGTGCAGTTGGTCACTGCTGACATTGTGGGTGTGCATGCTGTACAGTGATGACATTGGGCCATATGTAGGTAAATATTATTTACCGATTCTTAAATACCGAATTTTACCGAATCGGTATTTAAGAATCGGTAAGTTATATGTAGGTCACCAATCGGTAAACATTACCGAATCGGTAAAATTCGGTAAACATGAATCGGAATTTACCGATTCGGTAAATACCGAGGTGGTATTTACCGATTCGGTAAATACCGAGGTGGTATTTACCGAATCGGTAAATACCGAATCGGTAAATACCGAATCGGGAGTCCAAAAACACATGACTTGAATCAGCCAATCCTGTGCTACCTAAACCCCACCCAACCAGGAAGTGGCCACACCCAGGCAGGTGCACACAATCAGCAGACTCTGGTGAGGCTGGGAGTGCTGAGGAGAGGAACAGAGCAACAGCCTGATTCAGCCCTGGAAAGTGCAACAATGGCCAGCCAGGACACAGAGAGGGAAGGAGGGGAGAGGAAGCGAAAGCTGAAATTCAGCCAAAAGGAGCTGCAAGTACTGGTGGAGGTGGTCGTGAAACAGCACCAGAAGCTATTTGGCAAACACTCACAGCAAGTGCCTGAGTCAGAGAAACGCAAGATCTGGCTTGGAATCCAGGCACAAGTGAATGCGATGGGAGTGACACACCGGGACATCGATGTCCTCAAGAAGCGGTGGTACGACATACGTATCATCACGAAGAGGAAGGTGGCAGATTTAAAAAAAGAGGCCAGCCAGACAGGAGGTGGACGCAACAGGGCACCAGCCCTGACAGACCTGGAGGAGCTAGTGGAGACCACCATTGAGGCAGAAAGCATCGTGGGGATCGGGGACGCAGACAGCTCCGGCAGAGGCACCTCCAAACAAGGTAAGACGCTTGCACAGCAATGTGCCCCCCCCCCTACCCCTATCCCAACTCCCCAAATGTGCAATTAGAATCCCACTCCAGTACAGGTGTCAGTGCATGCTAGCAATGCATCATGGGAGATGTAGTCCCTGCAAGCCCAAACATGATACGATTAGCACAGATTAACAGGGCATGTGACACACAGTGGCGAGAAGCTGCCAGAGGACATGGAGATACTGTTTAGGAAATGTACTGTCATGTCAGCAAATCAATGCTTCAGGTACACTTAGCTGATGTTGCTTTTCTGTCCACAGGCACTACTGCGCACAGAACAGCCCATGACAAGGGAGAGAGGGCACAACACTCACACAGCGCCGAGAAGGCCACCACCAGCACTGGCCAGGGACCGGCACCACAGGCTGTCACACCACCCCAGCCAGCATCGCCGCTCCAGCCAGCATCCCCACTCCTGCAGGTGTCACCACCATCTTCACCACCTGCATTGCACAGGTTGAGGAGGCGTCCTGCTGCCAGGTTGGATGTGACAGACTCATCGTCTGAAGACTCAAGGGGGGAGGAAAGGTCCACTGTACCCCAGGATGTAACACATGCCAGTGTGCCTTCCGACTCAGAGGGAGCAGACACAGTTGGCAGACGGCGCCGCAGGGCTCGGCCGCAGAGTCCACCTCCCCTCGGGCAGGGCCATGGAGTGTTCTCAGGGCTTGAGGGCACGATGGTGAAAATACAACGCATCCAGGCAAGGGCAATGGTGTCCGTACAGCGCCAAATGCGTGGCCTCAATAATACGTTTGGAAACATTGACAGGGCCATCAGCGCCATGGCAGGGGGCATGGCTGAGATGGCAGCGGGCATGCGGGACATGTCCCAATCCATCATGCTGCTGTGCTCAAAGTACGATGAGGAAGGGGCAGCACGGCGCAGGGGACATCATAGAAAGGATCTGACCTCAAGGGCAGTGAACCGGCTGGCGACTGCCACATCGCTGCTCTGCAGGCGCTCTGTGGCGATGCAGGAGGGCCTTGCACACAGCGGTACAGATGTGTCCAGGGGGATGGTCAGGGTCACGAGTGCACTAGAAGTGCTGCTCACCAGCCAGTCTGCAACAACTGGCGCTTTGGATGCTGGTGACACAGAAGACACGACCAGCAGCAGCATAACCCCCCCTGTCCCACACACTCATCGGAGCAGCAGGCGTCAAGGTGGTGCCACTGGTACCCCAGCCAGTGAGGACGCTCCCTCAATTCCATCCCGCACTGGTGCGCGTGGGCGCAAACATTGAAGCGTCAGGCAAAACAATGACACCATTGGGTGAAGTAACCCTTAACTGACAGGTTTTTATTTATCATTGTTGTTGGAACAGGTTTCCCTTTGTGTCGTGGCGTAGTGCTGCCTTATTAAACTACGTTATGGCATCCGACTACTGGCTGTGTCCCCTTACTCATTCAGAAATAGTTGCATGTGATCTCTGCCCGTCTCACTCTCCCATCTGTTGCTGTTGGCACTCCTGCTGCGTTGGCCTCTGCCTGTGCAGACTCATCATCATTGTCCTCAAGATATGTCATTTCGACCTCTGTGCCTCTCTTCGTGGCAAGGTTGTGCAGCATTGCACACGTGGCAATTATCTTGCAGCGGAGGATGGGTGTGTACTGGCGTGCACCTCCGCTCTTATGGAGGCAGCGAAACCTGCTCTTCAATAGTCTAAACGTGCGCTCCACCACATTGCGTGTAGATTTGTGTGCCACATTATATCGTCTCTCACTGGGGGTTGATGGGTGTAGGTAGGGAGTGAGGATGAATGACCACACGGCATATGCACTGTCCCCTAGGTAAGTAAAAAGGGAGACATCAGTCACATGCCTCAATACACTATGATTTGCACTGAGTACTATGGAGCATCACTGTTACTTACCTAGCAGGTATCCTTCTCCGAATTCTCCCGCAAGCAGTCGTGTGTAGATCCCACTGTTCTGGAAGATGTAGGAGTCATGGGTGCTCCCAGGGAATTTGGCAACAATGTCAGTGATGATGTTCCCTGCATCGCAGATTACCTGCACATTGATGGAGTGGGTGGACTTTCTGTTTCTGTAGATTTGCTCAGTGGCAGCTGGTGGGCAGATTGGGATGTGTGTGCCATCTATACAGCCAATGACATGGGGGAACTGTGCCATGTTATAAAAGTCAGTTTTAGTTTTCTGCAGTTCAGCCTGTGTGTTTGGGAAGCTGATGTAGTGGTGCATTCTCTGCATCATGGCATCCAGGAACTTCCTGAAGAAACGGGACAGGCAACTCTGGGATACACCGCCCACCGCAGCTATCACCCCCTGGTAACTGCCAGATGCAAGTAGGTGTAGGCTGCAGAGAACCTGCACATGTGGTGGCATGGCATGCGCCCTTCTTGTTGGCTGGTCCAGGAGTGGGTGCAGGTCCCTTATCAGGTCCATGATGGTTTGGGGGTGTAGCCTGTACCTTTCATGTATCTCAGCGTCAGTCAGTTGAAAAAGTGTGATTCGCTGTCTGTAGATGCGTTCCTCCCGTCTCCATATCCTCAGTCCTGCTGCCTGTAGACGTAGCCGCCTTGCAATGACATACAGAGCGGCCATGTTGTCCACGCTGTTGCATTTTGAGATTTCTTTTATGCACTGTTGATGATTTCTATCAGTGTTAATTACCGACTCTTATTTACCGATGTTCATGGATTTCTTAATTACCGAATTTACCTACATATCATTTTTCCGTTTTACCACTTCATATTTACCACTTCATATTTACCGAATCGGAAAATATTTGTTCGGTAAATATGAATTGGTATTTTAGAATTCGGTAAATATGAATCGGTATTTACCGATTCATAGTTACCGAATATGGGTTTTTGGCCTCCTACATCTCAACTATCTAAATACCGGTCGGTAACAGGTTTTTTACCGAATTTCGGCCGTTACCGACCGGTATTTCGCTACCTACATGAGGCCCATTATGACATTGCAGGCTCTTTGCATGTTCTCACTGATGGCTCCTAGTGTCTTTCTTCTTTTGCATGTTGGTTGTTCTTTTTGTCTTCCTCCAAGTGGTGGTCTGTTTATTCAGCTTTGCTGTCATTCTTTGCTTTGTTTTCCCATGGGCCCACGTTTTGTTTGTGCCTGCTTGTGGTGCAGCGGGCTTACCAGTGGCTCTGTCCTGCTGGGTTGTCCTGCCGGTGGTCTGCGGTGCTTTCCTCTTGCAGGGGTTGGTATGGTGCTTTTCAGGGTTGGGCTGCCTGGCTGGCTTCCTGCTCTGTTTGCATCTGGCTAGGGTTGGCGTGGCTCTGTGCCGTGGGTTGCCTTGCCGTAGTTCCATGGTGCCTTCTCTCCGGCCAGGGTATGCTGCGTTTCCAGCAGGCCGCTTTCCTATCCGGATGCCTTCCCGGTTCTAGCAGGCTTTGGCTGACGTATGCTTCTGGCATTTCCTCTCCTGTCATGGCAGTTGCCTGTTGGGCTCTGCTTTGGCCAGGTTTGGCCTCCGTGTGCGAGGGTCGGTTTTGGGGGCGGCATGCCCAGTTGCCTCTCTGGCTGCCTGTTTGCTGTGCAAGGGGTCTTGCACTTGGACTTTCCTCCACGTGCCGCTTCCTCTGCTGTGGCAGGGGGTTTGTTCCCTGTAAGACCCTTACTCGCTGTTTCTGGCAGTCTGGCTGGGTGTCTAGTTTCATGGCTGCCTGTTGGCTGTGCAATGGGCTTGTGCTTTTCTTCTTGTGTTTCATCTTCCTGGTCTTGGGGTGCAGGGTCTCCTTGCGGCTCGCTGGGGGTCTATCTGGTTGCTTGTGTGCTGGTTTGGCATTTACCTTGCAGTTGCTTCTTGCTCCTGCTTCCCCTTGGGTATCAGACTTTTCTATGTGACAGGCGTGCGATCTTGTCTTGGGCCTGGTGCATGTCTTGGTTATGTCATCCTCTGCCTTTTTAGTGTTTGGTTTGTTGATGGGTGTTCCTGCATCTCCTGATGCCTCTGGTGTGCTGTTGCACTCTCTGCCTCATTGGGCTGTGTGTCCTGCCTGTGCGGCTTTGGACTGCTGCCGCCCTTTTGGGTGTTCTGTTTTTTGGGGCCTGGCACGTTGAGGCTTAAGTGCTCTGTCTGTGGGCTGTGCTGTTGCAGGTCGAGGTCTTCGGGCTCTGATGGCTCTGATGGTTCTGTGTGTCCCTTCTTCTGGTCGGGTCTCGTCCTGGGCTTCTCTTCTGCTGGGTCTCCTCCTGCCTGACTGGTGTGTTTTGGCCTTCAGGGGTTTGGTTGTGCCTTGTGTCGAGATCGGTCGATTTTGTCTCTGCTGCTCCTCAGCTGTTTGGTGGGCTCCCTGCTTTTGGTTGCTGGCCTTGCAACTCTGTCCTCTGGTGTCCGCTGTGGTTTGGTTGGGGTTCCTGGTAGCCTTCTGTTGGCTTACCCTTTTTTGGTTCCCGGCGCCCCATTTTTCGTTGGGCGGTATGCTCCAGTGTCCCACTGTGCTGCAAGGCCTGATTTAATCTCCTGCCTTGTATCGCCCTGGCTGGTCGATGTGCTGTATGTGCATGCTCTTGGGCTGTCTTTCTTGGTGCAGTGGCTGCCTGTTTGTGCGGTTTGCACCTCTTTTTCTGCATTGCGGTGCCTGTGCAAAGTTGCTGTTTCCTCTGGCCTGGTGGGTTGGAGCCTCTCTTTTCCTGCTCATGCTATGGTGGGTTGTTGGTGGCTGGCTTTCAGTGTGCCCAGGATGCAGAGCTCCTTTGGTGGATTCCGGGCTAAGTCTCATTTCGGCTGTTCTTCTGCATTTCTGCTGTTTTGGCTTGCCGGGGCAGTGGCAGTGGGTGTCTCTGGGGGCTGCTGCGCTCCTGCCAGGGTACCTGTTCCGTGCTTTGGTGTCTGTTTGAGCTGTTGCACGTTGCTCTGGTGGTTTTTCTGTTGTGAGTTTTCTCCCCCTTTAGTATGGCGGTGGTCTGAGTCTTCAGCTTCCCCTGTGCACTTGTTGGTGGGGTGCCGTTTTTGCCGATTTCCAGCCTGGTTGTTCCTTCATGGTCCTACCTGTTGGCTGCTCCTTGTCATTCCTGGATCTTGTTGTCTTCAGATCTGGTGTTTCGCCTGTGGGTGGTGGCCTGTCGGTCTTTTTCCTGACCTCTGGTTTTGTGCCCTGTTGGCCTCTTATGGGGTGTTGTTGGCATCCTTCTTTGGGTGGGGTTATTCCTCCTCTGGCTATGGCTGTGCCAGTGGGGCATATGTGTTGGTTGTCCATTTCCGGTTGTCTCGCCGTGTGGTATTCCTGGATGTTGTATCTGCAATTTTTGTTGGGGGTGTCTGGGTCATCCTCCTTTGAAGTCCTGGCCTGTCAATTTCTCTGGTTGTGGCACACTGATCGGCTCTAACTTTCTGTCTTTGGTTGCCTTTGGGGGTGCCACTCTGTTTGGAGGCCTGCTGGATCCCCATTTTCTTCGTCTGTCATCTGCCTTGGTGGTTGGGGTTGTACTGTTGCCCCTTCCCTTGATGTGTTTTCTTCTGCCTCTTCTTCTTGGCTGGCCCTCATTTTGTCCTAGGCGTTGTTTGCCTTCAGCTCCGTTGTTCACCTGGTAGATGGTTGTCTTCAGCATTTCTGTGTGTTCGCTGTGGTGTTGTGCTTTGCTGGTTCCTAGTCCGGCCATACGGCCTGTGTCCTGGACTCTGGGTTTGTGCCTGGGTGTTGGCTTCTCTGTTGGATGTTTTTTTGCGGCGGGTTCCTTCTGCCATTTTTGGCTGGCTGTTGGTCCCCGGATGCTTCTTATCTCCTGCCCTATGTCTTGTGCAACCTGTGCTGGGGTTTCTGCCATGTTTTGACATGGTGTTATCCGTCACTTGGGGTTCCGCTTTTTGTTTCTCTGCCTCCTGTGCTTATATCCTATGGGCAGGGCTTTTCTGTCTTCCTCTCCCCTTGTGGGGGTCTGGTAGTTTTTTCTGGCCTTTTTTTAGTGTTTTTCAGTTTCCTATCCTGTCTCTCTTGTGCTGTCCTTGTTGGATTTTGCCTCTGGGTTTGCATCCACTCCAGTTCCCCAGGCTGTGCCTTTGGCCTCTGTGGACCCTTTCTTGGCTCCCTACTGGTGCTGTTTTGGGTTGCCATCTGCTAGCCGGTTGGATGTTTTTGCATCCTTGCCATTTCTCTCAGCTCGCTACTCGTGTTGGAGGCCAGTTTGTTCTTTGGTGGTGTCTGGGCTTTGTGCTGGTGGACCTCCCTCTCTTTTGTTTTCTTCTTCCTCTGGGTGTCGCTGTTGGTTTGCCTTTTGTGGTTGCTTGTTTCTCTCTGGCTCTCCTTTTTGGGGGGTTTCACATCCGGCTGGTACGGTTTGTAGGGTTCCACGATGCTGGCTTCGTTCTTCTCCTTGGTTTTGCCTGTGGCATGACCTTGTATTGCATTTTTCTGTGTGGTTGTCCCTGCTGCTTTTTGGCTTTGGTACATCTCACTGTGTGAGTCATCACAGCGACAGGGACGATTGTGTAATGCTGTGATTACTTACCGGTAATAGCATTCCTCAGAGTCCTTCTCTTGCCATGATGACTCAGGCCCTCCCTTCCACCTTTTTTGGGGCAGTCCAATTGTGTGGTGGTTTGGGCGTTGGTATGGAACAGGAGGTATCGAGGGGGAGGGAATTTTATGAGTTGGGAAGGTGTGTGATTGGAGGCATAGTGGCCTCACTGAGTGAGCCATCATGTTTGGAGAAGGACTCAGAGTGCACCAACTGCGGGTAAGTAATGGCAGTATTGAGGAGGGTGGTGGGTGGCGGGTGGCTGTAGGGTGAGGAATCCACAGCATTTGATTGCCAACCACTCCCTCAACACCAACACTGACCATTCCGAAACAATCAACTATGGGTCCTCATTTACAAGAGGCCTGCACTGTCAGAGCATCACGTTTTATGATGCTCCGGTGGTGCAACCTCTCAATCATATACATGAGGCAAAGCATAGCCACCCTGTGTGGCTTTGCATGGCCTCATAAATATGGAGCAAGGCAATGCAGCGCAAAGGGCTGCGTTCCCTTACTTTACGTCAAGCAGATGTTCTATGGGTCTTGCGGTGTGTTTTCCAACACAACACCAATAGGTTTTGACACATTTCCAGTTTTACAAAGATCTGTAAACCTGACAATGGATCAAAACTGTGCATCTCCTCAGGGGAGGCGTATCGAAGAGAAATAACTTTATTTCTCCTCGATTTTTCCTCTTTCTATGTGTGCTTCACATTCTGCAGCACATATAGAAAGAGGAAAGTACCTCCATTGAAGGTGTCACCAACACAGACACCCTTGTACCATGGTGCAAGGGTGCCTGCTTTGGATCTAGGCGACAAAATGTGCGCCTACACAGGCAGAAAGGACAGGAATGCGCTGTATTTCATGAATACTGCACATTTCTGCCCTTTCCATTTGATGCCAGGTAGTTCAGTAGGAAGCCTTGCTGCACTGCCCTGCACTAAAAAGTTGTAAATGATGCCCTTTAAGCATAATGAGGACAAAGGGACGATGTGTTTGTTTCTACAATTCAGTCCAGGGAGCCAAGTTGTAGTGAGTTTTGCTGTTGCTGATAATGAACATGAACAAATAGGGAGCAGAAAGAACCTCTGAACCTGCAGAATGGGACTGTTTGATACTGGCCCATGTACACAACACGAAATTAATGGCCAGATTTGGAATATTTTCTGTACTGACAAGGAATATAAAGAACATGAAAACTGCCAGCAAAAGGGCAACATACACCCATATATCCCACAATAAAGGGAATATAGATTGCCCTCCTGAAGGAAACCCACATCACACAGAAAAAAGGAGAAGGGTTGCGCAAGAAATGGAGGGGTCAAAAGTTGTTAACCACATAATCTGCCCAAGCAAGAGGTGTCATCATATTGTTTAGACATGAGTGTTTATTTTGAGGTAATTCAAATAGATATTGATGGCGAGTGATTTAGAGTTTGGCAGAGGCTGGCATAGCAGAAAACACAGAAAGACACCCAGTCACTTTTCTGATGCCCTTGCAGCGCAGAGTGCAGACCCACATCTATGAGGCCACTCAAAGGCACTTTGCATGGCTTTTCATGGCCTCCTAGATATGGTGTAAAGCAACGCAGTGCAAGTCGCTGCATTGCCATACACTGTGTCAGGAGGCGTTCCATGGGTGTTGTGGTGGGTTTCCCCACGCAACACCCATGCATTTTGACTCATTTTCACATTTACAAGTATCTGCAAACCTGGGATAGTGTCAAAATTATACACCACCCCTGGGGAGGTATACTAAGGAGATATATCTTAATTTCTCCTTGTTTTCTCCTCTTTCTAAGTGTGCTGCACACATAGAAATAGGTAAAAGCCTTCCTTGTGATCTTTATGGATTTCTCTGACTGCAGCTGTGTCAAACTGGCTGAAGTTGGCACGATGAGTGTGAGGGTTGTACCTGTGCAACCACGTTTGGTCAAATTTAGGTACGTATTTGGTCAAAGCCATTGCTGCAGAGTGAGACTGAGGAAAGCTGAAAAATAATGTAAGCAAAGAGCCCTCTGCGGCTATTTCAAAACTTCTAGTGAATGATGATGCAATTTATGTTATTTCCCTGTTATTCTCTTCTGTCGGGCAGTAACTTTTTATAGTTATCCAAATTCATAAGACACACCGCGCACCAAGCCTCAACATGCATTTTCTCACAACACTTCCATCCAAGCAAATTGTGGGGCATATTTACAAAAACTGGCGAAGCACGGTGTTATGTCAAAACTGGTAACGCCACATTCTGACAGTTTCAAAATAAAGGGATGCGCAATATTTACAAGAAAGCGGCACACCCCTGCCTTACCGCTAGCGCCAGCGCTCAAAAAGCTGCCTACCGCCAGCGCATGCAGCCTAGCTCCATTTTGTTAGGGTGCCTGCACTTCAGAGGCAATTGTTTATGTGCAGTAAGGGTCACCTTTCTGCACATAAACAATCTTTACAGGAGATTTGCTCTTTCTATGTGTGCTGCAGAATGCAGAGCACATGGAAAGAGCAAAATAAGAGGAGAAATAAAACATTTTCCATGCATCGCCTACTTAAGACCAGACATTCCCTGGTGGTATTTTTGGAGCTGTCCCATACCTTATAAACATCGGGCAGCGTCAAAAAGCACAGAGTGTTGCGGCGGAACACCCACTGCAACACTCTTTCACGCTAAGTGCTGCATGAATTGGGGCATTATTTACAAGGCGGCATTAAGCCTCGTCAAGTGGCTTAACGCCGCCTTGTATATAAGGCGAAGAAGTTAACACCACCATAACGTCAGAAACAGTTACGCTCTGGTGGCGTTCTATCCTTGTAAATATGTCCCTGAGTGTTTCATTGTAAATTCTTAAAGCAGAGTTGATCAAATATGCAACATTGGGGTAAATCCTCCATAGGATGAGTTTCTGCCTAGGGGTGTATACTGTGCAATGTGATTTTGGGCTGTGGGTCTGAATCTCATCACCTTCGCTGCAGTGTACCCACATACAGGTACAGCAGGTGAGGAAGCAATAACTATAGATGGAGGAGATTGTATTTCAGATGATATCTCTGCCAGTGTGCAAGCTTCCGTCCCAGTGAGAAACCTCTGAAGGTTGAGTGATGCAGTGATTTATGTATAACCTGCATGCCACAGGTTACAAGGGATACTGTGCCTGCTGCTCACAAATGTCTGTTTTCAATGTAATTTTTAGGTCTCGTTTGCAGAGCAACTGTCTGCATACCTATTATTACTTTTTTTTTTTAAAAATAAACACGAAGCAGGCTTTGGCTCACCCTAGAGGAGTATTTCTCTCACATGGCATAATTCCTCCTCCAAGGAGGCGCTTCCATTAGGGACCATTTTGCATTTGAAAACTCAATTTCTTATCAGAGTGTTTGACTTATTGAATTTTGCATTTCTTCAAAGCATTCTCAATAGAACACAGTCGTTTTTTGCTACTTTTTGTCCAAGCATTGGTAAAGTCAACAGGGCTGGCTTTAATATGCATGCATTTGTGAATTTAGGGCCTCGTTATGACGGACGGACTTCAGTCGGTCCACCATCGTCTCCTATCTGGGACTGCCCAGCAACCGTGGGGCAGTCCCACAGTAGGAAATAGGATGTGACCGCCACTGTGGCGGTCACTTTACCCACCTTTAACATTGAGGCGGGTTCTGCTGGCTGCAGCACCCGCCCAATGTTAAAAAGGGATGTTGTACAGATCCCTGTACAACATGACAGGCATCATGCGGGTCCTGTCACTTGATACAGGGATATATTGGGGGCACCATAGGTGCCCCCCAAAACCTAAAGAAAAGGTCCAGGGGGGAAGGGAGGCCCGCTACAGGCCCCCAATGTCCATCCCAGCCAGCCTTTTTATGGTTGAACCGCCGTGGAAAGGCTGGTGTGGATTGACATTATAATCTGACCGGCGGTGCCTGTTAGGCCATTCTGGGCTATGCGGGTGGTCCGACTGGCGGTTGGATTCAATCCGACTGTAGGAACCATGGCAGTCGGATTTTCCAACCACCCCCGATCCGAACACCATCGTAATGTTGCATCTGATGGGCCCTTATGATTGGTGGGGGATCACCACCGACAGGCTGACGGTGCTGGTCCTACCGCTATCATAATGAGCCTCATAGTGCATGCAGACATAACTTGTGCCTCCCTGTGCTTATCTGTTTGAACTTTTAAGTGAACGTACTAACTTTATGTTAAATAATCAAAAAAAAGAGTTCTGCTTACTCAAAAAAGCAACAGTATGCTTTAGAGAGAACATTCAGATCAGAGGTCCTGCACACTGAAAAGTATCATGCATCTGCGTGGTCCAGTTAAAGCCAGATTTGAAGGCAAACAGAAGAATGTGATGTGGGAGTGGTAGATAGCTGTATTTTGTTGTGGTCTTTCCACTTCTCTTCCCATTCACAAAACCAGCTGCCAAGCAAAGAGAACCACTGGTATTTATCATCCCCCCACCCTACACATCCATAAAAAAACATATTTAAACATTTTGTGTCAGGGAGCCTACCTTCAAGTAACAGATCAAAAAATAAATATGAGAAAAACTGTTTATCGCGGTATAGATGGCACAAGAAACATAGGTTTAAAACACGTCTAGTTAAAGAGTTGACTAGTTAACGTGTTATGAAGTCCCAATGTGTCATAATTGTTAGTTCTGTTTGCACAGACCATGTGTTGTGTTGAAGGAACCCTATATCTTGAGGGTTCAGAGAAACATGTGATTGCAACTAGCAACAGTGTTTAAGGGGGGGCCTCTGAGTCTCTTATATCTCACTAATATTCACTGGCATTGAGCAGGAGGGGTACCCCAGAAGAATTGTGGGTCCCTGAAAGGTAGGGGGGCTCATGCGCAGCAGGTGCCTGAGGTAAGCCCCTGGCTAGCAATGCTCATCTTCTGAGACCTGAAGAAGACACTGCCACACCTTATTCCAAGGCCCAAACTTGACTACTGTTATTTTTTCCAGGGGGCGCTTCCACCCCAGGCACACTCCCTAAAGATATGCCCTGTTTCTAATATTGGTAATTCCGGCTACAGAATAACCCCTGCCACAGGAGCTTCATGGTGGAAATATTTTCACGGTAGTATTTTGCCATTGGCAGATAATCTACCAAATGGGAATTTCCCTTTCCCACCCAATTCTAGGTACGGCTAATTGCTACGAATGCCATCATTGGTCAGCTCGCTCGAGAGTTCTCTAATCACATACAATGATAATACATACCATTAATCTTAATTCTTGTACCACTTCTTCTGAATGTTTATTATTCAGTATTTTGTGGAATTAAGAGAGCTTGAATGAGCTGGGAATGGGTAATAAATTGATAGGTGTACTAAACAGGCAGCCCCAAATATATGTCTTGCCCCGGGAACCAAAAATCCTTAAGATGGCCTTGAGCTGCCTACTGTGACTACTCCCCCAGCCTGCCAATAGGAGGGCCATCTCCTGGTTCTCATACTTTGCTCTACTACTTGCAAAATGTGTGATTACAATGAAGTAGAAAGCCACAACGGACCACAATAATAAAATATGGCAACTGGGACTTGAAAAATGGACAAGCGTTCAACAGCAAATGATTTATAAGCTGAAACATTGTTTCACTGAGTGAGTCTCTTGTCAGCACTCCCCCATTAAAAGGTTTCTGTTCATTCAGGCTCCAGCTTCCTCTCAAGCTGGGTACAGTGTTAATATTTTTCTTTGGAGACCTTCACACTTAGAATTAAGGGTTTGAGTCCTGGGGTCTTATTGATCATGTGTCTGCTATAAAGTCGGCTAAATTACAACAGGGTTGCAGTGTGTAACAAATTCATTTGTACAGCTTCTGCAGAGATGTCTTGCTTTCTGGTATATACATACTATCCTAAATGACGATTTGAATATTTTTCCAAATTTCAAGAGTGGCAAAAAAACAGTAATGACCTAACCGTTATGGTCTTATTCTCTCAATCAAGAGATTATAAGTTTAAATAACTGGGCATATGTTTATTTGCATTTGCAAGGAACTGTAGCTTATCATTTAAAGTTTAAAGTTTCTGTGGGTTCAATTCCCTACTGTTGAAATAGTGGCACTATGAGTACTATTAATGAAAACCATAATATCATTAGTAATGACACACAGAAAGGTGAGGTATCAAAGAAGAACCTCAGAGACTTTCAGACACTTTTGGGACCAACGCGACTATAAAACCGAGTACTTTGTCTGCACCTTGAGGATGCAAAGCTTAGTGAATAATAGAGCATAATAGTGAATAACAGAGCCACCCTGAACATAACTTCCTACAAAAATGGCACTGCTCTTATTCAAGCAGCTAACACGGACTTAGAACTATTCGACAAATACTTTGTCACACTAAAAACTTACACCAACACTCCACCCAGGGTCCCTCAGGACCTAACTATTCCCTCTACCCCTACATCTCCTGAATCTCAGCAATCCTCACCCTTACCCAGATCCTCCGGAAGAAGCTTCAACAACTCACCCCCCTCAGAACTCATATCTCTGACACCCTTAACTAAAACCATCATCAGAAGCAACAACAACGCCCCCTCCCTAATACCCAATCTCAGACCCTCATTATCCTCACATTCCGCCAACACCCCTACACTTTCCCATAACCCTCTCCCCCCACAACCCTTTCCCATCCACCGAAGAAACTTACCACAACAAGTTAACTCTAGCAAATGATAAAAAAGCCCCCAGCATGCACATACCCCCCTCAGTCCCGCCTACCTCTCTCCCAGCCACTCAAACCTACCACACTGACAGCACAGTCACCGAACCCCCAAACAATACTATCCCTAACCCTCTCTGATCACTGATCCTGCCTTCCCCCTCTCACCAATCTAAACTATATTCTCTCAAAATCCATAACAACCTCACGTCCCGGAACCTACAAAACGTTATCCTAGAAATTAGAAACGTCTTACAACTCGCAGAAAACTCTTTCTCTAAACTCAATCATCTTCAAAACTCGCTAGCAACAGCCAACAGCACTATAAATGCTATCCCACTGTCCCTGACTAATTGTCAATTACACACAAGCAAATTCCCCAACTATTTAAAGGACTTGGAAATCCTAAATCTACTACTTCTCTACGAAACTCCTGCTTGCCCCATCACAAACAAGCAAGAATTCTCTATTCTCCCAATCCCCATCAACCCTAACAGAACTTCCCAACCAAAGCACAGAACGGTAAACCTGAATAACCTTCAAACAATTTTCCCACCTCCGAGAATCACAAACCATCTTCAGAGAATGCCTCAAACCAGATCTCCTGCCTCCTATTAAACTGCCGCTTAGCCCCAAAACACACCTCTGACATCGCTGACCTCATCCTAAACTTGAAAATGGACATAACCATCTGCACGGAAACTTGGCTCACTGCATCATCCTCACCATGCCTTGACCTTTTAGTCCCCCCTAATTGCAACATTATAAGATTAGACAGATCTCACAAAAAGGGCGGAGGCATCGCCTGCATACACCGATCCGACATCACCATCTCAAAGTTCCACTCAGATCCCCTGGACTCTTGGGAAAACCTAGGGATCTCCACAAAATCATCGAATAACCACTCCCATAAATTACACATTCTCTACCACCCCCATGGTAAGAACGCAGTATTCACAGACCAACTGATGGAAATCATCACTACGAATGCGTTTCCTCATTCCAATGACATATTCCTTGGCGATTTCAATCTACACTGGTAGAAGCAGTTCAACGCCCTCAAAACCTTAGCAGACCATTCCCTGAACCACGCCATCTCAAAGCCCACTCATTCCAAAGGTGCTACACTTAATAATAATAAAAATAATACTGGAGTTTGTATAGCGCAAACAGCTACCTCAATGACAGAGGTGTCCCGGCGCTCTAGTAGCAAGTAATGCATGCAGGGAAGTTTGGGTGCTGGGGCCAGACCTAGTCATTGCTAAAAATCCATTTCTTCAATGCTTTTCTAAACCAGGTCTCTGTGTTAGCTTGGCGGAGGTATCCAGGGAGGGCATTCCACATTTTGGATGTTCTTGCTGAGAATGCCCACCGCCCAGACGGGCTTTCGCAAAGCTGGGAACACAGAGCAGATTCTGAGAATTTGACCGCAGAGATCGATTTTGCTTGTAGCAACAGAGTCTATGTTTAAGGTAGCTGGGACATTTCCCTTAAGAGCCCAATAGGCCAGAGTCAGGGCCTTGAATTCTAATTTTTTAGCTACTGGGAACCAGTGTAGCTCCTGTAGGTGTGGAGAGACATGATGCCGAGAGGGAATACGTCTAATCAGTCTTGCAGCCGCATTTTGCACGATCTGCAGGCGTCTAATTGAATATTTAGGCAGGCCGAGATATAAGCCGTTTTTTGTAGTCCAGCCTGGATGTCCCAGTGGCATGGACTACGGATTTGCGGCAGTCTTCTGGCAACAGATGTAGAAATTTATGGAGGTTTTTTAATTTTCTAAAACACCTAGCGGAGACCTGTTGTATTTGGGCCAAGAAAGAGAGGTAAGCCTCCCATCTTACCCCCAGATGTTTGATACTAGAGCTGGGAGAAGGCGGAGGGCCCATTTCTGATGGCCACCACAGATCTAGAGCAGGCACTGGGCCCTTTCCAAAAAACAGCACCTCTGTTTTTCCCTCATTGAGCTTTAGTTTGTTTATATTCATCCAGAGGGCTATGTCTCACAAACAACCTTTAAAATTCTTAAAAGTCTCTGCTGTCTGCTCTTGAAAAGAGAAAACCAACTGGGTATCAGTACATTAGACTGGATCATATTCGAAGAAAAACTGATTGAATCTATCTCAATCACCCCGTGTGATGGGTCAGACAATCACACTATTACCTTCCAAATTCCCTCCGCTAGAAAGAAAACCTACTCGCAGCAAGTCAAGCCTGAACACTGAATAAGAGACACGAAAAACCTCAACTGGAAGAACCAAGCTTCCCAATGTGAGAAATTCTCATTCCGCCAAATAACATGTCAGACATCAATGACCTCACTCTTCACTACAACTCCATGATGACCAAAGTCTTCAACCAAGTAGCCCCAACAAAACTTAAAGAATTCCGGACAAAGACAAAATCTCATGGTTCAACTGAGCCCTAAATGAAGAGAGACGTAAACTAAGATTAACTGAACGCAAATGGAGACAACATCCCTCCCCCCTCCAACTCAAACTACTGAGGAAATCTAGATACTCCTCTAGTGAAAGTATTCTCCAATCAAAAAGACTTTTTTAGATCAGAACTAGACAATGCCAAAAATAGACTGAAGAAACTCTTTGAAATGCTAAAACAACAATCTAACAAACTGGCCCAAACCGCACTCTTAACTTCAAAATCGCAGCTTAGTAGTGAAGAATTTTCATAATTCTTCACAGCAAAAACCAACTCCCTTCAACTCAAGCTAAGGACGGCAGCTAGCAACTCAGCCACCCCAAAGAACACACAACATGAAAATCCTAAACAACTGGATCCACCTTTGCCCAAA
Source organism: Triturus cristatus (assembly GCF_964204655.1). Classification (NCBI taxonomy): domain Eukaryota; kingdom Metazoa; phylum Chordata; class Amphibia; order Caudata; family Salamandridae; genus Triturus; species Triturus cristatus. The sequence goes on from NC_140593.1 coordinate 823,088,775, forward strand.
AATAATTCTCACTGGTCTACCTTCAAACTTTATGATCTCAGTGACATCTCCAGAACATTAGCAACTATCAAACCCAACAACCACTTCAATGACCCTGTCCCCTCTAACTGCCTACCTCACACCCACCATATCATCTGGACCAAAATCATCAATGCATCGCTAGCGCAAGGTCACATCCCGGATTGCCTAAAAACTGGACAAGTCACCCCTTTCCTAAAAAAAATGACAGCAAACACCTCCGACCCTAATAACTTCCGACCTATAACCAACATTCCTATGCTAGCCAAGGTCCTGGAAAAATGCGTTCAGCAACAACAGAACCAACACATCACGGATTTCAAACTACTGAACGACTGCCAGTCAGGCTTCAGACCCGGCCATAGCACAGAAACAGCCATCCTGCATATAGTAGACGACGCCCTCCTTGCTCTTGACCAGAAAGAAACCTGCCTACTAGTCCTGCTCGACCACACCTCAGCCTTCGACACAGTCAATCACGAAAAAATTCAAAGAAGACTGGAAAACAGGATGGGTTTATCTGGAACAGTCTTCAATGGTTCAAATCCTTTCTGGAAAACAGAACGCAAACGGTAAATAAAAATCTTCCTCCCTCTTCACCCAACCAACTTGGAGTACCACAAGTGTCAACTTTATCCCCTATGCTATTCAACCTATATGTCGAACCGCTAACCAAGCTACTACAGCAAGCAGATATCTCCTTCCACATGTACGCGGACGACATTAAACTTTTCATCAAGATCTCCTCCATCGAAGAGATAAAGATGATGAATCAAGTTCTCGAAAAGACCGTCCACTGGCTAACAACCAACTTTCTAAAGCTAAATTCGCAAAAAAATGAATTTCTATTAATCTCCCCCACTAAAAACTCTCTGGAGATAAAGGAATAGACCAAGATGATCACTGCTCTGAATTGCACTCCGACTCTGGTGGACTCCACAAAATAGTTTAGAATTACACTGGATAAGAACCTTAACATTCAAGCACACATCAACCTGTTAGTTAAAAATGCCCGCTTTCATCTCAGCTATATCAGAAAAATGAAACCATTCATCGAGATCCTTGACCTCAAAACTGCAGTTCAGGATTTAGTCATCTCAAGGTTGGAGTACGGATGCACTACCCTCTCGGGGCTTCCCAAAATCTCAAAAGCCCCTTTTAAAGCCTGTCTCAATGCAGCAGCAAGACTCCTAACAGGATCTAGGAAATTTGACCACATTTCGCCACACCTGAAGGTGCTTAACTGGCTACCTTATGAAGCTAGAATCGAACTAAAGATGGCCTGCATCACTCATAAAGCGCTACACCACAATACCCCCCAGTACCTATCCCAAAAAAGTACCTTATCGGGAGGAAAAAGACATTCTAGGAGCACCGACAATTTACTCATGTAACCCTTTCGTTTCAGCAAGAAAAAAACTTCTGACAGAGCATTCACCAGAGAGGCACCAAGAATATGGAACTCGCTACCTCCGCGAATCAGAAAAATCTCCTCTCACCATTATTCAAAAGGGAAGCAAAATCATTCCTGATGAGCAAATTCCTTCCTTGATTCTACAAAGCACTGAACCAGTCTACGGCTTCAAACTTGTTTCCTCAAACCCCTCATTGACTCCTTCGCCTCTATGACTGACGCAAACTTGTTCATAATGCTACATGCTCATTGCTGCTACCTACCGAAACTTGTTTAGAAATATTTTGATACTTTGTTCGATCTTTTGTTTTGCAAAATGTTCTTTACTTACTTTGCTTCCTTGTAAAGCGCTCTGATACCCTTCCCTGGGTCTTGTTCGCGCTATAGAAAACTCTAAAAATTAAAATAAAATAAATAAGCATATGTTAATCATCAGCAATTTTTATGGGAACGGGCATGATGCTGAATGTCGCTGTTCAATTCTGCAATGCAAAAAGGGCTTAAAGTCCCTATGAAGTGATCCAATTAGGGGTGCATTTGGTGGTCCAAATGAAAGATCATCTAATGATTTGAATGATCTATATTCTGGTGATATATGATAATGATCAATTTTATACCAATGGTGATGCCTCGACTACATCCAAAAATTTTAAATCAATCAATAAGCCACAGATAGTGATTTTGGATGCGGAAGGCAATCTCATGTTTGACTCAGGTTTGTTGCAACAACTGAATTCCTATGAGTGGTTTCATCCACCATTGGTGGATGACTATATAAAATGTGGGATCAGGAATGCTATTGTAGAGCCACAAGTTCTAAGATGAGGGAAATGTACCCTAAAGCCAATTATTACTGCTGAAGTTACTTTCAACATGTTTTTAGAAGCAAAAATGTTTACTTTTTTGCATGTAGGGGGTAAGAATCTCAGAAGGGGTGTGGACAGAACCTGGGCATCATGCCATGCAAGATGTTGGCCAATCTGACTCCATGACCACTGACAAGAATATTGTTCCTGGCTGAGCAGGCTAAGGCTGCAGGTGAACCTCTCGACCTGGAGTTCGTTTTTAGGTGTGCCCAAAAGTCTGTGTGCTTTTGGACAGTTGGAATGCTGGACTGAAAGGAGTACATCTTTTAGGTTACTTACCAATATGCTGGGACTTTTGGAGTTTTTTCTGGCTATATATGGGCCTCCAGGACACAGATCAGAGTTGGAGCCTATAGTTCAGCCTGGGAGATATGGAGTGGCTTTTATGTGGAATGGGGTATTAATCCCCGTTTGTCATTTGCCCTAGGGTAGTTAACTTCTTAGCATCATTGGTCGCTGGTAAGAAATCCTATAGGAGTATTAATGGGTAGAGGTCAACGGACATCAGATGGTTGATTGAAAGGCAGTTGCGGACCAAGTTTAGTTTGTAGACTATTAAGGGGAATCAGACATGCAAATCCTCCTATACCTAGATAATCTACATTATGGAATGTTAATTTAGTTTTACAGTTGTTTCAGTCATGGGAGGTATTTAAAGAACCTCATCCAGAATACTCCTCTGCTCCCTCTGAGATCAGATCTCACATTGAATCCCATTGTAGAGTTCACCAAAGTTGATGTATTGGATCGGTATTGGGTGTGTCGACGAGCTAAAACCATTTAGGGAAGCAGTCTATGATATAATCACCAGACCTTAAGCCTAAAAGATCCCTTAGCTAAGTTACATTAAGAAGATCCCATTAGAACTTGGCATGACAGACTGCTGGTATAATCCATCTTCTGTTTGCTCAACCACAGTCACCAGAGAAAAGGCTAGGTATTGGGGATCATTTATGGAAAAGAGAGAATCTAGCACTGGGCACTTTATCATAAGCATTTTTTCACCATAAATTGCTTTTAACTGTGAGGATTTGGAAATCATATTGACCCACCTCTTTTAAGAGCTTTGTATTTGAAGTTTAAATATGGTGTTCTACCACTAGCCAAGTTTGCATTTACTCGGTTTTCATCTGCCATCAAGTATAAATTATATCCTTCATGCCTCATAGCAGAAGAATCTGAGGAACATCTATTGTTTTTTGTGCCCTTTACACCAGACTTCGAGCTAAACGGATGGCTCTCTTATGATCAATCATGGACATATCGAATGGGATAAATGTGCTCAGAATATGTAAAACCGCCTTAAGAATGTATAGGATGTACTCTGTTTCAAAGTTTCTGCACGCGGAATGGCTAATAAGATCTAAAACCTTAGGAAAGTTGGGCCTTTGCACTCTATATTAAGTATTACTTGTTTAAAATGCACTTAATTGACCAAGCCAGCACTCAGCCCTCTGCCCTGGGGACTACATTCCACGTTACTCAATGCGCCAGGAGGCGCCAATGTGAATCTTTCCACGCCGAAGGCACATAAAGGCAGCCTTGGGCTCCCGCGGCGCAGGAGGCCGTAATTGACCAAGACAGCACTCAGCCCTCTGGCCTTGGGACTACATCCCCATTACTCAACTCTTCAGGAGATGACAATGCAAATCTTTTCGCGCCGGAGGTGCATAAAGGCAGCCATGGGCTCCTGTGGCATAGGTTGTGTGTGGGCAAGCCCGGGCCATGCCCAGGAAAAGCCTGGGCCAGGGGTGGGCCTGTCTGCACCCGTCCGCTGCCAGAGGAGGCTGGGCTGGGCCCAGTCTCTAAGTTCTATACCCCGATCACAATGGATCTTACAACATCGGTAATGGAGGTCAGTTGAGAAATACCGAGGACTTGAGTGGAAGCCCACATTGCTGCCTGAACCAGGGACTCTAGCCCCCAACACCCCTCATGCTAGGAGGCGCCAACGTGGGTCTTTCACGCAAGGAGGTGCATACAGTCATCACGGGATGCGTGCGGGTGGGCCTGTCAGCACCTGCAGGTGCCCACCCTCTTGGACCCACATTAGTGGGGCTGTTACGTCATCTCCGTCGTTCATGGCTGGAGCGGTGCGATTCTGTTGAACTTTGGCAAGATGTCAGAAGGGCAAGGAAGTGGTCTGGGACTGGCCACTACTGACTGCAGGACAGTGACAATTGAACCAGCATGTGTGAGTACTTTCTCCGTCACTACCCATCCCCTGTAGCTCCCCTAAGCTTTTTTGCCTTGTACTGGGTATGTGGGTCTATTAGGTTGATAGTTTAAATACACCATGGGGAAGAGGAAAGGTGCCCCCATGTGTTCCCCACAGGACTTAAGCAAGGGAACCATAGACTCTCTTTTTGGTAAAAGCAGTGGGGGTAATCTCCAAAGAGATAGACAGGGCAGAGAGGCACCTCTCTCTAGAAAAGGCTGGGACTGTCGTGTCTTTCCTGGAGGAGTACGTGTCCCAGGTCGCTCAAAAATCAGCAGAGGGTTCCTTGGGACAATGCCAATATGAGTTAGAGGACGACGCAGAAGGCTCCAACCCTGGCAGTAGCCTAATTAACTGCCGTCTATCAGACCACATGCAATAAAGCCATGCCAACCAACACTCATGGTGTGGATCCAAGTGGACCGCCATCTCTGAAGAAACAACAGAAAGCAACCAAGAAAATAATTCTGTCGAAGAAAGGGAAGGCACCGTGGGCTTGGACATCAATGCTGCCAAAGACTTTGAAGACTTGAGGCGGCCCTTGAAACAAAAAATTGTGGAAACTGTGACTGGCCTTTTGAATGGCTTTATAAATGAATTCTCAAAAGTACTGGTGGAAACAAGAGCAACACTCGATAAAATTGATAACACACTGTCTCTGTTTAGCCAGGCCACACAGAGTGCAGATCCCAACCACAAGGAGGTGCAACAAGTAACTCCCACTGTAATTCCTCCTGCAGAGGTGCACACTAAGACCCAGCTCCCTCAAGTTATTCCTGGTGCAACAAGGTCTGTGATACAGGTCACGAACCCGGGGTCAATGATGCTGGGGCCGCTGGCTTCTTATATCAGAGAGCCGACTCATAGGGGTCAACAAGGGGATCACTGACTGAACAGCAGCCAGTCAGGAGGGTTACCTTATCTGCCCCTAATACCTGAGACTTACCAGTCATAGACCTGCCACCAGCAAGCTGTCCTTACACAGTTGTCCTGATAGGAGTTCCAGGGCTTAACAGTACAAAGGACGAGTCAACCGACCAGCTGATCAATAAATTGACCCACTGGCTATGTAAACAAGCTGGGTTTAATATTGCTGAGCACAGGCACATCTTGAGGGCCAGGAGGGTAGCATGGATTGGTAGGACCAAGAAACTATTTTCAGGAGACAGTGTGAATGTCACGCTTAGGCATCCTGAATTGGTCCACAAGATCCTATTCCCCTCCTCACAATCATTCCCTGTAGAATCAGAGATTAAACCATTACCGCTGGGTTTCTTTTATAGGCCACCATCTAGTCTAAAATCGTCCCACTGTTTTGCAGTGCAGGATGAGGGCTCTGCCCTGGTCAGTGGACCCCTGACTTTAAGTAATGCATTAGCACCGTTGAGGTACCTGAATGCTATAGACTGACTACAAAATGGGGAGGGTACGGGTAAAGCTACTGACATCCATCCTGAATCCCCTGGTACATCATGAGTGATGGAGGTCACCAGTTCGGGGATAACAACACAAACCCCCCACGAGTGCAGGGACCAAAGTCAGTTGGAACTAGACAGCATAGAGAGGGCTACTATCACCCCTATTATCACCCTGTCCTCCTGCTCCCAGGAGGGGAGTATTGTGGGTGATCTAAAAATAGTCTTGTGGAATGTAGCTGGTTTAACTAGCAAGTTTCTGGATGAGCAGTGGCTCCATTACATCAGCAACTACTATAATATGCCTCCATGAAACGTGGGAGCCAGACAATAATTTCTTCATTGAAGGTTACAAACCTTTTTCTGCCCAGCATTAAGGTTGAGTTCAGGGAGAGTACGGGGAGGCCTAGTTATGTTTATAGACCTTAGAATTCACAGTAGGTGGAAGACCCTGTCATGGGATTCGGATGTCGCCCAAGGACTTACACTCTTAAGTAACACTTACAGGTTAGTTTTAATTAACTTTTATAATGCAAAATCACACTCCAAGGGATCGACTTGCCTCAACGAATTGAGAAGATGGTGGGAACAAACACATGATGGAGGTCTGTCACATTCTCAATAGACTTTAGCCTGAGAATAACTGTCATCTGTGTCCTAACATGAGGGTGACCCATCGGGACTGGTCGTCCTGCACATTAAGAGAGGGACCACACATGGAACATACTCAGGAACAGCGGGATTTGAGTGGCCTTCTAAACATCTATGGGCTATCTCACATGCTGGATTTGATTGCCACCCATCCTGATACAGCTGTGCCCCCGACTTACAAAGGTAGAGGCTGCTCATCAATTATAGATTTTATTTTTGTGTCTCTTACACTGAGAAGGTTTATATCCTTGTCGGCGGGATGGGTGGAAACAGAAGCTAGGAGGCCGTATACGATGCTCAATTTTGATTTCTTTATTAGGCAGTGATAAATTTTATGCTATTACAACTGTGTCTCAGGTGGAATCTTCGTTAGCAAATTATTAGGTTCTTCTCCTTTTCTTTAACGTTATTCTTCACTCACTGGGTGGCTTCCCCAGGAGGCTCAAAGAGAGAGAGAATGGGGGCGGTAAGTATTTGAAATCTGATTTCCCTTATGTGGTGAACCATCACCTGCACCGGGTGAGAAAATGTGCAAAACTATTTTCCTAATTTAGTGAGTGGTGAGAGGGGAGGTTGAAAAGGTAGATCAAAGTTTTAAGAAAAATTATTAATAAATTTACTTTATAGAAAATGAGGGCTATTCCTTTAGTACATTCCTTATCATACCTTATAACAGAATAGAGGGACCATTAAATTCTCAACATAAAACAATATCTCCTACTTTTCTCGGTACACTTATTAATGGGACCTCCTCTTATACCAGAGAACCGAGGTCAGTCAATCTTAAAAGGAAAGAATGCTTCCGTACAATCTTGAGGGGTGGTCTTTGCTTTTTCTCAACCCCGTCCCCGTTCTACCTGAATTTGGGCGTTTTCTCCCACACCCCTCCCTGGGATACCGCGGTCTCTATGCAGAGATACCTAGTCCTCCCCAGCTGTGTCCTGCTCAATTACCGCCGAAGCCACAACTCTCCAGAGTTGCGGCGGCAAGTAGGCATCTCCCGGGGGTGTCCACAGTCTTCGGTCCAGACCTCTGTGGTGTCTTCTTTGGCGGGGGTTTCTTTGGCTCTCTCGCTTGGTTTCCAGCCGTCCTTCGGATTTTCCTGCCACCGTGGAGTCTCTTGGCGTTCCTTCCCTGCGTCCTCCACTCTCTTTGCACTTCCGGCTTCTTCCTCACAACCCGCGGCCCTCCTTGTGTGCAAGGTCTTCCTTATCCCGGACTCCAAGCCTGCTGACTGGTTCCCCCCCAAGGCGGGGCCCATCTTCTTGTGTATAGGAGAGGAGACGGGGAAAGGTTTAACCCTTTGGTTATCTTTGCCTTCCTCTTCATGTTTGTGTGAAAAGGAGTCATCCAGACTACGTTGGGATTCACTTTCCGCCTCCTCCTGATGCACATTGTTCATGAGGAATTGGGGTCCAAGTACATCTCTGATATGGTGGCTGTGAAACCCCTATTGTGGTGGGTGAAAATCTGGTCCAACGACGAGGCAGGCTTTAATAGGTTGGTAATCCAGGACTGTCTCTCCCTTGATCATGCGCTAAAAATCCTGTGGTCAATATATATAAAGGACACACTCTCCACATTAGGACATGCAGATCTGTTTACCAGTCTTGATAAGGTGGGATCAAAGGAAAAAGCGCTTATCAAAGACCTGTTTTTTCAAACATGGTACTACATAATGTGACGAAAGAGAACTTAAAAAACCCACGGTCGTAGAACACATTTTAGTTAAGTCAACGCAGGGCATGGAACCATATTTATTTCTCATAACTAGTGCACATCACAGATTTTTAATCACACGTTTTAGGCTGAACTCATTTAATCACCTATTGGCTGTACCCTCTGGCTTTACAGTGCACATAGAACATAGAGGACCCTTTCGCTATGACAATAGGTCTCCACTGGACTCCTTACATTTTGTCCTCCTCTGTCCGCACTACTCATATCCAAGAAGAGTGTTCCTTAAGGGGCTTTTAAGAAAGCTTAGATTCAAACAAGCACCTTACTGTTTTTACAATTGTCATCAGGTGTTTTTACACTTTTCTGTGTTTCTAATTTCTTAATATCTGCTTTAAAGTTAAGAACCACAAGGGGTGTTTGAAGGCCGCAAGAGAATTTCCTAATTTTGCACGAGTAAGGCTGCTATAAAAGTATTAATAAAGTATTTTATTGTTTATACACTTTTTAAGCTACAGTAAGGTTTGCTGGCTGTACTATGAATTCAAAAGACCAAGGGGGAATACGACATATCATAAACTTTGTGATATTTTAATGCACATGTGGCTGTTCTTACGAAAACTATTTATGCTTGATGTATATATATTTTAAGATTTTTCTTTTATAGTCATATTTTGATATGCCGAATAAAGATTATTATTAATAATTTAAAAAATGCACTTAAAACACTTTTTTGAGTGTTTTAAATGCACTTAATATCGCAAAAACACTTGCTTTAAGTGTTTTCAGGATTTTTACAAGTTATTTATTGTTCTTTTAACTATACATGTATGTGTCTCCACAGGTGTTAAAATTGCCTACTATGTATTTTTTTGATGGATTTTATTATCTGATCTAACAATAAAGAAAGAAAGAAACTTACTTTTAAGTTATTGTCTGCCAAGATGGTTATGTTGTTCTGCTTGGTGTCCTTTAGAAGTGTATAGCATGCTAGATCTCTAGAGATCTCTTCAGTGTCAAGTAGAAGTTAATTTTAATACCACACAGTGTACTAATAATCCACCTCTATAGAGTTCCCAACATTTCCTTTACATCTTAAACTGTGTGTGTTAAGGTACCTTTAGCAGTACTGCAGGTGACTAGCAACCTGAGAACATCCGCTCAGCAACTAGTCATTTCGCTGCATAATCCATTTACTCTAGTGACTTAAACTACTTTACATACATAGATTAAAGGGGTGAAAGCCTTGGCAGGCGTGCAGACATGATGTTAGGTGCTCATTCTGCTCTGGGGATAAGGGCTTCAAAGGCCTTTTGGGCTGTGCTAGATCAGAGGACATCCCTAAATCAGCAGATTGGTCCAGGGTTTCGACATTTAAGATTTGTCACTGTCAACCAGTTTAGCATATTGCAACTACAGTTGTGGATATGCTTTGATCTTGCATACTAGAGTGTCCTGACTTGTAACACAATTGCAGATTCTCCTTGCCAGTTTTTAAAGAAGAGTCCTGATTTAACTAAAGACAAAGGAGGCAAATATTATCCTATCACTGATATTTCTGTCTACCTTATATTAGCTGGTAACAGATTATTTTAGTTATTACCAGTGGCATCCTAAACTAACCAAGCAACAGTCTGGTACGTGAGGAGATGGCCTGTTTGGAAGAAAGCATTATTTTTTGATGGATGACATGTTCCTTAACCCCTTCAGTGCCCGCCCCTTTCCCCGCCCTGTGCCGGGCGTTTCATTAGCGGGCGGGGTTTATGACGAGCTGGTCTCGTCATGGGCACAGCGCAACCGCGGCCCTTGATGAGACCAGCTCGTCATGGGCACTGAAGAGGTTAAGGATATTCATCAAGAAAAACAAGAAGTTATATGGTTGCTTTTTGATTTTTGTTGCTATTTTTGCTGGGTCCGTTCTTCCATGGACTATAGGCATGAATCATCAAGAAAAGAGGAAGTTGATTATGGACTGCCTTTATTTGTAGTGTTTTGTGTATTAATTCTTTGTTGTTACTTCCGCAGGGTTGTGAGAGTTTGATTGTGCTACTTGAAAACCACCAGAACAGAATGCATGACAACCACCTTCCTTGCCTTAAATAAAACCCACCAACTAGTAAGGAGAATGACGATTCTCAGATTAACATGACTAGAGAATCAGGATTTCATTAAAGACGCAGAGTCTAACATTTTGCATAACGTTTTATTGCACTCCTGAAATCAGCCCCTTTAAATAAACTTTACCAAAATAATCCAGAACTGGAATTTTTAAAGTAAATAAATGTCCCATACATGGAACACTAATCCTCTTTTAAATGCAACTCTTCATCTTCTTCCGTCCCAAATCCACTTCAGTCTCACCTTTCCTGTGACTGAGAATCTGCAAACAAAAAACATTTTATTATACTATGTCTCACCGGACCTATCAAATCCTGTAAAGAAAAAACCCAAAATACCAAATAAACCATTTTATTACAGTTTTCCCCTCTTTCAATTTTTTTATTTTTTTCAAATTAAAATGACAACATTACTTCAACGATAGGGTGAGGAGGAAGGCATAATGTTAGCATCCGCGTCATTAATGAAATCCTGATTTTCTAGTCATGTTAATTTGAGAATTGTCATTTTATTACAAGACCGGAGGCTCCCATTATGCATGTTGAAAGCCCTTTGACACCACTTCAGACAAGTGTTTCACTGGTCTAAAGTACTGTTTTGCAAAAGTCTCAACATTTGACCAATACACTGCTTTCAAGATATTCTCTAAACTTCCGCTCTGCCAACAACACTTGCTTGCCATAGCCCCCTTGACGGAATGAGCTTTGAACTTCTCCATATTCACACCTGCTTGCCCCATCACACATCTAACCCACCTTGAGATTGTTGCCATACTTACCGCTTTATACGGTTCTACAAATGAAATCAATTGTTGGTGTTCACCATCCCTTCTATTCTCCGCGACTCTACACTTGTACTCTTTCAGACAATCTACCACACACAACTTCTTGCTCTCCTCATACCTTGGGTAAAATATCGAACTCAACATGATCTTTATTCTTTTATGTATTGTTGCAGCGCGGAAACCTGGGTAACGGGAAAAGGACAAGGCCCGTACCGATATTCTCCCTTTGTCACAGACCAGACATCACACTAACACATACAGTCATTGGTGGGGCCCATAACACCAACATTCACACATCACTTCACACTGGTCTGCACTTACAGGAGAGATGAGCGGTTCAAGCGCTGACATGAAAGTAATACCTTATAACCTATAGGAAGAAAGTTATATTACATTTTATACATTAATATCCTTACACCTACAGATCTCAATCCTAAACATCAAGGCACTCCTCCCACGTGATCAATGGATAATTTAGTTGGATTGGTTGATGGTGATTTAGAACCCGCTAAAACACATTTAAGATTTCAATCTTACCTCCCTCAATAAATCACAAACGCAATTTCTTGTAAGTCAATTGTTTGTTTATCTATTTTATCGCAAAAGGTTAAGCTTGCATTTAGAAAGTTTATATAAATTTTTATGCAAATCACAGAACATCATATTTACCTAATCTGGCTATCGGGCGTTCTTTAAGTCATCAAATTAGCCGTCAATCGGTCAATAGCAGATCAGAAAAAGTTCTTCATGCCGCACTCTACAGTGCCAAAGAATGGGCAAGGACCAGAGACGTGCAAGCATCTATAAGTGCCCATAAACTTTAGAAAGTTCGTAGTCCATCAGGAAATGGGCAGCATTCGGACTGTCAAAGATTCAGGAACGCAGCAGTCACCCCAGATAGTAGCGTCGCGTAGCGTCACCGTCGTCTTCGTCAGCAAAAAGGAAAGGGAAAGTATGCGCGCTTCTCTCTATTCTACCACCATTTTTATAATAAAAGTAAGGTTAAGATGCAACAATTTGCAAAGTTTGGACTTTTCTGATTGGTCGGTAGAGATCGTCCAGTGAGGTTTAGCACAGTTTGAGGGGTTATGTCATGGTTCAGTCTATTCCAGTTTCTTTGTAAAAGTCCATTGCACTGTCACTTGGCTGTTTTCCCACCGTGGCCTTGCTTGGGAACACTGAGGCAAGGGTCATGACGAGGCCACAGGAACAAACTGTTGCACAGGCGCACTTCACCCCAAACCTCGTGGAATGGTGACCATCACCTCGTGTCGCGCCAGTGGCCATTTTGTTTTTAGGCCCAAAGGACAACTTAAGCGAAACAAACACAAAAGAGTAATTAATACATAGAAATAATGAATCTACTGTTAACCCTTTACTAATCCCTCTATGTGCTTGTATTTATCTAGCATATAGCGACATTTAAAGCGTTCATATTCACCCATTTGATGTCATCTGGAGCAACATTACGAAAACATCAATAAAGCCACATATATCATGCAACATTCTATTTAATGCATATACTACGGTTAGTATGCGTTCGGATTTTAGTTATAACGATTATTTAGCCATGCAAATTGCAAATCCCACATATATTTTGTATATTAATAATGTTGATTAGGAAACATGCAAACTCATTTAATAATATTATGATTAATAGATTATTCAGCTAGTATACTCATGCAGAATAGGGGGGGTATACAAAATGTTTTACTACCCGCTCCATCAGTATCTCAAAAAACACACCATTTGTGCAAATGTACCTGTTATTAATCTCCAAACATTTCACTGCAGACACCCTTTTACATGAAATCAATTACAACAAAGTCACTAGTTTAATAGAAATATTCTTATTATTCAATCAAGAAACAACTCCAAAACCTTCAACACTCTACATACTAGAACATTGCTACCTATAGATCTACCTCTTACAAAGACATGCCGACCTATAACAGTTTATTGTACGATAACTCAACCTCATATTAAACTTCTCTACCAAGAAATTCACTAACTCCACTACAGGAGCCTCCATGGGATCCAAACTCCTTTCCACGCACCAATGCACCCAGAACCTCAATACTCCCTTATATCTCCTTCTCGTGCCTGGTTCCCAAGATTCTTCGAGCAACTTAGCAGCTTCCTGCAAAAGTCCCTCGACTGAACTGGATCCCCTGATACCTTCCAATCAAGAAGGTCCAACATACCGCTTTGAATCGTTTGCCAGCATACCCTCTTCTGCTCTCACTAGAAACGGTACCTAGCAAGCCAAATCCAGGGCCACCGGAGAGCAAGCCTGCAAAACCCAAAAAGGTGTTACCAAAACCAACTGACATCCTTCTCTCCTCAACTTCAGTAAAACCCTCTGAATCATTGCAAAAGGTGGAAAAGTATAACCTTTCATTAGCGATCAATCTTTCTGAAATGCAACTATCGCCAGTACCCCTGGATCTGGCAGCCGACTGTAATTCTTTCTCAACTGGTATTTCAACCTCGTGGTAAACAGGTCCACCTCCAAAGGACCCAAATCCTCCTATATTCTCATGAAATACTCCCTCCCCAGCATCCAATCGCTGTAATCCTTCACATGTCTGGAGTTCCAATCCGCTACTACATTCCGTATTCCCGGAAGTTACTCTGCTATCAAAGCTATCCTGTTTTCCAAGCAAAACATCCACAACTCCTTCACCACATCTGATAGACTCTTTGATTTGGAATTCCCCCCCGAACGGTTTATATACGCTACCACTGATATGTTGTCCATCGTCAAATCACTGTTTGTCTTAGTAAACTCTTCCTGAAACTCTTCAATGCATATAAACCTGCCAACAGTTTCAAACAATTTATATGCAATACCTTCTCCTGCTTTGTCCAAGCACCTCCTGTTTCCTGACTTCCCATGGGAGCCCCAACCTGAAAGGCTTGCCTCCGTCTCCAGAATAACATCCAGAAGGCAACCAAAAAATTGCTCTTCCATTCCACACCTCCAAATTGTGCAACCACCACTCTAATTCTTCCTTTGCTTCCGTGTTCTACTCCACCTGGTCTCCATACCATAAACCTTCTCTCAACGCATCTGCTTTCACTCCTTGCAAAGCCAAATAATGCAAGGGCCCTGGAAAAATTGCCTGAATTGATGAAGAAAATAATCCCAGGATTCTTGCTAAATCCCTCAAGGTCAATGTCATCATCCTAAGTACTCTAAACACCTCCTTCTTTATCATTTTCACCTTCTTCTCGGGTAATCTTAGCACCTCTCCAACCATATCTATTGTAAAACCCAAAAAATCCAAGCTCCACGTTGGTACATAAATTGACTTTTTCTGTTTTATCAAGAAACCCAAACTCTCCAACATACCAATTACATATCTGAGCTGTTTCCCCAGTTCCTCTGCATCCTGTGACATCAATAAGATATCGTCCAAATACACAATTAAACAGTATCCTCTCTCCCTGAAGAATGCCACTACTACTCTCATTAACTTCGAGAAGCACCATGGTGCTGAAGACAGGCCAAAAGGTAGACATATGCATTGATATAATTGGTCTTTCCACCTGAACTGAAGAAACTTCTGACTGCTCTCCTTGATAGGAACTGTGAAGTAGGAATTAGGGGTGGGCGGAATTTGCGAAATCCACTTTCGCAAATTATCGCGAAAATGTTAAAAATTATCGCAAACACGCGGAAATATCGCGAAGATGCGGAAGTTTTTTTCCCGCATGTTCGCGAGATTTTCTGCAAGGTTGTGGCTCGCCAGCTTACCCATGTGGTTGCTCGCGGGCGCGGCCATCTTGTTTTCAGTTGTCTCGCGGTGCATGATCGCGAGAAGAAAGACGTGATCGCGCGACGCATGACGTCACTGCGGGCGTGAACTGTCGCGAGACAACGCAAATGGCTAAAAACAATACAACATCTCATGAAGAACGCGACCGGATCAAGAAAACTTGTCGGCGAACGCAGGGATTCAGGTAAGGCGATCTCGCGCGCGTGAGAATGTATTATTTTACAGTGCGAGCAAGAAACAAATTATCGCCAAGCTGCGGAATGCGGAAATTTTGACATTTTCACACTCTCCGTGGAACGCGAAAATGTCAAATTATCGCAATTTCCGCGAACGGAACGAAATTTTCGCCCAGGCCTAGTAGGAATCCTTCAAAACGAACTTCTCCAACCAATACATGGATTGCAACATGTCTCCCAAAAGATGTATTCCTTCCATTTTGAAATGTCTGTAAACTAGTGACCGATTCAGATTTTGTAAATTTATCACCGGTTTCAATCCCTTTTCCTTTTTCTCCACTAAAAACAAGGGGCTTACAAAACCTTTCATAAGTTCCTCTATCATGCGAATTACTCCTTACTTTTTAATCTCCTTTACCTCCAAATCTGCAATTCCTTCTTGATACTAAGACAAAACTAAACTTGGTTCCACAATCTGAATTGGAATCTGCACAAACTCCACTTTGAACCCTTGAACAACCTCTAAAACCTAAGGATCCCTTCTTATCCTCTGCCATGCTTTTAGGAAAAACCTTAATCTTCCACCTCTTGATCTGGTGTATCTTCCTCTTTGAGGGAAAAATCCAGAGGAACCCTGGAAGCCCCTTCCTGAACCTCTGGTGGTGTAGTTGTATTGGGACCTCTGGGAACCCCGCCCGGCATACAGTCCCCATCCACCGGCCCTGCCAAAGACACCACCAGAAACTTTTCTCATATTAACCTGCACCTTTTCCAGGGCTGTAAATGTTGATAAATGTTTTCCCAAATTTTTCACGAATCCTTCTCCAAAAAGCAAACCCTTTGGCTCCTCACTCGGCTCCTTATTAGCTATATCTCCTAACTTATGATTGATTGTCATTAAAACAGTCTTCCTCCTTTCTGCCATTAAACCTGAGTTTGCTTCTCCCAAGAAGACCATAGCCCTGTGGCTCCATCCGCACAATAATTGAAAATCAACCTGCTCACCATTAATTTATGCCTCTTCTGCCATGTCTGTTATCTTTGCTAATGGACCTAATACATCTAACAATCTCTTTTGGCACTGTTTCAGTGACCTTTCCAGACCTTTTTGTGGATCTTTTCCTAACTTAAATAAATAAGAAATTAAATCAGGATCCAAATTTGGTGTATCGCAGACCTTGATATCTATTTGAGGTCTTGAGCACTCCACTCTCAATACAACCCTAACCTCTCTCTCTCGAAAGGCTTAAGTATCCACTGTCTGATAAATTTTGCCACATGGTCCAGCGGCCACCAATCTGCACCAAGGGGTAAACATTTCCTCCCCAAGAGGATCTTTTATTACTGGCTTAGAGGAAGAGGTTAGATCCACCTTTAAATCTTCATTTAGGTCATCCTCCTGATCCACATCTAAAACAAACTCATCAAATGTATTCTCACCTCTTTCATTATTTCTTTCATCCACTTTCATAAAATACTCCTCATTGGAGAAATCCTACATGCCGCCAAGGACACCTCTCCTTTGTGTACCGCCAAGGGTACCACTCTTCTTAATGGAGTTAAATCTATCTTTTCCTTTTTTTATCTATGTGCTTTGTTTTCCAGCCCTCTAAGCCTGTCTCTTCTCTCGCCTTTCTCTCTCTTCCTCAGAAAAAGACCAAAAATCCTCCTCTGACCTTACCACCTTTCTTGTTTTGTCCATGCAAATTTCAACTACCTCTCTTATTGAGCTCTTCACCTCACTTTGAATTAGCCTCCTCAAACTCTCCTCATGATCTCTTCCCTCAACTGTCTGTTGAATTACATTAGCCTCTTCAGCAGACATACTAATGCTTCTTTAAATCACCAGATACACACCAATTATGTAATCTTCCTCTAAAAAACCAACACCTCAAATCCACTTGCTCATCGACAAATTCCTTTAGAACAGCGTCACAGAACTGTCAAATTAACAGCTGTTCCTTTGTGCATTCTTTTTTTAAAACTCAGATCATCCTGTGCACACGCACCTGCAATCTCCTAATTTTCCAATACAACTATCAACAATCAAAAATGGATGCCACTTCTCGCGAGACTCCAGCATCCAATCTGATGGCTCGACCTCATACAGACATCATGCCATCAGACCAGAAGCCAGCTTGCTCTTTCTCATGTGGCCAATTGCCAGCCTCCTCCTACGCGTCGCTCATACCTCAAGGAAACGTGCAAGGCCTTCCGTCTGCTCACACACAACCCTGCTGTCAGGACCTTCAACGATAAACTGGCACGGTCGTGTGACTCATAGAAATTCTTTGCCAAATAGTCTAATGCGTACGCTGATTAACAAGCTGCTACTAAGCTTTTACCCATTAAACTTTACATTTTGCACATACGCCACACTTACCAAATGGCAAAATAAGCTCTTGACAAGATATTTAAACAAAAAAATCAAACCACACACACACCGCTTCTAAAAATTAGAAGCTAGCATTTCAAATACACTAATAAAACGCTACACATATATCAAACTACATACTTCTCTTCTTAAAACACCAAACCATTATCTGGTCAGGAGCAGCATTTAAAAGAGGATGAGTGTTCTATGCATGGGACAGTTATTGACTTTTAAATTTCCAGTTCTAGATTGTTTTGGTGAAGTTTCTTTAAAGGGGCTGCTGTCAGGAGTGGCAATAAAAGGTTATGCATTATGATCGCCTCTGGTCTTGTGATGAAATCTGCAGTTTGAGTTGCCAGTCTCAGGATTTCATGCAGGGTGCTAGTAAGGTATAAGCACCATCTGTAACAGATGGTCATCAATCCACATGTGACTGTAGTTTGAATGGTGTTCCACAGCATTTAAGGAATGCATTGGGTAAAGAGAACTGACTTAAGACATGCCATGTTTGGGCAGGTTAAGTTCTCTTAAAAGAAATTCAAGAATTGTAAGAAATTCAGCAAGACTTTCAATACTAATGCAATGGCTCTCATTATGAGTGACCTGATAAAATGCATCACTGCCCAAATGTCTATTTGTTCAGGGGTTGCTTTTATAAGTTCACTGAAGCTTTCCAATGCCAGTGGCTAAGTTTCAGTAGATTAATCTTGGCAAAATGTAATAGGTAAAAAACGATGGAATATGAGAACATTAGAAATATTGATGCTAAAGGACCAAAATCCATGCATTATTCCCCATGTGGGTTGAATAAATTCGTAATTGGAGTTATTTATCTGCCCAGATATATACCAGTCCATGGGATATTGCCGTAGATAGGGGCTGACAAACAATATATTCCCCGTCGGGCCACTCAAAATGAAAGCATATGTGTTTCCTTGTTACAGAGTGCACCATATGTGCTTGTCTATTACTGTCTCTTGACCCCAGTTTGGATTAAAAGTATGTTGTATAAGCGTGATGACCAAATCACACCCCCTAATGCGTGTTATGCACACAAGTTCCTTAGTTATAGTTATACTCTGTGTGGCTTGTGCATATGCTGGAATGTTGGCTGCATCCTGACAGGTAACCAAGGCCAGCCTGAGTGGGTTACTTTCTTTTCTTCCCATTCCATTTCTTCTCTAGAAACAATTGAAAGCACACAATTTAATACTGAGATGATCTTTTCAGTTTAACATTATTCTGCACTTCTTAGGCATCTTTTAGCTGGTATTGTACAGAGCGGGGTGTTTTAATCCACAAGTATTAATGTCAAGATGGCCAGTTCAAAGAACAGATAATCTGCTAGTTCCACCACACTGCAGATGAAAACTTCACACACAGACATTATGTGGTACATGGAACCTGGCTGCCTGCTTCTTGTTCCTGTCGGAGTCAGGAGAGCAGGAGCAGAGCCGATGCGGGCCCCAGCCTCAAGGTAAGTTCAATTAATTTTTGTATTCCCCCCTCCTTCAGCCGCATGACACCCCGCAACACCCTCCAATGCCTACCCCCCACAGCCCCTCTTTGCCCATCCCCCCACCCACGAGCCATTCTGGCCGCCCCTGCCTGTGAGCACAGGTTAGAATCAAGAATATGAGGAGTGAGTGTGGCCTGGCTGCCCGCTTCAGCATACCTTGCAGCTGGTTTACTCCCTCCCTGTTGGCAGGAAAGGATGTGGTTGGATGACCTTGGAGATCTGACAGCTATACTGGTGTTTGCGGCTGCCCAGTGTGCTGTAACTGGTTAACATGTTCACAATGGTAGTCTGAACACTGCTGTGCTGAGGCAGGTACCATTTTTAAGAATTGATCACATATTGTTTCCTTTTATGCAGATGATGTTCAGATGGATGGAAAAAACACTGAGGTGGTATTTCCCCTGCTGCTTCAGACTATAGAACAGTTTGGTAGGGTATCTGGTTTCCAAATAAATTGGAACAAGTCAATGATGTATCCTCTTTTGGGGATGGACATACGCATTGCGAATTTCCATGTCATATAAATGAATATATCCCATTTAGGTATTTTGGCATTCAGATGAGTCATTGCACAAAAGTCATGTAGGAAGAAAATGGGACTATGTTACTCAATAAATGGAAAGATCCGTAACATTTTGTCTGATGTTCCCAATGAAAATGAGGACTCTATAGTCTTGGCTAAAGAAATTATGGTCCAAAGATTATTGTATGGTATATATACAACTATGGAAACCCTACTATTTTTTTTCAAGAAGCTTGATTATTTGTGATTGTATCCACTTTGTAGAGGGCATCCATAAAAATTGAATTTACCACATGTAGGTTGTCTTAACAGTGTGGTTTATAGCTACCCAAGTCTTCCAAATGTATTGAGAGGAGTCTCAACGACAATATGTTGGCTCTTGCTTTACAGGTGGGTCTGATCATGGATTTGATCACTGAATTAGAAAAGCTGCATTCAACATGAACACTGTCAGTGTTTGCAGGAAAACACTCTGCATCTCTCACTGACACGTTTCCAAAATAGTAAGCAATTTTTGGATTGTATTCATGAATACTCCTGGACACCAAAAAGTATATTCTGTAAAGCTGCATTTGCAGAACACAGCTTTGTTGATCCATTTCCCGTTACAGAAGAGGGAACTTTGATGCCCGATTCTCTTCATCCACATGTATAATGACGATGGGTTGCTGGAATTCAGGAATTTTGTGATTTTGTGGAAACTACAACCAAATCTTTCTGGTGTATGTGGGCATTTTTGCCAAATTATGGCCTGGTTTTCAAAAGAACCATAAGTACATAGCATCAACATCACAACCTGTGCAGTATGTGGACGGAGGAAGTTTTATATCTGTTTTTTATGAATCTTGCATCCCCTTAACCAATAAAGTAATGACCAAAGAGAAAGAAAAAAAGACTGACTTCTGGGAAATACTTAAAGATTTGCCATCCTGGAGAACAACGGTATCAAGGTATGTGCTAGATCCTTTACTGAAAATGCACAATTTAAATTGATATACTATAACTGTCCATTCAAGCCTTATCTGCTGTCCCTGCATATATAGGAAGTAAATGTCGTTATTAGTGAAAACTGCAATAATTGTGGTAATACTGTGGCAATAAAACTTTGAACTTCTGAACAGAAATTACACAAAAGCTGTCAGATTTGACAAATTTGGCACTGACATCGACCTTAAATTTTAGTTATTAGGGATTTTCCTGGTCAAGAAGCTGGGCAAAATGAAAACTAAATTGATATTGCTGAATATCGTACTTGTGCAGGGGTGTATCACTATGAATGGTAAGCTAGCACTGGGCCGTTAAAATACCAGTGTTCTCGGGACCTGCGTAGGTGGGACATGCAAGTGTCTGCGAAGAACAACTAGCTCCCTGTATAGCTAATCTGACAACCACCGGCCATAAATAGTGGATGGAATATATCATATTTCATTGCTGTATATTGTCAATACTGGAAGCTATTCAGATAATACTTCTTCTGATTTTGAATGTATGTCTCTCGCTTGTAACAAGTCCAGCATCTGTGTTTACCTTCTGTGTGGAAAATGTGTCATAATATTGATTATTGTGAAATCTGAAATGTGAACTGCTTTTAGACCAGATGTGTTACACTCCTTTGAGGAGCCTTACAATTGAACATGATGAAGTTGCAAAAGATGAACAGTACGATGCACCACTACTTGGTACATAATTCAAAGTAAGACTAAAAAGAAAGAATGGTTTGTTTAGGCCATGCACTGCTGGTCTAAATCGTTTGTAGGTTTGATGGTGTGTGCAGCTGTGAGAAACTGGGTGAAACCCTACTCAAGCTACAACCACAGTCCTCAACAGGGTAAACAACAAAAAGTGACCAAATTAACCTGGGCTTAGCCTCTGGTAGCTTGGCACAAAAGCAGGCAGGCTTAACTTAGAGGCAATGTGCAAAGTATTTATGCAGCATTTCAACAGAAATAAAGTGCAAACACAAGACAAACAAAAAATCCCACACAACTTTAGAAAAATAGAGTTACATTTCTTAAATTATCTGACACCAAAATGAAAGCAATCAATCAATAAAACCAGAGATATGCAATTTAAAAGATTTCAGGTGAGCATAGCACCTTGATGCACAAAGTGCCACTCACACCTATCTTGTAGTTTCAGACTGGATGAAAATAACATGTTCAGGCCAACCGTGATGGAGCACAGGTCAGATACAGGGACCAAGGGGCATATGTATCAAATTCTCTATTTGCGATTCTCAAATAGCGATTTTTTGAGAATCGCTATTTGTGAATCGCAAACGAGATGTAAGTAAAAATTCGCAAATTGTTAGCGATTCCTTGGCATTCCTTAATTGCGATTAGCAAATTGCGAATCACAATTAAGGAATACCTTCCCATTCATTCCTATGGGCCTGGAGGCCCATAGGAATGAATGGGAAGACATTCTCAATTAGCGATTCGCAATTAGAGAATCGCAAATTGAGAATAATTTCAAGGGTGCAAGGGTGTCATAAAGACACCCTGATGCACCCCTGAAATGAGCATGTGTGCGCATGTGGCACACATACATGCCCCAAGGGCATGTATGTACGCCACATGGCACTTTGAAAAATGCCAAAAAGTGCATCTTTCAAAGAAATCGCAAATTACCACCAACTTGAAGCTGGTGGTAATATGCGATTCCTTAAGGAGAAATCGCACAACTTGGGTGCTTGTTACATTGCATTTAAGGAATCGCAATTTGCAATTCCTTAAATGCAATCGCAAAATAGAGAATCGCAAATTTGCGATTCTCTAATTTGCGATGCCCTTTTGGGATGATACATCCCAAAAGGCCTTTTCCCGTTCGCAAACGGGCCGATTCTGAGAATCGGCCCGTTTCCGAATGGGAAAAGGGCTTGATACATATGCCCCTAAGTAAGTCCAGCTGAAAAAGCTAACTTTGAAAGTCCAGCGTGAGGAGTTCTGTTTGTGGGGAAGAAAGCCACAAGGAGCAGGGAGAGAATAGTGGATGGGCATCGCTGTAGCACAAAGTACAGATTTTGTTTTGCTGATCATTGCTGGCGGTCTCTGTAGCACAAAGAATGAGATTTACCGGAGCTTCTCGTTGAAGGATATTGATGGGAACAGGTGTGTTCGTGTTCGTGAAGAGCTCAAAACATCAACATTTCTCATTTTCTTCAAGGTGGAGCTCAACTACCACCCCACCCAGGGTCCACGACATGTGAGACAATTCTTGGGCATCAGGAACTTACTCCATCAGGGGCCAGCAGGGCTCAGGCAGATCAATTTGCAGATCCAGGAGGGGTCCAGTTGCAGCAGGTCAGCTGGGTAGTCTTCATAGAGGCCTCTGGAGCTTTTTGTGTCCATGTAGCTCAAAACAGGGAGTCATTAAGCTGACCCTTAGAGTCACTTAAGCCTGAGATAGAGGGTACAGTCCCAATCTTCCATTTCAATAAGCAGGGATGCCTCAAGAAGCAGGGCAGCATTGTGTCATTCTTTAGTATCCACAGATCCAAGAGTTTACTGAAGATTGGAACTAAGAATACTCTTTTTATAGCTGCTGCCCACTTTGAAATGGGAGAAGCTTCTGGAGTTTCTCCCTACGAAGGTGTATGGAATTTCCTGCCTCACTGCCCTTGTCCCAGTCTGTCTGGGGGCACAGTAGGCTAGTGTGAAGACAGCTGATGTGACCTGAGCCAGTGCCTTTGAAGTACAAGTGTGTTGTAGGTGACAGATTAAGCTCCCTCTCATCCTATGAGAGATAGCTCATCCTGCCAACACCAAGACCCTCTATTGTGATGCTGTCTGGGAGGAATACACAAATACCAACTGCCAGCTACACCTTGCCATGTGACCCAGAAACAGGCTGCAGGCATCAAATGGTTAGGACAAGAACATGCCAACTTTCTAGGAGTGGTATTTTCAGAATTGTGACTTAAAATCTGACTTTATCATTCAAATGGTTTTAAATGACTATTTCTCAGATACCAAGCATTACTTTCCTAACTGCTCGTAATAAAAAGGTATCATGTATTAAATGCAACGAGGTCACCCTGGGTTAACCAATGGGAGCCAAGTTAAATTAGCCATTTGCTTCTTTAGTAGGGAACTATTAGATATGCAGATTCTACAATTGTGATTGAGTATTTTAGCATCAATTAATAATTTTAAATCCTCTGAATTGATTTCATATCACAATATCTATATCAGAATAAGACTTTTTTTCTATAAACAGTAATAGCACTGCTTGCTGTTCTCAATAAAATCCGTGAGAATTCTGAGAATAACTTAGCTTATGGACCTTTTCCTTCAAGAGTTTCAATTCAATGCCGAAAGTGGCATGGTTAATAGAAATACTCTCCTGTTTCATCCTGGTTTCTACATCCAACCCACCTACTCTACCATCTGGTATATATTAAAAATATTTATGGGTCTGAAATGTAACTGAAGAAATGCAGCCCTTCCGTCATTTTTTTTCAAGCAGCATTATGTATTTGTTCAAATGCTGTGGTGAAAATTAAATGATAACTAAGGAGAGGTTAGAAATCAACCTTTACCAAACCATTCCAACATTCATTTGTCACATTTATTTTAGTTTACATTATGTAGCTCAAACAGAGACACTTTTCCTAAAAAAATGTTTATCACCTTTGTGATCAAGTGATACATACTCACTCACCTATAGAGTCACTGACACAAGCACACACTCACTTATACTGCCAATATCACATTTACTCACTCACCCATAGTCACTCATATATCCCATCACTCACTTATACTGTCTTTCACATACCTAGTTACTCAACCACATACCACTGAGATATCTACTTGCTCACCCACACAGCCATATGCACACTCACTCATACAGCCCCTCACACGTGCACTCACTAACCCATACAGCCACTGACTCACCCACTCAGTCATCCATACAGGCAGTCACACCCTCTCACCCACCCAAAAAAACACTCAGACAACCATACAGGTACTGAGACAACCAATCACTCACCAAAACACCCACTCACATACCTGCTCATACACCCATGCAGCCACTTTGATAGCAACTGACAGACTGATACAGAAATTCACATAACCAGTGACAATTTGTCAGTAAGGAGGGGTGTAGGAATTCCTAATTCTTTCCTGTCACCACAATCCTTCACGTTTATTAACCCTGGCTGGAGGGTCCAGGAATAAATTCACACACAGAGATACCTCTGAGCTAGTTTTAACCTTCACTGCACTTTTTCTTTTAGTGATCCTAGTATATTTTGGCTAAATTATACTTGTATATTTTATGTGTTGTGTATTGTCTTCCCCTCCCTTTTACTCCACCCCAGGGGTTGGTCTGCGCAGGGGTGTACTGAAGCAAGCCCAATGATGAAGCATGTCACAATTCTGTGAGTTAGGGAAGTACTTTTACACCTAGCACGTGCCACCACCGAGTCCATTACTCTCTACTACCCTTTGTGTGCATTAGTCTGTGGTCAGGGGGGCCTGAGTAGAGGAGTTTAGACTCTCACCCCTTCTTTTTGTGTGGGATATCATATATATTGAACACTCATAAACCTTTTAAAAACACTCACAGTTACAGGATGATGTCATCAGTGATGTCATTTGAAATGTCATCTATGATGCCACTGACATTATAGTTTGTGAGCGAACTATAACTCGTACCCCTGCAATGCACTGCTTATGACCTCACATATTACATCACTCATGACATGGTCAGTGACATCACTGCTAACATTATCCACAGAACCTCTGACGCACCCACTCACACTTCCAACTACCCCTCCTGTTACCTCCAGTAAGTCCGACACAGCAGGAGTGCTGAGAGGTTGTTGTGGCCATGCCCTCTTTCTAAAACACTCTGCAAATGCACCTAAAGTTTCCTGTACCCCAAGGACCCTCAGCATCCACATTTCTATACTATAGTACCCAGAGGAGATGGTGGACCCCTGCAAAAAATGTACATTTCCTGCACCAGGGGGGTGGCGGTCCCCTGGACGGTTGGGGGACAAGTGGCCCCCTGTGTTTCCATACTTAGTGCCCTGGGGAGGTGGTGCTCCCTGGAGTAGCGGGGTAGCCTTGAGACTCACCCACAGAATATATAGACACATAAGTACACAGAGAGGATATATGTATAAGGAAGATAATCTATTGAGATTTAAAGTTGTATTTTCTAAACTCAGGCTTTCAAGTGTTGCTGTACTTGAAGCTAATTTATTTGTGTTTTTTTAAAAAAATGTTGTCAAATATTTGTATTTACCTCCATATACCAATAGTGAAGTACTTGTAGATAAACAATTATGATAGTGATAACATATTGTGATTGATAAATGAAACAGAGACCCATAAGCATCTATTTATATACCACATTTAAACAATGCAGTGACCTTTACACAAGTTAAGCACGGTAAGCAAATATATATATATATATATATATATTCCAATCGCAAACGCTCACACGTGTGAAGACGCCACACCCAACGTCAAGTTTTAACCCTTTTTATTCAGTTGGCAGCAGCAAATCTGGAACCAGCTTACACAGTTGAAAAATAACGCCAATATCTGCCAAACGCGTTTCAGAAGAGTTCCTTGTTCACTGGCTTGGCGTATTCTGGAGGCAGGAACAAGGTGCAATGTTCGTTTCTTGATTTCAGGTGTTTCTAATCCCGCCCCACTGGGCGTGTACTTGCTATGCACGGTGGTACTCGTAGTTCGTGTTACGGTGATATTCAGGATCAGGTAGGTGTTCTTGATTTGAAATGCTGTTCCGCTCTGCCTTCCACTCAATAACATCCGTTGGGCCACTGTGGTCTGCGGGGTCAGATGGCTGCTTTATTTGCGCCTCGCTGAATGGGTGCGTTGTTCCTTACGGTGCCTCTCCAACGAAGCACACGGACCTGCACGGCTGCAGGGGGGCATCTTCGTGGCCAGAGCGGGCCACATATATTCCAATCGCAAACGCTCACACGTGTGAAGACGCCACACCCAACGTCAAGTTTTAACCCTTTTTATTCAGTTGGCAGCAGCAAATCTGGAACCAGCTTACACAGTTGAAAAATAACGCCAATATCTGCCAAACGCGTTTCAGAAGAGTTCCTTGTTCACTGGCTTGGCGTATTCTGGAGGCAGGAACAAGGTGCAATGTTCGTTTCTTGATTTCAGGTGTTTCTAATCCCGTTGGGTGTGGCGTCTTCACACGTGTGAGCGTTTGCGATTGGAATATATATATATATATATATATATATATATATATATATATATATATATATATATATATATATATATAATATTTTTTGCATATATATATATATATATACTTTCCCTTGGATTAACATTTTGTCCGTCAAATAACTTTAACTACACGCAAAGTCGCATTGATCTTTTCTATTTCACAAGAAAATTGCGCATCAAGAAATGGTATGCAACAAAAATTAGATCTGAAGTGCGAACTGAAAGAGCAACACCCAGCGTTGTAAGTATTAACGATCTTGAATTATTGCACACCGCTAATGTATTAGCAGGAGTATCTACAGATGATGACAATCCATTTTCAGATGCATGCATTGATAATATTGCCCTGAATTTAAATGTCAATAATCCTTTCAAGCCTAAATCCATCTTTTTGCCACAAATAAAAAATGATGCCATTGAGGTATTTGAAAAAGGTGTTACGCAAGAACTTATGAAGCTTTCTAAGAGAAAGTGGAATGGATGGAATAACATTACAAATGTGCAAAGAGAAGCAATCAATAGCTTAAAAAATGACAATACCATCGTCATAAAAAAGTCAGATAAGGGAGGAAATGTCGTTGTGCAATCTCGACACAACTACATCAAAGAAGGTATGCTACAACTGTCTGACTCTGAGAAATACAAACGCAGCAATAGGATGGAGTACGAACACGCAATAAAACTGTTCCAGTCAAGCCTTTTTAAATGGAAAACTGAGGGCTTACTTGAACAGAATGAATATGATTTTTTATTGTGCAAACATCCCAGATTACCAGCGTTATACCTACTCCCCAAAATTCATAAAAATCCAGCAGCACCCCCAGGAAGACCCATTGTGTCTTCTAATGGTAGCTGCATGGAGAATACTTCCAAATACGTTGACTACTTCCTACAAACTTTTGTGACTAAATTGCCATCTTATATTAAAGATACAGGCCATTTTTTGAGAGAGCTAGAAGAACTCGAATGGAGGAAGGAATTTTCCCTTCTTTCATTAGATGTAACAAGCCTTTACACCTGCATTCCGCAAGAATTGGGTATTGCAGCTTGTAAATATTTTCTTAAAGAAAGATCCATCTCATATCTCCACCATACTGAAATGTTGGTCGAAATGATGACATTCTGTCTTAAACAAAACTTTTTTATTTTTGACGGAAAAATCTACAAACAATCTCTCGGTACTTCAATGGGGACCTGTTTTGCTCCTTGCTTTGCAGGTCTTTATTTGGGGTACTGGGAGGAAAAAGTAGTTTACGACCATGAGGCATTCAGAAACAAAGTCATTAAATGGTGGAGATATATAGATGACATTTTTTGCGTATGGAACGGAACTGAATTGGAGGCCAACCAGTTCATTGAGAATCTCAATGTCAATAGTTTTAACCTTCACTTCACAAGCCAGTGGTCTAATACTACCCTTGAATTTTTGGACCTGTCCCTCTTCATTGAAAATGACGGTCTAAAAAGCAATCTTTTTCGAAAGAAAACAGCTGGCAATAGCCTTCTCCATGCCCGCAGCTGTCATCCAAAACCATTGCTCAATAGTATTCCTTTGGGAGAACTATTAAGAGCAAAGCGCAATTGCAGTTCAGTTGAAAGTTTTAAAGAAGAAGAAGCAGTGATGATTCAAAGATTCAGAGAAAGAGGATACTCTGAATCAGTGATAACGAAAGCTCAGGTTGAGGTGGCCAAAAGATCAAGAGAGTCACTGTTAGCTGACAAAACTGACAAAAGTGATGAACTGGATAAAATCAGGTTCATCACTACTTTCAATAACCAAGCTCATGAATTACGCAAAAGCCTAAATAAATTCTGGCCAGTTTTGCATACCGATAAAGACATATCGAGCAACATTGAGACTTTCCCACAAATCACTTTTAGAAAAGCTGCTTCATTAAAAAATACACTGTGCAAAGCAATTGAAGCCACACGAGCAAACACTTTAGGAATACAAGGTTTCTACACATGTAGAAAATGTAAAGCTTGTAAATACAGCAAAAACTGTAAAGAATGTGTGTTGTCACCTCTTGAAAAGCCCTATAAGATTCTTAAACATACAACGTGTAACACTGATTTTGCAGTCTATGCGCTGTCCTGTCCCTGCCAAAAAATGTACATTGGTAGTACAATTCACAAAGCGAAAATCAGAATCCTAGAACATCTACGCGCCATCAAGCATGGCGACAAACAATATCCAATGGCACGCCATTTTGTAAGCCACCACAATCAAAACAGTAATCTTTTAAGTTTTTGTGTACTGGATTCAGTGAAAGCAAATGAAAGAGGAGGTAATAGAGTCCAGGAGTTAAGACGTCTTGAATCTAAACTTATTATCCAATATGGTACCCTGGTACCTACTGGACACAACTGTGACGAGGAATTAGCTGTACACTTAGGGTAGTTTTACACGCACAACTTTTTCCAGCATTTCAGAGAGTCCATTGAGTCTCACATAGGACCAGCTGCCTCGAATTCATATTTTAAAGTAATTAAAGTCTATCATTAGGTTTTAGTGGTTTGAGTCAGGTAGTATTTTTTGGTATTTTTAGGTGTGGTTAATTATGTTTGTAATTGAAATCTTTATTTTTTCTTTTCTGTTTACAGAATAAAAAGGAGTATGGCTAAAAATTTGAAAGAAACGCAAAAATCTAAGAATATCCTTCATTAAGCTTAAATTGCCGGTATGGCATTTTGTTGTATTATTATATGTCCATTGTAGCTTTAAACTAAAGGGTTTGGATATCATGTTTATTCTATTTGGCCCATTGTACTTCTTAATGAATTCAAAATCTGTCATTAATGTGACCATTGGTTGAATTGTTTCATGTATTGGCCCACTTGGGCATGAAGCGAAGTAGTACATAAACAGTATTGTTTGTTTTATTGGCACATTAGTGACTTTCGATCTGTTTTGTGACAGCCAACTGTAAAAATGTATCACGCCCACTGAGGCAGTTCAGGCGCATGTGTCAATCAAATTTGCCATTAGGCAGACCGTTAATTCATTTATTTAAAATGTGTTAATCGCGATGAATTATGTGTATGTTAAAGCAGCACAATTTTTGATATTATTTGGAAAGTTAAAGTTTTTGTTGAAAAAAAGAGTTATACCGAAAACCACCACCAAGTATTTTCTCTCTTTCAATGAATCTGTAAACCACGTGATGTTTGTTGTTTAAAATACTGCCTGTATTCAGGACACTTCACTCGTGAGCAAGGGATTTTTATCCCGAAACGCGTTGAGTCGGTCGTTTGGTAAATTGCTCCCAATAAAAGAACTGTGGTGAAGCTGAAGAGTGTTCGTGGTTGCCAAGTTTGTCCAGGTACGAAGTACGGAAGGATAACGGCGTTTTTGTAATTTTAGAGGATTGCCACCTCGCCACGAGCCGCCATCGTAAGTGAGTGAGGGGGGAGGCTAACAACAGCAGATGCTGTTCCTTGCGGTTTAAATATCAATGAAAATCCTCTCACCCGCGCATTATCGGCACTTCTGAAAGTTTCCGAGAAGAAGTAAAGAAGACAAGCAGTTTCTGGAACGTGTACGTTCTGTTCTCAGGAGTCTTCTTATGGAAACAGCAACAGTGCCTTTTACTCTATGCGCAGATGGATGATAAGTTCGGGATAATTCCCAGGTGAACCTAGAAGCAACCCACAGTCACGTTTATATAACGTTAAATCACTTGAAGGAGCGAAAACATGGCCATGACTAGAAATGTAAAACGAGCGGAAGCAGCCGGAAAAATGTTTGATAATATGGACACAGTTGGAGTGATGGAAAAATCGCCCTCAGCAAACAATACGACACCAACCTCTGGCAAAAGACAATTATGGGATCAGTTATGGAAAGCACTCAAGACGGAACAAAACAAATGGTGGGAAGCCACAACCCTACAAAAATATATCGATGTAGGCAGAATACCTAGAGGCTTACGCATTTTTATAACCCCCACATTCAACGATCCAGATCCCGAATTAGTCACGGATTGGGCCAGCAACAGTCACAATTGTTCAACCAACATGCTGACGTTATTGGTTAAACATGCCAATAAAGACTGTGAGAGACTGAGTACCGTCATTGACACATTGGTGGAGCAACTCAAAGCCCTGTGTGAACAGGAAGAATTTAAAAAGGAAATGGAGAAAATGGAAAGAAACTTGGAGAAAATCGAAGATGACATAAAAATAAAAAAACAAAGAAAATTCCAAAGAGATCTGGTCGACTACCAAAAGGGACAAATCCTAACTTTCTCAAAAAAATACGACCAACTTAGGAAAAACACTCCTACAACCGTGGCTCCTACTGATAACACCAAAAAGACAGCGAGTAATCTGCAAGAAGATTCGACGGAAATTGAAATCAACACCGACGAAAGTGCCACAACCAGTAGTGAAGTCTCCAATATTTCAGAATTCAGCGGTGTAAAAACCAGTATTTTAACAGAGTTCAACCTAATGGCAAAAGGGAGACACACGAACAACAAACAAGGGAACACACGAGGTCGTGGAAGAGGAACCAGAGGCGCAAGAGGAGGAAACAAAGCGAGAGCAAGAGAATCGGAAAGCCCAGTGGGAAGTCGTACAAGGGGCCAAATCAAAATGAAATAATGGATAAAAAAACTGTCATCAACCTATCAGACCGTGTGTTAAATGACTACGAGTTAGAACTACTTTCCCTTGGATTAACATTTTGTCCGTCAAATAACTTTAACTACACGCAAAGTCGCATTGATCTTTTCTATTTCACAAGAAAATTGCGCATCAAGAAATGGTATGCAACAAAAATTAGATCTGAAGTGCGAACTGAAAGAGCAACACCCAGCGTTGTAAGTATTAACAATCTTGAATTATTGCACACCGCTAATGTATTAGCAGGAGTATCTACAGATGATGACAATCCATTTTCAGATGCATGCATTGATAATATTGCCCTGAATTTAAATGTCAATAATCCTTTCAAGCCTAAATCCATCTTTTTGCCACAAATAAAAAATGATGCCATTGAGGTATT
This sequence comes from Triturus cristatus, assembly GCF_964204655.1. Taxonomy (NCBI): domain Eukaryota; kingdom Metazoa; phylum Chordata; class Amphibia; order Caudata; family Salamandridae; genus Triturus; species Triturus cristatus. Next base: position 823,120,541 of record NC_140593.1, read on the forward strand.
TGAAAAAGGTGTTACGCAAGAACTTATGAAGCTTTCTAAGAGAAAGTGGAATGGATGGAATAACATTACAAATGTGCAAAGAGAAGCAATCAATAGCTTAAAAAATGACAATACCATCGTCATAAAAAAGTCAGATAAGGGAGGAAATGTCGTTGTGCAATCTCGACACAACTACATCAAAGAAGGTATGCTACAACTGTCTGACTCTGAGAAATACAAACGCAGCAATAGGATGGAGTACGAACACGCAATAAAACTGTTCCAGTCAAGCCTTTTTAAATGGAAAACTGAGGGCTTACTTGAACAGAATGAATATGATTTTTTATTGTGCAAACATCCCAGATTACCAGCGTTAAACCTACTCCCCAAAATTCATAAAAATCCAGCAGCACCCCCAGGAAGACCCATTGTGTCTTCTAATGGTAGCTGCATGGAGAATACTTCCAAATACGTTGACTACTTCCTACAAACTTTTGTGACTAAATTGCCATCTTATATTAAAGATACAGGCCATTTTTTGAGAGAGCTAGAAGAACTCGAATGGAGGAAGGAATTTTCCCTTCTTTCATTAGATGTAACAAGCCTTTACACCTGCATTCCGCAAGAATTGGGTATTGCAGCTTGTAAATATTTTCTTAAAGAAAGATCCATCTCATATCTCCACCATACTGAAATGTTGGTCGAAATGATGACATTCTGTCTTAAACAAAACTTTTTTATTTTTGACGGAAAAATCTACAAACAATCTCTCGGTACTTCAATGGGGACCTGTTTTGCTCCTTGCTTTGCAGGTCTTTATTTGGGGTACTGGGAGGAAAAAGTAGTTTATGACCATGAGGCATTCAGAAACAAAGTCATTAAATGGTGGAGATATATAGATGACATTTTTTGCGTATGGAACGGAACTGAATTGGAGGCCAACCAGTTCATTGAGAATCTCAATGTCAATAGTTTTAACCTTCACTTCACAAGCCAGTGGTCTAATACTACCCTTGAATTTTTGGACCTGTCCCTCTTCATTGAAAATGACGGTCTAAAAAGCAATCTTTTTCGAAAGAAAACAGCTGGCAATAGCCTTCTCCATGCCCGCAGCTGTCATCCAAAACCATTGCTCAATAGTATTCCTTTGGGAGAACTATTAAGAGCAAAGCGCAATTGCAGTTCAGTTGAAAGTTTTAAAGAAGAAGAAGCAGTGATGATTCAAAGATTCAGAGAAAGAGGATACTCTGAATCAGTGATAACGAAAGCTCAGGTTGAGGTGGCCAAAAGATCAAGAGAGTCACTGTTAGCTGACAAAACTGACAAAAGTGATGAACTGGATAAAATCAGGTTCATCACTACTTTCAATAACCAAGCTCATGAATTACGCAAAAGCCTAAATAAATTCTGGCCAGTTTTGCATACCGATAAAGACATATCGAGCAACATTGAGACTTTCCCACAAATCACTTTTAGAAAAGCTGCTTCATTAAAAAATACACTGTGCAAAGCAATTGAAGCCACACGAGCAAACACTTTAGGAATACAAGGTTTCTACACATGTAGAAAATGTAAAGCTTGTAAATACAGCAAAAACTGTAAAGAATGTGTGTTGTCACCTCTTGAAAAGCCCTATAAGATTCTTAAACATACAACGTGTAACACTGATTTTGCAGTCTATGCGCTGTCCTGTCCCTGCCAAAAAATGTACATTGGTAGTACAATTCACAAAGCGAAAATCAGAATCCTAGAACATCTACGCGCCATCAAGCATGGCGACAAACAATATCCAATGGCACGCCATTTTGTAAGCCACCACAATCAAAACAGTAATCTTTTAAGTTTTTGTGTACTGGATTCAGTGAAAGCAAATGAAAGAGGAGGTAATAGAGTCCAGGAGTTAAGACGTCTTGAATCTAAACTTATTATCCAATATGGTACCCTGGTACCTACTGGACACAACTGTGACGAGGAATTAGCTGTACACTTAGGGTAGTTTTACACGCACAACTTTTTCCAGCATTTCAGAGAGTCCATTGAGTCTCACATAGGACCAGCTGCCTCGAATTCATATTTTAAAGTAATTAAAGTCTATCATTAGGTTTTAGTGGTTTGAGTCAGGTAGTATTTTTTGGTATTTTTAGGTGTGGTTAATTATGTTTGTAATTGAAATCTTTATTTTTTCTTTTCTGTTTACAGAATAAAAAGGAGTATGGCTAAAAATTTGAAAGAAACGCAAAAATCTAAGAATATCCTTCATTAAGCTTAAATTGCCGGTATGGCATTTTGTTGTATTATTATATGTCCATTGTAGCTTTAAACTAAAGGGTTTGGATATCATGTTTATTCTATTTGGCCCATTGTACTTCTTAATGAATTCAAAATCTGTCATTAATGTGACCATTGGTTGAATTGTTTCATGTATTGGCCCACTTGGGCATGAAGCGAAGTAGTACATAAACAGTATTGTTTGTTTTATTGGCACATTAGTGACTTTCGATCTGTTTTGTGACAGCCAACTGTAAAAATGTATCACGCCCACTGAGGCAGTTCAGGCGCATGTGTCAATCAAATTTTCCATTAGGCAGACCGTTAATTCATTTATTTAAAATGTGTTAATCGCGATGAATTATGTGTATGTTAAAGCAGCACAATTTTTGATATTATTTGGAAAGTTAAAGTTTTTGTTGAAAAAAAGAGTTATACCGAAAACCACCACCAAGTATTTTCTCTCTTTCAATGAATCTGTAAACCACGTGATGTTTGTTGTTTAAAATACTGCCTGTATTCAGGACACTTCACTCGTGAGCAAGGGATTTTTATCCCGAAACGCGTTGAGTCGGTCGTTTGGTAAATTGCTCCCAATAAAAGAACTGTGGTGAAGCTGAAGAGTGTTCGTGGTTGCCAAGTTTGTCCAGGTACGAAGTACGGAAGGATAACGGCGTTTTTGTAATTTTAGAGGATTGCCACCTCGCCACGAGCCGCCATCGTAAGTGAGTGAGGGGGGAGGCTAACAACAGCAGATGCTGTTCCTTGCGGTTTAAATATATATATATATATATATATAAAAAACCTACAGGCGATCCATAGGAAAAGCGTTTTTTTTTTGTCAGTAAGGTAGATTTGGTTTCACAGATTCTGCTTTTTCTTGTTTGGTTTGAATCTGTTCAGCAGCTGTTGAGAAATTTAAAAAAATTCAGTTAGTGATATCAGTGGCCTTGACGACATCGCAAGACATTATGAGCTCATACAGGGAAATGCAGAGCTCCGATTGACTGCCTGCACTTTAACCAGAAACTGTTGGCAGCCATCTTGGGACAAGGCTTCAGACCAGTCCCCCCAAAAATGCAAAAAATAAGAAAAGGGGGCAGAGTAGGAATACCCTGACCCCCAAACTTTGGTTTTGGGGTCCCCCTGGGACTCTGCACTGGTTTAAAAACATGTAAAAAAGCAGAATTGCAGCGATAATCATGGCACACTAATAAAAAAAACAAGCACAGGCTCCCCCAAGATTATAGCCCCTTGGTGGCTAGATACTGGTGGCATGCTGCATTTGGTTTTAAATGGATGGGGCACATGGTGCCCTCCTCCTTGGTCATAATTATGTCCACCACCTCTCTGTGACTTATTTTAATAACCCGGGGGATGCTCAGACCCTCCCCCTGGCCCCTGGCCCCAGGGACCCCCACCTCCTCAGGGATAATTGTTAAACCTTGCAAAGGGTCTCATGAACCCCTGGGGACCACCACCTCCCCAGAGCTGCTTTCAAAATGAGGCGGTGGCTGTGCAGACACAACAGGGGACCGCCACCTCACCAGGGCAAACAATATAAAACAAATGCGAGGCCACACCACCCCCATGCAACCTAATATACATGAGCAGTATGCGCTGTCTTCCTGCCTTTTGCCCAGGATGATGCATAGCTTCCTAAAGGGCCCCCCCGAGAGAGCTTCCTGCCGATTTTGGAGACGGAGTCTTGATGCCTAGAAATACAATTGCATCTTTACCAAACAAAGAAACACTTACTTCTAAAAGTACAAATCACCCAAGTGTGTTTTTACTGCAAATCCACATTTAATAGGATATCTGGTGAAGATGTTTGAGAAACAATTGCATTGGCTAACATACAGACACTAGGCCTGGGTGGTAAATTCCGTTCGGCTCGCGGAATATGCGGAATTTGGGTAATTTCGCGTTCCGCGGAGAACACGGAATTGCCCAAAATTCTGCGTTTCGCGGCTTCGCAGAACTTTTTGCTTGTTCGCGTTCTCAAAATGCGTGTTCGTGAGATATTTCCCCCCGAGCACGCAACAGCGTTCGTGAACAGGAAAAAAGCATTGCGAACAAGCAATCTGAGTGTTCGTGGAATTTCTGCGTGCTCGTGGAGATTTGGTACCATTTTGCGGAGCTTTGCGTAATAGAACTACGCAAATTCCGCCCACCCCTAACAGACACACAAAGTCACTGGAGACATTTTCGTGGTGTCATTTATGAAATTTTAATGTAGGAAATGCACTTTACATTTACCCAATGAGGTAGCACTTACTAATTAACCAGTAGAAATTACTCCAGTTGGGGAGATGTGTTGCTGGATAAGTATGAGGGCAGGATTCATTCTGGCACGATTCTCATTTCACAGAAATCACTCCTCAACAGGTTACAGTTAGGAAATACATTTTTTTTAAATGTTGAACTTCACTGAAAACAACAGAGGTTATAGGGACGTTATAGTTAGGAAATGGAATTAAAAACCCCTTAGAAATTCACTGGAAAAAACTAAACGTTACAGGGATGTTAGGAAATAGAATTTAAAAAAATAGAATGTAACCAAAAAAAACCCAAGTTATAGGGATGCTATAGTTAGGGTCGCATTTCACTCATATTAAACCAGAGAAATTTAGCAGTTATAGTTACCTGAGCTAGCTATAACTTACACCTCCGTGACTGCTTATGACCTCACATATCATGTCACTCATGATATGGTCAGTGAAATGAATGATAACATTTCAAATAACATCACTGGTGATATCATCCACAGAACATGATGATGATGTGAAATTTATCAAGTTTGACATACACCCAGGATGTCTAGGCGCTGCCTTTGATAAATACTGAACAGAGTCGAACAGAAGACTGAAGTTACACTGTAAACAGCCACATTTTTATGCCCTTTCTAAATTTGGGGAGACTGGATTCTTTCTTCAACCTGGTAGGCGGAGAGTTTCATAGGCTAGCAGTTGTCGCTGAGAAACTCTAACCTCCTCATCGAACCTTGTTGACTCTAGGAACAATTACATTTCCCAGTTCGGCAGATCTAAGGGCTCGGGCTGGAGAGTATGGTTTTAAAAATGTCTTCAGCTGTGTAGGTCCTAAGTTCTTAAGCGATTTAAAAGTAATACATAGTGATTAAAATTGAATCTTCTTGGCCACAGGTAGCCAGTGGAGTCAGACTAAAGCTGTGAGGACTGAATCAAACTTAGAGATGTCCAACAGTATTCTTACTGCTGCATTCTGAAACATTTGAAGTTTGTTAATGCTATGGCTCGGAGCACTGGAGAAGAGGGCATTGCAGTAGTCCAGTCTTGGGATATCAGCACTGACATCACCATCTTCCTTAGATCCATAGATATTGCAGGAAGGATTTTTCTCAACATTTTCATGATAAAGATACAAGCAGAAGTGGCTGAGATGATTTGTGCCTCAAAGGACAGCTTGGTGTCAAAGATGACTCCTAGGTTTTTGGCTTTGTACACTGAATTGGGTAGGGAGCCAAGTTGGACCGGCCACCAACTGGCAGAGTTTAATTTCAGAGAGTTGTCTCTCATCGTTTTTGCTGCTGACCGAGATGATGATCTGAGGGGAAACAACCTTTACAACACAGTCATTACACGGCAATACTGTTACAACTACCGCATTGTTACAACGCAGTACCATTACAACACAAATCGTTACAACTTGCTCTAGATGGTGCTCTAAACTAAGGAATAGTATACTTTACTATTCCAAAACCTTCCCTACTGTTGCACACACTGGAGTTGGAATAATAAATTATACTATTCCTAAGTCCAACGGGCTATCTAGAGCAAGTCATTGTAACGACTTGCGTTGTAATGGTACTGCGTTGTAACAATACAGTTGTTGTAATGACTGCGTTGTAAAAGCATACAATGTAATGACTCACGTTGTAAAGAGACATATTCCGATCTGAGTGTCGTCCACGTACGACATGACGGCAAAGCCATAGCTTCTTACTAGGCTGCCAAGAAGGGTGACGTAGAGGTTTAAAAGCGTTGGATTTAAAGAAGAGCCTCAGTGAACCCCACAGGGCAGCATGAAAATAGATGACACAGTATTCCCCAAAGCAACTTCCTAAGATCACTCAGACAGAAAGTATCCTAGTAGGCAAGTGCCTTGCCCTTGATCCCGATGGAACTCAGACGATCCTGCAGCAGCCCATGATTAACAGTATCAAAGGCCGCTGACAGATCCAGGAGGATCAGAGCTGCATTCCCCCACTGTCTAAGATCTGTCTGAGCTCCTCCATGGCGGTTATAAGAGCCAGCTCTGTGCTCTGTTGAGCACGAAATCCAAACTGGGAGGAATCGATGATTGCGTTGTCATTAATAAAAACTGATAGTTCAGTATTTATCGCCCATTCAATTACTTTTGCAGGAAAAGGGAGTCTTGATATCGGTCTACAGTTGGGCTCCTTAGCATCCAAGTTAGGTTTCTTTAGCAAAGGAAGTATGGAGGCCTTCTTCCAATCTGTTGGAAAATACCCTGTGGTGAACATTAAGTTAAAAATCACCCTTAATGGAATGGTTGTAATTTCTGAAGAGATGTGCAAAATCTTAGGAGGGCATGGGTCTGAAGGATAACCAGATTTAGTAGCAGCAATAGGCTAGGTGGTCTGTTCGACTGTTAAAGTAGTGAAGGAAGAAAAGATCTGGGTAGCTGATTCCGAGGGATCCTGCATTTTGACAGGTGAAGTTGATAGAGACTTTTTGAGTTCTGCCGGTGTTTGAGCCGAAGGATTATCCTACTGTACAAACAGGTCAAAGACAGACTTGACTTTATGCTGGAAGGATTCTGTTAATGAGTTGCAGAATTCTTGACTAATACTTATATCAGGGCAGTTGGCAAATTTGCTAGTTTCTTTACTGTAGCAAACACGGCTTTAGGACATCTAGTGGCCGCTGTAATTTCCTTAGAAAAATGTTGAGGCTTTTCCTTGAGAATAAGTATTTTATAGGTTTGAAGGGATGATTTATAATCGTTTGAGTAAATAGGTTATACTCAAGTCACCAATTCCTCTCTAATTTTGTGACATAGTTGTTTCTGGGTTCTCATGGCATCATTGAACCAAGTTTCTGATGGTGTTCTTCTGGATCGATCACACTGTTTGGGGGGCGCTCACTGTAGCATAGCTGAGTCAAGCCAAGAGTAGTATTGAGCGGCGGCTTGGTCAGAATCAGTGGACAGATTAGGAAGCGTTTTAAGAAGAGTCAAGTTTAGAGAACTAGCCTCAACTTTCTTTCAGGGGCGACTGACATAGAGTTGTCTGGGTGCTTTAGGAAGATTTTTATGCAGCAATTGAATATCGAATAGGACTGTCTTATGATCGGACCAGATCATAGGCAGAGCTCCGGTCCAGCTTAAAAGGGGATGGTCTGTAAAAATACCTTCTAAACAGTGTCCCCCAATGTTGGTTGAACCCAACACAACTTGACTCATCTCTATGCAGTCCAGGTGATCTAAAAGTGCTTTTGTGTCTGGATCAGCAAATTTTCCAGATGTAAATTAAAATCCTCTGGCACCGTGAAATTGGGGTGATTGACTTTATGAGGTAAAAAGGTACCTAGATTATATAAAATAGTGCCCTTGGATTTAGGTGGGAGATAGATTAAAATTCAGTGAAAGAAGTGTTAGCCATACAATTCGATTTTAAAATCAAAGACTTCACAGTCCTTATTATTCGTATTCACTTTAACATAGGACTTGAAACTGGATTTGAGAGTAAGGGCAATGCCCCCGCCTTTCTTCGCCACCTGGTCTATTTTATGAATTTTGTACCCTATAGGTAAGACCAACTATAGATCTGTGTCAGAGGAGGCGTCTGCCCAAGACTCTGTAAGACAGGCTATTTAAATCTGGTTACCCTCCATGAATTCTCAGAACTCAACAGCGTTCTTGATTTGTGACCTCACAATAATAAGTAAGCCTGGGCGAAGCACTACGCTACGCTCGCGAAGTTTGCGAAGTTCGCGCTACTTCGCACTACGCGAACTGCACGTAGCACAGTGCGAACACGCGTAGCGTAGTGCTGCGGTCATTTTTTGCTTGCTCGCGGTCCTCAACGTCAAGTTGCAAGTTGGCGACTGCGAGCAAGCAAAATTACATCCCGGCGAGACTTTTTCCTTGTTCGCGATCAGCAACATCAAGTTGGTGATCGCGAGCATGGAAAATAAACCTCCCGGCGAGATTCCCAATGCGAGGAGGTCAGGTTTCTCATTGCGAGGGGTCGCGTATGCTCGTGACCGCTCGCGATGAGAAACTACCAGTTCGCGTTGAGAAAGCTACTGCTCGAGTAAAAATCTACTCGAGCAGCAGAAAACTACAGCTCGCACTGTGCAAGATGCCATTTTCAATGATTGCACAGTGCCGGTTGCTTGTCCGCACTGTGCAATCATTGAAAACAACATCTTGCACAGTGCAAACATGTTACTACGCAGTTCGCGAAGTGCTACGCGTAGCTCGCGTAGTGCGGACTTCACTTTGCGTAGCTTCGCGAAGTGCTACTTCGCGAACTACGCCCACCCTTAATAATAAGAGCGCAAGATATTCCTCTGGGGTGTGTCTTAGTAGTAGTGTAGGTTTGTGAACCTATTGGTGCATGCTGGATAGTTAGGCCATAGTTTACGCACAGAACTCCACCCTGAGCTAGGTGCGGGTCAATGAGTGGCCGAAACATATTTTACCTGCCCGTTGTAGTTGGATAAGAGCTTCTCAGCTGCATTGTATTCTTAGCTTCGGACATCACATACCCATTCATGCACTCATACAGGCACTCATACAACACAGCTACTCATACAACCAGTGACTTACCTATATAGCCACAAACTCCCCCATTCAGCTACTCACACACCCACTTATTTACCTAAACAGCCATTCATACACACACTCACTCACCCATACAGCCTTTCAACAGAGCCATTGACTCACCCATACAAGCACTCACACACTCACTCACACACCAACACAACCACTTACATACCCATTCACATATCCATACAAGCACTCACACACTCGCACACTCATCCATACATCCATTAACACAGATACATACTCTACAATACAGCCACTCACACACTAATTCACTTAATGCAACAGCCACTCACTCACTCATACACCCATTTACACAGCCAGTCATTCACTCGCACACCCATGCAGCCACTCACTCATAAATATAGTCACTCACACAGCCACATACTCACCCAGACAGCTACTCACATACCTATGTATAGACCAAATACAGCCACTCACACACCCATACATGCACTCAGACACCCACTCACACACAAATGCATACAGTCACACAGCCACTCACATAATATATGCTAGAAATAGTACACATAGTATACTATTTTCATTTGTATGGTACCTTGTTTTATATGTTATATATGTTATGTAACACTCATAAACTTTGAGAAAGCACTCACATGCAATGGATGTTGTCATCAGTGATGTCACTGACCATGTCATGAGTGATGTAATATTTGAGGTCACAAGCAGTGCATTAAAGGAGAAATAGTTATAGTTAGCTCATGTAACTATAAATACTGAATTGCTCTGGTTTTGTATGAGCAAAATGTAAGCCTTACTGTAATGTCCATCCTTTCACTTACTAGGGCCTGCCCCAGGCAGGTTGTAGTCCCTGGGGTGGAGAATGGCCCAGGAGTGGGGGGGCACGCAGCCCTCCTCCTATTTTAAAAAAGCATTTGACCCCGGGGAGGTGTGTTCCCTGGGACAGTTTGTGAGCCCCCGACATACAAATAAATTAGCCCTGTAGAGGGGGTGGTCCGAGGGGCCTGAAGGGGCTAGAAAGCCCCCAATATTTTAGTAGAAGCCCCGGGGACCTGGCCCACTCAGGTGCTAAATAATAGTGAAGCGCAGGAACCCACTCTTCTCTTTTTTTATTTTTCGTCAGGAGTCGTGGCTCCAGTGCGGCTCCCGACGATATTTGTTTTCTTTAATTATTATTTTTTGCCCTGGTGATGTCCCTCTCGTACCCATCAAGAGGCCTAGGAGGCCAGGATATTTCTACCCTGCCCCCTTTTCTTTTATTAAATGTTTTCTGCAAGATTTGGCTCAAGCCAAGTCCCACTTCAAACCAGGAAGTGTTGGCAGCCAATCAGATTAAAGCACAGGGACTGTCAGATCCTCAGAGGATCTGTGTCCCTATCTGTACAAATTTGAATTTATTTTAAAAAAGTCTGCAATTACTGAACAGATTTACACCAAATCACAAAAAGACCCTTCCCTGGACCAGCATCTACCTTCTTGCAAAATTTTGTGTCAGTTTGTCCAACAAATTGGGCTGTAGCCGTGTCTAAAGTTCTTGTGGGAATTAAAATGGGGAAAACGCATTTTGGGACCGCTACTTTTTCTCAGCCCCCGCTTGATGGATCACAACGAAACTTTCAAGACTGCAGCTGGAGTGAGCATCACACTAGTTTTGAAAAGTTTGCGAGGATTTGTCAAACTATGCCAAAGTTATTGCCAAATAAAAAATGGCCTTTCTATGGAAACTGCATCCTAACTATTACTACCCAGGTAACATATATATTTCCCAAATATCAACCATGATCAAGGTCACAGGAGGGGATCGAAACGTGTAATGACTTGCTAGTGCTGGCAATATTGAAGATTTTCGCACATATAACATTGGAGTCCGTGTCCATTTGTCCGAGGATGTGGAAATATGTGGGATTTATCGTGGTATATATCTATATATCCATCTATCTATCTATCTATCTATCTATCTATCTATCTATCTATCTATCTATCTATCTATCTATCTATCTATCTATCTATCTATCTATCTATCTATCTATCTATCTATCTATCTATCTATCTATCTATCTATCTATATATATATAGAGAGAGAGAGAGATATATATACCTCCATCAACGTTGCATTCATGAACTTCCCTTCCACAGGAAAGAACAAAGCACGAACCCAATTTCCGTGTTCAATAGGTGTTTTTATTGATTGCCTTTAATCCACCACAATCGCCATGATGCGTTTCGGCCATACAACGGCCTTGATCACGTGACTAAAGGTTGTGGAAGTATGTGGAATTTATCGTGGTATATATATATATATATATATATATATATATATATATATATATATATATATATATATATTATCTACTGGCGGTCGCCAGTAGATAGTTATAGTTAGGACCGTGTTTCCATAGGAAATCCGCAACATTCTATTTGGAATAACTTTGGCGTCGGTTAACGAATCCTCGCGAATTTTTCAAAACTAATGGGGCGCTACGCTCCGCTCCTACCCTGAAAGTTTCGGGGTGATTCGTCAAGCGGGGGCTGAGAAAAAAGGGGGGTTCCAAAACGCGTTTTCCCCATGCATTTTTCCATAGGACCTTTAGTCCGAGCTACAGCCCGAACGGCTGAACAGAATTATGTGAAATTTGGCAGAGAGGTAGCCCTCAGGTCAGGGATGTGCCTTTTGCAGGTCTTGTGTAAATCTGTTTAGTATTTCCTGAGAAAATAGCATTTAAATCAATATATATATCTGTGGGCGCGCTCCGTGCGCTTACGGTAAGCTTACCGTACGCTTACCGTACGCGCACGGTGCCGTGCGCGAGCGCGATTCTGATTGGTTGTTAGATCAAAGTAAACATTCAAATCGGTCAAAATCAGGAAGTGTTGGCCGCCATTTTGTCTCTCACAGTCTGTGGGGGTGAAAAACAAAGGTGGATAACGTGAAAAGGGGGCAGGCTGGACAGTTCCTGACCCCCTAGCCTTTGTCAGGGGGTCTCAGAAGGACCCCCAAAGGCAAAAAATTAATTTAATTTTTTTTAAAAAAAAATCGCCGAATGCGCGGAGCGTACGCGCACGGCGTAAACGGAGAAATTCCACGAAATTCGCAGAATTTCGCGTACCGTGCGCGCACGGTAAAAAAAAAATTTCAAAAAGGAAAGCTTAAAAAAACAAAAAAAATTGTGAGGTAAGGTTGGCTCTTAAAAGAGCCGTTGGGTTCATAGAGGGATGGAGGAAAGAAAGAATGGGAATATTATGAGCGTCTACAAACGTGCTGGTCTATCTTATTGTTAATAAGGGGAAGAACACTGGTCTCCCCAAAAACAATAAGACCAGAACACGTTATACACCTCATTACAACCCTCCCAAATCGAGGGTTAACGTCCAGAGGAGCAGAAGAAGGTGATGCTCCCACCTCAGAGGAAGGGCTCAGCTGAGCTGCCGATGATGTACTCGGCTGAGCTTCTGAGGCTGGGCTCTGGTGACTTACTGAAGAGTTTTCTCCAGTATGTCGAGCAAAGGTCCTGGGATGTTTATCCCTAAGGTGTCTCATCATAGAGTGATTTCCAAAGGAATACTTTTTCCTTGGATTTCCTCTTGATAAAACACGGTCAAAAGTGTGCAAGTGACCAATGGAGCATTGACCTTTTTCTCCCCCTCTGGAAAAGTAAAATACTCCCATACAGAAGAATTCTTCTGTTTCCTCCTTCTCTGGATGATGGTGGTGCTGCTAGCCTCACTCTCAGAAGAGGTCTGCTGTTCTGCCATTGTATCCCAAAGACAATTCAGCTCCTTCTCCTAGAGAATCACAAGCAGTAATGAGGGGAATGGGTGTGGTTTGGGAAGTTTCAGGAACTGAAAGTAGTTTCAACCAATGAAAAGTGTTCTTTCAAGCAGTAATGAGGGGAATGGGTGTGGTGTGAGAAGTTTCTGGAACTGAAAGTAATTTCAACCAATGAAAAGTGTTCTTTCAAGCAGTAATGAGGGGAATGGGTGTGGTGTGGGAAGTTTCTGGAACTGAAAGTAATTTCAACCAATGAAAAGTGTTCTTTGTGGATCACATGACCTACCGTGCGCGCTCCGTAAGCTTACGGTACGCGCTCGTAAACAAGTACGCATGCGCAAACGTGACGCTTACGGAGCGCTTACGGAGCACGTACGTAAGATGCACTCGCGCATTACACGCCCCTGCGTAACTGCGACGTTGCTTCCGCGTGTACGCGTACGTGACGTACCTATCACGTTAGCGCGCTGTACTTATGACGTGCGTAGCGCGTAGCGTCAGCTTACCGTACGCGCACGGAAAAAAATGCATAAAAAAATAAAAAACTTTCCATAATGCAGGATATAGTACATATATTATTTTATACATAGGTTTCCAAAAATTCTCCCAAAAAAATTTGCATTTAAAAAACCGTAAAATTCACTGAAAAAACCATAGGTTTCACACACGTTATAGTTAGGAAATAGCATTTAAAAAACCTTGCAAATTCACTGAAAAAACCATAGGTTTCACACATGTTATAGTTAGCTGTACATTTCACTCGTAAAAAACCAATGAAATTCCCCCGTTATAGTTAGTGCAGGCAACTATAACTCAGGCGACCGCAATCCTCTGTTGATGCTAATACTGTATCTTTAGCTATACATATATTACAAATATTTATTTTTCATAAAGACACATATGTCATCAGTGATGTAATATCTGACGTCATCAGCAGAGGATTGCGGTCGCGTGAGTTATAGTTGCCTGCACTAACTATAACGGGGGAATTTCATTGGTTTTTTACGAGTGAAATGTACAGCTAACTATAACATGTGTGAAACCTATGGTTTTTTCAGTGAATATATATATATTACCTACTGGCGGTCGCCAGTAGGTAGTTATAGTTAGGACCACGTTTCCATAGGAAAACCTCAACATTCTATTTTGAATAACTTTGGCGCCGGTCGACGAATCCTCGCGAATTTCTCAAAATAGGTGGGGCGCTACGCTCCGCTCCTACCCTGAAAGTCTCGGGGGGATCCGTCAAGCGGGGGCTGAGATAAAAGGGGGGTCCCAAAACGCGTTTTTCCCATGCATTTTTCCATAGGACCTTTAGAACGAGCTACAGCCCGAACGGCTGAACAGAATTACTAGAAATTTGGCAGAGAGGTAGTCCCTAGGTCAAGGAAGTGCCTTTTGTAGGTTTGGTGTAAATCTGTTCAGTAGATTCTGAGAAAATAGCCTTTGAATCAATATATATATCTGTATGCGCGCAGAGTGCGCGCTGGGTGCGCGCACCTTGCCGTGCGCGAGCGCAATTCTGATTGGTTGTTAGATCTTAGTAAACATTCGAATCGGTGGAAGTCAGGAAGCGGCGGCCGCCATTTTGTCTATCGCATAAAGAGGGGGTGATAAACAAAGGGGGAGCACTTGAAAAGGGGGAAGAGTGGGAAGAAATAGACCCAGTAGGCATTGTAAGGGGGTCAAAGTAGGACCTTGTAGGGCAAAAAAAAAAATAATATTTTGAAAAAAAATATCGCCGAGTGCGCGCACCCTGCGCGCACCCGGAAAAAAAAAATAAAAAATTTTTTTTTAAAAAAATTGCATTTAAGTGTTTAGATATAAGGTGGCTCTAAAAAGAGCCCTTGTGTTTATTGTTTGTTTTTCGGTACCTACAAGTAAGTACCGACGCAGAGTCTGAGGTTCAAGAGGAAGACTCTGTTCCCTTCATCATTGAAGTGCACACCATCTCCTCTATAAATGTCTTGCATGTCGTAACGCAAGTTGTTGTGGTAAATGGAACCCATACCATAGTCACGGAGGAAAGCAGAAACAGATTTGTTGACGTGCTTCCTTGCTTTGTCAATCTGCGGACAAAATTGGTTGGACCAGTTCCACTTTTGCCTTTGGCATATGTTAGAATATACAAAGGCAGATTGAGGAAAAAGCGACATCAATTGCACAAAGGTGTCCTTAATAAGCATTTCCAAACCTACCCCAGTTAAAGTGCCTAGATCATTACCACCACAGTGCACAATAATAAGGTTAGGCTGTGGGAGATGTAGAAAGGTTTTCACCAAAGGCATTAATTGGTGCCACTTTAACCCTCTCTGACCAATCCACTTGATGTCTACATTTGGCAAAGCAAGGTCTCTCACCATACCTCTTTTCTCTGCAAATTTTTCACTCCAGAAGACATAGCTGTGTCCTACAATCCACACTGTGAACATCTTCAAAGGAGATCTGGATGCACTCAGGAGGTGTAATTCAGTAGAATGGTAAAAAGAAATGAAAGACAGTTTGGGAATGGGAGGCATACATATTTTTTATAAAAAAAAAAGAACTGATTGGCTGTTTCATACCATTCTACACTAAAAACTAGGCTGTATGTGTAAATTAATAGAAGCATGTTTTGTATTGGTTCAGAAAAATGTGTTACCAAAGAACAGTACTATGGATTTGCTGTAAGGTTTGAAAAGTCAAGCACTCTTGCTCTGTGGAATTGAAACATTGTGTGGCGAACTTCTGACCTAACTCCACACAGCAGTGTTCCATGAGCTGTTGCCATGGTAGCAGGCAGAAGTCAAGTTGGGGGAAGGGTACTAGGCAGAAGTCAAGTTGGGGGAAGGGTACTTTTGGAAAAGGGTTGGTTTTCAAGCAATAGAAATGTGTGATTACATTTGTAAAAAAGGGGGAAGCAGTGTGATTTGAAATTAACATCTATATGTGTGGAACAATAGAGGGAAAGATTGCCATTATCTGGTTCTGCTGAGTGGAGAGAGGTGTAGAGAACAAAGGTCCTGGCTCTGATAATGTGCTGTGGGGTTTTGAGGTTTCAGTCTGTAATACAAATACATTCAGCATCACTAAGGCTGGTTGCCCTTGCTGGAGTGTAGGCAGTCACCCAGCATACACATGGTTTGTGGTCTGAAAATGCAGTCTGGACATGTGCATTTAAAAAAATGTGAAAAGTGGATTCATAATGTGTCAGTCTGTAAAAGTGATTTTCACTTGCCAACAAAAAAGAGCAGTAAGTGTGCATTCAAATTGGCAAAGATTTTTCGTTTTGTGACTAATGTGAAAACATGACTCTGTGTGCAAATAGGAATTACAGGAAGAGATTTGTTGCATTTTGCTCTGGTGATTTCACAGTTGCATTAGTAGGAAAAAGGGGGAGTCTCTCAAAAAAAAAAAAAAAAAAAAAAAAAAAACTTGGGTGCGCGCAGGGTGCGCGCACCTCAAAAAAATTAAAAAAAAAAATTAAAAAAAAAAAAAATTTTTGGTTAAGTTTATAAGTGGCTCTTAAAAGAGCCCTTGAGTTAATGGAGGGAAACAGGAAGAGAAAAACGCAAAAAATGAAAAAAAAATCTATGGCCTAGTGCATGAATGTGCATCAAATTTTCTCTGAAGGAGATCAAGACTGGTCTCCCCCACAGAAATAAGTGAACCGCAATCAGTGCACCGTGTAGACAACCTCGCCAAACAAGGTGGACCAACAAGAGGTAAAGAAACAGGTGAAGGCACCACCGCAGCTGAAGTGCTCCCCTGAGCTGCCGAAGATGTGCTCGGCTGAGCTGCTGCTGATGTCGTCGGCTGAGCAGGTGAAGAGTTTTCTTCAGAAGCTCGACGAAAAGATACTGGGTGCATTTTGTCAACATGTCTTAACATAGTGTGAATGCTAAAAGAATATTTCTTATTAGGATTCCCACGAGATAAGACTTTGCCACAAAGTAAACAAGTAACTTTTGGTGCATTTACCTTTTTCTCATTCTTGGGAAAAGTGAAAAACTGCCATATAAAGCTGTCTTTCTGCTTCCTGTTCCTCTGCCTCTCAAGAGTGTCCTGCTCACTGTCTGAAGTAGGTTGCTGTTCAGCCATTGTCTCTCAACAACAGAATAGCTCCTTCTCCAAAGGAATCAGAACTAATAATGAGGGGTGTAGGTGTGGTTTGGGAAGAATCTGGAACAGAAAGTACTTCAAACCAATCAAAAGTGATGATTCTTGATCACATGACTTGCCATGAGGGGATTGGGTGTGGTATTGAAACAATTAGAAACTGAAAGTAATGATAACCAATAAGAAATGTTGTTTTATTATGTATAAACCCGAGGTGCGCGCACTGCGCAAGCTCCGAGCGCGCACCCCGTGATGACGTATGCACGAACGCGTAAACGCGCAGGTGCATACGTCATATACGCGCACCTAGCGCGCATACGTTTAACACGCGTATACGCGACCGTTATTGCGCGTAATTTTAGCGTATGCGGAAGTAAACCGCGTCGAGGGCGTAGGACGCATGCGTACGTACGTACGCATACGTACTGGGTGCGCGCTCCCAGCGCGCACCAATAAGTATATTTGCGTACGTAAATAACGTACGTCGGAATTCATAAAAAACATACGAAATAGTACTAGGAGCGCGCTCAGAGCGCGCACCCCAAGAAATTATAAATAAAAAAAAAAAGAGGACATTAAAGAATTAAAAAAATTATAAAAAATAAATATCCAAATTGAATTATTTAAAAAAATAATTTATAAAAAAATACAGATAATATATAAATGAATATAAAGTAATTTTATTTAAATAAAAAAAATATCTTTAATTAAAAATACATAACTTACCATACAAATTCTCAGAAAAAAACATAGGTTTCAAAAACGAAATATTTAGAGATTAGCATTTAAAAAACCTTGCAAATTCACTGTAAAAACCATGGGTTTCACACACGTTATAGTTAGGAATTAGCATTTAAAAAACCTTGCAAATTCACTGAAAAAACCATAGGTTTCACACACGTTATAGTTAGGAATTAGCATTTAAAAAACCTTGCAAATTCACTGAAAAAACCATAGGTTTCACACACGTTATAGTTAGGAATTAGCATTTAAAAAACCTTAGAAATTCAGTGAAAAAACCATAGGTTTCACACACGTTATAGTTAGCTGGACATTTTACTCGTAAAAAACCAGTGAAATTGCCCCGTTATAGTTAGTTCAGCTAACTATAACTCGCGCGCCCGCAATGCACTGCTGATGACGTCACATATTACATCACTCATGACATGGTCAGTGACATCACTCATGACATCACTGATGACATCTCAAATGACATCACTGATGACATCACTGATGACATCATCCTTGTGATAAAGTGGCAGACCTCCTCTCACCCTAATATAACCTTTGACACACACATTCAAAAATAGAGACTAAAATTTTCAAAAAAAAAGGACATACCAATAACAGTTACAACAACCTCTTCAGTAATTCTAAGATCCACATACACATCCACTCATTCACCAACAGTCCTATACAGTCACTCATACATGTACTCACTCATCATATGTACTCATACACCTACACATCCTGTTACATTATGCCACTCATCCATAGAGTTACTCACACACATAGTCACTCATGCTAACAAAGAATCAAACATGCATTCACCTGCATATACAGTTATACACACACCACCACACTTGCTTCTACAGAAACTTACACATACTTAGTCTTTTAAACAATCACTTATAGAAACACATACTTATTCATACAGGAACTCTTTCAATCTCTCCCTCTCACATATACTCACTTATATACAACAATAGTCACATATACTAGTTTAAAACATATGTAGTTACTCCTGAAGACACTATTGAGACAGTCATTCACTCACTAACACACCCATACACACACTCATCCACCCATACAGTCCTGCAGACATGCTGTGTTCAACACATACAAACAGTGAGTCACTCATTCATGCACCTATGCACTACGTAATACCCCCCACCGAACCATGCAGACACTCAGACTGATACTCAAAAAAACAACTAATAACCTATATAGACACCCATGTAGCTACTCACCAACCCATGCAGCCACTTATACACAAAGTGAGAGACTGTCACAGATATTTATATGTTTAAACATTACTCACTAAGCCATGTATTCACTATGATACACTTAATCAGTCAGTTACACAATCAATTTTTCAAAAACAAATCATCCATTTAGACACTTATATACCCATTTATTCTTCCATCGACCTTGAGATATACATGTATAAAACATATTTAATTTTCAGAAAAACACACATTCACTGGATGATGTCATCAGTGATGTCATTTGAGATGTCATCAGTGATGTCATGAGTGATGTCACTGACCATGTCATGAGTGATGTAATATGTGACGTCATCAGCAGTGCATTGCGGGCGCGCGAGTTATAGTTAGCTGAACTAACTATAACGGGGCAATTTCACTGGTTTTTTACGAGTAAAATGTCCAGCTAACTATAACGTGTGTGAAACCTATGGTTTTTTCACTGAATATATATATATATATGTATATATATAAATATATATATGGGGACGCTCTTGTTATCTCACTTCTACTCTTTGCCACATCTCTATCGGATCGCTGCCGTGAGGGGAACGGCCAGAAAAGGGCAAGCACAGCACACCGCCAGGCATCAGTGGACTGCCGTGAGGGGAGCGGCCAGCAGGGAACTACATCACCCAGCAGCCCACCCCTGGCGCTTGCCTCTGACGTCATCAGGCAGCGCCGGGGCAGTTTAAAAAGCCACAGGTGCCCCGCAGCGCGGGACGCGCTAGTTATCTCATTCCTACTCTTTGCCACATCTCTATCGGATCGCTGCCGTGAGGGGAACGGCCAGAAAAGGGCAAGCACAGCACACCGCCAGGCATCAGCGGACTGCCGTGAGGGGAACGGCCAGCAGGGAACTACATCACCCAGCAGCCCACCCCTGGCGCTTGCCTCTGACGTCATCAGGCAGCGCCGGGGGAGTTTCAAACAGCCACAGGTGCCCGCAGCGCGGGACGCGCTAGTTATCTCATTCCTACTCTTTGCCACATCTCTATCGGATCGCTGCCGTGAGGGGAATGGCCAGAAAAGGGCAAGCACAGCACACCACCAGGCATCAGCAGACTGCCGTGAGGGGAACGGCCAGCAGGGAACTACATCACTCAGCAGCCCACCCCTGGTGCTTGCCTCTGACGTCATCAGGCAGCGCCGGGGGAGTTTAAAACAGCCACAGGTGCCCCGCAGCGCGGGACGCGCGTGGGCAGCGCCCGGGCGAAGCCCGGGCCAAGGGCGGGCCCGTCCTTGCCCGTCGAGGACCGTGGAGGCCGGGCTGGGCCACCCTCCTAACATTTGAACATCTAGTAAGTCCCTTTGTGACAATGACTCCATGCTAAATATTTGTAGTTCAGTATTTCTTGCCTATTACATTGGTGTGTATTTTATTATATGGCAGGGAAAGGGAAGCGTACAGGGGGGGGTGGCACAGTATCCGGTACCTTAGATCAGTTTATAACTAGGACTGTTTCGGTCCTAGAACATGAAATTGTCATAACTGAGCGGCGCCTTTCTACCGAGCCAATGTATGCCAGACGTTCATCTATAGGACCACTAGCATTAGCAAAATCACCTATTAGGTCAGTGGGGTGTGATACTGGTGATTTGCTCCAGCATGGGAATGTTGAGGTTAGCCCTATTATTTTACAGGATAGCACAAAGAATATGGAGGACTTTGGTGAGGCTGCCTCTGTATCAGTGGGTTCCTCGAGATCTGAAGTAGCCTATCCGCAGACAAGGGCTAGTAAAAAGTAAAAAGCTCTAGTAATTTGAAGAGGAAAAGAGGTGGGGACACACAAGGTGGGAGGCAGCCGAAAAATCTCAAAGCTCTGAAAAATACAACCAAAGTGCCTGGTGTTGTACTAGTTGATGATCGTGCGGATGATCGTTCGGTTCTGGGCAAGGCAGACAAATGTCCTTCTGACCAGCCACAACCAGGAGAAATGATCCCCCAGATTGAACAGGTGGTGCGATCATTAATACTCCCCCTTTTAGAAAGGGTAAAACTGGTCAATGAAAGAATTGAACGCCTAGAACAAACGATCCTTGATAATTTCTGTTCACTAAAAAATGTAGTAAAACTAGCAACAAAGGATAGAGCCAAACCCAACCCAATGCCTTCTGACGTATCCATGATTCCTGAACTTATTCCCACAGCTGATCCTGTTGTGATAACCAAGGCCGCCCTAGGAATCGACCCTCATAAGGCTTCAGCTAATGCCAAACAATCTAATCTAGGGGCTGGTCTAAAAAGTAATGAACCTGGGGGTAACATTAATAAGGAAAACAAAGGAGAGAGAGAAGATGCAAATAGAGAGACCCATGACAAACCCATTACATCCTCCTTGGCCCACATTCATCTTCCTCCTGATTCCCTTCCTTATGTTGCTGTATTAACTGGTGTCCCCGAAATAAAAGGCGGTAAATCAGAATCCTACCAAGAACTTAAAAATAAAGTGACATTCTGGTTAAATAAGAATAGACCAATTCCCAACAGTATGAATGGGAAGATCCTATTTGTCAGAAGGGTTAGTTGGGTGGGATCCAGGCCAAAAGAAGTTTTGGGTGACTCCATTATTGTTAATTTTAAAGATAGGCGCATAGCGCGTTTTATCTGTAATTGTGCGTTCCCTGGGGATTGGTCGGGGATTGGGGTGCACGATCTAAATTATTTTTATCACTCAGCCCCTAATCCAGATCGAAGATCTAGACAGGACTGGGTAGGTACAGGAATAAAATCTGGGTTTATCATTCCCCCCCTTGATCATTACAATGGCTTGTGCAATCTAGATGACCTGGACTGACCGGTGATAGAGGGGCCGATTCTATTAGTTTCCAGAGATGCCACTGTAGCTGAAGATGTACTTATGGGTGGAGTAGACGTACCCCATCCTGTATTACCCAGGACGAATAACTCAAAAAGGGTCCCAACTTTATATCAGAACATGGAGAACCAGAGGCAACTCGAAGCAAGTTCCAATATTACCCACCAGGTTATCAAGTTTGGATCAGGGGCGGGTACAATGATTTCTTGGAATATTGCTGGTTTGAAGGTAAAAATGGATTCTCCTGTATGGGTTGAATTTGTCTGTAATTACGATGTCTGCCTTTTTCAAGAAACCTGGTCCTGTGAGCCACAGTTCTTGCTGGGATATTTGAATTTCCATGTTCCAGCAACAAAGGGACCTAAAGGGCGTCCTATGGGTGGTCTAACTATTTGGGCTCCTCACGATTTATTTTCAACGGTCAGAGAGATATCTACAGGGTCTCCTGATATTCAACTAGTCAGGCTATCTTTGGGTCTCCTGGGCGATTTGGATATTTATAATTTGTATCTCAGAGGGACCAACGGGACAAGGTCACGCGTCCTGGCTAACTTGGATTCCCTCATAGACCAGCACTCGAGTGAGAGGGGAGTGCTCGTCGCGGGGGATTTGAATGTTACATTAGAACCCCTTCTGGATTCAGACTCTGATTGGGGTCTTGATCCTGAAGAAGATCAGCTTTGGGGTATACCTGGACTTGACCTCGAACCTATTAAAAGGTAGTCTGAGGTTGTAGTCCAGGTCAATGCTCTCTTTTACGAGAGAAGTCTCAGAGCATTGAATGGCAGGACGCCGGGTGACAAGATAGGGGCCAATACATTTGATAATGGTCGCTATAAAAGTAGATTATGTCCTCTGTAGCATGAAGTTATGGCAATCTGTAAAAGACATGGTGGTCGAACCAAGAGTTGAGAGCGACCATAATCCTATATGTGTAGCGCATAGCTGGTGGAAGAGTGGCCAAATGGAAGGGGGTGATGGAATTCAAGCCACCTGAAGTTGTCCCCTCTAATGATATGCGTAGGCTTAAGTGGCGTGAGGTCAAGACTAATGATAAAGCCATTGCTAACATTGATAACGAGTTAGCTAAAGTTATATTGGAACTCGAGCGCGCTATGGCAACCGAGGCAGGTAGTGCTCTAGTTACAGAATCCCATTAAACCTTTTTTGAGGGAATACGCTGGCATTTTCTGAAACCAGCAAGGAAAGCCAAAAAGGCGCCATCCAAACGGTCGCGATGGTACGATGGCGTTTGTAGGAGAGCCAGAGCTGATTTGGCAGCAGCCCTTTCTAGTGGAAATAACGATTGTGTGCGAAAGGCCAGACAAGTATACAAAAAATGTATAGGGCAGGCCAAAAAGAAATGGAATGAGCTCCACTGGTTAGATTTAAAAGGAGCAAGCTATTCCAGGGATTCAAGATTGTTTTGGAATATTATCAAGTGGGATAGAGGTGGTCTGCCTGACAGACCCTCAAACCACGTTACACAAGAGGGATGGTTAAAATATTTCAAACCGCAATATGCATGCAATTCTGATTTTAAATCCACTTGGGAGACAACTTATGTTTTTTATTCCCAAGGTCCTTTTAGTAACAATGATGCCTTAATGGCTTTGGGATCTGTTGCAAGGGGGCGAGCTCCGGGACCAGATGGGGTCCCACCTGATGTTTTTCTCCACAATAAAGTTTGTTGGAGCAAGTACATCACATTATTGGCAAATGCTGTGGCCAAAGGTGCGCCAGTCCCCAAATCATGGGGGGGGCGCAGTTATAATCCCAGTGTTCAAGAAGGGTGACAAGGCACTGCCAGGTAACTACAGGCCAATTAGCCTGATTGATTCAATTCAGAAGGTCATAGGGAGGATGGTTTTGAACCAGATATTAGAGTGGATCGAAGACAACAAGATCCTGTCCCCTTTCCAAGCTGGCTTTTGCAAGCTAACTAGTACAGTGGATCAGGTTTTTCGTTTTGTCCAATTATATTGGAAGGTAGTTACCCTGTGAAAAGGCAGTCTCTATGCCGCTTTTGTGGACTTAAGAGCTGCCTTTGATCTTGTGCCCCGTCTATGGTTGTGGGCAGTGTTAGAAAAGTTAGGACTCCCCGTAGAAATTTTGACCCTGGTAATGAGGTTACATGAGACCAACTTTGCCAAAATACAGTGGGGAGGCCCTGGTGATGTTACTCCTGAGTTCCCGGTAGAGCGTGGTGTGCGTCAAGGTTGTACCATGGCCCCCACGCTCTTCTCATTATATATTAACGGGATAGTGGAATGTATGCTTAGCGTCAACACAGATGCCCCAAAGTTGGCCGGAGTGATTACCCCGATATTGATGTTTGCGGACGATACACTTATTGTATCAAAAACACCGAGTGGTCTGCAAAGAGCCTTGTTAGTGTTTGAGGATTTTTGTCTTGGTCATGGTTTAGAGGTAAACGTGGCCAAGACGAAACTTATGGTTTTTAACCCACACTCAAGCTATAGAGGGAAAAAGCTTTTTATGAATGGGCAACCGCTAGAATTGGTTAATAACTTCATTTATCTGGGTATGCACATAGCATAAGATAATAAATGGAGTAAGCATATAGAAATGGCTGCCCTGAAATTCAGACAAATATCGGGAGCCTTAATCAGGGAGCACAAAAAATCTTTTACCAACCAATAAAACCAGTGCTCCAGGTTTACGAGGCCAAGGCACTAAGTTCTGCGTTATATGGGGCAGAGCTATGGGGGTTCGACCAGTTAACCTCTTTAACTGCAGCTGAAAATAGATTTTTCCGTAGCATAACTGGTCTTCCCCAGAGTACCCCTTTGGTACCTTTAAGATATGAATTGGGTAGGAAGGCCATTTTGGACATAGCTAAACTTCGCCCGATTTTGTACTGGCGGAGGCTCTGGACCACTCCGGAGCTCTCCCCTTATGCCAAACGTCTCATGGATGTTATAAAACTAGATGTGTTTCATAAGATCGGATGGTTGAGGATCCTTCATGAGACCTTGACAGACCTGGGTATGGAGGGGCTGTGGAGTGACCCAGCAGTTGCTCTGTTCCCCTCAAAGAGATCTTTGAAAATGATATATTGGGAACGAGTTGAACACCATGTATGGAACGGAGCAAATTCCTCTGGGATGACCGGCTGTTACCTGGAGGCAAAAATTACACCTGCTCTAGAACCATACTGGGATTTGGTTACAAAACCTGACGATAGGAAACTTTATTTTCAGTTCAGAGTTGGTTCTTTGCCACTTAGGTCTCTCACAGAAAGATGGTCTAGTGCTTGTGAGGAATTATGTCCTGCCTGTGGGTTACAAGCAGAATCAACTGCCCATTTTCTATTTGTTTGCCCTGTATTTGCTACCCCAAGACGAGTATGGTTGACTCCAATGTGCAGGACCTTAGGTACTAGGAGTAGTGCTGTTGCATTAAGAATTCTACACACAAACACTTTACCAATCATCTCTATAGCATTAGCCACATTTTTGGGTTGGGCATGGTTTTTAAGGAAAAAAGCCTCCGAATAAATACTTGAAGTACTCCTATTAGCACATATAAATTAAGAGATGTGGGTTTCTCCTCTTGTATTATATCATGAATTTCATTAATTGATATCCTCTCATCTTGTAGTCAAAGTTGTTGTTTTTAACTATCCAATTTTTTTATTGTAGTCTTTCTGATTTGTTTAATGCTTTAAAAAAAAAAAAAAAGAAAACATTTTTAAGTATTTATTAATGGATTTTAACAATTCTATCGGGCACCAGATGTTATGCCTCGTTATATGTTTGTGTCTTTTATGATCTTTTAAAATCGAATAAAGACTGATGATGATATATATATATATATATATGTATGAAATAATCCCGCTAGCACAAAGGATCGAAGCAGGTACCGGCAACAGGAAACTGAAAAGGGTGTTTATTCGGCAGAGATGTACGCTGGACGACACGTTTCAGTGGACACAGCCATCTTGTGTCTATATATATATATATATATATTCACTGAAAAAACCATAGGTTTCACACATGTTATAGTTAGCTGGACATTTTACTGATAAAAAACCAATGAAATTCCCCCGTTATAGTTACTGTAGGCAACTATAACTCACGCGACCGCAATCCTCTGCTGATGCTAATACTGTATTTAGACACTTATTTGCCCATGTCTTCTTCCATTAAATTTTAGCTATACATATATTACAAATATTTTTTTTTCATAAAGACACATATGTCATCAGCAGAGGATTACGGTCGCGTGAGTTATAGTTGCCTACAGTAACTATAACGGGGGAATTTCATTGGTTTTTTATCAGTAAAATGTCCAGCTAACTATAACATGTGTGAAACCTATGGTTTTTTCAGTGAATTAGCAAGGTTTTTTAAATGCTAATTCCTAACTATAACGTGTGTGAAACCTATGGTTTTTTCAGTGAATTTGTACGGTTTTTTAAATGCTAATTTATTTATGTATTATTTTTTATATATTTATTTTACAATAAACTACGTATTAAAAATTATTATTATTTTTTTTTTTGGTTTTCACCCTGCGAATTATTATTTTTTTTTTGCAAAAAAAAAAATTTTTTTTTTGTGTTTTTCAGGGTGCGCGCACTGTGCGCGCACCCCCGCGATTTTAAAAAAAAAATAATTTTTTTTTGCCTTCGGGGTCCTTCAGGGACCCCCTGACAAAGGCTAGGGGGTCAGGAACTCTCTACCCTGCCCCCTTTTCACGTTCGCCACCTTCCTTTTTTACTCTCGCACTGAAAACAAACAAAATGGCGGCCGACACTTCCTGATTTCGACCGATTCGAACGTTGACTAACATGTAACCACCAATCAGAATTACGCTCGCGCACGTTAGGGTGCTCGCACGGTGCTCGCACGGTGCGCGCACCCTGCGCGCATATATATATATATGCTTTTAAATGCTATTTTCTCCGGAAATACTGAACAGATTTACACCAGACCTACAAAAGGCACTTCCTTGACCTAGGGACTACCTCTCTGCCAAATTTTGAGTAATTATGTTCAGCCGTTCGGGCTGTAGCTCGTTCTAAAGGTCCTATGGAAAAATGCATGGGAAAAACGCGTTTTGGGACCCCCCTTTTATCTCAGCCCCCGCTTGACGGATCCCCCCGAGACTTTCAGGGTAGGAGCGGAGCGTAGCGCCCCACCTATTTTGAGAAATTCGCGAGGATTCGTCGACCGGCGCCAAAGTTATTCAAAATAGAATGTTGAGGTTTTCCTATGGAAACGTGGTCCTAACTATAACTACCTACTGGCGACCGCCAGTAGGTAATATATATATATATATATATATATATATATATATATATATATATATATATATATATTACCTACTGGCGGTCGCCAGTAGGTAGTTATAGTTAGGACCCTGTTTCCATAGGAAAACCACAACATTCTATTTTGAATAACTTTGGCGCCGGTTGACGAATCCTCACAAATTTTTCAAAATAGGTGGGGCGCTACGCTCCGCTCCTACCCTGAAAGTCTCGGGGGGATTCGTCAAGCGGGGGCTGAGATAAAAGGGGGTCCCAAAACTCGTTTTTCCCATGCATTTTTCCATAGGACCTTTAGACACAGCTACAGCCCGAACGGCTGAACAGAGTTACTTGAGAGGTAGTTCTCAGGTCAAGGAAGTGCCTTTTGTAGGTCTGGTGTAAATCTGTTCAGTAGTTCCTGAGAAAATAGCATTTAAATCAACATATATATCTTTGGCAGCTTACGGTGCGCTTACCGTGCGCTTACGGTAAGCTTACCGTACGCGTACGGTGACGTGCGCGAGCGCGATTCTGATTGGCTGTCAGATCTTAGTAAACATTCGAATCGGTCGAAACCAGGAAGCGGCGGCCGCCATTTTGTGTGTTTCACACAGAAAAAAAAAGGGTGATAACTTGAAAAGGGGGCAAGGAGGAGAGTTACAGACCCCCTAACATTTGAAAGGGGGTCAAAGAAGGACAGAAAAGTACAAAAAAAACATTTATTAATTTTAAAAAAAATCGCGGGGTACGCGTACGGTAAGCTTACGGTGAGCTTACAGTACGCGTACGGTAGAAAAAAAAAATAAAAAAAGAAATAAAATTCAGATTTAAGTGTTTAGATATTAGGGGGCTCTAAAAACAGCCGTTGTGTTTATGAAGTGATTTTTTAGTGGTACCTACAAGTAAGTACCGATGCAGAGTCTAAGGTTCAAGAGGAAGACTCTGTTCCCTTCATCAGTGAAGTGTACACCATCTCCTCTATAAATGTCTTGCATGTCGTAACGCAAGTTGTTGTGGTAAATGGAACCCATACCATAGTCTCGGAGGAAAGCAGAAACAGATTTGTTGACGTGCTTTCTTGCTTTGTCAATCTGTGGACAGAAATGATTGGACCAGTTCCATTTTTGCCTTTGGCATATGTTAGAAAACACAAAGGCAGTTTTAGGGAAAAGTGAAAACAGTTGTGCAAAGGTCTCCTTCATAAGCATTTCCAGACCTACCCCAGTCAAAGTGCCTAGGTCATTGCCACCACAGTGCACTATTATGAGGTCAGGGTGTTGGATTTGCATGAAGGATTTCACCAATGGCATTAATTGGTGCCACTTTAACCCTCTCTGACCAATCCATTTAATGTCTACATTTGGTAAAGCAAGGTCTCTCACCATATCTGTTTTCTCTGCATACTTTTCACTCCAGAAGACATAGCTGTGCCCTACAATCCACACTGTGAACATCTTCAAAGGAGAACTGGATGCACTCAGGAGGTGTAATTCAGTAGAATGGTAAAAAGAAATGAAAGACAGTTTGGAAATGGAGGCATACATATATATATATATATATTTTTTAAACTGACTGGCTGTTTCATACCATTCTAGAATAAAAACTAGGCTGTATGTGTAAATTTATAGAAGCATGTTTTGTGTTGGTACAGAAAAATGTGTTACCAAAGAACAGTACTATGGATTTGCTGTTAGGTTTGAAAAGTCAAGCACTCCTGCTCTTTGGAAATGAAACATTGTTTGGTGAACTTCTGACCTGACTCTACACAGCAGTGTTTCAAGAGCTGTTGCTATGGTAGCAGGCAGAAGTCAAGTTGGGGGAAGGGTACTAGGCAGAAGTCAAGTTGGGGGAAGGGTACTTTTGGAAAAGGGTTGGTTTTCAACCAATAGAAATGTGTGATTACATTTGAAAAAAAGGGGGAAGCACTGAGATTTGAAATTAACATGTATATGTGTGGAAAAAGAGAGGGAAAGTTTGCCATTATCTGGTTCTGCTTAGAGGAGAGAGGTGTACAGAAGAGAGATCCTGGTTCTGATAATCTGCTGTTTGAGTGCCACATTTCTTTCACAACTAACTAATTTTAAAGGTGAGTTTAGAGTTTGAGAGGGGATGTATATGGTAAATTAAGAAATGAATAATAGAATTGGAATTCCTTTTGTTGAAGTTGTGTTTATTATTTTCTGTTTTGGGAGAAATTTAAATGTGAGGAACATGTAAAATAATATGGACTAAGTTTTCACGAAAATTTAAGGTGTACTGGTAAAATTAAGGAATACTTTAAGGGTTTGAGGTTGCACTCAGTAATGCAAATACATTCAGCATCAGTGAGGCTGGTTGCCCTTGCTGGAGTGTAGTGAGTCACCCAGGTTACACATGTTGCTGGTCTCAGAAAGCTGTTTGGTATTGCTCTGGTGATTTTACATTTGCATTAGATGTAAAGGGGGAGCCATTTTTTTGTATGCAGAAGCAGACTCTTAGCACACAGCCAGCTGCTTATCTTGTGGAATCATGCACAGTATTCACAACCGAGTGGGGTTTGAGGTTTCAGTCAGTAATGCAAATACATTCAGCATCACTAAGGCTGGTTGCCCTTGCTGGAGTGTAGTCAGTCACCCAGGTTACACATGGTGCTGGTCTGAAAAAAGCAGTTTGGACATGTGCTTTTATCAGAATCTGAAAAGTGGATTCATAATGTGTCAGTCTGTAAAAGTGTTTATCACTTGCCAAAAAAAAGAGTAGTAAGTGTGCTTTCAAATTGGCAAAGAAATTTCGTTTTGTGACTATTGTGAAAACATGACTCTGTGTGCAAATAGGAATTACAGGCAGAGATTTATTGCGTATTGCTCTGGTGATTTTACATTTGCATTAGATGTAAAGGGGGAGGTTTTTTTGTATGCAGAAGCAGACTCTTAGCACACAGCCAGCTGCTTATCCTGTGGAATCATGCACAGTATTTACAACCCGAGAGGGGTTTGAGGTTTCAGTCAGTAATGCAAATACATTCAGCATCACTAAGGCTGGTTGCCCTTGCTGGAGTGTAGTCAGTCACCCAGGTTACACATGGTGCTGGTCTGAAAAAAGTAGTTTGGACATGTGCTTTTATCAGAATCTGAAAAGTGGATTCATAATGTGTCAGTCTGTAAAAGTGTTTATCACTTGCCAAAAAAAAGAGTAGTAAGTGTGCTTTCAAATTGGCAAAGAAATTTCGTTTTGTGACTATTGTGAAAACATGACTCTGTGTGCAAATAGGAATTACAGGCAGAAATTTATTGCGTATTGCTCTGGTGATTTTACATTTGCATTAGATGTAAAGGGGGAGGTTTTTTTGTATGCAGAAGCAGACTCTTAGCACACAGCCAGCTGCTTATCCTGTGGAATCATGCACAGTATTTACAACCGAGTGGGGTTTGAGGTTTCAGTCAGTAATGCAAATACATTCAGCATCACTAAGGCTGGTTGCCCTTGCTGGAGTGTAGTCAGTCACCCAGGTTACACATGGTGCTGGTCTGAAAAAAGCAGTTTGGACATGTGCTTTTATCAGAATCTGAAAAGTGGATTCATAATGTGTCAGTCTGTAAAAGTGTTTATCACTAGCCAAAAAAAAGAGTAGTAAGTGTGCTTTCAAATTGGCAAATAAATTTTGTTTTGTGGCTAATGTGAAAACATGACTCTGTGTGCAAATAGGAATTACAGGCAGAGATTTATTGCGTATTGCTCTGGTGATTTTACATTTGCATTAGATGGAAAGGGGGAGCCATTTTTTTGTATGCAGAAGCAGACTCTTAGCACACACCCAGCTGCT
Organism: Triturus cristatus; assembly: GCF_964204655.1. Taxonomy (NCBI): domain Eukaryota; kingdom Metazoa; phylum Chordata; class Amphibia; order Caudata; family Salamandridae; genus Triturus; species Triturus cristatus. The sequence continues at coordinate 823,151,352 of NC_140593.1, forward strand.
TATCCTGTGGAATCATGCACAGTATTCACAACCGAGTGGGGTTTGAGGTTTCAGTCAGTAATGCAAATACATTCAGCATCACTAAGGCTGGTTGCCCTTACTGGAGTGTAGTCAGTCACCCAGGTTACACATGGTGCTGGTCTGAAAAAAGCAGTTTGGACATGTGCTTTTATCAGAATCTGAAAAGTGGATTCATAATGTGTCAGTCTGTAAAAGTGTTTATCACTTGCCAAAAAAAAGAGTAGTAAGTGTGCTTTCAAATTGGCAAAGAAATTTTGTTTTGTGACTAATGTGAAAACATGACTCTGTGTGCAAATAGGAATTACAGGCAGAGATTTATTGCGTATTGCTCTGGTGATTTTACATTTGCATTAGATGGAAAGGGGGAGCCATTTTTTTGTATGCAGAAGCAGACTCTTAACACACAGCCAGCTGCTTCTCCTGTGGAATCATGCACAGTATTCACAACCGAGTGGGGTTTGACGTTTCAGTCAGTAATGCAAATACATTCAGCATCACTAAGGCTGGTTGCCCTTGCTGGAGTGTAGTCAGTCACCCAGGTTACACATGGTGCTGGTCTGAAAAAAGCAGTTTGGACATGTGCTTTTATCAGAATCTGAAAAGTGGATTCATAATGTGTCAGTCTGTAAAAGTGTTTATCACTTGCCAAAAAAAAGAGTAGTAAGTGTGCTTTCAAATTGGCAAAGAAATTTCGTTTTGTGACTAATGTGAAAACATGACTCTGTGTGCAAATAGGAATTACAGGCAGAGATTTTTTGCGTATTGCTCTGGTGATTTTACATTTGCATTAGATGGAAAGGGGGAGCCATTTTTTTGTATGCAGAAGCAGACTCTTAGCACACACCCAGCTGCTTATCCTGTGGAATCATGCACAGTATTCACAACCGAGTGGGGTTTGAGGTTTCAGTCAGTAATGCAAATACATTCAGCAACACTAAGGCTGGTTGCCCTTGCTGGAGTGTAGTCAGTCACCCAGGTTACACATGGTGCTGGTCTGAAAAAGCAGTTTGGACATGTGATGTTTTCAGAATCTGAAAAGTGGATTCATAATGTGTCAGTCTGTAAAAGTGTTTATCACTTGCCAAAAAAAAGAGTAGTAAGTGTGCTTTCAAATTGGCAAAGAAATTTCGTTTTGTGACTATTGTGAAACATGACTCTGTGTGCAAATAGGAATTACAGGCAGAGATTTATTGCGTATTGCTCTGGTGATTTTACATTTGCATTAGATGTAAAGGGGGAGGTTTTTTTGTATGCAGAAGCAGACTCTTAGCACACAGCCAGCTGCTTATCCTGTGGAATCATGCACAGTATTTACAACCCGAGAGGGGTTTGAGGTTTCAGTCAGTAATGCAAATACATTCAGCATCACTAAGGCTGGTTGCCCTTGCTGGAGTGTAGTCAGTCACCCAGGTTACACATGGTGCTGGTCTGAAAAAAGTAGTTTGGACATGTGCTTTTATCAGAATCTGAAAAGTGGATTCATAATGTGTCAGTCTGTAAAAGTGTTTATCACTTGCCAAAAAAAAGAGTAGTAAGTGTGCTTTCAAATTGGCAAAGAAATTTCGTTTTGTGACTATTGTGAAAACATGACTCTGTGTGCAAATAGGAATTACAGGCAGAAATTTATTGCGTATTGCTCTGGTGATTTTACATTTGCATTAGATGTAAAGGGGGAGGTTTTTTTGTATGCAGAAGCAGACTCTTAGCACACAGCCAGCTGCTTATCCTGTGGAATCATGCACAGTATTTACAACCGAGTGGGGTTTGAGGTTTCAGTCAGTAATGCAAATACATTCAGCATCACTAAGGCTGGTTGCCCTTGCTGGAGTGTAGTCAGTCACCCAGGTTACACATGGTGCTGGTCTGAAAAAAGCAGTTTGGACATGTGCTTTTATCAGAATCTGAAAAGTGGATTCATAATGTGTCAGTCTGTAAAAGTGTTTATCACTAGCCAAAAAAAAGAGTAGTAAGTGTGCTTTCAAATTGGCAAATAAATTTTGTTTTGTGACTAATGTGAAAACATGACTCTGTGTGCAAATAGGAATTACAGGCAGAGATTTATTGCGTATTGCTCTGGTGATTTTACATTTGCATTAGATGGAAAGGGGGAGCCATTTTTTTGTATGCAGAAGCAGACTCTTAGCACACACCCAGCTGCTTATCCTGTGGAATCATGCACAGTATTCACAACCGAGTGGGGTTTGAGGTTTCAGTCAGTAATGCAAATACATTCAGCATCACTAAGGCTGGTTGCCCTTACTGGAGTGTAGTCAGTCACCCAGGTTACACATGGTGCTGGTCTGAAAAAAGCAGTTTGGACATGTGCTTTTATCAGAATCTGAAAAGTGGATTCATAATGTGTCAGTCTGTAAAAGTGTTTATCACTTGCCAAAAAAAAGAGTAGTAAGTGTGCTTTCAAATTGGCAAAGAAATTTCGTTTTGTGACTAATGTGAAAACATGACTCTGTGTGCAAATAGGAATTACAGGCAGAGATTTATTGCGTTTTGCTCTGGTGATTTTACATTTGCATTAGATGGAAAGGGGGAGCCATTTTTTTGTATGCAGAAGCAGACTCTTAACACACAGCCAGCTGCTTCTCCTGTGGAATCATGCACAGTATTCACAACCGAGTGGGGTTTGAGGTTTCAGTCAGTAATGCAAATACATTCAGCATCACTAAGGCTGGTTGCCCTTGCTGGAGTGTAGTCAGTCACCCAGGTTACACATGGTGCTGGTCTGAAAAAAGCAGTTTGGACATGTGCTTTTATCAGAATCTGAAAAGTGGATTCATAATGTGTCAGTCTGTAAAAGTGTTTATCACTTGCCAAAAAAAAGAGTAGTAAGTGTGCTTTCAAATTGGCAAAGAAATTTCGTTTTGTGACTAATGTGAAAACATGACTCTGTGTGCAAATAGGAATTACAGGCAGAGATTTTTTGCGTATTGCTCTGGTGATTTTACATTTGCATTAGATGGAAAGGGGGAGCCATTTTTTTGTATGCAGAAGCAGACTCTTAGCACACACCCAGCTGCTTATCCTGTGGAATCATGCACAGTATTCACAACCGAGTGGGATTTGAGGTTTCAGTCAGTAATGCAAATACATTCAGCAACACTAAGGCTGGTTGCCCTTGCTGGAGTGTAGTCAGTCACCCAGGTTACACATGGTGCTGGTCTGAAAAAGCAGTTTGGACATGTGATGTTTTCAGAATCTGAAAAGTGGATTTAAAATGTGTCAGACTGTAAAAGTACTTATCACTTGCCAAAAAAGTAGTAGAAAGTATGCTTTGCAATTGGCAAAGAAATTTCGTTTTCTGCCTAATTTCAAACCATGACTCTGTGTGCACACAGGAATTGTTTTTAGATATTTAATTTGTGATGGTGTTATTGTGATTTTCACTTGTAGGAAAGGGGTACATAGTATTTTAAGATTTGAAAAGATCATAAAAAATGTAGTAATATATTTAAATAAAATAAAGGAATTTTTTTTTAGTTTTTTTCAGGTATTGCTGAAGAGCAGTGAACAAAATTTAAGATGCCTACAAAATCCAGACTAAAGAAAGACCACAAAAAAAACCTATATTTGAAGACAACTGGAGGACCTAAGTTAGTTGGAGATGCTCATGTTGGGAAAAAGAACAAGGTGCCGATTACGATCCGGTAAAAAATTTCCCTGTGCGACTCGTATCCGGTCTTTTTACCGTACGAATCGTACAAGTGCCGTACGAACTGGCAATCACGATTCGCATGGTAAAAAGTCCATACGAACCGCATTGGGAATCATTCCCCACACGTCCTCGGGTCGGAAAATGTGTCCGACACGTCCTCGTACGATTTACCGTACAAATGTGAAAGGTGAAGTCCGACCGAGGAATCACGATCCATCCCGTGCGTCCGAGGTTACAACCGGATGGAAAAAACACCGTCCGCACCGAACTCCCATAGCAACCATGGAGACGTGCCCGCATACGCGCCGACCCCCCCCAGCCCCCGTACGTACGCGCCGACCCCCCCCAGCCCCCGTACGTACGCGCCGACCCCCCCAGCCCCCGTACGTACGCGCCGACTCCCCCCAGCCCCCGTACGTACACGCCGACCCCCCCAGCCCCGTACGTACACGCCGACCCCCCCCCAGCCCCCGTACGAACGCGCCGACCCCCCCCAGCCCCCATACGTACGCGCCGACCCCCCCCAGCCCCCGTACGTACACGCCGACCCCCCCCCCAGCCCCCGTACGTACGCGCCGACCCCCCCAGCCCCCATACGTACGCGCCAAACCCCCCTGTATGTACACCCGTGTACGTGTCGAACCCCCGCGTGTACGTTCGAGTCGAACCCCCCCGTGTACGTTCGAGTCGTACCCCCCCGTGTACGTTCGAGTCGAACCCCCCCGTGTACGTTCGAGTCGAACCCCCCCGTGTACGTTCGAGTCGAACCCCCCGTGTACGTTCGAGTCGTACCCCCCGTGTATGTACGGTGCGTATCCCCCCGTGTATGTACGGTGCGTACCCCCCGTGTACGTTCGAGTCGAACCCCCCCATGTACGTTCGAGTCGAACCCCCCGTGTACGTTCGAGTCGAACCCCCCGTGTACGTTCGAGTCGAACCCCCCGTGTACGTTCGAGTCGTACCCCCCCGTGTATGTACGGTGCGTACCCCCCGTGTACGTTCGAGTCGAACCCCCCCGTGTATGTTCGAGTCAAACCCCCCGTGTACGTTCGAGTCGTACCCCCCCGTGTATGTACGGTGCGTACCCCCCGTGTACGTTCGAGTCGAACCCCCCCGTGTACGTTCGAGTCGAACCCCCCCGTGTACGTTCGAGTCATACCCCCCCGTGTACGTTCGAGTCGTACCCCCACCCATGTATGTACGGTGCGTACCCCCAGTGGAAACTGAACCATTAGTTATTCTGGTTAATGGTGTACCTACAAAGAATAAGAAGATTTGGCAGGAGCTGGTAGATGTACGGAAAGTACAAAGAGCAAATTTGTATTTGAAAAGGAATAACAAATGGTATGAATCAATTTATATAGAAGAAGAAGAAGATTTACAAGAAGACACAGAAACACCAACTGGACAAATTGAAAAAGTGGACAAGTCAAAGGAAGAAGAAATTTATGAACATTTTAGCATACATCCTCTAAATTCAAAAGAAGCTATGGGAGACAATATTGATCTGTTTCAGATGAAGAAAGCAAAAGGAACTCCCGTGAGTGTATGGGAGGAGAGCTTGGAAGCTCGATGTTTTCCCCAGCTGTTTCCTAAAGGAAAAGGAGGACGATACGATGAACGTCCAGAACAGATTCCAGCTTCTGAGTATTGGACTACAAGACTATATGCAGAAGATCCCAGATTTCGACAAAGTATTCCTTATTTGTTCCATCTTTTATTTGAAAGCGACTTGTCTGCATTATCATATGCAGTAAATCACATTTTAAAAAGTGGAGTACATTTACAAAATGTGTCTGCTAAGGATTTTATGGAGAAAGTGCAGCACCGAGATGATCATTTGGAAACACAACTGATCAATCTGATGGCTTGTCAGCGTGGGACAAATGAATATTGGTACCAACGCCATGGTGAATTAAAATGCATGTTACGGAATTTAGGAACACCAACATGGTTCCTTACCCTAAGCTGTGCCGAGTACGCTTGGGATGATTTACTGGATTTTCTACGAGAGGCAAATTCAAACATTAAAAACATCGAATACAAGACAGCAGGAGAACTGTGCTCATTGGATCCGGTTAATGTTTGCAGATATTTCAATCATAGATTTGAGGCTTTGATGTCCTTCATCTGCAATAAAAAAAATCCACCTCTTGGAGAAGTAGTGGATTTCTTTTGGAGAAAAGATTACCAGGCAAGAGGTGCTCCTCATATTCATATGCTGTTGTGGATCAAGGATGCCCCAAAGTTTGGAACAGATACTGATGAAGCAGTGTTATCTTACATTGAAGAATATGCAACATGTGCTATACCAAAAAGCACAGAAGAGAAAAAGTTAAAGGAGCAAGTTTTACGTTTCCAAAGTCATCGGTGTGGAAAATACTGTCGTCGGAAATACAAGAGCAAAGAAAAATACTACACTAAATGTCGATTTGGATTTCCTAGACCTGTTCTTTCAAATGGAAGAGTAAACAGTTTTATGTCATCTGTGAGACATACTATTACAAGAAAATCACCTAAGAATACCTACAACCTAAAAAGAAAAGAAGAATCAAAAAATATAAATGACTACAACCCAGTCATTTTATCCATGTGGAATGCTAACATGGATATACAGTATGTAGCTGACAATTCCATTGCTGTTGCTCGATATGTAACGTCTTACATTACTAAATCTGAAAAAACTGAATTGAAAGAAATGTGGGAAGAGATTTCTCACGAGAAGACTGTCAGTAAGAAGCTGTACAGTTTCAGTTTAAAGATGTTATCGCATCGAGAAATTGGATCCTACGAATGTTCAGATAGGTTATCTTCTGCAAGTCTCTACTCGAAATCAAGAAGAATAATTTGGGCAAGTTTAGGCCTTGCAGCAATGAGAAATCGGGTACTGAAATCTGTTGGAGAAATTGAATATTTGGCCGAGAATGACCCAGAAAGTACAGATATTTTGAAATCAAACATGTTGGACACATATTATCCAAAAAGAAGTCATCATCTGGAGAACATGTGTCTCTATGAAGTGCTGCAGAACTACATTTATTCACGGAAAGCCGCAGAAGACATCAACAATGGAAAATATAAAGTCATTGGTGAGGAAGGATGTTTGGTGAAGCAAACAAAAGGAAGTTTGATAAATCACAGGAAGCTGAGTTGCGACACTACTGACAAAAAGGAATTTTACTACTTGGCTCTTTTACAGCTTTTTAAACCATGGCGTACAGAGGATGAACTACTGGGAGAATTTCAAAGCTATGAAGATTCATTTAATGCTTGCAAAGACAGCATACAATGCAGTACATTCACAACTTATCTGCAAATGTTAAATGAAGAAATTGAACAGGAAACTACAATTGCAGCAGAAGTAGCTAGAGACAGTTCTCAAGACAGCCAAAGTTCAGGAACACTCAGTCAAGATCCCCTAGGACAACCAATCGTTGAAAATGAAGCATCAATAGCCATGAATGAAGTTGAAACGGCTATGAATCAAGCTCAAGAAGAATTTATAGACTTACAAAATTTGGAAAGACAACTGAATGAAGAGCAGCAACAAATTTATGAAGAGATCAGAAACAAAATTGATCACGGATTTCTACATGAAAAAAAAGAGTGCTCATGCACATCATTTCATCCAATCAGGATGTATGTAAGCGGACAAGCTGGAAATGGAAAAAGTTTCCTAATAAAAGTCATCAGAAGCTACCTACAGCAAAAAACGGATTCTACTTTGTCTTGTGTGGTTACTGCTCCAACTGGGTTAGCAGCCTATAACATAAAAGGAATTACCTTACATTGCTTGCTAATGTTACCAGTGGAGCATGAGAACAAAATACAATACAACAAGCTAACTGGAGAAGCATGCTTGGAAGTTTCAAGAGTATTGAAGAAGATGCAAGTTCTCATTATTGATGAGGTGAGCATGGTATCTAACTTAATGCTTGCCTTTGTGCATTTAAGAATGCAGCAAATTCTAAGGACAGACTATGACGTGTTATTTGGTGGAAAACATGTCATAGTTTTTGGGGATCTTCTACAACTTACTCCAGTTAAAGGACAACCAGTGTTTAATACTGTGACACATGAAGACACAAAGAAGTCATTGGGAAGCATCGGTAATGCAAACATTTGGTCCTTCTTTGAGTACAAGGAACTAACTACTAATATGAGGCAAGCAAACGATGAAGAATATGGAAGTATTCTGAAAGATATCAGAATTGGACTACTCACAGAAGTTGGCAAAAAAGCATTACAGAGTCGGCTGCTACATAATTTATTTCCAAAGGAAGAAATAGTTGCAGAGAAGATATACAAGAACATTGCAGAAAAGAAAAGTGTCATCTGCTTAATGCCAACTCTACGTGAATGCTCAATATTCAATGAGGAGCTTTTAAAATTGGAAAAGGAAGATATCAGGAAATTGGAAGCAATGGACAAAATTGAGGATGGAAGAATTACTATCACATTAACAGGCACACTGAAAAATAAATTGGATTCACTAGAGAAGAACATTTCCAAAACAGCTGGATTAGAAAAAAATCTATATGTTTGCATGAACTGTAGAGTATTTTTAAGGAGAAATTTGGATGTTGAAAAAGGTTTAGTTAATGGAGCTATGGGAAGAGTTGTGGGTTTTATTAATTATCAGAAAAAAGATGGAATTGAATGTTTAAAAATAAAATTTGATCAGATAGAAGAAGTTAAAGACATTTGTCGTTGTTCAGTTCGTTTCATGCTTGTGAAAGACTTATATGTACGTAGGAAGCAGTTTCCGTTTTCGCTAGCATATGCTGTAACTATTCACAAGTCTCAAGGATTGACTGTAGATTGTGCTTTTGTGAACATTGGTTCAACTGTGTTCAAAGAAGGTATGGCTTATGTAGCTTTGTCACAAGTGAAAACATTATCTGGTTTATTCATGATAGACTTTGATGACTCAAAAGTTAGTGCTGATACAAATTGTGTAAAGGAGTATAATAGATTAAGAAGAACCTATGCTCCTCATTTAGGTCAGTATCCTGTGTTGGAGAAACGTGTAGTTTCTCGTAAAAGGAGAAATGAGAATATCTGTAATGAAGATGTAGAGAGGAGGAAAAAAAAGAGGAGTGATGTAATTGCAAGCAAAAAGAAAAAGGAAAAAGAAGAACAGGGTGTAGGATGTCATTTTGAAAATAGCTCTGGTGTCAACTGCTACGCTAATGTAGTGCTGAATGTTGCATTTTATCTGGAAAGTGTGCAAGAGCAGATAATAGTAAATCAGGGAAAAAGATTCTGTTCTGAGTTGAGTCTCCTTTTTCAAAAGCTGAGTAATGATAAAACTCAAATAGAAAGTGCTACTGAAATTAGAAAACTTTTAGATGTATGTTCAGGACGAACACAGTTTTCTCAAAATGTACAGCAAGACGCACAGGAATTCTTGATGTTTTTTCTTCAGGTACTGGAAGAAGAAGGGGTTCCTATTGAAAATGTATTTGGTCTCTCTTATAAATGGGAACATAGTTGTGAAAACTGTTACAATATATGTGGCTCTAATGTTGATTCTGAAAGGTTTATTTATTTAACATTGCCAGAAAGTAAAACAGTCACTTTTGCTAAATTAGTTAAAGATGCTAATCATAGCATGGAATGCAGTGAATGTAAATCTGAAATGTTTTCAACGTTAATTTTAAAGGAATACGGACAATATGTAATTTTAATGATGCAACGTTGTAAAGCTGATGGTTCAAAATTAGATACTTTAATAAAGAAGTTTACAGGACAGCAGTTATCAATTTCAGGAAAAACTTTTGTAACAGTTGCAATAATTTTCCATGAAGGACCTACTGTTACTTCTGGACATTACACAGTTTATCTTAAATGTGAAAAAGGCTGGACACTGTGTAATGATTCCCAATTGATTTTCAAGCAACGTTTGCCTTTTGATTTAGCAAATTCCTATCTAATCTTCCTGAAACCTAAATTTTAGAGAGACTTGGCAAGATGTGTACAAAACAATTTTACCATTTTATTGGATTACCATTGGAATTTTCAAAAAAAATGATTTTTCAAATTATCATTTGGCCTAATGGAAAGGTAACGAATTGTAATGTGGACTTTTTAAATTTTTAATGAAACTTTGGAAAACCAAAAATTTAGACAAAATCGGTAACATCTGCACAATTTAAATTTTGGAATGTTATTGGATTGCCATTGGAAATTTATTCAAAAAAGATTTTTAAAATTACTATTTGGCCATGAGGAAAAGTAAACAATTGTATTTTGAACTTATTTAATTATTATTTAATCTTTCGGAAACCAAAATGTTAAAGAGAATCGGTGAGATCTGTACAATTTAAACTTTTGAATTTTATTGGATTACCATTGGAAATTTAATCAAAAAAGAATTTTAAAATTACTATTTGGCCTAAAGGAAATGGAACCAGATGTATTGTGGAGTTATTTGAGATATATTTTTGTGATTATACTTCTGAAACAAAAATGTCAGACGGTATTTTAAAGAAATAAGTATTGATATTAGTTGATTTTTTTTAGAATATTATGCATTTCTATAATGTTATGTTAAAGTTAAAAGAGATTCTGGGCTTTTTTTATACAATCTTTGAGATTGGTATTTTTTTTTTGCCCGCTGTTAAATGATGAATGCAATTGCTTTCACAATTTATAGTGAAATGCAATATATTCTGAAAACAGCAAAAAAAAGGCAAAACATTTTTTGGGAAAAATATGTAAATATGTGTACTGTGTAATATATTGATTTATTAAATATTAATACTTTTTTCTTTTTTTTCAGATTGTGAAAGAAAATTTTCAAAAAAACCAACCATTTTTTCAAGTAATTTCAATTACAATTTAATTAAAAATTAAATTGTTGGGTGGGACAGGTAACTGAGAAATTAGAAGGTCTCTTTCTTCCACTTTATCTCAAAAAGATTTTTAGTATTTAGTTATTAATTCCTCAAGGATCTTGAGATGTGGTAATTGATTTTTAGTGTTTTTAAAAAAAAAAAAAAAATACGCTTACCGTACGCGTACGGTAAAAAAAAAAAAAAAGTTTTAAAGAAAAAATAAAAAAAAGTTGAGAGGTAAGGTTGGCTCTTAAAAGAGCTGTTGTGTTCATGCAGGGACAGAGGAAAGGAAGTATGGGAACATTAGCTGGTTGAACATTTGTGCTGATCTATTCTGTTGTTAATGAGGGAAACACTGGTCTCCCATGAACAATTAGATCATGGCAAAATGAATACCGCATAGTAACCCTACCAAACCGAGGGTTCATTTCCAGAGGTTCAGAAAAAGGTGAATGTGCCCCCACAGATGAAGGGCTCTGCTGAGCTTCCGAAGAAGGACTCGGCTGAGCTGCTGTGGATGTGCTTGCTCGACTTACTGAAGGGTTGCCCCTAGTATGTCGTGCATGTGTCCTAGGATGCACATCCTCAAGGTGTCTCAACATAGTGTGATTCCCAAAGGAATACTTCTTGTTGGGATTACCTCGCGAAAGTACACGCTGGCACAGCTTGCAAGTCACCAAGGCAGCATTGACTTTTTTCTCACCCTCTGGAAAACTGAAATACTCCCATATGAAAGAGCTCTTCTGTTTCCTCTTTCTCTGCCTGATGGTGGTGCTGCTAGCCTCACTCTCAGCAGAAGAGTGCTGTTCTGCCATCGTATCACAAAGACAAGTCAGCTCCTTCTCCTAAGGGATCACAAGCAGAAATGAGGGGAATGGGTGTGGTGTAGGAGAGTTCTAGAACTGAAAGTAGTTCCAACCAATCAAAAGTTGTGTTTCATGATCACATGACCCACCGTGCGCGTACGTTACGCTTACGTTACGCTTACGGTGCGCTTACGGTAAAAGTGCGCATGCGCGTAAAAAAGACACGCGCTCGCGCGCATGCGCAAAAGAGTCACTCTACAACACTTCCGCGTAACGTGCGCGTGTAGCGTACACGCCTACGCGCCCCACGCACAGTATGTGCGGCTACGCAAATTGCGTAACTATACGCAAACAGAGTAGATAAATTACGGATATTGCGTAAACCGTACGCTTACCGTACGCTTACCGTACGCGCAATAAAAAACAAAAAAAAAAAGAATATATGTTCTATGTTATACTAATATATCTTACCTGTTTGGTAAAAAAAAAAAAAAGAGAATACTTGATATATTGCATATTTTTTTTAAAAAACATAGTATTTTAAGAGAATAAAAAGTTTTTAAAAAACTTGTTTTTTAAAAAAAAACACATTTAAGATAAGAATTTATAATAAAAAAATCATACAAAATCAATAAAAAAAAATATGGGAATCACATATGTTATAGGTAAGAATTAGCATTTAAAAAACCATACAAATTCACTGAAAAAACCATGGGTTTCACACACGTTATAATTAGAAATTAGCATTTAAAAAAACTTGCAAATTCACTGAAAAAACCATAGGTTTCACACATGTTATAGTTAGGGATTAGCATTTAAAAAACCTTGCAAATTCACTGAAAAAACCATAGGTTTCACACATGTTATAGTTAGGAATTAGCATTTAAAAAACCTTGCAAATTCAGTGAAAAAACCATAGGTTTCACACACGTAATAGTTAGCTGGACATTTCACTCGTAAAAAACCAATGAAATTTCCCCGTTATAGTTAGTTCAGCTAACTATAACTCGCGCGCCCGCAATGCACTACTGATGACGTCACATATTACATCACTCATGACATGGTCACTGACATCACTCATGACATCACTGATGACATCTCAAATGACATCACTGATGACATCACTGATGACATCATCCTTGTGACAGAGTGGCAGACCTCCTCTCACCCTAATATAACCTTTGATACACACATTCAAAAATAGAGACTAAAATTTTCAAAACAATGGACATACCAATACCAGTTACAACAACCTCTTCAGTAATTCTAAGATCCACATACACATCCACTCATTCACCAACAGTCCTATACAGTCACTCATACATGTACTCACTCATCATATGTACTCATACACCTATACATCCTGTTACACAATGCCACTCATCCATAGAGTTACTCACACACATAGTCACTCATGCTAATAAAGAATCAAACATACATTTACTTTCATATACAGTTATACACACACCACCACACTTACTTCTACAGAAACTTACACATACTTAGTCTTTAAAACAATCACTTATAGAAACACATACTTATTCATACAGGAACTCTTTCAATCTCTCACTCTCACATATACTCACTTATATACACCAATAGTCACATATACTAGTTTAATAGATATGTAGTTACTCATAAAGACACTATTGAGACAGTCATTCACTCACTAACACACCCATACACACACTCATCCACCCATACAGTCCTGCACACATGCTGTCTTCAACACATACAAAGAGTGAATCACTCATTCATGCACCTATGCACTACGTAATACCCCCCTCTTATTCTTATTCTCTTAAAACACTATGTTTTTTTTAAAAAAAATATGCAATATATCAAGTTTTCTCTTTTTTTTTTACCAAACAGGTAAAATATATTAGTATAACATAGAAAATATTTTTTTCTTTTTTTTTTTTTTTTTTTTTTTAGAGCGCGTACGGTAAGCGTACGGTAAGCGTACGGTTTACGCAATGTCCGTAATTTATCTACTCTGTTTGCGTATAGTTACGCAATTTGCGTAGCCGCTCGTACTGTGCGTGGGGCGCGTAGGCGTGTACGCTACACGCGCACGTTACGCGGAAGTGTTGTGGAGTGACTGTTTTGCGCATGCGCGCGAGCGCGTGTCTTTTTTACGCGCATGCGCACTTTTACCGTAAGCGCACCGTAAGCGCACCGTAAGCGTAACGTAAGCGTAACGTACGCGCATGGTGGGTCATGTGATCATGAAACACAACTTTTGATTGGTTAAAACTGCTTTCAGTTCTAGAACTCTCCTACACCACACCCATTCCCCTCATTTCTGCTTGTGATCCCTTAGGAGAAGGAGCTGACTTGTCTTTGTGATACGATGGCAGACCAGCACTCTTCTACGAAGAGTGAGGCTAGCAGCACCACCATCAGGCAGAGAAAGAGGAAACAGAAGAGCTCTTTCATATGGGAGTATTTCAGTTTTCCAGAGGGTGAGAAAAAAGTCAATGCTGCCTTGGTGACTTGCAAGCTGTGCCAGCGTGTACTTTTGCGAGGTAATCCCAACAAGAAGTATTCCTTTGGGAATCACACTATGTTGAGACACCTTGAGGATGTGCATCCTAGGACACATGCACGACATACTAGGGGCAACCCTTCAGTAAGTCGAGCAAGCACATCCACAGCAGCTCAGCCGAGTCCTTCTTTGGAAGCTCAGCAGAGCCCTTCATCTGTGGGGGCACAATCACCTTTTTCAGAACCTCTGGAAACGAACCCTCGGTTTGGTAGGGTTACTATGCGGTGTTAATTTTGCCATGATCTAATTGTTCATAGGGAGACCAGTGTTTCCCTCATTAACAACAAAATTGATCAGCACAAATGTCCAACCAGCTAATGTTCCCATACTTCCTTTCCTCTGTCCCTGCATGAACACAACGGCTCTTTTAAGAGCCAACCTTACCTCTCAACTTTTTTTTATTTTTTCTTTAAAACTTTTTTTTTTTTTTTACCGTACGCGTACGGTAAGCGTATTTTTTTTTTTTTTTAAAAACACTAAAAATCAATTACCACATCTCAAGATCCTTGAGGAATTAATAACTAAATACTAAAAATCTTTTTGAGATAAAGTGGAAGAAAGAGACCTTCTAATTTCTCAGTTACCTGTCCCACCCAACAATTTAATTTTTAATTAAAATGTAATTGAAATTACTTGAAAAAATGGTTGTTTTTTTTTGAAAATTTTCTTTCACAATCTGAAAAAAAAGAAAAAAGTATTAATATTTAATAAATCAATATATTACACAGTACACGTATTTACATATTTTTCCCCAAAAATGTTTTGCCTTTTTTTTGCTGTTTTCAGAATATATTGCATTTCACTATAAATTGTGAAAGCAATTGCATTCATCATTTAACAGCGGGCAAAAAAAAAATAACAATCTCAAAGATTGTATAAAAAAAGCCCAGAATCTCTTTTAACTTAAACATAACATTATAGAAATGCATAATATTCTAAAAAAATATCAACTAATATCAATACTTATTTCTTTAAAATACCGTCTGACATTTTTGTTTCAGAAGTATAATCACAAAAATATATCTCAAATAACTCCACAATACATCTGGTTCCATTTCCTTTAGGCCAAATAGTAATTTTAAAATTCTTTTTTGATTAAATTTCCAGTGGTAATCCAATAAAATTCTAAAGTTTAAATTGTACAGATCTCACCGATTCTCTGTAACATTTTGGTTTCCGAAAGATTAATTAATAATTAAATAAGTCCACAATACAATTGTTTACCTTTGCTCATGGCCAAATAGTAATTTTAAAAATCTTTTTTGAATAAATTTCCAATGGCAATCCAATAACATTCCAAAATTTTAATTGTGCAGATGTTACTGATTTTGTCAAAATTTTTGGTTTTCCAAAGTTTCATTAAAAATTTAAAAAGTCCACATTACAATTTGTTACCTTTCCATTAGGCCAAATGATAATTTGAAAAATCATTTTTTTTTTAAATTCCAATGGTAATCCAATAAAATGGTAAAATTGTTTTGTATACATGTTGCCAAGTCTCTCTAAAATTTAGGTTTCAGGAAGATTAGATAGGAATTTGCTAAATCAAAAGGCAAACGTTGCTTGAAAATCAATTGGGAATCATTACACAGTGTCCAGCTTTTTTCACATTTAAGATAAACTGTGTAATGTCCAGAAGTAACAGTAGGTCCTTCATGGAAAATTATTGCAACTGTTACAAAAGTTTTTCCTGAAATTGATAATTGCTGTCCTGTAAACTTCTTTATTAAAGTATCCAATTTTGAACCATCAGCTTTACATCGTTGCATCATTAAAATTACATATTGTCCGTATTCCTTTAAAATTAACGTTGAAAACATTTCAGATTGACACTCACTGCATTGCATGTTATGATTAGCATCTTTAACTAATTTAGCAAAGGTGACTGTTTTACTTTCTGGCAATGTTAAATAAATAAACCTCTCAGAATCAACATTAGAGCCACATGTATTGTAACAGTTTTCACAACTATGTTCCCATTTATAAGAGAGACCAAACAAATTTTCAATGGGAACCCCTTCTTCTTCCAGTACCTGAAGAAAAAACATCAAGAATTCCTGTGCGTCTTGCTGTACATTTTGAGAAAACTGTGTTCGTCCTGAACATACATCTAAAAGTTTTCTAATTTCAGTAGCACTTTCTATTTGAGTTTTATCATTACTCAGCTTTTGAAAAAGGAGACTCAACTCAGAACAGAATCTTTTTCTCTGATTTACTATTATCTGCTCTTGCACACTTTCCAGATAAAATGCAACATTCAGCACTACATTAGCGTAGCAGTTGACACCAGAGCTATTTTCAAAATGACATCCTACAACCTCTTCTTCATTTTCCTTTTTCTTTTTGCTTGCAATTACATCACTCCTCTTTTTTTTCCTCCTCTCTACATCTTCATTACAGATATTCTAATTTCTCCTTTTACGAGAAACTACACGTTTCTCCAACACAGGATACTGACCTAAATGAGGAGCATAGGTTCTTCTTAATCTATTATACTCCTTTACACAATTTGTATCAGCACTAACTTTTGAGTCATCAAAGTCTATCATGAATAAACCAGATAATGTTTTCACTCGTGACAAAGCTACATAAGCCATACCTTCTTTGAACACAGTTGAACCAATGTTCACAAAAGCACAATCTACAGTCAATACTTGAGACTTGTGAATAGTTACAGCATATGCTAGCGAAAACGGAAACTGCTTCCTACGTACATATAAGTCTTTCACAAGCATGAAACGAACTGAACAACGACAAATGTCTTTAACTTCTTCTATCTGATCAAATTTTATTTTTAAACATTCAATTCCATCTTTTTTCTGATAATTAATAAAACCCACAACTCTTCCCATAGCTCCATTAACTAAACCTTTTTCAACATCCAAATTTCTCCTTAAAAATACTCTACAGTTCATGCAAACATATAGATTTTTTTCTAATCCAGCTGTTTTGGAAATGTTCTTCTCTAGTGAATCCAATTTATTTTTCAGTGTCCCTGTTAATGTGATAGTAATTCTTCCATCCTCAATTTTGTCCACTGCTTCCAATTTCCTGATATCTTCCTTTTCCAATTTTAAAAGCTCCTCATTGAATACTGAGCATTCACGTAGAGTTGGCATTAAGCAGATGACACTTTTCTTTTCTGCAATGTTCTTGTATATCTTCTCTGCAACTATTTCTTCCTTTGGAAATAAATTATGTAGCAGCCGACTCTGTAATGCTTTTTTGCCAACTTCTGTGAGTAGTCCAATTCTGATATCTTTCAGAATACTTCCATATTCTTCATCGTTTGCTTGCCTCATATTAGTAGTAAGTTCCTTGTACTCAAAGAAGGACCAAATATTTGCATTACCGATGCTTCCCAATGACTTATTTGTGTCTTCATGTGTCACAGTATTAAACACTGGTTGTCCTTTAACTGGAGTAAGTTGTAGAAGATCCCCCAAAACTATGACATGTTTTCCACCAAATAACACGTCATAGTCTGTCCTTAGAATTTGCTGCATTCTTAAATGCACAAAGGCAAGCATTAAGTTTGATACCATGCTCACCTCATCAATAATGAGAACTTGCATCTTCTTTAATACTCTTGAAACTTCCAAGCATGCTTCTCCAGTTAGCTTGTTGTATTGTATTTTGTTCTCATGCTCCACTGGTAACATTAGCAAACGATGTAAGGTGATTCATTTTATGTTATAGGCTGCTAACCCAGTTGGAGCAGTAACCACACAAGACAAAGTAGAATCCGTTTTTTGCTGTAGGTAGCTTCTGATGACTTTTATTAGGAAACTTTTTCCAGTTCCAGCTTGTCCACTTACATACATCCTGATTGGATGAAATGATGTGCATGAGCACTCTTTTTTTTCATGTAGAAATCCGTGATCAATTTTGCTTCTGATCTCTTCATAAATTTGTTGCTGCTCTTCATTCAGTTGTCTTTCCAAATTTTGTAAGTCTATAAATTCTTCTTGAGCTTGATTCATAGCCGTTTCCACTTCATTCATGGCTATTGATGCTTCATTTTCAACGTTTGGTTGTCCTAGGGGATCTTGACTGAGTGTTCCTGAACTTTGGCTGTCTTGAGAACTGTCTCTAGCTACTTCAGCTGCAATTGTAGTTTCCTGTTCAATTTCTTCATTTAACATTTGCAGATAAGTTGAGAATGTACTGCATTGTATGCTGTCTTTGCAAGCATTAAAAGAATCTTCATAGCTTTGAAATTCTCCCAGTAGTTCATCCTCTGTACGCCATGGTTTAAACAGCTGTAAAAGAGCCAAGTAGTAAAATTCCTTTTTGTCAGTAGTGTCGCAACTCAGCTTCCTGTGATTTATCAAACTTCCTTTTGTTTGCTTCACCAAACATCCTTCCTCACCAATGACTTTATATTTTCCATTGTTGATGTCTTCTGCGGCTTTCCGTGAATAAATGTAGTTCTGCAGCACTTCATAGAGACACATGTTCTCCAGATGATGACTTCTTTTTGGATAATATGTGTCCAACATGTTTGATTTCAAAATATCTGTACTTTCTGGGTCATTCTCGGCCAAATATTCAATTTCTCCAACAGATTTCAGTACCCGATTTCTCATTGCTGCAAGGCCTAAACTTGCCCAAATTATTCTTCTTGATTTCGAGTAGAGACTTGCAGAAGATAACCTATCTGAACATTCGTAGGATCCAATTTCTCGATGCGATAACATCTTTAAACTGAAACTGTACAGCTTCTTACTGACAGTCTTCTCGTGAGAAATCTCTTCCCACATTTCTTTCAATTCAGTTTTTTCAGATTTAGTAATGTAAGACGTTACATATCGAGCAACAGCAATGGAATTGTCAGCTACATACTGTATATCCATGTTAGCATTCCACATGGATAAAATGACTGGGTTGTAGTCATTTATATTTTTTGATTCTTCTTTTCTTTTTAGGTTGTAGGTATTCTTAGGTGATTTTCTTGTGATAGTATGTCTCACAGATGACATAAAACTGTTTACTCTTCCATTTGAAAGAACAGGTCTAGGAAATCCAAATCGACATTTAGGTGCCGATCACGATCCGGTAAAAAATGTCCCCGTACGACTCGTATCGGGTCTTTTTACCGTACGAATCGTACAAGTGCCGTACGAACTGGCAATCACGATTCGCATGGTAAAAAGTCCATACGAACCGCACTGGGAATCATTCCCCACACGTCCTCGGGTCGGAAAATGTGTCCGACACGTCCTCGGACGATTTACCTTACAAACGTGAAAAGCCAAGTCTGACCAAGGAATCACGATCCATCCCGTGCGTCCGAGCATACAACCGTATGGAAAAAACACCGTCCGCACCGAACTCCTATAGCAACCATGGAGACATGTGCCCGCATACGCGCCCAACACTCCCCCCAGCCCCCGTACGTCCGACACCTACCCCCCGTGTATGTATACCCCCACCCGTCTAGGTACACCCCAGTACGTTCAAGTCGTACCCCCACCCCAGTACGTGTCGTACCACCGTCTATGTACACCCCAGTATGTTCGAGCCCCACCCCCACCCCAGTACGTGTCATACCCCCCGTGTACCTACACCCCAGTACGTTCCAGTCGTACCCCCACCCCAGTACGTGTCGTACCACCGTGTACCTACACCCCAGTACGTTCGAGCCCCACCCCAGTACGTGTCATACCCCCAGTGTACCCACACCCCAGTACGTTCCAGTCGTACCCCCACCCCAGTACGTGTCGTACCACCGTGTACCTACACCCCAGTACGTTCCAGTCATACCCCCACCCCAGTACGTGTCGTACCACCGTGTACCTACACCCCAGTACGTTCGAGCCCCACCCCCACCCCAGTACGTGTCATACCCCCCGTGTACCTACATCCCAGTACGTTCCAGTCGTACCCCCACCCCAGTACGTGTCGTACCACCCTCTATGTACACCCCAGTACGTTCGAGCCCCACCCCCACCCCAGTACGTGTCATACCCCCCGTGTACCTACACCCCAGTACGTTCGAGCCCCACCCCCACCCCAGTACGTGTCATACCCCCCGTGTACCTACACCCCAGTACGTTCCAGTCGTACCCCCACCTCAGTACGTGTCGTACCACCGTGTACCTACACCCCAGTATGTTCGAGCCCCACCCCAGTACGTGTCATACCCCCGTGTACCTACATCCCAGTACGTTCCAGTCGTACCCCCACCCCAGTACGTGTCATACCCCCCGTGTACCCCCACCCCAGTACGTTCCAGTCATACCCCCACCCCAGTACGTGTCGTACCACCGTGTACCTACACCCCAGTACGTTCCAGTCGTACCCCCACCCCAGTACGTGTCGTACCACCGTGTACCTACACCCCAGTACGTTCGAACCCCACCCCCACCCCAGTACGTGTCATACCCCCGTGTACCTACATCCCAGTACGTTCCAGTCGTACCCCCACCCCAGTACGTGTCATACCCCCCGTGTACCCCCACCCCAGTATGTTCCAGTCGTACCCCCACCCCAGTACGTGTCGTACCACCGTGTACCTACACCCCAGTACGTTCCAGTCGTACCCCCACCCCAGTACGTGTCGTACCACCGTGTACCTACACCCCAGTACGTTCGAGCCCCACCCCCACCCCAGTACGTGTCATACCCCCCGTGTACCTACATCCCAGTACGTTCCAGTCGTACACCCACCCCAGTACGTGTCGTACCACCCTCTATGTACACCCCAGTATGTTCGAGCCCCACCCCCACCCCAGTACGTGTCATACCCCCCGTGTACCTACACCCCAGTACGTTCGAGCCCCACCCCCACCCCAGTACGTGTCATACCCCCGTGTACCTACACCCCAGTATGTTCGAGCCCCACCCCCACCCCAGTACGTGTCATACCCCCCGTGTACCTACACCCCAGTACGTTCCAGTCGTACCCCCACCCCAGTACGTGTCATACCACCGTGTACCTACACCCCAGTATGTTCGAGCCCCACCCCCACCCCAGTACGTGTCATACCCCCCGTGTACCTACATCCCAGTACGTTCCAGTTGTACCCCCACCCCAGTACGTGTCGTACCACCCTCTATGTACACCCCAGTACGTTCGAGCCCCACCCCCACCCCAGTACGTGTCATACCCCCCCGTGTACCTACACTCCAGTACGTTCGAGCCCCACCCCCACCCCAGTACGTGTCATACCCCCCATGTACCTACACCCCAGTACGTTCCAGTCGTACCCCCACCCCAGTACGTGTCGTACCACCGTGTACCTACACCCCAGTATGTTCGAGCCCCACCCCACCCCAGTACGTGTCATACCCCCCGTGTACCTACATCCCAGTACGTTCCAGTCGTACCCCCACCCCAGTACGTGTCATACCACCCTCTATGTACACCCCAGTACGTTCGAGCCCCACCCCCACCCCAGTACGTGTCATACCCCCCGTGTACCTACACCCCAGTACGTTCGAGCCCCACCCCCACCCCAGTACGTGTCATACCCCCCGTGTACCTACACCCCAGTACGTTCCAGTCGTACCCCCACCCCAGTACGTGTCGTACCACCGTGTACCTACACCCCAGTATGTTCGAGCCCCACCCCAGTACGTGTCATACCCCCCGTGTACCTACATCCCAGTACGTTCCAGTCGTACCCCCACCCCAGTACGTGTCGTACCACCCTCTATGTACACCCCAGTACGTTCGAGCCCCACCCCCACCCCAGTACGTGTCATACCCCCCGTGTACCTACACCCCAGTACGTTCGAGCCCCACCACCACCCCAGTACGTGTCATACCCCCCGTGTACCTACACCCCAGTACGTTCCAGTCGTACCCCCACCCCAGTACGTGTCGTACCACCGTGTACCTACACCCCAGTATGTTCGAGCCCCACCCCCACCCCAGTACGTGTCATACCCCCCGTGTACCTACATCCCAGTACGTTCCAGTCGTACCCCCACCCCAGTACGTGTCGTACCACCCTCTATGTACACCCCAGTACGTTCGAGCCCCACCCCCACCCCAGTACGTGTCATACCCCCCGTGTACCTACACCCCAGTACGTTCGAGCCCCACCCCCACCCCAGTACGTGTCATACCCCCCGTGTACCTACACCCCAGTACGTTCCAGTCGTACCCCCACCCCAGTACGTGTCGTACCACCGTGTACCTACACCCCAGTATGTTCGAGCCCCACCCCCACCCCAGTACGTGTCATACCCCCCGTGTACCTACACCCCAGTACGTTCGAGCCCCACCCCCACCCCAGTACGTGTCATACCCCCCGTGTACCCCCACCCCAGTACGTTCCAGTCGTACCCCCACCCCAGTATGTGTCGTACCACCGTGTACCTACACCCCAGTATGTTCGAGCCCCACCCCCACCCCAGTATGTGTCATACCCCCCGTGTACCTACACCCCAGTACGTTCGAGCCCCACCCCCACCCCAGTACGTGTCATACCCCCCGTTTACCCCCACCCCAGTACGTTCCAGTCGTACCCCCACCCCTGTACGTGTCCTACCCCCGTGTACCCCCACCCCAGTACGTTCCAGTCGTACCCCCACCCCTGTACGTGTCGTCCCACCGTGTACCCCCACCCCAGTACGTTCGAGTCCTACCCCCACCCCTGTACGTGTCGTACCACCGTGTACACAGTACGTTCGAGTCCTACCCCCACCCCTGTACGTGTCGAACCACCGTGTATGTACATCCCAGTACGTTCGAGTCCTACCCCCAACACAACCTCCTAACTACGGAGCGCACCCCAGGCCCCAACATCACAACCGCATGTACGAGTCGTACCAAGCCACACACAAGGACAGCACCGTACAACCAAATGGCCCATGTACACACCGTACACACGCTCAAAATGCACGGACACAACCAGGACAAAACAAAACAACACAACAATACACCATTCGAATGGCACAAAGCCAATAAACATGGCCAAAAAACACCAAAACAACACCTTCACTGACCTGCAACTGCCAAAAACAAACAGAGGCCCAATACACCACCACTCCTTATAACCAACCCACCCACAATTCAAACACAGCCACACCCACCAATGGACCAATAAAAAGGGCCCACACACACAAACCATGAGCCTTTGCAACAGACCCACTGCTGCCAGACCCCACAGACAACCCACAGCACCAGACCTCAACCTTTACTACACCTTACACTTGCACACCTTCACACAACCACCTTCACAAACACACCCTCATCACATTCACACACACACGCACCTGCACAACCACACCCACACACCCACAACCATCCACACACCACCCCCACCATCCACACCCCCCCCACCATCCACACCCCTCATCATGCCCACTACCAAGAATCCAAAGTTCAGTAACCGAGAGTTGGAGGTTCTTGTTGATCAAATCCTCAGAGTCGAGCCACAGATCTTTGGAACATTGGTCAGAAACACCAGCCAGGCAGCAAAAACAGCCATGTGGCAGACCATCGTCGATGCTGTGAATGCTGTTGCGGACACCAGACGGACCAGGCAGGAATGCCAGAACAGGTGGTACGATCTGCGGAGGAGGGTCCGAGCCAAGAGGCAGGATGAACACGACCAGGCCAACGCCACCGGAGGAGGGCCCTCCCGCAGACCCGTACACTACCATCCCTGGGAGGAGAGGGTGATGGCCATACTGCCGGTGGAGGCAGTCGAAGGATTAGAAGGACTCCGAGACCCGGGTGAGTACACAAACAACGCACCTCACATGGGGGGAACGGCATCCACAACCAACATCACTAACAGGCACGCAACCACCACAAGCCATCGCATGACTCAACCACACTCCATGAGCACGCACATGCCACTGCTGCCACCATGCCCCATGCACCCAGCTGGACAATGTCAAGTCACAGGCCACAGAAGACAACAACACATGACACGGTAACCCGGATGGCGGGAGGCTGGGCCCAAAAAAGCACATAGTGCAACTCAGAAGCAGACAACAATTCACTCTACCCATATGGCCTAGGTCACAGCCAGACAAACAGTGTGTCCCAACACAGGAATGACTTGCCAGCAAATGGCGGACGCCTTGCATCAACACATGGGGGTGAAGGCACTGTTTTGCACATGACAGCAGCTAATGAACAGCCAACATTGTGAAAGAGTGGCAGCACACACCACCACAGCAGCAGCGCACAGACACACATCACACCCAATGGGTGCCTGGAGATCAGAAACAAACTCACATCAACAAGCCAAGGGCCACTCAAAGATCTGCTAACAGTGTGTGCCCAGGAAGCTGGGCCGAGGTGACAGAGGGTGACACACGGAGGGAGGGAGAGGGGGACAGAGAGGGAGGGAGAGGGGGACAGAGGGAGGGAGAGGGGGACAGAAAGGGAGGGAGACGGACAGAGGGAGGAGGCTGACACACGGAGGGAGGGAGAGGGGGACACAGAGGGAGGGAGAGGGGGACAGAGAGGGAGGTAGAGGGGGACAGAGATGGAGGGAGAGGGGGACAGAGAGGGAGGGAGAGGGGGACAGAGAGGGAGGGAGAGGGGGACAGAGAGGGAGGGAGACGGACAGAGGGAGGAGGCTGACACACGGAGGGAGGGAGAGGGGGACACAGAGGGAGGGAGAGGGGGACAGAGAGGGAGGTAGAGGGGGAAAGAGATGGAGGGAGAGGGGGACAGAGAGGGAGGGAGAGGGGGACAGAGAGGGAGGGAGAGGGGGACAGAGAGGGAGGGAGACAGACAGAGGGAGGAGGCTGACACACGGAGGGAGGGAGAGGGGGACACAGAGGGAGCGAGACACAGGGAGAGCTAATCAGCCGTGTTGCGTGTGTGAATGTCTGCTCGTCAGCAGGTAGACTGCGTGCATGTAGACAAGGGTGGCCAGTGCCAGAACCCCCCCTCTTCACCATGGCAAAACACAGGGCCATGTCACAACCTGTACACGAGCACAAGGACAGCTACCTGGATCATATAAGTGTGTGGATCCACTCCATGTGCGCATGTACAGTGCTACACGGAAGGCGCCAATGCATGGCTCGCCACACCTGCCCACTCCACTGCTGACTGCAGTCACACTTGATGCAGCAAGTAAGACTGTGCCACACATAGTTAAAGGGGCCAAAGTGGTGGCCAAGGGACATACCCATGCACAAATGCACTGTGAGTGGAATGCAAGACAGATCCTAATTCCAAGAGGAAATGTGCCAACTTTGAAACGGATGAAACATGGATGTTGCATGGACCAAAATTAACATTGTCTCTCTCACACACAGGTCAACGTCGTGGTGCACCCCCCAACACTGGGGGGGAACACTCACAGGACCCGGATCTGCAGGAGCCCGATCCCACCGGCAGCGACCACTCTCACCACTCTGCGGACGACCCCGACCGACCTGGCCCCTCTGGTGTCCAACCACCTGCAGCACCTGCGTCAGGTACAACTGTGCCAACCACCACCCCCACTCCTGCCACATCCCAGGAGACACCCAGGATCCCTGCCCCAACACCACAATGCAGCCAGGCTCGCCAGGAGGGACACGGTGTCCCGGGCACCCAGGAGGAGGCAGGCGACAACGCCAATGCCACCCCTCAGGGGTCCCGGAGACCCCATGTGCCCACAAGTGCAGGCCAGGCGCAAGTGGGCAGGGGTGGTGGGAGTGGAGGACGGCGGAGGCGCGAGCCTGACCAGTTGGCTGGGGATCCGGTATTTTCCCATGTCCGTAACATCCTGGACTCATACCGGCAGGACACCACGGGCATGGCCCAGGTTGTGTCCGTCCTCGAGGGGATCAAGGCCCAGCAGGCCCAGCAACATGCGGAGCTAATTGCCTGTCTACTGGTACACCAACGGAGGATGGAGGACAGACAGGCTGAGCAAGTGACGGCATTCCAGGGGATTCACACTACACTCCGTCGGATGGCCGACACCATGGCCGACCCTCCCTGTGCCAGAAGGCGGAGAACATCACCACCCACAGGGAGGGATCAGGAGGAGGAGGAGGAAACATCCGACGGAGCATCCCAGACGTCGTCACGGCCTGCTGGTGAGGTTCCCCGCAGGAGGCCGGGTCGTCCACGGAAAGGACCGTGAGGGTGGCTGCTACATCACCATCTCCCAGGACACCTGGCCTGGCACCTGGCCCACTGGAGCAACAGCATCACAGCATCAAGAGACATTCTCTGCCACATGGCCCTGCTGGTCACTGGCTGACCAATGTTGACAAAGACTGTGGCATGGACTCTGAGGATTTCCAATGGCAAAGACACCAACTCCCCTACTGAACTTTGGATTCCCTAATCCCGGAAAGCCCCTCACTTTGTCCCCCCCCCCAATAATAAATCACACTATGAAGAGTAGATGCCTGCTGGTAGCATTATTACCTAACATGTGTCTTGTAAAGTCTAAACATGCCTGAGTCATCTTTTCTCTTCAACCATCCACACCCTGGGGCCTGAGTCTGGCACAGGACACATGGGTCACAGTTTATTAGGCAAGACAGACATGGAGCACCATACACACCCGTGATGGGCACAACCAGCTGAGGGGGTGGCCGAACAACCGTGCTGACACACACATTGAGTACACCAACAGTCATGCGCAGAGGTCAGGGATCCAGTCCAGTGTCCTGGGTGGCACCCAGGTATGTGTAGACAGGTGGCAGAACCATGTCCTGCAAGCTTGAGTCCGGTGGATGCAGAGAATGGGGGCCTGGCCAACGTTGGATGCATGGGGATGGCACATGTCACAATACCCACGCAGTCATGGACATCATGCCCAATACACAGTCTGAGCCCACACACACAGCTTGCATCTTGCGACTCGACACATTGACACATAGCCACAATCAGGGAATACCATGCCAGACATGCAGGATGCACCGTGCCAACACACCAACATTGACTGAGAAGAGGCACCTTGGAGGCATAGGGACACCTTTATTAGTCATGTATTCGGGTTTGCAGAGGCAACTCGAAGTACACATGAACACATCATGTGGAGTGACATGTGGGTCCAACACTGGCACCCCCCTTCTGCAGCACGAATGCGTGATAGCCATGGTACTGGCACACAAGCGTCGGCTAACAGCTAAATACCCACAGCTGCACACGGAGAGCCTGCCATACACCATAGATCCGCTGATGTGGAAGTCCCACACCATGTCAAGCCAATGCTAACCGTATGTGTCCGAGGGCAGTGTCACACACATTGATGCCATCATCACAATCCACTATCCCATCACTGATGACTGTCAACCAGGCAGACCATCTATTCAGGTGTACACAGCTGCATGTCGTGTCCCATGGGGATGCGACATGGCTGCAGAGGAACCAAACCCCGACAGGGGCAGTGTGCACACATCGTGAACAACTGCCACACCCAATACACCCCAGATGCATCCCTTACCCCATGGAGACTTCCAAACGTGTCCGTGCCTGTAACGCTGAGTCAGCCCACGATGTCATGTCCATGAGGAATAGCAGTGCCACAACAATGCAACCAGCAAACGGCATGCGCAGGTACCTGGGGAAGAGAGACACACAAGAAGTCAGCCACAAAAAGCACAGCCACTTGCATGTGCATTTACTCGACACATGTATGGATGACAACATGCTAGGTCACAATTATGACTGGGGAAATACTACCATCACTGCCACCATCACTCCAGTGACACACCCACACACACCTCTGACCCACGTGCCATACATGCAGGTGGAGACACACATCACAACGCATGCCACATGGGGACCAATGCGTGCACACTCAGACACTGGTACTCACCACTAAGCAAAGAAGTCGCGTATGAGCCGAGTCCGGATGTCCTCTTGCGGCTCCACATCCTCCACATCACTAGCCCCATTGCCAAGCCCTTCGTCCTCCACGGGTGGATGGTCCTCGTCATGTTGATTCAGGATGAGTGGCACAGCTCTTTCAACTGCCATGTTGTGCAGCATGCAGCAGACCATGAAGATCTTGCAGACCTTCGCCGGGGCATAAGGGAGTGCACCGCCGGTCTTGTGGAGGCACCGGAATCGGCTCTTCAGCATGCCAAACGTCCTCTCTATCACTCGCCTTGTCCGGCCATGGGCGGTGTTATAGCGGAGCTGGGCCGGCGTGGTGTCAGCAGCCAAGGCATGTTGGGATAGCCAGCGTCCCTTACATGGGAAGCACATGGACATCGTTAGAACTGGTGAAGCGGTCGTGCTGGTCGGCTATACAGAATACAGGACAGACAGACTGTACCCACCAACAACACATGCCCGTTCGTTGCGCAGCTGCATCATCATATCAGGCATCCCGCTACGCCTCATGATGTAGGCATCGTGTGCTGATCCTGGGAAACGAGCACAGACATGTGAAATCACCATATTGGACAGACACACCACAAGGGCGATGGAGTGGTAGTGCTTCCGATTGCGGTAAGCCACCTCCCGTGCGTGTGGTGGTACCAAAGCTACATGTGTCCCATCTATGGACCCAATGACATGGGGCATCCCTCCCAGGGCATAGAATCCACGCTTGACCTCAGTCATCTGTTCAGGGGTTGGGAACTTGATGAAGTCATCCAGGTGAATCAACATGGCCTCCAAGAAATCATGCAGCACACCGCTGAACATGCTCTGGGACATGCCACCAACATGAGCTATGGTATTTTGGAAGGTACCCGTGGCAAGAAAATGTAGGGCAGCCATTACCTTCAGCTGGGGTGTCAGTGCCGTAGGATACCTGTGCTGCGGTTGCAGGTGTGGTGCCAGTCTCGCCGTCAGCTCCAGGATCAACGGTTGGGTGAAGCGGTAGAGCCGGATCCTGTCATTCTCCTGCATGGCAGCCAAGTCTGGAATTCTTCGGGCAAGAGGCGGTGCTCTGCAGTAATTTGGAAGTGACAAGGAAGAGTGAGCGCACTACGACAACAACTCATGTTGTTGGACAGGCCTCCCAGACGGCTTGCTCCCTCCCCGCTCGACAGGGCCCGAACTCCGGCCCACCTGGCATATCCCCGCAACAAGCACCTGTACTCCGTTTCCCGACGGACCCTCTGCCCTCGGACCCCTACTCATCACGGGGTCCAGCCCCACCGGCTTTCCCGGCCGGGTCAAGCCGCCATCTTGGGCCCTGCACCACGCGGCCGCATGGCCTCCCCTCGACCCTAACCCCGGGCCTGGCCGGCCCCGACATCCCGGCACCACCATCCACCCAGGAGGTGAGCGGACCACTTGGCAGGTCAATGGGAGAACGAAGTGTCAAGGGCTCTCCCCCGCCAGGTACCGATCGCCTCCAGCTCCCCCAGGCACTGGCTCCACCCCCTGCTGGGTGTCTGGACACCTTCATCCCGGACCCTCCGACCTCCAAGTGCGAGGGTCCGGACATCAAAGGGCACCAGCCCTATAACTGAGGCAGCTCCGGAGCAGGAAGGCAGTTGTATCCTGGAGTCGAGAGACACCGAGTGAACTCAACCCTGACGGTCTACTGGCGCTGCCGTAGCCCGCTCTTGTGAACCATCGTCCTGCCTGCTGGCGCTGCCGCGGCCTTCTGCAACCTTCATCTTCCTGGGACCTGCTGGCGCTGCCGTGGCCCGTTGTAACGACCATCCTCACCGGGACCTGCTGGCGCTGCCGCGGCCTTCTACAACAGTCATCTTCCGGGGACCTGCTGGCGCTGCCGCGGCCCGTTGTAACGACCATCCTCACCGGGACCTGCTGGCGCTGCCGCGGACCGTATATCTTCCGGGGACCTGCTGGCGCTGCCGCGGCCCGTTGTATCGACCATCCACACCGGGACCTGCTGGCGCTGCCGCGGCCCATACCACCTAACCACCAAGCTCGAGGATTGTGAGCTCATCATCATCTCATCCGAACTACCTGATTGGTAAATAGACTGTCCCGCTACCCCCTTCCCTACCTTGCGAGACTCTAATCGAGGGGACCCCTGAGTCCAGACCTCCTTGTACCATTTAACCGTACCTTAAATAAGTGCTTATAAAGAACACTGAACCCTATCCGTGTGTGATATCTGTCTGTGGGGGGGAAGTTACTTGTCTGTACGATCGCTGGAGACGGCTCTCCCCGGAGACCTCTCCTCCTGACCCCGGCCGACCCTCCCGGTCCATCTACCTTTTCTAACATTGGTGGCCAGCGGCGCGATCCGAATCAACGCGTAATCGTACAGAGAGTAGCTCACCCCACGACAAAGCACGATGTCGACCAAAGATAGCAACTCCACCGAGAAGTTCCAAATGGAGAAATTAGAAGAATACAACCACCGCGAACTGAGACAATACAATTTTGCATAGAACTTGGCATTGCTACCACCGGCCTGAGTACCAAGGATGATCTAAAGCGCACTCTTGAGGCATGGACAGAAACTGGGGTCGCAGGACCCCCCGACCAAAGCAGCGTCACACCAGACCAAAACAGCATCACACCAGAGGGGAACGCCACGGCTCCCGAGGAGCGGGGAACGGGCCTCTCACAAGAGGAGATACGAGAAAGAGACAGAGTCAGATTACACGAATTAGAGATGGCACGACTCAAGATGGATGGGGAACTTAAGTTAGCTGAACAGAAAATCAACCTCGAGCATATGCGGCTTCGAGAGGAACGAGAAGAAAAGCAGAGACAAAGAGAGCTGGAAGAGAAAAAAATAACGCTCGAGCACGAGCGCCGACTGGCGGAAATAGAACTGCGCAAACAGAATAAGGAACTGGGGGTGCCTGAGCGACCACACACCCCGGGGCCTATTGAGAAAAAAGTTCACATCCCCAAGGATGTGGTCCGCGAGTATGTCCGAGAAGACGACATACAACAGTGGTTTAAAGCCTATGAGATCGCAATGACCTCCCACCGGATCGACCGGAGTGATTGGGGAGCCGGACTTTGGGGGAGATTCATCAACGAGGGTCGCGATGCCCTGCTGCAGCTCCCCGATCACCAAATGTCGTCCTACGACCACATGAAGGCTGCCCTCCTCACCCGCTACGGCCTCACGCCCGAGATGTACCGCCAGAGGTTCAGAGATTGCACCCGGATCCCAGGTACAACTTGGGTGGAATACGTGAACTATTTCAGCCGGGCCTTCGAGGGTTGGATCAAGGGAAATCAGGTCACCACCTACGAACAACTCTTCAACCTTATGGTATGGGAGCACCTGTCAAACAACTGTTTCGTCGAGCTCAGGCAGCACCTACTCGACAGTAAGCTGACTGACCCCCGGCAGCTCGCCGCCGAAGCTGACCGGTGGGAAAGCACCCGAGTGGGCCGGAAAGGGCCACCCGACCAGAACAGAAGCAACCAAGGTCAGCACCGTCCTCGGGGAGGAGGAGGAGGCCAGGGGCGAGGGAGAGACGCCTTACCAGCAACACCCGTGGCCAGCACCCCACCTCCGGCCGGCCGGGGCAACCCCCCGTCGCGGCCTGGGTACCGAGCCAACGTCACGTGCCACCGGTGCCAGCGACTAGGCCACTACGCCAACGATCCGAACTGCCCGCTAAACCAACCACCCAAGCCCCGCCAGGTAGCTGCCGCTGCCCTGGGGGAAGAGCAATCATCGGAGGGACCCGAGGAGTACGAGCCGGACCAGCAAGGGTGGGAACCGGCCGCCATGGTCCTGGCATGCTTAGGGGGAAGGGACATGGTTCCGCGGGCTCCCCTACCCGCCAACACCAGAAAATACGGTCAGTGGGTGACCATTAATGGACAGAGAGCTGAGGCCTTGCGTGACACCGGCGCCAGCGTGACGGCCGTCCGCTGTCACCTGGTGAAGCCCGAGCAGATCCTGCCGAACATTCTCTGCCCCGTCCGCTCGGCAGATAACTCTGAGAGCATGTGTAAGATGGCCTGCGTCCCGTTTGAATGGGGAGGGGTCTCCGGCCTACTGAAGGTGACGGTCCGGGACGATGCCCCCGTGGACTGCCTCCTGGGGAATGACCTCGAGAGTTCCCCGTGGGCCACCGTCGAGAGAAGAGAGCACTTGGGGATGCTGGGCCTCCCGGACTGGGCCTGCATAACCACCCGATCCATGGCCGCCCGTGCCGCCCCCCGATCAGAAGAAACCAAATGGCCAGCACCTCCGCCCCCGGTTGCCCCCGTAGAGGACAACGGCGAGTCTGACCTCCCGGACCCGACTACCGAAGAAGACGCGCAACACCAGGACCTTCCGGATCTGGCTCAGTGGCGGCAAGAGGGGGGGCCCACCCAAGAACAGTTCCGCCAGGAACAAAAGACCTGTCCCTCCCTCGAGGGACTCCGCCAACAAGCCAGCACGCAAACCGCCGGGGACACCACCGGAACCCACTGGGTCTACTGGGATAACGACCTGCTCTACAGCGAGCAAAGAATCGCCGAGCTGGGGGCCGGTCGAGTTCTGGTGGTACCTCTCCGCTTCAGAGACTTTCTGCTCAACTTAGCCCACGATGTCCCCCTGGCTGGACACCTGGGCCAGGACAAAACGTACAGTCGCCTGGTGACCCATTTTTTTTGGCCGAAAATGAGGAATGACGTCCTGAACCACTGCCGATCGTGCCCCACATGCCAAGCCAGCGGGAAGAGTGGCCGGAAGCTGAAGGCCCCTCTACAACCCTTCCCGGTGGTCACCACCCCGTTCGAGAGGGTGGGGATAGACATTGTGGGACCTCTGGACCCCCGCACGGCACAAGGACACAGGTTCATCTTGGTACTAGTGGACCATGCCACCCGCTACCCCGAGGCGGTGCCCCTACGGACAGTGACCGCTCCAGTGGTTGGCCGGGCCCTGATGGGGATCTTCTCCCGGGTAGGCTTCCCCCGAGAAGTCGTCAGCGACCGAGGCACGAATTTCATATCCAAATACATGAAGTCCCTCTGGCAACAATGCGGGGTCACCTACAGATTCACGACCCCCTATCACCCCCAAGGGAACGGACTAGTGGAGCGTTTTAACCGCACTCTCAAAGGGATGATTGGGGGATTGGAAGAACCTCTCCGTCGCCAGTAGGATGTACTGCTCCCGTGCCTCCTCTTCGCCTACCGGGAAGTTCCCCAGAAGTCCCTCGGTTTTAGCCCCTTTGAACTCCTATACGGACACCCTGTGCGAGGGCCCCTCAGCCTAGTCAAGGAAGGTTGGGAGATGGCCCCCCTAACGACCCCTCCAGACGTCTTCAAATACATCCTGGCCTTACGAAACCAGACCCGGCGCTTCAGGGAGATGGCCAAGGCGAACCTCGAGGCCAGCCAGGAGGACATGAAGAGGTGGTATGATCACAATGCCTCCTCCGTTGAATTCGAGCCTGGGCAGCAAGTATGGGTGATGTCCCCCACCGAACCATGTGCCCTGCAAGATAAGTGGACGGGGCCCTTCAAAGTGGTCGAGCGCAAAAGCCCCGTCACTTACCTCATCGACATGGGGTCCTCCCGGAACCCCCTTCGGGTCCTCCACACCAACCGGCTCAAACCGCACTTTGTGCGCTCCGAACTAAGCCTCTTGATGGCTACAGACAGTGGCACAGAAGAAGACTCCGAGCCCCTCCCGGATCTCCTGAAGACTCAGGAGAAGGACGGCTCCGTGGACGGGGTCCGGCTCTCTGACGCCCTCACTTCGGAGCAACGCCAGGACTGCCGGAACCTCCTGCTGCAGTTCGCTGCCCTGTTCTCCCTCACCCCCGGGGTCACCCCCTGGTGTTTGCACGACGTGGACACCGGGGACAGTCCCCCTGTCCGGCACCGGGCCTACCGCGTACCAGATCGGGTACGGGCCTGCATACAGGAGGAAGTGGCCAAGATGCTCACGATCGGGGTCATCGAGCCCTCGGACAGTCCCTGGGCCAGTCCGGTCGTATTAGTTCCCAAGGCCGCTGCCCCCGGCTCCGCCCCTGAACTGAGATTCTGCGTCGACTACCGGGGCTTGAACGCTGTCACCCGGACCGACGCTCACCCCATCCCCCGAGCAGACGAGCTGATCGACCGGCTGGGGGCCGCCCGCTACCTTAGTATCTTCGACCTAACGGCGGGCTACTGGCAGATCGGCCTCACACCCAGGGCTCAGGAACGGTCAGCCTTCTCTACCCCCGATGGCCACTATCAATTTAAGGTCATGCCCTTTGGCATGAAGAACGCCCCCGCCACGTTCCAACGCCTTGTGAACCAGGTCTTGGCAGGGCTTGAAGAATTCAGCGCTGCCTACCTGGACGATATCGCTGTATACAGCCGCCACTGGTCCGACCACCTCCGTCACCTCCAAGAGGTCCTACAAGCCCTCCAGCGGGCCGGCCTCACCATTAAGGCCGGCAAGTGCCAGATTGGCCAAGGGTCTGTGACCTACCTTGGGCACCAAGTGGGGAGCGGGCTGGTGGCCCCACTACAACTTAAGATTGCTGCCATCCAGTCCTGGCAGCCCCCCGTCACCCAGACCGAGGTCCGAGCCTTCTTGGGGCTCACCGGCTACTACCGGCGGTTCGTGAAGGACTACGGCAGCATCGTGGGGCCCCTCACGGGTCTCACATCCAAGAACCAGCCGAAGCGGGTCAACTGGACTCCTGATTGTCAAGCGGCCTTCGAGGAGCTGAAGGCCGCCCTGTGCACCGCCCCGGTGCTCCAGGCCCCCGATTACAGTCGGGAATTTGTGGTGCAGACCGACGCCTCCGACCACGGCATCGGGGCCGTCCTCTCTCAGTTGAACCCCGAAGGTCATGACCAGCCGGTGGCCTTCATCAGCCGACGTCTCCTAGCCCGAGAACAGCGTTGGAGCACCATCGAGAGGGAGGCATTTGCAGTAGTGTGGGCCCTCAAAAAGCTCCGACCCTATCTCTTCGGTACCCACTTCCGGGTACAAACCGACCATCGACCCCTGCAATGGCTGATGCAGATGCGGGGGGAGAACCCAAAACTCTTGCGCTGGTCCATTTCCCTGCAGGGAATGGACTTCACCGTGGAGCACCGACCAGGCCAAGACCACGCCAACGCAGATGGCCTGTCCCGCTTTTTCCGCCTCGACGAAGAGAGTCCCCAAGGAGATGGGTGACTCTCCCCGCCTTCAGCTGGGGGGGACGCATGTTGGACAGGCCTCCCAGACGGCTTGCTCCCTCCCCGCTCAACAGGGCCCGAACTCCGGCCCACCTGGCATATCCCCGCAACAAGCACCTGTACTCCGTCTCCCGACGGACCCTCTGCCCTCGGACCCCTACTCATCACGGGGTCCAGCTCCACCGGCTTTCCCGGCCGGGTCAAGCCGCCATCTTGGGCCCTGCACCACGCGGCCGCATGGCCTCCCCTCGACCCTAACCCCGGGCCTGGCCGGCCCCGACATCCCGGCACCACCATCCACCCAGGAGGTGAGCGGACCACTTGGCAGGTCAATGGGAGAACGAAGTGTCAAGGGCTCTCCCCCGCCAGGTACCGATCGCCTCCAGCTCCCCCAGGCACTGGCTCCACCCCCTGCTGGGTGTCTGGACACCTTCATCCCGGACCCTCCGACCTCCAAGTGCGAGGGTCCGGACATCAAAGGGCACCAGCCCTATAACTGAGGCAGCTCCGGAGCAGGAAGGCAGTTGTATCCTGGAGTCGAGAGACACCGAGTGAACTCAACCCTGACGGTCTACTGGCGCTGCCGTAGCCCGCTCTTGTGAACCATCGTCCTGCCTGCTGGCGCTGCCGCGGCCTTCTGCAACCTTCATCTTCCTGGGACCTGCTGGCGCTGCCGCGGCCCGTTGTAACGACCATCCTCACCGGGACCTGCTGGCGCTGCCGCGGCCTTCTACAACAGTCATCTTCCGGGGACCTGCTGGCGCTGCCGCGGCCCGTTGTAACGACCATCCTCACCGGGACCTGCTGGCGCTGCCGCGGACCGTATATCTTCCGGGGACCTGCTGGCGCTGCCGCGGCCCATTGTATCGACCATCCACACCGGGACCTGCTGGCGCTGCCGCGGCCCATACCACCTAACCACCAAGCTCGAGGATTGTGAGCTCATCATCATCTCATCCGAACTACCTGATTGGTAAATAGACTGTCCCGCTACCCCCTTCCCTACCTTGCGAGACTCTAATCGAGGGGACCCCTGAGTCCAGACCTCCTTGTACCATTTAACCGTACCTTAAATAAGTGCTTATAAAGAACACTGAACCCTATCCGTGTGTGATATCTGTCTGTGGGGGGGAAGTTACTTGTCTGTACGATCGCTGGAGACGGCTCTCCCCGGAGACCTCTCCTCCTGACCCCGGCCGACCCTCACGGTCCATCTACCTTTTCTAACACATGTCTACTGAGCACATGTAAATCTGGCAATACACACATGCTACATAGGGAGTCAGGTATGTGCTACATGCCCAGGACACGTATGGATGCAAGGTGACACTCCTTCCAAGACCCAGCTACACACGGAGATTGAGAACCTCCCCATGCCACGCCATGGGAATAGCTGTGTCCCAGTGCAAGTGAACAGCCCGACGCAAGACAGGAGTGACATACACCCACACATCAGCAGAAGTGGGATGCCGATTGCAGAGACTGGTTGCGGAACACCGGAGCCACAGGTCACATGACATTACACTAGGCCTGCCCACACACCTTGCCATGAAGGTGCACATGTCATGACTCACCACACATTCCTTGTGAGGATGCTGACATGGCCTTGTCACGCTACTCCGTGTCCCATGCATACATGTGCACCTCACATCCGATAACACATGTGGCATGGTGTGCGGAACAGTGTGCAATGACAATCTACACACAGACACATGTTGGTTGCTGCAACGGCTGCAGCTTTTGAGGGTGCTACAACATCAACCTGATGAAAATCCCGGACACATAAATGACATAGTCACATTGTGCACTGTGGGTAGTGACAAGTCATGTGTCATGACCCCTGTACCGGGCATCATGGGACACTTCCGTGTGTTGGTGTCCGTGCCATGCCAGTGACGCTCACCCCAAGTGCGCAGTACGACATGCACACATGTCAAAGGAGTCAAGGGCATGCCTGGCACACATTGCACCGTCACACAGTACACCTATACACATCTCATCATATATCTGGTGCCTTCTCCACTCAGGAGGCATGTTCCACATCACAGCCTGTCACACCTGTGCCCCACACATGTAGTAATGCACAGACGATGCCTTGATGTCCATTCCTGGACAAGTATGTCCATCCATGGACAAGTATGTCCATCCATGGACAAGTATGTCCGCCCTATTCCTACCTGTGTGTCGCCTATCACCACTGTGATGTGTAAAAACCGCCGTACTGCTGCTAAGAGGGCCTGTGTATGTTCCCAAATCACTGTGGGAGTGCTGCCGTATGTGTACCCATCGTGATGGCGAGCGTACAGGCATTTGTACGGTCCGTACCACTACGGGTACGCATACGCGTGCAGACCCATAGTGATAGTGAGCGTAGATGCGTGTGTACGGTCCGTACCACTACGGGTACGCATACGCGTGCAGACCCATAGTGATAGTGAGCGTAGATGCGTTTGTACGGTCCGTACCACTACGGGTACGCATACGCGTGCAGACCCATAGTGATAGTGAGCGTAGATGCGTGTGTACGGCCCTATCACTATGGGTCTGCATGCGTATGCGTACCCGTAGTGGTACGGACCGTACACACGCATCTACGCTCACTATAACTATGGGTCTGCACGCGTATGCGTACTCGTAGTGGTACGGACCGTACACACGCATCTACGCTCACTATCACTATGGGTCTGCACGCGTATGCGTACCCGTAGTGGTACGGACCGTACACACGCATCTACGCTCACTATCACTATGGGTCTGCACGCGTATGCGTACTCGTAGTGATAGTGAGCGTACATGCGAGTGTACGGCCCGTACCACTACGAGTACGCATACGCGTGCAGACCCATAGTGATAGTGAACGTAGGCATGCATGTACGGGCCGTTGCCATGCATTTGGGGTGCCCTAGGGCCCCGAAACGCACCGTACCTGTGTGTGATGCTCCAAATTACATAGGGGACAAGTATTAAGGCCTACATGCATGCTGGTTGTCATGGAGACCAAGTTCAAATTTCGAAATTGTTCTGGAAGGTGCACAGCAGAAGTCAGTTGGAATTTGTCTACTTTGTTGCAATGTGTTTATGGGGCTGACATCATGCAGGAGAATGAAACCGATAAAGAACCCACAGACTGCTAGGTTTGAAGGGATTGGTGGAAACATAGGATGCAAATGTGAGTGACCAATCACTCTGTACTCCTGTGCATGAGACTGGGCAGAAGGGCACATATAAGGCAGCCAGGTCCCATGAGGGAGTACTTGCCTGCACATCTTTGCATTCGTCGA
This sequence comes from Triturus cristatus, assembly GCF_964204655.1. NCBI lineage: Eukaryota > Metazoa > Chordata > Amphibia > Caudata > Salamandridae > Triturus > Triturus cristatus. Next base: position 823,189,470 of record NC_140593.1, read on the forward strand.
CCCAGCTGCTGCTACTGATTCCCTGGAACCATGTCAAGGGCTGTGGAGAGGACACAGCCATTCACCCTGGAGGAGAACATGGCTCTGCTGGATGTGATCCTCCCACAGTACTCCATGCTGTATGGGCGACCAGGGTATCAGGTGAGTGCATAGGCCACTGCCACAGACTGTCCCTATGTTGTGACTGTGACTTCAGGCATTGTGTCCTGGTGTGACACACATGCCATGTACTGTCGGGGGGGTCCCAGGGGGGGGGTGCCTGATGTCTCCCAGCAGTGCCCTGAGACAGGAGGGGTGGGGGCCTATCACTCACAGCAGTGCCCTGAGACAGGAGGGGTGGGGGCCTATCACTCACAGCAGTGCCCTGAGACAGGAGGGGTAGGGGCCTATCACTCACAGCAGTGCCCTGAGACAGGAGGGGTGGGGGCCTATCACTAACAGCAGTGCCCTGAGACAGGAGGGGTGGGGGCCTATCACTAACAGCAGTGCCCTGAGACAGGAGGGGTGGGTGTGATGCACAGTGTGAGCCTTGATCATTGATTGTGACATTGCCATCATTCCACCTGTGTACCCACTGTGGCACGTACTGCTTTTTCCCTCACCAGGGGATGATGTCCCTATGACAAAGGTGCAATGCGTTGACTGCATGACATGCCTTGTTGTAACCAGCTAATTTGTACCCATATGTCTCTCTGTGACATGTGGCTGGTGTATTGATGTGGTGTCACTTGTTCCTCCTCACAGGTAGGCGCCACTGCCAAGGAGCAGATCTGGCTGACCGCCGTCAGTGCCGTGAGGGGTGTGGATGGTCGGAGGCGGAGCCTGCCCCAGGTGAGGAAACGCTGGCAGGATATCCGGTGCTGGACGCGGAGGATTGCACGGCTCCTGCTGGGGGACTCACCTGAGAGCCACAAGAACCGCGGCCGCCGCCGTCTGAGCCACCTCCACAGGCGTGTGCTGCCGGTGGTCTTTCCAGACCTGGAGAGGCGCTTACAGGCGATGCAGCAGCCGGAAGGGGGTAGGTACATGTGTGTTTGTTGTGTGTCACCGGCATTTGTAAGGGCACAGTAGCATGAATTCACTGGCAGGGTTTAAAGGTGCTGTGCAGATCCTGTTTGCCCCAGTATAGCGCTGCGCCCCTGCCACCCTTCCCCTCCGTGCAATGTGTTCCCTGGTCTGTGTGTAGTCACTCCTTCACAAGGTAATGTAGGCTGGCGCTTTGTCCACGAGAACAATGACTGTAGCATCATGTGTGGGGGTGGTGTGTAACAGGTTGTGGGACCTTGCCTGTGCACTGTCAAGTTCACTGCATGTGGGTTCCATGTCAGTTGGCACTGATGCTGACTCCAGACATGGGAGTTGGTCTCTCATGTGTCATGCCTTACAGCGCGCATGTCCTATGTAGTGGCCTGTGACATGATGTGCATGAGTGTGCGATACGCATAGTGCAGGGATGGTGACGTGTGTTGCAGTCATTACCATTCAGTAGCATGTAGTTGCGTGCCCACTACTGTCCCCTGGGGCACCTTTTCCTCAGTGGTGTATGTGTCATCATAAACGTGGACACTCTCAGTGTCTACAGCGTAGGTTGTGCTCTGTGCCATTGTCCCCTGTCACCATGTATATAGACGTGCTATTTTGTACAGGTGTCCACTGTGCAGCCTGACCTGATTGTCCTTCTTCATACTCACAGTTGCCAGTGCCTGTGTGTCTTGTTATACTCATCTGAGGATGGGCACTGGTACCTCATTATTTGTACAGGCGCACCTTGGCTGTTTGGCGTCCAATCTTGCATTTTGCCTGCCCCTGTGTTTATCACCCAGACTATGAGATGTTGGTGCCACCTGTGTCTCAACAATTTGCCTCATGTAGGGTTTTGTTGGGGCGGGCAATGCCTATGTGTCAAATCCTGATTTCTACTTGCTGGGTCTGGGCAGTGTGTGATGTTTCTGGACACACACGCAATGTGCAGTGACCGAGTCATGTTGGGCATGTTTTCAGCATTACCTATGCAGCATGTGTCTCAAGTTCATGGATATGGTCCCTGGTCATCGGTATTTTCGCCAACGCTGTGTGGTGCAGATGCAGTGCTGGATTGTCCCCAGGGCCTGGGTGCTATGTCAGACTCCGTTTCCTGTGTTTAGCTATTGTCTCATGCTCTCCATGGTATTTCAGTGGCATGGTAGCTCAACCAACTGTGTGTTTCATGCCCTACATCGGTACCTTGTTTAGTAGATGTTAGGGATCTTCATTTTCAGGCTATGCAGTGTTACCTATGTCGATTGGACTCATGTGACTGATGTGTACAGCTGTCTGATTAATTTCTGTCTCTCCACCCTGCCCACAGCATCGTTGGGGGACACAGAGGGAGACATGGACACAGGCAAGGCGGAGGGACCGAGCACCAGTGCCAGCCGTGACATCGGGGCTGGCACATCGAGTGGGACAGAGGTGGAGGATAGTGCGGCCGAGGACCTGTCGACTGGCACGTCAGAATACGAAGCTGACAGGTCCGAGGAGGATGTCTCCGAGTGGGCGGTGGCTGCACCAGCAGCTGACAGCGGAACAACACCTCGCACCGCCCCCTCAGTTCCCATCAGCCGCCTCCCACTTGCTCGTGTCCCTTCCCAGCGTGCCCGGTCACAGCATGTCTCCTTCCTGCCAGGCACCGCACCCCCTGCCCCTGTCTCCACTGCTGCCGCCAATGCAGAGTCTGTGGACATCCAGCGGCAACTGCAGGTTGGTCAGGCTGCGATCCTTAATGTCCTCCATGCCCACGGCAAAACCTTCACCAACATCGAGGCATTCTTGGAGGGCATTCATTCATCGCAGGCTGACCAACGCAACTTGCTGAGGTCCATAGACTCCACACTGACTGCAGCAGTGGGTCTCCTGCAGCGCGACCTCCCCCCACCTACCCCTGCCCCATCCACACTTCCCACTCCCATGCCTGTCCCACGTACACCCAGATGTCGGCATGCACCCACATCAACGGACACGGGCACCACACCAGCAGGGAAGGTCCACCGCACTCCTCCTGACACGCACACACAGGGTGAGGTAGGCACACCCACTGGGTCGGGGGGCAAACGTGTGACATGCAGCCATAGTGGGAGTCCGCATTCCACCCAGTCCACTCCCTCCAAATCCCCTCCCCTCAGCTCTCCTGGCCACATCTCCCCCAAGGACTCCTTCATGGCCGCTCTGTCCCTGAGCCCCACAGTTACATCACCACGCAAGCGGTCAAGGAGGTCCCCGGTCAGGGTGGTTGAGTCTCCCCCCATGTCTCCACCCTCCCCCGGTGGCGCTGCGACCCATCCCTCTGACCCCCCCCCCTCCTTGGGGCCTGAGGTCCCTTCGGGTGCAGGGGACTCCCTGGAGGACCTTGCAAAGGTGTGTAGTGCCATCCTGGCCTCCGCCTTTGGCACTGACCCACCCCCTGTGGTGGAGTCCTCCATCCCTGCACCCACAACGCCGCCCCTTTGCCCTGACGTCCCTGCGGTGCCTGTTGCTTCCCCCCCCTGATGCCCTCACCAGTGTGGAAGACGATGCCATTTGACTGTGCAGGCAAGGTAGGGGACACGCATCCCACTGTGTCCCCCATCCAGCTGAGAATCATTGACTGCCCTATGGGCTTTGTGAATATTGAACTGCCTGCGATCCACGGACATTGTGCTCATGCTGAATAAAGCTTAATTTTGTTTTCATTATCACACTACTGCTATGCTGGTATTGGTGTTGGTGGGGCTGCTACATGGTTTTGGGTGGTGTTTAAGGGTTTGGGTGTGTGGGATATGTAGTAGTGTGCTGCTCATTGGTGGGACCCTGGGATCTGTGTGCCATCACAAGGTGTTGGCTAACTTTCTTTGTTCATGTAAGCAGTTACTGCATGGTGCACTTGTCCCAGGGTGTATTCCTTCCTCTGTGTACCCAGCTTTCTTCCCTGCAGGGTGTTCCCAATGTTTAGCGCAGAGCTGTGTCTACATGAGCTGTGTGTGTGACGGAGCCCTTCTACTTTGGCCATGCATGCAGGGCCATGTCTCCACCTGCAACAATCGTGGCATCCTTGGTGATCACTGTACTTGTGTGTGGAGTCTGTTGACATGAGTTCATGGGGACATGTTCCCTTGTAGGCAGTATGCATGTGGATAATTCTGGCCTCACACACATGTGTTACACCCCTCCTGTCTCAGGGCACTGCTGGGAGGACTCCACACCCACCCCTCCTGTCTCAGGGCACTGCTGTTAGTGATAGGCACCCACCCCTCCTGTCTCAGGGCACTGCTGGGAGTGATAGGCACCCACCCCTCCTGTCTCAGGGCACTGCTGGGAGTGATAGGCACCCACCCCTCCTGTCTCAGGGCACTGCTGGGTGGACTCTGCACACACCCCTCCTGGCTCAGGGCACTGCTGGGAGGACTCCACACCCACCCCTCCTGTCTCAGGGAACTGCTGGGAGGACTCCACACCCACCCCTCCTGGCTCAGGGCACTGCTGGGAGTGATAGGCACCCACCCCTCCTGTCTCTGGGCACTGCTGGGAGGACTCCACACCCACCCCTCCTGTCTCAGGGCACTGCTGGGTGGACTCTGCACACACACCTCCGATTTCAGGATATGTACGCTTGGAACATACACGGAGGTGAGGGTACGAGTCTACTTACACTGGTGTGGTGGGGGTACGCTCCATGCATACGCGGGTGAGGGTACGGGTCGTACTTACACTGTTGGGGTGTGGGGTACGCTCCTTGCATACGCGGGTGAGGGTACGGGTCGTACTTACACTGTTGGGGTGGGGGGTACGCTCCTTGCATACGCGGGTGAGGGTACGGGTCATACTTACACTGTTGGGGTGGGGGTATGGTCCGTGAGTCCGCGGGTGGGGGTAGGAGTCGTACTTACACTGGTGGGGGTGGGGGTACGGTCCGTACGTCCGCGGGTGAGGGTTCGAGTCGTACTTACACTGTTGGCATGGGGGGTACGCTCCATGCATACGCGGGTGGGGGTACGGGTCGTACTTACACTGTTGGCATGGGGGGTACGCTCCATGCATACACGGGTGGGGGTACGGGTCGTACTTACACTGTTGGCATGGGGGGTACGCTCCATGCATACGCGGGTGGGGGTACGGGTCGTACTTACACTGTTGGGGTGGGGGGTACGCTCCTTGCATACGCGGGTGGGGGTACGGGTCGTACTTACACTGTTGGGGTGGGGGGTACGCTCCATGCATACGCGGGTGGGGGTATGGGTCGTACTTACACTGTTGGGGTGGGGTGTACGCTCCTTGCATACGCGGGTGGGGGTACGGGTCGTACTTACACTGTTGGCATGGGGGGTACGCTCCATGCATACGCGGGTGGGGGTACGGGTCGTACTTACACTGTTGGCATGGGGGGTACGCTCCATGCATACGCGGGTGGGGGTACGGGTCGTACTTACACTGTTGGCATGGGGGGTACGCTCCATGCATACGCGGGTGGGGGTACGGGTCGTACTTACACTGTTGGCATGGGGGGTACGCTCCATGCATACGCGGGTGGGGGTACGGGTCATACTTACACTGTTGGGCTGGGGGGTACGCTCCATGCATACGCGGGTGGGGGTACGGGTCGTACTTACACTGTTGGGGTGGGGGGTACGCTCCTTGCATACGCGGGTGAGGGTACGGGTCGTACTTACACTGTTGGGGTGGGGGTACGCTCCATGCATACGCGGGTGGGGGTAAGGGTCGTACTTTCACTGTTGGGGTGGGGGGTGCGCTCCTTGCATACGGGGTGGGGGTAGGGTCCGTACATATACGTCCCCACGCTATGTGATGCTTGTGCGGCCCGTACCCAGGCCTTTGCCACGTGGGTGCGATCCGTCCCGCCATTGTTGGGGTGACGTGTGTGGGCGTGGTACGACTCGTACCCACGCTCTTCAGGCGTGGGTATGGGACGTACCTGTCTGGTTGTGTTGCCGGTTCGCGTGGTGACGGACTTCCGTTGTGGCGGTCGCTGGCTTATCAGGACACGCCCCCACCCCCTCGTGGTGACCAGGGCATGGGAGTCAGGTATGTCCAGGCCATGTGTGGTGTGTGACTTATGTGGTTGTTTTGTGGCCTGCCCTGGTCCTGCCACCCCCACCCCACCCCACTTTCCCCCCTCCCTTAGTTATTCTGACCTTCTGCGGCGTCTGCGTCGTAACCTGTAGAGGAGGTGGACTGCTATGAGGGCAGGGATGACTCGTAGGTTCGGGTCCATGTCTGTCCGTCGCGTACTGGTACTCCTTGATCGCGTCGTCCTGTCGCGTACGGGTCCTCCTTGATCGCGTCGTCCTGTCGCGTACGGGTCCTCCTTGGTCGCGTGGTCCTGTGTGTCCGTCGCGTACTGGTCCTCCTTGTTCGCGTCGTCGTCTGTCCGTCGCGTACTGGTGGTCCTTGTTCGCGTCGTCCTGATTTCCCGGCAGTTTTTGGCTGCCGCAAAATATTCACCGTGCGGGGTGACGTCGGTGCGAATCGTGATTCCTGGGTCGTGAATGGCTGGCTGCGAGCGTCCCGACGTCAGGTCGGCGCTTTTCCGGATCGCATTGGTAGGTTTTTTTTGGTCGGTCGGGCTTTTTTACGATTTGTACGGTACTAGTGTACCCGTGCGAATCGTAATTCCTTGTTTGTAAAAATTGACGACCGGGTACGCGTCGGACGGAGATTATGCTCCGTCCGACGGTTCGTACCCGGTTTTTGCCGGATCGTGATCGGCACCTAAGTGTAGTATTTTTCTTTGCTCTTGTATTTCCGTTGACAGTATTTTCCACACCGATGACTTTGGAAACGTAAAACTTGCTCCTTTAACTTTTTCTCTTCTGTGCTTTTTGGTATAGCACATGTTGCATATTCTTCAATGTAAGATAACACTGCTTCATCAGTATCTGTTCCAAACTTTGGGGCATCCTTGATCCACAACAGCATATGAATATGAGGAGCACCTCTTGCCTGGTACTCTTTTCTCCAAAAGAAATCCACTACTTCTCCTAGAGGTGGATTTTTTTTATTGCAGATGAAGGACATCATAGCCTCAAATCTATGATTGAAATATCTGCAAACATTAACCGGATCCAATGAGCACAGTTCTCCTGCTGTCTTGTATTCGATGTTTTTAATGTTTGAATTTGCCTCTCGTAGAAAATCCAGTAAATCATCCCAAGCGTACTCAGCACAGCTTAGGGTAAGGAACCATGTTGGTGTTCCTAAATTCCGTAACATGCATTTTAATTCACCATGGCGTCGGTACCAATATTCATTTGTCCCACGCTGACAAGCCATCAGATTGATCAGTTGTGTTTCCAAATGATCATCTCGGTGCTGCACTTTCTCCATAAAATCCTTAGCAGACACATTTTGTAAATGTACTCCACTTTTTAAAATGTGATTTACTGCATAAGATAGTGCAGACAAGTCGCTTTCAAATAAAAGATGGAACAAATAAGGAATACTTTGTCGAAATCTGGGATCTTCAGCATATAGTCTTGTAGTCCGATACTCAGAAGCTGGAATCTGTTCTGGACGTTCATCGTATCGTCCTCCTTTTCCTTTAGGAAACAGCTGGGGAAAACATTGAGCTTCCAAGCTCTCCTCCCATACACTCACGGGAGTTCCTTTTGCTTTCTTCATCTGAAACAGATCAATATTGTCTCCCATAACTTCTTTTGAATGAAGAGGATGTATGCTAAAATGTTCATAAATTTCTTCTTCCTTTGACTTGTCCACTTTTTCAATTTGTCCAGTTGATGTTTCTGTGTCTTCTTGTAAATCTTCTTCTTCTTCTATATAAATTGATTCATACCATTTGTTATTCCTTTTCAAATACAAATTTGCTCTTTGTACTTTCCGTACATCTACCAGCTCCTGCCAAATCTTCTTATTCTTTGTAGGTACACCATTAACCAGAATAACTAATGGTTCAGTTTCCAAAGTATCCGCATCAATAGTTTCCATATTTTTTTTCAAATCCAAGGGCAAATACACCACTCTACCTTTTAAACCTCTCAGTAAATCTGAAGGAGGTAATTTACCAGTTTTGGGCTCCATACGTACTATGGTCTGGAACGGATGAACACATTGAATAAGTATAGACTCATATGTATTTAATTCAGAAAGTTCAGCAGGAATAGCATCCAATTCTAAATTATTATGTACAGCTCTGGTCGGCATTCTATTTTCCTCGAACTTGTTGTAACAGTATTTACAAATACGCTGATCTTCACCCAATTCAAAACAATTTTCTAGAAATATATATGTGGCAAAATCTTTCCACTTATAATTATCTTCATTTTCACTCTTTCTGTAGAGATCAACATTCCTAGTTTGTTTTCTATAATGAGTTCTGCGGCAACAAATACTAGTAATATTTGGTCTTTCATTAGAGATTTTTTCAAATTTTGTTATGTGATCATTAAATGTCTTACTTACAGAGGGTTCTACATTCTCTTCCACTTCTTCCTCATTTACTGTGTCCTTTTCTGCACTGTTTTGTTCAGGACCAAAGTAACAAAACTGAATTTCATCAACAACCTTCTCTACATCTGATACCGATCCACGGAACAGAGCCCTATTCAATTCATCTAACTTTATTGCTGGACTTGTAGCAAAATACAACCGTCTCACAAACATTCTCATTTCAGTATGATGAACAGCCAGCATCCTAAAATGATGGAAAACACTATCACACACTTTTCTAGATAGACAAGCCAGAGAATGACCCTGCAAACCAGTATTCTCTCTCACTCTGCATGGATCTAGACTTTGAAGCACCTTAATCTTCTGTTTTACACTTTTTTTTACTATATTCTCTTAGAAACTCACGAAATTTATCAATAGATTCCTGACGCACAGTGCAAATACTACTACAATTCCAAGTGTACACTGGGGCTTTAGGACGTCTCCCCATAGCCTCATCCGCCATCACTTGTACCTCATCTCTTGGAACCATTATCTCCTTCTCCATTATGCAACCATTTTTCACTTCATAAGCACGACCTCTGGTGTCACCTGCATGCAGCAAACTATTACTTTGAAAATAACTCTCTTCATTAAAAAAAGGTTTACTACTTGAACTATGCATCCATTTTCCTAAAAACACTTTACAAAAGTTTGTTCTGTTCACTACTCTTTTCCTTTTGCTTTGTGATTTCAGTACATTAACCATTTTATCTAATGTACGCATCCTATTCAAAATTAAAATGAATAGTTTGCTTTTTAATTCTAATGCCTTTGCTGCAATGGCTTCAATTTCTTTTTTTCTCTTGTAATATTTTGCCTTTTGCTTATATTTCTTCACATCCTTTATCAAATTGGACATAACTCTTCTCTGAAACATTTTTCTACGTATCTCTTTAAACGCTGTTTTTCTGTTTAAGTTAATCTTTATTGTTGCAGAAGGTATATTTGCATTAACTAAATTCTCAATTTTTTCCTGTTTTTTTCTATTGAAAACATTCTTTCCAGTACAGACATTTTGTACATTTTTCCTTTTTTTGAAGATGTTCTTTAAAAAATCTTTTGTCTGCTTACCAGAAGATTTGTTCTTTTTCCCAACATGAGCATCTCCAACTAACTTAGGTCCTCCAGTTGTCTTCAAATATAGGTTTTTTTTGTGGTCTTTCTTTAGTCTGGATTTTGTAGGCATCTTAAATTTTGTTCACTGCTCTTCAGCAATACCTGAAAAAAACAACAAAAAAAATCCTTTGTTTTATTTAAATATATTACTACATTTTTTATGATCTTTTCAAATCTTAAAATACTATGTACCCCTTTCCTACAAGTGAAAATCACAATAACACCATCACAAATTAAATATCTAAAAACAATTCCTGTGTGCACACAGAGTCATGGTTTGAAATTAGGCAGAAAACGAAATTTCTTTGCCAATTGCAAAGCATACTTTCTACTACTTTTTTGGCAAGTGATAAGTACTTTTACAGTCTGACACATTTTGAATCCACTTTTCAGATTCTGAAAACAGCACATGTCCAAACAGCTTTTTCAGACCAGCAACATGTGTAACCTGGGTGACTGACTACACTCCAGCAAGGGCAACCAGCCTTAGTGATGCTGAATGTATTTGCATTACCGATTAAAACCTCAAACCCCACTCGGTTGTGAATACTGTGCTTGATTCCACAGGATAAGCAGCTGGTTGTGTGCTAAGAGTCTGCTTCTGCATAAAAAAATAACACCCCCTTTCCATCTAATGCAAATGTAAAATCACCAGAGCAATACCAAACAGCTTTCTCTGACCAGCAACATGTGTAACCTGGGTGACTGACTACACTCCAGCAAGGGCAACCAGCGTTAGTGATGCTGAATATATTTGCATTACTAAGTGCAACCTCAAACCCCACTCGGATGTGAATACTGTGCATGATTCCACAGGATAAGCAGCTGGGTGTGTGCAAAGAGTCTGCTTCTGCATAAAAAAATAGCTCCCCCTTTCCATCTATTGCAAATGTAAAATCACCAGAGCAATACCAAACACCTTTCTGAGACCAGCAACATGTGTAACCTGGGTGACTGACTACACTCCAGCAAGGGCAACCAGCCTTACTGATGCTGAATGTATTTGCATTACTGACTGAAACCTCAAACCCCACTCGGTTGTCATTACTATGCATGATTCCACAGGATAAGCAGCTGGATGTGTGCTAAGAGTCTGCTTCTGCACAAAAAAATGGCTCCCCCTTTACATCTAATGCAAATGTAAATTCACCAAAGTAATACGCAATAAATCTCTGCCTGTAATTCCTATTTGCACACAGAGTCATGTTTTCATATTAGTCACAAAACGAAATTTCTTTGCCAATTTGAAAGCACACTTACTACTCTTTTTTTTTGGCAAGTGATAAACACTTTTACAGACTGACACATTATGAATCCACTTTTCAGATTCTGATAAAAGCAAATGTCCAAACTGCTTTTTCAGACCACCACCATCTGTAACCTGGGTGACTGACTACACTCCAGCAAGGGCAACCAGCCTTAGTGATGCTGAATGTATTTGCATTACTGACTGAAACCTCAAACCCCACTCGGTTGTGAATACTGTGCATGATTCCACAGGATAAGCAGCTGGGTGTGTGCTAAGAGTCTGCTTCTGCACAAAAAAATGGCTCCCCCTTTCCATCTAATGCAAATGTAAAATCACCAGAGCAATACGCAATAAATCTCTGCCTGTAATTCCTATTTACACACAGAGTCATGTTTTCACATTAGTCACAAAACGAAATTTCTTTGCCAATTTGAAAGCACACTTACTACTCTTTTTTTTGGCAAGTGATAAACACTTTTACAGACTGACACATTATGAATCCACTTTTCAGATTCTGATAAAAGCACATGTCCAAACTGCTTTTTCAGACCAGCACCATGTGTAACCTGGGTGACTGACTACACTCTAGCAAGGGCAACCAGCCTTAGTGATGCTGAATGTATTTGCATTACTGACTGAAACCTCAAACCCCACTCGGTTGTAAATACTATGCATGATTCCACAGGATAAGCAGCTGCCTGTGTACTAAGAGTCTGCTTCTGCATAAAAAAATACCTCCCCCTTTCCATCTAATACAAATGTAAAATCACCAGAGCAAAACGCAATAAATCTCTGCCTGTAATTCCTATTTGCACACAGAGTCATGTTTTCACAATAGTCACAAAAAGAAATTTCTTTGCCAATTTGAAAGCACACTTACTACTCTTTTTTTTGGCAAGTGATAAGTGCTTTTACAGACTAACACATTATGAATCCACTTTTCAGATTCTGATAAAAGCACATGTCCAAACTGCTTTTTAAGACCAGCACCATGTGTAACCTGGGTGACTGACTACACTCCAGCAAGGGCAACCAGCCTTAGTGATGCTGAATGTATTTGCATTACTGACTGAAACCTCAAACCCCACTCGGTTGTGAATACTATGCATGATTCCACAGGATAAGCAGCTGGCTGTGTGCTAAGAGTCTGCTTCTGCATACAAAAAAATGGCTCCCCCTTTACATCTAATGCAAATGTAAAATCACCAGAGCAATACGCAATAAATCTCTGCCTGTAATTCCTATTTGCACACAGAGTCATGTTTTCATATTAGTCACAAAACGAAATTTCTTTGCCAATTTGAAAGCACACTTACTACTCTTTTTTTTGGCAAGTGATAAACACTTTTACAGACTGACACATTTTGAATCCACTTTTCAGATTCTGAAAACAGCACATGTCCAAACTGCTTTTTGAAACCAGCACCATGTGTAACCTGGGTGACTGACTACACTCCAGCAAGGGCAACCAGCCTTAGTGATGCTGAATGTATTTGCATTACTAACTGAAACCTCAAACCCCACTCGGTTGTGAATACTATCCATGATTCCACAGGATAACCAGCTGGCTGTGTGCTAAGAGTCTGCTTCTGCATAAAAAAAACCTCCCCCTTTCCATCTAATGCAAATGTAAAATCACCAGAGCAATACCAAACAGCTTTCCGAGACCAGCAACATGTGTAACCTGGGTGACTCACTACACTCCAGCAAGGGCAACCAGCCTCACTGATGCTGAATGTATTTGCATTACTGAGTGCAACCTCAAACCCTTAAAGTATTCCTTATTTTTACCAGTACACCTTAAATTTTCGTGAAAACATAGTCCATATTATTTTACATGTTCCTCACATTTAAATTTCTCCCAAAACAGAAAATAATAAACACAACTTCAACAAAAGGAATTCCAATTCTATTATTCATTTCTTAATTTACCATATACATCCCCTCTCAAACTCTAAACTCACCTTTAAAATTAGTTAATTCTAAAAGAAATGTGGCACTCAAACAGCAGATTATCAGAGCCAGGATCTCTGTTCTGTTCACCTCTCTCCTCTCAGCAGAACCAGATAATGGCAAACTTTCCCCACTCTTTTTCCACACATATACATGTTAATTTCAAATCTCAGTGCTTCCCCCTTTTTTTCAAATGTAATCACACATTTCTATTGGTTGAAAACCAACCCTTTTCCAAAAGTACCCTTCCCCCAACTTGACTTCTGCCTAGTACCCTTCCCCCAACTTGACTTCTGCCTGCTACCATAGCAACAGCTCATGGAACACTGCTGTGTGGAGTTAGGTCAGAAGTTCGCCACACAATGTTTCATTTCCAAAGAGCAGGAGTGCTTGACTTTTCAAACCTAACAGCAAATCCATAGTACTGTTCTTTGGTAACACATTTTTCTGTACCAATACAAAACATGCTTCTATAAATTTACACATACAGCCTAGTTTTTATTCCAGAATGGTATGAAACGGCAATCAGTTCTTTTTTTTATAAAAAAAAAAAAAAAAATGTATGCCTCCATTTCCAAACTGTCTTTCATTTCTTTTTACCATTCTACTGAATTACACCTCCTGAGTGCATCCAGTTCTCCTTTGAAGATGTTCACAGTGTGGATTGTAGGGCACAGCTATGTCTTCTGGAGTGAAAAGTATGCAGAGAAAACAGATATGGTGAGAGACCTTGCTTTGCCAAATGTAGACATTAAATGGATTGGTCAGAGAGGGTTAAAGTGGCACCAATTGATGCCATTGGTGAAATCCTTCATGCAAATCCAACACCCTGACCTCATAATAGTGCACTGTGGTGGCAATGACCTAGGCACTTTGACTGGGGTAGGTCTGGAAATGTTTATAAAGGAGACCTTTGCACAACTGTTTTCACTTTTCCCTAAAATTGCCTTTGTGTTTTCTAACATATGCCAAAGGCAAAAATGGAACTGGTCCAATCATTTTTGTCCACAGATTGACAAAGCAAGAAAGCACGTCAACAAATCTGTTTCTGCTTTCCTCCGTGACTATGGTATGGGTTCCATTTACCACAACAACTTGCGTTACGACATGCAAGACATTTATAGAGGAGATGGTGTACACTTCACTGATGAAGGGAACAGAGTCTTCCTCTTGAACCTTAGACTCTGCATCGGTACTTACTTGTAGGTACCAATAAAAAATCACTTCATAAACACAACGGCTCTTTTTAGAGCCCCCTAATATCTAAACACTTAAATCTGCATTTCATTTCATTTTTTTTTTTTTTTCACCGTACGCGTACGGTGAGCTTACCGTACGCGTACCCCGCGATTTTTTTTAAAATCAATAAATGTTTTCTTTGTACTTTTCTGTCCTTCTTTGACCCCCTTACAAATGTTAGGGGGTCTGTAACTCTCTTCCTTGCCCCCTTTTCAAGTTATCACCCTTTTTTTCTGAGTGAAATACACAAAATGGCAGCCGCCGCTTCCTGGTTTCGACCGATTCGAATGTTTACTAAGATCTAAGAGCCAATCAGAATCGCGCTCGCGCACGTAACCGTACGCGTACGGTAAGCGCACCGTAAGCGCACCGTAAGCTGGCTCAGATATATATATTGATTTAAAGGCTATTTTCTCAGAATCTACTGAACAGATTTACACCAAACCTACTAAAGGCACTTCCTTGACCTGAGGACTACCTCTCTGCCAAATTTCAAGTAATTCTGTTCAGCCGTTCGGGCTGTAGCTGTGTCTAAAGGTCCTATGGAAAAATGCTTGGGAAAAACGCGTTTTGGGACCCCCTTTTATCTCAGTCCCCGCTTGACAAATCCCCCCGAGACTTTCAGGGTAGGAGCGGAGCATAGCGCCCCACCTATTTTGAAAATTTCGCGAGGATTCGTCGACCGGCGCCAAAGTTATTCCAAATAGAATGTTGCGGATTTCCTATGGAAACAGGGTCCTAACTATAACTACCTACTGGCGACCGCCAGTAGGTAATATATATATATATATATATCTTCACTGAAAAAACCATAGGTTTCGGGGGCGTTATAGTTAGCTGGACATTTCCCTCGTACAAAACCCTAGAAATTCCCCTGTTATAGTTAGTTCAGCTAACTATAACTCGCGCCCCCGCAATGCACTGCTGATGACGTCACATATTACATCACTCATGACATGGTCAGTGACATCACTGATGACACCACTGATGACATCTCAAATGACATCACTGATGACATCACTGATGACTTCATCCATTGAGTATGTACAC
Organism: Triturus cristatus; assembly: GCF_964204655.1. Classification (NCBI taxonomy): domain Eukaryota; kingdom Metazoa; phylum Chordata; class Amphibia; order Caudata; family Salamandridae; genus Triturus; species Triturus cristatus. The sequence goes on from NC_140593.1 coordinate 823,204,555, forward strand.
GGACATGTCCGAGACACCCCGTTCCCCTTGCCGGATAGGCACACCCCTGCACTGACCTTTTGAACTCCAGACCAGCACACGCCAGTTGTGCATGCAGGAGGATGTGTGCGTAGCTACACGTCCAGGCTCACTGCCAATGCTGAGGTGACAGCACACTGTGATGTTGCAGGGCTCGTGCCTATCATGCTAAGACAATGACCACAGGGACACACTTGCTAAGATGTGGGTTTGGGGGGCATTGGCAGTCCTGGAGTTGTTGAGATGAGTCTTCTGGCCCTCATGGGTATCACTGTATCATGCTCATTGACTCTATGGCACCTGTGAGTGTTCTGGTGTGGCTCTTGGCTGTGTTCCCTTTCATGGTGCAGGTAGTTGTCCTGCTTAACACCAGCAGAATGCAGATGTAAAATCCCTGGTGCTAACGTGTCTTATCGCCGGAATTTGTTTCGCATTGCAATTGGTGTGAAAGTTGTGATGTGATTTTTTTCGTGTGCAGAACAATATACGAACTGAGCAGTGTATCTCGTCAAGATCCAGCACCTGACGCACTATTCCCAATCAATATAAACACAATGAGATTTCTTAATAGATTTTGTGTGTACACTGTAAGTGCAGCCAATACCTCAGTGCAATTCAATACAGGGTTTTAGTATTTAGAATAAATCGGAAAGGTGCACCTCGTGTCTTTTTGCAAGGGAACGGCTAGTGTCCATTTCATTATCAGCACTTTAACGGAAGTAAAGTTGAGATAAATCTAACACACTATTCAGAAGTTGGTGCAAACTGCAGATATCACAAGTATTCCAGCGATAAGTGCCCCAAAATTTGACACCATGGTGGACTCCATCAAATAACAGTAATAAGAACAAGAAAGAGTCACACAGCAGTTAAGAGAACAACCAAAACGTTATTAATTTTTTTTTCAAATTTTATTTTTTATAATCATAAATATGTAAACGATAAACTATTTTCAAACTTTATTTTTTTATTAACATATATATGAACGATAAACTAATAAACAAAATGTATCAAAAATAATACAAAACAACAAGGCAGAACACTCCTGTGGGGACCATGGATGTCGACGACAGACCTGGAAAATCAGAAAGATTGTTAAAAAAAAAACAACATGCTATTCTCAACAAAATACCACAAGAAACAAATCACAGATATATAAAATGCATACAGCTAACAACATTTTATAAGTTTAACTTACAAAAACTGTAAATGTTGCCGCTTTAATATATTTACCGAATCTGAGGAAAAGTTTTTGCAGAAGGCACCACGCCCACAACGTTTTTCTTCAGTGGTGAGGAATTTTTTTACTTTTCCCAAGGGGCAAACAAAGACCAATGCCACCTTGATCACGTGCAAGATTTGCAAAAGCGTTCTGTCACGAGCGGATCTTAACAAGAAATACTCGTACGGCATGGCAAGTATGATGAAACACCTAAGGACCCTTCATCCGAACAATCTTGCACGAGAAGAGTGCAAACAGATGAGAAACACTCCTATTTTGTAACTGTGGAAAAGAATCACAAATAAATGTATATTAATAACTTTCAAAATTATACTATTCCATTACTGTACAAACACATTTTATATAAATACTGACTAAGAAACTATGTCCCTGAACCACAAGTGTGACGATGGTTAAAACACTACATGCATAGTGCATACTACTTTGAAGCAGTTCATGCCCTAAAGCCTACCTCACTAAAACTCTACATGCTAACTGACTAAATGATTACAGTACTATAAGGAGACACATTGGGTGAGTGACAGGGTGTTTGCTAGAAGAGTATGAATACTAACTAGGGAATTGAAGGTGTGAAACACAACTGTGTAGGTGATTAGAGGACTGCATCCATACTGCATAGGCATTTAAAGCAGTCCATGTGCTAAGGCCTGGCTCACTGCATGACTACTTGGGTGCTGACTGAATGATTAGAGTACAGCAAGGAGAGTGCCTAGGTGAATTTATAAGTGCTAGGCTTTTCGCACAGGGAATAGATTAGTACTTGGTACTGAATGGGTCACTAGAGGAGTGCAAAGGCAGTGACACTATGTTTGCTGGACTGTGTGGATGCTGACTAGGAAATTGAAAGTGTGAAAGACAATTGTGTAGGTGGTTAGAGGACTGCATGCATAGTGGATAGGGGTTTGAAGCAGTCCATATACTAAGGCCTGGGTCACTGGATGAGTACTTGGGTACTGACTGAATGATTAGAGTACTGCAAGGAGAGTGCCTGGGTGGATTTATTAGGGTTTGGCGCAGTGAATGGATTAGTACATATGCTGAATTGGTCACTAGAGGAGTGCAACAGGAGTGACAGGGTGTTTGCTGGAAGTGAATGGATACTGACTGGGGAATAGAAGGTGTGAAAGACAAGTGTGTAGGTGGTTAGAGGACTGCATGCATAGTGGATAGGGGTTTGAAGAAGTCCATGTGGTAAGACCTGTCTCAGTGCATGAATACTTAGGCAGTGACTGAATCATTAGAGTACTGGAAAGAGAGTGTCTTGGTGAATGTATAAGTGTTTGGGTTTTGGCACAGTAAATGGATTAGTACATGCTGTTGAATGGGTCTCTAGAGGACTGCAAAGGGAGTGACAGGGTGTTTCCTGGAAGTGTATGGATACTGACTAGGGAATTGAAGGTGTAAAAGACAAGTGTATAGTATGTTAGAACACTACATGCATACTGCATAGACATTTGAAGCAATCTATTTGGTACTTAGAAACTGACTAAATAATCAGACTACTTCTAGGACAGTGCTTAGGTAAAACTTTTAAATTTTCAGTTCTGCCACAGTGAACAGAATAGTACATGGTACTGCACCTTAGTGTCAAACCCTGACTCATTTTATCAATGCATAAGCAAAGACTAGCTTCTAATGCTACTAAAACTTGACAACATGACAGGTTTTAAAAGAGTTATCTGCTAAAAAATACACAATGTTACCAAATGCATCTCTCACAGTCGTTCCCAAATGCACACAGACTCACAGTGTGATTCTAGGCAACAACCAGTATACCTAGGAGTTTACCAAAAAATCATTCACTACTGTGGAAGTGGTAAGGGAACTGCACACGATCTTCATATTTCAGGACTGCACTTTTGTGTCAAAGCCTGACTCATTTAATTAAAGCATAAGCAAAGACTGGCTTCTAATGTTACTAAAACTTGACAACATGACCGGTTTTAAAACAGTTATCTGTCAGCAAATACACGATGTTACCAAATGCTTCTCTCACACTGATCCCAAATACACACTATCTCACACTGTGATTCTAGACAAGCACCACTATCCCTAGGAGTTTACCAAAATTCATTCACCACAGTGCAAGTGGTAAGGGAACTGCACACAATCTACATATTTCAGGACTGCACTTTTCTGTCAAAGCCTGACTCATTTAATCAAATCATAAGCCATAACTGTCTTCTAATGCTACTAAAACTTCACAACATGACAGGTTAAAACAGTTATCTGTCAGCAAATACACCATGTTACCAAATGCTTCTCTCACAGTGGTTCCCAAATGCACACAGACTCACTGTGTGATTCTAGACAAACAACATTATCCCTTGCACTACACCAAAACACATTTCTTCATCTAGAAGTAGTACTACATTTTAGTATACAAACATAACATAACTCATTTCACAAATTCATAAACAATGACTGGTTTCTAATTCTACCAAAATATAAAAACAGCACAGTTATCTGTCTGCAAACACATGAAAAACACAAATGCTTATCACAGAATGGTTTCTACATGCACACACACTGTCAATAAGATTGTAGAGAAAAAAATGACTCCCTACACTTTAGCAGGAGAAATACATTAGTCTGATTAAAATCAAAATAGTCTACATACATCCCCTCACAATTAAATAACTCATCTTTCAAGTTCTTTTGTAGATTAAGAAGTATATCAGTCACTCACCATATTTTCTTTTACAGAATCTCTGCACTGTGCACCTCTCAGCAAAAACAAAGAATGGAAAAGTTTCCCTTTCATTTTCCACACATATACATGTACACATCAAATCACAATCCTTCACACATAAACTCAAAAGCAAACACACATTTCTATTGGTTAAACATTTCAACCCTTTCCAACTGAAAGACATTTCAACCCTTCCCCCAATCTGCCTTCTGCCTGTTACCATAGAAACAGGTCATGGAACACTGCACTAAGCACACAGGTCAGAAGTTCAGCACACAATGTTCCTACACAAGAGAGGAAGTGTGCTTCACTTTTCAACATATCAGCTAATCATATATAATGTTCCTTACAATCTGTTTTTGTTAACCAATAAGAATCATACCTTTAAAAAACAGAAATATACACCCTACCTTTCAGTGTACAAAGTCATACAACCAATGATTTCTTGTCTTTTTAAAAAAAAAATCCGTGGATCCGCGTACCCAACGCGATAGGATGCGCGCACTGTGCCCGCATTTCATCGTTTTTTTTTTTTAAAGGGGGCCCCAGGGGGTCCTTCTGGGACCCACTAAGCACCTCTAGAGGGTCAGAGTATTTCCACTCTGCCCCCTTTATATGTTTTACACACTTATTCCCCTTGCTTCTTCAGCCTCGCTTCTACCAAGGCAGAAAATGGCCGCCAACAGTTCCTGGTTTCGAATGTAGAGAGACACTCGACAGCCAATTAGCATTCAGTGCGCGATCGGGAGGGTGCGCGCTCGGTTCGGGGAGGGTGCGCTCAGGTGCGTGTACAGTCCGCGGATCCTCCGCGGCCATAGATATGTATGTACTTTTAACTCTAATTTTCTCAGGTACTACTGAACGGATTCACACCATTTATGCAAAAGGCATGAGTCTGAACTGAGGACTACCTCTTTGCCAAATTTGGTGTCATTCCGTTCAGCGGTTCGGGCTGTAGCTACGACAACAGATCCTATGGGAAATTGCATTGGGAAAACGTGTTTTGGGACCCCCCTTTTTTCTCGGGCCCCGCTTGACGAATAACCACAAAACTTTCAGGGTAGGAGCGGAGCGGAGCTGGCCAAAAGTTTGGACAATTTCGCGAGGATCCGTCAACCGGCGCCAGACTTATTAGGAATAGAATGTTGCGGATTTCCTATGGAAAATAGGTCCTAACTATAACTACCTACTGGCGACCGCCAGTAGGTAATATATACATACATATATATATATATACATATATATATATATATACATATATATATATATTACCTACTGGCGGTCGCCAGTAGGTAGTTATAGTTAGGACCACGTTTCCATAGGAAAACCTCAACATTCTATTTTGAATAACTTTGGCGCCGGTCGACGAATCCTCGCGAATTTCTCAAAATAGGTGGGGCGCTACGCTCCGCTCCTACCCTGAAAGTCTCGGGGGGATCCGTCAAGCGGGGGCTGAGATAAAAGGGGGGTCCCAAAACGCGTTTTTCCCATGCATTTTTCCATAGGACCTTTAGAACGAGCTACAGCCCGAACGGCTGAACAGAATTACTAGAAATTTGGCAGAGAGGTAGTCCTCAGGTCAAGGAAGTGCCTTTTGTAGGTTTGGTGTAAATCTGTTCAGTAGATTCTGAGAAAATAGCCTTTAAATCAATATATATATCTGAGCCCGCTTACGGCACGCTTACCGTACGCTTACGGTAAGCGTACGGTGGCGTGCGCGAGCGCGATTCTGATTGGCTCTTAGATCTTAGTAAACATTCGAATCGGCCGAAACCAGGAAGCGGCGGCCGCCATTTTGTGTATTTCACTCTGAAAAAAAAGAGTGAAAACAAGGAAAGGGGGCAATGAGGAGAGTTACAGACCCCCTAACATTTGTAAGGGGGTCAAAGAAGGACAGAAAAGTACAAAGAAAACATTTATTGATTTTAAAAAAAATCACGGGGTACGTGTACGGTAAGCGTACGGTAAAAAAAAAAAAAAAAAAGAAATGAAAATCAGATTTAAGTGTTTAGATATTAGGGGGCTCTAAAAAGAGCCGTTGTGTTTATGAAGTGATTTTTTTGTGGTACCTACAAGTAAGTACCGATGCAGAGTCTAAGGTTCAAGAGGAAGACTCTGTTCCCTTCATCATTGAAGTGCACACCATCTCCTCTATAAATGTCTTGCATGTCATAACGCAAGTTGTTGTGGTAAATGGAACCCATACCATAGTCACGGAGGAAAGCAGAAACAGATTTGTTGACGTGCTTTCTTGCTTTGTCAATCTGCGGACAGAAATGATTGGACCAGTTCCATTTTTGCCTTTGGCATATGTTAGAAAACACAAAGGCAGTTTTAGGGAAAAGTGAAAACAGTTGTGCAAAGGTCTCCTTCATAAGCATTTCCAGACCTACCCCAGTCAAAGTGCCTAGGCCATTGCCACCACAGTGCACTATTATGAGGTCAGGGTGTTGGATGTGCATGAAGGATTTCACCAATGGCATTAATTGGTGCCACTTTAACCCTCTCTGACCAATCCATTTAATGTCTACATTTGGCAAAGCAAGGTCTCTCACCATATCTGTTTTCTCTGCATACTTTTCACTCCAGAAGACATAGCTGTGCCCTACAATCCACACTGTGAACATCTTCAAAGGAGAACTGGATGCACTCAGGAGGTGTCTTTCAGTAGAATGGCAATATGAAAAGAAAGACAGTTTGGAAATGGAGGCATACATATTTTTTTCAAACAAAAAAGAACTGATTGGCTGTTTCATACCATTCTAGAATAAAAACTAGGCTGTATGTGTAAATTAATAGAAGCATGTTTTGTATTGGTACAGAAAAATGTGTTACCAAAGAACAGTACTATGGATTTGCTGTTAGGTTTGAAAAGTCAAGCACTCTTGCTCTGTGGAATTGAAACATTGTTTGGCGAACTTCTGACCTGACTCCACACAGCAGTGTTCCATGAGCTGTTGCTATGGTAGCAGGCAGAAGTCAAGTTGGGGGAAGGGTACTAGGCAGAAGTCAAGTTGGGGGAAGGGTACTTTTGGAAAAGGGTTGGTTTTCAACCAATAGAAATGTGTGATTACATTTGAAAAAAAGGGGCAAGCACTGAGATTTGAAACTAACATGTATATGTGTGGAAAAAGAGAGGGAAAGTTTGCCATTATCTGGTTCTGCTGAGAGGAGAGAGGTGTAGAGAACAGAGATCCTGGCTCTGATAATCTGCTGTTTGAGTGCCACATTTCTTTCACAACTAACTAATTTTAAAGGTGAGTTTAGAGTCTGAGAGGGGATGTATATGGTAAATTAAGAAATGAATAATAGAAATGCAATTCTTTTTGTTGAAGTTGTGTTTATTATTTTCTGTTTTGGGAGAAATTTAAATGTGAGGAACATGTAAAATAATATGGACTATGTTTTCACAATAAATTAAGGTGTACTGGTATAATAAAAGAATAGTTTAAGGGTTTGAGGTTGGACTCAGTAATGCAAATACATTCAGCATCACTAAGGCTGGTTGCCCTTGCTGGAGTGTAGGCAGACACCCAGGTTACAAATGATGCTGGTCTGAAAAAGCAGTTTGGACATGTGCTTTGTAAAAAATCTGAAAAGTGGATTCATAATGTGTCAGTCTGTAAAAGTGTTTATCACTTGCCAAAAAAAAGAGCAGTAAGTGTGCTTTCAAATTGGCAAAGAAATTTCGTTTTGTGACTAATGTGAAAACATGACTGTGTGCAAATAGGAATTACAGGCAGAGATTTATTGCGTATTGCTCTGGTGATTTCACAGTTGTATTAGATGGAAAGGGGGAGACATTTTTTGGTGCAGAAGCAGACTCTTAGCACACAGGTAGCTGCTTACCATGTGGAATCATGCACAGTATTCACAAGCGAGTGGGGTTTGAGGTTTCAGTCAGTAATGCAAATACATTCAGCATCACTAAGGCTGGTTGCTCTTGCTGGAGTGTAGGCAGACACCCAGGTTACAAATGATGCTGGTCTGAAAAAGCAGTTTGGACATGTGCTTTGTAAAAAATCTGAAAAGTGGATTCATAATGTGTCAGTCTGTAAAAGTGTTTATCACTTGCCAAAAAAAAGAGCAGTAAGTGTGCTTTCAAATTGGCAAAGAAATTTCGTTTTGTGACTAATGTGAAAACATGACTGTGTGCAAATAGGAATTACAGGCAGAGATTTATTGCGTATTGCTCTGGTGATTTCACAGTTGCATTAGATGGAAAGGGGGAGCCATTTTTGGTGCAGAAGCTGACTCTTAGCACACAGGTAGCTGCTTACCATGTGGAATCATGCACAGTATTCACAAGCGAGTGGGGTTTGAGGTTTCAGTCAGTAATGCAAATACATTCAGCATCACTAAGGCTGGTTGCCCTTGCTGGAGTGTAGGCAGACACCCAGGTTACAAATGATGCTGGTCTGAAAAAGCAGTTTGGACATGTGCTTTGTAAAAAATCTGAAAAGTGGATTCATAATGTGTCAGTCTGTAAAAGTGTTTATTACTTGCCAAAAAAAAGAGCAGTAAGTGTGCTTTCAAATTGGCAAAGAAATTTCGTTTTGTGACTAATGTGAAAACATGACTCTGTGTGCAAATAGGAATTACAGGCAGAGATTTATTGCGTATTGCTCTGGTGATTTCACAGTTGCATTAGAAGGAAAGGGGGAGCCTTTTTTTGGTGCAGAAGCTGACTCTTAGCACACAGGTAGCTGCTTACCATGTGGAATCATGCACAGTATTCACAAGCAAGTGGGGTTTGAGGTTTCAGTCAGTAATGCAAATACATTCAGCATCACTAAGGCTGGTTGCCCTTGCTGGAGTGTAGGCAGACACCCAGGTTACAAATGATGCTGGTCTGAAAAAGCAGTTTGGACATGTGCTTTGTAAAAAATCTGAAAAGTGGATTCATAATGTGTCAGTCTGTAAAAGTGTTTATTACTTGCCAAAAAAAAGAGCAGTAAGTGTGCTTTCAAATTGGCAAAGAAATTTCGTTTTGTGACTAATGTGAAAACATGACTCTGTGTCCAAATAGGAATTACAGGCAGAGATTTATTGCGTATTGCTCTGGTGATTTCACAGTTGCATTAGATGGAAAGGGGGAGCCATTTTTTGGTGCAGAAGCAGACTCTTAGCACACAGCCAGCTACTTACCATGTGGAATCATGCACAGTATTCACAAGCGAGTGGGGTTTGAGGTTTCAGTCAGTAATGCAAATACATTCAGCATCACTAAGGCTGGTTGCCCTTGCTGGAGTGTAGGCAGACACCCAGGTTACAAATGGTGCTGGTCTGAAAAAGCAGTTTGGACATGTGCTTTTTAAAAAATCTGAAAAGTGGATTCATAATGTGTCAGTCTGTAAAAGTGTTTATCACTTGCCAAAAAAAAGAGCAGTAAGTGTGCTTTCAAATTGGCAAAGAAATTTCGTTTTGTGACTAATGTGAAAACATGACTCTGTGTGCAAATAGGAATTACAGGCAGAGATTTATTGCGTATTGCTCTGGTGATTTCACAGTTGCATTAGATGGAAAGGGGGAGCCTTTTTTTGGTGCAGAAGCTGACTCTTAGCACACAGGTAGCTGCTTACCATGTGGAATCATGCACAGTATTCACAAGCGAGTGGGGTTTGAGGTTTCAGTCAGTAATGCAAATACATTCAGCATCACTAAGGCTGGTTGCCCTTGCTGGAGTGTAGGCAGACACCCAGGTTACAAATGATGCTGGTCTGAAAAAGCAGTTTGGACATGTGCTTTGTAAAAAATCTGAAAAGTGGATTCATAATGTGTCAGTCTGTAAAAGTGTTTATTACTTGCCAAAAAAAAGAGCAGTAAGTGTGCTTTCAAATTGGCAAAGAAATTTCGTGTTGTGACTAATGTGAAAACATGACTCTGTGTGCAAATAGGAATTACAGGCAGAGATTTATTGCGTATTGCTCTGGTGATTTCACAGTTGCATTAGAAGGAAAGGGGGAGCCTTTTTTTGGTGCAGAAGCTGACTCTTAGCACACAGGTAGCTGCTTACCATGTGGAATCATGTACAGTATTCACAAGAGAGTGGGGTTTGAGGTTTCAGTCAGTAATGCAAATACATTCAGCATCACTAAGGCTGGTTGCCCTTGCTGGAGTGTAGGCAGACACCCAGGTTACAAATGATGCTGGTCTGAAAAAGCAGTTTGGACATGTGCTTTATAAAAAATCTGAAAAGTGGATTCATAATGTGTCAGTCTGTAAAAGTGTTTATTACTTGCCAAAAAAAAGAGCAGTAAGTGTGCTTTCAAATTGGCAAAGAAATTTCGTTTTGTGACTAATGTGAAAACATGACTCTGTGTGCAAATAGGAATTACAGGCAGAGATTTATTGCGTATTGCTCTGGTGATTTCACAGTTGCATTAGATGGAAAGGGGGAGCCATTTTTTGGTGCAGAAGCAGACTCTTAGCACACAGCCAGCTACTTACCATGTGGAATCATGCACAGTATTCACAAGCGAGTGGGGTTTGAGGTTTCAGTCAGTAATGCAAATACATACAGCATCACTAAGGCTGGTTGCCCTTGCTGGAGTGTAGGCAGTCACCCAGGTTACAAATGGTGATGGTCTGAAAAAGCAGTTTGGACATGTGCTTTGTAAAAAATCTGAAAAGTGGATTCATAATGTGTCAGTCTGTAAAAGTGTTTATCACTTGCCAAAAAAAAGAGCAGTAAGTGTGCTTTCAAATTGGCAAAGAAATTTCGTTTTGTGACTAATGTGAAAACAAATGTAGTAATATATTTAAATAAAATAAAGGATTTTTTTTTTAGTTTTTTTCAGGTATTGCTGAAGAGCAGTGAACAAAATTTAAGATGCCTACAAAATCCAGAGTAAAAAAAGAGCAGAAAAAAAACCTATATTTGAAGACAACTGGAGGACCTAAGTTAGTTGGAGATGCTCATGTTGGGAAAAAGAAAAAATCTTCTGGTAAGCAAACAAAAGATTTTCTAAGGAACATATTCAAAAAAAGGAAAAATGTACAAAATGTCTGTACTGGAAAGAATGATTTCAATCGAAAAGGACAGGAAAAAATTGAGAATTTAGTTAATGCAAATATACCTTCTGCAACTAAAAAGATAAACTTAAACAGAAAAACAGCGTTTAAAGAGATACGTAGAAAAATGTTTCAGAGGAGAGTTATGTCCAATTTGATAAAGGATGTGAAGAAATATAAGCAAAAGGCAAAGTTTTATAAGAGAAAAAAAGAAATTGAAGCCATTGCAGCAAAGGCATTAGAATTAAAAAGCAAACTATTCATTTTAATTTTGAATAGGATGCGTACATTAGACAAAATGGTTGATGTACTGAAATCACATAGCAAAAGGAAAAGAGTAGTGAACAGAACAAACTTTTGTAAAGTGTTTTTAGGAAAATGGATGCATAGTTTAAGTAGTCAACCTTTTTTTAATGAAGAGAGTTATTTTCAAAGTAATAGTTTGCTGCATGCAGTTGACACCAGAGGTTGTGCTTATGAAGTGAAAAATGGTTGCATAATGGAAAAGGAGATAATGGTTCCAAGAGATAAGGTACAAGTGATGGCGGATGAGGCTATGGGGAGACGTCCTAAAGCCCCAGTGTACACTTGGAATTGTAGTAGTATTTGCACTTTGCGTCAGGAATCTATTGATAAATTTCGTGAGTTTCTAAGAGAATATAGCAAAAAAAGTGTGAAACAGAAGATTAACCCCTTGCATGCCTGCCCCTTTCCCCGCCCAGTGCCGCGCCTTCCATTAGCGGGCGGAGTTCATGACGAGCTGGACTCGTCATGGGCACAGCGCCACCGCAGCCCATGACGAGTCCAGCTCGTCATGGGCACTGAAGGGGTTAAGGTGCTTCAAAGTCTAGATCCATGCAGAGTGAGAGAGAATACTGGTTTGCAGGGTCATTCTCTGGCTTGTCTATCTAGAAAAGTGTGTAATAGTGTTTTCCATCATTTTAGGATGCTGGCTGTTCATCATACTGAAATGAGAAAGTTTGTGAGACGGTTGTATTTTGCTAAAAGTCCAGCAATAAAGTTAGATGAATTGAATAGGGCTCTGTTCCGTGGAACGGTATCAGATGTAGAGAAGGTTGTTGATGAAATTCAGTTTTGTTACTTTGGTCCTGAACAAAACAGTGCAGAGAAGGACACAGTAAATGAGGAAGAAGTGGAAGAAAATGTAGAACCCTCTGTAAGTAAGACATTTAATGATCACATAACAAAATTTGCAATAATCTCTAATGAAAGACCAAATATTACTTGTATTTGTTGCCGCAGAACTCATTATAGAAAACAAACCAGGCATGTTGATCTCTACAGAAAGAGTGAAAATGAAGATAATTATAAGTGGAAGGATTTTGCCACCTATATATTTCTTGAAAATTGTTTTGAATTGGGTGAAGTTCAGCGTATTTGTAAATACTGTTACAACAAGTTAGAGGAAAATAGAATGCCGACCAGAGCTGTACATAATAATTTAGAATTGGATGCTATTCCTGCTGAACTTTCTGAATTAAATACATATGAGTCTATACTCATTCAATGTGTTCATCCGTTCCAGACCATAGTACGTATGGAGCCCAACACTGGTAAATTACCTCCTTCAGATTTACTGAGAGGTTTAAAAGGTAGAGTGGTGTATTTGCCCTTGGATTTGAAAAAAAATATGGGAACTATTGATGCGGATACTTTGGAAACTGAACCATTAATTATTCTGGTTAATGGTGTACCTACAAAGAATAAGAAGATTTGGCAGGAGCTGGTAGATGTACGGAAAGTACAAAGAGCAAATTTGTATTTGAAAAGGAATAACAAATGGTATGAATCAATTTATATAGAAGAAGAAGAAGAAGAAGATTTACAAGAAGACACAGAAACACCAACTGGACAAATTGAAAAAGTGGACAAGTCAAAGGAAGAAGAAATTTATGAACATTTTAGCATACATCCTCTTCATTCAAAAGAAGTTATGGGAGACAATATTGATCTATTTCAGATGAAGAAAGCAAAAGGAACTCCCGTGAGTGTATGGGAGGAGAGCTTGGAAGCTCGATGTTTTCCCCAGCTGTTTCCTAAAGGAAAAGGAGGACGATACGATGAACGTCCGGAACAGATTCCAGCTTCTGAGTATCGGACTACAAGACTATATGCTGAAGATCCCAGATTTCGACAAAGTATTCCTTATTTGTTCCATCTTTTATTTGAAAGCGACTTGTCTGCACTGTCTTATGCAGTAAATCACATTTTAAAAAGTGGAGTACATTTACAAAATGTGTCTGCTAAGGATTTTATGGAGAAAGTGCAGCACCGAGATGATCATTTGGAAACACAACTGATCAATCTGATGGCTTGTCAGTGTGGGACAAATGAATATTGGTACCGACGCCATGGTGAATTAAAATGTATGTTACGGAATTTAGGAACTCCAACATGGTTCCTTACCCTAAGCTGTGCCGAGTACGCTTGGGATGATTTACTGGATTTTTTACGAGAGGCAAATTCAAACATTAAAAACATCGAATACAAGACAGCAGGAGAACTGTGCTCATTGGATCCGGTTAATGTTTGCAGATATTTCAATCATAGATTTGAGGCTATGATGTCCTTCATCTGCAATAAAAAAAATCCACCTCTAGGAGAAGTAGTGGATTTCTTTTGGAGAAAAGAGTACCAGGCAAGAGGTGCTCCTCATATTCATATGCTGTTGTGGATCAAGGATGCCCCAAAATTTGGAACAGATACTGATGAAGCAGTGTTATCTTACATTGAAGAATATGCAACATGTGCTATACCAAAAAGCACAGAAGAGAAAAAGTTAAAGGAGCAAGTTTTACGTTTCCAAAGTCATCGGTGTGGAAAATACTGTCGACGGAAATACAAGAGCAAAGATAAATACTACACTAAATGTCGATTTGGATTTCCTAGACCTGTTCTTTCAAATGGAAGAGTTAACAGTTTTATGTCAGCTGTGAGACATACTATCACAAGAAAATCACCTAAGAATACCTACAACCTTAAAAGAAAAGAAGAATCAAAAAATATAAATGACGACAACCCAGTGATTTTATCCATGTGGAACGCTAACATGGATATACAGTATGTAGCTGACAATTCCATTGCTGTTGCTCGATATGTAACGTCTTACATTACGAAATCAGAAAAAACTGAATTTAAGGAAATGTGGGAAGAGATTTCTCACGAGAAAACTGTCAGTAAGAAGCTGTACAGTTTCAGTTTGAAGATGTTATCGCATCGAGAAATTGGATCCTACGAATGTTCAGATAGGTTATCTTCTGCAAGTCTCTACTCGAAATCAAGAAGAATAATTTGGGCAAGTTTAGGCCTTGCAGCAATGAGAAATCGGGTACTGAAATCTGTTGGAGAAATTGAATATTTGGCCGAGAATGACCCAGAAAGTACAGATATTTTGAAATCAAACATGTTGGATACATATTACCCAAAGAGAAGTCATCATCTGGAGAACATGTGTCTCTATGAAGTGCTGCAGAACTACATTTATTCACGGAAAGCCGCAAAAGACATCAACAATGTGAAATATAAAGTCATTGGTGAGGAAGGATGTTTGGTGAAGCAAACAAAAGGAAGTTTGATAAATCACCGGAAGCTGAGTTGCGACACTACTGACAAAAAGGAATTTTACTACTTGGCTCTTTTACAGCTGTTTAAAACATGGCGTACAGAGGATGAACTACTGGGAGAATTTCAAAGCTATGAAGATTCATTTAATGCTTGCAAAGACAGCATACAATGCAGAACATTCACAACTTATCTGCAAATGTTAAATGAAGAAATTGAACAGGAAACTACAATTGCAGCAGAAATAGCTAGAGACAGTTCTCAGGACAGCCAAAGTTCAGGAACACTCAGTCAAGATCCCCTAGGACAACCAATCGTTGAAAATGAAGCATCAATAGCCATGAATGAAGTGGAAACAGCTATGAATCAAGCTCAAGAAGAATTTATAGACTTACAAAATTTGGAAAGACAACTGAATCAAGAGCAGCAACAAATTTATGAAGAGATCAGAAACAAAATTGATCACGGATTTCTACATGAAAAAAAAGAGTGCTCATGCACATCATTTCATCCAATCAGGATGTATGTAAGCGGACAAGCTGGAACTGGAAAAAGTTTCCTAATAAAAGTCATCAGAAGCTACCTACAGCAAAAAACGGATTCTACTTTGTCTTGTGTGGTTACTGCTCCAACTGGGTTAGCAGCATATAACATAAAAGGAATCACTTTACATCGTTTGCTAATGTTACCAGTGGAGCATGAGAACAAAATACAATACAACAAGCTAACTGGAGAAGCATGCTTGGAAGTTTCAAGAGTATTGAAGAAGATGCAAGTTCTCATTATTGATGAGGTGAGCATGGTATCGAACTTAATGCTTGCCTTTGTGCATTTAAGAATGCAGCAAATTCTGAAGTCAGACTATGACGTGTTATTTGGAGGAAAACACGTCATAGTTTTTGGAGATCTTTTGCAACTTACTCCAGTTAAAGGACAACCAGTGTTTAATACTGTGACACATGAAGACACGAAGAAGTCATTGGGAAGCATTGGTAATACAAATATTTGGTCCTTCTTTGAGTACAAGGAACTTACAACTAATATGAGGCAAGCAAACGATGAAGAATATGGAAGTATTCTGAAAGATATCAGGATTGGACTACTCACAGAAGCTGGCAAAAAAGCATTACAGACTCGGCTGCTACATAATTTATTTCCAAAGGAAGAAATAGTTGCAGAGAAGATATACAAGAACATTGCAGAAAACAAAAGTGTCATCTGCTTAATGCCAACTCTACGTGAATGCTCAATATTCAATGAGGAGCTTTTGAAATTGGAAAAGGAAGATATCAGGAAATTGGAAGCAGTGGACAAAATTGAGGATGGAAGAATTACTGTCACATTAACAGGCACACTGAAAAATAAATTGGATTCACTAGAGAAGAAGATTTCCAAAACAGCTGGATTAGAAAAAAATCTATATGTTTGCATGAACTGTAGAGTATTTTTAAGGAGAAATTTGGATGTTGAAAAAGGTTTAGTTAATGGAGCTATGGGAAGAGTTGTGGGTTTTATTAATTATCAGAAAAAAGATGGAATTGAATGTTTAAAAATAAAATTTGATCAGATAGAAGAAGTTAAAGATATTTGTCGTTGTACAGTTCGTTTCATGCTTGTGAAAGACTTATATGTACGTAGGAAGCAGTTTCCGTTTTCTCTAGCATATACTGTAACTATTCACAAGTCTCAAGGATTGACTGTAGATTGTGCATTTGTGAACATTGGTTCAACTGTGTTCAAAGAAGGTATGGCATATGTTGCTTTGTCACGAGTGAAAACATTATCAGGTTTATTCATGATAGACTTTGATGACTCAAAAGTTAGTGCTGATACAAATTGTGTAAAGGAGTATAATAGATTAAGAAGAAGCTATGCTCCTCATTTAGGTCAGTATCCTGTATTGGAGAAACGTGTAGTTTCTCGTAAAAGGAGAAATGAGAATATCTGTAATGAAGATGTAGAGAGGAGGAAAAAAAAGAGGAGTGATGTAATTGCAAGCAAAAAGAATAAGGAAAATGAAGAACAGGTTGTAGGATGTTATTTTGAAAATAGCTCTGGTGTCAACTGCTACGCTAATGTAGTGCTGAATGTTGCATTTTATCTGGAAAGTTTGCAAGAGCAGATAATAGTAAATCAGGGAAAAAGATTCTGTACTGTGCTGAGTCTCCTTTTTGAAAAGCTGAGTAATGATAAAACTCAAATAGAAAGTGCTACTGAAATTAGAAAAGTTTTAGATGTATGTTCAGGACGAACACAGTTTTCTCAAAATGTACAGCAAGACGCACAGGAATTCTTGATTTATTTTCTTCAGGTACTGGAAGAAGAAGGGGTTAACATTGAAAATTTATTTGGTCTCTCTTATAAATGGGAACATAGTTGTGAAAACTGTTATAATATATGTGGCTCTAATGTTGATTCTGAAAGGTTTATTTATTTAACATTGCCAGAGAGTAAAACAGTCACTTTTGCTAAATTAGTTAAAGATGCTAATCATAGCATGCAATGCAGTGAGTGTAAATCTGACATGTTTTCAACATTAATTTTAAAGGAATACAGACAGTATGTAATTTTAATGATGCAACGATGTAGAGCTGATGGTTCAAAATTGGATACTTTAATAAAGAAGTTTTCAGGACAGCAATTATCAATTTCAGGAAAAACTTTTGTAACAGTTGCAATAATTTTCCATGATGGACCCACTGTAACTTCTGGTCATTACACAGTTTATCTTAAATGTGAAAAAGGCTGGACACTGTGTAATGATTCCCAATTGATTTTTAAGCAACGTTTGCCTTTTGATTTAGCAAATTCCTATCTAATCTTCCTGAAACCTAAATTTTAGAGAGATTTGACAACATCTGGAGAAAACAATTTTACCATTTTATTGGATTACCATTTGGAATTTACAAATAAAAAGATTTAACAAATTATCATTTGGCCTAATGGAAAGGTAACCAATTGTAATGTGGAATTTTTCCATTGTTTAAGGAAACTTTGGAAAACCAAAAATTTAGAAAAAATCGGTAACATCTGCACAATTTAAATTTTGGAATGTTATTGGATTGCCATTGGAAATTTTTTCAAAAAAGATTTTTAAAATTACTATTTGGCCATGCGGAAAAGTAAACAATTCTATTGTGGACTTATTTAATTATTAATTAATCTTTCGGAAACCAAAATGTTACAGAGAAACGGTGACATCTGTACAATTTAAACTTTTGTTTTTTATTGGATTACCATTGGAAATTAAACAAAAAAAGAATTTTAAAATTACTATTTGGCCTAAAGGAAATGGAACCAGATGTATTGTGGAGTTATTTGACATATATTATTGTGATTATACTTCTGAAACAAAAATATCAGACGGTATTTTAAAGAAATAAGTATAGATATTAGATGATATTTTTTTAGAATATTATGCATTTCTTTAAAGTTATGTTTATGAAAAAAGAGATTCTGGGCTTTTTTAAAAACAATCTTTGAGATTGTTAATTTTGTTTTGCCTGCTGTTAAATGATGAATGCAATTGCTTTCACAATTTATAGTGAAATGCAATATTTTCTGAAAACAGCAAAAAAAAGGCAAAAATATTTTTTGAAAAATATGTAAAAATTTGTACTGTATTATTAAATGTTTTATTAAATATTAATACTTTTTTCTTTTTTTTCAGATTGAGATAGAAAATTTTCGAAAACTATAACCATTTTAAAAGCAATTAAAAATAAATTAAATGAATACATCTTTTTTTGAGTGGGTATGGTAAGTCAATAATGTCATGGTCCCTTTTTTCCACTTCTCTACAATCACATTTGCAGTTTTTAATTGTAGTCTCTCAAGGACCTTGTAATGTGATAATTGATTTTTAGTGTTTTTAAAAAAGCTGTTGTGTTCATGCAGGGACAGAGGAAAGAAAGATTGGGAATATTAGACGGTACGACAAGTGTGCTGATCTATTTTACTGTTCACTAGGGAAACACTGGTCTCCCTATAAGTAATTAGATCGTGACAATGGGCGCACCGTACTTCAACCCTCGCAAACCGAGGGTTAATTTCCAGAGGACCAGAAAAAGGAGATGCTCCCCCCACAGATGAAGGGCTCACCTGACCTGCAGAAGAAGGACTCGGCTCTGCAGATGATGGTCCAGGCTGAGCTGCTGTGGATGTGCTTGGTTGATTTACTGAAGGGTTACCTTCAGTAAGTCGAGCATGTGTCCTTCTGTGTACATCCTTAAGGTGTCTCATCATGGTGTGATTCCCAAAGGAATACTTCCTGTCAGGATTACCTCTTGAAAGTACACGCTTACACAGCTTGCAAGTCACTAAGGGTGCATTTACCTTTTGCTGGCCTTCTGGAAAAGTAAAATACTCCCATACGTAAGAGGTCTTTTGTTTCCTCGCTCTCTGCCTCAAGGTAGTGCTGCTAGCCTCACTCTCAGAAGAGCTCTGCTGTTCTGCCATCGTATCACAAAGACAACCCAGCTCCTTCTCCTAAGGGATCACAAGCAGAAATGAGGGGAATGGGTGTGGTGTAGGAGAGTTCTAGAACTGAAAGTAGTTTCAACCAATCAAAAGTTGTGTTTCATGATCACATGACCTACCGTACGCTTACGGTACGCTTACGGCAAAAGTACGCATGCGCGTAAAAAAGACACGTGCTTGCGCGCATGCGCATAACAGTCACTCCCCGACACTTCCGCGTAACGTGCGCGTGTAGCGTACACGCGTACGCGCCCCACGCGGAGTACGAGCGGCTACGCAAATTGCGTAACTATACGCAAACAGCGTAGATAAATTACGGACATTGCGTAAACCGTACTGTGGAAATGTGGATTTTCCTGATCAGTTATGTCCCCTATCTTGGACCCCAACGGTTCTATATGCATGTTACAAATACATGTATGTTCCCTCCAGTTCCAGTTTCTAAGAACGCAAATATATGTGTGTCTACCGTCGACATGTTCTCTGTCAGATCCGCCATCGATGGGCTGGATATTCGATTCCTAAGTATGAAAGGCCACCGACTTTATATGGCTAAGTTACTCCATTTTTACAGTTCAGGCAAGTAGGCCCGATTCTGTCCTCAAAGCCTTTCCCTGCTCTCTGTCTCTGACAGCTTCAGCCTGAGCTCGCATCTGTATCCATGAACTTTGTCCTACTCCCTGTGCAGCTAACGGTGCCTGCCTCGGCCAGTTTTCGCCTGCCTGCCAAGAAGCTGTATTTCACCTTCGAATTATCTATCTTGCTCTTCAGCCGATGCATTCCTGTCTAGTGATTTAGGTAAACATTTCCTTTAGCTCACAAGCAAAGGACTCAGCCTTTCCGTCCTCCTGCAAATGATTCATAGCCCTGTTGCCATGGAAAGTTTTCTGCCCCTCGCATCTCATATAGACACTTAGACGCTTGTACACGCACACACAGTTAGTATAGAATAGATTCTGTCCGAGAGTCCTTCCTTGTGGATAACATAGTTCTTTAAACATAGGATGTTAGATATGATTTGGGATTAGGTTGACTTGACCCCCCAGACTTCTCGTCTCCACATGTAGAGCTAAATGTCAAGTCCCTTCACCCCCTAGTTGCACGTCACTCACACGTCATGCTGCTGCGCGCGCATCTATGCCAAGTATTATCTTATAGATCCACCTATGTCTGATAATCCTAACCAATCATGTTTCTTTTATTCCTTATTACGCCTAGTTTCGATTACGTACCTGTTATGTCACTTTTCTTATCAAATGTTACGCCTTCTACATTCGTTTCATTGTAATGTACTTATTATAAAAATGCATGTCTGTCAATAAAGTATTGTACTTCACTTCCTGAACCCTCGTGGTGACGGAACCTGAAGGCCGCGACTCGAGTCGGCCATTTTGAGTGGAATAAAGCCCATTTAGAAAACCTCTTATACCACGGATTCTGCCTCTTGTTATTTTGAGCTATTTTATTTTATTTTAAGATTCCGTATGAAATTCAGTCCGGTAAAGAAGATTTTATTTACCACATAATGGCGCCCGAACAGGGACACTTTCTCATCTCACGCGCCGGCGGTGCGTTGCAGGCCCGGTCTCCTGCCACAACTGGACGGACCATAAACGCGTACCAGCAGGATTTCCTGTAAGCTCCCTCCGGTCAAGCGGGGGCGACTGAGGCTGCGATCAACCCAGACGAGGCGGTGAGAAGTGCGAAGTATCCCGACCAGAGCCTAGCTGAGAGAGCAAGATCCGAGGTATACAGAGGCCCACCAGGTTTCTCGAAATCCCGATGTCCAGAGGGTCCGCTGTCCGCAGTCATCGAGTCCTGTCCATTCTCTGAGGCCTTCCGTTTCAAGGAGCTACTCGGTGAGTACCATCGCCGGGGAGGCGTGTTGACGCGCACATAGGTTGTGCCGGTCAAGACGGATTTGGGTACACAAATCCGGTCTGCACTGTTTAGCAGTGTATATGTACTGTTTAGCAGTATATCAAGTATTCCGAAGTATTCAGTTACTGTCAAGAATTCAGCGTGGTGATTAGTTAGGCAGACTGTCATCATTGTCGGTCATTGTTAAAATATTTAATGTTCAATATTTAAAGTGTTTAAATGTCTTGCATATTGTGGTATGAATGATTGTTCATTGTTCACTGTTCATTATTGTGTTTTTCGTATTAAGTGAATTCAAGAGTAAGTATCAGATCAGTTGTCAATATGCCGCTTTTCTCGAAGTTAAGACAGATTACTACCAGAAAAGGGGTGCTTGAAGAAGCAGTTCCTATTCCTCCTAGGGACACTCCAGGGCATTTTATGTACCATAAGCATGGCTTAGATGCCATATTGTTTCTTGATCTATGGGTAGATTATACCAAGGGATTGCCGGAAAGTCAAAGGTGGCCCGCAGCGGGAACCTGGGATGCAGAATGCATCATGAAAGTGGAGGAAGAGTTATGGAAAAGAAAGGTCAGACAATCACAGAAAGACGCTGTTGAGTTATGGCGTAAAGAATCTCATAGACGAACAGAAAAAGCACGTAGACAAGAAGAGAGGAGTAAAGAAAGTTCAAATAAAGTTCAAGAAAATCTATTAATTAAGGAAGGTATCCGAGTGAAATCAGAACAAGTAAATAGACAAAGAAATGCTCTTATGAATGGTATGTATCCCCTTCTAGCCGAAGGACTACCTAAGGCTGCTCCAGAGATGCCAAAAGACTTGCCACCCCCATTATTTCCAATTAAGGTACATCCAAAAGGGCATCCCAGAACCGCAGAAGATGTTTTTCTTTCCTCATATCTAGACGACGCAGCTCCCGAGTATGCTAACGCCGCACCACATAGACCGTCTGGTGTAGGGGTTCAACGTCAGGATCAGGTATCTGTCCCCGTGCAACAGCAAGTCCCGACACAAGCTTCGGCAAGCACATCTGTTTCCGCATCTGTCTCCGCAGTCGACTCTACAGAGGTATCGACACCCATAGTTGCTGTGTCACGTTCAACGAACCCATTCACACCCGACGCCCCAGATGGGGCCACGGGAGGTGCTAGCATTACCTTTACACCACCTAGAATAAATAAACTTGTCTTTCAAGAGTCAGCACATTCACGTACACCTAAATTCGTAAGTGAACGTACGCTTAAGGAACTCCTTGTAAATTGTAGATATGACCCGGTGGTTGGTAAAGAGGACGAAATGGTCCTGGCATCATTACGTATCAGGCGAGCCGCAGAGTATTTAGCAAGGTTACCAGGAATGACTACGCATCTAGATAACATATATCATTTTGTTCAAACAGGACGAGATCCAGGATGTATTAACAGAGCTATGGAATTCCAGAAAGTAGAAATACAGGGGGAACTGTTACGTTTCCTCATAAACTGTGTGATCAGAAATCAAGACCGCCCGGGGGTAGACCCGAATGCAATGCTTATTCTTACAAGATGGAGTCAGAATATATCAGAAGGGAGACACGATAAGCAAAATTGTATAATAGCCATGTGCCGAAAAATCCGTAAAGAAATAGAGCGTATTCATGAAGAAAGATTGGGAACAGACGAGTTTGAGCAAGATGAAGTGTCCGAATCAGGGAATTCCGCAAGACAGTCAGAGACCATAGCCTATGTAGGCAGAGGAGGATCCTGTGATAATGCTAGATGTTTTTCTGATCCCATACACTCAGTATGCCCAAATAATAGCAGAACGTATCCGACGCCTATAATAAATCTGAAGTCTCCTGAACATTCGTTTCAAGCCGCAGATAAAATACTACGAGAACGAAGGGGTTACCACCTCCTCGATTCCATGGATGAGCAAGAATTAGCCAGATCAGCCGTTCACTGGATTGACAGTCCTGAAAAATACGGTGATGAGACCGTAGCACACACGTTTTTTAATCTCAGTACAGATGAACAACGTTTAGCTGGAATCTATATGATTCAGCAACTCCTCATATTATATAAGAGCCAACATGCTGACCCTGGTCCTTTACCTGATATATTAACGGAACTACTCACGAACAGATGGAGAGGTTCTAGTAACAAGCTAATTAAAGAGATATTAGTGTCACGTAAGCAGTATGTCCTTTTTGTAAGTCCGGATTCTCTCTCGCTGCCCCGCAGAGAAAGAGCGCCGTACTATATGGATAGACAAAATCCCCTACGAGAAGTGCACCCAATAAAAGGCGAAGACAATGAGTTTCACCGTGTATTTGTTTACACACCCATATCAAAAATGGAATTATTAGAAATGAAAAAAGTAGTACCTAGTCATGACAAAGACCCAGCGGGTTTCCACCGAGAAATTAAAGACATGTTACTGATGGGAGAGTACACCTTTCCTGATATTATGACGATATTAAAGGTGCTTTTGCCTGCTGGCATTTATGAAAAACTGAAAGAAAAAGAGTGGGAAGTGGGAGACCAAAAGATAGACTGGACAGCATTAGCAGAGGAAGAAAGGGGCCGAACTGCAGGTTCAGGGCTCGGGGATAAAGTTAAACTGTTACCAGGTTTACTAGTACAGGTACTGCCACGTTTATTAACTACAAAAAAGGAAGATTGGGGTGCAATCACAGCCTGCAAACAAAAGCAAGATGAAGACACAAGCGATTATTATGCTCGATTTGAAAAATGTTTTGGTATAAATAGTGGTATAAAAGCAAGTAGTGACTCATATCCACATTTATTTGTGACAAAATTAGTGGAAAATGCATTGCCTCCAGTAAAGAATAGAATATTGAAATTCGAGAGTACCTGGCAAAGTAACACTCCGTCGCAAATGCTACAAATGTTACAGTATCATCACAATAGAATTAGGGATGAACAAGAACACGAGCATAGACGCATGAAGGATACAAAAATGAAAATGCTAGTTTCTCAGACAGTACCAGCAGATGGTCACAAAAAGGGTGTGACACATTCTGGTGATTCTGCAGTTCCTGTAAAGGGAACCTGCAATTACTGTAAACAACTGGGCCATTATGTACACGATTGTCCAGTCCTGAAACGTAATATAGCTACAGGTATTGCAAAGGAGAGACCACGATTAGTTAGACAAGATCAGAATGAACAAGGAGCTATGCAGCATGGACAGTCCATGCCAGTTCAACAACAGTCCATGCCAGCCTCACAGCAACCCATACAGTTTGTGCCAGCTGCACCACCGTTGCCTGCTACTGCCACACAAACCACAACACGACAAATGTATCAGACTGCACAGTATGAATATCCTGAGTATCAGCGTTACGCATGAACAAGCCTAGAGAGGGAAATTGACTTACCGCTTATCGAGATTCCTGTAGATCAAGAAGGACCTTATGTACATAGTGAATTATTAGGTCAAGATAGAAAATTCTTACTCGATACAGGGGCAAGTCGAACAACCATAAAACGTAGTGAAGTTCCAGGGGCACCCCTCTCAGGCTCTCAAAATGTTTCCCTTGGTTTTTCAGGAAAACCTATTGTTAATGAAGTATCACAGCCTCTACCACTTACGATAGGACCTTTGACACGAACTACAGATTTATTGCTTACTAAATCATGCCCAGAAAATCTGTTAGGAATTAAAACTCTGAAAGCACTAGGAGCCATAATATGTTGTTCTCCGGAAGGAGTAAGGTTGTTTTTGCGTGATTTTAAAGGTCACTATGTGTCTAGAGACATGGATCCCCGACTACAGACTTTACCAGTACATCTATGGGCACAAGGCCCTACGGATGTTGGCTGCATGAACATTACACCCTATCGAGTCACACTGAAAGCAGGAGTGGTACTACCACGAATGCGACAATACAAGTTACCGCATGATGCTGTAGTGGCTTTGCTGAAAATCATTGATGAGCTGATTGCCCAGGGAGTAGTTGTAGAAACAGACTCCAATGTATGTAATTCACCGATAATTCCGATTCTTAAACGAACTGATCCTACTGCCCCACCAGTGTACCGATTGGTTATTGATTTGCGTGAACTAAACAAGTGTATTGTACCACAATTCCCTGTGGTCCCTGATATATCATCATTGTTGACAGCAATTGATTCCGAAGCAACATTCTTTACTGTAATCGATCTCAAGAATGCCTTTTTCAGCGTCCCAATAGATCCGGAAAGCCAATATTTGTTCGGATTCAGTTTAAATGGGCGCAGTTTTAAATTCTCACGCGCTCCCCAAGGATTCACAGAAAGCCCCAGCATCTACAGCCAAGCACTGAAACGAGAACTTGACAGTATCCACATGCCAGTCAATACTGCACTGCTTCAATATGTCGATGATCTGCTGATCACAGCGAGAAGCGAGCCAGAATGTGAAAAAGCTTCTCTGACAGTTTTACATTTCCTAGCCGACAAGGGGCACAAGGTGTCTCCTTCTAAGCTGCAATTCTGTGTCCAGCGAGTTATTTATCTTGGTCACTCGCTGTCCAAGGAGGGAAGGCAGCTTACACCAGATCGCATCCAGTTAATTGCTAACATGTCAATACCCCAGACACAAAAGGAGGTGCGGGCTTTCATAGGCCTCACTTCATATTGTAGGCAGTGGATCCCTCAGTACGCATTTCTAGCAAAACCACTCATTCAGTTAACCACACAGGAGGCAGCCACATCGACTGTTCTCCCTTGGACTCAGGAACATACACAAGCTTTTGAAAGCCTAAAGGAAGCTTTATGTCAAGCACCTGTTTTAGCAACACCATGTTATAGCAAACATTTTACACTCTTTGTTACAGAACGCGAAGGTACTGCCTTGTCAGTACTCACTCAGGATCAAGCAGGATCACGCAAGCCATGTGCTTATTTTTCCAGTACATTAGATCCCGTAGCTCAGGCTTTGCCTGCATGCCTGAAATCAGTGGCAGCGACAGCTTTAGCAATCAGACAAAGCGATGCCATAGTGTTAGGACATCCATTGACAGTACAAGTACCACATGCAGTAGAGGTTCTTGTGAACCGAACACAAACACAACACTTGACCATAGCAAGACTTACCGGTTATGAACTGACATTGTTTCAACCACACATAGAGATCCGACGGTGTAATACATTGAATCCTGCTACACTATTACCTGTAATTGGAACAGACCCACTAGCTCATGATTGTGTTGAAATCATTGAAATAAAGACGAAACCTAGACAAGACTTGACAGACGTTCCATTGTTAGATCCAGACCTGACGTTGTATGTAGACGGATCGTGCATGAGAACAAGTACAGGAGATTTAGTGGCCGCGTATGCAGTCACAACAGACACTAAAGTTATTGAGACAAATTGTATAGATACTTTGTCAGCCCAAGCAGCAGAACTTATTGCTCTAACACAAGCCTGTATTCAAGCCACAAATAAGAAAGTTAATGTATACACTGACTCACGTTATGCATTCGGAGTTGTACACGACTTCGGCGTGCTGTGGCGAGAGAGAGGTTATTTAACCTCCCATGGTGCCCACATTCAGCACGGACCCCTCATTCATGCTTTGTTAGACGCAATACATCTACCCACTGCTATATCGATTATGAAATGTAAAGCACACACGAAGGTTACTGATACCATTTCTCAAGGCAATGATTTAGCTGACAGAACAGCTAAACAGACTGCTCAGAATCGCACATTAGACATGACAAAGCCAATAGTTCAGACACCAACACAGTGTATGACAATTAAGGATCCCGCACTTGACGTAATTGACATACAGACACATGCCACAGCAGAAGAAATAAAGAAGTGGACTGAACTAGGAGGGATCCAGACAGATCAAGGATGGATGACGAAGGAGAAATCTGTATGGTTTCTCCCTGATTCCATGGTTCAAGCCATTATAGCTACAGTTCACAGTCCAGCACATTTAGGAGAGAAGGCTATGCTAGACAGCATTCAGCACATTTGGTTCAACAAACATTTACGAGCAGCAGCTAAACAAAAAGTTCGTACCTGTATGATATGTTGTCAGTTTAATCCAGGAAAGAGTGTTCCCGTAGAGCAGGGTGGATTTCAGCCTCCTGACCATCCTTTTGAAGTCCTCCAGATGGATTATATTCAGATGGAACGTTGTCGAGGATTCAAATATGTTCTCGTAGTTGTCTGCGCTCTCTCCCGTTGGACAGAGGCGTATCCCGTATCAGATTACACTGCCCCGACTACTGCCAAGCAGCTAGTTCGAGAATTCTTCCCACGGTACGGTTTACCACGTGTTGTATATTCAGATAACGGCCAGCCTTTCTCATCCGAATTAATGAAACATGTCTCACTTTTGTTGGGATATCAGTGGAAATTCCACTGTGTCCGACACCCCGAGGCAGCAGGTCTCGTGGAACGACATAATCAACTTTTAAAAATCAGATTGTCTAAAATATGTCAGGAAAAAGGTGTGGACTGGATAGTAGCCTTACCAGTTGCGCTATTTTACATGAGAATGGTAGCACACTCTCGAACAGGGCTATCACCTTATGAGGTGATCTTTGGTAGACCACCGAATATGTGGGGGACGCCTATACCCCGTAAAATAACTGATGTTGACTGTAATATGCTGACAGATTACCTGGCTTCCTTGATGTCTGCACTACAATCTTGTCGTTCACAGGTAGTCGCAGCTTTTCCCGACAACACCGAGGTGAAACCTCATGATGTAATTCCCGGCGATTATGTTCTCGTCAGGAATTTCGATCGGAAAACCCAACTGGAGCCAAGGTGGAGGCTTCCTAAGTTGGTCCTGCTGACGACCAGAACAGCTGTGAAGATCGAAGGGAGAAAAGGCTGGGTGCATTCCAGCCATATCAAGAAATTTCATGGACTTCCTCCTGACACAAACAGTACTCCCCGTGTGTCTTCCCCCATTGACTCAAAGCTACCCTTGGCTGAGGCCAGTAGCACCGAATTCTATAAGCAGAAACTCAGGTCCAGATCCAAACTGTCGGACGATTTGATTGTTTAAGTCCTCTCCAAGGTGAAGCGGTTGAATCTGTCCCGACATGTATCCCTTAGGTCTGAATGATGTAGAGTCCAGAATCATAATGAAACGACATGCTTATTGTAAATTACTGCGTAGCCACTGTATTGTGACTTTATTAATTTTGTTTTCCTTGAGTTTTTTAATAGTTACTGCAAGTATATTGTTGCATATGTATTATCCTGTTTCTAAACGTGCTTTCAATATAACTGATGAACATTCTTTTAGTGAATTACCCCCACATGAGTTGTCCTATAGACTTGCGCTGCGCAACAACACCTTCATTAGTATGTTACATCATTCCCATCAGACTAGTAATGCCACCAATTGTTGGGTGTGTGGCCGACTCCCTCCCTATCAGAATAACAAAGGAGTTCTGCCTTTCTTTCCACATCCGTTCACACACAATGGCTCCTGTGGAACATGGTTTAGTTTATTAAATTCCATAGACCCAGACACAGCAGTTTATCAACAACATTGGATATGGGGAAATCTGAATCTAGTTTTATTCAAAGTCTGTCACCCCAATAAGGAGGGTCACCCCAGTAGAAAAGGAACTGATTTAGAAAATGAAGTGTATAAATTAGGTAATTTTACGCCTAATCTTATGATTTTGAATGTCAAATCCGAAGTTGAACTAATTCTGCCCACTATGTCTGTATTTCCAGTTAAGGGTGAATTATGTGTGAGAAAAGTTGGTTCCATACATATGGGCCATAGCCAATGCGTTACTACAGTAGAATATCGTGATCAAGGTAAATCTTCATTTAGAGCTTCTCGCCATTCTTACTTTATATGTGGTCAGACGGCATATATGCGTCTGCCTCTAGATTGGGATGGTACCTGTTACATAGCATTCCTTTTGCCACCTGTTTTTCTAGCTCCCCCTGATTATTATCGAAATGTTCATTTAGTACACAAAAGAGAGCGTAGAGATCTCCCAGTTGTCGATTATACTGAGACGGCATGGGACAAGTATGTAGATTTCAATAAAGGTATCTTTCCCTATATAGGTACCATATCAAATAGTAAGCTGATACGCAGACTCACCAAGACTCTTGAAGCTGTAGTAAACGAGACTATAGCCGCCCTAGGCAATCTGACAGAGGAACAATCAGTGATGAGAATTGTTGTTCTCCAGAATCGTCTTGTCCTTGACGTCATCCTGGCCGATAGGGGCGGAGCTTGCAGGGTCATCGGATCCAGCTGCTGCATATTTATACCAGAAAATTCGCCATCTGTATATAAAGCTATAACACGCCTTCATAAGATTGTGAGCCAGATACACGAGAATCCAGGCACTTGGACGTGGTCCGGGTGGTTTTGGAGTGTGATATCAGCCTGGGGATGGAGAGTTCTATCCTTCCTAGGTATTGGCCTTCTTATGCTTTTCAGTTGTTGTTTATGCCTGCAATGTGGACCAGCGATTTGTGGTCTGTGTGCCACATCATGCATTCCATATCACAGTTCTCGTTCAAAATACCGGAAGAAGAAGGAAGAAGAAATGATGCTCCATGAGCAAATCGATGGAATGATGAAGATTGATATCTCTTGAAGGGCAAGTAGGGGACAAGGAGGGAATGTGGAAATGTGGATTTTCCTGATCAGTTATGTCCCCTATCTTGGACCCCAACGGTTCTATATGCATGTTACAAATACATGTATGTTCCCTCCAGTTCCAGTTTCTAAGAACGCAAATATATGTGTGTCTACCGTCGACATGTTCTCTGTCAGATCCGCCATCGATGGGCTGGATATTCGA
Organism: Triturus cristatus; assembly: GCF_964204655.1. Lineage (NCBI taxonomy): Eukaryota > Metazoa > Chordata > Amphibia > Caudata > Salamandridae > Triturus > Triturus cristatus. The sequence continues at coordinate 823,234,264 of NC_140593.1, forward strand.
TTCCTAAGTATGAAAGGCCACCGACTTTATATGGCTAAGTTACTCCATTTTTACAGTTCAGGCAAGTAGGCCCGATTCTGTCCTCAAAGCCTTTCCCTGCTCTCTGTCTCTGACAGCTTCAGCCTGAGCTCGCATCTGTATCCATGAACTTTGTCCTACTCCCTGTGCAGCTAACGGTGCCTGCCTCGGCCAGTTTTCGCCTGCCTGCCAAGAAGCTGTATTTCACCTTCGAATTATCTATCTTGCTCTTCAGCCGATGCATTCCTGTCTAGTGATTTAGGTAAACATTTCCTTTAGCTCACAAGCAAAGGACTCAGCCTTTCCGTCCTCCTGCAAATGATTCATAGCCCTGTTGCCATGGAAAGTTTTCTGCCCCTCGCATCTCATATAGACACTTAGACGCTTGTACACGCACACACAGTTAGTATAGAATAGATTCTGTCCGAGAGTCCTTCCTTGTGGATAACATAGTTCTTTAAACATAGGATGTTAGATATGATTTGGGATTAGGTTGACTTGACCCCCCAGACTTCTCGTCTCCACATGTAGAGCTAAATGTCAAGTCCCTTCACCCCCTAGTTGCACGTCACTCACACGTCATGCTGCTGCGCGCGCATCTATGCCAAGTATTATCTTATAGATCCACCTATGTCTGATAATCCTAACCAATCATGTTTCTTTTATTCCTTATTACGCCTAGTTTCGATTACGTACCTGTTATGTCACTTTTCTTATCAAATGTTACGCCTTCTACATTCGTTTCATTGTAATGTACTTATTATAAAAATGCATGTCTGTCAATAAAGTATTGTACTTCACTTCCTGAACCCTCGTGGTGACGGAACCTGAAGGCCGCGACTCGAGTCGGCCATTTTGAGTGGAATAAAGCCCATTTAGAAAACCTCTTATACCACGGATTCTGCCTCTTGTTATTTTGAGCTATTTTATTTTATTTTAAGATTCCGTATGAAATTCAGTCCGGTAAAGAAGATTTTATTTACCACAGTACGCTTACCGTAAGCTTACGGTACGCGTACTAAAAAAAAAAATAAAAAAAAAAGGAAAAAATGTATTGCTAATAAATTTTACCTGTTTTTTTATAAAATATATTAAAAAAAACATATTATAGAATTTTAAAAATTTAACCATAGTCTTTAAAAAAGGATAGAAAATTAAAATAAAAATATGTAAAAAAAAATAGAAGAAAAAAAAAAAATTTGCATTTAAAAAACCTTGCAAATTCACTGAAAAAACCATGGGTTTCACACACGTTATAGTTAGGAATTAGCATTTAAAAAACCTTTGAAATTCACTGAAAAAACCATGGGTTTCACACACGTTATAGTTAGGAATTAGCATTTAAAAAACCTTAGAAATTCAATGAAAAAACCAAAGGTTTCACACATGTTATAGTTAGCTGGACATTTCACTCGTAAAAAACCAATGACATTCCCCCGTTATAGTTAGTTCAGCTAACTATAACTCGCGCGCCCGCAATGCACTACTGATGACGTCACATATTACATCACTCATGACATGGTCAGTGACATCACTCATGACATCACTGATGACATCTCAAATGACATCACTGATGACATTATCCTTGTGACAGAGTGGTAGACCTCCTCTCACCCTAATATAACCTTTGATACAAACATTCAAAAATAGACACTAAAATTTTCAAAACAATGGACATACCAATAACAGTTACAACAACCTATTCTGTAATTCTAAGATCCACATACACATCCACTCATCCACCAACAATCCTATACAGTCACTCATACATGTACTCACACATCATATGTACTCATACACCTAAACATCCTGTAACACAATCCCACTCATCCATAGAGTTACTCACACACATAGTCACTCATGCTAATAAAGAATCAAACATCCATTTACTTGCATATACAGTTATACACACACCAGCACACTTACTTTTACAGAAACTTACACATACTTAGTCTTTTTAACAATCACTTATAGAAACACATACTTATTCATACAGGAACTCTTCCAATCTCTCACTCTCACATATACTCACTTATAAACAACAATAGTCACATATACTAGTTTAAAACATATGTAGTTACTTATGAAGACACTATTGAGACATTCATTCACTCACTAACACACCCATGCACACACTCATCCTCCCATACAGTCCTGCACACATGCTGTCTTCAACACATACAAACAGTGAGTCACTCATTCATGCATCTATGCACTACGTAATACCCCCCACCGCACCATGAAGACACTCAGACACTCATACTGATACTCAAAAAACCAACTATTAACCTATATAGACACTCATGTAGCTACTCACCAACCCATGCAGCCACTTATATACAAAGTGAGAGACTGATACAGGTATTTACACATTTAAACATTACTCACTAAGCCATGTATTCAAAAAGATACACTTAATCAGTCAGTTATACAATCAATTTTTCAGAAACAAATCATCAATTTAGACACTTATATACTCATTTATTCTTCCATCGACCTTGAGATATACATATATAAAACATATTTAATTTTCAGAAAAACACACATTCACTGGATGATGTCATCAGTGATGTCATTTGAGATGTCATCAGTGATGTCATGAGTGATGTCACTGACCATGTCATGAGTGATGTAATATGTGACGTCATCAGTAGTGCATTGCGGGCGCGCGAGTTATAGTTAGCTGAACTAACTATAACGGGGGAATGTCATTGGTTTTTTACGAGTGAAATGTCCAGCTAACTATAACATGTGTGAAACCTTTGGTTTTTTCATTGAATTTCTAAGGTTTTTCAAATGCTAATTCCTAACTATAACGTGTGTGAAACCCATGGTTTTTTCAGTGAATATATATATATATATACATATATATTTTCCAACTTTTTTGCCTTGAACACAGTCCCTTGTCCTGGGAAACAGACGATGCAGACCCAATTTGCTGGTGCTACTTTGCACCAACCGCCATTACGCGTTTCGATCTTCCAGAGACCTTGATCACATGACGCGTTTCAACTTCCTTCCATTACATTTAAAGTGACAGTGCATGATCCTCGTGACTGAACTGGTAATAGACATAGAAAAGTCAGTAAACACATCAGCACGGATGAACTACAAATAACGGTAATTTCATAACTGTAAAATACGTATGAAAACAGCATGATACATATCAATAAATATGCATCAAATATAAAATGAATATTTTAAAAACAGGTGCATATGCTGTTAAAAAACGTTAAATGCAAAATTGCAACTGGGATGGTGCACGGCATGGTGGAACAGCCCACATGGTAAAATGTACCCTAAAAAAGTTCTTAAAAATAAAAACTCTCTCAAATGTGGACATTTTCCTTTATCCAATGCCTGCCCAAATTATTGATTGTGCCTGATGTTGAATTGATAGTGTCCATGTGGGCCTTGTATGACCTTCAATATCTAATCTCTAAGAAAAGTGCATGTTCCCAATAAAGTGCCACCTAAAATATACAAATGTGCAAATAATATATAGTTAATGTTAAAAACAAATGAAGAGGCTGCGACAACAGTCTTATATGTAAATGTTGGTTCACAGCTTGGGAATTAAAGACAAATATAAAAATCCTCACTGGAGTTAAGACCAGGAGGTATTTTACAGTCTAATTCTAGTATATATCTTGTCTCAAGTTGTCTAAGGAGAGCTTCACGGTCACCCCCACGTCTCATGGGGGGATTGTGTCCACCACAAAATACCTGAGGACACCAACATCTTTTTCACAAAGCTCTTTAAAGTGCCTGGAAACGGGGTAAGCTTGATCACCATTTATGATTGCCATTATGTGCTGGAGTATCCTCTTGTGAACCTGCAACTTCGTACTTCCCACGTAACGCAGGCCACAAGGACACTCCAGCACATAAACTGCAAACTCTGTTTTGCATGTTAGTTTTTTCTTAATACAAATGGACTAATTTTTGAACGGTGTCTCGTACTCTACATCCAAGAAGAAAATGGAATCCTTGCTAAGTTGTCCACTAAAGTGCAGATTTAAGCTGTTGTCGTTGATCCGCTCTATAAAATGGAGGGCACTCTCTTCAGTGCCTCTCCAAATTATAAGCAAATCGGCGATGTAACGATACCAACGTATGACATATTCAGACAACGTATCAGCAAAAAACACTCTAAGGACCTGTTCTTCCCAGAACCCCATGTGTAGACAGGCGTAGCTTGGGGAAAAACATGCCCCCATAGCCACGTCTCTTATTTGTTGGAATACCTGATTCTGGAAAAGAAAATAGTTAAGTTCTAGACAAGATGTGATCATTGCTAGTAACATTTTGTTATGTTCTTGTACATATATCGGTCGAGTATCCAAATAGTGTTTGATCGCCTTCAGTCCATCTCTGTGATTAATGCTTGCATGCAAGGACGAAACGTCAAACGAAATCATGAGATAATCTGATTGCCATTTGATACTAGTCAATTTTCTCAGTAAGTCACTGGTATCCTGCACATAGGAAGGCAGGCTTTTCACATGTTCCTGCAAATAGAAATCAACGTACTTCGATGCATTTTCCAATATACTGTTACAGGCAAACAATGCAAATAATATATAGTTAATGTTAAAAACAAATGAAGAGGCAGCGACAACAGTCTTATATGTAAATGTTTGTTCACAGCTTGGAAATTAAAGACAAATATAAAAATCCTCACTAGAGTTAAGACCATGAGGTATTTTACAGTCTAATTCTAGTATATATCTTGTCTCAAGTTGTCTAAGGAGAGCTTCACGGTCACCCCCACGTCTCATAGGGGGGATTGTGTCCACCACAAAATACCTGAGGACACCAACATCTTTTTCATGAAGCTCTTTAAAGTGCCTGGCAACGGGGTAAGCTTGATCACCATTTATGATTGCCCTTATGTGCTAGAGTATCCTCTTGTGAACCTGCAACTTCGTACTTCCCACGTAACGCAGGCCACAAGGACACTCCAGCACATAAACTGCAAACTCTGTTTTGCATGTTAGTTTTTTCTTAATACAAATGGACTAATTTTTGAACGGTGTCTCATACTCTGTCTTGTTGATCCCGTATTTACAGGCCTTGCAAGTTGCACATCTACGGAAACCCTAACTAGTGTCCAGCCAGGAACTGCTTGATCTTAACTCAGGGCTGCTCTTAACCAGAGAGTTACTCATTGACCTTGCCCTCCTGAATGTTATATTGGGTGATTTCGTTAAGCTAACACCCAATAAAGGGTCATTCTTTACCAAGGTCCAATTCCGTTTACTGTCCTACGGATAGCCTTATGCTGGTTGCTATAGGTCAGAATGAGTCTCAATGGTTGTTCTGATGGTAAGAGCTGCTTTGACTGGGCTTTGCATATTAGGGCCTGCGATCTGTCCCTCCTCCTAGTTTTTTCTATGGCTTGATTGATTTCACCTATAGAGTAGCCCCTAGCCAAAAATCTTCTACAGCTATCTTGCTGGGCTTTCTCACATTCGAAGTCAGTGCTGCAAATTCTGCGAATTCGCAGCATCTCACCATAAGGGATGCTGCGGATCAAATGTGCGGGATGATGACTTGTGGCATGTAGCAATGTATTGCCGGCCGCTAGTTTCCGAAACAATTTAGTTTCAAGATTGTTGCCGACAATCATTACTTCTACATCCAAGAAGAAAATGGAATCCCTGCTAAGTTGTCCACTAAAGTGCAGATTTAAGCTGTTGTCGTTGATCCGCTCTATAAAATGGAGGGCACTCTCTTCAGTGCCTCTCCAAATTATAAGCAAATCGGCGATGTAACGATACCAACGTATGACATATTCAGACAACGTATCAGCAAAAAACACACTAAGTACCTGTTCTTCCCAGAACCCCATGTGTAGAAAAGCGTAGCTTGGGGAAAAACATGCCCCCATAACCACGCCTCTTATCTGTTGGAATACCTGATTCTGGAAAAGAAAATAGTTAAGTTCTAGACAAGATGTAATCATTGCTAATAACATTTTGTTATGTTCTTGTACATATATCGGTCGAGTATCCAAATAGTGTTTGATCGCCTTCAGTCCATCTCTGTGATTAATGCTTGCATGCAAGGACGAAACGTCAAACAAAATCATGAGATAATCAGATTACCATTTGATACTAGTCAATTTTCTCAGTAAGTCACTGGTATCCTGCACATAGGAAGGCAGGCTTTTCACATGTTCCTGCAAATAGAAATCAACGTACTTCGATGCATTTTCCAATATACTGTTACAGGCAAACAATGCAAATAATATATAGTTAATGTTAAAAACAAATGAAGAGGCAGCGACAACAGTCTTATATGTAAATGTTTGTTCACAGCTTGGAAATTAAAGACAAATATAAAAATCCTCACTAGAGTTAAGACCATGAGGTATTTTACAGTCTAATTCTAGTATATATCTTGTCTCAAGTTGTCTAAGGAGAGCTTCACGGTCACCCCCACGTCTCATAGGGGGGATTGTGTCCACCACAAAATACCTGAGGACACCAACATCTTTTTCATGAAGCTCTTTAAAGTGCCTGGCAACGGGGTAAGCTTGATCACCATTTATGATTGCCCTTATGTGCTAGAGTATCCTCTTGTGAACCTGCAACTTCGTACTTCCCACGTAACGCAGGCCACAAGGACACTCCAGCACATAAACTGCAAACTCTGTTTTGCATGTTAGTTTTTTCTTAATACAAATGGACTAATTTTTGAACAGTGTCTCGTACTCTGTCTTGTTGATCCCGTATTTACAGGCCTTGCAAGTTGCACATCTATGGAAACCCTAACTAGTGTCCAGCCAGGAACTGCTTGATCTTAACTCAGGGCTGCTCTTAACCAGAGAGTTACTCATTGACCTTGCCCTCCTGAATGTTATATTGGGTGATTTCGTTAAGCTAACACCCAATAAAGGGTCATTCTTGACCAAGGTCCAATTCCGTTTACTGTCCTACGGATAGCCTTATGCTGGTTGCTATAGGTCAGAATGAGTCTCAATGGTTGTTCTGATGGTAAGAGCTGCTTTGACTGGGCTTTGCATATTAGGGCCTGCGATCTGTCCATCCTCCTAGTTTTTTCTATGGCTTGATTGATTTCACCTATAGAGTAGCCCCTAGCCAAAAATCTTCTACAGCTATCTTGCTGGGCTTTCTCACATTCGAAGTCAGTGCTGCAAATTCTGCGAATTCGCAGCATCTCACCATAAGGGATGCTGCGGATCAAATGTGCGGGATGATGACTTGTGGCATGTAGCAATGTATTGCCGGCCGTTAGTTTCCGAAACAATTTAGTTTCAAGATTGTTGCCGACAATCATTACTTCTACATCCAAGAAGAAAATGGAATCCCTGCTAAGTTGTCCACTAAAGTGCAGATTTAAGCTGTTGTCGTTGATCCGCTCTATAAAATGGAGGGCACTCTCTTCAGTGCCTCTCCAAATTATAAGCAAATCGTCGATGTAACGATACCAACGTATGACATGTTCCGACAACGTATCAGCAAAAAACACTCTAAGGACCTGTTCTTCCCAGAACCACATGTGTAGACAGGCGTAGCTTTGGGAAAAATATGCCCCTATAGCCACGCCTCTTATCTGTTGGAATACCTGATTCTGGAAAAGAAAATAGTTATGTTCTAGACAAGATGTAATCATTGCTAGTAACATTTTGTTATGTTCTTGTACATATATTGGTCGAGTGTCCAAATAGTGTTTGATACCCTTCAGTCTGGGATTAATGCTTGCATACAAGGACGAAACCTCAAACAAAATCATGAGATAATCTGATTGCCATTTGATACTAGTCAATTTTCTCAGCAAGTCACTGGTATCCTGCACATAGGAAGGCAGGCTTTTCACATGTTCCTACAAATAGAAATCAACGTACTTCGATGCATTTTCCAATATACTGTTACAGGCAGATCTTATAGGCCTACCAGGTGGTTTTTTCACATCTTTGTGTATTTTTGGTATGAAATACACCACTGGAATAACAGGATGATCTTTTTTTAGGAATTTAAACTCATCAATAGTCAAAAGACCTGCACTTTTCCCTGCTACAAGGCTGGTGTAAAAATTATTCCACGAAGACCTAACCGTTAACATGGTTCTGCGCCTGTAACATTCCTGGTCATTGAGTTGTTTCAACGCCTCTTCCATCTAAAGGTTAAGTGGCCACAGCACCACGTTCCCTCCTTTATCAGATTGGCGAATAATTAGGTCATCGTTTGCCTGTAGTTTCTTCATCAGTTGGAAATACACATTGTCCTGTTTTGTGTAGAGCTTCTTCAGTCTGGTTTGTTTCATATAAAGATTTTTGAGTTCTTGAATTACTTTATCACTAAACACATCAATATTGTCTTTCAAAATAATAGGACAAAACTTGGACTTCAGTTTGAACGTCGTTTTTAATGCCATCATGCATAGTAGCTGTTCCTCTCTAGTTCCAAGATTTGCATCATCACTATCTTGCTAGAGACTAATGAGATCCTGTAACATTCCCGCATCTCCCACTGTTAACATGGATGGACTGGGTACATCTCCAGTTGGTATCACATTTTGTTTTTGTTTTGATGTACCCCGCAGCAGGTGATATTTTCTTAATTTTAGGTTGCGTATGAATCTGAACAGGTCTATCCGTGTTTGTGAATAGCTAAAGTCACTCTTTGGACTATATGACAAACCAAGAGACAAAATCCTTAATTCTTAATCGGTGAGTTGCATTTCAGATAAGATGATTACTGTTAGAACATCTCTTCCATTGTTTTGTAAGCTTACTTGCAATCCATTTCTTTGTACGTTTCTTGGTATTTTGCCTTGCGCCTTTTGCTACATCTTCGTCTCTCGTACCGCTTTCGATTCCGGTCTTGGTGCTGTGTGCACTTTGTGCATGAGGGGGCAGGGTTTGCCTCCTGTCCTGGCGCAGACAGTCGACTTCTTGCGCCAGGGAGAATTTTGTAAACCCCAACCTCTGTGTTCACATTTGTTCATTGTCAGATTCACTGTCAGGAACAGAACTAAGATCAGAGGCTGAGGCTGAAACAGGTGCAAGCCCACTAGTGCTGGCAGTAGGTGTGCTCAAAGGGAGGGGTGTCACTTTTCTAGACGCTTTTACTTGGTCAAATTTTTTAAAGTAAACACCAAGGCCATGTTCATAGTCCAGCTTATCACGCTGGAACTTGAACGCCTTGCGCTTCTTTATTACCTCCTCTTTCCGCTGCAAGCGTGCTGCCTTATCTTCCCTGTATTTTCTTAGAATGGCTGAATCCTCAAGCTTGCCAATCTCCTCATTGACTTCATCAATCTTCACTTGGAGGGCCAACCGATCACTTTTAGCATACTTTATGAGGATTTGACCCAGTCTGCGAGACGATTCTAGATTGGTATCTGCCCATTCTGCCAACATATATATAAATGTACAGGAAAGACTTGCACACCAGGGTCACTTTTCCAAGTTAAAGGGTATTTAACGGCAACGCGTTTTGACCAGGACGGTCTTCTTCTTGTGAAGAAGACTGCCCCGGTCAAAATACGTTGCCGTTAAATACACTTTAATCTTGGGAAATTGACCCTGGTGAGCAAGTCTTTTCTGTGGATACAATCGGACACGGAATTTCCTGTATCTGCAAACCAGGTTCTGGCACCCGACATCGCACCGGCCCTGTCTGGTGAGGGATAAGCTGTGCTGGAAGATCTATCTATCTATCTATCTATCTATCTATCTATCTATCTATCTATCTATCTATCTATCTATCTATCTATCTATCTATCTATCTATCTATCTATCTATCTATCTATCTATCTATCTATATCTATCTAATCCATCTATTCATATGTAGAGATAGATAGATAGATAGATAGATAGATAGATAGATAGATAGATAGATAGATAGATAGATAGATAGATAGATAGATAGATAGATAGATAGATAGATAGACAGACAGACAGACAGACAGACAGACAGACAGACAGACAGACAGACAGACAGACAGACAGACAGACAGACAGACAGACAGACAGACAGATAGATAGATAGATAGATAGATAGATAGATAGATAGATAGATAGATAGATAGATAGATAGATAGATAGATAGATAGATAGATAGATAGATAGATAGATAGATAGATAGATAATATTTTGTGGGAAAATTCTATTTTAGCGTTTAGGGTGGGTATGGGTGCTTTGCTTGGTAAGTGTTTTTTTACGGTTTACTGGGATAATGAGTTTGCGGATGGCAAGGGATTTTTAGGGTTTAGGGAGGGTATGGGTTTTTTGGGTGGTAAAGGTTTTTTTTTAGGGTTTAGGGTGGATATGGCGTTTTGACCAGGACGGTCTTCTTCTTGTGAAGAAGACCGTTCTGGTCAAAATACGTTGCTGTTAAATACACTTTAATCTTGGAAAATTGACCATGGTGAGCAAGTCTTTTCTGTGGATACAATCGGACACGGAATTTCCTGTATCTACAAACCAGGTTCTGGCACCCGACATCGCACCGGCCCTGTCTGGTGAGGGATCAGCTGTGCTGGAAGATCTATCTATCTATCTATCTATCTATCTATCTATCTATCTATCTATCTATCTATCTATCTATCTATCTATCTATCTATCTATCTATATATCTATCTATCTATCTATCTATCTATCTATCTATCTATCTATCTATCTATCTATCTATCTATCTATCTATCTATCTATCTATCTATCTATCTATCTATCTCTACATATGAATAGATGGATTAGATAGCTATAGATAGATAGATAGATAGATAGATAGATAGATAGATAGATAGATAGATAGATAGATAGATAGATAGATAGATAGATAGATAGATAGATAGATAGATAGATAGATAGATAGATAGATAGATAGATAGTTTTTTGTGGGAAAAGTCAATTTTAGCGTTTAGAGTGGGTATGGGTGTTTTGCTTGGTAAGTGTGTTTTTTACTGTTTAATGGAATAATGAGTTTGCGGATGGCAAGGGATTTTTAGGGTTTAGGGAGGGTATGGGTTTTTGGGTGGTAAGGTTTTTTTTAGGGTTCAGGGTAGATATGGGTTTTTTGGTGATAAGTTATAAGGGATTTTAACTTAGTGATAACTGTTGATGAGGAATTTACATGAAATGTGGTATTTCATGGTATTTTGTGCAAGTTCCGCGGTACATAGCATTGACAAGTCATTATGTGATTCACTAATGTCCGCTTTAAAAAAAGTTAAAGGCAGCCAGGTTTCTTTTAGGTCCATTTTATCTGTATCTGCGTTTTGCCTTTAGATGTAGGTGAGTATTTTGTTTGATATTGTTTGCTACCTGTTACCACTTTATTAACGTGGTAATAGATAGGGAAAAAACATGTTTCCAGAATACTGTAGTACTGCCTCAGAAGTACTGTACAACTGAAAATAAATTAAAAAACAAATAACTATGTGAAAACATCAGAAATACACTCCTGTAGCCTATATTTTACTATTCTACTCTATGCCACTCAACTGTACTCCACTTCAGTGTACACACTGCACTGTACGCTATTCCTCTGTATGCCACTGCACTTAATGTCACTCCACTGTAAACTACTCCACTATACATCGCTCCACTCTAAGACAATCCACTGTATGTTATTAAACTGCACATCACTCCATTCTATGGAACTACACTCTATGCCACTCCACTGCATGTCAATCCAGTCTACCGGACTCCACTCTATGCTATTCCACTATGTGCCACTTAATTCTACATCACTACACTGTACAGCAGTAACACTCAATGTTATTCCACTCTATACCACTCCACTGTATGCAACTCAACTCTACACCACTCCACGCCACTACACTCTATGCCATTTCACTGTTCACAACCGCACTCTACAACACTCTATTCTATGCTAGTCCACAGACTGCTATTACTTTGTGTACAACTACAGTCTACTTCACTACACTCTACTCTGCTCCACTCTACAACATTCCACTGTACTTAATCCACTCTACACCACTACACTGTACGCTGCTCCACTCTGTGCCAATCCAGCCTAAGCTACTTCACTGTACACCATTCAAATCTATGCTATTCCACACTTTGCCACTCTACTATATGCCACTCAACTCTATCCCATGCCAGTGAATGCTATTCCACTGTATGACGCTCCAGTATAAGCCACTCCACTCTATGGCACACCACTCTACACTATTTCAATGTATGCCACTACACAATACCTTCCTCAACTGTAAAACACTCCACTGTACACCACTGCACTGTATGTCACTCTTCTCTACTGCAGTCTACGCCACTCCACTCTATGCCACTCCTCTGTACATCACTCCATTCTATGCCACTATACTCTGTGAAACTGCACCCTATGCTAGTCCACTCTAGGCTACTCCAGTGTACACCATTCTACTGTATGCCACTTTAGTATAAGCACTCTACTCTAACCCACTCCACTTTACGCTATTCCAATGCATTCCACTAAACACAATGCTTCACTCCACTGTACTGTACGCTACTTCGCTGTTCACCACTCCACTGTACACCACTCCACTCTACGCTATTCCACTCTACACCACTCCACTCATCTTTACCACCTTTCTAGTGCACACTGTTCCACTAAATGCCACTCAACAGTATGCCACTCCACTGTAAGCTATTCTACTGTACACCACTACACTGTACCTCACTCCACTCTATGCCAGTCCACTCTAGAACGCTATGCAGTGCACCACTCCAGTCTAAGCTACTCCACTGTATTCCACTCCACTCTATGTAATTCCACTGTATTCCACTTCACTCTAACATACTCCACTCTATACCACTGCCCCATACATACATAGTGATGTATTTGCTATTCCAGTGTATGCTGCTCGTCTCTATGACACTATAGTCTACACTACTGCACTGTACACCACTACACAGTATGCCAATCCACTCAACACTATGCCACTGTATGAAACTCCACGTACAGCACTGCTGTCATGGCTATACAAAGAGAGGTACATGGGGCACATAGACAGAACACTGTATGTATGATTGGGCACAAACTACAACTCCCATAACCCTTAGGGAAGGCTGGCTATAGCACCTGACTGTTGGTACATAAGCCCCACCTCTGTTGTGCTCGGGGCTTGTCACTCGAGTATTTTCCTGTTGGGAAGAAACTGCGTGAAGCAGCAGCGACAGAGAAGCTGACCTTTAGAATTTTGGTGTTCCTGTGGCATCTGCCTGCTGGACCGCTGCCTTCTTTCTTGGTACGAGACATTCTCCTAGAGAACCGCTACTGTTTGGCGTCTCAAGCGCCCTAGTGCGGTAAATCCATGGAACAGTGAAACGCCTCCCAGCGTCCTGCTAGGCGTGTCTGAGACGCGCTCGACGGTATCGAGCAAACGGAAGGAACTTTCCTTCATACAGAGCGTCTCGCGCTCAATAACGGAAAACAAGCGAAACGCTGCCAAATCTAAGCAGCGTTCTGGTAGCGGAGCTACCCTTTGATTCACAAGAAGCCCGAGTGAAGTTGTCATCCGCGCTGATGAAGCGCTTCCGTTTTTTGTTTGTTCCGCATCTCTGCCTAATCCGCTCAGGAGAGCGAGGTAGAGCTGGGCATTTATTATTCTCTCCTGATAGCCTCCTGAGTGAGGTTGCTTCCGCGCTGTGTAGTACTTCAGTTTTTGTTGTTCTATTAGTCTTGCCCAATACGCTCAGGAGAGCGAGACAGGCTGGGTATTTATTCAATTGGTGATACCAGAACTACCACGAAGCTCTGAGCAGCCACATGGAAGGAACATTCACCATTTCCAGAGGATTATCTGCAGTAAGATAAGTACATCAATCCCTCGTGGAACAGAACTATATGTTTTCTATTTCTTTATTTTTTAACTTTTGTGCCTTTTTTCTGTTGGGAGATGCACAGCTGCAACATGAGTAAGTACATGACACATGGGGGATATGGTGGTTCAACATATAAAGGGGAACTCTTATGTGTGTATTATGTCTCACTTACAGGGCAGACAGGGTGGATTGTAGGAGAGAGAGGTCTACATCTTCCGAAGACTTCCCTATTCTGAGCTAAGAAGCTGCAGGTAGATGCTTTCAGGGGTGAGAACCTAGAATTGCAAAACGCAATGAGCACCATGAGACGTGAAGTTGCAGGATTGTCTCGCTCCAGACCTATGGGTAAGCGGGGGTCTCAGTACATCAGGAATTGGACACTACCTCCGCCAGCTCCTCATGATGCAGATGCAGGGCAAACAACTCATACCTTGGGAGGGGGTATGGGTCTTTCCACCATACAGGTTATACAGCCCGCACACTTACCCTTAGCTCCTCCTGAAAGATTCTTTGGGGATCCAAAGAAATTTGGTATATTTCTGGGGCAGTGTAAATTACATTTTATGCGTAAACCAGCAGTGTTTCCCACTAACCATGCTAAAACAGCCTTTGTGATGTCTTATCCCTGCCTTGCGTAATTTTGACACCTTCTGTGAGGAAATGCACAAATTGTTTGATATGAAGGCACACCTGCTCTCATTAGACAGGGAATTGATTACGCTAAAACAAGGTACCCAGGATTTATTATCCTACATCACCACCATCAATAGGCTCATCGCTGAAACAGACTGGCCTATGGAGAAAAGGACATCTTTGTATTACCAAGGATTGAGAAGTGAGCTGAAAGACATCTTGGCTCAGGTGGTGCACATGCCAGCCACCTGTGATGAACTCATTGACTTCACCTTTCAATTGGACCATAGACTACAAGAAAGGAAAGGAGATAAACAGCGTAATGAATCCAGATATATATCTCCTCGCCCAAGAGCTATGTCAGAAGGACCCCCCCCCAGCTTCTGATGGGACAGAACCCATGCAGATCAGTGGCATAAGAGGACCACTAAGTCAAGATGAAAGAGAGCGAAGGAGGAAGCAACGGCTATGTATGTACTGTGGGAAACCTGGACACCTCATCAAAGACTGCAAGGCAAAAACCAAGACAACCTACAAAGAGTTCAAAGGGATTCAGAACGTGCCAGTGGTGGAATACCTGCTTGAGAACTCAGAAAACTGCAACGCCCAAACAAGTCACAGATCCCTTGTTTGAGGCCAACGGAGGAAGAGGTCTGTCCAGCTGTGGTTAACGCAGTCCAAAACGCAGTGGCGCATATGAACGTATGTGTTACATTGGATATACCTGGGGCCAGACTTGTACTAGTACATGCCTTGTTAGACTCAGGGGCTACAGGTAACTTTATCGATCAAAGTTATGCTAAAGAAATTGGCATGCCCTGCGTAAAGAAGAAGGTCCCAGAACTAGTAAAGGCCATAGACGGTACAGAGCTGACGTCCGTCCCTGTGCAATACCACATCCAGCAGATTCAAATGCAGATGGGCATGAATCATTACGAGTACATCCAATTCAATGTAATAGATGCCCCTCATTTCACTCTCATATTGGGCATGCCCTGGCTTACTCTACCCGATCCCTTCGTGCAATGGGCAGCACGGACAGTCAAGCTAAATTCCTCATATTGTAAGGAACAGTGTACCACAGACAGAATACAAGTAAAACAAGCATTAAGAATGCAATAGGTCTCGCCTTTCATTAAGTTAAAGCCATTTGCTTTGCTATACAATAGCATTAGCAAAGCAAATGTCTTTAACTTAATGAAAGGCGAGCCCTACTGCATTTTCAATGCTTGTTTTGAATAGTATTTTATAAAACAGCGGTGTTGTCCCTTCAAGAGCCAAGTATGGGTGGGGTGTGCATAGTGCACAGCAATCGTGAAAAAAGGGGGAAATACAACTGCCTTATGGTGCACTAATAGGGAACTGTTCTCAGTAGGTAGATGAGATCTCAGGAGGGAGTGAATGCCCCCAAACCTAATTAAAGCAACAAGGACCTGGAATCCGTTTTGTTTTTTCACAATTACCCATCAATATCTAGCTTACGAAGAGACAGCACTGCAGCACTGCTAAGAGATCCTCCCTTCTTCTGCTTTTTGTTTGGAGAAGGAAGTTGTAGCCCACACCACTGAAGTGACACTCATGGTGTGAGGAGGGACACAATGATGAAGCATGAAGCATGGCCCCTTAGGGTGGGTGAGGGTCTTTGTCCTAAAAAGTATATATTTTTTCAAATGTGAGTTACCGAACCTATCTCTATGGTTGATTTTCTCCCTGACTCTGCACATCCCTTTGTGTTTTGTGAAGTTGTTTTGGGTTAATCAATTCACATTTTGATTTTTACACTTACTCCAGACCCTCCAGTGTGTGTATAATATAGATTTGTGGCATTCATTTTGATCACTTCAAACCGATACATCTTTTCTAGACCATGAAATTACACTGAAAAACACTGCCAATTATGTTTCCTGTTCACATTCAATGTTTCCACAATGTTTACAATGCCCATATCAAAGAATAAGGCAAAAGTAAGAAAAGGAAACTTTCGTGTTATATTTAACTTGGTGACATTATTTTACAAGAATCGAATGCTTTCTAATTCTGAAAGGCAGTTGTGTGCAAACTGAAAACTTCATCAATCTTTGAATATAATTTTTAACCACCAGAGGGCAAGCACTATTTGTGGCGCGTGTCCAAAACATAATTATAATGTAGATTGCATTACCAAGCAATCCGGCGAGCTCGTTCCAAGATAACATTTAGAGTAAATAAAGTCACCACACCCTACAAAACACATGTGGATTTAACTACAAGTCAAGAAATATGAAATCATTTTCAACTGTGGAAAACGGTAATCCACAGATAGAAAGTGAAAGAGCACTGATGCTGCGTGCTAAGGGACCAGATCTCTGCTGTTCAGACGTTTCCTCGTGGATTTCAAATAAAGAAAGAGCCATCCAAAGCTGGAGTCGAGCATAATCTGCCCATAATTTTACTTTTCGCTCCATTGCAATAACACAAGCCTCACATGAAAGACCCACCTCTCTAATGACAGCAATTTTTGATTGAAACAAACTCGCATTTTTTTCGTGAATACAGTATATTTCAAATTAACGTATATTTAAACAAGCCGAGCCACCCCTGCCTATTAATTCACACTGCCCTTCAAGTTACCCAGATTATCTTCAGATGAAAGGAGAAGGGCCCTCTATCCGATGCGAACAAACCTGCAGCAGTCCGCCGTGCCTGCTCTGCAGGGGCTGCACTAGGGATCTCGGCCCTTATCAACACAACAGGCCAACGCAGTCACACAGGGAGAACGGGGGAAGTGTTTGAAGCCGCCCAACTGCTGACAATGAACGCACAGGCACCATTGTTAAAGTGTGGTAATTTGGTGTTGATGGGGAGGAAAAAATGATTTTTAAAAGTTGATTTTGGAGAGCTGCAGCACAAATGAAAGGTGTGCTCACCATGTTCAATCTGCAGCATGTGCGGTGCTTTTAAAGAATAAAAACAACATTTGTCTGTAAGCCTAAATATAGCGACCAACCAATAAAGAATGGTTCAGCTGGTTAAATAGATTTTTTTTAAAACAGCTGCAGGAGCACTTCGTGCCTGCAGTGAGAGTAGCTCAGTAAGAAAAGAAAGAACCGCTCGGCAGGCAGCCGCGGCACCCGCGCTTTACTTTTAACATTAAAAGTAAAGCGCGGGTGCCGCGATTATACCAAAAGTGAAGAAATAATGTTTATTTCTATTACTTTACCTTTGGTATAATCGCGGCACCCACGCTTTACTTTTAATGTTAAAAGTAAAGCGCGGGTGCAGTGATTAAAACGTCATCGCGATCATGATCGCTGTGTAAGCGAAAGTGATCGCGATGACGCTCTCCTGAGTGCTGCTGGCTGGCCTAGCGCATGGCGGCTGCGCGCGTGCACGCTCACATGCACGCAAGCGCTAGGCCAGCAAGTAGCACTTTAAAAAGCGCACATACAAAATGTCTCTCCGAGCCAGCGCAAGCGCTGGGCTCAGCAAGACCTAAAAAAATGACTTAGAAAAACGATCCAGCTGAAATAATCTGAGCATTACTGGAGTCCCTGTATCAACAAGCACACGGAAGATGGAAACATATGTAGAGAGGATGCTGGCCGCAGTATTTGACAATGATAACTTATCTCAGCTCCTGGTAGTTGAAAAGGCACATAGATCCCTCATGGTGTGGCGCCTACCTGGTATGCCTCCGCACCCAATCATAGCGAAACTTTCTAGTTATTGTGACAGGGATGCAGTCATTTGAATTGAATTAGACAAAAGAGACATAGGGTATCAAGGAAATCAGATTGTGTTCTATCCAGACTTTACAGTGGCAGTCCAGGAGGCCAGAAGAGAATTTCTACAGGTAGAGCTACAGCTACAAAAAAATCCAACATCCCATATGCCATGCCCTACCAGGCTTGAATATGGGTTGACTACAAGGGGAAACAGAGAATCTTTGCAGCTCCTAAACTTGCTAAAGACTTCATAAAATCACTTTCCCCACGCAAATGAGATCGACGAATGCATGAACCGGAGGACAAGGAATCCTATATGGAAATTTCAACACTAAATACATCTGCAAACAAACAACATTCAGTGCCAACTCCATGATGTATAAAGGAGCAGGGCACTCCTCCCTATCGTTAGGATGGTAGCCTAAGGATACTGACTCAACGGACAGAAAAATCGCAAGATTTTGTACTTCCCACCTGGCCACCTCTGTGCAGTTGAAGGATTACAGGGGTACTAGCGACCCCTCAAGAGGGAGCACCCTAGACGAGTTTGCTTATTTCAAAGTGTTTTCTTGTTGTATGCCTTTTTTTAGTACATGGGAATGTATTTGGTAAGTTCTGTATGCTCCAGGGGGATGGAGGGAGTTTAAGGGATGTTTGTTTCCATGTCACATGCTTGTTGTTCTCATCACTTGGCATAGGGCACTCTACAAGGCATAACCCGTACACCCATACCCCTCAATGTTTTATAAATACCCTGGAGGGCTAGAATGAGTGGTAAAATAAATCTACTTACATGGACTATAAGTGGACTCAATGACCCCCGCAAACCCAGACTGGTACTTCAATATTTTGACCAACACAATATTCAAATTGCACTCCTGCAGGAAACTCATCTGACATGACATACTGACAGAGCCATAGGTTCTAATTGGGTTGAACACCACATGGCATCATCTTATTCCACATATGTCAGAGGGGTATTAATACTGGCCAAATGTGGGGTGCCTTTTACACTTAAGAATTCCCTGGTCGACGAGCATGGTCACCTGGCCGTTGCCCAGGGGGCGCTAAATGGCACTCCTCTCACACTGGTCAATACATATGCTCCAAATGCAGACGATCATGACTTCTTCTTGTCAACCTGGCAACACATACATTTCCTTTCAACTGTCAAAATATTTTGGGGAGGAAATCTGAAGACATATCTAGACTTTATCGTGGATATGTCCACTATAGTGGACTGGCATGGGAAGAATGCAGCGCAGGTTGTCGGGCAGGGGATGGAGGAATATGGCCTGGTGAATATTGCACATCCAACACCTATCCTTGATAGAGGGCACATTTGTGTTGTCTGTGCATAAAACATGATCCATATTGGCTATTGGCTTATATCGACGGAAACTTGCCCGTGGGTACACAAGATAAAACTCATGCTGAAAACACTGTCCAACCTTGCTCTACTCTAGTCTTGCTGCGGTTAACCCTGGCTAACATACCACCTCCCCTTTCACCTGGAGGTTCTGCGCAACAGCACTGTTGGAAACAATGCTTAGAGATGGAGTTCCAGGTCAATCATTGAGTATTTTGAAAACAATACTGACACCGTGGCGGGGAAGGGCACTCTGTCAGAGGCGTTTAAGGACACAGTTCAGGGTGTCTGTATCAGTAGCCAAGCCGGGGTGCTGAAGGCGATCCTCACACAGCTACAAAAAAACAAAGACATGCTGCACTCACTGTAGCGTGATTATGAGCGCCACCCCAACCAGACCATTCTGGTATCCAATAGAGAGCATCGAATAGAATTCACTGATCTTGCAGAGCAGGAATCGCAGTTCTTGTCCAAACGCTATGTTGTGAAGGAAGTATACCTGCCCGCAGTCTGGCTGGTAAAATAAGAGTGCAGAGAAGCTCAGATCCCAATGTGAAAATAGTAGATGCATAGGTGCACACGCACTACTCCAGACCATCTGTGCTTGGGCCATTAAAAAACGTCTATACTCAGTTGTATAGCACTCGCAGTTCCGCCTCTCTAGCATAGATAGATGAATATCTCGGAAATGTAGAGCTAGCTTGGCTATCTCCTGGCCGAGAGTCCCTCTTCCAACCTATCACAGTTTAAGACATTAACCCCTTTGCTGCTAGGCCTTTCCTCCCCCTGTTCTTAGCCCCTTTTTTTGGCTATTTGGGTTACTTTGTGCTTAGGGCCCTATAACATTTTGACCACACAGGGTATCCACGCCAAATTTGCTTCCTTTTCTTCCAACATCATGCAGATTATAAAGGTACTCAGGGTTTATTGATTCTCCAGGAGTGGACCCAGAAATTAGCAAAACACAGCCAATTTTTATTTCTTTTTTTAAAAATGGGAAAAAAATGCTGCAGATGAAAGCGTCTGTTTTTTTTTTAAGAAAATGGTATCAGCAAAGGGTTTGTAGTGCTGATACCATCTTACCAGCTCTCAGGGACTGACAGACTTTTGTCAGAAAACAAAAAAAAATTCCACAGTTTTGGCATTTTACTGGGACCAACTGGCACATGCATCAACGTAGGCTTTTGCGATTCCTTAATTGTGATTATTAAGGAATTGCAATTAAGGTATTGCAAAAGCCTATTCATGTAGGAATCGCCATAAAAATAGCGATTCCTACACATTCCTTAATTGCGACTCGCAAATTGCCTCCAGGCCCATAGGAATGAATTGGAGATTGCATGAGCAATTTGCGAGTACCAGTAGGTACTCGCAAATTGCTCATGCAATTTCAAGGGTGCAAGGGTGTCAAAATGACACCCTTTTGCACCCCTGAAATTGATCTGTGCAAATATGTTGCACACACACATGCCTTAACGGCATGTGTGTGCGCAACATGAAACTTTGAAAAATGCACAAAAGTACATTTTCAAAGTTTTTGCAAATTACCATGAAGTTCAACTTCATGGTAATTTGCTCCCCCTATTAGCAAAATCGCTATTTTTTTTACTTTAATGCATTGCATTTAAGAAATCTCAATTTGGGATTCCTTAAATGCAATCGCAATTTAAGTAATCGCAATTTAGAGATTCCTTAAATTGCGATTTTTGCATTTGGGATGATGCATCCCAAATGCAAAAATACCGGTCGCAAAGGGGCAGATTCTGAGAATCTGCCCGTTTGCGACCGGTTTTTCCTTTGATGCATGTGCCTGATAGCCTATTATTGCTATTTTTTGTCCTTTCAACCTCCTTCAAGTTAGTGGTGGGAATGGGTATGAAAGCAATAATTGTTCCTGGAAATCTATACATTTCCGGAAAGCAGACAAAATTATACATTCACCAAGCTGTCATTTGTGTAAATCCTTCAAGTATTTTTTTAATGGAAACTAACAGTTAAAAATAGGACAAATTGAAAATGAGTTGAAAAAAACAGCCATTTCTGAAATGTTTTCACTTGAACTTCTTCTAAATATGACCGATTTTTTAAAGCAATATACCGCTACATCTACTGGACCCTTATGGTTGTGGGGAAATGTAGGACTTGTAGGTTCACCAAGAACCCGAGGATGCCAGAGCCAATAACTGAGCAGTGTCTTGCAATGTTTTTTTTGTACCGGGTATATAGCAATTCATTTGGGAAAATATAAACAGTGAAAAATCGGTATGAAAGACACCTATGTATTTCTGAAATGGGAGCAAAACATAGAGTTTAGAAACAGTAGCTATTTGCATATCTGCAAAATTGTGGGTAATCAAATCATGTGAATTATATGACATTTCTCAAAGTGACTTATTTTTACACATTGTCTTGCATTTTTAAGGGAGAAATGCATCAAAAGTCAATAGATAATAACAGTTGCTCTACAATTCTGTGTTCTCCTAAGTCTCCCGATAAAAATGGCACCTCACTTGTGTGGGTAGGCCAGGTGCCTGCGGCAGAAAACGTCCCAAAACACAACGTGGACACACCACATTTTTACATTGAAAACTGATTCTTTTTTTGCAAAGTACCTAGCTGTAGATTTTGAACCCTAGGTCTGCCGGCACCTAGGGAAACCTAGCAATCCTATACATTTTTCAAAACTAGACGCCCAGGGGAATCCACGATGGGGTGACTTGTCTGGCTTTCATGAGATTCTGTTACCCAGATACCTGTGCAAACCTCAAACTTTGTAAAACAAAACACATTTTCCTCACAATTCTGTGATGGAATGTTCTGGACTCTGCGTGGATCTGCAAAATTCCACCTACCTGCATTCCCCAAAGTCTTCCGATAAAAATGGTACCGCATTTGTGTGGGTAGGCCTGGTCTGCGACAGGAAAAAAATCCTTGGTGCCTAGAGTGCTTTCTGCCCCCCCGAGGGGGCAGATTGGGGGCTATTGCCCCCATCTGCCTCCGGGGGGCTGAAAGAATGGAATTATTTTTAGGGGTGGGGCATTGGCATGCCCATTATGGGCAGTCCCCACCCATAAAAACAATTTTTAAAAAATCGCTCGCCTATAGTGGGCTTTCCAGCCAGAAATATTGGGGGCTACTGCCCTGTGTGCCCCCTGGGGGGGCAGAAAGACTGTAATGCTGTGGGGGGATTTGGGGGGATTGGCATGCCCATCTTGGGTATTCCCCGCCCCTAATTGCAATGAAAAAAAACCCTGGTATCTAGTGGGCTTTCTGCCCCCACTGGGGGGCAGATTGGAGGCTACTGCCCCATCTGCCCCCCCCCCATGGGGGCAGAAAGACTGCAATTTTTTGGGGGGTGGGTACATTTGAATGCCCATCCTGGGCAGCTCCCACCCCTAATTGCAATGAAAACAATCCCTGGTATCTAGTTGGCTTTCTGTCTTCCCGGGGGGCAGATTGGTGCTATTGGGGGGAAAAGACTACAATTTTGTGGGGGGCATTGGAATGCCCCCACCCCTAAATTCAATGAAACAAAAATCCCTGGCATCTACTGCACTTTCTGCGCCCCCCCCCTGGGCAGGGCAGATTGGTGCTACTGCCCCATCTTCCCCCCAGGGGGGCAGAAAGACTCTAGTTTTTCCAGGTGTGGGGGCATTGGCATGCCCATATTGGGCAGCCCCTACCTCTAATTCAATTGTGAAATAAATCCCAGATTGGGCATTACTGCCCCCATCTGCCCCCCAGGGGGGCAGAAAGACTGAATATACCCAATTTAATGTGGGTGGATGCCTGCTTCGGGATTGCCCTCCTGGGCAATCCCCAAGCAGTGATCCACTATGGAGGGGTACCATTTGAAAGGGGAGATTCTCCCCTTTCCAATGACCCCTTCTCCTGACTTTCCACATACCCCAGGGGGCTGAAATACCCCCCTGAGTGCGTAGAAAGTGAAACTGAAATGAGCCTCTCGGCTCATTTTCGTTACGGTTTCACTGAAATGACGTCAGAGCAACGTGCGTGCTGATCGTCATTTCAGGGAAACCAAACAGACAGCCTCGAGAGCTGGGGAAGCTCTTCCCTAGCTCCTGAGGCTGTTGGGGGGAAAAAGAAATCCCTCTGATGCACCAGAGGGATTTCAATTGGAATATGCAAGGACAGCCAGACGCCGTCCTACGAACACGTCCACCGTGTCTCTGAGCAAGGAATTGGTTAAGGATGCTATCCACACTCTTCCTAATGGGAAAGCCCCTAGGCTGGATGGGCTGATGGAGAATTTTATAAACAATTTGCTGAGCTCCTTGCTTCCTTCATTGCACGTAGCCTTGATTGTGACCCTCTTGAATGCGGATTAGGCCCCTGAGCACTGTGAATCTTACAAACCACTATCATTAATAAACATCTACATAAAAATACATGCTAAGGTGTTGGAAATGCGCCTCCAGCCACTACTCCCTAATATACTGGCACATGCATCAACGTAGGCTTTAGCGATTCCTTAATTGCGATAATTAAGGAATCGCAATTAAGGAATTGCAAAAGCCTATGCATGTAGGAATCGCTATTAAAAATAGCGATTCCTACACATTCCTTAATTGCGAGTCGCAAATTGCGAGTCGCAATTAAGGAATGCCATCCCATTCATTCCTATGGGCCTCCTGGCCCATAGGAATGAATTGGAGATTGCATGAGCAATTTGCGAGTACCAGTAGGTACTCGCAAATAGCTCATGCAATTTCAAGGGTGCAAGGGTGTCAAAATGACACCCTATTGCACCCCTGAAATAGATCTGTGCACATATGTTGCACACACACATCGTAAGGGCATGTGTGTGCGCAACATGAAACTTTGAAAAATGCACAAAAGTGCATTTTTCAAAGTTTTTGCAAATTACCATGAAGTTCAACTTCATGGTAATTTGCTCCCACTATTAGCGAAATCGCTATTTTTTTTTACTTTAATGCATTGCATTTAAGGAATCTCAATTTGGGATTCCTTAAATGCAATTGCAATTTAAGTAATCGCAATTGAGAGATTCCTTAAAATGCGATTTTTGCATTTGGGATGATGCATCCCAAATGCAAAAATACCGGTCGCAAAGGGGCAGATTCTGAGAATCTGCCCGTTTGCGACCGGTTTATCTTTCATGCATGTGCCTGTTAGTCTTACCGGATCAGTCCGGCTTCATACTCTCCTGCTTGACCGCGCATAACCTTCTCAGCATTTTTGCATAATTGCACCAAGTGCATCCCACATTGCAGGCTGCAGTGGTCCTTTTGGACGCTGCCAAAGCCTTCAACTCCATTGCATGGGATTACAGGCTTGCTGCATGACCTGTATGGGCATACCGGCGATGTTCCTGCACTGAATACAACTTCTGTATTTTGATCCGATGCCCCGGACACATGTAAACTGTCACATGTCAAATGGGCTGTCAATCAGCAGGGGGACGTGTCAAGGCTGCCCCCTATTGCCACTTGTATTTGTTCTCAGACCAGAACCTCTGGCATGTCTTATTGAGCAGAGGCATGCTGCATCGGCCCTAAGATTTCGTTTAAAGCTGTTAAGTGTTTACCTTTATGCAGATGATATGGTCCTATATGTAAAGGACCCTTCAACACATCTCTCCGCTATAATCAGGGAATACATCATATTCGTATACTATTCTGGTCTCTGTATTAATTGATAGAAATGTGTCATTTTCCCACTCACGCCTGACACTCAGCTGAGAGCGCTGGATTTTTCATTGGTCTGGGATACGGACCCGGTCAAGTATCTGGGCATTTGAATACATAGGGAGTGTGATACATTGCTGAGAGCGCAGTACGGTAGGACCTTCCCCAAACTTCAAGACCAAGTCGCCTGATTTTCGACACTACCGCTATCGCTAGCAGATAGAATAACAGTCATTAAGATGGTGATCCTACCTAAATTATTTGTGAATATCCCCATCTTCCTTGCAGCGTACATCAAACTCTCTTTAAATACTGTGTGGGTTGCTGGGCACACTGAAATGGGCAGGAAAGCAACCAAAGATTAGCTGGGACATACTCACGGTGCCTTTTGCCGGTGGGGGTTTCAACGTGCCAGACTTTCACTTGTACTACCTCTGAGCGCAAGCACATTTTGCTCAATATTGCTATGCAGCACATGACTTCACTCCACATATTGCAGTGGAAAAGCTATTCTGGAAATCAAACAGGTAGGATCCCATGCTCCGAAATAAACACACTGCACTCCACCACTGCAGCCTGGCAGGGGTTAGCATTGCAGGCAGGGAAACTCCCAATGCATGCTCCCGCATTACTCCTAAAGTACCACCCTGAAATATTGGTATCTCAAGAAGAAAAGGCAATTCAGCTGCTAACCAAGGTGGCCTTAAAAACAATGCGAGATGCATAGATAAACGGCAAGCTCATGGCCCTTGGGGACCTCGCTATATACCTGGAGGGCACCCCATTACTGGAATTCATATATTACCACCTCTGTGCGGCTATGCACTCGCTTTATCTGCAATTCCCATAAAAGCCACCTACACTCACAAGCACTACAGGTTCTGTTCACTAGTACAACATGACAGCACGTGATTCCTAACAACCCTATCATGCTGCACAGACAGATAGAAAGCATGTAGATGATAAAGCACTAGAAGGCCGGAATGCTGTGCTTCCATAACCTATAGCAGATGTGGACTGGAAATGTTGCTGTACACAATTACACACACTCAACTCTAATTGTAATATGAGAATAATACACTTTAAATTCCTGCATCAAATATACTACACTTCTACGAAAATATGGGTTAAAAGATTATGTAAACTGTGTGAGATGTGGAACTGGGGATGCAGATTTTCTGCATTTGCCTGCACCTGACCCTTGGTGATGCAATTCTGGACTCAGGTCAAGCAGACATTAGCAAATATGGTGACAGAGAGTGTTAGGTGTGACCCAGTGGTATGTCTATTGTGATTCTCTAAAGACCTCCAATCTCTAAACTGCAGATATGTGTCAGTGAGCCTTCTGTTGGCAAAGTGGAGAATCGCACTTCATTGGGGGAGTAGAGTTAAACCTACGAAGACGGCTTGGTTGTCAGACATGGCTTACTGTCAGTCCCAAATGGAACTGTACGCAGAGGAACTACTGAGAACATCGAGAACTAAAGGTATATGGGGTCCTCTAAATGCATATCTATTGTTGATATCAGATTACTTAAATGGGGCAGCTGGCGCTAGAGACTTACAGCTGCATAAATGAACAGACTGTGGGTGGCAGGGGGTTTGTTGTTATTGCACAGATATACATTTATATGAGACCTTTCGCAGAAGTATGCGGCAGCGGGTGATACGACTGTTTGTATAAGATGTTTCTCACCTGTGCTTGGGACATGTTGTTTTTTTGGCAAAATGCAATAAAACATATATATATATATATATATATATACAACTGGAATCAAGGTACATTATTCTATTCAACACAAAGATGCCGTTTGGTTTAAACTCTGAGGAAGATTTACATGTTCATCTATAAAATTAATTTAAACTAGATAGATCCTTTGAGTGTTCGTATTTTAACATAATTCTGTAAATATTTTTTTAAGGTCACTATCTGTTTAAAATTGATATTTTTTCTTAAAGTGTGTGTAATAATATTGTCAGTCCAGTTGAAATCATGTGTTTGAGACTCGGAGATTCTATAACAACTTGTGTGTTGTTTGCCATATCCAATAAGAAACTGTACCACAGAGGATGGTCTCTAGATCAACATTCATGAGATCTTGTATATAGAAGCACTTTTTGTACATAGTAAACCATTCAGATAAAATCATTGTGGTAGCTCTTCAAGGTACAAAATGGAAGGCTTACCTACTAAAGATGGAAATTTTAATAATTATCTATGTACAAATAGAAGATTCTGTTTTAAGTCTAACAGGTACTTACTGCGATGCTTTTTGTCTTTTTAAATCCTTAATTTGGTTTGCCTTTTAGATATTTCTTATGAAAAGAAAAGATCAGAGAGAGAAAGTTGAGTATTGGAGAACAGAATGACAAGAAGCAACATACAGATAGACATCAACAAAGATAAAAGTTAAAACTATTAAATTGAAATCATTGATACGATAAGATTAATGTAGTATGCAAACTGTCACCAGGGAGTCTTTTTATGCTTGATAGACTTCATTTTGAAGTAGACAAACATTCACTGGTTGGAGATGTGTGTTAAACGATGACACTGTGTTAAGATTTTATCACTGGCAATGAGGAATTATTATTTAGTCAGTTGCATTTTGAAAGGTTTGTGATAAATATATTTTTTGAGCTATGTATACTGGGCACTTGCCCAGGATCATTGATTAAGAATGTACTTTTTCTTAAATATTATGCGATACGTGAAATGATTTTTTTGCACTTCTTCTGCACTTGCACTTTATTCGCATATTAGGCGATTAGCACTTAGGCACTTTAGCGCTGTACAATAATTTTTATATTGAAGGAACTCCATGGGGAATCCCTTTTTTTTTAATAAGAATCGTTCGATTGAATTTCTTTTTAAATAAGGACCCATTATTTCACGCGCATATATTTATTCATTTATATTTATATGCACATATGTATACTTTCATTTATGTATTTTACAGTTAAAAGAAAGATTGCATACCAAATATGAAATAATACTTGGTATTGGACATTTGCTGTGTGGATAAAGTTTTGTTTCAGATAAAAAAATAAAAAAATGTAACTCAACAAGAAAGAATGCATTCAGAGAAGATCCCACATTACAATGCATAGTCTTTTCTTCATGTCCTTTAGCCAGTGATTGGTGTGATAAACCATGTGACCTTTATTTACGTTTTTGTATTTTAACCCACACACTGAACAAGTTTCTTATTGCATGAGTAAGGCAGGTGATGCCGAAACGCGTAGCAATGGAGTGAGATCATTAAACCTGTGAATTCAGTGAAGTCGTTGGTGTCGGTGTCCTTTCTTTTGTCGAAGATTGGAGTTGGTGGTTGATTTGGAGCCGCTCGTGGCTGGGAAGCGGCAACGCCGACACGCCCTCGATTAGGTGCTTTCGTGGAGATTCCAGTCCTGTTTGGTTGTGATGCTGTAAGCATAACAGGAAGCCCCCCCCAGAGCATTGGGAGAAGAAGCCAAATTGCTTCCACGTAACAGGTAGAGAGTGTGCGGAGACGGAGTTTCGGAAGACGCTCGGTCAGCCGCGTACTGATTTCCTGAGTGGAGCAGCTTTGTATTCGTGATACACCGGGGAGAGGGAGACGGAGCAGGCTTGCCCGAAAAAACGACATAAAACCACACAGAATTAGTTTAAATGATTTTGCCCATCGTGAAAGCCTTTTGAAACGCCTGGGTGAATTTTACGAACAAATAGATCAATTATTACTTGAGAGAGAAAATGCTGCCGGTAAAATGTTTTGCGAAGGACCGTTAACTATCAACCCGCAGACCAGTGAGAAACAGACGGAGAATTCGACTGCTGTGGAAATCATGAAAAAATTAGAAAAATTGAAACGCTCAGAGGTCTCAAAATGGTGGGAGGTAAAATCACTCACACAATACTTGGATGTAAGACGAGTCCCGCGAGGACTAAGAATTTTAACTGCACCAACCTACCAAAATCCCGACCCGGAAATGTTACGTGAATGGGACGCGAACAATGCTCAATCAGCGGCAAACATGATGAAAATCTTGATTAAGTATGCGAGCTCGGATCGGGACAAAATACTAATTGAGATCCGTGATTTAGAGGAGAAATTAAAAACTGTAAGCGATTCAATGGCAATTTCCAATTTTGAAACTGACCTTCAATCCCGTTTAATCAAACACGAGAAAGGAATACGTGAACGCAAGGCAACTAAATTTCAACGAGATAGGTTGGATTATGCCAGAGGTCAAATCTACACGTTTGCAAGAAGGTTTGACAACATACGAAAACAAAGGTTATCCAAAGCTTCGGCAGCGCAATCTAACAAGAAACCAATGGGCAATGACCAAGACGAACTGACGGATAAGAGCTCTGATGTAAGCTCAGCGGTCAGCTCGGAAAGTGAATCGGGAACAGAGGGAACCAACTATAACCAAGGCGCAGCACCAACAGTTGTTGAAGAATTTGGTTTTTTATTAGTGGACAGGACAAAAAGTGTGAGACCGAATTTTCAAAGGCAATCCAAAAACAAAGACCCGCCAGGAAACGGAAAAACAGGCGCCACGGCAATGGAACTGAGGTCAGGAACACGGAGGAAAGATTCCTATCAACACAAATAGGTATGGAACCTTTGACAGTGATTAATTTAACCAATTTGACTCTCGCAGGAGAAGAAACCAGGATTCTTGCACTGGGTTTGATATTTTGTATAAGAACCAACTTTGACTATACTGAAAGCAGAATAGATCTTTTTAGATTTATCAGAAAATTGAAACTAAAAATTTTTTTTGTGCATAAGAAATTGCCTTCACAATTTGCAAATACTGATGAGTCTGATAATCTTCAAATTAGAGATCTGGAAGCTTTATGTACTTTACATCAATTACAAAATGAGGGAGAAGGGGAATGTAATGATCGTAATGATGGTTCTTTGATGGGAGAATTGATAGGTTTAAATTTATTTGACACCTCAGATACCAACTTTAGGCCCAAATCGACATTCATCCCTAACACTCCTAGAGATGCTGTTGACCTCTTTTCTGACCGTGTGATTAAAGATTTTAAGGCTATCTCTTTAAAATCGAGTACTAATTTCCCTAAGAACTGCAGTTACTTTGAAAGAAAATATCACACCATCTTGACAAAAATTAAAGAAAGATCTGATATTGTAATTCGACAGGCAGACAAGGGTGGGAACCTGGTGCTTTGGTCTTTAGAGACATATAACAGGGAGGCGAAATCTCAATTAAGAGACACTAACAGTTATCTCAAGGTTCCTGCCAGTAATCTAGATGAGGTTAAAGTAAAATATCATAAAGACCACTCCAGATGGCGTGGAATGGGCCTTTTGTCTCAAAAAGAATTTTTGTTTTTGAAAATTGATAACCCGGTTACTCCTGTGCTATATTTAATCCCTAAAGTCCACAAAAACCAGAAAATCCCACCAGGGAGACCGATAATCTCTGCTATAGGGAGCTTATTCGAATCTACTTCTAAATATTTAGATTCTTTTCTACAACCGTGTGTCAAATCACTTCCTGCTTACATCCAGGATACAGGACACTTTTTAAGCAAGATTACAGAGATTGAATGGAAAGAAACATATACCCTGGAAACGATGGATGTAACAAGCCTGTATACCAGCATCGCACATGTTGATGGTCTAAAAGCCACTGCACACTATTTGAAAACTAGACCAATCCAGTTTTATCAACACTCCATGATGCTTTTGGAAATGTGTAGATTATGCCTCACAAACAATTTTTTCCTTTTTGGAGTAAACATGTACAAGCAACAACAGGGTACGGCGATGAGCACCTGCTTCGCCCCAGCTATGCTAATTTGCATATGGGCTGGTGGGAGGAGCAGGTGCTCAAAGTCTTGTACAAAACGACCTGGGAGAAAAACATCATCTTCTGGGCCCGATTTATTGATGATCTGTTTATGGTGTGGGATGGGACCACTGCCAATGCTAAGGAGTTCATTGATCTTATCAATGACAATGATTTGAACCTTAAACTTACGGAAACCATAAGCAGGTCATCAGTACCCTTTCTAGACTCGGAAGTATATGTTATGAATGGGAGCATTCATACGAAAACCTATAGGAAAATTACTGCAGGAAACTCAATTCTACACGCTGGGAGTTTTCACCCCCAGTGTTTAAAAAAGAGTATTCCTTATGGAGAACACATCAGAATGAAAAGGAACTGCAGTGAGGAGAACGAATTGTCTAAAGCACAGACTGAGCTCAATTCAAGATTTTTAAAGAGGGGCTTTGAGGCCAAAACCTTAAACCAGGCTATGAAAAAAGTCGAGGGCATGCAAAGACATGAACTCCTTACGACACCCAATGAGCAAACTGCTAAATTGAAACAAGAAAAGGGTGAGGTTATTAGATTAATAACTGTTTTTTCAGCATATCAGGCTGATGTTAGACATAGTCTAACCAGACATTGGCATTTACTCAAAGGAGATCCCATTTTGAATGACCTTATCCCCAATAGACCATTGTTAACGTTTAGAAAGGCTAAATCGATGAGAGATGAATTGGTGGTAACAAGCCCAGAACTCAAATCTAAACAGATGTGGCTAAAACCCAGTCCAGGCTTTCATCGATGTCTCAAATGTAAAGCCTGTAAATTTGGAAAAAATGAAACACAGGTCACATCCACATTGATAAAAAATCCTTGGAAAATTAGATGCTCGCTCAACTGTAGAAGTGAGTTTGTAGTCTACATTCTAAAATGCTCTTGCCCCAAGCTATATGTTGGCAGCACGATACTTATGGTTCATATTCGAATCTTGCAACATCTAAGGGCAATAAACAACAAAGATCCCAACTATGCAGTTGCCCGACACATTCATGAGATTCACAATGGGAATGCAAGTGAGTTATGTTATTTTGCTATTGATCAGGCTCCCAAATCCCGGAGGGGAGGAAACAGGGAGCGTAAATTGAGACAACTGGAATCAAGGTACATTATTCTATTCAACACAAAGATGCCGTTTGGTTTAAACTCTGAGGAAGATTTACATGTTCATCTATAAAATTAATTTCAACTAGATAGATCCTTTGAGTGTTCGTATTTTAACATAATTCTGTAAATATTTTTTTAAGGTCACTATCTGTTTAAAATTGATATTTTTTCTTAAAGTGTGTGTAATGATATTGTCAGTCCAGCTGAAATCATGTGTTTGAGACTCGGAGATTCTATAACAACTTGTGTGTTGTTTGCCATATCCAATAAGAAACTGTACCACAGAGGATGGTCTCTAGATCAACATTCATGAGATCTTGTGTATAGAAGCACTTGCACTTTTTGTACATAGTAAACCATTCAGATAAAATCATCGTGGTAGCTCTTCAAGGTACAACATGGAAGTCTTACCTATTAAAGATGGAAATTTTAATAATTATCTATGTACAAATAGAAGATTCTGTTTTAAGTCTAACAGGTACTTACTGCGATGCTTTTTGTCTTTTTAAATCCTTAATTTGGTTTGCCTTTTAGATATTTCTTATGAAAAGAAAAGATCAGAGAGAGAAAGTTGAGTATTGGAGAACAGAATGACAAGAAGCAACATACAGATAGACATCAACAAAGATAAAAGTTAAAACTATTAAGTTGAAATCATTGATACGATAAGATTAATGGAGTATGCAAACTGTCACCATGGAGTCTTTTTATGTTTGATAGACTTCATTTTGAAGTAGACAAACATTCACTGGTTGGAGATGTGTGTTAAACGATGACACTGTGTTAAGATTTTATCACTGGCCACGAGGAATTATTATTTAGTCAGTTGCATTTTGAAAGGTTTGTGATAAATATATTTTTTGAGCTATGTATACTGGGCACTTGCCCAGGATCATTGATTAAGAATTTACTTTTTCTTAAATATTATGCGATAGGTGAAATGATTTTTTTGCACTTCTTCTGCACTTGCACTTTATTCGCATATTAGGCGATTAGCACTTAGGCACTTTAGCGCTGTACAATAATTTTTATATTGAAGGAACTTCATGGGGAATCCCTTTTTTTTTAATAAGAATCTTTCGATTGAGTTTCTTTTTAAATAAGGTCCCATTATTTCACGCGCATATATTTATTCATTTAT
Organism: Triturus cristatus; assembly: GCF_964204655.1. Lineage (NCBI taxonomy): Eukaryota > Metazoa > Chordata > Amphibia > Caudata > Salamandridae > Triturus > Triturus cristatus. Next base: position 823,267,565 of record NC_140593.1, read on the forward strand.
ATTTATATGCACATATGTATACTTTCATTTATGTATTTTACAGTTAAAAGAAAGATTGCATACCAAATTTGAAATAATACTTGGTATTGGACATTTGCTGTGTGGATAAAGTTTTGTTTCAGATAAAAAAATAAAAAAATGTAACTCAACAAGAAAGAATGCATTCAGAGAAAATCCCACATTAAAATGCATAGTCTTTTCTTCATGTCCTTTAGCCAGTGATTGGTGTGATAAACCATGTGACCTTTATTTACGTTTTTGTATTTTAACCCACACACTGAACAAGTTTCTTATTGCATGAGTAAGGCAGGTGATGCTGAAACGCGTAGCAATGGAGTGAGATAATTAAACCTGTGAATTCAGTGAAGTCGTTGGTGTCGGTGTCCTTCCTTTTGTCGAAGATTGGAGTTGGTGGTTGATATATATACACATATATCTATATATATATATATATATATATATATATATATATATTTATATATATATATATGTGTTTATTGTATTATGCTTTTTTTGTTTTAATTACATTTTAACTGGTGACTGTTATGTTTGTGGGAATATAGTCTGGCATTTTCATTAAGTTAATAATTGTTTTAAATTATAATAATTGATTTTTTTTAGTAATTATGGAAATTGTCACATTTTTGTTAAAGGTTTGACATATAATCGTTATATTTTAAATTGCATATGCTTTGGTTATTTAATAGAGTTGTTGAAATATGTTATTTGTTTGAAGTTAACTATTCTCTCTCTACTGCTGCTCAGACTGTAGTGGAAATAGTCAATTTTAACCCTTTGGTGTCCAATGCTCACCCTACTATTGCACAGACTGGAATGAGAATAGTAAATTCTACCCCTACTGAGTCCAACGCTTTCCCTACTGTTGCATGGACTGGAGTGGGAATAGAAGATTTTATAGTTCTGAGTCCAATGCTTTCCCTACTATTGCACAGACTGGAGTGGGAATAGTAAATGTTACCCATACTGAGTACAACGCTTTCCCTAATGTTGCACAGACTGGTGTGGGAATCGTAAAAGTTACCCTTCATCAGTCCAACGCTTTCCCTACATTTGCACTGGTTGGAGTGGGAATAATACATTGTACTTCTCCTCAGTCAAACACTTTCCCTAGTGTTGCATAGACTAGAGTGGGAATAGTAAATGTTACCCCTCCTGAGTCCAACGTTTTTCTTACTGTTGTACAGACTGGAAGGGGAATGGCAATTTTTACCACTCTTGAGTCGATCGCTTTCGCTAGTATTGCACTTACTGGAGTAGGAAAAGTATATTTATTATTTCTACATTGTTATAGTTTGGTTAGTATTGTTTAAATATAAATTATTTTGTACTTGTGTATTTAATTTTGTATTTTATATTAACAAAATATTTATATGATATTTTTACTAAAACTTATTTTTTCTATTGTTTATTTATATATATAATTAAATTGGCAATGTTTTTAAATTTGTTCCAGGTTAAATGTTATGGTTTTTATTTTTACTTTTATATGTGTGTGTGTGCCTGTGTGTGTGAGTACATATATATATATATATATATGTTAAAAAATGAAAATTATAATATAAATTAAAATTAATAGTGTTAATTATAATTTTCATTTAAATATGTGTACATCAACATACACACATAAAAAGATGTGTGTGAGTGTATAAATAAGTATATATATATCTTTAAATACTATTTAAATATATTTAATTAACATTATATTAATGTTGAAAGTTAGAAAGGTTAAAATATTTATCTATATATATATTCACTAAAAAAACATAGGTTTCAGGGGCGTTATAGTTAGCTGAACATTTCACTCATACAAACCCCTAGAAATTCCCCTGTTATAGTTAGTTCAGCTAACTATAACTCGTGCCCCCGCAATGCACTGCTGATGACGTCACATATTACATCACTCATGACATGGTCAGTGACATCACTGATGACATCACTGATGACATCTCAAATGACATCACTGATGACAACACTGATGACGTCATCCAGTGACTGTGTGTTTCTGTAAAGTTTAAGTATGTTTTATATATTTATAGTGAAAGGCCTATGGAAGAATGAGTGGGTGTATAAGTGTGTAAATGGGTGATTTTCTAGGTGCGTAACTGACTCTATAAGTGAGTCATTAAATGTATCTTCCTGCAGACTAGTGACTAAACTGTGTGAATGTCTGTATGTGTCTGTGTGTTGGTGTATAAGTGGCTGCATGGTTTTGTGAATAGCTATATGAGTGTCTATATGGGTTATTGATTGGTTGTCTGAGTATCTGTATGGGTGCCTGAGTGTTTGTGTGGGTAGGGTGTGTGTGACTCTGTGCATAGATGTGTGAGTGGGTGATTCAGTGGGTGCATGGTTTTAAGAGTGCATCTGTGATGGACTATATGGTTGGGTGACTGTATGTAAGGGTGTGTTAGTGATTGAATGTATATCTCAGTTGTACATGTGTCAGTAACTACATATGTGAAATGCAGTATATATATGTGTAAGAGTATATAACTATCTATATGTGAGAGTGTTTGATTTTGGGAGTGGCTGTATGGGTGAGTGTGTGCTTGTATCAGTAATTGTATAAGAGCGTCAGAATTTGTTAGTATTTTTATTTTTATGAGTAAGTGAACTTGAGTGTGTTTAACTGTATAGGTGAGTACATTGGACTGTGATTAATTTTTTGCATGACTGACTAGAAGTGTCAGTACCTCAATGGATGATTGGCGGTGTGTGAGTGTCTATATAAGTGTATAAATGCATATGATAGTCCTGTACAGAGTGACTGAAAGTATGAGTGACTGTACAGGTGAGTGAGTGGAGATGTATGTAGACCTAAGAGTCAATGAGTGGGTGTGTAGTTATTGGTATTGGAGTATCTATGGTTTTCAAAATGGCTGTCTGAAATTTTGAGTCAGTGTATCAAAGGTTATATTAGGGTGTGAGAAGATGCACTAATTTATCACATGGATGACGTCATCAGTGATGTCATCAGTGATGTCATTTGAGATGTCATCAGTGATGTCATCAGTGATGTCACTGACCATGTCATGAGTGATGTAATATATGACGTCATCAGCAGTGCATTGCGGGGGCGCGAGTTATAGTTAGCTGAACTAACTATAACAGGGGAATTTCTAGGGTTTTGAACAAGGGAAATGTCCAGCAAACTATAACGCCCCTGAAACCTATGGTTTTTTTAGTGAATTTCTAAGGTTTTTTAAATGCCAATTCCTAACTATAACTTATCTCTAAAGATATCATGTTTAATGATTTTCATTGGATTTCTACATTTGTCAAATTCAGTGTTTCAATTACATTAATTATGTCTTTTTGAAATTCTTTTTTATCACCATTTTTTAAATGTATTTTTTTAATTAATTCGTTTAAAAACTTAAAAAATATTATTTGTTTTTATTGGGTTTTTCAAACATATTTTTTTATATTTTTAAAAATATTTCTTTAACTATATGTTCAAAACTTTATTTTATATAATTTTTTTCCATATTTTTGGATCCGCGCACCATATGCGCACCGTTCTCGATCCCTACGCGTTAGCATCCGCGGATGGTATGCATTGGGGACGTGTTTAGTGTGCGATCGCAATGCGACTGGTATGCGACTCCCAGCCTATACGCGACACGTTCGATGTACGTAACGCGACGTTTACGCGCTTCTATGACACGCTTAACATTTAAAAAAACATATATATATGTATTTCATGTGAATATTAATTGAAGACAAACTCTAAACTAAACTAATATATTTTTACATCTAATCCTTTAATTTTTTTAAATTCAATTTCGCGGATGAGCGCTGGGTGCGTGCTGCCTATGCGCAGGGTGCGCGGATCCCATGTGACCTGCAAAAAAAGAAATTTGATTGGTTCACCTCCTTTTCTAACTATTGAAAGACCCCACCCCAATTCAATCATTCTTCTTTGACCTTCTTTGGAGGAGCATCTCTTTGCAGAGAAGAAGATTTTTTAGACTAAGTTTACACTTAGCTCTAACTTTTTTCAACTAAAATTGGCTTCAGGGCAGCAGGCATCACCTGCATCTTCTCATACATCTGAGGATGAATTTTTGGAGGAGGCACCACGCAAAGAGTGTGTTTCTTCAGTGGTGTGGACATTTTTTACTTTTCCCGAGGGGCAGAATAAGACCAATGCCACCTTGGTCACATGCAAGATTTGCAAAAGAGTGCTGTCGCGAGGGGATCCTAACAAGAAATACTTGTGCGGCACGGCTAGTATGATGAAGCACCTAAGGACCCTTCATCCAAACAATCTTGCACAAGAAGAGTGTAAACGGATGAGAAACACTCCTGCTCCTGCGCCTTCCACCTCATCGCAGCCGAGCACTTGAAGAGTGCATCTATCAGCACAAAACTTGGACATCCGTCCTCAATTTCAATTTTTAAAAGTGCTCTGCACTAAGTGCAATGCGACTTTGTGCTACGGTGAGCAGTCGATCGATCTGATCTGCCGCCGGCAAGAAAGTCACATTTGCTAGTTTTTTTTGGTTTTTTTTTATTGTTCCCTGAAGTTCATTGTTTGGTTCCTCCTGTTTTGTTTTTTGTTTTTTTTTCTCCAAAAATCCCAAAAAATCACAAAATTGTTGGAAAAACCAAAAAGAAAAAAAAAAGTTCTTGTAAGAACTAACTTTCCTGGTTTAAAAAAAGAGCTAAATTTCTTTGTTAGTGTGTGAAAGTTTAGATGAATGTATGTGTAGTATGTAATTGACTGAATGAATGCATTAGTAGCATATGGTGAATGTATAAGTGCAGAACTATGAGGAAGTGCTGCAGCATCACACAGTAACCTCTTTAACTACAGTGTGCTGTAGTACTCCCAAAGCACAGGGATGCAACATCTGTACATAAATATGTTGCAAATCTATGCTTCTCTCTGCACGACTGCTTAAACTGCAGCCATGTGGTGACACAGGCACCCTTGCACCATAGTGCAAGAATATCTGTGTCATGTGCTGTTTGTTTTTGTGCAGGAAGACACACCTTCCTGCACAAAAACAATCAATTAATGCATTTTTCTCTTTCAATGTATGCTGAGCATTGTAGCATGCATTGAAGATATAAAAATGTGGAGAAATGAAAACAATTCTCCTTGTTGTGGTTTCCTACACCAATTTTAGAATGGTGCAGCATTCACACACATATCGAGATTTATGATTTCTGATAAATCTAGACATGTGTCTTGTTCTATGAGTATTCAGTGCAATCATGCACAACAACACTTATAGAACACCCTTTCAATGCAAAGTGGTGTGCATAATGAGGTTGTATTTACATGGAGTATAAAAAGTGCACAGAGTGCCTTTTCCTCTCTTTGTAAATATGAAAGAGTGTCTTGCACAATAACTATGTTACAAAAAGTGACATATTTCCGGTTTTAAAATTCCTTGCGAATGATAGAAGGTAAGCACAGAGTTTTGTCTGCAAAGATGTGCAAAGAAGAATGACTGAAATGATTGTGGTCCTTCAATAGGTACAATGGGAAATATTATGAACCCCTCAAATCTCCTATTTTGCAGGTCACATGATATCTGATTATGGTCAGATTTAAAAACTACATAGGTATAAACAGAGTGTTTTTAGAAACGTGTTTCAACTTTGTAGCTTCTTGTAGACGTCCTCCTTCTGCATATTTGGACTTAGCTAAACTTACCTTCACAGTAATAGGAATAAAAAATTATATACATTTTTTTCAGATTTTCATTGCAATCTAAATTCATATAAATTGCTTATTTTAAAATTTGGATCTGTGAAAGAAAAGGAAAAAAAAATATAACATGTAATAATACATTTTTTACAACATAGCATAATTGCCACAAAGTAATTTGTTTGCCTTTTTTGCTGTTATCAGAATATATTGAATTTCATTAAAAATAGTGATTTCAATCGTACTCATCACTTAACAGCGGGCAAAAAAAACAAAAAAAAACAATCAGAAAGATTGTTAAAAAAAAAACAACATTCTATTCTCAGCAAAATACCACAAGATACAAATCACAGATATATAAAATGCTTATGGCTAACAACATTTTATAAGTTTAACTTACAAAAACTGTAAATGTTGCAGCTTTAAAATATTCACCGAATCTGAGGATACATTTTTGGAGAAGGCACCACGCCCACAACGTTTTTCTTCAGTGGTGTGGACATTTTTTACTTTTCCCGAGGGGCAAACAAAGACCAATGCCACCTTGGTCATGTGCAAGATTTGCAAAAGAGTTCTGTCGCGAGGGGATCCTAACAAGAAATACTCGTACAGCACGGCAAGTCTGATGAAACACCTAAGGACCCTTCATCCGAACAATCTTGCACGAGAAGAGTGCAAACGGATGAGAAACACTCCTGCTCCTGCGCCTTTCTAAGTTTCTTTTCTTTTTCTTTTTATTTCTGGCATGATTTCTCTATTTTTACGTTGAAAAACAGTATCTGTAAAAAAGAATCACAAATAAATGTATATTAATAACTTTCAAATTTATACTATTCCATTACTGTACAAACACATTTTATATAAAAACTGACTAAGAAACTATAGCCCTGAACCACAAGTGTGACGATGGTTAAAACACTACATGCATAGTGCATACTACTTTAAAGCAGTTCATGCCCTAAAGCCTACCTCACTAAAAGACTGCATGCTAATTGACTGAATGATTACAGTACTATAAGGAGACACACTGGGTGAGTGACAGGGTGTTTTCTAGAAGTGTATGAATACTGATTGGGGTATTGAAGGTGTGAAAGATAACTGTGTAGGTGATTCGAGGACTGCATCCATAGTGAATAGGCATTTGAAGCAGTCTATGTGCTAAGGCCTGGCTCACTGCATGAGTACTTGGGTACTGACGGCATGATTAGAGTACAGCAAGGAGAGTGCCTGGGTGAATTTATAAGTGGTTGGCTTTTGACACAGTGAATGGATTAGTACTTGGTACTGAATGGGTCTCTAGAGGAGTGCAAAGGGAGTGACAGGATGTTTGCTGGACTGTATGGATACTGACTAGGGAATTGAAGGTGTGAAAGACAAGTGTATAGTATGTTAGAAGACTGCATGCATACTGCATAGACATTTGAAGCAATCTATGTGGTAATGTATGGTTCATAACATGAGTAATTGGAAACTGACTAAATCATCAGACTACTGCTAGGACAGTGCCTGGGTAAAACTTTTAAATTTTCAGTTCTGGCACAGTGAAGAGAATAATACATGGTACTGCACTTTAGTGTCAAACCCTGACTCATTTTATCAATGCATAAGCAAAGAATAGCTTCTAAAGCTACTAAAACTTGACAACATGACCGGTTTTAAAACAGTTATCTGTCAGCAAATACACGATGTTACCAAATGCTTCTATCACAATCCTTACCCAAATGCACACAGTGTGATTTTAGACAAGCAACACTATCCTAGGAGTTTACTAAAACTCATTCACTAGTCTAGAAGAGGTAAGGGTACTCCACACAATCTACATATTTAAGTACAGCACATTAGTGTCAAAGCATGACTCATTTAATCAACGCATAAGCAGAGACTGGCTTCTAATGCTACTAAAACTTGACAACATGACAGGTTTTAAAAGAGTTATCTGCCAGAAACACAGATGTTACCAAATGCTTCTCTCACAGTGGTTGCCAAATGCACACAGACTCACAGTGTGATTCTAGACAACAACCACTATACCTAGGAGTTTACCAAAAATCATTCACTACTGTGGAAGTGGTAAGGGAACTGCACACAATCTACATATTTCAGGACTGCACTTTTGTGTCAAAGCCTAACTCATTTAATCAACGCATAAGCAAAGACTGGCTTCTAATGCTACTAAAACTTGACAACATGACAGGTTTTAAAAAGTTATCTGTCAGAAAATACACAATGTTACCAAATGCTTCGCTCACAGTGGTTCCCAAATGCACACAGTGTGATTCTAGACAAGCACCACTATCCCTAGGAGTTTACCAAAACTCATTCACTACAGTGTAAGTGATAAGGGAACTGCACACAATCTACATATTTCAGGACTGCACTTTTGTGTCAAAGCCTGACTCATTTAATCAAAGCATAAGCAAAAACTGCCTTCTAATGCTACGAAAACTTGACAACAAGATAGGTTTTAAAACAGTTATCTGTCAGCAAATACACGTTACCAAATACTTCTCTCACAGTGGTTCCCAAATGCACACAGACTCACAGTTTGATTCTAGACAAGCAACACTATCCCTAGCAGCTTACAAAAACTCATTCACTACTGTGCAAGGGGTAAGGAGACTACACACAATCTACATGTTAAGGTACAGCACATTAGTGTCAAAGCATGACTTATTTTATCAATGCACAGGCAAAGACTGGCTTCTAATGCTACTAAAACTTGACAACATGACATGTTTTAAAACAGCTATCTGTCAGCAAATACACTATGTTACCAAATGCTTCTCTCACAGTGGTTCCCAAATACACACATACTCACTGTGTGATTCTAGACAAACAACACTATCCCTTGCACTATATCAAAACACATTTCTTCATCTAGAAGGTGTACTACATTTTAGTATAGAAACATAACTCATTTCACAAATTCATAAACAATGACTGGTTTCAAATTCTACCAAAATATAAAAACAGCACAGTTATCTGTCTGCAAACACATGAAAAACACAAATGCTTATCACAGAATGTTTTCCACATGCACACACACACTGTCAATAAGATTGTAGAGAAAAAAGTACTCCCTACACTTTAGCAGGAGAAATACATTAGTCTGATTAAAATCAAACTAGTCTACATACATCCCCTCACAATTAAATAACTCACCTTTCAAGTTGTTTTGTAGATTAAGAAGTATATCAGTCACACACCAGATATCACTCACACACAAGATTTTCTTATACAGAATCTCTGCACTGTGCACCTCTCAGTAAAAACAAAGAATGGCAAAGTTTCCCTTTCATTTTCCACACATATACATGTAAACATCAAATCACATTCCTTCACACATAAATTCAAAAGCAAACACACATTTCTATTGGTTAAATATTTCAACCCTTTCCAAATGAAATACATTTCAACCCTTCCCCCAATCTGCCTTCTGTCTGTTACCATAGAAACAGGTCATGGAACACTGTACTGAGCACACAGGTCACAAGTTCAGCAAACAATGTTGCTAAACAAGACAGCAAGTGTGCTTGACTTTTCAACATATCAGCTTATCATATATAATGTTCCTTACAATCAGTTTTTGTTAACCAATAAGAATCATGCATTTAAAAAACAGAAATATACACCCTACCTTTCAGTGTAGAAAGTTGTCATACAACCAATGATTTCTTGTCTTTTTTCAATTTTTTTTTCCTTGGATCCGCGCACCCAACGCCAGAGGATCCATGCACCAAACACGGTAGGATGCGCGCACCCTGCGCGCATTTCGACGTTTTTTTTTTTTTAAAAAGCGGGCCCCCTAAGCACCTCTAGAGGGTCAGAGTATTTCCACTCTGCCCCCTTTATATGTTTTACACACTTATTCCCCTTGCTTCTTCAGCCTCGCTTCTACCGAGGTAGAAAATGGCCGCCAACAGTTCCTGATTTCGAATGTAGACAGACACTCGACAGCCAATTCTCATTCAGCGCGCGATCGGGAGTGTGCGCGCTCGATTCAGGGAGGGTGCGCTTACGGTGCGGGCAGGGTACGCGGATCCTCCCCGGCCATAGATTTCACTAACTTTTTTACCCTAATTTTCTCAGGAACTAATGAATGGATTCACACCATTTATGCAAAAGGCATAAGTCTGAACTGAGGACTACCTCTTTGCCAAATTTGGTGTCATTCCATTCAGCGGTTTGGGCTGTAGCTGCGACAACAGATCCTATGGGAAATTGCATTGGGAAAACGCGTTTTGGGACCCCCTTTTTTCTCGGCCTCCGCTTTATGAATCACCACAAAACCTCCAGGGTAGAAGCGGAGCGGAGCTGCCCAAAAGTTTGGAAAATTTTGCGAGGATTCATCAACCGGCGCCAGACTTATTGGAAATAGAATGTTGCGGATTTCCTATGGAAAATAGGTCCTAACTGTAACTATCTACTGGCGACCGCCAGTAGATAATATATTATAAAACAATATTTTGCCTATATTTTTACAATACTAGTGTAAAACAATATATTTTTCCATATATTTTTACTTACAATTACATGTATACAAAAACAATGTTTTTTACACAATATTCTGTTGCATGGATTCTGCCCAAAAACAAAACAATGAGCAGGATTATAGGATCTTGGTGTATAGGAACTGAGTCATCCTACCAACTTAGTACCCATGAACCCAGGACCGACTAGCTATAGTGTCTCACTTGCTCTCCTACTCACTCACAGAGAAATAAATGATTAGACACCCCAGAACAAAACATTCCCAGATCGCTCAGGAATCGCGATAACAAGATGCACCCTTTCGCTCGCACTATTGTACTTGTCCACAATAAGATTTGACAGAGACACGAAACAGTTTAAAATATTTTTTTTAACGAACATGCCCTAAATGAAGTATACATGCCACAACGAGCAGGAAAATGCATAGTACAAATACAGTCAGTATAGCAGCTAGTCCATAAATCATGACGGGAGATGTCATCATGAAAAGACAATAGAGCCTAACCTCCTGCCCCTTGCTAAGAAGCAGTATTATTATATATCAGAAGATCACTAGGCTTTGTCAGCAGACCCTATACCATAGCCTATAGATGGTAGATGTACATAATAGGAGCTGTCTCGCTCTTCTCCTTGGAAAGGTCCCTCTCCAAGTGTGTGCTACCTATTCGTGTATTCCAATAAAACCAAAGTAAGTTGTCCCAAACAACAGATGCATCGGTATGTTTTGTTTAAGGGCTAAGGCCTGGATGGAACAAAATAACAAGGGGCATTGTTGTTCGACCTTGCTCAAAATTTTCAGTCAAAACCCCAGGAACCTGCAAAGTGTGTACACAGCCATGAGTTCTCATGTGAAAACAGCCACAAACATTATTGCAAATATAAAGTTGAGTAGTAAAGTGCGCAAAGGAACGAGCAAGCTGCGGCGTGCTCATGCTAACTTAGAGAAGACGACAATATCCCCATGGGCCATGTGACACCCTCCTCTTGGTCAGGTCTTTAGCACTGGGCTAAAACAAAAATCAGAGGTAAGCAAAGGCAAAGTGTCTCGATTGTATCCCAATTAGAATATTTGTTGACCCAAAAAATAAAATCTAAAATTTAAAAAGTAGCCAACTGGGTACCCAAAGCTATATCCATTTACTGTGAATCTTCAAAGCCAAAAATATTGCGTGAAAAGCAGAATGCCATAAACTCCAATATGTAGTCTGAACATTTTGCATAGCAAAAAGGTATGCTATTCAATTAAGTAAGTTGAACAAGCACACATGCTCCTAATATCCAGAGGCTTTTAGGAGCATATCAGGGCAGCTTGCGTTAACTTTGATGAAACTCCGATCCAAGAGGTGCTGTGCACGAGCACAGGTACTCAAGTCTGCCACTGGTCCAAGTAGAGAATCGCACACTAGGCGCCTACCCACGGAACAGTTCTGGTCATGGGCCTTCAACGGACCCATTAACCAGATCATAATCCTGGGCAGCATGTGATGTATTGAAGAGGCAGACATCCAGGGCCCATTGAACAGGACACCGGAGGCAGTGGGACACAGGTTGCATGCAGGTAACGTAGGCATAATGGAAGATCAGCCAATAGACGATGTTAAGAGTTCTTAATGGCATTGAACCAAAAAGCTGGCACATCCGATCACAGTACACCTGCAACTGGACCGGGCTTGGCAGCTCCACAGGTTGATCAGCTATTGCGGAGTAGCAGTAGAAGTACAAGTTTGATGCAAATCAGCAGGCGCTCTAGGGGAAAATCTCAGAAGGCGCTGGAAAATATAGAATGATAAAAGCTGGTATTACTCCAAAAAAAGTCTGAAAAGAGGTGACGAGGCCAGATCCCACAAGTTTAAAAAAGTAGATAAGGCCCTCTGTATCAGATGCATTAAATATTTAGTGAATTAATTCTCCAAAATGGAGTGGGAGATTTGTGTTTAGCAGGGACTGAATCTCACTCGTAGTTCTTGCCACCTGCAATTCGAAGGTCTCACGAGCTGATATGAGAGCCACTTCTTGTAGAAACAATAGCGCTTTGAGCCTGCTTAGTTTATTGAAATCTGTTTTCAAAGTTGGAATAGAAGGCCAAAGCAAACTATCTACAATCCTATGCGAGGGTGGAAAGAGGACATTGCCATAGCATGTAACACATTGGGAAACCGTTACTGAATACGGGATGCCCGTCCTTAAGCCGCAGCAGTTGAGAATATTTAGGATAAGATAGCTGCCGTTAGAGAGCACAGTAAGCACAGGAATAATAGCTGGGACCAGAGTTCTTTTTAAAAAACAAGCCAAATTAGGGGCCAAAACGTTGCAGGCACCGTGTAGTTTCACATGTTTGCAGACAAGGGGGTGTCCTACTATGGAATCACACTCCTCCCCTGTAAAAATACCCTCCTTATCAGCTCTTGATACCAAAAATTGAAAGGCAAAAACCGTAATTCATGAATATAGCTACTCCCAAGGGGCTCATATCTACCAACTGGATAGTGTTTCATGCAGACCGTAATTGGAAGAGTGAGATAGGCAATGAGATAACCCTGTGTATTAACCACACAGCTGAATCAGTTTCTGCCACAGAAAATAACTGTTTTTCAAAATGTAACAGCGTGTATGTTTCATCTTTCATTAACATTAATTTATTTTTATCTGTCAAATTAAATGGTAAAAAGTGCAGAAGCATCCAGGTAATCCCATGGTACTTTCCCACTTTTGAGTGTTTGCAAGGTCCAACCAAATTGCATAATAGAACGTAACTGATTTTGACCATGAAACAAAACAGACACTTCCTTTAGCACAATGCCAATGAGTGATAATACAATATTATCCAAAATATATATACGAGAAGGCAGTGTAATAATGCTGTTATTGATGACTGCAAGAACTTTTTGCACATTATCTTGGTCAATTTGGCGCAGGCGGACCGCAGCTTCCATCTGCGACAGCTTCCAAAATTCATTATATGCAGCATAAACTAAATGTTTTGCTCAAGGGGGCTTTGGACACAAAAGAAAATCTGCAAGATCTCTGTCACCTGATAAAAGGGAAAGATGTTGTTTCACAATTGACAATTTGGAATATTACAACCATTGTTGATGAAATTTACCTACAGAAAATGTGGTAACAGTATGAGAATGTGGAAAATGAGGATCAGGTCTACTCTGTGTAAATCCATTTGCGGTATTCAAAAAGCGTAATTGACATGCATTTGAGCTTATTGGCCACAGTAATTATCCCAAGTGGTCAATATAGGAAGAGTTGAGTATGCCATTCTGAAACTGACAGTTAATTTCTCAATTGTATAGTTGGTGTGTGTTTGCCATGTGTCATAAGCAGCCAATAAATTTGTTTTTTTTTATTGTTCCCTGAAGTTCATTGTTTGGTTCCTCCTGTTTTGTTTTTTGTTTTTTTTTCTCCAAAAATCCCAAAAAATCACAAAATTGTTGGAAAAACCAAAAAGAAAAAAAAAAGTTCTTGTAAGAACTAACTTTTCTGGTTTAAAAAAAGAGCTAAATTTCTTTGTTAGTGTGTGAAAGTTTAGATGAATGTATGTGTAGTATGTAATTGACTGAATGAATGCATTAGTAGCATATGGTGAATGTATAAGTGCAGAACTATGAGGAAGTGCTGCAGCATCACACAGTAACCTCTTTAACTACAGTGTGCTGTAGTACTCCCAAAGCACAGGGATGCAACATCTGTACATAAATATGTTGCAAATCTATGCTTCTCTCTGCACGGCTGCTTAAACTGCAGCCATGTGGTGACACAGGCACCCTTGCACCATAGTGCAAGAATATCTGTGTCATGTCCTGTTTTTTTTGTGCAGGAAGACACACCTTCCTGCACAAAAACAATCAATTAATGCATTTTTCTCTTTCAATGTATGCTGAGCATTGTAGCATGCATTGAAGATATAAAAATGTGGAGAAATGAAAACAATTCTCCTTGTTGTGGTTTCCTACACCAATTTTAGAATGGTGCAGCATTCACACACATATCGAGATTTATGATTTCTGATAAATCTAGACATGTGTCTTGTTCTATGAGTATTCAGTGCAATCATGCACAACAACACTTATAGAACACCCTTTCAATGCAAAGTGGTGTGCATAATGAGGTTGTATTTACATGGAGTATAAAAAGTGCACAGAGTGCCTTTTCCTCTCTTTGTAAATATGAAAGAGTGTCTTGCACAATAACTATGTTACAAAAAGTGACATATTTCCGGTTTTAAAATTCCTTGCGAATGATAGATGGTAAGCACAGAGTTTTGTCTGCAAAGATGTGCAAAGAAGAATGACTGAAATGATTGTGGTCCTTCAATAGGTACAATGGGAAATATTATGAACCCCTCAAATCTCCTATTTTGCAGGTCACATGATATCTGATTATGGTCAGATTTAAAAACTACATAGGTATAAACAGAGTGTTTTTAGAAACGTGTTTCAGCTTTGTAGCTTCTTGTAGACGTCCTCCTTCTGCATATTTGGACTTAGCTAAACTTACCTTCACAGTAATAGGAATAAAAAATTATATACATTTTTTTCAGATTTTCATTGCAATCTAAATTCATATAAATTGCTTATTTTAAAATTTGGATCTGTGAAAGAAAAGGAAAAAAAAATATAACATGTAATAATACATTTTTTACAACATAGCATAATTGCCACAAAGTAATTTGTTTGCCTTTTTTGCTGTTCTCAGAATATATTGAATTTCATTAAAAATAGTGATTTCAATCGTACTCATCACTTAACAGCGGGCAAAAAAAACAAAATAAAACAATCAGAAAGATTGTTAAAAAAAAAACAACATTCTATTCTCAGCAAAATACCACAAGATACAAATCACAGATATATAAAATGCTTATGGCTAACAACATTTTATAAGTTTAACTTACAAAAACTGTAAATGTTGCAGCTTTAAAATATTCACCGAATCTGAGGATACATTTTTGGAGAAGGCACCACGCCCACAACGTTTTTCTTCAGTGGTGTGGACATTTTTTACTTTTCCCGAGGGGCAAACAAAGACCAATGCCACCTTGGTCATGTGCAAGATTTGCAAAAGAGTTCTGTCGCGAGGGGATCCTAACAAGAAATACTCGTACAGCACGGCAAGTCTGATGAAACACCTAAGGACCCTTCATCCGAACAATCTTGCACGAGAAGAGTGCAAACGGATGAGAAACACTCCTGCTCCTGCGCCTTTCTAAGTTTCTTTTCTTTTTCTTTTTATTTCTGGCATGATTTCTCTATTTTTACGTTGAAAAACAGTATCTGTAAAAAAGAATCACAAATAAATGTATATTAATAACTTTCAAATTTATACTATTCCATTACTGTACAAACACATTTTATATAAAAACTGACTAAGAAACTATAGCCCTGAACCACAAGTGTGACGATGGTTAAAACACTACATGCATAGTGCATACTACTTTAAAGCAGTTCATGCCCTAAAGCCTACCTCACTAAAAGACTGCATGCTAATTGACTGAATGATTACAGTACTATAAGGAGACACACTGGGTGAGTGACAGGGTGTTTTCTAGAAGTGTATGAATACTGCTTGGGGTATTGAAGGTGTGAAAGATAACTGTGTAGGTGATTCGAGGACTGCATCCATAGTGAATAGGCATTTGAAGCAGTCTATGTGCTAAGGCCTGGCTCACTGCATGAGTACTTGGGTACTGACGGCATGATTAGAGTACAGCAAGGAGAGTGCCTGGGTGAATTTATAAGTGGTTGGCTTTTGACACAGTGAATGGATTAGTACTTGGTACTGAATGGGTCTCTAGAGGAGTGCAAAGGGAGTGACAGAATGTTTGCTGGACTGTATGGATACTGACTAGGGAATTGAAGGTGTGAAAGACAAGTGTATAGTATGTTAGAAGACTGCATGCATACTGCATAGACATTTGAAGCAATCTATGTGGTAATGTATGGTTCACAACATGAGTACTTGGAAACTGACTAAATCATCAGACTACTGCTAGGACAGTGCCTGGGTAAAACTTTTAAATTTTCAGTTCTGGCACAGTGAAGAGAATAGTACATGGTACTGCACTTAAGTGTCAAACCCTGACTCATTTTATCAATGCATAAGCAAAGAATAGCTTCTAAAGCTACTAAAACTTGACAACATGACCGGTTTTAAAACAGTTATCTGTCAGCAAATACACGATGTTAGCAAATGCTTCTATCACAATCCTTACCCAAATGCACACAGTGTGATTTTATACAAGCAACACTATCCTAGGAGTTTACTAAAACTCATTCACTAGTCTAGAAGAGGTAAGGGTACTGCACACAATCTACATATTTAAGTACAGCACATTAGTGTCAAAGCATGACTCATTTAATCAACGCATAAGCAAAGACTGGCTTCTAATGCTACTAAAACTTGACAACATGACAGGTTTTAAAAGAGTTATCTGCCAGAAAATACACGATGTTACCAAATGCTTCTCTCACAGTGGTTGCCAAATGCACACAGACTCACAGTGTGATTCTAGACAACAACCACTATACCTAGGAGTTTACCAAAAATCATTCACTACTGTGGAAGTGGTAAGGGAACTGCACACAATCTACATATTTCAGGACTGCACTTTTGTGTCAAAGCCTAACTCATTTAATCAACGCATAAGCAAAGACTGGCTTCTAATGCTACTAAAACTTGACAACATGACAGGTTTTAAAAAGTTATCTGTCAGAAAATACACAATGTTACCAAATGCTTCGCTCACAGTGGTTTCCAAATGCACACAGTGTGATTCTAGACAAGCACCACTATCCCTAGGAGTTTACCAAAACTCATTCACTACAGTGTAAGTGATAAGGGAACTGCACACAATCTACATATTTCAGGACTGCACTTTTGTGTCAAAGCCTGACTCATTTAATCAAAGCATAAGCAAAAACTGCCTTCTAATGCTACTAAAACTTGACAACAAGACAGGTTTTAAAACAGTTATCTGTCAGCAAATACACGTTACCAAATACTTCTCTCACAGTGGTTCCCAAATGCACACAGACTCACAGTTTGATTCTAGACAAGCAACACTATCCCTAGCAGCTTACAAAAACTCATTCACTACTGTGCAAGGGGTAAGGAGACTACACACAATCTACATGTTAAGGTACAGCACATTAGTGTCAAAGCATGACTTATTTTATCAATGCACAGGCAAAGACTGGCTTCTAATGCTACTAAAACTTGACAACATGACATGTTTTAAAACAGTTATCTGTCAGCAAATACACTATGTTACCAAATGCTTCTCTCACAGTGGTTCCCAAATACACACATACTCACTGTGTGATTCTAGACAAACAACACTATCCCTTGCACTATATCAAAACACATTTCTTCATCTAGAAGGAGTACTACATTTTAGTATAGAAACATAACTCATTTCACAAATTCATAAACAATGACTGGTTTCAAATTCTACCAAAATATAAAAACAGCACAGTTATCTGTCTGCAAACACATGAAAAACACAAATGCTTATCACAGAATGGTTTCCACATGCACACACACACTGTCAATAAGATTGTAGAGAAAAAAAGTACTCCCTACACTTTAGCAGGAGAAATACATTAGTCTGATTAAAATCAAACTAGTCTACATACATCCCCTCACAATTAAATAACTCACCTTTCAAGTTGTTTTGTAGATTAAGAAGTATATCAGTCACACACCAGATATCACTCACACACAAGATTTTCTTATACAGAATCTCTGCACTGTGCACCTCTCAGTAAAAACAAAGAATGGCAAAGTTTCCCTTTCATTTTCCACACATATACATGTAAACATCAAATCACATTCCTTCACACATAAATTCAAAAGCAAACACACATTTCTATTGGTTACATATTTCAACCCTTTCCAAATGAAATACATTTCAACCCTTCCCCCAATCTGCCTTCTGCCTGTTACCATAGAAACAGGTCATGGAACACTGTACTGAGCACACAGGTCACAAGTTCAGCAAACAATGTTGCTAAACAAGACAGCAAGTGTGCTTGACTTTTCAACATATCAGCTTATCATATATAATGTTCCTTACAATCAGTTTTTGTTAACCAATAAGAATCATGCATTTAAAAAACAGAAATATACACCCTACCTTTCAGTGTAGAAAGTTGTCATACAACCAATGATTTCTTGTCTTTTTTCAATTTTTTTTTCCTTGGATCCGCGCACCCAACGCAAGAGGATCCATGCACCAAACACTGTAGGATGCACGCACCCTGCGCGCATTTCGCCGTTTTTTTTTTAAAAAAAAAGGGGGCCCCCTAAGCACCTCTAGAGGGTCAGAGTATTTCCACTCTGCCCCCTTTATATGTTTTACACACTTATTCCCCTTGCTTCTTCAGCCTCGCTTCTACCGAGGTAGAAAATGGCCGCCAACAGTTCCTGATTTCGAATGTAGACAGACACTCGACAGCCAATTCTCATTCAGCGCGCGATCGGGAGGGTGCGCGCTCGATTCAGGGAGGGTGCGCTTACGGTGCGGGTAGGGTACGCGGATCCTCCCCGGCCATAGATATCACTAACTTTTTTACCCTAATTTTCTCAGGAACTAATGAATGGATTCACACCATTTATGCAAAAGGCATAAGTCTGAACTGAGGACTACCTCTTTGCCAAATTTGGTGTTATTCCATTCAGCGGTTTGGGCTGTAGCTGCGACAACAGATCCTATGGGAAATTGCATTGGGAAAACGCGTTTTGGGACCCCCTTTTTTCTCGGCCTCCGCTTTATGAATCACCACAAAACCTCCAGGGTAGAAGCGGAGCGGAGCTGCCCAAAAGTTTGGAAAAATTTGCGAGGATTCATCAACCGGCGCCAGACTTATTGGAAATAGAATGTTGCGGATTTCCTATGGAAAATAGGTCCTAACTATAACTATCTACTGGCGACCGCCAGTAGATAATATATTATAAAACAATATTTTGCCTATATTTTTACAATACTAGTGTAAAACAATATATTTTTCCATATTTTTTTACTTACAATTACATGTATACAAAAACAATGTTTTTTACACAATATTCTGTTGCATGGATTCTGCCCAAAAACAGAACTATGAGCAGGATTATAGGATCTTGGTGTATAGGAACTGAGTCATCCTACCAACTTAGTACCCATGAACCCAGGACCGACTAGCTATAGTGTCTCACTTGCTCTCCTACTCACTCACAGAGAAATAAATGATTAGACACCCCAGAACAAAACATTCCCAGATCGCTCAGGAATCGCGATAACAAGATGCACCCTTTCGCTCGCACTATTGTACTTGTCCACAATAAGATTTGACAGAGACACGAAACAGTTTAAAATATTTTTTTTAACGAACATGCCCTAAATGAAGTATACATGCCACAACGAGCAGGAAAATGCATAGTACAAATACAGTCAGTATAGCAGCTAGTCCATAAATCATGACGGGAGATGTCATCATGAAAAGACAATAGAGCCTAACCTCCTGCCCCTTGCTAAGAAGCAGTATTATTATATATCAGAAGATCACTAGGCTTTGTCAGCAGACCCTATACCATAGCCTATAGATGGTAGATGTACATTATAGAAGCTGTCTTGCTCTTCTCCTTGGAAAGGTCCCTCTCCAAGTGTGTGCTACCTATTCGTGTATTCCAATAAAACCAAAGTAAGTTGTCCCAAACAACAGATGCATCGGTATGTTTTGTTTAAGGGCTAAGGCCTGGATGGAACAAAATAACAAGGGGCATTGTTGTTCGACCTTGCTCAAAATTTTCAGTCAAAACCCCAGGAACCTGCAAAGTGTGTACACAGCCATGAGTTCTCATGTGAAAACAGCCACAAACATTATTGCAAATATAAAGTTGAGTAGTAAAGTGCGCAAAGGAACGAGCAAGCTGCGGCGTGCTCATGCTAACTTAGAGAAGACGACAATATCCCCATGGGCCATGTGACACCCTCCTCTTGGTCAGGTCTTTAGCACTGGGCTAAAACAAAAATCAGAGGTAAGCAAAGGCAAAGTGTCTCGATTGTATCCCAATTAGAATATTTGTTGACCCAAAAAATAAAATCTAAAATTTAAAAAGTAGCCAACTGGGTACCCAAAGCTATATCCATTTACTGTGAATCTTCAAAGCCAAAAATGTTGCGTGAAAAGCAGAATGCCATAAACTCCAATATGTAGTCTGAACATTTTGCATAGCAAAATGGTATGCTATTCAATTAAGTAAGTTGAACAAGCACACATGCTCCTCATATCCAGAGGCTTTTAGGAGCATATCAGGGCAGCTTGCGTTAACTTTGATGAAACTCCGATCCAAGAGGTGCTGTGCACGAGCACAGGTACTCAAGTCTGCCACTGGTCCAAGTAGAGAATCGCACACTAGGCGCCTACCCACGGAACAGTTCTGGTCATGGGCCTTCAACGGACCCATTAACCAGATCATAATCCTGGGCAGCATGTGATGTATTGAAGAGGCAGACATCCAGGGCCCATTGAACAGGACACCGGAGGCAGTGGGACACAGGCTGCATGCAGGTAACGTAGGCATAATGGAAGATCAGCCAATAGACGATGTTAAGAGTTCTTAATGGCATTGAACCAAAAAGCTGGCACATCCGATCACAGTACACCTGCAACTGGACCGGGCTTGGCAGCTCCACAGGTTGATCAGCTATTGCGGAGTAGCAGTAGAAGTACAAGTTTGATGCAAATCAGCAGGCGCTCTAGGGGAAAATCTCAGAAGGCGCTGGAAAATATAGAATGATAAAAGCTGGTATTACTCCAAAAAAAGTCTGGAAAGAGGTGACGAGGCCAGATCCCACAAGTTTAAAAAAGTAGATAAGGCCCTCTGTATCAGATGCATTAAATATTTAGTGAATTAATTCTCCAAAATGGAGTGGGAGATTTGTGTTTAGCAGGGACTGAATCTCACTCGTAGTTCTTGCCACCTGCAATTCGAAGGTCTCACGAGCTGATATGAGAGCCACTTCTTGTAGAAACAATAGCGCTTTGAGCCTGCTTAGTTTATTGAAATCTGTTTTCAAAGTTGGAATAGAAGGCCAAAGCAAACTATCTACAATCCTATGCGAGGGTGGAAAGAGGACATTGCCATAGCATGTAACACATTGGGAAACCGTTACTGAATACGGGATGCCCGTCCTTAAGCCGCAGCAGTTGAGATTATTTAGGATAAGATAGCTGCCGTTAGAGAGCACAGTAAGCACAGGAATAATAGCTGGGACCAGAGTTCTTTTTAAAAAACAAGCCAAATTAGGGGCCAAAACGTTGCAGGCACCGTGTAGTTTCACATGTTTGCAGACAAGGGGGTGTCCTACTATGGAATCACACTCCTCCCCTGTAAAAATACCCTCCTTATCAGCTCTTGATACCAAAAATTGAAAGGCAAAAACCGTAATTCATGAATATAGCTACTCCCAAGGGGCTCATATCTACCAACTGGATAGTGTTTCATGCAGACCGTAATTGGAAGAGTGAGATAGGCAATGAGATAACCCTGTGTATTAACCACACAGCTGAATCAGTTTCTGCCACAGAAAATAACTGTTTTTCAAAATGTAACAGCGTGTATGTTTCATCTTTCATTAACATTAATTTATTTTTATCTGTCAAATTAAATGGTAAAAAGTGCAGAAGCATCCAGGTAATCCCATGGTACTTTCCCACTTTTGAGTGTTTGCAAGGTCCAACCAAATTGCATAATAGAACGTAACTGATTTTGACCATGAAACAAAACAGACACTTCCTTTAGCACAATGCCAATGAGTGATAATACAATATTATCCAAAATATATATACGAGAAGGCAGTGTAATAATGCTGTTATTGATGACTGCAAGAACTTTTTGCACATTATCTTGGTCAATTTGGCGCAGGCGGACCGCAGCTTCCATCTGCGACAGCTTCCAAAATTCATTATATGCAGCATAAACTAAATGTTTTGCTCAAGGGGGCTTTGGACACAAAAGAAAATCTGCAAGATCTCTGTCACCTGATAAAAGGGAAAGATGTTGTTTCACAATTGACAATTTGGAATATTACAACCATTGTTGATGAAATTTACCTACAGAAAATGTGGTAACAGTATGAGAATGTGGAAAATGAGGATCAGGTCTACTCTGTGTAAATCCATTTGCGGTATTCAAAAAGCGTAATTGACATGCATTTGAGCTTATTGGCCACAGTAATTATCCCAAGTGGTCAATATAGGAAGAGTTGAGTATGCCATTCTGAAACTGACAGTTAATTTCTCAATTGTATAGTTGGTGTGTGTTTGCCATGTGTCATAAGCAGCCAATAAGGGGAAAAAGTGGTATTTAACATTTTAGCTGTGGCTAAACCAAGACAAGTAGTCTGCTGTACCGTCTGGTTTAAAAACATGCGCTTAGACAGTATCAGACATGCACGATTCAATGAGTCAGTGCCCCACACTTGCCAATCTTTGGTACCCCAAGTGGATTTTACATCAATTGTGTCCTTCCAGTAATCATAGCCTTTCACAGACAAATCACTTATGAAGGACGAGGAATAGACCAATTTGGTATGGGTCAACATAAATTTGGTGCAGGCAGGCATCTTCAATTTATAAATATAGGACTCAGGGTCTGAGACATTGTAACCATTAAAGTACATAAGCTTACTCCATTTGGTCTTTGCACTCCCCAGTAACGGGGTTGGGCAATGTTCCCACTGCGTATAATTAAAATGCGGACTCTGAGAACTGGTTTTGTGTAAAAAAATGATGACCATAATGTTGATAACAGAATAAATCAGCATAATTTGCAGAATTTAAATACAAATCTTCAGTGTCAAAAACAGTATAATATTTCAAATCAGAAGACAATGAATAAACAGCATTAACATCCTAGTCATAGGAGAGTATTCCATGCAAACTCACATCTCCTGAAGAAACGCGGAATACGTATGCAATTTGTAAAGTCTCGGTCGGGCCATGGATGTGAAATGGTACTTTATCCCAAAGTATGCCATCAACAATTGGGAAGGCTGAAATATTAACTAGGGCTTAATCTCTTTTCATTTTATGAGAGGAAGTATGAGGTGCCAGATCCCCATCAACCAAGTGTACAGCAGAGCATTCAAGTAAGTAATAGCCATTAATCAACAGGAAAAAGACTGTCACAAGCCCAATCCACATGAAAAGGAACCCCATCATCAGCACCAGCCAGATGTATGTCCAAGGGAGATCAAGGTAAGTTCTTTTAAACCAGGAGATGAAAACACAAACATGTGTTGGGGGCTCTGCCTCAGAAGAAGATGAAGAAGATGAATCGGAAGAAAAGTTATCTCTGTCCATAGAGTAACCACTGGAACCCAATCGAAATAATGGGGGTGCTCTTCATTGGAATGAATTCCAGTTTCAGGAATGTCAACTATAATTTCAATAGGTGGAGAGGCATAATTATTTTCCACAGGGGTGGAGGTCGATGGCAAAACAGGGAGCAAATCAATCTCCATTTCCCCTTCCTATTGTTGTGGAGTTGTCGGGAGACAGAAGTTATTGGACGAAGTGAAACATCCCGTTGGGGAATGCTTATTGGCCTACTATTGAGTATCGGCCATATGGTGTATCTTGACATGTTTGATTGAAATGCATCGATTCTCCTTTGATCAGGTAATGGAGGTAAGATTACAACCATTCAATCCAAGGACTGGGACTGGTGCACGGTATGAAGGACCTAATTCCTTTTTTTTCTCCACCTTCTCTCTGACCAGATCTCCAACTTTAGGAAGCCAGCCAGTAACTGGAATCAGTACAGCTGCTTCTGTGTGTGAGGGTAAATTATCATTCACCAGTGTGTCACGAGTCTTTTGTAGATCCTGTAACATAGCACAATGGTTATCCACGTCAAACTATGCAGCAGATGGTTTGTGTCAGACCATCAAGGTCTGACACAAACATTTTATTGCCAAAGAGAATTTTGTATGGGGTCCGCCCACTCAGAGATTGTCATGGGAGATTATTTAGTGCACATTAAACTCCATATAGATGAGTCAACCAGCCCCAACCAGTACCTTATACCCTTGCTGTCAAAGATTGCTTTAAGTCATGGTTTATACGCTGCAGAACAGAATAGCCCTCAGGCTGATATGGAGACGAGCATTGCACCTGCACCCACAGAGACTTCATCGCATCCCTGTAAGCCTTAGAGACAAAAGCTGGACCTTGGTTGGTATGAAAGGTGCCACAGACAAATGTCCCTACAAAGACATGCAAATGTTTTAGAACAGTTTGAGCGTCAGCACTACGTTGCGGTCAAACCCAAAGGAATCTAGTGCATGAATCCACTGCAACCATGATATACTTGAAGCATTATCAGAGGTTAAAGGACAGCAGTGATCAAGATAAATGCAACCAAATGGTTGATTCAAAATGTATAGTTGAGTATGGGGTGGACGTGAAACTGTTGAAGGCTTAATCTGTTGACAAATGTAACAGGAAAGAACATATTTATGTTCCTTTTGGTATAAACCATGCGACCAAAGACTTTGCTGTAAAAGGGAAATAGTTGCTGTCATTCCGGCATGTGCAGAAGCAATGCCTTCAAGTGCAGCCACTATTAAAGAAAGTATGTGGTCCTCATTGGGAATCAGCCGATCCCCAACGGATGGAATAGTCACAAATGGAGCTTGATCAGTACTTAAATGAAAGGTATAGCAAGAAGGGAATACTTGGGGAAACTGAGTTCTCTCCTTCGTAGCAGCAATAGCAGCCAAAATGTCATCATCACTTTTAGTCATAGACCTAGTGACTGTTGCTACTGAGCAAGTGGCTACTGCAGATTTGGCTGCCTCATCAGCCAACAAATTACCAACAGCATGCGCTCCTACACTCTAATGGCCCAATGTAAGGATGACATGGTGAGTGGCAAACATTCCTCGAGAATGGCCACTCGGACTCAAAGCATTTTATGTTTAATTGTGCTGCCTTTAGAATCGCAAATATCATTTTGTGTCCAGAAGAACAAATTGTGATTGAAGGATTGTACACAGTGAAAGGAATCGGACCCTACAAGTGTAGGAATATCAGGATCAGCAAACTCAAGAGCCAAAACAAAAGCACAATTGTGCAGTGCAGTCCCCAAGGGATTTAGTGTGAACCAAGGAAGATTTGAAATCACTATCTATTATCAAGCCAGCCACAATCGAGCAGGCTGCTGAATTTGCATGTTTAGAGCCAACGGCTGGCTGAGCAGACCCATCAGTGTAAATAATACATTTGTACTGATCAAGAGGGAGCAAAGATAAAGGAGGAGGATAAACATGTTCATATTGTAAAAACTCCTGAAGGGTCAAAGATAAAGTTGAGATCAGCCGACATCAAAGAACTAGCCTATTGTATCTTCCAGGGATGCAGAGCTTTAGACTTCGGGACACTAGCCTTTGTGGCAGCTTCTAAAGCAGGCACAGGTGAAACCATGAAAATGCCCTTACCCGAGCCAGAGAGCGTTGTTTCAGAATCGCCACCTGAACTGCTGTCAAAATCTTTTCTGTAATGGAAAAACACATCTCAGCCAGAGTATACAAATGAGATTTATAAGCAATGAGAATGGAGTCCCCTGCATTGAAAGTTACGTAAGTGAATCCTAACGCACCTGGTGCAACCCGTATGACCAAATTAATTGTATTATACAAGAATTGAGTTGCAAGCAGATTCGACTGCAAAGACCTAAGTATTGCTGTATGTTCCGGAAGCCAACTGGAAGACGAAAACGAGGGTTGTATCAACGCGTATAGCAGTTTGATATTCTGGGCTAGGCTGGGAATGTAGGTTCTGCCAAAATTCAGGAAACCCAGTAAAGACTGCAATTTTTTAAGGGTAGAAGGAGGCTGCAATTGAGCACATTTCTACAACAAGTGGTACGCCAACCCCCTACCTTTGTTATTGAGTTCATAATCAAGTAAAAGTGCTGCTAAAAAGGCAATATGTGATTTTCAAAATTAAATTTGTAGCCTAACTTCGCAAAATGTGTGACTATGCGATCCACGCGCCTAAGATGTTGAGTAATTTCATCAACTGTCAAATAAATGTCATTGACGTAGGAAAAGGCATCAGGGTCAATTTCATGTAAAATTGAAACAATGCGCTCCGCAAACACTACTGGGCTATTCTTATGTCCCAATGACATCTCGCATATCGTCCCTGATTGCCGAGAGCACTGAATGCAGTCAAATCACGGCTTTCCGGTGGCAAAGAATGGCTGAAAAAGCTGTTGGAAGTATCCAAAGTGGTTTTATACTTCTTTTGAACAATGTTAATCACTAACTCAGAGGTATGTGAGTTCTGAACCGCAAAGGTACGAACATGACTGTTCAGTTGTCTGTAATCTAAAGCTATACGATATGAACAGTCCAGTTTCAATATCCGAAAAAGAGGATTATTCATTGACGAAACACAGGATTCAATCACACCCTGATATTCCAATTGAGTCAAAATGTCACTGACAGACGCTTTAGCGTCAGGTTTAATTGGATATTGCGGTTGGGCTGTGGTGTAGAATGCAATGGAATCACCTGAACTGGGGAATCCTTGTCCTAACCCACCTGATTGTCATATAAAGTGCCGGAGCTAAGGATAATGCCCACTATGATGCATAAGCCATTTTATCGTCATCAGGCACGTATTGCAAAAAACTGGAGGAAGCAAGAACAAAAGAGGGAGGCCAATCAACCTCCGTCAACAAAATATCATAAGAAGATGTGAGAGTATCCCAAAAGACTGCTTTAACTGGGCGTTTAATATCACCTTCAATTTGGAGGCTTACTTCATAAAGCATATGAGAAGGAGCAACTCGAGTATCCGCTGTTTCTACAGTAATAAAAGTGTCAGTTGCTTTTGCCTCCAGACACTGGTAGAGTGTCTGGTGCACTATGGTAACCTCCACCGTGCTATCGAGGAGGGGTACTGCCCAACTCCTGTCGAGGAGCAGGGTTCTAAACTTCTGAGGCATCGTTTGCTGTCAAGGTGGCAACTTTTTTCTTCTGAAATGGGTCAGGATATTACGGTGGTTCTTCCTGAGTGACTTTCATGTCAAAAACCAAAGGAAATGATGGACGGAGTGTTGAACATTGCAAGCACTCACCCCCAGTCAACTGATCTGGGTTAAATCCATCACCGTTCTTTAGCCCACTCTGCCACCCCAGTTCAGACATTGCCATATGCAAATCAGTCTGACCCTGTGCCTCATGGGAACAGTCCAGCCCGAACTGCCAAGCCATGCCTTCCCTGGACCGGAAACAAGCTTCCTAGGACCGGTTTCTGGCATTACAGCCGTCTTCAGCCAGGCTTGCTTGAATCCAGTGGCAAAGTGAGCAAGGGACTCACGTCTGAGCATACCCTGCCAACTTATGGCGAACAAAGCAAAAACCAAAGGAAATGATGGACGGAGTGTTGAACATTGCAAGCACTCACCCCCAGTCAACTGATCTGGGTTAAATCCTTCACCGTTCTTTAGCCCACACTGCCACCCCAGTTCAGACATTGCCATATGCAAATCAGTCTGACCCTGTGCCTCATGGGAACAGTCCAGCCCGAACTGCCAAGCCATGCCTTCCCTGGACCGGAAACAAGCTTCCTAGGACCGGTTTCTGGCATTACAGCCGTCTTCAGCCAGGCTTGCTTGAATCCAGTGGCAAAGGGAGCAAGGGACTCACGTCTGAGCATACCCTGCCAACTTTTGGCGAACAAAGCAAAAACCAAAGGAAATGATGGACGGAGTGTTGAACATTGCAAGCACTCACCCCCAGTCAACTGATCTGGGTTTAATCCATCACCGTTCTTTAGCCCACTCTGCCACCCCAGTTCAGACATTGCCATATGCAAATCAGTCTGACCCTGTGCCTCATGGGAACAGTCCAGCCCGAACTGCCAAGCCATGCCTTCCCTGGACCGGAAACAAGCTTCCTAGGACCGGTTTCTGGCATTACAGCCGTCTTCAGCCAGGCTTGCTTGAATCCAGTGGCAAAGTGAGCAAGAGACTCACGTCTGAGCATACCCTGCCAACTTATAGCGAACAAAGCAAAAACCAAAGGAAATGATGGACGGAGTGTTGACTTTCATGTCAAACTAGTGCTGTGGGTCACGTCTTGCCTGTGAAGACTTGCCTTGTCTGCGATCTTGATGCCATCCTCTGTTGAATTGTTAATCCGACGATTCCTGAAAGGAACAAGGGGAAGGGGATCAGGAAGCTGGAACCTCTCTGGTGTCTTAATTTTTGAGCGGTCGCGCAAATCATATCTACGTTCAGAAGCATAAGGTGGAGACCAACCTGAACGAAAACCAGGCATCTGTTGTTGCTGTCTCTGATTCTTGTTCCAAGCCTTTTTAGGAAAGACTGGACAAGCCTCCTAGTCAGGAGGGGATTTACTCTGTGCCTGTGTGAATGGTCAAGTCCCCAAACTATTGAGACCTAAGGATGTATATGCATCTGCACCACTGCCAGGCATTGACTTACTTGTAAGCAAACTTCCTCACCTTTAATGTTAGCCAGAATCATATCGGAGACAAAAGGGAACATTCCCACTAACTTCATCTCCAAATCCAGGGCTGGACCAGCCCTGTGTTCATCCTGTACCTTCTTTAGAATGCTCAGCAGAACGCTCATGGAGTGGGTGTCAAAGCACAGTGTATACAGTGAAGCAAACACCGCCCTCCAGGTGGTGCAGTCAGCCAAAGAAGGAATCAGACCACTAGGCATGCTCATTGTAAGGATCCGGTGTTTTTCAACAGGAGTCGTATGTGGAAAAACTGCCTCAAGCCACTCAAATTTTTGTGCAAGCCAAAATGAGAAGTCAACACGGTTTCGAGGACATTTGCCCATCACCAAATTAATCATGACAGGACTAATCACAAGCCCACCACCATGGCCAGGCAGCGGAGGAGCAGGTCCAGCTCAGGTGCACAAGACAAACTGTATGACTCGTCTATGAAAATGAATCAACTGTCTATACAATTGATGCAACTCTGTTATTGTAACATTGAGATAGTTTGGATGTGGTGTAAAAACAGCCAAAACAGGCCAGTTGGCCTCATCCATAGACAAGGGGCCCATTGAAAGAGAAGAAACAGGGTTAGGAAGGGCTCCATTAAGCCAAATAGTATGCTCCCATGATGTCAGCGGAACTTCAATTAATGCATAAGGATGATACACTGCGGGTAGAGCAGCTACCATATATTCATGAAACAGATTATCATTTCCATCTACTGCTGGAAAGCTAACCCAATAATAAAATACCTCAAAGCGGAATGCTGGATCAGCCTCAACCATGAAACTAATGTTGGCCCCTGCATTGGGGATTCTGCGTTGAGTTAAGCAAAAGCAACTGGTTGTGCCATGTCTATAAAGAAAGCAACTAGTAAAACAGCAGCACAAAATAGGGTCAAAAACCTTTTAAACTTCAAGCTTGAAAAACCTAGAGAAATAGCATTACCCTACAAATACAGGAGGCTAAGCCCCCCCACTTCAGACATCTTGAGGAACCGTTGAGAGGGTTTTGTGGACAAGCACAAGTGCTATTTATGGGTCTCATGAATCAGTACCAGACCAAACGTTAGTGGCGCCATGTTGCAGGGATTCTGCCCAAAAACAGAACTATGTGCAGGATTATAGGACCTTGGTGTATAGGGACTGAGTCTCTTTACCACCTTAGTACCCATAAGCCCAGGACAGACTAGCTAAAGTGTCTCACTTGCTCTCTCTCCTACTCAGTCAAAGAGAAACAAATGATTAAACACCTCAGAAAACAACACTTCCAGATCTCTCAGGAATCGCAGTAACAAGACATACCATTTTGCTCGCACTCTTGTACTTGTCCACAACAAGATCAGACAGAGACACAAAACAGTTTAAAATATTTATTTTAAGCAATGTGCCCTAACATGTAGTATATGTGCCACAACAAGCAGGAAAATGCATAGTAAAAATACAGCAAGTCCATAAATAATGACAGGAGGTGTCATCATGAAAAGACAATAGAGCCTAACCTCCCACACCTTGCTAAGAAGCAGTAATATTATATATTAGACGATCACTAGCCTTTGTCAGCAGGCCTTATACCTTAGCCTATAGATGGTAGATGTACATCTTAGGTGCTGTCTCGCTCTTCTCCTTTGAAAGGTCCGTCTCCAAGTGTGTGCTACCTATTCATGTATTCCAATAAAACAAAGGACGTTGTTCCAAACAATAGCTGCATCAGTATGTTTTGTCTAAGGACTAAGGCCTGGCCAGAACAAAATAACAAAGGGCATTGTTGTTCGACCTTGCTCACAATGTTCAGTCAAAATCCCAGGAACCTGCAAAGTGTGTATACAGTGATGAGCTCTCATGTTAAAACAGCCATAGAAAGTATTGACAAAATAAATTTGTGTAGTAACATGCGCAAAGCAGCGGGCAAGCTGCGTCGTGCTCATGCTAACTTAGAGAAGACAACAATGTCCCCATGGGCCATGTGACAATTCAGGGCTTATATATTATGTCAGTGAACCACTCTACACTGCTCACTCTACAGCACTCCAGTTAATGACACTCCACTCTACAGTACGCTCTTTCAGTGTATGCTACTAAAGTGTACCCTATTCCAATGTATGACAATCCACTCAACACCACTCTCCTTTACACATCTCCACTTTATGCTATTCTGGTGTATGCCAACCCAATCTTGGCCATTCCACTCTACGCCAACCCACTCTACAGCACTCCACTGGACGCTATTCCTCTGTATGCCACTACACTCCACGCCACTACAAAAACAACTCTCCACTGTATGCCACTCCAGTCTACAACATTGTGTTCTAAGCTATTCCATTGTACATAACTCTATTCTAAAACAGTCCACTCAATGCTTTTTCACTCCACTCTTCGCCACTCCACTGTATGCTACTTTAATCTATGGCACTCTACTACCCAACTTCACGCCACACCACTCCATGATGCTCCGCTCAACACTTTACTCCTCTGTACCACACTATAGTTCACTGGATAGCACTAATGTGTACAAGAATTTATTCTTTCCAATGCCACTGTGCCACAATCTATTTATGCTGTAGCACTTTATAACACCCTTTTCCACTCTACAACACTCTATCCAACTCCCCTTTGCGTTGCTCCGCCTCATTTAATATACTTTATCCCATCAGACACTAATCCACTGTACTCCACTGTTCTCTATAACTGCACTCTATGACACTCCACTGTATGCTACTCTATGCCACTCAGCTGTATGACAATCTATTCCATTCCACTCTTACTTTCTGTTCTCTATTGTGCTCTACTCTACCTAATTCCACTGTTTTTATTCACTTTGTGACAGACTACTCTACTCCACTCTATGATACATTCTGACACTCTAGAACATAGCAGTCCAGACCACACAACACACCACTCTGCAACACAATATTCCATAATATACTATGCCACTCCACTCAATGTTATGCAATTCCACTGAACTACAGTACACTCTACTCCAATGCAGAACACTTTACCCCACTCTATGGCACTGTACAACACTCCCCTCTGCACAGCCCCACTGTACCACACTGTACTTCCCTCCATGTAACTCCACTCTACAAAACTTTACTATGCTCTGTGCCACGAAACAAAATTGTACTCCACTTTAAGCCCTTACACTACACTGCATAACCCTCTACTCCACTTTATGCCCCTACACTCTACTCAACTCTACGACACTTTCCAACACTCTACAATACACACTCCACTGTACTAGACAAGATGCCACTCAAATTTATAACAATTTACTCCAGTGTATGTTAGGCCACTCCTCTCTTCTCAACTCTACTGCATTGTACTCTATGATACTCCACTCTACTTATAACCCCTCTACACCTCTCCGCTGTCACTCTACTCCACGGTACGCTATCCCACTGTATGTCACTCCACTGTACCATATTCCACTCTGCTCCACTCTGCAACACTATAGTCTATGACAGTATACTGCAACACTGTTATATACTCTTCTGTACCACACACCACTCTTTATAACACTCCAGTCGAGGAAAGTAAACGCATACTCCTACAGGCAGCCAACCATACGCAATGTCCAGGCTTTGACTATATTACGCAGGGACTTGGTAACTCACCCGGAGGGAGCCACCCCCTGCAGGCAGGCAACCTGACGCTGAGCACTGCCTTTCAGTGCTCACGGCATGGGGTTGGCCAGAAGGACTAGCCATCAGCCAGGCTCTACGTCCAACTCCCTGCAGACAACCATCAGGAGGCAGCCAAACCCATGCCGCACATGTCCTTTGCTTGTTCATGTCGTGGGGTTAGCTGCATGGCCTATGTTACAGCCAGGCTGTGTATCCAACTCCTCGCAGGCCGCTAACCCCATGATGCATGCAGCATTTGGCCGTGCACAGTAGGGGTTGATCACAGGCCTTCACCTGATGGCGGGCCCTGCGATCAAACCTACAGCAGGCTTCCAACCCCATACTGTGCACAGCCTTTGGTGTGAGCAGCATAGGGTTGGCCTTTGGGCCCGAGGGACTCCATGCCGCTGGGCAAAACATAATAAAGAGAGGGGGACCTTGCAGCTCCCTAAGCCTCTTTAGGCCCTGGGAACAACATCCCCAGGGCCTGTTTTTAAAGGGGGGGTGCGTGGTATCAAGAGCCTTATTGGGCCCTTGGGACCCCAAAATCTAGGGTCATTTTTTGTTTAAAAGGGAAGGGGACCGTGTGATCCCATCCCCAAGCCGCATTAGGCCCTGGGAACCCCATCCCTTAAGGCAGAAGTCTTCAAACTGGGGGGGGGGGCATGGATGGGTTGCCAGGGGGGCACATACGCCTCTGCAAGTACATGCAAATGAGGATGGTCTGGAAGTGCGGCGATGTTTATTTGCTGCATTTCCAGGCTGCCTTCATTTACTCTGAGCCCTTGAAGGACTGTATTCGGAGTGCTGTGGGGGCGGGGGTCAAAGAGGTTGCTAAAAAAATAAAAAGTAAGTGTTCTGTGTTTTCACAGTCATGTAAGTGTGTATAAAATAATGCAGTAACAACTTAATTGAAAAATACTTACAAGTTGAACTAACTAGTGATAAATGTACTGTTTTAGGTTATGAAACCTCAGTTAGCGACTACCATTTCTGCAGATGTCTGTGTGTGTTAAAGCTGAGCAACACATAATTGAACCCTAGTTGGTGCAGAGGTATAGTGACCTTTTTAGTTATAGTCAGGGCCATGGAGTTATGTAATTGTGTGGTTTTGGCTTTTTGCGCATAGTTATGGATTTCCTGCATTTGCCACATAATCCATCATCTGCTACATAATTTGCAGATTTTAACAAAAGAAAAATAGTTTCTATCTCAAACCGTTCAAACGTTACAAAAAATGTAGCAATACGTGTTACCCCACAGTGGAAGGCCCGTTTGTAAAGGTTGACTGGTCAGCTTTCTGTTGCTTATTGCTGTATGTGGGTGTTAAACTGGCACTTATGAGGGGCAGGACAGTGTTAACAAGTGTAAAAATAAAACAAATAATGCAGTAATGCCAACACAAAATATGCAGCATTATGCAGCATAATTTGAAATTGCTTGCTGCATAATTTAGTCAACCCTGCTGCATAATTCGGCCTTCTCCTGCTGTAAAATTCTAGTGGCTCTCTTTATAGTGCTATCAGGTTCCACCCTGTGGCAGAAAGCACTGTTAATATGTAAGTGAGTATTTTAAAATAGTATTTACATAGTCTAAGCTAGGCTGCCGCAAAATTATGCAGTGATTAGGATAATACAAGTTCTTACAAAATTTGCTTTTTAGTCATAGGTAATCAAACTGTATCTAATACAGACACTTTTGTAAGTGTTTCCATTATTCTAGATAGAAGACAACACCCCTACATTACATATCAAAAAGAATAAATCTTTGCCACCATGAAGCTTTAAGCAGAGCCACTGGAAATATTCAGCAGGAGAGAACCACATTATGCGGCAGGGTTGAATAAAGTATGCAGCAAGAAAAGATAAATTATGCGGCACAAAGCAGCACATTTTGTGGTTAGCATTACTTCATCATTTTAACTCATGGTACCCCTGTCAGGGGAAATATTCACCTCAGTAATACCAGTTTAACACCCAAATATACCATTAAGCAACTACGAAATTACCAGTGAATGTTT
Source organism: Triturus cristatus (assembly GCF_964204655.1). Taxonomy (NCBI): domain Eukaryota; kingdom Metazoa; phylum Chordata; class Amphibia; order Caudata; family Salamandridae; genus Triturus; species Triturus cristatus. Next base: position 823,301,917 of record NC_140593.1, read on the forward strand.
GCAGAGGGCCTTCCGTTGCTCCGGAACACTTTTCCACGAACCTTTGTTCTGTTTGAGCTAGAATCAACTTTTTTGTTGAAATCTGCAGATTATACAGCAGATTATAGATTATGTAGCAAATGCAGCAAACTCATAATTATGTGGAAAACGCTGATGCTGCAGAAACTCATATTTCCAGTGGCCCTGCCTTTAAGTGACTCGAATAATTAACAGCTGATAAGAAGGCTGTTTTTTTACTGTCTGCACTACCACCACACCTTTCGGTTTCAGGCAGAGGCACATCAAAGTCAGCATTAACCATTGTGGGGCAGTTTTTTGTGTTAAATCTGAGTCCATCGGTTGGCAGGTAAGAGGCCAGCAGGGTTGCATTCGGATGCAGAGCTATAATCCTCTCGACCCCTGGGGCCTCGCAGTAATGGTCAAGGATACAGAGGAAAGGAATGAGATTCATAGATATTGTCAAAGAGATGGACCAGAATAGGGAGCACTGTATGGGGACTCATTTTATGTTTAAAATGGCCACGGCCAACTTCTTCAGAGAGATACCCCAAAGAAGGGGAAAGGAGACAATATACTTAGCCTTGTTTTTTAAAGGGCCATTCATCAGTGCAGCTAGTACTGCTGCCAGGTGTTTAATTGGCCACTACTGGGTATCATTAAGGATGCAGCTGCAGCAGGACTGGAGCCCACAGGATTTAGGGGCCCACTGAAACACAATCATGACTGTCTGCCTTTAAAAAGGGGCATGGGAGGTTATTTTCCTTTCTAGCTTTAGGACCAAGGTGCTGGTCCGTCATGACGGGGAAGAGGTAAAAGATGCAGAGGAGATAGCCTGCTACTCAGGACTACAGTTATCATTAGTGCAACAGGTCTACCTGCATTGGGGTCCAAGAGTGTGAGGAGCTCACATCACCCGAATTATGGGATAATACTTGTTTTTGTTTGATGCATTTGCTGTTTTATAAGTCTCATATTTAGTGCGGTTTATGAGCTATGGAAAAAGTTCTCCTGAAATCATCTCATAAGTCCTGCTTCCAGCAATGTCTCTCACATACTCCCAATCCTTGCTATAAAGTTTTGGAGTGGGGCCTGTCCTCAAAAGATTTGCTTAGTGGGGCTAAGAGCAAAAATGTTTGAAGACCTCTGCCCTCTGTCTTTGTGTCTTTTAAAGGGGAGGGGGTCAAGTGGCTCTCTCCCAAACCTTATTAGGCCCTGGGAATCCCATTGCCTGGGGCATTTTTTTCAAAGAGGGCAACTCGGCCCTCCTCCCCAAGCCATTAAAAGGCTCTAATATCCCATCCTCCAGGGCCTTATTTATTTTTAAAGGGGAGGGTAGCCCTATCCACAATTTAAAGGTGGGTGCTCTGGTGCCCACCCAGGGCACCCACCATCCCAAATGAAGTGGGCTGCGGGGGAGCATTTTTCTCATGTTGCCAACAACAAATACGAGTGCTCACGCATGAGGGAGTGAATTGGCCCAAGGGAAATAAAGCTCTCTGGGCCAATTAGAATGCTTTGTTTTTTAACTGGCTCTCCTGCAAGAGTTTCTCAACACTCTCGAGGACCCAACCCGACCCAACCCACAGGATCATGGCAAAAAACAAAACAGATGGCGGCCATCATTTTAGAATTAATACATGGGGAGTGTGGCATCAGTTACTTTGCCTCACTGCAGCTGTATTCTCAAGACAATACCAGTGACAAAACAACAAATGAAGCCTTCTAATATGCTGGCCCAGAGACTGGCATAACAGGAAGAGAAATGTGGCCACCATTCTGAACTTAGAGACTCAGTCCCCGTGTCTTGAAAATAAAAATAAAGCAACATACCATACCCACTGGCCCTTGTAGGGGAAGGGTCCTCGAGAGACCTCCTAGGTTCACAGTGAAAGAAAAATGGCTACATTGCAGTGGACTCGAGTACTCAGCACGGCCTCCCTGTGAAAATTCCTGGAAGTGCCGCAAGATTATTACAAAATTACTGTGGGAAAAAAACAAGGTGAAAAATGTTGGGAGGGGCATCAAGCGCTGTTGCTCGATCATGGGGGGAGGGGTTAGCCAACAATGGAGGGCTGGCCACCTGTGTGGAGTTGGCTGCAGGACATCTTCACATGCCAGGCCCTGCTCCCTAATCCAAGCTGCAGTTGGCTGAAGGTCATGCGTGGTGGTGTATGGTCACTTGCGGAGAGTTGGGCATCCAATCCCATACTGCACACAACCAAAGGCTATATGCTGTGCAGGGTTGGAATAGTTAAGAATGGTAATAACATCTTACTTCATGTTGAACGACATTAGAAATTCAGTGAATAAAGCAAATGTTAAACTGATGTTATAGTTAGACATGGTAATACTTAAACTTGTATTTAAAAAATACCTTAGAAATTCACTGACAAAAAACAAAGGTTAAAGTGTGCATTTTAAACTCACAAAAACACTGAAGTTCATCAGCTATAGGTAACTGAAATAACTATAACTTGCCATCATTGATGACATTCCAATGATTATGAAAGCTTGCTAAACACTTCTGACACGGAGTTTTATTTAATGAGGTACATCTAGAGCAAATGTTCTATAGCTTCTATACTGCTAAAGCATGTACATATTTACAACATGCTTGAACTCCTAATAGGGCTTGAGGGTGTGGGCTCTCCATGTAGAGTTCTACACAGGACAAAGGCTGTGTATAGCAGGGCCATCACCACCTAACAGGGTATGAGAGTCAGTAGGTAGTGGGCTGTCCGTGAAATGTTGTGCACAGGGTGATGGCTGTGTGTAGTACGAATATGCCAACCTAATGTGGCTTGGATGTCTGCAGGGAGTGCCTAATCCATTAAGAGTTGTGCGCAAGGTTGAGGCTGTGCATGATAAGTGCTTGCCTGTCTAATGTAACATTCGTGTTTCAACTGAATGAGCTCTCTGTGAAGAGCAGTGCACAGGGCTAAAGGTGTGCATAGTAGGGGCTTGGTCAGATAATAGGACGTGGATGTCTGGGGGAGTGGGCTCTCCAAAATGAGTTTTGCACAGGATGAAGGTTGTGAGTAGTGTAGGATTTGGCACCTAATGGGGCTTGGATATCCAGTGGTTGTGGACTTTACATGTACATTTGTTGCTCATGATGTGTGTAGGAGGGGCATGGCCAGCTAAGAGGCCTCGTGTGTCTAGAGGTAGTGGGATACTGTCTAATCATTTTAAATAAGCATGTATGTTTAAGTAAGTTATACTTAACATGATTTTGTGCCATATATTAATTATTTACATATATCAAAGACTGCACTGGTTTGTAGAGTAAATTGAACAGCAGTGGATGATGTGATCAGTGAAGCCATCATTAATGTCATTTGAGTTGTGATCAGTGGTTTAATCAATTATATCATTAAAATTCCATGAGTGATGTGATATGTGAAGTCATATGCAGTGCATGGCGGGAGAACATGTTATAGTTATAATTTTCTGCTTGTTAAAATCATTTTTTACTGATATTTTCACCCAATTATAAAGTCACTTTAACCTTTGTTTATTTCAGTGCATTTCTACGCATTTTAACATAAAATTAGATAATGTTATTAGACCTAAATATGATCCCACTTTATCCTTTTTTACTGAATTTCTGAGGTTTGTAACATCAAGAAAAATGCTATAACCCTATCTATGACATCACTTTACTCCTACTATTTTTTTTTAAATACAAATTATGATCTTACTACCATACCTAACTATAACATCACTGGCCTGTGGTGGACAGGCCCTGTGCCCAGTCCCACCGGGGTGGCCAACCCACTTTGCATGGCAAGCCAATGAGAGCACTTACCCCAATATAAAGGGATTTCATTATAAATAAGGTGGGTCTACTGACTACAAGGGTTCACCACATCAACATTTAAAAAAAAGCAGGCTGATTGGCTTTGTCAAGAGGTCACCACACTAATATACAAGGTAAGCCTATTGGCTTTGTCAAGGGGTCACCACATCATTATATGTAAGCAAGCCTATTAGCATTGACGAGGGAGATCCACATCAATGTATAAGGTTAGCCTACTGGCTATGACACAGTGTCACTACATCATTATATGAAGACAAGCCAATAGGTTTTGTCAAGGGGTGCCCACATCATTCCAGAACACAAGACTATTAGCTTTGCCAAAGAATTGCCACATTAACATTTGAAAAGCAAACTTACGAGCTTTGTCAACCATATAAAACAAGTGCCAGAGTTTTTCTTTTACACTCCTTATGTCAAATAATGCAGTCATAACACCATCCACAAAGGGGATGGGGGATCTAGCATCCTCAGCTTCACAGAAAAATCTCCAGCTCTATAAATACGATAAACTTTTCCTGGGGTCAGGTTGTTTACACACCAGGAAACAATTGATTACTTCACAAAATGATTTCTGTGGGACTGCTGCATTTGCATCAGCCCCAACATCATTTTCTAACACACTTGTGGTGACCCAACCATGACTGGGGCACCACAAAGGAAGAACATATATATAAGGTAGCCCATGAAAGGCATTATGGGGCACTCCTCGCCACAGTGGCGTAACGAAACTTGAGGGGGCCCCCTGCAAAGCACATGGGGGGGGCCCCCCTCCCCCGGCGGCGGGGCCCACCATCTACCACTTTGCCCTACCACCCAGAAATCTAGCATATTTTGATTTGAAACCTCCAACATTTAAATGAAATGCCTCTATATTGTCTTTCTCTAAGTTCTAATGAGAAAGTGGGAAACACTCTTTACATACAAGCTATGCCATTTGTAACAATACTGTCAAAAGCAGATTATTTAACTGAGGCAGCAATCAGAACAATGCCAAGGAGTGATCCTATTGTCTCGGGAAGTGCCTATAGCTGAAGAACAAAGAACAACTATGAAGAGTCTGAAATAGAATTGACAATACCTTGAAACTTTGAAAGACCAACCCAAACCTGCAATTCCATAAAAACTCGACTGACAATATACATGAGAAGTACACAAGCTATAACTCAGTATCCTGCGAAAGTCAAGAGAAATAGACCGGTGAATTATCTGCATGCCACACACTAGAGACTGTCAAGGGTTGTGCATGATAATAACGTGAACTGAGGAAGCAATTTCAATCATAATGTCTTTATTAGTAAGCACTGCAAAACAGGCAGGCAAATAAGGCTGAGAAAGAAAACTGTTTGGATGCTTCAGAACATTGATGCAGATGTTTTTCACAACAAAAAAGAGGTGCACCACACGAGAAGCTCAAAGTCGTACAGTTCATACGTGATTATGAATTGTCTTCAAGAGTCAATTTTTATGTATTCATTTTATTTTCGTTTTTCTGCAGAAAGACCAGCCGACGCGTTTCGTCCTAAACAAGGACTTCTTAAGGGCTGTTAATCATAAGTAAAAAAGTACATATAAATATCACACATATAAAAATACATATACAAAAAAGCACTTACATATATATAAAAAAACACTTATACACATATAAGAAGACGGCAAACAGACAAAACGACATTATATACAATCTGTCTTATAACTGCAGTTTTCCTATTCAAGACTTTTCAAACAGACCATTCCATACATAACAATATGTTTAATGGAAAGTCCTACATATTTTAACATTTTTGAAGTTAATTTCTCACTTTTTTAACTTATTTTTTACCTTTTTTTAAAATTATTTTGAATTATTTTACACCATTTTTATATTTATATGTATTTATATGTCTTGAGGGGTCAACCGAAACAAAAAACAACTATCGTAATGACTGGATCAAATCATACCCAGCATACAAATAATATCATGGGATAAGAAAAAAGTATTCAAAAGGAGAGGAAATATTCACAAATAAGCACACAAAAGGAAGGCAAGAGGGAGAGTATGACCTACCACAGGGATATGGCAACGTTAAATCAAGGAAGTAGCTTCCAGAGTGTTTCACCAATCCTAAATAGATTCAAAGTAAGCGGCGACGTTCCCGCCAATCAGTTCTGCAGCCAAAAACACAATCAAACAGAGCGCCTAATCATAATCAGTTCATCTGGAATCTAAAGGCTCCACAAACAAGAGCACATGCAAAAACAAATTAAGTGCTGCCACATCAAACTGTATGTATCAGAAACACCGCGTATGACTCACAGATTCACGCCAAAGTTTCATTGTGGTCCGATAAGTGAACTCTATAAGGATCCCACGTTCACAGGAATCATGCACCCTCTGGTTCTACAGATGTGGGCAATGGGCAGCATCCCAATATTCTAAAAGAAAACCGGAATGTAATATTTTATTTTACAGAAACAAAGGGAATCCGGGATATATTTTTATAACGCCGGGATTAAGTAAATTAAATAAACAAACAGTTAGGAATGGGAATAGAGAAAATCAACTATTATTTCAGAGTTTCTAAGATTACAATTAAGTAAACATCTATCTACAATAATTTCAGCATGACATTCCATCTTATTACGCAGCCACCATCTAATGAATGACAAATAAACAGTGAGAATATAGTTCTTCCTCAACTGAACCAAGAGCCAAGCTCAACCAATAGTGCACAAAAATAACTAAAGGGCCCATATTGCTCTATTAATCAGGAACCCATTCTGGACTGGTCTCAACAACGTACCCATAAAGTTCAGAAAGTGAACGGAAGCGAAGGGAAAATTCCCAACTGTCGATTTTAAAAACCCACATAATCCTTCATAGACAGCGTGATACACAGTTCGAACCTTACCGCAATACAATAGTTGCCGGACAAATGTTCATGCGCAGTCTTCAACGGATAGAGTAACGGTAAAATACCCCGGCAGGAAACCTGTCTCTGAGGAACGCGATCTTTAAATAGCGCGCGTGACGGGTCCCGGTAAGGACATCACATGGGTTGTTGCCATAGAAACCAATTTGTTTAAGACCGACTCGTTTACGCATACAATAAAATCCCAGTTACCTATATCAAGGTTAATAATATAATCAGTCTACAACGTGGACCAAAAAACGAATGAAATATACTGTGCAGGAATATATAACTTGACTCAACGGAAAATGAAAAACGGCCAGTTGTAGGGGTAATGTGAAACTAAAGCGGCGTGCGTCTAGTCAACGTTCTTTTGACACTACGGTGGCGGCCATCTTAGCATGGTGAGAAATGTATAATCCCCCAGTTATAGGGGAGCAAGAAATGAAAACGGCACGGAAACGGTTGGGGTACATGAAATATGTGTACCCAACTACACAGGGACATAACCATCTAAGCGCATAAAGCACTATTTTGATTAATATGTATACCAAAAATAAACGAAAAATTCACAAATCAAACGCTAAATTAAATAACGAAAAATGCGCTCACAAAAATTCTAAATGCCAATATAATAAGGGGAATGATATATTCTCTAAACAGGAGAGAGAAAATAACTAACGAAGTAAAAGCCCCTCCTCCCCCCAATCCGGGGCAGATGAAGTCACCCAATAGGTAGACGTAAATGAACCTACAATAAAGGGAATCATGTCTCAATAAATGGGACAGTATATGTACGTCTAAATAAAGCACCACCAACACAAAGTGCCAGAGAAAAATCAAAAATGGAAAATCATGCACCACGCCACGTGCACAAATCAAAACATAAGCATAAAAGGAATGCAAAGGAACAAAGTCCACTGAAGCCCCTGAGAGAGAGACGTACTCAAATCTGTACTTAATCCCAAACCGAATAGTAAAGTTCGGAAGAATTACAGATAGCAATAACACCCACTCAAAACACCTAATGATATACCTAAATCTGATCTGACATAGGAGGAGACTGATGCAGAGGTATAAGAAAAAAATGACACAAAAGTCTTGTCATTACAAAAACTATATAAGAAAGAGAATCAGAGAATAAAAAGAGGTCAGTAGATAAAAGAAAAAGGTGGAAAGACATATAACAGCCATATAATCACAAAAACAATGTTTCTACATATTAAATTAAGATAGTCACAGTTTTTGTGGCAACTTAGGTTATACCTGACAATTTGCTTATTTTCAAACAGGTAAGTGAGGACAAGCTGGCAAGGGGATAGTATTACAGAAAGTAATGCATTTCTTCATCACTATTATGTCCAAATTCAACACTACGCAATTTACGGAGCCAACCTGCCTCATTCCTTCTCAGGGAAAGTTCCCGATTGCCACCCCTCAAATTGGCGGGTATATGATCTATTCCCATGAACCACAGCTCCTCTTCCGTTGTATGATTTTCCTGCATGTGATAGGTGAGTGGGTATCTGTGATCACCATTCCGACGGGCTCGAACATGCTCCTGGATTCTTACTTTCAAAGCCCTTTTAGTACTACCCACATATATCTTGTCACAAGGACAACCCACCACATACGTAACATATTTGGAGTTGCAATTGATTAGATGGTTTATTGAGTAGTTTCGTTTGGTATTGAAGCAAAAGGTCTTGGTTTTATTCTTCCCCAATTTACAAACATTGCATTGATTGCATGTGTAAAAGCCAGTCATCTTGGAATTAAGCCAGGTTGGTTGTTTTGGAGTGGTGACATAGCTGGGGCATAAGATATTTCGTAAATTTTGCCCTCTTCTGTATGTGATCTTAGGTTTAGTTGGAATAATATCTTTAAGGCAAGGTATTTTCATCAACAAATGCCAATGTTTTCTTAAGACATTATAAACCTTATTACTGAGATCATCAAATTGAGTACCAAATGCAATAGGGGACTTCCTAGAGTTGCTGTTTGGCTTGGTAGCTAGAGTGTCTTGTCTCGAAACTTGCAATGCCTTTGTGTGAGCTTTTTTCAAAACAGTTTCCGGATATCCTCTATCCCGGAATCGTTTCTTGGTCTCCTCTACACTGTGAGCAAATGTCTCATCCATGCTACAATTACGGCGCATACGGATCATTTCCCCATAAGGGATGTTAGAAATAACATGTTGGGGATGTGAGCTTTGATAGTGCAGTGTGCTATTACAGGCCGTGATTTTCCTATGTGTACGGCTATGTATAAGATCATCCTGGATAAAAAATGTAATATCCAGGAAGTCTATTTCCCGATGGCTGTAACTCATGGTAAGGCTCACGTTGAATGGGTTGTCATTAAGATAGACATGATAATCCATTAGTTTGGCGATAGGTCCATCCCATAGCATAATTACATCGACGATGTACCTACCCCAAAAGATCACATGTTCCATCCAGCCTGCCGCATGACGACCCCAGGCATGCTCCCGCTCAAACCAGCCCATAAAGAGCCCGGCGTAAGCGGGAGCAAACCTGGAACCCATGGCCGTACCCTGGATTTGATGGAACCATGTAGAATCATGTAGGAACATTTTTTTTGACAAAATGATATCGGTCATTTCTAGTAATACTTCATTGTGAGAGTAATGATCTGCCGCTCTCTGGCCCAAGAAGGATTGTAATGCTTTCATCCCAAACTCCTTCTTGATGCAGGTGTATAGACTAGCAACGTCCATTGTCACAAAGACAAGGGAATCCGACCATTTGAATCCCTCAAACTTCCCCAAGATGTCTTTCGTATCTTTAATGTATGCAGGTAAGTTTTGCACCAGTGGTTGGATGTATGAGTCCACACATTCGGAAAGTTTTTCCGTGGGTGAGTTTACTCCAGATATAATAGGGCGGCCCGGTGGAAACTGGCCGCCCTTGTGTATTTTTGGAAGAATGTAGATACACGGAAAGGTGGGTTCTGAAATTGTCAAATATCTGCATTCTTCCTCACTCAAAAGACCAACTTCACACCATTCAGTGAGTCTCATATTTATATGTATGGTAAGAGCATTAATAGGGTTTGTCAATAATTTTGTGTAGCAGGAGGTGTCAGCCAATTGACGGTCTATTTCTTTCATATAGTCTAGTTTTTCCATGACGACAACATTACCCCCTTTGTCAGCCTCACGTATAATGATCGAAAATCTGATTTGAGATTCTTTAGAGCCGTATTTTCCCTAGGAGTCAGATTGAATTTCCTTTGATGGGAGGGTATGGGATGTTCTAGAAGTTGGTAAAAGCCCTGGGTAACTCTTTGTTTAAAAATATCAATATTAGGGTGGGTGCCAACAGGGATAAATTTGGATTTTGGTTTTAGACCACTATCAATAGTAACATCCTCTACAATATCAAGTTCATTCCTAACAAGTTCAATGTTAATAGATGTTTCTAGTTCAACAGACATCATGCTTTTAATAACATTTATTTCATGAACCGTATGAGTTGGATGGATGGATTTCGCACAAAATGATCCTTAAGTTTTAACAGGCGGATAAATTTAAAAAGATCAACAAATAAATCGACCTCCCCACTCACTTGATTAGGACAAAACCCAAGTCCCTTGCTTAGGACAGAAATTTCATCATTAGAGAGTGTCCTAGTTGACAGGTTGACAATAGTGAGTTCCTTATCTGCACTGTCTGCTACATTCTCCAAATATGTTAGTTCTCTGTTCTCTTGGATCTGGTCATTCTGCTCACTGGTTCTGGTTTTGTCTTTTTGTTGATGTTTCTGTTTGAGGTCCTGCCATCTCCTCCCACCCCTTCTGACTTTTGATCTTTTACTCCTGTTCTTGCCCCTAATCTGAGTCTTTCCATCTCTACTAAAAAATTGTTGTTCGGCCTGTTTTCAATTTCTGTGGCTTTCACTAAGTCCTCTGTGGCCACTGAACTGGCTTCTGATGACAATGAATTTATGCTGCTAGAGGAAGTCAACTCCAGGGTGTCTTCCCTTGGTCTTTTACCTTCTCCTGGAATCTTGACATTGTCATACTTGTGGGAGAAAGTGTATACTCTCCATCCTTATAGTCCTTGTCATCTCTCCTAATCTTCTTTACCTTCTTATCCCTCAAATATGTTTGCTTTCCCTCCAGTATCTCATCAAGAACAGCATAGTTTTTCTTTACTGTTTCCTTTAAATCAGAATTGGCTATTTCCTTCTCCAATTCTTCAATTTCTTGTTGTAATTTGAGTCCCTTTTTCACTGCGTTTTTAATCAAAATACGCATTATGTTAATAGAGGCACTGCGGAGGTTTCCCTCCCAATCCTCCAATTGTTCCTTGTCTAAATCCTCAAACGTAGGAAAAATTAAGATTCGTAGACCCCGTGGTATTTTGTCATTTTCGATATATTTTGCCAGGGTGGTTCCGTCCCACCATCTGGACATTTCATGTTTTTTCAACTTTTCCAAACGTTGAAACTCGAGTTTTAATCCTTCTACTTTAGGAGTATTCGGATCTGGACCTCTTGGTCTTGAACTTGTAGCGAACAGGTCCTGGGCTAACTCTTGTTGTCTGTCTTTAAAGCCCGGCATTGCTCAACTCTGACCTTGATATGTGTGAGTGAGCTTATAATAATGAAAATGCAGGAGTAGGTTAGTGCTAAGGAAGGGTTAACAAATGTAAAACAAAAGATAACAGTGGAACCTTCAGTTGATCAGCACCTAACCTGATATAACTCTCCCTGTACTAACCCTCTATTTAAGGGAAAATCGTGTGCACACTCAATAGCACCCACTGTTACAATGCCTATTCCATAAGGAAACAAATGTAATTCACAACAAAAAAGAGGTGCACCACACGAGAAGCTCAAAGTCGCACAGTTCATACGTGATTATGAATTGTCTTCAAGAGTCAATTTTTATGTATTCATTTTATTTTTGTTTTTCTACAGAAAGACCAGCCGACGCGTTTCGTCCTAAACAAGGACTTCTTCAGGGCTGTTAATCATAAGTAAAAAAGTACACATAAATATCACACATATAAAAATACATATACAAAAAAGCACTTACATATATATAAAAAAACACTTATACACATATAAGAAGACGACAAACAGACAAAACGACATTATATACAATCTGTCTTATAACAGCAGTTTTCCTATTCAAGACTTTTCAAACAGACCATTCCATACATAACAATATGTTTAATGGAAAGTCCTACATATTTTAACATTTTTGAAGTTAATTTCTCACTTTTTTGCAATGTTTGCAAATTGGGGAAGAATAAAACCAAGACCTTTTGCTTCAATACCAAACGAAACTACTCAATAAACCATCTAATCAATTGCAACTCCAAATATGTTACGTATGTGGTGGGTTGTCCTTGTGACAAGATATATGTGGGTAGTACTAAAAGGGCTTTGAAAGTAAGAATCCAGGAGTATGTTCGAGCCCGTCGGAATGGTGATCACAGATACCCACTCACCTATCACATGCAGGAAAATCATACAACGGAAGAGGAGCTGTGGTTCATGGGAATAGATCATATACCCGCCAATTTGAGGGGTGGCAATCGGGAACTTTCCCTGAGAAGGAATGAGGCAGGTTGGATCTGTAAATTGCGTAGTGTTGAATTTGGACATAATAGTGATGACGAAATGCATTACTTTCTGTAATACTATCACCTTGCCAGCTTGTCCTCACTTACCTGTTTGAAAATAAGCAAATTGTCAGGTATAACCTAAGTTGCCACAAAAACTGTGACTATCTTAATTTAATATGTAGAAACATTGTTTTTGTGATTATATGGCTGTTATATGTCTTTCCGCTTTTTTCTTTTATCTACTGACCTGTTTTTATTCTCTGATTCTCTTTCTTATATAGTTTTTGTAATGACAAGACTTTTATGTCATTTTTTTCTTATACCTCTGCATCAGTCTCCTCCTATGTCAGATCAGATTTAGGTATATCATTAGGTGTTTTGAGTGGGTGTTATTGCTATCTGTAATTCTTCCGAACTTTACTATTCGGTTTGGGATTAAGTACAGATTTGAGTACGTCTCTCTCTCAGGGGCTTCAGTGGACTTTGTTCCTTTGCATCCCTTTTATGTTTATGTTTTGATTTGTGCACGTGGCGTGGTGCATGATTTTCCATTTTTGATTTTTCTCTGGCACTTTGTGTTGGTGGTGCTTTATTTAGACGTACATATACTGTCCCATTTATTGGGACATGATTCCCTTTATTATAGGTTCAGTTACGTCTACCTATTGGGTGACTTCATGTGTCCCGGATTGGGGGGAGGAGGGGCTTTTACTTCGTCAGTTATTTTCTCTCTCCTGTTTAGAGAATATATCATTCCCCTTATTATATTGGCATTTAGAATTTTTATGAGCGCATTTTTCGTTATTTAATTTAGCGTTTGATTTGTGAATTTTTCGTTTATATTTGGTATACATATTAATCAAAATAGTGCTTTATGCGCTTAGATGGTTATGTCCCTGTGTAGTTGGGTACACATATTTCATGTACCCCAACCGTTTCCGTGCCATTTTCAGTTCTTGCTCCCCTATAACTGGGGGATTATACATTTCTCACCATGCTAAGATGGCCACCACCGTAGTGTCAAAAGAACGTTGACTAGACGCACGCCGCTTTAGTTTCACATTACCCCTACAACTGGCCGTTTTTCATTTTCTGTTGAGTCAAGTTATATATTCCTGCACAGTATATTTCATTAGTTTTTTGGTCCACGTTGTAGACTGATTATATTATTAACCTTGATATAGGTAGCTGGGATCTTATTGTATGCGTTAACGAGTCAGTCTTAAACAAATTGGTTTCTATGGCAACAACCCATGTGATGTCCTTACCGGGACCCGTCACGCGCGCTATTTAAAGATCGCGTTCCTCAGAGACAGGTTTCCTGCCGGGGTATTTTACCGTTACTCTATCCGTTGAAGACTGCGCTTGAACATTTGTCCGGCAACTATTGTATTGCGGTAAGGTTCGAACTGTGTATCACGCTGTCTATGAAGGATTATGTGGGTTTTTAAAATCGACAGTTGGGAATTTTCCCTTCGCTTCCGTTCACTTTCTGAACTTTATGGGTACGTTGTTGAGACCAGTCCAGAATGGGTTCCTGATTAATAGAGCAATATGGGCCCTTTAGTTATTTTTGTGCACTATGAGTTGAGCTTGGCTCTTGGTTTAGTTGAGGAAGAACTATATTCTCACCGTTTATTTGTCATTCATTAGATGGTGGCTGCGTAATAAGATGGAATGTCATGCTGAAATTATTGTAGATAGATGTTTACTTAATTGTAATCTTAGAAACTCTGAAATAATAGTTGATTTTCTCTATTCCCATTCCTAACTGTTTGTTTATTTAATTTACTTAATCCCGGCGTTATAAAAATATATCCCGGATTCCGTTTGTTTCTGTAAAATAAAATATTACATTCCGGTTTTCTTTTAGAATATTGGGACGCTGCCCATTGCCCACATCTGTAGAACCAGAGGGTGCATGATTCCTGTGAACGTGGGATCCTTATAGAGTTCACTTATCGGACCACAATGAAACTTTGGCGTGAATCTGTGAGTCATACGCGGTGTTTCTGATACATACAGTTTGATGTGGCAGCACTTAATTTGTTTTTGCATGTGTTCTTGTTTGTGGAGCCTTTAGATTCCAGATGAACTGATTATGATTAGGCGCTCTGTTTGATTGTGTTTTTGGCTGCAGAACTGATTGGCGGGAACGTCCCGCTTACTTTGAATCTATTTAGGATTGGTGAAACACTCTGGAAGCTACTTCCTTGATTTAACGTTGCCATATCCCTGTGGTAGGTCATACTCTCCCTCTTGCCTTCCTTTTGTGTGCCTATTTGTGAATATTTCCTCTCCTTTTGAATACCTTTTTCTTATCCCATGATATTATTTGTATGCTGGGTATGATTTGATCCAGTCATTACGATAGTTGTTTTTTGTTTCGGTTGACCCCTCAAGAGATATACATACATATAAATATAAAAATGGTGTAAAATAATTCAAAATAATTTTTAAAAAAGGTAAAAAATAAGTTAAAAAAGTGAGAAATTAACTTCAAAAATGTTAAAATATGTAGGACTTTCCATTAAACATATTGTTATGTATGGAATGGTCTGTTTGAAAAGTCTTGAATAGGAAAACTGCTGTTATAAGACAGATTGTATATAATGTCGTTTTGTCTGTTTGTCGTCTTCTTATATGTGTATAAGTGTTTTTTTATATATATGTAAGTGCTTTTTTGTATATGTATTTTTATATGTGTGATATTTATATGTACTTTTTTACTTATGATTAACAGCCCTGAAGAAGTCCTTGTTTAGGACGAAACGCGTCGGCTGGTCATTCTGTAGAAAAACGAAAATAAAATGAATACATAAAAATTGACTCTTGAAGACAATTCATAATCACGTATGAACTGTGCGACTTTGAGCTTCTCGTGTGGTGCACCTCTTTTTTGTTGTGAATTACATTTGTTTCCTTATGGAATAGGCATTGTAACAGTGGGTGCTATTGAGTGTGCACACGATTTTCCCTTAAATAGAGGGTTAGTACAGGGAGAGTTATATCAGGTTAGGTGCTGATCAACTGAAGGTTCCACTGTTATCTTTTGTTTTACATTGATGCAGATGTTTATCTGTTTTAATTTATCATTTCTGTAGTGTAAACAATGCTAAATACAAGATTTAAGGTACACGTATTACAGACAAGTGCAAGCAACACCATAAATAACACTGCATGTAGAATAAAAACCAACCATATCAGCAAGAACCTAATGACAATCTATACTAACTGTAGTTGGTAAATCAAAAGAAAAAGTGCAACTACTTTCCAAGTGCAAAATAAAACAATCACCAGTCCAGCAATATACAAAAATCAAGCATGTTTTGTAAAACAATCCAACTTTCTTCCTGCATCAAGGTGAAAATACTTTCAAGTGCATGGTAAAAACAAGTCCAGCAGCTTCCCTCACAAGGACTGACCTGAACCACCAGACTGGGCCTTACTTCATAACAAACAGAGGCCTCAGACATCAGTGTGTCAACACTGGCGGTATTTACAATTTACTAAGAGTATAGACACGCCTGCTAAATTACAGATTCAACATTGCCTCCAAATGGCTCTATTGTCACGTTTGACACCGCCAGCCAGGCCTGGATTTTAAGCCAACAGCGCCTTGCATTCTGGGAGTTGTGCTGTGACCATCGAAGTAAGGGGTTAAACATTCCAGCATGCAAACTGTAGTTGGATAAAAGCTACGAATGGACACGACATGGTGCGAATGACACTTGGCAGCTATGTTTTATACAAGCACAAGGGGATGTTTAATTTCCTCAACACAAGCTGCAGAAGTCTGGCGTCAAATAGCAAACACGTTGTGCGGAGAACCCAGAAATGTGCTGTGTTTATCCTCCGTGTCTGGACCTGAGATGTCATTCTCTAAGAGACCCAGTGGTAAAAGCCCACAGTTGTCTCTAATGCATGTTAGTGCCAGGCAGTGGTCGAAGTGGGGGAAAAAAAGTAGGGGAACTGTGGGAGGAGAATCAGAGGGCGGGAATAAACAATGGATTGGGTCAGTGGGCGGAGTGAGAGGTGTGGCAAAAAGAGCAAAATATCCCAATTTTTAGTATTCGTTTCCCATTTCACTAACCGGTTGCAGCTTATTACATTATTTAATTTAACCAATAGATACACATGTTTATTTAAGGTTAAATATGTGTTATTGACATTAAAATACATTTACAAAGTGGGATACGTTTCCAATCACAAAATGTCCCAAATATCCATAAAAGTGGAATCGCAAGCAATTTGTCTCCCAGCCATGGAATTTCTGTCATCAGCACTTCTCCTCCCTTTTTCCACAAGAGCAGTTCAAACATGAATGGCAAAATATCCTAGTTTGCAAATATTTTCCACATAACTATGGCTTTGCCATATTTGCCACATAATACATCACCTGCTTCATAATCTAACGATTTTAACTAATAAATTGTTCATAGCTCAAACACATCAAAAGTTACTAAAAAATGTGACTTGTGCTGCTGTGAAGTGGGGGGCCCTTTGCAAAGGTTGACTGGTCACCTTTCTCATTGCTGCAGTTGTATGTTCCACTGGTACTAATAAGGAAAACTGTTTGCAGAGACTGTTAGCATTTGTAAAAATTTCAAAATAATAAAGTATCAGAAAATTTACAGCACCACTAATACCAGTGTAGGGTGTCAGAGCACTTTATATCACACATATTACACAGAGACAATCATTGATATGCGTGTAAATCACTGTGTAGGAAATGTTACATAAGACAAAGGACTACAAGGTGTAGGAGTCACATGACAACCATACTAGTAGGCAGCATGGTTTAATAGTGATTGGTCTGCAGAAACACAAACTCAGAATTAAAAACATAATACCATGGTTGGGGGATCTCTTTAATAATCAGAATTGATTTCTACCCAAATGAACCCTTTTTTGCAACATTAGGATAATAGAAGACTGGGGAAAAAAACATAACGCTCTAATTTATACCTTGGAGTTTGCATGCAGCTCTTACATGACAGTTAATAGCTCACTGTTCAATGTTAGGATTTTAACTTATTAACTGCAAGTAACAGTAGGGTCTCTCTGACAAAAGCAGTAACCGACTGACCTATTCACATTATGTGCACTTTATGATCTGCATGGCACATGTTCTTAGCAGCATGCACATTGCACCTCTGCCATTCCTTTTCATGAGTCAAACCTTCCACTAGACAAAACACCTTCTCTCTCTACTAAGAACATTAATCACTGGAGTTATCAAGACATTTTTATTGTTGCCCAAAAATGTTGGAGGCCAGGAAGGAGGCAGCAAGTGCTTTTAAAACCATATTATACTCACAAACATGACGCCCCCACCTGAAGTTAGCGCCCGGTGCGGTCGCACTGCCCTAGAGCCACCCTGCTTAAGGGTCCTGGGACCTCAGTGACAGAGTCACTGCCACTCTATGGTGTGCTGCTTCATAGGTCTGTCCCCAAGACTGGAGGTGGACTTCATGGATAGTGGTGGACAGGCCTTCAAGGTTAATCCACACTTGCCACCGCTAGGGTCCACCTGCTGGTGCTAAGACACCAGGGCTTTTAAGATCGTGCGGCGCCTTCTAAGGTGTAGCAGAGGAATGTACTCCCTCAGGAGAGTGGTCTGGGAGCCTGGTCATTAAGGCTGAACCTGGTTCACCAGTTCCACTTTAGCAGCTCTGACCATAGCGCCACATCCTCTCCCCCACCGAACACCATACTGCCCCACTTAGAGAAACTTGCACTGCACTGACCCCGATATAAACACCTGGATGTGACTCAATTCTAATTACGCACTAGACAAGAGCAATATGCTGTCTAAAATTTTTTTACAACATCCTAGAAAAAGCAAACACTCATAGGGAATGCAAGATCAAGTAAAGCAAAGTGATATGTAAGTAGGAACCACATGGTTACCTTTTTCCTTTTACACTGATTAATCTGAAATTAGTGAGTGCTTTTGCATGAAAAGGTAAGGCCATGACTACAGGGCCCGGAAGGGACCCGTTTCAGTGCCCATTGCTTATATTGTTTCAAAACATAGGCAGTATGGTTTAAAAAGACCACATTCGTAAACACACAGTCGCTGTACACATTTTGTTTTCCAATTCACCCATCAAGCAGGTATTTCAATACCTCCAGGCAAGGTGCACTTTCCCACACAGGGAAAATAATGTTGTTCAAAGAGAGAGGATAAAACAAAAGTATCATTTCACTGGCAAACACTGTAAAGTGGCGCTAATGTGTTTAGGTGTAATTAAATCAATGTGGCCACCTTGCAACAACTCTGTCTTGCTTTAATTAGTGATTTATTTTTCACATTTGGAATGTTTTATTTCTCTCCACCCCGAGGCAGCACTTGTGTCAGAAAAAGACAACTTTTCCATCAAAAATGTTTTCTTTTTTGGATCCATTTCACAGGGGAGCAAATAAACGAAAGGAGGAAAGCGAGGGTAATTCCCGTTTCTTGAAGTCTCAGTTTTCACTAACTGAGGAGCGAGACAGAAAGAGAGGGTGTGCGCGCACAGTTTAATTTATGGGGACTTGGGGAGGCCGTGCGCGCAGGAGCACCATTTTATTTGCGAAGACTGAAGAGTCTTGCTTGCAGGCGCAGTCGTCTCCCTCTGCTGAGAGTGAGGGGGCCCCTGAAGGGTGGGGGCCCCCCGCACCGCGGGGGCTGCGGGGGCCTGTGTTACGCCCCTGCCTCGCCACAAGCACTGAATAATAAATGAGCAGTTTTGCCACTTATTTATTATTTAATTTCAATGGCCTCTGGCTGCATTTTTTATTTTCTTGTTTGGGTGTTCCAGTCCCACCTGGACACCCACATCTGTTAATATTTTTATGGGTGTAAGGGGAGCCCTGTGCCCCCTGCAGCCCCACCGGTTACCTGACCAGCACCCAACGTGGGTGCATGAGAGCTGGTCGGCCGGCCTTTATTTTTGGTCAGTGCCCTGGTCCCTCCTAGGGCACCCACAACAATTACTTCCTTTGGGGGCAGCAGGGGGAGTCCCATGACCCTGCATACCTGCTGGCTCCCCTGCAAGCACCCATCAGGGAAGTGTATCACATTGAACAGGTTCAATGATATTGAGTTTCATGAGGTTGTCAAGTTCTTGTTCAACCTGTTTTTGAACACTGAACAGAATGCCTCTAAAGGGGTAGGTTTACAAGAAAGTGCTGCAGCGTGGCACCACAAGCCTTTTGGCTGCACCACACTGCAGGACTTTCAAAGCACAGGAATGCGACATGTTTACAATGATATGTCGCATTCCTGTGCTCTCCCCTGAGCTGGCACACAAACAAATGCCATGCGCCGGCTCAGGCACCCTTGCACCATGGTTCAAGGATGCCTGCATCATGGGGAGATTGTTTTTGTGCAGGGAGGGTCACCTTCCTGCACAAAAACAATCACTACAAGCATTTTCCCTCTTTCAATGCATTCTGTAGAATGCAGCACACATTGAAAGAGGAAAATAATTAGCAGAAATTAAAACAATTCTCCTCGCTACGCCTCACTACGCCACCCCTAGGGTGGCGTGGCATACTGATGCATTTCCAGGTTTAAGATTCCTTGTAAATCTGGAAATATGTCAGGCTCCATGGGTGTTGCGTGGGAACACCCACAGCAACACCCATTGGACGCACCTTTCACATAAAGTGTTGTGTGAAAAAGAGCCATATTTACAAGGACAGGAAAAGTCACACAGGGTGCTTTTCCTGTCATTGTAAATATGGGGCAGTGAAATGCGCCGCTGGTGCATCACTAAAGGTGACGCACTGGTGGATCACAGGGCTCGTCAATCTGCCTCAAAGTGTTTGGCCACTAGTTTCAGATGTGTGAATATTTAGATGAATCTGGAGATCTTTCAGCTTGACTATGCCATCAAAGAGATTTGGGATACGTTCTTCTGGTTCTTTAGACTTGTCCCCTAGAACTCATTGAGCAATGCAACATAAACCTTTAGAATGCCAAATGTAACTGCTAATCTGAATCTCAACAAGCATTCAGTGCCTGCAGTGGCATCAACAACGCAAACCTCAGTTTGTAAAGAATGATCACCATGTTTGCCAGGTCAGCTGAAAACACTAAAGCATGTGAGGGATTGATGTGATCCATAGGCATATATGCGTCCCTCAGTGTCATTTCAGCCACATCTATGCACATGGGTAGCAATGTCAGCGTCTGTTATCACATTAATGGTGGCACCTGTGTCCATAAGGAAGAGTGGAAGTTCCATTCACGTCCATATCAAGTCCTTTCAGGTCTTGTTCAGTCTTTATGACCATGGCACTCCCAATTCAATTGTTTTTTGAGATTGTTCAGTTTATGAGGGCGACAAATCAGATGACCTCCGATGACCTTAAAAATCCTAGGGGTGTAGCCAACCCCTTTACCTGGTGATGAGTAAAAGACGTGCATTTCAATCGCTCTCTCACAGCTGCTCTGTCATCGGAGATTGAAGCCACTCGTGAATCAACGCATTTCTCCTTCTTACTTCGACATAAGGATTGAAAGCGACACTTCTTGCCACAAATGTGTCACGTGTTCTTCAGTGCAGGATACAGGCCTGAGTGTAGGGAGCAGAATCCTTGTCTGAAACAAGTGCGTTTGCCATCATCTTTCAGGGAGCATGTGTCTACAACCTTACACAGTGACTCCTCAACTTCTGAAGATGTCAGATTCACAGGCAGCAATGATTTGTGATCTTAGTGCTTCTTCATTGTTGTGATTATAGGAAATTACAGTGCAGCACTTGGTCTTTTATTGTTTTGTTCTTATCATAAATGCATTCATAGTCTTGCCTTCTTTTTGCCGCATGGAGTGGAAAAGATATCTTTCATGATCAAAGGTTTTGTTTTGAAAGAAAGTTCCCCATCAGAATCTGTTTCAGACAATCATATGAAAGATTTCCATAGTTATCAGACTGATATATGAGTGCGAGGCCCCACACAGTACACATGAAGCAAATCAATCTCTTTTTGTTCTCAATGCCTGTAGCCCTGGTGAGCTCATCACTGTCTCTGATCCATCAGCATCATTTTGGGCTTAGGTTGTTCATGCCACCCAAACTGAAGGGCACAGGAACGCTCAATGTTAATTGCTCAAAAATACCTCAATTTTCTGTGTTTAAAAGACTCATCTATGCATTATTATCTAGCGGTTTTCACCCTATGTTACTGTCAAAGAAAGCTATGTGGTTTCACTAAAATGAAATACATGTATAAAATGAATTTGGGCATTAACTATAGCAGCACAGACAACAACCTACATAATTAAGGAATTATATTTTCCTGCATCTGTAAGTTTTACGGGATATTTTCACTCAGTTACTTCCGTTTAGAAACTATACTATTTGATCTCTGTCAATATTAAATAAAGAACTGGTAATATTAGATTACAAATGTATCAATATGACATTCAGATCCGTCGTTTGATTGCAAAGCAATTTCAGTTATAGATGTAAGGAACAACCAGACAAAGAGGCTAGTGCATGGTCAAGATAAACATTTTTGGGCACCTTTAAGTTTGCAGCTTTTTCGAACACCTTTTGAAAATTCCCACCTTTCTTTGGCATTAATCTCTTTCTTCTCTGGATTTCTTTGCTTCAACAGATTCCTGTATCTTTTTCAAAGTCAACAGACTTTCTGAAGCAGCCCTCCTCGCAACTTTATCATCCTCATCGTCTGCTCGAACGGATCTCCTGTTCCACGGTGCCTTTGGCAATTCTCTAGCAAGACAAAAAACAGAATATAAACAGGAGAAAGTTCCACTAATATCTGTGATGTGATGTATCAAACATTTTTATTAACATAATGAAGGATGTCTCCAGCAGCTAAACTATCATTCCCCATAATGCAAACTGGATAGCACAAGCCATCCACTCCAGAGCCAGTGATTAAATTCAGCCGGTGCTTGCCAGGGCTCAGTCCTGGAAATGATTTCATAACACAGTGGAACTAAACTGAGCGGCTTGTGTCTTTCAGGTCAATGAGTTTGAAACTTGCAATGATGTTACAGTGGTCGAAGTGGGGGAAAAAGTGAGGGAACTGTGGGCGGAGAATCGGAGGACGGGAATAACCCAAAGATTAGGTCAGTGGGCGAAGTCAGAGTTATGGCCAGAAAGAGCAAAGCATCCCTATTTTTAGTATTTGTTTGACATTTCACTGACCAGTTACAGCTTATCACCTTATTTATTTCAACCAATGAATACACGTTTATTTAAGGTTTAATATGAGTTATTGACATTAAAATACATTCACAAAGTGGAATACGTTTCCAATTGTAGAATGTCCCAAATATGATTAAAAGTGGAATCACAAGCGTTTTCTCTCCGAGCCATGCAGTTTCTGTCATCAGCACTTTTGCTCCCTATTCCACAAAAACAGTTCAAACATAAATGGCAAAATATCCTAGTATGCTAATGTTTCCACATAATTATGACTATGCCATATGTGCCACATAATACATCATCTGCTGCATAATCTGATGATTTTGACTAAACAATTTCTTGCAGCTCAAACGGATCAAAAGTTACTTAAAAAATACGACTTGTGATGCTGCAAAGTGGAGGGCCCTTTGCAAAGGTTGACTGCTCACCTTTCACCATGCTGCATTTGTATGTTACACTAGTACTAATGAGGCAAAATCTTTGCAGCGACTGTCAGTATCTGTAAAAATGTCAAAATAATAAAGTATCAGAAAATGTACCACATTACGCTGAAGTCTGTTTTTTGCTTAATAATTTAGTCAACATTGTTACATAATTTTGTCCTCCATTACTGCATAATTCCAGTGGCCCCAAAGCAGGCAGCACATGTTAAAAGTGCTTGTGCATGAAGCAGAGAGACCGTGAAGTTTGCAAACTTAGTTTGGTGTGCATGAAAATCCTGCATTGTCGATCACTGGTGACATGGACTACTACTGCTGAAACAATGCCAATGGATGTACCACTGGGTGAGGAAGACTGGCCTCAAGGGTCCTGGGATCTCAGTGACAGAATCACAGTGACTCTCTGGTGTGATGCTTCGTAGGCCTGCCCACAAGACTGGAGGTGAGCTTCAGTATGGGTTGTGTTGGCCAGGACTTTAAGGTTAACCCACATTTGCCACCACCAGGATCCACCTGCTGGTGCTAATACACTGGGGCTTCTAAGGTCTAGCATGGAAATGTGCTCCCTCAGAAGAGTGGTCTGGTGGACCTGTCAGGAAAGCTGAACTTGGTTCCCCAGTTTCAAATTCAGAAGCTCTGGCCATTGTGTCTCATCATCTCCCCCATTGAAAACCATCCTGCCCCGCTGACAGAAAATGGCACTACCTTCAACTACAACCCAATTGTGTTCCACTATTAACACTTGGATGAGACCTAATTCAAATTATGCACTAGACAAGAGTAACAACATCCTGCAAAAAGAAAACACTCATAGGGAATAAGAGATTAAGTAATGAATGTGATATGTAAGCTGAAACAACATGGTTACCTTAACACTTTTACACTCATTATTCAGAAGTCAATGAGTGCTTTTGCCTGAAAAGTTAAGGTCATGTCTACAGGGCCTGGGAAGGGCCAGTTGAAATGTCTTATATCTTTACAAAATGTATCCCTGAACACAGAGCTGCAGTACAAATTTTATAAACTGAAATAAGGGAAATAGCTAATAAGGATAACATTAACCATTTTTCAGTCCAGGCATTAATCAGGTATTGCAGTACCTCCAGGAATGGTGCACTTTCCCACTTGGGAAAAACAATGTTGTTCAAAGAACGATGAGCAAATGAAAGTAGTGTGTTATATCTTGAGTTTTACTTAATTGTAATTAGCCTAGGTCTTCCTAGCTGCTCAGCCAGAGTGAGAGATGGTAACGGAATGTTGGTGGGACTGTGATGAATGGAATGCCTGGATGCCTGTGTGGGTGAGTGATGACAGTTGGAGATGGGCTGAGCAGCTAGGCAGGCTGCTCCTGGTGGGGCTGTTACATGGGCTGACATAGAGGCTGTAACAAGGGCCTAAGATAGGCTAATGATGAAGCTGGTACGTGGCTGAACCTTGTCTGAAGTGATCTGGAACTGGAACTAATAAAGAAGGCTTTGAAATCTACAACATGGCTACAAGTGTCATCCTGTACAGATTACAACATATTAATTTTGGCGACGAGCGAGCCTGGACCCAAGCGTACTTAAGGACTGAACAGAAACCAAGGAACCACAAAGAAACTGTGAGAACCAGCGCAACTACAAAGAAACTGTGAGAACCAGCGCAACTACAAAGTAAAAAAAAAGAAATGTACATGTAACAGTATGGAGTAAAAGGCAAGCTGGCCCCACCAGTGTCCAGTCATCGGACGGCCCCAATCTGTGACCTGCCTGATCTTACTCCATGGACTTGACCAAAGGTATGGTCTGTATGTTAGGGTGTGAAATGACTGCTTGTCACCCTACCACTTCCTTTTAAATCTGCCGTATGGATGTATCCGGTGGCTGTTCAAGATGTGAGTTGTGGTCCAACTCAGTGAAGTAAAGGAGAGTGGCTGTTCTTAGATGTGAGTTGTGGTCCAACTCAGTGAAGTTTTCACAGGTGCCACACAGGAGCGGTGTGGTTCTGCTATGATTGGTACTTTTATGGCACTTAGGAAGTACAAGCAGCGTCGGTGAACAAGGTGGAAATATTGTGCCTGGAAGTAAAATTTACAAGGAGTGAATGCAAGCTACATCTCTAACACAAATGTACCTGTGTAATTCTCAAGCGCAGCGATTCATGTGGTCATCTTGGAGTCTGCGCAAGGTTTGCTCTTTGACACATGAACTGAGGTGCTAATTTGTGAGGGAGAAAAGGACAGAACTATTTTACTCGTACTACTTGCACATAACGAGCTTTTCTGAGGAGAGTTTGGAGACTTGTCTACATGGTATGGTAACTGCCACGTATTTAATCTGCCAGTAGTGTAAACAGAAGGAAAATAGTACAAGACTTTGACTTTGAAATTGACCGTTGGACTGTAGTTCAAGTTTAAAAATCTGGCACGAGTCAAGCAACTCGCGCGCCTACCTTCTTTCGGTTGGTTCGGCGCGTGCAGCCTCTCCTGCGATGTGTCCTGCGTCATCTGCACTCTGATGTGCAGGGCGGCCTCGGCGATGTTGATTCATTTTGGTGCATGAACGCACCTTAAGCCACTCGGCAATCACGTCGTAAAACGTGCCGCCATCTTGAGTTTGGAGGCTATCTGCTGTGTTTGCCTTCGTCATTGCCATGCATGATATTTGCTGCCAACCACGCTGTTGTTCGTTTATCTTTAAATAAAGTTTCGTCATGCAGTCTAGGGACAACGCGACTTATACGTGATGGAAGCATCAATGTTTGAAGGAGGACTGTCAGACTCATGTCGACTCCACAACGAGGTCAGACTCTCATGGAACTTTGTTTTTGCCGGTAAGCTACCAAAGCGGATGATACATTTCAATGCCAATATAACAGTGACGGTGTGGAAACGTGATATCAGAAGGAGCCCCGCAGCTATGGTGATACTCTGGCCGGTTTGACAATGGATCAATGATGTGTTGTGCATCTTTAGTTTTAGTGCTGTCAGTTAGCTTTTGAAAGTCAAAGTAGCACTTGTGAAAATTTCAAAGTTGAGGAACAAGAACATTATGTCTAGTTTAGCACTCGGGTGAGAGGTCGCTCACCGGCGTTGGGTATAGTTTGCTGATGTGTTATAGTGTTCATTTTATGTCGTGATGCCACAGTTGTTTTATGCTGTTGTTAGATGGGACACCTTAGTCTCATGGTGGGTGGTCATCACAGTTTATCCCTTAGGAATAGGGGTGAGGTTGGGTTTAAGTCCCAGTTAGTGTCCTCTACATGGGGGTAGGTATATGGATTATCATCTTTATACCAGTGGGTGTTATTCCTGATGTATGTACAAGGGTACATTGTTTGTGTATGCCACAGTTTCTCTTATGTGAGGGTGGTTATGGTCTTGGTGGGTGGTTTCCCACTTCTTTGTGTTGTGTGTAAGTCGTCCTGCGCTTCACGTGTTGTTCTGTGTAAGTCGTCCTGCGCTTCACGTGTTGTTCTGTGTAAGTCGCCCTGCGCTTCAGATGTTGTATGTGTGTAAGTCGCCCTGCGCGTCACATGTTGTCCTGTGTAAGTCGCCCTGCGCTTCAGATGCTGTTGTGTGTGTAAGTCGCCTTGTGCATCACGTGTTGTCCTGTGTAAGTCGCCCTGCGCTTCAGTTGTGATCGTGTGTAAGTCACCCTGCGCCTCACTGTGTGTACCCTCTATGTGGTCCATATTGTGGTACACGTGTATTTGTAGTGTTGGTTCACCCTTGATGTCTGTTTATGGCCTCGGGTGTTTGTCGTGGTGTGTTCGTCGTGGTGTGTTCATCTTTCACTACGTGTATTTAGTATGTTCAGGGGAAAGAAGGAGGGGGTCACTGCTAGTTAGAAAGTAATAAGTCTTCCCCAAAGTACGCAGTGTTAAGGTGCGTTGTAAATTGGTATAATACTCTTCATGAGGGAGGATGGGTAATGTTGATGCATGTTATATTATGATATGTCGTTTTTTCCTATCTTCTCTTTAATTTGCTTTGTTCTTGCTTTAGTTATGTTTTACTTTTGGTTGCATCCTTGAGTTATGGACATTACGGTTTATTTTGTGTATAGTTCTTTGCTGTAGTAATGTAAACTTTGTTTTCATTTTAAAAGGAAAGGGATAATGTTATATCTTGAGTTTTACTTAATTGTAATTAGCCTAGGTCTTCCTAGCTGCTCAGCCAGAGTGAGAGATGGTAACGGAATGTTGGTGTGACTGTGATGAATGGAATGCCTGGATGCCTGTGTGGGTGAGTGATGACAGTTGGAGATGGGCTGAGCAGCTAGGCAGGCTGCTCCTGGTGGGGCTGTTACATGGGCTGACATAGAGGCTGTAACAAGGGCCTAAGATAGGCTAATGATGAAGCTGGTACGTGGCTGAACCTTGTCTGAAGTGATCTGGAACTGGAACTAATAAAGAAGGCTTTGAAATCTACAACATGGCTACAAGTGTCATCCTGTACAGATTACAACATAGTGCTTACCTGGTAAACTCTGTAAAGTGGCACCAATGTGCTTGGGTGTAAATAAAATAAATCTGGACATTTTGCAACCACTCTGTCTTGCATTAGTTTGTTATTTTTCCCATTCTGAAAAAAAAATTATCCTCACTCCGAGGCTGAACGTTAGTATAGAAAAGTGTCGAAAAAAGACAACATTTCCAGCAAAAGTGTTTCTTAATTTTTTGGATCCATTTCACAGGGGAACAAATGAAGGAAAGGAGAGGTAAGAGGGTGAGAGCTGTTTCTTGAAGTCACGCTTTTCAGCAAGTGAGGAGCGAGACAGAGACAAAAAGAGAGGGGATAAGAGGAAGAGGAAGAAAGAGAGAGAGGGGTAGGGTGGTTGACAACAGCAGAGCAGGGGAAGTGGACATTGTCCTTGTCTTCTCTGGGCAGGAAGGAAGAGACAGTGTCCTTTTCCTTCTCTGTCCACCCCGTCCCAAACGACCAAGAGCGAGCAAGCATTGTCTATAGGTATTGGCCATTTCTGCCATCCTGGGATGTATTGTAAAATAAAATAAGTAGGAGAACAGATTTTATTAAATTAAAAAAGCAAGGGCACACTGTGCTCTGCTGATTCCACTTCCTTTGAACAGGGGGGTAGTGAGAATCTTCTACACAGAGCGACACACGGAACTGCACAACTTGGTGAAGCTGGGATGCGGTGGCCTTGACTGTGCAGAAAGGGGCCCAGACTTGGAGGTCCAATGGTGCGTGCTTCTTGGACTGGCTCAGGAGGAGATGTGGATTGCTTTGTTTGGGTTGTTAGGGCCACAACAACGTGTTGAGCACAGGCTGAAGGGAGCCAGTGTACTGGCTGATATTTTGCCCTGGAGAATATCGCTTCGGAGATGCCCCATGGTTAGGTACTCTAAGGGTGCCTCAAGCACTAGGAGGCCTATACAAGGGACAACTTTAAGAAAAGTGTGCACCCCTATATTACATATGGAGGTAGGTAAGAAGTCTCAGTTGGTGGGTGTGGGGGCCTCAGTACCAGCTGTTCTGCGAGTGCAAAGGAGAGTGTGCCAATCAAAGAATTGCTCATGGGCCCCAGATTACCAAACAGATTTAAGCTCCACTAAGGGGTCAACCACCTTCCAGTGCAGACATGTATTACCGTCTATGCCATTCCAAATACTTTTTGAGAGGCGGCTGATCTTGATGTTAAGGACTGTTGTAGCTTGGACATTGGTCTGTATACTGACTGCTATAATCATGACCACCCAATGGGCAGTCTGGCCACCCCTGAACCATTAAGGGCTTCTCACTCAAGCAATCAAACTACTGAAGGCCGGGCAAATAATTGCAGGGGTAACGGCTTGGATGCCGGAGCTCCAAGGAGTGGTACTGTAAAGCATGCTAAAGCCTAATAAATGCCACCATGTCAGGAGGGGATACCTAGTGTGAGTGCAATGAACGCCAGGTATGTTAAAGCTGAGGGAGAGGGATCGAGTATTGGAAAGCAGCAGGCATCTGTGGGCTCTTGAGGACTTAGTTTCTCTTTCAGAGGCCAGTAGCCAATCAAAGGCAGAGGAGGAGAATAAAAAGCACATTGATGGAGTTCAAGGCTCACAGACGAAGCGGCTACCTTTGTCAGATATTGCCACTACTCAACTTGAAATGGCATTCCAGAAAGATAGGCCTGGACATAATGCTGGTCCCAATGCTCAGGGCTGCTGCTATATTCTTGACTGGACATGTGGAGGAGTTGCTGTCACAGGTTTTTGGAGCTGGCTTCTTAGACACAGACTGGTCTGGTGAAGAGGAAGAGCTACTATGGGATCCGGAGGGAGTTGAGCTTACCCGACAAGTGAATATTGCCAGAAGACCCCCAAAACAGTGCTCAAAACTTCAAAAACAGGGGTGAAGCATGAAGACAGCAAGGTGGCTGTGGAAGGTCTGGGCACACAGGTAAAATCTAATGTGATGAGGCACTCCGAAAAATCTCTGTTAGAGATTTACAGGCTTATATAGACCCACAGAGACGAGAGTCGCAAGGATAATATCTCCTTAAAAACAGCTCACGTGAAGACGCAAGGGGTGCTCTGCAAACTGTCAAGATATATAGATATCCTGCAGACCTGGATTACAGCATTTGAAGAGAAACAGAGCTTTTTGATGGAGCAAACCCAGGATAACCAAACTCAGATGGAACTTCAGGGCTCTAAACTCTTCCAGTTGACATCTGGAGTTAAAGACATGGAAATTCGCCTTCACAGGAATACTTTTTGGATTCGAGGGTTGCTTGAAAGAAAGAGAGGAAAAGACACTGGATCCTTTATCGTCTCACTGCGTCAAGCTGCATTCTCATAGTTTGCTGACTGGGATCTGAATAGTGCTATTCAGAGGTCACACAGTTTCCCATTTCACAAATTTGGTGGGGGACGAGGTTCCTAATATCCACAGGAAATTCTGATTTATGTAGTCAATTTTATTTCACACTAACATATTCCTCAAGCGGCCCACCCTAGAGCAACTGTCAGAGCACTTGGTATTGAATTCTTTATAAGGTCTGACTTTGGTAAAGAAACAGTGACCCATAAGTGGCAGCTACATGAGTTAATTCTGGACTTACAGAGGTTGGGGGCAACTTTTGTTTTGCTTGAACCTGCGATACAAAAAATTAGCTAACAAGGCAGGAACGATTTCTGCAATGATGCAGCTCAGGCTAACCACTTGATGGATCAATGGTCAAAGACTACCCCGTTAGGAAGGAATGGAATGACTAGTAAAGAGTCAATGTGAGGACAAGTAGGCCCTTTTGACTGCTCCTGTGCCAGCTAGGCGGGTTGGTAGGGGGGCCATCACACAGGCAGCAGATACTACTGGGCATAGTGGTGGGGCTAGTCTCAAATATTTGACAAAGTTTGCCTATTTGTTTAGGGGTGGAGAGAGGTTGTACTGAAAATTCTGGCTTCTTTTTGGAATCCAGGATCATTAAGGGGATGGGTTGGTGGGAATGTGCTGGCAGGGGGCAAAGGTGGGGGTGGGTCTGGTTTGTCTGGTAAAAGTTGGTGATGGATCTGCTGTGTTTTCTTTTTTGGTGCTGGGTGGAGTGGAGCAAAAAGGAAAAATGAGAAAGTATCAAACAGGAATGTTCAGTGTCATGCAGAATATGGTGTCTTTAATGCATGACAATGGTGCATTGTAGCAGTAGCGGTAGTCAGACACTGCATGTATGTAGCTGGAATATCAACGGTCTGAGAATGGCCGCTAAGTTCTGGCATGTGGACTAGGAACTCCTCCTTCTTAAACCTCACCTGCTCTGCCTCCGAAATACTCATCTATCTGCTATAGAATAAAAAAATATGAATATCTGGGGCTATAATATGCTGATGGCTTCAGGCGACAAATGCTCTAAGTGGGGGGTAGGTCTAAAATTGATCAGTTCAGCAGATGGGTAATTTCCGACAAAGCAAAGGATAACGTCAGATTTACTTTGTGTTGGGTGTATGCACCCAAAAAGGATGGAGTCTCGCCTTTTAATTATTTACTAGATGAATTATCCCAAGGACACCCACCTTAGTCATTTGCTGTGATTTAAATTCGCCATTGGTCCCACAAATTGATACCGCCTTGGGCTCATTGGCCGCGGGACGCATGAAAACATCTCTGCACTACATAAGGGCCTTTCTAGGATTGATATGATCTTTGTAAGCTGCATCGTTGTTCCATCGCTGTCAATTAAGCAAAATCCAAGCATTATTTCTGATCACAATTCTCTTTCTTTATGTCATTAAGCTCTGACAATGGCACAGGTTGTCTGTCAAGGTGGACATTCAGCGAAACTTTGCTGCTTCATGAGCAATATTTGAACTAAATGTTGACGTCCTTGGATGATTATTCTTTGTATCACCAAAACTCAGACTATCGACTATTGTGTGGGTTACGATGAAAACGGTTATCTGTGATCAGACTCTTAGTAATACCATCCAGTGCAATAAAAGGAATAGATATAAGGTGGTTCAGGCCCATGCAAATCTTTTAACTCTGGAGTTTGAATATTCCCAAAAATTGGTCAAAGGCTCTCCTCAAACAGCTGAATGAGTATGGGAGCAATTAGCTATCACCCGCATGAGTCTTCAGAAAGATGTGTGGGATACCCACCTCATTATGAGCTATAACAGAGTATCTGGAACGGATAAACTTACCATAATTAGGGTTATATTTACAAGAACTGCCACTAACTAGTTTTAGCGTTAGTTAGCAGCAGTTTTTTTAACACAGCCTATTACATGGCACTGGTGACAGCTAGCAGTGATGAAAAGTGTGGCTAACACTAGCATCAGGGCAATAAACATTTTGACGTTAGGGAGAGAAAAGTGAAAAAAGGCCCATTAGCAGCAAAAAAAATCACGTCAGTCAGCTTAACATGACTTTTTTGCCTCTGGAGTCACAAATAGCCTATAAGTTCACCGCCAATTAACAATAGGAAATAAAACCAATGGACTGCAGAATGGAGCAGCCAGGGCCAAGTTCAGCACATATCAGCAACCTCCCCAAACCCCCCAACAGCCAGGATGAGCAGCCACAGTCCAAGGGGAAGAGTTAGTGCATATTCAGGGCCACAGTTATGAAACGAAGCAAATCACTGGGAAAAACCAGTGATGCATCACTTTTCATAGCGCCCTCCTTGCCATACCATGGCAGCCAAAACCTTGAAAGCGGGGACAGTTCCCGGGTCCCTGAGGCCTCATTGGGCCTGCGTCTGTGACCCGGAATGAGAAGCAGAGGTGCTTTGGAGTTGCTGGCCCTTACCAGTAGACATTGAGGCTTTGGCGATCGCCCTTACCTGGTGGTAAAGTCTGGCAGGTCGCATTGAGACACATTGCTGACTTATGTGAGAAGACCGCCTGGTGCCCCTTGGAGCTGTGAACTGTAGATGTGCTTATGTGCACAACATAGGGAGGTCTGCATCGAACCAGGCGCTTCCACTACACACCGGGGCGCACAGAGGAGATTACCAATGGTGGGCTGCGCCTCTCTGCAACACAGGCCGGAAGATGTTGTGCTGGCCAGACGCTGTGGAGGGTGAGGCCCATGAGCTGTGCCAAACTTATGTGGTGGGAGCACTACAACTGCACGCCTTACGGGGCCCTGTTGCATCACCTGCATCAGAGGTTCCCCAGTGGACTTGGTGGTGACTGCTGTACCCAGGCTTGTGAAAAACTGCTTGGCTGAGTCTCCTGCTTGCTGAGTCACCGATTTGGAGAGAGTGCAGCATATTGAGCCCTGGTGTCAATGTCCAGGTGAGGAGAAGGTAAGACCCATGGTGGAGGAGGACCGGGGTCGAGTCAGGCCCAGGTCTAGCACCTGTGGGTGACGCACACTATGCCTTGAGCAATCCTTGCGCTGCGGCTGACCTACATCACCGAGGGCACTGCACAAGACTAGTTGGGTACGCCACTATCTGGCTCAAGTCGCTGAGATTAGTCATTGGTGGCAGCGGGTGCCAGGGGCACGGGGCCGGTTCAGGCCCAGGCCCTTGGGTATACAGCTTGATCTGTCATTACTGTTATTTTGCTTTGGGTGTACGGGAGACTAACCCTTAGTGGACTTACTTTTCCCACAGCGCTGCACCATCTTGTTGCTGCTACTGCTGTCCCCATATGCTGCTACTGGTTCCTCTAACCCAGAGGTCAGGTGTTTGAGTCCCTCTTCCACCTGCAGGCTCCTGCCTGAGCCTCATCCTTGGTGGTCCAGTGATAGAGCATCACTACTCTTCAGCTTGACTGCCCTCCTGTCCCTCTTTTCTATTTTTCCATTGTTCCTGTTCATCTGTCTGATCTTGCCTGTTGCCTTTCTACCTTTGTATTTTTTTATAATCTTTTCTTTGTTTGGCTTTGTTTGGCTTTGTTTTTCCTGTGCTTTTTTGCAGTTCCTTTTTCCCTATCCTCTCTCTTGTTGCTGCTGCAATCACCTGCATCCCCGCCTCCTCCAGTGTCTTTTCCCGCATTTCACGCCTCCCAACTGTCCGGCACCGCCTGCAGCACTACTTAATGGCGGACGCTGTGCGGCCATGGGCAGCGGGCATGCCACTGGTGTGCCTGAGGTAAGCCCGTCTGCATCCGTCCACCCCTGTACCGTGCCCAGCACCAGGCACCCTGCCTCTCGGACACTCAACTGCTGCAACGCCAGCACTCTCCTCACCCTCAACCCTGGACGCCATGCCACCGGCCTTCTACTTTCTAGATCACCAAAGAATAACCTTGCACCCTGTGCCTGCTGAAACCGCAAACACACCTCCTGCCACATCTGCACACCAGAGCCTCTTGCCGCCCAGCCACACAGCAGTGCACCTGACCTGCTAACTGCATCCTCCTCAATGAGAGAGGTCCCCTCCTCAACGAGCGGTCCCTCCACAAATATACCACAGAAATCTGGGACCTCCTCGACACCACCTCTTCACGGAAACCGGGACCAACTTCTGCTCCAGACTGGGCATAGCCATCACCGATGGCTACAAAATTACCCGCAAGGACCACCACGACCGTCCTGAAGGAGGCATTGCAATGGTCTACAAAAGCACACTACGACTGAACACGCACTCTAATGACCCAACGGTAAACATGGAACACCTCCACTTCCAGATCTAGACCAACCCCAACACCACCCTCCGCTGCACCCTTATCCACAGGCCCCACGGGCCATGAACCCCCATTCACCAATGCCATTGTTGACCTCAACACACCCCAAGCTCTCCCATCCACTGACTACATCCTACTCGGAGACCTCAAATTCCACATGGACAACCCCAGTGACCGGACACCAACCCCCATAGCAGGAGACACGCTCGATCCCATCTTCTCCGCCAGCAGGAACTTCAACTACAGGCACACCACCAAACTCTCCTGGAATGACCATGATTGTATACATCACGCCTTCACCATGCCCACCGTACACCACCGCCATCATCGCCCCCTGTTGCAGTGTTATATTCCATTTAGGTACCTTATACAGGCGCAGGTAACATCACAACCTGTCACCTATATTCTTCCTTACGTTACATACATAACGGTTCTTAGGCACTGACTTTTACGTAGATACGACAATGCATTAAGAACACTGGTTTTCCCTAGTTTGAATCTCATACATTATGCATGAGGTTTCTTGGAAGCACAGCAGGACTACCATCTCTTGTATAATATCTCTGTATAAAGTTCAGGCCGGTCATCCTCTAGGCCGACACAGTAACACAGCAAGGTAGGACCTCTGGGGAGACCTGTGGATATAGATATATCATGTCTTGCTTTAAAAAGACAGAGGAGACCGAGACTTCCCGGCTGACACACTGACCAGAGACGCTATGTTCCTGCACGCAGACGCTCCAGCTAGCAGTGGTCTAACATCCCTCTCGGGGTGTCCAACTCGAGACTAGGACGGAGTCCCACATTCTCTAATTCTTAGGTAATGGGGTTGACTAGATCCTAGAGGGATTCTTGGCATAACACCTACACAGATGCTAGGTACATTATGGTTGTTGCAGCTCATCTTTTCTACGCTAGAATAATAACTGTTCAATAAATTCTTATTGAAACGCCCAGTATGTTTATTCTGTGTATCTCTGAGACAAACTAAGTGAGCACAAGTGACTGAGCGAAAAGTAGTATATTGTTTCCACGATCCTAGGGGATCAGTGTTGTCATGTTCTGAGGTTGCCAGAAACTATTCTCTCCCCGATTAGAGGAGATTCTAGTGGCACTGTGAGCTAGCTGATATATACATAGGCTAACGTATCCGGTGGGGTTGCACAGAATCATTCCATCACCAATCCCACAGTTCATGTTATTCAAAAACGCAGATCCTGTATAGGGTAGATAGGAACTAAACAACAGTAGCTGGGTCAAGGCCACCAAAGAACTTCTCATCAACTCCCTCAGCACACCACTCCACCAACGCTTACAGGCGCCAACACAGCAGGTCAAAATCCCATTGATGGATCTCCAACTGCCCCGACATCCTGGCATCCCTCAAGAAAAAGAGGGGCAAAAATCATTCCAAGAAGGCCAACTGGTTCACTCCCGCCCTTCACTAGTCTAGACATACCTGCAGACCTCTTGAGGAGAGATATAGCCAAAACAATACTCCTGAAATTCACACAGCCTTCAAATCCGCTGTCAACCTACACCACACAGATGAAAAGGAAATACCCTGGATTTATTGGATTTGCGCAGCTAGGTGTAACTTCCTGCACAACATCAATCAACTCCGCAACACCATGGTGCAAGGGTGCCTGCATGGGTCCATGGCAGCCATTGTACATCAATGTGGGGGAAAAATACAGGAAGGCTCATTCATGAGCTCCTTGAGTCCCTTCCGACAGTTTAAAGCCACAGGTGTGTCATTTTGTTGACATACTTGCAGTGTTAATTTTGCACCGGGTTGCACCGTATTTACAAAGTGACGCATCCAGGCATATGCGTGACCTTGTGAAGCCCTGTGCCACATTATACCTGCAACAGGTATGATGAATGCAGGGTGGGCTTTACCATGCAACAAAGCCTCATAGGAGTGGCGCAGTGAAATCCATCAGATTTTACTGCAACAATTCGAGGACGCACTGTGTCAGAACCTTGGCAGGCACCTCATGGCAAGCATAATGGTGACACAGTGCCATAGGAATAAGCTGGCCCCATGCATTTCTGAAGTTGCATCATGCTTGTGACACTACTGCAGCAATGCGTGACTTTAGCGCTGACAGATACATCAGGATTCCAGACGTATCTGTCATTAATTGTGTCATGGAGCGCCGTACAGTGAGTAGGGCGCATCCATGGTGTCGCGGTAAGGGCGCAGAACAGAGTGCTGCAACTCTGTTTTTTCTCAGCAATGCAACACTTTTCATGAATGAGGCATATGAACACGCCCTATCTTATTGATAGTGCTCATTCCAGCCCTTTTGTTTTGTGGCTGGGCAGCACAGCAACATTCCTTGCAGCGCTGTCCAGCACCAAAACCTCTGAAAGGAGGCCCCAAGTGTTTGCACCAATTTTAAGACCAGCTATTTTCTGGTCTTAAAAAATAGCCTCTAACTGGACTTAGCGGTAGTTTTGAGGGGTTATCGCCGGACAGAAATGTAATTATAAATATTGCAAGTGGGGTTAGTGACAGGTTTTTGCACAGGAACATCCGCCTTGCATCTTATTTTCATTAAGTCCCGCTAACAGAAGTGGCGATATTGAAACTGTAAAGCAAAGCTAAAACTAGTACAACATGTGGGTGGGATATTAAGGCTGTTGGGGAAGAATAGGTCAACTCTTAAACCTATAGGCCCTCCACTCCACATTTATAGGGCGCAAGCCAGAGGAGCCGTTATTTATGGCAGTGAATTATGGGGCCACAAAGTCTCGTCTTGCTTGGCAAAGGAGGAGAACAGGTTTCTCAGGTGCTTAGTAGCCCTCCCTCCAAGTACACCTTTAGTGCCACTAAGACTTGACTTAGGTATTAGACCCCTGGAAGAAGATCTGGCGCTCCGCCCTCTGATCTACTGGCATAGATTGTGGGCGGTGCCCGAATTGATCCACTATAGGCAGGGCTTGCAGGAAGTCCTTAGCCTTCCGAATTCGGGGAACATTGGTTGGCTCAAATTTGTAAGGAGTAGTCTGGTGGGTCTAGGCCTTGACACCCTATGGAATGATCCTCTAGATGCTTGCCCCAGGCTTCCAAAAAAGGCCCTCACTAAAATGTACTATGACTCCAAGGCTCCCACATTGCACCCCTGCACAACCCCTGGGACCCTCACGGAGCAATTTATTTGTATTAAAAATGCTTATAGCCTGGAACCAGCCCTGGACAATATACACCCAGTACTAATAAGGAAGCTGTATCTGCAATGGAGGCATGGGTCCCTGCCAATCCGTGCACTCACTAGTCACTGGATTGAGTCCGCACCTAGCACTTGCCCGGCATGCAGAGTAAGTGATGAAACTGAACTGCATATAATATTCTTTTGTCCGGGCTATAGTGAGGCGCGGAGAAAATGGATCATCCCCATTTGCAGGAACTTTGGTTTTACTAGGTGTCATGAAGCCTTTAGAATCCTCAAGAGTGAAATTGCTGCCCATATTGTGTTTGCTGTGGCCAAATTTCTGGGGGCTTTCTGGCATACAAGGAGACGGTACCTGAAAACGCTCACCTGATTCAATTTGTACTGGTTTAAACTGTATATGACTGTTGTAACGAGCGGCCATATAGATGTCCTGGTGTTTTAAATGTTTTAAATATTTTAAACCACTTTTTAACTAATTCTATGCATGTTTTTAATTATTTTTATAATAGTATAATTCTATGCATCTTTTATGGAGATATTCTCCGAAATAAAGTTTATTTGACTTGACTTGAAACTGCAAGTTTTGCTGGAAAAGTGCAGCTAACTGCAGTTAGCGGCAAATTGTAAATAAAGCGATAGAAAAAGTTGATGTAACATCAAAAAATTGATGTTACAGCGGCATTAAGTCCTTGTAAATATGTCACTTAATGTCTATTCAAACCCAGGTGTTAAAGGCCCCATTACGAATATAGGGATAAAACGTCCATTAGCTCTGAGATGAATTTTAAACGGTTGTTTAACTGAGGTTATTCGGTGGGTGTAAACTAACCACTTGAAGTGTAATACCGACAAGATGGAGATCATGCTTTTAGGCAAGGACAACACTTTTGATCCTATGTTATGGTGGCCTAATTCCCCCCCAAGCCTAACACCTAGAGGTAGTAAAAAAAACATGCAGCGCTAGGCTAGTGCTAATATTTCTACATCATTCATTGACCTCACCAGTCTTTAAATCTCTCTGTTGGCTGCCAATACACAAGAGAGTCCTCTTTTAAATCATTATATTTACTACAGAGCTTACAGAGCAGTTGGACCAAAGATTTACTCATTACACTGCCTCTCGGTTTTTGAGATCTTTATCTGCTAACCTTCTGAAACCTCCAATTTTAGGCTGAAGACTAAAGGAGGCAGATCTTTTGCTTGTTTAGGGACTAAGGCCTGGAATCAGCTTCCCACGCAGATGAGACACATCGATTTAGGATCCTTTTTAGGAAAGTATTGAAGACATGGCTTTTTACAGCCTCAGACTCCATGTGCAATTCATGAATACGATAAATCCGCTGTCGGTCTATATCGCTGATACTGAGTTCTGGTTTCTTTTCATTAACTGTTATGACTATTTAATTGTTCATTATCGCCTACCGCCAGGATTCTCACTTGGGAGTAACAGTAGCGCTATGTAAATGCTTTGTTCATTCATTCATTAATTCATTCATTCAACAAATAAAACACTGTCTGTGTTAGCCTCAGGGAGATCATCAGGACCGAACTCTATCCCGCTTGAGTTTTAGAAAACAGTTGCTGACATTTTGGTCCCTAACTTTAAAGAGCTGGTTAATTCTCAAGCTTTCTCGCAGTTAGTACCTGTGTCCCAAGAGGAAGCATATATCTTGATTTAAAAAAAAAAATCTAAGATCTGCTTAATTTTAGGCCCATACCAACCAATTTCTTTAATGAATACGAACACTCAAATTTAAACTCTAGTCCTTGCAAATCTCCTGTCTGCAGACATTACAAACTTTTGGATCAATCAGCAGCATCATTTCATTCTTGGACAGAAACTCACAGCCCATGTTAATACAGCCACTGGATGTAGATGAAACAAGTGGCAATCTTGTGGGCTTGATACAACTTGATGCTGAAAAGGCATTCAATAGGGTGGCTTTGGGCTTTTTCTAGGAGGTTTTTCCAAAAACTGGGTTTGGACAAATGATATAGACTTGATTAAAACCCTCTACACTTCTCTATCTGCTAGTATTTTCAATTTGGTTCAAATATTGAACTGCCTGTCACTTCAGCTGGGTACTCGACAGTTGTTAAGAAATGGGTTTCTGGTTGGCCAGGATATGCACCTAAGCCATGCAGAATCCACATCTCTATGCAGGGTAAGGAAGTTACTCACTCAAAGTAACACCTGTTCACCCCCTTGGTAGTTTGGCAGAACAGTCAGGCTTATCCCGGGGACAATGTGTAAAGCGTATTCGCAACACACACACACACACTAGGCACAACACAAAAAAGAGACTCCACGCAAGGTTATAAAAAAATATCCTTTGTATTATAAAACACAGACTACAGTTACATGAATTAGTTTGGCAACCATGCAATACTCATACCATCACATGTATCATAAATCCTTTTGTGTCATATGTAAAGCATGTTAGACCACAAATCACATAAACCAACATTTACCCTGACACTAGGCAATGATCATGACAATAAATAGCTGCTAAATCACTTTGACAATTAGGCCTTTGTCATAACAACACCAGTAGTAAACTAAAGTAAACACTTATAAGGTGCACAGGTTATTCCAACATTGTAAAAACAACCATTACTGGCAATTTTCATGCAGTTCCTGCACATAACTTTTATGAAATGCAACCAATTATGCACATGTACATGAATCATAAATACTGTGCCCATAATGCAATTTGTCAAAACATCACAGTGCATGGATTTTTGACTGTACCACCTGTTGTCCTGTGGCAATCAAGGTTAGCACAATACATTTTTAAATATGCAGAATATAAACATGGGGCATTAACTCTCCAACTATAAATACAGGGCACCAAAGTACTTGCACTCCTATTAGAAGTTACACAGTAATTTTGTCAGGCTCCTGGACCTACCATATGGTGGTGTCTGCTGAGGTTCTGCCCTGTCTTTGCTTATGCTTTGATTAAATGAGTCAGGCTTTGACACAAAAGTGCAGTCCTCAAATATGTAGATTGTGTGCAGTTCCCTTACCACTTCCACTGTAGTGAATGAGTTTTGGTAAACTCCTAGGGATAGTGGTGCCTGTCTAGAATCACACTGTGAGTGTGTGTGCATTTGGGAACCACTGTGAGAGAAGGATTGGGTAACATTGTGTATTTTCTGACAGATAACTCTTTTAAAACCGGTCATGTTGTCAAGTTTTAGTAGCATTAGAAGCCAGTCTTTGCTTATGCTTTGATTAAATGAGTCAGGCTTTGACACATAAGTGCAGTCCTGAAATATGTAGATTGTGTGCAGTTCCCTTACCACTTCCACAGTAGTGAATGAGTTTTGGTAAACTTCTAGGGATAGTGGTTGTTGTCTAGAATCACACAGTAAGTCTGTGTGCATTTGGGAACCACTGTGAGAGAAGGATTGGGTAACATCGTGTATTTTCTGACAGATAACTCTTTTAAAACCGGTCATGTTGTCATGTTTTAGTAGCATTAGAATCCAGTCATTGCTTATGCGTTGATTAAATGAGTCAGGCTTTGACACAAAAGTGCAGTCTTGAAATATGTACATTGTGTGCAGTTCCCTTACCACTTCCACAGTAGTGAATGAGTTTTGGTAAGCTGCTAGGGATAGTGTTATTTGTCTAGAATCACGTTGTGAGTCTGTGTGCATTTGTGAACCACTGTGAGAGAAGCGTTTGGTAACATCGTGTATTTGCTGACAGATAACTGTTTTAAAACATGTCATGTTGTCAAGTTTTAGTAGCATTAGAAGACAGTTATGGCTTATGCTTTGATTAAATGAGTCAGGCATTGACACTAAAGTAGAGTCCTGAAATATTTAGATTGTGTGCAGTTCCCTTACCACTTCCACTGTAGTGAAAGAGTTTTGGTAAACTCCTAGGGATAGTGGTGCTTGTCTAGAATCACACTGTGAATGTGTGTGCATTTGGGAACCACTGTGAGAGAAGGATTGGGTAACCGTGTATTTTCTGACAGATAACTCTTTTAAAACCGGTCATGTTGTCAAGTTTTAGTAGCATTAGAAGCCAGTCTTTGCTTATGCGTTGATTAAATGAGTCAGGCTTTGACACAAAAGTGCAGTCTTGAAATATGTACATTGTGTGCAGTTTCCTTAACACTTCCATAGTAGTGAATGAGTTTTGGTAAACTCCTAGGGATAGAGGTTGTTGTCTAGAATCACACTGTGAGTCTGTGTGCATTTGGGAACCACTGTGAGAGAAGCATTTTGTAACATCGTGTATTTGGTGGCAGATTTTTAAAACCTGTCATGTTGTCAAGTTTTAGTAGCATTAGAAGCCAGTCTTTGCTTATGCTTTGATTAAATGAGCCAGGCTTTGACACAAAAGTGCAGTCCTCAAATATGTAGATTGTGTGCAGTTCCCTTACCACTTCCACAGTAGTGAATGAGTTTTGGTAAACTTCTAGGGATAGTGGTTGTTGTCTAGAATCACACAATGAGTCTGTGTGCATTTGGGAACCACTGTGAGAGAAGGATTGGGTAACATCGTGTATTTTCTGACAGATAACTCTTTTAAAACCGGTCATGTTGTCAAGTTTTAATAGCATTAGAAGCTAGTTTTTTCTTATGCATTGATAAAATTAGTCAGGGTTTGACACTAAGGTGCAGTACCATGTACTATTCTCTTCCCTGTGGCAGAACTGAAAATGTAAAAGTTTTACCCAGGCAAAGTCCTAGAAGTAGTCTGATGATTTAGTCAGTTTCTAAGTACTTATGTTGTGAACCATTCATTACCAAATAGACTGCTTCAAATGTCTATGCAGTATGCATGTAGTGTTCTAACATACTATACACTTGTCTTTTACACCTTCAATTCCCTAGTCAGTATCCATAAACTTCCAGGAAA
Source organism: Triturus cristatus (assembly GCF_964204655.1). Lineage (NCBI taxonomy): Eukaryota > Metazoa > Chordata > Amphibia > Caudata > Salamandridae > Triturus > Triturus cristatus. Next base: position 823,343,961 of record NC_140593.1, read on the forward strand.
CATCCTGTCACTCCCTTTGCAGTCCTCTAGTGACCCATTCAGCACCATGTACTAATCCTTTCACTGTGCCAAAACCCAAACACTTATAAATTCACCAAGACATACTCTTTCCAGTACTCTAATGATTCAGTCACTGCCTAAGTATTCATGCACTGAGCCAGGCCTTAGCACATGAACTTCTTCAAACCCCTATCCACTATACATGCAGTCTTCTAACCACCTAGACACTTGTCTTTCACACTTTCAATTCCCTAGTCAGTATCCATACAGTCCAGCAAACATCCTGTCACTCCCTTTGCACTCTTCTAGTGACCCTTTCAGTACCAAGTACTAATCCATTCCCTGTGCCAAAAGCCTACCACTTATAAATTCACCCAGGCACTCTTCTAGCAGTACTCTAATCATTCAGTCAGTACCCAAGTACTCATGCAGTGACCAGGCCTTATCACATAGACTGCTTCAAACGCCTATTCACTATGCATGTAGTCCTCTAACCACCTACACAGTTGTTTTTCACACCTTCAATTCTCTAGTCAGTATCCATACACTTCCTAGGAAACACCCTGTCACTCCCTTTGCAGTCCTCTAGTGACCCATTCAGCACCATGTACTAATCCATTCACTGTGCCAAAACCCAAACACTTATAAATTCACCAAGACACTCTCTTTGCAGTACTCTAATCATTCAGTCAGTGCCTAACTATTCATGCACTGAGCCATGCCTTAGCACATGGACTGCTTCAAACCCCTATCAACTATGCATGCAGTCTTCTAACCACCTAGACACTTGTCTTTCACACTTTCAATTCCCTAGTTAGCATCCATACCGTCCAGCAAACATCCTGTCACTCCCTTTGCACTCCTCTAGTGACTCATTCAGTACCAAGTACTAATCCATTCCCTGCGCCAAAAGTCTACCACTTATAAATTCACCCAGGCACTCTCCTTGCTGTACTCTAATCATTCAATCAGTACCCAAGTACTCATGCAGTGAGCCAGGCCTTAGCACATTGACTGCTTTAAATGCCTATCCAGTATGCATTCAGTCCTCTAATCACCTACACAGTTGTCTTTCACACCTTCAATTCCCCAGTTAGTATTCATACACTTCTAGCAAACACCCTGTTACTCACCCAGTGTGTCTCCATATAGTACTGTAATCATTCCGTCAGTTAGCATGTAGTCTTTTAGTGAGGTAGGCTTTAGGGCATGAACTGTTTCAAAGTAGTATGCACTGCATGTAGTGTTTTTTATCATCGTCACACTTGTGGTTCAGGGCTATAGTTTCTTAGTCAGTTTTTATATAAAATGTGTTTGTACAGTAATGGAATAGTGTAAATTTGAAAGTTATTAATATACATTTATTTGTGATTCTTTTTTTCAGATACTGTTTTTCAACATTAAAATAGAGAAATCATGCCAGAAAAAAAGAAAAAGAAAAGAACAGAGACAGGAGGATTATTTGAAGAAACATCAAACAGAAGTATTGAATGAACAAGATAATGTGGCTAAAAGGAAAAAATCTTCTGGTAAGATCTCGAATCAATTTATTAAAAATGTTTGTAGGAGCAAACAGAATGTAGATAATGCTGGAACTACTGAGAATTTTTCAAGTAAGAAAAAAATTCAAAATAAGAAGAAAAGTAAAAAAGCAAATGTTCATTCAAAGGAGATAAAGTATGGTAAAAGAAGGCAAAATCAGTATAAGGAATTACGCAAAAAAATATTTTACAAGAGAGTAGTGCATAATGTGCTTGAAAGATGTGAAGAAATATAAAAAGAGAGCTTTATTTTATAAAAAGAAGAAGCATATTGAAAGCATTGTGGAAAAGGCTTTTGAAGTAAAAAGGAAACTGTTTATTTTAGTGTTAAACAGAATTCGATCACTAGATAAACCAATATCTGTAATGAAGGCCAAAAGTAGGAGGAAAAGAGTTATTAATAAAAAATATAATTGTGATTTTTTTTGGGAGAATGGAAACACAGTTCTAGTTCAGAGCCTTTTTTTAATGAAGAGAGTTATTCACTGAGCGAAAAATTATTGTATGCAGTTGACACCAGTGGTAGAGGTTATGAGGTTAGTGACGGTTGTCCAATGGAGAAAGAGAAAATGGTTGAAAGAAATGCAGAAGAAGTGATAGCTGATGACGTTTTAGGGAGACGTGCTAAAAATCCTGTGTACACTTGGGATTGCAGTAGTGTTTGCAGTGTATGACAGGAATCTATAGAAAAATTATGTAGTTTTTTACGAGCCTATACTAAAAAAAGTGTAAAACAAAAGATTAAGCTGTTGCAAGGACTAGACCCTTGCAGAGTGAGAAAACATACTGGTTTGCAAGGTCATTCTCTGGCTTGTCTTTCTAGGAAAGTTTGTCAAAGTGTTTTTCACCATTTCAGAATGCTGGCAGTACATCATACTCAAATGCGGAAGTTAGTGAGAAGGTTGTATTATGCAAAAAGTCCAGCACTAAAGTTAAGTGAGTTGAACAGTGCTCTTTTGCGTGGGTCAGTATCAGATGTGAAGCAGGTCTGTGAGGATATTGAGTTTTGTTACTTTGGACCTCAGCAAGAGAGTGAAGAAACTGACAAATTAGTAGAAGAAAATGTTGAAGACAATGTAGAACCCGTAATTACAGAAAAATTTGAGGATGAAATCACAATGTTTAAGGTCATTTCAGGTGAAAGACCAAATGTTTCTTGTATTTGTTGTCGGCGAAGTCACTATAAAAATCAGACTAGGGGTGTCAATCTGTATTTAAAAAGTGAAATAGAAGATAATGATAAGTGGATGGAATTTGCAACTTATTTGTTGGTAGAGGATTGTTTTGATTTTGGATGTGAGCAGCGTATTTACAAATATTGTTATAACAAATTAGATGAGAATAAAATGCCTGCTAGAGCTGTTCATAATAATCTAGAGTTGGTTGCTATTCCTCAAGAGCTGATAGATTTAAATACATATGAGTCTATTCTCATACAATGTGTTCACCCGTTTCAGGCTATTGTTCGTATGGAGCCCAAAACAAGTAAATTACCTCCGTCAGAGTTGCAAAGAGGATTGAAAGGAAGAGTTGTGTATTTACCATTAGATTTAAGGAAAAATATTGAAACTATTGGTGTAGACCATGCAGAAAATGAGCCACTAGTCATTCTAGTTAATGGTGTTCCTACTAAGAATAAGAAAATCTGGCAAGAGTTAGTGGATGTTAGAAAAGTGCAAAAGGCGTCATTGTATCTGTTAAAAAATGATGAGTATTATAAAAATGTGTTTGTTGGAGAAGAAGAAATAGATTTAGCAGAAGATACTGAAACATTAAGTAGACAAATTGAAAAAGTGGACATGTCCAGATGTGAAGAGATCTATGAACATTACAGGGTACATCCACTTCATTCCAAAGAGGTGATGGGGAATACAATTGAGTTGTTTTAAATGAAAAAAGCAACAGGAAGTCCCATGAGTGTATGGGAGGAGAGCTTGTAAGATCGTTGTTTCCCGCAGTTGTTTCCAACAGGAAAAGGTGGACAATATGATGAATGTCCTGTGCAGATTCCTGCATCTGAATATCGGACAACAAGATTATATGCAGAAGATCCAAGATTTCGTCAATGTATCCCTTATATGTTTCATCTTCTGTTTGAAAGTGACTTGTCTGGACTTTATTATGCAGTAAATCACATTTTAAAAACTGGAATGCATCTTCAAAATGTAACTGCAAAGAATTTTATGGATAAAGTGCATCAGAGAGATGATCATTTAGAATCTCAGTTGATTAATCTGATGGCATGTCCGCGTAGGCCTAATGAATATTGGTATCGTCGACATGGAGAACTGAAATGTATGCTACGGAACTTGGGAACTCCTACATGGTTCGTTACACTAAGCTGTGCTGAGTATGCTTGGGATGATTTACTTGAATTTCTTCGAGAGACAAATTCCAATATAAAAAATATTGAATACAAGACACCTGGAGAATTGTGCTCTTTGGATCCTGTCAATGTATGCAGATATTTCAATCATAGATTTGAAGCTATGATGTCTTTCATCTGCAATAAAAAGAATCCTCCTCTTGGAGAAGTTGTGGATTTCTTTTGGAGAAAGGAGTATCAAGCAAGAGGTGCTCCTCACATACATATGTTGTTATGGGTCAAGGACGCCCCCAAATTTGGAACAGATTCAGATGAAACTGTTTTGTCTTTCATTGAAGATTAAGCTACATGTGCTCTTCCCAATAGCAGAGAAGACAAAAACTTAAAACAACAAGTCTTACGATTTCAAAGCCACATGTGTGGAAAACACTGTCGACGAAAGTACAAGTCAAAGGATAAGTTCTATACCAAATGTCGTTTTGGATTTCCACGTCCTGTATTATCCAAAGGAAGAGTGAACAGTTTTATGTCAGCTGTACGACATACCATCACAAGAATGTCTCCGAAAAACACCTACAACTTAACAAGAAGCGAAGAGTCAAAATACATAAATGACTACAATCCAGTTATTTTGTCCATGTGGAAAGCTAACATGGATATTCAGTATGTTGCCGACAATTCCATTGCTGTTGCTCGATATGTAACGTCTTACATTACTAAATCAGAAAAGACTGAATTGAAAGAAATGTGGGAAGAGATTTCTCACAAGAAGACTCTAAGTAAGAAATTATACAGTTTCAGTTTGAAGATGTTATCGCATCGTGAAATTGGAGCTTATGAATGTTCAGATCGGTTATCATCTGCAAGTCTATATTCCAAAAGTAGAAGAATCATTTGGGTGAGTCTAGGTCTTGCAGCAATGCGAAATCGGGTACTGAGATCTGTTCAAGAAATTTAATATTTAGCAGAAAATGACCCCGAAAGTACAGATATTTTAAAAACTAATATGTTGGACACATACTATCCAAATAGAAGTCATCATCTTGAGAACATGTGTCTCTATGAAGTGCTGCAAAACTACACTTTTAAACGAAATACTACAGAGAACATCAACGATGGAAAATATGGAGTGATTGGTTCCAAAGGATGTCTGGTGAAACAAAGGAAAGGAAATTTAATTAATCACAGAAAAATGAGTTGCGACACTGCTAACAAAAGGGAATTTTACTATTTAGCCCTTTTGCAAATGTTCAAACCATGGCGTTCAGAACTGGAATTACTTGGAGATTTTCCCAGCTATGAAGATTCATTTAATGCTTGTAAAGATAGAATACAATGCAGTGCTTTAGCAAATTATGTCAAAACGTAGAATGATGTGAAATTAATCAAGAAGCTATAATTGCAGCTGAGATTGCTAGAGACAGTTCTCAAGACAGTCAAAGTTCTGCTGCACTGAGTCAAGATCTACTAGGACAACCAATTGTTGAAAATGAAGCAGCGATTGCAATGAATGAGGTGAAAACAGCAATGTATCAAGCACAAGAAGATGCAATACAGTTAGGAAACTTGGAAGAGCAACTAAATGTTGAACAGAAACAAATATATCAGCGAGTGAAAGAGCAGATTGACCATGGATTACTTCATGAAAAGAGAGGGTGCTCATGTACATCATTTCAACCTATCTGAATGTATGTGAGTGGTCAAGCTGGAACAGGAAAAAGTTTCTTAATTAAAGTAATTACAAGTTATCTGCAAAAAACAACCGAGTCGCATTTGTCTTGTGTTGTCACTGCTCCAACTGGGTTAGCAGCACATAACATTAAAGGAATTACTTTACATCGTTTACTAATGCTACCAGTAGAGCATGAGAACAAATTGGAATACCACAAGCTATCTGGAGAAGCTTGTTGTGAAGTTTCAAGAGTCCTGAAGAAAATTAAACTTCTCATTATTGATGAGGTGAGCATGGTTTAAAACTTGATGCTTGCCTTTGTGCATTTAAGAATGCAGCAAATTCTTAAAACAGAGTACGACGTGTTATTTGGAGGAAAACACGTCATAGTTATTGGAGATGTACTGCAACTGACTCCGGTAAAAGGACAACCGGTATTTAAAACACTTGCCCATGAAGATACCAGAAAGTCTCTTGGCAGTGTTGGTAATGTGAACATTTGGAGTAATTTTGAATACAAAGAACTGACAACAAATATGCGACAGGCAAATTATGCTGAATATGGAAGTATTCTTCAAGATATAAGAATTGGAATTCAGGGGAAAGAAGCTTTGGAGAGTCGATTACTTTGGAATGTCTTTCCAAAATGAAAATGCAGTTCTTGCAAAAGTGTACATGGAAATTGCTAAAAATAAGTCAGTGATTTGCTTAATGCCAACACTGCGTGAGTGTTCAATATTCAACGAAGAATTATTAAAACTGAAAAATGAAGAAATTGTAAAAATGGAAGCCATCAATAAAATACTGCATGAAGGAATCACTATTATTTTGACGGGTAAGTTGAGATCAAAACTGGATTGTTTAGAAAAAAAATATCAAAAACTGCTGGTTTAGAAAAGACACTATATGCGTGTGTAAACCGTCGGGTAATTTTAAGGTGTAATTTGGATGTAGAGAAAGGTTTAGTTAATGGTGCAATGGGCAAAGTGGTGGATTTTGTGAATTATCAGAAAAAAGAAGGAATTGAATTTTTAAAAATTAAATTTGATCAGATTGATGAAGTTAAAGAAATTGTTCAGTTCGTTTTTTGCTTGTGAAAGATTTATATGTCCGTAGGAAACAATTTCCATTTTCTCTGGCATATGCAGTGACTATTCATAAATATCAAGGATTAAGTGTAGACAGTGCATTGGTGAACATTGGATGTACCGTATTTAAAGAGGGTATGGCATATGTTGCTTTGTCGCGAGTCAGAACATTATCTGGTCTGTTTTTGATTGATTTCGATGAGACAAAGGTTGCTGCAGATGCAAACTGTGTAAAAGAGTATAATAGGTTAAGAAGGATATATGCTCCAAATTTAGGTCAATATCCTGTATTTGAAAAGTGTGTGGTTGGTCGAAAAAGAAGGTTAGAGAATATCTGTTCTGAAGGTGTCAAGAAAAGAAAAGAACAAGATAATGTTGTGATTGCAGGTAAAAAGAAATTGGACACTGTTGGAGAGATTGTTGGTTATCAGTTTGAAAATAGTTCTGGTGTCAACTGCTATGCTAATGTAGTGGTCAATGTTGTTTTTTATCTTGAAGGTTTGCAAGAACAAATTATGGAGAATCGGCAAAAAAGATTTTGTTCTCTGTTGCATTCTGTTTATGAAAAATTGACAACAGATAGAAGTAAAATACAATCTGTTTCAGATGTTCGTAGTCTTTTGGATGTGTGTTCTGGTTCTACACAATTTACACAAAATATCCAACAAGATGCTCAGGATTTTTTAATGTATATGCTTACCATTTTTTAAAATGAAGGTGTAGAAATAGAAAATATTTTTGGCCTTTCTTACAAATGGGAACATCATTGTGAAAATTGCATGTATACATGTAACACCAATATAGACACTGAGAGATTTCTGTATTTAACATTACCAGACTGTAAATCAGTGTCTTTCAATAAATTAGTTAAAGGTGCAATTCAAGACATGGAGTGTAGCCAATGTAAATCAGAAATGTTATCCACATTATTCTTAACAAAATATGGAAAATAAATTATTTTAATGATGCAACGTTGTACAGCTGACGGAAGAAAATTGTATACTTTAATAAAACAATTTGTAGCAGCACAACTATCAATATCAGGAAGGACTTTTGTAGCAATAGCAATAATTTCCCATGATGGTCCTTCCACCACATCTGGACATTACACTGCCTATATAAAATGTGACAAAGGCTGGACACTTTGTAATGATGCCCAGTTGGTTTTCAAACAACGTTTGCCCAGTGAATTCCCAAATTCCTACCTAATATTTTTAAAGCCAAAGTTTTAGGAAGATAATTCACTCTCTGAGTATTTTAATATTATAATTTAATAGGACTACCATTGGACAATTTACATACAGAAGGAGTGCAAAAATACCATTTGGCCTCAAGGAAAGGTATATTTTTGAATTATGGACTTTTTGGTGGTCATTTATTTGGTGATTATTTTAATGCGGCAACATTTACAGTTTTTATAAGTTAAAGTTATAAAAAATGTGTAATCTGTAAGCATTTCATATATGTATGATTTGTATTTTCTGGTATTTTACTGAGAATAGTATGTTGTTTTTTTTTTAACAATCTTTCTGATTGTTTATTTTTGCCCGCTGTTAAGTAATGAGTACGATTGAAATCACTATTTCTAGTGAAATTCAATATATTCTGAGAGCAGCGAAAAAGGTTAACAAATTACTTTGTGGAAATTATGCTGTGTTGTAAAAAATGTATAATTACATGTTATAATTTTTTTTTCTTTTCTTTCACAGATCCAAATTTTAAAACAAGCAATTTATATGAATTTAGATTGCAATGAATATATGAAAAAAATGTATACCATATTTTATTCCTATTATTGTGAAGGTAAGTTTAACTAAGTCTCAATATGCAGAATGACGAGGTCTGCAAGAAGTTACAAAGTTGAAACATGTTTCTAAAAACACTTTGTTTATACGTATGTAGTGTTCAAATCTGACCATAATCAGATATCATGGGACCTGCAAAAAAAGAGATTTGAGGGGTTCATAATATTTCCAATTGTACATATTGAAGGACCGCAATCATTTCACTCAATCTTCTTTGAACATCTTTGCAGACAAAACTCTGTACTTACCTTCTATCATTCGCAAGGAATTTTTTTGAAACCGGAAATATGTCACTTTTTGTAACATAGTTATTGCGCAAGACACTCTTTCATATTTACAAAGAGAGGAAAAGGCACTCTGTGCACTTTTTATACTCCATGTAAATACAACCTCATTACGCACCCCACTTTGCGTTGAAAGGGTGTTCTATAAGTGTTGTTGTGCATGATTGCACTGAATACTCATAGAACAAGACACATGTCTAGATTTATCAGAAATCATGAATCTCGATATGTGTGTGAATGCTGCACCATTCTAAAATTGGAGATGGAAAGCACAACAAGGAGAATTGTTTTCATTTCAACACATTTTTATATCTTCAATGCATGCTGAAATGTTCAGCATACATTGAAGGAGAAAAATGCATTTTCTCATTGTTTTTGTGCAGGAAGGTGTGTCTTCCTGCAGAAAAACAAAGAGCACATGACACAGATATCTTTGCACTATGGTGCAAGGGTGCCTGTGTCACCACATGGCTGCAGTTTAAGCAGCCGTGCAGAGAGAAGCATAGATTTGCAACATATTTATGTACATATGTTGCATCTCTGTGCTTCAGAAGTACTACAGCAAACTGTAGTTAAAGAGGTTACTGTGTAATGCTGCAGCACTTCCTCATAGTTCTGCACTTATACATTCACCATACGCTACTAATGCATTAATTCAGTCAATTACGTACTACACATACATTCCTCTAAACTTTCACACACTAATAAAGAAATGTAGCTCTTTTTTTAAACCAGGAAAGTTAGTTCTTACAAGAACTTTTTTTTTCTTCTTTTATATTTTTTGGGGGGTTTTGGTTTCACAATTTTGTGATTTTTTTGGTTTTTCTGAAAAAAAACCAGGAGAAACCAAACAATGAACTTCAGGGAACAATAAAAAAAACTAGCAAATGTGACTTTCTTGCTGGCGGCAGATCAGATCGATCGACTGCTCAACATAGCACAAAGTCGCATTGCACTTAGTGCAGAGCACTTTTAAAAACTGAATTTGAGGACGGATGTCCAAGGTTTGGGCTGATGGATGCACTCTTGATGTGCTCGGCTGCGATGAGGTGGAAGGCGCAGGAGCAGGAGTGTTTCTCATCCGTCGGCACTCTTCTCGTGCTAGATTGTTCGATGAAGGGTCCTCATGTGCTTCATCATACTTGCCGTGCCGCATGAGTATTTCTTGTTAGGATCCCCTCGCGACAGGACTCTTTTGCAAATCTTGCACGTGACCAAGGTGGCATTGGTCTTATTCTGCCCATCGGGAAAAGTAAAAAATGTCCACACCACTGAAGAAAAACGTTCTTTGGGTGGTGCCTCCTCCAAAAATTCATCCTCAGAAATATGAGGAGATGCAGGTGATGCCTGCTGCGCTGAAGCCATTTTTGGTTGAAAAAAGTTAGAGCTAAGTGTAAACTTAGTCTAAAAAATCTTCTTCTCTCCAAAGAGATGGTCCTCTAAAGAAGGTCAAAGAAGAATGATTGAAATGGGTGGGGTCTTTCAATAGTTAGAAGAGGAAGTGTAATGAACCAATCAAATCTCTTTTTTTGCAGGTCACATGGTATCCGCTCACCCTGCGCATACGCAGCATGCACCCAGAGCGCATCCGCGAAATTGAATTAAAGAAAATTATAGGATTAGATGTAAAAATATATTACTTTTAAGACTAGTTCAGAGTTTCTTCAGTGCCGGTGTCACGGGCTCCATGCTCTCTCAGGGGTTAGACAGGATGCAGGTGATATTATAACTGCCCCATGTCAGATGGTGTCACACCCCTCTCCTCCAATTAAAGGTGCACTGTCATTCCGCATTCACCCTCCCGAGCAGATACATGCTGGTCATTGTGATCTGAGTGGGTGTCTATACAATGATTGAGTCACGCCAAACACCTAGTGATGTCCCAAATCGTTGGTCACGGGCCACAAGCCAGCTCGAGTGCCCGGCAGAATGCAAAAAAGTATTTTTGTCGGACCCCTTACTCAGGCAATATATATCACCTCCTCTCTCTCCTTTTGCAGAAATATATACATATATTACCTACTGGCGGTCGCCAGTAGGTAGTTATAGTTAGGACCAAGTTTCCATAGGAAGAGCATTTGCTGTTTTGCTTATAACTTTGGAGTCGTTTGATGAATCTTCATGACATTTTTTAAACTAATTTTTTGTTCATATCAGCTCCTATGTGGGAAGTTTTGGGGGTGATTCATCAAGGGGGGGCCAAGAAAAAAGGGGGTCCCAAAACATGTTTTCTCCATGGTAATTTCCATAGGAAACTTTAGACAAGGCTACAGGTCGAACGGGTGAACGGAATTACCCCAAATTTGGCAGGGAGAAGGGTCTTGGTCTAGAAAGCACGCTTTTGTTTATTTGGTGTAAATCTGTTCAGTAATTTTTGAGAAATATCGAAATTTACAGATATTGATATTTGGGAATTCTGCCATCTGATTGGGTGATACAACAAACAATTTGTTTGTTGTAACATCTGATTGGGTGAGGCGTTATGAGCACGAGCTTGCTGCTTATTGGTTGTTAGCGCTGCGAGCGGTTGCAACTAGTAAGTGTTGGATGCCATTTTGTGATTCCGTTGAAGCAAGTAAGGGGAAAAAAGGGTGAAAAGTGTAGGAAAGAGGAGGGTAGGAGCAATGTGAGGTCTGTGGGGTGGTTAGGGTGTGCTACAAAGGGAGTGTGAAGCGATGTATTCACCCTGTAAAAGTCCTGTTTTGCCCAGACTGCGATGGTGCTGAGTTCAGGTGCCGGTACACTTGGGATGAAACCGTGAGCTGATTGCTGTAAACTGATGTGCTCTGGGCGCTGTAGGATACTGGCCGCTGTAGCATAGCTGTGCAAGTGGTGTTAGTATGGGATTAGAGTATAGCGGTGTGAGCTCTGTGGGGTGGTTACAGTGTGCTATACAGGGAGTGTGAAGTGAAGTATTCACCCCTAGCGGTGTGAAAGTGCTGTTTTGACCAGAGGGAGATTGTGCTGAGGTGAGGTGCCAGTACACTCGGGGATGGTGTTAGTATGGGTTTAGACTGTAGCGGGAGTGGGAAGCAAACTACTCACCCCTACCGGTCTGAAGACTCGAACGGAGTGTTTTAGCAAGTAGGAATAAAGAAATCATCGTGAAGAATATAATGCAGAATGTTGTAATGCCACAGAAGAAAAAATGGTGAAATCAGGTGTGTTTAAGAAAGTGGCTGTGTGGGATAAAGCCAAGGAGTCTGCAAGTTATATAAAAAGTGTCTTATGTAAGTGCCATAAATGACACCATTGGTGCAAGAGCTAAGGCATCCAGCTGAGGCAAACTCCAACCGCTTCTGCTGTATTCAAAGCTAAGCTTCTGCATCAGTCAATTCCACATTACATGTTACAGTTCCATGTGACATAAACAATACCCATTAGACATGAATGACTGTAAATTGTAAAATGAAAATAAAGGAAGTATACGATTACCACACTGTGCCAACCAGTTCCTAAACAATGCTGTGTTTTTGATCTTAATAGCCAGTTCATGAGCAGAGGCTGAGGATGAGCTATATGTATGAAAGGGCTTCGTGGATAAGAGGCAGTCAGAGAGACGTGTGTACAAAGAATAGATATGGTTTTAAAATGGATGTCGGGTTTAGGCTAATTTAGCAAGCAAATAGCGTATTTGCATAGGCCATACATCATCTATCCCTGGTTAGTGTGGAGAGGTAAGGGTCAATAATGAAAACAGAGTTCAACTGCCTAAGCAAACTTAGAAAGTTATTATATGAAAATAGTTCCATTGAAGTGTATTAAAAAATGTAATAGGAAAAAGTCAAAAAAGTTGGAAAAAATCAATTCAAGAATTGAAGAATAAAGTCAATTTCTTACAAGTCTTGGAGATTGCAGCCAGTCGATTGGGCAAGTTTTGCAATTAAAAGATGGTTGCACGCAGATTGTATATGTGTAAATAAATGTCATGTAGTAGCTGGCTCTGATTATAGATTGAGGCAGGCAGCCGAAAAGTTGTTCCATTTTTTCACGGTATTGATGGAGCATCGCATAGAGGCGTATTCTGTCAGATAAGCTTGTTACCACAGGGAGCGTAGCCATTTTTAACAAGCTAAAATAGTAGTAGCATGGCCGCAAACAGAGTGAGAATTGTGGCACTGTTGCTGTTATTCCAGAGATAATCGAAAGAATGAAGTCTAGTATTAGACTAAAAACTGATTGAAAGCCTGTGAGAAGGCCGGAGGAGACAATGTTAAAAAAGTGTGCCAGACCCTAAATTTCAGATGTGTTGAAAAGTGTGTAACAATTCAAAAAGTGTAATGGGAGGTTCGTATTTAAAAAGGAGTGTATTTTACTTGAAGTTTGTGCTATCTGCAGTCGATAAATTACTTTTGGAGAAGTGAGGGACACTTCTGTTTGAAACAAAAGCGCTTTCAGTTTGCTCCGTTTAATAAAATCTGTTTTCAAAGTAGGTATTGAAGGACAAGTTGAACTTTGGGAGTTACTTTGTGTGGGTGGGAATAGAGATTACCAGAGGAAGTTATCCGGTTTGAAATAGTAAGGACATACGGTATGCCAGCTCTCATTGCGTAGCAGTCCATGTTATTAAGAAGCAGATAACTGCCATAGGAAAGCTTTTTGAATGTTGGTCTGATTGTGGGAGTTGGCGTGCTTTTAAGAAAGCACGGACGATTGGGGGCTGTAAGCTTAGAAGCGTCGTGCAGTTGGACGTTCTTGCATAGTAATGAATGATTGCCATTGTGGTCCCACTTTTCACCTGTGAGAAAAACTTCGGTATCCTCTTTAAGACAGCGATATGTAAATGGGAGAAACCACTGCTCGTGAATAAACACGCTACCTTATATAATCACATACAACATGACAAACAACATGAACACCTAGCAGACACAATGACACTACGTACTGTGGGAACCGTGGCTAGCCATGTACAGAAACCAAACATAGCACCTATGCCACACAATGCAGAATGCGGGGAGAGATGGAAGGAAATTATGTGCGAAGGTGGCAAGTGATTCTAGATTATAAAAGTATACAATGCAAAGTGTTGAGGGGATGTGCCGGACAGACTTGAGTATGCAGAGCACAGACATTTAAATGTCAACATACACTGATGGTCTATTGAGTGAAGTCGATAGTGAACGCAACCATGATAGTACAGTTAGTAGGGAAGATTACAAAAACATAGCACGTACATGCCCCCTCCACTCCCCCCAAATCTTTAGTATAATGGGCTGGCTCGGCGTACGCAATGCTAGCGTAGGGGTATGAATAAAAGGCACGTTTCTCTGGGTGTGGTTCTCTTCTGGAATGGCGTACATGTCTGTCAGGTCTGCGCAGCTTACTCCACCATGAGGCTGACACCTTGAGCAAAGGTGGCTGCGGGAATAATGCTCTCAGCCTGCTGCTACCCAGAAACCGTCATGGTCGCTGCGACGCACATATGCCCCTCAGTTCACCTTTTGACACCGTTGTATGTGAAAGAGGGCCCACCACGTGCCGGCGGCAGCTTTTGGGCCAAGGTCTGCGAGCTGGGAAGGCTCCTGAGATCAACGCTGGCTACCGCGACACAGACAGACAGCGCTCAGCCTGAGGCCCAGCACCGTGAAGTGCTCTGTATACTACTAACACAATAGTCGATGAGGTACCAACAGTGGAACGGTGTCTTGATCCCACAATGGACGATGTTAGAACTGCATCTGAGAGTGCAGATGAAGGTACTCCTTTCGACCAGCTGTAACCAACTCTAGGTCCCAACAGTGGAACGGTGTCTTGATCCCACAATGGACGATGTTAGAACTGCATCTGAGAGTGCAGATGAAGGTACTCCTTTCGACCAGCTGTAACCAACTCTAGGTCCCAACAGTGGAACGGTGTCTTGATACCACAATGGACGATGTTAGAACTACATCTGAGAGTGGAGATGAAGGTACTCCCTTTGACCAGGTGCAAGCAACTCTAGGTCCCAACAGTGGAACGGTGTCTTGATGCCACAATGGACGATGTCCGATATTACCTGCTGCTTGTGAATTTTCACAGAAGTCCCAGCGTTGACGTGCATCAGACTCTGTGCTTCCGTAGCTAAGTGCTGCACATGAATATTGCGCTTGGTTGACCACGGTACAGCAGGTCCGAACAGTGGAAAGAGGTCTTGATCCCACAATGGATGATGTTAGAACTGTATCTGAGAGTGGAGATGAAGATACTCCCTGCGACCAGGTGCAAGCACCTCTAGGTCCCAACAGTGGAACGGTGTCTTGATCCCACAATGGACGATGTTAGAACGGTATCTGAGAGTGGAGATAAAGGTAGTCCCTTTGACCAGGTGCAACCAACTCTTGGTCCCAACAGTGGAACGGTGTCTTGATCCCAAAATGGACGATGTCCGATATGACTTGCTGCTTGGTTTTGACAGATGTCCCTCCGTTGAGGTGCAGCAGACTCTCTGCTTCCGTGGCTAACTGCTGCACATGATTATTGGGCTTGGTTGACTTCAGTCGGTGGAGTACACCGTGGTACAGCAGGTCGGAACAGTGAAACGGGGTCTTGATTCCGTGATTGAGGATGTCAGAAGTTAAAGTTTGTGATGATTTCTGAGTACCCACTCCGATCAGGTGCAACCAACTGCGTGCTTCTGAATACAACGGCACGTGGCTGTGAGGCGTTAATGACAACTGCCTCTGGCCTACAGTACAGTCAGCAGGGCTCTCACTTCAGATCGAGTGACGATTGTTTAATTACAGAATCCAGTAGG
This sequence comes from Triturus cristatus, assembly GCF_964204655.1. Taxonomy (NCBI): domain Eukaryota; kingdom Metazoa; phylum Chordata; class Amphibia; order Caudata; family Salamandridae; genus Triturus; species Triturus cristatus. The sequence goes on from NC_140593.1 coordinate 823,359,410, forward strand.
CAACTAACTACAACGTCTACTTAAGTGGTAAAGAACACTGAATAACAGTGTACACAGTGGACAGCAGAGATTGCAATTCAAATTGTTTTGATTTATTTATTGCAGAGTTTTGTGTCATTTATGTTGTTGTATTTTGTGAAGAGGATGTGAGAAAAAGTATTCATGGAAGACTGTGCTCACTATTACCTTCAATTTACACTGCAGACAGCAGTGTTCACAATTCAGATCGAGTCGCTATTGTAGATGACGCAGTCCTGTAGGCAAAATACATAGGTCCAGTGCGCTCTGTCCGCACCATGCATACGCATCATCACAGGGTCCGCACATGGTTTTTGTTGCTTCGTGTATTACAAACTGGGCAGCTCAAGTCAACGCCGCATGGCTGTGGGCCCTTGCTGACCGCTCTCTAGCCTACACTGCAGACAGCAGTGTTTACAATTCTGATTGAGTCGCTATTGCAGATGATGTAGTGTTGTAGGCAACAGACATTGCTCCTAGTACGGCCCGCCTGCAGCGTGCATCATCGCTGGCTGTACACATGCTGAATGCTTTTGATGTGGCTATCTAAGTGCAGCAGACCTGATGGACCCTTTATGATACCATCATTTTGTGTATTATTTCAGAACTACTGCCTGTATCTTAGTATACCACGAGTTATGGTTGTTTTACGATAGAATCTTTTCTGTATTTTTTCACATCTAGTGTCCCTACCTTACTGCAGCACAAACTATTGACCTTTTCATTATTGAATCTCTGTGTGTGATCCAATGATTACTGTTGTAGTTGATGCTAACAGCAACCATTCCCTGAGGGCTGGTTTACACTCACCGCACACGCATCCAGCACAGATGCCACTGAATATGTGACCCTGGTAATAAAAAGGAGTCAAGCACACGTGCCTGTACCCACTTCTATCTATCTGTGTCCGTGTGTTCATTATCTATGCATGATACTGCCCCGGGCCGTATTAGATTGTGCCTCTGGCAGTCGGGAAAAGTTCTGTTATGTAGCTTTTAGATGGATGGCTATCACAGGTGGAAGGCTGCTTTACAGAGCATGAGTGTTGATGAAGAAGATGGTTGCATGTTGTGTGTACTGTCAGATATGTGTACATAGCAAAAAGTTTTCAAAAAAGCTCTTTAAGCAGAAGAGGAGTCTCTCATCAAACGCTGTAAAGAGAATGGAGCAAATGGGTGGGGTCCTACAACTCTTACAATGGGAAATGTTATGAACCAATCAAATGCTTTTCCTTAAGGTCACATGGGAATCGCGCAGCGAGCGCGCAAGGAGGCCGCACCTGACGCGATTTTGAGAAAATATTACCTTAATATAAGTTTATTATAGTTAGAAATATATAAATGTTTAAAATATTTTAGATTATCGCTTGTTCTCATATACACTTTAAACTTATTTAGATATAGTTTTGAGATAAAAAAAATGAGGGAATTGCGTTCCCTGTGCGACACCATATGCCTATGACGTAACACAGGGCCTGGCAGCGTGCACTCATCGCATATGCAACGCACAGCAGGCGTGACCCCATACATACATGACGAAGGCATGGCTTGGTACTGCGTACCCGTCGCCTACTAAAGTAGCAGCTGGCACGACCACATACGTATATGATGTTACGCAGGATGCGGTGCCACGAACCCGTCGGATACGAAATGCGCATCCTTTACGAGTTTAGCAATATGGCGGATAGGATTCGCGTGCTGATGAAGCTTGGTACACTAGTGGTACAGGACTTCAGTGTTCTAAAAAATAAAAAAAAACGATATACATACTTTTTTGAAGATATAAAACATTACATATTTTGCAAATTAAAAACAAAAAAGGATAATGGAGTTCCAAAATATTACAAAAAAAATAGAAAAAATATAGGTTTTAGAAATATTAAAATATGCAATTAACATTTAAAAAACCTTTGAATTTCACTGAAAAAACCAATTGGTTTTACAGACGTTGTAGTCAGGAATTAGCATTTAAAAAACCTTAGATGTCATCAGTCATGTCATCAGTGATATCACTGACTATGTCATGAGTGATGTAATATGTGACGTCCTCACCAGTGCATTGCGGGCGCGCGAGTTATAGTTAGCTCGACTATAACGGACAAATTTCTAAGGTTTTATATGAGTCAAATGTCCCACTAACTATATCATCCCTGAAACCTATGTTTTTTTCAGTGAATATATTATATACTGGCGGTCGCCAGTAGATAGTTATAGTTAGGACCGTGTTTCCATAGGAAATCCGCAACATTCTATTTTGAATAACTTTGGCGCTGATTGACGAATCCTCGCGAAATTTTCAAAATAGGTGGGGCGCTCCGCTCCGCTCCTTCCCTGAAAGTCTCGGGGGGATTCGTCAAGCGGGGGCTGAGAAAAAGGGGGGGTCCCAAAACGCATTTTCCCCATGCATTTTTCCATAGGACTTTTAGTCCAAGCTGCAGCCCGAACGGCTGAACAGAATTACTTGAAATTTGGCAGAGAGGTAGTCCTCAGGTCAGGGATGTGCCTTTTGCAGGTCTGGTGTAAATTTGTTCAGTATTTCCTGAGAAAATAGCATTTAAATCAATATATATATCTATAGGCGCGTAATCCTTACCGTACGCGCACGCTGACGTGCGCGAGCGCGATTCTGATTGGTTGTTAGATCTTAGTAAACATTCGAATCGGTCGAAACCAGGAAGTGTCGGCCGCCATTTTGTCTCTCGCAGTCTGAGGGGGTGAAAAACAAAGGTGGATAACGTGAAAAGGGGTCAGGCTGGACAGTTCCTGACCCCCTAGCCTTGGTCAGGGGGTCCCAAAAGGACCCCCAAGGGCAAAAATGTATTTTAATTTTTTTACGAAAAATCGCGGAGTGCGCGTAGCGTACGCGCACGGTAGAAACGGAAAAAGTCTGCGAACTACGTAACGTGGGCGCGCGGCGCGCAAAGTGCACCACGCGCCCACAGCGCGCGCACAGTGCGCGAAGCGCACCGTGCGCGCATGGTACGCGCACGGTGAAAAACCTTAAAAATTAAATAAATAAATAAATACATAACTTAGCATTTAAAAAACCGTACAAATTCACTTAAAAAACCATAGGTTTCACACATGTTATAGTTAGCTGGGCATTTCACTCGTGAAAAACCATTGAAAGTTAGTGCAGGCAACTATAACTCACGCGACCGCAATCCTCTGATGATGACGTCAGATATTACATCACTGATGACATATGTGTCTTTATAAAAAAAAAATATTTGTAATATATGTATAGCTAAAAATTAATGGAAGAAGACATGGGTAAATAAGTGTCTAAATACAGTATTAGCATCAGCAGAGGATTGCGGTCGCGTGAGTTATAGTTGGTTGCACTAACTATAACGGGGGAATTTCAATGGTTTTTCACGAGTGAAATGCCCAGCTAACTATAACATGTGTGAAACCTATGGTTTTTTAAGTGAATTTGCAAGGTTTTTTAAATGCTAATTCCTAACTATAACGTGTGTGAAACCTATGGTTTTTTTCAGTGAATATATATATATATATATATACACATAAATAAATATACATACATATATACGCATATGCATACCATATACATACTTATTTATACTGTTGTTGTGGAGGGGCCATGTCCCACGAAAGGCGAAACCTTGAATGGGTCATGATTCCCCTTCCCGCCCTGAACAATGGGACAATGGTTCATTTTTATAGCATATAGGGGTGCTGCATAAGGTTTATTTCATGGCATTCTTTCATGTGTTTTGGTTTAACAAAAGATATTTACCCAAAACCGGGATGCAAATGGTTACAATTCTGCAGTAATCTGAATCATATCGAGAGTCCTTGTGACTATTAGCAGAGTTATATCCCTGTGTAAAGGTATAGTTAGACACAGGAAACAGGGAATTTCTCTTATCAATTTTATTTTGCTGTAATGGGGTAATAAACTTGACTTTGACCTTTGCACGGTAGTCATAAAAATGTGAATGCACATTTATTGGTTTAATTGTTCTGAATGATGTACTATTAGGCTACAAAAAAAGGAGAAGAACATTTAAGCATTAGATTTAATGTTAATAATTACATTATCTTAGCTGCAAATCAGTTTCTTCTTAACATTAATGTAACTATACATACCTGCAACATAATGACTCCTGATATACTGACTGCGATATAATGAGGGATTATCCTCTGGTGGACGTTTGGTATTACATAGCTAGATTGATCTTCAGTGCAAACCATTTACAGATGAAAACCGTGTTGCCTATTATTTCTCTTACTTCTCACATACAGTCAATTATTTTTTGATTTAGGTTATGTGTTATTTTAGGTAAACTCAAGATACATACATGATGTCTTGCTAATTTTAGAATTTGGTATTTTTGTAGAAATGTATAGATTTCTGAGTTCTCCTTTACAACTGCGTCTTCTACAAACTGCAACCAGGCAGATACCGCAAAATTAGAAACTATTGAGCACTGTTTAGGAAGCTGCTAAAGACATTATGAAAAAAAAAATCCTTTCCTATGTTTACCTGTTGCTGAAAGAAGTTGAAAGGGTAATCCTACCACAGCAAACCTTTTTGATATGCAATTATAAATAAGCACACAAGCCATGAATGGAATAGGACGTGCGTTTGCGGAGCACCGCTCCTCTGCAGCCCATTACAGCTTCCACGCCACACACTTTAGTGGCTGACTGGCTTTCCTGTGGGGGTGAGGCCCCGAGAGCACATCAGGGGGCTACTGTGGCCTCAGAAAGTTGCCAAAAACCCCACTGGTGGCTCCCAGCTCCTAGGGAAGATGCGGCTATGCCTGGAGCGGCCTCCATCTAGGGGCCGTTGGGAGGCCTAGCACCGGTAGTCTGCCTTCTCTTTCCATGATGGCGCTTCAGCAAGGGGACTGCCCCCCTGGCAGAGGTCCCGGGGCTTGTTTTGTGGAACCAAGAGGCAAATTCGACCAGTGAGGCCCATCACCCTATTTTCACACAGTGAGTGGCCTGTGCTGGTGGTCGATCCCTGGAGAGGATGGTGGTGCTCAACTGGGATGGACTCCTCTGGTCCCTCCCCACCAGCTGCATTGACTGCTGACTGCTGCAGTGAGAGAGGGGGATTGGCTGTGGTAATCATGCTGCGGGGTCGACTGCCCCCCCTCCCACAGCTATTCAAGCTACCTGGGGCCCCCTCGCCATCGGCTCCTCATCTGAGTCTGCCCCTGGTCCTGGCCTGGGAACCTTTCTCATGCCTGCGATTCCTGTACTGTGCACCCTGGGCCTACACCACATGGACGGTTTGGGAGGAGAGATCTGGGCCCAGGTGTCGCTGGTGTTAGTAGTCGGAATTGGCCATCGCACTCTGTGACAACAAGAAGGCTATGAATGGCTACATACAGTTAGGGAGATTAGCGGCAGAAACTGTGCAGCGGTGAGCCTTTGTCCCCCTCCCTCTCCTGCTGGGCCTGTGGTGCTACCCCTGGGGCCCTGATCACCGTCCTCCTTGCTCTGACCATGGGGCTCACATTGACCCCTGGCTAATGGACTTACCAGCTACCTAATTACTGAAATGCTCTGGTGGTGCCTTCTGAATTCAGCTCATGTGCTGCAGATAGTGTTCCCTGCATGTATCTCTAGTCGGGCACAAACCATTGTGGCATTCTCCAGTTCTTGGCCACTCCACACGATGAGAGCCCATGTGTGGATCCTACCTACGCGCCCCTCACCTGGTCTAGAGTCCTCTGCCGGCTGGTGTTGGCACCCCCTGGGCTGGTTGGTTGTTCCTGGCGACTCCCGGGATGGTGGACTGTGGGCGGTATTGTCCCTCTCAGGGACTGGAGGGATCAGCTGTGGGGACTGCACAGCAGGGCCCCATATGTGGTGGAACCCCCCTCGAGGCCTAAACTTCTGGATTTCTTGGCAGCATTAGGGGGGTTAACATTGCGAAGAGTGGCAGAGATCCAGTGCTGAGGTTAAAGGCCTCCCCTAAACCTATGCGTACCCACCGCTGACTTGGGCTCTTAATCTCTTCCTTTGGGCTGAAATCTAACAAGGCCTTAGAACTGAACTTACACCCTTAGGGCTCCTGCGCCTCCATACTCATGCTCTTTCAGCTGGCTCCCTATTTGGGGAACTCGCATGTGGGACCCGCCCATTTAAATTATTCATTCCTCCTTTTCCTTATGCAGCAGTCTGGTGCCCTTCCCTCTGGTCTTCCCCCGGATCTCTGGGGCTCACCATTGATGTAGATGTGGATGGCTCCCAAAGAATCTATTGCGCCCAAGTCCACTCATTGACACAGAGAGGGTCTCGGCACACAGCTGCCCCTACACAGCTGGATCACAACGCTTCTGGACTGGCCTATCCACCACAAAGTCAACACTTTTCCCCTGTCTTCTTGGAATTTCCCCTGTGGATTGTGACACTAAGGAGAAGCTGTCCTTCACCAGCCACTCCCCAAGGTGGGCAAAGACTCCGCATCTACTCCAGCTAAGGATAACCCTGCGGCTTCGCTATGGCTGAAATCTACTTCCCAGCTGCAGCCCACCTCTGACCCGCTGAACGCCTCTTCAATCGAGGACTCAATGGTAGCCCTGATTACGCAGGCTTTCATGTCCTCTTTTCTGCAGGAAATTAAAGCTGACCTTCTGCACACAATCAGGGGAGATGATGATGCTTCCCCTCCGGCCCTCGACAGGGCACATCAAGTTGCCAGCCCTGGAGGTCGCCCGGGGTTCGTTCCTCATATCCTCACCATAGTACATTTCTTTGTAGAAAAGGAAGCCATCCTCCAGAAGATACGGGGTGAAACAAATCTGATATACAAAGGACATTGACCTGGTCACTCTCCATCACCACAAATAATTCAAACCCATCACAGACAAGCTACAGGATCTTCAAATCAAATATCAATGGGGGCATCCTTTCACACTGATTTTCTCCTGGGAAGGCAAATGCCAAGGTCTCTGCTCGCTTCACGATGCAAAAAGGCTCCTTTAATTTCCAGCAAAATCAGATGATAAAGACCGCCCTCAGCCGGGGTCCTCCTCACAAGGAAGCGATGCGGCTGCAGTGGTCCTCTATCCAGGCCCCCAAACACAGTTCATGAGCCAAGGAGCAGATAACCTCCCAAACAAAGCAAGAAATCATCAACCACCTCTGCAACATGAGTGCTCCTCCCTCACCAGCCGACAATTCGGAAGCTTCAGACAGCAACAATCACAACAATGTACACACTATGCCCTGAACCATAAATGAAGGTCCGATGCTGGGCAAGTTTTTATGATCCTTACTTTAATTACTGTATTCCAACTAATACTTCCTTAACTTGCGTAAAAGACATTGAGTACCTTTCCTGTCTCACTATGCCTAGAAGTAACTCAAGCTCTCCCCTACAGCCTGAGCCTCATTACTACATAACCACTCTGTCACCTGGTATACTCTTTTACACCACCACCGGACCACAGTAGCCAAAGGGGCCACCCGCCTGCCCCTGCTGGCTACCCCGTTAGTTCTTCTCCCTGACATCTAATAGCTCAGCGGTTTCAACCGCCATCCTAACCCTGGCAGCGGAGCACGGAGACCATGATATCCACATTTGCTCTTAATACGTCCCCCACTCATGTAGTGCCTATCGGAGGAGTGACATCCTCGGATTGGCTACGATCTCAACTTCCCAGCCATTCCAGAAAGGGCAGTATGCCCTACAGGCCCTGTTCGCCACCACCTGTTAATTCCCCACCTGTTCTTTCCTACACGGGAGGTAGGGCAAACCTGACACGATGATTCTCTCATTCTCTATCATGCTGTGTTCCTCCACTGGGAATGACCATCACCTATCGCACAAGCTCTATCTCCTTTCCCTATGAGTGCATCAATCTCCCGTCCATGACCACAAGAATACACCCAGATGATCCCTGTGGTGCTATGACCACAAATATGTCAATTAAAATTTATGTAAAAGGCCTCAACTCTCCTAATAAACTACAACAGATCTGGGGATACCTACTCCTCCATGACCCTGACATTATCTTCCTCCAGGAATCCCATTTACTTTCCACTGATGCTCAAGTCATGGCCCATCCGAAATACCCTCACCAATACTGAGCATCAGCCGCTTCCAAAACAGCAGGGGTTGCCATACTAATTAGGTCCAGACTTGGAGGGGTGACTTCTCGAGCAACAAGGGATGCCAAGGGATGGTATGTGAAACTTCAAATCCGACTGGGAGCGCAGCCTTCGACTCTTATCAACATCTATGCGCCTAACCAAGGCAAGATGCCTTTCTCAGATCCTTCTTGAAAGACCATTTGCAGTCTATGGAGGGCTCAGTGATTCTTGGGGGCGACATCAATCTGGTGTGGGACCCTATACTGGACAGTAGTGCCGCCACGTAACAGACCACAGTGGCAATGTCAGCTGCTTTGAAAAGGAATCTTACAGAGGCTGGCCTGACGGATGCCTGGAGATATCTCTCCCCAGACATACGTGATTATACATTATTCTCTCATGTTCATCGTTATTACTCAAGAATTGACTATTGCTTCCTCTCACATTCTCTGAATAAATCTTTAGACTCAGTAGAGATCTCAAACATATCTATATCGAATAACGCCCATGTGAAGGTGACCTTCAGAATCCTGGGTAGACGATATGATGGCCCCTGCAAATGGTGTCTTCCTCCCCACGTCCTAAGGGACCCAGTGGACTTGGCAGAAGTCCGTCAAGAGATCTCTGCTTACTTTGAGGCAAACATAACCCCAAAACCACCTGCAGCCATAAGGTGGAACACTTTTAATGTAACCATCCAAGGCGTCATCTCTTCTATTGCCATTGCCCGTTCCGGAGAAGCCCGTCTGGTCGAGCACAGCTTAACCAACGACATTAAGGCCTTGGAATGCAAAGATCATGCCACACCTTCTAAAGCACACAAGAAACACCTTGCCATGCTCTGGGGCAAACTGAGGCTACTTTGCACTGATAAGGAAGAACATGCTCTTATGTCAATTAAGCGGAGATTCTTCAAGTGGGGGGGGACAAGGTAGGGATTATCCTAGCACGTCACATTTGGGCTCAAGTTGCTACAACTCATGGCTCCAAAATCAAACAAGTGGACAATACCTGTGCCACATATGAACGAGACAAGGGTCAGGTCTTTGCCACCTTCAACACTGAGCTGTACACCACTGCTGCCCCCTCGCCAAACAAAACTACCTCTTTTCTCAATGCATGCCCCTTGGACCCTCTAGAACCTCAACTTGCGAAGCTACTGGAAGACCCAATTACTTTAGATGAAATCCATAGAGCATTTAAACAACTCCCAACGAATAAAACTCCGGGACCAGATGGCCTCCCAGTTACCTTCTACCATGCCTTTCTTCCCCAACTCCTAAACCACCTGCTTCCCCTTTTTAATAAGTTTTCTTACCCCCACGTTGTCAGAAGCCAAAGTAGTGCTTATACCAAAGCCGGGAAAAGACATTTTTTTATGCACCCCCTACCGACCTATCACGCTACTCAATACTGATGCCAAAATATACACTAAGATTCTACTGAACCACCTCGAGCCTTCCCTCCCAGGACTGATCAACCCCTATCAGGTGGGATTGAGCTGCCACCACCAGGGGGCTGACAATCTTCTACGAATTGCCCACCTTATTGAAAAGGTCCAAAAGCGAGACATCCCGGCCTGTCTGCTATGTCTCAATGCGTAGAAAGCCTTCGATCGCGTTGACTGAAAGTTTCTCCGTGCAGTACTCCATAAAATAGACAACCTAGGGCCAACAATGATCTCTAAGTTAAGGACTCCTTACATTTCCCCTGTAGCGAGGTTTTAAATTAATGGCCAACTTACACCCCCAATCTCGAGTCGCAGGGGTACCAGACTGGGTTGTCCACTTTCCCCTCTCTTATTTGCCTTGGCAGTGGAACCCCTAGCTACTGCTATCTGCCAATCGCTAGAAATAATGGGCGTACCATTTGGGGACCATGATCATAAAGTATCCCTGTTTGCAGAAGACCTCATACTCTCACTTACTGCTCCGGATACGTATATTCCAGCCTTAACCTCGCTTCTTCACTCCTTTGAAACTGCTACAGGCTTTAAGATCAACATGTCCAAATTCCACGCAATGAATCTCACCATCTCTACTCCGGATTCACTGAGACTGCAACTCCTTGCCCCCATACATTGGGCAGACCACTCAATTTGCTATTTGGGCCTCAACTTGACCCCCTCCCTCTCCACCTGGTCCCAGGCCAACTGGCCAGGCTGTTGTAGAGAAATTCAAGACGAACTATGATGCTGGAAAAAACTCCCTATATCCCGGTTAGGTCACCTCAATGCAGTTAAAATGACACTTCTTTCTAAAATTCTTTACCTCTTCCAAAACTTTCCTACCCCAATCCCTTCGGCAGATATCCAAAGCCTACAGCGCAACATAACCTCCTTTATCTGGGATAAAGGCTGTCCGCATTTCTTGAATAAAGTGCTTATGTTGCCCGGTGACCGCAGAGGCCTTGCGTGCCCTAACCTCCTGGAATATTACAGGGCAGCCCATCTTTGATATATTCCTGAATGGTTGTTCCGGGGGAGTGAAAAGCATTGGTTCTACATGGAAAGGGCTGTTGCTTGCAGACCCCTGTGGGACCTAGCATGACTCTCCAGAATGGCCAGACCCCGTAGTGCATACGCTGCAACCCCCAAGAAAACAGTTCTTGAGATATGGGACAGGATTACAGTCTCTAGAGGTCTGACGACCTTCCCCTCACCTATCACACCCATTGCCCTGAATCCCTTGTTCCCTCCAGCTTTACAACCACATGCATTCAGGGGGAATGCCGAGTTACCCAGGACCGCTTTTAAAGGGATACATTTAAATCTTTTGACCAATGCAAACAATCCTTTCATGTCCCTGAGGCCAGCAGACCTTAATATTATCAACTTCGCCACTGTTTACTCACCCCCAAATACACTCAGGAAGCCACTAGATCGCTTACCCATTTTGAGTCCCTAGTTCGAACCTTTGAAGGCACACGCAGTATAATTTATCGCACTTACCAAGTGCTACAACACTCGCAACCCCTCCATCTCCGTACATTCCAATAACAATGGCTCAGGGACATAGAAGAGGATCCCTCCCAGCAGGACTGGGAACAACTATGACACGACATACCTAAAAATTTTAGGAGCACTATTCAGAGTGAATTAGCATATAAGATAATGACTCTCTGGGATTACACCTTGTGCACGTCTACAGAAACTCCTTCCTGCCCTCTTCCCCCTCTGCTGGAGATGGACATGTCCGCTGGTGACGGTGTTCTGGAAAGACGTTCTAAGTCAACACAAAGACGCAGTGGGGTTCTCCATTCAAAATTCCCCCTTGGTGTCCCTACTAGGCATGAGACCAGTGCAACTCAAAGCCATGACGCACTCCGACTGGCTCCTTATTATGAAGATGCTCAGAGCTGCGAAACAAACTACAGCCCTTCATTGGAAGACAACACTTTCTCCCCCAATATCTGCCTGGTTCTTACTCCTATGGAAGGTCATGGCAATGGAACCTCTGACATCTCACCTCACCCGAGCAGATACCAAATTCAAATACACTTGACAACCACTCATAACTCATCCCTCCCAAACTGCACATGCCCACCACATCCCACCTAGGGTGTGAGCTCTTCAACATTTCAAAGACTCTCTACTTGCATACTCTAGAGAGATTGCCTGACGAGACCCCTTGACGTTAGTAGCAGAAGATGCCCCCCCCCCTCTTAGCAAACAACATCCATGGGTGGTAGGAACTGCCCCTGATCACCCTTCCACCAAAACTGACTCTCCCTCCATCAACCCCTACATATTCCTAGTTCCCCTTGGTACTTCTTTATTATGTTAAATGTCTTCATGTTTCATTCTCGTACAAAATACCTCAAACAGAAGCGGCTGATGCTACTTTGGCCTCACCTGGGCCCTCTTGGATTATTTATTCTCTTTGACCCTACACTACAGATCTTGACTGCCTTGTTTAACTCACACCCTGACACTATATACGGTGTGTCCCTAATCTTCATAGAACTGAATACTCCCTTCAGAGGCACATTGCTGGACTTTACTCAACACTTGCAATTCTACATGTTCTCTTACATATTATGGTGATCTGGTTTATACCTGGAAGGAAAAGTACTGGTTAGCACCCTCAAAATGTATCTCTCCCTTTGCCACTAGTTGTTCTCCGCGATCTACCACTCGAAGCTTGACAGCTCAATGCTACATGTACAGCATGTACTTGTTGATGTCCTGCCTCTCTACCTTGCTCTCCAACTAGCTTATATTATACAAGATGATGTATGTTAAATTATTGTTTATTAAAACAAAATATTTTGATTTTTCTTTCAATAAACAGAGCTGTAATAAAAGTAGGTCTCATCGTGACAAAGCCAGTGAGGATTACGCCCTTTCGTGAATATCGCAGCACTTTTGAGCACCATGCTACTGATTAGAGTTTCACTCCTCCTTCTTATAACTATTGACACTTTGTCACCTATGTTCCTTTCATATACACTATGACTCTATATGATATTGTATCAATACTCTGTGATGGTGTTTCATATTGCCACTCTGTTGTCATAGTACATTTGGTATTGTGATTCTCAACAGCCTGCTACTGTTGTTTGTTTGTTATTTTTGGAAAATCAATAAAGACAATATATAAAAAAAAATATAGGCACACAAATGTTGCCCCATAGAACCTTTTCAGAAAAATATATTAGGACTTGAGGGTAATCAAAAAACTGTAGGTACTTTAAGGATCCGCAACATGTCGGGGAAAAAAAAGGAAACAAATATGTCCTGGATGTCGTTTGTGGAAAAATGTTATGCTAGATTAAGGATGTACTGCCCCAAACGCCAAAAACAGCTCACAATGGGGAGCTTCCTCAATGATGAAAACACACCAGGAACTGTCTAGAAGGAGTTTAGTTACTGCAATGTGCTTTGCCTTAAATTGATTCAATAATGGTCATGCATAATCATCCTGAAACACGGAATAAAGCACAGAGCAGACATAGATTCCATTGTTATGTAAATTATTCAAACAGTTTGATTGCCGGTAAATGGTGATGAGAAACTCATTCCTGTTAGTTTAGTGAGGGACAATGATTTCAGTGTGCTGTTTCAAGAACATATTTGTCAAGTCAAGTCAAGTCAAGTCAAGTCAAGTCAATCAGTCTTTATTGCGAATTTTCTTCTTAAAAGACATACTAAAAAATCCATCAATAGTAGTTAAACATAAAAATATGTTTTAAACATTTGTATATAAAACCTATAAATAATTTTATACATTAAAAACAGCAATAAAAAAAGTAATAAATATACGACATTACAGTGACTTGAGGGAATATAATTTTGTGTTAGATTTTTAAAACAAACAGAACATAATGTTGACAGCAAAATGGTTAAGGACTAATACACCTATTGCGTAAAAGCCATGCCCAGCTAATATATTTGGCCACACCGATAATGACAAAGCTTGATGTGTCTGATTTCAATAAACGACTGGCACTAGAAGCTGTTCTCGTACCAAGTTTACGACATACAGGGCGCAGCCACAACTTCCTTGGGCGTGTATAAACCGGGCAAACATATAAAAAGTGATCAACTGATTCGATCATATCCTCACAATGGGGACAGGTGTCATTACCCGGAATAGACCAATTTTTGGTAAAGGTGCGTAGAGGTAAAGTGCCCAGTCTAAATTGATGATAGAGTTTCCTATCCTGCGCTTTTGTAATTAAGTCCCAATATACCTCGAGATGTGGATCGTCCTTACAGTTCAGATAAGTTATAGTCAGGGGGCCTCCAAACCTGGTGGAAATACGTTTATCTTTGACCCACTGCCAGTATGAATCCCTAAACTGCTTTTTCTGGGGAAAAACCGCTGTCTCGGGATTAAACAGAACCTGGCTAATGAGCAAGGGACTCACGTCTGAGCATACCTGGGACAGGTACAGACTAATTTGCATGTAGCCAGGTTCTGAGCTGGGATGGTGCAGTGAGCTAAAAAACGGTGATGCATTAAAACCATGATCTCTTGACTTGGTAAGAGTATTCTGCATCATTCAGAGACTCTGTCCATCACCACCCCCTTTTTCCCAAATCGATTTTATCCACACTCAGTGTGGGAGGGTATGCTCAGACGTGAGTCCCTTGCTCATTGCACCATCAGGATTCAGGCAAGCCGGGCCGACGAAGGCTGTGATGCCAGAAACCGGTCCCCGGAAGCTTGTTTCCTTCCCAGTATAAGAATTGGCTTGGTAGTTTGGTTTGCCTTGTTCCCCTCATGCACTGGGACAGGTGCAGACTAATTTGCATGTAGCCAGGTTCTGAGCTGGGATGGTGCAGTGAGCTAAAAAACTGTGATGGATTAAAACCATGATCTCTTGACATGGTAAGAGTATTCTGCATCATTCAGAGACTCTGTCCATCACCACCCCCTTTTTCCCAAATCGATTTTATCCACACTCAGTGTGGGAGGGTATGCTCAGACGTGAGTCCCTTGCTCATTGCACCATCAGGATTCAGGCAAGCCGGGCCGACGAAGGCTGTGATGCCAGAAACCGGTCCCCGGAAGCTTGTTTCCTTCCCAGTATAAGAATTGGCTTGGTAGTTTGGTTTGCCTTGTTCCCCTCATGCACTGGGACAGGTGCAGACTAATTTGCATGTAGCCAGGTTCTGAGCTGGGATGGTGCAGTGAGCTAAAAAACGGTGATGGATTAAAACCATGATCTCTTGACTTGATAAGAGTATTCTGCATCATTCAGAGACTCTGTCCATCACCACCCCCTTTTTCCCAAATTGATAGAGTTTCCTATCCTGCGCTTTTGTAATTAAGTCCCAATATACCTCGAGATGTGGATCGTCCTTACAGTTCAGATAAGTTATAGTCAGGGGGCCTCCAAACCTGGTGGAAATACGTTTATCTTTGACCCACTGCCAGTATGAATCCCTAAACTGCTTTTTCTGGGGAAAACCGCTGTCTCGGGATTAAACCACAAATCGCCGAAACCCATACTGATCAGAATAGATTTGATTTCGGACAACCAACCGATTCTGTGGGAGCCCCCAAGGTTTTTAACTTCGGCCAGGGCATTGGCATAATGAGACAACTCAGGGGTAGTCCACAATCGTCGCCAAAACGCCAATGGCCTAAAACGTGCCATGTCCTCTACGGGGTGACAACCCAGGTCATATAAGAGGGGAATACGTGGCGCGGATTGTGGTAGCCCTACTGCAGACCTTAGGAATTAGTTTTGGGCTACTCTCAGGGAGTTCAGGTTACTATAACCCCAGATTTCTGCACCATACATGACAGCTGGGAGAATTTTAGTCACGTAAATTTTTATCAAAGGTGCCATGGGTTTGGTTAGCGAGAGCCTGTGTTCCCTGAGCAATGCTCCACCAAGTTGGGTATGTTTAAGAGAGTAGTGATCAATCTGGGGCTTCCAACTGAGGTTATCAGAGAAGGTAACCCTCAGATAGGTAAAGGTAGACGTTTGCTCCAATACTACTCCCCCCATTTCGACCCTAGCCCTAACCGGTCTAGCCCCTCGTAAGACCATAAATTTGGTCTTCCCCACATTGACCTCAAGCTCATGTTCGCGGCAAAACAACTCAAAACGCGCCAGTGCTGACTGGAGCCCCTGGCGCGTCTTAGATATGATAAGAGTGTCGTCCGTGAACATGAGCAGGGTAATCTTCATACCAGCCAATGTGGGAGCGTCGGTCGTAAAATTTGAAAAATACCCAAGTACCCCGTTAATAAACAAGGAAAAAAGGGTAGGGGCTAGTACACAGCCTTGTCTTACCCCCTTAGAGACTACAAATTTAGGTGTCACCTCCCCAGGTTTCCCCCATCGTACCTGGGCATATGTAGAGTCATGCAATCTAATCAGCAGCTTCAAAATACCATTAGGTATAGACAGTGCCCGAAGTACTTCCCAAAGTTTGAGTCTTGGGACTAAATCAAAAGCAGACTTAAGATCCACAAAGGCGGCGAAAAGTTTGCCACCCCCAAGTAATACTTCTTTCCAATATAATAAAGAGAACCTAAAAGCCTGATCAATAGTTCCCACATGGGAGCGAAAGCCCGCCTGTAGTGGGGATAAAATATCGGTGTCAGAAATCCAACTCTGAATACGTCCCAAGAGAAGGCGAGCAACAATTTTTTGGGCAGCGTCTATGAGGCTGATTGGGCGATAATTGGCAGGGGCAGAGCGGTCACCTTTTTTATAAATCGGCAATATCTCAGCCCCAAACCAAGTATCCAGAATCAATGCACCACCAGCCAAGGCATTAGCAAGTATAGTCAGGTATGGGGTCCAGATCCTGCTTAAAAAGATCAGCAGGGATACAGTCAGGGCCCGGGGCTTTACCACTTGGAAGGGATTTCAGAATTGCTTTCACCTCACTAGAGGTGAACCGAAGCTCTTCCATGTCGCTATCACACCACAATGCTTTACCAAGGGTCTCACTAGACTTGAACTGATTTTCAAAAAAGGCGACCCATTGAGCAGGTTCAACATGGTTGGCCGGGATCATAGCCTGAATATTCTTACCCCACTTTAAAAGGTGCCAAAATTGGCTCATATTCCTACCCTCGCAAGCCTCATATAACTCCCTCCAACGCTTTTCGTCCCAATTTTTCTTGGCTGATTGTTGGGCTGATTTATACTCAGATCTACAGATCCTGATTCTTTCTGGTATTCTGGATTTGATAGCAAGTGAGAGAGCTTTGCGAGATTCTCTGCAACTTATATCAAACCAAGAGTCAGCCCCCTTAGTTATAGTTTTACCATTAACAGGAATGGTCTTAACAAATAGGGATTTAAGACCTGCAAATAAGTCTCTATGGACATCAGGGATACTGCACTGAACCACAGCTTCAGATTCGTAGGAGTTCAATTTATCCAGGGCTATATTAAGCATGTTCCTAATTTCTGCCTGGGCTATGGCATTGGTGGCGATCTTGGGCCAACGGACTCTTCTCTGATCATTGGTTAGGATGGCACTAGCCTGCACAATACAGGCATCGCTGATGGGGGGGCCATTAAAACTACTGTCAGATAGTAGCAACGACAGAGGGTTGTGATCACTTTCCAACCTATCTGTTACCTTCATATCAATAACAGTCGGCCAGAGCTCACAATTAACCAAGATATAATCTATTCTACTGCCACTTCTGCCATTATTAAAAGTCTGAGCCCCAGACCTATCAGAGGTCGTTCTGCCATTAGTGGCCCGCAGACCCTTATCAAGACAAAGGCCCTTCACATATATAGCTGCTTGAGTCCATTTCTTGATAGGGGGCATTTCCAACTGTTGTACAATAAAGCAAAAAATTAAATCTTTTTGAACTGAACATCGTAAGACTGAATCTTTGACCAGTGTGACAAGCTTTTGTGCATTGGAAATAAACTTTGTTAAAAACATGTACAGCATATGCTGCACCCACTACTTTTACAAGCACTGTAGAGTTTTCAAGATTATCCTTCACCAGTTCATATACTATTAGATGTTATTTTAGAAAGTACACATTTCTGTCTTGTAGGCAGACACGCCTCTGCACTATTTATTCAGGGGCCTTCTAATGAACCGTATTTTACTTTTTGTACCTTTTAGGATTACTTTATCAAAAGCATATGCAACTCAGTTTATGACTGATTGCCATTTTGCAAAGCAATTCTTTTCTTTGATCAATTAGGGATTGTTGGTAGAATATTATGTGGTTCTGTTTTTTACGAATTTTGAAAAGACTTTCTTTTAACACCTGATGTTGCTTTTTGCATTAATCTTTTCATAGTATTTTGAAAGACAATCGTCAACTGTTTTAGTAAATTCAATCAATGCATGTGCACAGTAGTGAACAAAACATCCACAATTAACTTTAAATCTGTAAAACTGTCATGAAAGCTAATTACTGAAGCATCTCAATCTTATAGGCAATAATGAAAGTGTCTTAAACAATGCAGGTTTGTTCAGGGACAATGCTCATTCGCCTGTGATCCTTACTACTAGACAACATGAGCAGAACTTATATTTGAATTGAGCAACTCTTTCCTGTCCTGCAGCAGGAAGGGCCTGATGTACAAAGGTGTTTTGTGGTCGCAAAACCTGTGAATATCAAAACCTTAGGGTTTGTGACCACAGGATATTATATTTGTGCAATGAACAAATGTCATTTTATGAGTCAGAAAAACGTTTTACAACTTAGAAAAGTGCCTTTGTGACAAATTCAGAATCACAAATAAGAGTGAGTGTAAAAGCGGTGCTGTTCTTGTATTCGAGTCACAGTGCTGTGCTCCACTGGCTTATGCCAATTACAAACCATTGATCAATTACTGTCATCTAACACCGGGTGGTAACTGAGTTGCAAAGAGGAAGCGGTTCCTATTGGAATTGCGTTGGCAGTCTCAGGTGAAAAGATAGTGGTTTAGAGGACTACTGTATTCTCGCCCTAATTTCGTTCAATGTAGTGTTTTAAGAGCATCCCATGTCCCTCTCAGAGACTTGGCATCTCTAAGAAAAGTTTATATTGAAGGGATGGATATCAGGGAGGGAGATCTGCATTCTCAGACATTTGTAGGGTGGTACAGAAATCCTGCTGCCTCATTAATATTAATGATGCAGGAGTTCTTGCGACCACCAGCAAAAATATATTTTGATATAGGTCTGAGTGGTGCAGTAGATTGGTAGCATCTCAAAATGCTGAGCAAGTCAATGTACAAAAACATTAACTGGTTTGCATCCTTCCCAATCAAACATCAGGGCCATTGAATCTTAAGGCCCAATGTATAGTTTAGAGGAGAGGGTACTCCGTTGCAAAGGAGATGCAATACCCTCTCTGCCAAACTGAAGGTCCATCCGCCTCATTGAGAGTCGAGTAAAATGTGAAATGTAGTGCATTTATATAGCGCTCCGCACACCCCCGAAAGGGTCTCTCAGGCACTGTGCACATACCACTGTGGAACCCTTCCTGGCCTTTACCTGTGAAGTGCCCACTCCTGGGCACCCCCAAGGTGAAAGCCAGGAATCCTAGCGCTTTTGGGGCTGTTGTGCAGATTAAGCAAGCTATTGCCCAGAGTTGCAGAGTGGGACCCATGATTAGAATAGGCACCAAGGCGAGAATTATTGGGTCCGGGGAAATTGAGCCCAAGACCCGCCAAGGCGGGAATTAAACCCTGGTCCGAGCCAGACCTCAGCATCAGGGTCTGCCACTCTAACCATTGAGCCACACTTCTCCACACTGGACCTTAAGTATGTCTGCTGCAGAGACTAATCTGTCTCCGCCGCTGACACACCTCACCTCAGATAGCCTAACAAAGTAGTGGCCACAGACGTTTTTTTCCAATTGTCCGCACTCCCTATATAGAGGGTGGACAAATGGCAAGTTTTCACTGTCTGTCACCACCAGGTATAACCTGGCAACCAGGGGCAGTGGATACTGCAAAATGACCCCAAAACCATGGGAGAAAACTCCCAAGGCAATTGGGTCATTGGTTTTATTTACTTTCCATAAAAAATTGCCATTTGGAATTTTATTTTGAAAAGTGAAAAAAAAGTTATAAGTTTGATACACGCGACACCAGTTCCTGGTAAACACAAGGCACTGTCGTTGGGCCGGCGGACACCTCTGAATTTGGCAGGCGGAACACCTTCGACATGTTCGGAGTAATGTACTTCGCCATGGTGACACAATCCCTCTGCCAAACTCTGAATCTAAATCTATGAGATTTCGCTACATAAAGGCATACATAGTGCTCAAGTGACCACAAACCCCTGTTCACAATGTATATTTAAAAAAAAGGAACAGTACTAATTTTGCGGCTGGAGAACTGTATACTGAACTGCAGGCTACATGCACAACTGTCTTTTAGAAAACAAATACATTTTCAATGCGAGTCAATTTGCTTAAATGCGCCCTTAACTAATACATAACACAGCTACGCAGTAATTTACATGTTGAGGTGAGTCATAATGTATTTGTATGACATATTTTCCAGTTTTTTTAATTGTTGCCTAATTTATTTAATCAATATTCAATGTATCATTTGCTTGAATTAATGAAAAGACAGAAAGGTTTTCTTTACGCATCAATGCTCTTTGCTTACATATATGGATCGACGTCGGGGTGGTATACTGGCTCTTCCTTTAACCCGCTATTGACTGTTGTAGACTGATAAAATAAAACAAAACAAAACAAAAACACAAACTGCATCATTACGGCGAAATATTCTGCAAGAGGGGAGCGAAATATTCTGCAAGAGGCGATAGATGCTGGAGGCTGGAGGCCGATCTTTCTTTCAGAGGTTTAAATGTCTGATGGCAGCCACACCCACTCGCCTTCCTTCTCTCTATTGGCACAAAGGACACGACAAGCCTCGCCTTCCTTTCTAGCACAGCTACAGCTAAACACGAGCACAGAAATAGCTAAACGTGAAAGAACACAATCGATGGCATGACTTTCGGTATCCTCGATCACATTCCTTTTACGTGGGCAATGACAAGTGCTTCTGTTTTATTTAACCCAGATGAGATACTGTTTGTGACAAGAATGAAGCAAGTGCAACTCACTCCCATACACATTTAATTTTGAAAAATATTTTTTCTGCCCCATTCTTTTCTCTTCAGTTGTGCCTGGGAGCAGGGTCCGACTGGGACAGAAAAAGACCCGGGCAGCAAAATAAAACAGGCCCATAAACAGCCAAAAATACAGTCCACGCACTGGCCCTTCAGACCAGCTCATTGGGCACTACCTGATTGCACTATAGGCCAGTCTAACTCTGTGTGGGGGTGATGAACAGTGCATAGTTTGTATAATGTAGAAGATTTCGTTTGTTTGAGGAGTCCCCTGCTGGCACTGCTGGGTGCTGTGGCTGATGAATCCTTAGGCTACCTAGTTTTTGACTTCAAATCTAGCCTCTTTCTTGCACCATCCCTGCACTTCTGTCTCTTCTCAATCTTGCAGGTTAATTTCTTTCCCTGTTGTTTCCCTAACCCCGTCCAAGCGGCGAGCACTCCGTCCCCGCTCCCCCCTCTTTGCTGCCATTGCTGCACACTTTTCCCTTAATTATCACTTGACCACTTCTTGGTGCCTGAAAAGGTCGCAGTTTTATTTTCACAACAAACATTTTAGTTACATGAAATCTTCATATTTCAAATTTCAAAACTCATGGTCTTACTGTAGTCCTTCAATGACCATGTTTCACTGTCATCTATTGTTCAGTTTTTTTTCTGTATTTGTATTCTGGACCCAGCCACCTCAATTGCCTAGCAGAGGAGGGAGGAGCCCCATTCCCTGGGTTTCGATTCACGGGTCTAGGCTTCAACTTGCTACCGATTTGGAGGGTGTCCCTTTCTGGACAAGCCCAGGCTGCCATTGCTGTCCCGCTCATCCTGTATCCTTTCGGGGCCCTCCCTTCTCCCAGGGGTCCCTGCCGTTTGGCATTCCAAGGACCTTACTTGAGCATCTACTCTATTTTCTTGCGGCTGGGTCCTTGCCATCTTCCCCGTCTGTACCACTGCCGTAAGGCATCACCGGGGTCCTGTGGGAGTGTCATCTCTATTCTTTCCCTGGCAGCACGCTGCCCGATGCTCCCCCAGTGCTCTGCCGTGAGGCATCCCAAGGACACTGTGCGAGCCTTTCATCTATCTTCTAGTAATTTCGTTCCCTACTAGGTTCCTCGTGTCAGCTCCGCTACCCTTTTCCCCGTACGGCTGCGACGCCCGTATCCATAGGTGTGGGTGCGTGGGCTTCTCTTCTTCTTTGCAAGGGGGAGACTTTAAATGTGATTTTCTGGGCCGTTGGCCCCTCTTTTAACCTCCTCCTTGCCTTCCTTGCTCGCCCCCTGATTGGGGAGGGGAGCTTACTTTGTTTGCGAGCTTGTCCAGGCCCTCCCCGGCCTAGCCGGATTTTTAATTGCGGGGGGTCCGGTCGCCGGCCGGCATTCTACCCGGGCCTCCATCGGGTCTGGCTTTGCCTTCCCCGGCATGGGTCCTAACCGCATCCAGGCGGCGAGCACTCCATCCCCGCTCCCCCTTGTTTGTTGCCATTGCTGCGCGCTTTTCCCTTAATTAACACTTGACCACTTCTTGGTGCCTGAAAAGGTCGCAGTTTTATTTTCACAACAAACATTTTAGTTACATGAAATCTTCATATTTCAAATTTCAAAACTCATGGTCTTACTGTAGTCCTTCAATGACCATGTTTCACTTTCATTTATTGTTCATTGTTTTTTCTCTATTTGTATTCTGGACCCAGCCACCTCAATTGCCTGGCAGAGGAAGGAGGAGCCCCATTCCCTGGGTTTCGATTCACGGGTCTAGGCTTCAACTTGCTACTGATTTGGAGGGTGTCCCTTTCTGGACATGCCCGGGCTGCAAGTTCCGTCCCGCTCGTCCTGTATCCTTTCGGGGCCCTCCCTTCTCCCAGGGGTCCCTGCCGTTTGGCATCCTAAGGACCTTACTTGAGCATCTACTCTATTTGTTGCAGCTGGGTCCTTGTCATCTTCCCCGTCTGTACCCCTGCCGTAAGGCATCCCCGGGGTCCTGCAGGAGTGTCATCTCTATTCTTTCTCTGGCAGCACACCGCCCGATGCTCCCCCAGTGCCCCTGCTGTGAGGGATCCCAAGGACACTGTGCGAGTCTTTCATCTATCTTCTAGTAATTTCGTTCTCTACTAGGTTCCTTGTGTTAGCCTTATCACGCTCTCTACGATTTCTCGATCGGAGGGAGCTCCCCCCTTAACACGGCCTACCCTTGCGACCTTCTTGAAACCTCTTTGCTCGAATATGCCTACGATGTTCAGCAGGAACATGTCTATTCCTACCCCCGTGCAGTATACCCCATCTTCCATGTGGTACCCTGGCACCTACAAGTTTATGAACACGTGTCGACCGAACACCCACCCCTGGGCCTTGTATGCTTTGGCCATGGTGGTATTTAGCTTTCTTCTGGATTTTTCCTACTCCATCTAGATTCTCCTCCTCTAACTACGCATTCGTGTGTGGAGTAGGTAGAATGGAAAAGCTTTTCTTAAGTGACATTAGGGGAATTGTTTTAAACATTTTTGCAACCAGGTTAGTTGTTTGGTGGTGTATGCATCAGCACAAATTGTAGGAATATGTCATCATGCCCTGTACTGTAAGCTGATAGTTATGCATCTCACGGGCAGAGATGCCCTGCTTCAATCTGCAACAATCCCTCGCTATGCAGAATAATTTTACCATTTCTCAATAGAGATGCACCTGTATTCTGTCTCAAAGCATGTCTTTATTATCCTTTAACCACTGGGAAGTACGTGACCCCCGCTTTGTGTCCGTTTTCGCGGTACTTGAAAGCGCAGGGCACCTGTATGGTCAAAGCTTGCTCCCTTTACCACCTCCATCCCACTTTTCTCCCTGGTTCAGTCGGACATTCCTGTGGTTGACCATCATGCTTCTGGGTGCCTCGAGTGGTGGGCAAAATGACGAGGCTTTGCAGAAAGACCGCCCTCCCACCACCAGACCCATTTGCTGGAGTCTGGCCTTAGCTGTGTAGCTGTTCCCACAGCAAACTGGATTGTTATAGCCCTAAGCGGTATTGGTACCTTTCTGATGTTTTTTAGCCTGGCATGACAAGGATTGGTGTACTCTTTCTTACAGAGGCCATCCTGTAGCCGAAATCCGGATTCACCTGGGCCTTGATTTGACCTTCGCAATGAACATGGGTAGCTTTTGTACTGCCCTGCTCGGGTCTTGCTCTTTTCAGAGAGTCGTTCCTTCATTACTGTTCTCCTAGGGTGGGCGGCCTTGGCTTATGCTCTCATATCCGCTCTTTCCTGGCTTATTCTACTGGGTCTCTCACTGCCATTTCTGTCTTAGAGTCGTACTATCAAAAAACTGTGAGCTATCAGTTTTCGCTGTAGAACTGCATAAGCACCACCAAGTATACTTTACAGCCTAGATTTCCTTCTGCAAAAGGGGTGCATTCAGGTTGAACTCTAGTTTCCTTATCCAATAGAAACTCCCCGCTATGTTATTTCTTTTACTATCCTGAGCTTGGGCTTCTCCACCCCAAGCACTCCTAGCCTGTCCTGCTCACCAGTATGGAAGACATGTGACTTTCCTTTCTTGTAGTCTTTTGGCTTCTTTACCATTGTCTCTCCCCTGATTTATCCGCCGTGATTGCCCTTCTTTGTGTAATGGGCGCGTGATGTTACGTGCTCTGACATCCTTTACTGGTATGAGTGGTGTCGTCTAAGTAGCCAGAGCATCCGAGGGAGAGTGATTGGTTATATGAGATTTCGCTGGGGCTCTAGTTCGAGACCTGCTTATTTCGGGACTGCCTGCGTATTGTGTTTCTAAAGCCACCGATAAGTGTTTGAATCAGCTAGCAGCTTGGCTAAAGCATAGGTTTGTGTGAGGTAACCCTGGGCGTAGTTCGCGTAGTAGCGCTACACGTAGCTACGCAAAGTGCACTTCGCACTACGCGAGATACGCGTAGCACTACGCGAACTGCTTATCCATACTGTGCAATCATTGAAAACGGCATCTTGCAAAGTGCGAGCTGTTGTTTTCTGCCGCTCAAGTAGATTTTTACTCGAGCAGCAGCTTTCTCAACGCGGACTGGTAGTCTCTCATCGCTAGCGGTCGCGAGCATACGCGACCACTCGCAATGAGAAACCTGACTTCCCTGCGTTGAGAATCTCGCAGGGAGGTTTATGTTCCACGCTCGCGATCGGCAGCTTGATGTTGCTGATCACGAACAAGGAAAAAGTCTCGTAGGGATGTCATTTTGCTCGCTTGCGGTTGCCAACTTTAAGTTGAGGACCGCGAGTGAGCAAAAAATGCCAACTACGCTATGCTACGCGTTTTTGCACTGTGCTACATGCAATCCACGTAGCACAAACTACACAAACTAAGCGAGCGTAGCGTAGTTGTCCGCCCAGGGTTAGTGTGAGGTGAGTGAGCTCGAGCTACATAGCCTCTCGCTCGCCTAAGCAAAACTGCCCGTGTGCAGTAGCTCCTGACTTTAGTTGCATGGTCATTTTAGACATGTCATTCGTATTATCTACTATCCTGCCTCTCCGCTATTGTAAATTGGCGCCTTTTTAAAACATTGGCGTAAAAAAAGAAACAAACCAAAAAGGAGTCTGCTGGGCTTGCATCTGCATCCTTCATTGTTTTGAAATATTGTAATTTTTATAATTCGTACTGTCTTTCCCTTTTTGTATCCCCACCAGCTAACTGAGCATGGTATATAAAATACAATACATCTGGATTGTCAGTGCCTGAAGTTAAAATGCCCGAACAGAGGCCTTGTTTCAATGATAAATATGCAGGAATGTTTGCAGTGAGAGAATTGTAATGGAATCGCTCGTTTTGAAAGTAAGGCTCAGTTGTCCGCCACAAAACTTCATATAGAATATTGCTTTCTAGCATTTTTGCATATTTTTGTGTAACCAGAAACTCAGTTGCTGCTGTCCTGACTGTAGCTCCTCGAGGTGTGCTAAATTCTCCCGATTTCTATTTCATAATTAAGCATACTGTCCGGAAATTTAAACAAACACACGTAACTATGCAAAAATAACATTTGACGGTATAATTAGCGCAAGATATATCATCAAGGTACACTTGTTTAAGATCAATGATTGACAGCACTGGTTGAGTTGTCAGTGATATTGAAAACGCTTCAATTCTGCTACAATTAAGCTGTGAATTAACAATTAATAAGATCTGTGCAAGAAGGAGTGTTCTTTGGAGTACCTCAATCGCTCCATTCATCCACTTTACCCTATTCCCCTCTGCAGGTCTTTGTTAAACACCATTTCCCCCCACATATCTTTCTGAAATTCGGTATCTGCTATAATTAAGCTTTGCTTTTCCCTGTTCCTGAGCCCGTCTGTTTAAAATATTCTGTGCTCTTTTCATCTAACTCGAAAGCTGTAGGGTGAGTCTTAACTGCCTGGATGTGCAAACAGCTGCCTGCAAAATAGTGCTTGCCTCGCCAGTGCAAGGACTAGGAAGCTCGATCGATAGAATCATAAAAAATATAGTGTTATGTTTGCACAAATCTATATCAGGCTGGGTGCCCCCTTTGAGGCGCGTAGACCTTGCCAAAGCCGCGTGCTCCCGATGCATCTTTCCCCCTTCCCTTATGCCTTCTGTAATGGAACACGCATCCTG
This sequence comes from Triturus cristatus, assembly GCF_964204655.1. Classification (NCBI taxonomy): domain Eukaryota; kingdom Metazoa; phylum Chordata; class Amphibia; order Caudata; family Salamandridae; genus Triturus; species Triturus cristatus. The sequence goes on from NC_140593.1 coordinate 823,385,611, forward strand.
TGCCATCCCTACACTCCGGCTCTGGCCCTCCCCGGGAGACCGTTTTTTACTCGCCCCTCTCCCCGCAACCCTCTCCGGTCATGCTTGAATGGGCAAAAGAAGGAATGCCGGGTTAGCAAGGGACGATAACCCGACTCAAACCTAGCTGAATTTTGAACTTCGAAGTTCACGTTGTATACAGCTATGCGAGGCAGGTACATTAACCCACAGGGCTATTTTACGAGCTCCAAGAATTTCTTGCCCTTGCAGCGAGAATGTCTTTGACTCCGCTCCCATACTCAAACATCCTCACCATCACGCTTCAGTGCTCTGATGGAGTCCCACCTGTCAGGCTGACTTTCTTAATGGAGGGCTTTAGAAATGGCTGCCATGACTCGACAGGGAGCGGGCATGGTAGCCTTAGGCCCTGATCAGACTTGGTTGTTACCTTCGCTCAGCAACATCTGCCCAGGTGAACAGCATTTGTGCTTGGTGAACTACACTTGCCAGGCTTTCTACTACTATTGCTATTCTGCTGCAAGAATGCTCTTAATAATCAGCAATTCGCAATTTTACTATTGCGTAACGGAATGTTCCTCACTTCGCCGACACTTGGAACCTCTTGGTTGCTGCAAGTTTCAGTGCTGTGCGACCGACTCACTGCGGCCCCTCCAGGAAACGCCACCCTTTGTGCCATCGGATGGACCCGTGTTTAGCTGCTGGCAAACCTATACGTTTGAAGCACAGAGCTCAGCTATTTTTGGCCAGCAAATGGCGCTTTTCGTATGTTAATGCTTGCTTGTGCGAGGTATTTTCACATTGTTTATAATTTTTGGGGCTCATTTAAACACTGGATATCAGTAATTGATGGCAGTAGCCCAGATTCGCGCAGCCCTATTTCTTACCTCCTTAGCATTTCCATAAAAGGCTCTGGAGGCACCGCCGCCCGCACCGACCTTCATGCTCTCGGGGGCACCGCCACCCGCACCGACCTGCGTGGTTCGTGAAGTGGCCAGCTGGCCCTCCTGTGCTCCGAGCGCTCCTTCACCGGCTCTGGGCGCCTCCTGAATCTTCATCGTGCCCAAGTCTGCCAGCCGCCCCAGAGATATCCAGGTGCATCAGGGTAGTAGTTCACAAGAAACACCTTGCCATGCTCTGGGGCCAACTGAGGCTACTTTGCACTGATAAGGCAGAACATGCTCTTATGTCAATTAAGCGGAGATTCTTCAAGTGGGGGGGACAAGGTAGGGACTATCCTAGCACGTCACATTTGGACTCAAGTTGCTACAAATCATGGCTCCAAAGTCAAACAAGTGGACAATACCTGTGCCACATCTGAACGAGACAAGGGTCAGGTCTTTGCCACCTTCAACACTGAGCTGTACACCACTGCTGCCCACTCGCCAAACAAAACTTCCTCTTTTCTCAATGCATGCCCCTTGGACCCTCTAGAACCTCAACTTGCGAAGCTACTGGAAGACCCAATTACTTTAGATGAAATCCATAGAGCATTTAAACAACTCCCAACGAATAAAACTCCGGGACCAGATGGCCTCCCGGTTACCTTCTACCATGCCTTTCTTCCCCAACTCCTGAGCCACCTGCTTCACCTTTTTAATAAGTTTTCTTACCCCCACGTTGTCAGAAGCAAAAGTAGTGCTTATACCAAAGCCAGGAAAAGACCCTTTTTTATGCACTCCCTACCGACCTATCGCGCTACTCAATACTGATGCCAAAATATACGCTAACATACTACTGAACCACCTCGAGCCTTCCCTCCCAGGACTGATCAACCCCGATCAGGTGGGATTGAGCTGCCACCACCAGGGGGCTGACAATCTTCTGCGAATTGCCCATCTTATTAAAAAGGTCCAAAAGCGAGACATCCCGGCCTGTCTGCTATGTCTCGATGCGTAGAAAGCCTCCGATCGCGTTGACTGAAAGTTTCTCCGAGCAGTACTCCATAAAGTAGACAATCTAGGGCCAACAATGATCTCTAAGTTAAGGACTCCTTACATTTCCCCTGTAGCGCGGTTTTAAATTAATGGCCAACTTACACCCCCAATCTCGGGTCGCAGGGGTACCAGACTGGGTTGTCCACTTTCCCCTCTCTTGTTTGCCTTGGCAGTGGAACCCCTAGCTACTGCTATCTGCCAATCGCTAGAAATAATGGGCGTACCCTTTGGGGACCATGATCATAAAGTATCCCTGTTTGCAGAAGACCTCATACTCTCACTTACTGCTCCGGATACGTATATTCCAGCCTTAACCTCGCTTCTTCACTCCTTTGAAACAGCTTCAGGCTTTAAGATCAACATGTGCAAATTCCACACACTGAATCTCACCATCTCTACTCCGGATTCACTGAGACTGCAACGCCTTGCCCCCATACATTGGGCAGACCACTCAATTTGCTATTTGGGCCTCAACTTGACCCCCTCCCCCTCCACCTGGACCCAGGCCAACTGGCCAGGCTGTTGTAGAGAAATTCAAGAAGAACTAGGATGCTGGAAAAAACTCCCTATATCCTGGTTAGGTCGCCTCAATGCAGTTAAAATGACACTTCTTTCTAAAATTCTTTGCCTCTTCCAAAACTTTCCTACCGCAATCCCTTCGGCAGATATCCAAAGCCTACAGCGCAACATAACCTCCTTTATCTGGGGTAAAGGCCGTCCGCACTTCTTGAATAAAGTGCTTATGTTGCCCGGTGACCGCAGAGGCCTTGCGTGCCCTAACCTCCTGGAATATTACAGGGCAGCCCATCTTTGATATATACCTGAATGGTTGTTCCGGGGGAGTGAAAAGCATTTGCTCTACATGGAAAGGGCTGTTGCTTGCAGACCCCTGTGGGACCTAGCATGGCTCTCCAGAATGGCCAGACATCGTAGTGCATACGCTGCAACCCCCAAGAAAACAGATCTTGAGATATGGGACAGGATTACAGTCTCTAGAGGTCTGATGACCTTCCCCTCACCTATCACACCCATTGCCCTGAATCCCTTGTTCCCTCCAGCTTTACAACCACATGCATTCAGGGGGAATGCCGAGTTACCCAGGACCGCTTTTAAAGGGATACATTTAAATCTTTTGACCAATGCAAACAATCCTTTCATGTCCCTGAGGCCAGCAGACCTTAATATTATCAACTTCGCCACTGGTTGCTCACCCCCAAATACACTCAGGAAGCCACTAGATCGCTTACCCTTTTTGAGTCCCTAGTTCGAACCTTTGAAGGCACACGCAGTATAATTTCTCGCACTTACCAAGTGCTACAACACTCGCAACCCCTCCATCTCCATACATTCCAATAACAATGGCTCAGGGACATAGAAGAAGATCCCTCCCAGCAGGACTGGGAACAACTATGACACGAAATACCTAAAAATTTTAGGAGCACTATTCAGAGTGAATTAGCATATAAAATAATGACTCTCTGGGATTACACCCTCCGCACGTCTACAGAAACTCCTTCCTGCCCTCTTCTCCCTATGCTGGAGATGCCAGTTGGCAACAGGAGGCTTTCTCCATATTTGATGGACATGTCCACTGGTGACGGTGTTCTGGAAAGAGGTTCTAAGTCAACACAAAGACGCAGTGGGGTTCTCCATTCAAAATTCCCCCTTGGTGTCCCTACTAGGCATGAGACCAGTGCAACTCAAAGCCATGACGCACTCCGACTGGCTCCTTATTACGAAGATGCTCAGAGCTGCTAAACAAACTACAGCCCTTCATTGGAAGACAACACTTTCTCCCCCAATATCTGCCTGGTTCTTACGCCTATGGCAAGCCATGGCAATGGAACCTCTGACAGCTCACCTCACCCGAGCAGATACCAAATTCAAATACACTTGACAACCACTCATAACTCATCCCTCCCAAACTGCACATGCCCACCACATCCCCCCTAGGGTGTGAGCTCTTCAACATTTCAAAGACTCTCTACTTCCATACACTAGAGAGATTGCCTGACGAGACCCCTTGACGTTAGTAGCAGAAGATGCCCCCCCCCTCTTAGCAAACAACATCCATGGTGGTAGGAACTGCCCCTGATCACCCTTCCACCAAAACTGACTCTCCCTCCATCAACCCCTACATATTCCTAGTTCCCCTTGGTACTTCTTTATTATGTTAAATGTCTTCATGTTTCATTCTCGTAAACAATACCTCAAACAGAAGCGGCTGATGCTACTTTGGCCTCACCTGGGCCCTCTAGGATTATTTATTCTCTTTGACCCTACACTACAGATCTTGACTGCCTTGTTTAACTCACACCCTGACACTATATACGGTGTGTCCCTAATCTTCATAGAACTGAATACTCCCTTCAGAGGCACATTGCTGGACTTTACTCAACACTTGCAATTCTACATGTTCTCTTACATATTATGGTGATCTGGTTTATACCTGGAAGGAAAGGTACTGGTTAGCACCCTTAAAATGTATCTCTCCCTTTGCCACTAGTTGTTCTCCGCGATCTACCACTCGAAGCTTGACAGCTCAATGCTACATGTACAGCATGTACTTGTTGATGTCCTACCTCACTACCTTGCTCTCCAACTAGCCTATATTATACAAGATGATGTATGTTAAATTATTGTTTATTAAAACAAAAGATTTTGATTTTTCTTTCAATAAACAAAGCTGTAATAAAAGTAGGTCTCATCGTGACAAAGCCAGTGAGGATTACGCCCTTTCGTGAATATCGCAGCACTTTTGAGCACCATGCTACTGATTAGAGTTTCACTCCTCCTTCTTATAACTATTGACACTTTGTCACCTATGTTCCTTTCATATACACTATGACTCTATATGATATTGTATCAATACTCTGTGATGATGTTTCATATTGCCACTCTGTTGTCATAGTACATTTGGTATTGTGATTCTCAACAGCCTGCTACTGTTGTTTGTTTGTTATTCTTGGAAAATCAATAAAGACAATATATAAAAAAAAAATATAGGCACACAAATGTTGCCCCATAGAACCTTTTCAGAAAAATATATTAGGACTTGAGGGTAATCAAAAAACTGTAGGTACTTTAACGATCCGCAACATGTCGGGAAAAAAAAAGGAAACAAATATGTCCTGGATGTCGTTTGTGGAAAAATGTTATGCTAGATTAAGGATGTACTGCCCCAAATGCCAAAAACGGCTCACAATGGGTAGCTCCTCAATGATGAAAACACACCAGGAACTGTCTAGAACGAGTTTAGTTACTGCAATGTGCTTTGCCTTAAATTGATTCATTAATGGTCATGCATAATCACCCTGAAACACCGAATAAAGCACATAGCAGACATAGATTCCATTGTTATGTCAATTATTCCAACAGTTTGATTGCTGGTTAATGGTGATGAGAAACTCATTCCTGCTAGTTTAGTGAGGGACAATGAATTCGGTGTGCTGTTTCAAGAACACATTTGTACAATAAAGCAAAAAATTAAATCTTTTTGAACTGAACATCGTAAGACTGAATCTTTGACCAGTGTGACAAGCTTTTGTGCATTGTAAATAAACTTTGTTAAAAACATGTACGGCATATGCTGCACCCACTACTTTTACAAGCACTGTAGAGTTTTCAAGATTATCCTTCACCAGTTCAGATATTATTAGATGTTCTTTTAGAAAGTACACATTTCTGTCTTGTAGGCAGACACGCCTCAGCACTATTTATTCAGGGGCCTTCTAATGAACTGTATTTTACTTTTTGTACCTTTTAGGATTACTTTATCAAAAGCATATGCAACTCAGTTTATGACTGATTGCCATTTTGCAAAGCAATTCTTTTCTTTGATCAATTAGGGATTGTTGGTAGAATATTAAGTGGTTCTGTTTTTTACGAATTTTGAAAAGACTTTCTTTTAACACCTGATGTTGCTTTTTGCATTAATCTTTTCATAGTATTTTGAAAGACAATCGTCAACTGTTTTAGTAAATTCAATCAATGCATGTGCACAGTAGTGAACAAAACATCCAAAATTAACTTTAAATCTGTAAAACTGTCATGAAAGCTAATTACTGAAGCATCTCAATCTTATAGGCAGTAATGAAAGTGTCTTAAACAATGCAGGTTTGTTCAGGGACAATGCTCATTCGCCTGTGATCCTTACTACTAGACAACATGAGCAGAACTTATATTTGAATTGAGCAACTCTTTCCTGTCCTGCAGCAGTAAGGGCCTGATGTACAAAGGTGTTTTGTGGTCGCAAAACCTGTGAATATCAAAACCTTAGGGTTTGTGACCACAGGATATTATATTTGTGCAATGAACAAATGTCATTTTATGAGCCAGAAAAACGTTTTACAACTCAGAAAAGTGCCTTTGTGACAAATTCAGAATCACAAATAAGAGTGAGTGTAAAAGAGGTGCTGTTCTTGTATTCGAGTCACAGTGCTGTGCTCCACTGGCTTATGCCAATTACAAACCATTGATCAATTACTGTCATCTAACACCGGGTGGTAACTGAGTTGCAAAGAGGAAGCGGTTCCTACTGGAATTGCGTTGGCAGTCTCAGGTGAAAAGATAGTGGTTTAGAGGACTACTGTATTCTCGCCCTAATTTCGTTCAATGTAGTGTTTTAAGAGCATCCCATGTCCCTCTCAGAGACTTGGCATCTCTAAGAAAAGTTTATATTGAAGGGATGGATATCAGGGAGGGAGATCTGCATTCTCAGACATTTGTAGGGTGGTACAGAAATCCTGCTGCCTCATTAATATTAATGATGCAGGAGTTCTTGCGACCACCAGCAAAAATATATTTTGATATAGGTCTGAGTGGTGCAGTAGATTGGTAGCATCTCAAAATGCTGAGCAAGTCAATGTACAAAAACATTAACTGGTTTGCATCCTTACCAATCAAACATCAGGGCCATTGAATCTTAAGGCCCGATGTATAGTTTAGAGGAGAGGGTACTCCATTGCAAAGGAGATGCAATACCCTCTCTGCCAAACTGAAGGTCCATCCGCCTCATTGAGAGTCGAGTAAAATGTGAAATGTAGTGCATTTATATAGCGCTCCGCACACCCCCGAAAGGGTCTCTCAGGCACTGTGCACATACCACTGTGGAACCCTTCCTGGCCTTTACCTGTGAAGTGCCCACTCCTGGGCACCCCCAAGGTGAAAGCCAGGCATCCTAGCGCTTGTGGGGCCGTTGTGCAGATTAAGCAAGCTATTGCCCAGAGTTTCAGAGTGGGACCCATGATTAAAATAGGCACCAAGGCGAGAATTATTGGGTCCGGGGAAATTGAGCCCAAGACCCTCCAAGGCGGGAATTAAACCCTGGTCCGAGCCAGACCTCAGCATCAGGGTCTGCCGCTCTAACCATTGAGCCACACTTCTCCACACTGGACCTTAAGTATGTCTGCTGCAGAGACTAATCTGTCTCCGCCGCTGACAAACCTCACCTCTGATAGCCTAACAAAGTAGTGGCCACAGACGTTTTTTCCAATTGTCCGCACTCCCTATATAGAGGGTGGACAAATGGCAAGTTTTCACTGTCTGTCACCACCAGGTATAACCTGGCAACCAGGGGCAGTGGATACTGCAAAATGACCCCAAAACCATGGGAGAAAACTCCCACGGCAATTGGGTCATTGGTTTTATTTACTTTCCCTAAAAAATTGCCATTTGGAATTTTATTTTGAAAAGTGAAAAAAAAGTTATAAGTTTGATACACGCGACACCAGTTCCTGGTAAACACAAGGCACTGTCGTTGGGCCGTCGGACACCTCTGAATTTGGCAGGCGGAAAACCTTCGACATGTTCGGAGTAATGTACTTCGCCATGGTGACACAATCCCTCTGCCAAACTCTGAATCTAAATCTATTAGATTTCGCTACATAAAGGCATACATAGTGCTCAAGTGACCACAAACCCCTGTTCACAATGTATATTTTAAAAAAAGGAACAGCACAAATTTTGCGGCTGGAGAACTGTATACTGAACTGCAGGCTACATACACAACTGTCTTTTAGAAAACAAACACATTTTCAATACGAGTCAATTTGCAGTTGGAGCTTAAATGCGCCCTTAACTAATACATGACACAGCTACGCAGTAATTTACATGTTGAGGTGAGTCATAATGTATTTGTATGACATAATTTCCAGTTTTTTTAATTGTTGCCTAATTTATTTAATTAATATTCAATGTATCATTTGCTTGAATTAATGAAAAGACAGAAAGGTTTTCTTTACGCATCAATGCGCTTTGCTTACATATATGGATCGACGTCGGGGTGGTATACTGGCTCTTCCTTTAACCCGCTATTGACTGTTGTAGACTGATAAAATAAAACAAAACAAAACAAAAACACAAACTGCATCATTACGGCGAAATATTCTGCAAGAGGGGAGCGAAATATTCTGCAAGAGGCGATAGATGCTGGAGGCCGATCCTTCTTTCAGAGGTTTAAATGTCTAATGGTAGCCACGCCCACTCGCCTTCCTTCTCGCTATTGGCACAAAGCACAAGGCAAGCCTCGCCTTCCTTTCTAGCACAGCTACAGCTAAACACGAGCACAGAAATAGCTAAACGTGAAAGAACACAATCGATGGCATGACTTTCGGTATCCTCGATCACATTCCTTTTACGTGGGCAATGACAAGTGCTTCCGTTTTATTGAACCCAGATGAGATACTGTTTGTGACAAGAATGAAGTAAGTGCAACTCACTCCCATACACATTTCATTTTGAAAAATATTTTTTCTGCCCCATTCTTTTCTCTTCAGTTGTACCTGGGAGCAGGGTCCGACTGGGACAGAAAAAGACCCGGGCAGCAAAATAAAACAGGCCCATAAACAGCCAAAAATACAGTCCACGCACTGGCCCTTCAGACCAGCACATTGGGCACTACCTGATTGCACTATAGGCCAGTCTAACTCTGTGTGGGGGGGATGAACAGTGCATAGTTTTTATAATGTAGAAGATTTCGTTTGTTTGAGGAGTCCCCTGCTGGCACTGCTGAGTGCTGTGGCTGATGAATCCTTAGGCTACCTAGTTTTTGACTTCAAATCTAGCCTCTTTCTTGCACCATCCCTGCACTTCTGTCTCTTCTCAATCTTGCAGGTTAATTTCTTTCCCTGTCGTCCAAGCGGCAAGCACTCCGTCCCCGCTCCCCCCTGCTTGCTGCCATTGCTGCACACTTTTCCCTTAATTATCACTTGACCACTTCTTGGTGCCTGAAAAGGTCGCAGTTTTATTTTCACAACAAACATTTTAGTTACATATTTCAATTTTCAAAACTCATGGTCTTACTGTAGTCCTTCAATGACCATGTTTCACTTTCATCTATTGTTCAGTTTTTTTTCCGTATTTGTATTCTGGACCCAGCCACCTCAATTGCCTAGCAGAGGAGGGAGGGGCCCCATTCCCTGGGTTTCGATTCACGGGTCTAGGCTTCAACTTGCTACCGATTTGGAGGGTGTCCGTTTCTGGACAAGCCCAGGCTGCCATTGCTGTCCCGCTCATCCTGTATCCTTTCGGGGCCCTCCCTTCCCCCAGGGGTCCCTGCCGTTTGGCATTCCAAGGACCTTACTTGAGCATCTACTCTATTTTCTTGCGGCTGGGTCCTTGTCATCTTCCCCGTCTGTACCCCTGCCATAAGGCATCCCCTGGGTCCTGTGGGAGTGTCACCTCTATTCTTTCCCTGGCGGCACGCCACCCGATGCTCCCCCAGTGTTCTGCCGTGGGGCATCCCAAGGACATTGTGCGAGCCTTTCATCTATCTTCTAGTAATTTTGTTCTCTACTAGGTTCCTCGTGTCGGCTCCGCTACCCTTTTCCCCGTACGGCTGCGACGCCCGTATCCATAGGTGTGGGTGCGTGGGCTCCTCTTCTTCTTTGCAAGGGGGAGACTTGAAATGTGATTTTCTGGGCCGTTGGCCCCTCTTTTAACCTCCTCCTTGCCTTCCTTGCTTGCCCCCTGATTGGGGAGGGGAGCTTACTTTGTTTGCGAGCTTGTCCAGGCCCTCCCCGGCCTAGCCGGATTTTTAATTGCGGGGGGTCCGGTCGCCGGCCGGCATTCTACCCGGGCCTCAATCGGGTCTGGCTTTGCCTTCCCCGGCCCGGGTCCTAACCCCGTCCAGGCGGCGAGCACTCCCTCCCCGCTCCCCCCTGTTTGTTGCCATTGCTGCGTGCTTTTCCCTTAATTAACACTTGACCACTTCTTGGTGCCTGAAAAGGTCGCAGTTTTATTTTCACAACAAACATTTTAGTTACATGAAATCTTCATATTTCAAATTTCAAAACTCATGGTCTTACTGTAGTCCTTCAATGACCATGTTTCACTTTCATCTATTGTTCATTGTTTTTTCTCTATTTGTATTCTGGACCCAGCCACCTCAATTGCCTGGCAGAGGAGGAGGAGCCCCATTCCCTGGGTTGCAACTGATTTGGAGGGTGTCCCTTTCTGGACATGCCCGGGCTGCAAGTTCCGTCCCGCTCGTCCTGTATCCTTTCGGGGCCCTCCCTTCTCCCAGGGGTCCCTGCCGTTTGGCATCTTAAGGACCTTACTTGAGCATCTACTCTATTTTGTTGCAGCTGGTGTCCTTGTCATCTTCCCCGTCTGTACCCCTGCCGTAAGGCATCCCCAGGGTCCTGCGGGAGTGTCATCTCTATTCTTTCTCTGGCAGCACACCGCCCGATGCTCCCCCAGTGCCCCTGCCGTGAGGGATCCCAAGGACACTGTGCGAGTCTTTCATCTATCTTCTAGTAATTTTGTTCTCTACTAGGTTCCTTGTGTCAGCCTTATCACGCTCTCTACGATTTCTCGATCGGGGGGAGCTCCCCCCTTAACACGGCCTACCTTTGCGACCTACTTGAAACCTCCTTGCTCGAATATGCCTAAGATGTTCAGCAGGAACATGTCTCTTCCTACCCCCGTGTAGTATACCCCATCTTCCATGTGGTACCCTGGCACCTACAAGTTTATGAACCCGTGTCGACCGAACACCCACCCCTGGGCCTTGTATGCTTTGGCCATGGTGGTATTTAGCTTTCTTATGGATTTTTCCTACTCCATCTAGATTCCCCTCCTCTAACTACGCTTAGTGTGTGGAGTAGGTAGAATGGAAAAGCTTTTCATAAGTGACATTAGGGGAATTGTTTTAAACATTTTTGCAACCAGGCTAGTTGTTTGGTGGTGTATGCATCAGCACAAATTGTAGGAATATGTCGTCATGCCCTGGACTGTAAGCTGATAGTTATGCATCTCACGGGCAGAGATGCCCTGCTTCAATCTGCAACAATCCCTCGCTATGCAGAATAATTTTACCATTTCTCAATAGAGATGCACCTGTATTCTGTCTCAAAGCATGTCTTTATTATCCTTTAACCACTGGGAAGTGCGTGACCCCCGCTTTGTGTCAGTTTTCGCGGTACTTGAAAGCGCAGGACACCTGTATGGTCAAAGCTTGCTCCCTTTACCACCTCCGTCCCGCTTTTCTCCCTGGTTCAGTCGGACATTCCTGTGGTTGACCATCATGCTTCTGGGTGCCTCGAGTGGTGCGCAAAACGACGAGGCTTTGCAGGGAGACCGCCCTCCCACCACCAGGCCCATTTGCTGGAGTCTGGCCTTAGCTGTGTAGCTGTTCCCACGGCAAACTGGATTGTAATAGCCCTAAGCGGTATTGGTACCTTTCTGATGTTTTTTAGACTGGCATGACACGGATTGGTGTACTCTTTCTTACAGAGGCCATCCTGTAGCCGAAATCAAGATTCACCTGGGCCTTGATTTGACCTTCGCAATGAACATGGGTAGCTTTTGTACTGCCCTGCTCGGGTCTTGCTCTTTTCAGAGAGTCGTTCCTTCATTACTGTTCTCCTAGGGTGGGCGGCCTTGGCTTATGCTCTCATATCCGCTGTTTCCTGGCTTATTCTACTGGGTCCCTCACTGCCATTTCTGTCTTAGAGTTGTACTATCAAAAAACTGTGAGCTATCAGTTTTCGCCGTAGAACTGCATAAGCACCACCAAGTATACTTTACAGCCTAGATTTCCTTCTGCAAAAGGGGTGCATTCAGGTTGAACTCTAGTTTCCTTATCCAATAGAAACTCCCCGCTATGTTATTTCTTTTACTATCCTGAGCTTGGGCTTCTCCACCCCAAGCACTCCTAGCCTGTCCTGCTCACCAGTATGGAAGACATGTGACTTTCCTTTCTTGTAGTCTTTTGGCTTCTTTACCATTGTCTTTCCCCTGATTTATCCGCCGTGATTGCCCTTCTTTGTGTAATGGGCGCGTGATGTTGCGTGCTCTGACATCCTTTACTGGTATGAGTGGTGTCGTCTAACTAGCCAGTGCATCCGAGGGAGATTGATTGGTTATATGAGATTTCGCTGGGGCTCTAGTTCGAGACCTGCTTATTTCGGGACTGCCTGCGTATTGTGTTGCTAAACCACCGATAAGTGTTTGAATCAGCTAGCAGCTTGGCTAAAGCATAGGTTTGTGTGAGGTAACCCTGGGCGTAGTTCGCGTAGTAGCGCTAGGCGTAGCTACGCAAAGTGCACTTCGCACTACGCGAGATACGCGTAGCACTACGCGAACTGCTTATCCATACTGTGCAATCATTGAAAACGGCATCTTGCAAAGTGCGAGCTGTTGTTTTCTGCCGCTCAAGTAGATTTTTACCCGAGCAGCAGCTTTCTCAACGCGGACTGGTAGTTTCTCATCGCGAGCGGTCGCGAGCATACGCGACCACTCGCAATGAGAAACCTGACTTCCCTGCGTTGAGAATCTCGCTGGGAGGTTTATGTTCCACGCTCGCGATTGGCAGCTTGATGTTGCTGATCACGAACAAGGAAAAAGTCTCGTAGGGATGTCATTTTGCTCGCTTGCGGTTGCCAACTTTAAGTTGAGGACCGCGAGTGAGCAAAAAATGCCAACTACGCTATGCTACGTGTTTTTGCACTGTGCTACATGCAATTCACGTAGCGCGAAGTGGCACAAACTACACAAACTAGGCGAGCGTAGCGTAGTTGTCCGCCCAGGGTTAGTGTGAGGTGAGTGAGCTCGAGCTACATAGCCTCTTGCTCGCCTAAGCAAAACTGCCCATGTGCAGTAGCTCCTGATTTTAGTTGCATGGTCATTTTAGACATGTCATTCGTATTATCTACTATCCTGCCTCTCCGCTATTGTAAATTGGCGCCTTTTTAAAACATTGGCGTTAAAAAAGAAACAAACCAAAAAGGATTCTGCTGGGCTTGCATCTGCATCCTTCATTGTTTTGAAATATTGTAATTTTTATAATTCGTACTGTCTTTCCCTTTTTGTATCCCCACCAGCTAACTGAGCATGGTACATAAAATACAATACATCTGGATTGTCAGTGCCTGAAGTTAAAATGCCCGAACAGAGGCCTTGTTTCAATGATAAATATGCAGGAATGTTTGCAGTGAGAGAATTGTAATGGAATCGCTCATTTTGAAAGTAAGGCTCAGTTGTCCGCCACAAAACTTCATATAGAATATTGCTTTCTAGCATTTTTGCAGATTTTTGTGTAACCAGAAACTCAGTTGCTGCTGTCCTGACTGTAGCTCCTCGAGGTGTGCTAAATTCTCCCGATTTTTATTTCATAATTAAGCATACTGTCCGGAAATTTAAACAAACACACGTAACTATGCAAAAATTACATTTGACGGTATAATTAGCGCAAGATATATCATCAAGGTACACTTGTTTAAGATCAATGATTGACAGCACTGGTTGAGTTGTCAGTGATATTGAAAACGCTTCAATTCTGCTACAATTAAGCTGTGAATTAACAATTAATAAGATCTGTGCAAGAAGGAGTGTTCTTTGGAGTACCTCAATCGCTCCATTCATCCACTTTACCCTATTCCCCTCTGCAGGTCTTTGTTAAACACCATTTCCCCCCACATATCTTTCTGAAATTCGGTATCTGCTATAATTAAGCTTTGCTTTTCCCTGTTCCTGAGCCCGTCTGTTTAAAATATTCTGTGATCTTTTCATCTAACTCGAAAGCTCTAGGGTGAGTCTTAACTGCCTGGATGTGCAATCAGCTGCCTGCAAAATAGTGCTTGCCTCGCCGGTGCAAGGACTAGAAACTCGATCGTTAGAATCATAAAAAATATAGTGTTATGTTTGCACAAATCTATATCAGGCTGGGCGCCCCCTTTGAGGTGCGTAGACCTTGCCAAAGCCGCGTGCTACGCATGCTTCTTTCCCCCTTCCCTTATGCCTTCTGTAATGGAACACGCATCCTGTGCCATCCCTTCACTCCGGCTCCGGCCCTCCCCGGGAGACCGTTTCTTACTCGGCCCCTCTCCTCGCACCCCTCTCCGGTCATGCTTGAATGGGCAAAAGAAGGAATGCCGGGTTAGCAAGGGATGATTACCCGACTCAAACCTAGCTGAATTTTGAACTTCGAAGTTCACGTTGTATACAGCTATGCGAGGCAGGTACATTGACCCACAGGGCTATTTTACGAGCTCCAAGAATTTCTTGCCCTTGCAGCGAGAATGTCTTTGACTCCGCTCCCATACTCAAACATCCTCACCATCACGCTTCAGTGCTCTGATGGAGTCCCACCTGTCAGGCGGACTTTCTTAATGGAGGGCTTTAGAAATGGCTGCCATGACTCGACAGGGAGCGGGCATGGTAGCCTTAGGCCCTGATCAGACTGGGTTGTTACCTTCGCTCAGCAACATCTGCCCAGGTGAACAGCATTTGTGCTTGGTGAACAACACTTGCCAGGTTTTCTACTACTATTGCTATTCTGCTGCAAGTATGCTCTCAATAATCAGCAATTCGCAATTTTACTATTGCGTAACGGAATGTTCCTCACTTCGCCGACACTTGGAACCTCTAAGTTTCAGTGCTGTGCGACCGACTCACTGCGGCCCCTCCAGGAAACGCCACCCTTTGTGCCGTCGGAAGGACCTGTGTTTAGCTGCTGGCAAACCTATACATTTGAAGCACAGAGCTCAGCTATTTTTGGCCACCAAATGCCGCTTTCCGTATCTTAATGCTTGCTTGTGCGCGGTATTTTCACATTGTTTATAATTTATGGGGCTCATTTAAACACTGGATTTCAGTAATTGATGGCAGTAGCCCAGATTCGCGCAGCCCTATTTCTTACCTCCTTTGCATTTCCATAAAAGGCTCTGGAGGCACCGCCGCCCGCACCGACCTTCATGCTCTCGGGGGCACCGCCACCCGCACCGACCCGCATGGTTCGTGATGTGGCCAGCTGGCCCTCCTGTGCTCCGGGCGCTCCTTCACCGGCTCTGGGCGCCTCCTGAATCTTCATCGTGCCCAAGTCTGCCAGCCGCCCCAGGGATATCCAAGTGCATCAGGGTAGTAGTTCACAAGAAACACCTTGCCATGCTCTGGGGCCAACTGAGGCTACTTTGCACTGATAAGGCAGAACATGCTCTCATGTCAATTAAGCGGAGATTCTTCAAGTGGGGGGGGACAAGGTAGGGATTATCCTAGCACGTCACATTTGGGCTCAAGTTGCAACAACTCATGGCTCCAAAATCAAACAAGTGGACAATACCTGTGCCACATATGAACGAGACAAGGGTCAGGTCTTTGCCACCTTCAACACTGAGCTGTACACCACTGCTGCCCACTCGCCAAACAAAACTTCCTCTTTACTCAATGCATGCCCCTTGGACCCTCTGGAAACTCAACTTGAGGAGCTACTGGAAGACCCAATTACTTTAGATGAAATCCATAGAGCATTTAAACAACTCCCAACAAATAAAACTCCGGGACCAGATGGCCTCCCAGTTACCTTCTACTGTGCCTTTCTTCCCCAACTCCTGAACCACCTGCTTCACCTTTTTAATACGTTTCCTTACCCCCACGTTGTCAGAAGCCAAAGTAGTGCTCATACCAAAGCCCGGAAAAGACCCTTTTTTATGCACTCCCTACCTATCGCGCTACTCAATACTGATGCCAAAATATACACTAAAATACTACTGAACCACCTCGAGCCTTCCCTCCCAGGACTGATCAACCCCGATCAGGTGGGATTGAGCTGCCACCACCAGGGGGCTGACAATCTTCTGCGAATTGCCCATCTTATTAAAAAGGTCCAAAAGCGAGACATCCCGGCCTGTCTGCTATGTCTCGACGCGTAGAAAGCCTCCGATCGCGTTGACTGAAAGTTTCTCCGTGCAGTACTCCATAAAATAGACAACCTAGGGCCAACAATGATCTCTAAGTTAAGGACTCCTTACATTTCCCCTGTTGCGCGGTTTTAAATTAATGGCCAACTTACACCCCCAATCTCGAGTCGCAGGGGTACCAGACTGGGTTGTCCACTTTCCCCTCTCTTGTTTGCCTTGGCAGTGGAACCCCTAGCTACTGCAATCTGCCAATCGCTAGAAATAATGGGCGTACCCTTTGGGGACCATGATCATAAAGTATCCCTGTTTGCAGAAGACCTCATACTCTCACTTACTGCTCTGGATACGTATATTCCAGCCTTAACCTCGCTTCTTCACTCCTTTGAAACAGCTTCAGGCTTTAAGATCAACATGTCCAAATTCCACACACAGAATCTCACCATCTCTACTCCAGATTCACTGAGACTGCAACGCCTTGCCCCCATACATTGGGCAGACCACTCAATTTGCTATTTGGGCCTCAACTTGACCCCCTCCCCCTGGACCCAGGCCAACTGGCCAGGCTGTTGTAGAGAAATTCAAGAAGAACTATGATGCTGGAAAAAACTCCCTATATCCCGGTTAGGTCGCCTCAATGCAGTTAAAATGACACTTCTTTCTAAAATTATTTGCCTCTTCCAAAACTTTCCTACCCCAATCCCTTCGGCAGATATCCAAAGCCTACAGCGCAACATAACCTCCTTTATCTGGGGTAAAGGCCGTCCGCACTTCTTGAATAAAGTGCTTATGTTGCCCGGTGACCGCAGAGGCCTTGCGTGCCCTAACCTCCTGGAATATTACAGGGCAGCCCATCTTTGATATATACCTGAATGGTTGTTCCGGGGGAGTGAAAAGCATTTGTTCTACATGGAAAGGGCTGTTGCTTGCAGACCCCTGTGGGACCTAGCATGGCTCTCCAGAATGGCCAGACACCGTAGTGCATACGCTGCAACCCCCAAGAAAACAGATCTTGAGATATGGGACAGGATTACAGTCTCTAGAGGTCTGACGACCTTCCCCTCACCTATCACACCCATTGCCCTGAATCCCTTGTTCCCTCCAGCTTTACAACCACATGCATTCAGGGGGAATGCCGAGTTACCCAGGACCGCTTTTAAAGGGATATATTTAAATCTTTTGACCAATGCAAACAATCCTTTCATGTCCCTGAGGCCAGCAGACCTTAATATTATCAACTTCGCCACTGGTTGCTCACCCCCAAATACACTCAGGAAGCCACTAGATCACTTACCCTTTTTGAGTCCCTAATTCGAACCTTTGAAGGCACACGCAGTATAATTTCTCGCACTTACCAAGTGCTACAACACTCGCAACCCCTCCTTCTCCGTACATTCCAATAACAATAGCTCAGGGACATAGAAGAGGATCCCTCCCAGCAGGACTGGGAACAACTATGACACGACATACCTAAAAATTTTAGGAGCACTATTCAGAGTGAATTAGCATATAAGATAATGACTCTCTGGGATTACACCCTCCGCACGTCTACAGAAACTCCTTCCTGCCCTCTTCTCGCTATGCTGGAGATGCCAGTTGGCAACAGGAGGCTTTCTCCATATTTGATGGACATGTCCGCTGGTGACGGTGTTCTGGAAAGAGGTTCTAAGTCAACACAAAGACGCAGTGGGGTTCTCCATTAAAAATTCCCCCTTGGTGTCCCTACTAGGCATGAGACCAGTGCAACTCAAAGCCATGACGCATTCCGAATGGCTCCTTATTACGAAGATGCTCAAAGCTGCTAAACAAACTACAGCCCTTCATTGGAAGACAATACTTTCTCCCCCAATATCTGCCTGGTTCTTACGCCTATGGCAGGTCATGGCAATGGAACCTCTGACATCTCACCTCACCCGAGCAGATACCAAATTCAAATACACTTGACAACCACTCATAACTCATCCCTCCCAAACTGCACATGCCCACCACATCCCCCCTAGGGTGTGAGCTCTTCAACATTTCAAAGACTCTCTACTTCCATACTCTAGAGAGATTGCCTGACGAGACCCCTTGACGTTAGTAGCAGAAGATGCCCCCCCCCTCTTAGCAAACAACATCCATGGTGGTAGGAACTGCCCCTGATCACCCTTCCACCAAAACTGACTCTCCCTCCATCAACCCCTACATATTCCTAGTTCCCCTTGGTACTTCTTTATTATGTTAAATGTCTTCATGTTTCATTCTCGTAAACAATACCTCAAACAGAAGCGGCTGATGCTACTTTGGCCTCACCTGGGCCCTCTAGGATTATTTATTCTCTTTGACCCTACACTACAGATCTTGACTGCCTTGTTTAACTCACACCCTGACACTATATACGGTGTGTCCCTAATCTTCATAGAACTGAATACTCCCTTCAGAGACACATTGCTGGACTTTACTCAACACTTGCAATTCTACATGTTCTCATACATATTATGGTGATCTGGTTTATACCTGGAAGGAAAAGTACTGGTCAGCACCCTTAAAATGTATCTCTCCCTTTGCCACTAGTTGTTCTCCGCGATCTGCCACTGGAAGCTTGACAGTTCAATGCTACATGTACAGCATGTAATTGTTGATGTCCTGCCTCACTACCTTGCTCTCCAACTAGCTTATATTATACAAGATGATGTATGTTAAATTATTGTTTATTAAAACAAAATATTTTTCTTTTTCTTTCAATAAACAGAGCTGTAATAAAAGTAGGTCTCATCGTGACAAAGCCAGTGAGGATTACGCCCTTTCGTGAATATCGCAGCACTTTTGAGCACCATGCTACTGATTAGAGTTTCACTCCTCCTTCTTATAACTATTGACACTTTGTCACCTATGTTCCTTTCATATACACTATGACTCTATATGATATTGTATCAATACTCTGTGATGATGTTTCATATTGCCACTCTGTTGTCATAGTACATTTGGTATTGTGATTCTCAACAGCCTGCTACTGTTGTTTGTTTGTTATTCTTGGAAAATCAATAAAGACAATATATAAAAAAAAAATATAGGCACACAAATGTTGCCCCATAGAACCTTTTCAGAAAAATATATTAAGGACTTGAGGGTAATCAAAAAACTGTAGGTACTTTAAGGATCCTCAACATGTCGGGGGGAAAAAAGAAACAAATATGTCCTGGATGTCGTTTGTGGAAAAATGTTATGCTAGATTAAGGATGTACTGCCCCAAATGCCAAAAACAGCTCACAATGGGGAGCTTCCTCAATGATGAAAACACACCAGGAACTGTCTAGAAGGAGTTTAGTTACTGCAATGTGCTTTGCCTTAAATTGATTCATTAATGGTCATGCATAATCACCCTGAAACACGGAATAAAGCACAGAGCAGATATAGATTCCATTGTTATGTCAATTATTCAAACAGTTTGATTGCCGGTAAATGGTGATGAGAAACTCATTCCTGTTAGTTTAGTGAGGGACAATGAATTCAGTGTGCTGTTTCAAGAACATATTTGTACAATAAAGCAAAAAATTAAATCTTTTTGAACTGAACATCGTAAGACTGAATCTTTGACCAGTGTGACAAGCTTTTGTACATTGTAAATAAACTTTGTTAAAAACATGTACAGCATATGCTGCACCCACTACTTTTACAAGCACTGTAGAGTTTTCAAGATTATCCTTCAGCAGTTCATATATTATTAGATGTTCTTTTAGAAAGTACACATTTCTGTCTTGTAGGCAGACACGCCTCAGCACTATTTATTCAGGGGCCTTCTAATGAACTGTATTTTACTTTTTGTACCTTTTAGGATTACTTTATCAAAAGCATATGCAACTCAGTTTATGACTGATTGCCATTTTGCAAAGCAATTCTTTTCTTTGATCAATTAGGGATTGTTGGTAGAATATTAAGTGGTTCTGTTTTTTACGAATTTTGAAAAGACTTTCTTTTAACACCTGATGTTGCTTTTTGCATTAATCTTTTCATAGTATTTTGAAAGACAATCGTCAACTGTTTTAGTAAATTCAATCAATGCATGTGCACAGTAGTGAACAAAACATCCACAATTAACTTTAAATCTGTAAAACTGTCATGAAAGCTAATTACTGAAGCATCTCAATCTTATAGGCAATAATGAAAGTGTCTTAAACAATGCAGGTTTGTTCAGGGACAATGCTCATTCGTTTGTGATCCTTACTACTAGACAACATGAGCAGAACTTATATTTGAATTGAGCAACTCTTTCCTGTCCTGCAGCAGGAAGGGCCTGATGTACAAAGGTGTTTTGTGGTCGCAAAACCTGTGAATATCAAAACCTTAGGGTTTGTGACCACAGGATATTATATTTGTGCAATGAACAAATGTCATTTTATGAGTCAGAAAAACGTTTTACAACTTAGAAAAGTGCCTTTGTGACAAATTCAGAATCATAAATAAGAGTGAGTGTAAAAGAGGTGCTGTTCTTGTATTCGAGTCACAGTGCTGTGCTCCACTGGCTTATGCCAATTACAAACCATTGATCAATTACTGTCATCTAACACCGGGTGGTAACTGAGTTGCAAAGAGGAAGCGGTTCCTATTGGAAATGCGTTGGCAGTCTCAGGTGAAAAGATAGTGGTTTAGAGGACTACTGTATTCTCGCCCTAATTTCGTTCAATGTAATGTTTTAAGAGCATCCCATGTCCCTCTCAGAGACTTGGCATCTCTAAGAAAAGTTTATATTGAAGGGATGGATATCAGGGAGGGAGATCTGCATTCTCAGACATTTGTAGGGTGGTACAGAAATCCTGCTGCCTCATTAATATTAATGATGCAGGAGTTCTTGCGACCACCAGCAAAAATATATTTTGATATAGGTCTGAGTGGTGCAGTAGATTGGTAGCATCTCAAAATGCTGAGCAAGTCAATGTACAAAAACATTAACTGGTTTGCATCCTTACCAATCAAACATCAGGGCCATTGAATCTTAAGGCCCAATGTATAGTTTAGAGGAGAGGGTACTCCGTTGCAAAGGAGATGCAATACCCTCTCTGCCAAACTGAAGGTCCATCCGCCTCATTGAGAGTCGAGTAAAATGTGAAATGTAGTGCATTTATATAGCGCTCCGCACACCCCCGAAAGGGTCTCTCAGGCACTGTGCACATACCACTGTGGAACCCTTCCTGGCCTTTACCTGTGAAGTGCCCACTCCTGGGCACCCCCAAGGTGAAAGCCAGGCATCCTAGCGCTTTTGGGGCCGTTGTGCAGATTAAGCAAGCTATTGCCCAGAGTTGCAGAGTGGGACCCATGATTAGAATAGGCACCAAGGCGAGAATTATTGGGTCTGGGGAAATTGAGCCCAAGACCCGCCAAGGCGGGAATTAAACCCTGGTCCGAGCCAGACCTCAGCATCAGGGTCTGCCGCTCTAACCATTGAGCCACACTTCTCCACACTGGACCTTAAGTATGTCTGCTGCAGAGACTAATCTGTCTCCGCCGCTGACACACCTCACCTCAGATAGCCTAACAAAGTAGTGGCCACAGACGTTTTTTCCAATTGTCCGCACTCCCTATATAGAGGGTGGACAAATGGCAAGTTTTCACTGTCTGTCACCACCAGGTATAACCTGGCAACCAGGGGCAGTGGACACTGCAAAATGACCCCAAAACCATGGGAGAAAACTCCCAAGGCAATTGGGTCATTGGTTTTATTTACTTTCCATAAAAAATTGCCATTTGAAATTTTATTTTGAAAAGTGAAAAAAAAGTTATAAGTTTGATACACGCGACACCAGTTCCTGGTAAACACAAGGCACTGTCGTTGGGCCGGCGGACACCTCTGAATTTGGCAGGCGGAACACCTTCGACATGGTTGGAGTAATGTACTTCGCCATGGTGACACAATCCCTCTGCCAAACTCTGAATCTAAATCTATTAGATTTCGCTACATAAAGGCATACATAGTGCTCAAGTGACCACAAACCCCTGTTCACAATGTATATTTTAAAAAAAGGAACAGCACAAATTTTGCGGCTGGAGAACTGTATACTGAACTGCAGGCTACATACACAACTGTCTTTTAGAAAACACACACATTTTCAATGCAAATCAATTTGCAGTTGGAGCTTAAATGCGCCCTTAACTAATACATAACACAGCTACGCAGTAATTTACATGTTGAGGTGAGTCATAATGTATTTGTATGACATAATTTCCAGTTTTTTTAATTGTTGCCTAATTTATTTAATCAATATTCAATGTATCATTTGCTTGAATTAATGAAAAGACAGAAAGGTTTTCTTTACGCATCAATGCGCTTTGCTTACATATATGGATCGACGTCGGGGTGGTATACTGGCTCTTCCTTTAACCCGCTATTGACTGTTGTAGACTGATAAAATAAAACAAAACAAAACAAAAACACAAACTGCATCATTACGGCGAAATATTCAGCAAGAGGGGAGCGAGATATTCTGCAAGAGGCGATAGATGCTGGAGGCTGGAGGCCGATCTTTCTTTCAGAGGTTTAAATGTCTGATGGCAGCCACACCCACTCGCCTTCCTTCTCTCTATTGGCACAAAGGACACGACAAGCCTCGCCTTCCTTTCTAGCACAGCTACAGCTAAACACGAGCCCAGCAACAGCTAAACACGAGCACAGCAAGAGCTAAACACGAGCACAGCAAGAGCTAAACACGAGCACAGCTACAGCTAAACACGAGCCCAGCAACAGCTAAACGTGAAAGAACACAATCGATGGCATGACTTTCGGTATCCTCGATCACATTCCTTTTACGTGGGCAATGACAAGTGCTTCCGTTTTATTGAACCCAGATGAGATACTGTTTGTGACAAGAATGAAGTAAGTGCAACTCACTCCCATACACATTTCATTTTGAAAAATATTTTTTCTGCCCCATTCTTTTCTCTTCAGTTGTGCCTGGGAGCAGGGTTTGACTGGGACAGAAAAAGACCCGGGCAGCAAAATAAAACAGGCCCATAAACAGCCAAAAATACAGTCCACGCACTGGCCCTCAGACCAGCTCATTGGGCACTACCTGATTGCACTATCAGCCAGTCTAACTCTGTGTGGGGGTGATGAACAGTGCATAGTTTGTATAATGTAGTAGATTTCGTTTGTTTGAGGAGTCCCCTGCTGGCACTGCTGAGTGCTGTGGCTGATGAATCCTTAGGCTACCTAGTTTTTGACTTCAAATCAAGCCTCTTTCTTGCACCATCCCTGCACTTCTGTCTCTTCTCAATCTTGCAGGTTAATTTCTTTCCCTGTTGTTTCCCTAACCCCGTCCAAGCGGCGAGCACTCCGTCCCCGCTCCCCCCTGTTTGCTGCCATTGCTGCACACTTTTCCCTTAATTATCACTTGACCACTTCTTGGTGCCTGAAAAGGTCGCAGTTTCATTTTCACAACAAACATTTTAGTTACATGAAATCTTCATATTTCAAATTTCAAAACTCATGGTCTTACTGTAGTCCTTCAATGACCATGTTTCACTGTCATCTATTGTTAAGTTTTTTTTCTGTATTTGTATTCTGGACCCAGCCACCTCAATTGCCTAGCAGAGGAGGGAGGGGCCCCATTCCCTGGGTTTCGATTCACGGGTCTAGGCTTCAACTTGCTACCGATTTGGAGGGTGTCCCTTTCTGGACAAGCCCAGGCTGCCATTGCTGTCCCGCTCATCCTATATCCTTTCGGGGCCCTCCCTTCTCCCAGGGGTCCCTGCCGTTTGGCATTCCAAGGACCTTACTTGAGCATCTACTCTATTTTCTTGTGGCTGGGTCCTTGCCATCTTGCCCGCCTGTACCCCTGCCGTAAGGCATCCCCGGGGTCCTGTGGGAGTGTCATCTCTATTCTTTCCCTGGCGGCACGCCGCCCGATGCTCCCCCAGTGCTCTGCCGTGAGGCATCCCAAGGACACTGTGCGAGCCTTTCATCTATCTTCTAGTAATTTCGTTCCCTACTAGGTTCCTCGTGTCAGCTCCGCTACCCTTTTCTCCGTACGGCTGCGACCCCCGTATCCATAGGTGTGGGTGCGTGGGCTTCTCTTCTTCTTTGCAAGGGGGAGACTTTAAATGTGATTTTCTGGGCCGTTGGCCCCTCTTTTAACCTCCTCCTTGCCTTCCTTGCTAGCCCCCTGATTGGGGAGGGGAGCTTACTTTGTTTGCGAGCTTGTCCAGGCCCTCCCCGGCCTAACCGGATTTTTAATTGCGGGGGGTCCGGTCGCCGGCCGGCATTCTACCCGGGCCTCCATCGGGTCTGGCTTTGCCTTCCCCAGCCCGGGTCCTAACCCCGTCCAGGCGGCGAGCACTCCCTCCCCGCTCCCCCCTGTTTGTTGCCATTGCTGCGCGCTTTTTCCTTAATTAACACTTGACCACTTCTTGGTGCCTGAAAAGGTCGCAGTTTTATTTTCACAACAAACATTTTAGTTACATGAAATCTTCATATTTCAAATTTCAAAACTCATGGTCTTACTGTAGTCCTTCAATGACCATGTTTCACTTTCATCTATTGTTCATTGTTTTTTCTCTATTTGTATTCTGGACCCAGCCACCTCAATTGCCTGGCAGAGGAGGGAGGAGCCCCATTCCCTGGGTTTCGATTCACTGGTCTAGGCTTCAACTTGCTACTGATTTGGAGGGTGTCCCTTTCTGGACATGCCCGGGCTGCAAGTTCCGTCCCGCTCGTCCTGTATCCTTTCGGGGCCCTCCCTTCTCCCAGGGGTCCCTGCCGTTTGGCATCCTAAGGACCTTACATGAGCATCTACTCTATTTTTTGCAGCTGGGTCCTTGTCATCTTCCCCGTCTGTACCCCTGCCGTAAGGCATCCCCGGGGTCCTGCAGGAGTGTCATCTCTATTCTTTCTCTGGCAGCACACCGCCCGATGCTCCCCCAGTGCCCCTGCTGTGAGGGATCCCAAGGACACTGTGCGAGTCTTTCATCTATCTTCTAGTAATTTCGTTCTCTACTAGGTTCCTTTTGTCAGCCTTATCACGCTCTCTACGATTTCTCGATCGGAGGGAGCTCCCCCCTTAACACGGCCTACCCTTGCGACCTTCTTGAAACCTCTTTGCTCGAATATGCCTACGATGTTCAGCAGGAACATGTCTATTCCTACCCCCGTGCAGTATACCCCATCTTCCATGTGGTACCCTGGCACCTACAAGTTTATGAACCCGTGTCGACCGAACACCCACCCCTGGGCCTTGGATGCTTTGGCCATGGTGGTATTTAGCTTTCTTCTGGATTTTTCCTACTCCATCTAGATTCTCCTCCTCTAACTACGCTTAGTGTGTGGAGTAGGTAGAATGGAAAAGCTTTTCATAAGTGACATTAGGGGAATTGTTTTAAACATTTTTGCAACCAGGTTAGTTGTTTGGTGGTGTATGCATCAGCACAAATTGTAGGAATATGTCGTCATGCCCTGGACTGTAAGCTGATAGTTATGCATCTCACGGGCAGAGATGCCCTGCTTCAATCTGAAACAATCCCTCGCTATGCAGAATAATTTTACCATTTCTCAATAGAGATGCACCTGTATTCTGTCTCAAAGCATGTCTTTATTATCCTTTAACCACTGGGAAGTACGTGACCCCCGCTTTGTGTCCGTTTTCGCGGTACTTGTAAGCGCAGGGCACCTGTATGGTCAAAGCTTGCTCCCTTTACCACCTCCATCCCGCTTTTCTCCCTGGTTCAGTCGGACATTCCTGTGGTTGACCATCATGCTTCTGGGTGCCTTGAGTGGTGCGCAAAACGACGAGGCTTTGCAGGGAGACCGCCCTCCCACCACCAGGCCCATTTGCTGGAGTCTGGCCTTAGCTGTGTAGCTGTTCCCACAGCAAACTGGATTGTTATAGCCCTAAGCGGTATTGGTACCTTTCTGATGTTTTTTAGCCTGGCATGACAAGGATTGGTGTACTCTTTCTTACAGAGGCCATCCTGTAGCCGAAATCCGGATTCACCTGGGCCTTGATTTGACCTTCGCAATGAACATGGGTAGCTTTTGTACTGCCCTGCTCGGGTCTTGCTCTTTTCAGAGAGTCGTTCCTTCATTACTGTTCTCCTAGGGTGGGCGGCCTTGGCTTATGCTCTCATATCCGCTCTTTCCTGGCTTATTCTACTGGGTCTCTCACTGCCATTTCTGTCTTAGAGTCGTGCTATCAAAAAACTGAGCTATCAGTTTTCGCCGTAGAACTGCATAAGCACCACCAAGTATACTTTACAGCCTAGATTTCCTTCTGCAAAAGGGGTGCATTCAGGTTGAACTCTAGTTTCCTTATCCAATAGAAACTCCCCACTATGTTATTTCTTTTACTATCCTGAGCTTGGGCTTCTCCACCCCAAGCACTCCTAGCCTGTCCTGCTCACCAGTATGGAAGACATGTGACTTTCCTTTCTTGTAGTCTTTTGCCTTCTTTACCATTGTCTCTCCCCGGATTTATCCGCCGTGATTGCCCTTCTTTGTGTAATGGGCGCGTGATGTTACGTGCTCTGACATCCTTTACTGGTATGAGTGGTGTCGTCTAAGTAGCCAGAGCATCCGAGGGAGAGTGATTAGTTATATGAGATTTCGCTGTGGCTCTAGTTCGAGACCTGCTTATTTCGGGACTGCCTGCGTATTGTGTTGCTAAAGCCACCGATAAGTGTTTGAATCAGCTAGCAGCTTGGCTAAAGCATAGGTTTGTGTGAGGTAACCCTGGGTGTAGTTTGCGTAGTAGCGCTACGCGTAGCTACGCAAAGTGCACTTCGCACTACGCGAGATACACGTAGCACTACGCGAACTGCTTATCCATACTGTGCAATCATTGAAAACGGCATCTTGCAAAGTGCGAGCTGTTGTTTTCTGCCGCTCAAGTAGATTTTTACTCGAGCAGCAGCTTTCTCAACGCGGACTGGTAGTTTCTCATCGCTAGCGGTCGCGAGCATACGCGACCACTCGCAATGAGAAACCTGACTTCCCTGCGTTGAGAATCTCGCAGGGAGGTTTATGTTCCACGCTCGCGATCGGCAGCTTGATGTTGCTGATCACGAACAAGGAAAAAGTCTCGTAGGGATGTCATTTTGCTCGCTTGCGGTTGCCAACTTTAAGTTGAGGACCGCGAGTGAGCAAAAAATGCCAACTACGCTATGCTACGCGTTTTTGCACTGTGCTACATGCAATTCACGTAGCACAAACTACACAAACTACGCGAGCGTAGCGTAGTTGTCCGCCCAGGGTTAGTGTGAGGTGAGTGAGCTCGAGCTACATAGCCTCTCGCTCGCCTAAGCAAAACTGCCCGTGTGCAGTAGCTCCTGACTTTAGTTGCATGGTCATTTTAGACATGTCATTCGTATTATCTACTATCCTGCCTCTCCGCTATTGTAAATTGGCGCCTTTTTAAAACATTGGCGTTAAAAAAGAAACAAACCAAAAAGGAGTCTGCTGGGCTTGCATCTGCATCCTTCATTGTTTTGAAATATTGTAATTTTTATAATTCGTACTGTCTTTCCCTTTTTGTATCCCCACCAGCTAACTGAGCATGGTATATAAAATACAATACATCTGGATTGTCAGTGCCTGAAGTTAAAATGCCCGAACAGAGGCCTTGTTTCAATGATAAATATGCAGGAATGTTTGCAGTGAGAGAATTGTAATGGAATCGCTCATTTTGAAAGTAAGGCTCAGTTGTCCGCCACAAAACTTCATATAGAATATTGCTTTCTAGCATTTTTGCAGATTTTTGTGTAACCAGAAACTCAGTTGCTGCTGTCCTGACTGTAGCTCCTCGAGGTGTGCTAAATTCTCCCAATTTCTATTTCATAATTAAGCATACTGTCCGGAAATTTAAACAAACACACGTAACTATGCAAAAATAACATTTGACGGTATAATTAGCGCAAGATATATCATCAAGGTACACTTGTTTAAGATCAATGATTGACAGCACTGGTTGAGTTGTCAGTGATATTGAAAACGCTTCAATTCTGCTACAATTAAGCTGTGAATTAACAATTAATAAGATCTGTGCAAGAAGGAGTGTTCTTTGGAGTACCGCAATCGCTCCATTC
Source organism: Triturus cristatus (assembly GCF_964204655.1). Classification (NCBI taxonomy): domain Eukaryota; kingdom Metazoa; phylum Chordata; class Amphibia; order Caudata; family Salamandridae; genus Triturus; species Triturus cristatus. The sequence goes on from NC_140593.1 coordinate 823,413,725, forward strand.
ATCCACTTTACCCTATTCCCCTCTGCAGGTCTTTGTTAAACACCATTTCCCCCCACATATCTTTCTGAAATTCGGTATCTGCTATAATTAAGCTTTGCTTTTCCCAGTTCCTGAGCCTGTCTGTTTAAAATATTCTGTGCTCTTTTCATCTAACTCGAAAGCTGTAGGGTGAGTCTTAACTGCCTGGATGTGCAAACAGCTGCCTGCAAAATAGTGCTTGCCTCGCCGGTGCAAGGACTAGGAAGCTCGATCGATAGAATCATAAAAAATATAGTGTTATGTTTGCACAAATCTATATCAGGCTGGGTGCCCCCTTTGAGGCGCGTAGACCTTGCCAAAACCGCGTGCTCCTGATGCTTCTTTCCCCCTTCCCTTATGCCTTCTGTAATGGAACACGCATCCTGTGCCATCCCTACACTCCGGCTCTGGCCCTCCCCGGGAGACCGTTTTTTACTCGCCCCTCTCCACGCAACCCTCTCCGGTCATGCTTGAATGGGCAAAAGAAGGAATGCCGGGTTAGCAAGGGACGATAACCCGACTCAAACCTAGCTGAATTTTTAACTTCGAAGTTCACGTTGTATACAGCTATGCGAGGCAGGTACATTAACCCACAGGGCTATTTTACGAGCTCCAAGAATTTCTTGCCCTTGCAGCGAGAATGTCTTTGACTCCGCTCCCATACTCAAACATCCTCACCATCACGCTTCAGTGCTCTGATGGAGTCCCACCTGTCAGGCTGACTTTCTTAATGGAGGGCTTTAGAAATGGCGGCCATGACTCGACAGGGAGCGGTCATGGTAGCCTTAGGCCCTGATCAGACTTGGTTGTTACCTTCGCTCAGCAACATCTGCCCAGGTGAACAGCATTTGTGCTTGGTGAACTACACTTGCCAGGCTTTCTACTACTATTGCTATTCTGCTGCAAGTATGCTCTTAATAATCAGCAATTCGCAATTTTACTATTGCGTAACGGAATGTTCCTCACTTCGCCGACACTTGGAACCTCTGGGTTGCTGCAAGTTTCAGTGCTGTGCGACCGACTCACTGCGGCCCCTCCAGGAAACGCCACCCTTTGTGCCATCGGATGGACCCGTGTTTAGCTGCTGGCAAACCTATACGTTTGAAGCACAGAGCTCAACTATTTTTGGCCAGCAAATGGCGTTTTTCGTATGTTAATGCTTGCTTGTGCGCGGTATTTTCACATTGTTTATAATTTATGGGGCTCATTTAAACACTGGATTTCAGTAATTGATGGCAGTAGCCCAGATTCGCGCAGCCCTATTTCTTACCTCCTTTGCATTTCCATAAAAGGCTCTGGAGGCACCGTCGCCCGCACTGACCTTCATGCTCTCGGGGGCACCGCCACCCACACCGACCTGCATGGTTCGTGAAGTGGCCAGCTGGCCCTCCTGTGCTCCGGGCGCTCCTTCACCGGCTCTGGACGCCTCCTGAATCTTCATCGTGCCCAAGTCTGCCAGCCGCCCGAGAGATATCCAGGTGCATCAGGGTAGTAGTTCACAAGAAACACCTTGCCATGCTCTGGGGCCAACTGAGGCTACTTTGCACTGATAAGGCAGAACATGCTCTTATGTCAATTAAGCGGAGATTCTTCAAGTGGGGGGGACAAGGTAGGGACTATCCTAGCACGTCACATTTGGACTCAAGTTGCTACAAATCATGGCTCCAAAGTCAAACAAGTGGACAATACCTGTGCCACATCTGAACGAGACAAGGGTCAGGTCTTTGCCACCTTCAACACTGAGCTGTACACCACTGCTGCCCACTCGCCAAACAAAACTTCCTCTTTTCTCAATGCATGCCCCTTGGACCCTCTAGAACCTCAACTTGCGAAGCTACTGGAAGACCCAATTACTTTAGATGAAATCCATAGAGCATTTAAACAACTCCCAACGAATAAAACTCCGGGACCAGATGGCCTCCCGGTTACCTTCTACCATGCCTTTCTTCCCCAACTCCTGAACCACCTGCTTCCCCTTTTTAATAAGTTTTCTTACCCCCACGTTGTCAGAAGCAAAAGTAGTGCTTATACCAAAGCCAGGAAAAGACCCTTTTATATGCACTCCCTACCGACCTATTGTGCTACTCAATACTGATGCCAAAATATACGCTAACATACTACTGAACCACCTCGAGCCTTCCCTCCCAGGACTGATCAACCCCGATCAGGTGGGATTGAGCTGCCACCACCAGGGGGCTGACAATCTTCTGCGAATTGCCCATCTTATTAAAAAGGTCCAAAAGCAAGACATCCCGGCCTGTCTGCTATGTCTCGACGCGTAGAAAGCCTCCGATCGCGTTGACTGAAAGTTTCTCCGAGCAGTACTCCATAAAATAGACAATCTAGGGCAAACAATGATCTCTAAGTTAAGGACTCCTTACATTTCCCCTGTAGCGCGGTTTTAAATTAATGGCCAACTTACACCCCCAATCTCGGGTCGCAGGGGTACCAGACTGGGTTGTCCACTTTCCCCTCTCTTGTTTGCCTTGGCAGTGGAACCCCTAGCTACTGCTATCTGCCAATCGCTAGAAATAATGGGCGTACCCTTTGGGGACCATGATCATAAAGTATCCCTGTTTGCAGAAGACCTCATACTCTCACTTACTGCTCCGGATACGTATATTCCAGCCTTAACCTCACTTCTTCACTCCTTTGAAACAGCTTCAGGCTTTAAGATCAACATGTGCAAATTCCACACACTGAATCTCACCATCTCTACTCCGGATTCACTGAGACTGCAACGCCTTGCCCCTATACATTGGGCAGACCACTCAATTTGCTGTTTGGGCCTCAACTTGACCCCCTCCCCCTCCACCTGGACCCAGGCCAACTGGCCAGGCTGTTGTAGAGACATTCAAGAAGAACTAGGATGCTGGAAAAAGCTCCCTATATCCTGGTTAGGTCGCCTCAATGCAGTTAAAATGACACTTCTTTCTAAAATTCTTTGCCTCTTCCAAAACTTTCCTACCGCAATCCCTTCGGCAGATATCCAAAGCCTACAGCGCAACATAACCTCCTTTATCTGGGGTAAAGGCCGTCCGTACTTCTTGAATAAAGTGCTTATGTTGCCCGGTGACCGCAGAGGCCTTGCGTGCCCTAACCTCCTGGAATATTACAGGGCAGCCCATCTTTGATATATACCTGAATGGTTGTTCCGGGGGAGTGAAAAGCATTTGTTCTACATGGAAAGGGCTGTTGCTTGCAGACCCCTGTGGGACCTAGCATGGCTCTCCAGAATGGCCAGACATCGTAGTGCATACGCTGCAACCCCCAAGAAAACAGATCTTGAGATATGGGACAGGATTACAGTCTCTAGAGGTCTGATGACCTTCCCCTCACCTATCACACCCATTGCCCTGAATCCCTTGTTCCCTCCAGCTTTACAACCACATGCATTCAGGGGGAATGCCGAGTTACCCAGGACCGCTTTTAAAGGGATACATTTAAATCTTTTGACCAATGCAAACAATCCTTTCATGTCCCTGAGGCCAGCAGACCTTAATATTATCAACTTCGCCACTGGTTGCTCATCCCCAAATACACTCAGGAAGCCACTAGATCGCTTACCCTTTTTGAGTCCCTAGTTCGAACCTTTGAAGGCACACGCAGTATAATTTCTCGCACTTACCAAGTGCTACAACACTCGCAACCCCTCCATCTCCATACATTCCAATAACAATGGCTCAGGGACATAGAAGAATATCCCTCCCAGCAGGACTGGGAACAACTATGACACGAAATACCTAAAAATTTTAGGAGCACTATTCAGAGTGAATTAGCATATAAAATAATGACTCTCTGGGATTACACCCTCCGCACGTCTACAGAAACTCCTTCCTGCCCTCTTCTCCCTATGCTGGAGATGCCAGTTGGCAACAGGAGGCTTTCTCCATATTTGATGGACATGTCCGCTGGTGACGGTGTTCTGGAAAGAGGTTCTAAGTCAACACAAAGACGCAGTGGGGTTCTCCATTCAAAATTCCCCCTTGGTGTCCCTACTAGGCATGAGACCAGTGCAACTCAAAGCCATGACGCACTCCGACTGGCTCCTTATTACGAAGATGCTCAGAGCTGCTAAACAAACTACAGCCCTTCATTGGAAGACAACACTTTCTCCCCCAATATCTGCCTGGTTCTTACGCCTATGGCAAGTCATGGCAATGGAACCTCTGACAGCTCACCTCACCCGAGCAGATACCAAATTCAAATACACTTGACAACCACTCATAACTCATCCCTCCCAAACTGCACATGCCCACCACATCCCCCCTAGGGTGTGAGCTCTTCAACATTTCAAAGACTCTCTACTTCCATACACTAGAGAGATTGCCTGACGAGACCCCTTGACGTTAGTAGCAGAAGATGCCCCCCCCCTCTTAGCAAACAACATCCATGGGTGGTAGGAACTGCCCCTGATCACCCTTCCACCAAAACTGACTCTCCCTCCATCAACCCCTACATATTCCTAGTTCCCCTTGGTACTTCTTTATTATGTTAAATGTCTTCATGTTTCATTCTCGTAAACAATACCTCAAACAGAAGCGGCTGATGCTACTTTGGCCTCACCTGGGCCCTCTAGGATTATTTATTCTCTTTGACCCTACACTACAGATCTTGACTGCCTTGTTTAACTCACACCCTGACACTATATACGGTGTGTCCCTAATCTTCATAGAACTGAATACTCCCTTCAGAGGCACATTGCTGGACTTTACTCAACACTTGCAATTCTACATGTTCTCTTACATATTATGGTGATCTGGTTTATACCTGGAAGGAAAAGTACTGGTTAGCACCCTCAAAATGTATCTCTCCCTTTGCCACTAGTTGTTCTCCGCGATCTACCACTCGAAGCTTGACAGCTCAATGCTACATGTACAGCATGTACTTGTTGATGTCCTGCCTCACTACCTTGCTCTCCAACTAGCTTATATTATACAAGATGATGTATGTTAAATTATTGTTTATTAAAACAAAATATTTTGATTTTTCTTTCAATAAACAGAGCTGTAATAAAAGTAGGTCTCATCGTGACAAAGCCAGTGAGGATTACGCCCTTTCGTGAATATCGCAGCACTTTTGAGCACCATGCTACTGATTAGAGTTTCACTCCTCCTTCTTATAACTATTGACACTTTGTCACCTATGTTCCTTTCATATACACTATGACTCTATATGATATTGTATCAATACTCTGTGATGATGTTTCATATTGCCACTCTGTTGTCATAGTACATTTGGTATTGTGATTCTCAACAGCCTGCTACTGTTGTTTGTTTGTTATTCTTGGAAAATCAATAAAGACAATATATTTAAAAAAAATAGGCACACAAATGTTGCCCCATAGAACCTTTTCAGAAAAATATATTAAGGACTTGAGGGTAATCAAAAAACTGTAGGTACTTTAACGATCCGCAACATGTCGGGAAAAAAAAAGGAAACAAATATGTCCTGGATGTCGTTTGTGGAAAAATGTTATGCTAGATTAAGGATGTACTGCCCCAAATGCCAAAAACGGCTCACAATGGGTAGCTTCCTCAATGATGAAAACACACCAGGAACTGTCTAGAACGAGTTTAGTTACTGCAATGTGCTTTGCCTTAAATTGATTCATTAATGGTCATGCATAATCACCCTGAAACACGGAATAAAGCACAGAGCAGACATAGATTCCATTGTTATGTCAATTATTCAAACAGTTTGATTGCCGGTAAATGGTGATGAGAAACTCATTCCTGTTAGTTTAGTGAGGGACAATGAATTCGGTGTGCTGTTTCAAGAACATATTTGTACAATAAAGCAAAAAATTAAATCTTTTTGAACTGAACATCGTAAGACTGAATCTTTGACCAGTGTGACAAGCTTTTGTGCATTGTAAATAAACTTTGTTAAAAACATGTACAGCATATGCTGCACCCACTACTTTTACAAGCACTGTAGAGTTTTCAAGATTATCCTTCAGCAGTTCATATATTATTAGATGTTCTTTTAGAAAGTACACATTTCTGTCTTGTAGGCAGACACGCCTCAGCACTATTTATTCAGGGGCCTTCTAATGAACCGTATTTTACTTTTTGTACCTTTTAGGATTACTTTATCAAAAGCATATGCAACTCAGTTTACGACTGATTGCCATTTTGCAAAGCAATTCTTTTCTTTGATCAATTAGGGATTGTTGGTAGAATATTATGTGGTTCTGTTTTTTACGAATTTTGAAAAGACTTTCTTTTAACACCTGATGTTGCTTTTTGTATTAATCGTTTCATAGTATTTTGAAAGACAATCGTCAACTGTTTTAGTAAATTCAATCAATGCATGTGCACAGTAGTGAACAAAACATCCACAATTAACTTTAAATCTGTAAAACTGTCATGAAAGCTAATTACTGAAGCATCTCAATCTTATAGGCAGTAATGAATGTGTCTTAAACAATGCAGGTTTGTTCAGGGACAATGCTCATTCGCCTGTGATCCTTACTACTAGACAACATGAGCAGAACTTATATTTGAATTGAGCAACTCTTTCCTGTCCTGCAGCAGTAAGGGCCTGATGTACAAAGGTGTTTTGTGGTCGCAAAACCTGTGAATATCAAAACCTTAGGGTTTGTGACCACAGAATATTATATTTGTGCAATGAACAAATGTCATTTTATGAGCCAGAAAAACGTTTTACAACTCAGAAAAGTGCCTTTGTGACAAATTCAGAATCACAAATAGGAGTGAGTGTAAAAGAGGTGCTGTTCTTGTATTCGAGTCACAGTGCTGTGCTCCACTGGCTTATGCCAATTACAAACCATTGATCAATTACTGTCACTTGAGAGATCAGATGGTAACTGAGTTGCAAAGAGGAAGCCGTTTCTATTTGAATTGCGTTGGCAGTCTCAGGTGAAAAGAAAGTGGTTTAGAGGACTACTGTATTCTAGCCCTAATTTCTTTCAATGTAGTTTTTAAGAGCATCCCATGACCCTCTCAGAGACTTGGCACCTCTAAGAAAAATATATATTGAAGGGATGGAAATCAGGGAGGGAGATCTGCATTCTCAGATATTTGTAGGGTGGTACAGAAATCCTGCTGCCTCATTAATATTAATGATGCAGGAGTTCTTGCGACCACCAGCAAAAATATATTTTGATATGTGTCTGAGTGCTATAGTAGATTGGTAGCATCTCAAAATGCTGAGCAAGTCAATGTACAAAAACATTAACTGGTTTGCATCAAACATCAGGGCCATTGAATCTTAAGGCACGATGTATAGTTTAGAGGAGAGGGTACTCCTTTGCAACGGAGACGCAATACCCTCTCTGCCAAACTGAAGGTCCATCCGCCTCATTTAGAGTCGAGTGGACCTTACGTATGTCTGCTGCAGAGACTAATCTGTCTCCACCGCTGACACACCTCACCTCAGATAGCCTAACAAAGTAGCGGCCACTGACGGTTTTCCCAATTGTCCGCACTCCCTATATAGAGGGTGGACAAATAAGTTTTCACCGTCTGTCACCACCAGGTAAACCAACCAGGGGCGGTGGAAACTGCAAAATGACCCCAAAACCATGGGAGAAAACTCCCACGGCAATTGGGTCATTGGTTTTATTTACTTTCCATAAAAAATTGCCATTTGGAATTTTATTTTGAAAAGTGAAAAAAAAGTTATGTTTGATGCACGCGACACCAGTTCCTGGTAAACACAAGGCACTGGATCGGCGGACACCTCTGAATTTGGCAGGCGGAACACCTTCGACATGTTCGGAGTAATGTACTTCGCCATGGTGACACAATCCCTCTGACAAACTCTGAATCTAAATCTATTAGATTTCGCTACAAAAAGGCATACATAGTGCTCAAGTGACCACAAACCCCTGTTCACAATGTATATTTAAAAAAAAGGAACAGCACAAATTTTGCGGCTGGAGAACTGTATACTGAACTGCAGGCTACATACACAACTGTCTTTTTGAAAACAAACACATTTTCAATGCGAGTCAATTTGCAGTTGGAGCTTAAATGCGCCCTTAACTAATACACAACACAGCTACGCAGTAATTTACATGTTGAGGTGAGTCATAATGTATTTGTATGACATAATTTCGAGTTTTTTTAATTGTTGCCCAATTTATTTAATCAATATTCAATGTATTATTTGCTTGAATTAATGAAAAGACAGAAAGGTTTTCTTTACGCATCAATGCGCTTTGCTTACATATCTGGACCGACGTAGGGGTGGTATACCGGCTCTTCCTTTAACCCGCTATTGACTGTTGTAGACTGATAAAATAAAACAAAACAAAACAAAAACACAAACTGCATCATTACGGCGAAATATTCAGCAAGATGGGAGCGAGATATTCTGCAAGAGGTGATAGATGCTGGAGGCTGGAGGCCGATCTTTCTTTCAGAGGTTTAAATGTCTGATGGCAGCCACGCCCACTCGCCTTCCTTCTCGCTATTGGCACAAAGGACACGACAAGCCTCGCCTTCCTTTCTAGCACAGCTACAGCTAAACACGAGCCCAGCAACAGCTAAACACGAGCACAGCAACAGCTAAACACGAGCACAGCAACAGCTAAACACGAGCACAGCAAGAGCTAAACACGAGCACAGCAAGAGCTAAACACGAGCACAGCAAGAGCTAAACACGAGCCCAGCAAGAGCTAAACACGAGCACAGCAAGAGCTAAACACGAGCCCAGCAACAGCTAAACGTGAAAGAACACAATCGATGGCTTGACTTTCGGTATCCTCGATCACATTCCTTTCACGTGGGCAATGACAAGCGCTTCTGTTTTATTGAACCCAGATGAGATAAGGTTTGTGACACGAATGAAGTAAGTGCAACTCACTCCCATACACATTTCATTTTGAAGAATATTCTTTCTGCACCCTTCTTTTCTCTTCAGTTGTGCCTGGGAGCAGGGTCCGACAGGGACAGAAAAAGACCCGGGCAGCAAAATAAAACAGAACCATTAACAGCCAAAAATACAGTCCACACACTGGCCCTTCAGACATTTGGCGCTCACTACCTGTTTGCACAAGTGCTTTAAATGGAAAAAAATAAGTGCAGGTACTCATTAAATTTAGTGAGGGGCGTGGCTAGTGGGCGGGGTTAGAGGCGGGGTGAGACATGATGATAGAAAACACTTCTATTGCTTATTCATTTTGCCCTTGCATTGCCCTTGACAGTTGTCTCAAACTTTCCATATGTGCAGATTAGCAGGTACATTTGCTAATAAAGGGTGGTGTGAAGTACTTCTGGAAACAGTGCAAGGAGCTTCTAAACCCTGAATGCAGCCAAGCCATCAACAGTACTATTAGCCCTTTCAGGCTAAGAATCAATGTGCACCAGGACGAGAGAGACTGACAAAGCATCATTGATAACAACCATTAGACGCATTTCTTTTCACATACCTCCTGGCTGTCCTGATTTTCTTCCTCTCTGATTTAGTTTTTCTCTCACTCATAAACATACACACAACCAGGCAAACGCACACAAACAAGCAGACAAATACTCTCTGTCAATCTTCACATCTCTAATCTCTCGATCCCTCCCCCACTCACTTCTCTCCCATTTCTATCCATTACTCTCACTGCCCCATTCTCTTTACCCCAAAGGTATCCTATAATCCTCTACTATCACTCTTTCTATTTCTAATCTGCCATCTCCGTGCCTCTCTTACTCTTTCCATAGCTGTCTCGATGTCTTCCCCATCTCTGTCTGTCTCAGTGGGAGGCCAAGCGGTTAAAAAGTCATGGTCACTTATGCAGGCTCTCTTCCCTCCCACCCATTCAGGCTGCACACATCACTATGCCCCTGGAAGCCAATGTGCAATTCACTAACGACCCAGTATGGAGGCCCGGCAGGGGGGCGGTTGAGGACAATGAGAGCTTCCATTTAGGAGCAGAGGCCCACTTGCCCCTGCAGCAGGCCGTTCGGTTGAATGTTACAGACACACGCGAAAACGGCCAAAATGCTGCCAAATAAACGGACCACAGCTAGCCCTCAGGCATCGGCCCAGTGCCCACCTTATGAATCCGAGTACCGGTACTCTCCATGGCACTGGAGAAGTGCCGGTACTCAACTTGGTAAAAATAAGAAGTGCCGGTACTCAGTACCTGTGAGTACCAGCCCATTTAAAGCACTGGTTTGCACTATAGGCCAGTCTAACTCTGTGTGGGGGCGGTGACCAGTGCATTGTTTGTATAATGTAGAAGATTTCGTTTGTTTGAGGAGTCCCCTGCTGGCACTGCTGAGTGCTGTGGCTGATGAATCCTTAGGCTACCTAGTTTTTGACTTCAAATCTAGCCTCTTTCTAGCACCATCCCTGCACTTCTGTCTCTTCTCAATCTTGCAGGTTAATTTCTTTCCCTGTTGTTTCCCTAACCCCGTCCAAGCGGCGAGCACTCCGTCCCCGCTCCCCCCTGTTTGCTGCCATTGCTGCGCACTTTTCCCTTAATTATCACTTGACCACTTCTTGGTGCCTGAAAAGGTCGCAGTTTTATTTTCACAACAAACATTTTAGTTACATGAAATCTTCATATTTCAAATTTCAAAACCCATGGTCTTACTGTAGTCCTTCAATGACCATGTTTCACTTTCATCTATTCATTTTTTTTCTGTATTTGTATTCTGGACCAAGCCACCTCAATTGCCTAGCAGAGGAGGGAGGGGCCCCATTCCCTGGGTTTCGATTCACGGGTCTAGGCTTCAACTTGCTACCGATTTGGAGGGTGTCCCTTTCTGGACAAGCCCAGGCTGCCATTGCTGTCCCGCTCATCCTGTATCCTTTCGGGGCCCTCCCTTCTCCCAGGGGTCCCTGCCGTTTGGCATTCCAAGGACCTTACTTGAGCATCTACTCTATTTTCTTGCGGCTGGGTCCTTGTCATCTTCCCCGTATGTACCCCTGCCGTAAGGCATCCCCGGGGTCCTGCGGGAGTGCCATCTCTATTCTTTCCCTGGCGGTACGCCGCCCAATGCTCTCCCAGTGCTCTGCCGTGAGGCATCCCAAGGACACTGTGCGAGCCTTTCATCTATCTTCTGGTAATTTCGTTCTCTACTAGGTTCCTCGTGTCAGCTCCGCCACCCTTTTCCCCGTACGGCTGTGACGCCCGTATCCATAGGTGTAGGTGCGTGGGCTTCTCTTCTTCTTTGCAAGGGGGAGACTTGAAATATGATTTTCTGGGCCGTTGGCCCCTCTTTTAACCTCCTCCTTGCCTTCCTTGCTCGCTCCCTGATTGGGGGAGGGGAGCTTACTTTGTTTGCGAGCTTGTCCAGGCCCTCCCCGGCCTAGCCGGATTTTTAATTGCGTGGGGTCCGGTCGCCGGCCGGCATTCTACCCGGGCCTCCATCGGGTCTGGCTTTGCCTTCCCCGGCCCGGGTCCTAACCCCGTCCAGGCAGCGAGCACTCCCTCCCCACTCCCCCCTGTTTGTTGCCATTGCTGTGCGCTTTTCCCTTAATTAACACTTGACCACTCCTTGGTGCCTGAAAAGGTCGCAGTTTTATTTTGACAAAAAACATTTTAGTGACATGAAATCTTCATATTTCAAATTTCAAAACTCATGGTCTTACTGTAGTCCTTCAATGACCATGTTTCACTTTCATCTATTGTTCATTGTTTTTTCTCTATTTGTATACTGGACCAAGCCACCTCAATTGCCTGGCAGAGGAGGGAGGGGCCCCATTCCCTGGGTTTCGATTCACGGGTCTAGGCTTCAACTTGCTACTGATTTGGAGGGTGTCCCTTTCTGGACATGCCCAGGTTGCAAGTTCTGTCCCGCTCGTCCTGTATCCTTTTGGGGCCCTCCCTTCTCCCAGGGGTCCCTGCCGTTTGGCATCCTAAGGACCTTATTTGAGCATCTACTCTGTTTTGTTGCAGCTGGGTCCTTGTCATCTTCCCCGTCTGTACCCCTGCCGTAAGGCATCCCTGGGGTCCTGCAGGAGTGTCATCTCTATTCTTTCTCTGGCAGCACACTGCCCGATGCTCCCCTAGTGCCCCTGCCGTGAGGGATCCCAAGGACACTGTGCGAGTCTTTCATCTATCTTCTAGTAATTTCGTTCTCTACTAGGTTCCTTGTGTCAGCCTTATCACGCTCTCTACGATTTCTCGATCGGAGGGAGCTCCCCCCTTAACACGGCCTACCCTTGCGACCTACTTGAAACCTCTTTGCTCGAATATGCCGACGATGTTCAGCAGGAACGTGTCTATTCCTACCCCCGTGCGGTATACCCCATCTTCCATGTGGTACCCTGGCACCTACAAGTTTATGAACCCGTGTCGCCCGAACCCCCACCCCTGGGCCTTGTATCCTTTGGCCATGGTGGTATTTAGCTTTCTTCTGGATTTTTCCTACTCCATCTAGATTCTCCTCCTCTAACTACGCTTAGTGTGTGGAGTAGGTAGAATGGAAAAGCTTTTCATAAGTGACATTAGGGGAATTGTTTTAAACATTTTTGCAACCAGGCTAGTTGTTTGGTGGCGTATGCATCAGCACAAATTGTAGGAATATGTCGTCATGCCCTGGACTGTAAGCTGATAGTTATGCATCTCACGGGCAGAGATGCCCTGCTTCAATCTGAAACAATCCCTCGCTATGCAGAATAATTTTACCATTTCTCAATAGAGATGCACCTGTATTCTGTCTCAAAGCATGTCTTTATTATCCTTTAACCACTGGGAAGTACGTGACCCCCGCTTTGTGTCCGTTTTCGCGGTACTTGAAAGCGCAGGGCACCTGTATGGTCAAAGCTTGCACCCTTTACCACCTCCGCTCCGCTTTTCTCCCTGGTTCAGTCGGGCGTTCCTGTGGTTGACCATCATGCTTCTGGGTGCCTCGAGTGGTGTGCAAAACGACGAGGCTTTGCAGGAAGACCGCCCTCCCACCACCAGGCCCATTTGCTGGAATCTGGCCTTAGCTGTGTAGCTGTTCCCACGGCAAACTGGATTGTTATAGCCCTAAGCGGTATTGGTACCTTTCTGATGTTTTTTAGCCTGGCATGACAAGCATTGGTGTACTCTTTCTTACGGAGGCCATCCTGTAGCCGAAATCCGGATTCACCCGGGCCTTGATTTGACCTTCGCAAAGAACATGGGTAGCTTTTGTACTGCCCAGCTCGGGTCTTGCTCTTTTCAGAGAGTCGTTCCTTCATTACTGTTCTCCTAGGGTGGGCGGCCTTGGCTTATGCTCTCATATCTGCTCTTTCCTGGCTTATTCTACTGGGTCCCTCACTGCCATTTCTGTCTTAGAGTCGTACTATCAAAAAACTGTGAGCTATCAGTTTTCGCCGTAGAACTGCATAAGCACCACCAAGTATACTTTACAGCCTAGATTTCCTTCTGCAAAAGGGGTGCATTCAGGTTGAACTCTAGTTTCCTTATCCAATAGAAACTCCCCGCTGTTGGACAGGCCACACAAAGGGCTTGCTCCCTCCCCGCACGACAGGGCCCGGGCTCCGGCCCACCAGGCATAACCCACGAGAAGCACCTGTACCCCGTCTTCCGACGGACCTTCTGCCCTCGGACCTCTACTCATCACGGGGCCCAGCCCCACCGGCTCCCCCGGCCGGTTCAAGCCGCCATCTTGGGCCCTGCACCACGAGGCCGCGTGGCCTCGGCCCGACCCTAACCCCGGGCCTGGCCGGCCCCGACATCCCGGCACCACCCTCCACCCAGGAGGTGAGCGGACCACTTGGCAGGTCAATGGGAGAACGAAGTGTCAAGAGCTCTTCCCCCGCCAGGTGCCGATCGCCTCCAGCTCCCCCAGGCGCTGGCTCCACCCCCTGCTGGGTGTCTGGACACCTTCATCCCGGGCCCTCCGACCTCCACGTGCGAGGGTCCGGACATCAAAGAGCGCCTGCCCTATAACTGGGGCAACTCCGGAGCAGGAAGGCAGTTGTATCCTGGAGTCGAGAGACACCGAGAGAACTCAGCCTTGACGGACTACTGGCGCTGCCGTAGCCCGCTCTTGTGAACCATCGTCCTGCCTGCTGGCGCTGCCGCGGCCCTCTGCAACATCCATCCTCGTCGGGACCTGCTGGCGCTGCCGCGGCCCGTTGTAACGACCATCCTCGTCGGGACCTGCTGGCGCTGCCGCGGCCCGTTGTAACGACCATCTTCGTCGGGACCTGCTGGCGCTGCCGCGGCCCGTTGTATCGACCATCCTCACCGGGACCTGCTGGCGCTGCCGCGGACCGTACATCGACCATCTTTCCGGGACCTGCTGGCGCTGCCGCGGACCGTGTACCGACCATCTCAACCGGGACCTGCTGGCGCTGCCGCGGCCCGTACCAACTAAACCACCAAGCTCGAGGATTGTGAGCTAGTCATCATCTCATCCGAACTACCTGACTGGTAGACAGACTGTCCCGCTACCCCTTACCCTGCTTTGAGAGACTTGAATCGAGGGGACCCCTAAGTCCAGACCTCCTTGTACCATTCAACCATACCTTAAGAAGTGCTTATAAAGAACACTGAACCTTATCCGTGTGTGGTATCTGTCTGTGGGGGGGGGAAGTTACTTGTCTGTACGATCGCTGGAGACGGCTCTCCCCGGAGACCTCTCCTCCTGACCCCGGCCGACCCTCCCGGTCCGTCTACCCTTTCTAACATTGGTGGCCAGCGGCGCGATCCGAATCAACGCGTAATCGTACAGAGAGTAGCTCACCCCACGACAAAAACACGATGTCAGCCAAAGATAGCAGCTCCACCGAGAAATTCCAAATGGATAAAATAGAAGAATACAACCACCGCGAACTGAGACAATTCTGCATAGAACTTGGCATTGCTACCACCGGCCTGAGTACCAAGGATGATCTAAAGCACGCCCTAGAGTCGTGGACAGAAACTGGGGTCGCCGGACCCTCCGACCAAAGCAGCATCACACCAGAGGGGAACGCCACGGCTCCCGAGGAGCGGGGAACGGGCCTCTCGCAGGAGGAGATCCGAGAAAGAGAAAGAACCAGATTGCACGAGTTGGAAATGGCACGACTCAAGATGGATGGGGAACTCAAGTTAGCTGAACAGAAACTCAACCTCGAGCAGATGCGGCTCCGAGATGAACGAGAAGAGAAGCAGAGACAGAGAGAGCTGGAGGAGAAAAAAATAACGCTCGAGCACGAGCGCCAACTAGCGGAGATAGAACTTCGGAAACAGAATAAACAACTGGGGGTGCCTGAGCGACCACACACCCCGGGGCCAATCGAGAAAAAAGTCCACATCCCCAAGGATGTTGTCCACGAGTATGTCCGAGAAGACGACATACAACAGTGGTTTAAAGCCTACGAGATCGCCATGACCTCCCACCGGATCGACCGGAGTGATTGGGGAGCCCGACTTTGGGGGAGGTTTATCAACGAGGGTCGCGATGCCCTACTGCAGCTCCCAGATCACCAAATGTCGTCCTACGACCACATGAAGGCTGCCCTCCTCACCCGCTACGGCCTCACACCCGAGATGTACCGCCAGAGGTTCAGAGATTGCACCCGGATCCCAGGTACAACTTGGGTAGAATACGTGAACTATTTCAGCCGTGCCTTCGAGGGTTGGATAAAGGGGAGCCATGTCACCACCTACGAACAACTCTTTAACCTTATGGTGTGGGAGCACCTGTCGAACAACTGTTTCGTCGAGCTCCGGCAGCACCTCCTCGACAGTAAGCTGACTGACCCCCGGCAGCTCGCCGCCGAAGCTGACCGATGGGAAAGCACCCGAGTGGGCCGGAGGGGGCCACACGAACAGAACAGAAGCAACCAAGGCCAGCACCGTCCTCGGGGAGGAGGAGGGGGCCAGGGGCGAGGGAGAGACGCCTTGCCAGCAACACCCGTGGCCAGCACCCCGCCTCCGGCCGGCCGGGGCAACCCCCCGTGGCGTCCTGGGGTCCGAGCCAACGTCACGTGCCACCGATGCCAGCGAGTCGGCCACTACGCCAATGACCCGAGCTGCCCGCAGAACCAAACACCCAAGCCCCGCCAGGTAGCTGCCGCCGCCCTGGGGGAAGAGCGATCATCGGAGGAACCAGAAGAGTATGAGCCGGCCCAGCAAGAGTGGGAACCGGCCGCCATGGTCCTGGCGTGCTTAGGGGGAAGAGACATGGTCCCGCGGGCTCCCCTACCCGCTAACACCAGGAAATACGGTCAGTGGGTGACCATTAATGGACAGCGAGCCGAGGCCTTGCGTGACACAGGCGCCAGTTTGACGGCCGTCCGCTGTCACCTGGTGAAGCCCGAGCAGATCCTGCCGAACATTCTCTGCCCCGTCCGCTCGGCAGACAACTCTGAAAGTATGTGTCAAATGGCCTGCGTCCCATTCGAATGGGGAGGGGTCTCTGGCCTGTTGAAGGTGACGGTCCGGGACGATGCCCCCGTGGACTGCCTCCTGGGGAATGACCTCGAGAGTTCCCCGTGGGCCACCGTTGAGAGAAGAGAGCACCTGGGGATGCTGGGCCTCCCGGACTGGGCCTGCATAACCACCCGGTCCATGGCCGCCCGTGCCGTCCCTCGATCAGAAGAACCGGAATGGCCAGCACCTCCGCCCCCGGTCGCCCCAGTAGAAGACAACGACGAGGCCAGCCTCCCAGACCCGACGACCGAAGGGGACGCGCAACCCCAGAACCTTCCTGACCTGGCTCAGTGGCGTCAAGACGGGGGGCCCACCCAAGAACAGTTCCGCCAGGAACAAAAGACCTGTCCCTCCCTCGAGGGACTCCGCCAACAAGCCAGCGCCCAGAACGCAGGGGACTCCACCGGAACTCACTGGGTCTACTGGGATAACGACCTGCTATACAGCGAGCAAAGAATCGCCGAGCTGGGGGCCGGTCGAGTACTGGTGGTACCTCTCCGCTTCAGAGACTTTCTGCTCAACCTGGCCCACGATGTCCCCCTGGCTGGACACCTGGGCCAGGACAAAACGTACAGCCGCCTAGTGACCCACTTTTTCTGGCCGAAAATGAGGAACGACGTCCTGAACCACTGCAGATCTTGCCCCACATGCCAAGCCAGCGGGAAGAGTGGTCGGAAGCTGAAAGCCCCTCTGCAACCCTTCCCTGTGGTCACCACCCCGTTCGAAAGGGTGGGGATAGACATTGTGGGGCCTCTGGACCCCCGCACGGCACAAGGACACCGGTTCATCTTAGTACTGGTGGACCATGCCACCCGCTACCCCGAGGCGGTACCCCTACGGACCGTGACAGCTCCGGTGGTTGGCCGGGCCCTCATGGGGATCTTCTCCCGGGTAGGCTTCCCCCGAGAAGTCGTCAGCGACCGAGGCACGAACTTTATATCCAAATACATGAAGTCCCTCTGGCAACAATGCGGGGTCACCTACAGATTCACGACCCCCTATCACCCCCAAGGGAACGGACTAGTGGAGCGTTTTAACCGCACTCTCAAGGGGATGATTGGGGGATTGGAAGAGCCCCTCCGTTGCCAGTGGGATGTACTACTCCCGTGCCTCCTCTTCGCCTACCGAGAAGTTCCCCAGAAGTCCCTCGGTTTTAGCCCTTTCGAACTCCTGTACGGACACCCTGTGCGAGGGCCCCTCAGCCTCGTAAAAGAAGGTTGGGAGATGGCCCCCCTAAAGACCCCTCCAGACGTCTTCAAATACATCCTGGCCCTACGCAATCAGACCCGGCGCTTCAGAGAGATGGCCAAGGCGAACCTCGAGACCAGCCAGGAGGACATGAAGAGGTGGTATGATCACAATGCCTCCTCCGTTGAGTTCGAGCCCGGACAACAAGTATGGGTGATGTCCCCCACCGAACCCTGTGCCTTGCAAGATAAGTGGACGGGGCCCTTCAAAGTGGTCGAGCGCAAAAGCCCCGTCACTTATCTCATCGACCTGGAGACCTCCCGGAACCCCCTCCGGGTCCTCCACACCAACCGACTCAAACCACACTTTGTGCGCTCAGAACTCAGCCTCCTGATGGCTACGGACAGTGGGGCAGAGGAAGACTCCGAACCTCTCCCGGATCTTCTGAAGACTCAGGAGAATGACGGCTCCGTGGACGGGGTCCGGCTCTCTGACGCCCTCACTTCGGAGCAACGCCAGGGCTGCCGGAACCTCCTGCTGCAGTTCGCTACCCTGTTCTCCCTCACCCCCGGGGTCACCCCTTGGTGTCTGCACGACGTGGACACCGGGGACAGTCCCCCTGTCCGACACCGGGCCTACCGCGTACCAGATCGGGTACGGGCCTGCATACAGGAGGAAGTGGCCAAGATGCTCACAATCGGGGTCATCGAGCCCTCGGACAGTCCCTGGGCCAGTCCGGTTGTATTGGTTCCCAAAGCCGCTGCCCCCGGCACCGCACCTGAACTGAGATTCTGCGTCGACTACCGGGGCTTGAACGCTGTCACCCGGACCGACGCTCATCCGATTCCCCGAGCAGACGAGCTGATCGACCGGCTGGGGGCCGCCCGCTACCTTAGTACCTTCGACCTAACAGCGGGCTACTGGCAGATCGGCCTCACACCCAGGGCTCAGGAACGGTCAGCCTTCTCTACCCCCGATGGCCACTACCAATTCAAGGTCATGCCCTTCGGCATGAAGAATGCCCCCGCCACGTTTCAACGCCTCGTGAACCAGGTCTTGGCGGGGCTCGAAGAGTTCAGCGCTGCCTACCTGGACGATATCGCTGTATACAGCCGCCACTGGCCCGACC
Source organism: Triturus cristatus (assembly GCF_964204655.1). Classification (NCBI taxonomy): domain Eukaryota; kingdom Metazoa; phylum Chordata; class Amphibia; order Caudata; family Salamandridae; genus Triturus; species Triturus cristatus. The sequence continues at coordinate 823,432,384 of NC_140593.1, forward strand.
ACCTCCGTCACCTCCAAGAGGTCCTACAGGCCCTCCAGCGGGCCGGCCTCACAATTAAGGCCGGCAAGTGCCAAATTGGCCAAGGGTCTGTGACCTACCTTGGGCACCAAGTGGGAAGCGGGCTGGTGGCCCCGCTACAACTTAAGATTGCTGCCATCCAGTCCTGGCAGCCCCCCGTCACCCAGACCGAGGTCCGAGCCTTCTTGGGGCTCACCGGCTACTACCGGCGGTTCGTGAAAGACTACGGCAGCATCGTGGGGCCCCTCACGGGTCTCACGTCCAAGAACCAGCCGAGGCGGGTTAACTGGACCCCCGATTGTCAAGCGGCCTTCGAGAAGCTGAAGGCCGCCCTGTGCACCGCCCCTGTGCTCCAGGCCCCCGATTACAGTCGGGAATTCGTGGTACAGACCGACGCCTCCGACCACGGCATCGGAGCCGTCCTCTCTCAGTTAAACCCCGAGGGTCATGACCAGCCGGTGGCCTTCATCAGTCGACGTCTCCTGGCCCGAGAACAGCGCTGGAGCACCATCGAGAGGGAGGCCTTCGCCGTGGTGTGGGCCCTCAAAAAGCTCCGGCCCTATCTCTTCGGTACCCACTTCCGGGTACAAACCGACCATCGACCCCTGCAGTGGCTGATGCAGATGCGGGGGGAGAACCCGAAACTCTTGCGCTGGTCCATTTCCCTGCAGGGAATGGACTTCACTGTGGAGCACCGACCAGGCCAAGACCACGCCAACGCGGATGGCCTGTCCCGCTTTTTCCGCCTCGACGAAGAGAGTCCCCAAGGAGATGGGTGACTCTCCCCGCCTTCAGCTGGGGGGGACGCATGTTGGACAGGCCACACGAAGGGCTTGCTCCCTCCCCGCACGACAGGGCCCGGGCTCCGGCCCACCAGGCATAACCCACGAGAAGCACCTGTACCCCGTCTTCCGACGGACCTTCTGCCCTCGGACCTCTACTCATCACGGGGCCCAGCCCCACCGGCTCCCCCGGCCGGTTCAAGCCGCCATCTTGGGCCCTGCACCACGAGGCCGCGTGGCCTCGGCCCGACCCTAACCCCGGGCCTGGCCGGCCCCGACATCCCGGCACCACCCTCCACCCAGGAGGTGAGCGGACCACTTGGCAGGTCAATGGGAGAACGAAGTGTCAAGAGCTCTTCCCCCGCCAGGTGCCGATCGCCTCCAGCTCCCCCAGGCGCTGGCTCCACCCCCTGCTGGGTGTCTGGACACCTTCATCCCGGGCCCTCCGACCTCCACGTGCGAGGGTCCGGACATCAAAGAGCGCCTGCCCTATAACTGGGGCAACTCCGGAGCAGGAAGGCAGTTGTATCCTGGAGTCGAGAGACACCGAGAGAACTCAGCCTTGACGGACTACTGGCGCTGCCGTAGCCCGCTCTTGTGAACCATCGTCCTGCCTGCTGGCGCTGCCGCGGCCCTCTGCAACATCCATCCTCGTCGGGACCTGCTGGCGCTGCCGCGGCCCGTTGTAACGACCATCCTCGTCGGGACCTGCTGGCGCTGCCGCGGCCCGTTGTAACGACCATCTTCGTCGGGACCTGCTGGCGCTGCCGCGGCCCGTTGTATCGACCATCCTCACCGGGACCTGCTGGCGCTGCCGCGGACCGTACATCGACCATCTTTCCGGGACCTGCTGGCGCTGCCGCGGACCGTGTACCGACCATCTCAACCGGGACCTGCTGGCGCTGCCGCGGCCCGTACCAACTAAACCACCAAGCTCGAGGATTGTGAGCTAGTCATCATCTCATCCGAACTACCTGACTGGTAGACAGACTGTCCCGCTACCCCTTACCCTGCTTTGAGAGACTTGAATCGAGGGGACCCCTGAGTCCAGACCTCCTTGTACCATTCAACCGTACCTTAAGAAGTGCTTATAAAGAACACTGAACCTTATCCGTGTGTGGTATCTGTCTGTGGGGGGGGGAAGTTACTTGTCTGTACGATCGCTGGAGACGGCTCTCCCCGGAGACCTCTCCTCCTGACCCCGGCCGACCCTCCCGGTCCGTCTACCCTTTCTAACACCCGCTATGTTATTTCTTTTACTATCCTGAGCTTGGGCTTCTCCACCCCAAGCACTCCTAGCCTGTCCTGATCACCAGTATGGAAGACATGTGACTTTCCTTTCTTGTAGTCTTTTGGCTTCTTTACCATTGTCTTTCCCCTGATTTATCCGCCATGATTGCCCTTCTTTGTGTAATAGGCGCGTGATGTGAAGGGCTCTGACATCCTTTACTGGTATGAGTGGTGTCGTCTAACTAGCCAGTGCATCCGAGGGAGAGTGATTGGTTATATGAGATTTCGCTGGGGCTCTAGTTCGAGACCTGCCTATTTCAGGACTGCCTGCGTATTGTGTTGCTAAAACCACTGATAAGTGTTTGAATCAGCTAGCAGCTTGGCTAAAGCATAGGTTTGTGTGAGGTAACCCTGGGCGTAGTTCGCGTAGTAGCGCTACGCGTAGCTACGCAAAGTGCACTTCGCACTACGCGAGATACGCGTAGCACTACGCGAACTGCTTATCCATACTGTGCAATCATTGAAAACGGCATCTTGCAAAGTGCGAGCTGTTGTTTTCTGCCGCTCAAGTAGATTTTTACTCGAGCGGCAGCTTTCTCAACGCGGACTGGTAGTTTCTCATCGCGAGCGGTCGCGAGCATACGCGACCACTCGCAATGAGAAACCTGACTTCCCTGCGTTGAGAATCTCGCCGGGAGGTTTATGTTCAACGCTCGCGATCGGCAGCTTGATATTGCTGATCACGAGAAAGGAAAAAGTCTCATAGGGATGTCATTTTGCTCGCTTGCGGTTGCCAACTTTAAGTTGAGGACCGCGAGCGAGCAAAAAATGCCAACTATGCTATGCTACGCGTTTTTGCACTGTGCTACATGCAATTCACGTAGCGCGAAGTAGCACAAACTACACAAACTACGCGAGCGTAGCGTAGTTGTCCGCCCAGGGTTAGTGTGAGGTGAGTGAGCTCGAGATACATAGCCTCTCGCTCGCCTAAGCAAAACTGCCCGTGTGCAGTAGCTCCTGACTTTAGCTGCATGGTCATTTTAGACATGTCATTCGTGTTATCTACTATCCTGCCTCTCCGCTATTGTAAATTGGCGCCTTTTTAAAACATTGGCTTTAAAAAAGAAACAAACCAAAAAGGAGTCTGCTGGGCTTGCATATGCATCCTTCATTGTTTTGAAATATTGTAATTTTTATAATTCGTACTGTCTTTCCCTTTTTGTATCCCCACCAGCGAACTGAGCATGGTATATAAAATACAATACATCTCGATTGTCAGTGCCTGAAGTTAAAATGCCCGAACAGAGGCCTTGTTTCAATGATAAATATGCAGGAATGTTTGCAGAGAGAATTTTAATGGAATCGCTCATTTTGAAAGTAAGGCTCAGTTGTCCGCCACAAAACGTCATATAGAATATTGCTTTCTAGCATATTTGCAGATTTTTGTGTAACCAGAAACTCAGTTGCTGCGTCCTGACCGTAGCTCCTCGAGGTGTGCTAAGTTCTCCCAATTTTTATTTTATAATTAAGCATAGTGTCCTGAAATTTAAACAAACACACGTAACTATGCAAAAATAACATTTGACGGTATAATTAGCGCAAGATATATCATCAAGGTACACTTGTTTAAGATCAATGATTGACAGCACTGGTTGAGTTGTCAGTGATATTGAAAACGCTTCAATTCTGCTACAATTAAGCTGTGAATTAACAATTAATAAGATCTGTGCAAGAAGGAGTGTTCTTTGGAGTACCTCAATCGCTCCATTCATCCACTTTACCCTATTCCCCTCTGCAGGTCTTTGTTAAACACCATTTCCCCCCACATATCTTTCTGAAATTCAGTATCTGCTATAATTAAGCTTTGCTTTTCCCTGTTCCTGAGCCCGTCTGTTTAAAATATTCTGTGCTCTTTTCATCTAACTCGAAAGCTGTAGGGTGAGTCTTAACTGCCTGGATGTGCAAACAGCTGCCTGCAAAATAGTGCTTGCCTCGCCGGTGCAAGGACTAGGAAGCTCGATCGATAGAATCATAAAAAATATAATGTTATGTTTGCACAAATCTATATCAGGCTGGGCGCCCCCTTTGAGGTGCGTAGACCTTGCCAAAGCCGCGTGCTCCCGATGCTTCTTTCCCCCTTCCCTTATGCCTTCTGTAATGGAACACGCATCCTGTGCCATCCCTACACTCCGGCTCTGGCCCTCCCCGGGAGACCGTTTCTTACTCGGCCCCTCTCACCGCAACCCTCTCCGGTCATGCTTGAATGGGCAAAAGAAGGAATGCCGGGTTAGCAAGGGACGATCACCTAGCTGAATTTTGAACTTCGAAGTTCACGTTGTATACAGCTATGCGAGGCAGGTACATTAACCCACAGGGCTATTTTACGAGCTCCAAGAATTTCTTGCCCTTGCAGCGAGAATGTCTTTGACTCCGCTCCCATACTCAAACATCCTCACCATCACGCTTCAGTGCTCTGATGGAGTCCCACCTGTCAGGCTGACTTTCTTAATGGAGGGCTTTAGAAATGGCTGCCATGACTCGACAGGGAGCGGGCATGGTAGCCTTAGGCCCTGATCCGACTGGGTTGTTACCTTCGCTCAGCAACATCTGCCCAGGTGAACAGCATTTGTGCTTGGTGAACTACACTTGCCAGGCTTTCTACTACTATTGCTATTCTGCTGCAAGTATGCTCTTAATAATCGTAGTATTCCAATGGAGACACTGTTCCTGAAGAGACGAAGGGAGAAATGAAACGAAAAAGTCTAGGCTAGTATTAGGCCCAACTACCTAAGGATAGGGGAGGGCATTCCTTAGTTTCTCATGTTGCCCTCACACACCCCGAAGGATGTCATGCTTCATCATTGGGCGTTTGCTCCTCGTCGGGCCGGCGCTGCAATGCCCTACGGGTCCCCCGAAGGGTCGCTTTAGCGGAGATCTTTTTGAGAAAACGCCGTTTGGTGCATGCGGGTGTGTGGTTTGGGTCCTAACAAAAAAAGAACTATGTGGTGGTGGAGTGTAATAGTGAAGTGGTATCCTAAAAATGTCTAAGGGTTACTAGGATAAAGTTTAATGTGAAGAGCACCCTTGACATAATAAAAGACCCGTAGGTCGGTTGTTACCTTTTTGAAATTAATGTATCAATGGGTAACAATGTGTGTGGTCAAGCGGTCGACATGTTTCGCGCCCCAATGGTCCGAAACAAAGGATCCCTGGCGCTTCTTCAGGACCAAAAAAAGTGAAAGTGCAAGTGCTCTAAGGGATACTACCCTCAGTTTGCTATCCGGGCGAACACTCCGAAGTTGCACTGCTCTCTGTGTGAGAGTCAGCAATAATCAGCAATTCGCAATTTTACTATTGCGTAACGGAATGTTCCTCACTTCGCTGACACTTGGAACCTCTGGGTTGCTGCAAGTTTCAGTGCTGTGCGACCGACTCACTGCGGCCCCTCCAGGAAACGCCACCCTTCGCGCAATACTCAGTCCACGCCAGGTACGTTAGCGTAAAAGGCCATTTTATTAGGACAGGGTTGGACAATCATAACCAAACATAGCACAAACCCCCCAACAATCCCCAACAACATAACCTCTCACTTACCATACTCTCCCAGACTCCAATTGCTCCATCCACACTTCACAGAGCACCTCCTCACCTATCCCCATACGCTTCCTCACTTCTCTTCCAAACTTCTCCATCCTCTCCATTCATCGTACACTGATCTGACGCACCCCCACCTTTCACCAGTATCCCCCTCCCCGGAAGGGTGAGTATGCCCGTCATGGACTCCTCCCCCCTCCCCAATTCGCTCCGCACTCTCCCAACCCGTCCTAAACTGGCACGCTGAGAAAAACTCCCCAACCCGAACTCAAGTCCCACAACTGTAGGGTGTGCGGGTGGCCAAAGCTCGCCTAACTATTCCCTGAGGCGCTGGGGAAGGAAGAGGAAGGACTTCCTCTCCCAGCCCCTTTAACCTCTCCCTGCTGACCCCACCCCTAATCCCACCCCTTCCTCCCCAGTCCTTTCCCTTGCGCGAAATCCCCGGGGGAAGACTAGTCCGTTGACCTTTCTTCCCCCGGGGGCCGCTTCGCGCAATACTCAGTCCACGCCAGGTACGTTAGCGTAAAAGGCCATTTTATTAGGACAGGGTTGGACAATCATAACCAAACATAGCACAAACCCCCCAACAATCCCCAACAACATAACCTCTCACTTACCATACTCTCCCAGACTCCAATTGCTCCATCCCCACTTCACACAGCACCTCCTCACCTATCCCCATAAGCTTCCTCACTTCTCTTCCAAACTTCTCCATCCTCTCCATTCATCGTACACTGATCTGACGCACCCCCACCTTTCACCAGTATCCCCCTCCCCGGAAGGGTGAGTATGCCCGTCATGGACTCCTCCCCCCTCCCCAATTCGCCAACCAGGGAACCCCCGGAGGGCGGTTACCTGCCCCACCCCTCACAAGTGCACCTTTCGCCCTCACTCTCTCCGACACCAAATCGACTCATTCCACAAACCACTGATGAAATCCCTCAACTCCATCATATAGTACGCGTTCCCTATGTGCGAAAGGTGCACTCCATCGTCCCTAAAAAACAGAGGCTCTTCGAGCCGCAGTCCGGTGTGCGCCAGCACTTTGACCCCAGTGTTCTCACAGAAAACCCGCATGGCCCTATTCAGCTTCTTCCGGGCGCGTTCCACTGCTGCGGGCTTCAATGCCCCCCTCCAGATTCGTCGAGGCATGAACTCAGTCCACACAATACAGGCGCCAGCCAGATTGCGTTTCTTCGCCTCCAAGTCCCGTTGCATCAAATAGAGCAGTGACACCCCCGATTGCTTCACTAGGTCATTCTCCCCCAAATGTATGACGAGCAAGTCCGGACATCCTCTCTGCGAAACCTTCTTGGTCAGCCAGGGCAATAACTCACCCCAGCGCATCCTACTCCTGCCCCACCAAAATACCTTGTGACTGCTGCTTCTCAGGCCCAGGTTACGCCCGTACACCTGCCTGTCGGAATACTTGGATGCCCAATGAACAAACGAATGACCAACGATCCAGGTAACCGTCTTGGCTCCCGGACCCCCAACACAACCTACAAAGAAAAAAGGCAATTAGAACACGAAATACAACAGATACGCTCCAACAGCCAACGCGCCCCCTCTGCCCTACTTCCGGACATACCGCTCGCAACAGCGCGACCTCCATCTGCCAATCCGCCGGATCTTGTCCCAGGACCACCCCAAACGCGCCGCCGCCGTCGCCGCGCCGATCCGGAAGGAGTGCGTCCCATACCCAGCCAGGTCCTTACCGAGGCGCCGCAATGCCATGCGCAAGACCGCCAGCAGCTGGAAGGCCGTGACCCTCTTACCGTTGGCATGACAGAAAATCTCGCCCACACTCCGGCCAACCTGCCCACAAAAACTGCCCCATTCACACACCGGGCAAACTCCCTCCCCCCCCGACTCACACAACCACACCCATGTTCCCCTTCCAGCCTGGTCCGTTTTTGACCGCCCCAGCCAGATCCCCAAACGCGTCCCATCCAAATGAACATCTTCAAACCTCAGCCCCGGCGCACCCCTACCCCCAACAACTCCGAAACCCGGAAAGCCCCAAAAAACATCCAGGTCATGCACAACCGGAACAACGCTACCTCGGCCCTGTCGTAACAACAAACACTCAGTTCAGCCACAACATCAACCAGCAACTCAAAGGTGATCGCCTCACACACAGGCCTACTCCCCCGCCCCCCCCGCCCCCCCGCTCCCTGCCCCAACCCTTCAGCATCCGACTCAGCAACTCACTCCTGGCGGGGTCAAACCCCAAATAAACCATACCATAGAAAGAAATCCCCGCCAATCTCCCCGCAATCGTCACCTGCGACAATCCCTTGTCTATGCAATGCAACACATACCGCATCACCCCCTCCTCACACTCCTTCTGCGACATACGCCAAGCATCCCGCGACCACCCCAGAAACGCACCAAATTCCACCCAAGCCAACCGATACGCCCGCCTCGTGGACTCAGCAACAGACTTCTCCACCAAATTCACCACTCTCACTCCCCCCAGCTCCAGATACCCTCCGGCACCTTGGTCTTGACAACCTCCGCTCCGGGCGCCAACCTTCGGAAATGCTGCCACTGCGAACGAGACAATGCATCCGCAATGTCATTGCAATGTCATTGCTAGCGCCCGGCACATGCTTTGCGCGAAACAGAACATTAAGACGCAAGCACAGCAGCATGAAACTTCGCAGCAAGCGCAGCACCCGCAGGTCCCTCGCCCTCTGATGATTCACCAGGTCAACCACTGTTTGGTTATCCACATGGAAAAGCACGGATCTGTTCTGGAATTCCTGTCCCCACACCTGCAGAGCCACCACCAGGGGAAAGAACTCCAAAAACGCAATACTCCTGCCCTGCGACAACCAGTGCGCCGGCCACTGCTCTGCACACCACCTTCCGTCCCAGAACACGCCAAAACCGCGAGCCCCCGCCGCATCCGAAAAGATCTGCACCTGCCACACCATGTTGTCATCCGCGAAATCCAAGGAGACCCCGTTGAAGTCGCTCAAGAACCCTCTCCAGACCCGCAGATCCGCCCGGACTCCCAGGGAAATCCTCACCCTGTGGTGGGGCAGCACCGCCCCCAACATAGCCAACCCCAGGCGCCTGCAAAACGTCCTGCCAGCCCGCACCACTCGGCACGCAAAATTCAGCAAACCCAACAACCGCTGGACGGACCTCAAATCAATCTTGCTCTGCAACACCACCTGGCCCAAAAATTCCTGCATCTCCTCCGCCTTCTGCTGGGGCAGGCGTGCCACCCACGCGACGGAGTCCAATTCAATCCCCAAGAAAGCCAGACAACTGCTCGGCCCAGCCGTCTTCTCCGGCGCCAATGGGACCCCAAACTCTCCCGCCATCCTCTGAAACTGCCACAACGCCTCCCCGCACTCCCCCGACTGTTCGTGCCCGACGAACAAGAAATCATCCAGATAGTGGGACACCAGCCGGTGCCCCGCCCTGTCAGTGAAGGCCCATTGCAGGAAAGAACTGAAAGTCTCGAACAACGCACAGGACACCGCACAACCCATGGGCAAAACCTTATCCACGAAGATCGCTCCCCCAAACTGCATCCCTAGCAGAGAAAAGTCAGCCGGGTGAATGGGCAGAAGGCGAAACGCTGACTTGATGTCACACTTAGCTAGTTCCGTCCCCCGCCCACACACCCTCACCAGCGCGATCGCATCATCCACTGACGCATACAGCACCTGAGAATCCTCCTCCGCGATGAAATTATTCACCGACGACCCCTCGGGCCACGACAAGTGGTGGATCAAGCGAAATTCCCCTGGTTCCTTTTTTGGCACCACCCCCAAAGGGGATATGATGAGCTCCGGCAACGGCCACGTGTCAAACGGGCCGGCGATCCTGCCTTCCAAAACCTCCTTCCGCAATTTCGCCTCAACCACCCCAGGCAAATCCTTCGCCGACCTCAAATTCTCCGCCCATCTGCACTCCTGCGGTCCCTGGTACCCCACCCGAAACCCTTCCGTGAACCCCCAAAACAGCTTCAAAGCCGCCTCCCGATCGGGATAGCGGGAGATCCACGGACCCATGGCCTCCACACTAACCGGTGTAGGAGCCCTTTGGCCCAGCCTGCCCTCTGCCCTTGGTAACCCGCCACTGCTCAGAGGGAGTGGTGAGGGTAAAACAGGTTGTGACCGGGTGTCGCCCACCACACTCGTGCTTGAAGTTGCATGGGTGGCGGGTACAGAAACCCCGCTCTTGGCCGGCTGACCCGGTGCGCCTGCAGCGGCAGCCTGCCCGCCCGCTCCCCCGGCTCCACTAGATCCCGCTCCCGCCCCTGTCGAGGCGGGACGGGACTGAAAAGGCCGATACGACACCGGGAGCCCGCTAGCCGTGTGCGTGGACGCAGAGGACTGCGTCGAAGACATCCACTGGACCCACAACTCCTGGTCTACCTCACCCCAGGGCTTGTCAGGGTTTACGCTGATCCGCGCCCGAAACTCCTCATCGTAACTGAGCCACGCGAAACCCCCAAAGTGCATCTGCGCCTTGCGGATGATATCCATATATTTTAACAACGCAATCGCCCTATCCTGATGTTTCTCACAATAGATACTCGCGTAAATCAAAAAGGCCGACGTCCAATTCTCCATATTCACAGGCACCCGTGGCCGCCTCGTCAACTCCCACTCCTTAGACCCTTCCTTAGCCTGTATCTCCCGGTGCAACAACTTGAATACATCGTCGTACTCATGCTTCCAGATCCTCACCCTCGTCTTCTCCGACAAGTGCGACCCCAAAGGCATCGCCAGGCCCATATAGGGCAACTTCTTCTTATGTTTCTCCCCCCTCATCCTTCCCCTCTTTCTCCCCTTCCTTGTCCGTCTGCACACCGGCCCCCACGAGCCTCTTCCCTTCCCCCTCCAGCGCCGCCGTCTTAGCCGGAACCGTTGGCTTCGCAGCCTCTCCCTCCACCCTCACCGACCCATCCCCAACCCCAACAGACCTGCAGGACCTCCTACGCCCCCCTTTATCCCCCCCATCCCACGCCCCCACCACGCTCCCTCACCTGTTAGAGTGCGTGGCACCACCTGGGCCCGTCTGCCGGGAGTCGGGGCTTTCGTCTTCACCACTGGCGTCGTGCTGCAGCTGGCTTTTTGCGCCTGTAAAACACCAAACCTCCGCGTTGCCTCCGGCCCCCGCTCATCTCGCACTTCACCTTCTTCCAGCTCCTCACTGTCCGACTCGTAATCCAGCTCGTCATCCACGTCAACCGCACCAGACTCCATCCGCACCTCACGCATCACTCGTTTCACACCTTTGCCTTCCTCGCCCTGCACAAACTCATACTCCAGCGCTGATGATGCCCGCTCCCTCGATGGAGGGCAGGCCGCCGCGGACCCCCCTGCTGCTTCGCCCTGGCGTCTGGAGGCCGTCATGCGCCCCGCCGGCCCACCCTGGCCTCTGCCAGCAAACTGCGCTGGCTTGGATCCCCCCCCCCCAGGACCGACATAGTCCGAGGGGGCCCCAGCGCCACCAGGTCTCTGAGACGTCAAGTCAGTCCCTGCCTCATCCACCCAGATCCACCGCCCGTGTCCCGCCGCCGTCCCGGCACCCCCACCGCGCTCCGCACCCCGGTCCACCGCCCGCGCCCCCCCCGGGTGCCCCCCATCCCTGGCCGCGCACATCTCCTTCCACCGACGCTCTGTCTCCTCAATCAATCTGCGCTGATCCCGAATGCGCTCCTCCAGAGACATCCCATCCCAACGGTCCTCCCACCGGACACCGTCTCTGCCCACCGCCTTCGCCCCGCCGCCGCGCCCCACACCCCCAGAGTCACCTGGCGCCGCCCGACCCCCCCGGGGCCCCCCGCCGCCTTCACCGGGCCTTTGCCCTTGCCCCCCCAGCCCCCGGCCTTCCCCTTACCCCCACCTGAGCCACTCGGGAGCAGTTCCCCTTCCCCCCCTCCCTCCCCCCAGCCGACTCACTCCCAGATAAGTACAGGGAAAAATCCTCCCCCACCGGCCCCTCAAACTCCTCATCCAGCTCGCTGTCATCACTGTAGACCACCAGGCCAACCCCACTCCCCAGTGCAGTCGCCCCTGCCCCCCCCGGGCCCTCCGTCCCCCCGCCAGAGCCGCCCCGAGGGCCCTCCCACCGCGACCGGGCCTGCAACAGCGACCCCCCCGCTCCCACCCCCTGACCCCAGCGCAGGAAGGCTCAGACGCCTATCCCCCAGCTTGTCCCCGGAGCCCCCCCTCTTGGCCCCCCCGCGCCGACGCCGCAAGCCTCTTAGGAGGAGGTTCCTCCTGACATGCTGCCACTGCCGCCGCCACCCCCGCCGACGCCGCCCGCGGAGTCCTGGCCATGCCCACCCACGCCTGCTCTAAGACCCCCGGCCGCAACAGATCCGCCCTCCCCGCGCGCCCAAGGAGCTGCAGCGCTGCGCGCAACGCGGCGTCATCAGGCACCTGACCCCCCTTTACCTCCATAGCCTCAGGACCGCCTCCGCCGACGCCCGCTCCTCTGCCGCCGATACCGCACCGCACCTGGGCCGCCACACGTCGCCTGACGAGGCCGCCACGCGTCCGCTGCTCCGCTCCCGCAGCTCGCCCCCAACCGCCACTCAAACGCCGAAAACAGGTCCCACCAACCGCCGCTCCGTGTCGCGTACCTCAAGGCCTGTCTCCGATCGCCCCACACCCAAAGCTCCACCAAGGGGGGCCGCATTGTGCCATCGGATGGACCCGTGTTTAGCTGCTGGCAAGCCTATACGTTTGAAGCACAGAGCTCAGCTATTTTTGGCCAGCAAATGGTGCTTTCCGTATGTTAATGCTTGCTTGTGCGCGGTATTTTCACATTGTTTATAATTTATGGGGCTCATTTAAACACTGGATTTCAGTAATTGATGGCAGTAGCCCAGATTCGCGCAGCCCTATTTCTTACCTCCTATGCATTTCCATAAAAGGCTCTGGAGGCACCGCCGCCCGCACCGACCTTCATGCTCTCGGGGGCACCGCCACCCGCACCGACCCGCATGGTTCGTGACGTGGCCAGCTGGCCCTCCTGTGCTCCGGGCGCTCCTTCACCGGCTCTGGGCACCTCCTGAATCTTCATCGTGCCCAAGTCTGCCAGCCGCCCCAGAGATATCCAGGTGCATCATTGGTAGGCCATCCCTCTTAGCCACGGCAAAAGTCTTCGTCGACCCCTGTCTTCTTTGCCCCATATTCCCGTTGCGTGCAGCCTGGATCTCGTCGTCCACCCGATGACCACCGGCACCGTTTCCGCTGACCCCCGTGCTGTTTGCTGGGTCTTCTTCCCGGCTCCAGTGTAAAGCCCGCTCCCAGCTGAACAAAGGAAAGGGTGCGAAACCGGCCAACGCCGTCAATGTATCCGGCTGCCGGGTTCCGTGCTTAGCGTAGCCGGCCGGTTCCCGCCACCAATATAAGCAAGGGAAAAGGTGCGAAACTGGCCCTGCCCATCGCTTGCCCAATCCTTTTGCCACTGTGGTTTCTTTTCCTGGTCACTGATGCCAGGTAGGTTCCACGGCAGGCCTGGAACCAGCGACAAAAAGGTAAGAAGTGCAGGCTCCGGTTCGGTCCCGGTTCGGTCCCAGGGGCAGACCTCTAGCGGCGGTCGCAGGCAGCAGTCCTCTGATCCTCCAGCTGGTGGGCTTCCAACGCAATAATCATTCTTCTCTTTCCTTCTTCCTGGCTGTGTCGCTTCCGATCCCTTGGCGACCCCGGGACATGGCTTGATGGCTCCACGCACCGCTGTTCTGGCTTCAGGTGCTAGTGCCTGTAGTGTCCTGCGAGACACGTTCTAGTGTCCCGCAGGAAGCTGTCATACCAGCCACTCCCTCGAGGGCTGGACACACTGCACCCCCACACCCATCCATCACGGGTGCCACGAGTGACGTGGCCCCGTCAATAAAAGGGCCCGAGCGCACGTGCTCGAGGCTAGTTACCGCTATACATTCACCTGGTGTCTGTGTCAGTTACTTCGGTGATGTGGGCCTGAGGCCCAACACCACACTGGCGATGAGGCGGGTAGTCGACCCCGCATGCCTGCTGCTCGGCGCTTCATCACCCTTCATGGGGAGGAAATGAGCCAGAACTGTGACGCCCCCCTTGACTGCGGAGGGGATTGTGTCACTGTCACTCAGTTTCCGCCTCCTAGACCCTGGAGGATCAAGGTAGTCAGCCTGGAGGCTCCCTCACGTCCATTGCCAGCACGACGATCGAGGCCGTGCTGAGGAGGAAGGCGGCCACCCAGTGCATGACCCGGCGTCACGGGGGAGGTCCCGGCAGGTGCCCGTATACTGCCGCCACTGCAGCCCTGCTACTAGCCAGCCCGACTGCGAAATGTCAGTGGCCCAGGAAATGGACTAACTCACAGGAACTTGCTGCTGCTAGTGCTGTGCTAGAAGTGCCCGGGGCCCTGACCCTCGGAGTACCCCTGCCCATACCCTGAGGCATCCGCCGGTTGTCCCGCCCACAGTTGTGGCACCGACAACAACAGGAGAAGGGGCACGGTGTGTCACGACTGCTCCCGGCACCGACTGCAGCAGCCTGAGGTCAGAGCAGCTTGCGTAGTCCAAAGCCAGAGAGAAGCAGCACAGTCTGAACCCCCCACTACCCCATTCCCACCCCCTGCATCTAAGCCGCCGGGATCAAATGAATGACGGAGCACCAACCGGCATTCACTGACGAAGCCCAGTACGTAGGTCAAGGACATCACGGCGCCGCGACCTGATGGGGGGGGAGCGCTCCGATCCACAGCCTCCCTGCTGCTGCTCACACGGAGTTGGTGCAGCAACCCTGGCAGAGACCAGACTCCTTGCAGCCCGGCATGAGTGAGGGATTGGTACCCAGCCGCGCCAACGGTGGAGAAAGCCCACGCCAGCATCTCTGTGCCCCCAGCACATCACAGCAAGGACTGCCTGCAGCGCAGTAGCGGGCCACCAGCAAGGCACCAAGTGACAACAACAGACGGCTGCCTCCCGCCATATCTCCCGTCCTCTCAGAGACCTTTCAGCAGGCTGCCCATGCCTGCCTGAAACTGGAAAATAGTAAAAGAGAACACCTACCTTGACACCAGCAGCTCACTGCACGAAGTGCTGCCACGCCCGCTCCATAAACCCCATGGGGCGGCTCAGCGCGCAACAGGAGAGAGGCTGCCAGTGCCACATGAAAAGGATCTGCGCCATTGTTAGACCTGGCGATTTCTGGTTGGCTAAGGCTTGCGCCAAAGTCAGGCAGAAACCACCACTCTAGTCAGGGCAAGGAAGTTACACGCCAAAGATAACCCCTGCTCACCCCCTTGGTAGCTTGGCACGAGCAGTCAGGCTTATCTCTGAGGCGATGTGTAAAGCGTTTGCGCGCGCACCCAGCAACAACACCCAAGGCCCACCACAAAGGAAACTCCACACAAGGTATTCTATAAAAATAACCTTTGTATTATACACAACACATTAGATAAAAACACACACTTTACAATGTGCCAACAGGCACGGGCAGAATTTACAAGGGATTATGTACAAGACAGGGCCACCTGGACCACTGTCAGGAATTAGCACTTTTAGATATTTAGCACATAAAATATATAAAATCACTGTAGCACAAAAATAATCTGTATAGCACACAACCAGTACTTACTGGTATCGGGGAAGTACCACCTACGTAACCCTAACTACTTTAGGAGACTGTGACGCAGGGAACTAGAACCTCACTAGCACCACCTGTACTAGGAGAAAGCAACAACCACCTCCGTATCACAATACCTGTAGGGGTAATAGAACGTTACACATGATGCCTAAAACATTCAGAGGTGTAGAGCAATGGCACATGACGCATCAAAACACATTCAGAGGTGCACGGAAGGAACACACATGATGCATAAAACATTCAGAGGTGTAAAAGCAATGGCACATGATGCATCAAAACACATTCAGAGGTGCAAGGAAGGAACACACATGATGCATAAAACATTCAGAGGTGTAAAGCAATGGCACATGACGCATCAAAACACATTCAGAGGTGCAAGGAGGAACAATTGCGCAAGCCTCCACATGAGCCACCACCTGTGGCAGTCCCTGGGCCAACTGGCCTGGTAGGGGCTAGGACGCCCTGCGTTTAGTCAAGCTGCGCCAGCTGCGCAGACTAAAACAAGAATGATCCCCCACCTAAACGTGGCAGCTGCCCACTAAGTGCTGGGCAGCTGGAAAACGAACTTCAGGCACTCTGCGTGCCTCTGGAGCCCTCTCTGGGCTCTGCACAACGTTGGAGCCTCACTGGGCTCAAACAACAATGCCCCAGGAGCCTTCACGGCTCTGAAACAACATGCCCCCGAGGTCGGAGCGTGCACTGCGCTCTTCGTTGGAGTCCCTCTCCGGGACTCGAATCACCACCAGGCCTCCGTTCGTTGCAGTCCCACACGGGGGACTCTTTACACACAATGCCCCCCTAGAGCCTCACGGGGCTCGAGAAATGCTGTGGCCACCTTGTGGAGCCTCACGGGGCTCGATCACTGCCCCCGCACCCCCAGCACATGCGCGGAGTCCCCCAGCCCTTCTCAACACTCACAGGGCTGCTCGGGGACACCCGCGTCGTCTTCCCTCTCTCCGTTCTCGGGGGGGGAGGGCGTGAAGGACTCCAAGGCTTCCTCGCGGAGGGGCAGGCACCGACAATGTGCCTCGCGCCCCCTCCGCACAAGTTCTGGCCACCCTCCTCCTCACGGTCCAGCGCGGGGTGGGCTCCCGCCTGGATCGTAACTTCTCCGACCGGGCTGCAACCGCGGTGCTTGGCAGGAGGCGGGGTAGGCTCCCGCCCTCCTTCTCCGAGTTCCGGTTGTCCCGGAGGCCCGCCCTCAGCCGCCTGACTTCCGGTTTCAGCCCGGGCTGTAGCGGTGATTATTCCGGCCGTAAGAGGGGTAGGCTCCCTCGAAATACACGCAAATAAGCGGGGTGGGCACCCGCAGGCTGAATCAAAACACGGCAGAATCGCGGGGTGGGCACCCGCTATCAGGATCACAGCGCGCCTAGCGCTATAAAGCAAAACAGCGCTCCCAGCGCTATAAACAAGGCAAAGTCCAGGAAAACAGCGCGCACAGCGCTACGAAGTCCAGGAAGCGCTCCCAGGCGCTATAAGCAATGTCCAGCAACCAAAAAGGTCCTTCAGAGAGCAGGGGGCAAAGGCTGGGCCCAGAGCCAGCTCACAGGGCCCTCCAGCAGGGAGGCAGTCCCCAGTGGCGGTCTCTCCTGGCGCCCAGCAGCAGCAGGCCCCCCCTCAAGTGGATCCTGGAAGAGAACACCATGTAAGGGGACACAGCCCCTTTTTATACAGTACAAGGCTTTGTCTAAGGTGCAGGGAAGGGGCGAACCAGTTCCAACAGGTTCCTGAGCACTTTGTTTTGCTCAGTGTGGTGTCCTTGTGGATACAAATAAGCAGAAGGCAGGACAAAAGAATAGGCAAGTAGGTTTATTGGCACCTCATCCATCAACCGCTCTTCTCCAACTACCCACTTCCAGAACCCCACGATAGCCCTTCTGATTCCACATTGGAATCCACGCCACATTCTGACCTTAGGCCAGTTAGCTCCACTGTACATTGCCACACATCTTCCCCCTCAACAATAATAATAACAGAATTGCAAATAATCATAAAACAAGAAAATCATCATACAGCATCAGGACAAAGAAACATAAGCTGCC
Source organism: Triturus cristatus (assembly GCF_964204655.1). Taxonomy (NCBI): domain Eukaryota; kingdom Metazoa; phylum Chordata; class Amphibia; order Caudata; family Salamandridae; genus Triturus; species Triturus cristatus. Next base: position 823,449,664 of record NC_140593.1, read on the forward strand.
CTGTAACATACTACCAAAATGAACAGAAAGGCATCACAATAAAATAAACATGTGACATGGCAAAGCACAAATGAACCCCACACACTCCAGCATGACCAACCTATAACCTAACATAGTCCTTCATGTAAACAGGAAGTCTGCGCACCCTTTGACTTCTTTCCCGGATGCCCCTCAAGACCCCAGACTGATTAGAACCAGAGGACAAGAGACCAGAGGACCCAGAACCAGAGACCAACCTGTTGCTATCCGCCTGACCAACAGAAGCAACAGGATTGACCACTACAACGCGACTCTTGTTCCAAATCCTCCCATCACTTGTTTTTACAGCGTTATTAAACACTTTAATCACAGATCTTACATTGGTAAATTTTGACCAAGGTTGACATCCCACAGGAGCTCTTATCTTAACCATATCTCCAACCTTCACCACTTGAAATTGGGCACCTTTCTTACCATCAACATAAAGTTTCCTCAAAGCCTGCTTCTCTATCTCTCTATCCCTCCACCTCCCTACCTGATTATCAACAAAACCCTTGTTTAACTTCATCCAACCAGGACACAACAAAGTATTAGGTATCCTTCCTTTAAATAATTCAAAAGGAGCCCTCCCGGTAGTTGAATGAGGAGACACCCGGTAAGCCAAAATTCTGTCTTGAAGTGATTCCTTCCAATTCAACCCACTGGCTCTTGCCAACTGAATACTCTCCTTAAGAGTCTTGTTGACCCTTTCTATTGCACCATTAGCTTCAGGATGATATATGGCACACCTTTTATGTTGAATACCACACCTCACCATAAAATCCTTGAACTCACTAGAGGTAAATTGTGGTCCGTTGTCCGAAAGAATGCTGTTAGGAAAACCCTCTCTCTTGAAAATTTCCTGCAAGAACCTGATGACACACATCGTAGACACATCCCTAACAGCACCTACCTCTATCCACCTTGAGTATAAATCCAGAACCACTATTAAATATGGAGTATCACATACCCCATGCAAAGGACCAACAATGTCAATCGAAACCTCATCCCAAGGATGATCAGGTAACTTCCTGCACACCATTGGAGTTTGTTTAGTCTTCAAAATCTTGTCACTAGCACAGCATTCAGGACACTCTCGAACCAACCTCTCTATCTCCATATCCATGCCAGGCCACCAAAACTGCAACCTCAGCAGTTCCTTGGTCTTGACAATCCCAAGATGACCAATATGAGCAAAATTGAGCAACTTCTCTCTAATACCCACGGGAGGAACCAACCTCGTGCCCCTTGAAAGTATGCCGTCCACCACAGAAAGCTCATCAGAAACTAATCTCCAGGGTTTCTCCAACTGTTTACCTTCCCCCAACATCACCATCACTCTTGTAATTTCATCATCCTTATTGATTTCTGAAATCCAATCCTCTTGGGTAACAGTACCATCTGTGATTTCACACACATTAACCACCTCATTATCATCCTCACCATCCTCCTCATTGCTTTCTTTGAGATCAACCAACCTAGAAAGACAGTCCGCAGATCTATTTACCACACCCGGAATGTAATCAACCTCAAAATTAAATTCCTGTAAAGAAATGATCCATTTTCTTATTCTAGAAGAAATGGAGTCAAGACCTTTCTTAGCAAACACCTCCTTCAAGGGCTTATGGTCCGACAAAACACTAACCTTCACACCCCACACCAGATTTTTAAACTTCCTTAAAGCCCAAAATATGGCTAAAGACTCCTTCTCTATAACCGAATAACCCCTTTCAGACCCTCTTAGACACCTTGAAGCACAAGCGATCAAACAATCCACTCCATTCTTCTTCTGAAGCAGCACCGCCCCCAATCCTTTTTCACTAGCATCTGTCATGATAACCGTCGGATCGCTAGGCACAAACGCATGAAGGGCTGGCGCTTTACTCAACTCCTTTTTGATCAAGACAAACTCCTCCTCACACTCACTTGACCACAAAAACACCGCATTTTTTACAGTCAATTTCCTCAAACAATGAGTTTTACTTGCATAGCCAGGGATAAATTTACTGTAAAACTCTACCATACCAAGAAAAGAAAGCAATTCTTCCTTGTTGACCGGTACCGAAACATTCATGATGGATTCCACCAATTCCTTCTTGGGAAAAACCCCATGTCCAGTTATACAATGTCCAAGATAATTTACCTCCTGCAACCCAAATTTACACTTATCCTTCCTAAGAGTAAGACCCGCTTCCCTTAAACGTTGTAGGACGGCAAAAACCCGACTATCATGCTCCTGTAAGGTGTTCCCAAAAATCAAAAGATCATCTTGATAGCATTTAACTCCAACAAGACCCCTGAGAATGTGTGACATAATTCGTTGAAACACAGAAGCCGCCGAGACAAGCCCGAACGGCATTCTACAAAATTTAAAAGTACCCATGGGGGTAACAAAAGCAGTGAGATCCTGGGAGAAATCATCTAACTCAACTTGATGATAAGCTGAGGCTAAATCAAGAGTTGAAAAGTATTTCGCACCACCCAACGTACCAACCATCTCATCGATGTTCGGTAAGGGAAACTTATCTACTATGACCTCTTTGTTCAAAGCCCTCAAGTCAATGCAAAGGCGAATTTCGCCAGTAGCCTTCTTGGCCACGACTATCGGAGCCAACCATTCTGTAGCTTCAACTGGTACGATTATGCCTGCCTTCATCAATTTATCTATCTCTTTCTGAACGCCAGCTTGTTCATTCAACGGAATTCTCCTTACTCTAGCCACAACAGGTACCGCTCCTACTCTTACTTTAATGTGATGCTTATATCCCTTAAGACACCCCAAGGTATCCTTAAATATGTCAGCAAACTGTTCTACAAACCTGAGGGACGTGTCCCCAACCGCTTGTACTTGAACCTGTGGAGAGGCATTGGGATTTAACCACACCCCCAATAAACGTTGATGAGGCCAACCCATAAGGGAATCACCCTGCTTAGCAACATATATCTTCCCCGCAATCATCTTCCCACAAAGTTCAATGGTGGCCACAAAATATCCAGACATTTTTATAGGTAAGCCTCCATAACCCATGGGAGAAAGATCACTCTTAAAATATTTCACTCTGTTGACAAAATGTTGCATAAAAACATCCTCTCCAATAATTGTCAGGTGAGAACAGGAATCAAACTTAAAATTAAGGGGTACCCCTTCTATATCCACCACATGAGATGGATGATCACTTTTGCTTGCATCAACTTGAAATGTGACCACCTTTACTTCAGGCTGGTGCTTGGCAGTCATACTGTTATCTTTATTGCCTTTACCCTTGCAACATTTAGCGAAATGTCCTTTCCGACCACACATGTTGCAGATAGCTCTCAGTCCAGGACAATATGGTGAATTAGCAAAATGCCCAAAACGTCCACACCTAAAACACACAGGTTTTCCTCCAACAGGAAAACTGGTTACATTGCTAGACATAGACATACTAGCATCTTTCCCCTTAATCTCCCTCTTTTGTACCTGGCATACCACTTCTTCTACTTTATTTTCAACCACTGTACTTTTACTCTTTTCTTCAATTTTAGCCTTTTCTTCATTCAACTCATCAACACACTTCCTCATATGCTCTACTTGCTTGGCAATAGTAATCACTTCTTCGAGCGGAGGTTCGTCTTTCAACCAGAGTTCTTTCCTGATATCATCATGCGCACACCTCAACACAAACTGATCTCTAATCCTCTCCTCCACAGCAGGACCAAATTTGCATGAGGAAGCAAGCTTCCTCAGAGCCGAAACATACTCTTCCACCGACTCCTCTTTTTTCTGTCCCCTTAGACCAAAGTGGTACCTTTCCATTATCGTGCTCAGCCTTGGTAGGTAATGACGGTCCAATTGTTCAATACATATTTCATATTCATTGAGGTTCCTTTGTTCAGAAGCACTTAACTCAGGTAAATGTTCTAACACCTCTTGACCTTCACCCCCAAGACAATGCAACAATAAGGAATGTTTACGTTCGGCACTGAGATTCGTACCACACACCCTCGCATAATTCGTAAAAATTTTCTTCCACTTTTGCCATTTAACATTCGGCTCACCTGGACTAGTTAGAAAAAACGGAGGTTGCGTTACATTCTGCATGACGATAGACTTTTTTTTTTTAAAACTTAAACATTACCAAGCTATCAATATCAACATGAAATCAGAATAAATTAAAATAACAAACAAATTAACATATGACTAACTCCACCTTTAGTAGCACAAAACACCTCTAAAATTTTGATCAATTGTTAAAGTACTTGTGACCAGCTGGCTCACATACGGGAAGAAAGAGTTACAAACACACTTCCAATGAAGTATGATTTCTGTGCACGTTCCCTCTGATTCCAAAAAGAAAAAACAAAGTTCAGTATTTTCCTTTTTTTTTTTTTGAACACCGTATTTCCTTACGAATGAATGAAGATCTTCCCAACAACTGAAAATGGCCCCCAACAAGGTTCTCATTGGCTGTCTCCAAGCCTCCTTTTGACGATTCAAGCCTCAACCTGGGAATTGCTGGGACACGCGCTGAAGCCTTTGTTTTCTTTATGACTTCACCGCACACGCGTAGAAGCCTCGCGCCTCCCTTTGGCACACACGCTGAAGCCTTCGTTCTCCTTTATGACTTCACCTGCACATGCGCAGAAGCCTCACGCCTCCCTTCATGACTCCTCGGTGAACGCGCTGAAGTCTCGCGCTCCGCGTTGAAGTCTCGCGCTCACAGCAACCAGTTTTACGGAGACGTCTCGCGCTCCCGATGCCACCAGCTGTTCTCCTCCTCCAGAAACTCTCAACATACGAAGATCCGCAGCGCCACACCCGGAGCGTCACCAGTCTCGAAGGCCTCCAACAACGCCTCCTCAATCGCAGAGATAACGAATATCGGCTCCAGGATCCACACCGAACCCTCCAGGTTAGTGCCAAACCGATGTTGAGGTGCCTTTACTCCTGCCTTTACTCCCGCTCGTCGCCAAATAAATGTGGTGTCCTTGTGGATACAAATAAGCAGAAGGCAGGACAAAAGAATAGGCAAGTAGGTTTATTGGCACCTCATCCATCAACCGCTCTTCTCCAACTACCCACTTCCAGAACCCCACGATAGCCCTTCTGATTCCACATTGGAATCCACGCCACATTCTGACCTTAGGCCAGTTAGCTCCACTGTACATTGCCACACTCAGCCCCTCTCCCTATTCACTGGCAGGGCTAGGATCATTAGACGCACCACAGGGGCCGGCGCCAGCATTGTGTGGGGGAAGCCCTGTCCTATTCAGGACCCAGGTACACTCCTCCCCAGCCATCAACATGCTAACTCCCCATTCACCACTGGGTGACTCCTCCTGACTCTGGGGAATTCCCTAGTCCGTCACCTGACCTCACCAGCCAATCGCCAGACAAGCCACACATTTCAGACTGCACACTGAAGTGCCCACTTCTAGAAGTGGCACTTCCACACCAGGTACATGCACGCCGCACACATCAACGCGCAGCATTCACTCCCACGAGTCCGCACATACCAAACACGGGCCTGCACACCCCACGCATCAGGGACTACCGGGACACATACATTCTCCCATGCATTCCTATGGGAGGGCAGGCCAACCTCACAACACGCACGCACTTTACCCTGGGACACAGCGGTAAAGTGCGCCGAAGTCAATAAAATCACTAAACCAGGTCGCAATATTAAGCAAAAAGTCTCGGGGGTGAACCTGCTAGAAGGGCCAAGTCCAACAGCCATCTAGAGGCCAACCGCGGCATCCGCACTGGCAGGAGGAATAAACCTACAGCACATGCACCATCCGTGGTGCCTGAGGGCTGTGCACAGCATGCTGCCTGAGGAACTCTGCAAAGTTGGGCGAGCATACCCATGACAGGAGAAGAAGTGCTATGCCTCGTATAAGGCCAAGGGAACAGCCGAGTGAGGAAGGGGCCAGCTCTCTCAGAAAACTCTCTCAGCAAACAATCACAGCACCACCTGGTGGCCTTCCGGAAGCCACGCGCTGAAAAAAACACACAGCCCAGCCTGAGCAAACTGCCAGCAGTGCCCTCACAGCCTATTCTCCCCAGACTGTAGAGACAGGCAGTATGAAAGGCCCTGCCACACGAGTACACTGCCGAGTCATGCTGGTTGGTGGATCTAGGCCCATGTACCGCTGAACAATTAAGTAAGCTGACTGCCCACAGCGACCAACAGTCAAAGGCATAGCACTGAGGTGTGTGTCTGCAGCGCCACCTAAAGACCAAGGGAACCAGAGCACAGCACAAGTCTACAAATCAATGGACACTTTTTTTTAACAGTCTTGTGCAACCTTACCCTGATCCACAAAGAGTACGCCAGTGCTCCCCTCTCATCGCAGGCAGATAACACAGTGGTTCCTGAAGCACCGCAAGACCCTGCTAACGAAAAAAACAGTCACCAGATTCAAGAGTGCACACCTCCATGAGGGGAAAGACTGCCTGCTCAAGCCCACTGCTGAGACCGACTGCATCAGGCACAGCAAGACGTGTCCTCAGAGAGGAACGCCCAGAGAATGTCCCTCTGCACCCGGCAAGTGAGAGCAGTAAGGACACCCTCAAAGACAGCGATGTCTCCAAGTAGCTGCCACCTTTTGAGACACAAGCAAAACTGGTGCCAAGTGCGCACCACCTGTGGCTGCCTGACTCCACCTCAAGCAGGGACGCTACGACAACCCCCACTAGCAAGAGTGGATGACCAGCCAAGAGAGCAACGTCTCAAGGGAGCTGCCTCCAGCAATAGCGCAAGAATGACTGGTGCAGAGCACGCACCACACGTGGCTGCCCAACGCCACCACCAGTGAAGAGGTTGCATCACCCACTCCTACTGGTGAACAAGCACAACCGCAAGCTACAACACAGGCAAGCAAGTTGAGAGAAGAAAACGCCGAAGACGGAGCGCACGTGGTCTGAAGCGCGCAGTAGACCACACCAGTGAATCCGACAGCACGGGCAGGCGCCCGGGAGCTAGAGACATCTCCGCAAAGAAGCACTGCTGAACGCAGGTAGGAGAGCACCCACATCTCCACCGCCACAGCGAAGCCCCGCAGTGGGCCGAAAGCAACAGTGTCCTCCTCAACACTGACTCAAGATGGAGTCGGCGGTGACCCACGACAGGCAAGAGAGGAGTCGCACTCGCAGCGGCCTGAAAGCAACACAGTGTCCTCCTCAATACTGCCTCAAGACGGAGTCGGCGGTGACCCACGACAGGCAAGAGAGGAGTCGCACTCGCAGCGGCCCAAAAGCAACACAGTGTCCTCCTCAACACTGCCTCAAGACGGAGTCGGCGGTGACCCACGACAGGCAAGTGAGGAGTCGCACACATCATGTGGCAGGCCGCCACAGCAACAGGCGCTCCAACGCCAGCGACACGCGACTGGACGTCACGTCGCACAGCAAGCAAGGAGCGCGCCGGAGCGAAAGCAGAAGCCGGCGCCATGACAGCGCCGCCTCGAGGTCTCAGCGCAACGCCCTTGATGGAAGGAGAGTGACAGCCCTGTCACGCTGAAAACCGAATAAACACAGGTGGGCTGAACAGACCAGAAAAGGGAGAAGACCGAGGACTCACTGCAAGCCAAGAGCACACCCTGACATACCAGGCAGCCAGCAAGGCGGACCGACGTCCCTGGATACAGCTCCACAGGTGAACCGAACATAAGCTGCAGAAAGCGCAAACCGCGTCTCATCCCTACGCTTCCCCAGGCGACCGTCCATCCCCAAGCGTCGGCAGTCTAATTCAAGTGGCATCCCTGCTCCTGTCCGCAGATGCCACGGGTGAAGATTAGCACTGAGTGTCCGTCCTCACACTGCCTCAAGACGGAGTCTGTAGTGGCCCCAAGCCAGGCAAGAGAGGATCAACACACTCTACGTGTTAAGCCGCCACAGACACTCAACATCAGCAAGGTGGAGGCACGTGGCTGCCCAGGTCCATCCTGACATCCGAACTCTCCCAGCAAGTCACCACCACCTGTCATTCCGACTCACCACATGGCTGGCAACCATCACCTCGCCAGCCATCAGTACATTCGTCAAACACCACTCCCCGAGTACCGATGGACCGGAGTCCGAAATCGTTGCCACACCAGCCGACTAAATGGAACCAGAAACCACCTGTGAACAAGGCCTACACTGGAACCGCGGCAGCGAGTGCACGTCTTGACCAAGACTCATCCACCCGTGAGGATTGTGCATGCGACCAAGCAACGTCTCCTCGGCGGTCCTGCAGCTGCCCCCAGACGGCACACAAGCAGCGGCTCCAGCGCAGCCTTCCTACAGTCCCGCAGCAACCCCGACGATGGGCCTCCCCAGGCGGGAGAGCGTGGAGAGACATTTCTCCACCGATATGGTACCGGTCGCAGCCAAGCGGTTCAACAGGGACAGTCGGTCTAGCAACACCTCTGTGAATTCTCACTTGAGACTCCATCCATGGTCACGACGCAGCACGCTAAAAAGAACTGTTAGAATTCACCACAGACCATCACCGACGTTAGCCAAGAGGAAGCCATGCAAGACAGCAAGACATGGCATTGTCAGCGAACTGACGGTATGCAGCGGGTGTCTCCAAGCCAGCAGTCGTGTCCTGAGTCCCTCAGGTTAAATTACGGGTGTCCGCCGAGGAGGTCCTGCTGCTAACCAAGTTCACCAGCCCATGTCGGATGTCGTCCTGCCACCTGACTCGAGAGACTGATGGACCCTGTGGTATGTAGTTAACTGTTTGTTTCTTCCCCACAGGTTGGACTGACACTTTATTTGTCCTTCAATAAAGTTGGGGCGGAATGTAGTGTCCTGCGAGACACGTTCTAGTGTCCTGCAGGAAGCTGTCATACCAGCCACTCCCTCGAGGGCTGGACACACTGCACCCCCACACCCATCCATCACGGGTGCCACGAGTGATGTGACCCCATCAATAAAAGGGCCCGAGCGCACGTGCTCGAGGCTAGTTACCGCTATACATTCACCTGGTGTCTGTGTCAGTTACTTCAGTGATCTGGGCCTGAGGCCCAACACCACAGCGCCGTCCAGCCTCTGTTTGTCGCCTCCTTACCCACGTCCCTGTATCCTCTCCAGCGCGTCGACTTCTTCCCAATGGCTGTTGCTGCTCTGATGTCGACTTTTCGAGCTCCGCCGCTTGGTCTCCGGGATCCAATGCAAACGCTGCTGTTCCGCCACCTGGCTTCTTGCATTCATCCTTTCCGGCGGAGGTGGAGGCTGCTTCCACACGCTGCTCCCGCCGGTGTGCCTCAGGTAAGGACTCTTCTTCTTCTTTCGCAAGGGGGAGACTTGAAATGTGATTTTCTGGGCCATTGTAACCTCTTTTAACCTCCTCCTTGCCTTCCTTGCTCGCCCCCTGATTGGGGAGGGGGGGGAGCTTACTTTGTTTGCGGGCCTATCCAGTCCCTCCCTGGCCTAGCCGGGTTTTTAGTTGCGGGGGCGCAGGGGTCCCGCCGCCGACCGGCATTCTACCCAGGCCTCCATCGGCCCAGGTCCTTTGTCGCCGTGTTCCTGTCTTTCTTTTCTTCTGCCTTTCTCTCTTTTCCTCTGGGTCACTGGAGGCTCGCCTTGGGAAGCACAGGCAGCATATGTTACCCCTGTCCTGCCTTCTCCTCATGTCTCGGAGAGACCCTTCTAGACTTGTAAATCACCCAAGAATGATCGTTTACAGATGCAACCATAGTCAGCTCTATGCTGTTTGTGTCGGAGCTGTTTTCTGGTTAGTACCAAGGTGTGAAGTCACAAGACAGAGGTACTAGGGCGTTTTACATTATTCTTTTTTTAATTGTCTGAATGAAATACTTTCAAATTAAATATGAGGAAAATGTATTTGACGATACATGTAGCGTAATGAAGGCCAGCAGTTATGTTCGATACTCTTTAAGATATGCAGGAAAAGAGTGTCACTGCATGTTTGCATTAGTGGCATAATTGATTAGTTTATGTATTTAATTATGCTAAAAGCGATCATAGACAATGGATACAGGACACAAAGAGCCTTGAATAAAACATGGAGTTAACTTGTAAAGGCATTTCAACAAATGCAGGTATTTGCAGCATATTTTTAACCTCCAGGGCCATTTTAGGAAGACTGGAATTTGAGGCCTCCATGTTACACAAGTATCTTTGTAATTCCCGTAAAACAATCTTACCATGATATGAGCTTTTGATCTGCAGGTTCAACAGAGATCTGCTGCACAAATCATGTAACCATTTTATGATGATTTCAACCATTAACTAGCAGGTTACAAACAGATTTCTTTAGGAAGTGAATTAACCACCTGGGCAACTCTATTAGAACATTGTTTATCATGACATTATCATTAGGTAAGGAGTTTATTGTAAATTCATTAAAACATACAATTATTTCCATGTTAATATATATATATCACACATAATTACTACATAATACCAGTAAACATAAAACAATACATTCAATGAAAAAAGGGAAATGAAAGGAGCCAAAATACCGCTTCTATTGAAAATTTAACAAACCCTTCTTTTTTAAATATATTTTATTTATTAGGATCAGGAGAGCACAAAATACATCACAGTAATGAATTCACAAGCAAACCACCAAAGTCCATTTACAATAATACATTTGATTGTCTCTTGTTTAAATTAATCCTCGATTGCTTTCCCATAATTTTTTTGGACTCCAGATCTCACTAAATGTATCACATACTTTTTTAGCCTTTATTCCATAACAGCAGCTTCTTGCTTCTGAAAGTGCCATAGTTGTTCTCATAACTGTGTCGCTCCAGGGTGATTTGTTTCCTTCCAATAATAGGCAATAGTCTGCAATATATACAAAATCGCTATAATGTATAGCAATATTGAAATCCGTACCAAGCATAACACATTGCATTGTCAGTTATATGCGACAAGCAAATAACCTAGACAATGTACATCATCTTCAGATACCAAGTCGCCGCTAGGACACATAGAATGGTCCGACATCTCACATTTATGTAACTTATTATGTGTGTAATGCAGTCTAAAATTACCTTGTACTGTTGTAACCACATAGTCGAGCATTTTAATATCTATTGTCCCATTGTTATAGCAATTTCATTTTCCTCCACAATTCTTTGTATTCACTGTTTATCAGACCATTTACCTAATATTCTATCTAACTTGTCTTCAAAACCATTGATATCTTACATATAGTCGGCCGCTCCTCTGGCTCATCAAGTATTCCTATTAACGGAATTCAATCTGTTCAGGACTCAAGCATTCTAATCTTGTCAAAGTAATCCCTAATTTGTAGATATTTGAAAAAATATATTTAAAAATAGGGAAATCCTTTTGTAAGTCACAAAACGATTGTAATGGTTCACCAATGATTACATGTCCTATGAGCTTAATACTATTTTGAGACCAGATTATGCAGTAGGAATCGATAAAAATCTCGGGAAATTATGAATTGCCCCACATATGGGTATGTGTTAATACAGGGGGTTTGATATTTATTTTTGAGAGTGTCCCACATTGCTTGTAAAGTTATGGCAACCTTAAATGTACCCCTTTTAAGTATCCTGGATCAAAATACCTTAACAAAACCAAATAAAGAATTGTATCATAGCTTATCTGATGCATTTATTTATATCTGCATCCAGGATGGTCTAGGATTAGAAAAAGTAATATGATCAGGAAATGCCTATTCTCCCTCTTTCATATGGGAGTTTCACAAACCTAATTGCTTTCTAATGTTTCTGATAGTTCCATTTGAATTTGCTAATTGCTGTTGCATCTAAGTTTTTGAAGAATAAATTTAGAAACAAAAGGGTAACGGAACGAAATAGCTATAGGAATTTGGGTAGAGTAGTCATTTTAATAATTTTTCATTCCTCTACCATTGATAGGCAGAGTTTTTTCCAATTTTGAAACTGTCTAGCAGAATACCTCGGGAAGTGTTCATTGTTGATACTAGAAATGTAGTCAATTTGGTTATTTATTCTAAAGCCCAGATGCACAACTTTGTTTAACCTGTTTTTTATAATTAATGATCATTTGAGTTTTTACCCTATTTAATTCATTCCTGAAGCAAATTTAAATTGTTCCTCTATATCTTGAATCTCTTTAAAGTCTCTAATACTGTAGATTAATAGTTTGCAATATTGTCTGCATTTTTGGGAATATTAAATTCTACAGCATTCAATACTAGAGGTTGCAGTATGTGATTCCGATTTATCTGTCTTCTTTACCGCTCCAAAGAAACGGCAAATAATAATGGCAAAATTGGATATTATGAAGTCAGACCATGGTTGGTATTCTAGCGTTTGGTGTTTCATATAATGCATGTATGCACTCTATGAATTTTTTAGGGAATTGTATTTGATTTAGCACTGCCCAAAGAAACTTCTAAGAAACACAGTTAAATGCTTTATCTGTACTGAATGAAATCATGCGAGCTTGTATTTGAAGTGTATATGTGGCATCAAACATTACAGTGGCCATGTTAGTATGTTCTCCACCATTCCAACCTGGACTGAACCCATGTTGTTCATTGCCTACCAGTTAATTTATGACTTGAGAATGTTGCCTTAGAATACATTTATCCATTATCATTTATCAGGGATATAGAATAGCACAAAATACCTTTATTAGCTGGTTTATTCTTCTTTAGAAATAAAGCAATATTACTGAAATTCAAGACAATGGTATATCTTCGTCTACTTCAATCTCATCTGCTATCTGCATTATCAGAGGGGAATTTAATGGGTAAATCATTTTCCCGACAGCTTTGCCCAATAGCAATGACCGTATTGCAATTTGAATTTAACCTAAGGTCAACTAGGAATTTAGCATAGTCTGCATTTGCCCTTTTAGCCTGGACAGGTAGCTTTCCTGAACATATCCATCATATAGAATTCCACAAGGATTGACCATCTTCTGTATGTAGTCTCCTATAGAATGCTCCAAATTTAGTGATTATCTTATTATGTTCCATAAGCATTTTACCATGATTATCATATATTTCTGCTATCGAGTTCTGATTATTTTTTACCCTTATCGTGTTCCCTATGAATTCTCCATATTCCAATTCTTTACTTTTATGTTGAAAAAAATTGAGCAGCAGCTTTTTTTGATTTCTCTTTTTGTACTTCTGCCCTTAATACTACAAGCTGCTGATATATCTTGCCCTCGTTATCAGCAGATTATTAAATAGCTGTTGCATGGGCTCTCTATGTTCCCTTACCAGTTTTTCTCCTTCTATTTGTTTAACCTGACATTTATACACACACACATACACACACGCGTGACATACAGAGTAGTACATTATCTGACATATGTTCTAAGAGTGTCCAAGACTAAATTTTGTTTAGCAGTTCCAATATTGTTGTGAACAACCTCAATTATAGATTGAGTCACAAACTCTATGTAAGCTGAGCTTTCAAGAGACATTTGAATCTTAAGTAGTTCTAAGTTGTGATCAGAATAGTCTTTGGATCCATCTGGGTATGACTATTGGATTGTATAACATCATATCTATCCAAGAGTATAGATAGTGGACACGATTATGGAGGTAAAATCCCCATAATTGTTTTTCTCTGTTCTGCGTTCACAAGTGCGCATGTGCAAGACATACAACGTATTTTTTTTTCAATGAAGAAGGACATGAGGCGGAGAGGAGCAGGAAGGAGAGTGGCCAGGCAGGGGAGGCGTCAGAAAGACAGGTAAGTGCCTTCTTTTTATTATTTTTAAAGCATTTGAGATGGGGGAGCGGGGAGGGAGTGGAGCGGAGCTATGCGTAGCTCCACTGAGGTTTTTTCAAACTCTGTGGAGCTATGCTTAGAGGCACTACGCCAGCTTCAGCCACCCTTAGTAATTACGTGATGACCATCTCGAAATCAGCTGAAAACGATCCTATCATGTTAGGCATCAACTATATTGGAATCATACCCCCACTTCGTAAACGGTGTAGGAGGTATAATTCCAAGCACTGGAAGAGCTCTCCTTTAGGCTCTCAGTGTTCCCAGTACCAGCCTTCTTGTCCCGGACAGCAAAAAATGGTTGCTGCCAACCAGACACACAATTCTGCCCTCCTGCTGCTGAGCCAAGCTCTGATTTGCATATGGCCATGTCTGAACTGGGGTGGTGTAGTGGGCAAAAGAACGATGGATTTAACCCAGATCTCTTGACTGGGGGAGAATGTCTGCATTGTCAGTATTCCGTCCGTCATTTGTTTGTTGTAACGCTTTTCGCCCTTGTGGGATGGGTATTCCCAGACGTGGGACCCGTGCTCACTACGCCACTGGAGTCAAGCTATCCTGGCTGATGACGGCTGATAGCCAGAAACCGGTCCTAGGATGCTTGATTCCGGTCCAGGGAAGACATGGCTTGGCAGTTCGGGCTGGACTGTTCCCATGAGGCACAGGGTCAAGACTGATTTGCATATGGCCATGTCTGAACTGGGGTGGCGTAGTGGGCAAAAGAACGATGGATTTAACCCAGATCTCTTGACTGGGGAGAATGTCTGCATTGTCAGCATTCCGTCCATCATTTGTTTGTTGTAACGCTTTTCGCCCTAAGTGGGATGGGTATTCCCAGACGTGGGACCCGTGCTCACTACGCCACTGGAGTCAAGCTATCCTGGCTGATGACGGCTGATAGCCAGAAACCGGTCCTAGGATGCTTGATTCTGGTCCAGGGAAGACATGGCTTGGCAGTTCGGGCTGGACTGTTCCCATGAGGCACAGGGTCAAGACTGATTTGCATATGGCCATGTCTGAACTGGGGTGGCGTAGTGGGCAAAAGAACAATGGATTTAACCCAGATCTCTTGACTGGGGGAGAATGTCTGCATTGTCAGCATTCCGTCCATCATTTGTTTGTTGTAATGCTTTTCGCCCTAAGTGGGATGGGTATTCCCAGACGTGGGACCCGTGCTCACTACGCCACTGGAGTCAAGCTATCCTGGCTGATGACGGCTGATAGCCAGAAACCGGTCCTAGGATGCTTGATTCCGGTCCAGGGAAGACATGGCTTGGCAGTTCGGGCTGGACTGTTCCCATGAGGCACAGGGTCAAGACTGATTTGCATATGGCCATGTCTGAACTGGGGTGGCGTAGTGGGCAAAAGAACGATGGATCTAACCCAGATCTCTTGACTGGGGGAGAATGTCTGCATTGTCAGCATTCCGTCCATCATTTGTTTGTTGTAACGCTGAGCCAAGCTCGGGCAGAGGAGGTAGGACAATAGGCATCCTGTCAGGATTTAGTATATTGGGATGGGGTGGGTGCACTTGCCAGTGCCACTCAGTCTGCATGAGGGGCAAATTTGGTGTCCCTGTACATAGTTCAGTTCAAACCAGTTCTGGGAGGTGTTTGCTCTCGGTCTGGTGTGAAACTAGACAAAGGACATGGGAGTAAGCACCCCCCTGTCCAGACCCTACCCTGGGACGGTTTGTTCCCAACCCTTTCCCTAGGGTACTTAAGGGCTTACCTGGGTGTAGGTTCCTAGATTTGTCGTGGGATAAGATTCAGATCAGACACAACTGCTCTTCTGCCGTCTGGGCACCCTGGACTTCGCTGGACTTCGTTTGGGCCTGACTTCATCTCCCTTCCAGTCTGCTGCATCATCTGTGCCTGTGCATCATACAGGAACCTTCCAAGGCCTGTGAAGCATCAAAGACACTTGCAGAAATCTCCCTTGGAGTGAAGGAGTCACTCCCCTGGTTTTGCAGGAATCGTAATTAAGTCAAACGGTCGGCAGATCCTGAGCTCATCTGGACTCTGTGGGCGCTGCAACACAGGTGGTGGTTTTCCACAGTTCTCGAGGCCTGCTCCACTCTCTCACCAAGTTTGAGGCCAGTATGCCTCGTGGGGGTTGCAATAACCAAACCTCTGCACTGCATCCAACTTGCAGTTGCAAAGGCTTGTTGGTTTCATTCCATGAAGATCTTTGGGCTCCAAGTAGCCCCAACCTCGATTCTCCTGAGACCAGAATCTTCAGCCATACCGCATTGTGTGCATCGTGGCCTGCATCTATTGGAGAGCTGCTTGAGGTCCTCTCACGACTCCAATGCCTCTGGCCTGTGAGTCCACTTGAGGGTCACACTTGTTTGTGCAGGCTACGCTGATTGCTTGGGTCCTGCCCTGACTCCTTTGCGTTTGGTGAGTCCCCTGGACCTTGCTAGTTCCGACTTTGCTCCTTCTTCGATTCTTTCATTGGTTGCATTCATCAAGGTTTGTTGGTGCTCCTGCCGGACACCGAACCCTCAGCACTCGACAACCTTCGTGGGACAGCTCGTGCATGGCTCCTGGTCCTCCTCAGCATCTCCTGGTCCTCACAGCTTCAGAGTCAATGTCCTTGTCATCCATCCTGCAACACCCGACATCGGAGGGCATTCGTCTTCCAAGTCTCCTGGTCACCCTGAGTGACTTAGACTCTGTCCCCATTGCTGGCAGGTAACTCTCATCAAGAATCCACCCTCAGATTCCACTGAACACTTTCTCCTTCTTCAGCAGCGGCACTTTCCTGAAGGCCTCCATTGGGTTTGATATCAGTTTCCAATACCACTTCACACGTATTTACCCATCTTCCCTGGTGTAGGTAACGTGGGTACTAGTGTATCCACCTGTGGGGTAGCTATCCAACCTTCTGTCTTCCACAGGGTATCTTCAGGGTCCGTTGGAAAGGGTCCTTCATCTTTAAAAATCCAACCACGACTTACACTTAGAGTTGTACGGAGCCCGCGGTCGTGCTCCGACACTGCACACGCTCTCCGTGGGGTCCCTATCTACTCACCTTGGGTGGTTACTTGGGGTCCCAGCACTTCTACGTCCTCTCGACTTTGTCTTGACTCAAGTCGTGGTTCTTATACCACTTTCTTTGTACACAGTTTGGTCCCCCCCTTAGGCCACAGTGTATTTTGTGAAATTTACTGTGTTTCTTTGCTAAAGTAATGCGTACATTGTTCATATCTCTGAATAGGAAACATTCTTATGTGTTAGAGAGGATTATATAATAAATACATATTTTTATAAATACTTTGTGTGGTTCTTTTTCACCTAATTTATACTATAAGATTGCATTCTGGTAAAACAAGCTGCTTAACACTCCTTTTGGACTAAGCCTGAAGGCTGTTGTCCACAGCTACCACTTAGAGAGCTTTTTAAGGTTGTCTAAGACCTCTTAAATCACCAAAAGGTGTCTGGACTGGTGCAAGGTGTCCACTTACATCAGCGTACATCATATTCCAGGTCAGCTCCTCACACATTTGAGATCAGTCTTATATTCCTCTAACTGTTGTTGTATTGTCCTCCACTTTTTGGGGTTATTGGACCCACTCACATTCCATGTAATAACAGTCAGTCCTGCCATATTTGATTTGTTTGGCTTATGGAGTCCTGTGATTCTCTGCGAAATCACACATATACACACCTCAGTAGATATATATCCATACACCTTTGTATTTCTCTTCACCTTGTTATGTATACCACTCTTGTTCTTTCTTTTTAAATTCATTACCCCAATGTGCCCAACCCCCATCTGATTTCCTCTTCCTTTTGTCAAACATCAACAAGAGGGGAAACAGCTGTAACAAAGCAGGCTCAGCCACATGTGCCGTTACCCCGCAAGCCAAACTAATCTTGCCTTAACCACGCAAATGCGTGGTAATGTAATGCGCGGTCTAGATGCAGAGCAGATGGTGGGCACAGGAAGACCGAAAGAGGAAGGATCAGGAGAGGACACGGTGAGGTAAGAGGGGCTGGGGTTGGGTCTTGGGTGGGTGGGGTTAGTATTTCGGTGTGTTAGTAGTTTTTAGGCCTCAGGTGGGGGTCAGGGTTGTTTGTAGGGAAGGTAGCAGTTTTAGGGCTCAGGGCAGGGGGTTGGGTAAGAGTACTTTACAGGTGTAGGGGACAGCGTTTAGGGCTCAGACTGGTGGGGACTGAGGTTTTTAAGATTTTAGAGCTTGTGGACTGTTTTTTGGGTTTAGGACAGGGGAAAGGGACAGGTTTATGGGCTGTGGGAAGTTTCAGGCCTCTTGATGGGGTGTGAGTCGGGGCACTTTAGGGATGTAGGGAACCGTTTTTAGAAGTCAGGGCAGTATAGGTTTTAGGGGGTGGGGACAGTTCTAAGGGCTCGGTGGGGGGAATGGGACACCTTTAAGGGCTGGGGCAGTTTTAGGCCTCAAGGCAGAATTGGCTGGGTCAGGGTACTTTAGGGATGTAGGGGACTTTTGTTAGGGCTCAGAGCTCTGGGACTGGTGTATGGGTTGTTTTTAGGCTGTGGGGTTGATTTGTAGGGTTCAGGACAGGGGAAAGGGGCAGTTTACAGGGCAAAGGTATGATCTTTAGCATGCATGTCCCTTTCACAAAATTGCACGGTAAAGGCATGCATGGTAAAGGCATGCATGGTAAAGATGCGGTCATCTTTGAGACCGCGTGATTAAGGCATGCGTTGTTCACGCATGCGTTGTACTATCATACAACCCAACAAGAGGAAATGAACGCCACGTCTGCCTTTTTCCACTCCCAACAACTCTATGACCAGTACCCCACCACCCACTCACACCAGTGCAATTCTTGTTAACATCTTATTTCTAATATGCAATCAAAAAAACTAAATCTGATTGGTTCTATTGTATCTTTAGGGCTATGCATCCCGAATCCACAGAGTGCCTTTCTAACTTAATTGTCTAAAATGACTGAAAGTTTAAGAAGTAACTATCAATTTTTCCACCAATGCTGGGTCTTTAGTCTGTTTTTTTGAGAAAGTCTTGCCCCTTCTGATGAGCTGAAGCCCACAAGGTTCCTGCATATAAACAGTAGCCCCCTAGTTCTAAAATCTGATATCACAACTAATGTTATCCATTCACTGTAGTAGGCGAGGCATGTTTGGCTTCAAAAAAGATTTATTGTCTCAGAAGGAAACTACCAATATAAATCTAGGCTGTGTACCCCCTTGCATTTGAGACATATCATGTGAATGGTAAATGTGTGCCAGCTGTAACTGGGAGTCATAATACCAGTTTGATAGATCTGCAAAGGCTTTTCTGAAAAGATCCGTATCAAAGGACGAGCCTCTTTGCACTTCAACTGCAAAAATATGTAGGTCAATTTTCCAGCTCTTCAGTTTTATTTTGTATTGCCTCCAGCATTGCCTGCTGCTCAGACACGATCTCTTGTATTCTGGGATTAACTTCCTCTGTTTCTGCCATTCATTTTTCTTTATCTATAATTTTGGCCTTGTATGTTCTCAATCTTTTCATATATGCCTTGTACACATGCCTGTGCCTCCAGCTGTTCCTGTTTCACTCAAATGTATTGAGACACTCTCCTCACAGTGTCTCTGTATCAACTGATACATTTGCATCAGGGATGGCTTGCATCCACCCTCTACAGTTGATATATCTTTACTAATGCTAGTACCCAATAATAATTGGTTTTGCCCCTTGACCTATAGACTATTTGATGATCAACCCATCTTTTTGCTTTTGTAATGGTTGTACACTTTCTGCTTGTGTCAGTATATCCAGATTTATGGTCTCCCACTCCTGCGCTGATATTACTAGGGGTGGGCGGAATTTGCGTAATCGCGTTACGCAAATCTCCGCGAAATGGTAAAAAATCTCCGCGAACACGCAGAAATTTCGCGAACACGCGGAATTGCTTGTTCGTGATACTTTTTTCCTGTTTGCGATCGCTGTTTGCGTGCTCGGGGTGAAATATCTCGCGAACACGCATATTGAGAACGCGAACAAGCAAAAAATTTCGCGAAGTCGCGGAACGCAGATTTTTGGGCAATTTCGCGTTCTCCGCGGAACGCGAAATTACCCCAATTCCGCGAACGGAGCGGAATTGACCACCCAGGCCTAGATATTACTATTCCATCGGATTCTGTATATTCTGCTTTCTGACCATGACAGTTCTGTTTAAAGCTGTTTATTTTCTCTGGGGCACTATATGGATTTGTGCTGTTCTTATTGACAGTAAGGGGCAGATTTACAAGCCCCTTGCGACACATTTACGCCACTGTTGAGTCACTTCTGTGACACAGCAGCGTCATAAACAATGCCCCAAATTGCAACAAATTTACAACGTGACTCATCTAGGGAGATGCTTCACGTTTTCAAGCCCTACATCACATTATACCTGTGCCAGGTATAATGTATGTAGGATGGGCATTCCCACGCAAGAAAGCCTCATGAAAGTGACGCAGTGAAATCTACAAGATTTTAATGAGTCACTTTTACGACGGCGCTGCATCAAAACGTCACGCCTGCTTAAAGCAGGCTTAAGGTGTGACGCATCATAGCAAGTACAGGCCGCCCCTGAGCAGTGTGGAGTTGCGTCACGCTTGCGACATGACTCCAGCACTGCGTTACCTTTACATCTACAGATGTGTCGCGCATCTGTCAATCCTTGCACCACGGTGCGCTGCATTGTAAATGTGACGCATCCATGGTGGTGCAAGGATTTTTTGCGTGACACCTCTTCACTGAGTCATCTTTGCTGATATGCAGAGATGCATCAGTTCTTGTAAATCTGCCCCTAAGTTTGGCATTAGACTAGTTGTATTGCGCCCATTGTTTGCACCATGTTCTGAATATTTAAAGGATAATTTTTCCAGACCACTAATTCTCTTTTTTATTGGTCTAGCATCATTACCCTTTGAGACTTTTTTCTTATATTCTTTTACTTATTTCCAAAGTTTCTAGTGAATTTGAGGTGTCTTGTACGTTATTTAAAAAAAAAAAACATACTCTGTGTACCCAACTCAAAAAGGAAGATCGTCTTGGAGTCGTTCTGAAGCTATCCGATTACTTCAGCTGATCTATTCTTGTAATTATCTGGGGAAGTCATCCAAAGCCATCCTAAGTATGCGTATAGGGTGAAATATTTAAATGAGATGGCTCTAGAGTAATCACAGAAACTACTCCAGGATTAGTTCCTGATTACTTCAGTGGAAAACATCTGATGATAATCTACTACTGCAAGATGATCCCATGATATTTTCAGAATTAGAGTGGATTACCACTGGATGGATTCCTGATCACTTCAGTGGAAAATGTGTGATGATCTTTGCAGTGTCCTAGACAATTGTTTGTGGTTCTGGCAAAAGATATTTGCCAGAACTCGTAGGAATGTGGAGCTTTATGTGGGATTTTATGTCTGGGGGTTCAATGTCACTTGATGATGACGCAATGGTTGTTTGTCACGTGTCGTGGGCAGCTCTGTATGAAATAAAACTTCATTTTAGATACTCATCTGCAGTGGATGAATTTCTTGCAGAACACCACATTTTAGATGGTGATGAGCAGCAGAGCTGCCAAAGGACCCACGCGTCAGTTGCACCCTCAATAGATGGAGAACTAAACACAAATTCTTTTGGTTCCGGGCTTCTTTTTGACTTCCACATTTGGTTCTGTGCGGTCCTTTTACTCAGCAAGCGAGTGTGCTCCGCAGTCTCCTAACTGCTGCTTTACTGTTTGGAGTTTCCTGGTCCACCTCAGCAATTTGGCATCTGTGTTTCAGATGCGTTCCACGTATATCGACCTTTTGAGAAGATCGTGGAGGTGATGCCACTCACCCGCCTTTGGCCTATGTCTGTCTCTGAGCATGACTTCTTCCTTAGCAATGTGCATTCCCTAGTTACTGATGCACTGTTGCTGTGCCGGCTTTGTCTTCCTGGTTTCCTTTGCCGATGTGCACAGCTTCACATTTTAGGTGTGTGTTCTTCCTCCTGCTTTCAGCTGCAGCAGTTTTTCTGGAGGGCAATTGGCGACACACACAGCTACATCATCATGTGTGTACAGCAAAAGGTGTTGTTAACACATTTCAATGCCGATACGCACGGCTCCTCTGTTTCGTGTGTGCATCATTGTTTCACACCGATACGCATGGTTTGACTGTTGGTTATTTATAGCTGTCACTGTTAGTTTTACGGCACTTCTTGTGTTGGCTCAACAATTTTTGTAGGGGGAAACATAGTTCTGAATTGTTTTCTTATACAGTGTATTATCTTCGCTTTTGTCTATGGTACAGTGTATTATCTATTGAATTGCCCATTTCTGCATCTATAATAGGTGGATACAGTGCAGTCTGTAAATCTCTCTCGATAATTTTTTGAATCACCTGGAGAACCCCCTGAAGGATGGAAAAACTGGTTTGATGCTTTTGAAACCTATTTAGGAGATATAGGGGCTTCAAGGTTCTGTCCTGAACAAAAGAGGTCCTTATTGCTGCATTCCCTGGGGTTTGAAGGGCATGTTATTTTTAAGCATTTACCCAACGTAGAAGGTGCAGAGGTGGAACGATTAGATGACTATACAGAGTGCGCAAAACAATTGGAACGTTTTTTGATGTTCAACCCAGCATAGTAGTCTTAAGACACAAATTTCTCATAAGGAAGCAAATGACAGGGAAAAATGTTGATATTTATGTTTTAGACCTTAGGAACCTGGTGACGGACTGTCATTTTGAATCTATTACAGAACAGTTGGTATGTGATCAGTATATTTGTCATTGCTCTAACAAAGCCATTTAAAAGACGTTGCTGTCTTTAATTAATCGTATGGTGGAGGAAACATTATGTATAGCCAAGAGCATTGAAACGTCGTAAATGTCTGTTAGGGAATTGGAAGAACGAAAGCCTGAAACTGTGAACACTGTTAAGCAGAAGGTCAAAGGTTCTGTTAAAGACTTTACTCAAACAATGGAAACAAAAGTAGATAGGAATTTTTTTAAACAAATTAATGTATGTTTTAGGTGTGGCAATCCTTCACATTTTAAGAGCAGATGGTCCTGCCCAGCAAGGAATGTTGCATGCAGAGTTTGCAATACGTTAGGGCACTTTGCTGAAGTGTGCCATGGTCAAGGGAAACAGGCAAGTAGAAACAACCCTCTAGTTGCTCATTTGGCAGATGAAGTTTCTAAAAAACATTTGGACAGACTGCACGAAGATCTACAGGACATGGTATTAGTGATCAGTGATGACAAGGTGGAGTCAGGTGATCCATTCATCTGTGTGGACCTGTATGTGGATGTCTCAATAGGAGATGGAGTTGTGAAAATTCTAGTGGACTCAGGTGCAAGAATAAGTATGATAACCCGACAATTATTTGATGATCTGTGGCCTGGAAGAGTATTGGATCCCCATGGCTGGGCTCCTGTGTCCTTCGAAGGGCATTGTATTTAATTGTCTGGGATTTTCAGGGAGAAAGATTTTTAGGAAGGTGTATGTTGCAGTTAAAGGGTTGTGTATTCTGGGTTGGGTTCACCAAGGTTTGTTCAAGATGATTTTAAGACCTGGCACAATAGACCAGGTCTCCATTTTGGATGTAGGTGAAGCTAGTACGGTGGGTGGCTGTAAGATAGAAGAATTTGTGCACGTTTCCCTAGTGTGTTTTCAGATAGTTTAGAAGGGGTCCATTCATGTCAAACACAAGCTGCAGAATGTACCGTTATCTGTCAGGGAGGATTTGGAAAGAGAGTTAGTCAAGCTGTGCGACAATAGTCATTGACCCAATTGAATCTTCACCTTGGTTGTCTCCTCTTGTGGTAGCCTGTAAGAGGAATGGTGAACTCAGGATTTGTGTTAATCTACACAACCTAAACATGGGCATTGGGGTCAATTCGCACACGCTTCCGAAGATTTCAGACTTGTTAGCTGTGATGTCAAGTACGTAGTGGCTCAGTAAATTGGACCTTGCCTCTGCTTACCACCAGGTGGTGTTAGAACCCGAGTCCAGACACCATACTGCTTTCGTCTCTCCCATGGGTACTTTTCAATATCGCAGGATGCCATTCGGGTTAGCCTCGGCAGTGCTGGTTTTTCAATGGAGCATGTACCAGTTGTTGAGGGACTTAGATGGTGTAGTTGCTTTCCAGGATGATGTATTAATTTTTGCTAAAACTAAAGAACTTGAGGTCATTCTAAATCGGGTTCTATCTATACTCCCTGAAAATGGGGTGGTGTTTAAGACTGGCAAGTGTGAATTTTTCAAAAACAGAATCGAATACTTAGGTCATGTGGTCTCAGGGGATGGTATCGAGCTCAGGCCAGGTTTGGTTGATGGAATTATTGAAGTACAGGCTCTGAGTGATAAACCAGCTCTTAGGTACAAGGTAGCTGAAAACTTCCAAGAGGGCATGCGGGCGATCGGTGAGTGGATGGCCTCTAACTGTCTAAAGTTAAATGCCGAAAAAACGGAGGTCGTCATATTTGGACATCTCTCCCCAAGATGGTCAAACACCTGGTGGCCCCCTGTGAACGGATCACCACCTACACCAGCCATCACCGTCAGAAATCTGGGGGTGATTTTTGACGATAAACTAAATTTTATGGCCCACTCAAATAAAATAGCAGCAACAGCCCATCACAAACTCAGGCTGATCAAGAAAATCATGCAGTTTTTACCAACCTCAGCAGGTAAGACGCTGGTAAGCGCCCTCGTGCTGTCATCTCTCGACTATTGTAACGGCTTATTCATCAACGCCCAAGCAAGAGTGACCAACAAAATGCAGACCATCCAGAATGCTGCAGCCCGCCTCCTGTCTGGAATCCCTAAGTTCTCACCAATCTCTGAGACTATAAGGGACTTGCATTGGCTCAAGATTCGAAACAGGATCAAGTTTAAAGCGCTGTGCATACTCTATAAAGCATTGCACAACTGTGGTCCACATTTCCTGAAATCCCATCTCAGATACCAGTCCTCCATAAGATCGCTCCGATCTAACAACCTTAAAATCCTTCAAATACCACAAACAAAAACAGTTAACTGGGGCGATAGACGCTTCCTTGTGGCAGCTCCCAGGTTATGGAACTCCCTGCCAGCATCCATCAAAGACAGCCCATCCCTGATGCATTTCCGTAGAAATATAAAGACCTGGCTGTTTGATCAAGAATAGTTACCGGCTTAACCTCGGGAATACATTAAAGTTTCTAGCGCCGAGACGCCTACGGGCAATTGTACGCGCTGTATAAATCTCAAAAATAAATAAATAAATAAATCTTTCATGGGGATGTGTGAATTTTATTCCCATTTTATTCCTGATTATGCTTCTCACATTTTACAGTTAATTACACTTTTGAAGAAAGATACCCAGATAGTTGGGATAGTTCATGCCAAGAATAGTTTGAATGGATAAAGAAACAATTGCCAAGTTCTAAACATTTTAAACTTTTTGATCCCAACCTAGCATGTTGCATTACTATAGATGCTTCTAATTATGGTTTGGGTGCCATTTTGATCCAGGAGAATGGGTAAGTAGATAACGCCATTAATTATGCATCCCGATTGTTGAGGGGGCAGAAACTCATTATTCAACCATAGAAAAGGATTTGCTGGCTTGTTCAATTCAAACCATATGTCTAGATTATTAAATTTACTGTAAAAACAGATCATAAACCCATGGTTGCTATTTTCTCTAGGGAGGAAATTGAAGAACAAACACCCAGAATGTCAAGACTGTTGTCAGAACTGTTACAATTTCACTTTGATATTGTGCATATCAAGGGGGCAAGAATGGGCAGACAGATTTTTTGTCTCAGTTTGCTATTCAGGAAGATGGTGTGGAACATGTAGAGGCAATGGAGGAACGTTGTTTTATTGCTTTATTGGATCTGGAGGGAATGAGTGCAGTTAAAGAGCATGAATAGTAGAAGGGATGGCTTTGGATGAAGTGATGGAAGTTGTGTTTGGGTGTGTTGCTAGGGGGTGGCCTAGTAAAAGGTTGCTTTCTAATTCGTGTCAGCCGTTATGGAAAGCTACTGATGAACTTTCTGTGGATGATGGCTTCCTTCTAGGAGATGATAAGTTGGTACCGTCTATGGGGTTAAGGTTGAGGTTCATTAAGATTGCTCATGAAGGACACTTGGGAGCCAAATTCACACAAAAAAGGTGAGGCCCCCTGTATGATGGACTTCTATAGCTAGAAAGGTTGAGTCATTTGTGGGCGAACGTGCAGTATGTCTTTCTTTAGAGAATGGGTTGAATATGAGGAAACATCCCCTGCAGCCAATTGAATTTTCTGCGAGAGCCTGGGAAAAATTTGCTGTTGACTTGGTTGGTCTGTTTATTAAGTTACCAGGGCAGAATCATTTTGCACTGGTTGTGGTTGATTTATTTTTGAAGTGGCCAGAGGTTAGGTTTGTGCCTGAACCCAATGTCAGTGCTGTCATTGACTTCCTCAGTTAAATTTTTCACAGGGAAGGTTATCCTCGGTTCTTGATTTCAGACAATGGGGTTCAAGTTGTTAATGAGGAGGTTGAGAGGATTCTCAAGGCTGGTGATGTCAATCATTTGAGGATGTCTTTATATCATCCTCAAATCAATGGCCAGGTAGACCCCATAAACCAAGTATTAGTCCATTGTGTTCAGTGGGCAGTTGACAACAGGTGTGTAGTGGTTAATGCAGTTAGGTCGAAGTTGTGGTTTTACCAGACCACTCCTCATTCTACTACCCAAGTGTCACCTTTTGAAATGCTGAGTGGCAGGAAGCCTGCTACCAAGGTATGCCTGAGTTGGATGAGCAAGTGCGTAAAGTTTGGCCTGGATGTTGGTGTTTGGGACGCAAGGACAAGGACGAAGATGGAAGAAGCTAAGTTAAGACAAAAAGAGAATTTTTACTGTCACAATTGGGTCAAAATGGTCAAGGTGTGTATTGGTGATAGCAAACCCATTAAGGAGGTTATGTAACGAAGGTTGGCATGAAGTTTGATGGGACTTTTGTGGATGATAAGGTTTGTGGGGGTGCGGTGAGAATTTCTAGTACCAATTGGTGTGAAGGGATCAAATTAATATATATGTTATGTTATGTTATGTTATATAATTTTATATAGCGCACGGATGCCGCAGCAAAGTGGCGTCCCGGTGCTTTGGAGATTAGTAAACACAACATGACAAAAAAAAAAGAAAAAGATGGGCCTAAATTGTGGTG
This sequence comes from Triturus cristatus, assembly GCF_964204655.1. Classification (NCBI taxonomy): domain Eukaryota; kingdom Metazoa; phylum Chordata; class Amphibia; order Caudata; family Salamandridae; genus Triturus; species Triturus cristatus. The sequence goes on from NC_140593.1 coordinate 823,476,561, forward strand.
AATAGGAAAGTTTTAAGAGCCTTTCTAAAAGGAAGCAACTCAGGGATGGAACGCAGAGGGGCAGGCAGAGAATTCCAAAGAGTAGCCGCCAACACTGAGAAAGAGCGTCCGCCCATCCTAGATTTTTGGAAACGTGGCACGATGGCCAGATTAGATCCAGCAGAGCGAAGAGCTCTGGCAGGAACATAGTGCTGGATAGTCTGTGCAAGGATGGGAGGGGAGGCTGCTTTGAGAATCTTAAAAGTTAAGCAAAGAGCTTTAAACTTAATTCTCTGCCCCACCGGCAACCAATGAAGATCCTGAATAGTCCGACGGGCCGAGACAAACTTCGGAAGGCCAACAAGCATCCTAGCTGCCGCATTCTGAACTCTCTGAAGACGAGATAACTCGGCCTGATTAAGACCCAGAAACAGGGAGCTAGCATAATCCAGCCTGGTGAGAACCAGGGCTTGGACAATAATCTGTCTGGTCTCCGCATCGAAGAACTTAAAAATAGGTCGGAGACACTGCAGGGTACCGAAGCAGGTACCAGCCACACGTTTTGTGTGGGAAGTAAAAGAAAGCTTATGGTCGAACCACACCCCAAGGTTTCTAACCTCAGTTACAGGGGAGGGAACGGGGCCAAGATCGGAAGGCCACCACTGATCTCCCCATAATTCACTATCCCTACCAAAAATAATAACCTCGGTCTTAGAGGCATTCAGTTGGAGTCGATTGTTCGCCATCCAGCCAGCCACAGCTTTTAGAGCTGACTGAAAGGTAGGGGCATCCATGTTGTGGTCACCATTAAGAGCCACCGCCAGCTGCGTGTCATCGGCGTATGACACTAAGGAGAGACCAAAACTATGGGCTACCTTCGCTAATGGCTGAACATATAGGTTAAACGAGGTAGGGCTCAGGGCCGACCCTTGGGGAACACCCTGGAGTATGGGGCGTGAAGCAGAAACAAAAGGGGGTGTGGAAACCTTAAAGGCTCGATCTTTAAGAAAAGAGCGAAACCACTCCAGTGCCACCTCTCCCACTCCTGCTTCCATCAGGCGGTGTAAGAGAATCTGGTGAGACACCGTATCGAAGGCGGCACTGAGATCCAACAGGATCAGTGCCGCCGTCTGACCCCGATCTAGCAGCTGCCTGATGTGTTCCACCACAGCCAGGAGGGCAGTTTCTGTGCTGTGGCCAGCACGAAACCCATTTTGGGAATTGTCCAATATATTAGCTTCCTGCAAGTGAGAAGATAAAATAGCGTTAGCATGAGCTTCAGCTAATTTAGCAGGCCAGGGCAGAAGGGAGATAGGTCGGTAGTGTTCGGGCTTGGTGGGATCAAGGGCGGGTTTTTTAAGAATTGGAATGACCGTCGCCTGTTTCCAAGCTTTAGGGACACTACCCGTGCTGAAGGACAAATTAATGAGACCATGAAGAGCAGGAAAGCAGCCTTCAGCGAATTCCCGGAATTGAGATGGTCTCATGGGATCATCCGGGGAGCCGGATTTAACTTTAATCGTCAAGGCAGAGAATTCATCCAAGGTCGGACTAGGAATAATCAGTAATGGTTTATGAACCAGTGACGTATGGCTAGTCTCTACAATAGGAAGCTGGGCAAATGACTTATAGATGGCCTCCACCTTTTCGACAAAAAATGAGGCTAAATCCTCACAATGCGTCATAGAGGGTAGAAGGGCAGCAGTATCAGTCCTTTTACTGGTGAGGTCCTTACATATCCTGAAAATGATCTTGGTGGGATTAATGCTATTCTTGATCTCCTTGGAGTAAAAAGCCGCCCTGGCCGCACATATGGCCCGATGATACACTCTAGTGCAAGCCCTATAGGCTGCCTTGAGGTCAGTATCATACGTTTTACGCCACGCGCGTTCTGCCTTTTTACAGGAGATTTTAAGAGTTGTAAGTGAATCATTATACCAGGGGTTAGAAGGGCTTGATCTGGTCTTACTCCACTTAACCGGGATAAGTGAATCCAATGCGTTATTTAGCCACTCGCAAAAGCAGTCATAGCCGCGGGAGACTTCAGAGGGGGGTAGGGGATGAAATTTCATCAAGAGCTGATGGAAATGCTCTAGATTTAAGTTTCTCCAAGGGCGTCTAAGACTGGCTGAGGGATTGTTTTTAGATGGAGAGCAGGAGGTTGTAATACGAAATTCAATGAGATGGTGGTCAGTCCATGCCATGGGTCTGGGATGGAGCACTGAAATATTCGTAGAAAGGTTTGTCAAAACAGGATCCAATAGATGGCCACCTATATGAGTAGAGGATTGTACCATTTGAATCAGTTGGAACGCCTCAAGATCAGCAAGCAGGCTAAGGATCGAGTTGGAAAATGGCGCGTCCATATGCAGATTGAGGTCGCCGACAATCGTAAAATTAGCAGATTTTAAAGCTAAGGAAGAAATTACCTCCGGAAGGCTTTGACGGAAGGCGGCCTCAGGCCCAGGAGGTCTGTAAATTAGAAGTCCCGTGAAAGTAAAATGGGGGTTCACTGAGATGCTAAATAGAGCACTCTCGCAACCGGCTATGGCGATAGATTTCCATATGCAGGGGTAGCAAGATTTTACTGCAACTGCAATGCCGCCACCTCTGGTCTTACGAGGGAGAGAGTGCATAATGTAGCCTGCAGGAAGGGCTAGATTAATGACCGCCATGGACTGGTCGTGCAGCCAAGTTTCCGTAAAGAAAAAAATATCCGGATTATCATCAGAAATCAGCGAAAGGACTTCTTGGGAGTGACAAGACAAAGATCTAACATTCAGATGCATAACTTTGAGGATGGATTGATTAACTGTGCCTATGATAAAAGTTGGTTGAGTGGCCACCGAGGGCCTCCACTGGAGACTATTAATACACATTGGTGTAGGGAGTTTAAAAAGACAAGTGGGGCATTGAAAGGGACCACTGAGAGGATCCAGGGAGCCGGGGCAGCAGTCACATACCTGGTGGCGTAAAAGACGCAAATTCGCAGCAGATATCATCCTGGAAAGTCCGGAGTCCCCTGCCAGGCCCTGCCTAGCGCGGACGAGCGCAGACGGGCAGGACTCTGGCTGGACTCAGGCGCGATGAAGGCGCACCGCTGCGCGTCACCGCTGCGCGACCGAAAGAGGCTCAAGTAGGCTCCAAAGGGCAAGATCTCGCGAGATTACGCGAGAGTGCCCCAGCCCAAAGCAAAATGGCGCTCAAAATCGTGGCCCCCAATTCCCCGTGATCCCGGACCCGCCAAAGGCGGTGTAGATGGTCCCCAGGGGGGTTCTATAGTGCAAGAATGAGGCCAGGGAGGTCAGTACTATTAAAAACAAGGTACAAATAACACAAATAAAATGAGATAAAAAACGGGAATTTTAAAATTCGAGAAAGCATCCAAAAAGCGCTGCTAGCGCTAGCGAGGTCTGTGTAGCCGGTCACCTTCTCCTTCTATGATTAGCATAGCGTATCTAAGGTTAGCCTATTCAATTCACTCCCGTAATAAGCCCGCTTTTCGGCAACTTAGTCTGATGCGACGGAAAGGGCCGAAAAGCAGGACCGCGGCCATCTTGGATTCTGACTCTCTCTCTCTCTGTAGGAACTATGATCACGTGGTTCCCTGAGCCCACCATTTCTTTCTTTAGCACACACCAGTTTAGAAGACAGGCCGAATTGTATTTACGACCAAAAAGCAAGGTCACATCTGCTAAAGGGAGTATCAAGCAAATTCCTGTAGAACCTGGGACGAGAAGGGAGTCACCCCGTCGACCTTCTCTCCTTAAAGATAGTAACCCTTTTTGTATCACTGAAACTAGATATAGGCTATGAGCTCATTAGGAGCGCCTGGACTGGCTGGTAATTTTCCACTTGTAAGGCTTTGTATGTTGCGCTGATAATGTATAAAAGTGTGATTTTGTCAAGGAGCCAGCAGTCTTCCTCGGCGCACCTCATGGGTGAGGATCGATGAGGCTCCTCTATGTAGAGTGTTGTTCGTGGCCAATAAACGCTTGAACCTTCTACGTTGCCAACTGCTCATTATTTGACTTACATTGCGGGCCACCGGTAAGTGTGGCCCTTGGGACACGATTTTGATTACTTCAGTTGGCAACCACGAAGGGACCCCGTGATAGGGTCTGACCTCCCCCGTAATCGGGTGGTAGGTTCGAGGGCGTCTTGGCCGGTGAGCGGAGGGGGAGCTCGAGAGTTTCGCTCTGCGCGCCCGATCGGGATGCCCTCTGCTGCTAGTCACCCTTCACCGGGGTCCTACGGGCTTAACCCAGGAAACGGACCGTGTTGGTCGAGAGGAGTTGGCAGCGAAGAACGGACATTCGTACGAGGGTGCACCCGGTGAGTAGAATTTTGATTTGAAGCACTGATTATAAACAGTGCACGTTTGATTTTGAAGCACGCGAGGTGGAGCGTGTAGTTGAATTTGAAGCACAGGCTCTAGGGCGGTGCATTGATTTTGAGGCAGGCGCTGGAGAGCAGTGCCACTGTTGGTTCGAAGCCCAAATTTGTATGGCTGGGCATTGATTTGAGGTACATGTACATTTGGCACGATTTGATGGGCCCTTTTTCTGATTTGATAAACCGCGCGCGGAATATAGCCCGATTGCACCTGGGAAACTCATGACCAGAGCTGGGTAGCCACGAGGCATATCCGCGGTGAGGCATAGACCTCCTCGGGACAGCCTCGGTGGTGAACCAGGAAGGCAGTGAGAGGAGCCGTGGTGCAGTCGGGGATGTCTATTGTTGGAAATCATATGAATTAGTGTGGGCTTGGCCCACTGATTGAGGTGGTAAGGTTTGTTGTTTTTGTTTGTGGTTTATGTCATGTGTGTTTGTCTGAACTAATCATCATGTCTTGTTTTAGTAAATTGAATTGTTTTAGCTGCTGTTGTCGGACAGGTGACTCTCGGTTGGCTGAGAGTCAGCCTGCCCCGCCGGAAGGCAGTCCTAGCCACTATATGTATGTGAAGCATGGAATTACTCCTTTATTGTTCTGTACTCTGTGGCATAAATATACTAAAGGTAATGAAGAATTGCAATGGCCAAAGACCGGTTCGTTTGATGAAAAGAAAATTGCTTTCTTACAGGAACAGCTGTTCTCCAGGCGTAGCCGTCAGGCTATGTTTGATGCCCTGGGTTCGTGGCTGAAGGAATCCAAACAGCGGCGGATAAGAGAGGAAAAGCAGTCCAGGGCTAAGGCGGGACAGAATGTGACTCAGAAGGCCATAGCTTATGATAGGTCTCGAGCAGAGAAGGGAATAGACTGTATGAACCATGAATTCCGATTGAAGGTAGATAAGAGCTATGTGACTCGACCCAATGCTGAAGATGAGATAGATGATTTATTGGATATACGGCCACCGCTTCCTTATGTGCCCCAACGGCTGTATCCAGAGGTGGCAGGAGACTCGGCTCCGGCCACGACCGCGCCCTTAGGAACCTCGGGGGCCTCAGCCCCTCCAGCTCCCCCTAGTTCCTCTCCTTTGACAGAACTCTCCCGACTGTCCACATCCGTGTCAGAGGTGATGACTATGTTACCATCACTGTTAACAGCCGCAGCAGCTGGAACAATACAGCTGCCATCCGGGTCAATGACTTCCCCTTCTGTCCTGCCCTCCTCCTCCGCGAGTACTACGCCAGTAGCAGCTGTTACCACTCCGACACGTCCGGTCCCCTTAGCTGAGGGTAAAAGGTTGTTTACTTGTTCGGCTCTGGGAACAGAAGAAAAAGAAACTATTGCTGTACAGGCATCCCAATGGATGCGGCAACCCATTTATTCATTATCGGATATTTGGAGCACCATGAGAGATTACGAGCCGGTAATGCAACAGCATGCATTAGAGCATATGGCGAACCGCCTTATATCATTATGGGAGCAGGTGCACACTGAGGGAAGGGCCCCGGCCATATTATATGATATCGTTACACAAGCCCATAGGTCTCACCTTACCCCAGAAGAAGTGTATGGGAATGTGCAGACCTTGGTGGCATATAGAACCCGTCTGCAGTCGGCTATCCCAGTGCCCTATGCGGGAAGTACACCCCATCTACCATCCGGAAGTTACGGAAGTGGTAGACGCCCTCGGGGTAGTTACTCGTCCCAGAGTGGAGGCGCGTTTCCAGGAACAATGGGTGTATACCCCCTCTAAACGAAGTGAGGTGTTGTCACTAAAAAGTCAGTTACCAGATCCCAGGAAGAATCCTACCGCGTATTACAAAGAGCTTACTGAAGCGGCTTCCTCCGCAGTAATGACGTTGGCGGACATTGAACTATTCTTTGCTTTATTAGTACCGGTGGACATTTGGCACCAGGTACACGATCAGGACCATGCAACCGAATTTGGGGGAACTTGGGAACAGCTACGGGAATGGGATAGAGATCGTAAACCAGGGAATAAGCCCCGGGCGGAAATATTGGCCCTTCCTGATAGGATAATAATTTATATGCATTCGCTGATCCCTCCCCGGAAGGTGGATTGGGATAAGTTGACGGCCTGCAAGCAGAAGAAGGATGAGAGTGTGTCAGATTTCTTTACGAGATTTGAGGGAGTTTTCATTGATTTCAGTGGACAGGACCTGGCCACTGAAGGAGGGGTACGTTTGTTCGTGAATCGATTCGTGACCAATCTACTGCCGGAGGTATCGGCTCGATTGTAGGCTGCTGAAAGCACCTGGACAACTACTACCCCTTCGACGATATTGAGTATGGCTCAATATTATGAACATCGTGAGAATGAAAGCAAGGACAGGACAGAGAAGAAGTTGAAGGACTTGAAGACTCGAGTATTGTTACAGCAAGTAGAGAGAGGACGGGGGAGAGAGCGAGGATCGCAGAATTTTGCTCCAAGAGGGGCGGGTCCAGCACAGACGACAGGACGGACAGACTTGGGCATAAATCAATGTGCCTTCTGCAAGCAGGAGGGGCATTGGCGAGCCCAGTGTCCGTTATTATATGAACAGAACCGTGTTCCGAGAGGTTGAGGAAGGGGACGGTCTGGTGGACAGCGAGGGGGATCTACGAGACAAGAGCATTCGGCTCACGGTGAGACTGGTCAGAATTGCTTTGATCACAGTCAGGGGAAGCAGTATTACAATGATGGTTATATGACAGGCGAGGGATCAGGTTATTCTCAAGAATAGGACAGCCAAAGACAGAGTGAGGGGCAGGTTTCGATTCCAATTGATCAAGCTGGACCTTATGTCCATGCACGATTATTGAACGCATCAGGTAAGTTCCTAGTTGACACAGGGGCCATGAACAGTTCTGTTTCACGTGCCCTAGTCCCGGGGGCTGCTCTGTCTGGGCAGAATAATGTGTCCGTGGGGTTTTCTGGAACTCCGGTGGTAAGCCCCATCTCTCAACCGCTTCCCCTTACCCTGGGGCCGGTATCAATAGATTCACCTTTCCTTTTGACCTCCCAGTGTGGAGAAAACCTTTTAGGCATGGACATATTGAAAAGATTACATGCTCGTATCTATTGATCCCCGGATGGGGTTTACTTGACCATCAAGGATCCTTCACCCCTCTCCGCGCAATGCTTGTCTAAGACGGATCCTTTACCACCAGAACTGGCGTGCATCCCGAAAAATCTCTGGGCGACTGGAGACACCGATGTGGGCCATTTACAAATTCCCCCAGTATCGATCACCTTAAAACAGAATGCCCAGTTGCCGAAAATTCCCCAGTATAAAATTGCCCCAGCCGGGGAACGAGCTCTATGATTTGATTAGAACCGGAGTAGTGGAAGAAACAGCCTCCAACATGTGTAATAGTCCTATTCTTCCGATTCTTAAACGAGCCCCAGTACAACAGACTCCTGATTATGCTTATACCTATCGATTTGTGATTGACCTACGAGAGATCAATAAGATTGTGGTACCCCAGTACCCTGTGGTACCTGATATTAATTCTATTTTGACGATGATTCCTCCAACGGCACAATTTTTCTCGGTGATAGATTTAAAGAATGCTTTCTTTAGTATCCCTATTCATCCAGACAGCCGTTATCTTTTCGGCTTCTCATGGGGGGGCCGCAGCTTCAGATTCTGTCACGCCCCTCAGGGGTATACGGAAAGCCCCAGTATTTATAGTCAGGCACTGAAAAAGATACTAGACACGTTATGCTTGCCACCAGGTAATGTATTGCTCCAGTATGTTGATGATCTCCTGGTGGCCTCTGATACCGAGGAGGGCTGCCGGACGGCGACGGTGGATTTGCTGCAGCATCTGGCGAAACATGGTAACAAGGTGTCACTGTCAAAATTCCAATATTGTCGACCGGAGGTGACCTACCTTGGTCATCTACTGTCGAAGGAGGGACGACGGTTGACCTCAGAGCGTATTGCATTCATTACTAACATGTCTGTTCCTCACACGCAACGTGATGTCCGTGCTTTGCTTGGTATAACCTCTTACTGTCGCCAATGGATAAACCCTTCCTGCATCTAACCACTAAGAATGTGCATGAACCTCTACCCTGGACTGATGATGAGTGTCAAATGGCTTTTATTTCCTTAAAGACTGCTTTATGTTCTGCTCCTGTGCTTGGCATCCCAGACTACCGGAAGCCTTTTGTGCTCTACGTGCATGAGGTGGACGGTTGTTCGCTTTCAGTGTTAACACAGGACTTTGGTGGTAAGCAAAGACCCTGTGCATATTTTTCGGCGGTTTTGGACAATGTCGCCAGAGCGCTTCCCAGCTGCCTGAGAGCCACGGCCGCTGTAGCAGTGGCGATCAGGCAATCGGAAGGGCTGGTCCTAAATACGGATCTCACAGTGATGGTGCCACATGCTGTGTACGTATTATTAAACAGGACACAGACGCAGCACTTAACCAGTGCGCGTCTTACGGGGTACGAATTGACCCTGTTCGCACCTCACATAACGATCAAGAGATGTGTCACTTTGAATCCTGCCACGCTGCTACCCCTCCCCTCCGGGGAGAGTGGCCAGGACATACATGATTGCATATTTCGGACTGAAGAAGAAACAAAGGGCCGGATAGATCTAACAGACATCCCTTTATCTGAACCCCAAGGGGAACTGTATGTTGACGGTTCATGTTTTAGATTGCCCAATGGTACTACGGTTGCGGCTTATGCAATCACCACCTTGCAGACCGTGGTTGAAACGGCCAAAGTACCATATCATTCAGCCCAGGCTGCTGAATTGATTGCACTACTGAGGGCGTGTGAATTAGGTGAGGGATTGAGGTTAAACGTCTACACCGATAGCCAATACGCTTTCGGTGTAGCCCATAGTTTTGGGAGGTTGTGGGCAGAGCGAGGGTTTTTTACATCCCATGGCGAAAAGATAAAAAATGGACAGTTGGTTGAGCGATTGCTGGCTGCATTGACTTTGCCAAAAACCCTTGCCATTGTAAAATGTAGTGCACATAAAGCTGTAACTGATGATGTAGGAAGGGGAAATGCCTTGGCAGATAGAATTGCCAAAGAAACTGCCCAGTCCGACACCCCCTCCATGTTTGTGGTTAGCCAGTGTGGAAGGATGGTAGAGGCAGACATTTTTCGTAACACCATAGATAGTGTGAGAGAATTGCAGCAGAAGGTCACCCCGGAGGAACTGAAGTATTGGCAGGAGCAGGTTGGGCGGTTAGACGAGAATGGGTGTTGGACGGATCTGTCAGAGAAATGCAGATGGCTACTGCCGAATGCATTTGTGAATGCGGTAGTAGCCATGGCACATGGTCCCGCCCATGTAGGGATTCAAGGCATTTGCGCGATATTGGACCCTGTATGGTACAATACCAATATCCACAAAACAGCCAAGAATCTGGTCCAACATTGTATGGTCTGCCTACAACATAACCCAGGGGGTAGTATTCCTGTTTTGTCAGGTAGCTTTGCCCCACCCACCTTGCCTTTCGAGGTACTCCAAATGGACTATATACAGCTGGAACGGGTTAACAACCTCAAATATGTTTTGGTGGTGGTCTGCACCTTCAGTAAATGGGTGGAAGCGTACCCCACTAGAGAAAACACAGCCATAGCAACTGCGAGGGCTTTAATAAAGGAGTTCTCTCCCCGATATAGGTTACCACGAGTAATCTGGAGTGATAATGGGACACATTTTAATGCTAATTTAGTTCAACATGTATGTAAGGGTTTGTCCATACGACAGAAATTACACGCCGCACGACACCCTCAATCGGCAGGCCTAGTTGAAAAGTATAATGGGATCCTGAAGTTAAAATTAGCCAAACTGCAGGACACGACCGGCTTAAAATGGCCCGATCTTCTACCATTGGCCCTGTTGTCTGTAAGAACAACCCCTCAATCTCGGAGTGGGATTTCCCCTTATGAGGTAGTTTTCGGAAGGCCTGCCAATGTATGGGGAGTGCCCCGGCCCAAATCATTCAGGGACATTGAATATCCTATGTTAGCCGACTACCTTTATGCGTTGACTAAAGATCTCCGTTCTATCCACCAACAGATTTCAGCAGTACTGCAGCCTCTGCCGGAGGGTCCTGGACACAGCATTGAGCCGGGCCAGTGGGTCCTAATCCAGAACTATCAGCGGAAATCAAGCTTGGACCCATGCTGGACCCGGCCGCATCAAATGCTTCTGGCTACAAGGACGGCGGTAAAGGTCGAAGGGAAACAGCATTGGATTCATGTTTCACATCTGAAGCGTGTTCCTCTTCCCTTGCTTGAGGATTATCAGGACCAGGAGGAAAGCGTACGGCACAGAGGCGAGCACGATACCGAAGAGTCACCCTCTCCCGAAGCCCACAGAGAAGTTGAAGGGCAGGGGGAGAGTGCCACAAGTTCGGAGTCAGCTGTGGTGAATGAGGCCCTTCCTGGGGACCAAACACGTGACCAGGAGGGCCGCGCGCCCTGTTCCTTATCTGATCCCACTGTGCCAATCTTGTTTGTGAATCCTGAGACCCCTGGTCACATTCGATACCACTTGCAGCCCCGAAAAAGGAATGAGATCCCAAGTTCAGCCTAGAATGAAAAACGAGGTCTGAGTTAAGGAACCTGGGGATCATATAAACACTGGTCTGAACTCGTGGAGGGCTCGGAACTTTGAGTGATAGCCCTGTTCAGAAAGAAGGTAGAGACATTGATCGATAAAAAGGGCCCAGGTGACTTTCCCTTTCGGCAAGAGTTGCGTCAAGTGCAGCTCCAACGCGAGAAGTTTTTGTACCCTTAATTTTTCATTTTTTGTTTGAAACACTAGGAGTCTAGGAGTCTGCCTGTGAGGCTCTGACACGGACACAGGAAAGAAGCACCCTCCGGCAGGTTGGACTGCTTATAAGCCCCCCTTTGTTTTTCTCCAAGCTTAGGTCTGGACTTTTAGTGAGAATGTATCCCATTGCTCGTTTTGTCCCTGAAGAAGAACATCCCATAATCCCTCGCCCTAGGTATCCATATTTACCAATGTTTTCGACATGGAGTTTGCGTGTTAAGATTGTGTTAATTTCTATAATAGCTGTGTCATTTATATTATGCTTAGGATTGTTCATTTATCTAGAGTTTCGCCACCCAGTCCATACCCTAGTGATGTCTACCCCCGCTCCTAAGGAGCACCACTTTCAGACCTCTGCCCCTCATAAAGAGAGACATCGCCAGACTTATGTAAATAATGCTTTCATAGAAATGTTGCATCAAACCCACAGTTCCACGAATGTTACCGATTGTTGGGTATGTGGCCTCCTCCCTTCAGTAATGCACAAGCATGATTTGTTTATTTCAATGCCTTTATCACATTTAGGGAGCTGTGAAGCTTGGTTTAAACTGTTGTCTATGATATATGAGCATTTCACTGTAGACGCACACAGATTTTCGGAGAAAGATTATGACCTAATATTGGCCTATATAGCGAGGCATCAGGGGTTCACTCCCTTTTTTTATTTATTTTATTTTTTTGAGTTTACAGATGTTATACAAAGGAAATCCACAAAACAGTAAAAAAAAACGTATTTGTCCCTCACATGCCTTAAAGAACCTTTACAGAAAGGAGAGAAAATAGAAAAAGAAAGAGAGAAATAATCCAATATTTTGCTGCTAGAGATCTCTCCAGCTAGTTACTGGAGCCCAAATAGCTCTCCCCTCATCCCTTACTTTGATGCTTTTTGATTCAAACAAACATGATTCTATATTGTGTATCCCAAGCAACCGTGCCAGCCACATTTGGAATGTGGGGGGAGAAGGCTCCTTCCAGCCTGCGGATATAATGATGCGAAGCACAGCTGTACAAATAAAAACCAAAGCTTCCGCGGTGCTACCTAATTTCATGTTCCTATCCACTCCCATTAACATCAGTGTAGGAGAGAAATCAATTCTGCATTTTAAGAGCCCCTCCAAAAAGACTGAAATTTCTTTCAAAATAATAGACAGCTTTTCACACTGATAAAACATGTGTATTAGATCCGCTGGGCTTTTATCACATCTAGGACAATTATCCTTCGACACCAAACCCCAAGCCGCAAGCTTTGCCGGCGTAAAATATAGATTAAAAAGGGTTTTATAATGCTGGGCCCTCAGATTAGATGAGCGGAGTAATTTCTTATTTAACAATAAAGCAAGATCTAAGTCCACATCAGGATCAACTGTTTTAACTGCTAATGAAGACTCTACTTTCTCCAAATCATCCTGTATTCCCTCCAGCAGATGACTATATATAATTTTTATTTTCGTACCCCCATTCCCTACATAATCTATCACAGGAAGCCTTGTAGATAACCGAATTCTCGGTCTAAATGCCTTCAAAGTCTCTACTACCTGTCCATACAAAAACCAATAATTGGTAGAAATCCCAAATTTAGACTGGAATGCTCCAAAACTTAAAAATTCCTCCCCCTCAAAAAAATCGCCTACAGACCTAATTCCAATTTCACTCCACAGAGGATTAATCATATTCTTGCCCAAAAACGGAAATAGGCTAGAGTTCCAAAGAAGGAGGTACATGTTATACTTGGGGATTTCCAATAGCTTTTGGACTGCTTTCCAAGTCCCCCATATCCCATTCAGTATCTTCAGTCTAGGCTTCCTGTAAAATCTCCTATCAACCTCCCTTAGGAGCAGCCCTATAGCATTTTTCCCAAGAAGAAGCTCAAAAATGGAGGGAGGGGCCTGCATACTTCCCTGAATCATTACCAGGCTGGAATCGCGATGGAAGAGAATTGACATATGTGCTAATAAACAAGAAAAATGATATAGCCGGAGATTTGGGAGAGCCATACCACCCATGTCATACGGGAGTGACATAAGATTCAAAGATCATCTGGTTTTCCCGTATTGCCATATGAACCTGTTAAAAAGACTTTCCAGATTTTGTAAAAAATTTTCCTCCAGTAATTAAGGGATAGCTCGAAACAAATAAAGAATCTTGGGAAAAAATGTCATCTTAAGTACGTTTATCCTTCCGACCAGGGAGAGGTGTAGAACATCCAGCCTTTTTAACTCTGCTTCCATCGCCACCATAAGGGGGCTGTAATTTTCCATAATAAGACTATAAGGGACTTGCATTGGCTCAAGATTCGAAACAGGATCAAGTTTAAAGCGCTGTGCATACTCTATAAAGCATTGCACAACTGTGGTCCACATTTCCTGAAATCCCATCTCAGATACCAGTCCTCCATAAGATCGCTCCGATCTAACAACCTTAAAATCCTTCAAATACCACGAACAAAAACAGTTAACTGGGGCGATAGACGCTTCCTTGTGGCAGCTCCCAGGTTATGGAACTCCCTGCCAGCATCCATCAAAGACAGCCCATCCCTGATGCATTTCCGTAGAAATATAAAGACCTGGCTGTTTGATCAAGAATAGTTACCGGCTTAACCTCGGGAATACATTAAAGTTTCTAGCGCCGAGACGCCTACGGGCAATTGTTTGCGCTGTATAAATCTCAAAAATAAATAAATAAATAAATCTTTCATGGGGATGTGTGAATTTTATTCCCATTTTATTCCTGATTATGCTTCTCACATTTTACAGTTAATTACACTTTTGAAGAAAGATACCCAGATAGTTGGGATAGTTCATGCCAAGAATAGTTTGAATGGATAAAGAAACAATTGCCAAGTTCTAAACATTTTAAACTTTTTGATCCCAACCTAGCATGTTGCATTACTATAGATGCTTCTAATTATGGTTTGGGTGCCATTTTGATCCAGGAGAATGGGTAAGTAGATAACACCATTAATTATGCATCCCGGTTGTTGAGGGGGCAGAAACTCATTATTCAACCATAGAAAAGGATTTGCTGGCTTGTTCAATTCAAACCATATGTCTAGATTATTAAATTTACTGTAAAAACAGATCATAAACCCATGGTTGCTATTTTCTCTAGGGAGGAAATTGAAGAACAAACACCCAGAATGTCAAGACTGTTGTCCAAACTGTTACAATTTCACTTTGATATTGTGCATATCAAGGGGGCAAGAATGGGCAGACAGATTTTTTGTCTCAGTTTGCTATTCAGGAAGATGGTGTGGAACATGTAGAGGCAATGGAGGAAAGTTGTTTTATTGCTTTATTGGATCTGGAGGGAATGTGTGCAGTTAAAGAGCATGAATAGTAGAAGGGATGGCTTCGGATGAAGTGATGGAAGTTGTGTTTGGGTGTGTTGCTAGGGGGTGGCCTAGTAAAAGGTTGCTTTCTAATTCGTGTCAGCCGTTATGGAAAGCTACTGATGAACTTTCTGTGGATGATGGCTTCCTTCTAGGAGATGATAAGTTGGTACCGTCTATGGGGTTAAGGTTGAGGTTCATTAAGATTGCTCATGAAGGACACTTGGGAGCCACATTCACACAAAAAAGGTGAGGCCCCCTTTATGATGGACTTCTATAGCTAGAAAGGTTGAGTCATTGGTGGGCGAACGTGCAGTATGTCTTTCTTTAGAGAATGGGTTGAATATGAGGAAACATCCCCTGCAGCCAATTGAATTTTCTGCGAGAGCCTGGGAAAAATTTGCTGTTGACTTGGTTGGTCTGTTTATTAAGTTACCAGGGCAGAATCATTTTGCACTGGTTGTGGTTGATTTATTTTTGAAGTGGCCAGAGGTTAGGTTTGTGCCTGAACCCAATGTCAGTGCTGTCATTGACTTCCTCAGTAAAATTTTTCACAGGGAAGGTTATCCTCGGTTCTTGATTTCAGACAATGGGGTTCAAGTTGTTAATGAGGAGGTTGAGAGGATTCTCAAGGCTGGTGATGTCAATCATTTGAGGATGTCTTTATATCATCCTCAAATCAATGGCCAGGTAGACCGCATAAACCAAGTATTAGTCCATTGTGTTCAGTGGGCAGTTGACAACAGGTGTGTAGTGGTTAATGCAGTTAGGTCGAAGTTGTGGTTTTACCAGACCACTCCTCATTCTACTACCCAAGTAGCACCTTTTGAAATTCTGAGTGGCAGGAAGCCTGCTACCAAGGTATGCCTGAGTTGGATGAGCAAGTGCGTAAAGTTTGGCCTGGATGTTGGTGTTTGGGACGCAAGGACAAGGACGAAGATGGAAGAAGCTAAGTTAAGACAAAAAGAGAATTTTTACTGTCACAATTGGGTCAAAATGGTCAAGGTGTGTATTGGTGATAGCAAACCCATTAAGGAGGTTATGTAACGAAGGTTGGCATGAAGTTTGATGGGACTTTTGTGGATGATAAGGTTTGTGGGGGTGCGGTGAGAATTTCTAGTACCAATTGGTGTGAAGGGATCAAATCAATATATATGATTAGCATAGCGTATCTAAGGTTAGCCTATTCAATTCACTCCCGTAATAAGCCCGCTTTTCGGCAACTTAGTCTGATGCGACGGAAAGGGCCGAAAAGCAGGACCGCGGCCATCTTGGATTCTGACTCTCTCTCTCTCTGTAGGAACTATGATCACGTGGTTCCCTGAGCCCACCATTTCTTTCTTTAGCACACACCAGTTTAGAAGACAGGCCGAATTGTATTTACGACCAAAAAGCAAGGTCACATCTGCTAAAGGGAGTATCAAGCAAATTCCTGTAGAACCTGGGGCGAGAAGGGAGTCACCCCGTCGACCTTCTCTCCTTAAAGATAGTAACCCTTTTTGTATCACTGAAACTAGATATAGGCTATGAGCTCATTAGGAGCGCCTGAACTGGCTGGTAATTTTCCACTTGTAAGGCTTTGTATGTTGCGCTGATAATGTATAAAAGTGTGATTTTGTCAAGGAGCCAGCAGTCTTCCTCGGCGCACCTCATGGGTGAGGATCGATGAGGCTCCTCTATGTAGAGTGTTGTTCGTGGTCAATAAACGCTTGAACCTTCTACGTTGCCAACTGCTCATTATTTGACTTACATTGCGGGCCACCGGTAAGTGTGGCCCTTGGGACACGATTTTGATTACTCAGGTGGAATGTGGTATGTGCGGCCAAATTCCCACATGGTTTGGGTTTGGAGAATTTAAAGGAGAAGCAAAAGGTTACCGAGGCACCTGAGGAACGTGAGTTGGAGGAGGCAGTAGTAGAACCTGGTGTGTGTAGAAGCAACCATTCAATATTCATTCCTTTGAGGTTCAGGAAATAAACCTGGGATCATGATCTGCTTCTTATTGATTTTGCAAGTATGTAACTGCCTTTGTTTTTTCCTGGTAATTAGGTGGAAGAAGAAATGTGCATTATTTTAGGTGTTTACGTTTTTAATGTTTTTTTTGTATTATTGTAATTACTTCTTTTGTTTGTGTTTTTAGTAGAATTTTGTTAGATGGTTTTATGTATTGGGGAACATTTTGGACTGTCTAAAGCTTTCTGTTACCTTTAAGGAGAAAAGTAAAATGTAGTGTCCTAGACAATTGTTTCTGATTATGGCAAAAAACATTTGCCAGGACCAGAGTTTGTAGGAATGTAGAGCTTTGTGTGCTATTCTATGTCTGAGGGTCTGATGTCAGTTGCTGAAGACGCGGTGATTGTGTGTCAGGTGTCGCGGGCAGCTCTGTATGAAATAAAACTTCCCATTGGATACTCACCTGCTGTGAATGGATTTCTTGCAGAACGCTACAATCTTGTACTACTGCAAGATTATCTCATGATGATTTCAGGATTAGGCTGGAACACTCTATGGTGAGCCTATGAGTATGGCAGGATGGGGCTGTATTATTGCAGAATAATCTTGTGATTAATTCCAGAATGAGGCTGCATTATTCAAGGATGACCCCAAGATAACTTTAGAATGGGACTTTATTAAGAAGCAAGCTGCTTTTTGGTGGTTCATGAAAGTCAAAACAATAAATAAAGATGCCTTTAAATTCAGTGTTCAACTTGTAATATTTGCCAGTGAATCTTTACTTTTGTTCCTCTAACTGCAAAGTGAGAAGGTTTTTTTAAAAGTGAATTATGTGACAATGTTGGAGGTTAATTTTTACAATTCACAATAAAATGTGAATAACTGAAAGCAAACAATATGCATCCAGCAGTTAGGAAACCAAAAATAAATATAACTATGCAATCCTGGTCTTCTGTCCCCACCCTTTCTTCTTGAATCACCAACAGTGTCTGTTTGTCCTCATCTACAGCATCCAGGAGCTGAACATTATACTTTGGTGATATTAACAAGGTAGTATTTATGTCCGTGGCAAGGGCCTTATCTGTCCCAATAGCCATCTCAGCATGGCTGTCCTGTAAACACCATGGGAGTGTGCCCTGATTATTCTCAAAATCGAACTCCCCAGTATTTAAAACAGCTTTCATTACCTGGGGTGCAGTTTCACTTTTCCTCTCACTTTCACCGTTGTTTTTGCTGTCATTTACAGCTATGTCAGCAACAATGCTGCCAATTTCCTTTTTCTTTATGTTAAGTGTGGCTTCAAGCAGGGTGCATATACTGCTTCTGCCAGCCGGAACACAAGAATTGCCTCTCTTCCTGTTATGTTGTTGCAGAATGCTCTGTTTTCAGTCTCATTCACCTGCATGCTGGCTCTCTGCTTCTTATGTGCACCAGCAACTACAGCTGTGGCTGCCATAGTTGTAGCATTCCTGGAGGGCTTGTGATTGCCTATCAGTAATGTGCCTGAACAGTCAGAGATGGCTCCTGACCTACTGACACCTCCCCTCAACTTCCAACTGGTCTTCGCCCTTCACTGGACCTGGTTGCAGTGTGTCCACGGCCATTCAACATAAGACCATGGCTGTAGTGGCTGCTATAACAGATGCTATGGCAACAAATAAAAAGGCACACAGATGTAGAAGCAATTGAGAGGTCTACCACATCAAGTTTATCTGTGCTGTAGGTGCCCACTGTCACTATCATACTGATACAAGTGATGTAAAAAAAACTAAGGGCTCCCTGCAATGTACATCGAGGCCACCCCCCCACCAAGATAGGAGCTCTCAGGCAAGGGGACAACTACCTGTCCACAGTGCTGGAGGGGGCCCTCTTGAGCTTGGATGCACCCTGCACTGCAGGGGCTGAGCGGGCTAATGTTACCCCACTGACTGTACTGAATATAACCAATTTGGATCAACCGGTAATAATTTCATCGGTCCCTGCTTCCACTCTTAACAGCTATCATCTTTACCCAAACTCCGAGAGCGTTCTTAGTTCAAAACAAATTTTTCAAAACAAACAAATGATCATGAAGCAAACATTTTAGGTTTCACCTGTGAAGCGCTTGAAATATCTATTATATTGAATATATCTTTAATGGGGCTTTGATCCCACCTTTTTTCTTAGTTGTCGTGTGCTTGTCAGTTTACTTTTCCTCCATTTCTATTGGTTGTAGCATTCTCCCTTGTGTGTTTCTCTTATAAGTATTCCATGGACAAGTACTCATTCTCGTCCGCTTTGGTGGGTGGAACTTCTTTTTACTATGTTAAGGCAGCACAGCATTGAGCTGCTTAACTTTCTTTATCTTCCCGGGCTGCACGTGCTTCAATATCTTGCTGCAGGCATTTACAGCATGCTTTTAAATGTAATCTTGTCCTGTCCGCACCCTTTTTAGGTCTCACCTGACCCAGCGCATGCGCTGGTCTGGCGAGACTTTTTGTGAGGGCTCAAAAAATGCTACTATGGCCAACCTAGAGCTACAGTGCATGTGCGTGGGCGCGCGCTTAGGAGCAGAGGCTGGCAAACCTCATCATGCTCACTAAGCACCCGCAATCACTATCACTTTCGCCCGCGATCACTTTTGCGGCGCCCCTTTGATGTTCTCGTTCAAAGAACATCAAACATCAAAGAACATGTTGTTGTGTTAATGCTTTTCTGCGCCCGTTTGACTTACAATGTGCTTTCTCTTTCCACAAACTCGATGTTTGTGTTCCTTTATTTTGAGATTCTTTTAGTATTACTGTTTTGTGACTTAACATTAAGGAAATGTAACTGTGAAACTGGACAACGTTCACAGTGTTTATTTCTGATCGCAGTGGCTGCTTCATGTCCGTTGCACCATTCAGGGAGTCCTTTTGTTGGCGCTTTCATGAGGACATGATGAGGAAGCTGGAAACTTTTGGCTCATTCTCTTTAAAAGCACAGCATGTTGGCGACTTGTTAATCGATTAGACCTATATAACACTTTAGATCTCAAAGCGCTATGGTGAGGGCAGCAGTTACAACTCATGAAATATAGGGTGCAACTCACAAGGAGGGGGCAGGTTTGAGTGCACATTCGCAGCAATCGACCTCTTAAGATGATGGGCTGTGTGTATCCATCATCAGCACTCACTCTTCGCTAAGTGATCTTGTTTGTTTTGTTGGTGTGTTAATGCTTTGCTGCGCCCGTTGGACTTACAACGTGCTTTCTCTTTCCACAAACTCGATGGTCGTGTTCCTTTATTTTGAGATGCTTTTAGTATTACTGTTTTGTGACTTAAAGAACATTAAGGAAATGTAACTGTGAAACTGTACAACGTTCACAGTGTTTATTTCTGATCGCAGTGGCTGCTTCATGTCCGTTGCACCATTCAGGGATTCCTTTTGTTGGTGCTTTCATGAGGACATGATGAGGAAGCTGGAAACTTTTGGCACATTCTCTTTAAAAGCACAGCATGTTGGCGACTTGTTAATCGATTAGACCTATGTAACGCTTTAGATCTCAAAGCGCTATGGTGAGTGCAGCAGTTACAACTCATGAAATATGGGGTGCAACTCACAAGGAGGGGGCAGGTTGGAGTGGACATTGGCAGCAATCGAACTCTTAAGATGATGGGCTGTGTGTATCCATCATCAGCACTCACTCTTCGCTAAGTGATCTTGTTTGTTTTGTTGGTGTGTTAATGCTTTGCTGCACCCGTTGGACTTACAACGTGCTTTCTCTTTCCACAAACTAGATGTTTGTGTTCATTTATTTTGAGATGCTTTTAGTATTACTGTCACACACACAACCACAGACACAACCACACACACAACCACAACCACACACACAACCACAACCACACGCACAACCACACAACCACAAACACACACACACAACCACACATATACAACCACACACACAACCACAACCACACACTCAACCACACACAACTACATGCATAACCATACAACCACACCCACACAACCACACCCAACCACCGAACCACACCCAACAACACAACCACACACACAACCTCACACACACAACCACACACACACAACCACACACACACAACCACACATGCAACCACACACACAACCACACACAACCATCCACAACCACATACAAACACACACAACCACACACACAACCACACCCACAACCACACAAACAACCACACCCACACACCCACACACACACCACCACAGACACATAACCACAACCACACACACAACCACACACACACAACCACACACACACAACCACACACAACCACACACTCAACCGCACCCAACCAGACCCAACCACACATCCACACACACACACCCACAAACCACACCCACAACTGTACCCACATACAACCACAACCACACACACAACCACACACACAACTACACACACACAACCACTCACAACTGCACACACACAACCACACACAACCACATACACACACAACCACACACACAACCACACACAACCACACACACAACCACACACACACAACCACACACACACACACAACCACATACACACAACCACACACAACCACACACAACTACACACACAACCACACACAACCACACACACACAACCACACACACACACACAACCACACACACAACCACACCAAGCATTGGCATAGCCAATAGGTCTTGCCTTTGGGACCTTATAAGTGTTTAGCCACGCAACAGTTGATGTGGTTGCACCAAGGATATTGTGCTGCATAACTAAATACTTAGAAGGTCCCAAAAGCGAGACCTATTGGCTATGCCAATGCCTGTTTTACTATTGCTGTAAGCTGTCTGTTTTTTTGTTCTTTTGGCTCCAACGTCTTTGAACAAATTGTCTCCTGCCACCAAGACTCAAACCCTGTTCCGCCAGCTTCAAAGACAAACGCTCCAGCTTTTACAATCCTTTACCCCTTGTCCCCATGCTCCTTACCAGTGCATGTGTTTAAACTCAGTCGACAGTTTACTATCTCTGCCTAAAGCAAACTTGGTACAGCGTATTTCCCCCTTGTTACCACAGCAGCCCCCACCTCCATCTACTCTGGCCAGGTCTGGTGGCTCAGTGGATTAATGTTCCACTGCAGGAGCTTGTGTCTAACCTCATGGTCACAGGTTCAAACCCCGGCAGGGTCTGCTTGCCTTTTATCCTTATGAGGTCGATAAAATGAATACCGTTGGGTAACAACAGACACCTCTTATTCAGTGCTAAGATACCTTCTGGGTGAACGCGAGCTTTATAAATACATTTTATGTTCTCTAGCCTCTGGTATGGTTTTAATGCAGAGGCTGTGCTAGGGCACGTTTACTGTTCCTACTTTTGTTTTGTAATCAGCATGATTTAAATATAAAATCATAACAACAATAGATCGCTGCCTGATTTAAAAATGTTTTTACTTTTTCATAAAGATCATTTTACTCAATAAACATGACCTCTGATTCTTTTTTCACATGCCTGCGTAACTTTTCAAGCTTTATTATCATTTCAAAGAAGAGAGTGATACCTACTATCAATTTTTGGATCACAGGAAGCGTCTACGCTCTATAAGGCCCTATAAAGTCCTCCTGGGTGTAGTTTACTATGAGTTAAATGTCTGAGTGAGGAAACCCTTTCATTTTATATTTGGCCACATTCTTTTGTTAGGGATTCTTATTTGTAAATTAATCACGCAGGTTGCATATTATAAGGTGTTATCGTTCTATTTGCAATACATCATAAGGTCTTACTGTTATAAACAGTATATTGATGATTGTTATCTGCCTGACATTTTAGGTTTTGCCTGCACAGTGCTTGCACTGTGCTAGTTTGGTTTGTTCTCCGCCTTTACCTAATATCCCTACGGCTGCGCACATTTCAAACGTGCTTGTCGGCTGTATGTTTTCTTTTGTCCTCCACCCTTTACCTAATATCCCCATTTTATATTACCACCAGTTTAATTTTTACCATCCTAGTCATTTGTCAGGCAGTGAGAGTTACAGTCGTAAATGTGACTAGATTTGATGTCATTAAGAGGTCATTGCAACTCACTCATATATCAGAATACTTGGTGACACTTCTTTTAATAGTATGGCTTGACAGCGCAGCTAATGCCAAACAATTATGTGAGAATCACTAGGATAGGGTTTTGGCTCCCTCCACATGTTAGGAGCCAGGAGTACGTGTTTTAATTGGGCAGAAATTGTGTGCTTCAACAAAAAAGTTCTTGCCTTTCACAAATCTATGATCATTTTGTTTATTTATCAAGCTACCTGAGGTTGAATCTTTAGGAACACTCAACATTGTAATGCTAATAAAGTGTCTTAGACAATTAGATAACTAATAGTGTTTTTCTCTGGCTACACAACAGCCGGAAGGAGGATAGGCATTACCCTTTGTCATTCTTTTAAAGCCAGACCTATTGCATTGCCAATGCTTGTTGATAACACGTGGTCTAAACAATTTTCTTTGTTCCAGTTAGAGAGATGGACAAAGACATAACCTGAGAGTTAATGTTTCATGCTTAAAACCACAAATACAGTAGGGAGCATTTGAAACAATGTTTTTATGCTGGCTTTAAATGTCTAAATGCCATTAAAGGACTACACAAAAAAAGAATATAGACAAATGATGTCCTTGTTCCTTTTAACAAAGGGTATGAGAGGTAGTTTGACAATTTCTTTTTAGAAAAGCTCCCCACAATGTTTTCTGAGTGGTTTTTAGTATTCAATGTGTCATTACCCCTTATAAAAAACATAGCTTGGGTCTGTTTTTAGCTACAAGTTTGAAGTGCCACTGAGAAGTTAAAGGGTTCCATAAAGCTTGTAGCTGTAATGTGTACATTGTATTCTTTACATAAATACTATTTACATAATTGGTACAGGGAAACCTAAAGTGGCTTTTTGAAAAGTTCTTGCCCAACAGTTTAGCTAATGGGGTTATCATTGGTAAAATGCATTGCATAGTACCTGACCAAAAAAAGAGCATTCATATTAGTGAGGTTTGCTGCAAATTCAAGTCTTGTCTAATTTCCAGGTGGGCGGAAGAATTCAGGAGATGGAAGATTTGCCTAAATAAATTACACTATGTTCTAGAAAGAACACAGTGTAATTTATTGAGGCCACATTTTCCCTGGGAAGGCAGCCAAGCCACAATAAACAAGTGGAAGTACTTTAGCATTTATTACTGATGTAGAGGTTTTATTGAACCGGATTCCCGATTTTTATAGAGGTGACAGATGGCGTAAAACAGAAAAACAGATTTCATTTTTAATGTTCATTCAGAGATTCTTAATTATTCGATAAACCTTGATCATCCATCTATATTCTTAAATTACAGAATTTCTTATGTTTCTCTACTCCAGCATCTCCACCAAACCATTTGTTCATTTTGCACACTTAATTACTAAACATCAAGACTACAGAATACTTCATGTTGAATATTATTGTATTATTGATGTAATGATTATTATGGGCAGCTATGGGTTTCTACAGGGCCTATGCTCTATTTTCTAAAATAATTTTGTCAGTTGAATAATGCAGGGATTAGAGACAAAGAGTGTCTAATTTTGATGAGTGAGAATCCTGCACTTTGATGACACCGGGAAGGTCTGCTATTCACAGATTGAAAAGCAGCAGACCCAGCACACAGCCTTTCTTTAACGCTCTGTTGATTATTATTTTTCTTGAAAAGTCACTGTTTTGTACTAATTTAATCTGAACCCAAGTGTTACAATACAGTGACTGGATGCCCTACAGTAAAGGGGGAGGAATTCCCCATCTAGGCATCTTTCACCATACCATGAAACAATTTACTCAATTGAAGGCCATCGGGTGATCAACAAGCAAACTAAACTTTTGGACTTTCACTAACTCATGGATTAGCATAGACAGAGCAAGTATATTGGAAATATGTTGCTGCTTCCTCTGAAGAATGTGTCAAAGGAATTACATACTTTGATTGAGCTCAAAATTCCAGGTTCTTTAGTCAAATTTGGCATATTGCTTGGCTTCCACATAAAGCAATGCAATCATTCAGTAATCTGATGCTTGGATAGTATCAACTTTTTTAGGTCTCAGCTAGACAGCGCATGGACTGTCTTGAAGAGACGTGTAGTTTTCAATCCGTGGGCTTTCCATTTGCTTGCTCCATCATCACATTCTTTTTGTCCCCATTTGTCCATGCCATAAATATGTCAATAACCAAACAAGAGCCCATCCAAGGAGTGTCGGAGGTGGGGTTGGAAACAAAATCTAGGAGGCCGGACTATGGGCTCAATTGTGGCTGTTTATCTGAATATTTATAAGAAAAGAAAACAACTTATAGTAGGAGCAGTCCTTCCTCACTCTATAGTCCTTCTTTCTTTCCTCTTTTTGTGGTGCTTGGTGATGTCTTCCGAGCGGTCGCCTGTTCCTGATTAATGTCCTGTGGTTGTGTGTGTTTCTTTTTTCGTATTGAGGCCATTTTCACAGAGCTTCTTTTTCTTCTCTTTCTTCAGGTTTTGGGGCTGGTGATGGACGCACCCCAGGATACTCGCAGAGGAAAAACAGAAGAGAAAGCGGTGAGTATATGGTTGTTCATTTTTTCTTTATAGAGAAGACCACCACCACACCGAGGTCAGGGGTGTTGCGTGTAGAGCGTAATGAGGTTCCGTGTGGGACGGAACAACACTTATGAGTGGTGACGAATATGGATGAGTTGGGTATCTATGAACCGCAAATGATGAGTATAGTGGGTGTACGCAGTTTCGCTACGCAACCACGTATGGTTCGTCTTATTTTTGGGTTTGTTCATCTGAACCCTCGGGTTCCATTTTAGATACGGCATCCTTTTTGTTTCTTGCCCTCAAGTAGCCAGCGAACGGACTTTGTCCGCTTCGTGACCCTGGGACTCCCAAGCTTACACGAGGGACACGTGTTCCTTTGAGTATGACTTTTATGACGAGGGAAATGACACGACGAAGGCAGATGGCCCCGCTCAAGGCTCATCTTGCCGTGCCGGTCTATTGTTTCAGTCATGCATACATTAGACACGGGGTCTCTGATCCCGTTATCAAGTTTCCTTTACTACTCCTAACACTCTTCTCTAATCTGTTGTGCATCCTTGTCCTTTCTTTGCATCTGTTTTTGTCCCTTCTCCTAATGTGTTTACGGTCAGGATGGAATGTGTTTTATTGCAGAGAAGATATGTTTTTACAGTTGGGAACTGGCAATACTGTTGTAATTATGTTCCCGCCTCCTGAAACATGAACGCGACTCTTTTGAAGTTTATTGTGGGAACTGAGTTGTAATCTTTGTTCACCATACTGTTCTATGGGAAAAACGTGTATAAAAGGAGCGATCCACTTTTGCAATTCGAAGCAGTCTCCGAGAACCTACACGTTGTGTACTTCTTGTGACCTCTGTATCCCTGCAGTAAATAAACGCTGATCTCTGACGTCGCTGGAAGTGTCCCGTGTCTCTGTGTTTGGTACGCCAGAACAGGTAACCCACGAAGGTTTCAGGTGTTGTTCCCTGGCACCGCTGGGTCTTAGAATAACCCAGTCCTTCAGTTGGCGCCCAACGTGGGGCTCGACATCAACGGTACCGGTCCAAAGCCCGACGATCGTGAGGAACTTCGTGTGAAATCTCCGAGGGAAGGTGCACCCCGCTTCATCGATCCAGTTGTCGAAATAAGTGGCCCGACGTCTTTTCCCGCGAAGATCCCCGCCTCCTGACGGCTGTGACGGACTGATGCCCTGACTGTCGACCTGTTTTGGCGCCTGGCGTAGTCCTTTGTACGGCGAGACGATAGACGGGCCTTCCTGGTGACGCCATTGTTCTCTCAGTTAAGTATTTGTGGGTCGCTCCCAGTGTTCCTTTGTTGTTTGCATGGTACCATAGCATTCGTGGTTCTTAGTTGTTGGGTTTTATTTGACGATTGCAATTGCCAAAAACCGAGGGTCTCGCATTTTTTTGCGAGGATATCATAAATTCTATAGCCCTTGAAGTTTGTAAACTCGGTTAGTGTGCGCGATGCCTAGCCGTAGTACTTTGTTTGGGTTTCTCAAATGTTGCAGAATGGATTCCCGGCTGGAGGATTCATGTCCGATACCTCCGGTTGGAACTCCAATTTACGAGCTCTATAGTCGCCATGGTGTGGGTCCTATCGTGTATAATGAATATTGGGTCCGCTACACTAAAAATGATGGTGTTCTTAGTTGGCCATCTCATGGTAGTTTCGAAACTGCCGTTTTAGATAATTTGGAAGCTAAACTGTTTAAAAAGAAGGCTAGGCCGGCCATGTTTGATTCCTTCCGGTTATGGCGGAAAGAGGCCAAGCAGAAAGAAATCAAACAGAGTAAGAAAAATAAAAGAGAAGGCGTTATTACGGTGATGCGAAATGCTGAACAGTATCAGCGAGACAAAGATGAGAAAGAGCAGGAAGTTAGTGCTCGACTTCATCATATGGCGGTGGATAAATGTTATCCGGTGCTACCGTCTAATGTCGATAAGTCGGGAGAAGAAGCGATAGAGGATTCGCTATTGTCTTATCTGTTGAAATCACCACCTCCCTATGCTCCCGATGCTGTGGGCCCTGTGATTCTACCTCTTCCTCCACCTGCTGTTTTGACGGCTGCTGGTCAGCCCGCCGTTCCTCCCGCTCTCCTGAATCCCCTTGTGCCGCAGATCGTTCATCCTCTTTTACCGGCTTCTCTTCCTACTGCGCCTTTTCAAGTCCCTCCTCAGTCTGTCGTTCCCGCTACTCCTGGTGCCGCGTCTACTTCTACTGCCTCCACCCCTACTGTTGCTGCGCCTGCATCTTCTTCCTCTTCTCCTTCTGTTCGTAGCCGTCTCCTGACTGCTGTTGCTACTCTTTATTCTCCGCTTTTTGGGCCAATACTCGGCTCGACTCTTTCAGATGTCGCTCAGAGGCGCAGCCAGCTTCCTGATGGTAGGGAACGTGAATCGCTGGTAAAAATGGCACGTAAATGGATTCGTAATCCTGTTAAATACACTTCGCGTGTAGTGTTTGAAACATTTTCTCAGTTTAATGCGCCCACTCAACGATTCGTGTTTGAGGAATTGTGTAAATCGTTGAAGGAGGAGTGGGATCATGATGTGGTAGATAATGTACCGTCTGAGGTTTCTGAGCTCCAGCATCAGTTCACAACTGGTGTGATCGTAGGTGACAAGGTTCGAGAAGCTCTAGAACGTTTGTTATCATTTCGATGTACAGTGCAACCTCGAGCATTGTTTAAGGAAGAGACTGCAGAACGGATGGCAAAACCTGGTCAATATCCGATGCGGGAAGTTCCCCCAGTATGGATGCCAGGTGATCCTAATGCTAACCCTGCTGTCCCAGGCCATTTTCAGAGAGTGTGGATACACCTCCCTTGGAAACGATCGGAAGTCTTACAGGTGAAGCAAACTTTGCCTGATCCCCGTAAAAATCCAGCAGGTTATTATAAGGAGCTGTCCCAATTGGTGGATGCTACTGTTATGAACCTTGCTGATATTGACATGTTGTTTGGCAATGTAGTGTCTCAGCCGATTTGGGCGAAAATTCGTCACGAGAATCACGCGGCCGAGTTAGGCGGTGACTGGGCTGCCCTTACGGCGGCAGACGCTCAGCAAGTGGGTAGGGCTAAGCCTGAGCAGCTTA
Source organism: Triturus cristatus (assembly GCF_964204655.1). Classification (NCBI taxonomy): domain Eukaryota; kingdom Metazoa; phylum Chordata; class Amphibia; order Caudata; family Salamandridae; genus Triturus; species Triturus cristatus. Next base: position 823,504,658 of record NC_140593.1, read on the forward strand.
TTGTGGATTTGCCCCAGAGGATAATTACCCTTATGAAAACGCTTATGCCGGCGATGCGCGTCAATTGGGACAAGTTGTCCGCGTGCAAGCAAAAGAGGGATGAAAGCGTTTCCGATTTCTTTACGAGATTCGAGGAAGCATTTGTTGATCATAGTGGCCAGGACATGGGTTCAGAGGGTGGTCAGCGGCTGTTCGTTGATAAGTTTGTATCGAACTTGTTGCCCGAACTTAGCAATAAGTTGAAAAATTCTGAGAGTTCGTGGGCTGTTTCTACCACTGCTCAAATATTGGCTACGGCCCAATATTACGAAAATAGGGAAAAGGAGGAAAGTGAACGTGCAGATAAGAAAACAAAGGATCTTAAAACTAAGGTCTTATTGCAGCAAGCGTATCCTCCGCGCTCGAATTTCAGTGATTCGCAACAGCCAAATGGATCGCAATCACAGTTCTCCAGATCGCAGACGCGAAATGACTCTCCCGCACCTTGTTTTGTGTTGGGATATAATCAATGTGCGTATTGTCGAGGGGAGGGCCATTTGAAGTTTAATTGTCCGGTTCTCCGTGATAGGAATAATGGTGTGTCAGCTCGAGGAGGTCGTGGTGGTCCTCAACAAGCTTCACGTGGTAGAGGTCGTGGAGTTACTCAGAATCAGGCCGAGCATTTTGCCACTTCCTCAGACTCGCAGAATTGTTTCGATCGACGCGAACCATCGTCCGGTAGATCTGCACAGTATCATGTGGATGAATGTTACGTCGAGCGTGATGTTGATACGGATGGTATCTACTAGGACAGCCATAGACAAAGGAAGGGAGAAGTATCAGTTCCGGTTGATCAGAGAGGGCCTTATGTTGCAGTAGCCACATTGGGCGTCGTTGAGCCTTTTCTGTTGGACACTGGTGCAGCAAAAAGTTCCATTATGCATTCGAAACTCCCTGGCGCGCCTTTGTCTGGCTTAACGAATGTTTCCGTTGGATTCTCTGGCGCCCCCGTTAGCAATCCAGTTTCTAGCCCCTTGCCCCTTATGATTGGGTCTCATGAGTTAGAAGCTCCTTTGATTTTGACTACTGGTTGTGGTGAGAATCTTTTGGGCTTGGATTTGTTGAAGAGGTTACATGCGACTTTGTACTGCTCTCCTACGGGCGTGGAGCTTACATTGGGTGAGAATGTGATTTCCCCTATGTATCTATCGATCGATAAGCTCCCACCGGAATTGAGTTCTCTTCCGGTTTCTTTGTGGGCGACAGGTCCCAATGATGTGGGCCTGCTGGATATCCCACCTTATGTTGTTCAATTGAAAGTTGATGCGCGCTTACCACGCATACCCCAGTATCGTATTTCCCTTGATGGTGAACGGGCACTATTAGCGATCATTTATGATCTGATCGGTAAAGATGTTATCGAGGAGACACGAGGTAACGTGTGTAATAGTCCCGTGTTGCCTATTCTGAAACGAACTGATCCGTCCAAGCCTCCCGTGTACCGTCTAGTTATTGACTTACGGGAAGTAAATAAAATTGTTGTCCCGCAGTTTCCTGTGGTTCCAGACATTACAGCTTTACTGACTCTGATTCCAGCCTCTGCATCATGGTTCTCGGTAATCGATCTGAAGAATGCGTTCTTTAGCATTCCGATTGCTGAGGAAAGCCGTGATTTGTTCGGATTTTCGTTAGGAGGTCGCAGTTTCCGGTTCAAACGCGCACCTCAAGGCTACTGTGAGAGCCCATCGATATACAGCCAAGCTCTTAAGAGTCAACTAGATGTATTTGTGCTGCCGACTGGTGCGGCTTTGATTCAGTACGTCGACGATCTGTTGGTAGCTGCAGATACTGAACAAGTTTGCAAGACTGCTACTGTGTCACTGTTACAGCATCTCTGTGACTTACACCACAAAGTGTCACCTTCTAAATTGCAATATTGTTGTCAAGAAGTTACCTACTTAGGTCACTTATTGTCAAAGGAGGGAAGAAGGTTGACCCCTGAAAGAATCGCAGCAATTGCTCGAATGACTGTGCCGATGACCCAGAGAGATGTGCGTGCCTTTTTAGGTATCACGTCATACTGCAGACAGTAGATTCCGAATTTTTCACTGTTAGCGAAGCCATTGATAGCTCTCACGTGCAAGGACGTTTCGACTCCTTTGCCATGGACGGAGGAATGTCAGAAAAGTTTTTCTGAACTACGTGATGCACTGTGTTCGGCTCCTGTGTTAGGTACGCCTGATTACAGCAAGCCATTCACATTATACGTTCACGAGAGGGAAGGTTGTGCGTTGAGTGTTTTAACGCAACAATTTGGTGGCAAGCAGCGCCCGTGTGCATATTTTTCCTCGACCTTAGACCCGGTAGCTAGAGCGTTGCCAAGTTGCTTGAGGGCGACAGCGGCAGCAGCGGCGTCTATTCGGCAGTCCGCAGGTCTTGTCATGGATAATATGCTCATGGTGATGGTTCCGCATGCAGTTGATACTCTTTTGAATCGGATAAAGACTCAACATCTGACGAGTGCAAGGTTGTCTGGGTACGAGCTGACCCTTTTGGCAAGTCATATACAGATCAAACGTTGTAATGTACTGAATCCGGCGACATTGTTGCCGATTAATATGGAATCAGATGATGTGCCACCACATGATTGTTATTTACGAACTGAGGAAGAAACAAAAGGTCGTGTGGACCTGAAAAACACTCCCTTGACAGATCCCGATGGTACTTTGTATGTGGATGGCTCGTGCTTTAAATTGCCGAATGGCGATGTGACGACTGCGTATGCTGTAGTGACGTTGAGCACGGTTGTGGAAACTGCGAGATTGAATCAGAATTCAGCACAAGCTGCAGAGTTGATTGCATTGACAAGAGCGTGTGTTTTGTCTAAAGGAAAGCGAGTGAATGTGTTTACCGACAGTCAGTACGCATTCGGTGTTGCGCATAACTTTGGAAGACTGTGGAGAGAAAGAGGATTTATGACATCGCATGGTACGAAGATTCAGCATGGGCAGCTCGTGAATGACCTTTTGGATGCACTTACATTGCCTAAACAAGTGGCGATTGTTAAATGTAGTGCACATCGGAAAGTGACGGATGATGTTGGTCGTGGTAATGCGTTTGCGGATGAGATTGCTAAGGAAACGGCTAAGGATCTTGCGACCCGAATGTATGTCACGAGTTCAGTGAGGTGGCCGACGGAGACTGGTATGTGTGAAAATACTATTGAGAGTGTGAAAGCAATTCAGAACGAAGCTACTAAAGCTGAAAAGACTAAGTGGAAAGAAAGTACGGGAAAGTTGGACATGCATGGATGTTGGGTTGACCTGACGGAATGTCAGAGGTGGATGTTACCAGATGCGTACGTATTAGCTGTTGTGACGATGGCTCATGGGTTGTCACATATCAGTGCGAAAGGAATATGTAGGTTCTTGTCCCCTGTATGGAGGAATGAGGGTATTGCTAAATGTGCCGAGAGAGTGGTTAAGAATTGTATTGTGTGTTTGATGCACAATCCTGGCAAGGGCACCCCCACTCCACCTGGTCATTTTGCTCCTCCTGTTTGTCCCTTTGAGGTTATCCAGCTGGACTTTATCCATATGGAGAGATGCAATAACCTGAAGTATGTTTTGGTTGTGGTTTGTGCGTTCTCCAGATGGATTGAGGCCTATCCTCTTAAGGATAACACTGCCCTGTCCACAGCAAAAATCCTGCTGAAGGAATACTTTCCTCGGTACGGAATGCCACGGATCGTGTGGTCGGATAATGGAAGCGAGTTTGTGGGAAGTGTAATGCAGAGTGTGTGTAAGGGCCTTGGAATTCGTCAAAAATTCCATAGTGCTAATCATCCTCAGGCAGCGGGTTTGGTTGAAGGGTACAATGGTACCCTAAAACTAAAACTCGCCAAGATTCAAGCTACGACTGGTCTATCATGGCCTGATGCCTTGCCTCTGGCTCTCCTATCGACCAGAGCGACCGTACACTCTCGAGTAGGGCTTAGCCCATATGAGATTGTGTTCGGCCGCCCTGCGAATATTTGGGGGGTCCCGAGGCCAAGGGCTTTTGATAGTCTTGAGTATCCAATGTTAATTGATTACCTGCATGATTTGACCACTAAACTACGGTTAATCCATCAACAGGTCTTTGAAGCTCTACCGGCGCAGACAGAGGGTCCTGGACACCAGCTCCGGCCAGGCGACTGGGTCGTTACCCGAAATTTCGGTCGGAAACGTAACTTGGAGCCAAGATTTGTAGGACCCTTTCAAGTCTTGTTGACAACGAGGACTGCGGTTCGACTGGAGGGCCGGAAGAACTGGGAACACGCCAGCCACACGAAAAAGGTACCGATCCCCTTACCAACGGATGGTTGGGTGAGGACTGGGATTTCGGCAACAGAAACTGAGACTCCTTTGCACTTTGTGCCGTTTAGCGACGCTCAACCTGTGGGGAATGATTTGTCACTGCCAAACCCACATGTGGAGTCATCGGTAGCAGAGAGCCCGAGGTCTGACTCGTTGTCCACTTCATCGAATACTGTTGCGCCAGCTGAACAATTGTTTGTAGAGCAAACTCGACCTGGAAGAAGTCGATACTTTCTTCGTTCAAGGACTAATAAAAATTAGTCGTATATTTGCTTTTTGATGCTATGAACATTATGGACAATTATATTCTTTCTTTTTGAGTTTTTATGTGCTGTCCCACGGCTAAGAGATTTGTAATAACACTGAACGTTTCGAGGAAACCTCTCCATCCGGGTCACCGTAGGGCCGTGCGGGTACTCCTTTCTGTTTAGCAGGTTTCTGACGCTAGGTCGGTTACTTTTGTCGATTCCTGGGAACTCCTGGGGATTGATAATCGCTACTCAGAACGAAGTGTGTCAAGTACGTCACGGACGGTTTGTAGAGGATGGCATTCTCTAAGCTGTTGGAAGTAGAAAGGATGTCGGCGCAGAGATCAGAATTAAGAAGAGTTGTACGTACAAAATGTTTTTTGTTTCAGGTGTTCCTACTGTTCCTGACCGTATCTATGTTATTGGTGGGTGGAGTGTATTTTGGAGTACAGTTGTTATTACCTTCTGTTTCACCTACCTTTTCTCCTAAACTAAGCTCCCTCACCACTGTTTCCCCACATTCTTGTCATCCTCTGCCTCAACATGAACAGGTTAGGCGTGCGGAATTTATGAATAACTCCTTCGTTCAACTTCTACATCAGCATCAGTTGGTGATGAATACTACCAATTGTTGGGTGTGTGGGTTAATGCCACATACCATGGATAGGGGTATTCCATATTTGGTCCTTCCTTACAGCTCCCAGGGTTCGGCTCGAGCATTCCAAACTATGTTCCGTAGTGCACTAGATTCCTACCCCAGTCGAGAGCCACGTTCTGCCAATTTTGGTCCTGGGCCGTATCACAAACCTTTGGCGATAGCGATAGCGGATTTAGATAGAGATGTTTTTGATGCATCGCTTATCCCAAATGAAGAGGTGCAGGCTTATAAGGATCTGAGCGAGGCTGAGTATAGTACGTCAGTGGGTGATAGACAGCTTAAGAGCTCGTCCCCAATATGGATTGTACCACACCTCGGTAATTTCTGCTTGAAAGGTTTGGGTCGAAATCCGAGAGCACAACTTGGGAACAGTGCTTGCACTGACACGTATGTTCTGCCGATGCTCTCTTCCCCTGTTTTTCTGACCGCTAAGGGCACTTATTTTGTATGTTATGAACGCGCATATACATGGTTACCCCGTGATTTTTCGGGTACCTGTTATATTGCGAATCTTTTACCACCGACTTTCACAGTCGCCTCAGATTATCACAAAACTAGAGTTGTGAGAGGCGTTATTAGCAAAGAGGATACTGCCGGTCAAGAAGCAGGAGACTTCTTTAAGGGTTTCTTGCCGTTTTGGGGACCTATGGTTAATAGTAGGAACCTAAGACAGTTGACACGTGTAGTTGAGTCGACTGCTAATATTACTGCAAGTGCCCTTGGTAATTTAACAGCTGAACATCAGGCGGATAGACTCATGACGTTGCAGAACCGTATGGTTCTAGATGTTGTTCTCGCAGATAGAGGTGGTGTGTGTAAAGTTATCCATTCGAGTTGTTGCATTTTTATTCCTGACAATGCTCCAACTGTCTACCAAGCCATCTCGAAGTTGCACAAGATTTCCGAGTCCATACACGTGGACGAAGGTAATTGGACGCTTCTAGGATGGTTTTGGGGCCTGATGTCAACTTGGGGTTGGAAGATTCTGATGATCGTAGGGGTTGTTGTAACGTTTCTGTTCACGTGTTGTCTTTGTGTACAGTGTGGTCCTGCCTTATGTGGCCTATGTGCTACAACGTGTATAAGACGGCCATCTGTTACCAAGGAGACGTTGATGAATAGAATGATGTTCCAGCAGCAACTGAACGATCTGATGAATATTGAAATAGATTCCGATCTTGACTAATGCTTGCCTACATGAGGGCAAAAGGAGCGTCTGAGGTTCCGTGTGGGACGGAACAACACTTTTGAGTGGTGACGAATATGGATGAGTTGGGTATCTATGAACCGCAAATGACGAGTATAGTGGGTGTACGCAGTTTCGCTACGCAACCACGTATGGTTCGTCTTATTTTTGGGTTTGTTCATCTGAACCCTCGGGTTCCATTTTAGATACGGCATCCATTTTGTTTCTTGCCCTCAAGTAGCCAGCGAACGGACTTTGTCCGCTTCGTGACCCTGGGACTCCCAAGCTTACACGAGGGACACGTGTTCCTTTGAGTATGACTTTTATGACGAGGGAAATGACACGACGAAGGCAGATGGCCCCGCTCAAGGCTCATCTTGCCGTGCCGGTCTATTGTTTCAGTCATGCATACATTAGACACGGGGTCTCTGATCCCGTTATCAAGTTTCCTTTACTACTCCTAACACTCTTCTCTAATCTGTTGTGCATCCTTGTCCTTTCTTTGCATCTGTTTTTTTGTCCCTTCTCCTAATGTGTTTACGGTCAGGATGGAATGTGTTTTATTGCAGAGAAGATATGTTTTTACAGTTGGGAACTGGAAATACTGTTGTAATTATGTTCCGGCCTCCTGAAACATGAACGCGACTCTTTTGAAGTTTATTGTGGGAACTGAGTTGTAATCTTTGTTCACCATACTGTTCTATGGGAAAAACGTGTATAAAAGGAGCGATCCACTTTTGCAATTCGAAGCAGTCTCCGAGAACCTACACGTTGTGTACTTCTTGTGACCTCTGTATCCCTGCAGTAAATAAACGCTGATCTCTGACGTCGCTGGAAGTGTCCCGTGTCTCTGTGTTTGGTACGCCAGAACAGGTAACCCACGAAGGTTTCAGGTGTTGTTCCCTGGCACCGCTGGGTCTTAGAATAACCCAGTCCTTCAGTAAGAATCACACATGAAGGGTGAAAAGGGGGGAAAGGCACGAAGTTGCTAGTGATCACGTCTCTGTTTTAGCATGGTCTCTAGTTGGTTGTCATTCATACAGCGTTAGCAAGGGGGTAGGAAAGAGGGGGAAAAAAAGGAGAAAAAACCAAGCAGAGAGACGATACACCTTCCAAAAACGCAACTTGTCCTGTTTATCACACTGAAAAGAGTACAGCACGTTGCCTACAAACCATGAACCCAGAAAAAAAGGAAAATAACATGAAATGAAATGGCTGCCCTTTCCACTGGCGCGTGCTAGTTTGCTCCCGGTTACAGTCCTGTTCCGGGACCCCACTGCCTCTCGGATCAGGAGGATCAACAACACTCTCAATGAATAAAAAAAAACAAGTCAATTACTTCTCTCTCTCCTCCCCCGCCTTTTTCCCGTTTCCCCTGTTTAGGCACTCACCGCAGAGGCCGCGGCTCTCCAGAGTCGTCGAAGCGGATTATCGGCTCTCCTGGGGGGGTGTCCACCACTCCTCGGACCATCTCTCTGGGACGACGTCTTCGGGATCTTCTCGGTTTCCCGGTTGCAGAAGGCGGCATGTGGGTTCCTCGTCTTCTGTCTTGGCCGGCTGTAACACTGACTCTCCTCTTCATCAAGGCCACATCTGCTTCCCCATTTGTTCTCCAGGGAGGCGGTCTCCGCGCTGAACTGCACGGGGCGTGTTGAAGGATAACCCTCTGTGTCTCTCGTCTTGATGCAGCAACCCCCAGTGTCGTCAAAACCCCCGAGGATACGGTGTCAGGTAAGGGGTGGGGCTCCAGACATACCTCTCCCTCACAAGGAGACAAAAGAAAAATGAAAAAGCAATGACACCAACCTCGTCGTGGAAGGGAAAACGTTTTCCATTTAAGTAACCCTCACCCATCAGGGTTACCCCTTGGTGGAATCCTTCATCATAGGGTTCATCCCTAACCTGCTATGGAAAGGGAGGTGCTATGACCAGCGGATACGCGGAAGCACACATTTTGTGATGTTCCTATACACCTATACTGGTTGGGAGGGTATTGGAGTGGTTTCTTTAATGTATAAAAGGATAAAAATGCCTAACTAGTGGGAAAAGGTTGAATTTATTAACTTCCCTAGCTGATATGATAAAAAAAAATGGGGATGATGGGAAACTACTAGGGTATATGACCCACCATTTCCCTGGTCAATAGTTTCAAGCCCTACCCCAAGGCTTTTCTTCAGTACTGAAAGGGGTTGCTGCCCCTACTCCTATAGTCAACTGATCTCTAAGTAAATAGCAAATAAAGAAGAGAAAGAAATGAAGCACTATATTAGTCTGTTCTCAGGTTTCCTAAATCACTGCAAAGGTTGGGGAAGACAAAAAGTGATTCATTAAAAAAATGCACGACCCATGAGCCTTATACAAGATTTGTTCTTTATGCATTCTAATAGTGAGTAGTGAAATATTTCTCAAAAACACATGAGCACACTGTGAAATGTGATAATGAAAAAGAAAGAACATGGATGTACAGTATATAAAACACAAAACACGCACTCATATCATACTAGATCCAAAATGGAAACCGTACACTAGGAGACATTACATACATGAAGGCGACCATATTAAGGTCTCATGAGTCCATGAGTCATGTTGTTAGAAGTCGACCAGATTTTGTGTGCTGGACCTCGCACCAGGCGGTGGGTATACACCACTTTGTACAGGCACACAAAGTAGTCATTGTCCCAAATGGGATACTACCACAATAGTGCACCGTCCAACTATTGTTAAGGGTGCTGGATGGGGAAGTCTAAATAAAAGTTTATGGAGAAGCACTAGAGTGGATTGTAGGGTGTGCGGTGTAGTTAGGGGGACTCATCCAATACTAGTGGATGCTTCTCATTAAGAACACGAGATACAGGAGCATGGTAGAAGAAGCCCTGGTCCATGACTGGATGTCCAGCAAAGTAAGTAACTTCTTAACCAGAAAACGTCCAGTTACCCATTATTTTTACACCATTCCCAAAATACACAAGAGTCTGCACCAACCACTGGGACTCCTCATTGTCTCTGGCATAGGGTTAATCCATAAACCTCTCTTGAGGTTTGCAGAGGCTTTTCTGAGTCCCATATTTCAGGGCACCAACACATACCTTAAAGATACAAAGAATGTCCTTCAAACCCTACAGGACATGCCCTTCGATCCTAAGAAACAACTACTTATAGGCCTGAACATAGAAACACCAGGATTCCACACACAGAGACACTAGATATTCTAGAAGAAGTCCTTTTTATAACAGAGTGGAAGTATCAGACACCACACAACCTAGTGATGGAGTGTGCAAAATAGCACTGACTGAGAGTTTTTTCAGTTATGAGGACACCCTATATTTACAGAAGTATGGTACTAGCACGGGAAGTACTTTTGTTCCTAGTGTGGCTGGGCTTTATGTACACCACCTTGAAGAACATAAAATCCTAAAGATTCAAAACCTCTACATCATCAACCTCAGAGTTTGAAAAGATATATAGACAACATCGTAGTCATATGGAATGGGGATGAAAGCACAGTTAACGATTTTTTGCAGTGGCTGAATAGGCAGAATGAGTTCCTCATATTTACTCACAGCTTCTCCAGGATAGATCTGAACATCTATCCTCACGAGGGGCACCTAAAAAGTACTACCCATTTCAAACCCAAAGCAAAAATCTGTCTACTCTGCTTTAACAGTTCCTTCCCAGGCACCTGAGAGTAAACTTACCTTTCAGACAATTTTCAACACGTAGGGGTCAATTCAGATCCTGTAAGGAAGGCCTTCCCAGAGCCATCCGGAGCTGTAGCCTCGTTCTGGAAGTAACGTCTTTCAAACGATGAAGTACGATGCTCAAAATCCCATACTTACCGAACCACTCTGTCACTGTGAATCCGTCTCCATTTTCCCATCAAGAAGCCTCAGTAAATGCTGAATGGAGTCAATGCCAACTATGATGCATACTTCCCATGTGCCGAATCCGTCGCCACTACCCACACGTCAGAGCATTTGGGAGAAGAGTATGTCAGCTTCGAAGCGCACCACAACATGAACCATGTGAACGAGATGGTGCAGCCATGTATCCTATCGCTCATGTCATACCCATACTCTACAACTACGGCCAATACTACAACCCCAACCGATGCGTTTGTTACAGATGGTAAGTCAGACACCTATCACACACAAAAACACCACTGCTCTGTGAAAGGAAACATTACACACAGCTTGTGAGAAAGAACAGTCACCATTGTGGTGGGGGTAATACTTGCAGCATTGTCTACCCTATAGGGGGGTATATGGCTAACACTACCAACGATCTAATGTCCATTGGGTGGTGGATGGCTAGCACTAAAAGCAATCTAATGCCCGTGGGGGGATGTCTAACACTAACAGCATTCTCTACCCTATAGGGAGGTGGATGGCTAACACTACCAGCAATCTAATGCCTATAGGTGGTGAGTGGCTAACACTACCAGCATTGTCTACCCCATATGGGGTGAGTGGCTAACACTACCAGCATTGTCTATCCCATAGGGGGATGGATGGCTAACACTACCAGCAATCTAATGACGATAGGAGTTGGATGGCTAACACTACCAGCAATGTGGAGACAATATGGGGTTTGGGGGGCTATTCCCCCAGCAATGTGGAGACAATGTGGGTTTTGGAGGGGCTAACCCCCCCCCCAGCAATAAGAAGACAATATGGTGTTTGGGAGGCTAACCCCCCCCCCCCACCAAACTGGAGCCAATATGGGATTTGGGGAGCAAGCCCCCAGCAATGTGGAGACAATATGGTGTTTGGAGGGCTGACCTCCCAGCATTGTGGAGACAATATGGTGTTTGTGTGAGTAATCCCTCTGCAATGTAGAGTCAAATCTGGGGGTTGTGCGGGTCATATACCCCCAGCAGGGCATAATCATAAGGGCTGTGGGGGGCAAACACCCACACACAAGTTAGACATTATTTGTGTGTTGGGGACCAAATACCCAAGGCAACGTACAGGCAAGCATTGTTGGGGGTTATATACACACAGCTATGTGTAGCCAATCTGGTGTTTCGGGGGTTAACACTCCCAGCAATTTGTAATTGAACAATGTATCAGTTTACCATCAAAAATGCATCAATACACACATTTGGAGTACAAGCTGGTGCAAAAACAAAATATTGTAACCCAATTCTTACTTTTAATGAAACACAGTCCTACACTGTGGCATTATTGTTGACTGGTATGCTTATAGAATGGTCAGAGTGGAGATGTTGAAGGCCCAGGGCCAGGAGAAAAAAAGAGCAAAGATCAACATCAACTCAATGCCCCTCAAATGCAGGTGATATACACGGGTGCTGATGCACAAAGGCAACTGGCCAGCAACACACATAAGATCAATTTCAACATGTGTGTGTGCAACCTGTGTCAGTCTGGCATGACACACACGACGGGTGCTGAACTTAACTGAGCCATATGTGTGTTGAGTCCAATCAGGAAGTGGCCTGGATAGGCCTTGGAGTGACAATGCAAGCAATCAGGCATTTGTCGATAAGCGGGTGCACCGGGGTTAGCTGTGGCCCAAGCTGTGGGTGGCATCCAACAACCACAACAAGCGACTGACTCACTTCCCAAGTCCCCACCAGGCCACAGCCCTGTGGTGACAGTATCTGGTCGGCTGAGCTGCTGTGCTGCAAATTGATGATGTGGGCCAGACTTCAGAGCAGATACTCTGTTGCGCCCTGTGTCACGTGCTTTACAAGCAGCAGTGTCTTCTCATACAGCCAAACATGACTTTCAGGGCATGGCAGGTGCAGGGAGGCTGTATTGGAGGTAGGGGGCCCTGCAGGGAGCAAAGTCAGTATTGCACAGTCTGTCCCCCCTCTTGATCACCAACATTGTACCTCATTGGACACAATATCAACAGGTGACATCGCAGAGGCCACCATGACAGCGAAGATCAGGGAATTTATGGCAAGAACTTCATGAGTGCCTAGGCATCATTGTGACTCACATCTGACCATGGGTCCATAGCATGTTGAGTACGATCAATGAGGGAATGTCAGCATCAGGTAGGCACACCCAGCACACTATATACTGGGAGAAACACACATTTGACGGTGGTTCAGGAAGTGCCAGACCTACACATTTGTATGTGACACATAGTCCAAGCATCCGTCTAACACAACACACACTCAAACATTGAAGGGCAATAGGAGTACACATACTCACAGAAGGATGACATTGTGATGAGTCTCTGTACACTGAAGCACAGAGGATACTAGACCAAACAGCACAAAAGTAAACAAACTATCAAAAATAATTTATGAACCTACCACTACAACAAACCAGAAGTATTTGTGTCACAGTTGTCAGAGCCACATCTGTAGACTACATTCCTACTTGAAATTGGGAAAATCATAGGACCAACAACAATGTTGGAGACAGTCACCATGGCCATCCTAGTGGTGCTGCGCACAACTCTAATTCAGAACATGTGCAGTGTCAACTTTGTCGCATGTCATTCACAGCAAGTCTGCACAAAACTACAAAAGCTGAATTATGTGCAGCTAATGACTAATGCCATTCGATAATGCAGATTGTGTACTGCAGAAAACTTGGATGACTAATGAGTCACCGGAAAAGGGATGCACCAATAGGCTTTGGAGGCTCAAATGCACAACCGAATGTGACAGCCCTGGTGACGATGCCGGGGGAGGGGCATCTGTGGTTCACATACACAATCCACATAGCTATCTGCAAGATAGTTTAAATTCCTACATCTTGTGAGGATGGTGTACATGTGCAGAATGAAATCTGTCTCGGCCACATTTATCAATGTATCTAAATCCATTAATCCATAAAGGAGACCCACAACAAAGACATATGTTCCTCAAGCGCCAGGGCCGGGTACAAAGTTCTGATTGGGAGCCCTCATGTACACCTACAAGGCCCACCCTTGCCATACCAGATTATAGCTACAAAGAAATTGACAATGGCAACACCTATGAAAATGTGTGAATTGTTCCAGTGTCACTTGTGAGTTTGCTCACAGTGTAGAATGTTGTCCTCAGCACAACCGAAGATGTCATTACCATGAGTCCACTCCCCTGGTGCCCCAATATCTTGGCCATTCAAAGTCAGAATGCCATGAATATCCATGCGTGTGTAGTCTACTGGCAAGTGTGGGGATGCCTTTCTGGACTAGTCTGAGCACAGGTTGAATAACAACACACATCCCTGCACATTCACTTGAGGTGCAAATAACACCCTAAGCAATGGAATGCCAGCCAATGTTCCAGCATCATGACTTAACAACAGAAGCAAGCACAACCTCTATCCCAGGGCATAATACAAGGGCATTGTTGACCAATCAGCGACCCCTACTGACTACAAAGGGTAACTTGTCACTCATGCCCACACACAACTCACACAAGCCAAGGCTAGGCAGAGGCTACTCCTCCTGTGATGCCAATCATAATAGCACACACCAGTGTCATCAAAGAGACCATCACAACAATCATTCATGTACATACATTGTCAGATAGCACGCTTCAGCAAACACGTAACACATCTAGAGATTCGCTCTGGCTACTGTTTATGCACACTCACACACACATAATCAAATCATATGCACATGCCAACTTCAACACAAGGCCTGCATCAACTCAACATATGCAGGTATGACCCCTCCAACATCCAGGTCACAGTACATGCTAAACTCTCATTTCTATCAGACACACAATCATGTCACAAGCACCCTCTGTTTAATCTAAACGTAAAAGCATGTCTGACACTCAAGCTCAGGCCTGCTACACAAACCATTACAATCAGAGTTGTCCTCACTCACATGTGCGCTGCTCTCATCTCATCCACACATACACTGGCAGCACCACTATCCATCAGCATGTGCACAACATCTCTCAAATGCATGACATGCACACAATGTACAGAACAAATCCTCTCCTCAGCAGACGTAAAACGTAACATGCCAGATGGCCAACTCCCATCACCAGTAGCACACTCAGGTGCACTCATGCCACAACGTGCAGCATCACTGCACATGCTGACATGCACACTCCACATATCACCACATCTCACAATAAGACACATACATAGCTCAATGGATGTGTACTCATTCATTTGCATATCACCACATACCCACTCATATCTGCACAAGTCCAATCACTGGTCACTTGAGTAAAAGATGCATCTGCGTAATCAAACACAACATACCACAACTCTACAACACCTCACATTTCACCATCCAGCACACATAATCACACTACAGTGTACATACCTTCACAAACACTTACCAACTCTGTCACATATGACTATTTAAACCTTGTCTCGATGTGGCCCAGTCACATCCACATTAGACTTCCTTGAGCAAAAAACACCATGGACTCATGCACAATGTCAACAAACCTCACTCATCAAAAATGCACAGTCACTGCCCAAATTGCACAATAGTGCCACAGACCACAGCACTCATCACCTGCAAAAATCAAACCTTGTCCAGCTGGATATTCCCCTATACATCTACACATTCCTACCATACCTAACGCAGTATGGTATCAGAAAATCGAGCTTGCATACTTGGAATCACACACCTGCATGTCAAGAACTCACATAGGGACAATGTGGACTAACCCTGAGCAGGTAACTCCACTTCGCCAACCAAGTTTGCGGAGATTTGCCTACTCCGCACTCCGTGGCGAACGCGGAGTAGGCAAAAACTATACCTCCGTGGCCGAGCGGAGTTAGCTGCTCCCTCCCCCCTGCCAAAGTCCTTTTAAAATGATTTAAAAAGGCACTTACCTGTTGTTTGCTGCCTCCCCTGCCTTCGTACTCCCCATCCTGCTCCTCGCATTTTCAATAATAGAAAAAAACTACGTTGTATATCTGACGGGCATGCGCACACGTGAGTCAGATGTACAACGTAGTTTTTTTTCTATTATTGAAGACGCAATGGGCAGGACGGGGAGCGTGAAGGCAGAGTAAGTGGCAAACAACAGGTAAGTGCCTTTTTAAATCGTTTCTAAAGGACTTTGGGAGGTAGGAGGAGGCGTAGTAGAGTGTGGCGTATTTCCACAGAGTTTCTTTTTAACTCCGTGGAAATACGCGTAGAGGCACTACGCCTGCTACGCCCACCCTTAATGTGGACACACCATGTCACCAACACAAGATCTGCCAATGTATTTTAGTCACAACTCACACCCTCTGACACTCTCCAAAATTGTACTTTTGCCATCACATAGGAGTCTACACTACAAGAAAAGTAACATTACACCAGTTTTCATCACCTCTACCCCTGTGTGCCAGCTCACCACATGCAATATTAACTTTGCTAAACACACCTTCAGTTAGGTTCCACAAACACATTTCAACATACTCCCCTGTGTGGCTTTGCAGAGCATAGATGTAACACAGGCTCAAGTGGCATCTGCATGGCAGACGGATACACTACTCATATGGGCACATGCAGTCCACTCATCTGAACACATGCTGCACAGGGTCAAGCAACATACATCACAGCACTCCTTGTCCAGATAGTGTGACGAGGCACAGCATCAAGCGCAGCTCAAAAGGACCACATTAGTGGTCTAACACAAACTACAACCTACACACAATTCTCATGCTCAATTACAAATGGTGTGTGGGTGAATACATGATGTTAAAGCTTCCACAAACAAAAAATAGCATCAACATGAAGTATCCAGACAAAAGCAGGATGGCACCACACACATTTGGATAAGAAAGCACTGGATTGGTAAGACCATGGAAACCTTGCCAAACATGAACATCTTCTTAAACTTCAGTATTTGTAGGCAACAGGGTCTGAAGACAGTCAGATGCCTGATCACCTCACATACACCATGGGCTCAGGATATGTCACAGATGGTCACACTGTCATGAGGGAAATTCCCTAGTGGAAGGCCACCTGTTCCAAGCTCGTCATTGTCAGGGGTGTACCAGATCAAAAGGAGACCCAGATATGGCTCCAACACTATGAAGTCACATGATAGCTATTGGACCAATTCCTTGTGTGCGTTTTTGTGTCTAAAGTCACCACCGTGTATACACAATCCAGATGTACCCAGATGTACTGATGAGACAGGCGACTTACTGCACATCACAAACATATTCTGCATGGCCATCATAAACTGTTGCACTTTGCAACACGTGCACTATGTTAACATATGGCAGCATTACCTATGTACAAAAGTGAAATGAAACCACAGGGATCCTCAACCCCAGGTATGGATCGTTTTAACGCCCTACCCTCCCACCTAGAGAATGCCCACCGGCCAATCTAGTAGAAACACCGGACCCTATCTCTGCCCCGCCCCCAAACAAGATGCGCATAGTGTTTAACTATTTAAACACTCGCTCGCTGGTAAAGCACCAATTAGAAATTTTTCATTTACTTATTTCTAACAAATCCGATATACTCCTCTTCTTACAAGCATACGAGTAAGCCCTAACTGCATGTAAGAGCGCTCTATAAATATTTTTAACATAACATAACCAGGGAAGCTTGGTAGATTCATGTCAACTTCATGGGCCAAAATGATATGGATGATGATATCCTGCAAAGTAAAACTATGCGGACTTGTAGCATACTGTAATAGGTGACATACTCCATGGACCACATGCAGCCCATGACATAACAACCTCAAAGTATATCCACCACAAGAATTGTACATGAGGGACAGTTGACTTATAAGCAAGTTGTGGGACACAGAAATCAACAGTGAGAAACTTCAAACATGCTTTATTCAGCATGAAAGTGTAAACATTTGAAACTCAAACATAAGGCCAATGGCCAGTCCATAATTGTAAAGTCTCTGAGGGGGTCAGGAGTAATCCCCCTCCAGCACGTGCCTGCACTGTATGTGCAAGGGGACACCTGCCCTGGAAGGGGCTTCTTGGGGCATGCCAGGCACCAATGGGACCGAACTATGGAAGACTGTGTTGGTTTGAGGGAGGGATGGGATCCCGAGGGGTGTGTGGGTCCACTGCAGTGAATGGGCCAGATTAAGGGGTTTGTGGGTTCACTGCAGTGGATGGGCCAGATTGATGGGGTGAGGGTCCACTGCAGTGGATGGGCCAGATTGAGGGGGTGAGGGTCCACTGCAGTGGATGGGCCAGATTGTGGAGGGGGGTCCACTGCAGGGGCAGTTTCAGACTGAGGGGGAGACAGTTGGGGGGGGAATGTTCATGGGAGAGAGGAAGGGGCTGGGCCGGGCATTTTTTGGGATTGTGTATTTGTGGAGGGGGAAACTTGTGATGGGGATGGACTCTGGATCTTTGGAAGGGGGCCTTGGATTGGGATGACCTTTTTATGGTGGGGGAAGTATGGGTCGATGGTGGGGTTTTTGATTAGGGACTCCATGGTGATTTTCAGGTGGGGGATTTGGGCTATTCCTCGTTGGTGGGGGGGTATTAGGGCCAGGTTTGGATGTCAGGTCAGAGGGGTTCATCTTCCCTTTGGCAGGAGGACAGATGGGTCTTTGTGGAAGAGACCAAGGTCACAGAGGAATCGCTTCTGGGCCGAGTGGGGATGCAGGAGAGTCAAGGGTAGGGGTTGTGGAGGCAGAGGGATCTAAGGTATGCGGAGTGCCTGTGGATGCATGTTTGTATTTTTTTCTGCCTCTCCCAGGTGTGCTCTCGATCAGTCTCCTGAGTGAGTGTGCATGTGTATTTGGAGTCATGTGTGTGGGATTGTTTGCTGCATGTGGATGTTGATGTGTGTGCACGTGCATGTTTGCATGTGCTTTGGTCAGGTAGGGTAGCTAGGACTGTGGATGGGGAAGAGGAAGGAGGGGTGAGGGACTGCTGGACCAGGGACACTGCTGCCAACAGTGTGGAGGCCAGTGCCTGGTTTGACCTCTGTAGAGCAGACATGTCTGAGTGGATGCCCTCCATGTATGACACAACGTGTGTCAAAAGATTGGTATGCACATGGAGGACATTTAGCATGGATATCTTCCCCACATGGATCTGCTTCAGCAGATCCACGGCCTTCATAATCAGGGCAAGAGGTGAGACTGGTGCAGGGGGTGTGGTGCCTGGCCCAAAGGAGACATGCTCCCCTACATGGGAGCAGACACAGACACTGGGCATGGGGGCATCCGGGAGGATGGAGATGGTGGTGATGACAGACTCAGATGTAGTTTGTACCAATCCTGGCTCAACCACCATCACAAGGGAGTCATCACTGGAGGTGTAATCTTTAGCTTCTCCTTCTGATGGTGATGTGGAGCAGCCCTCAGTGTGGCTCCCCGTAACCCCCATGCCACCAGGTCACTCCTCCTATTCCTCTGCACTTGGACCCAGCCTGGCAAGCTGCTTCCCCTTGGTCCGTGGCACTGCCTCCTCCAGTATCCAGTGCCGATGCTGTGAACAAAAATTCCAAAGAGATTTACATGAGTCATCCGCATGTACTTGACACATGGGTATCATCACAAATCATTACAGAGCAAGCATATACATAATTTTGACTGCAGCTTTCTACTCATTACACATTTGTGTATATGGCACTTGCAAGTGGGCTAGTTAACTATGGTTCACAGACAAATGATGTCATGTGCAGCATTGGTTAGATCAATGTCAAAGCCCACAACCACACTCTCAACTCCTACACTACGTAGCATGTGGTCTGATTTGTAATGCACCTGATGGTCTTGTGTCATGACATACCTGCCTCATCTCCTGCAAAGGAGTCTTGAACTGACACTGTAAATGGGATGCACATTTGAAATGTGACATGGTAAACATTCTTCCATCCTCAGTCATCAGATTTTGAAGCCATGGCTATGGCCTAACTGGGAAAATTATGCAATACAGCAGGCTTCCATAGTCAGTGAATGTAGGAAAGTAGAATCTGCTTCTTACGGTTACCTCCACTTTTTGCTTTTTGCTCCCACTGTTTTGACTTGTCTGGCTGGGATCCTGCTATTTAGGACCCCAGGCTATCTGCTTTCTCCTCTAAATTGATATGTATGTACTTTGGTACAACTCCAGATTGGATACTGGGGTGCCCTTATCAGTCCCTAGTATATGGAACCCATGTAGCCAGGGCATAGGTACCAGAGAGGCCTCCCATGGGCTGAAGCATGTATTATGCCACCCATTAGAGGCCATGCAAAATGGATCCTCAGGTCTGCTACTGCAGCCTGTGTAAGCTGGTGCTGGCACCACTTACGAGAGAAATAGGTTTACATTATCTATGTATATCACTACACTTAAAACCTTATGTCACCCCTATGGCAGGCCTTAACAATCCTGGAGGCAGGGTGCTGGGTTTTACGTGGGAGGGTGCTCCTGCATTAGCAGGTCCCCTCTGCTGTCTTCGGAGACCATTCTCCCGGGCTGTACGTGATACTGCCAAACATATAGGTAGAGGTGCATTATGACCTTGCTGTAAATGCTATCTCGAAAACGACTGCAACGAAGTATGTCGTGTTTGGTGTTAAACACCTTGGAATCGTACCTCCACACCAGTAACTGGTATGGGAGGTATGATTCCTCCCCTCAGAACCAAGATTCTGGGGGTACCTAAGTCTACCAGTACCAACTTTCCCGAGCCTTACAGCACAAAATGGATGCTGCCAGCCACAGACACAAGTCTGCCCTCCTGCTGCTGAGCCAATCTCGCGTAGAGGAAGGTCAGACAATAGGTATCCTGTCACAGGGAGGTTTGACCACCTCCCACACAGGATTTAGTGTATTGGAGCTGGGTGGGTGCACGGTCACCGTGCCAGAAAGTCTGCACGAGGGGCACATTTGGTGTCCCTGTGCATAGTCCATCTCAAACCAGTTCTGGGAGTCATTTGCTTCTGCTCCGGCACGAACCTGGACAAAGGACATGGGTGTAGCCACCCCTCTTTCCTCTCCCTCCCCTAGGAGGGTCCCTAGAATCTGCCCAACCCTTTCCTGTGGGTATAAAATGGTTTACCTGGCTACAGGACATTAGATTTTACATGAACAAGATTCTGCAAGAAGATACCACAACACTTCAACTGTCTGGACACGCTGGACTTCGCTGGACCTCCCTTGCGCTCGTCTTCGTATTCCCTGGCTGTCCCCAGTCTCGCCACTGTCTGTGATCCATACAGGCTCCGTGCTGGACCCTGTGGACCTCCAAGACAACAGAAGAATCTCCCTTGGGGTGAAGGAGTCACTCCCCTGCAAACGCAGGCACCGTTACGCATCTGACCGGTTTGCTGCTCTAGAGCTCCTGCAGACTCTGAAATCTCCAGCAACACAGGAGGTACGTTTCTGAAGGTCTCCAAGGTTGAGCTGCCCTCTCACTCAGTTTGAGGTTGATATCCCTCGTGGGGACCGTATACCCAAACCCCTGTTCATTTGCAGCTGCACATGCTTGTTGCCATGCACCAATTCCGTGCATTGGGCCATTTGTAGCCCTGATGCCTGCGCATCTTTTCTGCGAAGGTCTCTGGCATCCTCACACTTTGTGCCCTGCTAGCTGGTATCCTGTGAAACCGTCTGTGATCCCCTTGTGACTACTGTGCCTTCGGCCTGTGGTCCACTTTAGGTTGCTCCTGGCCTGCCCTGACTCCTCTTACTGTGGTGAGTCTCCTGGTCCTTGCTGGGCCAGATTGACACCGAATTTGACCATCTACGTTGTTTGCCTCTGCCAAGGCTTGTTGGTGTTCCCGCCAGGCACTGACCCCTCAGCACTCGACATTCTTTTTGGGACAGCTCGCTTCTGGCTCCTGGTCATCCTAGATGTCTCCGGGTCCTCGCAGCTAAAGAGTCAAGATCACCGTCAAAACACCTGAAGCACCCGACATCGGTGGGCATTCATCTACCGAGCTCCTGGTCACTCCAAAGTGACCCAGACTCTGTCCCCTCTGCTTTCAGGTTCTTCTCATCTAGAACCCAAGTTTGGATTCCACCGAACACTTTTCATACTTCCAGCAGCCGCATTACTTTGTCGACATCCATAGAAAACGACGAGGGTTTCCGACGCCACTTCGTACCTATGCGCCCGGCACCTCTAGGACAGGTAACTCTGGTACAAAGGTATCCACGGGTGGGGTGGCTCTTCAAACTCTTAAATTCCAAGGGTTGTCTTCGTAATCTGCTGGTAACGGTCCTTAATCTCTGATTTTCCAACCACAACTTTCCTATTGAAGCGTACGGAGCACGCAGTCGTGTTCTCACTCTGCACCCGTCCTCTGTGGGGTCTCAATTCACTCACCTTGGGTGCTTCCTTGGGGTCCCAGCAATTCTACACCTCCTAGACTAAGTCTAGTCCCGAGTCGTGGTTCTTATACCACTTATATAGTATATGGCTTGGTGTCCCCCTGGAGCCCACTGTGTATTGTGCTACTTACGTTTGATTCTTTGCAACTGTATTATTTGATTTGTGTTCTATCCATGTGTAGAGGATACTAGAGAGTGTTATAGATAATAAATACATATTTTTATAACTACTGTGTTTTTTCCTTTTCATTTAACCAATACTAAATGGTTGCATTCTGGTAAAACAAGGTGCGTAACATTCCTTCAAGACTTAGCCTGAAGGCTGCTCTCCATAGCTACCACTAGGATAGCTTTCAATAATGGTTATCTTTGACCTAATGGCCATAAGGATTATTTGGACTGGTACAGGGTGCCCACTTTAACTAGCGGACAGCATATACCAGGCCAACTTCTCACATTAGTGGCAGCGTTGGGATTCAAGCCTGCATTGTTTTACCAGAAAATCTTTTGTATTGATTAACTGAAAAACCCCTAGTATCTAGGAACATATACTACTAGCTTAAGATAGTGAGTTCTACTGAACTTGGGGTTGGGTAAGTCGAAGGTCTTGCACACCCTTTCTCCAATCTAAGATAGTTTAGTTCCCAGTAGGTTACGTAGATGCCTACACCACACGTCACTTAGAATGTCTTCTACTAGGAATGCCACTGGTGTCATCCTGCCTACTAAATATGATAGCTTTGCATTTACTGAATTAAAAGCAATGTGTGTATCTAGGAAGATGAACACAGGGAGAAATGCCAACACTCAAAGCATCATAGATGCATCACTGCTAGATGACATTATGAAGACTCCTGGGTCATATGAGCAGGATAGAGTGGGTGGTACAGGGAAGGAGGATAGGTCAGGAGGGGACACCTTCTATGACCTAGAGTCCAACCCTGGACAGGAGGATCAAAATGATCCACCCCTGAACAACTCAGATCCCCCAGAGGAGGAAGAAGAAGAAGAGGGTCAAGGGGACCGTCCCTTTATTGCTCCAGGGACAGTGCAGAGTTAAGCAAGGAGATCTAGATCTCCCTCTGCTGAGTCAGATCATTCTAGACATTTTGTACGAACCTCTGCTTCTAGTAAGAGGGATAATTCTTATGACAGGGAATGCCAACTCCTAGAGCTTGAGAGAGCTAAGTTTAAGCTCAGGCAACAGCAGTTGGTCCTGGATAAAGCGTCCCTAGAGGTTCAGAAGACCAGAAAGAAATTGGGACTAGATTCCCCTAGTGGCAGCTATAGTGGCCCTAGGGTTAGGGAACACACCTTTGATCATAGGAACCTGAGCAAGATTGTTCCTCCCTTCCATGTAGGGGATGACCTCCAGAAATGGATAACTGCATTAGAGAGGGCCTGTAAAGTACAGAAGGTCCCTCAAGAGAAGTGGACAGCTATCTTGTGGCTTTCCTTTGCTGACAAGGGTAGAGATAAGCTCCTCACTGATAGAGAAGAGGATGCTGAAGAGTGCTCTCATTGAAGGGTTTGGCTTAACCACTGAATAGTACAGAATTCACAGACTCAGGACTGGGTAGACTTTGTTGATTGTGCCATTATGGGTCTGGAAGACTGGTTATCTGGTAGCAAGGTGATTGATTTTAAAGGATTGTACAACTTGATTATGAGGGAGCAGATCCTTAATAACTGCCCAAACCATTTGTTGCATCAGTACCTGGTGGACTCTGATCTGACTTCTGCCCAAGAATTGGGAAAGAAGGCAGATAAATGGGTCAGAACCAGAGTGAAGCAGAAAACTCAGACCAATGGTGGTGACCAAAAGAAACCAGACTCTGAGAACACAAATAAGGTTGGGGACAAAAATCAAGATCAAAAGTCTTCATCAGGGCCCCAAAAACCTGGATCTGGGGGGAGTCACAATCTAACAAGGGAAACGGCAAAAGGAAACCTTGGTTTCATATCTGTAAAGAGAAGATCCATTGGACAAAAGATGCCAATTGTCCAAGGGCCAAGGAATCTACCTCTACCACCACTGCCCCTTAGGCAACTGCTCCACCTAGCATAGTTTCAAGTGGTGGTACCCAGAACAAGTGAATCGTGGGGTTAACCTTGGGCTCTGAGATGGGTTCTGGCCTAGTCATAACTCTAGCTCACGCTGCTCTAGTCTGTGATGGAGGCATGGATATTGCCTCTGTATTTGTTAGTCACAGTAATCTGGGCAAATACAGACAACAGCCTTTAATAAATGGTAAGGAGGCCATGGCATACAGGACACGGGTGCAAGTGTCAAAATGGTGACAAAAGATCTTGTGGACCCTGACCAGATCCTACTTGGTAAGAGGTACCAAGTGACCAATGCTAGAAATGTCAGGACAGACCATTCCTTGGCAGTTGTTAATTTCACCTGGGGAGGGGTAACTGGCCCTAAGAAGGTTGTGGTAAGATCAGACCTTCCTGTAGAATGCTTGTTGGGCAATGATTTGGAAACTTCAGCCTGGGCTGAAGTGGAACTCAGGACTCATGCAGCAATGTTGGGCATCACTACAGATGTGTTTGCTGTGAATAGGTCACAGGCCAAACAGAGAGCCACTGAACGGGCCCTGGATACTGAAATGATAGACCAGATGCCTTCCAAGAAGAGGAGCGGGAGGGGTAAGGCTGTGTCTTCTCCCAGGCTCAGAGTGAGGGTCAGTCTTTTGAGGAAGATTACTCCAGTCCTGTGGAAGGAACTGTTTCAAATGAACTTGAACCTGACCAGGTTGAGTTTTTGGGGACCGTCTTCCTGGTTTCGGTGGGGATCCACCGGAAGATCTTACGTAGCATGCGTAGGATGTTGAAGCATGATGCGGAGACGGCGTTGACTTGTCTGGTCATGGAAAGGGAGGAGTCCAGGACGAAGCCCAGGTTGCGTGCGTGGTCTGTTGGTTTGGGTGCGCTGCCAAGGGCAGGGGGCCACCAGGAGTCGTCCCAGGCGGAGGGTGATGATCCCAGGATGAGGACTTCCGTCTTATCTGAGTTCAGTTTCAGGCGGCTGTTCATCATCCACTCGGCTACGTCTTTCATCCCTTCGTGTAGGTTGGTTTTGGCGGTGGCGGGGTCATTGGTGAGGGAGAGGATCAGCTGGGTGTCGTCGGCGTAGGAGATGATGTTGAGGTTGTGTTGGCGTGCGATGGCTGCGAGGGGGCTCATGTAGACGTTGAAGAGGGTGGGGCTGAGTGATGATCCTTGTGGTACGACGCAGATGACTTCGGTGGCCTCGGATCTGAACGGGGGAGGCGGACTCTCTGTGTTCTTCCGGCGAGGAAGGAGATGATCCATTCCAGTGCCTTCTCCTGGATACCGATGTTGTTGAGGCGCTGCACTAGGGTGCGGTGGCAGACCGTGTCGAACGCCACGGAGAGGTCCAGGAGGATGAGGGCTGTTGTTTCCCCGTTGTCGAGCAAAGCTCGGATGTCGTCGGTGGCTGCGATGAGGGCGGTCTCGGTGCTGTGGTTGGCCCGGAAGCCTGACTGCGAGTGGTCGAGGGATCCGTTCGTCTCGAGGAAGGCAGCCAGTTGTCTGTTGACAGTCTTCTCGATGACTTTGGCCGGAAAGGGAAGGAGCGAGATGGGGCGGTAGTTTTTGAGGTCGGTGGGGTCCGCTGATGGTTTCTTCAGTAGGTCGCTGAGTTCGGCGTGCTTCCAGCTCTCTGGGAAGGTGGCGGTGTCGAAGGAGGCGTTGATGATGTCCCACAGGTGGGGTGCGATGACGGAGTCGGCCTTCTTGAAGACGTGGTGAGGGCAGGGGTCGGTTGGAGATCCTGAGTGGATGGAGTTCATCGTGCGGATGGTGTCTTCGGTGTTGACCGGGGTCCAGGCGCGGAGGGTGGTGGTGGGGGGCGTTGTTCCGGTCGTAGGGTGCGTCGGCTGTGTGCTGAAACTGTTGTGTATGTCTGCGATCTTGCTGTGGAAGAACAAGGCGAGCGAGTTGCAGAGGTCTTGCGAGGGCGTGATGTCGTTGTTTCCGGCGCTAGGGTTCGAGAGCTCTTTGACGATGTTGAAGAGTTCCTTGCTGTTGCGGGCGTTGTTGTCCAGTCGTTCCTTGAATGCGGATTTCTTGGTGACGTGGATCAGCTGGTGGTGTCTTCGAGTGGCGAGCTTGAGGGTGGTCATGTTGTCTGTAGTTGGGTCTCTGCGCCAGGCTTTCTCGAGGGCCCGGCAGTACTTCTTGGAGCTCTTGAGTTCGTTGGTAAACCAAGATGCTTTCTTGGTGCCGGGTCTGGCGGGGGGGGGGGTCTTCAGTGGAGCAAGGTCGTCTGCGCAGTTGCTGATCCATCTCGTGAGGTTGTTGGCGGCTTAGTTGGGGTTCGCTGATCTGGCGGGGGGGGTTTTGGCTCAGGGATGTGGTGAGCTGGTCGGCAGTGATCTTGTTCCAGCTTCTGAGGGGGACCAGTTGCCGGTGGTGGTGACTCGTGGTCCTTCTGAAGCAGAAGTGGACGCAGCTGTGGTCTGTCCAGTGGAGTCCGGTGGCGTGGCTGAAGGCGATGTCCTTGCTGGAGGAGAAGACGGGGTCAAGCGTGTGGCCGGCGTAGTGGGTGGGGGTGGTCACCAGTTGCTTGAGTCCGAGGTTGGCGAGGTTGTCCAGCAGGGTGGTGGTGTTGCGGTCATTGTTGTTCTCCAGGTGGAAGTTGAGGTCCCCGAGGAGGATGTAGTCAGCGGAGGGGAGGGCGTGCGGGCTGATGAAGTCGGCGATGTCTTCGCTGAATTGTGTGCGATGTCCCGGGGGTCTGTAGATGAGGGTGCCTCTGAGGGTGGTCTTGGGGTCGGTGTGGATCTGGAAGTGCAGGTGTTCGGCGGCTGTCAGGGTGTCTTCGGAGTTGGTCGCGATGCGGATGGTGTTCTTGTGGACGATGGCGATGCCTCCTCCATTCTGGTTGGCGCGGTCCCTCCGGGTGATCTTGTATCCGTCCGGGATGGCAATGGCGATGTCGGGTGCTGAGGAGGCGTTCATCCAGGTTTCCGTGAGGAAGGCAACGTCTGGGGATGTGGCGTCGAGCAGGTTCCAGAGTTCCACGGCGTGTCTGTGGATGGAGCGGGTGTTGAGCAGGATGCACTTCAGGTGGTTGCTGCTGGTTCTCGGCTTGGCGGGTACGGTGCCGGTCCGGATGCAGGTGAACTTGCAGGATTGGCAGGTGAAGGGTCCGTGGGTGCATCTTGGGGTGGCTCTGCAGCAGCCAGGGATCCGGCCGGTGTTGAGTGCGATGAGAGTGGCGGCGTTGTAGGCCTGGCGGGTGGGCTGGCCTCTGCGGGGGACAGGGGGTCCGGCGCTGCCTTCGGCGCGCCAGCGGCGTGCCCGCTGCGCGTGGCCGCTGTGCGGCCGCTGCGCAGCCTCCATATGAGTGGGAGAGGGAGGGAGGAGCAGCTGGGAGGTGGGAGTGGGGCGGCCAATGGGGTGAGAGTGGGCGGAGCTACGGGACGCGGCAGCGGGAAGCGGGCAGCGAGGGATGGGAACGGACGAAGGGAGCACCACTGGGCAAAAATACAGGTACAAGCGGGGGCACAAAGGAGGCAAAAACAAGTCACAAATGAAGGGCACAAGGAGGCACAAGGAGGCAAAAGAGTCACAAATGAAGGCAGGCAGGCAGGCACTCACACGGGAACAAAATAGAAGGGGGACACTGGCACTCGGCAGGCAGTCAGGTCTTGGGCAGCGGCAAGCGTCACACAGGGGGCTGCGTGGCGGTGAGGGGAGCGACCTGCCTGGTGAACAGGGTCAAAGGTCGCCTTGGTTGAGACCCCAAGCCTGGTACCACTAGGAGGTTGGTTATACCTCTGAAGCACATGATATTCCCCTAGCAGGACACGTATTCCAAAGTAAGACTTTGGACAGGTTTGTCCCTCACTTTCACTAGCCTCATATGTCAGAAGACACATAGGAGTTTTGTCACTCCTGTATCACTTGCCAAGCCAGTGGTAAGGCAGATGGTACTACAATGGCCCCCCTCATACCACTACCTGTGGTGGGGGTTCCCTTTGACATAATTGGTCCCATGAACCCTCCAACAGCATCTGGACATTCTTACATTATGGTGGTGGTGGACCATGCTACCAGGTATCCAGAAGCTATTCCCCTTGGGACCACCACAGCACCTGTGGTGGCCAGGGCCCTCCTGGGGGTTTTCTCCAGGATGGGTTTTCCTAAGGAGGTCTTAACAGACAGAGGTACAAACTTTATGTCTAGTTAAATAACAGCATTTGGAAAGAGTGTGGAGTTAGCTACAAGTTTACCACACCCTATCATCCTCAATGCAATGGGTTAGTTGAAAGGTTCAACAGAACCCTAAAGGGCATGATAATGGGGCTCCCAGAAAAGCTCAGGCAGAAATGGGATGTTCTGTTGCCCTGCCTTCTTTTTGCCTACAGAGAGGGGCCACAGAAGGGGGTTGGCTACAGCCCTTTTGAACTTTTGATTGGTCACCCAGTCAGGGGTCCACTGTGTTTGGTGAAGGAGGGATGGGAGTTTCCTCTCAAACCTCCCGAACAAGATATTGTGGAATATGTACTTGGTCTCTGCTCCAGGATGGCTGAGTATATGAAGAAGGCATCCAAAAACATTGAGGCTAGCCAGGAATTGCAAAAGGCCAGGCATGACCAAACGGCTGTTTTGACTTGTTGCCAGCCAGGCCAGAAGGTGTGAGTGTTGGAGCCCGAGGCCCCAGCAGCTCTCCAAGACAGATGGAGTGGACCCCACACCATACTTGAGAAAGGGGAGAGGTCACTTACTTGGTGGACCTTGGAACTCCCAGGAACCCCCAGAGGATGTTCCATGTGAACAGGCTCAAGCCTTATGTTGACCTGGGCAGACATGGGCTTGCTCATGGCTACTGATGAGGGACAGGTGGAAGAGAGTGACCCACTCCCTGACCTCCTCTCACAGAACCCTGATGATGGCTCAGAAGATGGTGTAGCTTTGGCAAGCAGCCTCACTGAGCAGCAACAATCTGATTGCAGGAAGGTCCTCAATCAATGTAGGCACATGTTCTCACTGACTCCAAGTCAGATCACCTTCTATACCCATGAAGTGGAAACAGGTGAAAACCTACCTGTGAAGAACAACAGTTAAAGGCAACCTGACTATGTCAGGGACTGCATCAGGACTGAGGTCCAAAAGATGTTGGAATTGGGAGTCATTAAGCCCTCAACTATTCCTTGGGCTAGGCCAGTGGTCTTGGTAAATAAACCTCACACCAAATATGGAAATGAGGTTTTGTGTTGATTACAGAGGACTCAATGCAGTCACTAGGACTGATGCCCACCCTATTCCAAGGGCAGATTAACTTATAGATACTTTGGCCTCAGCCAAATATCTGAGTACTGTTGACCTTACAGCTGGCTACTGGAAAATCAGATTAGCTGGGGATGCCAAACCAAAGACAGCATTTTCGACCCCTAATGGGCATTACCAATTTGTGGTGATGCCTTCTGGCTTGAAGAATGCACCTGCCACATTTTAAGAGGTTGGTGAACAAAGGTCTCACAGGCCTGGAAGACTATAGTGCAGCTTATCTAGATGATACAGCTGGCTTTAGCTCCACCTGGGAGGATCACCTGGTCCACCTGATAAATGTTTTGGAGGCCTTGCAAAAGGCAGGCCTCACTATCAAGGCTACTAAGTGCCAGATAGGGCAGAGTCAGGTTGTATACCTGGGCCACCTTGTGGGTGGAGGCCAGGTTCAACCATTGCAGAGCAAAAACCAGACCATCATGTAATGGGTTGCTCCAACTACCCAGACTCAGGTCAGAGCTTTCTTGAGCCTGACTGGGTACTACAGAAGATTTGCAAAGGATTATGGGTCCATAGTCACTCCCTTGAATGATCTTACATCAATAAGAATGCCCAAGAAAGTTCAGTGGAGAGTAAGCTGTCAAAATGCATTTGATGACCTCAAGCAGGTCATGTGCACTGCTCACATTCTGCAAAGTCCTGACTATTCCAAACAATTCATTGTTCAAATTAATGCATCTAAATTGGGGGATAGGGGATGTGTTGTCACAATTGAATGCAGCAGATCAGGAACAGCCAGTAGCTTTTATTAGCAGAAGGATGACCACCGGAGAGAAACGTTGGTCAGCTAATGAGAGGGAAGCCTTTGCTGTGGTTTGGGCTTTGAAGAAGTTGAGGTCATACTTGTTTGGAACTAACTTCATTGTTCAGACTGACCACAAGCCCCTCTTGTGGCTAAAACAGATGAAGGGTGAAAACCCCAAACTTTTGAGGTGGTCCATTTCCCTACAGGGGATGGACTATACAGTTGAACATAAACCTGTGAGTAACCATGCCAACGCAGATGGACTCTCAAGATATTTCCACTTAGAACATGAAGACTCAATTGGGCAAGGTTAGTCTCATCTCCTTTCGTTTCGGGGGGTGAGTAGGAAAGTAGGATCTGCTTCTTATGGTTACCCCCACCTTTTGCTTTTTGCTTCCACAGTTTAAACTAGTTTAGCTGGGATCCTGCTATCCAGGACCCCAGCCTATCTGATTTCTCCTCTAAATTGATATGTATGTACTTTGGTACAACTCTAGATTGGATACTGAGGTGCTCTTATCAGTCCCTAGTATATAGTACCCATGGCATAGTTACCCCAGAGGCCTCCCATGGCTGAAGCATGTATTATGCCACCCATGAGAGGCCATGCAAAATGGAACCTCCAGTCTGCTACTGCAGCCTGTGTAAGCTGGTGCTTGCACCACTTATGAGAAATATAGGTTCCCTATATCTATCTATATCACTAAACCTAACACCTTATAAGTCACCTCTATAGCAAGCCTTAACAATCCTTGAGGCAGGGTGCTGGGTTTTATGAGGGAGGGTGCTCCTGCATTAGCAGGTCCCCTCTGCAGTCTCTGAGACCATTCTCCCGGGCTGTACGTGATACTACCAGACATATAGGTAGAGGTGCATTATAACCTCACGGTAAATGCTATCTCGAAAATGACTGCAACGAAGTATGACGTGTTTGGTGTCAAACACCTTGGAATCATACCTCTACACCAGTAACTGGTGTGGGAGGTATGATTCCTCCCCTCAGAATTGATGCTCTGGGGGTACCAATGTCTACCAGTACCAACTTTCTCGAGCATTACAGCACAATTTGGATGCTGCCAGCCACAGACATGAGTCTGCCCTCCTGCTGCTGATCCAAGCTCGATTAGAGGAAGGTTGGACAATAGGTATCCTGTCACAGGGAGGTGTGACCACATGATTTAGTGTATTGGAGCCGGGTGGGTGAACGGTCTCCGTGCCAGAAAGTCTGCACCAGGGACACATTTGGTGTCCCTGTGCATAGTCCAGCTCAAACCAGTTCTGGGAGCCATTTGCTCCTGTTTTGGGGTGAAACTGAACAAAGTACATGGGTGTAGCCACCCCTCTGTCCTGTCCCTGCCCTAGGAGGGTCCCTAGAATCTGTCCGACCCTTTTTCCGTGGTTATAAAATGGGTTACCTGGCTACAGAACATTAGATTTTACATGGACAAGATTCTGCAAGAGGATACCACTACACTTCGACCGTCTGGACACGCTGGATTTTGCTGGACCCCCCCTTGGGCTCAACTTCGTCTTCCCTGGCCGTCCCCAGTCTCGCCACTGTCCGTGATCCATACAGGCTCCGTGCTGGACCCTCTGGACCTCCAAGACAATAGAAGAATCCCACTTGTGGTGAAGGAGCCACTCCCCTGCAAACGCAATTACTGTAATGCATCTGACAAGTTTGCTACTCCAGAGCTCCTGCAGACTCTTAAGTCTCCAGCAACACAGGAGGTAGGTTTCTGAAGGTCTCCGAGGCTGAGCTGCCTTCTCACTGAGTTTGAGGTAGGACTCCCTAATGGGAACAGTATACCCGAACCCTTGTGCACTGCATTCATTTGCAGCTGCACATGCTTGTTGTCGTGTAACAGTTCTGTGCATTGGGCCATTCGTAGCCCTGACCCCAGCAAATCTTTTCTGAGAAGGTCTCCGGCATCCCCACGCTCTGTGCCCTGCTAGCTGGTATCCTGTGAAACTGCTAAGGTCCCCTCGCGACTCCTGTGGCTTCGGCCTGTGGGTCCACTTGAGGGTCAACTTTGCATTATTTTGGTTCTCCTGGTTGCGCCAGGCCTGCCCTGACTCCCCTTGCTGTGGTGAGTCCCCTGGTCCTTGCTGGGCCAGATTGGCATCGAATTTGACCATCTACGTTTTTTGCCGCTGCCAAGGCTTGTTGGTACTCCCGCCGGACACTGACCCCTCAGCACCAGATTTTGGTCTTTATTTAGACGGCTTTAAATCCTTAAATATAATAATATACCTGATGGGATACAGCTCACTAGCAGGGAATCCTATGACCTTTCAGCTCATGGATGTGCTTGACTCTACCAACATTTAGTGCCCTGAAGAAGTCCTGCACTAGGACAAAACGCGTTGGCTGTATTGTGTGTTGAGTCACTAGAACTGGACTCTGTGTTCTATCTACGTGAAACGAAAATGGAATAGCAAGAAGAAAAAAAAAAACTGAAGAACTCTCTTTTCTGGACATGGTCTTTATAATTGATCTTATTGATTAAGTT
The DNA here is from genome assembly GCF_964204655.1 of Triturus cristatus. Classification (NCBI taxonomy): domain Eukaryota; kingdom Metazoa; phylum Chordata; class Amphibia; order Caudata; family Salamandridae; genus Triturus; species Triturus cristatus. The sequence continues at coordinate 823,536,859 of NC_140593.1, forward strand.
CCGTTGTGTGGTGCACCTGTGCTTTTGTTTTGAATCTTTTGTGGGACAGCTCACCTCTGGCTCCTGGTCATTCTAGACATCTCCGGGTCCTCGAAGCTAAAGAGTCAAGATCACAGTCAACACACCTGAAGCACCCAACATTGGTGGGCATTCGAGTACCGAGCCCCTGGTCACTCCAAATTGACCCAGACTCTGTCCCCTCTGCTTTCAGGTTCTTCTCATCTAGAATCCACATTTGGATTCCACCAGACACTTTTCGTACTTCTAGCAACAGCATTACTTTGTCGACATCCACAGAAAAGGGATTCCGACGCCACTTTGTGCCTATGCACCCGGCTCCTCAGGGATAGGTAACTCTGGTACAAAAGTATCCACGGGTGGAGTGGCTCTTCAAACTCTTAAGTTCCAAGGGTTGTCTTCGTAGTCTGCTGGGAAGGGTCCTTAATCTCTGATTTTCCAACCGCGACTTTCCCATTGAATTGTACGGAGCACGTTGTCGTGTTCTCACTCTGCACCCGTCCTCCGTGGGGTCCTGATTCACCCACCTTGGGTGGTTCCTTGGGGTCCCAGCAATTCTAGACCTCCTAGACTAAGTCTAGTCCCGAGTCATGGTTCTTATACCACTTATTCAGTATATGGTTTGGTCTCCCCCTGGAGCCCACTGTGTATTGTGCTACTTAGGTTTGATTTGTTACAACTGTATTATTTGATTTGTGTTCTATCCTCGTGTAGAGGATACTAGAGAGTGTTATAGATAATAAATACATATTGTTATAACTACTGTGTGGTTTCCCTTTCATTTAAGCAATACTATAAGGTTGCATTCTGGTAAAACAAGGTGCTTAACATTCCTTCAAGACTTAGCCTGAAGGCTGCTCTCTATAGCTACCACTAGGATAGCTTTCAATAAAGGTTATCTTTGACCTAATCACCATAAGGGTTGTTTGGACTGGTACAGGGTGTCCACTTTAACTAGTGGACAGATTATACCAGGCCAATTTCTCATAGTGAATGACTCATTTCACACAGATAACAGTGATAATGGTCATTTGACCACTGTCTTAGGTCCTCTGCTGTCAAGTCACACATTTGATTCTCATTTTGTAAACCACAAGGTGTTAGGCCTAGCTAGGGTGGGAGGCACTTGGCCCACTGTCTTATGTCAACCATGGACAGTTTTGGTGGGATTCTCCAGGATGTTATGCACATTGTATACAGTCCAACAGTTACATATTTGTACAATGTCAAACACAAATTGAAGACCAATGACTGCATCATTAAAATGCTTCATGTGGTACACTATGCCACAGGCCTGTCTGGGTGCACCATCTGTGTGTACGGGTAGTACAGAACCTCAAAATCACATGATTCTTGTCACCACTATGTACCAATCCTGTCCAGACTACTTCAGTCCACATCTGTGGCTGCCACGTTTGCATGCCCCGTACGTAACGTGGTAGACACAATTTGCACATTTTGACAAGCTGACATTTCTCTTGTTCACCATCAGGGTTTGTGAACTCACAAATTAAATTGGATGCACAGTAGGCATCTATCATGATGAAAGTATTGCAGCATGAACATGGTTGACCAAGTCACAAGTCTGTATAGTCAAGAGATTTTACACATATATAAACAGCTGTGTATGCAAAACATAAACAATGAATTTGAAGTGTAGCCTTGTTTCCAACAGTGACCACCTGTGTCTTTCAAAGATTGTCAGGTGTAGTCACTGTAACAGAGTCTGACACATGGTTTTTCTCATTTAAATGTGGAAAAAGGAATAACACATACTATCAAGTGATCGGCCAGTGTCACAGTTGCCCGGAATTGGCATACCTCCCCTTGGCCCATGGGACACATGTGATTACGCTGAGCACTATAGCTGGGACAGAAATTTGCCAGAATAAGCAAGATAAACTCAACGAGGCATCCACATTAGTGTCACCTGCAGCCAGGATGTATAGCATCGGCATAACACACATGTGTGCTCCACTTGCAACATACTGCATATATATATTTGAGCAAATCTAAGTACAGGTGATATATTAGTCACTGTGCTGACACATGTCAGACAATTGCATCACTCCAGAAAATCATTTCTATGCACATGTTGTAGATTATGCAGATCACATAAACAAAGGACAACAATCACTACCCTGGACATAAGTGACACACATGTCACAAATGGAAATGGGCACAACAGGGAATTTAGCAGGCATGGTGCATATGTATCTCTTGAGACAGAACTCTGTGTTTGGATGACTTACGAACTGTAATAGGGGCAGCAATTTGAGAGACTGCAACATGCATGTTGAACATAGATGTGTGACATGGCACATACTCAACCCCTCCTTGCTGCTGTCTGGCCTTTAACTGCTCATCAATATCAGGGAAGACCACCGCCAGAATCCTGAGCATGTGGGCGATGGTCTGCCACATCTTGACTTTCTAATGGGAGTTGACCTGTGAGGATGATATAACATGGTGACAGTCCCTTAAGTCACATGCATATGTTTCAGGGTCACACAGTTGTACACATTTTTCGGGATTAGATTGCAAATAATGTCTAAGGGGTGAACAAGTGGCATTATGAGCAGGTGTCCTGTGAGCAATAATCCCTCCATCCCATGTGAAGTGATGAGAAGTCAACACCATCCAGTAGACACCGTCCTACAGCAGAGTACCTGCCCAGAACACAATTCTACACCCGACAAAACTTACAGAAAATCGGCATGCTTCCACTTGAGATTCCCAATGCTAGCAGTGCACATTTTTGCACATGTCCAATGAAAAGGCAGTGGAATCATCACTCACCTGCTCCTCTGGTTTGCCGTACAGCTGGCTGTACAGTGGAAGGAGGCTGTCCAGCAGGGCCTGGTTTTCTTCTTCAGTGAATGCTGGGGCTCTGTCCACTGTATGTGCCATGGTAGCTCCCAGAGGATATGGAGACAGCAGCAGAGAGATGGGAAGATGCAGGTAATATGCAGGTAGTGCAGGCAAGTGAGGTCTATAGGGAACAGACATACTTTTATCTGTGCAACAGAGGCAGTCTCTTTTCCATGCGGACAAAGGGATAGGTTTAACTCGGTCGCATTGTCCAAATCTGTCCAATCCATAACATTGCTAGCATACGACACGCCTACCGCGATGTTCAAAATACCCGCATCTTCCCACTATTGACTTAGATACATTGGTGACGGAAGGTTACCGATTTTTTTGCATGTGAATCGGACCCGAAATGAAACACACGTCTGTCACCATGACAACCAACGGCAAATGGGTGCGACGGACTCGGTTCAGATGTGTCTACCGCTTCCTTTGAATACTCACCCATATTGTTCACCATAACGACTAACAGCAAATGGATGCAACAGACTCGGTTTGGATGCCTCTAACGCGTCCTTTAAATACTCACCCGAATTGTTCACCATGAAGATCAACAGCAAATAGATGTGACAGACTCGGTTCGGATGCCTCTAACGCATCCTTTGGGTACTCACCCACGTCGTTCACCATGACATCCAACAGCAAATGGGTGTGACGGACTTAGTTTGGATGCGGCTATTGCGTCCTTCCACTAAGCGGTCAGCAGGGCACACACTAGTGCAAATGATGATGTTCTTGTGCATTACACATGTGGAGACAGTGTTTTTGTGATATATTGTATATTTGAATTGATAGCTCACACTCCAATGAGCAGCATACCTTGAGGGGCAGACAACACAATGCCTGTGAGTCCCGTTACAACATTGAGATTAAACATCTCAGATTACTCTCCTAGGCTTGGTCACAGTCGCAGGGAATAATTTCTAAAAACATGTTTTGGCTAAACATATTCACTGCTTTTGTAGACTGTGTGACCCACTGTGTATTGTGGGAAGTTTCTGACTGTGAATCTCCTGTGTCACTTTTGACTTTTTGTACCGGGACATTTAGCTGCCATTCAAGTTGTGAATGGTGTGTGATTTGCTGCTGTGTGTTTGTGTCCCAGGCTTACGTGGATGATTACAAACTTAATACCACCCCTACATTGTAGATGTTCAGTGTATGTGATTGTACATGTTTGTCAGACATGACATCATGACAGTGTCCAGCCCGTGACAGTGGTGTGCAGGTTTCTCTTGGTGCACCACTGTATGTATGCTGTCTAACATATATGTGACATTGCATAATTTCATTGTGTGTACCTTTCATCCATCTGATGGCTGTCACAAACCCATTTCTTGTATAATGTGTTTGGCGTGTTAACTATGTGATGGTTGCTCAGATGTACAGTGACATACACTAGTGACTTTACAGTACAGCACTGACATAGCTGTGTAACCATTGTTTGTTGACATGTCTAGAAAGGGAACTAATGCTATGCTTTGTATCTAGGCTCAACAATTATCCTATCAATGTTCATTTCCAATGTCCTGGTACTTCATTTTGTCCAGATATCATGTTACATGTGTTGCAATGCATGTAGCTTTGTAAGTTGTAAACTGACATCAACTGTGCTTACACTCTACACATAGGTATCGCCGAAGACCTCCAGCCTACAGGCCCTTCCCCAACCTCCATCCATGGAAGAATGTGATTGCATACGTAGATACCGCTTTATCAGGCCACTTTATGTCGAGCTGGCTGACCAATTGGCACCGCATTTGCAGCCTGGACGCCCATATCCCACTGCGGTGATGGCAGCACTACATTTCTTCACCACGGTTTCAATTTAGTATACCCTGGCAACATCGGGTGGCATATCACAGACTATATTCAGCTGTGTGCTTCGTGATGTTTTGGAGGCATTGCTAAATTTCCTGTAACAACACATAAAGTTCCCAACACCTACACAGTTGACAGACATCAAGTGGGAGTTCTATGCATTGGGCTGCATGCCACATGTCATTGGCTCAATGGATGGGACACATGTAGCTTTGATCCCACCTTAAGCCCATGAACAGACCTACAGGAATCGCAAACACTACCACTCAATCAATATCCTGGCAGGATATGTCTGGCGGACATGGTGATCTCCCATGTGTGTGCACGTTTCCCTGGATCAGCATATGACGCGTACATCCTAAGGAGGAGTTCCATTAACCAGTTGATGTCTCAGCTGTAACCTGAGCGTGTCTGTCTTGTTGGTAGGTTATGTTGTATGTTTATGCTGTGTGTGGCTTTTACGTCAGATTGTGCTCTGTTTTTAGACAACTGAAGTATTTTCTGTGTTCAATGGAGGAGACTGGGAATACCCCAAAATGCCTTGGTTGATGACACCACTCCGGAACCCTGTCTCCCCGGCTGAGATTCATTACAATGAGGCACATGGGAGGACAAGGAGAGTGATTGAGCATACATTTGGGCTGCTGAAGACAAGGTTCCAGTGCCTGGAGTGGACAGTGGGTGCTCTACAACATGGCCTCCTGAAGGTCTGCAAGATTATCACAGCAGCATGCATTCTCCACAACCTTTCAATCAGGAAGGAAATACCACTTATACTGGAAAACAGAGACCATCAGCCACCTGCAAGGGAGGAACCAGAGTTGGGACATGATGCCAGTGATGATGAGGATGATGAGTAGGGGTGGGCGGAATTTGCGGAATTAACCTCCGCAAATTATCGCGAGAATGCAGAAAATCTCCGCAAACACGCCGGAAATATCGCGAAGATGCGGAAGTTTTTTTGCCGCCTGTTCGCGGTATTTTTTGCGTGTTCGCGGGTCGCCAACTTACTCATGCAGTCGCTCACGGGCGCAGCCATCTTGTTTTCACTTGTCCCGCCCTCTGGCGTTGTTTACTTCCTGTTCCGGGTCGCGCAATGCATGTTCGCGGTCGATATTTCCTGTTCGCGATCGCTTTTACTTGATCGCGTTGCTTTTTGCTTGCTCAGGGAGAAAATATCGCGCGAACTTGCGCACGTGGTCGCAACGGGCGCGGCCATCTTGTTTTCCACTCTATTGCATGGTTCTGGGGCCTGATTTTCAATCCTCCCTAAATCTTTTCAATCCTTTGTTTATAGCCACTTTTTTTGGATCTTTATTACTTATTATTTCTCTAACTATTTTCCTGCCTCTATATTTTTGGTTTTTGTGTACTTTTTTTTTGATTTTTAGCTACTTTTTCTCTTTGTATTGCCCGCTATTTATTTCCTTTACTCCTTTATTTATTTTACCTTTTCTTTCCCGCCCCGTCCCCAGAACCATGTCCAAGGGCAGGGCTGTTCGCCGGCGCAGCCAGAGCCGCGACCGCCTTCCTTGCAGAAGGCGGCGCCCACAAGGGGTGCATGCACGGGCCTTATTTGGGGAGGCGGAGTTGGCTGCACTAATTTTCTTTGTGCAGCGCCACCTCCCCTCAACCCTGGCAGCAGGTGGCAGGCCTGGGTCCGGGTACGGCCTCCGGGAGCGTCGGCAGCGGCGGGGGAAGGTGCGCCGGGCAGTGTCGCGCATCTCTGGGGTCCGGCGCACCCAGGCACAGCTGACGCACCGGTGGTCTGACATCCTGGACCGTGAGCAGGACCTGCTGGACCTGCTAGGAGTGGAGGTCCCGGGGCTTGGTGAGTACCTATTTAATTATTACAACTTTGTGTCTGTTCTTCTGCTCTATGTTATATATTGCGAATATCTTTTTTTCCTTCCAACCAGCTAGAATGTTGCTGCTTGCAATACATTCCAGGTTAATAACGTTTAAAAGTCTTCTGTGATTATGACACAGGTGCTCTTCTGCGCTACTACTAATCTTACTTGTTTGCAGCTTTCCGTTTGCGCTTGCTTAGCGTGATTCTTTACGAGTTTATTTTAGAGAAATTAAGTTACGTAATGCTACAGTGACTCACGTCCACTCCTTACTTTGTCCTGTCACTAATAGATAGGGGCGGATTGATACATAGGTTTAGGTACTTTGTATGAGCTTCTAATTGGTTAGTGGTATGCGTGATGCCCCCCTCACTCAGTTACGTGACGTGCTGCTAGTACGCCAGTCTTTAGAACCTTTCTAGTTTGTTCAATGAGTGGAGGTAGGCTTTGCAGTTACTTAGCAGTAGCAGATCAGCATCAATCAAACCAAAATTTGGTGTATACAAAAAATGTAGTCATGTTCATGTGTCCTCCATGATTGGATCATACACATTGTTGAGGAATACAGTCGAAATGCATACTTAATGTACAATTGGCATGCCTGGAATAGGTGGGCTAGGTTGGGTGGTACGTTGTACTAATTCTTAGGCTTACTTGTAACTTAGTTTTCTGGAATCAGAATGGAAGAATGGATTACTGTTGATAAATAGTAACTTAAGTAGTCGAACTGCGAATCCCCCGATATTACATGTTGACCAGATGAGATCGGTCAATGTAGTTATTGCAATTGTTTACATAAGTGTTTTTTGACCGTTGTTGAAAAATATTGTATTTGCTTAAGTTGACACCATCCATCAATGTTTGTCTCTTTCTTATATCTTTCCTGTTCATCAGCACCCAGGGGCAGACGGGCAGGGACTGGGCAGTCGGCGGGACAGGAACACCACGAGGAGGACACCGCTGAGGGCTCCTCTGCTGGCCCCAGTAAGTCTTCTTGTTTTTAATAATATTTCTTATTCCATAACTTTTACTGCCCCATTTCTCCCGAACTATAGTGTGTTTCCAAATGCTATTCTTTTACCACCAATTATCCTTCGATCTGTACGGTTTCAAAAAGCTTATCCCTGCCTCCGCTATGATGACTGAGTACCACTACATACTATCAGTCTGTCTGTCTGTACTGTAGTAGCTAGTCTTGCCCAGTTGGCCAGTGCCACTCTTTGTGAAAGGTTGTAATATAAAACTCATATTCACCAGTAGCTCATACAATCCGTTGGGTTGTTGTCTTGTACTACTTTTTACTCTTGTTGATGTTTAGGCTTTGAAAATTCACAGCAACAGCCCTACCAGATTTCTTAATATTTTGATATGATACCCTATAGGACATACAACTGTTGTAGGGATCTTGCACATACATTTGCACCAGAAAATAGGATGTTGGTGATGGTAGGTTGGACCTTCCTTGCACACCTCAATCAGAAATTCCGCACCCACCACAATTCCACTGCTTGACTATAGTACTGTCTTGTCATACCTATTAGGTCTCGGAACCCTCCCCCCAAGATAACCAACAAGTAGACAACCCAGAACATTAACACACGCAACCTCTGTCGTGGAAGCTATTCACATGCACACCCTTACTTTAATTTGCTCAATCGTGTAAGTTAGTCCACTCCACACCAAATACCACAAAGTCTATGTAAGTTTCATATTTTTATTTCGATTTGAGAAGGTCTGTACACTGTTTTCTTAGCAGCACCAACCGGCAAATCAATAACATTAAAACAATATACATTGTTACACTTATACAGTTGGGAATTAAATCATGATAACTGAAGTGGTGGAAGGCAGCACCACCATCCCATAGCAATTTAGTTTATATACATTTATAAATGAAGATGTGAGTGAAGGGACCCCTCACCTCAGAAGAACCTAGTACTGGTAGTTGGTGCATCGTTCAGAAGCTCTGGTTCGTAGAAGCGAATCTTGCGTCTGTAATGCGAAAAAAGAAATGGTGTGCGTTAGTATATTGCAACTTGCGAGCATTTCTCAGCCGTGCCAAAAAGTGTAGCATCTATGGATAAGCAATATGGACTAACAGTAACAGTAGTACACCAGTTCTTCCTAAAAAAGTGGCTTGTTAATGTTTGTTGACCGCCTGTACGCAGCGCGTAGACTAGACAGTAGCAGTGTGAGGCAGGTCATGTGGGCTCAAAGGTGTCTTAAGAAGCTGCAAGGTAAAGGTAACGTCACATGTGCATGGCTAGGGCTAATCAAGCAAATGCTACAATGATCATATAACTTAGTGTCTACTCTACTACTACCTGATTTGTACTAGTGATTTATGTTAGTATTAACTCATTTTTCAACCTTGCTACTGATCAATAGGGGGGAGGTGTATATGTTGCCTAATAAATGTGTAATGTTTTCTAGGCGCACTACCGACCACCATTGCTGGGGCCAGCGAAGGCGACGCAGAGGGCGAGGATGCGGCAGTTGCAGATAGCAACGGAGGGGGAGTGGCAGCACCAGTGGCAGGCGGTGGTAAGTTAGATTCATAATCTTTAACTATTGTTGAACTTGACAGCACACTCACTGCAAAGGTGTACTGTATGTATATGTATACTGTAAAGTTGTGAATTAGGGCCCCATTAGGATGGTGGGCGTATTGCCCCCGCCGGGCTGGCTGGAATTCACTGCCGTCACAGCAGGGGTAAACCTCCCGCCATCCCTGTAGAAAATATTCAGACATGTCTAGGCGGAAAAGGGTTCAATATGGCGGTGGTGTCTCTCTCACCACACCGGCAGCCATATAATCTGCATTTTGGAATGCCTTTGCGTGGCGGCATTACCGTCCGCCACGGAAAGGCATGCACACATTGCAGAGTATGCTTGGGGGCCCCCATGGAGGGTACCTACCGATGCTATGGTACCCCCCCGACTTTCAAAGCAAAACGTGACAGGCTCCGTGCGAGGCCCGTCATGTTGTGCTTGGAAAAGCAGCACAACATTTTAGCATTGCTTTCAGCAAAGCCAACCAGAATTTAAATTTAAAATAACAGGGTGCGCTCGCCACTGTGCCGGGCGCATCATCCTAATTAATTGTCCCCACGGGACCCCCACCCTTTTTTAGCAGTCGGATGGCGGGCGGACAAAGTCCGCCCGCTATCCGATGTCGTAAGTAAGTATGAGTTCTTGGGGACGTTTGAAGAGTGAACTAGAAGACTAGAATTCCCTTTAATTGGTATAGGACTAGGAGCCAGAGTATTGAGTAACCAATGGCCTCATCTATCTGATTTCAACTCCGCTTTGAAAGTTTTATGGAGAAGAGCACCTGGTGCACTGTTCAACTAAAAAGTGTAAGACAGGTGGAAGGAAGAAGGACGGGCGACATTTAAAATGTTATGTACTACTGTGCTTTATTTTATAGTGCTACTCTACCATGCCACTATGTGTGTAAATAATTACCTTGTCCTACTGTTTTATTAAGACTATATTTTACAATTGTCTTGCTTTTTCTTTTTGATACACAGCTACTCCAAAAATCAACCGGAAGGAGTTGGCCGCGCCGGAAGCTGGAGGCAATCCAGCATGAATACCGGCGGCTGGTGGTCCTAGCCGAGGAGGAGGAGGAGACTGCAGCAGCAATTCAAGCCTCCTCCAGTGCCCCGGGCCCCAGCCACCGCCCTCCAGCGGTACGGCGCCACCGTCTGGCGGCTGCCCGCCGCCACCGTGCCATCTCCGGTGCCCCCCCCCACTGTGGCTGCAACTGCCGCGGCCTTAGACGCCGCGTCGCCCATTTGGAGGACCAGATTCGTGTCCTCCTCCAGTCCCGCCCCACCAGTTAGTCCCTGTCACTGCCCCTTTTTTAATTCCTGTTCGTTCTTCACTCGTTTGGGCGTTCTCTATTTCTATGGACAGTCGTTGGGGTTAGGGAGGTGGGTGGGTTAGCTTTTGTGGGTTTAGTTTATTTGTTAGGGTCAATTAAATATATTTTTCTATGTTACATGCAATGTTGTTAATGTTTTGTAGGTGGGGTAACTGTTTTACATCACACTGTTTCTTTGCTGGTGCATGGCCGCCCATAGCGTGTGTTTGATTTCAATAATTTGCTGACTGTATAAGACACAAACAGATAGATGCGACACACCTCACTCATTGACTGGTCCTACTATGCATTCTTTGGAGTGGTGTTTGAAACTGACATCATTGACAACATGTCCATTATTGATTCTGCCTCCCCCAAACTTCTCTCTTACCGGTGCTTGATGTTTATGTCCAACTGTGGCACAGCACTGGCTGCATGGTGAAGATGGTTTCCTTTTTCATACATGCCATGATTGGGGTGGTGGTGGTAGTATAGTAGTAGTAGTATACACTGGCAGGGTGGCAGCATTTCCAAAAAAAGAAAAGGAGATAGTCAATCGCCTTTGAGAGACTGTTAGAGGAGTAGTTGAATGAAGTACATCACAGAATTTACCGAGCAACAATTATATGCTCAAATATTTGACAAAAAAACTGAATTCTGGTTATTATGAGGATAGCCTACTAGACAGAGTTACAAACTATAGTTTTGTCGACTTGGCTATGCCTACAGTCTAACAGTTAGTGCTGTATATGAGGAATGACAACAAACAAATCCAATCAATGCCGGCAATTCATGCTGAGGTATATGTTCCTTTGTTAAATAAAATAACCTGTGAAATATCCTACTCATGGGTGGGCAAGCAGAAGAAGTTCATCGCTCTGCATTGAAATTGAAGTAGTGTTGCTTTCACCACATCCGCCCCAGCAAGTGTGTGATTAAGTATTGGTGTACATTTAATTTAGTTACACCTCGACAATAAGTCACACAGCCCGGGGGAAGAGGGTTAGGGTCCGTTGATTGGATGGGAAGGGGGATTTTGGGAAAGGTTTGACATAGAAAAACAGTATGCATACATAGACAAACAAACGACAATCATTGAAGACTACCATACCATATCCATTCCATATGTTAAGGTATAAAAAAGGAAATGCATGCATGATGAGACCCGGATTACATACACTTCTATTTCTTGTTCTGTTCCGGCCTTAATACTTTAACAGATAGCAAATAGAAATTTAAAATATTGGTAGTGAAGAATCGTAAACACAGAGCAAACGTAATGATGATTGATAACAACAACTCCAAGAACACACTGTTGTAAAGAATGTATACAAGATATTAATCAAATTATTTAAAAGAAGTGAAAAGTGGATACTGTTACTGTCTTATCCTGGTCAAAAATGTGGACTGGTTTTTTGCATCTCGGCATTCCTCTTGCTCCTCTCGTCCATCAATCTTGGGTGTGTCGCCTCACCACTCGCCACTGCCCAGCTGGAATAAAAAGGTGATTGATTGGTAAGGTAATTAATATGCATTGTAATGTTTTACAAAGTTTTGGACAAGGCCCGGCCTGTAATTTTAGATTGAAAACCAAAGGGGATATTCAGAAAAAAAGTGAAAACAAATGCACAAGTGATGGTGTAGTGCAACAAGAACACTTTCCGAGGTGGCATGTATGCATATGCATCATCTCTACTGTAGTCTGTTTCCAGCATAGACCTTCAACAGTAACAGGAGAGATCAGGCCCACAGTGCTTACCATTAGCACATCCTACGTTAACACTTTAGAGTCCTTTTTTTTTTCTCTCAAAGAGTTGGACAAACGCAAAGCACATTATCCATTCCAGACATAGCATTTTACAGTTAAAGTTAGTAAAATCAATGCACTGCAGTCATCCCACCGCTACACTCTATTCAACTTCTACACAGACATTTGGGTGTGCTGTGGTTGTGGTTCACGTGTTTACCTTTAGGCATTTCCGTTTTATGCCACTCATGAAACATCCTCCTGACTTCATCATCAGCTCTGATACTTCTACTGACTGAAGATCGGCCTGCAGTACAAGTGTAATTTTTATAACACAACAAGAGTAGAAATATAAATATTACTGACTTGAGTCATTCTTTATTGTGTACAGAAAGATAGATTAACACTAGTACACTTTGACATCACTTTGTGCACAACAAACAACGCAAACACAAAGACCAATAGCTCAGAGTCAGGTGTCCAATGCATGCCATTAATTACCATCATGTATTACCTGTTACTTCTCATCTTAAGTTAACGGGCCGTCTCTTTCGCCATCATCATGACGGACGGTGCTGTTAAGTCACAGTCATTTGCATTGCGCAGATTGAGTGAGTCCCCTTCCTGTATTGAATTAAAAGCAATGTATCACCAAGATGCAGGAGAAGTACACATTTCTTGTTTGCCAGAAGAGGAAAATTAGTAATTACTAGTGTGTTCTGTAGAAAGTTGATTAGTGGCAGTGCACAATTACATCAATTCATGCGCAACACACCACAAAATCTACATCATTCAGTCTGCTATTCTGCGGCCAATGCATGGCATCAATCATTACCTGTTGCATCTCATCTCGTTAACGCTGCAGGCTGTCTCTTTCGCCATCATCATGATGGACGGTGCTGTTAAGTCACAGTCATTTGCATTGCGCAGATTGAGTGAGTCCCCTTCCTGTATTGAATTAAAAGCAATGTATCACCAAGATGCAGGAGAGAAGTACACATTTCTTGTTTGCCAGAAGGGGAAAATTAGTAATTACTAGTGTGTTCTGTAGAAAGTTGATTAGTGGCAGTGCACAATTACATCAATTCATGCGCAACACACCACAAAATCTACATCATTCAGTCTGCTATTCTGCGGCCAATGCATGGCATCAATCATTACCTGTTGCATCTCATCTCGTTAACGCTGCAGGCCGTCTCTTTCGCCATCATCATGATGGACGGTGCTGTTAAGTCACAGTCATTTGCATTGCGTAGATTGAGTGAGTCCCCTTCCTGTATTGAATTAAAAGCAATGTATCACCAAGATGCAGGAGAGAAGTACACATTTCTTGTTTGCCAGAAGGGGAAAATTAGTAATTACTAGTGTGTTCTGTAGAAAGTTGATTAGTGGCAGTGCACAATTACATCAATTCATGCGCAACACACCACAAAATCTACATCATTCAGTCTGCTATTCTGCGGCCAATGCATGGCATCAATCATTACCTGTTGCATCTCATCTCGTTAACGCTGCAGGCCGTCTCTTTCGCCATCATCATGATGGACGGTGCTGTTAAGTCACAGTCATTTGCATTGCGCAGATTGAGTGAGTCCCCTTCCTGTATTGAATTAAAAGCAATGTATCACCAAGATGCAGGAGAGAAGTACACATTTCTTGTTTGCAAGAAGGGGAAAATTAGTGTGTTCTGTAGAAAGTTGATTAGTGGCAGTGCACAATTACATAAATTCATGCGCAACACACACAACAAAATCTACATCACTCAGTCTGCTTTTCTGCGGACAATGCATGGCATAAATCATTACCTGTTGCATCTTATTTTCAGTTAATGGCCAGTCTCTCTCGGCTCTGAAGGAGGATAGCTATAGAAGTCATCAGATTCATGGTCCACTTGTTTTGGAAGGACGAGGAAAGTTTGAATTTGTTGTTACCATCATCCAATCATCATTCATGAGGGAAATGGAATTGACCAGGAGATGCAGTATGATCGAGCGGAGGAGCTGGATTCTGAGGACTGTAGTGTCAAATGGCAGACACCTGAAACTTGTATCTTAAATTAGAAGATTAGAAGACGGTGATAATGCATTGGTTGCGATTCACAAGTTTATAACCGGAACAACAGACACAAACAAAGGGGGAAAAAAGGGAGGAAGACAGTAAGTGCGAGCCTAATTGTCAGGGAAGTATAGCTCGTCCTCAAACTCTGGGGGATCTTCCAGTAGTAGGTAATCATCTGACACAATACTTCCGTCACCTGAGCCGCTGTCCTCATCTTCCTCTGTTGATTCATGCATTGTGTAATTCGGTGGTATGAAGTGCTGATTCATTTTGATCATTGTTAACCTCTCCACGTTTTTGGGAGATAGACTGGTCCTTCTCAAGGTTACAATGGAACCTGCAGCACTGAAAACACGTTCGGAAGAGACACTTGCGACAGGGCAAGCCAGATAGCTTATGGCCAGCCTGCTGAGCTGTGGCCATTCAGACCTTTTCCTATGCCAATACTGCACTGGGTTTTGATCAACGTACACCTCTGTTGGGTCGTCCAGATAGGCCTGGACCATCCGCTCAATGTTCAGGGTTGCTGCTGGTAAGCTTTTGTGCTGTTTTTTCTGTGCATCAGCACTGTGCTTAAGGCCCATCTTTACATACCAATCTGATAATGATTGTACTCAGCAGAATGATCCAGTTATTGTTTTTGTAGTCGATGGTGATGGTGAGTGTTGCGATTGTGAGCCAACCGCACTGCCCTCAGCCGACGAAGTTGCACTTGATTCTGCATGGCCTGCTTCAGTATCAGTACTTGTTGTGGGTTGATGTGGCGGGCTTTTAATTAGCAGCCCTTCGTTTTCAAACTTGATGGCTGCTCCAGCTATACAACTTTTGTAGCGGGCAACATCAGTGTCGGAAAAAGAACGGAATAGTCCTAATTTTGCACGTGGATCCAGAATTGTGGCACAAATGTAATGTTCTTGTGACAAAATTTTATTTTGTATCCTTACATTTTCTGATAAGCGCCTGGATAAGCTCTCCACCAAGTCATGGGCTTGCCTTCTGTCCTCTACACCTTTGTAGGATTCAGACACATTATTCAGCTCATGCTCTAGCATTTGCAACAATGGGATAGCTTGGCCCATTGTACAGTCCTCCTTGCTGACTTCACGTGTGAAGACCTCAAAAGGAGACAGCATCTCAGTGAGGCATTGAATTAGGGTCCATTGCTCCCTCTGAAGGGTCATGCCTTTAACACTAGCATCACTGCTTCTGTACCAGACATAATCATTGAGTGACCTGTGCTGTTCGTACAGACGATCAAGCATGTAATACGTTGAGTTCCAACGTGTTGCCACCTCCTGGATGAGTGCCTTGACTGGCACCCTACGCTCACGTTGGAGGATCCTCAGCTGCTTCCGAGCTTTAAAAGAATGGCTGAAATGAGTGCATATTCTTCGGCAGATGGACAGTAAATTGCTTACTATGGGTTCTTTTTTCAGAAAGTCTTGCACTATAATGTTTATGCAGTGTGCCAAACACGGAACCCTGAAATAGGAACCAAGTTCCATGGCCTTAAGTACATTACTGCCATTGTCTGTGGCAACAAAACCAATACCAAGCCCTCTGGGCTGCAGCCATTCCAAAACCTTGGTGCGAAACTCTTCTAAAATGTTTTCAGCCGTATGAGATTTCTCCATGGCGAACATGGCTACAGTTGCATGTTTCCGAGTACCTTCAAAAATCGCAGCTGTGTCAACAACACCTCGTGCAGATAGTTGATCTTTAACCCCCACAAAAGAGATCCAGTGTGCAGTGATACACATGTAATCTGTGGCTTGGCAACTGGTCCACATGTCTGTTGTCAGGTGGATATTGTGCACAGCACTCTTCTGCAAAGCTTGTCCAACCAATTCCAGCACATCATGATGTAGTGCCGGAACAGCAATTCTTGCGAAATAGGACCGGCTTGGAACTTTCCATTTCGGGCAGATGGCAGACACAAATTCAAGGAAACCCACCCCTTCCACAAATGAAAAAGGAAGAAGGTCCAGCGCTAACATTTTAGCCAGCTTCGCATTGTACAATCGTGCCGTTGGGTGGTTGCGTTGTAACTGCCCCTCCAACCTAAACATGCTGTCAATGGTAGGCTGGCTTACTTTCCTTAGTGGTGCCATTAACCCACTAAGGCTCAACGACACAGATTGTCTCATTGAGGTACTCGCCGGTCGCCTTGGTGTCTCACCCACACTCTGAGTATGGCTCTTACTGCGGTGCCACTCTGATGTTACTGAGGAGGATGTGGGCGTTACCACTGCAGTGACTGCACTACTGGAGACAAGGCTAGAAATGCCTCCCTGTTCTTCACCTGCCACCACAATAATATCGCTCCCTGATTCCTGACCAACTTCAAAGGGTTTAGTTTTCCTACTTTCTTTTAACTTAAGTAGGTGATCCTCCCACACAATAGTGTGGTGTATTCTGAGATGACTTGCTTGTCCTCCGGTACCATAGTTTGTACCAAGCTTACCACGCCGAACACCTTGCCGACAAATTGCGCATATAGCAACGTTCTCCTCCTTGGCGCTAACAGAAAAGAAGTCCCAAACTGGGGAGGAGAACTTTCTGGCACTGCTGGATGTGCCACTTTCAACACCAGATGAACTTGAGGGGGTGCTTGAAAATATGTGACCCTGTCCACCTACACTGTGACTTTTACTACCACTTCCTACTGAGGTGGTTGAGCTGGATGTAGGTCCCTGCCGGGCCTTGGAAAATATGGCAGCTGGAGGTAGTGGTGGTGTAACCTGTGTTGGTGAGATCCGTGCTACATCCCGCTCAGTAGCAGCCTTTCTGGATAGGGTTAGAATGTCGGTCTCCAATCCCTTTGGGGCGGGAGTAATGTGCGTGATGACTGGCTCGTCTTCATCAACATCATCACCCCCCTCTTCTACATCTACCTCCATAACTCTAAGTTTTTCTGGGACCTTCCTTTTCAGAAGCAATGTCTTGTGGCGTACTTCACTCTCAGACCGAGCTGGTGGGACCCAAGTGTCATCACGATCATCAGAAGCGGGGCTTGAAGAAGAAGATGATGGACTAAGCCTCCTTTTCCTTGCTGGTGGTCTGGAAGACAATAGATGTTCTGAAACAGTGGTTTGACTTCGCTCCGCTTTGTCTGCAGGAAGCTCGATTTCCTGAAATGCCCCTACGTCAGGAGCAACAACTACTATGGTGGGCTGTTGTGGCGGCTGCTGCTGTTCTGGTTGCGGCGGCTGCTGCTGCTGTTCTGGTTGCGGCGGCTGCTGCTGCTGTTCTGGTTGCGGCGGCTGCTGCTGCTGTTCTGGTTGCGGCGGCTGCTGTTCTGGTTGCGGCAGCTGCTGTTCTGGTTGCGGCGGCTGCTGTTCTGGTTGCGGCGGCTGCTGTTCTGGTTGCGGCGGCTGCTGCTGCTGTTCTGGTTGCGGCGGCTGCTGCTGCTGTTCTGGTTGCGGCGGCTGCTGCTGCTGTTCTGGTTGCGGCGGCTGCTGCTGCTGTTCTTGTTGCGGCGGCTGCTGCTGCTGTTCTTGTTGCGGCGGCTGCACACTGATCTGCTGAGTTTGCGCCTGCGTTGAACTTGATTGTGTACTACTTTGCGGTAATGACATTTCTTCAACATCGCTGCCCGTTAGTAGACTGGCTACCTCTGCGACAGTAAAGCCCTTGGGCCTAGGTTGGTGGGGTTGCTGGACCGCTGTGCTGCTCCCAGCTTGGTTCCCGGACAACGCTTTGGTGCCAAAAAAAACCTTGGCCGGCACACCACCAGTCGTGGTTAATGGCACTTCCTTTTTCTGTTCCTTCTTCTCACCAGCAACTTTCTTGGTACTGGACCTGGTACCTTTCTTTGGGGCCATCTTATTCCGACGTCTGGCAGGAGGCAGATGCACAACAAGTTCTGGTCACACGTGGGCGTGATGCGCAGCAGGACTTCTGTCTGGCTGGCAGTACAACGGGTAGCCAGGTGATGCCGATGACACCTCCTACTCTGTCTTTTGTGCACCTAAAAGCAAAGAAGACAGGAGAAGAACATCAGTGAAATGTTGCATTTGTTTTTGTGGTTCAGTTACTTAGTACTGTACTAGTGCAAACAAAAGATAGTCTAGCCATTTATGAATTTTTTTTAACTAGAGCTATGTTATACTACTAGTACTGTGTACAGCCACACTACACTCTCAGGAAGGTGATGTCTAAAAATTCAACTGATCACATAGAAAACACTTGATCAATAAAGCTGTGGCTACCTGCTCTGGTAGCAGTGGATGAAAGCAGGCCTGCTGGCAGACAAGGCCAGGCAAGCTTGCAGGCCTAGGCCTCAAAATGGCCACCAGCCACATGGCGAGCCCCAACAACATCAGCAAGGCCACCCCAAAATACACTCTTCCCCAACTCAATCCAATGCCATCCATGCCCTAAATGATGTCTAAATTCAACAGAGCACACAGAAAACAGTAGATTACTAAAGCTGTGGCTACCTGCTCTGGTAGCAGTGGATGAAAGCAGGCCTGCTGGCAGACAAGGCCAGGCAAGCTTGCAGGCCTAGGCCTCAAAATGGCCACCAGCCACATGGCCAGGCCCAACAACATCAGCAAGGCCACCCCAAAAAACACACTTCCCCAACTCAATCCAATGCCATCCATGCCCTAAATGATGTCTAAATTCAACAGAGCACACAGAAAACAGTAGATTACTAAAGCTGTGGCTACCTGCTCTGGTAGCAGTGGATGAAAGCAGGCCTGCTGGCAGACAAGGCCAGGCAAGCTTGCAGGCCTAGGCCTCAAAATGGCCACCAGCCACATGGCCAGGCCCAACAACATCAGCAAGGCCACCCCAAAAAACACACTTCCCCAACTCAATCCAATGCCATCCATGCCCTAAATGATGTCTAAATTCAACAGAGCACACAGAAAACAGTAGATTACTAAAGCTGTGGCTACCTGCTCTGGTAGCAGTGGATGAAAGCAGGCCTGCTGGCAGACAAGGCCAGGCAAGCTTGCAGGCCTAGGCCTCAAAATGGCCACCAGCCACATGGCGAGCCCCAACAACATCAGCAAGGCCACCCCAAAATACACTCTTCCCCAACTCAATCCAATGCCATCCATGCCCTAAATGATGTCTAAATTCAACAGAGCACACAGAAAACAGTAGATTACTAAAGCTGTGGCTACCTGCTCTGTTAGCAGTGGATGAAAGCAGGCCTGTTGGCAGACAAGGCCAGGCAAGCTTGCAGGCCTAGGCCTCAAAATGGCCACCAGCCACATGGCGAGCCCCAACAACATCAGCAAGGCCACCCCAAAATACACTCTTCCCCAACTCAATCCAATGCCATCCATGCCCTAAATGATGTCTAAATTCAACAGAGCACACAGAAAACAGCAGATTACTAAAGCTGTGGCTACCTGCTCTGGTAGCAGTGGATGAAAGCAGGCCTGCTGGCAGACAAGGCCAGGCAAGCTTGCAGGCCTAGGCCTCAAAATGGCCACCAGCCACATGGCGAGCCCCAACATCAGCAAGGCCACCCCAAAATACACTCTTCCCCAACTCAATCCAATGCCATCCATGCCCTAAATGATGTCTAAATTCAACAGAGCACACAGAAAACAGTAGATTACTAAAGCTGTGGCTACCTGCTCTGGTAGCAGTGGATGAAAGCAGGCCTGCTGGCAGACAAGGCCAGGCAAGCTTGCAGGCCTAGGCCTCAAAATGGCCACCAGCCACATGGCCAGGCCCAACAACATCAGCAAGGCCACCCCAAAAAACACACTTCCCCAACTCAAACCAATGCCATCCATGCCCTAAATGATGTCTAAATTCAACAGAGCACACAGAAAACAGTAGATTACTAAAGCTGTGGCTACCTGCTCTGGTAGCAGTGGATGAAAGCAGGCCTGCTGGCAGACAAGGCCAGGCAAGCTTGCAGGCCTAGGCCTCAAAATGGCCACCAGCCACATGGCCAGGCCCAACAACATCAGCAAGGCCACCCCAAAAAACACACTTCCCCAACTCAATCCAATGCCATCCATGCCCTAAATGATGTCTAAATTCAACAGAGCACACAGAAAACAGTAGATTACTAAAGCTGTGGCTACCTGCTCTGGTAGCAGTGGATGAAAGCAGGCCTGCTGGCAGACAAGGCCAGGCAAGCTTGCAGGCCTAGGCCTCAAAATGGCCACCAGCCACATGGCGAGCCCCAACAACATCAGCAAGGCCACCCCAAAAAACACACTTCCCCAACTCAATCCAATGCCATCCATGCCCTAACTGTGATTGAAAATGAAATATATTCAAAAAACAAAAGGAACAGTTGCTTCATCATGCACACAGTCACACACACCCATGAGGCCATGCCCATGGCTAGCTCGGGCCTACTACTACAACCCACAAAATTAAAATAAATTTAAAAAAAAAAAAGGAATGATGATAATTAATTATCAAAAATAAATTGTAGTTACACAACAACTGCAATGCCCACAATCAAACACAACAACCACTTACTTGTAAAATATCCTATTCCAAAAATCCTGAAATCCAATTGCAATGATGCAGCAGACAAAAAGAGTGATCTTTCCAGCTCCAAATCCAAAGGCAGAATGAGCAGGAGATGGACAAAGCACTGGGAGGAGCCTGCTGGACAGGAACAGGAAGTTGGAGAATCTGTGTCACTTCCTCCCTCTCTCCACCTTGTAAAAAAAAAATGACTCCTTGCACAAAAAAGGAAAGCCAAATGTGAATGTAAGGAGTTCTTTTCATCCAAAATCAGTATTTGCAGATGGTTTCATGCTGCTAGAGCCGATATTCCTCTCCAAATTGTAAATTTTACGTTGTTGAGTTCTCCAGCTTCACATTACTTCCGCCGGCGTGTCGAAAACGATATGATCGCGTTCTCTTCTTTGTCCCTGTCGCGTTGGATATGACGTGTTCGCGGTCTCTTTCTCCTGTTCGCGTTCGATTTCATGTGCCCGCGTCCTCATTCTCTGGCTCGCGATGTAGAATGACATGTTCGAGATCTCAATCTTCTCATACTCGCGCGGTGCATGATCGCGAGAAGAAAGACGTGATCGCGCGACAAATGACGTGATCGCGTGAAAAATGACTTGAATGCGGCCGCGAACTCTCGCGAGACAGCGCAAAATGGCTACCAAAATCCAACATCTCGTGGAGAACGCGACCGGGTCAAGAAAACTTGTCGGAGAACGCAGGGATTCAGGTAAGGCGATCGCGCGCGCGCGAGAATGTATTGTTTTACAGCGCGAGCAAGAAAAAAATTATCGCTAAGCTGCGGAATGCGGAAATTTTGACATTTTCGCGCTTTCCGCGGAACGCGAGAATGCCAAAATATCGCAATTTCCGCGAACGGAACGGAATTTTGGCCCAGGCCTAATGATGAGGGTAATTTGCGACAACAAGTTATCCGCAACTTCTGCACATAAATGAGAGTATTGAATGAGAGGAGTCAACCTATAAATGTTAGTTTGTGTGTTGCTGTTGTCCTATGTGTATGTATGCTGCTGAGTGTCTGTTATTCTTCAATGTTTTTTGACAGAATTATATAATCCAAATTTGCATGTGACAAGGACAATGCAATACTCAGTAACAGGTTGTGTTCACGCTGACATTGTCATGCTTTAGCTGAGACCGTTTGCAACATCAATCTAAATCTTTCCTGAGTTCCTGACTCAATTATGTTTTTCTCCTTCCCAGGATCATTCACCATGTGAACTGCTGTGATGTGACCACAGCAGAGCCATGGTCCTGTGTCATACTCAAACAGTGAACAGTGGTGGAAATCCCTGGGCCACAAGACCTTTTGAACAGATGGTCATTTGTTTGGACTTGTGGGACATTTGTAACTGTGTGATGGGATTGCAGTTTGTGTCAAGGTGCAAGGTTGTATCATTTAAATGAGCCTGTGCTCCACATTGAAGTGTGCCTTGTCTGTTTGTACACATCCACAGGTTATCCTGATACAAAACATGTTCCATGGAGAACAATTTAGGTAACAATGAATGTTTTAGGGCTTGCAAATGGAGACATGTGTGCTGACAGTATTATACGATGGCATCATTACAATGTAGGATGGGTTGTGTGATGACCTGGTTTAGTCTGCCTCTCATGCTGTGACTGGTTATATCTATTGCCAAGCCAGTAGTTGACATTACTGGATTGATTCCTAGTCCAATTTTGTGGACACCTTCCTCTTTGATCTTCAGTGAGTCATTTCAACGTGTACATTTTTGTTTCAAAGTCACTACGTGAGCAATTATTTGGTGCAAAGTGATTTATTTTAGTGCATGGTTGGTTGATGACAAATGGGGGAGTGATCAAAGAAAATAGTGCAGAAAGGAGTTGGTAGTGTTTGTAAATTAAGTTGTCAGAGGTAAATCCACAGTAATTTGAGTCCAAATTCAAAGTAAGACCCTCCAGCCAATGTGCGAGAGTTCAGTGAGAGTCAATAAAGTGAACGCTTGGGACACAATGGAGGCTATCAGGAGCAGCTTTTCATTTCCTGGAGGTGATGTGTAGCCATCAGTCTCTCATATTGTCGTCTTTAGTGGATGACCCTGTTTCTTTTTTTCGGGGGGACCCTCAGGTTCAGGCAGCGTAGGCGGTGTAAGGTGCACTCCACCGGCGTCCACCTCACTCCCTGTGGAAGGTGCAGATGTTGATACACCTGATATTGTGGGCACACAGGGAGGTTTGGACATGTTGGTGTTAATCTGGCAGAGGCAGGTGAGAAGGTCCCTGTGCACTGCCATCAGGTCTTTGTTTATGGACATGCATTTCTCCACTTTTGCATAATGGGCTGCCTGCTATTCTTGCATGGTCCTGAGGATCCCAACTACCTGGCCAAAATCCCCCATGCAACCCTCATATGCATTCAGGATTTTGGATAGGTGTGGCTCATATGCAGCATCAGCACCAGCTGCATGTTGGTGCATGTCCCCATGGCCCCTCCCACCACCTCTTCCCACCCGGCAGGACCAGTTGGTGCTGGGACAGTCACCACGCAGTGTTGGTGCTGTCAGCCAACTCCAGAGTGCCCTGTGTTGCTGTGCTTTCGGTGTTGGCTTGGACTAGTGTGTCCGCGAGGGAAGGGTTCAGCTGCGTGTTGGCTGCTGAGGTGGAAGGGGTCACAGAGGATGCCAATGTTACTGCTGCTGGTGCTGTGGTCTGAGCCACACCTGATGGACCAGGTAGTTCATCGTCATCCGAAGGATGTTGAGAGACCTCTAAGCAGGAGAGCTCTGTGTTGACCGGAGTCTGGGACTGTCTGTCCTGGTTTGTTACTGAGGTGTTCCCAGCTTGCTCAGTGGGTACATGAAAGACACAATGATTGTTGTGAATGTCCACAGCCCCTCAGAGCATTACCATGACATTGTCCACTGAAGCTAAGGATGACTTTATGTCCGGAGTTTTTCCTCTCCCAGCAAGATGGAGGAATGTTGTCAATGGCCACATCTCCCATCATGCCCTGTCCTCAACACACCTTCCTAGCCAGTCCAGCCACCACACCTGGGACCATGCTGTCCCAGATGTTTAGTGGAAACGTACTGTCAAGATATATGGCACTGTGGACTGCTGTGGCGAGCACAAGGCCTTGGTGGGAGTAGTAGGAAGCAGCAAACAGCAGGTCCCAATGTCTGCCATCTTGCCTGTACATTTTCATTCAGTCGCAGGGATAGCATAGTCACAGGTGTGCTGTTTGGGCTGGGTGGGAGGAGTGTATGTGAGACAGGGCTTGCTGGTCGATGTATTCAGGGATAACGCTCCTCCTCCCACCCAGACCAAATAGGCCACCATGAACCATGCTTCTCTGATAGTGAGTACAACTTTACATTGAAGACGTCTGACTGGTGTTTCTTTTGAACACAACTCCCATCAGGGCCTTGTGCTCACCACACCAGACCCCAGTGTCAGCCATCTTGCCGGTACTTTCCACTCACTGTGAGGTAAGTACAATTCAAGGTGAGCTTGTTGGGGCATGTGGGATGAGGAGTATTTGCACTGATTTCAACTCCCATCAGGCCCTGTCCCACACACACTCATCCCACCCAGCACCAAACAGCACAACTATGACTTTGCCGTCTCTGAGTGTGAATGGAAATGTACTGGGAAGATGGCTGACACTGGGGACTGGTGTGGGGAGCACAAGGCCTTGATGGGAAATGTGGGCAGAAGCAAACAACAGGTCCCAGTGTCAGCCATCTTGAATGTACACTTTACTCAATGTCTCTATATCAAACTCCCTGATGGCATGGTTGCGCTGACTGGGAGGAGGATGGTCTTTACTGGCTATGTCTACCATCATGCCCTGTCTTCCACACACCTTCCCAGTCAACACACACAGCACGCCTGGGACTATGCAGTCCTTGAAAGTGAATGGAAATGTACTTGCAAGATGTCTGACACTGGGACCTGTTGTTTACTTCTGCCCACAACTCCCATCCTGGCCTTGTGCTCCCCACACCAGTCCCCAGTGTCAGCCATTTAGCCAGTACATTTCCATTCAGTCTCAGGGACAGCTAGTCACAGGTGTTCTGTTTGGGCTGGGTGGGAGGAGTATGTGTGGGACAGGGCCTGCTTGTAGATGCAGTCAAGGCTAAAACTCCTCCTCCCACCCAGACCAAATAGGCCACTGATGGAGCAGGTAAAATAAAACTTTGTATACCCCCTCTATTTTGCATGAAACTAATAAAGTAACCATTCTAAGAATTAACTCGTACTAATTAGTTTGAAGTGAAAAGGTATTAACCAACCCTTACACCTTGATAAACACGAGATACACGTGGGATTAAATTGCTAATTGCATGGCAGAACAACTCATTAATTACCTATGGTACACAAACTAACTTTAGATTGTGATGGAATAGAGAATTGCATGATTCATGTTGCTTTTGTGGTGCTTTGTGCTTTCAGCAATGCAGAATGGTGAGCATTATTGCTTTAAATGTTGCTACAAGCTAGCAAAATACTAATATACATTGGGATTAGAGTGGGATTAAGCATTAGATCTTCATTTCTATATTCTAATTACTGTTATATCTGTTTTTGCTTAAGTTGGCATTCGGGCCTGCTAGACCGCAGTACTTAAAATGGAGCTCCTGTGGTGCCGCCGTCATGTGAGCGCGATGACTAGTGCGCAGAATCGGATGGCTCTGGAGATCTCCAAGCGACCTCAGTCCTGTACCACTGTGTTCCTTGTCAAGGATAGGAGCATGGAGGGTTGCCAAGTGATGAACGGTGTGATTTACCAAGGGGACAATTGCTTGTTATTGCTTCGGAACTTTTGCCTGTGAATCGGAGGAGAAGAAATACAAACTGTACTTTGCTATGCCAAGTCTTATGGAAAACCAGTGGGTCATGTGAAATTTTTAAGAAATTGCAAATTGACCTGGACTGGCCAATCCGAACAGTTTCAACCACTAAAATTGTTGCATATTGATCTGAAGTAAGTGGGAAAAAGGTATAAAGACTCACATACGACCAAGGGGGTGGGTCACAGGGCTGATCTTCCGTGGCGTTGGGTCAACGTTGAGCTGATGAAGATTTCCGTGGTTTTACCTTGGGTTTCTTTGATTTTTGGGAAGTTATTTAATCTGATGGTTTGATCTTTGCAGTGGGTTGGACAGTTTATCCTGGAGATTGTAGCGGAGACTTAATAATCCTCTGTGTGATCGGAGGGTCGCCAACTTTTGTTACCTGGTAACTAT
Source organism: Triturus cristatus (assembly GCF_964204655.1). Taxonomy (NCBI): domain Eukaryota; kingdom Metazoa; phylum Chordata; class Amphibia; order Caudata; family Salamandridae; genus Triturus; species Triturus cristatus. The sequence continues at coordinate 823,562,770 of NC_140593.1, forward strand.
CAATTGCAATTTTAACTCTATGCTTATGTTCCAAAGATTTGATTTTCTTCTTGAAATTAAACCGAATTATGTTATAATCTGTAGCGCCTAAAAGCTAAGGTAGAGCAAATTAATATTAGATAAACAAATTTGGATTAATAAGAAATGAGTTTGTGATTCTATAATGGAGTACTGAAAATTAATCTAATGTTTCTTAGGCTTTAATTGTGGTTTAGCTGGTTCTAAATCACCATCAACCAGTCCAACTAATTGGTCCGTCGACCAAGTGGTGGAGTGCCTTGATGTTAAGGTCAGGATTCCATAGGTGCAGATGTATATAATGTATATAATGTAAAGAAATGTAATCCTGATAGGTAATAAGGTACCCACATGTCCAGCGCTTTTTCTCCTGTGTACAGATGCAAGTGAGACGAGTGCGTGTTGGTGTTATGGGCCCCACCAATGAATGGGTGTATGGATGAGTTGTTGCGATGATGAGTCTGTGACATAGGGAGAATATGTAAATTTGCCTTTTCCGCTGGAGCACCACCATGAACCATGCTTCCCTGACAGTGAGTACAACTTTACATACAAGATGTCTGAAAGTGCTGCCTGGTGTTTGTTTTGACCTCAACTTCCATCAGGGCCCTGTGCTTATTACACCAGACCCCAATGTCAGCCATCTTGCTGGTACTTTTCCACTCACTCTGAGTAAAGAATACTTCTAGTTAGGGTTGTTGGGCTATGTGGGAGGAGGAATGTTATCTGTGACTAGACCTCCCATGAGGCCTGTGCCCACACCCACCTTTCCAGCCATCCTAACCTTCCTTCCTGTGACTCAACTTCCCTGTGAGTGAGCGAAACTGTGCTGGCAAGATGGCTGACGCTGGTGACTGTTGTTTGGAGCACAAAGCCCTGCTCTGTGTTTGTTAGACGTTTGTACATGTTCTGGCATATTTAAATTTACTCTGACATTGCAGGTATTTTGTTTGTCAACTGGCATACATATCACCTGCTCATTTACTCCATATTGTTATCGCTTTGTTAACAGTGATTTGCATCACTGTATCCTTGACAGTGATGTGTGTGGCTGTGTAATTGATAACATTATTGGACAGTTGAGTAGGTACTCACCAGGCTCAGGTGCACCTGGTATTCCATAGACGCCCTCCGGCGAAAGGATGGCACACACCTTCTTCTCCTGGGAAGTGAAGTGCACAGGTGGTGCAGGAGGGCCACTGCCAGCCCGCTGACTTACGGTGTGTTCTCTTGCAATCAGCTTTTTGATCCTCCTTCGCACATCATAGTACCTGCTCCTGATATCGTCCATTGTGGGCAGGCAAGGTACTTGAGCGTTCACCTTTTCAACTATCCTCTCCCACATCCTATTTCTCAGGGACAGGGGGTCTGTTGGACTAGGTTTCCAAAAAACTGTGGCTCTACTCTACAAGTACTTCCAACTCCTTTTCTGTGAAACGTGCCTGCTTTGGGGGCATGGTGAGGGTGAGGGTGAAGATGAAGGTGTGGGTGAGTGTGAATGGGTAAATGAGTATGTTTTTAAGGGTGTCCTTTCTCCCAAACAAAATGTGTGGCAGTTTTTTCGTGGCTGACGTGTGTGTTAGGGAGCAGTGGCTCAGTGGCTCTTTTGGTGTCTTCTGGTCAGTTCTGTTGTTGCAAAGGCTCATGGTTATCTGTTTTGCCTTTATATTTTGAATATTTTGACATGGCCAATGCTTGTTTTCCTAATATTTGGCATTTCCCAGTTGCATTTTCTGTTACAAGCCGGCACATTTCAAAGAGCGTCGTATGCATCGTCATCTGTTCGTGGGTTGAACCGTGTCTGATTCATGCCCGCAATGCTAGGTTTCAGTGTTCTTAAACAACTTGGTGGCATTTTCTGTCACAAGCTGACAAGTTTCAAAGAACGAGTCGTACGCATCGTCATCTGTTCACGGGTTGAACTGTGTCTGATTCATGCCCCCAATGCTAGGTTTCAGCGTTCCGATACCATTCGGTCAGATCTGGCTTGTTTCCGGACGAATTGCTCAGACGAATCAGACTCTGAACATGTCGGATGGAGTTTACATCCATTGGATTGCACTCCATCGTTCAGACAGCTTGCAGTCGACTCGTTTGGAAAGCATTCTGGAACAGAGTCGGTAGGAATGCTTTCCGAACAAGATCCTAATCGGGCCCTTAGACGCAATTGTTCGCAACTAAGTGACTATGAAACATAAGCTACACATCTGGCTTCCAAGTTAAGAGCACACAAATACCCGGTCAACATTGTGACAAAAGCGATGAAAATAGATAAAAACAACAACAGGAAAGCCCTTTTAGAGCCCCCTATACTGAAAGACAATGAAGTCCGCCCTATTTGTATTACTACTTACAACTGATCATCCAATGCAGTAAATAAGATTATCAACAAACATTGGCGGATCCTGGAAGGCAATGGTACTCCTAAACTAAAACCAATGTTCTCCCACAGGAGAGGTCGCAACCTCAGAAACATGCTGGTACATACGCGACCATGTATCCCCAGAGACAGGTTAACAGGCCAGGGTTTCATCACGACTATCAGCGTACACCACCCATGTGGAAACTGCAGTGCTTGTCAACTAACCCAAACCAGCTAAACTATTACCTTCAACAACAACTGTAACACAGAGCGGGTGATCTACATGATTACCTGCCCGTGTAACCTACATTACATAGGTGTGGTATCACGCAATATCAAAACCAGAGTCTGTGAGCATCGAAGCAACCTTAGATGCAAAAGAGCTACTTCTAAATTGACCACCCACTACCTGTAACAACAACACACCACAAACAAACTACGGTGGACAGTGATAGAGCAAGTGAACCAGGAATCTCAATTGTTCGAAAAAGAACAACGTTGGATTAATTGACTAAAATCACATGAAATGGGCCTCAACAAAAACATCCCTTGGGTCTTTTTTATATTATCAACCTTTTGACAGTCTTATCTGGTGTTCTTAATGGGAAGTATCCATTAGTTTGGGTGAGTCCCCCTGACTACACTGCACACCCTACAATCCACTCCAGTGCTTCTCCATAAACGTTTGAACTTCCCCACTCAGGACCATTAACAATAGTTGGACGGTGCACTATTGTGGTAGTATCACATTTGGGACAATGACTACCCGGTGTGCTAGTACAAATGGGGTTTATACCTACTGCCTGGTGTGAGATCCAACACACAACAACTGGTCAACTTCTAACAACATCTTTTGAAATCTAAGGTTCATCCATACTCGGACTCAACTCCAGTATCCTCACTGGGTGTTTTGTTACCAATTTAGGGGCCGATTCACAGAACTAATCTGAGATAAAGTCCTAAGCTTACTAATTTTGTTATTCACAGAAGACATTTAGTAGTAGTAAAATTAGGACTTCTAACTTTACAACTACTAAGCTGAGATAAAATCCTAAACTTACTACTTTTGGTATTCACAGAAGGCATTTAGTAGTAGTAAAGTTAGGAGTCCTAACTTTACAACTACTAAATGCCTTCTGTGAATACCAAAAGTAGTAAGTTTAGGATTTTATCTCAGATTAGTTCTGTGAATTGGCCCCAGAGTTTCCTTCCCAACTAAGGAGCCTATTACCCTGGAGGGCGGATCGCCACGCGAGGGCCGGTGGTGGCTACCGACGGCCCGGTGGTGGCGATCCACCCGTCAAATGTCCCTGGTTCTCCCCCGCCATATTAGTATGGCGGGAGGCACTGCGGCGGAAGGGAAGACTGTCTGCCGCTTTTCCGCTGGTCGAATAGTCGACCTGGCAGAAAAGGGACACAATATGGCGTCGGTGTCTACAAGACACCGCCATTCATATGATGTGAGCAGAAATTGTCCTATCCATGGCGGTGATGCCACCATGGAAAGGCATGCGGTTCTCGATGTTGGGGGCCCGTTGCGGGCCCCCAGGGTTTTGGGGGTACACATGGGGGCACCTATGGTACCCCCCTCATTGCAATGCACTATGTGGCAGGCACCACATGGTGCCTGCCATGTAGTGCATGGCAATGCTGTAAACAATCCTTTTACATTGTGGGCGGGGCTGCAGCCAGCAGATCCCCCGGCAATGTAAAAGGCCCAGGATGCGCCCACCAGTGTGGCGGGCAAATCATAATTTGAATTGCTGGACCGCCGCAACATCGGCGGTCGGTCCCGTGCTCCGTTGCAGTGGCGGGCAATGGACCCCTTAGTATTGCTTCTAACAGGTTTCTTCCCAATCTTTCTTCATACACATCATGCTGCAATGGAATTACCGATATCTTTTACCTTTTCTACGAAGTGCTGAGCCGCCTTTTTACTATTAGTTTTTTACTATTTGCCTTTGGTTTTATGTGTTCTTTACCCTTTTTCACTGTATTCCTTTCTGGTAAATGGACTCTGAATACACAATCAGTAATAGACAGCTGTGGCGCGAACCCAGTTTCCCTGAGCGCACCTCGGTTAAAACAGGAAGAGAGTATGACACTCCACTAGCGGGTTAGCGGTCAAACACTGTTACCACCAGAAGGACGCAGACAACAGTTTCCCATCCGCGCATAAAAAGCAGCGTGTCACGGCCCTCCAGTATCTCCGGAGCCATGGGTTATTTTCCCGAGTGAGAGAGTAGCCTTGATGAAGATCTGACTACAGGCATCTCTTCCTCCCCGATTTGGACTTATAAGGCCTGAATATGGCTCTTTCATTTATGTATGTGTCCTACTTAAGTACGGTTTCCATTTGGGATCTAGTACGATATGAGTGTGTGTTTGTGTATCGTACGTCCATTTTCTTTCTTCATTATCACATTTCACAATGCGCTCACAAGTTTTTGAGAAATATATCACTACTCACTATTAGAATGCATAAAGAACAAATCTTGTATAAGGCCCATGGGCCGTGCATATTTTTAATTACTCTTTTTTTGTTTTCCCCAACCTCTATCGTGATTTTGAAAACCTTATATCAGACTAAATTGGTGCTGTATTTCTTTTCCTTTATTTCAAATCTGTATCTGCCATTTACTTAGAAATCACTTGACTATAGAAGTGGGAGCAACAACCCCTTTCAGTCCTGAAGAAAAGCCTTGGGGTAATGCTTGAAACTATTGACCCGAGAAATGGTGGGTCATATACCCTAGTAGTTTCCCATCATACCCCTTTCTTAATCATATCAGCTAGGGAAGTGAATAAATTAAACCTTTTCTCACTAGTTAGATAATTTTATCCTTTTTTACGCATTAAAGAACCCACTCCAATCCAATCTTAACCAGCATAGGTGTGTAGGAACATCGCAAAGTTATTGCTTTCGCATATCCGCTGGTCATAGCATTCCCCTTTCCGTAGCAGTTTTGGGACGAACCCTATGATGAAGCACACCACCAAGGGGTAACCCTGGTGGGTGAGGGTTACTTAAAAGGAAACACTTTTCCCTTTTGACTCTTTCTACAAACTCTTGTTTGTATATTTACATATAGTTTGAAGGACGATCCCACTCCTTTCCCCTCCAGCTCCCCCTTTGTTTTTGTTCATGCCATGAATACCTCATGCCTCTCCTGTGTTTGCCCCCCCCCCCCAGAGCATGAACCAAGTACTTGCAAACATCCACTTGTCACATTTTGTGAACTACTTTTTTTTGTCTTGAGGCACTCCATGCAGTGCTTTTGTTTTGAGTTTACTAGCTCTGTCCTCCGTCTCTTTATTTAATGCAGTTTTATATAGCACGAACACCGCCTAAATGTATTATTAGAGTGCTCTACGCAAGAACCAGTTATTTTACAAAAGGACACGTTCACTTTTAAAGGACCAGGTAGATTAAATGATTTGCTCAAGATCACAGGATGTTTTGCCAATGCCGAAACTCAAACACGGTTTCCCTTCTCCATGGTCAGCAGCTCTGGCCGTAACTCCATGTCCTCTTCTCCTGTCCTGAACACCCAACTGCAAGGGCTCTTCGTACTTTCTTTAAAAACATTTTAAAACTATCACTTTGAGCAAGTATCTCTTAGTGTTGTGCCATAATGTGCCATGTTAATATCAAAGTTTCCACATGTTAAAGCAATACACTTTTCGAGTACTTTATGTGATGTGTGTTGGAGTTGCATGATCTACATTGCAAACACTCTCAGAGCTTTGCGCGGGCTGTTGACTCTCTAACCATGGTAGCTACAGCTCCTGTTGTTAAGAGCACCTATCACCACAGTAACTAGTCTTAGCCAGGCCAATAGGAGGCGTAGTCTGCAGCATACCAGACATCTGTATGCCCGCTCCATATGGCAGTGCAAGTGTGACCGGAGTGATTAGCCACTGGATCTGGACTCAGGAGCTAGGAGATGGGTTTTAGCAAGCCTCATTAACTGCAACACAGAGAATTATTATTAGGTAAGAATTTGAGATTTTTTTTTCCCTCTGGATATATTTAGCATCAGCAGGCAGTGAATGCGCTTGACTGACATGCCTATTACATGGGCTGATGGCATTTGATATGAGCTTTATTTATTTATTTGACTTTCAAAATCAGCTGGATTAAGTGATGTAATAAGTGTTGATACTGAGCTGGCTAATCCAAACCATCACCGTCCCTACATGGGCTGCTCTAAGGATTGCTAAGCAATGCCTGTGCCTTTCTGTGTGAAACGTGACACTCTCTGAAGCTTTGGACTGTGTTTGACCTCTTATAAAGTGCTTCAGTAGCTTCATAACACTAAAATAAATAAGCCATGTGAAGAAGAAACATGGACCCCAACTTATGCCATCTCTGTTCTTTGAAAGCTGCTGTTTTAGACTCTCCTCCCGCTTTCACTTGCTCCCTACTGCGACCCCTTGGCTGCTTGCCCCATACCTCTCCCACCGCCATGGAGTATTGTTTGCTACTTCCCTCCTGCTGCCTGCTGTCTTTTTAAACCTGTAATTAGCCCTTTTCCCCTAATTGTCTGATAGTCAGTCAACACAGTTCCAGTTTTGTTTTCACAATCTACCTCATGAACTGCCATTCATGAAACACATTTCAACCTTCCCTCTGTCCAAACACACACCTCTTCCTTGTTGTGCCATTTTTGCTACGGGCTGTAGGCGAGTGCATGCATTCAATAAATGAAGGCCATAATTATTGTCCAGCATTCCCTGTAAAGCCAAGCTCACAATCACAGCATTGGCCGTAAGGGTTCTATGGCGGCAAGTGGCACTGAGTCTCCACTTGACCAGAAGGAAACCCACACAACTTTCACAACAAGCGTTACATCAGTCTCCACAGGTACAGATCAGCATTCTTCCGCCTTAACAGGGCAGTGTCACAAAAGATTGAAGAAGGCACAAGCCATCCTTGTGCATCACACCATTCTTCAACTGGTCTTGCTATTCTGTAAAATGATATGAAAGTGTGGATATGAATTTTAAAAAATGCTTTAGAAAAAAACAGAAAACTGTGACACGGAATTCCAGTAACAAGCATACAAGATTTGGACACCGATGGTCAATTTTATGGTATTTATAACCTTTTTACATATTTTTTTAACTTCACATGATTACACTCTATACAATACCACATAAATACATCCCACATAAATACACTCTTTTTTGTTTTATGTGGTGCCACCTTGACCCGAAGGTATCAGAGCGCTTCCCATGAGCACCACTTGCTTTACAGATGAACACATTCATTTTGTTAGGCAATGGGAGATTAAGTGATTTGCCTAAAATCACAGGATGTTGAGCGTCCTTGCCAAGACTCAAACCTGGTTTCGCAACTTCGAGGTCGAGCCATTAGGGCAGCTCTTTTCCCACATAGCAATAATTCACATAAAAACACACCACACCATGCCACATAATTCCCCTCAACATAATTTCACTCAACGCCACACAGAAAGGTGCCACTCAATGTAACTAAACACATTTCCACCTAATTCCACAACAAACCACATAATTCCACTCCACAACGCAATTCCACTACACACCACATACATCCAATCCATACCACAGAATTCCACATCATGCCACAAAATTCAACACCACAACAAATAATTCCACTCCACTACATGACATTTCAAAACACACAATACCACTCCACATAATTACACTCCATGACACATAATACCACTCAATATAATTCCAGCACACTCAAGACTACATAATTATTGTCCACTTATTTGCACTGCATACCATGCCGCATAATTTCACTTCACATAACTCTACTCAACACTACACAATTTCACAACAAACAATTACAATCCCACCCACATAATTCCACTCCACATACATCCACTCCACTCCATCACACATGGCTAAAAGACATTGTCATTGACAACCGCAATTGCTCTCAGATAGCCGAGACCAATTGGCTTAGCCAATGTTGGTTATACATTAGATGTAATATAGATCCTTGACAAGAAGATCGATCAATCTGTGTTTAAAAAGTGCTGTGGTGCAGGGTGGTAAGAGAGGAAGCCCAAAATTCAATTTAAGGCTTAAAAAGTACATTGCATTGGTAAGGCCATTAGGGCTCGGGGCTCCATCAGATTTTGATGATTTAATGATACTCAAAGCTAAAGTGGGTCAAGGGAGGCACCTGCAACAGTTATGATGTAAGGGGGATCCCATCTGTAGGAAACCAGGGTCACCAGTCCCTATGGCGGTAACGTGACACGAGCGGCTGGGCACCCAAAGGTCTGTGTGTAAAGCAACCATACAACACGCACCTCTCATGGAATGGGGAACACACACAATAGGTGACGCCACACGGTATAAATTGTGCAAATACTCAAGTTTATCCAAGTAGGTCGAGATAGATGCAGTTCATGAGATATCAGTGCAATTCATGAACTATAATACAATTCATTGAGATGTACATGCCAGTCAGGAGATATAAATGCAGTTCATAAGCTATAAATGCAATTCATGAAATATACCGGCACTGCATGAGCTATAAATGCAATTCAATGAGATGTACATGCAAGCTTCACTTTCCCCAGCACGTTATTCACTAGTAGGTTCCCTTAAGGCCCTAGGCCACCCTTGTGCGTCTGACTCCCCTTAGTAGGGTTCGGGGAACGGAACGCCACTCCTGGGGGCGTGCAGGGACCCAGGGCAGACCTCGCGGGCCTGCCGCTGCTTCAGTTACCTGTAGCGCCTTAGTGGAGATTACCTCAGAACGGAGCATCTAGCACAGAGCACTACTCGTAATCAATGACAATGAATACTTTAGAATGGAGCATTTAGAACAGAGCGCTACTCGTAATCAATGACAGTGAATACTTCAAAACGGAGCATTTAGAACAGAGCGCTACTCGTAATCAATGACAGTGAATACTTCAAAACGGAGCATTTAGAACAGAGCACTACTCGTAATCAATGACAGTGAATACTTCAAAACGGAGCATTTCAGGGAGCTCAACGGGTCTTACGGAGCGAGTCTCTCGTGCTCTGGTGCAGTTCATAGGGCACCACGCTCCGGGACAGTCAAGGGGGAACAAGGAAAGGATCCCTCGGCGGGGTCTCTCTGTCGTGGTGACCAGGGGGACTCCCACGGAGAGGGAACCCGGGCTCGAGTTGCGGTGTGGCTCCCAGCCTGCAGGGGGCGCACCGGGGTCAATCCAAGCCTCCGGGCTTACCTTGCTCTCGACGTCGGAAGGCGTCTGCTCCGGCGGCGATGGGGGGAAATCGTCCACGGCCTTGCACACCTTCTCCAACAGCTGTGACGGCAGCGACGGGGCCCCGGGCTTCTCCGCGGGCCTCGTGACGCTGAAGGGCACTTCTTCCGGCCTCCGGGCCACAGCGGTGAGCGCGCTTCGCCTCCACGCCACAGGGGGGGCTCAAATTAAGTAGGGGAGCTCCGCGCTCAGCGGACCACGCTGCCGGGGGTTCCAGGCCAGGTCAGGGAGCGCAGGGGTCACAGCGCTAATACCTGGTCGATCCCCCAGCGATTCCTCAATCTGCTTGGCATAGGGTTTCAGGGTTCAGTCTGGACACGCAGTCTCGGTGCTTGGCATATGATTTCAGGGTTCAGTCTGGACACGCAGTCTCAGCGCTTGGCATATGATTTCAGGGTTCAGTCTGGACACGCAATCTCAGCATTCAGTGTCTGTACTCAGTTGTTACATGAAGTCTTGATGGCGCAGATGTATCTGGCGCCCTTAAGGGGTTCTGTTACAAAGGGGGGTAGGGAGTGAGTTGGCGACTAGGTCCTTCCTAGTCAGGCTGGGCAGAGGTGTCCTGGGTCCTCCTACTGCTGGGCAAGATCAGTGGGTTTCACAGGGTCCCTCACTCACTTAAGAGGCAGCACCTAAATCCTGTCACTCTCAGAGGCATAAGTCCCTGGCTAGGCCCTACCGCCTACACTCCTGCTTGGATTCTCCAGCTCTGCTTTACCCCACTGGCCAACTAACTACAAAAAGTTCCCTCCCTCACTTAAGTAGCCCTAGGTCAGGTGACCTCTAGCCAAGGCGGCAAAAGTAAAAACCACACCTCCCTTCTAGAAGGTTCCATCACATTCCAGGAGCTTCCCCATTCTACCTATGGGACAAAAAGGCGGGCTGGTGTCGCAACATTGTTGTGGGGTTACAGCCAGCTCCTGGCAGCTAGGGTGCTACTATGAAAGACCACTCTGCAGTAGCAGGGGTCTGTGGCAGCCATCTTGGGAGAAGGGAGCACCTGCACCTTAACACTGATTGGCAATGAAAAGGCGCCCGGAGACCTAGTCCAACATAAAAATGAGGGTGGAAAAAATGAGGCACGATCAAAAATAGAAGGGGAGACCACCCTAGGGCTGACAGGTCTAACACCATCCATTTGAGACATTGACATATAACATCTCAATATGTGCAATCCAGTTTTGCTCAGAGATAGGAATACCCGCCTCAGTTGAGTATTGGAAGTCAAGCTTAATTATAATTTGCCAGAATTTTCTTGGGCATTTTGACCCATAAGTTTGTGTTGCTTGTAGCAATTTTCATTCAGTGTGACCCGCTTTACTTCCCAAACCTGTGGTTTGTAATGTTACTGTGGTGCCCTGGATACTGCCATTTATGGAGAATTAATGTGTAGGCTGTTAATTTTTCTTAGATTCCTCTTTCAAACCCTTTTCTCATTTTTAAGGTTTGATTGCACAATCCCTTATAAAATGTGCCTCGTATGGGAAAATGCTGTCTGTGCTTACAAGAAATAGTACCCAGATTTTGGTCCTGATTTACTAAGGGCTTGTAAGGAGATGTAAGCCCTTAACTGGGATTTACCAAGCTGCACAAAATCACCTTGTGTTGCTCTGCGTGGTTTAGTCAATCCAAATTAACAAGAGGCAGTGCTGTGCGAAGATGGGTTCTGCCCACCTAATCCACCCAGGATCTTTGCTTTTTGGTCACCTGGTATTCAGCCTTTTATCGTGGAGGAGCCTCGTAACCTGTGACTCACCCACTGTAAACTCCTGATAAATGGACTGTTCATGTGTTTATCGACATTGTACGCCTTTTAAAATAAGACTGCTGCTTTGCAGCAGGGGTAAGCGGCACTTGGCTAGTTACAAGTGAACAAATATGTAAACATGTGAGGGCTGCGCATGGAAGACTCCTGTTGTGCTCAACCTGGAAACTGCACACAGGAAGCCTGCAGCAGAAAGGGACTCTGCAATATTAGGTATTAGCCTGGGTTAGCCCTCATAATGTTAGTGTAAACTCATAGGGAAATTCAGTGTGGTTTACTGTCTGGTCTGCAGTGACACTCCATTATACACCTATGGGGAGGGCTGCCTAAGAATGTAATTTCACTTCCCTGTGGTCTACAGACACCAGTGATACCTTGAATTGGGGCATAAATAAGCCCGGGTGAAGTTTGCATAGCCCCGGTTCGTGTTACACCGCAAAGCGGCAAAAAAACCTCTGCAACACTACGCAGAGCTCTGCGAGCATGCAGAGTTGCTTGCTCCATGTGCTCGTGCATGCTTGCAAGACATTTCAGATGTTCCGAAATGCAGATTACGTGTTCGGGGGGAAATATCACGCTAACTTCACCACGCGGTCGCCAATGGGCGCGGCCATCTTGTTTTTCTACTCTTTGTCATGGTTCTGGGGCCTGGTTTGAATCTTTCCTATATCTTTTCATTCCTTTGTTCCTAAAATGTTTATGCTGATCTTTTTTATTTATTATCCAGCCCTCTCTTCCTAAGTGTATATTTTGCACTTTTTTTCCTCCTTTTACTGTGTTATTGTACTGTTTTTCAATTACTTGCTTTTTCTATTTTTTTTACTTTCCTTCTTTTTCTCGTGACTTATTTTACTCCTACATATTCTTTTTGGACCCCTGCCCCTTAGAACCGTGGCCAAGACTATTGCTTCCTCACAGGAACAGGGGGAACCGCCTTCTAAAAGGCATCACCTGGAAGGAGGCAGACCTGGGCCTTATTTTCCGAGGTAGAGGTCACTGCAGTGGTTTTCTTTGTGCAGCGCCACCTCCATTTAACCTTAGCAGTAGGCGGCAGGCCTGGTTCCAGGTACGGGATCCAGGAGCTTCACCGCAGGTGGGGGAGGATACTCCGGGCAATGTTCTGCTTTCTGAGATATGGCGCACCCACAATCAACTGACTCACCAATAGTCTGACTTCCTGGACCAGGAGCAGGACCTGCTGGGCCTGCTAGGTGTTGAGGATGTTGGGCTTGGTGAGTAGCTAATTTATTACTTTTGTGTGTTCTGTTCTGTGTTATTGCTAATATTATTGTTTCATAAATAGCAAGAATGCTGCTGCTGCTTACATGCTGGTAAGTTACATTTAAAAATCTCATATTATATGATTGTTATTCTTCTGGACAGGGAAAAGGCGCTACTAATCTTACTTGTTTGCAGGTTTGCACTCGCTTATGTAAGAAAGTTTAGAGAACTTAAGTTAGGTAATGCAGACTAGAGAGACTCCTATCCTTTGTCCTGTCACTAAGATAGGGGTAGGTAGTTATAGTCAGTTACTTCGTATTAGTTGGTAATTTTTTAGTGGTCCACGTGACGCATCCTCTATCATGTGCTGCTGACTCCTTAGTAGAACCTTTTGTAGTTTGTTACTGAGTGAATAATATAGCAACTCAGCATCAGCAACCAACCAACAATTTGATGAATGCAATATGCATGCATCCATCATTACATATTTGAGGACTAAAATAAATGCAGACTTAGTAAATTGGCCTGTCAAAGAGGGTTGATTCATTGATGATTGCGAATGAGATCTGAACTTAGAAGAAGCATATATAATTTTTGGCAATGTATTCCAAAATCTTTGGAATATGCGGGGTAGGCGGTACTTATGTTTAGGATTCTGGAATCGGAATGGAACAGTAGAGTAATAAAGAGATAGGACGGTCTGCGACCGCGATACTAGTCTACTACCACTAGTCGATCTGATTAGACAGGTCAATTTTATTACATTTGATGTTTTCTGTCAAAAAATCTTTTTGGAGCGATTTTTTTAATATTTATTATTTCACACCAATCAATTTTTGGCTCTTTATTATGTCATACATGATCAGCATCCATTGGCAAGAAGAAGACGGGGTCTGCCGAGGCAGGAGCTTGAGGTACCTCCCAGGATTGCTCCTCTACAGATGGCTCTGTTGCTGGCCCCAGTAAGTCCTGTTGTTAAAAATAATAATTATATTTCCCTAACTTTATTGCACCTTACTTTTTTCAAACTATTATTTCTGTTTCCTAATTCTATTTTTTACCAAATCTTCTTCGATCTATCTGTTTCTAAATTCTTGTTATCCCTGCATTACCTACCAACTTAGTTATTTAGCTTTCTAGTGTCTGTTTTGTTCCATCTATCTAACTGCCTCTGACTCTGTACTATTAGCCTGTCTGTAGCTTGCTTTATTATTTATTCAGGTTTTTCAGTCAGCTTTCCCTCTCCACTTATATTTTGTGGACTGCCTAGTGGTGATAATTCTGTAAGACTTAGAGAACACATTGGTCCTTTACTACTACTAGGACTATTACTCTGCTGTGCAGATTGCATGCCCAACTAAAGTATTCTATTCCTGTTCGTTGAGAATGAGATTAGAAGGCTTTCTTTTACTTTCTTTCTCATGCTCAATCAGTAAATAAAATGATCATCACATTGGACACCCCTAAGTGGTGTATTTTTACTTTTTCTCGTCTATGCCTAGTACTATTATTATTAGCAGCAGTTGACTGTGAACAACTGATTACCATGCACCATGGCTGGAAGAAAGTATGAGGAGTAGGAGGTGGAGGGCACAGTTATATTTTTCAACCAAGATAGAGAGCTCAAGAGACCTTTTGTCGAATTGTCCATCCAGTTGGCCACTCTTTTTCTTTAAAAAAAGTTTTAAAACTCAGGTTTACCAATAGCTCTAGCCACTGAGTCCAGTCCTTTGTGTTGTCCTCTTCTTGAAAAGCTTTTCAAAAATTGCCACCAACAAAATGCCTAACCAGATATTTTATTATTTTTGATGGGATCGTAGGACATACTGTCTACTCTACTCTAGTACCCGATTTGTACTAGTGATGTGTGTGGTGTATGTATATATTATACTTTCAATCTTGCTAGTGAAAAAACAAAATTAGTGGGAGGCGTACATGACATCTAAAAAATGTACAATGTGTTTTCTAGGCGAACCGACCACCAGTGCTGGGGCCAGCAGCAAAGGCAACGCCACTAAGGAGGGAGCAGCAGATGCGACAGCTGCAGGGATGAGCCAGCAGCAGTGGAGGTTGGTGGTAAGTTATATTCCTTACTTTTTGACAATACACTCGCTGCTAGGGTGTACTCTGTACTGCTGAGAGAGACTAAGTTGTTGTGAACAACGGTTGAAGAAGACACCCTTTACTTAGCATTAGCAATAGCATTAGCGGAGGGAGTTGAGTAACTAATGGCCTCTTCTATCAGACTTCGACACAGCTGGGAAAGTTTTATGGAGAAAAATAGGAGTCAGATGACCTTGATGGATGGGTTGAATGAAAAGGAAAAAAAGGATGGAAGGAGGAAGGACGGGTGACATGTAATATATAACTGGCAGAGAAGGATGCGTGGGTGAAGGAAAGGGGCCCGGGATGCATAGCTGGCTGATAGGATGCATTGAAGGATGGGTGAAATGTGAAAGAAAGGATACCTGCCTGGGTATGTGAAACTGTATGGGTGAAAGGAATCCTCCAGGGGGATTGATGATTCAAACTCAAAGTCAAGCAATCCCGCAGAGGTGGTGGTTTAAAAAAATTACAAATGTATGTTGTTGGTGACAGGTTTGTTGCGAGATAAAGAAGAATGATTGCCATGTTTACTTTGAATGGATGGATGCCTGTATGGTATTCAATCATAGCATAGGTGGAGACCGTCACTGGAGGAAGAGAATGTAAAAGAAAAATGAACCGTGCCATAGTAGCAAAGCCACAGGTGAAGATGAGAATAAGATTGGAATAAAAAAATAATGCTAGAAGAGCAATGCAATGATAAATGGAAAAATCGTTGGAAAGAAACAAGGACAGTTTTTTTCTAGGTTTTTGTTTCAAGGTTGTATTTCAGAATACTCCCTTGACTCGCAGTAGTTTGCATGCACAACATATATTTTGTGTATGTATGTACCCATACCCACCCATTATGAATCGCCTCCCGCTGACTCAAAATTCCCACTCCGTACCTATGTCATTTCGACCGTGTCAGCCATGGATGGCCTATCGGTTGCATGGTTACCCAATCAAACAATAGTAGTACCTCACGTTGTCCCGTATATAATCATTCATATCAGATATCATCTGCCTTGTTGTAGTAGTCAGGGTGAAAGTGAAATTGATCAGTTGCCATTAATTTAACTGAGTATGGTCATAATAATAGAAACATAGATAATTGTGTAGTTGTAGTCCTCAGCTACCCCACCTGTAGACAGTAGAAAAATAACATGAGTCTGCGACTGCAACACAAGTATGTCTGTCTAAGGCGCAAGCTGACTGAGCTGGCATGTCTTCAAGGTTAATTTAGCTAAACAAGAGAGAAGAAGGAGGCTTGTCTACTCCATAGAGCCTAGTAATGCCTGAAACTCCCACAAATGTAATAAATGTGTAGTTGTAGACAACAGCTACCCCACCTGCAGATAGTAGTAAAGTAACGTATGTCTGCGACTGCAACACAAGCATGTATGCCTATGGCATAAGCTGACTGAGCTGGCATGCCTTCAAGGTTAATTTAGCTAAACAAGAGAGAGAAGAAGGAGACTTGTCTACTCCATAGTGCCTACTAATGCCTGAAACTCCCACAAATGTTAGAGGCAGCAGAAGTGGAACGATACCACAAATGTTATGTACTGTGCTTGCTACAGCTACTGTGCCACTATAATTTTATGTGTATAATTAATTTTGTGTTATTGTTTAGCTAAGAATATCCGTTATAATTGTCTGTTTTCTTTCTTGATATAGCTTGATATAGCTACTCCTGAACCATAACAACCCACCAGGCAGGAGTTAGCAGCCAGGGCTTGACAACCGAAGCTGGAGGCCATACGTGATGAATATTGGTGGCTGGTGGTTCTGGCGGAGGAGGAGGAGTAGGCAGCAGCAGCTGCAGCCTCCTCCAATACCCCAGGACCCAGCCAGGCCCCCGCATCTCTTCAAACACTGCTGCCCACCCCTGTTCATGCAAGACATTTCAGCACCGCATGCTCCTCTGGATGGCGTGCCTAGAGGAGCGGATAAAAACCCTGGAGAGGAAGATCCGGCGAGCCCGCCGCTAGACCTCCATCGCCTTGTCCCTTTTTTAATCTTCTTTTTGGTGGGTGGAAAGTGGGTGTTCGGTGGTGAAAACTTGGGGTGTTTTTATGGACATTTTAATTTATGGATTTTGGACAATTGGACTTAATGATGGACATTGGTTGGGGTTAGGGAGAGGGGTGGGTCAGGTGTTGTGGTTCTTTTCATTCTAGTTAGTTTATTTGTTAAGGAAAGAAAGTATTTATAGTTTACACTATGATATAAATCTTTTGGGGGGTGGTTACTCTTTTACTTCACACTGTTTCCTTTGCTGCAGGGTTGCATCCAGTTTTTGATTGAAACACACACAGCAACATACCATTCTCCAAATTAAGTAACATAATAAATGCACCGCTGTCAATCACACCACCACACTTGCCTCCACCACTACACAGACATGTAGGTCTGGTGTTGTTGTTTACCTTTTAGGCCATTTC
This sequence comes from Triturus cristatus, assembly GCF_964204655.1. Taxonomy (NCBI): domain Eukaryota; kingdom Metazoa; phylum Chordata; class Amphibia; order Caudata; family Salamandridae; genus Triturus; species Triturus cristatus. The sequence continues at coordinate 823,579,927 of NC_140593.1, forward strand.
ATGAAACGCCCGAGTTATTCCATCAATCCTCTCCCATCCTACTGACTGACTGCAAGTATGGTATTATTATCATGGTATCCAACTCTGTTCCAAAAGTGTCCAGAGTGAGTCCAAACTCAAAATGCAATGAATCGGCCTGCAGTAGGACAATTTTGTTATTGAACAAAAAGAAGGGAAACATTGACTTGAGTTACTTTTTGTGTGTGTAGAATACTAGTAGACATCATGCACAACAAACACCAATCCCTCAGCGTGCAATGCATGCCATCATTTCCCTGCTCTTTTGGGTCAGTTCCTCTAGGCTCAGAAAGGATAGATATATAGTCAGGTTTGGACTTGAGGCAGGCACACATTTCACATTTGTTGTATGTATTATTCTCCATCCAATGTCTGGCTTGAGGGAAATAGGGCGAGTCAGGAGGAGTGGACTTACTTCTTCACTGACTGCACACAGTTGCAACTTTGTTGTGATTTGAACCAGAAAGACAGTGACACACACAAATAATAAAGTAAATAATATCCCCAAGCTATATCTTTTTGGGGGGCTTTTTTTTAGGCGACAAAGGAAGAAAGAACGTAGCTCAAAAACCTAGTTGTCAGGGAAGTAGAGCTCATCCTCAAACTCTGGTGGTTCACGCAGAAGTAGATCACCTAACAAACTACTTCTATGACCTGAGTCGCCGTCATCATTGTCCTACTGTGCTACTTCAGGTATGGTGTAATCTGGTGGTATAAAGTGCTGATTCATTTTGATCATGGTTAACCTCTCCACGTTTTGGGGTGAGGGACTGGTCCTCTTCACTATCAGAACGGCACCAGTAGCACTGAAAACATATTCAGAAGAAACACTTGTGACAGGGCAAGCCTGCTGAGCACTGGCCACTGGCGTCTTTTCCCATGCCAATACAGCAATGGGTTTTGATCAAAGTTGAGCTCTGTTGGGTCATCCAGATAGGCCTGGACCATCCATTCAATGCTCATGGGTGCTCTGCTGTGCACGGCCTCCTTTGCCTCATTTGCCTTAGCACTGGACTTAAGCCCTGCCTGTAGAAACCGTTACTCTGCCAATTTTGAGGCTGATGCTCCTGTTCTTGTTGTTAATGTTGTACTTGGTGTTGTTGGTGGTTTTGGCTGCTGTGAGCCAACTGCACTGCCCTCAGGCTCTGAAGTTAAACTTGAAGGTTGACCTGCAGTACTTGTTGTGCCTCTGAGGAGTGGGCCTCCAATTCCCGGCCGTTGACTTTCTAGCACACCGGCTTGCACAGCTATCCAAGTTTTGTAGCTGGCAACATCCCCATCTGAAAAAAATGAAAGTTTGCAGTAATAATTTGTACCTTGGATCAAGAATTGGGGCACAAAAGTAATGGTTGGATGACACAATGCCTCTTTGCACCCTTGTATTTTCAGATAAGTGAAGGGTTAAGCTCTCCACCAACTCCTATGCTTTTTTTTCCTCCACACCTGCATACATTGCAGACATCCCCTTCAACTGTTCCTGTAGCATGTGCAACAATGGGATAGATTGGCCCATAGTACAGTCCTCCTTGCTGACTTCACGTATAAAGATCTCGAAAAGAAGTAGCACCTCTGTCAGGCATTTAACTAGGCCCCATTGGTCCATCTCAATGATCATTCCTTTCACAGTAGCTTTCCCTCTTTGCATGACATATTCATTGATTGGTCTGTACTGCTCAAACAGACGTTCAAGCATGCAATAAGTTGAGTTCCAACGTGTTGGAAAATCCTGGATGAGTGCTTCAACTCTCATTCTATTATCATGTTAAATGATCCTCAGCTGCTTCAGGGCTTTAAAAGAATGGCTGAAATGTGTGCAGATTCTTCTGCAGGTGGTCAGTACATTGCTGACTCGGTTTTCTTTTTCAGAAAGTTTTGAACAATGATGTTAATGCAGTGCACCAAACACAGGACCCTGAAATAACCACCGTCGGCCATGGCCTTAACTATATTACTGCCATTATTCATGGCAAGAAAACCAATGTTAACCCCACTTGGTTACAGCCATTCAAAGACCTTGCTGTCAAAGTCTTCTAAAATGTTGGAAGCAGTATGAGATTTATCCATGGTGAACATGGCTACAGTTGCATGTTTCCAAACGGTATTAAAAATCTCAGCAGTGTCAATACCTGCAGATATCTTTTCTCTAACCCCCACAAAAGAGATCCAGTGTGCAGTGATGCACATGTAATCAGTGGCTTGGCAACTGTTCCACATGTCTGTTGTCAGGTGGATAGTGTGAACAGCACTCTGCTTGTCCAAGCAATTCCAGCCTGTCGTGATCTAGTGCTGGAACAGCAACTCTGGCGAAATAGGACTGACAGGAAACCTAAGATTTTGGGCAGATGGCTTCCACAAATTCAAACCCACCCTTTCCACAAAAGAAAAAGGGAGGAGGTCCAGCGCTAACATTTTAGCCAGCATTACAGCTTTGCATTGCACAAATGTGCCGTTGGGTAGTTGCGTTCATAATGCCCCTCTGACCTAAAACATGCTGAGAATGGTAGACTAGATTTTTTTCTTTTCTGGTGCCACTGATGTAGGTGACTTCTTGATGCTGGATGTTAAGCTCAATGCACGTTTTTTGGTTGTGGTACTCTCTTGCCTTGGACCCCTTGGTATCTCAGCCTGACTCTTGTGCCATTGTGATGTTGCTGATGATGATGTGGGCGGTACCACTGCAATGCTGGGGATAGGGCGGCTTTGTGTAACCGAGAAAATGTCTCTCTCTTGTTTACCTTCCACCGGATCTTCTTCTTCATCCCCTCCACCAACAACACGTGTAGTTTTTTGGCCGTTAAGGTGCACCTCTGACTGGAACAAGTGGTGATTTCTCAGATAGGTTGTTTAGCCTCTGGTACCATAGTTTGTACCAAGCTTACCCTGACTAACACCTTTTCCACAAATTGAGCATATAGCAATGCTCTCCTCCTTCCTGCTAACCAAAAAGAAGTCCCAAACTATGGAGGTTAATTTTCTGGTGCTGTTGGTGCCACTTGCAGTGTTGGATGAACTGGTTGGTGGGCGTGATGTTTGGCTCTCTGCGGTATCTACTTCTACTGAGGTAGTTGTTGTGGATGTAGGTCGCTGCCGGTCCTTTGTAAATATGGAAGCTGGAGGTGGTGTTGGTGGTACCCGTGCCACATCCCTCATTGCAAATTTTGGATGGGGTAATGTCGGTCTCCACTGGTGCAGAACTAATTTCAATGATGACTGGCTCATCATCATCCTCCTCTTCTACATCTACCTCCATAACCCTAAGGCTTTCTGGAACCTTCCTTTTCCCTAGCCAGGCCTCATAGCTTGTCTCGCTCTTAGACTGAGGTGGCTTTTAAGTGGCATCTAGATCATCAGAAGGGGGTCCTGCAGTAGATGTTGATGTACTGACCCTCCTTTTCCTTGCAATGGATCTTCTGAAAGAGTGGCTTGTTCTTCTTCCTCTGCAGGAAGCTCGATCTCTTGAACTGCCCCTACTTCAGGAGGAACAATTGCTATTGGGTGTGGTTACGGCTGTTGTTGCCCACTTATCTGAGTTTTCTGCTTGATCGGGTAGTACTTTGTGATAACGATAAGTCAATTTCAACATTACTGTTCATTGGCATTGGACTTGTGATTAGACTGGCTGCTTCTGCGACAGACATAGGCTTGGGCCTAGGTTGATGGGGTGGGTCCACTGATGCGGGGGTGCTGCTCCCAGCTTGCTCCCTGGACACCACTGCTGCAGGCGCAAGTTTTGGTTTCCCAAAAAAGGGCTTGGGTGACATAACGGTGGTGGTAAGTGGCAGTGCCTCCTTCTCACTGGCAACTTTCTTGGTACTGGGCCTGGTACCTTTCTTTGGGGCCATCTTGAAGATGTCAGCAGCACACAGTGGCACAAGTTGAAGAGATGTGTGTGGTCACATGTAACGCAACTTTGTGTGCAGCAGGACTTCTGGCTTGCAGTACAATAGATGATGTTGTCTCCTCCTCTTCTGTGTACCTAAAAGCAAAGAAGCAAGAAAAACATCAATGAAACGTGGCATTCATTGTTGTGGTTCAATTACTAGAACAAACAAATGTAATATAAATTAGTGTGTGGTCACATTACTATTAAATGTATTACCTAAGTTATTAAAACAATGAACAACAATACAGTGTAGCCTTTTGTGAGACTTTGACAACAACAAGGGCTTTCATGGTGTTCTGTATGGATAGGAAAGAAGAAAAAGAAAGAACAACAAAAATACAAATGTAACAGTTTGGCATTGTGCAGATTGGATGCAGCTGATAAATGATGACCAAAGTTGGAAGCAATAAGCTGAGAGGAACAAAGGAAAGGTATGCAGGCCTATGGCAAAATCACACTAACTGCCAACTTCAAAATGGCCACCAGCCACATGGTCACTCACAACAGCAACAAGCAGGAGGCCTGGAAAACAATTAACTCAAGCAGGCCTGTAGGGACACAGACTTTACAAAATGGCCCTTGGCTACATTGGGAGGCTCAGCCAAGGTTAATGCTGGCCCACTATTGCAAACACACTCACACACTGGCCAGACAAAGAAGGCATCCTATAAACGAAAATCCAAAGAGCTAAACACCCACACATATCCAACGAAGGCATTTATTTAACACACATGAACAAAAAGTGAAATACAAACAAAACACATTTTGCATTTCAATCCAATGCCATCCATGCCCTAAATGATGTTTAAATTCAACAGACACCCCAACATTGAGAGAGGTACCCTATTGTATGGGGAAAGGGACCGGGTTACAAGCAGAATCACTATTGAAAACAATCTCTCTTTTATCCCCCAGCATACATCAACTCTTAGCCATCATTCAGGCTAATAATCAGTTCGAGAGAGAAAATCTATATCGCTCAACGGTCTTCAAAATTCAACACTAAGACCTGTATTCATGTAAAAAACAGATTTATTTAATATTTTTTCACTTACATTGTTTTTCATGTTGTGATATATAAAAGATAAAGTCATAAAGGAATTTTTTGTTTTGTCACATATCAAAATTCCCTGGAGTGTATGTTTCTCAAGGATATACATTTTCAATGTAATACCCTTCTAACTCTTCATCCACAGCACAATATTAAAATACAACAATCATTTTTAAAAAATCGAAAAAAAGGAAACATAAAATTTGGCTATACAATATCACATTAAATCCATATTTCTTAGCATTTTTTCAGTTTTGGATTTAAACAGAAAAATCCTTTATGACTTTAAGTTCAACTGACCCTACAGAAACAGTTGTTCCATGCACCCCTGAGTAGCTCTAGGCCTACTGGCTGAAAGGCCTACTTAAAGACAACTGGGCTACAACGTGAACTAAATAAATATTGCAAATTGATGATTTAAAAAGTTGGAGAAAATGTAGTGAACCTTGCAACATGTTTATAAGAGAAGAAAAATTACTTACAAAGAAACAACTAGGCCCCTACTGAAATAAAGGCCACTCACCACAATATTTTTTTTTAAAAACAAAGAAAAGTACAAAAAAATCTAGGTGTATGGCCCCAATCAAACAAACAATACCAATTTCCCAACTTACTTTTGAAATCTCAAATTCAGAAGTCCTCAAATCCAATGATATATGATACAGCAGCCACAAAGAGTGATCCTTCCTGCTCCAAGTCCAAATGAAAAGTGAACAGAAAATGGACAAAGCACTGGATGGAGCCTGCTGGACAGGAACTCTGTGGCACCTCCTTCCTCTTAAAAAAAAGAAAAAAAAGTAAAAGGACTCCTTGCACAAAAATGTACGGTCAAATGTCACTCGGAGAGTTTTTTTAATCTAAATCATCATTTTGAGGAGGTTTTGATGCTGCTCTGGAGCCAACCTTCTCCAGATTGCACATTCTGTGTGTTCGGGATCGTGTTCTTCACAAAAGTTCCGCCAGATGTTTCATTGTGTATCCAAATGACGTGTTTGCAGAAGCCAACTCTTGGGGGACCATGCAGCCACATAGCAAATCTCATGGCGCTTGCGTACGGCTTGGTAAATCTTGTCAGCAATCGCAGGCACCTGGTAAGTTGCTCCTGCACGCAAAAACGCATTTCGGGCATGCAAACAAAAATCTTTGTTCTGATGTGGAGTCCAGGGCTTTCTGGCCAAAAATCCACAAGCTCCATGAGCGGAGCAGAGTTTTACCCCTAGGGTTAGGCATAACCTGTGGGGGAAATGAATTCCGCAAGTTCCAAGAAGATGTCTGTGGAGCTAATGGGTCATCAAGGAATGTCAAATGTATCTGGCTCAGCTCAGGGCCAGAGCCCAGGCCTTTTGTCACCTTTCTGTGAGGGAGAAAACGCAAAGTCAAAATGGTACCCTGCCTGGGTCCCATGTCCGCCAGCACTACCCGAAGGAATAGGTAAGTCACCCCCCTAGCAGGTCTCACATCCCTAAGGCAGGGTGCACTATACCACGAGTGAAGGCACATCTGCATGAGCAGATATGCACTTACAACAGTGGGGTCCATTCCTTCACATTGTAAGTGCCAGTGAAGCCATTGAGAGTACATGAGCTGGAAACTCGACAACTCAAGTTCCCCAGCACCATGATGGCTTCACTGAACACAGGAGTGCTTTGTACCAAACTACTCCTCTCCAAAAATCCACACTGATGCCACTGTGAAATGTATTGTACCATGTACCTAGAGGGCACCTCAGAGGTGCCCTCTGAAAACCTCCCAACCCTTCTGTGGTCTCTGACCGGATGTCGGCAGCCAGTCACCACCAGACCTGTTTCCGGACCCATGGGTAGAGAGCCCCTGCTCTCTCGGATCAAAAACAATTCACATCCTGGGTAGAGGTGTCACACTTCCTTGCCAGTGCTCAAAGAGGGAGTCTTCAAAGGCCTTCTGCATTTGTAATGGAACCCCCAGCCTCTGCTGCTAGCAGCAGATGGCAGTCCCCAGATTACACTCCGACTTTGGATGGGCAAACTTAAGAAGAATGGGAGGTGTGCCCACCTCTGCCAACTCCACCCCTAATTTGGGGAGGTGAAGCACATCTTTCAGTCCCTGCCTTCTTGAATATACTGGGACCCCTCCAATAAGTGCTAGGTCTGTGCCCCCTCCCACAGGAGAGAAGTATAATTGAGGTTGTAGTCACCTCAGGTCAGGTGCCCAGTGGTCTTACCTGCTACTCCCCTAAAATGCCTCTTACATTTTGAATATTGTTGGCTCCCCCAGACCTAGAAACTAGATTTGCAGTGACCTAAGAAGCAAGAAGACAACCCTGCAGAGAAGAATCAAAACGACAACAGCATTGGCCCCAGCCCTACTGACCTGTCTCCATCTTCTGCGAACCTGCGACCAGCCTTGCAGCCAGCGACCTCTGAAAACCCTGAGAGGACTGCTTCCTTCAAAAAAGACTCCAATCTTCCGTGAACAGTGGTCCTGTCCAAGGAGAAACAAACTCCAAGGACCCCTGGATCCAGTGGATCTGCATCTCCTGTCCACTCTGCACCCGATGCCCACGGCCCGAGTCTGAGTGGCTCACTGAGTCTGAGTGGCTCACCTGTGCAGTGAAGTCTTACCGGCAATCCTGACCTCGTGGCTAGCGTTGGCTAACCTCTCCTGCCCTCCACAACTGTGCCTGCAGTGTGAATCCAGAGACTCCCCGACCAGCTCCGGTAACAAGACTCCGATGTCGAAAGGCACCCCTGCACCACTGCACTCGATGCCCCTGGTCCTTGGTGAGCTGATCCGACAGTGCTCCTATGACCCCCCTGTACCTCTACTTACCTCTGCTGTTCTTCTTCCTCCTGCAACCTCCGGTGCCACCCCTTCAGCCTCCTTGCCAAAAAAAGAATTCCCATTGAAAAGCATTGAGCGCCCAAGGTCGAAATTGCACCATGCACCCGGTGGCCCCTTCGCCACTGGTGGTGTATGTTTGATGCTGCTTTACACCCCCCTGTACTCAACCTAGCCACCAAACCCTGACCCTGTAACAGATTTACCTAACTACAAGCAGTGTGGCTCCAGGCACCCCAGCTGCCTTTGAAAAGCATGGTGCCGAACTCCGATTTTGACCTCCGTACCCAGCCTCCTCTGTGCCACTGGTGGTGCAGTGTTGGTACCTCAATAACCCTTGCCACTACTGACCTTTGGTCCCAAAGACTAGAACTGGCAGTGGTACCTACCTGCTTAACAGCAAAACTGTTTCCCCCATAGGAGTGTTGTGTGTAGATTTAGATTCCATATATAGGTTTCCTGATTTATGCCCTTATATAGGTACAATTCATATTGCCCTTATTTAGGCATAGAAAATCCAGCCCTTATTTAGGCATTGTCCATGCTAACCAAATACAGACATGGTCTCCTACATCCATCCATCCACGTCACCACGAGTTCTTGGAAAACCAGACTCTTAAGCCTTTAGGAATTTCCCTTGCTTGGATATTGATTTCTCCAAGAACTCATTTAGTATGCATGAACATCTATTCCTTAGGGGTTCATTCATGACGTTCCGATGCCCAACTTTTACGTCAACACAGGCATTCCTAAACACCTTCAAGGTATAAATATACCTGCACCTGCCTTGGTAAACCACGGTTCCGGTACGGTCCAGCTCGACTGCCTACTTGCGGTTCGCCACGTCAAGTTCGGAAGGAGATCGAGTTCCAGCCTGATGCACTGACCAGACAGTGTGATCCTCCTCGCAGAGAATCCAGCTCCAGTGTTTCTGACTCCCCTTGCGGGGTGTTAGATATCGAGTACTGGAAAGAGATTCCAACCTCGCACATTCTAAGGTATGGCGCAGACTAGAAATTAGAGAAACTTTTGGCAACTCTTGGCAAAACTATAGCTATAGGTATAGCTAGCTATACTTTAGGAAACAGCACCTACTTCTTACCTCGTACTACACTTAGGTTAGGTACACTGGGTAGAACTATTTAGAAGCATCAGATGAGTATTCACATTTTAGCCTGTGTTATTTATGTATGTATTTTAATTAATATATGTCATAGCCACAAACCATGCTATTGCAGTATTATTTTATCTTACTGCTAACTCTGTACATATTGTACTTCGCAGCCTGTCTTACGATTGTAGCAGTTCATATCTCTTGCATGAGAAATAAGACTGTTCAAGAAACCCTTTTTATTGAAACGCCTATCTCTCTATTTCTGTGCAGCTCTGTAGAAACGAAGCATGCACGATAGACTGATTGACACTGTTATCTATTGTTTCCACGGTTCTGAGATTGTTCCGACTCTAAGGGAAACAAAGTTGTCATGTTTATGCAGTTGTCAGAAACTAACCCCTTCTTTTATATTCAAGAAGTTTCTAGTGAACTCTGAGTTAGCTGGCACACACAAGTAATGAAGCTTAATGTACTCGATAGAGACATTCTGACCTCAGTCCTATGTCAAATCTATAGTGTATATTATTCCAATGCACAGAGCCTATCAGGGATATAGGAACTACACTACATGGTGCCCAACGGTTTGGTAAGGCACTAATTTAACGCTAGATACTGAAGTAACTGAGTCGTGCTTTTCTCAGAGACCCCTACTCATAATACTATATAAGACGTCTGGAGTGGGTACGGATAATATCCGCCATAGCTGAGTAGGACACAAATCCTATGTATTAGCTGTTTGGTTTGTTCAACGTTGAAGGATACAGTGTTCCAAAAATATTGTGCACCTTATCTTTGTTCCCTTGAAACTTGCTCTGAAGCTTTCATTAAACAATGACTGAAAATGGCACAAACACCGATACTGGTGGAGCAGCGGCTGACCCAGTCGCAAAAGCTTTTAATCAAACACGTTTTAATGAAACCGATGAGGGTGTTATAAACATCCATCCAAATTTAAGGAGAGCCATCACTTATAAAACATGGCCTAACACCAAGAGGTGGTAGAGCAGTTTTTGTGATAGAGGCACATGAATCTCACCAGACAGAGGTATTCTATTCATGGATAGTAGTCCCAGAATAAAATCCAGTAACACACTTGTTTCACTTCTACAAAGAAGATGATCCACCTGAGGAATATATTCCTTTCGAGGATATTGAAATCCACTCACATACCAGGAGCATGAACTCTGGTTTAAAGGCGCCCTAAAACATTACAATCACATTACCAGGCTCGGTCCACTAGGTGGACCAGGAGCAACATGGCCGATTTTAGCCGGCTACAAACCTGACCCTGACATTGAATCAATGTCGGACGAGGAATTACTTAATAACATACAAAAGCTAATAGAAATATACAGTTAAACCACAACTGTCTGAAAGTCCTGATAAGGTATTTCCTAAAAACACTCCTACCTCTTCTAAAAAGAAGTGGGAAAATAGCAAACAGCATTCCAAAGAGAAGTGTTCTCAACCCCGAGGTAGGTCTCCTCAAACGGAATGAGGTACATTCTCAGGAATAGAGATAATTTGAGAAAACCTGACCGGTATCAAGATACTGATACACGTTCCTCTCGTACATTTCAGATATCATCACAGACATCCAAAAGAAGAGGACAGTCAGAGAACAAAGAAGAACACGTGAAGTCCAAAGACGATCAACACATTCAGAAAAACAAACAAAAACCTCAATTCTCCAAGAAGAAAGTAGCAGGTCTGAAGATAAGACATGCCGAGTATTCTCAGAACAAAACTCAAGAACGGAGAATGGGCTCAAACAATGTTGGACAGTCCAGCAGAAGTTACAGTAGCTCGCCAGAACCTGAAGGGGCTTCTGGAGACAGTGGACTTGAATGAGGACATTCAAGTTGAAACTGCAGACACCAGGGTTAGTTCTCCACATAGGTTATATGAAATAACACTCCGGATGGAGGGAGACATAGCATGAAAAGTGAAAGCACTCTTTTGGGAGTGACTTTCAAGGGGTTATGGTATACTTCTTGCAGAACGGGACTGGCCACCAGAATTTGTCAGAGAGTGCCCACATGGTGAAGACATCATTATGCCAGCCTTCTCCAACTATGTTCCAATACATTTAAAATATACTTATGCCAGGAAATGGGCAGTGGCCCAAGCCCCAGCATTATACAAGAATCATGTAGGATGGGATGAGGACTCACCTCACCACAAAATCCAGTTAAAAAATCAACCAACTGCACAAAGGCAGTACCCAGTTAAGCAAGAAGCTAAAAAACAAGTCAGGGAGATCTTAGATCAACTTGAATACCAGGGGGTGATTGAAACATGCTCCTCATCAATGAACAATCCTTTGTTTCCTGTCTCCAAACCAGACAATACATATCGTCTAGTTTTGGATTACAGACACCTAAACACTTGTTGTAACACAATTGCAGTGAAAAATGCACACAGTACAGCATTCATGAATAACATTGTGCGTAAAAAGTACAAAACCACATGAAACATTACAAATGGTTTCTTTTGTCAAAATATTGCACCTGAAAGTAGATATTTGAACACTTTCTCAATAATGGGAACTCAACGTCAATTTTGTTGACTCCCACAGGGTTTCAAAAACAGCCCGGTGTTATTCTCAGCAAGTGTAACAGAGTTACTACAAATTTATGATGACGAGGCATTGTCATATGTCGATGATATCTATCTGACAGACGATGACCTGAACAGACACTTGAACAGGGTGAACACCATTATATTGGGCTTCGCCTCTGAGGGTTACAAATTCAACTTTAAAAAGTCCAGAATTGCCCATCTCAACGTCCTTTTCCTAGTATATGAACTATCAAGTGGAGGAAAAAGCCTGGCAGCCAACTTTTTAGAAAAGTGTGCGCTGCTCCAACCACCAAAAACACTGAAAAAACGTACAGCCGATTCTAGGTTTCCTGAATTTTGGAAGAACATACATTCTAAACTACGCAGAGAGGGTTAAACCTCTCTACGAATTCATCAAACCTGATTTCAAAGCCACAACTTGGACATAAGAACACACAGAAATTCTGCGTTCACTTCAAACAGACATGTTAGCAACAAAACACTTGCAAACACGCGTAAACGTACGCAACTTAGTGATCCGAATCATTCCGGGTCAATGCGGATTCACCTACTTAACTTTTAACGAAGATGAAAAAGTACAAATTGCATACAAATCACACATGTATACACAAGCAGAAATGAAATTCACTTCTACAGAAAAGATTCTGAAAGCAGTTCAAACCGCTGTAGCAAAAGAAAGAGCCCTAGCACAGGGGAAACGTATTATGGCCGTGACTCCTGTACCAGCCTTAGAGGCATTTACTAAAGCTAGCATTCCGAATGGAAAAGCTTTACTTCCGAGATGGATACAATGGGTTAATTCTCTTGGTGCAACTGATGTTGAATATGTTTTTGATCCTTATTTGAAAACAAAAGCATTCCTGAAATACGAACACAAATGTCCTCTGCCTATTGAAATTCTCCCTCTTGATCAGTACGAATTTATAATTTATATTGACGGATCTGCACAACCCGCTACGGAGAGTAAACAAGCTTACAGTGCAGCATGCGCGATCGTTAAAGGTCGTATGCGCGAAGGCAAATTTAGACCAATGTTCACAAAAACGCAATCTCTAGGAGATTGTACAGCTCAGCGAGCTGAACTAAAAGCATTCAAGATGGCACTTGAAAACACGGATCGCGAATTCCCCACACTCATAGCGTGCGATTCTTTTTACTGTGTTCAATCTTACAATGAATATTTACAGAATTGGCTTCAAAATGGTTTCAAAGATGCAAAAGGTGGCACAAGCAAGCATAAAATGCTTTGGGAACAAGTAGTTCAGTTACGAAAAGGACTACAAAACACTCATGTAATACACACGCTGAGTCATCAACGTGATGGCGTTCACGTTGAAGGGAATTCATTGGCTGATGAAGCCGCCAAAGGGGCTGTGCAAACGGCTTCCGTAGCTGCAATCACTTCTTCAAAAATGAAAATTGACAGTAAAATAATGCTGGCTATCAATGCTTCAAGCAAAAGCAGCGGTGCAGCGTTACCTAAAAAATTTCCACTCATATATAATTGATGTGAACAATGTTCCATTTGCTCGAATCCCTGGAGTGGGGGATAGGGTAATATCAAAAAATGGAACATAGATTAGGAATAATCCTAGCAGCACATGAAGGGATCGCCTCTGCCCATGCAGGTCTTTCTGCCACAGTATTGTTATTAAAACAGAGATACTGGTGGCCAGGCAGGAAACCGACCAGAAATTATGTTTTGGAATGTGAAATATGCCAGAAGATGAAAGTCTAAACTGTGAAATGTCCTGCGCAGACGCCCCTCTTAATTTCAGATAAACCATTAGCATGTGTTTACCTGGACCACTGCGGTCCCTTACAAAGGGATGGTAACTATAAATATATCATGGTCGCAGTGGATTCGTGTTCTAGGTTTCTATGGATGTGGCCTCAGCGCTCGGCTGATGCTCGAATCTTTATCGGCACATACGCAATTGGCACACTACATTCTGACCAGGGTCCTGTGTTTAGCTCTCGAGCTTACAAAGAAGCCATGGCCAGTTTGGGCATAGCATTGCGGTATTCTTCTCCATTCCATCCTGAGGGAAATTCTGTTGTGGAAAGAAAAAATCGGGACATAAAGCAGTCTATAACAGATAGGGTAATAGGTTTGGGTGATGGGTGGGTCAAACACCTTTATGGGGTCCAGCACGCATTAATAACTTGCCAAGAAGTTCTCTAGGGGGTGTCACTCCATATGAAGTTCTACGTGGAACTAGAATGTTGGTACCGGACCTTGATATGCAAGGCACAGTGATGGAAAATAAAAAGTTTGATATCAAAGATCGATTGGCTGTTTTACAGGACTTAAATGAACTAAGAACGAAACAAAGCAACGTGCTCCTGAAGCCCTGAAGCCAACCATCACTGATAAAAACCGGCCATCCCAGCAAGGCCTGTCTGGATCCCAAAGCTTGGTGATCTAGTCAGAGAAAAGATTGCAGACAAGAATGAATTTGGGCCTTCTTACAGACAACCAGTACCTGTCCTAGCAATCCACGGATCAAGAACAATACTACTGTCGCCCTTTGCTGGTAAAAAGGAGAAAAGATTTGTGTCCATCGACCTGATCAAACCACACTATGTGGCCGATACTGAGCAGTAGGCCAAGTGGACTCCGACAATGTAGCAGACACACTCTGCTGGCTACAATCCAAGAGGTTCAAACTGAGAGACTCATCACCTTTGAAGATCCTACAGTAAGAAATAAAGGACTAAGCAACAGAGCTATGGAACTGGTCCCTGTTGAGACCCAAATAACAGTTCGTCCTGATGCACATGTCTACAACAAAGTAACAAGTGATCAACTGGTTCCAGCGAATTCAACAAATACTGATGCAATTCCAACCATTGACAGAACTGCCCCTGGCTATTTCCTGAACTTTGATACGTTTTCTGAGGATCCCAGCAAACCTGAAACGACGCCAGCACAAAGAACGTTCAAAGAACAAGCAACAGACTTTTTTCATCTCCTGAAAAAGACTTATCTGGTTTCACCATGGATTGAACTATGGATTGTTTTTGGGAATATTCTTCTTTCTACTTTGGTTAGCTCTGGTATTAACTCTGGGTATGTTGATAAATGGAAGATATATTCAAATGGACACAGCAAGTAAAAGAGTGAACTTACTTCTCCAGCCACACAAATCATCCCATTGTCAAGCAAGAGACTTGTCAGCAGTGAACATCACAGCCATTTCTATACCGGAGGGTATAGTTTGGGACAAAACTGAATATGAAGATTGTGATCCAAGTATTTCACCTTGGCCTTTGCGCACTGTTGCGCAAAGGCCAAGGTGAAATACTTGGATCACAATCTTCAGTTCAGGACCTGTTTAGACAGCAGGTCAACCATTGCAGCACGCCTATTTTCAGGATGTCAATCAAGTAGAAATCCAAGAATATACTGGAGTGCTCCCCTTCAAAAAATTAAAGTTTACAAAACTGAATATGACATTTTTGGCCCATTGGAGCTTTTGAAGATTCCACATTTATTTAAAATTTCATTAAGTGACTTTATTACCTCTAGTACCTTTTCTGATGATTGTGACTTCCAGACTGTTAATAACATGATGTCTGATCTAGAGATGTCTGCAGTATTCACAAATCATGAATATTTAGAGGGTTCATCATACTATGAACAAATGTATTGTTATAACAACTATGGTCATCATTTCTTGCATAAAACTGCATCACCAAGAAATGTATTTCTGTATAACCAATGGGAACATTGTGCTACACCTCCAAAGGGTAGTTTGAAAACCTTTGCAATTAAATTTCCATATTTTTCAGGCTACAATTTGTCTAATCCAGAATCGTTTTACTTTAAAAATGTGAACAAGACAGGAACGAAAAATATGTTAACCAATACGAAACAGATTTATTCTGCAGCCTTTATTGCCCAACTGTCCAGACATGGTTTCGACTTTTGGAAAGACAACATTGAGACAAAAATTGTCTGTGGTACAAAAGATTGGCAAGTACATGGGATAGAAGCTTTGTTTAGAACCTGTATCATCCCTGAGCAAATTATGTTTTTGAATGACACTGTCCAGAAAACGTCTTGCCTTGGGTTAGCCAAGATCAAAGACATGAACACACCAACCATACCTATACCTGCAAGCAATAGCACTACACGGGGGAAGGTCAACGTACATAATATTTTAGATCACAACAGATCAGATCCAGAATGGAAAAAATGATTGCTCTGGCCCAGAGACACGAATAACTGTCAAGATCGATTCCTGAACAAGAAACAGGGTTTCATTATCAATAGGCCAGATTCACGCTATGTTCAAAGACAGCATCCAGGGGTAGTAACAACATACAGTGTGGGGACACTTTGCCTTGATTGGCTACAGGGAGCTACACTAACAACACTTAACTTTACTTCAAGAAGGCGCAGACCTTAGGGAACTCTTGCTAGGACCAAGAAAACCGCGTCAAAAACGTTTCATATATGCCAGTATCTACGCTGCTTATAATGAAGCATGGAAGGTCACCCAAGCAGAGACTGCAGAACGAATACGAGAAATTGTTCGTATTAATTTAGAGAAAACTCTCTCTGTAGTAGACAATGGGTTAACGACTCTGTCATCCAGAATATATTCATTGGACAGCATTGTGTCTTCTGTCATAGACATCATGGAACAAGACTTGGTCATGTTGCATCATGGTCAGTCTCAGCTACGTTCTTTCATGCTATTGGGCTGGATGCTACAAAACTTGCGTGCAGGCTATGTGCCTTGGCGTTTAATCAATACTACGTCACTGTTTTCAGAATTCAATCTCACTGATAAACAGATCAGACTGGCACAAAGGGGAGCAGACTACACTATGCTGAGCATTGAACAACTGCAAAAATTACCATTCACGGTGGCAGAAAAACCAGCTACTAAGTGGATCATACATGGTAAAATTACTCTGCCTTTTACAACTTTCCATTTTCAATATTGCCTAAAACATATACCAGTTGGCAAATATGAAAGGTCGGGTAAAGGATACATCAAGACATCCAGGGATTTACCTTACACACATAGATGTTAGAGTGGGGAACATGAAGTGTTTCTTAGCGGTGAAAACTGTGAACACACACTAAGCGGTTCTCTCCTTCGTCAGGGTATTAACTTACACGGGGCCTGTGATGGTTTCACTACAAACTTGTCACCTGCAAGGTTCACCGGCTGCAGTGATTAATCAAATTTTTGGCCAACTTTCTAATGGGAGTTACAATATGTTGAATGATCACAGCTGCTGTGGCATGTTGCCAGGTATTCCAAATCTAGTTACGGTTATATCCAGGGTCACTTGCTGTATGCAAGTCTTATTTCCACAAATAGACACAGTCAGGGAGTCGCCTTTGTGGCCTTCACTGAACATCTCTTCTATACAAATTGATACTCTAAGCGGAATGAAAGCCATTCTCTTACAAATAACAGTGCCACTGACCTCGGTCAGAGAAACCTATGATCTCCAAGTCGAAAGGACTTCTGCGGAGATACATACCCTTTTGTATAGAAACTGCCCTATACATTTCTCAGAAATGTTAGATCGTATCTTAAACATTACTGATACGAGCGGTATTATACATGTATTTAAGAACGTGTGTGCAGGACTGTTAGCACCCTTTCAAGCAGTCCTCGGAATTTTTCCAAACTTCGTGCACTGTGTTTGGCGGACTGCCGCTCCTTTTAGCACTCGTTACAGGGATCCTATTTTTGCTCCTACTGCTACAATATGGCAAGCCAACTCACCATCGACACCCAATTCACCATGGAGAGAGCTCTTTTGGAGATGAAGTGTCATGAGCGCATCGTCCAAATGTTGGGTTTACCTCGTCTACGAGAATTAAACACCCCATGGTTTCTGTCATTCAGACCAATCTGGCAAGATTGCATCTTACCTGTTCTACGCTGCCTGCGCTGCGGTGAAGAATGTGTGCTAGACATCTGTCTAACACTCCCATCAGTCATGCCTATGGATATCGATACACTACTGGACCCGTTTACGGCCCATGCTCTGTGTTGTCCCCAGCGGCTACCAATCCTGATGACGGCATTCATTGAGATCTAATAGACGGAAATTGCTACTGCTGAGGTACGAGACGAAACATCACATCGTCACAGCGCGGGAGCGGGCAATTTGAATCTTATCATTGCCGCGCGGACTGCTGCTGCTGCACTTCGCTCCTTTAAATCTTTTTTAGACTTGCAGTAATTGGAAAATTGATTGTGTTATTGTGCTTTTAAAAATTGTAATCTGTCCTACTCTCCCCGGGCCGGTCCCTGTTATTCTGCTCAGAACCACCCCCGGCTTCAGCAAATCCCGCCGCGAGGTGGGAGGAGTTGGAGGTGGGGCCAGGCATAAATGTTCGTCACAGCACGGGAGCGGGCAATTTGAATCTTATCATTGCCGCGTGGAACACTGCTGCTGCACTTTGCTCCTTTAAAACTTTTTTAAACTTGCAGGAATTGGAAAATTGATAGTGTTATTGTGCTATTAAAAATTGTAGTCTGTCCTACTCTCCGTGGGCCGGTCCCTGTCACTCTGCTCAGAACCACCCTCGGCTTCAGCCAATACCGCCACGAGGTGGGAGGAGTTGGAGGCGGGCCAGGCATAAATGTTCGTCGCAGCGCGGGAGCGCAGCGGATGCCCCAATGGCGCGCCAAAGGCAAGCCCGTCTGTGCCCGTCCGTGCCCTGACAGGCCCCGGGGCCAGGTTTAATGCCCAAATAGTAAAATATTCCTCTGAGGAACTCAGATTATTGGCCCAGTCGGCCGTCCCCCTCGATGCTTTCACCACTAAGCATATTAGATCCAATAGTAGTTATCAACCACGGAGCTGTCAGGTCATTCCTCACCCCCCATTCCTTACCACCCTCAGGACCCCTGCCCTAGCAAAGTAAAACACACCGCCATACATATTCTCTACCTCAACACCCGCTCCATGGTTAAACACCAGTTAGACACTTTCCTTCTGCTTATGTCAGAAAAACCTTATATCTTTCTGGTCACGGAAACCTGGTTAACCCTTGACTCTACTCCAGACATCCTAGCTGCACTACCTCATGATTATTACACATTACATGCTAATCGGTCCCCAGGTAAATCGTGTGGTGGTGTTGCCGCCATCATTCATAAAAATCATAAATTCACCTCCATTACCCCTCTCAACCTTCCGGCGGTAGAGAACATGGCCATTAAACTGGACTCCATTTCTGGACCACTTATCTGTGTTATTATTGATAGGCCCCCACAACACATGCTTTCATTCCCTCTCTGCTTGAGTGAACAGATGGCCAATTTAGCTACAAACTACACTAACATACTTCTCATAGGTGATCTGAATTATTGGCTTAACGATGCTCTCGGCGGGCCACATGCTGCAGAATTATCTGACCTACTCTTCAACCTTAACTTCATATAGCATATTTCCTCCCCCACCCATATCAAAGGGCACACACTGGACCAAATTTGGTCCACACACTTTACACTCTCGACACCCACTATCTCACCATGCATATGGTCAGATCACCATTTAATAAAATTTACAGTAACGATCCCCCTACTCTCCAAGACCGCTACAGCCGAGGGTGGCATGATAAGAAAATGGAGGGCTCTTAACAAACTAAAATTCATTAACACCTTAGGCAATTCAGCACCCACCTCTGACCCCGATATTAACTCCATGGAAGACAATATCTCTACCTGATTACTTGCTGCAAGCAACATACATGCCCCTGTCACAAAATTCAAGCGGGCGCGCCAAGCCGACGCTCAGAAATGGTTTTCTGACGAGTTAAAAAATCTAAAACTAGCGCTTTGTCAGAAAGAGAGGAGATGGAGATTACGAAACTCCGCTGAAGAAAAAATTCAGTACTTAAAGGCTCGCAAAGAGTATAAAAATACTATTACTGCAGCCAAGGCAGCTCACTTCTCCACCAGAATGCTGAGCTCTCATAATAGGTCTAAGGAAATTTTTATGATTGTTAATGACCTCTGCAACATCGAGAGAACTCTCCCTAAACAGTCTCCTACTCAAGACCTATGTAACTCCCTGAATGACTATTTTATTAATAAAATTGCCAGCATCAAAGCCAACATCTCCACTGCCAGGCATATGGTGCCTTCAGATACTCCGCTCACTAACACAGACACCATAGACCACTTCTCCGCCATTAGCTCACAGACCTTTCTAGACCTGCTGGCCCAAGTCAAATCAGGTTCCCCTAGAGACTGCAGCCCCCCTATATTCTAAAAGAGATCTTTTCTGTTCTACCACACACCGCATTGCCCTTTTTAAATGAATCTCTTTCGCAAGGCCAGGTCCCTAATGCGTTCAATAATGCAATAGTGGTCCCTCTCCTAAAAAAACAAGGAGCTGATCCCCTGAATCCTTTGAACTATCGCCCTATTTCCTTGCTCCCATTCCTGGCCAAGATATTGGAGGCACACGTCGCCAGGTGTTTGTCGAACTTTATTGAAAACTCCGAACACCTTGACTCTCACCAAGCTGGCTTCCGACCCGCTCACTTGACTGAGTCTGTTATACTCGCGGTCCTGGACGCCTTACAAGCTAAGGCGGACCAGGGCACACCTAAGGCCCTGGTGCTCCTGGACCTGTCGGCCACATTTAACACAGTTGACCATGAAATTTTGATGGACCGTGTCAGACAGGCCGGCACACAGGGCTCAGCATTCAACTGGATCAAATCCTTCCTGGAGGGCCGCACCAAAGCAGTGCATCTCGCTCCGTTTACTGCTCCAAGGATCGCTACCATATGTGGGGTCCCACAAGGTTCATCGTTGTCACCTCACCTGTTTAATCTTTACCTCCTGCCCTTGATTCACTCCCTAAGGAACAGGAAGGTAACCTTTTTTAACTACACGGTTGACCTCCAACTGGTTTTTACTATTGATAACTCCCATGACTCTAAGCAGGAATTCCAAGCCACTATGCTCCATATCCAGTGTTGGATGGATCTCAACCATCTTAAACTCAACCCGGGCAAGACTGAATTAGTCCTGGTCGGGAAGGCCCAGACCTTTTGGGGCCCACACTACTGGCCGACCGAACTGGGACCTCCCCCAATCCCGTCCCCCTCGGTAAAAAGCCTAGGGGTCACAATAAATTCTGATCTTTCACTTAGTTGCCAAGTAGGGGCAGTGGTTTCCACTTGCTTCTTCCAGCTACGCAAAATCAGGAAGATCACCCACCTGTTAACACACGCCGCCCTTATACAGGTGGTGATCGCCCTGGTACTCTCCCAGCTTGACTTCTCAAACTCAATCTACCTCGGATTGCCACTATTTTTAAATAAAAGCCTCCAGCTGGTGCAAAACCAAGCTGCGAGACTTGTTCACAAACAACCATAATGACAATCTGCCAGACCTTTACTAGTAAAACTCCACTGGCTCCCAATTGCACAACGGGCAGCTTTTAAGACAGGGTGCATAATCTTCAAGGGCCTTCATTGTAGGAGTCCTAAATTTATCAGCTGCCTGATATTGAGGCATGTTCCGTCCCGCAATCTGCGCTCAGCACACCTCCACCTACTTACCACCCCCATCTTCAAGCTTATACGCCAGGGAGGGTTTAGGTTTTCTTATCTGGGCCCTAAATTCTGGAACTCCCAACCATTAGGGATTCGATCATGCAATAACCTCTTGGGGTTTAGAAAAATGCTCAAGACATGGTTATTTGAGCAGGCTCATGTATAATTTGCCGTCGCCTTGATATTGTTCAAAGCAAGCGCCAAGAAACCTCCCGGTGTATGTGCGCTCTACAAATTCTTATTAACATAACATAACATAACATAATATATGTCATAGCCACAAACCATGCTATTGCGGTATTATTTTATCTTACTGCTAATTCTGTACATATTGTACTTTGCAGCCTGTCTTACGATTGTAGCAGTTCATATCTTTTTCATGAGAAATAAGACTGTTCAATAAACCCTTTTTATTGTAACACCCGTCTCTCTATTTCTGTGCAACTCTGTAGAAATGAGACATGCACGATTGACTGAGTGAAACTGTTATCTATTGTTTCCACGGTTCTGAGATTGTTCCGACTCTAAGGGAAACAAAGTTGTCATCTTTATACGGTTGTCAGAAACTAATCCCTTCTTGTATATTTGAGAAGTTTCTAGTGACCTCTGAGTTAGCTGGCACACACAAGTAATTAAGTTTAATGTACTCAATAGAGACATACTGACCTCAGTTATATGTCAAATCTATAGTGTATATTATTCGAATGAGCAGAGCCTATCAGGGATGTAGGAACTACACTACAGGATAAAATTGAACTGTCGATTTTTCAAAGTACAAAGTATTTTTAATTGAATACATACTTACGTTATTACGAAGAGCTTGGTCTTAAAATAAAGTTCAAACAAAGTATCATTTTATGAAACGGTCTGGGTCTCCTTCTGTGTCGTGTGTCCATTATTGATCACTGTTGTGCAATAAATGTTTTACACTCCTCTGTGTTAAGCCTAAGGTTGCTCACCCACACTACCACTAATAGAGCACTTTGGGTTTTACATTGAGACCTGTATACTTTTGGGGATCCCCTGAACTCTGTGAACAGTATTACCACCTAGTGGCAGCATCATGTACAGAGCCAGTTTTCTACATTGGCAGTGGCAATGGCGGAGGAGCGTCGCCCCACTGGCTGGCTCAGAGCCAGCAAATGTAAAATAAAACGATGTCCCTGCATCATTTTATTTTACATTTGCCGGCTCTTATCGCCCGGTGTTAGGGGGGCTGAGGCCTGGGAGGGGGGGGAGGCAGAGTGCAAGTGCACTGCACTCCCTAAGTGCTCATGTGAGTTTGGCTGGCCATCTTAGGCTGACCAAAACACACATGTGCACTTAGGTTTTCTCCAGCCCAGGTACATTGTGCAGCTGGGCTGGAGAAACCCCACAGATTCCCTGGTCTGAGCTGGGCGTCTTTCCTGCCTGCTCAGACCAATCCCCGCATTGCTCTGCAGTGCTGAGATTGTACAGGAAGTCTGTTCCAGGGGCTGTTGGGACCAGAGAGCAGGAAGAGGAGAGGCGGTGCAACAACACACAATTCTGGAGTTGGCCAGCAGCAAAAGGTACATTTTTTTTTATATTGTATTTTTCACACACGCGTGATACCTCCCACATGACTCCACCCGCCCCATCACCCTTTGTTTATCACAGCCGCCACTGTACATTGATGGTACAACAAGACTTTGACTTTTGTTGTACCACTTGATTGATAATCGATTTCACTGAGGTAATCCAAAAATTGTCTTTAAAGAGAATTTTTTAATCAACTGTCAACTTTTTTCCAAATTTGTAAAAATAGTGTTAGGGCCTTGGTTACGTCCCCCACTGTTTTAGAAACTTAAAAGACTGTAAAGTAGTTAGGCTTTAGAAATACTTAGGGGTCCATAAGTATGTCGGGCGGATCGCCACAACCCGCATGGTGGTGGCGAGCCGCCCGACATAATCCACCGCCCGCCTTCCATTTCCTCCCGCCATATCAGTATGGCGGGGGTACCGTGGCAGACGGGAAGACCATCCGCTGCTTTTCCGCCCCGTCGACGAGTCGACCGGGCGGAAAAGGGTTTCATATGGTGGCGGTGTCTGCTCGACACCACCATCCATATTTGTATGCAGGCGGGGAGCAGCCTTTCCGTGGTGGCGAAAGGCATGTGGGAATCACATTTGGGACCCCGTTGTGGCCCCCATGAAGTTGGGGGGGTGGATGGTGCACATGGGGGTACCTATGGTACCCCCCTGCATTTACATGCACAATGCAGCAGGCACCATGCGGTGCCTGCCACGTTGTGCATGCAAATGCACAACATGCATTTTTGGCATTGCACTGGGAGATGCTGAAAGCACCGCCCACTGCAATGTTAAAAATGCAGGATGCGCCCGCCAGTGTGGTGGGTGCATCCTAATCACCCCCATGGGACCACCGCACTTATGGCGGGCAGTCCCTTTTTACGTCAGGATGGCGGGCAGACATCCTAATGATGCCCTTAATGTTTTTTGTAAATCTCTAATAAGACGCAACTTACTTCAAACAACATGACTGAGACTGCAGGGACCAGCCAGGAGCTCAACACGGGTGCCTATGTACACCTTCAAGTTTCTCAACTAAAAGGTTTGTGCAAAGCATGGGAACTTGGGAACTTTCCATGGGTGCTGAACCTAATAGAGCCCATCTCCAGCAGTTGCTGGCAGACAATGACAAGGGCCTGGCAAACAGAATGTGAATAAGAAGAACAGGAGGAGGTAGAGGGGGAAGTCACTGATTCTATCAATATCCCCTCAGATAGCAACACCTCTGGTGGAAGCGACCCTACTAGTGTCCCAGATGAGGTAGACACTGAAGATGCAGATCTTCAGAAACTTGGCAAGAGGATAGCCCTAGAAGCTAAACTCCAAGTGATAGAAAAAGACAGAGCTGAGAAGGGCCTAGAACCCATCTCTGGTGGTAGCAAAATAATAAACAGGGAGGTAGAATCTGTTGACCCTTAAATACTCAAAGGGATTGTCCCTAAATATTTTGCGGGTGATGATATCATTTGAGAGAGCCTGTTTTAGTAGACAGGTCCACATGAAGCTGTGGAGTGCTATCTTGTGTGAATTATCCTTAGGAATGTGCTGGGATAGACTCCTGACACTTAATGAGAAAGATGCTACATACTATGACCGCATGAAGGGTAACCTGATCAAGAGCTTTAGATTCAGCACTGAGGAGTATATGATCAAGTTCAGGGAGGCCAAGAAAAATCAAGGCTAATCCTGGGTATATGTCATTCAATTAATAATGAATTCAAAGAATTGTTCCTTGAAATATCGTAATTTATTTATTTAGATATATGGCTGAAATTCCGAAGTGATTTAGAGCTTCTCTCTTCTTCTTTGTTTCACCTCTTCTAGGGTTCCCCGTCACCGGCACCATCGACAGAAGAGTTTAACAGGTAATCGACTATTAATATTATGGTATCCACCCTGTGGTGCTAGACTTAATGTGACTCTTTCTTTTCCTTTTTTCTAAGGTGATATTAGTAGGTGTTCCAAATAAAGAGTATCAAGAAAACACCTACTACTTTCCTAGCCAGAGAGTGCTGTAGAGTTTGTAATCACTCAATTGAAACTGTCCTCGTTTACCCAAAGTAATAACCATTAAGAATAGAAAATTAAAACAAACACCACCAAAAAAAAAGAGAAACCAAATTCACAAAAGGTAGGTTTTCACCCAGAATGTAAAAACCCTGTTTGTTTCCTATTTTCCGATATTCTCCGGCTTCCTTCTAAACCTCCTTTATTTAGTACACGGTCACACACCTGGGTTAGCCATGCTCTTCCTGAAGCGTGATTGGACTGGAGGTTTCACTGGTTTCCACTTGTTGTTTCGGTCACTTTACTCTCTGGGCTCTTGTTCCCTCTCCTTGGTAGTACCTCGGCAGGAGAAGATGGGTCCAGGCTACCGGAGTTTCCTGATCGGCCCTTTAGATTAGCTTGCTTTTGACAATTTGATTCCTTGCTCGATCTCGATCTCCTCCTCTGATGTTCCGCAACTCCGCCTCTTCTACTTTCTCCTCACGCATAATCAGTAGAACCTCTGTCTCTCCTTGGCCTGCCTGACTTCCTAGATTTTGTAGATTACTCAGTGAAAACACTAGGAGCTTAGTTGAATGGTAACAATGTACATGATTTGAAGGATTGTATGATTTAATTATGAAGTACACCACTTAAGTAATTGTCACCAAGAGAAACTGCATCAATTCCTGGTAAACCTAGGTCCACTTTCTCCTCAAGAATTGGGGAAGAAGGTCGACCCCTTCATCAAGACAACTAACACGGGTGGGGGAGACCAAAAGAAAGAGGCCAAAAAGCCCCCCCAAGGAAAGGTGGGTAACCCTAAAAATTGAGTCATCTACAGGCCTCCAAAAACCTGCTCAGCAGGTTCGGGCCGGAGTCTCTACACAGTCTGAGGGTGGTTATCAGGGAAAGAACTGTGACCCCCAACAAAGCTTGGTGTCACGATAATAAAATAACAGGGTACTAAACTGGAGTTCTTAACTGTAAAACAAATAAAAATGCCTCTAGTCCACCTGCAACACCTGCAGTTGCTAACATCCAGATGGGATCCCAGGTGTGGCCTGACCATGTCAGTAACCCCACTGAGGCAACATTAGTCTTTGAGAGAGAGGTGAACTTTATTTGTTCAACCTAGCCAGATAATATGGAAAAATACAGGCAGTTTCCAAAGATGAATGGGTCCAGGATTGAGGTCTTGACGGATACAGGGGCTAGTGTCACCGTGGTGATCAAGTAGCTCGTTAACTCAGATCAGTATCTAACTGGATGGACCTAGCCAGTAACCAACACTAGAAATGTCACGAAAGTCCATCCCATGGCCATGGTCACTTTGGATTGGGGGGAGTAGTTGGACAAAAAGAAGTTGTTGTGTTCCCAGCTGTCCCTGTCGATTATCTGCTTGGAAATGATTTGGAGACTTCCCCTTGGGCTGAAGTTGAACTGAGGACCCATGCCAGCATGGTAAGTCTCCCAGGATGGGGTTGTGTTACAACCAGAGCACAGATTACAGCTCTGAGTGAAAAGGAGGTGCTGGATCCTGGAAGAATGGACCAGCCCTCCAAGAGAAAAGGCAAAAAGACTGGGGGATCAGCTTCTAAACAGATCCCAAGTCAGAACCCCTTTTCCCAGGAAGAGGACTTGGTATTCTCAGGGGGAACTGAGCCTGGAGAGATTTGTCTTTACCAGGTAGATCTCATGGGCCCAAGGGGACCCTCTAGGATAGATCTGTGCTGAGAATAAGAAACCTGACCTACTCTTGAAAGCTCGAGGCAGCAAGCTGCTGCACAGGAGAAGGGTGATATCAGTGGCATCCACAGGGTCTAATGGGAGCATTGGCTCACCCCAAACCTGGCACAACTGGGAGGGTGGTAGTGCCTCAGAGTTGTAAAGAGTTCCCCTTTACTTTGGTCCATGATATCCCCTTAGCTGTGCACCTTGGCACAAGCAAGCATAAAATGCTTTGGGAACAAGTAGTTCAGTTACGAAAAGGACTACAAAACACTCATGTAATACACACGCTGAGTCATCAACGTGATGGCGTTCACGTTGAAGGGAATTCATTGGCTGATGAAGCCGCCAAAGGGGCTGTGCAAACGGCTTCCGTAGCTGCAATCACTTCTTCAAAAATGAAAATTGACAGTAAAATAATGCTGGCTATCAATACTTCAAGCAAAAGCAGCGGTGCAGCGTTACCTAAAAAATTTCCACTCATATATAATTGATGTGAACAATGTTCCATTTGCTCGAATCCCTGGAGTGGGGGATAGGGTAATATCAAAAAATGGAACATAGATTAGGAATAATCCTAGCAGCACATGAAGGGATCGCCTCTGCCCATGCAGGTCTTTCTGCCACAGTATTGTTATTAAAACAGAGATACTGGTGGCCAGGCAGGAAACCGACCAGAAATTATGTTTTGGAATGTGAAATATGCCAGAAGATGAAAGTCTAAACTGTGAAATGTCCTGCGCAGACGCCCCTCTTAATTTCAGATAAACCATTAGCATGTGTTTACCTGGACCACTGCGGTCCCTTACAAAGGGATGGTAACTATAAATATATCATGGTCGCAGTGGATTCGTGTTCTAGGTTTCTATGGATGTGGCCTCAGCGCTCGGCTGATGCTCGAATCTTTATCGGCACATACGCAATTGGCACACTACATTCTGACCAGGGTCCTGTGTTTAGCTCTCGAGCTTACAAAGAAGCCATGGCCAGTTTGGGCATAGCATTGCGGTATTCTTCTCCATTCCATCCTGAGGGAAATTCTGTTGTGGAAAGAAAAAATCGGGACATAAAGCAGTCTATAACAGATAGGGTAATAGGTTTGGGTGATGGGTGGGTCAAACACCTTTATGGGGTCCAGCACGCATTAATAACTTGCCAAGAAGTTCTCTAGGGGGTGTCACTCCATATGAAGTTCTACGTGGAACTAGAATGTTGGTACCGGACCTTGATATGCAAGGCACAGTGATGGAAAATAAAAAGTTTGATATCAAAGATCGATTGGCTGTTTTACAGGACTTAAATGAACTAAGAACGAAACAAAGCAACGTGCTCCTGAAGCCCTGAAGCCAACCATCACTGATAAAAACCGGCCATCCCAGCAAGGCCTGTCTGGATCCCAAAGCTTGGTGATCTAGTCAGAGAAAAGATTGCAGACAAGAATGAATTTGGGCCTTCTTACAGACAACCAGTACCTGTCCTAGCAATCCACGGATCAAGAACAATACTACTGTCGCCCTTTGCTGGTAAAAAGGAGAAAAGATTTGTGTCCATCGACCTGATCAAACCACACTATGTGGCCGATACTGAGCAGTAGGCCAAGTGGACTCCGACAATGTAGCAGACGCACTCTGCTGGCTACAATCCAAGAGGTTCAAACTGAGAGACTCATCACCTTTGAAGATCCTACAGTAAGAAATAAAGGACTAAGCAACAGAGCTATGGAACTGGTCCCTGTTGAGACCCAAATAACAGTTCGTCCTGATGCACATGTCTACAACAAAGTAACAAGTGATCAACTGGTTCCAGCGAATTCAACAAATACTGATGCAATTCCAACCATTGACAGAACTGCCCCTGGCTATTTCCTGAACTTTGATACGTTTTCTGAGGATCCCAGCAAACCTGAAACGACGCCAGCACAAAGAACGTTCAAAGAACAAGCAACAGACTTTTTTCATCTCCTGAAAAAGACTTATCTGGTTTCACCATGGATTGAACTATGGATTGTTTTTGGGAATATTCTTCTTTCTACTTTGGTTAGCTCTGGTATTAACTCTGGGTATGTTGATAAATGGAAGATATATTCAAATGGACACAGCAAGTAAAAGAGTGAACTTACTTCTCCAGCCACACAAATCATCCCATTGTCAAGCAAGAGACTTGTCAGCAGTGAACATCACAGCCATTTCTATACCGGAGGGTATAGTTTGGGACAAAACTGAATATGAAGATTGTGATCCAAGTATTTCACCTTGGCCTTTGCGCACTGTTGCGCAAAGGCCAAGGTGAAATACTTGGATCACAATCTTCAGTTCAGGACCTGTTTAGACAGCAGGTCAACCATTGCAGCACGCCTATTTTCAGGATGTCAATCAAGTAGAAATCCAAGAATATACTGGAGTGCTCCCCTTCAAAAAATTAAAGTTTACAAAACTGAATATGACATTTTTGGCCCATTGGAGCTTTTGAAGATTCCACATTTATTTAAAATTTCATTAAGTGACTTTATTACCTCTAGTACCTTTTCTGATGATTGTGACTTCCAGACTGTTAATAACATGATGTCTGATCTAGAGATGTCTGCAGTATTCACAAATCATGAATATTTAGAGGGTTCATCAGACTATGAACAAATGTATTGTTATAACAACTATGGTCATCATTTCTTGCATAAAACTGCATCACCAAGAAATGTATTTCTGTATAACCAATGGGAACATTGTGCTACACCTCCAAAGGGTAGTTTGAAAACCTTTGCAATTAAATTTCCATATTTTTCAGGCTACAATTTGTCTAATCCAGAATCGTTTTACTTTAAAAATGTGAACAAGACAGGAACGAAAAATATGTTAACCAATACGAAACAGATTTATTCTGCAGCCTTTATTGCCCAACTGTCCAGACATGGTTTCGACTTTTGGAAAGACAACATTGAGACAAAAATTGTCTGTGGTACAAAAGATTGGCAAGTACATGGGATAGAAGCTTTGTTTAGAACCTGTATCATCCCTGAGCAAATTATGTTTTTGAATGACACTGTCCAGAAAACGTCTTGCCTTGGGTTAGCCAAGATCAAAGACATGAACACACCAACCATACCTATACCTGCAAGCAATAGCACTACACGGGGGAAGGTCAACGTACATAATATTTTAGATCACAACAGATCAGATCCAGAATGGAAAAAATGATTGCTCTGGCCCAGAGACACGAATAACTGTCAAGATCGATTCCTGAACAAGAAACAGGGTTTCATTATCAATAGGCCAGATTCACGCTATGTTCAAAGACAGCATCCAGGGGTAGTAACAACATACAGTGTGGGGACACTTTGCCTTGATTGGCTACAGGGAGCTACACTAACAACACTTAACTTTACTTCAAGAAGGCGCAGACCTTAGGGAACTCTTGCTAGGACCAAGAAAACCGCGTCAAAAACGTTTCATATATGCCAGTATCTACGCTGCTTATAATGAAGCATGGAAGGTCACCCAAGCAGAGACTGCAGAACGAATACGAGAAATTGTTCGTATTAATTTAGAGAAAACTCTCTCTGTAGTAGACAATGGGTTAACGACTCTGTCATCCAGAATATATTCATTGGACAGCATTGTGTCTTCTGTCATAGACATCATGGAACAAGACTTGGTCATGTTGCATCATGGTCAGTCTCAGCTACGTTCTTTCATGCTATTGGGCTGGATGCTACAAAACTTGCGTGCAGGCTATGTGCCTTGGCGTTTAATCAATACTACGTCACTGTTTTCAGAATTCAATCTCACTGATAAACAGATCAGACTGGCACAAAGGGGAGCAGACTACACTATGCTGAGCATTGAACAACTGAAAAAATTACCATTCACGGTGGCAGAAAAACCAGCTACTAAGTGGATCATACATGGTAAAATTACTCTGCCTTTTACAACTTTCCATTTTCAATATTGCCTAAAACATATACCAGTTGGCAAATATGAAAGGTCGGGTAAAGGATACATCAAGACATCCAGGGATTTACCTTACACACATAGATGTTAGAGTGGGGAACATGAAGTGTTTCTTAGCGGTGAAAACTGTGAACACACACTAAGCGGTTCTCTCCTTCGTCAGGGTATTAACTTACACGGGGCCTGTGATGGTTTCACTACAAACTTGTCACCTGCAAGGTTCACCGGCTGCAGTGATTAATCAAATTTTTGGCCAACTTTCTAATGGGAGTTACAATATGTTGAATGATCACAGCTGCTGTGGCATGTTGCCAGGTATTCCAAATCTAGTTACGGTTATATCCAGGGTCACTTGCTGTATGCAAGTCTTATTTCCACAAATAGACACAGTCAGGGAGTCGCCTTTGTGGCCTTCACTGAACATCTCTTCTATACAAATTGATACTCTAAGCGGAATGAAAGCCATTCTCTTACAAATAACAGTGCCACTGACCTCGGTCAGAGAAACCTATGATCTCCAAGTCGAAAGGACTTCTGCGGAGATACATACCCTTTTGTATAGAAACTGCCCTATACATTTCTCAGAAATGTTAGGTCGTATCTTAAACATTACTGATACGAGCGGTATTATACATGTATTTAAGAACGTGTGTGCAGGACTGTTAGCACCCTTTCAAGCAGTCCTCGGAATTTTTCCAAACTTCGTGCACTGTGTTTGGCGGACTGCCGCTCCTTTTAGCACTCGTTACAGGGATCCTATTTTTGCTCCTACTGCTACAATATGGCAAGCCAACTCACCATCGACACCCAATTCACCATGGAGAGAGCTCTTTTGGAGATGAAGTGTCATGAGCGCATCGTCCAAATGTTGGGTTTACCTCGTCTACGAGAATTAAACACCCCATGGTTTCTGTCATTCAGACCAATCTGGCAAGATTGCATCTTACCTGTTCTACGCTGCCTGCGCTGCGGTGAAGAATGTGTGCTAGACATCTGTCTAACACTCCCATCAGTCATGCCTATGGATATCGATACACTACTGGACCCGTTTACGGCCCATGCTCTGTGTTGTCCCCAGCGGCTACCAATCCTGATGACGGCATTCATTGAGATCTAATAGACGGAAATTGCTACTGCTGAGGTACGAGACGAAACATCACATCGTCACAGCGCGGGAGCGGGCAATTTGAATCTTATCATTGCCGCGCGGACTGCTGCTGCTGCACTTCGCTCCTTTAAATCTTTTTTAGACTTGCAGTAATTGGAAAATTGATTGTGTTATTGTGCTTTTAAAAATTGTAATCTGTCCTACTCTCCCCGGGCCGGTCCCTGTTACTCTGCTCAGAACCACCCCCGGCTTCAGCAAATCCCGCCGCGAGGTGGGAGGAGTTGGAGGTGGGGCCAGGCATAAATGTTCGTCACAGCACGGGAGCGGGCAATTTGAATCTTATCATTGCCGCGTGGAACACTGCTGCTGCACTTTGCTCCTTTAAAACTTTTTTAAACTTGCAGGAATTGGAAAATTGATAGTGTTATTGTGCTATTAAAAATTGTAGTCTGTCCTACTCTCCGTGGGCCGGTCCCTGTCACTCTGCTCAGAACCACCCTCGGCTTCAGCCAATACCGCCACGAGGTGGGAGGAGTTGGAGGCGGGCCAGGCATAAATGTTCGTCGCAGCGCAGGAGCGCAGCGGATGCCCCAATGGCGCGCCAAAGGCAAGCCCGTCTGTGCCCGTCCGTGCCCTGACAGGCCCCGGGGCCAGGTTTAATGCCCAAATAGTAAAATATTCCTCTGAGGAACTCAGATTATTGGCCCAGTCGGCCGTCCCCCTCGATGCTTTCACCACTAAGCATATTAGATCCAATAGTAGTTATCAACCACGGAGCTGTCAGGTCATTCCTCACCCCCCATTCCTTACCACCCTCAGGACCCCTGCCCTAGCAAAGTAAAACACACCGCCATACATATTCTCTACCTCAACACCCGCTCCATGGTTAAACACCAGTTAGACACTTTCCTTCTGCTTATGTCAGAAAAACCTTATATCTTTCTGGTCACGGAAACCTGGTTAACCCTTGACTCTACTCCAGACATCCTAGCTGCACTACCTCATGATTATTACACATTACATGCTAATCGGTCCCCAGGTAAATCGTGTGGTGGTGTTGCCGCCATCATTCATAAAAATCATAAATTCACCTCCATTACCCCTCTCAACCTTCCGGCGGTAGAGAACATGGCCATTAAACTGGACTCCATTTCTGGACCACTTATCTGTGTTATTATTGATAGGCCCCCACAACACATGCTTTCATTCCCTCTCTGCTTGAGTGAACAGATGGCCAATTTAGCTACAAACTACACTAACATACTTCTCATAGGTGATCTGAATTATTGGCTTAACGATGCTCTCGGCGGGCCACATGCTGCAGAATTATCTGACCTACTCTTCAACCTTAACTTCATATAGCATATTTCCTCCCCCACCCATATCAAAGGGCACACACTGGACCAAATTTGGTCCACACACTTTACACTCTCGACACCCACTATCTCACCATGCATATGGTCAGATCACCATTTAATAAAATTTACAGTAACGATCCCCCTACTCTCCAAGACCGCTACAGCCGAGGGTGGCATGATAAGAAAATGGAGGGCTCTTAACAAACTAAAATTCATTAACACCTTAGGCAATTCAGCACCCACCTCTGACCCCGATATTAACTCCATGGAAGACAATATCTCTACCTGATTACTTGCTGCAAGCAACATACATGCCCCTGTCACAAAATTCAAGCGGGCGCGCCAAGCCGACGCTCAGAAATGGTTTTCTGACGAGTTAAAAAATCTAAAACTAGCGCTTTGTCAGAAAGAGAGGAGATGGAGATTACGAAACTCCGCTGAAGAAAAAATTCAGTACTTAAAGGCTCGCAAAGAGTATAAAAATACTATTACTGCAGCCAAGGCAGCTCACTTCTCCACCAGAATGCTGAGCTCTCATAATAGGTCTAAGGAAATTTTTATGATTGTTAATGACCTCTGCAACATCGAGAGAACTCTCCCTAAACAGTCTCCTACTCAAGACCTATGTAACTCCCTGAATGACTATTTTATTAATAAAATTGCCAGCATCAAAGCCAACATCTCCACTGCCAGGCATATGGTGCCTTCAGATACTCCGCTCACTAACACAGACACCATAGACCACTTCTCCGCCATTAGCTCACAGACCTTTCTAGACCTGCTGGCCCAAGTCAAATCAGGTTCCCCTAGAGACTGCAGCCCCCCTATATTCTAAAAGAGATCTTTTCTGTTCTACCACACACCGCATTGCCCTTTTTAAATGAATCTCTTTCGCAAGGCCAGGTCCCTAATGCGTTCAATAATGCAATAGTGGTCCCTCTCCTAAAAAAACAAGGAGCTGATCCCCTGAATCCTTTGAACTATCGCCCTATTTCCTTGCTCCCATTCCTGGCCAAGATATTGGAGGCACACGTCGCCAGGTGTTTGTCGAACTTTATTGAAAACTCCGAACACCTTGACTCTCACCAAGCTGGCTTCCGACCCGCTCACTTGACTGAGTCTGTTATACTCGCGGTCCTGGACGCCTTACAAGCTAAGGCGGACCAGGGCACACCTAAGGCCCTGGTGCTCCTGGACCTGTCGGCCACATTTAACACAGTTGACCATGAAATTTTGATGGACCGTGTCAGACAGGCCGGCACACAGGGCTCAGCATTCAACTGGATCAAATCCTTCCTGGAGGGCCGCACCAAAGCAGTGCATCTCGCTCCGTTTACTGCTCCAAGGATCGCTACCATATGTGGGGTCCCACAAGGTTCATCGTTGTCACCTCACCTGTTTAATCTTTACCTCCTGCCCTTGATTCACTCCCTAAGGAACAGGAAGGTAACCTTTTTTAACTACACGGTTGACCTCCAACTGGTTTTTACTATTGATAACTCCCATGACTCTAAGCAGGAATTCCAAGCCACTATGCTCCATATCCAGTGTTGGATGGATCTCAACCATCTTAAACTCAACCCGGGCAAGACTGAATTAGTCCTGGTCGGGAAGGCCCAGACCTTTTGGGGCCCACACTACTGGCCGACCGAACAATAAATTCTGATCTTTCACTTAGTTGCCAAGTAGGGGCAGTGGTTTCCACTTGCTTCTTCCAGCTACGCAAAATCAGGAAGATCACCCACCTGTTAACACACGCCGCCCTTATACAGGTGGTGATCGCCCTGGTACTCTCCCAGCTTGACTTCTCAAACTCAATCTACCTCGGATTGCCACTATTTTTAAATAAAAGCCTCCAGCTGGTGCAAAACCAAGCTGCGAGACTTGTTCACAAACAACCATAATGACAATCTGCCAGACCTTTACTAGTAAAACTCCACTGGCTCCCAATTGCACAACGGGCAGCTTTTAAGACAGGGTGCATAATCTTCAAGGGCCTTCATTGTAGGAGTCCTAAATTTATCAGCTGCCTGATATTGAGGCATGTTCCGTCCCGCAATCTGCGCTCAGCACACCTCCACCTACTTACCACCCCCATCTTCAAGCTTATACGCCAGGGAGGGTTTAGGTTTTCTTATCTGGGCCCTAAATTCTGGAACTCCCAACCATTAGGGATTCGATCATGCAATAACCTCTTGGGGTTTAGAAAAATGCTCAAGACATGGTTATTTGAGCAGGCTCATGTATAATTTGCCGTCGCCTTGATATTGTTCAAAGCAAGCGCCAAGAAACCTCCCGGTGTATGTGCGCTCTACAAATTCTTATTAACATAACATAACATAACATAATATATGTCATAGCCACAAACCATGCTATTGCGGTATTATTTTATCTTACTGCTAATTCTGTACATATTGTACTTTGCAGCCTGTCTTACGATTGTAGCAGTTCATATCTTTTTCATGAGAAATAAGACTGTTCAATAAACCCTTTTTATTGTAACACCCGTCTCTCTATTTCTGTGCAACTCTGTAGAAATGAGACATGCACGATTGAATGAGTGAAACTGTTATCTATTGTTTCCACGGTTCTGAGATTGTTCCGACTCTAAGGGAAACAAAGTTGTCATCTTTATACGGTTGTCAGAAACTAATCCCTTCTTGTATATTTGAGAAGTTTCTAGTGACCTCTGAGTTAGCTGGCACACACAAGTAATTAAGTTTAATGTACTCAATAGAGACATACTGACCTCAGTTATATGTCAAATCTATAGTGTATATTATTCGAATGAGCAGAGCCTATCAGGGATGTAGGAACTACACTACAGGATAAAATTGAACTGTCGATTTTTCAAAGTACAAAGTATTTTTAATTGAAAACATACTTACGTTATTACGAAGAGCTTGGTCATAAAATAAAGTTCAAACAAAGTATCATTTTATGAAACGGTCTGGGTCTCCTTCTGTGTCGTGTGTCCATTATTGATCACTGTTGTGCAATAAATGTTTTACACTCCTCTGTGTTAAGCCTAAGGTTGCTCACCCACACTACCACTAATAGAGCACTTTGGGTTTTACATTGAGACCTGTATACTTTTGGGGATCCCCTGAACTCTGTGAACAGTATTACCACCTAGTGGCAGCATCATGTACAGAGCCAGTTTTCTACATTGGCAGTGGCAATGGCGGAGGAGCGTCGCCCCACTGGCTGGCTCAGAGCCAGCAAATGTAAAATAAAACGATGTCCCTGCATCATTTTATTTTACATTTGCCGGCTCTTATCGCCCGGTGTTAGGGGGGCTGAGGCCTGGGAGGGGGGGGAGGCAGAGTGCAAGTGCACTGCACTCCCTAAGTGCTCATGTGAGTTTGGCTGGCCATCTTAGGCTGACCAAAACACACATGTGCACTTAGGTTTTCTCCAGCCCAGGTACATTGTGCAGCTGGGCTGGAGAAACCCCACAGATTCCCTGGTCTGAGCTGGGCGTCTTTCCTGCCTGCTCAGACCAATCCCCGCATTGCTCTGCAGTGCTGAGATTGTACAGGAAGTCTGTTCCAGGGGCTGTTGGGACCAGAGAGCAGGAAGAGGAGAGGCGGTGCAACAACACACAATTCTGGAGTTGGCCAGCAGCAAAAGGTACATTTTTTTTTATATTGTATTTTTCACACACGCGTGATACCTCCCACATGACTCCACCCGCCCCATCACCCTTTGTTTATCACAGCCGCCACTGTACATTGATGGTACAACAAGACTTTGACTTTTGTTGTACCACTTGATTGATAATCGATTTCACTGAGGTAATCCAAAAATTGTCTTTAAAGAGAATTTTTTAATCAACTGTCAACTTTTTTCCAAATTTGTAAAAATAGTGTTAGGGCCTTGGTTACGTCCCCCACTGTTTTAGAAACTTAAAAGACTGTAAAGTAGTTAGGCTTTAGAAATACTTAGGGGTCCATAAGTATGTCGGGCGGATCGCCACAACCCGCATGGTGGTGGCGAGCCGCCCGACATAATCCACCGCCCGCCTTCCATTTCCTCCCGCCATATCAGTATGGCGGGGGTACCGTGGCAGACGGGAAGACCATCCGCTGCTTTTCCGCCCCGTCGACGAGTCGACCGGGCGGAAAAGGGTTTAATATGGTGGCGGTGTCTGCTCGACACCACCATCCATATTTGTATGCAGGCGGGGAGCAGCCTTTCCGTGGTGGCGAAAGGCATGTGGGAATCACATTTGGGACCCCGTTGTGGCCCCCATGAAGTTGGGGGGGTGGATGGTGCACATGGGGGTACCTATGGTACCCCCCTGCATTTACATGCACAATGCAGCAGGCACCATGCGGTGCCTGCCACGTTGTGCATGCAAATGCACAACATGCATTTTTGGCATTGCACTGGGAGATGCTGAAAGCACCGCCCACTGCAATGTTAAAAATGCAGGATGCGCCCGCCAGTGTGGTGGGTGCATCCTAATCACCCCCATGGGACCACCGCACTTATGGCGGGCAGTCCCTTTTTACGTCAGGATGGCGGGCAGACATCCTAATGATGCCCTTAATGTTTTTTGTAAATCTCTAATAAGACGCAACTTACTTCAAACAACATGACTGAGACTGCAGGGACCAGCCAGGAGCTCAACACGGGTGCCTATGTACACCTTCAAGTTTCTCAACTAAAAGGTTTGTGCAAAGCATGGGAACTTGGGAACTTTCCATGGGTGCTGAACCTAATAGAGCCCATCTCCAGCAGTTGCTGGCAGACAATGACAAGGGCCTGGCAAACAGAATGTGAATAAGAAGAACAGGAGGAGGTAGAGGGGGAAG
The DNA here is from genome assembly GCF_964204655.1 of Triturus cristatus. Lineage (NCBI taxonomy): Eukaryota > Metazoa > Chordata > Amphibia > Caudata > Salamandridae > Triturus > Triturus cristatus. The sequence goes on from NC_140593.1 coordinate 823,617,447, forward strand.
TCACTGATTCTATCAATATCCCCTCAGATAGCAACACCTCTGGTGGAAGCGACCCTACTAGTGTCCCAGATGAGGTAGACACTGAAGATGCAGATCTTCAGAAACTTGGCAAGAGGATAGCCCTAGAAGCTAAACTCCAAGTGATAGAAAAAGACAGAGCTGAGAAGGGCCTAGAACCCATCTCTGGTGGTAGCAAAATAATAAACAGGGAGGTAGAATCTGTTGACCCTTAAATACTCAAAGGGATTGTCCCTAAATATTTTGCGGGTGATGATATCATTTGAGAGAGCCTGTTTTAGTAGACAGGTCCACATGAAGCTGTGGAGTGCTATCTTGTGTGAATTATCCTTAGGAATGTGCTGGGATAGACTCCTGACACTTAATGAGAAAGATGCTACATACTATGACCGCATGAAGGGTAACCTGATCAAGAGCTTTAGATTCAGCACTGAGGAGTATATGATCAAGTTCAGGGAGGCCAAGAAAAATCAAGGCCAATCCTGGGTATATGTCATTCAATTAATAATGAATTCAAAGAATTGTTCCTTGAAATATCGTAATTTATTTATTTAGATATATGGCTGAAATTCCGAAGTGATTTAGAGCTTCTCTCTTCTTCTTTGTTTCACCTCTTCTAGGGTTCCCCGTCACCGGCACCATCGACAGAAGAGTTTAACAGGTAATCGACTATTAATATTATGGTATCCACCCTGTGGTGCTAGACTTAATGTGACTCTTTCTTTTCCTTTTTTCTAAGGTGATATTAGTAGGTGTTCCAAATAAAGAGTATCAAGAAAACACCTACTACTTTCCTAGCCAGAGAGTGCTGTAGAGTTTGTAATCACTCAATTGAAACTGTCCTCGTTTACCCAAAGTAATAACCATTAAGAATAGAAAATTAAAACAAACACCACCAAAAAAAAAGAGAAACCAAATTCACAAAAGGTAGGTTTTCACCCAGAATGTAAAAACCCTGTTTGTTTCCTATTTTCCGATATTCTCCGGCTTCCTTCTAAACCTCCTTTATTTAGTACACGGTCACACACCTGGGTTAGCCATGCTCTTCCTGAAGCGTGATTGGACTGGAGGTTTCACTGGTTTCCACTTGTTGTTTCGGTCACTTTACTCTCTGGGCTCTTGTTCCCTCTCCTTGGTAGTACCTCGGCAGGAGAAGATGGGTCCAGGGTACCGGAGTTTCCTGATCGGCCCTTTAGATTAGCTTGCTTTTGACAATTTGATTCCTTGCTCGATCTCGATCTCCTCCTCTGATGTTCCGCAACTCCGCCTCTTCTACTTTCTCCTCACGCATAATCAGTAGAACCTCTGTCTCTCCTTGGCCTGCCTGACTTCCTAGATTTTGTAGATTACTCAGTGAAAACACTAGGAGCTTAGTTGAATGGTAACAATGTACATGATTTGAAGGATTGTATGATTTAATTATGAAGTACACCACTTAAGTAATTGTCACCAAGAGAAACTGCATCAATTCCTGGTAAACCTAGGTCCACTTTCTCCTCAAGAATTGGGGAAGAAGGTCGACCCCTTCATCAAGACAACTAACACGGGTGGGGGAGACCAAAAGAAAGAGGCCAAAAAGCCCCCCCAAGGAAAGGTGGGTAACCCTAAAAATTGAGTCATCTACAGGCCTCCAAAAACCTGCTCAGCAGGTTCGGGCCGGAGTCTCTACACAGTCTGAGGGTGGTTATCAGGGAAAGAACTGTGACCCCCAACAAAGCTTGGTGTCACGATAATAAAATAACAGGGTACTAAACTGGAGTTCTTAACTGTAAAACAAATAAAAATGCCTCTAGTCCACCTGCAACACCTGCAGTTGCTAACATCCAGATGGGATCCCAGGTGTGGCCTGACCATGTCAGTAACCCCACTGAGGCAACATTAGTCTTTGAGAGAGAGGTGAACTTTATTTGTTCAACCTAGCCAGATAATATGGAAAAATACAGGCAGTTTCCAAAGATGAATGGGTCCAGGATTGAGGTCTTGACGGATACAGGGGCTAGTGTCACCGTGGTGATCAAGTAGCTCGTTAACTCAGATCAGTATCTAACTGGATGGACCTAGCCAGTAACCAACACTAGAAATGTCACGAAAGTCCATCCCATGGCCATGGTCACTTTGGATTGGGGGGAGTAGTTGGACAAAAAGAAGTTGTTGTGTTCCCAGCTGTCCCTGTCGATTATCTGCTTGGAAATGATTTGGAGACTTCCCCTTGGGCTGAAGTTGAACTGAGGACCCATGCCAGCATGGTAAGTCTCCCAGGATGGGGTTGTGTTACAACCAGAGCACAGATTACAGCTCTGAGTGAAAAGGAGGTGCTGGATCCTGGAAGAATGGACCAGCCCTCCAAGAGAAAAGGCAAAAAGACTGGGGGATCAGCTTCTAAACAGATCCCAAGTCAGAACCCCTTTTCCCAGGAAGAGGACTTGGTATTCTCAGGGGGAACTGAGCCTGGAGAGATTTGTCTTTACCAGGTAGATCTCATGGGCCCAAGGGGACCCTCTAGGATAGATCTGTGCTGAGAATAAGAAACCTGACCTACTCTTGAAAGCTCGAGGCAGCAAGCTGCTGCACAGGAGAAGGGTGATATCAGTGGCATCCACAGGGTCTAATGGGAGCATTGGCTCACCCCAAACCTGGCACAACTGGGAGGGTGGTAGTGCCTCAGAGTTGTAAAGAGTTCCCCTTTACTTTGGTCCATGATATCCCCTTAGCTGTGCACCTTGGCCAGAATAAAACTTGGAGTAGATTGGTCAATCAGGTGTACTGGCCAGGGATGTCACAGAAGGTGCCCTGTACACTTTAGGGTAGTCCCCGGGCTCTGTGCATGGTATTACTACCTATTGGCAGTATCGTATACAGAGCCAGCTTTCTACAGTGCTGCAGGAGCACAACAACTCCCCCCATGGAATCTTAATTAAAGGGCAGACCCGAGGGTTGCAGGGACTTCGAATCCAGAAACTTCTCCAGGATTTTCCAAATCTTTTCAAGCACTCCCAAGGCTGGAGCTTATGCTCTACAGCTGAAAGTTCTTCACCCTCTAGGGGTTGTGTTCATGATTACTGCTGTTAAGGCCTCAACATGGTTAAAGGAGATACCTGCCTGGAAGGGCTCTCTATGGGCCAAATCTATGATTGCATTGCAATGTAATTAACATGTGATGGTCTCTAGGGGCTGCTTTTATAATTGCATTTGTATGATTGGAAAATGTGTATAACAAATACACAAACACGTTCTGTATATATAGGAATAAAATGATTGAGTACAAAAGTAGGGTCACGTCATGTAGCATACAGTTTCTGGGTTGCATTCATGTGTATTTTTTGCCATTCTCAGGATAAGAATTCAGGATTGTTTTTGGATGACAGGGCACAGATATGTTTTTTTAATTTATTTTTTCAAAATTGTTTTGTATTGTGGTTAACATTAGGTAATGGAGATCATTTTGATGGCTATTGATTTGATCCTGGTTTGCTGGATGATACCTGGTTCTCATGAGTATGTTTTCCTCTCTAGTTACCCCTGAAGAAGGGCTAATCAGCCCAAAATGCATTGGGATTAACATATAGCGTTGATATGGATGGTGAACCTTTGGCTGTCTAAGAGCAAAGCCGATATTGGCACTGGTTGAACTATGGACAAGGTTGAAGAGGTGAAAAAGTTTGGTTAAAGCTTTGATTACTGCTGGAATATAACTGGATAAAAAAGAACACATTGGTTGACTTCTTTGGATTTTCTAAATATATGTGCTGTGCATCCTGGGTTGTGGGACCTGATGAGGCTTCTGCGCTTTGCATGTTATATTTACGCGCACAGATGGAGTGTGTTCCAGGGTGGCACCCACCAATACATTGCCTGGAGCATTACAGAATGTCGAAATCTTACTATATTTAGGAGTGCATTCTACCATTTTGTTGTGATTACTAGCCCTCACTAACTCCCTTCAATAGGCCTTGAACTGCTCTGCCTCTCTACCCAGAGAGAATCAAATGCTACAATGGGGTGTTGGTTGCCAGTGGAAGACAAATGTGGACCCATTACTTATGCAGGCCACACAACTAATGGCCTGTTTTCTTACAAGTGCATTTCTCTGCCTTGCCTTATCTTACGGAAGGGAGACATTCCTTGAGTGGAATGTGAGCGTTCCCGCTTATCTACCCAAGGGTGTTGGTGCATTCTCACATTTAAATAAAGATTGATCCTGGAAATGCATCAAAATGGTACTTCTTCCATGCCCAGGAGTAAAGAGGAGAAATATCTTTATTTCTCCTTGTTACTTCCTTTTTCTATCTTTGATGCAAGCCGAATCACACATAGAAAAAGGCCATCTATGTGGCTGATCTAGGTAATGTATTGCCTAAAACACTTTTTTGACAAGACTAATAGTAATAGGTACTTCTGTTCACTTCCTCCAAAATGCTGATGACGCTGTGCTTTTAGCTAGAACTAGGATAGGTATACCACACCAGCTGTCTATCCTTCATGCTCATTGCATGGAAAGCAAGGTAACCATCAATATTTTAAAAATCAAAATCATATTTTGCAGAAGGATTAAAAAAACAGGAGCATGGCATTTGGGTGTTCAACGGTGTCTAGGACAGCCTCTTATAAATAACTGGGGATTTGTTTTCATGATTGAGACGGCCAACCAGACCATTGTAGTGGAGGCAGCGTTTTAGATACATACATTGCTATGTTAGCATAAGCGTCTTAGATGTTAGAAATGCCATCTTGCCACTTTTGCTGCTTTTGCACACGACACTGCAGGTAGATGTTATTATTTGAAAACTGCTTGCTTGCCTTTTCTTCACATGAGAACTGTCTGTTATTCACATTCCTAGACGTGCACTGCGACCTTGGTCTGAAAATTGTGTGCAGAAACAGTCTGAGCCACCAAACAATGTATTTTTTTGAGTTCAGGTTGATCGGCCCATGCTCTAGCCATAACACGCACACAGCTGCAAATATCTGAAAGTCAAGAGACTTTAATATTGCAGTTTCCATGCATCACACACATTCTGGAGAAGAACTTTTCCAGGCGAAGAGCAAAGCTGATCCTGTGATGTGATTCACCTAAGCTGATCTTTACGGTATGGGGTTCCCCAGTCAAACCTAGAGACCTTCTATTAGTCTAATAATACTAGCTTACTAGCGAAGGGAAGGTGGCTGTATTCCACTATCATTTGTAATATGATTTCTCCCTTCATTTTCAATGGTATTGTAACAATGCTGATGGTTTTAATTTTAATCATTTGTCTGCTTATTTTAGCCAAAGTACTGCATCTTAGGACACGTAGTTTATAAAATAAACGTTTTAAACTTTACCGTGTCTCTGATTACTCTTGTTGTGGCCTGATATGAGAATAATAACGAACAGGTATTTCTGATTCCCACCATTCCTGAGAGTACTCTAAGTCGCTTGTTCTGGGTTGTCTATACATAGTAGCTTCGAGAGGATATGGAGAACGAATGGGACACTGATGCTAGTCGGATAGGGTTTCTGGGTACTGAGGTGAGTTTTTGATGCACCGCAATTCACTGAGGTCCTGGTTTCCTGCGCATAATTCTGTGCATGAGCAGAATCCCTATAACACCATCATGGGCACTGAACAGCAGCACAACCACTCTTCCACCAGCCTGTCATCCCCCTAAACAAGGGTTTTTGCTGGCACACAGTGTAACACTCTTTCATCACAGCAGAGGAGCAACACTTGGAGACAACCTCAGCCCATAAGGCAGGAATCGGGGGGCAGTGCTAGGCCAGATGCAGAAAATCAGCAGGATCATTAGAACATCTAAAACCTTCTGACGATCTGCTCATGCAGGATTCATACATTGTACCCATTTGGGAGTGAAATATACTCTATTCAGAAAATTAAAATTAATTAATCTGTATCTTTAGTTTAAGGAGACCTAGAGATATTGTTTTCCAGGCTGGATTTCCATCATCCCTAAAGCTACAGCTATTTAGTGGGAGCAAAACATCTATGATAGTATATTGTCATGCTACCTATTCCATAGTGTTAGTGCATAAGTACATTTGTGTCAAAGGTGGGAATTCCCAGAACTCCTGGGCGAGGCAGCATGCTGCAGTCTCAAATAGGCAAACAGGTTCAATGCAATTACTTCACCCAGTGTGCAGAACTGGTCCAATGTGAGAAGGCTATTCTCTGTGAATAGCTTCCCCGTTTTCATGAGTGATAATCATCTCAATATGTTCTCCACTAACCTGTCTGCAGTAAGGGCTAGGGTTGGTTATCAATGAGAGACATCTCAGATGACAATAAATCAGAGAAGCCTGTACACTTTGCGAGTGTGGAAAATACCCAGAAGTTATAATTGGATTATCTTGATGTATTTATCAGGCTTAGGAAACTTAGTAGCTAATATTGTACCTAGCATTCCAGCATTCAGTTGATCCCTTTCAATAGGGAGATGCGGTGCTGAGCACTATGTCTTCACCCAGTATGGTGCACAATAGGCCTGAGCTACCAAGAAATCCCTCTCTGGTTCCGGAACAGCAAATCCTCCATATTCATATGATCGAGTGATGTGTTCCCAGCTGACTCGTTGGGTCTAACCTCCCCATATAATCTTAGTAAAGAGAGTGTCAGTTTAATGAGCAAGCATTTGTTGTGGTGGATGGGTATATTCCCAAACAAATAAAGTAGTTTGTGAATGACTAGCATCTTTATTAATGCTATCCTTTCCACTCTAGGTAACGGAATAGAATTCTAGTGCTCCACTTGGGGTGCAAGCTTTTTAAGCACTGGAACAAAATTATCCTGTAATATTGTGTCTCTGCGACTGTTGACAAGGATACCTAATAACTTACTGAACCCTCCCTCCATGTCAATGGAAATTGTGGGTTAATTCTGTGTGTTTCATCTGTAAAATGGAACATACCAGATTTCTACCTGGTCATGGGACAACTGTCTGAAGCAAGACCAACGTACTGATCTTTGGCAACCATGCCTCCCTCTGGAATGACACCTGGTGTCCTTTGATCTCGGACCAGCCCCCACACCAAAAGACCACGCCCACAATCTCTGCACCATCCTGGACAGCAGACTCACCATGAAACAACAGATCAACACAGTCTCCTCTGCCTGCTTTCAAACATTTTGCATGCTCTGAAGAATCTTCAATAGGATCCCCACAAACACAAGAAAAACAGTTGTGCAAGTCCTGATCACTAGCTGTCTGGACTACGGCAACACACTATATACAGGAACAACCACCAAACTAATGGGAAGGCACATAATTCACCAGCCAGATTGATCCTCAACCTTCCCAAAGTGACCCACATCACCCAACCTCTGAGGAACCTCCACTGGCTCCCATTCCAAAAAGATAGCAATTCAAACTAATGACGCATGATTACAAAGCCCTCCATGACCTAGGACCAGCATACATAAACCACCGACTGAACTTCCACCAACCATCCTGAAACCTCTGCTCTGCCTCCCTCACCCTTGCACAGACACACACATCTGTTAAAGGCACAACAGAGGCTGATCCTTCTCCCACCATGCTGCCAACTCCTGGAACGCCCACCACCTTCGAATATCACCCTCGCTGATGAACTGCAGGAAAAGACTCAAGACCTGGTTTTTCGACTAAGCGCAGCAACTCAGCGCTGGGATACACTCACGGGTGATTAGCCATGCAATACAAGTACTGTTTGATTGATTGATGATGTACAGGCCTGCATGCCGGACAAATCTGATGATGTTTTGTATGATGGGGTCAATGTTGGTCTTTGGGTTTCTAATGAATAGCGGCAGGTCATCAGCATACATGGATGGTAAATATCGTCAGGTTTTGCCATTCCCACAGATGGGAAGCTAAGGATTTGATCGCCAGGGTAAATACCAGCAGCAAAATTGGACACCGCTCTGTGTGCCTCCTCCTAACTGCAGGAGGTATGTGGGAAGGTTGGTATTTCTATTCACCCACAACCTGGGAATCAGGTTAGTATACAGTAATTTTACAAATGTAATAGAAGTGTGTCCTAGGTCCATTTATCGCAGGGCGGTGAACAGAAATGGCCAATCAAGTGAATCAAAGTCCTTCTCGGTGTCGAGAAGCACTGAGATTGCCATTTCACAACTGTGTTTCGAATGCATGGTGAATATGATTAAACATTCTAGGATCTGAAAAAGAGAAAACCGCAATAGCACATAGAGATGAGAGATGGAGAGTCATTAGAAAAGACAGGGCAGACTGAACATATGAGGGTAAGGAAAAACAAAAGGAAGAATAAAAAAGAATGGTACAGAAAGAGGTGGATAAAATAAGAGTAAATGAATGAGTAGCAGGGAAAAAATATCATGACAGAGAGGGTTAATAAGAGAGGAGTAGGAGGGTCATGAGTGTCAAAGTAAAGAAAGCAATAAAGATGTGGGAGATGGATGAAGTAAGATGAAAAAGGAGTTTGAGGGAGTAGGACAGTAGAGCAGTATGAAATAAGAAAATGATGAGTAAAGTGGTTGTTGGGGATAAGGCAATATGTAGGCATTTGCTGAGAGTGGGGCAATGAGAGATGAGTAGAAGAAGAGTAGGAAAGTATGAAGTCAAAGAATGAGGGTGCTGTAGGATGGGTATGATGAGAAAGAAAGGTGGTCAGAGTAAAGCGGATGAGTAAATGATCACTGGTGAGGGAGCGACCAGAGAAGGAGGATGAGGAGAATAGAGGAGATTGGTAGAACAAAAGAGACAGGCAGGGAGATTGATTAGGACAAAAAGAGAGGGCGAAGGGACTGACAGAGACTGGTAGGACAGAGAAAGAAAACATGTGAGTTTATGTTGGGTAGTTGTTGAAGTACCCCGCCCCACTTTTTGGGTCACTGCTAATCAGGTTCCCTGTACCAGTGTTCTTTCCCTAAAACTGTAACCCAATTGGAAAAACCTTGTCACCCTCTGTAAGTCCCCAGTAAATTGTACCCTGGTACCTCGGCCCTAAGGTGCTAAAGAGGGTCCCTAGGAGGGGCAGAACAAAGTGTGCAACCCTCACAAGCACACACATGTCTGCCAGTGCAGGCTGTGTGTCTTAGTGCAGTCAAAAGTAAAAACACAACATGTCACACATTCTTGTGTTCCATGCCTACTACCACTGCATATGGTATTTGTGAGCACTCCTACGGCAGGCCTGATAGAGCTAAGGCAGGGTGCTTGATATTATATGCGAGGGCATACATGCATAAGCTGATATGCCCCTGTACTGGTCAGTTTGATTACTGCCAGCGCAAGTGAACAGGAAAGCCATTTTAAAACGTGTGCTGGGCACTAGTGAAAACAAATTTCCCAGCAACATGATGGCTTCACTGAAAATAGGGATATTTGAAATCAAACATCTCATATTGATGAACCCACACTGATTCCAGAGTTGGATTTATCAATACATGTACCCAGAGGTGCCCCATAAACCATACCAACTGCTGGTGGGCTGACTGGTTTTAGCCAGCCTGACACGAGAGACAAATTTCTGACCCCCAGGGTGAAGGCCTTTGCTCTTGGATGGCCAGAAACCAAGCCATCTATTGCAGGCGTTGTTTTCATCCCTTTCCATAAGATGACCTACAGATCAGACTGCCCAGGCATGAGAGCTTCAAAGCAGCCCCATCTCCTTTGATATGCAACTCTGGTTTCTCTCAAAGTAGAGGATGCAAACCCTCTGTCCTGATCCGCTTTTGGCAGGAAGACAGGTGGGAAAATTTGTTACATTAGGAGGTGTGCCCACATTCAGCAAACACCACTCCGAGGGTGGGTAAGGCGGTGTGGACCCCTTTCTTTAAATTCCTTCTCCTTGTTTTAGAGCCAATTAGACAACCAGGGACAGGGTTATGCACACTTCCCAATGAAATCGGTCACAAAATTGTGTAGCCACTCTAAAGGTAAGTAACCCATTGGCTACTACCTGGCACTCCCTCTAACACACCTTAATTCAGTATTTAGGTGGTACCCCTTGGCACAAAACATTAGACCCTGCTGACCTAAGAAGAAAGCAGGTCACAAAGAGGACATGTGACTGACCTGGCACCAAACCTGCTGGCCTGCCTGCTGACTCCTATCCCTGTACCAAAGTCGTCTCATCTTGCAGCTGTTTCCCCAATAACCTGAAGCAGTGACCAAAGTGCTCGCCACTGGGCCCATCAAGGTGGTAGATCCCCAGTGAAGTGGCTAGAGTCCTACAAGAGTGGTAGTTGGCTAAGACACTCCTGATGACCTCCCGATAGTGAGGCCCATCTGTTTGACCTTTGCAGCAACCAAGGGTTGTTGGTAGCCAATCCAGCCTCTGACCCCTTCAGTCTTCGCTCCAAGAGGAGGGCATTCCACAGCACCTGCGAATGACATCAGTGATGTCACTGCCCATGTAATGAATTATGTAATATGTGACGTCATCAGCAGTGCATTGCAGGGGTGCGAGTTATAGTTAGCTGAACTAACTATGACTGCCACATTTCTCTGGTTTTGTACGAGTGAAATGTCCAACTAACTATAACGTCCCTGAAACCTGTGTTTTTTTCATTGAATTCTTAAGGTTTTTTAAATGCTAATTTCTAACTATAACACCCGTAAAACCTATTGTTTTTTCAGTGAATTTCAAAGGTTTTTTAAATGCTAATTTCTAACTATAACGTCCCTGAAACCTGTGTTTTTTTCAGTGAATGTCAAAGGTTTTTTAAATGCTAATTTCTAACTATGCCTACAGAAGTAGGCCATGTGCAGAAAGAGGAAGAAAGGCACAGAAAGAAGCAAGAGAAATGCAGAGAGAGGCAACAGAAGTCCAGAAAGACAAAGAAAGGTGCAGAAAGAAGCAAAAGATGTGCACAAAGAACCAACAGAGGAGCAGAAAGAGGCCTGTTGCAAAGTCATCCTGTGCCCCCAACTTTTTGCTGAAGGGTACTGGTGGTAACTGACTCTGACTAACCAGGCCTAGAGCCAGTGCTATGCTAAAAGACACTTAGAATACAGTGAAAACACCTACATACATTAGGGACCTTTATGCATTTGGGTACCCCTGTGATTGGCATGACCTCCTCTGTATGTACATAATAGGGCAGGGGGATTAAAACTACCTCTAAGTTAGAGGTGCAGAAATATGCTTCTTTAAGTAGTTGTCACGTTTGCAGAGTGGGGGGAAAAGGGTGCTGGGCCTCTGATCAGTGCTCAGGAATTCTGCTGCATAGGACTTAGAGGAGGTACCACGAGGGCTTCTTGGCCCCCAAAGTCCCTCAGGAGTAAATTGGACTTCATCCCCCATCCCGTAGTCTGCCAGTAGGCATGTTTGCAGAGTGGTGAAGAAAGGGGGGCAATTCCTCCTTAGACGTCTTAGCAATCCTACTGTGTGGGACTTACTACAGGTAGCAAGAGGTGTAGTTGGCCCCCAATGACAACCTTGGGGGTCAAATATCCCTCCTATTACCTCCAGTAAGTCCCACACAGCAGGATTGGTAAATTTTCATAACAGGCCACCCCCCCTTTGCCCACCACTCTGCAACCGCGCTCCCTGATGCACTCTTGGATGGTGATTAAAGTCCCCTTCGCTGCTGGGGGTCCTTTAGGGACCAACTAATCTACCTCTTACCTCCAGTAAGCCCCACACAGTGGGATTGCTGAGAGGTGGATACAGGCCATGCCCCCTTTCTCCACCACTCTGCAAACACACACCCTGGTGCTTTCTAAGTTGGGGGATTAAGTCCCCTTGAATACTGAGGATCCCTGGGGGCCAACTAGCCCACCAAGAACCTCCAGTAAGCGCCACACAGCTGGATTGCAGAGAGGTGATCTGAGGCCATGCCTCTGTCATGAGGTGACCTCCCCCCTCTCTGGAGAATGAGTCACTATGCACGAGGTTCTGGATAGGTTGAGGTATTTTATTCCAGTTCGAAATACAAATATGCGCAACTATCCACTATATGGTCTTCTTGGTCTTCCTCCTCTCTCCCACGGTGTCCCTTTCCGACTTCGGGCTCTCCCTCCACGTCTCTCCGGGTCGGTTATGGACGAAGGGAATAAGACAACAAAAATATACACGGGTGAGATGAGGATCGTGGAACCAGAGGGGAGAAGGACTAGGGGAGTGTGGGAACACCGGGGCCGTCACCACAGTATATTTATCAAAAAGAAAACATAATGAATACTCGTAGAGGGGTGTGAGGGGAGTAGGCAAAGTAAGAGCTTCCTCAAAGACTATACACTCACACCCCCGTGATCTCCCCGTCTCCCACTAGTTAGTCCCTCCCCGTGAAAAGGCAATTCCCAGGACTCAGTCCCGTACCTTTCCCAGCCACGCTCCTCCGGGAACGTGGCGGGGTGACTCGCGTTGCCGTTGGCCTCCTGGCTCTCGGTTCCTCCCTCCAACTCGCCTCTCCTCAGTCCGGGCACCGTCCTTCGCTCTCCTCGCTTCTGCTATTTCCGCCTCTCCACCGGCTCTCACCCTCTGCTTCTTAGCGTCCACCGCCTCTCCAACACTCCTCGCTCTCCACTCTTCTACCTCCTCCGCCGCTCCAACACTCTTCGCTCTCCACTCTTCCACGTCCTCCGCCTCTCCAACTCTCCTCGCTCTCCACTCTTAAACTCCGCTACTCCATTGATCCTCCCGTTCTCGCTCTTCTCCTTTGACTCTTCCTCCGGCTTTCGCGCCGCAGTCCTCTTCCGGGTGGGATTTATTGCAGAGCAGGTCTTCTGATTGGTCTTTGGCCGCTGACGTCGGACCTGCCGTTTCCGCCTTCTTAAAGCTCCAGTCCCTGATAACGGAGTCGGCAGCGTCCTGTGGTCGGGGTGGAAACAAAGATTCGTTAATGTCTCCAACCCGACCCTCCTCGTTAGTGGCCGTGTGACAGCCTCTTTTTACACCACTCTGCAAACGCGCCTCTTGGCACACTGCTGTTGGAGCGATGAGGTCCTCTTGTGCCCTTAGGACCTCAGGACACAAGTGGACTTCATACCCCGGGGCTACTGAGTTGGCGATGCAGCACGCGCAATGTAAATTGTTTTTAGTATTTATTTATTTATTTACTTAACTCCGTACCTCCATATGCTGAAGTTTACTATCCCCCACCCTGCTCCTCCCGGCCCCACCACCCTGCAGCACTCCCTCGGTGAGCCGCCACTGAAGTTGATGTGCTGCAAGTTGTTAGATGATGACATGCCCTTGTAATCAACAATCTGTATGTGGAACATGGTATCTATTTACATGTCACACCATGGACAAGTAATGTATGTACCTCAACATCATGTCATGATGCTCAGTACCTTGCAGCCATACAAAGTAATATCAATGTAAACTGTGTGGTGTATATCATGTAACATCAAAACGTCGAACACCAAGCTTGTGGAGTGCACTTCAATGACCATTTCACCTCTGTTCAACAGGAGATCCACAAGCAACTGCTACAGAACACAACACCGACCTGCAGAGCAAGTCTTCCCCCCGGGACATGAACTCTTGGATGCAGATTCCCTATGTTTTTTGGATGAGGAGCAAGAACCTGGCCCATCCGGACCACCAGGGCACACCACGTCCCAGGCTCCCATTGTCCCCACCACCACCACCTCAGGAACAACAACAGCGCTGACCCCTGCGAACAACTTGTGGGGCCTCAACCACCACCACCAGTGCTGCCTGCAACACTCTCCCTGCCTCAGTGGTTACCAACACCACCACACAATCAGAGGAGGGCAGGGAGAGTCTGCAGGTACGTCGAGTGGACAGCAGGGCAGGTGGGAGGGCAACTGGCAGACAAATTTGAGAGGACACTGGGACCAAAGCCCTGACCAACATCGCCAGAGTCCTCAGGGCATACGAGAAATCCCAGGGACACATGGGCCAGGTTTTGGAAGAAGTGCGTGTGTTCTGCCTGCTGCTGAGGTCCGTGGATACACATATTGGCCAAATTGTGGACCTCATGGGCCAGCTCGTGGGTGTTCTGAGGGGCAGTCATGTGGCCCAAAGGACAGCTCAACCCCACTCCAGTAGCCCGCAGGATGATACTCCCACCACCTCAGCTGCGGCCACAGAGAGGGGTGAGCTGCAACAGGATGACTCCTCAGACACTGTTGAGCCCGCAGCAGTGACCCCCCTGCAAAACGCACAAGGGGCCATCCGAGAAACACCACGGAAGGATCACATGGCAAAGCACCATCCAAACGCCAGTCGCCAAGCCAGCCATGATGGCACATCTGTACCCCCTAACATTGACTTTGTTGTCTAGCCTTACCCACACTGCCATGTTGTTCGCAGGTGTTTGTTGGACTGTCTCACTACATCAATGTCACTACAAGACTGACTTTTGAGCGGAGACAAAGTGGTTACGCTGATTAAAATTCAGGATGATTATTATGCAGATACCCCTGACGAAGGTCGAAGAGCACCGAAATGCATTGGGTAAAATGTAACATTTTGGAGGAATCAAATTTCAGTATTTGCCTGTGAATAGGCCGGGATGGGCAATTCTAGAGCTAGTAAGATGCATGAAATTAAGAAGCTTTGCACCTCTGATGTGATGGATAAAACTGTGAAACATTTGAATAAATGGATGAACTTTTTCAAGAATACAGAGTATGTGTTTAATTTTGTTCACAAATGTTAATAAGGCTGTGCAACTCCTTCATGACACGCAAAGGGCGTGCCACAACTGATTAACTGACAACTCATTAATTCACTTAGCACCATTTTGTAAAAAAAATCACTTTTCTATCACAAATACTCATTGTAAATAAACACTCTTTACACACCCATGTCTTTGTGTCAGCTCCATGTTTATCACAGTACGTACAATGTCGACTCAGATTCCAATATACCAGAAGCTCAGATTGTGATGCGGGATTGATAGAGTGAAGTAACCTATAAAGACAAAGAGAATGACATTTACTTGTCAGGTGATGGCATCACAGCTAATACACAACACTAGTTATGAAGGTACACAAACCAGCACACATTACAATGAGCAACAATATCAACATAGACATCATGTGGCTGGTCATGACTACCCTGTGCCACAAGCATCAGCCATTAGCACAGAGCCAACAACAGGCAGCAGTCATACAACTCTTGTAGGCCTTGTCACTACCACCAAAGACAGCAGACAATGTTACTGTTGTACAATGTCACTCACACTCAAGGGAAGTAGTTGTTGATGAGTTGTTGACGCAGGTCGGTACCTTCCTCCTCTCCACTATCGTCGTCACTGGACATGTATGGGTTTTCAGGGGGGTGCATCTGCTGCTCATCATCGTCCAGGAGCAGGGGGATCTCTTTGTGCAAAGCCAGGTTGTGGAGCATGCAGCATGCAACTACTATCTGACACACCTTTTGGGGAGAGTAGAATCGTGCACCTCCGCTCTTATCCAGACACCGAAATGTAGACTTCAGAAGACCAAAAGTACGCTCCACCACACGATGTGTCCTCCCATGTGCATCATTGTAGCGGACTTCACCCGGGGTCCTAGGATTCCTCAGTGGGCCCAGCAACCAAGGCCAGTTGAGATATGCAGAGTCACCTAGGTGTGAGATACACAGACCAATTTTGTAATATAACAATAGCTGAGAACAGCATATCACACATACAGAACACTACTGGACTCTGCATACTCACCAACAATCCACGCATGCTCCGGATGCAGATTTGCCATCAGTTGTGGTATGATGCTGTTATGCAGCATGTAGGAGTCATGTGTTGATCCTGGAAATCTGGCACAGACATGGGAGATTATCATATCCACTTGGCATACCACTTGCACATTAATGGAATGGACATGCTTCCTGTTCCTGTATATGTGCTCAAGTGCCTGTGGTGGAACCAGGCCAACATGTGTGCATTCAATGGCACCCCCAACATTGGGGATGTGGCCAAGGTCATAAAAATCACCCTTCACAGCTGTCAATAAATAAATAAATAAATAAATGCACATTTGGTCGTCTCCTATATAAAATAAAAGTGGACACATGTCAATTTCCCCTATGAGATGTGTCTAACATCTTACGTCTTGACTGACACAGTGCCAACATTGACTGGACTGAAACAACAGCTTAAAGCACTAGTCACATGCAGAGACACCTTGACCTCAAGTAGTTGTACACTTGTTCAGTATGTACATACGGAGTACCCCCAAAACACATTCTGACATCTTGTGTCACCAGCCCTGAGAGCAGTTGACACAGCACATATTTGAAACAGCAACACTGCTGGCTTCCACATAGCTACTATACTATACATGCCACACTTTCTTGCGTGAGTCAGACAGAGCACACATTTACAACACAATGAGCACAGTGTGTGTAAGCAGATCAACTATCAAAATGATTTCAGCAATCTACACAGTTAAATAGGCACATTATGTAGTCAGTTCATCATTACTGTGGGTTGATTAGCCATCTCACACATTGACATGTTTACAAATTTGAGAGTCCATTACAGAACAGATATGTGTACATGCACACAAATATCATATTTGACATGTAAGGAAGTACATGCCAATGCATGTAATCCTGTGCACTGACATGGCATGTGTAGTCATCAGTGAGTTCAATGTCACACTAGCATTGCATTTACCAATCAGGTGGCATAATTGTATGTGTCTAGTGTTCAATGATGAGACGTGGCCATTGCTATTGCTACAGCATAATGTCGCTATAGGTGCCATATGTGTGCACCACCACCACATTCACGGTCATTGGTACCAATTGATAAATGCCAATTCGTGGTAGAGACCGCCTGGGCCCCGCGGTGTGACACAGCCAATGCCCATACCCTACCAGTCAATGGGAACCGCAATCACGGTAGTGAAATACACATTTGAAAATCGCGGTAGGCGTGCTCCACCACTGTGGGCCCAGTCATTGGGTACTATCAAAAGATGCACGCTTGCGGTAGCGACAACCTGGCCCCCACGGTGTGTCACCGCCAATGCCCTTGCCCTACCAGCCAATGGGAACCGTGATCGTGGTAGTGAAATACACATTTGAAAATTGCGGTAGGCGTGCACCACCACTGCGGTCCCGGTCGTTGGTTACATTTGAAAAAAGCTGATCAGGAACACCAATTGCAGCAGCTGAGTACCACTGAAACAACCCCAGAGGCCTATATATGTCTGTGAGAGAGCCACACATTTCTACTGTATCCAGACACTGCTGTCGGCCATTCATCATCCCCAAATGCTGCTGTTCCTGTCTCCTGGATCCAGTGATGGCATGAACTGAGAACATTAGGGCCCGTACCTTCACCACTGAGAAGCTGGAGGTCCTGGTGGATGAGGTGCTTTCACAGTATGGGAGGCTATATGGTGCTTCAGATGTTCTGGTAAGTATTTCAGTGTGACAGTTTGAGATGCTCACAGTGCTGACATGACATTGCTCTGCAGTAGTATGTGCCTGTGTGTACAAGTTAATGTTCCTGCATCCTCATTCTTGATGCACCATGCTCCATATATGCCCCAGTAAATATTTCACTTGACTATTTGTGGAGGATGGCAACATGGACATTTCTCCAGCCCTTCTCCAGTAAGTAAAATACAAATGTAGGTCTGAGACTGGGTGATGTAATTGAGTCATACACTGCCTGGCATGCTGACTTCATGTCGATGGGGTGTGTAGCCTTATTTCCACAGAACCATGGCTGCATTGAAGGATGGGAGGGACATGCAGTGTTTTTGCAGCCATACTGTCACCCTGCTGGTTTGCACAGTGGAAGTCTGAAAAAACATTGCCTGGGCTATGTGATGACAGAGTCCACGAGATTGTCACATGATCATTTGTGACATTGCAATGCAAAGTTATGTCTTCCAGAGGGTAATGAGGAATGGGTATACACGTTTCATATTGCCCCAATGGATATGTGTGCATTGTGCACAAGAGTACAATGCTTGAGTGTGACACTTTTGGTGGTAATTCACTTATAACGCATCAGACAAATGTAATTTGGAGATATCAGCCTTCCATTGTTTTCATTATGTATTCAGTCTCGCAGGTTTACCCTTCCATATTGTACATGCATGTGATTTATCTGATGGCCCACGTTTAACCTCAGTGTGAGTCCCCCTGGCCTGCACAGAAATTACCCAATTTGACAAGGACCCATCAGTAAATGGAGAGAGTGAAACATAAGTTTTGCCTGCCACCTTATTTCTCAATGAGCTATCTTAGGCCTGAGGATTGAAAAAGACAGGCCTACACCTTCTGAGAAGAGTGTGAGAATGTAAGATCATGGCCCGAAATGTGACCTCCGTTACACAGGTAACCATTCACTGGCCAAGGGCATTGAGGGGTGTGTAGAATTGGACACAGTGAAACTGCCCCAACACATCATTACAAATGTGTTGTATGTCTTGATCACTCAGATACTGCATCACAGATGAGGGTCTTCTTCACATTAGTGTCTGTGCTGGCACTCTGCATGTGTATGAGATGCCCATGTACTGTGTCCATCCTCATACATGTATACGTTACTATGAAAGTATTTGATGCAAGTATACTACGTGTCATGCTGTATGGCTTCTGCTCAATATTTATGTCTTGGTGTGCTCTGTTTTTCCATGCTCCTGCACTGACACACAGTGGTACATGAAAAAGTGTGACTGAAACTTCTTCTTGTCTCCCATGCCTGCAGCTTAAAGACCACCAGTGTAAGGCCATGTGGAGGGCCACTGCATGCAATATGCGGGCTCTGGGTGTCTCCAACCAACAGCACAGGCACTGTCACAAGAGGTGGGATGACATCTGCCGGCAAAAAAGTGGCAGAGATGACGCTGGGGGTGCTCCCTCAGATTGGCAGGTTGGCGCGCAGGAGCATGACACCACTAATGGCCTGCATCTTGGCAGTGACACAGTCAGAGCTGGATGGACGTTTGAGGGCCCATCAGCAGCAAGTTGAGGGTGAGTATTCTGCGAAGGATGACTTTGGGTGTGAGTGACTGCATGTATTCCAACTCTGAGCCAGTGCGGAGCTCTGTGATGTTCCTAGTGTGATGCAATGGCTTGTAAGTGGCCTCTGTGTTGATTGCAGCTGTCATGCATTTTCGCTACATGTACTTTCTCATGTGTTTAATACAATGACCCTTGACATTGCAAGATGAGATGTGGCCTTGTGATATATGCTGCATTATGGGTGTCATAGACATCCCCTGGCAGTGAACAATAGTGATCATCATCTTAGTGTGCTTTTGTAGATGTGTGCTATGGAAATTGTGAGAACTACACATGTGACACCAATTTGCAACTGTTGTCGTGCTTCAATGCACAACATGGTGGATATCAGTAGCTTATGGCCATTGCAAAAGGACATTTGGGAGTCAGTATCTGTGTTGTTCCTTTAAACTGACTCCATATGTGACAGAGACAACATGTTGAGATTTATATCTATCTCACCTACAGGCATGTAGGTATGCTTACAGAGATTAGTATGTTAGGTTACAAGGAGGCATGGGCCAGCTATTTGGCTGTGTCAACGTCACATGGGTCATTCATGTAAACTACGTATGTTTCCATGCATCTTCTGAGGATTGCATAAAGGTTGCACATGCAGACTGCATATGGTGGTGGGCAACATGGGGGTATCATTTTCCAGTGTTGTGCTTTGTTTGCATTTGATGTTTGTGAGTATAGCACTATACTGAACCTACATCTGTCTATTGCAGCATCTACCGAGGGCATGGAAGGGCAGGGGAAGAACACCAGTGGTGAAGCTTCTGGCACGACTGCTACACATGAGTTCACTGACACTGCTGTGACAAGCACCTTGGAGGGGGACAGGAGTGCCCTGGATGATTCATGCCCGGAAACACCAACCTCAACATCATCTGACTCCAGCTGTGACTCCTTGATGTTGGCGTGCACAGGGAGTTCAAAATCAGCCTCATCTTCCACCACACATCTTCCAGTGCCCACCCTCCGGGCTGCTACCACTAGTGCTGTCCGCACCAGCATCCCTAGGAAGTGTAGAGTGTCCTTCCCCCAGGCACCAATGCCCCTGCCCCTGTCTCCCCTGCTGCCCTCAGTGTGGAGGCAGTCGACCTTTTGCACCAGCTGTGTGTGGGTCAGGATGCTCTCCTGAATGCCTTCCAGGATCATGACAAGAAGTTGGCACAGGTAGTTGCCTTCATGGAGGGGATTCATTCTAATGTGGGTGGGCTGCACCAAACTGTCCAGTCTTTGTCCTCCACAGTGACGGCAGCCATTCAGCTGTTATAGGCTCCAAGTCGAGCTCCAGTCCCTTCAGCAACCACCCTGCCAGTGGCTCCACCTGACGAGAGTGCTCACACGCCACAGCCCTCAGAAGCAAAGTCCTGCACACGAAGCACACAACAGCAGCACTCTAAGCAGCCCAAAGCACAGACACAATCCTCAAAACACAAAACAGGCACACGGGCGTGCTACGGCAAAAGCCCATTACGTGACACTCAGGGCCATCAGGCCAAGAAGCAGGCCTCAACCTCACATTCATCCAAATCACCCCATCCAAGGGCACTCACACCCCCACAGCTGCTCCCATAGACAAACAAACAGTTGCCCTGTCTGCTGTGAACAGGGTGCCTGCAAAGACTTAGCACAAATACTTCTCTAAGGCACATTAACCCACAGCCCTGTGAAGCTGGGACAGGAAAGCAAAGTGGCTTGTTCAACTCGACAACAGGGGATGGAGGGAAAAGGAAAGGCGTACCACCAGATCCAGCAAATCCCCACTGGCAGAGCCACCTGCACCTGATATACCTTGGTGGAGAATGAGGCTGTTGTGCCCATCCCACTTCCCACTCCTGCCAAGACAATTGTGGGCTATCCAATCCACAAGAAGTTAAGACCCAGCACTCAACATTCACCCTCAGTCACTGTGTCTCACGGCAGCATGTCTCCGCCTCCCCGTGCCACCACCCGGTCCAAGCAGTCCTCAGGCTGCCACAGCCACTGATGCCTCCATCTCAGCTGGTCCTCTCTCTCCCAGGTCCAGTCCTCCAACTGGCCCGACAATCAGCCACCTCCCAGTTCAACTGACAGCCAAATCTGAGGCAAAGTCCCCCTCCCAACACCATCCCTCCCCCAGCGGTGCCTGGACTGCTCATCTCTATCCCCGGAGATGTGGTGATTCCCATGGCAGTGTACGGTGTTACCCATTCCCTGTGCAGTTTCTCATGAACACATGTGCACATGTGCACACTGGAACTATGGCCTGGCCAATGGCCTTGCTGTTAGTCACTTTGGATGCCCATTCCCTGTGCAGTTTCTCATGCACACATGTACATACTTTGAATTTGTACTGGTCAATTGCCTTGCTGCTTTGTACTTTTTATACCTATCTGGGTATCATGTATTAAAGACAGTTACTCCTGTTGTCTGCCTTGTCAATGTCCTTGCTAGATAAAATGTTTTATGTATGAGTATGGTTTCATGTGACACATGTTCTGTATACCACTTTAGTTCAGTTCAAAAACCTTTATTTCAGTCTTTAAGACCTTAAAAGCTTGTATACAATATAATCCAAATCGTGACAGTATAATCCAAATCGTGACAATATATGGTTAAAACACATCGAACGGAGATAAAGGAATCAAAATGCTACATCTTCGGGTGCAGAAGAAGATTTGGCTGCATTGGCCATAGGGCAAGCCAATTGGTTCAAAAAAGTGCAAGTGCAATAATGACAAAGAATAAAAAGCACAGGCATAAATACAGTAGCAAACAAGTCAATTACTAAAACCAACCAATGCACAGGAAATTTGATAAAATCAGTACAATTAAAAATATACATGGAGAGGATTATACATAAAACATCACAATTAAAAATAATCATCTCATGTTTAAAAATCTAAGCCAATTAAAAAAAATAAAAAAGTTTTTCTGTCTCCTTATTATACGCAATAGAATGGTCTATACGCTTGTAGCACGGGTGGTTATTGTTATCTTTTTTTCTTTTTCTAAGAAAGCCCAATGCCTGCACCACATTGCGTTTAAGAAACGGGAAACAGCAAAGACAATATGCTTAGATGTATCGTACTTCAAAACTCTAAATGCCTCCTGACAGTGCACAAACCCCATGTTCCTACACAGCTGAATAAGCCAACACTGTCTTGCCAATTTATAACCTGGGCAGAAAAAAAGAACATGCAACTCTGACTCCACCTGGTGGTTACAAGCGTGGCACCCACCATGGCCCGGTACAGACCATTTTGAAGTGAAGGCTTGCAAAGGCAGGGTGCTAAATCTAAACTGGAGATATAATTTTCTTGCTGAGAACGGTAGAATATCATCCAAAAAGGATTCAAATTTTTACTCATCTTTCACAGCAAGAAATTCTACTGTCAGAACACCTAGGTTCGGATTCCCATAGATGACTTCCAATTTGTGAGTTCGGTAAGTTCTCACCAATTCAGTACGTGAAACTGTAGAACAAGTTTCTTCAGGGTTGCTCCAGAGGGTTGGTTTGCCTATCCTTGTGCACTCTTCCCTTATATGTGCAAACCAAGCAATTTTTATTTTCTGGCCCGGGAAGACCTAGTAGCTCTTTAGTTTCTACCTGATAATCTACCAGTTCCGGGGTCACCCACAGCCTGCGCCAGAAAGTTAGAGGTCTAAGAGAAGCCTCATCTTCAATCGGCCTTATACCTAAGTTTAGCCGCAGGGAGGTTAACGGGGTGCTAGGGGGGAGACCCAGGATTTGTCTTAAAAAACTGTTCTCAGCTTTACTCAAAAGGCTACAAGAACAATGACCCCAAAGTTCAGCCCCATACAACGTGGCTCCCCTTGCTTGTGCCTTATATATTTCAATAATAGGCCCAGTTGGTTTATAGGTAGATTCCCTCAGTAGTTTAGCAATCCCACTGGTGGTCTGTGCTAATTTAAGCTTAGCTTTGGCTATTTGTGGCACCCAGTCCATATTTTCAGTAAGGGTAACACCCAAATAGTCAAATACAGGAACCCTTTCCAGTGCTATACCATCTAAGTGGGGATTTGGACGTGTTTTCTTGGCTGGGTTGAACACCATAAACTTAGTTTTTGTGGTATTAATCTCCAGCCCCCTGTTGTTACAGAAAATTACGAAGCTGTCCAATATCCTCTGGATTCCCATTGGCGACTTGGACATCAAAAGGGTGTCATCAGCAAACATCAATGCAGGAACCTTTGAGTTTGCTAACTTGGGGGCATCGTTGTCCTTAACTTCAGTGAGTTGGGCAATAAGTGCGTTGACAAAGAGGCAAAACAGGGTTGGCGCAAGCACACAGCCCTGCCTCACTCCTCTGCCAACTGGGAGTCTTGGGGTTAATTCTACCCCTCTGCCACATCTTACTCGGGCATAATTGGCTTCATGCAGCTAGATAAGCATGCTTAGAAGGTAAAAAGGAATCCCCAGATCACTTAGTACCCCCCATAATTTATCTCTGGGCACTATATCAAAAGCCGTTTTCTGGTCCACAAAAATTAAATAGAGGCTGCCACCCTCCATTGCCACCGTTTTCCAAAATATAAGTTGAAGTCTATATATTTGGTCAACGGTGGAAGTGTTCTTCCTGAATCCGGCTTGATAAGGGCTTATATCATTGTCTTGCATCCATCCCTGGATTCGGTCTAGGAGTACCCGTACAAACAGTTTTTGGGTGACATCGATCAAACTGATCGGTCTGTAGTTTACAGGGAGTAATGGAGATCCCTTTGTAAAGACTGGGACAATTTCTGCCCCAGCCCAGGTATCCGGGATCGGCATACCGTTCATTATAGCATTGAATAATACCCACAGGTAGGGACCCCAGATTGTTGGTTCTTCTCAAAACAAATCCCCTGGTAGCCTGTCTAATCCAGGTGCTTTACCTGCAGGAAGTTTCTTTATTGCATTGTAAACCTCCAGAAGGGTGATCCCAACAGGCACCCCATCAAAATACCTAAGTGAGGGAGTAATCACCTCAACTACCAGGCCGCTGTCTATACTCGAGATCCCTTGAGTAGCCATGTGGCTGCCAATATGGATACCAGGGTCAAATTCCATTTTGTATAGCGCCTGAAAATGGTCTGCCCACTTTTCGGCTCTAAAGCTGAATTGCCTTCCTGAGTACCTGTGGTCCAGAATTCCTTCATGTCCCGATTCGATAGGGGAGTTTGTATGTCCTCCCATTTTTTCTCTTCCCAGGAGTGCTTTGCTTGGTAAACAGCCTCTTTATATAGAGCCCTCCGAGATTTCGTTAAAAGTCTGATTTAGACGTCCCTGACTGACAACCAAGAATGAGTGTTGAATTTCCAGTCTTGTTACAAAATGAGGCCCTTGCTCTTCCTTTAGTATCTGCACCTGTCACTCCCAATAGTTTAGACAATCAATTAGAGAGTGTAGTATCAAGAGCAGGTACTTTGAATGTTTTAAGCTGGAATGTAGCAGGCCTCCAACAAAGGCTTTGTGACCCAGGATGGGTTAGTTTTATCCAGAGGCAAGATATAATCATGTTACAGAAGACGTGGGCCACTACTGATTTACATGTTAATGGGTTCCAGTGCCATAACACTCTTGCAACTAAATCTAGTATGGGCCGTCCCTCGGGAGGATTATCCATCTGGATCAATATCTCTGTTTGAGGCACTCCCAGGGTTATACCAACGAATAATCAGAATTTCCAGGCTATATTATTTAATCAGAAAATAAGTTTTTTCCTGGTTAATTTTTACAATAATGATTTTAGTTTCTCACCAAATATACATTTTAGGAATCTTTTTAATTTTATTACCACTCTGGAGTCTAGGCCCGACTTTGATGACACTAGCGGTCTTGTGTTGGGACTGGAGGTGATTTTAATGCAAAACTTAATGTTGACTGCTCAACTATGAAGGATTGTAACCCGGCACCTGGGTGTCAAAGGGGCGCGGAATTAACCTCCTTTTTGAGCATACATAACTTGGAGAATGCCATGGACATAACGGCTAACTGTTTCCCAACAGTCTCCCTAGTGCTCACATTTAGAGGTAGAGATGGCTCATCGATAATTGATTATATTTTTATTTCCCCTGGGCTGGCCGATCGTATCAGTAAGGCCATGGTAATTCCTATGCCGCAGGGGGATCACAACCCTATCAAGATCTGTTTAAAAGCAATCCACCGCCCAGTCTATAACAAGGAATGTGGTGCTAGGAATCTTTCCATTAGTCCTAATAACCTCAGATTAAAATGGAGGGGTATTAATGTCACGGCAACTTTCCAGATCTTGGTCAGAGACAACCTGCTCCTTTTTTTCTCATGTCTGTCTGATCTGAACCCGAATCCTGGGGCAGTCAAGGATTTCGTTAAGATTTGCTCGGCTCTTCGTGCCCAGCTCATGACCCCACCGCGCGTAGCCACGGTTGACCAGGGATGGTTCGATCATGAGTGTTCTCTGGCCAACCGTGATTTGCGGCGTGTCTTATCTTCCTGCCCGAGGAACTTGACGGATGTGAAAAATGCTAGGACCCGATATAAACTAGCCATTAGTAGAAGGAAGGAGGAGATCCTCGAGGAACGCTGGGAGGTGTTAGCACAAACTGCTGCCCGTGGAAGGGGGGATATTTTCTGGGCTGCGGTTAAAGACTTGCGCTGCTCAGGTCAGCTCTCGACCCCAATGGATTGTACCATTCTCGGAGCTGCCTGGGTGGACCATTTTTCTAAGATTTATGCGGTCCCATCTTCATCAACGGCTGTTCCAATATTCAATCACCCTCCATGGGTAGATATATAATTATCTGAGGTGGAAGAGGCCATCGCACAGAGCGCGGGGAATAAAGCCCCAGGCTCAGATGGCCTTCCCATTGACATTATTAAAGCCTACCCCGAGTTATGGGCCCCTCTTCTGTTGAACGTTTTTAAAAATGTAACCTTCACCTCTCCACCACCACTAACTTGGTCATCGAGTATAATAGTGCCCATTTTTAAGAAGGGCGATCGGTCCCAACCATCATGTTATAGGCCAATATCCCTTATTGATAATACCCTAAAAATTTTAGGTAGAGTATTGTATAACAAAATTCTAATATGGGCCGAGGATAACCACATTTTGGAGAGTTTCCAGCTGGGCTTTCGTAATAAGGTTGACACTGCAGAGCAGTGCCTTAATCTCAACCTTATTTTGGGCAAATATACTGTTGCACGCAAATGTCCAGTTTACCTTGCTTTTATGGATTTATCAACTGCCTTCGACCTTGTTAACAGGTCACTGCTTTGGAGGGCTTTATTGAAATATGGTCTGGACGAACTCATGGTCCATTTCCTGGCCTATCTGCATAGAGATCTGAAGGCTTGTGTCAGGATTGGCCATGGGGGTGAGGTAACTGAGATGATTAGAGTCAATAGAGGGGTTAGACAGGGTTGCGTCCTAGCCCCTCTTTTATTTATCATTTATATTAATGGTCTACACAAACATCTGGTCTCCCTAACTGGCGACGTTCCGTTAATAAATGGTAACCATCTCCCCGTCCTGCTTTATGCAGATGATGCGGTCCTTATGGGCCGCACCCCTAATGCACTACGCACTTTAGTAAATGGCTTTGTTGACCATATGGATTCCCTAGACCTAAAGACTAATTTTAAAAAATCCTTTGTAATGTCATGTGGCCCAAAGAAACGACATATTGGAAGCATCGTTGTGGGGACAGAGAGTTTGGGGGTAACTAGCAGTTTCCCGTATTTGGGAGTGGTCTTTGCTGCGAACAACTCCTGGCGTGGGCACATTGCCCACGCCAGGGGTAAGTTCTCAAAGGCCATTAATTCAATTCTGAGCCTCCCGCGCCCCAAGAAGACCGGTGCGCTGGCTGCTACTTTAAAAATATACAAAGCCCAATGCGTCCCGGTTGCCACCTACGGTGCTGAGGTTTGGGGAACTGCTAGTTGTTTTCACATAATTGACGAGGAAAATAGATTTTGTAGGAAGCTCCTCTGTGCCCCCATTTCCTCTCCACACTACATATGCCATAAGAAATTGGGGTTGCATTATATAGGGGATTTTATTCATGCCCGCCCTGCTCTTTTTTGGCTGGCGATTTGGAAAAATCCTGCCGCCAAATTGACCAGGGACATCATTGAGGATTGTTTACGATGTGATAGGGGTATGGATACCCCCTGGCTCTCAAGTGTGCTGAGTGCACTCCGAAGCGTGAACTCCCAAAATGTCTTCTTAAAACCCACCACCACCATGCTTCCATCTAAATGCGAACTTAGACAAGCACTTTATATGTCGTTCAGTGCCGAAAGGGCAGCGAGGGAGTCTTTGAAACCCAGTGTTTCTAGATACCTAGCTTGCAATCTTTTAACTCACCCTATACCCAGTTATTTAACTCTTCCAATGAGCCGCTGGGAGCGCGGCCTTATATTCCGTCTTAGGGCTGGTACCATTAAATACGCCCTTAGTTTTCCCTTATGGAATTATAATGATCAATGTGTTGAGCCATGCCCTTGTGACTGTCGGAGTAAGCAAACAATTTTACATTTTTTATTTTTCTGTAAATTTTATAACAAGTATATTAAATGGTTTTTAACTCCGTATTTAAAAAAATTACAACCTATTAGCCTGGAACTTGCATTTTCGATGATTTTGACCCTGGATGACCATGAACTTGTCTTCCGTATGAGCTCTTTTTTAAAAACTGCGGTTCGTGCTCGATTAACAATGTCTTAAAATTTGTATGGTCTGTTGTTTTTACTTGTCAATAGCATCACACTGTGTATTTTGTAATGTTTATTTTATCTATTGTACTTTTATGGATTATTATTGATCCGAATAAAGTTTCATTGACTTGACTTGAAAAGATTATTTTTTGCTTTGATAGCCATTATCAATGCCCGTTTTTCCTTTCTGCATTTATCGTTAAACCATGACTGGGTTAAAATTTTTGTTTTTTTGAGGCGCACTATCGGGTAAAATATATCAGCTAGTTTAGTTGACAAGATCTTATGGAGTTCCCTAACTTGGTTTATGGGGGCTAGACTATCCCCGTCAGCAGAAATGCCGCTAAGTTCTAGCAAAACTGGTAATACTACTTCAGAGTGCCCAGCTTCTCAGGTGTTTGCTTTAATACCTCCCACTTAACTCTTCTTCTGTTGTTAGTAAGTAATGGCCTGTTCTCGAGGAGGGGGCTACCAACCGGAGCAATGCCTGAGTCTGGCACCTTCAATACCAATGTCAAAGCATTATGGTCACTATCATGTCGTGGTAAGACGGCAAAGTCGAGGACCCTGTGCCATGATCTAGTCTCCACTAAGATATAATCCAGAAGAGAGGCTTGGCCAATTCTGTTAAATGTTAATTTCCCTGGCCTATCAGAGGTTGTGCGGCTATTGCACGCTCTCAACGAGTGGTTTAGCAGAATGGCATTTATTTGGAGTACCAGGGGGGACCAGGAATTAATCGGCTGGATTTGCGGGTCAGGAATAGTCCACTGGGAGTCCTCCTCATTAGAAATCAAATCGTGAATGCCAGGAAGGGGCTCAAATTGGCAGTTGAAATCGCCCCCCACAATCAACCTCGTAGTGGGCGGGACAGTGGGAATAAAGGAGTTTAGTACATCAAAGGTTAGTGATTGCTTACTCACACTTAGAGGTCGGGAATAGACATTAATAAGGGCAAACTTCACCTTAGTAGGAAAACTAAGCATTACACGTTGGATATCACTGGAGGAAGTGTACACGGGACTAGCTAGACAGCCCACGTGTGAGCCGACCCAGATAGATAAACCCCCAGACGGTCTGCCCCTCTCTCTTGTAACAGCTGGTATATTAAATGTCTCAAATCCCACCCTTGTTCAGTCATCCCTTGCCCATGTTTTCTGGAACAAACAAATGTCATACTGATCCACGAAAAGTCCCCAATCAGGGCAGGAGAGTTTATCTTTGATACCAGCCACGTTCCAAGAGAGGATCTTCAGCTTACTAGCTGTATACAAGATTTTTCATGGGGCTTATACCCCCACAATCTGGCCCCACTCGTCCTTTAAAATGCATCGTAGTGCTCTTTGGATGGCCCAGTCCCACTATCCCTGCTAGTCAGTCCACACCTTCCAGAGCCCGAAATCGATTGTGTTGAGGCAAATTGAAAAAAAGAGGTCTAATAGTAAGGTGCCTGTAATCAGCGTTCTGGTGGTCAATCGGCTGTCTATCATGCCCTGAGATTACCTCCACCCTACCAGTATTATAACAGTGAGAGTAGAAATGGTCAAGCGAGAGAGCTCTCACCTCTGTGTAGGGCTCTGTGGGGCTGGATTTATGAGTTATAAGCCTATGTACAGTCTGGGGATTTTTAAAATTGATAACCACACAATCCCCTTGGATTGTTTTTTTACTTGGTCCCGCCCAATCAACTCTCCGCACCATTAAGATTTCCCCAGCCCTTTCATAGGGGAACTGCCTATGCTTTGCTAACCAAAACAAACTCTTGTTCCTCAGTTCTAGTTGTGACTCCCTCTGGGTATTATTGAGTAATGGAACCCCTGTCAAGATAATTACATAGAGTGATGATTCTGGTGGAAGGTGTATGGTTGGCTGTGCAACTGCTTCCAGCATACCCACTGGGCACTCTTCCCTCCTCAACTCTTCTCTGCTAGTACGCGGCCCTGGTACACTATTAGTGGATTGGTGAGTGCTCCGCATGGTATGGATTGTAACATTATTCTCAACCGTACAGTGAGGTATCCTCATCGTTGTATTCACTTTCCGTTCCTGCGCTCGCTGTACGTCAGGATGCTGAAGGGTACGACTGGTGTCTTGGCACGTGATCGGCTGTATATTGGGGTCGTGAGTCCTTGATGTCACCTGAATGTCTAGGGGAGCCCGGCTGTTAGAATCCAACTGGCAATTAGGATCGCCCCCCCTCAGGGATTGAGTTGTATTAGTGCTGACTTGCGTTTACCTTAGATCCCCCAAAGATGTCAAATTATTTAGTTGGGCGACTAGAGGGGCAACTTCTTCCTTTAGGATATCTCTAAATTGAGTCAGCAGGTCTGCCAGTGGAGTCTGAGTCCAGGGTGGATATTTTGGATCTGTACCAGTGGTAACAGTGCATTCTAATATTGGGTTTAGCATGGATGTACATTCTACACTTGCCTCGTTCCCTACTTTGGCTTTCTTACTAATAGGTACCCTCCCAACTGTTTGCTTGCGTTTCCCATTTTTACGAGTGTCTACACCCTCATCCCCCTTACTTGTTACAATTTTCGAAACATTTGCTTGTTTTGAGGGGGGTGGCGAAGCATTTCCAGTAGATGAAGGTACTGCAGGAATGATGTTGGGAATAGGGATATCTACTATTGGGGAAGAGAGTTCGGGGGTAATTGACAACCGCCTTTCAGTGCGTTCAATTTCAGTTGTAACTGCACCAATGGCCCTTTGTAGCATTTTGTCAATTGAGGTTGGAAGGGGCGGGGAAGAGGGGTTGATTTGAACTCGGGTATTTTTATTAGCGCAAGTGCGTTTCCCCATAGTGTAATTTAAAGAGACAATCCGCACTATAACCGCCCTTTGGGCAAATCTAACGATCCGCCGGGCAATAATAAAACAAACAAACCTTTTAACAATATAATGTTGGCCCAGAAGAGTTCGTTATACTAGTAGGTAGAGGTGACCATTAGGTTAAAACCCGTTGGAATCCACATAAGTATAGACAATCGACCTTAAGCAAGGCAGCATATACAGTTTATAGTAATAGGGGGCGCCCAGAGGGAACCAGTCTACTTGCCGAGGCCGGATGATTTTTACTGTGATCCTTCCATAAGATATCTGGTACCACTCTGCCGCATTCTCTAATGGAGATCTTTAGAGTCCACTGCTGGGTGGTTAGAATCAAGTGGGGTAGCCCTGCCCTGTCTCTTCCTGTCAATGACGGGCAAGGACGGGCCTGCCCTTGGCCCGCACACGTCCCGCGCTGCGGGAAAGGCAGCAGCGCTTTTGAGCGTGAGTTAGGCTCCTCCCCCACACCTGAGGCCGCCGGAATGAACTGCAGGGCACCCTGGGACTTGAAGTCCCACCAGGGTCTGGCACGGCTCTACAGGAATGAAGATTGCAGCGCTGGAGGTAGGTGGAAGATGGGATACTACACCCTGGGACAGATTTCCCACCAGGGTGTTGTTGGAACCGCAGGCTGACCCCCACTAGCAGGAGAACGATTTCACGGGACCCGCGCTGCGGGAAAGGCGGCAGCGGTTTTGAGCGCGAGTTAGGCTCCTTCACCACACCTGAGGCCGCCGGAATGAACTGCAGGGCACCCTGGGAGTTGAAGTCCCACCAGGGTCTGGCGCGGCTCTACAGGAATGAAGATTGCAGCGCTGGAGGTAGGTGGAAGATGGGATACTACACCCTGGGACAGATTTCCCACCAGGGTGTTGCTGGAACCGCAGGCTGACCCCCACAAGCAGGAGACAATTTCACAGGACCCACTTTAGCATTGCCAATTGCTTGTTTGACTTTTTCAGAGTTTGCCAGAAGGGACAAGCACTTTAATTCTTCTTGACTCTGAGGCTTGAGGGTGCAATGATGGTTGTTTGGGATGATTTTCTCTTATTCCAATCGTTCTAAGCTCAATGTTGCTAAATTGTACACATGTCATGTTAGGATGCAATACCACAACAGAGGTGAATTCTATCCACATGATTACTTGCGGGGTGGCCAGGGTCCATTATATCTGTGTGATCTTTCTTGATGTGTGAACAGCAGTCCCACTACACATGTAGTAATCTTGTGTAGGCCTGTTTTCATAGTCTCATGGGTACATTGGAAAATGTGAACTTGGGTAGTCATACAGTGTGAATGGGCTGTCATTGTCAGTAGTGTTGATGTGTGTGTGCCCCTGCAAATGCCAATTACACACATGTGTGATCCAGGTAACGAGTGCCTGTTTGTTTGCATTGTCAGCCATGTGCTTCAGATTGTGGGCACATGTAGGAGTTGTAGGTTTAGCACTGTGCAGTGTGTTGGTGTGTCCTTGCATTCCTGGGGGCACCTACTTGTTGTTGCTGTCAGTTGTGAGTATGCAGAGTGTGTGACTGCCAAGTCTGTGTTCTGTTTTGTTGATCAGCCATGTGTCTTGTTTGTGTTTGTGCTCACTGTGCAGACCTGCTCAGCCACACTGACATTATTTGCGAGTTTTCTAATGCATTGCTGTCACTTGACCATTTTTGGATCTAGTATGGTATGTGGTATGTGGTATCATACCATCCCTTATCTGTGCTTCTGATGCCTACATATTGTTAGTTACTCCTCTATGTGTTTGTGGACTGTACACTCCTCATCTGTCCACTACTGATGTACACACCACATAAATCTCATGTCTTCCACCCAATGCATTGCCAGTGTGTGAGCCTCCCCACTACTTCAAGGTGTTATACTATGCTGTGTGAGGATAATCTGTGTACAGGATCAATGTGCCACTCAGGACAGTTTCACAATTAGTTTTATGTTAATTTCTTCTACTGGTTTGCAGTCATGGTTGCTCATGTGCAGAGCATACGTTTGAGCATCACAGTCCTCTAGTCATGTTGTTTGCATCTGGGTTTACCTGAGATGTGTATCTGTGGGTGAAGGCTAAGCTGAATGTGTGTTTGCTGAGGTACTGGCACCCTTCCTGAGTGTGATGTTATCTTTGTGCTATGATGATCTGTGTTGTGGGAGTTCATGGTGTGGCACTCAGATATGTGTGCTACTGGTTTTGTAGTTGCGCACACACTGCTTGGCGTGCATGCAGTGCTGTCAGTGTATGTTGCCTTGTACTTGCTTGGTGTGTGTTGGAAATGGCCCTTTTTGCAGGGTCATCCCTAAGCTTTTTGCCTTCCTCCTGGATTTTTCCTAACCTGTTTTTGTAGGCTTTATGACTGATCACTTTACCACTGCTGATCAGTGCTAAAGTGCATATGCTCTCCCTATGTAAATATGACTATGTGAATTGGCATATCCCTGATTGGCTTATTTGGTTTACCTGTTAGTCCCTAGTAGCATGGCCTGTGTGTGCCCAGGGCTGGTAACCAAAATGCTGCTGGTGGGCCTGCAGCGCTGGTTTGCGCCACCCACATAAGCAGCTTGTAAAGTGTGTCTCAGACCTGCCACTGCAGTGTCTGTGTGCAGTCCAGAACTGCCATCTTGGCTGTGAAGTGCACCCACTTCCCAGCCCCTGAACCTTCCCTTGGCATCATGTGAGTCACCCCTATGGTAGGGTGCATTGTATGTGTAAGGTAGGACATGCCCTGCTGTGTGTTGCATGTTCTAGTAGTGAATTACACCCAATTCAGTTTTTCACTACTGTAAGGCTACCTGTTCTCCATAGGCCAGAATTGGAGGTCTGGGCTATTACATCCTATAGTCCTAACTGACCCACAGAACATGGTAGAAAAACGAATTTAGTATGCCTGAGCTCAGAATATTAAAATACATATTTTAGTGAAGGTTATTTTTATATTCTGTGTTTGAAACTACCACTTTTAGAGTATAGGTACTTTCTTGCCTAAGCCTTCCAGTGTGCTCTGCTATTATGTGTATTGGCTGTCTGGTTTTGGAGGGACAGGGCAGGCTGAGTCAGACCTGGGTTGAATAGAGAGGTCTGCCTTGGAGTGAGGGGAGGGGTAGCTCCTGCACTTGAATAGGGATGTGCCTGGCAAGGTGAATGCTGGCTCCACCTCCCACTGTGCGTCTGAAGGCAGACCCCCTCTTTCTTAAAGGAAGGATGCAGCCTGGTAAACAAAGTGCTCCAGGGCTGGGCAGAACTGGTTCTGGCTGGGTTCAGAGACTTGTGACTCCTAAGAACAAAGACTTTGGGGGTATAAATATTTGTGCCCAAACCCCTACAAATTTGTATTGCTCCTGGACAACAAGAAGAACCTCTGTCCGTGTAACTACAGGAATCTGCAGGAGAAGGACTGTCCTTGTACTTGAGTGTTGTTTCTTGGACTGGCCTGCAGTGGTTACTACTGGACTTGGAAGAAGAGGAAAAAGGACTTTGAAGGAACTTTTATTTTGTGACTACAGCAATCACCCAAGGGCTAGAAGAGAGGTAGCCTCCTGCAGGAGTCTCAGGCACATCAGACTCCACCACCAGCCTCCTGTGTCCTCCCAGCGAGGATTCCTATCTGCAGGTGAGGCTCCTGTGAGTTCCAGGGCCTCTAGTTCTACTGCTGAGAAAAGAGTGCTGAAAATCGTCGCTAACCCCTGTTAGCGGGCCGCTGCACCTGGTGAGCGTGAGAAAAATCATCGCTCTGCTGTCGCCGAGCGCTCGCTAACCCCGAAGAATATCGCATCATCCGTCAGCGGGCCTGAAAATGCCCGCTATCCCGAAGATCGTCGCATCACCCGTCAGCGGGCCTAAAAACGCCCGCTATTCCGAAGTTCATCGCAACACCTGTCTGCGGGCCTGAAAACGCCCGCCATCCCGATGATTGTCGCATTGCTTGTTAGCGGGCCCCAAAGCGCTCGCTAACCCCAAATCATCGCATCAAGCTCATCGCAGCGCGGACGCCGAGCGTTCGCCATTTTCCACGCATCGCATCCGGATCGTCGCTCCCTCGCGGAGTGCCATTTTCTTTCATCGCAGCAAGATCGCACACGCAACAGGCTCGGTGCATCATCCTCCCTTCGCGGCAAGGATTTTATCGCATCACCGGCTTAGCGTGAAGAAGTTTGTCACTTTGTCCTGCCTGTAACCCAGCGCATCATCCTCCCTTGCGGTAAGGATTCAACGGATCGCTGGTTAGCGTGAGGAAATTTATCGCTACAACTCCTTTGCGACATTTTTGTAGCTTTGCTACGGAATCCAGGTACTTTGTGAGTAAAAGGGTCGCAGAGACCACTGCATTGAACAGAACATCATTTTGTGCATCTTGAACTATTTTTGCAGCATTTCTGAAGTAACTATATTTTTCTAGTATTGTGGATTTTTACTGTTATTGGTCTTGTGACTAAGTCTATATAAATATACCTATTTTTTATAACTACTTGAGTGGTGTCCATTTGTAGTGTTCCTCATTATATTACTGTGTATGGTCATAAATGCTTCACACACTGCCTCTGAGATAAGCCTAGCTGCTCGTGCTACGTTACCACAGGGTTGAGCAGGGGTTGTCAAAGGGTGTAGGCTGCTTACTCTGACTTAGGAAGAAGGGTCCCTACTTGGACAGTGGCCAGCCATTGCCAACTAGAGACCCCCATTTCTAACATTGGTGGTCAGCGGTGAGGATCTGGACTTGCATTTATGATTGCATACAGTAATTATAGTGTACACTACTAATGAGTGCAGACCATAACATAACCACATACGATTTTTGAAGTTTTGATTCTCTTTTTGATTGATATTGCCAGTTATTGCTACAATGGGTCTTGCTGAAATGAGACCTACCTTTTACATAGATGACCTGTTGACCTACAGTCTAGAGGAGCTAAGGGGGTTCTGTGAGGAGAGAGGTTTAGCAGTGAGTAGGAAGGAGACTCAGCTATCCTTGCAGACATCCCTGAGGCTTTGGCAACAAGACAGATGGAGATTTTGGAGTCCCAGTACACCTACCAAGAGGGTAGTTGGTCTGAGGGTGGCTCTGGAGAATTTGAAGAGGATGGAGAAAGTGTTATGGAATATCTCAGAGATGGGGAGTCCCTTGCTGAGTTTAGTGCCTATGGGAGTGACCGATTCCCTTTATGGTCCCCAGAGGAGTTGGTGGACAGGTGGGAGGGTCCCATAGGTAGGGAGTCCCTTTCGGGGTCTAGTGCCCAGAGTAGTGCCCAATCCCCTTCATGGTCCCCAGAGGAGTTGGACAGACAGAGGGAGAGGGAGAACCAGCTGGAATTAGAGAGGCTCCAAATGGACATTGCAAAGCTGGAGGCACACCTAGCGCAGCTAGCAGTAAAGGAAAAGTTAGCTCTGGAGGGTAGGTTATCCCCTGAGCGCAGTGTTAATTGTCTGGATTCACCAGTGAGGGTGGGGTCCAGTGGTGGCAGCAAAGTTGAGTTATGTAGTGATGACAGTGTAGTACACCCACCCAGAGATGTGGCACCTGACTTGAAGGAGGGGGTTGACCTACACCAGGGGATTCAAGGATATGAGGTAGCTCCATTGGTGTGCAGTGTCCCTGAGGTGGATTGCGGAACTAGAGCAGGGGCCCATAGTCATAGTGAGGGGAAGGACACCCTACCGACTCTAGATGTGAGGTGCAGGGAGAGGGGTTCCCCCGTGGTTGAAGTCCTGGTGTATGAGTGTGAGAACCACCCAGAAGAGTGTGGGTTGAGTGATAGAGACAGTCATGTAATGTCTCGCCCATTTCAGGAGAGTGGTGTGGGGTATGTATGTGAGGCACTGGATTGTGAGGTGAAGGTTAGCACCTGCATGGAACTGTGTAATCCAATTGTGGGAAAGCATATTGTGAGTTCCTGTTTTCCAGAGCTAAACCAACACCTGTTAGAGCGCAAATTCTCTGGTCATAGGAAGCTTGCACAGGAGACAGACCTCTGGGTGAGTACCAGATGCTCTGTAGAGGCATTAGGGAATGACCCTAATAGGAGTGGTTCAGAGGTCTTCCAACCCAGAGTGGTGGGAGAGGTCCAGAGTGATGCAGCTAGGTCCCCTTGTTGTGAGGAGGTTATAGGGCCTCACATCCTGTCTCGTGGGAGCAGGAGTGAGACTGGAATAGGTCCCGCAGTGCCCCCACCTCAGTCTCCAGTACTGGATGGTTCCATGAGGGAACACCAGGTAGGGAATCTAGTCTATCCGGATGGACCGTCAGTTGTGAGGAATCTCCCTGTGTTAGGTGAGCTGGGAGTGCCTGTAGTCAGGCCTCCATCAGTTCTTGTGTCTGGCAGTGCCACTCCTAGGGGGAGGGTGCAGAAGTCCAGCTTGAGGGGTGAGAGGGGGGAGGAGCCCCCAGTGGGAGAACCAGTGGGTCAGGGGCCAGTCAGAAGGGCTGAGCACCAGAGGAGTGACCATGGTGACACCACTTCTGTCCTGGGAGATCTTCGCGCCCTGTCAGGTGGACAGGGACCGGGAGATCTGCGCCAGGCAGACTGTCACGCAACACCGGAGTTATGTGTTACCCTCGGGGAGGATGTTAGTACTCCCCAAGAAGTCCTGGTTTGCCGGGCAATTGCTCAACCGCAGGGGATGGTCCCTGGGTTGGGAGGCCAGGTACAGGCGATTCCTGACCTGGAGGGAAGGACATCGATGGGTGGTGTCCTGCCCGTGGGGTTGATGTTGTGTGCACCCCTTGAAGTCCTGGTTGGCCAGGCAGTTGTTCTACCACAGGGGTTGGTCCCTGGGTTGGCAAGTCAGGTCCGGGTGTTGTCTGACCTGGAGGGAGGAACAACTGTAAGCAGTGTCCCAACCATTTCTTTTCTAAGGGCACCACTCCAGGTGGGAGGGTGCAGTATGCTGGAAGGGGGTGCAGAGGGAGGGAGTCCTCGCCTCTTACCCCGGTGCCACCTGAGGGGTTTTCCAGGTTGGTAGATCGGTTGCAGGATCAAGGCCCTGATCTGGTGGAGGGGTATGTTTCCCTCAAGGGGGGCCTGTGTGCTCCCCAGGAAGTCCTGGTGTGCCAGGCAGACTGTTGCACAACTCTAGAGGAGTGTGTTTTCCTTGGGGGGAATTGGAATACTCCCCCAGAAGTCCTGGGTTGCCAGGCACAGGCCCAGCCTAAGGGTACAGACCCTGGGTTGGAGGGCCAGGATCAGGGTGTCCCCCTGACCTGGAGGAAGGGGCCACTGCTAACAGTGCCCCTCCCGGTTTGTGTTATGGGGGCACCTCTCCACGTGGGAGGGTGCAGGGCCCCCGTAAGGGGGGCCGGGAGATGGCAGCCTCACTCCTGACCTCCGCCCAGTCTAAGGGTACAGACCCTAGGCTGGGATGCCAGTTGCAGGATAGAACCCCTGAACTGGTGGGTGACTTGTGCAGGACACCCACCACAGGTGCCCTGACAATTCTGGAAGGGGGTACTGCTCCAGGTGGGAGGGTACCGAGCCCCAAGGAGGAGGACCGGGTGTGGGAAAGCCCACCCC
The DNA here is from genome assembly GCF_964204655.1 of Triturus cristatus. Lineage (NCBI taxonomy): Eukaryota > Metazoa > Chordata > Amphibia > Caudata > Salamandridae > Triturus > Triturus cristatus. The sequence goes on from NC_140593.1 coordinate 823,655,402, forward strand.
AGTCTCTCACCCAGCTGCTGGATACAGGCCCAGGGTTGGTGGGTCAGAGTCAGGGTGGCGTGCCTGACCAGACAGAAGGGAGAGTGGACAAAAGGTGCTGGGCACCTGGGGCTACTGCCCCCCGCTCTCTGATGCCACAGAGGTTTGAGAGCCCTGAGAGGTATAGGACCTGGGTCTCATCGCTGACTACTGTCCGTGGGAACTGTGGCTTGCTGTCTCTCTGTTGGGACACACCTGTGAGCAACCTAGGTTTAGGTGCTGCACAGGTGGTGTCCATATGTGAGGGGAAGAGTTCCCCATTGGTTGTCTTAGTGGGCCCTGAGAGTGTGGACAGAGGGCACCACCAGGATTCAGATTGGCGTAGAACTTGAATATGCCCCTGTAGTCTCGGGCCAGTTCCGTGTTCTATCGCCCAAAGCAGGGAATCCCATTGAGGTGGTGATTGGTCCCCCCTGCGTTTTGGCTGGAAGGGGGTCGTGCTGGAAATGGCCCTTTTTGCATGGTCATCCCTAAGCTGTTTGCCTTCCTCCTGGATTTTTCCTAACCTGTTTTTGTTGGCTTTTTGTCTCTGGGCACTTTACCACTGCTGATCAGTGCTAAAGTGCATATGCTCGCCCTATGTAAATATGACTATGTGAATTGGCATATCCCTGATTGGCTTATTTGGTTTACCTGTTAGTCCATAGTAGCGTGGCCTGTGTGTGCCCAGGGCTGGTAACCAAAATGCTGCTGGTGGGCCTGCAGCGCTGGTTTGCGCCACCCACATAAGCAGCTTGTAAAGTGTGTCTCAGACCTGCCACTGCAGTGTCTGTGTGCAGTCCAGAACTGCCATCTTGGCTGTGAAGTGCACCCACTTCCCAGCCCCTGAACCTTCCCTTGGCATCATGTGAGTCACCCCTATGTTAGGGTGCATTGTATGTGTAAGGTAGGACATGCCCTGCTGTGTGTAGCATGTCCTAGTAGTGAATTATACCCAATTTTGTTTTTCACTACTGTAAGGCTACCTGTTCTCCATAGGCCAGAATGGGAGGTCTGGGCTATTACATCCTATAGTCCTAACTGACCCACAGAACATGGTAGAAAAACGAATTTAGTATGCCTGAGCTCAGAATATTAAAATACATCTTTTAGTGATGGTTATTTTTATATTCTGTGTTTGAAACTACCACGTTTAGAGTATAGGTACTTTCTTGCCTAAGCCTTCCAGTGTGCTCTGCTATTATGTGTATTGGCTGTCTGGTTTTGGAGGGACAGGGCAGGCTGAGTCAGACCTAGGTTGAATAAAGAGATCTGCCTTGGAGTGAGGGGAGGGGTAGCTCCTGCACTTGAATAGGGCTGTGCCTGGCAAGGTGAATGCTGGCTCCACCCCCCACTGTGCGTCTGAAGGCAGACCCCCTCTTTCTTAAAGGAAGGATGCAGCCTGGTAAACAAAGTGCTCCAGGGCTGGGCAGAACTGGTTCTGGCTGGGTTCAGAGACTTGTGACTCCTAAGAACAAAGACTTTGGGGGTATAAATATTTGTGCCCAAACCCCTACATATTTGTATTGCTCCTGGACAACAAGAAGAACCTCTGTCCGTGTAACTACAGGAATCTGCAGGAGAAGGACTGTCCTTGTGCTTGAGTGCTGTTTCTTGGACTGGCCTGCAGTGGTTACTACTGGACTTGGAAGTAGAGGAAAAAGGAATTTGAAAGAACTTTTATTTTGTGACTACAGCATTCACCCAAGGGCTACAAGACAGCTAGCCTCCTGCAGGAGTCTCAGGACATTCAGACTCCACCACCAGCCTCCTGTATCCTCCCAGCGAGGATTCATATCTGCAGGTGAGACTCCTGTGAGTTCCAGGGCCTCTAGTTCTACTGCTGAGAAAAGAGTGCTGAAAATCGTCGCTAACCCCCTTAGCGGGCCGCTGCAGCTGGTGAGCGTGAGAAAAATCGTCGCTCTGCTGTCGCCGAGCGCTCGCTAACCCCGAAGAATATCGCATCATCCGTCAGCGGGCCTGAAAACGCCCGCTATCCCGAAGATTGTCGCATCACCCGTCAGCGGGCCTGAAAACGCCCACTATCCCGAAGTTCGTCGCAGCACCTGTCTGCGGGCCTGAAAACGCCCGCTATCCCGAAGATTGTCGCATTGCTTGTTAGCGGGCCCCAAAGCGCTCGCTAACCCCAAATCATTGCATCAAGCTCATCGCAGCGCGGACGCCGAGCGTTCGCCATTTTCCCCGCATCTCATCCGGACCGTCGCTCCCTCGCGGAGCGCCATTTTCTTTCATCGCAGCAAGATCGCACACGCAACAGGCTCGGTGCATCATCCTCCCTTCGCAGCAAGGATTTTATCACATCACCGGCTTAGCGTGAAGAAGTTTGTCGCTTTGTCCTGCCCGCAACCCAGCGTATCATCCTCCCTTGCGGTAAGGATTCAACGCATCGCTGGTTAGCGTGAGGAAATTTATCGCTACAACTCCTTAGCGACATTTTTGTTGCTTTGCTACGGAATCCAGATACTCTGTGAATAAAAGGGTCGCAGAGACCACTGCATTGAACTGAACATCATTTTGTGCATCTTGAACTATTTTTGCAGCGTTTCTAAAGGAACTATATTTTTCTAGTATTGTGGATTTTTACTGTTATTGGTCTTGTGACTAAGTCTATATAAATATACCTATTTTTTATAACTACTTGAGTGGTGTCCATATGTAGTGTTCCTCATTATATTACTGTGTACTTGATGACTGGTGTGGTGTGTATGTGTGTGTTAGCTGTATTGTGCCCTTGATCCCAGTTACTGTTCATGATTGTTTTTTGATGATGCAATTCTTGTTTGTTTTGGGGTATGGTGTCTGTGCATTTGTCCAGAGTAACAATGTTGTGTATTCCTGTTCACTCTAGGTTCACATCGCCTTTCTACTTTTTGGCTGCACATGTCTGGGCTTGTTCGACTTCTGTGGATGTTGTTTGTGCGATTTGTGTTTGGCTATTGGTTTTGTGTCAGCATTGGTTCAGGCATCCTTGAGTGTGAGTCTGATATTTGTGGATGCACCACAGGGTGGTGTGATTGTTTGTCAGTGAACTCACAGGACATCATTTGAACCATTATGTGTTTTTCTCACAGGTGCTGAATGTTGAAGGTGTGAGGTGGGTATAGGAGGGGTATGTATGAAGGTCCTACTTGTGTTTGACAGTCAGGGAGCGTGACAATGAGCCGTGTGTGTTGTGCTGATGCCATACACATGTCGAGTAAGTTGACACAGATGTGTGGCTGGTCACTGTGTGAATTCTGACACTTCCTATCATTCCTGTGCCTATGCATGGCTTCCCTTGATGTATCCCTGAGTTGTTGCACAGAGGTCACTGTGGTTTAATTTTACTCACTGTGCCACCCATGTCTCATTTGAGGGCTTACTGTGATATATTTACTTGTCTGATATATTCCTCCTCTTGCATGTGATGTAGACATGGTATGTGGCTTGCTCCATGGCTTTCCAGCACTGTCCACTTCACTTTTGGCTAGCTCGTTTATTGTCCTCCAATGCAGCTGACCTATGGTATGAGTATGTGGCAGAGTGTCAGTGTGGGGTCTTTCTGAGGGACTTGACAGCAGTGTGAACAGTTCAGTGGATGTTCATATGCAGTGTGAGTCTTCATTTTTTAATTATACTCAGTTTGATTCACATGAGTGGAAGGTAGGTGTGAGGAGGAGGGTTGTCCAGCCCCTGACCTTCTGTGCAGGTATTGCTCTTTACCCCCACCTTCCCAGTCACTCTACCTTGTCCTTTGATGTGTGAGGTGCAAGGTCTGGCTACACCTGGCTGATTAATTGTGCAGAGGGCACAGGAGGGGCACAGAGCATGTGCCCAAATGGGTGTGAGATGCGTACTGTGGGAAGGGTGAGGGTGGAGCCCTGTGAATCTGGGCGGACTGCTACATTGTGCGCAGGTTTTGCCACGTCTTCAATGCTGCAGTGGCTTTCCCGAGACATTGCAGTGATTTTGCGGTTAATGGGTGACGCGGAGTTGTGGCTTTCCATCAGGTAGGACATGTGTAAGTACAATGGGGGATATGTTCCTGTCCCAACCAGAGTGTCTGATGTGGACAGGAACTGTATTTCAGCACAGGAGTTGTGTGTTGTGGTTGTATGCGGAGTTGTGTTTTTGTGTACCTGCGGTGTTGTCCGCGGCAATGTCTTATTTGCTGGTAGTGGATGAGATACAGGAGCAGAAGGGCTTGAAGAGCTGTATCCATGGTGGTTAGGACTACCCTGTGCCACAAGCATCAGCCATTAGCACAGAGCCAACAATAGGCAGCAGTCATAAAGCTCTTGTAGGCCTTGTGACTACCACCAAAGACATCAGACGATGTCACTGTTGTACAATGTCACTCACACTCAAGGGAAGTAGTTGTTGATGAGTTGTTGACGCAGGTCGACACCTTCCTCCTCTCCACTATCGTCGTCACTGGACATGTGTGGGTTTTCAGGGGGTGCATCAGCTGCTCATCATCGTCCAGGAGCAGGGGGATCTCTTTGTGCAAGGCCAGGTTGTGGAGCATGCAGCATGCAACTACGATCTGACACACCTTTTGGGGAGAGTAGAGTAGTGCACCTCCGCTCTTGTCCAGACACCGAAATCTAGACTTCAGAAGACCAAAAGTACGCTCCACCACACAATGTCTCCTCCCATGTGCATCATTGTAGCTGACTTCACCCAGGGTCCTGGGATTCCTCAGTGGGCCCAGCAACCAAGGCCAGTTGAGATATGCAGAGTCACCTAGGTGTGAGATACACAGACCAATTTTGTAATATAACAATAGCTGAGAAAAGCACGTCACATATACAGCACACTACTGGACTTTGCATACTCACCAACAATCCACGCCAGCTCCGGATGCAGATTTGCCATCAGCTGTGGTATGATGCTGTTATGCAGCATGTAGGAGTCATGTGCTGATCCTGGAAATCTGGCACAGACATGGGAGATTATCATATCCACTTGGCATACCACTTGCACATTAATGGAATGGAAATGCTTCCTGTTCCTGTATATGTGCTCAAGTGCCTGTGGTGGAACCAGGCCAACGTGTGTGCATTCAATGGCACCCACAACATTGGGGATGTGGCCAAGGTCATAAAAATCACCTTCACAGCTGTCAATGAATAAACAAATGCACATTTGGTCATCTCCTATATAAAATAGAAGTGGACACATGTCAATTAATTTCCCCTATGAGATGTGTCCAACATCTTATGTCTTGATTGACACAGTGCCAACATTGACTGGACTGAAACAACAGCTTAAAGCACTAGTCACATGCAGAGACACCTTGACCTCAAGTAGTTGAACACTTGTTCAGTATGTACATACTGAGTACCCCCAAAACAGATTCTGACTATGTGAATGGAAAATGGTACACTCTGACATCTTGTGTCACCAGCCCTGAGAGCAGTTGACACAGCACATATTTGAAACAGCAACACTGCTGGCTTCCACATAGCTACTATACATGCCACACTTTCTTGCGTGAGTCAGACAGAGCACACATGTGCAACACAATGAACACAGTGTGTGTAAGCAGATCAACTATCAAAATGATTTCAGCAATCTACACAGTTAAATAGGCACATTATGTAGTCCGTTCATCATTACTGTGGGTTGATTAGCCATCTCACACATTTACATGTTTACAAATTTGAGAGTCCATTACAGAACAGATATGTGTACATGCACACAAATGTCATATTTGACATGTAAGGAAGTACATGCCAATGCATGTAATCCTGTGCACTGACATGGCATGTGTAGTCATCAGTGAGTTCAATGTCACACTAGCATTGCATTTACCAATCAGGTGGCAAAATTGTAAGTATCTAGTGTTCAATGATGAGACGTGGCCATTGCCTTTGCTACAGCATGATGTCGCTATAGGTGCCATATGCATGCACCACCACCACAATCAAGGTCATTGGCACAAATTGACAAATGCCAATTCGTGGTAGAGACCGCCTGGGCCCCACGGTGTGATACAGCCAATGCCCATGCCCTACCAGTCAATGGGAACCGCGATCGCGGTAGGGAAATACACATTTGAAAATCGCTGTAGGCGTGCTCCACCACTGTGGGCCCAGTCATTGGGTACTATCAAAAGATGAACGCTTGCGGTAGCGACAACCTGGCCCCCACGGTGTGTCACCGCCAATGCCCTTGCCCTACCAGCCAATGGGAACCGTGATCGTGGTAGTGAAATACACATTTGGAAATCGCGGTAGGCGTGCACCACCACTGCGGTTCCGGTCGTTGGTTACGTTTGAAAAAAGCTGATCAGGGACACCAATTGCAGCAGCTGAGTACCACTGAAACAACCCCCAGGGGCCTATATATGTCTGTGAGAGAGCCACTCATTTCTACTGTATCCAGACACTGCTGCCTGCCATTCATCATCCCCAACTGCTGCTGTTCCTGTCACCTGGATCCAGTGATGGCAAGAACTGAGAACATCAAGGCCCGTCCCTTCACCACTGAGAAGCTGGAGGTCCTGGTGGATGAGGTGCTTTTACAGTATGGGAGGCTATATGGTGCTTCAGATGTACTGGTAAGTATTTCAGTGTGACAGTCTGAGATGCTCACAGTGCTCACATGACATTGCTCTGCAGTAGTATGTACCTGTGTGTACAAGTTAATGTTCCTGCATCCTCATTCTTGATTCACCATGCTCCATATTTGCCCCAGTAAATATTTCACTTGACTATTTGTGGAGGATGGCAACATGGACATTTCTCCAGCCCTTCTCCAGCAAGTAAAATACAAATGTAGGTGTGAGACTGGGTGATGTAAATGAGTCATACACAGCCTGGCATGCTGACTTCATGTCGATGGGGTGTGTAGCCTTATTTCCACAGAACCATGGCTGCATTGAAGGATGGGAGGGACATGCAGTGTTTTTGCAGCCATACTGTCACACTGCTGGTTTGCACAGTGGAAGTCTGAAAAAACATTGCCTGGGCTATGTGATGACAGAGTCCACGAGATTGTCACATGATCATTTGTGACATTGCAAAGGTATGTCTTCCAGAGGGCAATGAGGAATGGGTGTACAGGTTTCATATTGCCCCAATGGATATGTGTGGATTATGAACAAGAGTACAATGCCTGAGTGTGACACTTTTGGTGGTAATTCACTTATGATGCATCAGAAAAATTTAATTTGGAGATATCAGCCTTCCATTGTTTTCATTATGTGTTTAGTCTCGCAGGTGTAGGCACTGTTTACCCTCCCATATTGTACATGCATGTGATTTCTCTGACGTGCCACGTTTAACCTCAGTGTGAGTCCCCCTGACCTGCACAGAAATTACCCAATTTGACAAGGACCCATCAGTAAATGGACAGAGTGAAACATAAGTTTTGCCTGCCACCTTATTTCTCAATGAGCTATCTTAGGCCTGAGGATTGAAAAAGACAGGCCTACACATTGTGAGAAGAGTGTGAGAATGTAAGATCATGGCCCGAAATGTGACCTCCGTTACACAGGTAACCATTCACTGGCCAAGGACATTGAGGGGTGTGTAGTGTTGGACACAGTGAGACTGCCCCAACACATCATTACAAATATATTGTATGTCTTGCTCGCTCACATTCTGCATCACTGATGAGGGTCTTCTTCACATTAGTGTCGGTGCTGTCACTCTGCATGTGTATGAGATGCCCATGTACTGTGTCCATCCTCATACATGTATGCATTACTATGAAAGTATTTGATGCAAGTATACTACGTGTCATGCTGTATGGCTTCTGCTCAACATTTATGTCATGGTGTGCTCTGTTTTCCATGCTCCTGCACTGACACACAGTGGTACATGAAACAGTGTGACTGAAACTTCCTCTTCTTGACTCCCATGCCTGCAGTTTAAAGTCCTCCAGTGTAAGGCCATGTGGAGGGCCATTGCATGCAAGGTGCGGGCTCTGGCTGTCTCCAACCAACAGCACGCACACTGTCACAAGAGGTGGGATGACATCTGCCGGCTGAACAAAAAAGTGGCAGAGATGACGCTGGGGGTGCTCCCTCAGACTGGCAGGTTGGCGCGCAGGAGCATGACACCACTAATGGCCTGCATCTTGGCAGTGACACAGTCAGAACTGGATGGACGTTTGAGGGCCCATCAGCAGCAAGTTGAGGGTGAGTATTCTGCGAAGCGTGACTTTGGGTGTGAGTGACTGCATGTATTCCAACCCTGAGCCAGTGCGGAGCTCTCTGATGTTCCTAATGTGATGCAATGGCTTGTAAGTGGCCTCTGTGTTGATTGCAGCTGTCATGCATTTTCGCTACATGTACTTTCTCATGTGTTTAATACAATGACCCTTGACATTGCAAGATGAGATGTGGCCTTGTGATACATGCTGCATTGTGGGTGTCATAGACATCACCTGGCAGTGAACAGTAGTGATCATCATTTTAGTGTGCTTTTGTAGATGTGTGCTATGCACGACTTGGAAATTGTGAGAACTACACATCTGACACCAATGTGCAACTGTTGTCATGCTTCACTGCACAACATGGTGGATATCAGTAGCTCATGGCCATTGCAAAAGGACATTTGGGAGTCAGTAACTGTGTTGTTCCCTTAAAGTGACTCCATATGTGACAGAGACAACATGTTGAGATTTATATCTATCTCACCTACAGGCACGTAGGTATGCTTACAGAGATTAGAATGTTAGGTTACAAGGAGGCATGGGCGAGCAATTTGGCTGTGTCAACGTCACATGGGTCATTTATGTAAACTATGTATGTTTCCATGCATCTTCTGAGGATTGCATAAAGGTTGCACATGCATACTGCATATGGTGGTGGGCAACATGGAGGTATCATTTTCCAGTTTTGTGCTTTGTTTGCATTTGATGTTTGTGAGTATAGCACTATACTGAACCTACATCTGTCTATTGCAGCATCTACTGAGGGCATGGAAGGACAGGGGAAGGACACCAGTGGTGAATCTTCTGGCACGATTGCTACACATGAGTTCACTGACACTGATGTGACCAGCACCTCGGAAGGGGACAGGAGTGCCCTGGATGATTCATGCCCGGAAACACCAACCTCAACATCATCTGACTCCAGCTGTGACTCCTGGATGTTGGCGGGCACAGGGAGTTCAAAATCAGCCTCATCTTCCACCACACATCTTCCAGTGCCCACCCTCACGTCTGCTACCACTAGTGCTGTCCGCACCAGCTGCCCTAGGAAGTGTAGAGTTTCCTTCCCCCAGGCACCAATGCCCCTGCCCCTGTCTCCCCTGCTGCCCTCAGTGTGGAGGCAGTTGACCTTTTGCGCCAGCTGTGTGTGGGTCAGGATGCTCTCCTGAATGCCTTCCAGGATCATGACAACAAGTTGGCACAGGTAGTTGCCTTCATGGAGGGGATTAATTCTAATGTGAGTGGGCTACACCAAACTGTCCAGTATATGTCCTCCACAGTGAAGGCAGCCATTCAGCTGTTTTAGGCTCCAAGTCGAGCTCCAGTCCCTTCAGCAACCACCCTGCCAGTGGCTCCACCTGACGAGAGTGCTCACACGCCACAGCCCTCAGAAGCAAAGTCCTGCACACGAAGCACACAACAGCAGCACTCCAAGCAGCCCAGAGCACAGACACATTCTTCAAAACACAAAACAGGCACACGGGTGCGCTAAGGCAAAAGCCCATTACGTGACACTCAGGGTCATCAGGCCAAGAAGCAGGCCTCAACCTCACATTCATCCAAATCACCCCATCCAAGGGCACTCACACCCCCACAGCTGCTCCCATAGACAAACAAACAGTTGCCCTGTCTGCTGTGAACAAGGTGCCTGCAAAGACTCAGCACAAATACTTCTCTAAGGCACATTAACCCACAACCCTGTGAAGCTGGGACAGGAGAGCAAAGTGGCTTGTTCACCTGGACAACAGGGGATGGAGGGAAAAGGAGTGGCCGCCCCTAGCGTAGCACCAGATCCAGCAAATCCCCACTGGCAGAGCCACATGCACCTGATACACCCTTGGTGGAGAGTGAGGCTGTTGTGCCCACCCCACTTCCCACTCCTGCCAAGAAAATTGTGGGCTATCAAATCCACAAGAAGTTAAGACCCAGCCCTTAACATTCACCCTCACGCGCGGTGTCTCATGGCAGCATGTCTCCGCCTACCCACGCCACCACACCACCCGGTCCAAGCAGTCCTCAGGCTGCCACAGCCACTGATGCCTCCATCTCAGCTGGTCCTCTCTCTCCCATGTCCAGTCCTCCAACTGGCCCCGACAATCAGCCACCTCCCAGTTCAACTGACAGCCAAATCCGAGGCAAAGTCCCCTCCCAACACCATCCCTCCCACAGCGGTGCCTGGACTGCCCATCTCTATCCCCGGAGGTGTGGTGATTCCCATGGCAGTGTGCGGTGTTACCCATTGCCTGTGCAGTTTCTCATGAACACATGTGCAAACTGGAACTATGGCCTGGCCAATGGCCTTGCTGTTAGTCACTTTGGATGTCCATTTTCTGTGCAGTTTCTCATGCACACATGTACATACTTTGAATTTGTTCTGGTCAATTGCCTTGCTGTTTTGTACTTTTGATGCCTATATGGGTATCATGTATTAAAGACAGTTACTCCTGTTGTCTGCTTTGTCAATGTCCTTGCTAAATAAAATGTTTTATGTATGGGTATGGTTTCATGTGACACATGTTCTGTATGCCACTTTAGCATTGCCAATTGCTTGTTTGACTTTTTCAGAGTTGTCCAGAGGGGACAAGCACTTTAGTTCTTCTTGACTCTGAGGCTTGAGGGTGCAATGATGGTTGTTTGGGATGATTTACTCTTATTCCAATCATTCTAAGCTCAGTGTTGCTAAATTGTACACATGTCATGTTAGGATGCAATACCACAACAGAGGTGAATTCTATCCACATGATTACTTGCAGGGTGGCCAGGGTCCATTATATCTGTGTGATCTTTCTTGATGTGTAAACAGCAGACACACTACACATGTAGTCATCTTGTGTAGGCCTGTCTTCATAGTCTCATGGGTACATTTGAAAATGTGAACTTGAGTAGTCATACAGTGTGAATGGGCTGTCTTTGTCAGTAGTGTTGATATGTGTGTGCCCCTGCAAATGCCAATTACACACATGTGTGATCCAGGTAACGAGTGCCTGTTTGTTTACCTTGTCAGCCATGTGCTTGAGATTGTGGGCACATGTAGGAGTTGTAGGTTGAGCACTGTGCAGTGTGTTGGTGTGTCCTTGCATTCCTGGGGGCACCTACTTGTTGTTGCTGCCAGTTGTGAGTATGCAGAGTGTGTGACTGCCAAGTCTGTGTTCTCTTTTGTTGATCAGCCATGTGTCTTGTTTGTGTTTGTGCTCACTGTGCAGACCTGCTCAGCCACACTGACATTATTTGTGAGTTTTCTAATGCATTGCTGTACTTGACCATTTTTGGCTCTAGTATGGTATGTGGTATGTGGCATCATACCATCCCCTATAGGTGCTTCTCATGCCTACACATTGTTAGTTACTCCTCTATGTGTTTGTGGACTGTACACTCCTCATCTGTCCACAACTGATGTACACACCACATACATCTCACGTCTTCCACCCGTTGCCTTGCCAGTGTGTTAGCCTCCCCACTACTTCATGGTGTGACACTATGCTGTGTGAGGATAATCTATGTACAGGACCAAAGTGCCACTCAGGACAGTTTCACAATTAGTTTTATGTTATTTTCTTCTACTGGTTTGCAGTCATGGTTGCTCATGTGCAGAGCATATGTTTGAGCATCACAGTCCTCTAGTCATGTTGTTTGCATCTGAGTTTCCCTGAGATGTGCATCTGTGGGTGAAGGCTAAGCTGTATGTGTCTTTGCTGAGGTGCTGGCACCCTTCCTGAGTGTGATGTTATCTTTGTGCTATGATGATCTGTGTTGTGGGAGTTCATGGTGTGGCACTCAGATATGTGTGCTACTGGTTTTGTAGTTGTGCACACACTGCTTGGCGTGCATGCAGTGCTGTCAGTGTATGTTGCCTTGTACTTGCTTGGTGTGCATCCCCCTGATGTCCAGCTGAGTTTGAGATGTGATGGATTGGTATGTGCCTCTGTTGTGTTGTTCTTGTGGATGTATGCAGTGTTTGGCCTGTGTTGGCTCTTTCTGCTGACAGGTGCAATGTGTGTGAAGTACTATTTGCATGACATTTTGTGTGAGTAATTTGTGCATTGTGATACATTCAGATGTGTGTTGCACGTGTAGTGTGCATTTCTTGTGTGTATGTCACATGCAGCAATGTGGATTCAGGTTCATGAACTTGTTTTGAGTGCACAATAGTGGTTTGTCCTCTTACTTTTGGCCTGTCACTTGTCGGGATTGTGCATTTGCATTCTTGTGGTACACTATGACACCATGTTCACTTGATGACTGGTGTGGTGTGTATGTGTGTGTTAGCTGTATTGTGCCCTTGGTCACAGTTACTGTTCATGATTGTTTTTTGATGATGCAATTCTTGTTTGTGTTGGGGTATGGTGTGCATTTGTCCAGAGTGACCATGTTGTGTATTCCTGTTCTGTCTATGGTCACATCGCCTTTCTATTTTTTGGCTGCACATGTCTGGGCTTGTTCGACTTCTGTGGATGTTGTTTGTGAGATTTGTGTTTGGCTATTGGTTTTGTGTCAGCATTGGTTCAGGTATCCTTGATTGTGAGTCTGATATTTGTGGATGGACCACAGGGTGTGTGATTGTTTGTCAGTGAACTCACAGGGCATCATTTGCATCATTATGTGTTTTTCTCACAGGTGTTGAATGTTGCAGGTGTGAGGTGGGTATAGGAAGGGTATGTGTGAAGGTCCTACTTGTGTTTGACAGTCAGGGAGTGTGACAATGTGTGTTGTGCTGATGCCATACACATGTCGAGTAAGTTGACACAGATGTGTGGCTGGTCACTGTATGAATTCTGACACTTCCTATCATTCCTGTGCCTATGCATGGCTTGCCTTGATGTATCCCTGAATTTTTGCACAGAGGTCACTGTGGTTTAATTTTACTCACTGTGCCACCCATGTCTCATTTGAGGGCTTACTGTGATATACTTACTTGCGTGATATATTCTTCCTCTTGCATGTGATGTACACATGGTATGTGGCTTGCTCCATGGCTTTCCAGCACTGTCCACTTCACTTTTGGCTAGCCCATTTATTGCCCTCCATTGCAGCTGACCTATGGTATGAGTATGTGGCAGAGTGTCAGTGTGGGGTCTTTCTGAGGGACTTGACAGGCAGTGTGAACAGTTCAGTGGATGTTCATATGCAGTGTGAGTCTTCATTTTTTAATTATACTAAGATTGATTCACATGAGTGGAAGGTAGGTGTGAGGAGTAGGGTTGTCCAGCCCCTGACCTTCTGTGCAGGGTATTCCTCTTCACCCCCACCATCCCAGTCACTCTACCTTGTCCTTTGATGTGTGAGGTGCAAGGTCTGGCTACACCTGGCTGATTAATTGTGCAGGGGGCAGAGGAGGGGCTCACAGCATGTGCCCAAATGGGTGTGTGATGCATACTGTCGGAAGGGTGAGGGTGGCGCCCTGTGAATCTGGGCAGACTGCTACATTGTACGCAGGTTTTGTCACGTCTACACCGTTGCAGTGGCTTTCCCGGGACATTGCAGTGATTTCGCGGTTGATGGGTGACGCGGAGGTGTGGCTTTCCATCAGGTAGGACATGTGCAAGTACAATAGGGGATATGTTGCTGTCCCCACCGGAGTGCCTGACTTGGACAGGAACTGTATGTCAGCACAGGAGTTGTGTGTTGTGGTTGTATGCGGAGTTGTGTTTTTGTGTTGTCTGCAGCGATGTCTTATTTGCTGGTAGTGGATGAGATACAGGTGCGGAAGGGCTTGAAGAGCTGAATCCATGGCGGTCAGGACCACGTGGAGGTGTCCGGGATCTGAGTTTCGCTCTCCGCAGTAGTGCTTCCTCCGTCTCCGGGCGGCTGGATTCTCTGCTGTGGTGTGATAGGCTGTTTGGAACATCGTGATTTGTACAGCAGACGGGACGCCATTCCGCACGGCGGTGTTTCTCTATTGGCTCCCTCTACCGACGTTGCGGAAGGAAATTCCTGGCGGATCCCGAAACCCAACAGCGGATGGAAAATGGGCTATATTTGACCATTGTAATATGTCGGACGCGAGGACCGCCTCCGTCTGTCATTGTAATGAGACCCCTAGTTTCCATAGGAAAAGTGTGTTTTTTTGCCAATAACTTTGGCGCCATTTGACGAATCTTCACAAATTTTTCAAAACTAATTGTTCATTCAGGTCAGCTCCTGTCTTGCAAGTTTGGGGGTGATTCGTGAAGGGGGCAGAGAAAAAAGGTGGGTGCCAAAACGCGTTTTCTCCATGTTAATTTCCATAACATTTTTTACACATGGCTACAGCCCGAACTGCTGAACGGAATTAAACCACATTTTGCAGAGAGATAGCTCTTGGTCCAGAAAGCATGCTTTGTTCAAACGATGTAAATCCGTTCAGTAGTTTTTGAGTTTTATAAAGATCTACAGATATCGATATTTGATAATTATGATATCTGACTGGCTGAGGCGTTCCCAGCACAAGCTTCCCTGGGTTTGGCTGCCAACACTTCAAACTCGGAAGCGTTGGCAGCCATTTTGTGAGTGAGTTGAAACGAGTTAGGGAAAAAGGGGGAAAAAAGTAGAAGAGGTTAGGGTAGGAACACTGTGACCTTACTAGGGTGCTCAGGGGGAGTCACAGGGAGTCGGAATGTAATATGTTTTTGGCGGGATTTGTGTAGGGACTGGAAATCACGGCGAGAAAAATGAGTGTCGAGTGCTTCATTTAATTAAGCTCCTGGGTGGGCCAGTTCCCGGGAGCAATGTTTAGTTATGATGCAGGGTTTACTTCTGTCACGGGGACCTCCAGTTCCTTGGAGCAAATACAATGATATGGGGGGGCGGGTCTTTCCTCCCTCTCCGCTCTGAGGGGCAGCACGTGTTTGGAGGTATATGTAAAATTGAAGTGTGATCTCTGAGGTATGCAGACGCAGCTTTATTGACATTCTTCCTAGCTTTCTCAATTTGAATACAGAATTTATTTGACCATTTTCACTTCTGTCTTTGGCATATCTTGGAGTATACAAAGACAGTTTGAGGCAGAAGCAACATTAGTTGTCCAAAGGTATCCTTCATGAGAATTTTCAGACCTACCCCAGTCTATGTGCCTAGGTGATTGCCACCACAGTGCTCAATCATGAGGTCACGGGTTGGAGATGCATAGAGGTTTTAACCAAATGCAAAAATTGGTGCCACTTTAATCCTCTCTGTGTAAACCATTTAATGTCCACATTTTGTAAAACTAGGTCTTTGTGAATATGTCTGTGTTCAGCATACCTTTTGCACCAGAAAACATAGCGGTGTCCTACGATCCATACTAGCATTTTAGGTTTAAATCTTTTTATTAACATTTGAACAAACACAAAAGAGCACCAATCAAAGCCAAATAGCAGCACCTTGCCCAATCCTCCATTAGTGAGTGAATCTCTCATTTCTTTGCTGTACACCAAGCCCGGCTACAACCAGCTTGGGATAATCTCAGTAGTCTCTGATAAGGTGCCGCGAAGTAAATGACAAACCTATGAATCCCCCCTTCACCCCATCCCACTCCCTCCCTACATTCCACGTCTATCCATCCCATCCCTCCTCATTCTCAACAGCGTCCAGTCCCTACTCCTCTTTCTGTCTCTCGGATAGTCTCAGGAAGCGTAGATAATGGGGACAGGTGACTTCCCTGAATTCGGTGGCCAACAACGACAGGAAGGCGCTCCACAGCTCTCCATATTTGGAGCCCTCCCCGGATAGCGTTAGTGTGAGTTTTTCCATGCCCAAGACATGCCACAGTCGGTGCAGCCAGCCAGTAAAAGTCGGTGAAGTGTTTGAGCGCCAATGGATGAGTACGTTTTGTGTCGCTGAACCTAACGCTATGGCCAGTTGTCTGCCCCTGCGTGATTTCAGCGGGTATGTCAAAGGATTTGGGAGACCCAGCAGTACATACGCCCGAAAGCGCGGTATCTCAGTGTCAAAATGCTTGTCCACCTCATCAAGCACCTGAGTCCAGTATGCCCGAACGCCCTCACAGTCCCAAAGCAAATGCGTCAAGGTACCTAGCTGCCCACAGCCCCTCCAACAATACGCATCCCTCTTCTTGTCCATCGCGTGTAGAGGCTCTGGAGTATGATACCAATAGGTTGCTACCTTTGTGAGTGTGTCTGTGAGTCCCATGTGGTACGCTGAGTGCCGAGCCCTGTAAGATATTCCCCCCCACTCCTCATGAGTCAGTGTTCTACCGATCTCCCTCTCCCAGCGCATTCTCCCTGCATTGTATGTGCGTGTGAATCGTCTCTGGAGCATTCTGTAGAGGTCTGAAATCAGTTGTTTGTCATATGAGCGCGTCAGTAACCACCGCTCATACTGTGAGAGCCGCCTATCCGCCGACGGCCGGACCCGTCCATCTAGCGCCCATTGTCAGACCTAGAGATAGCGAATGCGTTCCGCCTCTGGTAACCCATACTCCTGTCTGAATTGCTGGAACGGGCGTACCCCCTCCGCATCATACATATGATAAAGAAAGCGGCAGCCCGCCGGTTTCCACCTATGGAAGGCAACCTGTTGCATTCCGGGAGAAAAATCGGGATTGTCGAACAGCGGGGAGGGGAAGGTGGTAAGCTCATGAGTGACGTTAGTAAGAATCCCAGACTTCCAGGGGAACGCGGGTAATGTGGGAGGCGTAGAGGTTGGGGGGCCTGTGCTCTTTCCGCAGGTAAGGGACTTCCTGCAATGGTCGAGCCGCAACCGCTTGGTCTTGAAACAGCCAGTATTTTTCCGACTCCCAACGGCTCCACTCCACTAGATAGCGTAGTTGCGCGGCTTGGAAGTAAAGTTGGAGATCAGGGATCCCAAGCCCCCCATCCTCAGGCGCGAGAGTGGACAACAACCTCTTCATGCGTGGTTTCCGCCCATTCCAAATGTACTGGGTCAGCTCCGACTGTGTCTGTTGGATCCAACCAGCAGGCGGATACAGGGGTATGGTGCGAAAGAGGTAAAGGATCTGTGGCAATACGGTCTTTTTAACCGCCGCGATCTTGCCTAACCACGAGAGGGGATAGTGTTTCCATTGCCCAAGCTCCCTGCGGATCCTCCATCGCAGAACAGCATAGTTGAGAGCCACCACGCACGACAGCGTAGGAGCCAACTGGATCCCCAAGTAGGGAATCGAGTCCTCCGCCCACTGAAAGGGGAGTGAGCCCTCCAGGTATTCCCTGGTGGAGGGGGCCAAGGAAAGATCCAGAGCTATTGATTTGTCCGCATTAACCTTGAACCCCGCCACCCGTGCAAAGGCATCCAAGACTGCCACACACGCCGGCAGCGCCTCTCGCGGATTGGATAGAGAGAGCAGCACATCATCCGCATATAAGCTGACAGTATGTACATACCCCCCGAACCCAATCCCGGAAATTCCTGGGTTTTGCCGGATCCTCTGGGCAAGGGGCTCCATATACGCAGCAAAAAGCAGCGGCGATAGCGGACATCCCTGCCGCGTGCCTCATGTTATGGGGAAGCTGGCGGACATATGTCCATTTACCCGAACCATTGCCGATGGGAATTTATAGCAATTGAAGATGTGGGTGCGGAATTTCTCCCCCAGCCCCATCCACAGTAACACCTGTTCCAGGTAGGGCCAGTGAACCCGGTCAAATGCCTTCTCTGCGTCGATCGCGAGTAGCATGTATACCCCGGGCATGCGGGAAGCCTTCTTGATCAGGTGCATGATGCGTTTCGTATTGTCGGGGGCTTGCCGGTCTGGGATGAATCCCACCTGGTCCGGGTTGATTAGATTCGGCATGCAAGGTGCCAACCGACTGGCCAGGATTCCCGAGTAGAGCTTAAGATCGACGTTTAAAAGGGAGATGGGGCGGAACGCTCCGCAACGCGTTCGGTCCTTTCCCGGCTTGGGAATGACTGCTATGTGAGCCCCCAAAAGATCTGGAGGAATCGCCCCCTCGGTCGAGAAGGAGTTGAAGAGCCGAGTTAGGAGGGGCACCAGCAACGTGCAAAACGTCTAATAGAAAATAGCGGTAAAGCCATCAGGCCCTGGGGCCTTCGCTGGTCGCAACCGGGAAATGGCCGCAATCACTTTCTCCGGGTGTATGTCTCTGTCTAGCTGATCCGCCTGGATCTTGGACAGGGCAGAGAGCTCGATCGAGTCCAGAAAAGCCACCCCACTGTCGGCGGACCACCCCAAACCATCGTACAGGGCAGCATAGTAGGCTTGGAACTCTTCAGCTACATCTCTATCATCAGTGACCCGCGTTCTGTCCTCCCGATAAATCTCGCTGACCCCCTGACGTCTCCAAACCTCCCGGAGCTTGTGGGTGAGTAAACGTCCGCACCTATCTCCTCCCATGTAGTAAGCATGCTTTAGGCGGAGAGCGGCGTATTCCGCTCTATCCTGATCAAGAGCCATCAGCTGCTGCCTGATAGCCTTCGGTTGTCGCCATATCCTGGGAGCGCCCGTCCCCTGGTGCATTTGCTCCCGCTCCTTAGTTTTTTGCATAAACTCTTCTCTCTTGCGTCGCGGCTCTGAGTTGTCGGCCGCGGCAACAGCAATAAACTCCCCCCTGAGAACTGCCTTCAGTGCTGCCCATTGGGTCGCTAAGGTCGTGTCAGTGTTGGCGTTATGTGCAAGAAAATCATTGATCGACCTGCAGATCTGTCTCAGCATGTCTTCCCGGTGTAGCAGGGTGTCCCTAAGATGCCATACCCTATCTGGCTGTGCCACCGGCGGCAGAGTCAATGTAGTATACACCGGAGCATGGTCAGAGAGCGAGACCGCCCCCATCTCAACTGCCCCCACTAGCTCTCTAACTGCGGACGAGACCAGGAGATAATCCAGCCGCGCGTACGTTTTATGTGCATGAGAGTAGTAGGAAAATTCTCTATTCTGCGGATGAAAGCTGCGCCACAGATCTTCAAACCTCAACTCTCGTATCCTGTCTAGACCTGCCGCAGAAATCGCCCCGCTTGCTGCGAACGCTGACAAGATCTATCGTGTGTGTTATCAAAAACGAGATTTAGATCTCCCCCCAAAAGAATAAGCCGATCACTTGTCGCCGTGGCCTCCATGAGGTCAGACTGCAGAAAGCGCTCCTGACCCTCATTGGGGGCGTAAATTGAGCCAATAGTAAAGGTCAAGGTGCCCACGGCAAACCTCTTAATAGCCTTCCTCTAATTTCGGCCTCCTTTTGCAGGACCTCACCTCTAAAACGCTGAGCTACCAAAATCGCAACTCCCGCTGTCTTGGTGGGGCTAGAGGAGAAAAGTTGGACCGGGAACTTACGAGACCGGAGCCTGTGACAATCTTGAGCTAACAAATGGGTCTCCTGAAGGAGGCAAATATCGGCGTCCGAGTTCTCTAAGCATGACAGCACAGCTCTACGCTTAACCGGGTTATTAAGACCCTTAACATTAAGTGTTAGTACTTTAAGTGTAGAAGGCATCATGTGTTGCAGCATGTATTATCGAATTTGCATGTAAACGGTGCGGCTCGCGCACGAAGACTATACCAAGGGCGCGCGTTCCCCGCTCCCTGCGCGCTGGCGACCCACTCAACCCTACCCCATGATGGACGTGGAACTCCCTCCCCCCCAACCAACCTCCCTTCAGCCCTCCCCGAACCCCCAAACCATTGAACAACAAAAGTCCGGAACCAGTGTCCTCCACTTTCCACTGGATGGTGATGTAGAGACGCAAGGTATGGCGACACAGTGAGAAGGTCTACCCCCCAAGGGCAGCCCTTTCAAAGATCCAGCGGTATGTCTTGCCACAGCTATTACTCAGCCCCACCGGGTGAGGTGCCTCGCAACCCCGCAGAGACTGACTCTAGGGCCGCTTGTTGACCCCTAAGGATCTTCGCCTCTGGAGGTCTCTTAGTGCATTTACGACAGCCCTGTCGACGCCAACCAGGCCCTGTCATCGCTATGTCCGCCGGTCTCTCCTCCGCCCACTGTCCTCCTTGGGTAAATCCACCCCCAACAATTTAGCTGCTTCCGACAGGGACCGTAGCTGGTAGAGTGTGTTGTCGATGCGAAACACCAAGCGACAAGGATGGCCCCAACTGTACTGAATGTTGCGTTGTTGGAGGTGCGTCGTGATCGGCTTGAAAAGTTTGCGTTTGTGGAGCGTGAGCGCCGAGAGATACTGATATAATACTGGCGCATGATCTCGAAATTGCACGGGGTGTTGCCGGCGGGCGTAGCGTAGTATGTCCTCTTTGGTGCGGTAGTCTTGTACACACACCAGGATGTCAGGCGGACTAGCCGCCGCCGGCCGCGGGGTCCCACGCTATGCGCTCTGTCAATTCGCAACTCTGTCTCCAGCGGACGAGCCAGGATGTGATTAAAGAGCTCCTACGTGAAGGTGAAGAGATCTTTCGAGTCCTCAGTAGTTCGCACCCCTCGAATGTGGATATTGTGGCGCCGGGACCGGTTTTCCAGGTCTTCTACATGCAACTGAAGATCCACCTGTTGGTCATGGAGCCGGAGGATTTCTTGTTGCAGCGTCACCAGTTCCGAATCTAGGCCATCACCCTTATCCTCCAGCGTGGCGACCCGTTCCCCAATATTGTCCACATCTCTGCGTACTTCCTTGAGCTCCGTTGTGAATTCTTTTTGCAGGTTTTGGATGTCTGTTCGCAGACCTGAGAACATGGATTCTAGAAATGACTTGGTGATCAGTTCCGATCCCTCTGTCTGCACGGGCGGAAGACCCGACACACCCGTCGCCATGCCTCCTGCTGCGGCCCTCCAACAGACTTTTGCTGGCCACCTGATGAAAAAATCAAAGCTAGTTTCATGCCATGTCATGTTGACCTTGAGAATCCACGTTTGTAGCTGGCTCTTGGTAGGAGTGTCACCTGCCTGGCATATGTGTCCAGGATATATTGCACAGACCTGACTCTGTATGTAGCATATGTGTATTGGCTGTTGAACATGTGCTCAGTACATTGACATTGTTGTTGTACTGTACTCACTCTTCGTTATCCCTTCCAAATTACTGCAGGACTCCGCCTCTCCCCCGACCAATGCCAGACTTGGCTGCCCTGAGGGAACGTGACTGTATACGCCGCTACTGCTTCTCCCAACCGTTGATTGAGAACTTGACCACAAGGCTGGCACCACACCTCCAACCGCTACACAGGTATCCTACTGCACTGACACCCAAGATGAAGGTGATGGCAGCCCTACATTTCTTTGCCACGGGTACGTTTCAATACACCATAGCTCATGTTGGTGGCATGTCCCAGACCATGTTCAGCCATGTCCTGCATGATTTTTTCGAGGCCATGTTGGTTCACCTGGATGAGTTTATTCATTTCCTAACTCGTGAGCAGTTGATAGGTGTCAAGGGTGAGTTCTATGCCCTGGGAGGGATGCCCCATGTCATTGGGTCTATTGATGGGACACATGTGGCTTTGGTACCACCAGAGGCACAGGAGGTAGCCTATCGCAACCGTAAACATTACCACTCCATTAATGCCCTTGTGGTGTGTCTTGCTAACATGGTGATTTCCCATGTCTGTGCTAGTTTTCCAGACTCAGCACACGATGCCTACATCATGAGGCGTAGCAGGGTGCCTGAAATGATGCTGCAGCTGCGCAACGAACGAGCATGTCTTGTTGGTGGGTATACTCTGTTAGTCCTGTATTTATCGTCATCTTTATGTCTTACTGCTTCTCCTGACCCACTTCTGTCCATGATGTTTCCATGTAGGGGACTCTGGCTATCCCAACATGCCATGGCTGATCACGCCTCTCCGCAACCCCAGAACGGCTGCCGATCACCGGTACAACAACGCCCATGGGCAGACCAGGCGAGTGATAGAGAGGACTTTTGGCCTCCTGAAGAGCCGATTCCGGTGCCTCCACAAGACCGGCAGGTCCCTCCCATATGCACCGGTGAAGGTCTGCAAAATCTTCCTCGTGTGCTGCATGGTGCACAACATGGCAGTGGAGAAAGCTGTGCCACTCATCCTGGATCCGGATGAGCAGGAACATCCACCCGTGGAGGATGAAGGGCTTGGTGACGAGGCAAGTGATGTGGAGGAGGAGGAGGAAGAGGACATCAGGAGTCGGCTCATACGCAACTTCTTTGCTTAGTGGTGAGTTCCAGAGTGTGCACGCATTGAGCCTTGTGTGGCATGTGTTGCAATGTGTGGGTCCATCTGCATGTATGCTAAGTGAGTCAGAGGTGTGTTTGGATGTGTCACTCGAGTGATGGTGTAATAAATGAATGTTTTTCCTGAGACACTATTTTGACCTAGCATGTTGACAACCTTATACGTGTCGAGTACATGCCCATGCATGCGGATGTGATTCTTTTGGCTGACTTCTTGTGTGTCTCTCATCCCCAGGTATTTGCGCATGCTGTCTGCTGGTGGCATCGTTGTGCTCCTGCTATTCCTCATGAATACAGCAACGTGTGCTGAATCAGCGTTACATGCACGGACATGTTGAAAATTCTCCTTAGGGTAAGGGATGCAGCACGGCTTTTTGGGTGTGGTATTTGTTTTGAATGTGTGTGCACTGCTCCTGTTCATGTTTGGTTACTTTGCATACATGTAGCATCACCATGGGGCACATGACATGGAGCTGGATTCACATGAATTGATAGTCACACTTGGTGACAGTCATCTGTAATGGGATTGTGGATTGTGATGAAGGCATCAATGTGTGTAACACTGCCCTCGGAAACATATGGGATGCACCGGGTTGACATAGTGTGGGACATCCCCATTAGAGGCTCAATGGTGAATAGCAGCCTCTCCGTGAGCAGCAGGGGATGTTTAGCTCAAACCCTTCACTTGTGTGCCAGTTCTATGGATTTCCAGCATCTGTGGTGCAAAGGGGGGTGCCAGTGTAGGTCCCACATGTTCATCCACATGACCTGTGCATCTGTTAATATAGATACATTTGCCTTCCGGCGAACATGACTAATAAAGGTGTCCCTCAGCCTCCAAGGTGCCTCATCTCTGTCAATGCAGGTCTCTTGCCACTGTGCATGCGGCATGTCTGGCATAGTTATCACATATTGTGCATATGAGTCTATGTGTAGAGTAGCAAGATGCAAGCTGTTTGTCAGGGATTAGAATCTGTATTGTGTATGATGGCCATGGCTGTGTAGGTATTTTGCCATTTCAGTCCCCACAACGGCCACTTTGCTGATTGTGCATCCATTGTCTGTGTGTGTGCCATGTTGAACCAGACACTCCTCCTTTGCATACACCTTTTGCAGTAGTTCTTTCTGACATCCTTGTCTTTGTGTGCAACTTGTGGCATGGTTTTCAGGACATGGCGCCTGCTGCTGCAGGCCCTGCAGCAGGGGCACACAGTGTTTCTATATTTGGCCTCACACACACGCCTCTAAGATGCACACCCCTTCCTCCCTCCACCCATTCATTTGGGTGTAATCAGCTTGTGTGTGACACAGTTGCGGTGGCAAAGGCTGGACCATCTGCACATGCTACATGCACATTTCACGTGCCTCATGTCCTTGCACTACAACTGCCTACATGTCATGTCCCTCATACTCCCCACCGGCTCTGTACCCCAACAAGGCCATGGGAGTGGTACTCCAGGCCTCTGCATGTAGTATGGTGTCGTTGTGGGACACATGGCACAGGTATCATGTTTCAGCGTGTCAGTCTACAATGTGTCCAGGATCCCCCTCTACACCATGACATGCGCACTGCATCTCATCATCATCTGGTGTCCCATTGACAGCCAGGTGCTCCTCACCCTCCCCAAAGACACAGTCCTTGCCAGTGCTCATATTGAATAATGCATGGTATCCATTGGCAGATGGCTGAACATCAGCCACCTGATGCTAGACTTGTACAGGACTGAGGTGTTCATCTGCGGATTGTCCCCTTACAGGTGGCTCAACTGCTTGTGTCCCACCCGCAAGGGCCCTGCACAGGCACACAGTGTCCACGCACACGAGCTGGTGTGCATCATGGATTGCTTGCTCACATGTGCTATGCTGATCATCAGCATCTGTACCTCAGGCTGCAGCACACTCTGCATTATGCACAAGATCCACAGTTCGATACACCTCAAGGCAAGACAGACCATCCCCCAGGTCAACTACAACATCCGTGTCAAATCCTACCCTGCCCTCTACGGACAAGTACGTTACAACTCCCATGATACTTGTTCACATCCAGGGTGCATCTGCACAGCTCTGCTTCAACATCCGGCGACCCAGCCACATCACCGTCCAACAGAGATAGCTGCAATGGATCACTTTCAGCTGCAGGATGACCTTCACAATCCACACCCACACTCAGGATGCAGCCCACGACCACGACCCCAACACAACCTTGTGGCACTGTCATCCAAGACCCCATTGTGCCATCTCCATGCATCCAACCTTGGCCTGGCCACCATTCTCCACATCCACCTGACTCCAGCATGCTGGACATAGTTCTCCCACATGGCTGCACATATCTGGGACTCCCACCCCAGGACACTCCACATGATCCCTGACCTCTGCGCATGACTGTTACTCTTCGTAATAGGTCTGTCTGCACAGTTGTGCAGGCACCCTCTCAGCTGGTTGAGCCCATCACGGGTGAGTATGGTGCTCCATGTCTGTATTGGATGATACATTGTGACCCATGTGTGTCCTGTGCCAGACTCAGACCCCAGGGTATGGATGGTTGGAGTTACTTCAAAACTCAGGCATGGTTTTACATTACAACACAACCATGTTATGGAATAATGCAAAATGACAGCATCATCTCGTGATTTTGATGATTTTTATTAGTGGTGGGGTACGTGTTTGGGGGGATGAAAAGAGGTGCTCGCCGGGTGTCTAGAATCCAAAGTTCACTAGGGGAGTTGGTATCCTTGCCATTGGAAGTCCTCAGAGTCCATGCCACAGTCTTTGTCAACATTGGTCAGACTGTGACCAGCAAGTCCATATGGCAGAGAATGTCATTGGATGAGGTGCTGCTGTTGCGCCAGAGGGCCAGGTGCCAGGCCAGGTGACCTGGGAGAAGGTGATGGCCCGCTGACTCTCACGGTCTTTTGTGTGGACGACCCACCTTCCTCCGGGAACCCTCAGAAGCAGGCCGTGACGATGTCTGTGATGCTCCGTTGGATGAATCCTCCTCCTCCTGATCCCTCCCTGTGGCTGGTGGTGATCTTCGCCTGGTGACACAGGGAGGGTTGCCCATGTTTTCGGCAATCCGACGGAGTGAACGGCTCATGTCCGTTTGCACCGCCACAAGCTCAGCCAGCTTGCCTCCATCCGTCCTTGGTGTTGTCGTTGACTGGCATGTTGCTCGGCCTGCAGGGTCTTCATCTCCTCGAGGGTCCCCTTGATGTCTGTGAGGGTGGACACAACCTGGCTGATGCCCCTGGTGTCACGCCGGTATGTGTCCAGGATGTTGGGTACGTGTGACATACCAGTTTCCTCAGCTGGCTGGGCAGGTTCGCGCCTCCGCCGTCCTCCACTCCCACCACCCCTGCCCACTTGAGCCTGGTCTGCCGTTGTGGGCACATCGGGTCTCCGGGACCCCTGAGGGATGGCATTTGCGGGGTCGCCTGCCTCCTCCTGGGTGCCCGGAGTACCTTGTCCCTCCTGGTCAGACTGGCTGTGTTGTTGGGTACGAGCAGGGCTCCTGGGTGTATCCTGGGATGTGGCAGGAATGGGGGTGGTGGTTGGCACAGTTGTACCTGACGCAGGTGCTGCAGGTGCTTGGGCACCAGAGGGGCCAGGTTGGTCGGGGTCATCAACGGAGTGGTGAGAGTCGTCGCTGCCGGTGGGATCATCATCACGCCGAGCCTGGTCCTGTGATTCTTCCTCCCCAGTGTTGGGGGGAGATCGACGACGTGGTCACAGGAGGGCCTTGTGCTGTCTACAACAGGGCCAAGTGTCAGCTACCTTGTCTGTACTTGGCAAGTCCCTGTGCATTGAGCATGGTGCATGGGTATGTCCCTTGGCCACAGCTTTCAACACTTTTCCTATGTGTGACACACTCTTTGTTGATGCATCATTTTGGAACGCAGTAGGCAGTGTTGCCTCTTCATTAGCTGCTGTTATGTGCAAATTGGGCCTTCATACCCATGTCATCCTGCGACGCGGCCACCATTTGCAGGCAACACAGTACTGTGTCGGGACACACTGTTTGTATAGCTCTGCCCTAGGCCATATGGGCTGAGGGCATTGGTGTCTGCTTCTGAGTTGCACAATGTGTTTTGTGAGGCCCACCCTCCCGGCATCACGGACATCCTATCTTGTGTTGGTGTTTTGTGTGGCCTGTGACTTGGCATGGCCTTGCTTGGTGCATGGGGCATGGAGCCGTTAGTGGCATGTGCGTGTTTTTTGAGTGTGTTTGTGTCCGGTGATGGCTTTGGGGTAGTTGCGTGCATTATTGGGAGTTGGGTTGTGAATGCGGTTCCCCCCATGTGACGTGAGTTGTTTGTGTACTCACCAGGCTCGGCGACTCCTTCTACTCCGTGTACTCCCACCGGCGGCAGCGTGCGCATCACCTTCTCCTCCCAGGGATGGTAGTGTACCGGTCTGCGGGGCGGGCCACCTCCAGTGATGTTCCCCTGGTTATATTCGTCTGTCATTTTGCGGCAGACCGTCCTCCGCAGATCGTACCACCTGGCTTGGCATTCATGCCTGGTCCTTCTGATTGGCGCAACAGCATTCACCCTCTCGACGATCCTCTGCCACATGGTTGATTTCTCCGCTATGCTGGTCTGTCTGACCAATGTTCCAAAGAGCTGTTGCTCGACTCTGATGATTTCGTCGACAAGGATGTCCAGCTCCTCCCTTTGGATTCTTGTCTGTGGGCATGGTGTGGGGTGTGGGTGTGGATGGTTGTGGGTGTGTGGGTGGGGTTGTGAAGGTATGTGTGTGAATGTGATGAGGGGGTGTTTGTGAAGGTGGTTGTGTGAAGGTGTGCAAGTGTAAGGTGTAGTCAAGGTTCAAGTATGGTGCAGTGGGTTGTCTGTGGGGTCTGGCAGCAGTGGTTCTGTTGCAAAGGCTCATGGTTTGTGTGTGTGGGCCCTTTTTATTGGTCCATTTGTGGGTGTGGCTGTGTTTGAACTTTGGGTGGGTGTGTTATAAGAAGTGGTTGTGTTTTGGGCCTCTGTTTACCTGTTTGGCTGTTGCAGGTCAGTGTATTGGATGTATTTGGGATTGTTGGACGTGTTTTGTGGTGTTGTGCGATTCGAATTGACTCTCCGTGTGGTATTTTGCAGTGTCCTGGTTCAGTACGAGTGTTTTTCGCGTCTGTAAGGTGCGTACATCGGCCATGTTGTTGTACAGTGCTTACATTTGCAATGGCTTGGTACGACTCGTACATGCGCGATGCTGGGTGAGGGTGCTGGTGTAGGGGCCTGGGGTAGGGTGCGTACAGGCACGGGCAGTGTGTAGTGGCCTGGGGGTACATGCCGTACACACGGGAAACGGGGGTACGGCTCGTACATACGGGGTGCTGGGGGTACGGTGTTTACCCCCACCCCCGTATGGACGGTGCGTACCCCCACCTCCATATGGACAGTGCATACCCCCAGTCCCCGTATGTATGCATCGTACCCCCAGCCCCCCGTATGTATGCACCGTCCCTCAGCAAATACCCGCAGCCCCCCGTATGTATGCGCCGTACCCCCAGCCCCCGTATGTACGCACCGTATCCCCAGCACATACCCCCAGCCCCCCGTATGTACGCACAGTAACCCCAGCCCCGTATGTACGCACCGTACCCCCAGCACATACCCCGAGCCCCCGTATGTACGTGCAGTACCTGCAGCCCCCGTATGTACGCACCGTACCCCCAGCACATACCCCCAGCCCCCCCATATGTACACGCCTTACCCCCAGCCCCCCGTATGGACGGTGCGTACCCCCACCCCGTATGGACAGTGCGTACCCCCACCCCCATATGGATGGTGCGTACCCCCACCCCGTATGGACAGTGCATACCCCCACCCTCGTATGGACGTTGCGTACCCCCACCCTCGTATGGACGGTGCGTACCCCCACCCCCCGTATGGACGGTGCCGACCCCTAGCGCAGGTGGAGGTATGCACCGTCCATAGGGGGGGTAGGGGTAGGCACCGTCCATACGGGGTGGGGGTACGCACTGTCCATACAGGGGTGGGGGTACGCTCCGTACATACGGGGGTGGGGGTACGCTCCGTACATCCGGGGGGACTGGGGGTATGGCACGTACATGCGGGGGCTGGGGGGGTGTTCGGCACGTATGCGGGTACATGTTTGGACGTCTCCATTGTTGCTATTGAAATTTGCTCCGTACGGTGTTTTTTCCATACGGATGTACATTCGGACGGACGGGACGGATCGTACTTGCGCACTCAGACTTCATTTTTCCGATTCGTACGTAAAACTGTCCAGGGACGTGTCGGACACATTTTCCGACCCGAGGACGTGTCGGGGAATTTTCCCAAGGCGATTCGTATGTATTTTTTCACATACGAATCGTACTTGCCAGTTTGTATGGGAATTGTAAGATTCGTACGTAAAAAAATACGGATACGATTCGTACGGGGAATATTGTTAACGGAACGGAATCGGCACCCTATTGTCTGAGAAAGAAAATATTGCATGCGTTTATGAAATTCGAAATCTGCATACCAACTACAGAGGTGAGTTACAAATTAATAACGTGTGTTATATATTGTGTAGTAGTGGTTAAGTCTTTAAGGCAATATTTTTAAGTTTGAAAATATTTTTAAAATAATATACTGTTACTGAAGTGTGCTGTTTCTCATTTGTTACAAAATCTGCATAGAGTGTGAGTGGTTGCTGAACAAGTACCCAATATATATTTAGGAGTTTTTGAGGAAGGAGAAGTGCAGTTTGGCAAGTTTAAAGGAGTATATGGTTTTGAAAGTGAGGTAGAGGGTTAATTTGGGTTCCAAAATGGATTTGGGCAACATAAAGAAAATGTGGCACGTTTGTACATTGTTACTTGTCGAAAAATAGTGGAGAAGGGAGGGTTAGAAGAGGCATGTTTTATCACCTTGAGGGAAATGGAAAAAAAAGAAATGTTGTGTGCAGATGTTGTGCTCAGACTTTTGACTCTGGTGAGCTATATTTGTATATAAGTGTAGGCAACTGTCCCAGTCCCTGGCCGTGCAGAATGTGCAGACATTAGAAGGCCGGCAGATCGAAAGACTAAGAATGACACGTAAGCCTGGGCAAAGCACTACGCTACGCTCGCGTAGTTTGCGAAGTTTGTGCTACTTCGCACTACGCGAATTGCACGTAGCACAGTGCAAACATGCGTAGCGTAGTGTTGCGTAGTGCAGCGGTCATTTGTTGCTTGCTCGCGGTCCTCTACATCGAGTTGGCGACCGCGAGCAAGCAAAATGACATCCCGGCAAGACTTTTTCCTCATTCGCGATCAGCAACATCAAGTTGGCGATCGCGAGCGTGGAAAATAAACTTCCTGGCGAGATTCTCAATGCGAGGAGGTCATGTTTCTCACTGCGAGTGGTCGGGTATGCTCGCGACTGCTCGCAATGAGAAATTACCAGTCCGCGTTGAGAAAGCTGCTGCTCGAGTAAAAATCTACTCGAGCAGCAGAAAACTACAGCTCGCACTGTGCAAGATGCCGTTTTCAATGATTGCACAGTGCCGGTTGCTTGTCCGCACTGTGCAATCATTGAAAACGACATCTTGCACAGTGCGAACAGGGTACTACGCAGTTCGCGAAGTGCTACGCGTAGCTCGCGTAGTGCGAAGTGCACTTTGCGTAGCTTTGCGAAGTGCTACTTCGCGAACTACGCCCAGGGTTAATGACACGTCCCTTTGTATATGTAATTTTACAAGAGTTATCTATCGGTAGATTCATTAACTATACAACAGTGGTATATATCTATTTGTATGTTTCTTTTAAGTATGTGCTACTAGGAAAAGATACAGCTCCATTTACGTATGCTTTCAGTGATATGGTGACACTCAACTGTGATATGAAAAGGGTTTCTGCTCTGCATTTGGATAGAGTCAACACTGTTAGTAGTTGCTGAGTATTGAAGAATGAAAAGACAGATGAGGTGAAATCCATGATGGTAAAGGGATTAGTAATTATGGTACTTCTTATGAGTGTTTGGGAAGGTATTGTTGAAGTGTGCTGTATATATGTAAGTGTTTTCGTGAAATGAGGACTGCAGTCTCTTATGTTGAAAGGTCTGCATGGTGTTGCAAGTAAAGTACAGCGTTGAATTAATATCGAAAATCAGTCTGGTCAATGTAAGAGAAAAGGGTTGTTTGTAGATTGTGCTTTGTCGTTAAATACAGGTGGGGCGTTTGTTTACAAGAGATATGTTTTATGAATGTGTGAGATATAAAAAAGAAATGGAAATGTTTCGAGCATATTCTGTTTATGTATTTGTTCACACTGGTGAAGTACATAAAGGGAGGGAATTGTCAGGGTCTTTCCCTGTGGTGGATCTGCGTATATTAGAGGGCCGACAGTTTAAGAGTTTGGGAATGACACATCCCTTGACGCCCCTCCTTCCTCCCGCTCTCTAAAGGTTTGTCTGATGTCGTTTGTAAAAGGAACATAAGAGAGGCCCATGTACCCTGAAGAATAGCACTTAGACCTTCATTGGCTTGTTGGTGGCATCTGTACAATGGAGCGAAAGTTGCAATCGGTTTCAGTGGTACACAAGTGCAGTGTGTGATTTTGGAAGGGTTACATAGTCTTGTGTCTAAGGTACAGGGATGAATTGGAGTCCAAAATCGGTCAGGGTATGTGCAAGAAATGGCCTTCTGCAGATTGAAACTTGTGGGAAAATACTGGGGGGGGACTTTAACACGGACTTGCTTTATTAACTTCAGTGAGATGAAAAAAATGAAATGTTGTTTGCGCACTTCGTGCATTGGTTTGTGCACATTTGTGAAGCACATGTGAAGCACATGTGAACATAAGTTAAGGTATTGTCAAGCTTCCTGCTTGTGCTGAACCTGCGTACATTACAGGGGCGGCAGATCAAGAGACTGGCAATGAAGCGTACCTTGAGCCCCCCTCCCTCCTTCCCGCTCTCTAATGGTTCTTTTCACTTCGTTTGTAAAAGGAACGTAAATGAGGCCCATCTACTGTTAAAAATAGCACTTAGACCTTCACTGGCTTGTTGGGGGCATCTGTACAGTGCAGAGAAAGTTGCTATCGGTTTCAGTGGTACACGTGTATAGTGTGTGATGTTGCACGGGTTACATGGTCTTGTGTTTAAGGTACAGGGATGAATTGGGGTCCAAAATCAGCCGGTGTAACGTACAAGAAATGGCCTTTTGCAGATTTAAGCTTGTGGGAAAATACTGGGAGGAGGGTCTTTAACACGGACATGCTTTATTAACTTCAGTGAGATGAAAAAAATGAAATGTTGTTTGCACACTTTGTGCATAGGTTTGTGCACTTGTGAAGCACACGTGAATATACGTTAAGGTATTGTCAAGCTTCCTGCTCGTGCTGAATCTGCGTACATTTCAGGGGCAGCAGATCGAGAGACTGGCAATGACACATCCCTTGAGCCCCCACCTCCTTCCTCCCGCTCTGTACCAGTTTGTCTCCCGTCGTTTGTAAAAGGAAGGTAAAAGAGGCCCATCGACTGTGAAGAATTATACTTAGACCTTCACTGGCTTGTTGGTGGCTTCTGTCTAGCACAGAGAAAGTTGCAATCGGTTTCAGTGGTACAAGCGTGCAGTGTGTGATGTTGCAAGGGTTACATGGTATTGATTCTGAGGTACAGGGATGAATTAGGGTCCAAAATCGACCGGGTAATGTAAAAGAAATGGCCTTCTGCAGATTGTAGTTTCTGGGAAAATACTGGGGGAGGGGCTTTAACACGGACATGCTTTATTAACTTCAGTGAGATGAAAAAAATGAAATGTTTGCACACTTTGTGCATTGGTTTGTGCACACTTGTGAAGCACACATGAATATAAGTTAAGGTATTGTCAAGCTTCCTTCTCGTGCTGAACCTGTGTACATCACAGGGGTGGAAGATCAAGAGACTGGCAATGACATGTCCCTTGAGCCCCCCCTCCATACTTCGCCCCACCCTGTAACGGTTTTTCTCCCGTCATTTGTGAAAAGAAGTTAAAAGAGGCCCATCTACCGTGAAAAATAGCACTTAGACTTTCACTGGCTTGTTGGTGGCATCTGTACAGTTCAGAGAAAGTTGCAATCGGTTTCAGTGATACACGAGTGCAGTGTGTGATGTTGAAAGGGTTACATGGTCATGTGTCTGAGGTACACGGATGAAATGGGGTCTGAAATCGGCCAGAGTAATGTACAAGAAATGGCCTTCTGCAGATTGAAGCTTGTGGGAAAATACTGGGGGGGACAACAACCAGCAAGAAGACATAGCCACCACAAAGAAGGCATGCAGGCCATTGGCAGAAGCACACTGGCTGCCTTCACAAAATGGCCGCCAGTCACATGGTCAGGCCACAACAAGAAGCAATAATAATCTAGAAAGGGAAGACAATGCAGGCCTATGGCAAAACACACTGGCTGCCTTCACAAAATAGCCGCCAGCCACATGGCCAGGCCACCATGTCCCACATGGGGAGCCAAGGCAAATGCTGGGGCTTACTAATACAAACATACTCACACACTGCCAGACAAAGGAGGCATGCTAAACAACACTTCTAATGAAAACAAAAGTGAAATATCACAAAAAACACATTTTCGATTTCAATCCAATGCCATCCATGCCCTAAATGATGTTTTAATTCAACAGACACCACAGAAACAGTTGTTATTTCATGCACACATGAGTATCTCTGTGCCTACTGGCTGAGAAATGCCTATTGGCAGACTACTTGGCTACATAGTTTATTAAATAAATATTGCTAATTGATTTTAAAACATGGGGAGAATGTAATAATCTGTGCAACATGTTTCCATTATAATAGAAGAAAAATTACTTCCAAAGAAACAACTAGACCCCTATTGAAACTACAGGCCACCCACCGCAATAAACTTAAAAAAACTAGATTTCCAACTTACTTGTGAAATCTCAAATTCAAAGTCCTAAAATCCAATGATATATTATGCAGCAGACACAAAGAGTGATCCTTTCAGCTCCAAATCCAAATAAAAATTGACCAGGAGATGGACAAAGCACTGGGAGGAGCCTGCTGAACAAGAACAGGAAGTTCGAGGCTTTGGAGCACCTCCTTCCTCTTGGAAAAAAAAAAGAATACGGACTCCTTGCACAAAAAATTATAGCCAAGTGTCAATTTAAGGAGTTTAGTTACTCCAAATCATCATTTCGAGAAGGATTTGATGCTGCTTGGGGAGAGAACCTTCTCCAGATTGCAGTCACTGTAAATCATGTATGTTCGGGATTAAGTTCTTCACAAAACCCCTTTGGGAGGCTGCTGGTGTGCTCGAGTGACGTGTTGGTGACCTCAAACTCTCCCACAAAAACTCATTTTGGCCGCGTCAACACAAAAAAACTCTGCTTCATTGCAGAGTGTGGAGTTTGTCGGCAACCCCGTGTTCTACACGGAATGCGGAGTTGTCAAAACTCCGCAAGCGGAGCAGAGTTTTACACCCAGGGTTAAAATTTAGAAGGAAAAAAAGGTGTTTCCTTCCAACATGCAGCTATAGCAGCCAAGATGTCATCATCAATTTTGGTCATAGAATGCATAGTCGCGGCTACTCTTGTCGTGGCCACTGCAGATTTGGCTGCTTCATCAGCCATCAAATTACCAACAGTGTGCGCTCCCATATGTTGATGGCCCAATGTATGTAGAATATGTGTAAGTTGTAGGCGATGTTCAAGATTAGCCATCTTTACTCACAGCATTTTATGTTGTGGAAAAGTAGGTCGCACACTGCTCGTCACACCAGCAAGTTGCCCCAAAGGACTGTGGGAAATGTAGTGGCGACGGCGGGTACACCTATGCCACGGAATGTAAATAGAACAGTATGTGTTGCGTTAGCCATCCCTGGACACGTGTTTCGAGGTAGTTGCCTCTCGTCAGCAGGGAGCAGGTCAGTGTAAAGGGGTGCCGTGTGGACTGCCAAAGTGTAATTAAAAGCAGATCAAGTACCTCTCCTGGCGCGCAGGTGCAGATCCAAGGCTCGTCAGCCCATTAGCTCAAGGAAGCCGTTTAAATTGTGGAAAAGTAGGTCGCACACTGCTCGTCACACCAGCAAGTTGCCCCAAAGGACTGTGGGAAATGTAGTGGCGACGGCGGGTACACCTATGCCACGGAATGTAAATAGAACAGTATGTGTTGCGTTAGCCATCCCTGGACACGTGTTTCGAGGTAGTTGCCTCTCGTCAGCAGGGAGCAGGTCAGTGTAAAGGGGTGCCGTGTGGACTGCCAAAGTGTAATTAAAAGCAGATCAAGTACCTCTCCTGGCGCGCAGGTGCAGATCCAAGGCTCCCTTGAGCCGGTGGAGTCGACGGACTCATGGTTACGCACCTGCGCGCTACGAGAGGTACTAGACCTGATAACGATTTTAGCAGCTTACACAGCAACCCCACACATTTTCCTACTCCCTGCTGACGAGAGGCAACTACCTCGAAACACGTGTCCAGGGATGGCACACGCCACGCATACTTGCATTCACACTCGAGCATAGGTGTATCCGCCGACGCTGACCTTCAGGGACCATTTTCATTGGGGGAACACGCCTGGTAGGTGTAGCAGTGTGCGACCAATCTGGTTTAACTTTATATTCAGGCTCCCTTGAGCCGGTGGAGTCGACGGACTCATGGTTACGCACCTGCGCGCTACGAGAGGTACTAGACCTGATAACGATTTTAGCAGCTTACACAGCAACCCCACACATTTTCCTACTCCCTGCTGACGAGAGGCAACTACCTCGAAACACGTGTCCAGGGATGGCACACGCCACGCATACTTGCATTCACACTCGAGCATAGGTGTATCCGCCGACGCTGACCTTCAGGGACCATTTTCATTGGGGGAACACGCCTGGTAGGTGTAGCAGTGTGCGACCAATCTGGTTTAACTTTATATTCAGGCTCCCTTGAGCCGGTGGAGTCGACGGACTCATGGTTACGCACCTGCGCGCTACGAGAGGTACTAGACCTGATAACGATTTTAGCAGCTTACACAGCAACCCCACACATTTTCCTACTCCCTGCTGACGAGAGGCAACTACCTCGAAACACGTGTCCAGGGATGGCACACGCCACGCATACTTGCATTCACACTCGAGCATAGGTGTATCCGCCGACGCTGACCTTCAGGGACCATTTTCATTGGGGGAACACGCCTGGTAGGTGTAGCAGTGTGCGACCAATCTGGTTTAACTTCACAGCATTTTATGCTTTATCATGCTGCCTTTTGACTCCCGAAAGTCATTTTGTTTCCAATAGTGTAAATTGTCATTGTACGATTGTACACAGTAAAAAGAATCACACACCGCTAGGGTGAGCGACTCAGAATCAGAATGCTCGAGAGCCAAAAGCAGCATGTTCAGCTTGGCCAATTGTGCCATACAGCCACCTAGAGACTGAGTATGAATCAAAGTGGAGTTGAAAACTCCATCAATCATTAGAGCCTAGTACTAAAGCGCAAACTGCAGAATAAGTGTGCTTAGAACCAATGGCTGGTTGTGCTGATCCATCAGTGTAAATGATACATATATACTGATCAAGAGGAAGTAGCGTAGAAGGCAGAAGATGAACATGCCCTTATTGAAGAAACTCTTGTGCTTGTAGTGAAGGGTCAAAAACAAAGGAAATGTCAACATACGTCAAAGACGTAGCCTATTGAATCCAACGTGGGTGAAGGCCTTTAGAATTGGCAACACTAGCTTTTTTTACCACCTCTAAGGCAGGCACAGGTGAAATGACAAAGATGTGTTTACCTTGGGCGAGAGGCTGGTCTTTAAGGTTGGCCACCTGCACTGCAATCAAAACATTTTCAGTACGCATCTCAGCTGGAGTGGAATGATGTGATTTATAAGCAAAAGGAACAGTGTCACCCTCATTGAACGTGACATAAGTAAAAATTGATTGCAGCTGGAACTATCCGGATGACCAAATTGGTGATGTTAAGAACTGCCTAGCAAGTAGATCAAACCGTAAGCCTTGTAAGACTGCAGTATGTTCTGGAAGCCAAGAGGAAGCAGAAAAAGTTAGGTGTATCAAAGCATAAAGAGGTTTAGTTCGCTGAGCATACTCAGGTATGTATGTCCTGCTGAAATAAAAAAAAACAAGCAGAGACTGCAATTTTTTGAGGATACAAAGTGGTTGCAATTGCGTACACTTCCCCATAAAATGGCGAGCCAAATCTCTACCCTCATGTGTTTCTTCATAACCAAGAAAAAGGACAGCAAGAAACGCAATGTGACACTTTGCGAAATTGAACTTGTGACGAAGTTCAGCGAATCGCGTAATAATGTGATCCACTCTTGGCAAATGCAGATTTAATTAAATATCGGGAAGGTAATTGTCATTGACATAGGACAAAGAGTCAGGATCAATATTATGTATTAGGGACACGATACAGGCTGCAAAAACACTGGGGCTGTCCTTATGTCCCATGGGTAAACAAGTGTATCATCTCTAGGAACTGAGGGCAGCAAATGTGGAAAAATCGCGGCTCTCTGGAGCCACGTTGTGACTAAAGAACCCATTACAAATGTCTAGCATGGTTTAAAACTTTTTACAGATGATATTGTTAATCAGGGCCATACTGTGGGTGTTCTGAACGGCAAAGGTGCGCGTATCACTATTCAAATGTTTGTAATCCAAGAATATGCGATAAGAACTGTCAGGTTTCTAAACCGGAAAAAGAGGATTATTCATAGTAGAGACACAGGGCTCAAGAACACCCTGATACTCCTACTGACTAAGAATGTCTTTAACAGATGCCTTTGAATGATGTTTATTCGGATATTGAGGCTGTGGTTGAGGGGTGTAACAAATCGGAATAACATGTTGTGAAGAGTTCACATCTCAACCAACCTGATTGCAGTATAGGGCAGGAGCCAATGCAGGGACCCATTAGGAAGCATAAGCATGCTGTGACTACACAGGAACGGGATGTGAAAAAGAAGGGAGGATTGTATCTTCCCCACAAAGACAAGAAAGAACAAAGGAGGGAGGCCAAACTACCTCCGCCTATAAAATATATGAATAAATCAAATTGTGCCAAAAAATAGCATTAATGGTGCGTTTAATATCACCTTAAATCTGAATGTCTAAATGATAAAGTCTATCAGGTGGTGCAATGTGGGTATACGCAGTTTCAACCATAACAAAGGTTTCAGTTGTTCTTGCTTCCAGAAAGTGGTCGAGTGTCTGGTGCATTACGGTGACTTGCACTGCGCTGTCGAGGAGGGTCACCACCCAACTCCTGTCCAGGAGAAGGGTTCTTACAGTCTGGGCCATATTTTGCTGTTAAAGCAGGAACCTTCTTCTTTTGGGGTGGAGCTCTATATGAAGGTGGTTCCTCTTTCTTGACTTTAGCATCAAAAGATTGCTGCATGTGCTTTTTAGGCTGCATGCACTTGCCTTGCCTGAGGTCCTGTCGCTCACCTCTGTCGTACTGTTGATCAGACGATTCCTGAAAGGAACGAGGAGAATGAGGATCAGGAACCTGAAAACGGTCCGGTCTTAATTTTAGTCTGATCACACAAATCATATCATCATTCAGAAGTGTCTGGTGGCCGTGAGCTGCGACGAGACCTGAGCTTCTGTTGTTGTTGAGATTTAGCCTAGGATTTCCTAGGAAAAACCATACAACCTTCCTTCTCAGGAGGATGTTTGCCCAAAGATTGCTGATGGTCTGGACCCCAAATTATTACATCCCAAATATGTATAAACCTCAGAAATAATTACAGGCAACTCACGCACGCAGTTGGCAGCGGCTACAGCAGTAAGTCGCTGGTGTATAATCAAGGATACTGCTTCTCCTTTAACTTGAGAAAAAATTATTTCGGAGACTACGGGAAAATAACCCACTAGCTCCCTCCCCAAATCCAGGGCAGGACCTAGCCATAGTCATTCTGTACATGTTTGAGAACATTCGTTTGAATGCTCATTGAGGGGGAGCCATAACAAAGTGTATATGCTCTAGTGAACACCGTCCCTAACGTGTTGCAGTCGGCTGAGGGAGGGACCAGACCAGTAGGCAAAAACACAGTAAGGATCCTGTGCTTCTCTACAGGAACCATGTGGGGAAAAACAGCATCGAACTGATCACTTTTTGAGCGATCCAAAATGGAAAGTCTTCACGAGTAAGTTGTTTTTAACCAATAATGGCGTTTATAATAATGGGATAATTACAAGCCCTCCACCTTGTGGGGCCTGCATAGAAGGTGAAGCGCCAGGTGAAGCTGCCAAAAAGGCATGGGCAACAAACTGAATCAAACGTCTCTCTAATTTGACTACTTGAGCGTATAACAAACGTACATCCACCATATAAACCTGCCAAAACAGGCCATGTGGCTCCGTCAATACTTAGGTGGCCCATGTGAACAGAAGCAAGAGGATGGAGAAGGGCACTATTAAACCAAATCTGGTGCTCCCAGGCCATAAGAGGAAACACAATGATCTCATAGGGGTGATAACCAGAAGGAACATTAGTTACTGTATAAGAAGGAAAAGTATTATCATTTGCAGCAGCAGCGGGTAACGTAACCCAGGAGTAAGAAACCACAAAGCAATATGCAGGGTCCACCTCTACCACAAAAAACTATGAGAGACACCACATTGGGGACTCCATTCTGTAACAAGTGTTGAGTTACCGCAGCGTGGCAATGAATCTGAATTGCAATTAGTTGAGCTATATGGAAACTCGATGGATTCAAACTGCAGCACAAAAGTGGGTTTTAACCTTTTAAAATCCAAGCTTGAAAAACATACAGAAATACAAATTACCTACAAACTGAGGAGTTAAGGCCCCCATACCACAGATGTCACCATGTAAAGGTGCAAGGGTATTTTGGATGAGCACAAGCTCTATTCAGGGGTCCCGCAAATAAGTGCATGACCAAACATTGGGTGCCATTTTGCAGAGATTCTGTGAAATCCTAGAATATGCTGGGGACCATAGAACCTCAGTAGGCAGGGCCTGAGTTATCCTACCACCTTAAAACTGATGAGCACGGGACCAACTAGCTATAGTGTCAAGTGATTATACACCCCAGAACACAACACTCCCGACCCTCTCAGGAAACGCGGTGACAGAACAAACCTTTTCACTCTGACACTCATACTTGTCCACAATAAGATCTGAGAGAGACACAAGAAAAGTTTAAAATATTTATTTTTACTATCGTGCTCTAGTATGCAGTATGCGTGCCACAATAAGCACGAAGATGCCTAACACAAATACGGTCAGCATAGTAAGTATTTCATAAATCATAAAAGGAGCTGTAATTGTATAAGTCAGGTAAACCAACCCCCCTCCCCTGCTACAGAAGAAAAGTGATAACATATCTAAAGATATCTGGATGTTTGCAGCAGACCCCGTACCTTAACATACACAGATGAAGGTTTTACATCACAGGTGTAGTCGCGATCTCATCTAAGTATTTGCCTGTCTGTGAATACCTATGTGACAAAGAGTATGTGTTCCCAAACAAACACTGCATATGTGTGTTTTGTCTATGTGTTAGAGCCTGACTTAAACAGAATAACAAGGGGCATTGTTGTTTGACTTTGTCTACGGTGTTCAGACAAAATCCCAGGAAAATACAGAACACAAAAATAACAGTAGGTTCTGTGTAAAAGTACAGAGTGGCGCAAAGCAAAATACTTGTGTGTAGTAACATGTGCAAATCAAAGTAAAGACTGAAGCATGCTCATGCTAACATAGGGAAACAGCAATGGGCCTGCATGCAACATATGACAATGGAATGCTGGTTTTGCAACCCAGCCAACCCCATACCATGTTTAAATTGTGGCATGCGTTCTGTGAGATTTTATGTTCAGTATTGCTGCCCTTCAGTGCCGCAGGTCTCCTTGCGGGGTACAATTGCTCAACCTCAGAGCCAGTGTTGTGGCCATTGTTAGAGGGGGAAAGCACAGGTAGTGTAGATGACAAGGATGAGGCAAGATCCTTAGCCATAAGTGAGAACCTCCGCTCGGCCAACTTAATCTCGTTGTAAATCATATTAATAGCCTGCACCAAAAATGCTCTATTGTTGTGCATGGTTGGATCTGAGGGCGTGTAGTAGCCGCAGGACTGGCCTTCCTTTTGCCCATTTCCCCATTTCCCCACAGAAACACAAGCCCACAAGGGGAACAAGGGGATGATAGAAGAAGGTATAAGACACAGAGGGAGATATGTACAAGCCCTTATCCCCACCACAACGTCACTTTTACTGACAGTGTGGTGGTGATAGGGGCTGCGCCTTATTTACAAGGCAGCATTAAGCCACTTATAAAAAAAGGCCCCCTTTCATGTTGTGGTTAATAAGGGGTGGGCGTTCCACCACAACACCCATTGTTTTTGATGCTGTCCCCTATGTACAAGGGTGGTGTGCATAGGAGGCAGCGCTAAAATTAAGACCAGGCAAAACCTGATCTTAAGTTGGCAAAACGAGGAGAAATGCGTTTTTGCCTTTTTCACGTGTGCTGCCTTGTGCAGCACACATGGAAAAAGCAAAGTGCCATGAATTGGTTATGTACTAGAAGGTCCTCCTTCCTGTCCATACACAATATAAAGTAAAATGCCATTTTTTGACTTTTGTGTGTGCTGCATGAAGCAGCACACATGAAAGTGACAAAGTGGCATATCAGGATTGTTTATGTGCAGGAACGGACAGCTTCCTACACATAAACAATCCTCCCCTGCACGCAGACACCCTTGCACTATGGTGTAAGGATGCCTGCGTTGGCTCTAAGTTGCTAAACTTAGCACCATCACAGGGGGAAACGCAAGGCTGCACCATATTCTTGTAAATAAGGTCCAGCCTTATGTTTCAGAAGTGGTGGAGAGAGGCGTTAAGCCAGGAAGGCTAAAGCTTGTCTCTGCCACTTCCTTGTACATATCCCCCACGGTACCTTGTCAGCTGATCAAAATGATGCCTACCAGAGAGCAGGAAACAGGGACCCAAGGGAGGGTGCCCAGCCCAGTCTTCCTCGGTCAATGAGGGGCTAAGACGGGTCAGTCTTGG
The DNA here is from genome assembly GCF_964204655.1 of Triturus cristatus. Taxonomy (NCBI): domain Eukaryota; kingdom Metazoa; phylum Chordata; class Amphibia; order Caudata; family Salamandridae; genus Triturus; species Triturus cristatus. Next base: position 823,696,632 of record NC_140593.1, read on the forward strand.
CCCAGTGTTTGCCCTGGCACACACCCAGGTATGTCCCATGTGCATATCGCACTGTGGGAGGACCAGGCCGATTTTAAAGCAAGTGCCTCCTGGCAGGCAATAGCAGCAGGGAGTCGCCCCTCCTCACAGGGATGCTAGGGCCTGGAGTCTGAAGCCTAACACTTTTCTCTCCCACGCTGCAAGAGGACCAGACTGATTTTTAAGGAAGCACATCCTGGTGCCCAACTGCAGCAGGCAGTCGCTCCTCTTAACAGGGCTTCTGGGGCTTGGAGTCCCCGACCCAGCACTTTCTGTAGTTTCTATCCTACACTGTGGGAGGACCAGATGGATATTAAAGCAAGCACCTTCTAGTGAACAACAGCAGCAGGCAGTTCCCCCCCTCCCTTGACTTTTAGGTCTTGATGTCTGCGGCCCTGCACATGGCCCGGCACCTGTAGTAGTTTCTTTCCCACACTACATGAGGGTCAGGATGAATTTAAAGCAAGCACCCCCTGGTGTTCAACAGCAGCAGGCAGTTGCCCCTCCTCATGAGGCTTCTGGGACCTGGAGTCCACATCCTAGCACCTGGCCAAGCACCTGCGGTAGTTTCTCTACCGCTCTGCGGGAGGACCAGGCTGATTTTAAAGCAAGTGCATTCTTGCACACAGCAGTAGCAGGCTGTCTCCCCTCCTCGCAGGGCCTCTGTAGCCTGGAGTCTGCAGCACAGCACCTGTCCCAGCAGCTGTGTTAGTTTCTATCCTGCACTGTGGGAGAACCAGACTGATTGTAAAGCAAGAGCCTTCTGGTGCACAACAGCAGCAGTCTCCCCTCCTCAGGGGGCTTAGGAGGCTTCGAGTACGCAGTCCAGCACCTGGTTCAGCACCCACAGTAGCTTCACTCCCATGATGTGGGAGGATCAGGTTGATTTGAAACTAAGCACCTAGTGGCACGCAACAGCAACAGGCAGTGTCCCATTCTCATAGGGCTGTGGCCCAGCAACTGGCCCGGCACCCGTGGTAGTTTCTTGATTAAGAATTCTATGTAAGATAACGCACACCAAATTTAAAAAAATGATAGTCGAATATAATTACTAGTAAATAAATGAAGCGTGCAACTCAGACGCGAGGTAGCCCACCTCGTAACTCAACAAGAAAACTGCTGGTGTGCATGCACCAGTATACTGAGTGCACTGCTGGATGTGTATACAATACAATTACAACATGTTAGCTAATATCAAAACAAAACTCAAACAAAGCATTGAACAGTCTGAATGATATGACAGTTGGACAATCCATTCGATCACGAAAGTTTGTTGGAAAAATTATATTTGTCATTCAATCGCATAGAGAACATAAAGAAGTACAAAACATTGATTAAAGAGTAGCTCAGAACGAAATCCACATTAATACAATCAAAATATCTGCGCTAAGGCAGAGAACTTAGTCATCAGTTCTTGCAAGGAAGCCTAATGCATTTCGGGATGTTTTACATCCCTTCTTCAGGGGCAGCTGTTGGAAAAAAGAATGAATTTCAACCTTTTACTTCAGAAGGTGACTTGATATAACATAAATGGATGACAATGAAATACAGGGTGCAACGAGTCTGTGGCCAAAGAGGAAACGCTGCTGGTCTATTTCAAGCTAGAGCAATAAAAGAATTAAACCCAAAGTCATGCTGTTTATGCTTAAAGAACCGCACCGAGGAAGTGAAAAAGAATAAAAGTGGTTGTAATGGTCATGCGCCTAATTATTAAAGTGAACCTCCAAGTGCATGAATAGAAAAAAGACGACGTGACAAGGGAGTAATGACGCTAATAAGCTGATAATGACCTGAAAGGTTCTTGCCAGATGAATGAAACAACTGTAACAGAAACGGAATGCACAGGAATAATAGCAGAGGCTGAGCTGGGGCTGTGTACCTGATGAAGGGAAACAAAGGGAAGCTGTGAATAAGAAAAGAAACTGACTAGTTTCTTGATTAAGACATACAGCAGATTGCAATTCCCTCATGGTTGTGTATACTATCAAGTGCCCATGTGGACTACTTTATGTGGGCAAAATGGAGACAAGAGTAAAAGTGCACATGATGGAGCACAAAAACATGATCAGACTCAAGAATAGGAATTCATCTCTTGTGATTCATTGGTTGGACAACAATCATAAAATTGCAAAACCAGAAATCAATACCGAGAAAGTTCTATCTCAGCGTGAGACACATTGGATCAAGTATTTGAACATTCTCATTCCGAATGGACTCTATGATTAGCTGGAATTAGCTTGTTTCCTCTAACACACTCTGTTCTATGACACACATCTTCCTTGACAACTCTGTGTCACATTTCCTTCTTACAAGTCACTGCACTTGATTGTTGAAGTTGAGCATGAAATCACATTTACATGTTTCCCTGATATTACTGCTATCACATTACCAACAACTATTGCTACCCCATAGATGACGAAACCAAAGCACTTGAGCAAATCTATCAAATCTTGGTGAATATTGAAGGTATATTGATTATGGGTGGCGATTTTAATTTTATTCAGAATTTGATACTAGATACCTCAAATAAAACAAAACGACAATTAAAGCCTAAATCTGCAAAGTTAATAAAAAGTATGACAATAGATTTAGCTTTATCAGATCCTTGGAGGCAAAGGCATCCAGGCTTCCCTCAATTTACCTGTTACTCTTCGATACAGCATCCTGATTAGATTTTTTCTCGTGGAAAAACTGTTAGCCAATGGTAAAACAGATATATTGGCTAATTCTTTTTCTGATCACTCTGTAGCTTCATTTACATTAATGTTAGGGATCATCCTGAAAAAGAGATCAAGGTGGCAGTTTGATAAATCGTTATTAGAAGATACTACTTGGCTGACAGAAACGAGAAATTTTATAAGGGAGTTCTTCCAGCTCAATGCAAATACTGCCCTAATCTTTATGGTTTGGGAGGCAGATTTCTGGCATAGACTATGAAAAGTCAGAAGGTCAGCAAAAAATTAGCCAACGGTAAAAATCATTCTACTGGCCAAATAGATGTTGATAAACAGGTGATTTCTGAAGTTTTTCTTTCTCGTTTAAAAAAATATATATACGGACGTACAGGCTGTAGAAGAGTTGAAAGTGATATCTTACTTTGAATTGCTGGAGGTACCTCAGATATCTCTGCAGCTTAGTGAGACGCTGAAGACCCATGGGAATCTCAGAAATTCTGACAGTATTAAAGAGTATGTCCAACGCCAAGGCTAGTGGGTCTGATGGGATTCCGGTAGAAGTAAATAAGACATTTCAAGAAGAACTAATTCCTTTTTTAACAAAGCTGTTTATTCAAATGAAGGACGGGCTAGATATTCCTAATAGTTTTAAAGAGTCAGTGTTGGTAGTCTTCCTGAAAAGGGTAAAGATCCCCGTGATCCTAATTTCGATCACCCTATCAGTTTGTTAAATACAGATTATAAATTGTTTATGAAGATTTGGGCAAGGAGAATTGTACCATGTGCCCAACAGGTAGTTCATACTGGTCAAAATGGCTTCCTCCCGGGACGGCTAATGGCCACTAACACATACGTCCTAATACAAGCTATTGATTATTTTTCCGCTGATAAGATCAAAGCGGCAATCCTGATGATGGATGCCAAAAAGGCTTTTGATTTGGTAGATTAGCGTGCCTTATTTTTTATTCTGGATAAATTTGGTTTTCCATCTCAGCTGATACATATGCTAAAAGATTTATATAGGCAGGCCCGAGCCAAAATTATTATCAATGGGACAGAAGCGGGAGGGTAAATATTAATCGCGAAATGCAACAGGGATGTCCGTTATCTCCTCTTTTGTTTTCTCTTTTTATAGAACCCCTAGCTATAAAAGTTCGTAATAATTTACTGATGTTGCCTACAATGGAGAGGATTGAAAAAATGAAGTTATACGCAGATGATATAATTTTATATCTTAAATCTGAGGGTTCTAATATACAGAATGCATTGGATGAAATTCAACAATTTACGCAGGTAGGGGGATATAAAGTGAACCAAGTGAAAACAGAAATTCTCACATTTAATTCAGAGTTTTCTGATATCCCTATTTGTTTACAACATCAATCACCACACCCAGTTAGATACCTTGTTATTTTTGTTACAAATGATTATGGTCAACTATTTCCATTGAACTATAGTAGCTCGCTTGTGAAAGTGGGAAAATTATTAGATAAATGGACTTTGCTGTGTCTATCACTGATAGGGTGGATCTCCATGGTTCAAATGTCAGTGCTCCCATTGTTTTTGTTTCTTTTTAGTAGTTGTCCCTGAAAAATCCCTTGCTCCTTTTTTAAAGAATTGGATGAATTGATACGGAAATTTGTCTGGAATAATGAGCAGCCCTGGGTTAAGCTCGCCACACTAAAAATTAGATGTTGCATGGGGGGGATTAGCACTCCCACATTTTTGCAACATATTACCAGGCCTCTCTGATCAACCTGTTATCACAATTAGGAGAGGAAAATTCAGAGAACACTCCAAGACAGCACACATACACAAGTATTTCTTTCAAATGAATTGCATATCAAACTTATTGAGTGCATCTATTTGTCCGTCATTTTTATTTAGCACCTAACCTTTTACATGTACACAATATAAGTTAAAATTACTTGAGGATTAAACATGATTTATCACAGCAATTCGATCATGACTTAGAACTGGGAACAGTAGGTTCAGAAAATGCAATTATATATATTAAATTCAGAAAATGCAAATAAAGTCATCTCCATTATTCATCTTTCCAGGCAGTGTAGGTACACAGTCAAGAACTGTCTGGTAACACTGTTTATTTTTTTTATGTACTTATAGATGATGTAGTGAGGTCAGAGAGCCAACAAATGCATTTTCGTGTAGCCTTACCCTTCCAGCACATGTCAACCGTTTGGCCCAGATTTACAAAGGTTTTGCATCAGGTTTATGTTCTTTTTTAATGCAGACCTGGTGCAAAACCGTTTTTGTGATTTATGAACCAATGCAAATTCGTATGTGCATTTTTTTATAAGAAACGTTAACACAAACCAGCAGGAAGAGCTGCTTTGCAATACTTTGCATCAAGGGGTGTTCCATGGGTGGTAAATGGGCATTCACATGCTACCATGCATGGTTTATTAATCAAAACCCTTTCCACTAATACATCAGATTGGTCGCACACTGCTACACCTACCAGTCGTGTTCCCCCAATGAAAATGGTCCCTGAAGGTCAGCGTCGGCAACTACCTCGAAACACGTGTCCAGGGATGGCTAACGCTATTCACACTTGCACTCACGACACGAGCATAGGTGTATCCGCCGACGCTGACTACAGGGACCACAGTTCTTTGGGGTAACACGCAGGTAGGTCAGCAGTGTGCGACCATTTGGATTTAATTATTTAGTGGCTCTTCGAGCCGGGGAGTCGACGGACTCAGGTTACGCACCTGCGCTGCTACGAGAGGTACTTTACCTGATAATGATTTTAGCAGCTTACATTGCAACCCTACACTCTTTCCTACTCCCTGCTGACGAGAGGCAACTACCTCGAAACACGTGTCCAGGGATGGCTAACGCTATTCACACTTGCACTCACGACACGAGCATAGGTGTATCCGCAGACGCTGACTACAGGGACCACAGTTCTTTGGGGTAAAACGCAGGTAGGTCAGCAGTGTGCGACCATTTGGATTTAATTATTTAGTGGCTCTTCGAGCCGGGGAGTCGACAGACTCAGGTTATGCACCTGCGCTGCTACAAGAGGTACTTTACCTGATAATGATTTTAGCAGCTTACATTGCAACCCTACACTCTTTCCTACTCCCTGCTGACGAGAGGCAACTACCTCGAAACACGTGTCCAGGGATGGCTAACGCTATTCACACTTGCACTCACGACACGAGCATAGGTGTATCCGCCGACGCTGACTACAGGGACCACAGTTCATTGGGGTAACACACAGGTAGGTCAGCAGTGTGCTACCATTTGGATTTAATTATTTAGTGGCTCTTCGAGCCGGGGAGTCGACGGACTCAGGTTACGCACCTGCGCTGCTACGAGAGGTACTTTACCTGATAATGATTTTAGCAGCTTACATTGCAACCCTACACTCTTTCCTACTCCCTGCTGACGAGAGGCAACTACCTCGAAACACGTGTCCAGGGATGGCTAACGCTATTCACACTTGCACTCACGACACGAGCATAGGTGTATCCGCCGACGCTGACTACAGGGACCACAGTTCTTTGGGGTAACACGCAGGTAGGTCAGCAGTGTGCGACCATTTGGATTTAATTATTTAGTGGCTCTTCGAGCCGGGGAGTCGACGGACTCAGGTTACGCACCTGCGCTGCTACGAGAGGTACTTTACCTGATAATGATTTTAGCAGCTTACATTGCAACCCTACACTCTTTCCTACTCCCTGCTGACGAGAGGCAACTACCTCGAAACACGTGTCCAGGGATGGCTAACGCTATTCACACTTGCACTCACGACACGAGCATAGGTGTATCCGCCGACGCTGACTACAGGGACCACAGTTCTTTGGGGTAACACGCAGGTAGGTCAGTAGTGTGCGACCATTTGGATTTAATTATTTAGTGGCTCTTCGAGCCGGGGAGTCGACGGACTCAGGTTACGCACCTGCGCTGCTACGAGTGGTACTTTACCTGATAATGATTTTAGCAGCTTACATTGCAACCCTACACTCTTTCCTACTCCCTGCTGACGAGAGGCAACTACCTCGAAACACGTGTCCAGGGATGGCTAACGCTATTCACACTTGCACTCACGACACGAGCATAGGTGTATCCGCCGACGCTGACTACAGGGACCACAGTTCTTTGGGGTAACACACAGGTAGGTCAGCAGTGTGCTACCATTTGGATTTAATTATTTAGTGGCTCTTCGAGCCGGGGAGTCGACGGACTCAGGTTACGCACCTGCGCTGCTACGAGAGGTACTTTACCTGATAATGATTTTAGCAGCTTACATTGCAACCCTACACTCTTTCCTACTCCCTGCTGACGAGAGGCAACTACCTCGAAACACGTGTCCAGGGATGGCTAACGCTATTCACACTTGCACTCACGACACGAGCATAGGTGTATCCGCCGACGCTGACTACAGGGACCACAGTTCTTTGGGGTAACACGCAGGTAGGTCAGCAGTGTGCGACCATTTGGATTTAATTATTTAGTGGCTCTTCGAGCCGGGGAGTCGACGGACTCAGGTTACGCACCTGCGCTGCTACGAGAGGTACTTTACCTGATAATGATTTTAGCAGCTTACATTGCAACCCTACACTCTTTCCTACTCCCTGCTGACGAGAGGCAACTACCTCGAAACACGTGTCCAGGGATGGCTAACGCTATTCACACTTGCACTCACGACACGAGCATAGGTGTATCCGCCGACGCTGACTACAGGGACCACAGTTCTTTGGGGTAACACGCAGGTAGGTCAGCAGTGTGCGACCATTTGGATTTAATTATTTAGTGGCTCTTCGAGCCGGGGAGTCGACGGACTCAGGTTACGCACCTGCGCTGCTACGAGAGGTACTTTACCTGATAATGATTTTAGCAGCTTACATTGCAACCCTACACTCTTTCCTACTCCCTGCTGACGAGAGGCAACTACCTCGAAACACGTGTCCAGGGATGGCTAACGCTATTCACACTTGCTCTCACGACACGAGCATAGGTGTATCCGCCGACGCTGACTACAGGGACCACAGTTCTTTGGGGTAACACGCAGGTAGGTCAGCAGTGTGCGACCATTTGGATTTAATTATTTAGTGGCTCTTTGAGCCGGGGAGTTGACGGACTCAGGTTACGCACCTGCGCTGCTACGAGAGGTACTTTACCTGATAATGATTTTAGCAGCTTACATTGCAACCCTACACTCTTTCCTACTCCCTGCTGACGAGAGGCAACTACCTCGAAACACGTGTCCAGGGATGGCTAACGCTATTCACACTTGCACTCACGACACGAGCATAGGTGTATCCGCCGACGCTGACTACAGGGACCACAGTTCTTTGGGGTAACACGCAGGTAGGTCAGCAGTGTGCGACCATTTGGATTTAATTATTTAGTGGCTCTTCGAGCCGGGGAGTCGACGGACTCAGGTTACGCACCTGCACTGCTACGAGAGGTACTTTACCTGATAATGATTTTAGCAGCTTACATTGCAACCCTACACTCTTTCCTACTCCCTGCTGACGAGAGGCAACTACCTAGAAACACGTGTCCAGGGATGGCTAACGCTATTCACACTTGCACTTACGACACGAGCATAGGTGTATCCGCCGACGCTGACTACAGGGACCACAGTTCTTTGGGGTAACACGCAGGTAGGTCAGCAGTGTGCGACCATTTGGATTTAATTATTTAGTTGCTCTTCGAGCCGGGGAGTCGACGGACTCAGGTTACGCACCTGCGCTGCTACGAGAGGTACTTTACCTGATAATGATTTTAGCAGCTTACATTGCAACCCTACACTCTTTCCTACTCCCTGCTGACGAGAGGCAACTACCTCGAAACACGTGTCCAGGGATGGCTAACGCTATTCACACTTGCACTCACGACACGAGCATAGGTGTATCCGCCGACGCTGACTACAGGGACCACAGTTCTTTGGGGTAACACGCAGGTAGGTCAGCAGTGTGCGACCATTTGGATTTAATTATTTAGTGGCTCTTCGAGCCGGGGAGTCGACGGACTCAGGTTACGCACCTGCTCTGCTACGAGAGGTACTTTACCTGATAATGATTTTAGCAGCTTACATTGCAACACTACACTCTTTCCCACTCCCTGCTGACGAGAGGCAACTACCTCGAAACACGTGTCCAGGGATGGCTAACGCTATTCACACTTGCACTCACGACACGAGCATAGGTGTATCCGCCGACGCTGACTACAGGGACCACAGTTCTTTGGGGTAACACGCAGGTAGGTCAGCAGTGTGCGACCATTTGGATTTAATTATTTAGTGGCTCTTCGAGCCGGGGAGTCGACGGACTCAGGTTACGCACCTGCGCTGCTACGAGAGGTACTTTACCTGATAATGATTTTAGCAGCTTACATTGCAACCCTACACTCTTTCCTACTCCCTGCTGACGAGAGGCAACTACCTCGAAACACGTGTCCAGGGATGGCTAACGCTATTCACACTTGCACTCACGACACGAGCATAGGTGTATCCGCCGACGCTGACTACAGGGACCACAGTTCTTTGGGGTAACACGCAGGTAGGTCAGCAGTGTGCGACCATTTGGATTTAATTATTTAGTGGCTCTTCGAGCCGGGGAGTCGACGGACTCAGGTTACGCACCTGCGCTGCTACGAGAGGTACTTTACCTGATAATGATTTTAGCAGCTTACATTGCAACCCTACACTCTTTCCTACTCCCTGCTGACGAGAGGCAACTACCTCGAAACACGTGTCCAGGGATGGCTAACGCTATTCACACTTGCACTCACGACACGAGCATAGGTGTATCCGCCGACGCTGACTACAGGGACCACAGTTCTTTGGGGTAACACGCAGGTAGGTCAGCAGTGTGCGACCATTTGGATTTAATCCCTTTCCACTAATAGTATGAGACAGGGTTTTATGCCAAAAATTAATGCCAATTGAAAACAGGCGGTAACCAGTGAAATGCTTTCATTTCTCCTTTGTTACCCACTTTTCATGTGTGCTGCACTGTACAACAGCACACATACAAATTAGGAAAAGTAGTAAAGTTGGTCTAAGCATAGTATTTTGTACTTTAAGCGCACTCTGCCAGTACAAAAACCAAGCGGTACAAAAGGGGGTGGTGATGGACGGAGCATCAGAACCAATCAAACACTCACACCCAGCCAACAGATCTGGGTTTGATCCATCACCATTCTTTAGCCCACTCTGCCACCCCAGTTCAGACATGGCCATATGCAAATCAGTCTGACCCTGTGCCTCATGGGAACAGTCCAGCCCGAACTGCCAAGCCATGCCTTCCCTGGACCAGAAACAGGCTTCCTAGGACCGGTTTCTGACATTTCAGCCGTCTTCAGCCAGGCTTGCTTGAATCCAGTGACAAAGTGAGCAAGGGACTCACGTCTGAGCATACCCTGCCAACTTATGGCAAACAAAGCGGTACAAAAGGGGGTGGTGATGGACGGAGCATCAGAACCAATCAAACACTCACACCCAGCCAACAGATCTGGGTTTGATCCATCACCGTTCTTTAGCCCACTCTGCCACCCCAGTTCAGACATGGCCATATGCAAATCAGTCTGACCCTGTGCCTCATGGGAACAGTCCAGCCCGAACTGCCAAGCCATGCCTTCCCTGGACCTGAAACAAGCTTCCTAGGACCGGTTTCTGGCATTTCAGCCGTCTTCAGCCAGGCTTGCTTGAATCCAGTGACAAAGTGAGCAAGGGACTCACGTCTGAGCATACCCTGCCAACTTATGGCAAACAAAGCGGTACAAAAGGGGGTGGTGATGGACGGAGCATCAGAACCAATCAAACACTCACACCCAGCCAACGGATCTGGGTTTGATCCATCACCGTTCTTTAGCCCACTCTGCCACCCCAGTTCAGACATGGCCATATGCAAATCAGTCTGACCCTGTGGCTCATGGGAACAGTCCAGCCCGAACTGCCAAGCCATGCATTCCCTGGACCGGAAACAAGCTTCCTAGGACCGGTTTCTGGCATTTCAGCCGTCTTCAGCCAGGCTTGCTTGAATCCAGTGACAAAGTGAGCAAGGGACTCACGTCTGAGCATACCCTGCCAACTTATGGCAAACAAAGCGGTACAAAAGGGGGTGGTGATGGACGGAGCATCAGAACCAATCAAACACTCACACCCAGCCAGCAGATCTGGGTTTGATCCATCACTGTTCTTTAGCCCACTCTGCCACCCCAGTTCAGACATGGCCATATGCAAATCAGTCTGACCCTGTGCCTCATGGGAACAGTCCAGCCCGAACTGTCAAGCCATGCCTTCCCTGGACCGGAAACAAGCTTCCTAGCATAGAAGCATATGAGTTGGTGGGGAGTTTAATCCTTTGCTTATCTGAAAACACAAGGGTGCAAAGAGGCATTGTGTCATCCAACCATTACATTGGCACCTTGGGTGGGATTGTTGCATGCTCAGGGGATCCATGTGTATCCTTATTTGGATGACTGGTTGATATCTTCCTCTTCTTTCCTTGAGGCTCATTCACATACCCAGGAGGTTTGCCGGCTCCTTAAGCAGTTCAGGTGGATTCCGAACTTGGAGAAGTCCTGTCTGTGCCCCACTCAGGAACTGCTGTTCATTGGGGGTAGGGTCTTCAACACCAAGATGGGGAAAGTTTTCCTGTCAGAACCCTGCAGGCTGACTCTGGTGTGTGAGCTGAGGAAGGGTAGCCAAGTCTTCCACGGCTCTACTGTGGTTACGGGTTTAGGGGTTGATGATCTGCTGCCATAATGATTGTTCCTTGGGCCCATTTGCACTTTTACCCCGTGGTGACTCATGTTATGTGGCTTTGATGTCTGGGGTCTCAGATTAACAAGCAGTTGATTCCGGAGGGTGTGGAGATTTCCCAGGAAATGTTGTGGTGGCTGGAGGATCAGTCCATCTTGCAGGGCTCTCCCTTTGTGTCCCTGGAGGGATTGGTGCTGACTACAGATTCCAGCGAGCTGAGTTGGAGGGCTGTGTTGGCCTTAGGCTCTGTTCAAGGGGTCTGTTCGGTCCAGGAGGCAGGATTTCTTCAACTTGGAGGGAATGGAAAGCGGTTCAGTCGTCCTTGGCTCATTTTCTTCCTTGGGTCCTACAGCGGGATGTGCTGGTAAGGATGGTCAACACAGTGGCGGTGTGTTTTGGCAACTGCCAGGGAGTGCGAAAGAGGCCTCCCTCAACTTGTTGGGGTGTCTGATTTGTGGGTGGGCAGAGTTGATAGTGTTGTCTCTGAGGGAGTTACATGTGCCGTAGGTTTTGAACTCGGAGGCGGGTCGCCTGTGCGAGGTTTTTTCACTCCCTGTTGGAAATGTGCTTGATGCAGCAGGTGTTTGGGGGGCTGATGCAGAGGTTTGGCGTCCTTGTGGTAGATCTGTTCAGTGTGGCTGAGTTTGGTGAGTGGATGTGCTGTCCTTTTGGTGGGAGGGGACTTGCTGTATGCCTTTCCTCTGATTGCCTTGATTCAGAGGGTCCTGCTGAAGGTCAGGTTGGACTGGGCTGCTGTAATCCTGGTGAGGTCTGCTTGGCTTTCCTCTATTGTTGATGTTGGCGGTGGGCCCTAGCTGGCCGTTGCTGGTGGTTCCTGGTCCCCTGTTGTGTCCTCCTCTGTCCAGGGATTGCTGCACCTGTTCCTCTTTCCGTGGTTGAGTTGCCGCTGCAGTGTTTGGACGTTAATCGGGCTCTTGAGGAATACTTTTTGCGTACTCTGCCTTTTCATATGGTGGGTTTGCTTTTTGTGACCTTTGGCATGGCTGGGCCTGATGCCCTCTAGTGCTACTCTCCATCGGTGGCTGAGGTGGACTGTGGGGGTGGCCTACGATGCTTGTGGTATGATGGCACCCAAGTTAGTACAGGGGTAGTCAACTTGGGGTGTGGCTGCTTCCTGGGCTTGTTTTCAGCGGGTCTCTATGGTGTGGATCTGCAAGGCAGCTACTTGGCGTGTTCCTCACATATTTATGTCCCATTATCATTTGGTGGTGGGTGGGACCGGTCGGTTGGTTTTGGGGACGCTTTGTTGCGTTCTGTTCAGGTGGTGTTACTTTCTGCTTGTGTCAATAAAGTATGGTTCCTGCTTTCTTTTGAAGCTGATTCTTGCTTTGGTATCTGCTCATATGGTAATGACTGTGACGGGGAGGTCTGATGAGGAGGTAATGACCGATTACTTACCGGTAATATTCATTACTCTGAGTGGTAGACCTCCCCGTCACAGTCAGGGTTCCAATCCCTCCCTCCCTGTTCAGCTTCTTGTGCTTGGGGTACAGGATGTGTTTCCTTGGGTCAAGGGTTATATGCCATAGGATGTGGGAGTGGCCTAGAGGGTAGGGTTGGGCTAAGGAGTTTTGCTTGGAAGTTATCAGGAGAAAAACACCCTAAGAGAGGCAGACAGGCCAAATGGTAATACCTGGGACTGGTCTACTTTGATCAAAACCCATTGCTCTATTGGTATGGGAAAAGGAGCCAATGGCCAGTGCTCAGCAGGCTGGTGATACACTATCTGGCTTGCACCATAGCAATTGTTTCTGCTGAGCTTGTTTTCAGTGATGCTGGTGCAGTTCTGACAGTGAAAAAGACCAGTCTCTCGCCCCAAAACATGGAGAGGTTAACCATGATCAAAATGAATCCACACTTTATACCACCGTATTATATCATACCTGATGTACCAAAGCAGGAAGATGATGATGGTGACTCAGGTCATGGCAGTAGTGTGTTGGGTGACCAACTTCTAGGTAAACCACCACAGATTGAGGACGAGCTCTACTTCCCTGACAACTAGGCTTTCAAGTTACTTTCTGTCTTTCTTTGATTCCAAACCCCCCAAAAAAGATATAGCTAAGGAACATTATTTCCTTTATTATTTGTGCTTGTGTGTTTGATTGACAAACACATCCCCACCATCTTACTCTTTTATTGGGGGATTGGAGTTGCAACTGTGTGCAGTCATTGAAGAAGTAAGTCCCGACTCGCCCTAAAGCTATTTTTCTCAAGCCAGACATTGGATGAAGAATGCAAACAAATGTGTGCCTGCCTCCAACCCTGGGCCCAGTCTGTCTGTCTATCTATCTATCTATCTATCTATCTATCTATCTATCTATCTATCTATCTATCTATCTATCTATCTATCTATCTATCTATCTATCTATCTATCTATCTATCTATCTATCTATCTATCTATCTATCTATCTATCTATCTATCTATCTATCTATCTATCTATCTATCTATCTATCTATCTATCTATCTATCTATCTATCAATATATCCTTTCAAAGCCTAGAGGGAATGCCCAGGAAGAACAGGTCAATGATGGTATGCATTGCAGGCTGAGGGATTGTTGTTTGTTGTGAACGATGTCTACTATTCTACACACAAAAAACCGACTCAAGACAATCTTTCCCTTCTTGATGTTCAATTACAGAATTGTACTACTAAAGTCCAATCAATTGCAGTTTGAGCCTGGATGAGCCTGAACTCACTAGGGACACTGTTGATATGGAGTTGGACACCATACTCCGAGTCAGAATCAGGAGGATCAGAGATGATTGATGGAATAACTCAGGGCGTGGGAGTGAGTGTTACTACTTCGGGAAATGCCACCAGAAGAAGATGGAAGTTTTCAAATTCACTGAAACTAACCGATTTGGATGATGATGACTTTCAATTGTCCTAAAGGTAAACAACAGCACCAGACCAGACCTACATGTCTGTGTAGTGGTGGTGGTGATGACAAGTGTTTTGTGACTGACAGCGGTGCATTGATTTTTTACTTCATTTGGAAAATGCTATGTTGCTGTGTGTGTGTGTGTGTGTGTGTGTGTGCTCAGTGCTGTCTGGCTCAAATTCACAGCTAAGTGGAGGTTGAGTGGGGGGCCTGTTGTTGGAGGTAACTGCCAGAAACAGACATGATTTAGCCATGCTGCCTCTGAAAGTCTTTTTGTTGCACTCCTTATGCAGTTTAACTTCTCTCCTTGATTTTTCAATATCTTTTTTGCTTTTCCATTTACAGGTCCTTTACACTGTGCCATACTGGAAAAACAATCCACACCTACCTTACCAAACCGCTTCCGCCAGGTACCCAGGATTGTTGGACAGACAGTCCAAGAAGAATGCAGAGATGCAACTCCCAATTTGGCAATACAGTATCATTTTTTTTCTCTTCAATAATTATGACTGTGTGTTGCTTATGTTTGCTTATTTGAAGCATACAGATATTTTAATTTTGTTTGATAACTTTCAAAGCCCGGTACAACAGAACATAATGTACGTAACTTGGATCTCTCTGGGGGCAGACAGACAATTGGAAAATTAATATTCTGCCCTTTACCAGTCTAGTACTAACCATCATCATGCATGCATTTCCTTTTCCACCTATAACAGATTTATGATGTTCGGATGCCAAAATAAATGTGTTGTCCATGTGTAGTATTTGACTTTGTCAAACCTTTCCCCCAAATCCCCTTAAAAACTATTCATTGAACTCCTAACCCTTTTCCCCTGGGCTGTGTGATTTATTGAGGTGTGACTAAATTAAATTTACACCATTAATTGATCACACTTGCTGGGGCGGATGTGGTGAAAGCAACACCAACTCAAGGCAGGGCGAGGGTCTTCTTCTGCTCTAAGCAAATATAGGCCACACTGACAATATATATATAATTATTGCCCACTCATGATATTCAAATTTTTTCCAGAGGAACTTAGTCCATCATAATTAATTGCCAGCATCATCATCCTTCCAACACTAAAGGTTACGCTTGTTCACTTCATACCTTGTGTAGACTTCAGTTTGTAACTTGTACTAGGCTAGGTAACCATTCTGTTTTTTTCAGTTTAGCATTGCTTATTATGGTTTCTCGTTTGGCAGTCTACTTCTTGTATACTGTACTTCTACCAGTAGTTCTCGAGTATAACTCATGTGACTGTCTCATTTTCTTTTTTTGCAACTGCTACTGTCTACTACTACCACCACCATGGCACCTTGGGAAACCAAATCATCACCACACAGCCATCACTTTGCCTGATCAAAAACAGGTAAGAGAAGAAGGGTTGGGATTCATAAAAGAGGCAATAATCTATATACTATGGAAATTAATTAATTCACAAACCCACACCCCTCCCGAGTCCATAGGGGTTAATGTATAGTTTCAGACTGCATAGACTAGGAGGGGAGAGTAGTAGGACAAGTGAGGGTACAGCATCTATCTATTGGTGTGTTACACTATATCAGCAGATTTAAAAAACTGGCTGCGGCCCTGCTGCAAAGGAAACAGTGCGAAGTAAAAGATGAACCCCCCCGAAAAAAAGATTTACATCATATGTATTGTAAAACAAAAAAATGTATTACCCCAACTAATATAAAACTAGAAAAGACCGGGACACCTCACTCACCCCCTCCCTAACCCCAACAAATCTCCAACGAGAGTCCCAAAATCAAAATTGTACAAATGTCCATAAAACATCAACCCAATTTCCTCAATTTGCACATCCCACCCTCTCCCCAACAGATCCCATCCACCAAACAAAACATTAAAAAAGGGGCAAGAGAGGCCTTGCGACGGGCTAGGAGTCAGATCTTCCTCTCTAGGCTGTTAAAACGCTCCTCTAGCCGGCTTTCAAGGCATCCCATACTAAGGAGCATGTTGGGCTGAAATGCTCTAACTGTCACTGTCAAGGGGGCAGCAGCAGTAGAAGATAAAGAGTGGCGGCGGGAGGCTGCTGGACCATGGCACTATACCACCAGAGACACTACTGGGGCCTGGCTGGGGCCCAAGCATTGGGGTCTGCTGCCACCTTCTCCTCTTCCAGGACCACCAGCTGCCGATATTCGTCCCTTATGGCCTCCAGCTTCCTTTGCTGGGTACTAGCTGCTCTCTCCCACCTGTCAGATGTTACATTGGCAGGTTTAGCTATATCAAGAAAGTAAAAAGACAAATTGTAACCAATACTCTTAGCAAAACAGTAACACATAAAATTATTATTTGGTGGCACAGTAGCACTAGCAGTACATAACTTTTGTGGTATTCTCGATTCCTTGGTCCTTAAGATTTGGCTGAGATTAGAGTTTTAGGGATTAGTCAATATGGAGTAGACAAGTATTCTTCTTCTCTCTCCTGTTTAGCTAAATTAATCTTGTAGGCATGCCAGCTCAGCTTGCACCCTAGACAGACATACTGTCTGCAGGTGGGGCAGCTGTACTGCACAAGTATCTATTTTTCTATTATGGCCATACTCTGTTAAATCAATGGCAAATGCTCAATTTACTTTCACCCTGACTACTACAACAAGGCAGATGATATGATTACTAATATAAATGATAATATATTACATGACATCACCTGACCTGAGGTACTACTATTATAACCATGCAGCTGATAGGCCACCCATGCCTGACACTGTCAAAATGATGACATGGGTAGGAAGGGAGTGGGCCTCAGAGTCAGAGGGAGGCGATTGATGATGGGTGGGTACATACATAATATATATGTTGTGCTTCCAAACTACTGTGAGTCACGGGAATAGTCTGAAATACAACCTTAAACCTTTAAATCAAAAAATTTGAGAAAAAAAATCCTTGTTTATTCTTCTTCCCAGGGATTTTTCCATTTATCATTGCATTGTTCTTCTAGCTTTATTTTTATTCTTCACGCTTGGCTTTGCTGCTCTGGCACCGTTTAATTTTCTTTCACATTCTTTTCATCCAGTCCTCACCTATGGTTGAATACCATCCAGGCATCCATCTATCCAAATGTGGCCATTATTCTCAACAAACCTTTCACCAGCAAACATTTGTCATTTAACCACCTATGCGCCTTACTTGCCTTTAAGTTTGGTCCATCAAACCCCCCGGAGGATTACTTTTACCCATACAGTTTCACCCACCCAGGCAGTCATCCTTTCTTTCACCTTTCACCAAACCTTCAACCACCCATGCATTTTATCAGCCACCTTTATGCATCCCTGGCCCCCTTCACTCACGCATCCTTCTCTGCCAGCCATATATTACATGTCACCTGTCCTTCCCCCTTCTATCCTTCTTTCCCTTTTCCATCCACCCGTCAAGGTCTGACTCTTAGTCTTCTTCATAAAACTTTCTCTGCTAAGTTGAAGAGAAGAGGCCATTAGTTACCCAACTCCCACTAATGCTAATGCTAAGGCTGTTAAGGGTGTCTTCTTCAACTGTTCACAAGTTAGTCTAAACAGTGCAGTGTACAGCGTACACCCTTGCAGCGAGTGTATAAGTTTGATTGTCAATAAACAAGGAATATGACTTACTACCGCGCGCCACTGCTGCTGGCTCACCCCCTGCAGCTGTCGCATCTGCTCCCTCCTGGCTTGCATCACATTCCCCGCTGGGCCCTGCACTGGTGGTCGGTGAACCTAGAAAATACATTACACATTTTTTAGAAGCCATATACGCCTCCCCTTGTTTATTTTTGTTACTCGCAAGATTGAAAATACAATACATACACCACACCCTTCACTACAATTCAGGTACAGACGACTAGAGTAGACAGAATGTCCTATCAAAAATAATAAAATAATAAAATATCCGGCTGGGCATTTTGTTGGTGGCAATTTTTAAAAAGCCTCTCAAGAAGAAGACAACCCAAAGCACTGGACTCACAGTTATTGAAAAGAAGAAGAGTGGCCAACTAGGCAGACAACTGGACATAAGGTCTTCTTGGTTGGAAAATTTAATGGTGCCGTCCTCCTCCTCCTCCTCATACTGCCTTCCACCATGGTGCAGGGTAATCAGTTCACCATCAACTGCTGCTGATAATACTAGGCCTAGAAGAAGAAACAAATTTGGAGTGACCATCATTTACTGATTGAGCACGAGAAAGTAAAAGAAAGCCTTCTCATCTCAACAAACATACATAGAATACCATACTTGGGCATGCAATTTGCACAGCAGAGTAGTAGTACTAGTAGTAGTAATGACCAATGGGTTCTCTGAGTCTTAATAAATCAATCAAACAATCATATTGCTGGAGCGGGTTGTGGAAATGTGGATTTTCCTGATCAGTTATGTCCCCTATCTTGGACCCCAACGGTTCTATATACATGTTACAAGTACATGTATGTTCCCTCCAGTTCCAGTTTCTAAGACGCAAACATATGTGTGTCTACCGTCAACATGTTCTCTGTCAGATCCGCCATGAATGGGCTGGATATTCGATTCCTAAGTATGAAAGGCCACCGACTTTATATGGCTAAGTTACTCCATTTTTACAGTTCAGGCGAGTAGGCCCGATTCTGTTCTCAAAGCCTTTCCCTGCTCTCTGTCTCTGACAGCTTCAGCTTGAGCTCGCATCTGTATCCATGAACTTTGTCCTACTCCCTGTGCAGCTAACGGTGCCTGCCTCGGCTAGTTTTCGCCTGTCTGCCAAGAAGCTGTATTTCACCTTCGAATTATCTATTTTGCTCTTCAGCCGATGCATTCCTGTCTAGTGATTTAGGTAAACATTTCCTTTAGCTCACAAGCAAAGGACTCAGCCTTTCCGTCCTCCTGCAAGTGATTCATAGCCCTGCTGCCATGGAAAGTTTTCTGCCCCTCACATCTCATATAGACACTTAGACGCTTGTACACGCACACACAGTTAGTATAGAATAGATTCTGTCCGAGAGTCCTTCCTTGTGGATAACATAGTTCTCTAAACATAGGATGTTAGATATGATTTGGGATTAGGTTGACTTGACCCCTCAGACTTTTCGTCTCCATATGTAGAGTTAATGTCAAGTCCCCTTCACCCCCTAGTTGCACGTCAATTACACGTCATACTGCTGCGCGCGCATCTATGCCAAGTATTATCTTATAGATCCACCTATGTCTGATAATCCTAACCAATTATGTTTCTTTTATTCCTTATTACGCCTAGTTTCGATTATGTCACTGTCACGTCATTTTTCTTATCAAATGTTACGCCTTCTACATTCGTTTCATTGTAATGCACTTATTATAAAAATGCATGTCTATCAACAAAATATTGTACTTCACTTCCTGAACCCTCGTGGTGACGGAACCTGAAGGCCGCGACTCGAGTCGGCCATTTTGAATGGAATAAAGCCCATTTAGAAACCTCTTATACCACGGATTCTGCCTCTTGTTATTTTGAGCTATTTACTTTATTTTAAGATTCCGTATGAAATTCAGTCCGGTATTTTATTTACCACATAATGGCGCCCGAATAGGGACACTTTCTCATCTCACGCGCCGGCGGTGCGTTGCAGGCCCGGTCTCCTGCCACAGCTGGACGGACCATAAACGCGTACCAGCAGGATTTCCTGTAAGCTCCCTCCGGTCAAGCGGGGGCGACTGAGGCTGCGATCAACCCAGACGAGGCGGTGAGAAGTGCGAAGTATCCCGACCAGAGCCTAGCTGAGAGAGCAAGATCCGAGGTATACAGAGACCCACCAGGTTTTCCGAAAGCCCGATGTCCAGAGGGTCCGCTGTCCGCAGTTATCGAGTCCTGTCCATTCTCTGAGGCCTTCCGTTTCAAGGAGCTACTCGGTGAGTACCATCGCCGGGGAGGCGTGTTGACGCGCACATAGGTTGTGCCGGTCAAAACGGATTTGGGTACACAAATCCGGTCTGCACTGTTTAGCAGTGTATATGTACTGTTTAGCAGTATATCAAGTATTCCGAAGTATTCAGTTATTGTCAAGAATTCAGCGTGGTGATTAGTTAGGCAGACTGTCATCATTGTCGACCATTATTTAATGTTTAATGTTTAAAGTATTCAGAAAATGTCTTGCATATTGTGGTATGAATGACTGTTCATTGTTCACTGTTCATTATTGTGTTTCTCGTATTAAGTAAGTTCAAGAGTAAGTATCAGGTCAGTTGTCAATATGCCGCTCTTCTCGAAGTTAAGACAGATTACTACCAGAAAAGGGGTGCTTGAAGAAGCAGTTCCTATTCCTCCTAGAGACACTCCAGGACATTTCATGTACCATAAGCATGGCTTAGATGCCATATTGTTTCTTGATCTATGGGTAGATTATACCAAGGGATTACCGGAAAGTCAAAGGTGGCCCGCAGCGGGAACCTGGGATGCAGAGTGCATCATGAAAGTGGAGGAAGAGTTATGGAAAAGAAAGGTCAGACAGTCACAGAAAGACGCTGTCGAGTTATGGCGTAAAGAATCTCATAGACGAACAGAAAAAGCACGTAGACAAGAAGAGAGGAGTAAAGAAAGTTCAAATAAAGTTCAAGAAAATCTATTAATTGAGGAAGGTATCCGAGTGAAATCAGAACAAGTAAATAGACAAAGAAATGCTCTTATGAATGGTATGTATCCCCTACTAGCCGAAGGATTACCTAAGGCTGCTCCAGAGATACCAAAAGACTTGCCACCCCCATTATTTCCAATTAAGGTACATCCAAAGGGGCTTCCCAGAACCGCAGAAGATGTTTTTCTTTCCTCATATCTAGATGACGCAGCTCCCGAGTATGCTAACGCCGCACCACATAGACCATCTGGCAGAGGGGTTCAACGTCAGGATCAGGTATCTGTCCCCGTGCAACAGCAAGTTCCGACACAAGCGTCGGCAAGCACATCCGTTTCCGCATCTGTCTCCGCAGTCGACTCTACAGAGGTATCGACACCCATAGTTGCGGTGTCACGTTCGACGAACCCTTTCACACCCGACGCCCCAGATGGGGCCACGGGAGGTGCTAGCAGTACTTTTACACCACCTAGAATAAATAAACTTGTCTTTCAAGAGTCAACACATTCACGAACACCAAAATTCGTAAATGAACGTACGCTTAAGGAACTCCTTGTAAATTGTAGATATGACCCAGTGGTTGGTAAAGAGGACGAAATGGTCCTGGCATCATTACGTATCAGACGAGCCGCAGAGTATTTAGCAAGGTTACCAGGAATGACTACGCATCTGGATAACATATATCATTTTGTCCAAACAGGACGAGATCCAGGATGTATTAACAGAGCTATGGAATTCCAGAAAGTAGAGATACAGGGGGAACTGTTACGTTTCCTCATAAACTGTGTGATCAGAAATCAAGATCGTCCGGGGGTAGACCCGAATGTAATGCTTACTCTTACAAGATGGAGTCAGAATATATCAGAAGGGAGACACGATAAGCAAAATTGTATAATAGCCATGTGCCGAAAAATCCGTAAAGAAATAGAGCGTATTCATGAAGAAAGATTGGGAACAGACGAGTTTGAGCAAGATGAAGTGTCCGAATCAGGGAACTCTGCAAGACAGTCAGAGACCATAGCCTATGTAGGCAGAGGAAGATCCTGTGAAAATACTAGATGTTTTTCTGATCCAATACACTCTGTATACCCAAATAATAGCAGAACGTATCCGACGCCTGTAATAAATCTGAAATCTCCTGAACATTCGTTTCAAGCCGCAGATAAAATACTACGAGAACGAAGGGGTTATCACCTCCTCGATTCCATAGATGAGCAAGAATTAGCCAGATCAGCCGTTCACTGGATTGTTAGTCCTGAAAAATACGGTGATGAGACCGTAGCACACACGTTTCTCAACCTCAGTACAGATGAACAACGTTTAGCTGGAATCTATATGATTCAGCAACTCCTTATATTATATAAGAGCCAACATGCTGACCCTGGTCCTTTACCTGATATATTAACGGAACTACTCACGTACAGATGGAGAGGTTCTAGTAACAAGCTAATTAAAGAGATATTAGTGTCACGTAAGCAGTACGTCCTTTTTGTAAATCCAGATTCTCTCTCCCTGCCCCCCAGAGAAAGAGCACCGTACTACATGGATAGACAAAATCCTTTACGGGAAGTGCACCCAATAAAAGGCGAAGACAATGAGTTTCACCGTGTATTTGTTTACACACCCATATCAAAAATGGAATTATTAGAAATGAAGAAAGTAGTACCTAGTCATGACAAAGACCCAGCGGGTTTCCACCGAGAAATTAAAGACATGTTACTGATGGGAGAGTACACCTTTCCTGATATTATGACGATATTAAAGGTGCTTTTGCCTGCTGGCATTTATGAAAAACTGAAAGAAAAAGAGTGGGAAGTGGGAGACCAAAAGATAGACTGGACAGCATTAGCAGAGGAAGAAAGGACCCGAACTGCAGGTTCAGGGCTCGGGGATAAAGTTAAACTGTTACCAGGTTTACTAGTACAGGTACTGCCACGTTTATTAACTACAAAAAAGGAAGATTGGGGTGCAATCACAGCCTGTAAACAAAAGCAAGATGAAGACACAAGCGATTATTATGCTCGATTTGAAAAATGTTTTGGTATAAATAGTGGTATAAAAGCAAGTAGTGACTCATATCCACATCTATTTGTGACAAAATTAGTGGAAAATGCATTGCCCCCAGTGAAGAATAGAATATTGAAATTCGAGAGTACCTGGCAAAGTAACACTCCGTCGCAAATGCTACAAATGTTACAGTATCATCACAATAGAATTAGGGATGAACAAGAACACGAGCATAGACGCATGAAGGATACAAAAATGAAAATGCTAGTTTCTCAGACAGTACCAGCAGATGGTCACAAAAAGGGTGTGACACATTCTGGTGATTCTGCAGTTCCTGTAAAAGGAACCTGCAATTACTGTAAACAACTAGGCCATTATGTACACGATTGTCCAGTCCTGAAACGTAATATAGCTACAGGTATTGCAAAAGAGAGACCACGATTAGTTAGACAAGATCAGAATGAACAAGGAGCTATGCAGCATGGACAGTCCATGCCAGTTCAGCAACAGTCCATGCCAGCCTCACAGCAACCCATACAGTTTGTGCCAGCTGCACCACCGTTGCCCGCTACTGCCACACAAACTACAACACGACAAATGTATCAGACTGCACAGTATGAATACCCTGAGTATCAGCGTTACGCATGAACCAGCCTAGAGAGGGAAGTTGACTTACCGCTTATCGAGATTCCGGTAGATCAAGAAGGACCTTATGTACATAGTGAATTATTAGGTCAAGATAGAAAATTCTTACTCGATACAGGGGCAAGTCGAACAACTATAAAACGAAGTGAGGTTCCAGGGGCACCCCTCTCAGGCTCTCAAAATGTTTCCCTTGGTTTTTCGGGAAAACCTATTGTTAATGAAGTATCACAGCCTCTACCACTTACGATAGGACCTTTGACCCGAACTACAGATTTATTGCTTACTAAATCATGCCCAGAAAATCTGTTAGGAATTAAAACTCTGAAAGCACTAGGAGCCATAATATGTTGTTCTCCGGAAGGAGTAAGGTTGTTTTTGCGTGATTTTAAAGGTCACTATGTGTCTAGAGACATGGATCCCCGACTACAGACTTTACCAGTACATCTATGGGCACAAGGCCCTACGGATGTTGGCTGCATGAACATTACACCCTATCGAGTTACATTGAAAGCAGGAGTGGTACTACCACGAATGCGACAATACAAGTTACCGCATGATGCTGTAGTGGCTTTGCTGAAAATCATTGATGAGCTAATTGCCCAGGGAGTAGTTGTAGAAACAGACTCCAATGTATGTAATTCACCGATAATTCCGATTCTTAAACGAACTGATCCTACTGCCCCACCAGTGTACCGATTGGTTATTGATTTGCGTGAACTAAACAAGTGTATTGTACCACAATTCCCTGTGGTCCCTGATATATCATCATTGTTGACAGCAATTGATTCCGAAGCAACATTTTTTACTGTAATTGATCTCAAGAATGCCTTTTTCAGCGTCCCAATAGATCCGGAAAGCCAATACTTGTTCGGATTCAGTTTAAATGGACGCAGCTTTAAATTCTCACGCGCTCCCCAAGGATTCACAGAAAGCCCCAGCATCTACAGCCAAGCACTGAAACGAGAACTTGACAGTATCCACATGCCAGTCAATACAGCACTGCTTCAATATGTCGATGATCTGCTGATCACCGCGAGAAGCGAGCCAGAATGTGAAAAAGCTTCTCTGACAGTTTTACATTTCCTAGCCGACAAGGGGCACAAGGTGTCCCCTTCTAAGCTGCAATTCTGTGTTCAGCGAGTTATTTATCTTGGTCACTCGCTGTCCAAGGAGGGAAGGCAGCTTACACCAGATCGCATCCAGTTAATTGCTAATATGTCAATACCCCAGACACAGAAGGAGGTGCGAGCTTTCATAGGCCTCACTTCATATTGTAGGCAGTGGATCCCTCAGTACGCATTTCTAGCAAAACCACTCATTCAGTTAACCACACAGGAGGCAGCCACATCGACTGTTCTCCCTTGGACTCAGGAACATACACAAGCTTTTGAAAGCCTAAAGGAAGCTTTATGTCAAGCACCTGTTTTAGCAACACCATGTTATAGCAAACATTTTACACTCTTTGTTACAGAACGCGAAGGTACTGCCTTGTCAGTACTCACTCAGGATCAAGCAGGATCACGCAAGCCATGTGCCTATTTTTCCAGTACATTAGATCCCGTAGCTCAGGCTTTGCCTGCATGCCTGAAGTCAGTGGCAGCGACAGCTTTAGCAATCAGACAAAGCGATGCCATAGTATTAGGACACCCATTGACAGTACAAGTACCACATGCAGTAGAGATTCTTGTGAACCGAACACAAACACAACACTTGACCATAGCAAGACTTACCGGTTATGAACTGACATTGTTTCAACCACACATAGAGATCCGACGGTGTAATACATTGAATCCTGCTACACTATTACCTGTAATTGGAACAGACCCACTAGCTCATGATTGTGTTGAAATCATTGAAATAAAGACGAAACCTAGACAAGACTTGACAGACGTTCCATTGTTAGATCCAGACCTGACGTTGTATGTAGACGGATCGTGCATGAGAACAAGTACAGGAGATTTAGTGGCCGCGTATGCAGTCACAACAGACACTGAAATTATTGAGACACATTGTATAGATACTCTGTCAGCCCAAGCAGCAGAACTTATTGCTCTAACGCAAGCCTGTATTCAAGCCACAAATAAGAAAGTTAATGTATACACTGACTCACGTTATGCATTCGGAGTTGTACACGACTTCGGCGTGCTATGGCGAGAGAGAGGTTATTTAACGTCCCATGGTGCCCACATTCAGCACGGACCCCTCATTCATGCCTTGTTAGACGCAATACATTTACCCACTGCTATATCGATTATGAAATGTAAAGCACACACGAAGGTTACTGATACCATTTCTCAAGGAAATGATTTAGCTGACAGAACAGCTAAACAGACTGCTCAGAATCGCACATTAGACATGACAAAGCCAATAGTTCAGACACCAACACAGTGTATGACAATTAAGGATCCCGCACTTGACGTAATTGACATACAGACACATGCCACAGCAGAAGAAATAAAGAAGTGGACGGAACTAGGAGGGATCCAGACAGATCAAGGATGGATGACGAAGGAGAAATCTGTATGGTTTCTCCCTGATTCCATGGTTCAAGCCATTATAGCTACAGTTCACAGTCCAGCACATTTAGGAGAGAAGGCTATGCTAGACAGCATTCAGCACATTTGGTTCAACAAACATTTACGAGCAGCAGCTAAACAAAAAGTTCGTACCTGTATGATATGTTGTCAGTTTAATCCAGGAAAGAGTGTTCCCGTAGAGCAGGGTGGATTTCAGCCTCCTGACCATCCTTTTGAAGTCCTCCAGATGGATTATATTCAGATGGAACGTTGTCGAGGATTCAAATATGTTCTCGTAGTTGTCTGCGCTCTCTCCCGTTGGACAGAGGCGTATCCCGTATCAGATTACACTGCCCCGACTACTACCAAGCAGCTAGTTCGAGAATTCTTCCCACGGTACGGTTTACCACGTGTTGTATATTCAGATAACGGTCAGCCTTTCTCATCCGAATTAATGAAACATGTCTCACTCTTGTTGGGATATCAGTGGAAATTCCACTGTGTCCGACACCCCGAGGCAGCAGGTCTCGTGGAACGACATAATCAACTTTTAAAAATCAGACTGTCTAAAATATGTCAGGAAAAGGGTGTGGACTGGATAGTAGCCTTACCAGTTGCGCTATTTTACATGAGGATGGTAGCACACTCTCGAACAGGGCTATCCCCTTATGAAGTGATCTTTGGTAGACCACCGAATATGTGGGGGACGCCTATACCCCGTAAAATAACTGATGTTGACTGTAATATGCTGACAGATTACCTGGCTTCCTTGATGTCTGCACTACAATCTTGTCGTTCACAGGTAATCGCAGCTTTTCCCGACAACACCGAGGTGAAACCTCATGATGTGATTCCCGGTGATTATGTCCTCGTCAGAAATTTTGATCGGAAAACCCAATTGGAGCCCAGGTGGAAACTTCCTAAGTTGGTCCTGCTGACGACCAGAACAGCTGTGAAGATCGAAGGGAAGAAGGGCTGGGTCCATTCCAGTCATATCAAAAGATTTCATGGACTTCCTCCTGACACAGACAGTACTCCCCGTGTGTCTTCCCCCATTGACTCAAAGCTACCTTTGGCTGAGGCCAGTAGCACCGAACTCTATAAACAGAAACTCAGGTCCAGATCTAAACTGTCGGACGATTTGATTGTTTAAGTCCTCTCCAAGGTGAAGCGGTTGAATCTGTCCCGACATGTATCCCTTAGATCTGAATCATGTAGAGTCCAGAATCATAATGAAACGACATGCTTATTGTAAATTACTGCGTAGCCACTGTATTGTGACTTTATTAATTTTGTTTTCCTTGAGTTTTTTAATAGTTACTGCAAGTATATTGTTGCATATGTATTATCCTGTTTCTAAACGTGTTTTCAATATAACTGATGAACATTCTTTTAGTGACCTACCCCCACATGAGTTGTCCTATAGACTTGCGCTGCGTAATAACACATTCATTAGTATGTTACATCATTCCCATCAGACTAGTAATGCCACCAATTGTTGGGTGTGTGGCAGACTTCCTCCCTATCAGAATAACAAAGGAGTTCTGCCTTTCTTTCCACATCCGTTCACACACAATGGCTCCTGTGGAGCATGGTTTAGTTTATTAAATTCCATAGACCCAGACACAGCAGTTTATCAACAACATTGGATATGGGGAAATCTGAATCTAGTTTTATTCAAAGTCTGTCACCCTAATAAGGAGGGTCACCCCAGTAGAACAGGAACTGATTTAGAAAATGAAGTGTATAAATTAGGTAATTTTACGCCTAATCTTATGATTTTGAATGTCAAATCCGAAGTTGAACTAATTCTGCCCACTATGTCAGTATTTCCAGTCAAGGGTGAATTATGTGTGAGAAAAGTTGGTTCCATACATATGGGCCATAGCCAATGTGTTACTACAGTAGAATATAGTGATCAAGGGAAATCTTCATTTAGAGCTTCTCGCCATTCTTACTTTATATGTGGTCAGACGGCATATATGCTTCTGCCTCTAGATTGGGATGGTACCTGTTACATCGCATTCCTTTTGCCACCTGTTTTTCTAGCTCCTCCTGATTATTATCGACATGTTCATTTAGTACACAAAAGAGAGCGGAGAGATCTCCCAGTTGTCGATTATACTGAGACGGCATGGGACAAGTATGTAGATTTCAATAAAGGTATCTTTCCCTATATAGGTACAATATCAAATAGTAAGATGATACGCAGACTCACCAAGACTCTTGAAGCCGTAGTAAACGAGACTATAGCCGCCCTAGGCAATCTGACAGAGGAACAATCAGTGATGAGAATTGTTGTTCTCCAGAATCGTCTTGTCCTTGACGTCATCCTGGCCGATAGGGGCGGAGCTTGCAGGGTCATCGGATCCAGCTGCTGCATATTCATACCAGAAAATTCGCCATCTGTATATAAAGCCATAACACGCCTTCATAAGATTGTAAGCCAGATACACGAGAATCCAGGCACTTGGACGTGGTCCGGGTGGTTTTGGAATATGATATCAGCCTGGGGATGGAGAGTTCTATCCTTCCTAGGTATTGGCCTTCTTATGCTCTTCAGTTGTTGTTTATGCCTGCAATGTGGACCAGCGATTTGTGGTCTGTGTGCCACATCATGCATTCCATATCACAGTTCTCGTTCAAAATGCCGGAAGAAGAAGGAAGAAGAAATGATGCTCCATGAGCAAATCGATGGAATAATGAAGATTGATGTCTCTTGAAGGGCAAGAAGGGGACAAGGAGGGAATGTGGAAATGTGGATTTTCCTGATCAGTTATGTCCCCTATCTTGGACCCCAACGGTTCTATATACATGTTACAAGTACATGTATGTTCCCTCCAGTTCCAGTTTCTAAGACGCAAACATATGTGTGTCTACCGTCAACATGTTCTCTGTCAGATCCGCCATGAATGGGCTGGATATTCGATTCCTAAGTATGAAAGGCCACCGACTTTATATGGCTAAGTTACTCCATTTTTACAGTTCAGGCGAGTAGGCCCGATTCTGTTCTCAAAGCCTTTCCCTGCTCTCTGTCTCTGACAGCTTCAGCTTGAGCTCGCATCTGTATCCATGAACTTTGTCCTACTCCCTGTGCAGCTAACGGTGCCTGCCTCGGCTAGTTTTCGCCTGTCTGCCAAGAAGCTGTATTTCACCTTCGAATTATCTATTTTGCTCTTCAGCCGATGCATTCCTGTCTAGTGATTTAGGTAAACATTTCCTTTAGCTCACAAGCAAAGGACTCAGCCTTTCCGTCCTCCTGCAAGTGATTCATAGCCCTGCTGCCATGGAAAGTTTTCTGCCCCTCACATCTCATATAGACACTTAGACGCTTGTACACGCACACACAGTTAGTATAGAATAGATTCTGTCCGAGAGTCCTTCCTTGTGGATAACATAGTTCTCTAAACATAGGATGTTAGATATGATTTGGGATTAGGTTGACTTGACCCCTCAGACTTTTCGTCTCCATATGTAGAGTTAATGTCAAGTCCCCTTCACCCCCTAGTTGCACGTCAATTACACGTCATACTGCTGCGCGCGCATCTATGCCAAGTATTATCTTATAGATCCACCTATGTCTGATAATCCTAACCAATTATGTTTCTTTTATTCCTTATTACGCCTAGTTTCGATTATGTCACTGTCACGTCATTTTTCTTATCAAATGTTACGCCTTCTACATTCGTTTCATTGTAATGCACTTATTATAAAAATGCATGTCTATCAACAAAATATTGTACTTCACTTCCTGAACCCTCGTGGTGACGGAACCTGAAGGCCGCGACTCGAGTCGGCCATTTTGAATGGAATAAAGCCCATTTAGAAACCTCTTATACCACGGATTCTGCCTCTTGTTATTTTGAGCTATTTACTTTATTTTAAGATTCCGTATGAAATTCAGTCCGGTATTTTATTTACCACAGGGTAATGCAAACATTTTGTATACCCTCCCCATTTTGCATGTTTACTAATTAGATTAATTAATTAATTATAATCGAACGAATGGATTGAAGTGGAAATAATTAATCAACCTTATTAATGACTGAAATACATGTGGGATTGCTTTGCATGACTTTATTAAATTGTAAACTAAAATATGTATGCATACTAATGATAGACAATTTGAATATTGCATGATATATGTCGCTTTTGTGATGTATTTGTGATTTGTGCTTTATTTTGTAAGTATAAAATCGCTTGAGTGTTGCTTATTGCTAGATAAATACACACACACATGGGTATTAGTGAGGGAATAACATTTATTTAGTCATTTCTATGTATTAATTACGTTTTGTGTTTCTTTTGCTTAAGTTGACCGTTTGGGCCTGCCACAAAATGGCTGCCTCAGGTACCTAACCTGACTGTCGATGCTGTATGAGGCTTGGGTGAAGTGCGCCTGCGCTGACACCAGCTACAGTGGCCTCGTCATAACCCTAACCAGACTGTACCCTTCAAGGTTATCCTGGGAAGCAAGCCAGCTTTTCAGAAAGAACAATAATGTGCTTCTAAATACCGGAACAAGCAAGATTGATGACATCAGAGACATTATTTTGGTGTGAATCCTGTCAGACGATTTCTATTGACCAATCAGAAGAACTGAAGACCCGTTTTTGTTACAATTTGTCAATGATTTTTACTATAAATTATGGTCGAATAGAGAGGTTGGTGCGGGTTCGTTTCTGGCCTTTCTTGATTTCCTGACGTTATGCTGACGGAGAGGACGGTGACACTGCAGGACAGCTGTTTCCCTGAATCTTTGACGGACTGAATTAATGCCCAAACTCCTGATGAACTGAATTTACTAAATGTGATGGGCATAGATTTGCGAGACTGCCTGATTTGACATAGAGGACGACAATTAGCCAGAATAGGCAAATATGAATGGCGACTTGATTAAATGAATGATTTAATTTGCATTAATTAGATAAAGATTGAAATTGAATAACTACAGCAATGAGTTGGGTTGTTCATTCATTGAAAATGTGTTAACGAAAAGGTAAATTAGAGAATTAGAAATAAACCTAAACCTGCAACTAACTGATCCATCCCGATTTATGAGAGGAATGCTAAAGGTGAAGTTCAGGGCCTAATGAGTATCAGAAGGTTGTGTAGACTTGTCACTCACTAGGGTAAAAAGTGGTATTTCCTTTCATGCCAGCGTTTGGAAGATAATCGCCTCCTAAGAAACACAGATTGATGGTGAGTGAATGTTGGTGTTATGGGCCCCACCAGCAAACGTATGGATAGTGTGTGTATGTGAGATCTTTGGTCTGTGACGGAGGGAGGGATTTTGCACTCCACGCTGTAGCAGTGTTTCTGGGAGCAAGATGATGGTTGTTTTTGTTTTCGTTTGGTGATTATTGCTTGTACATTGCTTATTGATTTTTGGTTATTGATTGGTATCGATTTATGTACTAACACTATGTTGAGTTGCGTTATATGTCGTTTGCACGGCTTCTGGGATGTAGGTAGTCGGAAGTTTGTAACGGTTCCGTAGTAGAGCAGAGGTAAGCGCTGCTCTCGGGAAAGACGGAATTGTTGTTGCCCTGTAGGTACACAGGGGAAACGTGTGACAATTGAAGTTGCATGACGCATTGTCTGGGTTCGATTCGGTAGCATCGTCGTGTGTTGCCATTAGAGACATTTTCTGTGTGAGAGAAGAGTGTATGATAGCGAAGGTTACCTGTGAAGTTCTGGTCTTAGGTACCAGGGATCCAACTGGCATTCCGATAATGCTTATCACTGGAAAGGTAATAGGTACTCTCTGAGCTTGTTAGAAGGACAAAGGAGAGGTAAGCGCTGCTTTGTTAACGTATGTCATAATTCTGTAGTAGAACAGACTGTTCGCTGTTCTCGGGAAAGACAGGATTCCGTGTGAATGTACTGCATTTTTCTTGTGTGAACGAGCGTGAATGTAAACGCATTCGCGTTAATTACGAAACTCTGGGTTTATTTTTCAGGAGCATTGGGTCTCCAACTATGTGTCTTAAATACTAGAGAAACAATTAGCTAATGCTTGTTAGAAGGGTGAAGTAGAGGGATGTGCTACTTTATCAACGGAAGTAATGATTCCGTAGTAGGGCAGAGGTAAGCGTTGCTCTCGGGAAAGACGGAATTCTCGTGAGAAAGGTCTTTTGCTGTTCTTTGGTTAGCGAAGCAGACAATGGAGATGTTTCTATGTTGTTACTAACAGAAGTGTAGAAATTGGCACAAAAACTTACGGAGCAGATTTGTAAAGGAGTGGTAGACAGGAGCAGGAGCTGCTGCAGCGGCTGCTGATGTCAGAACGAACGTGCTGGGATTGGGCAGTCGGTCAGAACTGTGAAACGCTCTGGATTGGTGTATTAGTGTACGCCGCACTAGGAGTGGAGAAATACAGGGTGACGTAGACGCTCTTTATTGGTGCGTTAGTGTGAGTCGCACTGGGATTTGAGGATTGTGACAGTGACGTAGACGCTCTGAATTGGTGCGTTAGTGTGAGTCGCGCTGTGATTGGATAAACTAGCGGTACAGTTGTAAAGAGAGACTAGCGATACACGAAAGGCAAGAAAATGTATTACGCTCCACCAGAAAAAGAGAAAAAGTCATGGTTAGGAAGGATCAAGAAGTGGTTTAAGAAGGACAAACCAGTTAAAACTAGGGAAGGACAGTTACTTCCTCCACCGAAAACCCCAGCATCCTTTATGATTGCGAAATATGGGTATCATACTTGTATTTGGTTAGATAACTGGGTGAGATACACGAAAGAAGACGGAGTATTAGCTTTTCCAGAACATGGTTCATTTAATTTGGCTGTTTTGAGAAATTTGAGAGAGAAAATGATGAATTTAGAACAAAGGACAGAACAGAGGAAAGACAAAGAATCCCAATCAATTGATATGGCCAAGTTACGAATGGTATTGGAAGAATTAATAGTAGGGACTATCCCAACAGAAAAATTGAAAACCTATCAGGATGAAAAATTATTATTTTTGTGCAAAAGTGTGACCTGGAGAGCAAACAACTTACATGAAAGGTTAGAAGAAGTGGCAAATGAGATGGGTATTGATATTGAAAAGGTAAAAGCCTTACAGAAACCATATTGAGTAGATTTCACCGAAAAGGATATTGAAAATATGAACACCACAGGAGGAATAGGTCAAATTAAGGACATAATCATTTTGCTGAGAAAATGGGGAGACGTGGATAAATGGAGAAGGAGGTGGTATAGAAAATGCGATGATGTCTCAGATAAGACATTTTCAGCATTTCCTGTAAGAGAAAAGGAGAAGGTAGTGACAGAATGCCCTATGAGAGAGATTCCAGTAGGAGGATATGAACATGTCCCATGGACAAGACAGGATATTTTGTCTTTTACGATTGATTTCCCTAGACTGCGTGAGAAGCCCGTCGAGTGGTACAGGCAGGTAGACAGATTTGTGAAATTGTCTAAAGTATTATGGATTGATTTGAATAGTCTGTTTGACATAATTGTACCAGCAGATCTATGGACCGAGTGCAAACTTATGATTAATTGGCCAACCCAGGAATAGCCTAGGGATCCTAAAACAGGAGCTCCAGATCCCGAGGTAATGAAGAAATGTTAGCAGGTTATGGTATTTTTGAAAAACAAAGTGCCCCCTAAAGAGACAGATTGGGTAAAAATTGATCGAACACACCAGGAAAGTAAAGAGTCAGTACATGCATACTATGAGAGGCTAATACTAGCTTTTAAGCAGTTTAGTGGAGATGAGAAACTGAGTGAAAAGGATTTGAGTCATTTTGTATATAGATTTGTATATGGTTTACGTCCAGAAATTGGTGAAATGATTAAACAGCATACGGTAGATTGGCAAAACAAGAAAATAGATGAAGTATTGAGACATGCTAAATATTTCAGTGATGAAATTGAAGCAAAACAGCGGAAACTAAAAGAGAAGGCAATGTGGGCACAAGTAAAGGGAGCAGAGAGACAAGAAGCACAATTAGTGGAACACGCAGGGTCAAAGCCGAAATTTAATCCTGGGAAGTATAAAGGGAATATTGAAGAAGCTAAAAATACATTTCCGTGTCATAATTACGGTAGGATAGGGCATTGAAAATCCAAGTGTAAGTTTCCCCCGAGTACTAACAATGAAAATCCATCATTGAACCCCCAGGTGCAGCATGAGGTGAGTGGTCAACTGCAGCAACAGCAGCAAGTTGTTCCCCCACAGAATCAGGTGCCAAAACCGCCTTTTCCACAGAGCAGAAACTCACAGAAGTATAGTAGTGAATCAGGATTCTACAATGAAGGACAGGTAAATAAGCTGTCACGCGCTAGCGCTGTCTCGCAGTATTGGCTGCAACGCGATGAGAGTGACTCAGAAGAGAGCTATTGACGGTGCCGAAGGGAGGAAGGAGAGTGCGTACTTGGCGCAACTCTAGAAGTAGACAGACAGGACCTTTTGTACATGGGAAGGTTAATGATGAAAATATTACTTTCCTAGTGGATACTGGTGCTACTCGATCAACTGTTAGATCAGCTGATGTTAAGAATCTTCCTCTCTCGGATGAAACGATCCAAGTAGTTGGTGTGTCCAACAGACAGATTAAAACATATCTTACAGAACCAGTGAAAGTTAGCATAGGGAAATTTTCAGAAATGCACCACTTTGTGGTGTGTGACACCAGTCCTGTGAATTTATTAGGTAGGGACCTGTTGTGCAAAATGAATTGCACTATATTTTGTACTCCGGATGGAATAGCTTTTAAAACACCGGATAATGATGTACTGTATAAAATGACCATAGCTAACAGAGAAATTGAGACAATCTGTAAAAGCAGAAGTTTGGGATTTCACTGGAGAAGATGTAGTACTAATGAGAAATGTAGATCCAGTTAAAATAACAGTAAAGGCAGGAGTAACATATCTAAATGTTCCGCAATACTAATTGACACCTGAAATAATTGAAGGAGTAACTCCTGTAATACAGAAAATGATCAGGCAAGGAATTTTGAGAGAAATAATGAGTAGTCCATGTAATTCA
Source organism: Triturus cristatus (assembly GCF_964204655.1). Classification (NCBI taxonomy): domain Eukaryota; kingdom Metazoa; phylum Chordata; class Amphibia; order Caudata; family Salamandridae; genus Triturus; species Triturus cristatus. The sequence continues at coordinate 823,731,727 of NC_140593.1, forward strand.
CCGATAATGGGACTGAAAAAGCCTAATGGGAAATTCAGGATAGTGCAAGATCTGAGAAAGGTGAATAAAATTGTGGTATCATGTTGCCCCATAGTACCAAATCCATCAGTGATTTTATATCAGATTCCCCATGATGCAGAATGGTATACAGTGATTGATCTGTGTCATGCTTTCTTTTCCATCCCATTGCACCACGACAGTCAGCAAATTTTTGCATTTCATTTTGGTGAGCGTATTTTGGCATGGTGCCGAATCCCACAGGGGTATACAGAAAGCCCCTCAATATTCAATCAGCTATTAAAGAAGTCTTTGGAGAGTCTAGAAATGCCCAAAAGCTTTGTATTAGTTCAATACATTGACGACCTTTTGGTAGCGTCAAAAACACGTGAAGCCTGTGAGGTAGACACGATAGCCTTGCTGAATCATTTGGCAGATGGAGGACTTAAAGTGTCGCCATCGAAATTACAGTTTTGTAAGAAGGAAGTACAGTATTTAGGACATAACATTGAGAAAGGACTAAGGAAAGTAACCATAGACAGAATCAGAATAATAAAAGGAATGAGAGCTCTCATGACTCAAAGGGAGGTGAGAATGTTTTTGGGAATGGTTGGATACTGTCGTCAGTGGATTAGCAACTTCTCCTTGATCGCAAAACCTTTGGTGCGATTGACGAGAAGTGATGTGAAAGATCCCATCGAATTGAACAAAGAGGAATTTTCAGCGTTGAGAAAATTGAGAGATGGTTTGTGTGAAGCACCTACATTAGGTATGCCTGACTATGAGAAAGAATTCGAGTTGTATTGCAGTGAGAGAAATGGATGTGCACTTTCTGTGTTGATCCAGAAGCATGGAAAACTGAGGAGACCAATTGCATATTTTTCATCAATGCTTGATCCAGTAGCTGTAGCTTTACCTGGATGTTTGAAAGCGGTGGCTGCAACATGTCGAAGTTTGGAGCAGAGTGAAGGAATTGTGATGGGATATCCATTGAAAGTGTTTGCACCTCATGATGTAGCGATCCTGTTAACAAGGAGTCGTACTCAGTATATGACACACAGTCGGCTGACAAAGTATGAAAAGGTCATATTAGGTGCAACTAATGTGAGTCTTGCAAGATGTTTGAATGTAAATCCTGCAACTTTGTTGCCTGATGCCGAGATTGTGGAAGTAAGAGATGAAGTAGATCATGATTGCTTGGATGGACTTGACTTTTGTACAAAACGACGACCAGATATAAAATATGTACCTTTGCCCGAAAGTGATTTTGTGATGTTCGTTGATGGGTCATGTTTGAGAACAGATGTAGGAGTGCTGAGTGCAGCGTATGCAGTATGCACAGTCTCACCAGTAATAGAAGCGTCCTATCTGAAAGGAGTGAAATCGGCCCAAGTAGCAGAACTCGTGGCTTTGACTAGAGCATGCAAGATTGGGAAGAGCGTGAGAGTGACTGTGATAACTGACAGCCAGTATGGCTTTGGAGTGGTCCATGACTTTGCCCAACTATGGCTACAAAGAGGTTTCTTGACCTCGAGTGGAACTCCTATTAAGAATGCTGAAGTGGTTGGAAAATTGCTTGAGGCGATACAGCTGCCTAGACAACTGGCTGTTGTAAAATGTGCTGCTCATAGTCAAGGTGGTGATTATATCGCCACAGGAAATCCATACGCCAATGACATGGCACAGTATTGTGCACATAATCAGAATTCGGTCAATCGGGCTAAGGAAAGAGAAATGTCTTCTTGCTCATTGATGTTTACTAACATTGTAGGAACTTGGGAAGAGGTAAGAACATTACAGGAAGAAGCAGGAGATGAGGAAATGAGACAGTGGGTAAAAGCAGGATGTGCCCCAAGGGAAAAGGATCATGTGTGGGTCTATCGAGATGGAAGACCAGTTATGCCTGATAGCATGATGTCTACCATGGTACGGATGTATCATGGCCAGGGACACATTGGGAGAGATGCCATGATCAGGTCATTTAAGCAGACCTGGTACAATGCAAAATTCAGACTTGTAGCAGAAAGTCTTTGTCAAAGATGCCTAATATGCCAGCAATACAATCCTGGGAGGAAGACAGTAGTGAGTCTGGGAACAATAGATCGAGAAGGAGGGCCTTTCACCAGAATGCAAGTAGATTTCATTGAAATGCCTCCCTGTAACAGACTGAGGTATGTTTTGGTTGTGGTCTGCCTATTCTCTAGGTGGGCGGAAGCATTCCCAACCAGGAGAAATGATGGGATGACAGTAGCCAAGCTACTACTGAGAGAGTTCATCCCTAGGTTCGGGTTCCCAGTGACAATTGAATCAGACCGAGGTGGACATCTCCATAATGAGATTGTAGGATTAATTTGTGAAGCATTGAACGTACAACAAAAACTACATTGTGCCTACCGACCAGAGGTTTCTGGTGTGGTTGAACAGATGAATGGTACTATCAAAAATAGAAAAGGAAAAATGTGTTTGGCCACAGGTATGAAATGGCCTGATGTCTTACCTCTGGTACTCATGAATATTAGATCAATTCCAGACAGAACTACAGGATTAAGTCCTCATGAAATAATCATGGGACGAGCAATGAGACACGTGTTTATACCAGTCAACAAGCTGATGATTATAACTGATGACATGGTGTTGGAATACTGTAAAGGCCTGGCTGAAGCAGTTCATTTTGTGTTTCATCAGGTTGGAGCGGATGCCACCACACTTGAAAAGAAGCCAGCCCATGATCTGAGCCCAGGTGACTGGGTAAGGATAAAGGTCCACAGAAGAAGAAATTGTTTGGTTTCAAGGTGGGGAAAACCAAGACAAGTCATTCTGACCACGACAACAGCTGCGAAGTGTGCTGGACAGAAAAACTGGATCCATGCAAGTCACACATTGAGAATTCCGAATCCGGTGGACAACACAGGAAAATAATATTTTGATGAATCAGAATCAAGTACTGAGTCAGATGACGAAGGGTCGAAGACACGAGAAAACTCTGAAAGGGGGGAAACAGAACCAAGTCTAGCTTTGGTCCCCAGAAGTAGCTCTCTGAGAAGAAGATTGCAGATTTCTGAATCCAGCGATTCTGGAAACGAGCAAGAAGCACAGGGTTCTAAAAAAGAACACAGAAAGAAAAGAGGACAGAGTACTGAAGAAACAATAAAAGAAATTCGTGAAAAGGAAGTACCAAATGAGTGACTGAGAGAAATTCCACCTGAAATAACAAATTTAAGTGAACAAGGGAAAGGTACAATTAGCCAGCAGGAAGATTGCGTGCCGGAGATCCGAGGAGGGACAGAAGTAGGGAAAACAAAACAAGTGGTGGAAGAAGAAATTGTTGAAAAGACAAAGCAAGTTGAGACAGAGTCTGAAGAGAGTGAAAATGAAATACCTGAAGGTCGAGTTCTAAGAAAGAGAGCTTGGAGGAATGAAAAGAATGACAAAGGAAGTAAAGTAAAAAGAGTTGCAAAAGATGACGTCTTGCCCAATAAAATAAGGAAATTGAGATATCGACTGACACGAGTGAATTCACCAAGAGCTGAACAGGTGAATGAAGTGACAAGTCAAGAAAAATCAAAAGAAGACGAAATAGCTGAGGATAAAGAGAGTAAAAGAACAAGGAAACCTAACCAGAAGTATAAGTCACCGGAATGTGTGTACGTGGCTCTGCCTGAAAAGGGAGAAGAGGCAGATAGTCAAGGAAATCCAGAGGAGGCTGTACTGAAAGTGGTTGAAGAAGAAGTAGAATCGTAAATCCTGAGAGTTCCCTTGTCCGACATTGGAGAAGAAGAAATGGAAGTTCAGGAAAATCTGTATTTGGATGACGAGAGGAAAGTGAAGAATGATGAGATGCCAAACTGAATAAATCAAGAAAACTGTTGATGAAGAGAACAATAAATTAAATCAAAAGAGAGATACTGGTAGAACCAAATAGGTGTTAGAGCCTTAGGTTAGAAAACTAGTTGTGAAGTGAAAGAGGCTAAGTCAAAAGACATGGTCCATTTTAATAAAGATGGCTAACATAGATAGTAGCAAAGGTAGATGTACATTCATGAAAAGATGGTGTAAAATGTGTTGTTGTACAGGATTATTAATGCTTTTATGGAGCATCCTTGCTCTTGTCATTTCTTTTAAGGTCACTATAGATACATTAGAAGGACATAGTGAGAACAAAACTAATATAGGGAAGATTCCAAAGGTAGTTCCAACTAGAATAGATAATAATTATTTGCATAAAGACAGGTCAATAACAGATTTTTCTAATAATGTGTTTTCAAATTTATTGTATGAATATGTAAAGACAATGGACGTACGGGACTGCTACGTATGCATGCAGTTACCTGCATCTGTTTCTGAAGGAGTGACTTATCATCACCTTCCAGCAACGTATGGAATAACATGTAGTGCACTAGCTAGTTTTTTTTATCAGACAGGGAAATTAGAATATTATTTTTTGAGATGTAGATAACATTTTTGCGCAAGTGCCTTCTTTTAATAAACTAAACAAAGTAAAACCTGCTAGGGTATTACGTGAATATTTCTTAGAAACTAAAGAACTTAACATTAGAATATATTTTTAGAAACAATCTGACATGCGGTTTGAAGAAGGAGGAAAGGACATTCTTAGACATAGTTGAAGAAACGAGATTGAAAATGCAAAGAAAGGCAGCAGAAGGGAAAGTGGAGAAAACAGTCTGGGATGTAGAAAGAGAAAAACACTTGAAAGGAGAAGCTAGTCCAACTATAGCTTTAGATTGGCCTCAGAAAGGAGAATTTTGTATTCGAAGGAATCAAACTGTGTATGATAATTATTTTCTAGGTAATAGTGAGTGCCATGATACATACCGAATCATGGGTGGATGGGGATTTAAAGGTGGAAAAGATCCAGTCTTTCCTGGAATATATTTTATTTGTGGGAACAGGGCATATTATCGTTTGCCAGACATTTGGTATGGCACATGTTACGTAGGCCTGTTCTTTCTGAACATTTTTCATATGGATAGAGGAGAAAATGGTGTACATAGTTTAAGTAATCATTTAGCGAGGAGTAAGAGAGAGTCTCGGGCAGAAATTGTAGGTGACATTTTTGGAGCATTGATACCAGCAGTGGGAATAACTCTGAATGCAAACAAGAAGACTTTCAACAGTGCATCGCTTGTCAACAAGCACCGCTGGAGGATTCTTATTGGTAGACACTGAAATGGTTGCTATGCGTGCTATGGTAATGCAAAATCGACTTGCCCTTGATATATTATTGGCAAAAGAAGGTGGAGTCTGTGGAATGCTGAAAGTTCAACATTGTTGCACTTACATTCCTGACAAAAGCAAAGATTTAAAAATTTATATTAGGAATATTACTGAATTGCATGATGAAATAGTACCACTGGAGGTTGAAGGTGTTTGGGAAAAGATTGGAGAGAAAATAGCTGCTATTAAAAATTTCTTAGTAAAGCATGGTAGTATATTTGTAGGCAAAATAATGTTTCCATTAACATGTGTAATTTGCATAATATTAGTGATAAGATTAGGCTGTATTTGTTGTAAAAATATTAAAAACAAGAAAAGAGTAAAAAGCGAAAAATTAAAAAGAAAAGATAAGAAACAAGAAAGGGAAATTGAGGGGATAGAATTGGAGGAGTGGAAGGAGAGTATGTACGAATCAGCAAAAAGAGAATACGTAGGTGAAACTGAATTATGATTAAGAGGAAGAAAACATTTTAAAGATTCCGTAAAGACAGAACAACATTTTTGGGTGGTATGGTGATAAAATCACCAAAGGGGGGATTGCTGGAGCGGGTAATGCAAAAATGTTGTATACCCTCCCCATTTTGCATGTTTACTAATAAGATTAATTAATTAATTATAATCGAACTAATGGATTGAAGTGGAAATAATTAATCAACCTTATTAATGAAATACACGTGGGATTGCTTTGCATGACTCTATTAAATTGTAAACTAAATTATGTACGCATATTAATTATAGACAATTTGAATATTGCATGATATATGTCGCTTTTGTGATGTATTTGTGATTTGTGCTTTATTTTGTAAGTATAAAATCGCTTGAGTGTTGCTTATTGCTAGATAAATACACACACATATGGGTATTAGTGAGGGAATAAAATTTATTTAGTCATTTCTATGTATTAATTACGTTTTGTGTTTCTTTTGCTTAAGTTGACCATTTGGGCCTGCCACACTCGACTGTCGACGCTGTATGAGGCTTGGGTGAAGTGCGCCTGCGCTGATGCCAGCTACAGTGGCCTCGTCATGACCCTAACCAGACTGTACCGTTCAAGGTTATCCTGGGAAGCAAGCCAGCTTTTCAGAAAGAACAATAATGTGCTTCTAAAAACCGGAACAAGCAAGATTGATGACATCAGAGACATTATTTTGGTGTGAATCCTGTCAGACGATTTCAATTGACCAATCAGATGAACTGAAGACCCGTTTTTGTTACAATTTGTCAATGGTTTTTACTATAAATTATGGTAGAATAGAGAGGTTGGTGCGGGTTCGTTTCTGGCCTTTCTCGATTTCCTGACGTTATGCTGACGGAGAGGATGGTGACACTGCAGGACAGCTGTTTCCCTGAATCTTTGACGGACTGAATTAATTCCCAAACTCCTGATGAACTGAATTTACTAAATTTGATGGGCATAGATTTGCGAGACTGCCAGATTTGACATAGAGGACGACAATTAGCCAGAATAGGTAAATATGAATGGCGACTTGATTGAATGAATGATTTAATTTGCATTAATTAGATAAAGATTGAAATTGAATAACTACAGCAATGAGTTGGGTTGTTTATTCATTGAAAATGTGTTAACGAAAAGGTAAATTAGAGAATTAGAAATAAACCTAAACCTGCAACTAACTGATCCATCCCGATTTATGAGAGGAATGCTAAAGGTGAAGTTCAGGGCCTAATGAGTATCAGAAGGTTGTGTAGACTTGTCACTCATTAGGGTAAAATGTGGTATTTCCTTTCATGCCAGCGTTTGGAAGATAATCGCCTCCTAAGAGACACAGATTGATGGTGAGTGAATGTTGGTGTTATGGGCCCCACCAGCAAACGTATGGATAGTGTGTGTATGTGAGATCTTTGGTCTGTGACGGAGGGAGGGATTTTGTAAAGCGCACTACTTACCCGTGAGGTACCCCCCAAGTGGGGGGTGCTACTACTGCTCGAAGAGCCAGATCTTGAGGAGTCTTCTGAAGGTCAGTAGGTCTTGTGTTTACTGTAGGTGGGTGGGGAGGGTGTTCCAGGTCTTGACGGCGAGGTGGGAGAAAGATCGGCCGCCGGCAGTCATTTTTTGATGCGGGGGACTGCGGCGGGTGCGAGGCTGGTGGAGCGGAGCTGGCGGATGGGGGTGTAGAAGCTGAGTCGTCTGTTGAGGTATGCTGGTCCGGTGTTGTGGAGTGCTTTGTGTGCGTGGGTGAGGAGCTTGAAGGTTATCCTCTTGTTGATGGGGAGCCAGTCTTACAGTACCACCACTAGGCAATCCACAAAATAGATAAGGGGAGAGGGAAATCTGTCTGAAAAACCAGAAGAAAGCAAGAAAGCAAGCTAAAGACAGACTAGTACAGAGTCAGAGGCAGTTTGAGGTAAAATAAAATCAGACACTAGAAATATAAATAACCAAGTTAGTAGGTAATACAGGGATTACAAGAATTTAGAAACAGGTAGATCGAAGAGGATTTGAGAAAAAATAAGATTAGGAAACGGAAATGATAGTTCAAAATAAGGAGCGGTTAAAGTTATAGAAAAATATATTAATGTTAATAACAGGAGGACTTACTGCGGCCAGCAGAGCCATCTGATAAGGAGTGTTCCTAGCCCTGGGAGGCACCTCCAGCTCCCCAGTCCTCCTCAGAAGACCTTGTCTTCTCTGCTTTGGATGCTGATAATCATGTAAGACGTAATTAAAGATACAAACAAATCTTGGTGCTAAATAAATATTAAAGAATCGCTCCAAAAAGATTTTTTGACAGGAAACAGCAATTGCAATAATATTGACTTTCCTATATCAGATCGACTAGTAGTAGAGTAGTAACATGGACGCGTACCGTCCTATCTTTATTATTTCACATTCCATTCTGATTCCTGAATCCTAAACCTACCAAGCCAGCCTATTACAAAGACTTTGGAATGGATTGCAAAAAAATTATATTTGCTTCCAAGTTCCGATCTTATTTGCAATCATCTCAACCCCCTTTGATGGGCCAATTCATTAAGTCTGCATTTGGTCTTAAATGGGGAACAACCTTTACAACGCAACTTTTACAACGCACTACCATTACAACGAAACTGTTACAACGCAAATGCATTGACAACGCATGCCATTACAACGCAAGTCTTTACATCGACTTGCACTAGATGGCGTGCTAACATTAAAAATAGTGTAGTTTACTATCCAAACCCCTTCCCTACTGTTACGTGGACTGGAGTTAGAATAGTAAATTACACTTTTTTAATGTTAGCACGCCATCTAGTGCAAGTCGATGTAAAGACTTGCGTTGTAATGGCATGCGTTGTCAATGCATTTGCGTTGTAAAAATTTCGTTGTAACAGCATGCGTTGTAAAAGCATGCGTTGTAACATCATACATCCGTCTTAAATGCATAGATGGACGGATGCATATTGCATACATCTAATTGGTTGGTCGCTAATAACTTACTATACGAACCACAAAAAAGCTTCTACTAAAGAGTCAAGGACTGAAGTGAGAGGACAAGGGCCGCTAAATTACTAACTAGCTAACTAACTACCACTATCTTAGTGACAGGAGAAAGGAAAGGAGCCTCTAGTCTGCATTGCCTAACTTAAGTTCTCTTACATAATCAGCCCAAGCGAGCGCAAATTTGCAAACAAGAACCTGTCTAGAATAACGATCACATATTATAAGATTTTTAAACGTTACTTACCAGCATGTCAGCAGCAGCATTCCTGCTATTTGACAAAAAAATAATATTCGCAATAAAATAGAACACACACAATAATAATTACAATTACCTAGTCACCAAGCCCTGTGAACTCAACACCTAGCAGGTCCAGCAGCTATACACTGCCTGCCGCGTCCTCACCTGTTGCAGGGATTCTGCACATATACAGAAGTATGCGCAGGAAACCAGGACCTCGGTGGATAGTGGTGTATCAAGTACCCACCTTAGTGCCCAAAATCCCTATCCGATTAGCTATAGTGTCTCATTCGTTCTCCGTTCTACAGCGAAGCTACCAATGATTAGACAACCCAGAACATGTAACTCCGAATCTCTCAGAAATCGCGGGAGCAAGAACACTCTTTCGCTCACTCACTCATACTTGTCCACAACATGAGTAATCGGAGCTACGGTATAGATTAAAATGTTTATTTTAGCTAACGTGCTCTAAGATGTAGTACACGTGCTATTACTAACAGCAGAATGCATAAACACAATATAGTGTTACAATTCCATAGAATATGAACGGGGATATCATTTTATAAAGCTAGTGGAAAATGGCCTACTGTGCCTTGCCACCCTCCCCGTGCTAGGAACTAGTTTATTATAAAAATAGAAGATCTCTGGGCTTTGTCAGGGGGACCACATACCTCAATGTCTAGATGCAAAGATTTACATCTCCGGACAAGCACAGCTCTTCTCTCTGGAAAGGTTTTTCTCATGGTGCCTCTAACATGCATGCATGCAATATTAAAAGCACTCGATTTTCAGCAGTGCAGCTGTGCTTCGTGTTATGTCTAGGTGCAGGGGACTGACCAGAGCAGAATAACAAGGGACATTGTTTTTCGACCTTGCACATCATGTACAGACAAAAACCACAGAGAACACCAAGGAATGTGAAAGAGAGACGGTTCTCATGTGAACAGGTACAAGCAGAGTTTAGTGAAACAAAGTTGTGTAGTAACGTGCACAAAAGCAGCAGCATGGCAGCCAAGCTTGTGCTAACTTAGCAATGTCTGCAATCAATCCACCAACCTCACTACACACCCACTGCTGCTGACGCTCCTGGAGCCCGGACCTAGACTTGCTGTCTGCTGCCCGGGTGGACGGGAGTTGGTGCTGCACGAAAAAAACAAGCAATGCCACCTCCATCTCCGAAAACAAGGACCGGGGCTGCGCCCCTTCCAGGCGCCGCCTTCCGCGAGGAAGGTGGCTCTTCTCAGTCCATGTCCCACTTTCTGCCATGATACTGAGGGCGGGGTGGAAAAGAAATGTAGAAAGTAAAAAATTACGGCAGGAGAAGAAAAAAGGAAGTAAAAAACATTAGAAAACAAGTAAGATAGAAAAACAGTAAAACACACTAAAAAGCACATAAAAAATAGAAAACAACCCAAAATATACACTTAAGAAGACACAGGGAAAGATAATAAATAAAAACGATCAGAAAAAAAAATTGAGAAAGAAGGATTGAAAAGATTAAGGCATGATTGAAGTAGGACCTAGCACCATAAAAGACAGAAAAAACAAGTTGTCAACGCCCAATCGCGACCGCGTGGAGCAGTTTGCATGACATTTTCCACCAATCATGCAATCTGCATTGCCGTTCAGCAGAAATATCATGCGAATGGGCAGAACAAGCAACTCCACCCGCTGTGGAACTCCGCGTTGTGCGGCAGAGATTTTTTTACCGCTTCAACATGTTCCGCGTAGCACCACTACACAAACTCCACCCAGGCTTACTTATTTAAATCCCAGTCAGAAAATATGTCAACACTTTGCATTGCCATGGATTCTTTTGTATTTCAGATTAAATATTGGTTTATTATTCCTGTCCTTAACAGTTATACAGCTATTCTTTTTCTGGGTGGCCTTCCAGTTCATCATCTGGTTTTATATGATTTTGCTCTCATGTTAACTCTTGCGATTAGTGATACTCCCTACTTTGTTTTCCTCAATTGATATTCGCAACGCATAAAACATGGACTCCTTCTTCCTGGCCCCATGCAATGGAATCTTCCAGGTGCCTGAAGAATAAAAGGAGTTAGGACCAGCCTAATATTTACCAAATTATAGTGTAACTCATTTGGTGACACAGTAAAGCCCAGAGCCAATAAATGGGGTTAAGTATAGATTTACTAAAAATGTATAACCAAAGTAATATGAATCAGTCGCAGAAACATAATATAAAAATAATCACCAGAGAATAGCCAAAATGATGAATAAAATTGATCCTCAATAACAGAAAGCAAATGAGGAATTTGGTATCCACAGTACAAAGGATAAGGAACAGAGACTAATGGATAGATTGAAAGTTTTGTTCCTCCTGCCTATGACACATGGGAGAATTCTAATGCTCTTTAACTAACCTACACTAATTAATGCTAGATGGGAAAAAAACATAATTGGATCCAATAAGGTAGAAAGGTGTCTGCAGAGCAGAGCTTCAGTTGAAGTTCTTAGAGTATATGGATTAACATGAAGTCGCACAGCAGAGAGTTCGCAAAGAAGTCTGTACCTCTTAGAGTCTGAAGGGATTCTGAACCAAGTCAAAGTACAATTCTCAATATACCCACAAAGAAATGTCGAGAATCCTAGGTCATGTGTCCAATTATTTCTTATCTTCAAACAACTAACATTGGCAGCTGTACTCAAGATTTATTTCCTTTGGTCTACTCATAAAACATTCTTGGATTCCTCCTGACATCGTACTCCACTCAGACAGTAGTCCTCCCTTTCTTCGTTAGTTTTCTTATCTTCACCAAAAGATATTTCTTCAGAACTCACTATTTTATACAATAGACCTTTCTTCCACCATGAGATCACTCTTCAGCACCTGTAGAGGAGAGAAAAACTGTGTACCCGAAGCAAACATTCATGTTAAAGTTAAACATTGCGAAATCCAAAAGCTTAAGGCCTTTGATCAACTTTAGTTCAGCAAGCATATCAATACATATTTAAATGTGTGGTTACAAGTACATATACAGTTATGATATAGAGCAATATATATATATATATGAAAACATTTTCAATCACAACTTAACGGAGAGCATTATTTAAGGAAGTATGTGAATATATGAGAAATGCAATGTTATCCAACCCACACACGTAAATATACATGAAAAGTGCAACTTTCAGTTAGTGTAAATGAATTTGTTAATACGCACTCGTTAGTATGTCGAGACTATACAATTGATGCACTTTTCTATAACTGTCCAAGGCACCACAACATAATTGGAGTTATGTTGCACAAGTATATAAGGCCATACGTTAACATATATATTTGGCCAAGTTAAACGCAAATGGGTGGAGCCAATATTCCCAGGGCAGGTTCTGTTTTAACAGTATCCCTCAGATTATCTCTAGTTATTTCCCTTATGGTACTATCATCTTTTAGATTTTTGTCTTCTGTCACTGAGCTCACTGGAGACTTGAGTGTACCATTATTTTCACATAATATTACTGTTTGAGATGTAATTCTGTATCACTTTGCGGCCTTTTTGATGATTTTCCGCCTTCTTTTTCTCTTCAACTTACAGAAGACCTGTAGTTATTTATTTTTTATTAGATATTGCAAACACTTATTTTCTGATCGCCATCTCTACTTCCATAGATAAAACAATAATTTTATTAACTATCAGGACCTGGGAATGCTGATATCTTGCTTAATCCAAAGCCTTCTTGGTTTGTGCCGACCACTTTGAAATAAACTTCTTGAGTGATACATGGGCTCATATTCTTATACTCCCATTCCAGTGGATCTGTTTGGACCATTATGTGGATTTTCCTTCTATCCTTACTTTGATTTCCATGCTCTGACGAGGTGCCTCCTCTCTCTCTACTGGGCTTATATTAGCCAGCGTTGTAGAACACTTTTCCTTCCATAATTTCAAATCCATTAAATGCGGTAATATTGCAAATTATATATCTTTATTATGATCTGTGTCTTTCACCATCCTCAATATGGACGATCATGAATAGCAGCTCTGTACCTTGGCCAGAAGCGAAGGGGGCACCATCAGCACACCATTGCCGCCGTGAGGGAAACGGCCAACGCAGCAGCAGCAGAGCTTTTTTCTTGGTTTTGCCGGCCGTGAGGGGAACAGCCCTTCTGGACTACATTCACCAGCATTCCCTGCCTTGACACCCCGTTCTGACGCAAACAGTGCGTCTGGAGGCGCAATTTACATGCCGCAAGGCTCCCGCTGCGCGGGACGCTCAAGAACAGCAGCTCTGTACCTTGGCCAGAAGCGAAGGGGGCACCATCTGCACACCATCGCTGCCATGAGGGAAACGGCCAACGCAGCAGCAGCAGAGCTTTTTTCTTGGTTTTGCCGGTCATGAGGGGAACGGCCCTTCTGGACTACATTTACCAGCATTCCCTGCCTTGACACCCTGTTCTGATGCCCGCAGTGCGCCTGGAGGCGCGATTTAAACACCGCAGGGCTTCCGCTGCGCGGAACGCTCAAGAATAGCAGCTCTGTACCTTGGCCAGAAGCGAAGGGGGCACCATCTGCACACCATCGCTACCGTGAGGGAAACGGCCAACGCAGCAGCAGCAGGGCTTTTTTCTTGGTTTCGCCGGCCGTGAGGGGAACTGCCCTTCTGGACAACATTCCCCAGCATTCCCTGCCTTTGCGCCCCATTCCGACGCCGCAGTGTGCCTGGAGGCGCAATTTAAACGTCACAAGGCTCCCGCTGCGCGGGACGCGCCTGGGCGAAGCCCGGGTTTAGGGTGGGCCCGTCCTAGCCCGTCATTGCCAGGAAGAGGCAGGGCAGGGCCAGCCCCCTTTCATTTCATTTTTCGGGACACGTCTTCTTTAAAGACCTCTTGAAGACATTTTTCTTAAGGTACTGTGTTGAGTCAAGCCTGTGCAACCCATTCTTATTGCCTGATACTTATTTTCTTCTGGGTGCTCCAATGTTTACTATATTTAGCTCAGGGGTATAGATCTTTTAAATCCTTGGCTCGCCCCCTGTTGGTATAAACATACCATTTGTGTTACTGTTGACTTAGGATATTGCTTTCCGAGGCAGGAATGGACAAAAGGAAAACTGTGCAGAGTACGGGGGGGCAATTGGCCTTGCAAGTGGGGCCGGCAAGGGGAAAAAGGCTAGGAAACTAGCAAAGAGTGCAACTGTCACATATAACTGTGTCATGAATAGAATTGATAATCTCATTACAGAATATGAAGGGCTTTTAGGAGATGAACTACCAGCCCCCTCTGATTATGCTAATTCTCCACATGATAAGGATTCTGTCCCCTTGCACCCAATTATTGTCCCCCCAATGTTCCAAAAATCGGCAAGTAAGGGTGCAGTGAGCAGTTTTGAAAATACACAACCGGCCTCCAAAGCACACTCGCTGACCGACACTCTCTCCCAAATACCCATCCTTTGCCCTCAAGATGCATCTGGCCACATTGAGCTTGTAATTATCTGCACAAATCGAATCGCCATACTGGCAGGGGGGTCTGACTTCTGTGAGGAAGTGCAATCCCCTCAGTACTCCCCAATGTCAGAGATGAACCCAACTGAGATAGTTCCTTCTTGCCCTATTTTTACCCCAGACTCTTTTCCAGACTGTTATCTCACTTAAGGAGGCGGTTGGGTCCTTGAAGGTGATGATTCAGGAGCTTGTAGGTACTGTCAAAATATTAGTTCTTAACAGCACATTGCATGCACTAGTAGACTCCCCACCACCTAATTTACAACAGATACCAAAAATAGGAGACTCTATAAGTAGCGGTCTGTCCCAAGCCCCTGTAGTTCCAGCTCGTCAAGTCTCTATGGCTCCGACTCTTACGAAGACAGGCCCCCTCAAAGTTCACCCTTGTAATACTCAGCAAAAGCAATCTTATTCTCAAGTTACTGCAACTCATAAGAGGACTACTAATGCTTTAGCAGATCCACTTATGAGCATTACTGCTCAGGTCCAACAGAATAAGCAACCTACCAACTTCCCTATGCAGGTGCAGACAGTTTTCCTAGTTAATGTCCCTAAAATTGTCTCTAGCAGTAGTTATGATAGTGACGAATCTCTGAAAAACAAATCCATACACTGGCTACGTCACGTGAGAGGTTGCCATTCTCTGATAAGGGAAGACATAATAAGGGCACGGAGATGCATGCCCAACAATAAATCTATGGACTGCATCGAACCTACCCTGACTAGCCCTGGTCTTGCTGAAAATCTTCTGGCACTAGAGTATAGGTCCTGCCCCGCGGACTTTTCATCTATCCAGATTAGGTGCTTCCCAACAATTGCTGCAGCAAGGGCTCATGATAACGTGATATAATTTCCCATATCAAGAGGGTCATCTCTAGAGTTGGTTGATTGACTATGTCAAGGTTTTCAGCCTCGGTAGAACTTAGAATCTACTATAATTACTAATATTCAAAGTACCCCTAGCATTATCCAATTTTCCAATGCCCCTGAACTACCTCTAACCTGGGTAATACCTAACAGTCACAATAGCTATCTTGGGCGTAGCTTGAGAGATCAGGGGATTGTAGCATCTACCAACACCTCTGCTCCACCTTCTGCTCTACCCCTCTTGGCTCAACAAACCCCATCGTGCAGTGGAATTCCAACTCCCCAGCTTAAAATCCTTTCCTGGAATGTGGCAGGCCTCCAAAACAAAATGTTGCTACCTGACTGGAATGATTTGATTGAGGAACATCACATTTGTATATTCCAAGAAACTTGGAGCTTAGTCCCACTATATAAGTCTGGTTATATCTGCTTTTTCACTTCTGCCATTCCGACGGGGAGGGGGCGGCCCTCTGGTGGTCTTATTGTCTGGGCTATGATTGGTATGGGGTGTAAAATCACTGAACATCTGCGAGCCCAGATATTATGTGGCTCTCGCTCAAGGGTAGCAGGGGAGGCAAAACTCTTGAGTTGTTTAATGTTTATATAAGGGGGACACCAGGGGGTAAAGCATCAAATATCATCATGTCATTGGATCAGGAGTTATCCAATTGCCCACCAAACTCTCATGTTATGATCGCTGGCGATTATAACTGTACCTTCATGCCATTAAGCTCCGAGGATTTGTTGGGGGTAGAGGAAGATGACTCTAAGTGGGGTATCCCATTGTTAAATATACCTCCTTTTAAGAAATGGTCCCAGGTAGCATTTCAGATTACGGTACTCACATTGGATTTGGATTAAGGGCTGTAAATGGTAGAACCCCCTCTGATGCTGCAGGGGCCAACACATATAACAGAGTGACCTGTCCTTCTCGAATTGACTATATATTAGTTGATATTAGACTCTGGAGAAACATATTAGACATGTGTTAGACCTGGCACCTTGTTGTGGGTTTCCGTTCCATTTTTGCTGTTGCCTCATGTGTTTTTGCTGGTGTTAGATGCTCAGGGCACTGTGCCACTGCTGTCCAGTGCCACAGTGCAATTGCTCCCTATTGTAAATTGATGTATGAATTTGTGATTCCATGATTGGTTGGTTTGGTTTACCTGTCAGACCCTAGTACAGTGCACCAGGAGTGCCCAGGGCTAGTAAATCCAAATGCTGCTGGTGGGCTTGCAGCACTGGTTGTGCCACCCACAGAAGCAGCCTGTAAAGGTGTCTAAGGTCTGCCATTGCAGAGCCTGCGTGCAGTCTGGTACTGTCCTGCTGACTAGGCAGGTGCTCCCACTTGCCAGTCCCTAAACCTTCCCTTTTCTTCATATCAGACACCCCTATGGTAGGCCCCAGGGCAGGGTGCATTGTAAGGATAAGGTAGGACATGCCCTGGTATGTGTGGCATGTTCTAATAGTGAATTACAGCCATTTTCGTTTTTCACTATTGCAAGGCTACCTGTTCTCCATAGGCCAGAATGGGCAGTTTAGATTATTACATCTTATAATCTTAACTGACTCAGGGAACATGGTAGAAATTCGAATTTAGTATGCCTGAACACTGAATGATAAAATACATCTTTTAGTGAAATTGGTTTTAACATTCTGTGTTTGAAAATACCACTTTTAGAAAGTAGGTATTTTCTTGCTTAACTGTCCAAGCCTGCCTCTGCTAGGTTGTGTATTGCTTGTCTGGAGTTTGAGTGACAGGGCTGGGGAATTCCAGGAGACAGTGGTGAATAGAGAGATCTGCATCTAGATGGGAGGGAGAAGTTGCACATGGGACCTGAATAGGGCTGTGCCTTCCCTCCACAATGCTGGCTCCACCTCCTGTGGTGTGTCTGATGTCTCTGCCCTGCACTCTGAAAGGAAAGAAGGAGTCATGTCAACAAAGTGCTCCAGGACTGACCAGAACTGGTTTGGACTAGGCAAAGGCCCCTCTGCCCTCAGAGGACAAAGGATTTTGGGGTGTAAGTAGTTGGACCCTGATCCCAAGAATTTAGATCACTTTTGGAACAAGAAGAAACCTTTACTGAGGAGCGGAACCTGAAGAAACTGACAAGAGACTATCCCTAATCTGAAGTGCTGCTTGGGGGATTGGCCTGCAGTGGTTTGCTTTGACTGCCAAAGGAAGGAGAAGAGACTTTGTGTGCTTATTTCAACTTGTAAGGATCTCCAAGGGCTTGAGAGAAGAGCTTACCTCCTGCTGAAGTCTCAGGGACAACATACTTCAACCACCAGCTCCCCAAGAGTTCTTTGGAAGTGCCTGCTGCTGTTTTGGGCCTTCTGAGGGACTGCGTGTCGCAAGGAGCTGGAAGCGCGACTCAAGAGGAAGAAGCGTGTCGCCATCGCTGCTGCTGCCATCGCATCTTGGATGTCGCCGTTGTAGCTGTCGTATTGCACCGCATCGAGAGAAGTGCCTCGCAACGCCGAAGAAGCGTGTCGCCTTCGCAGTCGCTTGGGGTGTCGCATTGCACCGCGTCATGAGAAGTGTCTCGCATCGAGTAAGAAGCGAGTCGCAGTTGCTGCTGCTGCCGTCACATCTTGGATGTCGCCGCTGTAGCTGTCGTATTGCACCGCATCAAGAAAAGCACCTCGCATCCACGGAGAAGCGTGCCGCCGTCGGAGCTGCTGTCGTCGCATCACAGAACAAGGGTGTCGCTGCTGCAGTTGTCACATGGAGCGGAAGTGTCTCGCAACGTCGGAGAAGAGTGTCGCCGCCAAAACCGTTGTTGTCGCATCACTGGACAAGGGTGTTGCCGCTGCAGCTGACGCATTGAGCCGAGATCTCTCGCAACATCGGAGAAGCGTGCCGCATCAGGATGATCTTCACGTCTTTATTTCTTTGCACCAAGCTTTCATCGCATCAACATCGTTGCAACACTTTTGCTGCCCTGTGTGTCGCATCTAAAGGTACATTTACTTAAAGTGTTGCATTTAAGAACTAAAGAGAACCAAGCTAAATACTACCATTTTAAAGTAACAGTATTGTGGATTTTTGTCGTTTATGGTCTTGTGGTAAATCTATATAAAGAATACTTATTTTTGATATAAAACTGGTGTGGTGTCCATCTGTAGTGTTGCCACTTGATTACTGTATGTGTTCACAAATGCTTTACACACTGCCTCTGAGATAAGCCTGTCTGCTCGTGCCAAGCTACCAAGGGGTGAGCAGGTTTCTTTTTAGGAGTGTACCTCTTTACCCTGACTAGAGGCGAGGGTCCCTATTTGTCACAAGTACCTACCTGTGCCAACTAGTGACCCCCAATTCTAACATCATGGAAGTGGTTCCTTCCACTGACAGCGATGATAACACGTTAACTCTGACTATGGAAACCCCTTGGGATCTCTCTACTCCCCAAAACCAGGGTGTGGGTTCTCTAATGAGCACAGAAGAATTGGTCCCGTCAAATTGTAGAAGATACCTCAAATGGCCTAGAGTCGCTGCACAAGAATCCCAAATGGCTGAGATTAGGCATACTCTTAGTGAAAATCTACTCAAATTGCAGGAGGTCCTTAGCGAAACGGGTGGATTGTTAAAGATCCCAGAATTATCTGAAAGAGTGATAGCTCAGATGGGATCTTTTTTTTATCATAGCTAAATCCGCTGATAAACCAGGCGCACATCACAAAAATCGCCGGACTTGGTTTAATGGAGACTGTAGAATGAAACAAAAGGCTTTGGTTTTAACAATTAAAGACAGAAATCGTTCCTTAATAAGAGAAACTAGAAAAGATAACAAAACTGCTGTTAACCATGCAAAGCTTGAGTGGGACGAGAATTACTGACAGAACCTAAAGGATGCAAGCGTAGCCAGGGATCCCAATCTCTTTTGGACTATTGTAAGGCGGTCAGTTAATAAAGATCCTGATTTAATCCCTAGCCATATTACAAATCAGGACTGGCATTACCATTTTAGGAAACTTTATTCTGGGACCAACCCAATCTGCCAAAATAGATTAGCTGACCACCTAAGTTCTTGCCATACCTTGAATGCTACAGATCACTTCTCCTTAGAAGAAGTAGAGATGTCCATAAAGAAAATAGTCCCAGCAAAAGCCACGGGACCAGACGGCCTCCCGGGACATCTTTTTCTTACAGATCCTCCAAACTGGGCAAATTATATTCTGCTTTTAATTAATTCTATCGTGAAGGGTAGTACAGTACCTGACTCGTGGAAAGGTGCAGAGGTGGTACCCGTTTTTAAAAAAGGTGCAAGGGATGACCCTGCCAACTAGCGCCCAATCAGTTTGATTGATGCTATGCAGAAAGTAGTTGGCAGAGTGCTGTTACAGAGAATTCATCATGGGTGGATGATGAGAACATCCTCTCCCAGTATCAAGCGGGTTTCAGGGCCTGTACAGGGACAGTGGACTAAGCATTTAGATTGCTCTTAATCTACTGGAAGGTTGTTTTAATTGGCAAGGGCAATCTCTACTTGGCCTTTATTGACCTGAAGACTGCCTTTGACCTAGTTCCCCGTGCGCGATTGTGGCACTTATTAGATGAAATGGGGATCCCACCGATGATTCTGAATCTGTTGATTCGTCTCCATGAGGGCAATTATGCCCAAGTGAGGTGGGGGGCCCAAGACCAGAAGACTGATAGGATCCCTGTAAACAGAGGAGTCCGCCAGGGTTGTGTTATGCCGCCCACCCTGTTTTCTTTATATATGAACGGGGTGGTTAGTTTTCTTCAAGAATTTTCATCTGACGCCCCTTCCCTGGCAGGAGACAGGGTTCCTACTCTGCTATTTGCAGATGACACTCTTCTTATGTCTAAGACTCCGGTTGGGCTCCAAAAACTTCTAGATAGATTCCATCTCTTCTGTGAGTCTAGGAGCCTGATTGTAAACACCTTCAAAACTAAACTCATGGTGTTTCATCCTTACAGGCCATATAGAAGTAATTTTACCTTAGATGGAACCTGCCTAGAGCGAGTCACGACCTTTGATTACTTAGGTATCTGGCTCACTGAGAAAATGCATTGGCGGCACCATATCAGCAAAATGCTTTTGAGCCACAAACGTGTGGCACTTACATAAGCTAGAGAACATCTGTCCTCGCAGAGCAGACCTGTGGCTCCTGCGCTTACGATCTATGCAGCTAAAGCAGTTAGCTCAGCCCTTTACGGTGCCGAACTTTGGGGCTTTGAAAATGTAGACGGAATCAGCAGATCTGATCATAAATTTTTAAGAGACTAGGGGCCATATGTAGGTGGGCTAATACCGGTCGGTAACGGCCGAAAATCGGTAAATTTTCCGTTACCGACCGGTATTTAGCCCTTTGAGATGTAGGAGGCTGGATTGAAGGATTCGGTAATTTACCGATTCGGTATTTTAAGAAATCAGTAAAATACCAAATCGGTAAATTACCGAATCCTTAAATCCTATGTAGGGAGCACACAAGTGAGTGCATTTTTGGTTTAAGGATTCGTTATTTACCACCAATTACAAGTTGATGGTAAATACCGTATACCTTTTCAAAAGCAATATTGTGCTTTTTTAAAAGTGCCATGTGGCAGACATACATGCCCTTAGGGCATGTATGTGCGCCACATGTGCACACATGCACGATTCAGGGGTGCAACAGGGTGTCAATGTGACACCCTGCCACCCTTGAATATGCTCCCCCTATTACCGATTCAGTATTTACCGAATCGGTAATAGTGAATGGCTTCCCATTCATTCCTATGGGCCTCCAGGCCCATAGGAATGAATGGGAAGGTATGCCTTATTACCGATTCGGTAAATACCGAATCGGTAATAACGAATATTACCGAATCTGGAAAATTTACCGATTTTTTTACCTACATTCTATTTACCGATTCTTAAGTACCGAATCGGTAAAATTCGGTATTTAGGAATCGGTAAATAGAAATTACCTACATATGGCCCCTAGTGATGTTACCCTGTAATGTACCACTGAAACCCTTGATGAGCGATATGGGCAGGCCCTGGCTATGTCCTCCTAGAGACATAGCCAGGTTGCGGCCGTTGTTATTTTGGGCCCGCCTGCGACGGATCTCTGAGCTCGCCAGTTATGCCTCTGTGCTCACAGAATTGATGATCGTAGATGGCAACCAAAGAATTGGTTGGTTGCTTAATCTCCCAAAAATACTTTTAGCGCTTGGCCTCAAGGAATTGTGGGATACTCAAACCCCACCCAGTAAGGCCGAGCTCATAAAGCGATATTGGGCATGGGTTGATGCCCAAGAGCTCAGCAATTTGAGAATAGAAAGGCTCACTGAAGAATTTTATTTTCACAAGCAGCACATATTTTTAGAATCATGCATAGATATTATCCAGGTGCCACGTGATAGGGCACTTTACATACAGTTTAGAGTAGGCTCACTTGCGGTATGAGAGCTAACTGTAAAGTGGAGCGCCCCACATCAGCGGATTGCCCCTGCTGTAAGGCGCCTACCGAGAGTGTGGCCCATCTTATGTTTGCTTGCCCCGCCTACAAGAGGGCTAAAACAAGATGGTTTAAACCCATCTGCAACCAATTGGGCACCTATGATAATAGTGCTGCTCTATGTATTCTGAAATCGGATGCAAGGACCCTCATTGCTTGTGGCGTGGCCAAGTACCTTGGTCGTGCTTAGATAGTAAGGTTCAAAGCACTACGTGAGCCACTCCATTGAATGATCATGTTTTTATACTATTTTTATCCTGAGGCCATTGGTCAGTTTATTTTCATTGCACTGCCACTTTATATTTTGTAATCATATGCATATTAGCTGGAACTGAATTAATTTTATTGTTGTATCAAGTTTTCATTCTTAATAGCTTGTCCTTACTATCTCCTGGAACCAAGAATTTGCACTGTCATTTTATATTATACAACCTTATGCATATCAGCTGAAACTGAATCAATCTTATTGCTGCATCAAGTTTTATTCCTAATAATTTGTTTTTATTATCTTTTAGAAATAAGAGTTTATTGTCTTCATTAATTTATATATTTGATAACTCGTATTTTTATTGATATTTGTATGTATGATATAGCTTTTAAGATACCTGATATCGAATAAAGCTATCTTTGACTTGACATCTTCAATAATAAATTCACAATGGACTACAAGATCATTTGAATACTTCTAACCATAGGCACCTCTTTAGCCAGGTCCGCTCCTAAACCACATTGTTCTAGAGGTTTTTTGTGGTATTGTGACTTTATCTGAGAATATACTAATTTATTCCATTGATGAATCCACTCTGTATGGGAGGGAAATTATTCTTTCTGTTGAGGGTGGTGAGATGCCTAACCCCTGAAAATGTATAGATTTACTTTTTAATGTAATTTTTGAGGTATTTTTAGCCTTACATAGTTTCTCTGACAACATGGAACACAGTGGCATATCCATGTTACCGTTTACATTGTCATCACTAAGGAATGACTCAAAGATAGGCCTATTTCTTATTATAATAAAATCTGAGAAATATCTGGGTGATTTAGGGGTTTCTATATTACTTTCTTGAGTGACCAATAGGGTCCCTTGAGGTTTTTTCATTTATTTTCTCAAGGGGGATTTCTTCATGGATTTTCTGCTGATTATACACCTCTATCACACCAGCTTCCTGGGAATCTAAAAAATACATCTCAGTGACTCTAGCTACATGGTGGTTATTGTAGACCAAATGTTGTTTATTATTATTGGGATTAGTTTGGTGGTGTATCCTCGCCTGTACAGAGAGATCAAATTCTTTTACTGTGAAGGGCTCTAGGCAGAACTCCTTTTTTTTATTCCAAAACACTTCCATCATTCACTTTATCATGTACTGCACCATGCCTCCATAGCTCATGTCCACTTGATATATCTTCTGTTGTTTTTTTCACAGCTATCCTCAATTTGTGAAGAACGTGTAAAATTCTGTGACTGAATCCTTTCTTTTCTTTCCCAATCTATTACCTCAAAGGATTTAATTAAGTGTTTCATACAATCTCCTATTGTTCATTTCTTTTGAAGGCTTGAAGTTTACCTATGATGGTGTTGGAGCGGAAGATCCTTCTACAAATGTGTCCCCATCTCATCAGAACCGGGCCCAACCTATTTTGTTTTATATGTTCTCTATAAATCACACAACCAAACACCAAACGTGGTCTTGATCATTGTATTAAGGGGTAGGGATTCTGGATACCCACTATTGGTTACTCAATGAGGACCAGGAATTGCTAACCAGTCTTACAAATTGGTGATCAAATTTATATACACTATTCTCAGAACAAGACAGAAGATATATAAAATAACTACAGGTAATACGAACCTCCTGAAGAAGTTCAATCGGGACAAAATAATACAAACCAGAAGTTCTGCTACCGCAGTACTACATTACAGAAGCAAAACCTGCTTTCTTGTAAATAACCTATGAATCTCCCTATTATACATCAAGACCTGGAAAATATATACACAGTCTCTGACACAGTCAATTATGATTTAAGTAAATATTATATTAAATTCACACGCATCAGTTTATTATCATGGTTTAGGTAGTTTTAGTCAGAATTTGGCATAATATAGCAGTAGTGTAAAACTGCACTTCAGAATACAGATTCAGAGAAATAATTCATATTCAGTTCAATCCATTTAAAGAGATAAACTACAGGCAAACTCTGTTGAAAATGGGATTTTAAGAAGCTGCGATTTGTAATATGCAGTCAAAAGGGAGTTTGTTAAGCTACCAGCAAGGACAGAAGACAGTTCTCTGGGTTTTCTCAAAGGACATGGGAACGAGTGAAATGGCAGGAAGTTATTTCTAGCATGAGTCCGCAAGACAGCAGGGGAAGGGCAGCAACTGCTCAGGGCAAGAAGAGCAGTGGCAAGGCTGTGTAGTTCAGCATGTCTGCATAGTCTGCAAGGAGTTGTTCTCCGCACCTGCTCTGAATCAGAAATTAGTCTGTGTCAGATCTCCCCAAAAGGCAAAGCGAGAAAACAGCATGAACGAAACAAAGTAAAGGAAAAGGAGCTAAGAGATTAGCAACTCATTCTTCCTAAAGCATTGTCAATATGTTTTAGTGAGTCAGGAGATGATGACAGTAATCACCTTATTATGGTACGACATTCCAAGTGCTGATCATCCGCTCACAAGGTATAAAAGTAGCAAGTAAAGTATGTAGTTCCATTCAAGAATGCATGGGAACAGGTTGCTTGTCCATGGCACACAGGTGAATACAATAGCCTATTGCTTCATCAACTTTCTCATGGGAAAAGAGCTAAAGTTGTAGTCTCATTTGAATGTTCTTAATAATAATACAAAGGTAACATTTGCCACAAGAATGTTAGTGGGAAATGAAAAAGAGTTACATGAGAGAAACAGCACTGTCATCGTTTCCATGAGTCTGAGAAGAAGGTTTAAGCTTTGCATTTTAAAGTTAAAACTTTTAAAATCAGAATTCAAATTACACAGATATAAGTGGACTTTCAAAAATAAGCAATATACTCCAATTAAAACATTGGCAAAATAGTCCATAGAACCAAATTACAAGATCAACGGGTCCCTTTCTGTTGAATTCTGTGGACTCGTAAGTCTTTACTTACATGTCTTCGTTTTGATTAGTTCTGTCGGAAAGACATGTAGGCTTTTATTGAGCCTTTGACTTCGAGGAAAAAGGTGATTTTTAATGAGAGATAGTGGTGCCCGCCATACAACAATCTTGTGTACATTATTCCATATGTCATATTTACTAAACCCAAACGTGAACAAGGACGCCCATAAGTTTTGCCTGGGGCATACTCAAGTGAACAACTTTCAGCCGCCACCTTAAATCATGGTTGTGTATTCAATCAGACAATGTTAATAATGGTACTGCACAGACAGCTACCTGTGGATGTGAAGAAAAGGGGGCTTTGAAATTAAAAATAAAATTAAAAGGGTATAGGGTGTGCAGGGGTGGAGAAGTTGTGAAGATGAGTAAAGGGAAGGAGGATATTGTTTCAGTTCTATTAAACATACAGGACTACCTGGTTCACCTGGTTCACCTGGTTCACAGTAGACCTACATCGCACCCTCAGCAGAGAAACACAGTGGAACATGCTCAGAATGGCACCAAAAGTACCAAAACCATTGACTTGGACACAAACTTGAGCTGGACAATTAGAAAAGATACCAACTGTAACACCACCTAAGCACAAGCAATTTGCTGGACCACAGCAAACTCTCTGGAAGAGCGCTTTCAGTGTACAGGCTTCCTAACCCCTATCTTGATGCCAGTTGTAGGATTCTGCCAGCCCAGGTACTCAACAATAACCACATCACACACTGCAAGTAATTTTACACTTCTTTATTCCACTGCGTGTAAGTCAGAACTCAACATTCTAAGCCTGCCTTCAACTCATCTCTCCAATGCCTAGATCACAGCCCTACGGTGTTGTTAGGCCTGGCATCTTTCGGTGTGTTTCCCCAGGCTTTTTGCGTTCTGACCTCCTGGTTTTGTCTCTGATTTGCTGGTTTAGTATCTCTTCACACTTTCTCCCTGCTCTTCAGTGTTAAAGTGCAAGTGCTCCAACTGTAAATTATTTTATGGATTGGTACTGCCATGTTTGGCATGTTTGATTTACTAGTAAGTCCTTAGTAAGGTGCACTGAGAGTGCCAGGGAATGTAAATCAAATGCTACTAGTGGGCCTGCAGCACTGATTGTGCTACCCAAAAGAAGTAGCCCAGTTAAGGTATCTCAGACCTGCCACTGCAGTGTCTGTGTGCAGTTTTTACTGCCATGTCGACTTGGCAAGTACACTCACTTGACAAGCCCTAACCTTCCCTTTTATTACATGTAAGTCACTCCTAAGGTAGGTCCATGGTACCCCTATGGGCATAGTGCAGTGTATGTGAAGGGAAAGACATGCACTGGTGTGTGTGACATGTCGTGATAGTGAAATGCAGTGTATTTCGTTTTTCACTATTGAAAGGCTATCTGTCCAATTTGATAGAATAGAAGATACTTTGTAACATCTTACAAGTTTAACTTCCCCTTGGGACAAGATAGTAAAATGGAGTTTAGTATGCCTGAACTCGGAATATATAAATGCATCTTTTAGTAAAGATTTTTTTTTTTTCAAATGTATTGAGATTTTTTAAAGCATATCATTACATAGTGCCATTCTCTTCAAACAATGGTGGCCTATATGGTGGTACAGCTGCATTGTTTTGCAGAAGAGAAATACAATAATACTTTAAGAGAGACAGTGCAATAGCACTATTAATCTTTCTCAATCATTAGTCAGTGAACATTAAAATCCCTCTTAACTCCTTCCTCCCACCTCTCCCCCAGCTTAGGGCTGCACAGAGCTTCACCAAAGCACGTTTGAATGTGAGGATTGCCTGGCCTGTTCATAGGTTTACCTGGATGTGACTTTCCTATGTCGCCTTTTCCTGGTCCCTACTAGCCCCCCCCCCCATTTCCTAAAACTGGAAAAGGTGAAGTTCCTGTGTCCGTGTAGGGCACGCAAACAACGTGAGTCCCTGCAATAGAAACTCTACCAGGGGTCCCTAGGTGTATTCAAAGTTTTTGAAGGTGTCCACTAATACACTCACCATTCACTACATGGTAATATACTGCCATAGTTGTGCATGCCATTGGGTCATAAATGTGGCCTCTCTCTGTTTCCACAACGCCGCCAGTGCCATTTTGGCTGCACCTAAACACAGCCTGAGGGAAGTCGTTTCACTAACTGTTTGTCGTTTGAGAGCGTCAGATCTAAGGTGCAGTAGGATTGACCGCAGGTCAGAGGGAATGGGGTAACCCAATATATCCTTAATCTGTGCCAAGATCTCTGACCAGAATGGTTGGATAGTTGGGCAGTCCCACCAACTGTTCCTAAAATCCCCTTGGAGTCCACAACCTCTCCAGCATAAATCAGAAATCTCGGGAAATATCAGTTGAGTTTCGTGGGGTACATGTACCAATCATTAAGTACTTATAGTTAGCTTCCAGCATTCCAATGCAGCGGTTGAATTTGTATATGTCTATATATAATTTGTCCCATTGTTTGTCTGTGATGCTTTCCCCCAACATATGCTCCCAGAGCAGCCTATGTCTAGGTTGCTCAATATGCAATGTGGACTGTAGTATCTTATTGAGGTGAGAAATTGTTCCTTTTGTTTCCTTTTTGAACTTTGCTAGGTTCTCTATCTGCATGAGCTCCCTAGATGTGGCCTCCCGAATTCCCCTGGTGAGTACCCAGTGTCTAAGCTGAGTGTAGTGATAGTATTCGTTGGATGTGAGTTTAAACTCCCTCTGGCGATGTTCGAATGTGAGGATGTCCCAGTTGTGGAAAAGGTCAGAAATCGTGCAACATCCCGCTTCTTTCCATGCATCGAAGGGTCTTGGTGCATGTGCGGGGGCGGGAAGGCTGCGTTTTAGTGTATGGGCGTGAAGGGTGATGGGAATGTGGTCAAAAAGCGTTACAACAAACAAATGATGGACGGAATGCTGACAATGCAGACATTCTCCCCCAGTCAAGAGATCTGGGTTAAATCCATCGTTCTTTTGCCCATTACGCCACCCCAGTTTAGACATGGCCATATGCAAATCAGTCTTGACCCTGTGCCTCATGGGAACAGTCCAGCCCGAACTGCCAAGCCATGTCTTCCCTGGACCGGAATCAAGCATCCTAGGACCGGTTTCTGGCTTTCAGCCGTCATCAGCCAGGATAGCTTGACTCCAGTGGCGTAGTGAGCACGGGTCCCACGTCTGGGAATACCCATCCCACTTAGAGCGAAAAGCGTTACAACAAACAAATGATGGACGGAATGCTGACAATGCAGACATTCTCCCCCAGTCAAGAGATCTGGGTTAAATCCATCGTTCTTTTGCCCACTACGCCACCCCAGTTTAGACATGGCCATATGCAAATCAGTCTTGACCCTGTGCCTCATGGGAACAGTCCAGCCCGAACTGCCAAGCCATGTCTTCCCTGGACCGGAATCAAGCATCCTAGGACCGGTTTCTGGCTATCAGCCGTCATCAGCCAGGATAGCTTGACTCCAGTGGCGTAGTGAGCACGGGTCCCACGTCTGGGAATACCCATCCCACTTAGAGCGAAAAGCGTTACAACAAACAAATGATGGACGGAATGCTGACAATGCAGACATTCTCCCCCAGTCAAGAGATCTGGGTTAAATCCATCGTTCTTTTGCCCACTACGCCACCCCAGTTTAGACATGGCCATATGCAAATCAGTCTTGACCCTGTGCCTCATGGGAACAGTCCAGCCCGAACTGCCAAGCCATGTCTTCCCTGGACCGGAATCAAGCATCCTAGGACCGGTTTCTGGCTATCAGCCGTCATCAGCCAGGATAGCTTGACTCCAGTGGCGTAGTGAGCACGGGTCCCACGTCTGGGAATACCCATCCCACTTAGAGCGAAAAGCGTTACAACAAACAAATGATGGACGGAATGCTGACAATGCAGACATTCTCCCCCAGTCAAGAGATCTGGGTTAAATCCATCGTTCTTTTGCCCACTACGCCACCCCAGTTTAGACATGGCCATATGCAAATCAGTCTTGACCCTGTGCCTCATGGGAACAGTCCAGCCCGAACTGCCAAGCCATGTCTTCCCTGGACCGGAATCAAGCATCCTAGGACCGGTTTCTGGTTATCAGCCGTCATCAGCCAGGATAGCTTGACTCCAGTGGCGTAGTGAGCACGGGTCCCACGTCTGGGAATACCCATCCCACTTAGACCGAAAAGCGTTACAACAAACAAATGATGGACGGAATGCTGACAATGCAGACATTCTCCCCCAGTCAAGAGATCTGGGTTAAATCCATCGTTCTTTTGCCCACTACGCCACCCCAGTTTAGACATGGCCATACGCAAATCAGTCTTGACCCTGTGCCTCATGGGAACAGTCCAGCCCGAACTGCCAAGCCATGTCTTCCCTGGACCGGAATCAAGCATCCTAGGACCGGTTTCTGGCTATCAGCCGTCATCAGCCAAGATAGCTTGACTCCAGTGGCGTAGTGAGCACGGGTCCCACGTCTGGGAATACCCATCCCACTTAGAGCGAAAAGCGTTACAACAAACAAATGATGGACGGAATGCTGACAATGCAGACATTCTCCCCCAGTCAAGAGATCTGGGTTAAATCCATCGTTCTTTTGCCCACTACGCCACCCCAGTTTAGACATGGCCATATGCAAATCAGTCTTGACCCTGTGCCTCATGGGAACAGTCCAGCCCGAACTGCCAAGCCATGTCTTCCCTGGACCGGAATCAAGCATCCTAGGACCGGTTTCTGGCTATCAGCCGTCATCAGCCAGGATAGCTTGACTCCAGTGGCGTAGTGAGCACGGGTCCCACGTCTGGGAATACCCATCCCACTTAGAGCGAAAAGCGTTACAACAAACAAATGATGGACGGAATGCTGACAATGCAGACATTCTCCCCCAGTCAAGAGATCTGGGTTAAATCCATTGTTCTTTTGCCCACTACGCCACCCCAGTTTAGACATGGCCATATGCAAATCAGTCTTGACCCTGTGCCTCATGGGAACAGTCCAGCCCGAACTGCCAAGCCATGTCTTCCCTGGACCGGAATCAAGCATCCTAGGACCGGTTTCTGGCTATCAGCCGTCATCAGCCAGGATAGCTTGACTCCAGTGGCGTAGTGAGCACGGGTCCCACGTCTGGGAATACCCATCCCACTTAGAGCGAAAAGCGTTACAACAAACAAATGATGGACGGAATGCTGACAATGCAGACATTCTCCCCCAGTCAAGAGATCTGGGTTAAATCCATCGTTCTTTTGCCCACTACGCCACCCCAGTTTAGACATGGCCATATGCAAATCAGTCCTGACCCTGTGCCTCATGGGAACAGTCCAGCCCGAACTGCCAAGCCATGTCTTCCCTGGACCGGAATCAAGCATCCTAGGACCGGTTTCTGGCTATCAGCCGTCATCAGCCAGGATAGCTTGACTCCAGTGGCGTAGTGAGCACGGGTCCCACGTCTGGGAATACCCATTCCACTTAGAGCGAAAAGCGTTACAACAAACAAATGATGGACGGAATGCTGACAATGCAGACATTCTCCCCCAGTCAAGAGATCTGGGTTAAATCCATCGTTCTTTTGCCCACTACGCCACCCCAGTTTAGACATGGCCATATGCAAATCAGTCTTGACCCTGTGCCTCATGGGAACAGTCCAGCCCGAACTGCCAAGCCATGTCTTCCCTGGACCGGAATCATGCATCCTAGGACCGGTTTCTGGCTATCAGCCGTCATGAGCCAGGATAGCTTGACTCCAGTGGCGAATGTGGTCAAGGCAGTTGCCCTATGTATATCGTCCCACACCTTAACCCCTTCGCCACAGGGGTAATTCCCCCGCAGCACTGGGTGGGGGGGCGTCGCTGTGCTCAGGCGGGGAATCAATTACGCGTGGGAGTGGTGCAACCGTTATGACGAGCCCAGCTCGTCATCAGCACAGCTCCACTGTGCCTCATGACGAGCTGGGCTCATCATGAGCACACAAGGGGTTAAGGGTGGTTTTAGTATGTGTACTCAAGTAAACATTAGGCAGACGCTCCACTTTGGGTTTCCACATTAGGTCCCATATACTCCTGCCTGCCACTGCCCTGTCAATATGTAACCAGAGTTTATCGGATACCTGGGATGACCATTCTGTAATCACTTTGAGTTGGGCTGCTTTGTAGTAGAGATTCATGTCTAGTAATGCTAGGCCCCCCTTGCATTTGGGTAGCCGGAGTTGTCGCAATGCTAATTGTGCCCTTTTCCCTCCCCAAATAAAGCAGATGATCAATGATTTTAATGTGGCAAAGAACCCTTGTTTTATCTCAACCAGGAGGCTGTGGAAAAGGTATAAGAATCTAGGCAGTATCATCATCTTGATCACCTGAATGCGACCCAACTATGAGAGATACAAGGGAGCCTATCTTCATAGATCTGCTTTCACTTGTTGGAGAAGTGGGAGTAATTTGCCTTATAAATGTCCTGTAGCCTAGGAATGATTGTAATTCCCAAGTATGTGATTTCCTTTTTCACCCATTGGAAGGGTGTGGAGTCAACCAATGCTACCATAGCCCCCTGCGACAATGTGAGGTTCAAAAGATAAGATTTAGTAAGGTTAACCCATAACCAAACTACTAATTCAAAACTCCTCCATTACCCTTACTAATGAGGTTTCCGGGGCTGTGACTGAGAAGACCATATCATCCACGAACAGGGAAATCTTATGTTCATCTCCACCGAATGTAATACCCTGTATCTCAGGCATCAGGTGAATTTTAGCAGCCAGGGGTTCTATGCTTAGAGCAAAAAGGAGTGGGGAGAGGAGGCATCCCTGACGAATCCTCCTTATCAGGTGAAACACGGCTGAACTCACCCCATTGACAAGGATCCTAGTGCTGGGGCATGCATAGTTCACTCTTGTGATAGCAATAAACCTGTACTTCCTCAAGGCCTGAAAAAGAAAGGGCCAATTCACGTGATCAAAAGCCTTCTCGATGTCAAGCACCAGAAGAACTGCCAGGACTGCTTTTTTGTTCGCCTTTTCCACAAGATGGAAGAGCCTCTGTAGATTGTCACGAGTTGGACTGCCTTGAATGAACCCAGACTTGTCCAAATGGATCAGTTCTGCATTGGCAATTCTAGTCTACTGGCCAGTATCTTTGTGTATATTTTGGTGTCTAGATTGAGGAGTGCTATTGGGCAGTAGGAGCTGCTTAGTTGAGGATCCTTCTGGGGCTTGAGCAGCACCGAGATAAGGGCCTCCCTTATAGATGTTTCACCCTCCCCAACTCCACAAAGGAGTTATATAAATTTACTAATTGTGGGGTTAGCACTCTGGACGTGGTGATTTATGTGATTTTAAGTTAGCTATGGCACTGCTCACTTCCTCTGGGGTTATTGGTACTCCCAGTTTTTTGTTCTGTGTTGCCGACACCTTCGGTAGCTCCACCTCTTCCAGGTATCCCTCCCAGTCAGTCATTTCGTAACTCTCTGCCTGATACAGATTTTGGTAAAATTGTCCAAAAGCAAAGGCTTTATCGGGCTCTGTGGTCTCAATATCCCCTCCGATGACCTTATATTTTCTATATAGTCTGTCTCTCCCTTTTCATCCTCAACTTGATAGAATTGAAATATAGTTTTAATATTCCACATGTGTTTTACTCTACAATATGTTAGCATTCATATGGTTAAAACAGTATATTTATGTAGTAAGTGTAAGACGTAATCAGTTGATACAGATGTCGCATTAGTTAGGTTGATATCTGTGCCGCCATTTTAGTTGGAAGGACGCCATATTCTGATGCAATTGAAACTGTTAGTTGCATACTCGAAACTATATTTTGCTCATTTACGAGAAATGGTCCTTGGTAAGTTTTGTTTCTCTAATGCCCATGTTATCTCATTATTGCATGCCTTTTACCTTGGATCAAGGCCTTCTCCCACCTGTCTAGAGGGGAGGATAGGCCAGACAACCTTGAAATGTAGATAGTTTCAACCAGGCTGCGGAATCGAGACTTATGTTCTGTACCCCCATTGTATTACGACACCTACCAGTGTTTTTCCATGGTAGGTGGGTCTTTGTGGACTCCGCAACATACATAATGTAACTTTATGCTTGTAAAAGGCAGATTCTCATCAGCCATCATAGGAAGCTGGTCTGATTGGACTAAACTGCAGTGTATTCTGTGAATAAACTAGTTTGCTTGTATTCTCTACTGCGTCATCAACTCTTCATTCTTGGAAGGCTAGAGGAGGTCTCAAGTGACCCGGGTGACCCTAATCGAGTCACTTCAGTTGGCGCCCAAACAGGGACCCACAGGTGACCCGTCTCACCCGTAGCCGGGTTTGTAGAAGTTGGGGTTGAGTCTGGTCAGATAGGTGGATCGGGGATCCCCACACGATCGAGCCTGAGTCTCGCAGCTGCCCCGCCTGTTTGATCGGGCAGCTCCTCGTCTAGTGGTCAGCTTGGCAGGGGTCCTGAAAAGGTGTACCCCTTGGATCTGACCGTTTGGTCCGAAGTGTCGGTAGTAGAGAATAGTCTTGTCTGAACAGTGTGCACTGGGTGAGTTCATTGTGAATTTGTTAGGTCTGCAGACCCTTGTGATACATAGCATTGTTGAACGTTCTGTCAGGCCACTTATTAAATTATGTGGAGGAGTTGTTGGAAACTTGCCCCCCACCTCTTCATGCCCCACAAAGAATATATCCTGCTTTTCCGCCGTCCCCCATAGTGTCAGCTGCTTCTGTTTCCATTTCTTCTCCTTCTCTTACATCTACTACACAGCCATTGTTAACACTGTCACCTGTACCTGCATCATATGTATTTCCCCTAGATGCGTCACCCACAGTGTTGAGTAGTGATGGAACGCCAGTGCGAGGGTCAGATGGCGGGAATTAGGCAGCAGCACGGGAGCGATTAAAGCGGGCAATGATTCAATCTGATATGAGTGAAGAAGAGGATAAGATGGTTGTAATTCAGGCAGCACGGTGGGCTCGGAATGTGATTTATGGTTTGAAGGATATATGGAGTGTGATGAAGGATTTTGATCCGTTTGTACAACAGCATGTCCTTCAGCAATGTTGACTACATTGATTGGTCTGTGGGAACAGTGTATTGGAAGAAAAGCTCCTCAGATTATTTATGATATTTGAGATTGTGTATATTCTGCTAGAATGTCTCCAGCTGAAGTCCATAGTAATGTTGGGACATTGCTCAGTTATTGGGCAAAATTATATCATAGTACTCTGATTCCAGTATCTCAGTTTCCGATGAGGGAAGTGAATCCCATTTACCACCCTGAGATTCCAGAGCAGCGTAATGCTACAAATGTTGTTACTCAGCAACGGGTAGAGGTTCGCTTCCAGGAGCAGGGGGTTTATACCCCATGGAAGAGAAGTGAGGGTCTTGCTCTTAAGAGTAAATTACCAAATCCTAGGAAAAATCCTACTGCATACTATAAAGAATTAACAGAGGCTGCCTCCTCGTCAGTTATGACGTTAGCAGATATTGAGATCTTTTTTGGGCTGTTAGTGCTGGTAGATATATGGAGACAGGTGCATACACAGGATCACAGAGCGGAATTGGGTGGTAAATGGGACAAGATTAAGGCATGGGATAAGGAACGAAGCCTGGCGACAAACCTAGGGCTGAGATATTGGCTTTATCAAATCGTATTATTACTTACATGCATTCTATTATTCCAACGAGGAAAGATTGGGATAAGTTGACGGCATGTCGCCAGGAGAAAGAAGAGAGTGTGTCAGATTTGTTTACTCTGTTTGAAGGGGTGTTTTGGGATTTTAGTGGACAGGATTTGTTAGTGGAAGGTGGGGTTTGTTTGTTTGTTAACAGGTTTGTTACAAATTTACTTCCTGAGATTGCAGCTCGGCTGCAAGCCTCTGAGATTACATGGACCACTTCCTCCCCTTTTATAATATTGAACATGGCCCAATATTATGAACATCGTGAAAATGAGGAGAAGGATAAGGTGGAGAAAAAGAGTAAGTATTTAAAGACGAAGGGGTTGTTGCTGCAAGTTGCGAGGGGATCTGGAAGGGGTTGGGGTACTGGTCCGGCTCAGAGGTCATCAGGTGCCGGTAGAGGTGGCGTGCCTTTGGGGCTGAATCAGTTTGCTTATTGTAAAACGGAGGAACATTGGCAAAGTGAGTGCCCAGAATTGTTACAGAAGGTTGCAGCACCAAGAGGAAGGGGTTGGAATGGAAGGGATTGTGGTGCAGGTAGCAGAGATTAGACTCAAGGGAATGCATCCGCAGTGAGTACGTCTGATCAGAATCATTTTGACGATCCCCGAGGAAGACAGTATTACCATGATGATTATGATATCAGTTACAGGGATGTCCTATAGCTAGGACAGCAAGGGACAGGGTACGGGACCAGTTCAGATTCCTGTAGATCAGCGTGGTCCTTATGTCACAACAGACCTACATGGTTTGACGCAGACATTTTTGGTGGATGCAGGTACAATGAACAGCTCTGTTTCTCATTCATGGGTCCCTGGGGTCGTCCTGTCTGGCCGCAATAATGTCTCTGTAGGTTTTTCAGGCGTACCGGTTGAGAGCCTTATCTCCAAACCTTTAGCTTTGACTGTTGGTCCCCGTTTTTACTGACATTAAATTGTGGTGAAAAATTATTAGGATTGAATTTGTTAAAGAAGTTATGTGCTACTATTTATTGCTCCCCAGATGGTGTTTATATGACTTTTGGACTTAATGTGGATGGCACGAGACAGTGTTTTGCAAAGGACGCTCTGCTTCCTGTTGAGATTCAGGATGTCCCATCTTCTTTGTGGGCGACAGGGGACACTGGTGTTGGGTTGTTACAGATATAACCCGTTTCTATCAAGATTAAGGATAATGCTGTGCTTCCTTGAATTCCTCAATATAAAATATCGCAAGCTGGGGAACAGGCTCTAATGCAGATTATACAGGATTTGATTAAGTTGGGGGTGGTGGAGGAGACAGTAGCGAATGTGTGTAATAGCCCCATTCTTCCAATTCTTGAAAAGGCCCCCGTCGATTCCTCTGATGCCCACTCTGATGTTTATCGGTTCATAATTGATTAATGGGAAGTTAATAACATAGTTATTCCCCAATTTCCGGTGATTCCTGATATAACAGTCCTTCTCACAATGATCCCTTCTTCGGCAAAATATTTCTCTGTGATCGATTTGAAGAATGTTTTCTTTAGCATTCCTGCCCACCCTGATAGCCGATATCTATTTGGTTTTGCTTTAGCTGGAAAAAGCTTCCAATTCTGTAGAGTTCCTCAGGGGTATACAGAAATTCATAGTATTTATAGTCAGGCTTTAAAAGGTCAATTGGATTCTCTCTCTCTCCCCACAGGTAATGTATTATTGCAATATGTAGATGATATTTTGATAGCCTCCAACACCGAAGAGGGTTGTCAGGATGTCACGGTAAAATTGTTAATGCATTTGGCGGAAAATGCCCATAAAGTGTCCCTTTCTAAATTCCAATGATGTCAACAGCAGGTCACCTATTTAGGTCACCTGCTATCGAAGGAGGGTAAGAGGCTAACACCTGAACGAGTTGATGCCATTATAAAGATGCCCGTCCCTGAGACACAAAAGGATGTGCATGCCTTCATAGTCATCACCTCTAAATAGTCGGCACTGGTTACCTGCTTACTCTTTACTAATACAGCCTTTGCTTTACCTAACCACTAAAGATGTGCATGAACCCTTGCCCTGGATGCATGAATGTCAGCATGCT
The DNA here is from genome assembly GCF_964204655.1 of Triturus cristatus. Classification (NCBI taxonomy): domain Eukaryota; kingdom Metazoa; phylum Chordata; class Amphibia; order Caudata; family Salamandridae; genus Triturus; species Triturus cristatus. The sequence goes on from NC_140593.1 coordinate 823,768,250, forward strand.
TTTGAACAATTAAAATATGCTCTTTGCTCTGCACCTGTGCTTGGCACGCCGGATTACAAGAAGCCCTTCGTGCTGTAAGTATACAAAGCGTCTGGATGTGCACTCTCTGCGTTAACATAAGCCTTTGGAGGTAAGCAGAGGCAGTGTGCTTATTTTTCTGCTACACTTGATCCTGTCGCCAGAGCGCTCCCGAGCTGTTTAAGAGCCGTGGCGGCTGCGGCGGTCTCTATGCGACAATCGGCATGGCTTGTTCTCAATCATGATCTCACAGTAATGGTACCACATGCTGTGGATGTACTTTTGAATAAGACAAAGACACAGCAACTTACCAGTGCTCGTCTAACTGGATATGAACTGACATTGTTTGCACCTCATATCACTATCAAAAGATGTGCCACATTGAATCCAGCCACGTTACTACCCCTCCCCTCAGAAGAAGGGGACACGAACGTCTATGATTGTTTGTTTCGCACAGACGAAGTGACAAAGGGATGGGTAGATCTGACTGATGTTGCCTTACCTGACCCACAAGGGGAACTATATGTTGATGGCTCTTGTTTTAAAATGTCAGATGGCACTACAACAGTGGCATATGCTGTTACCAGGCCGTGCACTGTAGTTGGGATGTCACGTGTTCCTTATCAATCAGCACAGGCTGCGGGGCTGCTGGCCCTTTTGCGGGCATGTGAGTTAAGTGAAGGACTGACTGTCAATATCTATACTGATAGCCAGTATGCCTTCGGGGTAGCCCATCATTTTGGACGCCTCCGGGTAGAGAGAGTATTCTTGACATCGCACGGGGCCAAAATTAAACACGGTCCATTGATAGAGAGGCTTCTGACAGCTTTGACTCTTCCCAAACGATTGGCAATAGTAAAATGCAGTGCCCATAAAACAATTACTGATGATGTTGTAAAAGGAAATGAATTTGCAGATCTGACAGCTAAGGAGACCGCCAGATGAAAAAGATGTTTGTGGCGTGTCCAGCTAGGTGAGTGCCCGAGAATGGGATGTTTGAGGACACACTAGCCAATGTCAAGAAGATTCAGAGTGAGGCAACAGTGGAGGAGTAGGCAGTGTGGCAGGAGAAAACAGCGTGTCTAAATGACGAGGGATGTTGGACTGATTTGTCCGAGAAACAGAGGTGGAAGTTACCAAATGCATATGTACTTCCCGGGGTTACTATGGCATATGGCCTAGCTCATATTAGTGCTAAAGGTATTTGCAAACTGCTAGAACCTGTGTGGAACAATGACAATATTCCAAAGGTTGCTACTCACTTGGTGACATACTGTATGCTCTGTCTTTTTCACAATCCTGGGAAGGGTACCCCTACACCTTCTGGTAATTTTGCACATCCCTCCTTCCCTTTTGAGGTACTCCAAATAGACTATATAGAATTGCCACGGGTTAACAACATGAAATATGTACTAGTGGTAGTTTGTGCTTTTAGCAAGTGGATTTAGGCTTACCACACAAAAGAAAACACTGCCATGGCAACGGCAAAGGCCCTTATAAAGGAATTTTGCCCATTTACGGCTTGCCCTGTTTAATCTGGTGTGACAATGGAAGTCACTTCAACGCCAAATTGATCCAGCTGATATGTGACAATTTGCATATGCAGCAAAAGTTTCATGCAGCTAACCACCCTCAGTCAGTAGGTTTAGCCAAGAAGTACAATGGTACTCTCAAGTTAAAGTTGGCCAAGGTGAAGGCGAGTACTGGGTTGCAATGGCCAGATCCATTACCCCCTTGCTTTACTTTCCACTAGAATGACCGCCCATTCAATGACCCGAATATCTCCCTATGAGGTAATTTTTGGTTGTTCAGCGAATGTGTGGGGTGTCTCTAGACCAAAGAGATTTTCGGATATTAAGTACCCTTTGTTGGTTGACTATTTGTATGAACTTACTAAAAGCTTGCGTTCTATTCAACAACAGATACACAAGGCGCTACTTCCAGCACCTGAGGGGCCTTGGCACACGATTCAGCATGGCGACTATGCACTGATTTGAAGCTTTCAAAGAAAGAACAGCTTGGAGCCAAGATGGAAGGGCCCTTACTTGGTCCTCATCGCCACAGGGACGGAGGTGAAAACGGAATGTCGGAAGTAGTGGGTGCATGCCTCTCACTGTAAGAGAGTGCCTTTGCCCCTGCCATACGACACCTGGGTGAGAGAGGGCATCGGAGATCAAGAAACTGAAAGAGTTCCAAAATTCCTCCCGTTTGCAAATTCTCAATTGGTTTGGATGCAAAGAGAGGCAGAACATGATGCTGTGTTAAACAAAGCAGTACCACCGGAAAAAAGGGCTAAGAGTTCCACTTTATCTGACCCCCAGGAACCTGAGTTCCAGTCCTCAACGTCTCCTGAATTTCAGATTCTACTTCGAGATGAGACATTGCCAGGAAAGGACAGGTATAGTTTGCGTCCTCGACGGAAATGTAGTGCACCAAAAGAAAAGTGAGTGTAGTTAGGTATGGACTTCATTGCATAAGACAAATAAAAAGGTCCCTTGTTTCTGCATTTTCCTGTTAGATTTGGGATCAGAAGATTGGTGTACGGCCTGTGATGCCAGACAGAATAAGTTCAGGGTATCTTCCAAGGAGGGAGAGTGCCCCATCCTGAGAGCAGAAAACATTTGTCGAAGAGCTGCGAGGGTGTGGCTCCACCACAGCGTGCTCAATAGCACCACCGATGATTGGACCATATGAGCCTGCCAAGAAGGCTTAGAACGGACCCTGATTCTTGACCCTTTTGGTATCTCTTTTTTCCCTTATTCTTTAGCGTTTTTGTGCCCATTCTACGTCATTGGCTCCATTTTAAGTTGTTTTTTTCTTTAACGCTATGATCTGTGAATATAATTGTAGAAAATGTATCTTTTTGGTTGCCCCCTAGCAGCAAATGAACAAGGTCTTGTTGCTCTACGCCCAGGGCGGGTTGGTTTTGAATGCTTGCTCAGGAAAAAGGTATTTTGGGTTGCAGTTATGTTACTATTCCTATTGGGGGAAGGGCCGGTTCTGGGTGATGGAGTGCTCTGGGGCTACATCGTCATGTGTCTTGTATCAAGCAGTTCCCTCGGATCATCAGACGCGCACTATGCACAGTAACGTTTTTCTGGATACCTACCAAAAATTCTTTGGAGATAATACAGCTTGTTATCCTACTGATTTTGTTACAAGTTTATGGACAGCTTATCCCCTTTCACTGGTATATTACACATAGGTTCATCCCCCCACCTTTGTATAGGTAGAAGGTGAATTTATTTTGGGATACCCTGGACCTTGTCTATATTATAGAAGGTCAAGAGGTACAGGATATCCGGCATGTATGCCTAAAATGTATTGTGCGATACAAAAGGGGGTGGTGATGGACGGAGCATCAGAACCAATCAAACACTCACACCCAGTCAACAGATCTGGGTTTGATCCATCACCGTTCTTTAGCCCACTCTGCCACCCCAGTTCAGACATGGCCATATGCAAATCAGTCTGACCCTGTGCCTCATGGGAACACTCCAGCCCGAACTGCCAAGCCATGCCTTCCCTGACCGGAAACAAGCTTCCTAGGACCGGTTTCTGGCATTTCAGCCGTCATCAGCCAGGCTTGCTTGAATCCAGTGGCAAAGTGAGCAAGGGACTCACGTCTGAGCATACCCTGCCAACTTATGGCGAACAAAGCGATACAAAAGGGGGTGGTGATGGACGGAGCATCAGAACCAATCAAACACTCACACCCAGTCAACAGATCTGGGTTTGATCCATCACCGTTCTTTAGCCCACTCTGCCACCCCAGTTCAGACATGGCCATATGCAAATCAGTCTGACCCTGTGCCTCATGGGAACACTCCAGCCCGAACTGCCAAGCCATGCCTTCCCTGGACCGGAAACAAGCTTCCTAGGACCGGTTTCTGGCATTTCAGCCGTCATCAGCCAGGCTTGCTTGAATCCAGTGGCAAAGTGAGCAAGGGACTCACGTCTGAGCATACCCTGCCAACTTATGGTGAACAAAGCGATACAAAATGTATTGTGGTCATCTATATTTCAGCAAACGGAATATCACACTGACAGGATGGCATTACCAAGATCTGACTGTCACTCAAGAGTCAGGAATATATCCTGCGTGTTGTCCTGAATTAAATAGTACTGATACTTATTTCTATCTTAACTGTTCTGGAGAAATAGTTTACAAAATTTTCCTATGCTTAGGAAAAAGGATGACCCAAGTATGAAAGGAATGAGCACTAGATATGCTCCATTGGATTACCAAGATCCACTCTATGCACACTCCAGTTTTTATTTTTTATCCACTGGTTCATATTTTAATATGTACAGTGGTACAGAAGACATAGCTTTGGGAATGGTGTTACCCCTTGGGGTACCTTGCAGGCATAGTAAACCAAATATAAGATGGGTAAAAAGAACTCTGACCAGGGAATTCTGCGAAGGAGTTACTGATTTGGAAGTTAATAATTATAGTAATGGAATTACTTTTGGGTACATCCTTTGGCCAGAGGTGAACATGCTAGAGAGTATTTTCAGTGTAAATTACAGATTCTATCAAATTTGACAGTGGTAGCTTTGCGGGATATCACCACTCAGTTAGAAAGTATGCGCATATAGTTCAAACAAACAAGGTATGCTTTTGATTTTATTCTAGCTAAGAATGGTGGAACATGCGCTGTCATAGGAGATCAGTGTGTGGTCGGCATCACGAATATGGTAAAAAATATTACCTAATGGAGGTGCGCACAAGTATACTGAGACCTATCTAGGTCTTATTCAAGTTCCAGTTAATTCAAAAGTAATTCTTACAAAGTTGATTTCAGTTTCAATCCATTGAACTTTATTCAATTCTTTAGACGTTCTTCATTTTATTAGCAAATTCATTCTTTGCTGAGACATCTTTAAATTACATTTCACAACCACCCAATGCATTTCGGGTCATGGGGTGACCCTTCTTCAGGGGTCTCTAATGGAAAAACAAAGAAATGTTATGAGCCCATCAGCCACATTATCAAACATAAAACTCTAAAAAGTTTACATGTAATGTTCTTCATACATATATTGCTGTTTTAATATGACACTTTCTGTTGTTAAATCAGGTACCAACTAATCTTGTTGTCACCCGAAGGATACCCTATCAAATTATCAAAAATAAACGCCCTAGATTGAGCTGACAAAAAATCCCAACTCGCACAAGGTCTTTTATGAGCTTTAAATAAACAGGGACAAAAAACATTTTTAAAGTAAAACATCGAAGGTCCTGGAAGAAGAACTTGAAGGAATAAAGCGTGAACTCAATGCTCATGAAGATTTGGCTGCAACATTGGAAGATATTAACAATAAACTGGAAAAATACTCCAAAGAAATTGAAGACAGGAAGATTAAAAAATATAGACGTGATACTATAGATTATAAACTAGAGGAAGTTTATAGTTGGGCGGAAGTGTACAATCAAAGAAAGTGGCAACAACCACCAGTAAACGTCAGCTCGTCACAAGAAAGTGTCATATCCGATTCAGAAACAGCATAAAACAGGAAGCCAATGGGAAAAAGTGTACAAACTGCACGTAAAGATCAACAAAATAAGGTAGCTTTTTTAGAAACAAGCCCGGCTGCAAACTATGTTCCTTCATTGTCCGTAACAACGGGAGAACCCCCAAAACAAGGAGGAGAAAAAGAAAAAATAAAGGAAACGGAGACAGAACGAGAACTACGATCAGCAAAAAAGAAGATGACCTTGTCATAAATATATCGGACACCCACTTGACTACGGCTCAAACTAATCTCCTGAATAAAGGTCTGACATTTGTTCCAGTATATAAGTCGAATCCCCAAGAAACAGAAATATCCATCTTTAAATTTCTGCGCACATTGCGCCTAAAGAACTTCTTCAGTAATCTTCCACCATCAGAAAAACCTGAAAGTACCACCAAAGAGTTCAGAGTTTAGAGCACATTTTGTGCACCTACCTCACACAAAACCATTGATGCTTATAAAAGAATTATCACCACTGAAATGAGGAAAATCAATTACCAAAGTGGTACCAAAAGTAATTTTTCCAAAAAAGAATGGAACACTTTAAGATCTTTGAAGGAAATTACAAACATTACCATACAAAGAGCGGAGAAAGGGGGAGCCCTAGTGGTAATGAACACGGAATTTTACATGGAGAGTGTGCGTACACATTTACAAGATGTTAATACGTATCATAAACTGGACCAAGATCCTACAGATATATTTGCAAATACATTGAAAAATATCCTGGATAAGGCACTCAAGATGAAATGGATCACAGAAAAAACATATCATTTTTTGAACATAAAATATCCTCGGAGACCTCAGTTCTACATGCTCCCAAAAATTCATAAGCATGCCACTAAACCACCCTTCAGACCTATAGTGTCCGCATGTGGATCAATTTCTGAACCTCTAGGGCAATACCTAGATTGGTTCATGCAACCTCTGGTGCAGAATTGGTATACTTACGTTAAGGTTACCACCGCATTTTTGATTATGCTGAACAGCATTGAAATTCCAGTGAATGAAGAAATATGGTTATGCTCCATCGACGTAACATCACTATACACCTCCATCCCTCACAATGAGGGGCTAGAAGCTATGGAATGGAGTCTACTGAAAAATGACGTAACAGGAACTGATAAAGTATTTATGTTGGAACTGCTACACTTTGCGCTATTTGACAGTTAACTGGAATGGGAAAATGAATTTTATGAACAATGTAGTGGAACATCCATGGGTTTTGCGGGGGCACCATCCTACGCAAATACATTCATGGCTAAATTTGAAAGTGATCACATACTCAACAACCCAGATTGGTTAATTGGCATCATGGTATTTAAAAGATACATAGACGATATCTTTGTAATTTGGAAAGGAGCCAAAGAAAAACTGGTAGAAAATATTCATGTTTTAAATCAACAGCACGAACGGATTAAACTCACTCACCAAATTGATAAAAATGAGCTAGCATTTCTGGACGTTAAAATAACTTTAAGGAATGGTCAAATATGCACTGATGTGCACATTAAAGACACTGACAGAAATAGTGGTCTCCACTATGAGAGTTTCCATCACCATTCACTTAAGAAGCATTTACCCTTGTCCCAATTTATCCGCTATAAAAGAATCACATCGGATCCTAACAACTTATCCTCCACAATCGACATGCAGATCCAAAAATACAAGAAACATGGATATCTAAAGGCCATATTACAAGAATCCAAAACAAAGGTATTAGCAATGAGCAGAGATTCCTTACTTGGCAAGAAAGAAAAATCTGATAAAAAACTCACAGTATGTGTGTTGAAATATTCAGTACAAACCACCCAGATCACTAAAATCATGAGAAAACATTGGTCTCTCATAACACAGGAACCTGATCTTCAACCATTAGTTTCGAATCAAATAACGTTTGCCTACAAGAGATCTAAGAATGTGAAAGAACTACTAAAAAGACAGAGGACACCGAGTGACAATACAACGTATAAGGGAATGAGAAGATGCGAAAATTGCATGCACTGCAATAATGTGATGACTGGTCAGACTTTTACGCATCCAATGACAGGAAAAAATATTCCTTTACTTCACTCAAGTACTTGTGATACCAAAGGGGTAATTTATGGAATAAAGTGTTCTTGTGGAAAGCTTTACATAGGACAAACAGAGCGCAAAATAAAAATAAAAATAACTGAACACAAAAGCAATATCAGACAAAAAAATCAAAAGTCTACAGTGGCCACTCATTGGATGAAAGCAGGACATAATATTTCACAATTGCGATTTACCATATTGGAAGTAATCAAACCACACCCTTCTATGGATGCTCACAAACAAAGATTAAAAGCAGAATACTTTTGGATTCATAAAATGGACAGTATGCAACCGTTAGGACTAAATGACAGGATAGAATTATCGTGCTTTCTTTGAATAGAAATTGAGGAAAACGACATTGATCTCCTGTTTCTAACATTCACATATGTTTTTACCCCAACCCAAAATGGCCGAACAAAATACTCCAATTGCAAGTCATATTTTGTGTTTGTACCCAAAGCTTTTTCATTTATGTACTCGTTCTTGTGCCTTTTAGTTTAAGAATGAACCACGTTATTATTTATGATATAGGAACACAAATATACAGTTTAAATTATGTGTTTCACATTATGAACATTTTAGTTTTCAAAATGTGCGTTAGCGCTTAGAGAATTAACTAAGGTAATACAAGGGTTCATGACAGCCTAGAAATGCGGATTGTTGAAACTCTTTAGAAGGTATATACATTGTGATGCCCGATATTTTGACTTTGTATATCCGCGATCATGTGATCGCGTTTGAACCAATCAGGAAGCTGTTATATAGAAAGATAATATCCAGGCTAGTAAGCAGAATTTCCATTGGAGGAACACTGAGACATGTTCTACGTTTCACACAAATGTAAGTGTTGAGTATGAAACGCTATGCTTCATTATAGTCGTCTTCTTAATGAATTTACACAGTTATAAATAGTTATGGGCATTCTGCTTTGAACACGCCAATATGTTTTAGCACATAAACAGAGTTAATGAGTCAGATAGCGTCTGTGAAACATCATGCACAAGATTGTTTGTTTGTTTATTCATTAGCGCAAGGACCTTCGATGTTTTACTTTAAAAATGTTTTTTTTCCCTGTTTATTTAAAGCTCACAAAAGACCTCGTGCGAGTTTGGATTGTTTGTCAGCTCAATCTAGGGCGTTTATTTTTGATAATTTGATAGGGTAACCTTCGGGTGACAACAAGATTAGTTGGTACCTGATTTAACAACAGAAAGTGTCATATTAAAACAGCAATATATGTATGAAGAACATTACGTGTAAACTTTTTAGAGTTTTATATTTGATAATGTGGCTGATAGGGCTCATAACATTTCTTTGTTTTTCCATTAGAGACCCCTGAAGAAGGGTCACCCCATGTCCCGAAATGCATTGGGTGGTTGTGAAATGTCATTTAAAGATGTCTCAGCAAAGAATGAATTTGCTAATAAAATGAAGAACGTCTAAAGAATTGAATAAAGTTCAATGGATTGAAATTGAAATTAACTTTGTAAGAATTAATTTTGAATTAACTGGAACTTGAATAAGACCTAGATAGGTCTCAGTATACTTGTGCGCACCTCCATTTGGAAGTGGAACCCCCATTTTCTCCAAAGTTACCTAATTAGAGATAGTGTTTCCAGACAAAACTCTGGGAGGAAGCTGCACACAACAAAAATTGTGTGCAATTGTTAAAAAAATACGAATACACATGAGTGCCCGATTGACTTCTAATAGAGTTTTAAAAAATATTACCCAACATATTTTAGACATTTTGGAGAATGTTAAGGGCATGGAGAGCAGCAATTGGGGTTGGTCCTTGTTTGGTGGTTGGGGTTGGATCTTAGAGAAAGTGATATATTTCATTGTAATTCTAATTAGCTGTTGTGTCCTGATACAGTGTCTTCCTTTATGTTGTTCATATTGTACCACCTATCTTACACCCAATAGAAATTCAATTCATGATACAAATGCTTAAATAGTGCTTCAACAAGAGCTTGACACACTCATGCAGTTGGATGAGGGAGTTTTTGGATCAGGTACTTCCCTTGCTGAATCTGTCTCTGATGTTACTCGTATTGCTAACGATTAATACCGCAACTTCTTTTCAGTGAGCTTTATTATTATATGTAATCATATTTGACAGATTATTGTTTATCCAATAAAGTTTTTCCTAGTTACTAGAATTGTAAAGACCCTTACCTGATATCATAAATAAAGATGATTTAGCATATAAATGCTAATAGGAGGGTCTGATAGAATTGAAACGTAGTTTTAATATTCCACGTGTGTTTTACTTTACAATATGTTAGCATTCATATGGCGAATGCATTATATTTTCATAGTAAGTGTAAGATGTAATCAGTTGATACAGATGTCACGTCAGTTAGGTTGACATCTGTGCCGCCATTTTAGTTAGAAGTACGCCATATTCTGATGCAATCGAAACTGTTACTTGCATACTCAAAACTGTATTTTGCTCATTTACGAGAACTGGTCCTTGGTAAGTTTTGGATCTTCAATGCCCATGTTAGCTCGTTAGCGCATGCCTTTTCCCCTTGGATCAAGGCCTTCTCCCACCTGTCTAGAGGGGAGGATAAGCCAGACAACCTTGAAATGTAGATAACTTGTACCAGGCTGCAGAATCAAGACTTATGATCTGTACCCCCATTGTATTATGGCACCTACCAGTGTTTTTCCATGGTAGGCGGGTCTTTGTGGACTCCGCAACATACATAATGTAACTTTATGCTTGTAAAAGGCAATCCCTTCTCAGTCATCATAGGAGGCTGGTCTGATTGGACTCCAATACAGTGCATTCTGTAAATAAACTAGTTTTCTTGTATTCTCTACAGTGTCATCGACTCTTCATTCTTGGAAGGCTATAGGAGGTCGAGAGTGAACCTTGGGGTCATTCTAAGGAAATATTCCTTAATGGACTTACGTAATGTGTTGCACAGTAAACGGTCCCTTCTAAGGGGCACCAGAAAAAACAAATCTCTTGTATTTTGGGAGAGGACCATCCCAGACCAGTGTCAATGGGCATGGGGAATGGTCCGAAGCAGTGATAGGGTGTGTGGAGTTGGCCCGCAGTGCTGGGATTAAATTCTTACTTGCAGAAATGTAGTCGATCCTAGAATAGGACCTATGTGTATGAGAAAAGAAAGTATAGTCTCTATCTAGTGAGTTCATTATGCACCATGTATCTACTAAGCCCAACGAAGACACATCTTTTTTCAAGGCTTTGGTGAAGGTGCTAGAGACTGCCCTTTGGCATTGCGTGCTATCCAGGCCTGCACCCAGGTTAAATTAAAATCCCCTAGTAAAAAAAAGATCCCCTCAGCAAACCCCCCCAACCGAGATAGGACCTTAGATAAGAATGTAGTTTGGTTGGTGTTAGGCACGTAGATAGAGGTAAATGTACAAAGTCGACCCAGTAATATCCCCTTAACCATCACTATCCTGCCCTCCTTATCAATTTTGCTTCCTTCCAGCTGGAACTTCAAGGCTCTATAAAAGAGTAGTACAACTTCGTTGTGCTTGGTCGTGGCCGAAGAGCGATAAATGATGGGATATTTCTTTGTCCTAATCAGTGTTCCTCCGCCCTTTTCATGTTCTTTTCCTACAGTGCAACGACATCATGCCTTTGGTCTTGGAGATACTTCCACAATTTCTGGCATTTGCCAGGGGAGTTAAGCTCTTCCACATTCCAAGTTAGCAAGGAAAGTACCATTTATATTCATTGTTTGTGGAACTGTGCCCTCTTATTTTTTGTGAAATCAGCCTTTTGTTACACCCCTCTCTGCCCTAATATTAGTGGTTTTCTCATCAGATCCATGGTTCCTTCCACACCTGCCTCTTGTTAATGAAGGAACTTCTGTGCACTTCCAACCAAAATAACAAAACAATCCTAAATTAGAACTTTTGGCATCAACTTGACCCAACTTCCCAAAGTTAACGATCATAGAATACATTTATTGTGTATTTAACGTGGACGTATTGGTCCATGTCAGCGTATGGCGAGCTACAAATTGTTGCTGTCAAATCACCTGCTCTGGGGTAGCGTCAGGAGAGGTAGTGAGTAGTTTATCCCAGCTCCATTTCTCCCCCACTAGTAAGCTATCACAATACTCTCCCTTATTTATCATCACACAAAGGAGATATTTTAGTCCCCCCAAGACCCGACCGCCATAAAGCTTCACGAGTGATCCCATGGATTTGGTCCAGACACTCATCAATATAGTTAAATCAATGAGGACATTGTTCCATGTTGGCGGTGAGACAAAAATGGCGATCACCTGCTCAACAAAAAAAAGGGGCGAGAAAGAGTGTAGAGGAGGGAGGGAGGTAGAGGGGAGGTGAAAAGAGGCAGAGAGAAATTTCCCCAGTGTCAAGGATCCAATCCCGAAGGGGAGGACTCAATGTAGCCTCTTGTTTGCCCTCACACACCCCGAAGGATGTCTTGCTTCATCATCGGGCTTGTTATTGCTCCTCGTCGGGCCGGCGCTGCAATGCCCGACGGTCCCCCGAAGGGTCTCTTTATCGGAGGTCTTTTAAAGAGAAAAGCCGTAAGGTGAGTGCGGGTGTGTGGGCTTAAAAAATGATGGTAGTGGATCCAGGAGAAAGGTGATTGCGTGCGTGCAGAGTGTGTTGATAAAAATGCCTAGGGGTGGCCAAAAAGGTACTACTTTAATGATGTGGGGCCCCTGGCAGAGTAAAAAAGACCAGTAGGTCACGGGGTAACTAAAAAGTGCAAGGTGCTAGTGTGACTTATAAAAAGGTCGACATGTTTCACGCCTAGATAGCCCGGAAGGGTCAGTGGCGATTCTTCAGGACCTAACTCAGTGGGGGGATGTGCACGGTGAGGACGGGGGTTCCTGTGGTAGACAAGGTAACCTGCGTCTATGAAAGGTAAAGAAAGGTACGGAACTGCGGGGTACAGTGACCTATTCAGCAGATATAGAGAAAGCGTACCAATGCTAGTGTTACCTAAAAAGGGGGAAATAAACGGGGGAGGGGGGGAAGGAAACGAGAGAGAGGGGTGACAAACACACATTGATGTTTATAGACCGATCTGGTACAAATGTGAACACCACTTAATCGAGAGAACACAGCAAAAAACTAACCGTGCCCCCGATTACCATCCAAATCGTAAGTGTGCAGTCACACCCATCGTTTTGTACAGAGAGACATACACCAATACCGTGATGGCGGTATATCATTAGTGCCAGGCACACACATCTATACTGAAGGTGATATAATGCCCGAACATAGAGGGGCGATGTTAGAGGTCAACAAATCACATAAACTTGGTCAATATTAATGCCAAACAATGAATTACGATACGAGGAGGCAGTCTGTGCACCTAGAGAGAAATGATAATAGTCATAATGGTTCGGGGGTGAACCATAGCGTATACATTCCACAAAGTGAAGATAGAGTCCCACTCTGCTCGTTGGTAGGCAGACAGCACAGAGCGCACGTGGAAACTCAGTTCGTCTCGCTAAGTGAGTAAAATAAAATAAAATGAAATGAAATAAAGTGGGCATTCAAACAATCATACGAGATTCACACACATGTATATACCAAGCTCCTTACCCTCGTAAATGTAAGCGAGGGCTTCCTAGGTGTTGCCGTGGCTGCCTGCGCCCTATTTGCTAGAAAAACAAAGCATAGGTAGATTGATGCTGGGGCCCCTAAGAAAGGGCGAGCTGTGTATTGGGATCGTGGAACGATTCCCAGGCGGACCCTGCGTTGTTGAGTACTTACGGTTGCGTCGGGGGCCAGCTCATTCAGCACCTACCCTCTGCCAACGGCTGCCTGTAGATAGTCCTGGTAGTATTCAGGGTTCCATTTAAAGCCGTTAAAGGAGGCGTGTCCCACTTCCTGTTCTGAAGGAACCGGGTCGCTGTGAGTGATGGATCTAGCGCATGCGTGGGTGACTGTGTCTTGACAGGCGCGCATGCTCTAACGGAGCAACAGGCGGTGTGCGCGTGCGTACTGAGTAGACCTCGGTGCCCTTCTAGGAGGTGCCGTGCATGCTCGAAACGGAACCAAAGATGGTGTGCGCATGCGTTCTGACTGTACTCGGTGCCCATATATGAAGTTGACTACGCTTTTATAAATAATGGGGCTAGTAAAAGCTGGTGGTGCCTCGTAGTCTGGTATAGAATTACGGAGTGGCGTGCCCACCCCGGCTGAACCGGACGTGTCTGTGTATTGTCTGGATGCCCCTTAGTAAAGTGGTCAGTGTTTCAAGGGGAAACAGAGGGGAGCCAGAGGGCCCAGAGCAGGGGGATGTCCCTTAATCAATAACCAAAGGGCCAACGTTGAATCACAAGTATACTGATATGTGCCCAATGGAGGGATGGTGTATGTAAGGGACTGATTAGAGTTCATCAATATAGGCCATGAGAAGTCATATCCCCTCCCCCTTTCCCAGAGAGCTATTTTCCTTCTCACCCCTTTTATTAAAGTCTGAGTTAGTTATTGGTACTCTCCTCACCCCTGGACATCTCCAAACCTTGTGAGTGTTCCTGTGGTGCTGGCCCATGCCTGTATCCATCACACTTGGCAAAATGTTCAGAAATCATTCTACTCCATCTCTCTTCATGTCTCTGATTCCCCCTTTGGGGTTATTTTTCTTTTAGAGATTTCGACCTATTTTGCCGCTGCCACTGTCCGTCTCTATTTGTCTCCACTGCCTTTTTCCCTGTGTCGCCCTTCGAGGTTCCGTTTCCCAGGTCTTCAGGGAGCGCAAGCCCAGTATTTCTGCCGCTTCAACGTAGGAGGTACTTTAGTGTTGCCTATTATGTAAGGAAAAAGTGATTCCAAAGAGTAGGTCATCTGTATTTTATGTGATCCTGTTGTAGCCTGTCGAGACTGATCACAGTTGTTGCCAGCACACCAGCTTTGCTGGTGCCACATCCTGGAATAGATCACACTTTAATACTTGGAAAGATATCTCCTCTCACGATCTTGCTCCCTGAAGAATCGCCCCCTCATCTTATGAGAGTGTAGTTTAGCCAGTATGTCTCGTAGTCGCTTATTCCCTCCAGACAGTGGCAGGCCCACCGTATTCACCATGTTGATTTTTTTCTTCGTGCCTCCGGATCTGAGAACTTCTCCAAATAATCCCAAGACAAAGGCTTCCAGGTCTGTCCCTTCTGCTCCTTCTATGAAGTTCTTAAGGCGAACATTATCTCTCCGAGCACTGTTCTGAAGATCCTCACATTTTAGGATATTGACTTGTAGCTATTCATGGAGCCCTTTTGTTGTGTTTTCCATCTCCTCCCTTTTATGTTCTAATTCTTTCACTTTAGATTCTTCTTCCAAGGTGCGACTGCCGACCGAGTCAAGATCTTGCTGCAGCGACGTTAGCTTGCCCTGGATGTCAGAATGTAGGGCCTTTAGGTCTGCCTTAGTTTTCACTCTGAGTTCTTTCTTGAAGTCTCTTAAGGAGGCCAGCAGGTCTTCTTTAGTAAGCACCATCTCTCCCTCCTGCCTGCCTCCTTTTGGTAGCCCTCTCGTCTCTGTAGGAGTGAAATAGCTGAAGACTCTATTTGCCTGCAACTTTTTGGGTGGTATAGAGTCCGTAGTGCCAACTCAACATCCTCTCCTGGGTGTAACTCTGTATGTTGTAGCCTCCTCATTTGGACAGTACTTCCTATGCATGGGTTTCTCTGTCAGGCAGAAAACTTTATCGGATCACAGGCCTATGTGTGCGGTGGAGAACTCATTGTCCCCGTATGCCAACTTGATTGTTCACAGTAGATCCTCCTTGTGTCAGTAACCCCATGCCTTCGAAAGGTATTCCACATTTAGAGGGGGTTCCTTCCGGAGCTAGCATTAGGGAGGGTCATGCTGAGTCTCTCACCTTTTGCTGGCCCACAATCCTGGGTGGCCCCTGTAAGCTCATCCCCAGACTGGGAATCTCCTCCTCCATTGAGTCTATCCTTGCGCGGGAGCTAGCTTCCGTCCGCTTCATGTGGGTCCTTGCATTATGTAGACTCCATATTGGTGCTGTTAAGTTTCTCCCCTGGGTACTAGTGCCTGTAGATAGGTTTCAGTGTTCCTGGAGCTGCTTCATCCCACTGGAGTGGCCGCCATGTTGAAGTCAGACACCCAGATGCTCAGGGGTCCCCCTGTGTGGCCTCCAGGTGCCACCATCTTCCAGAGTAATCTTCTGGCCAAACCACCATTTCCCCCTCCGGTTGCCCTGCAGACACCACCTGTCCTGCCTGTACCAGCTATAGGCAAGACCAAACTGTGGCTCAAGCGGCCACCAATGTGACATCTGGTGACTGCCTCCACGTGTTTCCCGCAGCTTCTCTTGGAACCAGGGGCTCCTCAATGATCCTTGCGTTGCTGCAGCCACCCGTCAGGCAAACTATCAGACCAGTTTCCGATTTAGGGCTGGCGGGACACACAGGTCCGCAGCAGTGCAGTCTGATGCGTCTCTCCTATGGAGTCAGCGCTCTCTGCTTTCCTCCCGGGAGGGGGGAGAAGCCCGATCATTGTCGGCTCCTCCGATGTCATGCTGCCTCCCACAGCTCGGGCCGGCGCATGATGCAGCTCCATGGTGTTCTACCAGCTGCTTCCCTCCTTGGGGCCTTCCACCACACCCAGGGCCTCTGTGAGCTTCCGCCAACCCGACAGTTCCGGTTCCTTTTTGGCAGCAACCCAGTGAGTTATCAGTGCCGCCATAAACTCTGACTTCTCTTGGCTTTTCTCATGCCGGGAATCACCTTTGTTCATACTGTTAGGTGACTTTTCCCATTTGCTCATCACGGAGCCTCAGCTGTTCAGGTCCTCACGGACATCTTGGCTCGTAAAGATGATTTTTATGTTCTGTGTTTGAAAATACCGCTTTTGGAAAGTGTGTATTTTCTTGCTTAGCCATCCTATGTGCCTCTGATGAGTTGTGAATTAACTGTCTGGTTTTGGAGTAATAGAGGCTGGGAATGTGCATTCTCTTAAGATAGCCACTGCTGGGGTTGAAGGGTGTCCTGCCTCTCCTCAATGAGTCAGGGTTGGGCTGAATAGATCTGGAATGCATTTAGAGTAGTGGGAGGAGATTTCCGTGCACCTGAATAGGCCTGATCTGCCTTGGACAATGCTGCTGCCACCCCCTGCCAGGAAGCAGGGCCAGAGAGGACAGAACTGGTTTGTACTGAGCACAGACACTCGCTGCCACAAGAAAACAAAGGGAAATGTGGTATGATATTTGGGGCCCAGACCCCAGATTTTCAAAACTCTTTTGGACTCAGAAACCTGCCAAGAAGAAGAGCTAAATAATCTGTGAGGAGGAACTACCACTTTGCTGCTATCCTTGTAAATGCCACAGTTGTGCCAAGAACATTGCTTAGCGATGTGGAGGCTATTTGCATTCAGATACGCTGTTAGCGATCCGGAGGCTCTTTGTATGCATGCAGATACACTGTTAGTGATATGGATGCTCTTTCTATATGGAGACGATTATATTGGCATCATATGTGCGAGGCAAGCGCTTATGTTATATGCATGTTGTCATAGTGTGCTAGGAATGTTAAAGCCCATCTTGCACTTAGGAATACAAGGGCATAGTCAATTCTCTAATAATCAGCTGTGTTTGTTTGCACAGCAAAATCCTGCGAGACAACAGAAGATCGCAGCCACCATCTTGGATGTGGCGATGCCGTAAATAGTGGCCCCACCTGACCTAATGACACCACTTGCAATTGTTAATCTTGCAGCTTGGGATCACGTGCTGGAGCAATTTCTGAGTTCCTGTGTTCCCGAAGGACCACCATCCCCCACAGTGATTAAGCAGGTAGCAGTGATCTGGGGAATACTAAACCATGGTAATAGAAAACATATTCTTTGTGTAAGGATTGGAAAACGGTTGCTTGCGCGCTCCACAAACATATTAACCAACACAAACAATCTCTTGTGAACTCTGTAGTGCTAAAAACATTTCAAAGAGCAAAGTGCATTATAGTGTTTGAGTCTATAGTGTCTTAAGAGGAAGCCATAGGATCTTTGTTTGCATGTTTCAATGACGTAATGTACATAATTTTGCTGAGAATCCAGTTCATTATTTACAAGTTAAATGCAAACCTTTGAACAGGGTGAAGAAACACAATCAGTGAATGGTACTAGTACAAGTAATCATGAGAAGCTGTAATAGTATGTAAGACTGTGAACTGTGCAAGGCACTTTAAAACTAACATTGACATATTCAGAGTGAACCAAGAGATTTTGAACTTGCTAACCAAATGTACATTAAAACTACTCTGGCAGTATATAAATACTAATTTCTTATTCCACTGATTAGAAACAAAGGAAGTCCTTCTTGTAATGCCTCTGTTGTAATATTGGTTCCAAGTATGAGCAGGCACCAGTTGTCTAACTTGGGTCCTGTCTCGTTCCAGGTCTCCCTCCCGCAGTACCCTCCCTAAAACCCTTCCCCTCGCCTGTCCACTTTAAACTTCTGTTTACACAGCAGAATCAGTGCTTGCCTATTTTGCATATTTAGGGTACTGCTCCTGAGGAACCACAACTCTTGACAGAAATGTGAACCTATACAATTATGTTCCTCCTGAGCATTACCTCCAACATGTCTTCCATAGACAATTTGTGTAAAATGCTGACAGAGAAGCATGGCAGGACTCAGCTCGGTTGCCTAGTAAGGTGGCTCACGTCCAAACCCAGATCTCTCAGTGGCTACACCACCATGTAAACAGTCCCCTTAGTAAATTCAGACAACATCCTCATATGCAATTGGAGAAACTTCAAGGAAGAGTCTGAGAAGACCTCTGATAGGCGCACCATCACCGGATTAGCAGACTGTGAACTGCTCGAGCTCAAATGAGATGGAAACAGCAATGTATCAAGCACAAGAAGATGCAATACAGTTAGGAAACTTGGAAGAGCAACTAAATGTTGAACAGAAACAAATATATCAGCAAGTGAAAGGGCAGATTGACCATGGATTACTTCATGAAAAGTGAGGGTGCTCATGTACATCATTTCAACCTAACCAAATGTATGTGAGTGGTCAAGCTGGAACAGGAAAAAGTTTTTTTAATTAAAGCAATTACAAGTTATCTGCAGAAAACAACTGATTCACATTTGTCTTGTGTTGTCACTGCTCCAACTGGGTTGGCAGCTCATAACATTAAAGGAATTACTTTACATTGTTTACAAATGCTGCCAGTAGAGCGTGAGAACAAATTGGAATACCACAAGCTATCTGGAGAAGCCTGTTGTGAAGTTTCAAGAGTCCTGAAGAAAATGAAACTTCTCATTATTGATGAGGTGAGCATGGTCTCAAACTTGATGCTTGCCTTTGTGCATTTAAGAATGCAGCAATTTCTTAAAACAGAGTATGACGTGTTATTTGGAGGAAAACACGTCATAGTTTTTGGAGATCTACTGCAACTGACTCCGGTAAAAGGACAACCGGTATTTAAAACACTTGCCCATGAAGATACCAGAAAGTCTCTTGGCAGTGTTGGTAATGTGAACATTTGGAGTAATTTTGAATACAAAGAACTGACAACAAATATGCGACAGGCAAATGATGCTGAATATGGAAGTATTCTTCAAGATATAAGAATTGGAATTCTTTCAAAACAAGGGAAAGAAGCTTTGGAAAGACGATTACTTTGCAATGTCTTTCCAAATGAAAATGCAGTTCCTGCAAAAGTGTACGTGGAAATTGCTAATCATAAGTCAGTGATTTGCTTAATGCCAACACTGCATGAGTGTTCAATATTCAACGAAGAATTATTAAAACTGGAAAATGAAGAAATTATAAAAATGGAAGCCATCGATAAAATACTGCATGAAGGAATCACTATTATTTTGACAGGAAAGTTGAGATCAAAACTGGATTGTTTAGAAAAAAAAATATCTAAAACTGCTGGTTTAGAAAAGACACTATATGCGTGTGTAAACTGTCGGGTAATTTTAAGGCGTAATTTGGATGTAGAGCAAGGTTTAGTTAATGGTGCAATGGGTAAAGTGGTGGATTTTGTGAATTATCAGAAAAAAGAAGGAATTGAATTTTTAAAAATTAAATTTGATCAGATTGATGAAGTTAAAGAAATTGGTCGTTGTTCAGTTCGTTTTTTGCTTGTTAAAGATTTATATGTCCGTAGGAAACAATTTCCATTTTCTCTGGCATATGCAGTGACTATTCATAAATCTCAAGGATTAAGTGTAGACAGTGCATTGGTGAACATTGGATCTACCGTATTTAAAGAGGGTATGGCATATGTTGCTTTGTCGCGAGTCAGAACATTATCTGGTTTGTTTTTTATTGATTTTGATGAGACAAAGGTTACTGCAGATGCAAACTGTGTAAAAGAGTATAATAGGTTAAGAAGGGTGAATGCTCCAAATTTAGGTCAATATCCTGTATTTGAAAAGCGTGTGGTTGGTCGAAAAAGAAGGTTAGAGAATATCTGTTCTGAAGGTGTCAAGAAGGGAAAACAACAAGATAATGTTGTGAGTGCAGGTAAAAAGAAATTGGACACTGTTGGAGAGATTGTTGGTTATCAGTTTGAAAATAGTTCTGGTGTAAACTGCTATGCTAATGTAGTGGTCAATGTTGTTTTTTATCTTGAAGGTTTGCAAGAACAAATTATGCAGAATCGGCAAAAAGATTTTGTTCTCTGTTGCATTCTGTTTATGAAAAATTGACAACAGATAGAAGTAAAATACAATCTGTTTCAGTTGTTCGTAGTATTTTGGATGTGTGTTCTGGTTCTACACAATTTACACAAAATATCCAACAAGATGCTCAGGAATTTTTAATGTATATGCTTACCATTCTGAAAATTGCATGTATACATGTAGCACCAATGTAGTCACTGAGAGAATTCTGTATTTAACATTACCAGACTGTAAATCAGTGTCTTTCAATAAATTAGTTAAAGGTGCAATTCAAAACATGGAGTGCAGCCAATGTAAATCAGAAATGTTATCCACATTATTCTTAACAAAATATGGAAAATACATCATTTTAATGATACAACGTTGTACAGCTGACGGAAGAAAATTGGATACTTTAATAAAGCAATTTGTAGCAGCACAACTATCAATATCAGGAAGGACTTTTGTAGCAATTACAATAATTTTCCATGATGGTCCTTCCACAACATCTGGACATTACACTGCCTATCTAAAATGTGACAAAGGCTGGACACTTTGTAATGATGCCCAGTTGGTTTTCAAACAATGTTTTCCTAGTGAATTACCAAATTCCTACCTAATATTTTTAGAGCCAAAGTTTTAGGAAGATAATTCACTCTCTGGGTATTTTATTATTATAATTTAATAGGACTACCATTGGACAATTTACATAAAGAAGGAGTCCGAAAATACCATTTGGCCTCAAGGAAAGGTATATTTTTGAATTATGGACTTTTTGGTGGTCATTCATTATTTTAATGCGGCAACATTTACAGTTTTTATAAGTTAAAGTTATAAGATTTTGTAAGCTGTAAGCATTTCATAGATGTGTGATTTGTATTTTCTGGTATTTTACTGAGAATAGTATGTTGTTGTTTTTTTTACAATCTTTCTGATTGTTTTTTTTTTGCCCGCTGTTAAGTGATGAGTACGATTGAAATCACTATTTCTAGTGAAATTCAATATATTCTGAGAACAGCAAAAAAGGCAAACAAATTACTTTGTGGAAATTATGCTGTGTTGTAAAAAATATATTATTACATGTTAGATTTTTTTTTCCCTTTTCTTTCACAGATCCAAATTTTAAAATAAGCAATTTATATGAATTTAGATTGCAATGAAAATATGAAAAAAATGCATACCATTTTTTATTCCTATTACTGTGAAGGTAAGTTTAACTAAGTCTCAATATGCAGAACGACGAGGTATGCAAGAAGCTACAAAGTTGAAACACGTTTCTAAAAACACTCTGTTTATACCTATGTAGTTTTGAAATCTGACGATAATCAGATATCATGTGACCTGCAAAAAAAGCGATTTGAGGGGTTCATAATGTTTCCCATTGTACCTATTGAAGGACTGAAATCATTTCAATCATTCTTCTTTGAGCATCTTTGCAGACAAAACTCTGTGCTTACCTTCTATCATTCGCAAGGAATTTTAAAACCGGAAATATGTCACTTTTTGTAACATAGTTATTGCGCAAGACACTCGTTTATATTTACAAAGAGAGGAAAAGGCACTCTGTGCACTTTTTCTACTCCATGTAAATACAACCTCATCATACACACCACTTTGCATTGTAAGGGTGTCCTATAAGTCTTGTTGTGCATGATTGCACTGAATACTCATAGAACAAGATATATCTCTAGATTTATCAGAAATCAGAAATCTCGATATGTATGTGAATGTTGCACCATTCTAAAATTGGTGTAGGTAAGTACAATAAGGAAAATTATTTTTATTTCTCCACATTTTTATATCTTCAATGCATGCTAAAATGTTCAGCATACATTGAGGGGGAAAAATGCATTTTCTCATTGTTTTTGTGCAGGAAGGTGTGTCTTCCTGCAGAAAAACAAACAGCAAATGACACAGATATCCTTGCACTATGGTGCAAGGGTGCCGGTGTCACCTCATGGCTGCAGTTTAAGCAGCCGTGCAGAGAGAAGCATAGATTTGCAACATATTTATGTACATATGTTGCATCCCTATGCTTCGGAAGTACTACAGCACACTGTAGTTATGGAGGTTACTGTGTGATGCTGCGGCACTTCCTCACAGTTCTGCACTTATACATTCACCATACGCTACTAATGCATTCATTCACTCAATTACGTACTACACATATATTCATCTAAACTTTCACACACTAAAAATTTTGCTCTTTTTTTAAACCAGGAAAGTTAGTTCTTACAAGAACTTTTTTTTTTCTTCTTTCTTCTTGTATATTTTTTTTGGGTTTTTCTAACAATTTTGTGATTTTTTAGTTTTTTCTGGAAAAAACAAAAAACAAAAAATAAAACAGGAGGAACCAAACAATGAACTTCAGGGAACAAAAAAAAACTAGCAAATGTGACTTTCTTGCCGGCGGCAGATCAGATCGATCGACTGCACACCGTAGCACAAAGTCGCATTGCACTTAGTGCAGAGCACTTTTAAATATTGAAATTGAGGACGGATGCACTCTTGAAGTGCTCGGCTGCGATGAGGTGGAAGGCGCAGGAGCAGGAGTGTTTCTCATCCGTCGACACTCTTCTCGTGCAAGATTGTTCGGATGAAGGGTCCTCAGGTGCTTCATCATACTTGCCGTGCCGCACAAGTATTTCCTGTTAGGATCCCCTCACTACAGCACTCTTTTGCAAATCTTGCACGTGACCAAGGTGGCATTGGTCTTATTCTGCCCCTTGGGAAAAGTAAAAAATGTCCACACTACTGAAGAAAAACGTTCTTTGGGTGGTGCCTCCACCAAAAATTCATCCTCAGATGAATGAAGAGATGCAGGTGATGCCTGCTGCCCTGAAGCCATTTTTAGTGTAAACTTAGTCTAAAAAATCTTCTTCTCTGCAAAGAGATGCTCCTCCAAAGAAGGTCAACGAAGAATAACTGAATGGGGTGGGGTCTTTTAATAGTTAGAACAGGAAGTGTAATGAACCAATCAAATCTCTTTTTTTTCAGGTCACATGCGATCCGCGCACCTTGCGCATACGCAGCACGCACCCAGCGCGGATTCCCGAAATTGAATTAAAAAAGGATTAGATGTAAAAATATATTAGTTTTAAGACTAGTTTAGAGTTTGTCTTCAATTAATATTCACATGAAATACATATATATATGTTTTTTTAAATGTTAAATATTTCGCGGGATCCGCGCACCTACCGCGTCATAGACGCATATGATGCATCGCGGAAGCGTGTAAACGTCGCGTTACGTACATCAAACGTGTCGCGTATAGGCTGGGAGTCGCATACCAGTCGCATTGCAATTGCGCACTAAACACAAACCCAACGCATACCATGCGCGGATGCTATCACGTAGGGATCGAGAACGGTGCGCATAGGGTGCGCGGATCCAAAAAACATGGGAAAAAATATATAAAATAAAGTTTTGAACATATAGTTAAAAAATATTTTGAAAAATATAAAACAATATGTTTGAAAAACCCATTAAATTCAAATAATATTTTTTAATTTTTAAAAGAATTAATTGAAAAATTAAGTTTAAAAAATGATGATCAAAAAGTATTTTTAAAAAAACATAATTAATGAAATTGACACACTGAATTTGAAAAATATAGAAATCCAATCAAAATCATTAAACATGATATCTTCAGAGATGAGTTAAAGATAGGAATTAGCATTTAAAAAACCTTTGAAATTCACTGAAAAAACCATAGGTTTCGTGCACGTTATAGTTAGGAATTGGCATTTAAAAAACCTTTGAAATTCACTGAAAAAACCAAAGGTTTCAGGGGCATTATAGTTAGGAATTGGCATTTAAAACACCTTAGAAATTCACAGAAAAAACCATAGGTTTCAGGGGCGTTATAGTTAGCTGGACATTTCCCTCGTAAAAAACCCTAGAAATTCCCCTGTTATAGTTAATTCAGCTAACTATAACTCGCACCCCCGCAATGCACTGCTGATGACGTCACATATTACATCACTCATGACATGGTCAGTGACATCACTGATGACATCACTTCTGACATCTCAAATGACATCAGTGATGACATCACTGATGACATCATCCATGTGATAAATTAGTGCATCTTCTCACACCCTAATATAACCTTTGATACACCGACTCAAAATTTCAGACGGCCATTTTGAAAACCATAGATACTTCAATACCAATAACTACATACCCACTCATTAACTCTTAGGTCTACATACACCTCCACTCACCTGTACAGTCACTCATACTTACAGTCACTCCATACAAGACTATCATATGCATTTATACACCTATATAGACACTCACACACCGCCAATCATCCATTGAGGTACTGACACACCTAGTCAGTCGTGCAAGTAATTAAACACAGTCCAATTTACTCACCTATACAGTTAAACACACTCAAGTTCACTTAATCATAAAAATAGTACCACATTCTTACGCTCTTATACAATCATTGATACAAGCACACATTCATCCATACAGCCACTCTCACAATCACACTCTCTCACATATACCCACTTATATACTGTTACACACATATATACTGCCTTTCACATATGTAGTTAGTCACACATGTAGCACTGAGATATACATTCAATCCCTAACACATCCATACATACACTCACCCAACCATACAGACCATCACAGATGCACTCTTAAAAACATGCAGCCATAGAATCGCCCACTCACACATCTATGCATAGAGTCACACACACCCTACCCACACAAACACTCAGGCACCCATACAGATACTCAGACAACCAATCAATAACCCATATAGACACTCCTATAGCTATTCACAAAACCATGCAGCCACTTATAGACCTACACACAGACACATACAGACATTCACACAGTTTAGTCACTAGTCTGCAGTAAGATACATTTAATGACTCACTTATAGAGTCAGTTACGCACCTAGAAAATCATCCATTCACACACTTGTACATCCACTCATTCTTCCACAGGCCTTTCCCTATATATATTAAACATATTTAATTTTCTGAAAAACACACATTCACTGGATGATGTCATCAGTGATGTCATCAGTGATGTCATTTGAGATGTCATCAGTGATGTCATCAGTGATGTCACTGACCATGTCATGAGTGATGTAATATGTGACGTCATCAGCACTGCATTGCGGGGGCGCGAGTTATAGTTAGCTGAACTAACTATAACAGAGGAATTTCTAGGGTTTTGCACGAGGGAAATGTCCAGCTAACTATAACGCCCCTGAAACCTATGTTTTTTTTCAGTGAATTTCTAAGGTTTTTTAAATGCCAATTCCTAACTATAACGCCCCTGAAACCTTTGTTTGTTTCAGTGAATATATATATACATACATATATAAACATATATATAAACGCGACAAGGGGGCAGGGTAGAAACACCCTGACCCCTAGGCCTGCTCAGGACGTCCCAATTTTTTTTTTTAAATGAGAGGATGCACGCTGGATGCACGGATCCTCCCGATAGAAAAAAAATTCAGTGCGGGCTCCCGTGCTAAATATGCTAATTTGCCCCTGGGGGGCCAAATCCTGGAGACATACTAAAAAAAGAAGTGTGGGGGGTCCCAATCCACGTGGCCCCCTCCACCATTAAGATAATAAAAAAAAAATGAATAAATGGCCGGCCCCGGGGGATGGAGTCCCCGGGCCCTTAAAGTGGCCAGAGGAGGGGGGCTACGCAGCCCCCCTCCATAAAAATATTCATAAATAATTTTATTAAAAGGGACCTGCCCTGGGGGATGGGGTCCCCGGGTAAATTATGGCCTCAGGAGGGCGGCCACACGGCCCCCTTCCCAATTTAAAAAACAAAAAAAACAAATTGGGGGCAGGCCCTGGGGGATTGGGTCCCCAGGGCCAATAAATTAGAAAAAGAAGGGGGGCTACACAGCCCCCCTTCTTAAAAAAAAAAAAAAGACGGGATCGGGCCAGAGGCCACGCCCTCTCCTTATACCACTCTGCAAACGCACCCCCTGGCGCATTTGCAGAGGGGTAACTAATTCCCCTTGAATACTGGGGGTCCTTGGGGTCCAACTAGCCCACCAGGAACCTCCAGTATGCGCCAGGGGGCTGCGTTGCAGAGAGGTGTAATGATGCTACGCCCCTTTTTACACCTCTGTGCAACATAGCTCCGTGGCGCTTACTGGAGGTACCTGGTGGCCTAGTTGGCCACCAGGGGACCTGATGCTTCAAAGGGACTTAATCTCCCCACTTAAAACGCGACACAATAATTTTCCTTAAAAATCACTACTTTAACCAAAACGCTTTTACGCAACTGTTTACAGGAGATGTCCAAGGACTGAATATAGGATCCAGTCCTGTGGTTAGAAAAGTAATCCATAAAGTAACTAATTGCATTTGACTAGAAATTCACATTGAGATCAATGTTGCATTGTGTTTGAAATTGTGTTGCCCATTGCAACAACTGTAACTACTGTACTTAAAAGTCTATTGCCTATTTGCAAAGTATTTAAACTAAAGTAATTCATTCTGAGAAAGTATATTTTGTATTGTAATGTATAATGTAATTCAAAAAATAAAATATCTAAAAATAAACAGTTTCAAAAATGTAGTAAATCAGTATAAAAAAAATCAGTATAACAATTAATTCATAAAAAATTGTCATTTACAAAACCTTTGAAATTCACTCGAAAAACCAGAGGTTTCAGGCCTGATATAGTTAGGAATTAGCATTTAAAAAACCTTTGAAATTCACTGAAAAAACCATAGGTTTCAGGCCTGATATAGTTCCTAACTATATCATGCCTGAAACCTATGTTTTTTCAGTGAAGATATATATATATATATATATATATATATATATATATATATATATATATATTCAGTGAAAAAACCATAGGTTTCACACACGTTATAGTTAGCTGGACATTTCACTCGTAAAAAACCAATGTTATAGTTAGTTAAGCTAACTATAACTTGCGCGCCCGCAATGCACTGCTGATGACGTCACATATTACATCACTCATGACATGGTCAGTGACATCACTCATGGCATCAGTGATGACATCTCAAATGACATCACTGATGACATCACTGATGACATCATCCATGTGATAGAGTGGCAGACCTCCTCTCACCCTAATATAACCTTTGATACACACATTCAAAAATAGAGACTGAAATTTTCAAAAAAATGGACATACCAATACCAATTACAACAACATCTTCAATAATTCTAAGATCCACATAAACATCCACTTATTCACCAACAGTCCTGTACAGTCACTCATTCGTGTACTCACACATCATATGTACTCATACACCTATACATCCTGTAACACAATGCCACTCATCCATAGAGTTACTCACACACATAGTCACTCATGCTAATAAAGAATCAAACATCCATTTACTTGCATATACAGTTATACACACACCACCACACTTACTTCTACGGAAACTTACACATACTTACTCTTTTAAACAATCACTTATTGAAACACATACTTATTCATACAGGAACTCTTTCAATCTCTCACTCTCACATACACTCACTTATATACACCAATAGTCACATATACTAGTTTAAAACATATGTAGTTACTCATAAAGACACTATTGAGACAGCCATTCACTCACTAACACACCCATACACACACTCTTCCACCCATACAGTCCTGCACATATGCTGTCTTCAACACATACAAACAGTGAGTCACTCATTCATGCACTTATGCACTACGTAATACCCCCCACTGAACCATACAGACACTCAGACACTCATACTGATACTCAAAAAACCAACTAATAACCTATATAGACACTCATGTTGCTGCTCACCAACCCATGCAGCCACTTATACACAAAGTAAGAGACTGATACAGGTATTTACACATTTAAAAATTACTCACTTAGATACACTTAATCAGTCAGTAATACAATCAATTTTTCAAAAACAAATCATCCATTTAGACACTTATATACTCATTTATTCTTCCATCGACCTTGAGATATATAAAACATATTTAATTTTCAGAAAAACACACATTCACTGGATGATGTCATCAGTGATGTCATCAGTGATGTCATTTGAGATGTCATCAGTGATGTCATGAGTGATGTCACTGACCATGTCATGAGTGATGTAATATGTGACGTCATCAGCAGTGCATTGCGGGCGCGCGAGTTATAGTTAGCTTAACTAACTATAACGGGGAAATTTCATTGGTTTTTTACGAGTGAAATGTCCAGCTAACTATAACGTGTGTGAAACCTATGGTTTTTTCACTGAATTTGCAAGGTTTTTTAAATGCTAATTCCTAACTATAACATGTGTGAAACCTATGGTTTTTTCAGTGAATTTGCAAGGTTTTTTAAATGCTAATTTCTAACTATAACGTGTGTGAATGAAGGACACCTTTGCACAACTGTTTTCACTTTTCCCTAAAACTGCCTTTGTGTTTTCTAACATATGCCAAAGGCAAAAATGGAACTGGTCCAATCATTTCTGTCCGCAGATTGACAAAGCAAGAAAGCACGTCAACAAATCTGTTTCTGCTTTCCTCCGTGACTATGGTATGGGTTCCATTTACCACAACAACTTGCATTACGACATGCAAGACATTTATAGAGGAGATGGTGTGCACTTCAATGATGAAGGGAACAGAGTCTTCCTCTTGAACCTTAGACTCTGCATCGGTACTTACTTGTAGGTACCACTAAAAAATCACTTCATAAACACAACGGCTCTTTTTAGAGCCCCCTAATATCTAAACACTTAAATCTGAATTTCATTTCTTTTTTTCTTTTTTTTTTCTACCATACGCTTACGGTAAGCTTACCGTACGCGTACCCCGCGATTTTTTTTAAAATCAATAAATGTTGTCTTTGTACTTTTCTGTCCTTCTTTGTCCCCCTTACAAATGTTAGGGGGTCTGTAACTCTCCTCCTTCCCCCTTTTCAAGATATCACTCTTTTTTTTTCTGAGTGAAACACACGAAATGGCGGCCGCCGCTTCCTGGTTTCGACCGATTCGAATGTTTACTAAGATCTAAGAGCCAATCAGAATCGCGCTCGCGCACGCCACCGTACGCGTACGGTAAGCGTACCGTAAGCGCACCGTAAGCTGGCTCAGATATATATATTGATTTAAAGGCTATTTTCTCAGAATCTACTGAACAGATTTACACCAAACCTACAAAAGGCACTTCCTTGACCTGAGGACTACCTCTCTGCCAAATTTCAAGTAATTCTGTTCAGCCGTTCGGGCTGTAGCTGTGTCTAAAGGTCCTATGGAAAAATGCATGGGAAAAACGCGTTTTGGGACCCCCCTTTTATCTCAGCCCCCGCTTGACGAATCCCCCCGAGACTTTCAGGGTAGGAGTGGAGCGTAGCGCCCCACCTATTTTGAAAAATTCGCGAGGATTCGTCAGCCGGCGCAAAAGTTATTCCAAATAGAATGTGGCAGATTTCCTATGGAAACGTGGTCCTAACTATAACTACGTACTGGCGACCGCCAGTAGGTAATATATATATATATACATATATATATTCACTGAAAAAACCATAGGTTTCACACATGTTATAGTTAGCGGAAATTTTACTGATAAAAAACCAATGAAATTCCCCCGTTATAGTTAGTGCAGGCAACTATAACTCACGCGACCGCAATCCTCTGCTGATGCTAATACTGTATTTAGACACTTATTTGCCCATGTCTTCTTCCATACATTTTTAGCTATACATATATTACAAATATTTTTTTTTCATAAAGACACATATGTCATCAGCAGAAGATTGCGGTCGCGTGAGTTATAGTTGCCTGCACTAACTATAACGGGGGAATTTCATTGGTTTTTTATCAGTAAAATTTCCGCTAACTATAACATGTGTGAAACCTATGGTTTTTTCAGTGAATTTGCAAGGTTTTTTAAATGCTAATTCCTAACTATAACGTGTGTGAAACCTATGGTTTTTTCAGTGAATTTGTACGGTTTTTTAAATGCTAAGTTACTTTACGCCATTCGTGGCGTGCGCGCCCACTTAACGCAGTTCGTTCCGCGCACCGTGTGCCCACTTTACGCAGTTAGTGCCGTTCACGCACGGTGGGCACGCGGTGCGCTACGCGCACCGCGTGCCCACGTTACGCTAGATGGGCCATGTACGCACGATGCGCTTCGCGCACCGTGCGCACATGGAGGACATATGATGCACTTCGTTTTGAAAGGTAATATTTTAATTTTTCGTATATGTTATAAGCCATGCTCAAAAGCCCTGTCTAAAGGTCCTATGGAAAAATGCATGGGAAAAACGTGTTTTGGGACCCCCCTTTTATCTCAGCCCCCGCTTGACGAATCCCCCCGAGACTTTCAGGGTAGGAGTGGAGCGTAGCGCCCCACCTATTTTGAAAAATTCGCGAGGATTCGTCGACCGGCGCCAAAGTTATTCAAAATAGAATGTTGCGGATTTCCTATGGAAACGTGGTCCTAACTATAACTACCTACTGGCGACCGCCAGTAGGTAATATATATATAGATATATATATATATTCACTGAAAAAACCATAGGTTTCACACATGTTATAGTTAGCGGAAATTTTACTGATAAAAAACCAATGAAATTCCCCCGTTATAGTTAGTGCAGGCAACTATAACTCACGCGACCGCAATCCTCTGCTGATGCTAATACTGTATTTAGACACTTATTTGCCCATGTCTTCTTCCATACATTTTTAGCTATACATATATTACAAATATTTTTTTTTCATAAAGACACATATGTCATCAGCAGAAGATTGCGGTCGCGTGAGTTATAGTTGCCTGCACTAACTATAACGGGGGAATTTCATTGGTTTTTTATCAGTAAAATTTCCGCTAACTATAACATGTGTGAAACCTATGGTTTTTTCAGTGAATTTGCAAGGTTTTTTAAATGCTAATTCCTAACTATAACGTGTGTGAAACCTATGGTTTTTTCAGTGAATTTGTACGGTTTTTTAAATGCTAAGTTACTTTACGCCATTCGTGGCGTGCGCGCCCACTTAACGCAGTTCGTTCCGCGCACCGTGTGCCCACTTTACGCAGTTAGTGCCGTTCACGCACGGTGGGCACGCGGTGCGCTACGCGCACCGCGTGCCCACGTTACGCTAGATGGGCCATGTACGCACGATGCGCTTCGCGCACCGTGCGCACATGGAGGACATATGATGCACTTCGTTTTGAAAGGTAATATTTTAATTTTTCGTATATGTTATAAGCCATGCTCAAAAGCCCTGTCTAAAGGTCCTATGGAAAAATGCATGGGAAAAACGTGTTTTGGGACCCCCCTTTTATCTCAGCCCCCGCTTGACGAATCCCCCCGAGACTTTCAGGGTAGGAGTGGAGCGTAGCGCCCCACCTATTTTGAAAAATTCGCGAGGATTCGTCGACCGGCGCCAAAGTTATTCAAAATAGAATGTTGCGGATTTCCTATGGAAACGTGGTCCTAACTATAACTACCTACTGGCGACCGCCAGTAGGTAATATATATATATATATATATAATATGGCACCAAAACTCTCCTCCCTCCAGAGATGAGCAAAGAACACATGGACGCATGACAGGTTTCGGCCGGACGCCTTTCTCAAATGGCATAGTTCTAAAACCTAGTTCCCTGATAGGTTTCTAAAGTAGGCCCCTCCTATCCAATGATGAAAGGCTCACTTGCAACCCCTTTGCCTGCAGCACTTCATGACAGTGCAAATACCAGAACTACGTGTCCCTTGATGCAGCGTGATGGTAAGTACCTTGCTGCAGCAGGTAAAACTCGTGGAAAATTGCAGGACATAAACAGCCTCGAGTCCCCAACTTCCAGCTGACCCCATCCGCTGAAACCCAGGCTGGAAACGTAAGGACAGTGCCAGCGTCTCCCCAAGCAGTCTTCATCCGCCGTTTGGCGGCAGTATCTCAGTTCCCTTGAATTGAGGTGGCGGGTCTCGAACATCCGATTCCTCGGCCCAACAACAGATTCACTTACTCATGAAGTCGAGACCACTTTGCGGAAGGGTCATCTGTTGCTCGCCATGAGGACCGTGCTTCATATGGCACTAAAACTCGCCTCCCTTCAGAGATTATATATATATATATATATATATTATCTACTGGCGGTCGCCAGTAGATAGTTATAGTTAGGACCGTGTTTCCATAGGAAATCCTCAACATTCTATTTTGAATAACTTTGGCGCCGGTTGACGAATCCTCGTGAAATTTTCAAAATAGGTGGGGCGCTCCGCTCCGCTCGTACACTAACAGTCTCGGGAGGATTCGTCAAGTGGAAGCTGAGATAAAAGGGGGGTCCCAAAACGCGTTTTCCCCATGCATTTTTCCATAGGGACCTTTAGTCCAAGGTACAGCCCGAACGGCTGAACAGAATTATTTGAAATTTGGGAAAGAGAAAGTCCTCAGGTCAGGGATGTGCCTTTTGAATATCTGGAGTCAATATGTTCAGTAGTTCCTGAGAAAATTGCAGTTAAAAGTACATACATATCTATAGGCGCGCACAGTACGCGTACCGTACGCGTACCGTACGCGCACGCTGCCGTGCGCGAGCGTAATTCTGATTGGTGGTTACATGACAGTAAACATTCCAGTCGGTCGAAATCAGGAAGTGTCGGCCGCCATTTTGTGTGTCTCACACTGAAAAACAAAGGTGAAGAACGTGAAAAGGGGGCAAGGTAGAGAGTTGCAGACCCCCTAGCCTTTGTCAGGGGGTTCAAGAAGGACCCAGAAGTGTGAAAAATAAATTTTTATTTATTTTAAAAAAATCGCGGCGTACGCATACCGTGCGCGTATGGTACACGTACAGCGGTAAAAAAAACTTAAAAAAATAGAATTAAAAATCAAAATTAAATGTTTAGATGTTAGGTGGCTCTAAAAAGAGCCATTGTGTTTATGATGTGTTTTTTTGGTACCTACAAGTAAGTACCGATGCAAAATCTAAAGTTCAAGAGGAAGACTCTGTTCCCTTCATCATTGAAATGTACACCGTCTCCTCTATAAATGTCTTGCATGTTGTTGTGGTATATAGAACCCATACCATAGTCTCTGAGGAAAGCAGAAACAGACTTATTGACGTGCTTTCTTGCTTTGTCAATCTGCGGACAAAATTGGTTGGACCAGTTCCACTTTTGCCTTTGGCATATATTAGAATATACAAAGGCAGTTTGTGGAAAAAGTGACATCAATTGCACAAAGGAGTCCTTAACAAGCATTTCCAGACCTACCCCAGTTAAAGTGCCTAGGTCATTTCCACCACAGTGCACAATAATAAGGTTAGGCTGTGGGAGATGTAGAAAGGTTTTCACCAAAGGCATTCATTGGTGCCACTTTAACCCTCTCTGACCAATGTCTACATTTGGCAAAGCAAGGTCTTTCACAGTACCTATTTTTTCTGCAAACTTTTCACTCCAGAAGACATAGCTATGACCTACAATCCACACTGTGAACATCTTTCAAGGAGATCTGGATGCACTCAGAAGGTGTCTTTCAGTAGAATGGCAATATGAAAAGAAAGATAGTTGTAAAATGGAGGCTAACATACTTTTTTTTTTTTTTTAAAAACTGATTGGCTGATTCAAACCATTTTACAGTTAAAACTAGGCTGTATGTTTAGATTTTTACAAGCATGTTTTGCATTGGCTCAGAAAAATGTGTACCCACAGAACATTACTTTGGATTTGCTGTTAGGTTTGAAAAGTCAAGCACTCTTGCTCTAAGGATTAGAAACATTCAGGCACATGCATCAACCACAAAACCGGTCGCAAACGGGCAGATTCTCAGAATCTGCCCCTTTGCGACCGGTATTTTTGCATTTGGGATGCATCATCCCAAATGCAAAAATCGCTATTTAAGGAATCTCAAAATAGCGATTCCTTAAATAGCGATTGCATTTAAGGAATCCCAAATTGAGATTCCTTAAATGCAATGCATTACAGTTTAAAAAATAGCGATTTCGCTGTTAGCGGGAGCAAATTACCATGAAGCTGGACTTCATGGTAATTTGCTAAAACTTAGAAAAATGCACTTATTTGCATTTTTCTAAGTTTCATGTTGCGCACACACATGCCCTTAGAGCATGTGTGTATGCAACATATGTGCAGAGTTAAAATACAGGGGTGCAATAGGGTGTCATTTTGACACCCTTGCACCCTAGAAATTGCGGGAGCAATTTGCGAGTACCTACTGGTACTCGCAAATTGCTCCCGCAATCTCCAATTCATTCCTATGGGCCCGGAGGCCCATAGGAATGAATGGGAAGCCATTCATTAATTGCGACTCGCAATTTGTGAGTCACAATTAATGAATGTTAAGGAATCGCTATTTTAATAGCGATTCCTACATGCATAGGCTTTTGCGAGTCCTTAATTGCGATTCCTTAATATTCGCAATTAAGGACTCGCAAAAGATTTTCTTGATGCATGTGCCTGATTGTGTGTTGAACTTATGACCTCTCTGCTCACAGCATAGTTCCATGACCTGTTGGTATGGTAGCAGGCAGAAGTCATGTTGGGGGAAGGGATCATTTGGAAAGGGTTGAAATTTGCAACCAATAGAAATGTGTGTTTCCATTTGAAAAAAAATGTGGGAAGCACTGTGATTTGGAGTTAACATGTATATGTGTGAAAAAAGAGAGGGAAACATTGCCATTAACTGGTTCTGGTGAGAGGAGAAAGGTGTACAGCTCAGAGATTGTTGCTGTGATAATCTGCTGTTTGAGTGCCACATTTCTTTCTGAACTAACTACTTTTAAAGGTGAGTTATGAATTTGAGAGGGAATGTATGTGGTGCATTTTGATATACATAATAGAAATGTGATTCTTTTTTTAAAGTTGTTTTTCACATTTTGTGTTTTGGGAGATATTTAACTGTCTTGAACTTGTAAGATATTATTGAGTATGTCTTCAACATAAGTTAAGGTATACTGGTATCACCCAGGAATACTGTTTTCTGCCTAGAATCACACCATGAGACAGTGTGCACACAGGAATTGTTATCAGAGATTTAATTTGTGTTGCTCTTGCTCTGTTAGCCTTGCACTCACAGGAAAGCGGCAGTTTGTTTTCTTGAACTGTGATGGTTAGCATTCAGCAGAAATCACTTTCTCACAAATGAGAGGCAAATGCTCACACATTTGAAATTAACATGGAACATTTTCCTTCCACTTTTAAAGTTGTGCTTTATATTTTAAGATAAGGAAGATATTTAAGTGCCTTGAACTTGTAAGATATTATGGAGTATGTCTTCTCTAGAAGTTAAGGTGTACTGGTATCACCCAGGAATACTGTTTTCTGCCTAGAATCACACTATGAGTCTGTGTGCACAAAGGAATTGTTGTCAGAGAATTAATTTGTGTTGGTCTGGTTCTGTAAGAATGGCATTCGTAGGAAAGGCGCAGCTTGTTTTTTAGAACTGTGATGGTTTGTATTCAGCATAAAAAAGCTGTTTGGGCATGTGCTATTTTCTGTTTCTGAAAAATAAAATGAAAATGTATCAGACTGTTAGAGTAATTATCACTTGCTCTAAGTGTGGTTTCAAATTGCAAATCAAATTTCGTTTTCTGCCTAGAATCACACCATGAGTCTGTGCGCACACAGGAATTGTTGTCAGAGATTCAATTCGTGTTACTCTGGTTCTTTTAGAATTGCATTCGCAGGAAAGGGGAAGCTTGTTTTCTTAAACTGTGATGGCTAGCATTGAGCCCAAATTAATATGTCACAAATGAGAGGGCAATGCAAACACATTTGACATCAACATGGTAGATTTTCATTCCACTCCTGCAATGGGTCATGTAGTTTGTACATGTTCAGAAGTCCAATTAACCCTTACCACACATGTAGTGTTACATACATGTCTCCAATGTTTATGCAGTTGTGCAAGCGTCCATGCAGATCTCTTTTGCACCTGACAGTAGACAGTCTCCAGAAGCACAATCTTAGCAGTGAGCAAGCTGTTTGTCATGTACAGTCATGCTTACTATTCAGCGCTGTGTGGTGTTTCAAATAGCAGTGAGTAACGCTAATACATTGAACATCACCAAGGCTCATTTCCTTTCCTAGAGTGTAGTACGTCATTCAGGTTGCACATGTTCATGGTCTCAAAAAGCAGTTTGGGCATGTGCTCTTTTCTGAAAAATATAATGAAAATGTGTCAGACTGTTAGAGTAATTATCACTTGCTCTACCACAGTAGTAAGTGTGCTTTCAAATTGCAAATCAAATTTCGTGTTCTGCCTAGAATCACACCATGAGTCTGTGCGCACACAGGTATTGTTGTCAGAGATTCAATTCGTGTTACTCTGGTTCTTTTAGAATTGCATTCGTAGGAAAGGGGAAGCTTGTTTTCTTGAACTGTGATGGTTAGCATTGAGCCCAAATTAATATGTCACAAATGAGAGGGCAATGCAAACACATTTGACATCAACATGGTAGATTTTCCTTCCACTCCTGCAATGGGTCATGTAGTTTGTACATGTTCAAAAGTCCTATTAACCCTTACCACACATGTAGTGTTACATACATGTCTCCAGTGTTTATGCAGTTGTGCAAGCGTCAATGCAGATCTCTCTTGCACTTGACAGTAGAGAGTCTCCAGAAGCACACTCTTAGCAGAGAGCAAGCTGTTTCTCATGTACAGTCATGCTTACTATTCAGCGCTGTGTGGTGTTTCAGATAGCAGTGAGTAACGCTAATACATTGAACATCACCAAGGCTCATTTCCTTTGCTAGAGTGTAGTACGTCATTCAGGTTGCACATGTTCATGGTCTCAAAAAGCTGTTTGGGCAAGTGCTCTTTTCTGTTTCTGAAAAATATAATGAAAATGTGTCAGACTGTTAGAGTAATTATCACTTGCTCTACCACAGTAGGAAGTGTGCTTTCAAATTGCAAATTAAATTTCGTTTTCTGCCTAGAATCACACCATGAGTCTGTGCGCACACAGGAATTGTTGTCAGAGATTTAATTCGTGGTATTCTGGTTCCTTTAGAATTACATTCGTAGGAAAGGGGAAGCTTTAATTCGTGTTGGTTTTATTGTATTTTTCACTTGTAGGAAAGGGGTAGATAGTATTATAAGATTTGAAAAGCACAAAAAAAATATAGTAATAAATTTAAATTATATAAAGGTATTTTCTTTTTAGTTTCTTTCAGGTATTGCTGAGGAACAGTGAAATAAATAAAGATGCCTATAAAATCAAGGAAGAGAAAAGAACAGAAAAAAACATTTATATTTGAAGACAACTGGAGGACCCAAATTAGTTGAAGAGCCTCATGTTGGAAAAAAGAAAAAGTCTTCTGGTAAGCAAACTAAGGATTTTTTAAAAAATATCTTCAAAAAAAGAACAAATTTGAAAAATGTCCCCACTGCAAATAGTGTTTCAAGAAGAAAACAACAGGATAAAAGTGAGACATTACAAAATGCTAATGTACAATCAGAAGCAATAAAGAATGACTTAAAAAGAACAAAGGCATTTAAAGACATTCGTAGAAAAATGTTTCAGAGAAGAGTGATGACCAATTTGCTAAAGGATGTGAAAAAATATAAGAAGAAAGCGAAATGTTATAAGCGAAAGCAAGATATTGAATCAATTGTAGCTAAGGCTTTAGATTTGAAAAGAAAACTATTCATTTTAATTTTGAACAGGATCCGTACATTAGATAAAATGGTCAATGTAATGAAGTCACAAAGCAAAACGAAAAGAGTAGTGAAAAGAAATAACTTTTGTAAAGTGTTTTTAGGAGAATGGATGCATAGTTCAAGTACTGAACCATTTTTTAATGAAGAGAGTTATCTTCAAAGTAATAGTTTGCTGCGTGCAGTTGACACCAGAGGTCGTGCTTATGAAGTAAAAGATGGTTGTATAATGGAAAAGGAGAAAATGGTTCCAAGAAATGAGGAAAAAGTGATAGCTGATGAGGTTATGGGGAGACGTCCTAAAGCCCCAGTGTACACTTGGAATTGTAGTAGTATTTGTACTGTATGACAGGAATCTATTGATAAATTACGTGAGTTTCTAAGAGAATATAGTAAAAAAAGTGTTAAACAGAAGATTAAGGCGCTTCAAAGACTAGATCCATGTAGAGTGAGAGAGAATACTGGTTTGCAAGGACATTCTCTGGCTTGTCTTTCTAGGAAAGTTTGCAAACGTGTTTTTCACCATTTTAGGATGCTGGCAGTTCATCATACTGAAATGAGAAAGTTTGTGAGAAGATTGTATTTTGCTAGAAGTCCAGCACTAAAGTTAAATGAGTTGAATAGGGCTCTGTTCCGTGGATCTGTATCAGATGTAGAGAAGGTTACTGATGAAATTCAGTTTTGTTACTTTGGTCCGGAACAAGAAAGTGCAGGTAATGACACAGTTATTGAAGAAAATGTGGAAGAGAATGTAGAACCCACTGTTAGTGAAAATTTTGAAGATCAAATGACAAAATTTACTATCATCTCTAATGAAAGACCAAATATTACTTGTATTTGTTGCCAGAGAAGCCATTATAAAACTCAAACAAGGAATGTTGATCTCTATACAAAAAAGTGAAAATGAAGATAATTATAAGTGGAAGGATTTTGCAACATATGTATTTCTGGAAAATAGTTTTGATTTGGGTGAAGATCAGCTTATTTGTAAATACTGTTATAACAAGTTAGAAGAAAATAGAATGCCAGCCAGAGCTGTACATAATAATTTAGAATTGGTTGATATTCCTGCAGAACTTTCTGATTTAAATACGTATGAGTCTATACTCATTCAATGTGTCCATCCGTTTGAGACCATAGTGCGTATGGAGCCAAAAACAGGTAAATTACCTCCTTCGGATTTACAAAGAGGTTTAAAAGGAAGAGTTGTCTATTTGCCGTTGGATTTGAAAAAAAAATATGGAAACTATTGATGCAGATAGATTGGAAACTGAACCATTAGTTATTTTGGTTAATGGAGTACCAACAAATAATAAGAAAATTTGGCAGGAGCTGGTAGATGTACGAAAAGTACAAAGAGCAAATTTATATTTGAAAAGAAATAATAAATGGTATGAAACAATTTATATGGATGAAGATGAAGAAGTTTTACTATCAGACTCAGGAATACCAGCTGGGCAAATTGAAAAAGTGGATAAGTCAAAAGAAGAAGAAATTTATGAACATTTCAGCATACATCCTCTTCATTCAAAAGAAGTTATGGCAAACACTATTGATCTGTTTCAGATGAAAAAAGCACAAGGAACTCCCGTGAGTGTATGGGAAGAGAGCTTGGAAGCTCGTTGTTTTCCCCAGCTGTTTCCTACAGGAAAAGGTGGACGATATGATGAACGTCCAGTACAGATTCCTGCTTCTGAGTATCGGACTACAAGATTATATGCAGAAGATCCAAGATTTCGTCAAAGTATTCCTTATTTGTTCCATCTTTTATTTGAAAGTGACTTGTCAGCACTATCTTATGCAGTAAATCACATTTTGAAAACTGGAGTACATCTACATAATGTGTCTGCAAAGGATTTTATGAACAAAGTGCAACAGCGAGATGATCATTTGGAATCTCAATTGATTATTCTAATGGCTTGTCAGTGTGGGACAAATGTATATTGGTACCGACGCCATGGAGAATTGAAATGTATGTTACGGAATTTAGGAACTCCTACATGGTTTCTCACCCTAAGCTGTGCTGAGTACGCTTGGGATGATCTTCTGGATTTTCTTCGAGAGGCAAATTCAAATATTGAAAACATCCAATACAAGACAGCAGGAGAATTGTGCTCATTTGATCCGGTTAATGTTTGCAGATATTTCAATCATAGATTTGAGGCTATGATGTCCTTCATCTGCAATAAAAAAAATCCACCTCTTGGAGAAGTTGTGGATTTCTTTTGGAGAAAAGAGTACCAAGCAAGAGGTGCTCCTCATATTCATATGCTGTTGTGGATCAAGGATGCCCCAAAATTTGGAACAGATTCTGATGATGCAGTTTTAAGTTTCATCGAAGAATATGCAACATGTGCTATACCTAAAAGCACAGAAGAGAAAAACTTAAAAGAGCAAGTTTTACGTTTCCAAAGTCATCGGTGTGGAAAATACTGTCGACCAAAGTACAACAGTAAAGAAAAATTCTACACAAAATGTCGATTTGGATTTCCACGACCTGTTCTTTCAAAAGGAAGAGTTAACAGTTTTATGTCAGCTGTGCGACATACTATTACAAGAAAATCTCCCAAAAATACGTACAACCTAAGAAGAAAAGAAGAGTCAAAATATATAAATGACTACAACCCAGTCATTTTATCCATGTGGAATGCTAACATGGATACACAGTATGTTGCTGACAATTCTATTGCTGTTGCTCGGTATGTCACATCTTACATCACTAAATCTGAGAAAACGGAATTGAAAGAAATGTGGGAAGAGATTTCTCACGAGGAGACTGTCAGTAAGAAGCTATACAGTTTCAGTTTAAAGATGTTATCGCATCGAGAAATTGGATCCTACGAATGCTCAGATAGGTTATCATCTGCAAGTCTGTACTCCAAATCCAGAAGAATAATTTGGGTAAGTTTAGGCCTTGCAGGAATGCGAAATCGGGTACTGAAATCTGTTGGAGAAATTGAATATTTGGCAGAGAATGACCCGGAAAGTACAGATATTTTGAAATCAAACATGTTGGACACATATTACCCAAAAATAAGTCGTCATCTTGAGAACATGTGTCTCTATGAAGTGCTGCAGAACTACATTTTTACACGGAAAGCCACAGAAGACATCAACAATGGAAAATATAAAGTCATTGGTGAGGAAGGATATTTGGTGAAGCAAACAAAAGGAAGTTTGATTAATCACAGGAAGCTGAGTTGCGACACTCCTGACAAAAAGGAATTTTACTATTTAGCACTTTTACAGCTGTTTAAACCATGGCGTTCAGAGGATGAATTACTTGGAGATTTTCACAGCTATGAAGATTCCTTTAATGCATGTAAAGATACGATTGAATGCAGTACTTTCACAAATTATGTGCAAATGTTAAATGAAGAAATTGAACAGGAAGCTACAATTGCAGCTGAAGTAGCTAGAGACAGTTCTCAAGACAGCCAACGTTCTGGAACGCTCAGTCAAGATCCCCTAGGACAACCAATCGTAGAAAATGAAGCTGCAATAGCAATGACTGAAGTGGAAACAGCTATGAATCAAGCTCAGGAAGATTTAATAGACTTACCAAATTTGGAACAGCAACTGAATGAAGAACAAAAACAAATTTATGAAGAAGTCACAAAAAAAATTGATCATGGATTACTACATGAAAAGAAAGAGTGCTCATGCGCATCATTTGAACCAATCAGAATGTATGTGAGTGGACAAGCCGGAACTGGAAAAAGTTTCTTGATTAAAGTCATCCAAAGCTACCTACAGCAAAAAACAGATTCAACTTTGTCTTGTGTTGTTACTGCTCCAACTGGGTTAGCAGCATATAACATAAAAGGAATTACGTTACATCGGTTGCTATTGTTACCAGTGGAGCATGAGAACAAAATAGAATATCACAAGCTAACAGGAGAAGCATGCTTCGAAGTTTCAAGAGTGTTGAAGAAGATGCAAGTTCTCATTATTGATGAGGTAAGCATGGTATCAAACTTAATGCTTGCCTTTGTGCATTTAAGAATGCAGCAAATTCTAAAGAGAGACTATGACGTGTTATTTGGTGGAAAACATGTTATAGTTTTTGGGGATCTTCTGCAGCTCACTCCAGTTAAAGGACAACCAGTGTTTAATACTGTGACACATGAAGACACTAAGAAGTCATTAGGAAGTATTGGTAATGCGAATATTTGGTCATTCTTTGAGTACAAAGAACTCACTACCAATATGAGGCAAGCAAACAATGAAGATTATGCAAGTATTCTGAAAGATATCAGAATTGGACTACTCACAGAAGTTGGCAGAGAAGCATTACAGAGTCGGTTGCTACATAATTTATTTCCAAGTGAAGAAATAGTTGCAGAGAAAATATACCAGAATATTGCAGAAAAAATACTGTAATCTGCTTAATGCCAATACTACGTGAATGCTCGATATTCAATGAGGAACTTTTGAAATTGGAAAAGGAAGAGATTAAGAAAATGGAAGCAGTGGACAAAATTCAGCATGAAGGAATTACTATTACATTAACAGGCAAATTGAAAAATAAATTGGATTCTCTAGAGAAGAACATTTCGAAAACAGCTGGATTAGAAAAAAATCTTTATGTTTGTATGAACTGTCGAGTATTTTTAAGAAGAAATTTGGATGTAGAAAAAGGTTTAGTGAATGGAGCTATGGGTAAAGTTGTGGGTTTTGTGAAATACCAGAAAAAAGATGGGATTGAATTTTTAAAAATAAAATTTGATCAGATTGAAGAGGTTAAAGACATTTGTCGTTGTTCAGTTCGTTTCTTGCTTGTGAAAGACTTATATGTACGTAGGAAGCAGTTTCCGTTTTCTATAGCATATGCTGTAACTATTCACAAATCTCAAGGATTAACTGTAGATAGTGCTTTTGTAAACATTGGTTCTACTGTGTTCAAAGAAGGTATGGCATATGTTGCTTTGTTACGAGTGAAAACATTATCTGGTCTATTCATGATAGACTTTGATGACTCAAACGTTAGTGCTGATGCAAATTGTGTAAAGGAGTATAATAGATTAAGAAGAACCTATGCTCCTCATTTAGGTCAGTATCCTGTGTTTGAAAAACGTGTTGTTTCTCGGAAAAGGAGAATTGAGAATATCTGTAATGAGGATGTACAGAAGAGAAAACAAAAGGAGAGTGATGTGATTGCAAGCAAAAAGAAAAAGGACAGTGTGGAAGAGGTTGTTGGTTGTCATTTTGAAAATAGCTCTGGTGTCAACTGCTACGCTAATGTAGTGCTGAATGTTGTATTTTATCTTGAAAGTTTGCAAGAGCAGTAATACTAAATCATGAAAAATGATTCTGTTCTCTGCTGAGTTTTCTTTCTGAGAAGCTGAGTAATGATAAAACTAAAATAGAAAGTGCTTCTGATGTTAGAAAACTTTTAGATGTATGTTCATGAAGTACACAGTTTACTCAAAATGTCCAGCAAGATGCACAGGAATTCTTGATGTATATCCTTATGGTACTGGAAGAAGAAGGGGTAGAAATAGAAAATATGTTTGGTCTCTCTTATAAATGGGAATATAGTTGTGAAAACTGTTTCAACACATGCAGCTCTAATGTTGATTCAGAAAGGTTAATATATTTAACATTACCAGAGAGTCAATCAGTGACTTTTAGTAAATTAGTTAAAGATGCCAATCACAGCATGGAATGTTCTAAATGTAAATGAGACATGTTTTCAACGTTATTTTTA
This sequence comes from Triturus cristatus, assembly GCF_964204655.1. NCBI lineage: Eukaryota > Metazoa > Chordata > Amphibia > Caudata > Salamandridae > Triturus > Triturus cristatus. The sequence continues at coordinate 823,811,821 of NC_140593.1, forward strand.
AAGAAATATGGACAGTATGTAATTTTAATGATGCAACGTTGTAGAGCTGATGGTTCAAAATTGGACACTTCAATAAAGAAGTTTACAGGACATCAATTATCAATATCTGGAAAAACTTTTGTTGCAGTTGCAATAATTTTCCATGATGGACCTTCGATAACTTCTGGTCATTACACAGTTTATTTTAAATGTGAAAAAGGCTGGACACTGTGTAATGATTCTCAATTGATTTTCAAGCAACGTTTGCCTGCAGAATTACCAAATTCCTATTTAATTTTTCTGAAACCAAAATTTTAGATACAAATTGAAACATCTGAACAAATCATTTTTGCGATTTTATTGGATTACCATTGGATATTTCATCAAAAAAGAATTTAAAAATTACCATTTGGCCTCATGGAAAGGTAAAAATTTCTCTTGTGGACTTCTTTGACAGATATTATTTTGGTGTATGTGCTTAAACAACAAGATTTACAGACGATATGTATTGCAAATATTTGTTGTTTTTAGATTTTGTTTTTATTAAATATGTTGCATTTCTATAAAGGTATGTTTTACTGAGAAGAGATTCAGGGCTTTTTTTAAACAATCTTTCAGATTGCTAATTTTTTTGCCCGCTGTTAAGTGATGAATGCAATTGGTTTCACGATTTACAGTGAAATTCAATATATTCTGAAAACAGCAAAAAAAGGGCAACAATTTGTTTTTTTAAATAAGAAAATATGTGTACTGTATTCTAAAATGTATTGTTAAATATTAATACTTTTTTTCTTTTTTTCCAGATTGAGAAAGAAAATTTAGGAAAATTAATACTTTTTTCTAGCAATTAAAAAAAAACAGTTATTGATAATTAAGTTATTTTGTTGGTCAGGTAAGTTTGAAATATCTGTATTTATCACACATTTACTTTCATATTCCCTTTTTTTCACTTCTCCTCACTCTCCTTTTCTCATTTCCCTTGTGGTCCCTCAAGTACATTGAGGGGTTGCTTCAGTATGTCGAGCAAAAGTCTTGGGATGTACATCCCTAATGTGTCTAAACATAGAGAAAATTCCAAAAGAATACTTCTTCTTTGGATTTCCTCTAGATAAGACACGCCCACAAAGTCTGCAGGTGACTAATGGAGCATTGACTTTTTTCTGCCCCTCTGGAAATGTGAAATATTGCCAGACAAAAGAATTCTTCTGTTTCCTCTTTCTCTGTCTAATAATGCTGTCCTGCTCACTCCCAGAAGAGGACTGCTGCTCTGCCATTGTAACCCAACGACAATTCAGCTCCTTCTCCTAGAGAATCATAAGCAGTAATGAGGGGAATGGGTGTGGTGTTGGAAGTTTCTGGAAATGAAACAAGTTTAAACCAATGAAAAGTGTTGTTTCTGGATCACATGACCTACCGTGCACGCTCTGTACGCTTAACATAAGCGCACGGTAAAAGTACGCATGCGCGTACGTAAGACGCGGGTACGTAAGACGCGCACACGCCCGCATGCGCATTAGAGGTACGCGCGCACGCTCTTTAGAAGCACGCGCGCATGCCCATTAGAGGCGCGCACGCACGTACGGCGGTTCCACGTAACATGCGCGCGTGCATGCGCGTAGGAAGCAAGCGCATATGTGTCGCGGACGAAGTACGGATGCGTACGTAAATCGCGTACGCATGCGCACATGGAGCATAGATATTACGTACGCGCACCGTACTTAAAGCGTACCGTGCGCGTACCGTAAGCTACCGTACGCGCACGGTAAAAAATCCTAAAAAAAAATAAAATAAAAAAATAAAGGTTTGTAGAAGATATTGACTATGTTATTCAACTATATCTAAACATTTATTTAAAAAAGGTGAACCATTCTATGTTGCAGGATACAGTAAATCAATGATTATATACATAGGTAGCATATTGTTTAAAAAAAAAATCTCAAAAAAAGGTTTAAAAAACATTGCAAAATCACTGAAAAAACTATAGGTTTCACACACGTTATAGTTAGGAATTAGCATTTAAAAAACCTTGCAAATTCACTGAAAAAACCATAGGTTTCACACGTTATAGTTAGGAATTAGCATTTAAAAAACCTTGCACATTCACTGAAAAAACCATAGGTTTCACACACGTTATAGTTAGGAATTAGCATTTAAAAAACCTTGCAAATTCACTGAAAAAACCAGAGATTTCACACATGTTATAGTTAGCTGGACATTTCACTCGTCCAAAACCATTGAAATTTCCCCGTTATAGTTAGTTCAGCTAACTAAAACTCGCGCGCCCGCAAACCACTGCTGATGACGTCACATATTACATCACTCATGACATGGTCAGTGACATCACTCATGACATCACTGATGACATCTCAAATGACATCACTGATGACATCACTGATGACGTCATCCATGTGATAAATTACGACATCTTCTCAGACCCTAATATAACCTTTGATACACCGACTCAAAATTTAAGAGTTCCATTCTCAAAACCATACATACTGCAATACCAATAACTACATACCCACTTATTAACTCTTAGGTCTTCATACACCTCCACTCACTCACCTGTACAGTCACTCATAAATACAGTCACTCCATACAAAACAATCATATGCATTTATACACTTATATAGACACTCACACACTAACAAGTATCCATAGAGCTACTCTTACACCTACTTAGTCATGCAAATAATCACACTCCCATTTACTCACCTATGCGGTTATACACACTCAAGTTCACTTACTCATAAAAATAGTATCACATTCTTACACTCTTATAGAATCATTGATACAAGCACACACTCATCCATACAGTCACTCTCACAATCACACACTGTCACATTTACCCACTTATATAGTCTTACACGCATATATTCTGCCTTTCACATATGTGGTTAGTCACAAATGTACCACTGAGATATGCATTCAATTCCTAACACACCCATACATACACTCACTCAACCATACAGTCCATCACAGGTGCACTCTTAAAACCATGCACCCATAGAATCACCCACTCACACATCTATGCATAGAGTCACACACACCCTACCCACACAAACACTCAGCAACCCATACAGATACTGAGACAAGCAATCAATAACTCATATACACTTATATAGGTATTTACAAAACCATGCCGCCACTTATACAGCAACATACAGACACATACAAACATTTACACAGTTTAGTCACTAGTCTGCAGTAAGATACATTTAATGACTCACTTATAGAGTCAGTTACGCACCACACAAAATCATCCATTTACACACTTGTACACCCACTCATTCTTCAACAGGCCTTTCCCTATATATATTAAACATGTTACAATTGTTCAGAAACACATACCCAATGGATGACGTCATCAGTGATGTCATTTGAGATGTCATCAGTGATGTCATGAGTGATGTCACTGACCATGTCATGAGTGATGTAATATGTGACGTCATCAGCAGTGGATTGCGGGCGCGCGAGTTATAGTTAGCTGAACTAACTAAAATGGGGAAATTTCAATGGTTTTGTACGAGTGAAATGTCCAGCTAACTATAACATGTGTGAAACCTCTGGTTTTTTCAGTGAAAATATATATATATATATATATATATATATTACCTACTGGCGGTCGCCAGTAGGTAGTTATAGTTAGGACCACGTTTCCATAGGAAAACCTCAACATTCTATTTTGAATAACTTTGGCGCCGGTCGACGAATCCTCGCGAATTTCTCAAAATAGGTGGGGCGCTACGCTCCGCTCCTACCCTGAAAGTCTCGGGGGGATCCGTCAAGCGGGGGCTGAGATAAAAGGGGGGTCCCAAAACGCGTTTTTCCCATGCATTTTTCCATAGGACCTTTAGAACGAGCTACAGCCCGAACGGCTGAACAGAATTACTAGAAATTTGGCAGAGAGGTAGTCCCTAGGTCAAGGAAGTGCCTTTTGTAGGTTTGGTGTAAATCTGTTCAGTAGATTCTGAGAAAATAGCCTTTGAATCAATATATATATCTGTATGCGCGCAGAGTGCGCGCTGGGTGCGCGCACCTTGCCGTGCGCGAGCGCAATTCTGATTGGTTGTTAGATCTTAGTAAACATTCGAATCGGTGGAAGTCAGGAAGCGGCGGCCGCCATTTTGTCTATCGCATAAAGAGGGGGTGATAAACAAAGGGGGAGCACTTGAAAAGGGGGAAGAGTGGGAAGAAATAGACCCAGTAGGCATTGTAAGGGGGTCAAAGTAGGACCTTGTAGGGCAAAAAAAAAGAATAATATTTTGAAAAAAAATATCGCCGAGTGCGCGCACCCTGCGCGCACCCGGAAAAAAAAAATAAAAAAAATTTTTTAAAAAAAATTGCATTTAAGTGTTTAGATATAAGGTGGCTCTAAAAAGAGCCCTTGTGTTTATTGTTTGTTTTTCGGTACCTACAAGTAAGTACCGACGCAGAGTCTGAGGTTCAAGAGGAAGACTCTGTTCCCTTCATCATTGAAGTGCACACCATCTCCTCTATAAATGTCTTGCATGTCGTAACGCAAGTTGTTGTGGTAAATGGAACCCATACCATAGTCACGGAGGAAAGCAGAAACAGATTTGTTGACGTGCTTCCTTGCTTTGTCAATCTGCGGACAAAATTGGTTGGACCAGTTCCACTTTTGCCTTTGGCATATGTTAGAATATACAAAGGCAGATTGAGGAAAAAGCGACATCAATTGCACAAAGGTGTCCTTAATAAGCATTTCCAAACCTACCCCAGTTAAAGTGCCTAGATCATTACCACCACAGTGCACAATAATAAGGTTAGGCTGTGGGAGATGTAGAAAGGTTTTCACCAAAGGCATTAATTGGTGCCACTTTAACCCTCTCTGACCAATCCACTTGATGTCTACATTTGGCAAAGCAAGGTCTCTCACCATACCTCTTTTCTCTGCAAATTTTTCACTCCAGAAGACATAGCTGTGTCCTACAATCCACACTGTGAACATCTTCAAAGGAGATCTGGATGCACTCAGGAGGTGTAATTCAGTAGAATGGTAAAAAGAAATGAAAGACAGTTTGGGAATGGGAGGCATACATATTTTTTATAAAAAAAAAAGAACTGATTGGCTGTTTCATACCATTCTACACTAAAAACTAGGCTGTATGTGTAAATTAATAGAAGCATGTTTTGTATTGGTTCAGAAAAATGTGTTACCAAAGAACAGTACTATGGATTTGCTGTAAGGTTTGAAAAGTCAAGCACTCTTGCTCTGTGGAATTGAAACATTGTGTGGCGAACTTCTGACCTAACTCCACACAGCAGTGTTCCATGAGCTGTTGCCATGGTAGCAGGCAGAAGTCAAGTTGGGGGAAGGGTACTAGGCAGAAGTCAAGTTGGGGGAAGGGTACTTTTGGAAAAGGGTTGGTTTTCAAGCAATAGAAATGTGTGATTACATTTGTAAAAAAGGGGGAAGCAGTGTGATTTGAAATTAACATCTATATGTGTGGAACAATAGAGGGAAAGATTGCCATTATCTGGTTCTGCTGAGTGGAGAGAGGTGTAGAGAACAAAGGTCCTGGCTCTGATAATGTGCTGTGGGGTTTTGAGGTTTCAGTCTGTAATACAAATACATTCAGCATCACTAAGGCTGGTTGCCCTTGCTGGAGTGTAGGCAGTCACCCAGCATACACATGGTTTGTGGTCTGAAAATGCAGTCTGGACATGTGCATTTAAAAAAATGTGAAAAGTGGATTCATAATGTGTCAGTCTGTAAAAGTGATTTTCACTTGCCAACAAAAAAGAGCAGTAAGTGTGCATTCAAATTGGCAAAGATTTTTCGTTTTGTGACTAATGTGAAAACATGACTCTGTGTGCAAATAGGAATTACAGGAAGAGATTTGTTGCATTTTGCTCTGGTGATTTCACAGTTGCATTAGTAGGAAAAAGGGGGAGTCTCTCAAAAAAAAAAAAAAAAAAAAAAAAAAAACTTGGGTGCGCGCAGGGTGCGCGCACCTCAAAAAAATTTTAAAAAAAAATTTAAAAAAAAAAAAATTTTTGGTTAAGTTTATAAGTGGCTCTTAAAAGAGCCCTTGAGTTAATGGAGGGAAACAGGAAGAGAAAAACGCAAAAAATGAAAAAAAAATCTATGGCCTAGTGCATGAATGTGCATCAAATTTTCTCTGAAGGAGATCAAGACTGGTCTCCCCCACAGAAATAAGTGAACCGCAATCAGTGCACCGTGTAGACAACCTCGCCAAACAAGGTGGACCAACAAGAGGTAAAGAAACAGGTGAAGGCACCACCGCAGCTGAAGTGCTCCCCTGAGCTGCCGAAGATGTGCTCGGCTGAGCTGCTGCTGATGTCGTCGGCTGAGCAGGTGAAGAGTTTTCTTCAGAAGCTCGACGAAAAGATACTGGGTGCATTTTGTCAACATGTCTTAACATAGTGTGAATGCTAAAAGAATATTTCTTATTAGGATTCCCACGAGATAAGACTTTGCCACAAAGTAAACAAGTAACTTTTGGTGCATTTACCTTTTTCTCATTCTTGGGAAAAGTGAAAAACTGCCATATAAAGCTGTCTTTCTGCTTCCTGTTCCTCTGCCTCTCAAGAGTGTCCTGCTCACTGTCTGAAGTAGGTTGCTGTTCAGCCATTGTCTCTCAACAACAGAATAGCTCCTTCTCCAAAGGAATCAGAACTAATAATGAGGGGTGTAGGTGTGGTTTGGGAAGAATCTGGAACAGAAAGTACTTCAAACCAATCAAAAGTGATGATTCTTGATCACATGACTTGCCATGAGGGGATTGGGTGTGGTATTGAAACAATTAGAAACTGAAAGTAATGATAACCAATAAGAAATGTTGTTTTATTATGTATAAACCCGAGGTGCGCGCACTGCGCAAGCTCCGAGCGCGCACCCCGTGATGACGTATGCACGAACGCGTAAACGCGCAGGTGCATACGTCATATACGCGCACCTAGCGCGCATACGTTTAACACGCGTATACGCGACCGTTATTGCGCGTAATTTTAGCGTATGCGGAAGTAAACCGCGTCGAGGGCGTAGGACGCATGCGTACGTACGTACGCATACGTACTGGGTGCGTGCTCCCAGCGCGCACCAATAAGTATATTTGCGTACGTAAATAACGTACGTCGGAATTCATAAAAAACATACGAAATAGTACTAGGAGCGCGCTCAGAGCGCGCACCCCAAGAAATTATAAATAAAAAAAAAAAGAGGACATTAAAGAATTTAAAAAATTATAAAAAATAAATATCCAAATTGAATTATTTAAAAAAATAATTTATAAAAAAATACAGATAATATATAAATGAATATAAAGTAATTTTATTTAAATAAAAAAAATATCTTTAATTAAAAATACATAACTTACCATACAAATTCTCAGAAAAAAACATAGGTTTCAAAAACGAAATATTTAGAGATTAGCATTTAAAAAACCTTGCAAATTCACTGTAAAAACCATGGGTTTCACACACGTTATAGTTAGGAATTAGCATTTAAAAAACCTTGCAAATTCACTGAAAAAACCATAGGTTTCACACACGTTATAGTTAGGAATTAGCATTTAAAAAACCTTGCAAATTCACTGAAAAAACCATAGGTTTCACACACGTTATAGTTAGGAATTAGCATTTAAAAAACCTTAGAAATTCAGTGAAAAAACCATAGGTTTCACACACGTTATAGTTAGCTGGACATTTTACTCGTAAAAAACCAGTGAAATTGCCCCGTTATAGTTAGTTCAGCTAACTATAACTCGCGCGCCCGCAATGCACTGCTGATGACGTCACATATTACATCACTCATGACATGGTCAGTGACATCACTCATGACATCACTGATGACATCTCAAATGACATCACTGATGACATCACTGATGACATCATCCTTGTGATAAAGTGGCAGACCTCCTCTCACCCTAATATAACCTTTGACACACACATTCAAAAATAGAGACTAAAATTTTCAAAAAAAAAGGACATACCAATAACAGTTACAACAACCTCTTCAGTAATTCTAAGATCCACATACACATCCACTCATTCACCAACAGTCCTATACAGTCACTCATACATGTACTCACTCATCATATGTACTCATACACCTACACATCCTGTTACATTATGCCACTCATCCATAGAGTTACTCACACACATAGTCACTCATGCTAACAAAGAATCAAACATGCATTCACCTGCATATACAGTTATACACACACCACCACACTTGCTTCTACAGAAACTTACACATACTTAGTCTTTTAAACAATCACTTATAGAAACACATACTTATTCATACAGGAACTCTTTCAATCTCTCCCTCTCACATATACTCACTTATATACAACAATAGTCACATATACTAGTTTAAAACATATGTAGTTACTCCTGAAGACACTATTGAGACAGTCATTCACTCACTAACACACCCATACACACACTCATCCACCCATACATTCCTGCAGACATGCTGTGTTCAACACATACAAACAGTGAGTCACTCATTCATGCACCTATGCACTACGTAATACCCCCCACCGAACCATGCAGACACTCAGACTGATACTCAAAAAAACAACTAATAACCTATATAGACACCCATGTAGCTACTCACCAACCCATGCAGCCACTTATACACAAAGTGAGAGACTGTCACAGATATTTATATGTTTAAACATTACTCACTAAGCCATGTATTCACTATGATACACTTAATCAGTCAGTTACACAATCAATTTTTCAAAAACAAATCATCCATTTAGACACTTATATACCCATTTATTCTTCCATCGACCTTGAGATATACATGTATAAAACATATTTAATTTTCAGAAAAACACACATTCACTGGATGATGTCATCAGTGATGTCATTTGAGATGTCATCAGTGATGTCATGAGTGATGTCACTGACCATGTCATGAGTGATGTAATATGTGACGTCATCAGCAGTGCATTGCGGGCGCGCGAGTTATAGTTAGCTGAACTAACTATAACGGGGCAATTTCACTGGTTTTTTACGAGTAAAATGTCCAGCTAACTATAACGTGTGTGAAACCTATGGTTTTTTCACTGAATATATATATATATATTACCTACTGGCGGTCGCCAGTAGGTAGTTATAGTTAGGACCACGTTTCCATAGGAAAACCTCAACATTCTATTTTGAATAACTTTGACGCCGGTCGACGAATCCTCGCAAATTTCTCAAAATAGGTGGGGCGCTACGCTCCGCTCCTACCCTGAAAGTCTCGGGGGGATCCGTCAAGCGGGGGCTGAGATAAAAGGGGGGTCCCAAAACGCGTTTTTCCCATGCATTTTTCCATAGGACCTTTAGAACGAGCTACAGCCCGAACGGCTGAACAGAATTACTCGAAATTTGGCAGAGAGGTAGTCCCTAGGTCAAGGAAGTGCCTTTTGTAGGTTTGGTGTAAATCTGTTCAGTAGATTCTGAGAAAATAGCCTTTAAATCAATATATATATCTGAGCCAGCTTACGGTACGCTTACCGTACGCTTACGGTAAGCGTACGGTGGCGTGCGCGAGCGCGATTCTGATTGGCTCTTAGATCTTAGTAAACATTCGGATCGGCCGAAACCAGGAAGCGGCGGCCGCCATTTTGTGTATTTCACTCTGAAAAAAAAGAGTGAAAACAAGGAAAGGGGGCAATGAGGAGAGTTACAGACCCCCTAACAATTGTAAGGGGGTCAAAGAAGGACAGAAAAGTACAAAAAAAACATTTATTGATTTTAAAAAAAATCACGGGGTACGCGTACGGTGAGCTTACGGTAAGCGTACGGTAAAAAAAATAAATAAATAAATAAATGAAAAGCAGATTTAAGAGTTTAGAAATTAGGGAGCTCTAAAAAGAGCTGTTGTGTTTATGGAGTCATTTTTTTAGTGGTACCTACAAGTAAGTACCGATGCAGAGTCTAAGGTTCAAGAGGAAGACTCTGTTCCCTTCATCATTGAAGTGCACACCATCTCCTCTATAAATGTCTTGCATGTCGTAACGCAAGTTGTTGTGGTAAATGGCACCCATACCATAGTCACGGAGGAAAGCAGAAACAGATTTGTTGACGTGCTTTCTTGCTTTGTCAATCTGAGGACAGAAATGATTGGACCAGTTCCATTTTTGCCTTTGGCATATGTTGGAAAACACAAAGGCAGTTTTAGGGAAAAGTGTAAACAGTTGTGCAAAGGTGTCCTTCATAAGCATTTCCAGACCTACCCCAGTCAAAGTGCCTAGGTCATTGCCACCACAGTGCACTATTATGAGGTCAGGGTGTTGGGTTTGCATGAAGGATTTCACCAATGGCATCAATTGGTGCCACTTTAACCCTCTCTGACCAATCCATTTAATGTCTACATTTGGCAAAGCAAGGTCTCTCACCATATCTGTTTTCTCTGCAAACTTTTCACTCCAGAAGACATAGCTGTGCCCTACAATCCACACTGTGAACATCTTCAAAGGAGAACTGGATGCACTCAGGAGGTGTCTTTCAGTAGAATGGCAATATGAAAAGAAAGACAGTTTGGAAATGGAGGCATACATATTTTTTACAAAACAAAAAGAACTGATTGGCTGTTTCATACCATTCTAGAAAAAAAACTAGGCTGTATGTGAAAATTAATAGAAGCATGTTTTGTATTGGTACAAAAAAATGTGTAACCAAAGAACAGTACTATGGATTTGCTGTTAGGATTGAAAAGTCAAGCACTCTTGCTCTGTGGAATTGAAACATTGTGTGTCGAACTTCTGACCTAACTGCACACAGCAGTGTTCCATGAGCTGTTGCTATGGTAGCAGGCAGAAGTCAAGTTGGGGGAAGGGTACTAGGCAGAAGTCAAGTTGGGGGCAGGGTACTTTTGGAAAAGGGTTGGTTTTCAACCAATAGAAATGTGTCATTACATTTGAAAAAAAGGGGGAAGCACTGAGATTTGAAACTTACATGTATATGTGTGGAAAAATAGAGGGAAAGTTTGCCATTATCTGGTTCTGCTGAGAGGAGAGAGGTGAACACAACAGAGATCCTGGCTCTGATAATCTGCTGTTTGAGTGACACATTTCTTTCACAACTAACTAATTTTAAAGGTGAGTTTACAGTTTGAGAGGGGATGTATGTGGTAACTTAAGAAATGAATAATAGAAATGGGAATTGTTTTTGTTGTAGTTACACATGGTGGATTCATAATGTGTCAGTCTGTAAAAGAGATTTTCACTTGGCCCGAAAAAAAAAGAGCAGTAAGTGTGCTTTCAAATTGGCAAAGAAATTTCATTTTGGGACTAATGTGAAAACATGACTCTGTGTGCATAGAAGAATTATAGGCAGAAATGTATTGCGTCTTGCTCTGGTGATTTCACAGTTGCAGTAGATGGAAAAGAGGAGCGAATTTTTGGGGGAAGAAGCAGAGGCTTAGCACACACCCATGTGCTTGCCATGTATAGTCATGCACAGTAATTAGAAGCGAGTGGGGTTTTCAGGTTTAAGTCTGTAATGCAAATACATTCAGCATCACTAAGGCTGGTTGCCCCTGCTGGAGTGTAGGCAGTCACAGAGAATACACACGGTGGTGGTCTGAAAAAAAAACAGCTTGGACATGTGCATTTAAATAAATTTAAAAAAAACGTTTCAGAATGTGTCAGTCTGTAAAAGTGATTTCAAAGTGTAAAAAGAGATTTTCACTTGGCCCGAAAAAAAAAGAGCAGTAAGTGTGCTTTCAAATTGGCAAAGAAATTTCGTTTTGGGACTAATGTGAAAACATGACTCTGTGTGCATAGAAGAATTATAGGCAGAAATGTATTGCGTCTTGCTCTGGTGATTTCACAGTTGCAGTAGATGGAAAAGAGGAGCGAATTTTTGGGGGAAGAAGCAGAGGCTTAGCACACACCCATGTGCTTGCCATGTATAGTCATGCACAGTAATTAGAAGCGAGTGGGGTTTTCAGGTTTAAGTCTGTAATGCAAATACATTCAGCATCACTAAGGCTGGTTGCCCCTGCTGGAGTGTAGGCAGTCACAGAGAATACACACGGTGGTGGTCTGAAAAAAAAACAGCTTGGACATGTGCATTTAAATAAATTTAAAAAAAAGGTTTCAGAATGTGTCAGTCTGTAAAAGTGATTTCAAAGTGTAAAAAGAGATTTTCACTTGGCCCAAAAAAAAAAGAGCAGTAAGTGTGCTTTCAAATTGGCAAAGAAATTTCGTTTTGGCACTAATGTGAAAACATGACTCTGTGTGCATAGAAGAATTATAGGCAGAAATTTATTGCGTCTTGCTCTAGTGATTTCACAGTTGCAGTAGATGGAAAAGAGGAGCGAATTTTTGGGGGAAGAAGCAGAGGCTTAGCACACACCCATGTGCTTGCCATGTATAGTCATGCACAGTAATTAGAAGCGAGTGGGGTTTTCAGGTTTAAGTCTGTAATGCAAATACATTCAGCATCACTAAGGCTGGTTGCCCCTGCTGGAGTGTAGGCAGTCACAGAGAATACACACGGTGGTGGTCTGAAAAAAAACCAGCTTGGACATGTGCATTTAAATAAATTTTAAAAAAAGGTTTCAGAATGTGTCAGTCTGTAAAAGTGATTTCAAAGTGTAAAAAGAGATTTTCACTTGGCCCAAAAAAAAAAGAGCAGTAAGTGTGCTTTCAAATTGGCAAAGAAATTTCGTTTTGGCACTAATGTGAAAACATGACTCTGTGTGCATAGAAGAATTATAGGCAGAAATTTATTGCGTCTTGCTCTGGTGATTTCACAGTTGCAGTAGATGGAAAAGAGGAGCGAATTTTTGGGGGAAGAAGCAGAGGCTTAGCACACACCCATGTGCTTGCCATGTATAGTCATGCACAGTAATTAGAAGCGAGTGGGGTTTTCAGGTTTAAGTCTGTAATGCAAATACATTCAGCATCACTAAGGCTGGTTGCCCCTGCTGGAGTGTAGGCAGTCACAGAGAATACACACGGTGGTGGTCTGAAAAAAAAACAGCTTGGACATGTGCATTTAAATAAATTTAAAAAAAAGGTTTCAGAATGTGTCAGTCTGTAAAAGTGATTTCAAAGTGTAAAAAGAGATTTTCACTTGGCCCAAAAAAAAAAGAGCAGTAAGTGTGCTTTCAAATTGGCAAAGAAATTTCGTTTTGGCACTAATGTGAAAACATGACTCTGTGTGCATAGAAGAATTATAGGCAGAAATTTATTGCGTCTTGCTCTGGTGATTTCACAGTTGCAGTAGATGGAAAAGAGGAGCGAATTTTTGGGGGAAGAAGCAGAGGCTTAGCACACACCCATGTGCTTGCCATGTATAGTCATGCACAGTAATTAGAAGCGAGTGGGGTTTTCAGGTTTAAGTCTGTAATGCAAATACATTCAGCATCACTAAGGCTGGTTGCCCCTGCTGGAGTGTAGGCAGTCACAGAGAATACACACGGTGGTGGTCTGAAAAAAAAACAGCTTGGACATGTGCATTTAAATAAATTTAAAAAAAAGGTTTCAGAATGTGTCAGTCTGTAAAAGTGATTTCAAAGTGTAAAAAGAGATTTTCACTTGGCCCAAAAAAAAAAGAGCAGTAAGTGTGCTTTCAAATTGGCAAAGAAATTTCGTTTTGGCACTAATGTGAAAACATGACTCTGTGTGCATAGAAGAATTATAGGCAGAAATTTATTGCGTCTTGCTCTGGTGATTTCACAGTTGCAGTAGATGGAAAAGAGGAGCGAATTTTTGGGGGAAGAAGCAGAGGCTTAGCACACACCCATGTGCTTGCCATGTATAGTCATGCACAGTAATTAGAAGCGAGTGGGGTTTTCAGGTTTAAGTCTGTAATGCAAATACATTCAGCATCACTAAGGCTGGTTGCCCCTGCTGGAGTGTAGGCAGTCACAGAGAATACACACGGTGGTGGTCTGAAAAAAAAAAACAGCTTGGACATGTGCATTTAAATAAATTTAAAAAAAAGGTTTCAGAATGTGTCAGTCTGTAAAAGTGATTTCAAAGTGTAAAAAGAGATTTTCACTTGGCCCAAAAAAAAAAGAGCAGTAAGTGTGCTTTCAAATTGGCAAAGAAATTTCGTTTTGGCACTAATGTGAAAACATGACTCTGTGTGCATAGAAGAATTATAGGCAGAAATTTATTGCGTCTTGCTCTGGTGATTTCACAGTTGCAGTAGATGGAAAAGAGGAGCGAATTTTTGGGGGAAGAAGCAGAGGCTTAGCACACACCCATGTGCTTGCCATGTATAGTCATGCACAGTAATTAGAAGCGAGTGGGGTTTTCAGGTTTAAGTCTGTAATGCAAATACATTCAGCATCACTAAGGCTGGTTGCTCCTGCTGGAGTGTAGGCAGTCACAGAGAATAAACACGGTGGTGGTCTGAAAAAAAAACAGCTTGGACATGTGCATTTAAATAAATTTAAAAAAAAGGTTTCAGAATGTGTCAGTCTGTAAAAGTGATTTCAAAGTGTAAAAAGAGATTTTCACTTGGCCCAAAAAAAAAAGAGCAGTAAGTGTGCTTTCAAATTGGCAAAGAAATTTCGTTTTGGCACTAATGTGAAAACATGACTCTGTGTGCATAGAAGAATTATAGGCAGAAATGTATTGCGTCTTGCTCTGGTGATTTCACAGTTGCAGTAGATGGAAAAGAGGAGCGAATTTTTGGGGGAAGAAGCAGAGGCTTAGCACACACCCATGTGCTTGCCATGTATAGTCATGCACAGTAATTAGAAGCGAGTGGGGTTTTCAGGTTTAAGTCTGTAATGCAAATACATTCAGCATCACTAAGGCTGGTTGCCCCTGCTGGAGTGTAGGCAGTCACAGAGAATACACACGGTGGTGGTCTGAAAAAAAAAACAGCTTGGACATGTGCATTTAAATAAATTTAAAAAAAAGGTTTCAGAATGTGTCAGTCTGTAAAAGTGATTTCAAAGTGTAAAAAGAGATTTTCACTTGGCCCAAAAAAAAAAGAGCAGTAAGTGTGCTTTCAAATTGGCAAAGAAATTTCGTTTTGGCACTAATGTGAAAACATGACTCTGTGTGCATAGAAGAATTATAGGCAGAAATGTATTGCGTCTTGCTCTGGTGATTTCACAGTTGCAGTAGATGGAAAAGAGGAGCGAATTTTTGGGGGAAGAAGCAGAGGCTTAGCACACACCCATGTGCTTGCCATGTATAGTCATGCACAGTAATTAGAAGCGAGTGGGGTTTTCAGGTTTAAGTCTGTAATGCAAATACATTCAGCATCACTAAGGCTGGTTGCCCCTGCTGGAGTGTAGGCAGTCACAGAGAATACACACGGTGGTGGTCTGAAAAAAAAACAGCTTGGACATGTGCATTTAAATAAATTTAAAAAAAAGGTTTCAGAATGTGTCAGTCTGTAAAAGTGATTTCAAAGTGTAAAAAGAGATTTTCACTTGGCCCAAAAAAAAAAGAGCAGTAAGTGTGCTTTCAAATTGGCAAAGAAATTTCGTTTTGGCACTAATGTGAAAACATGACTCTGTGTGCATAGAAGAATTATAGGCAGAAATTTATTGCGTCTTGCTCTGGTGATTTCACAGTTGCAGTAGATGGAAAAGAGGAGCGAATTTTTGGGGGAAGAAGCAGAGGCTTAGCACACACCCATGTGCTTGCCATGTATAGTCATGCACAGTAATTAGAAGCGAGTGGGGTTTTCAGGTTTAAGTCTGTAATGCAAATACATTCAGCATCACTAAGGCTGGTTGCTCCTGCTGGAGTGTAGGCAGTCACAGAGAATACACACGGTGGTGGTCTGAAAAAAACCAGCTTGGACATGTGCATTTAAATAAATTTAAAAAAAAGGTTTCAGAATGTGTCAGTCTGTAAAAGTGATTTCAAAGTGTAAAAAGAGATTTTCACTTGGCCCAAAAAAAAAAGAGCAGTAAGTGTGCTTTCAAATTGGCAAAGAAATTTCGTTTTGGCACTAATGTGAAAACATGACTCTGTGTGCATAGAAGAATTATAGGCAGAAATTTATTGCGTCTTGCTCTGGTGATTTCACAGTTGCAGTAGATGGAAAAGAGGAGCGAATTTTTGGGGGAAGAAGCAGAGGCTTAGCACACACCCATGTGCTTGCCATGTATAGTCATGCACAGTAATTAGAAGCGAGTGGGGTTTTCAGGTTTAAGTCTGTAATGCAAATACATTCAGCATCACTAAGGCTGGTTGCCCCTGCTGGAGTGTAGGCAGTCACAGAGAATACACACGGTGGTGGTCTGAAAAAAAAACAGCTTGGACATGTGCATTTAAATAAATTTAAAAAAAAGGTTTCAGAATGTGTCAGTCTGTAAAAGTGATTTCAAAGTGTAAAAAGAGATTTTCACTTGGCCCAAAAAAAAAAGAGCAGTAAGTGTGCTTTCAAATTGGCAAAGAAATTTCGTTTTGGCACTAATGTGAAAACATGACTCTGTGTGCATAGAAGAATTATAGGCAGAAATGTATTGCGTCTTGCTCTGGTGATTTCACAGTTGCAGTAGATGGAAAAGAGGAGCGAATTTTTGGGGGAAGAAGCAGAGGCTTAGCACACACCCATGTGCTTGCCATGTATAGTCATGCACAGTAATTAGAAGCGAGTGGGGTTTTCAGGTTTAAGTCTGTAATGCAAATACATTCAGCATCACTAAGGCTGGTTGCCCCTGCTGGAGTGTAGGCAGTCACAGAGAATACACACGGTGGTGGTCTGAAAAAAAAACAGCTTGGACATGTGCATTTAAATAAATTAAAAAAAAAGGTTTCAGAATGTGTCAGTCTGTAAAAGTGATTTCAAAGTGTAAAAAGAGATTTTCACTTGGCCCAAAAAAAAAAGAGCAGTAAGTGTGCTTTCAAATTGGCAAAGAAATTTCGTTTTGGCACTAATGTGAAAACATGACTCTGTGTGCATAGAAGAATTATAGGCAGAAATTTATTGCGTCTTGCTCTGGTGATTTCACAGTTGCAGTAGATGGAAAAGAGGAGCGAATTTTTGGGGGAAGAAGCAGAGGCTTAGCACACACCCATGTGCTTGCCATGTATAGTCATGCACAGTAATTAGAAGCGAGTGGGGTTTTCAGGTTTAAGTCTGTAATGCAAATACATTCAGCATCACTAAGGCTGGTTGCTCCTGCTGGAGTGTAGGCAGTCACAGAGAATACACACGGTGGTGGTCTGAAAAAAAAACAGCTTGGACATGTGCATTTAAATAAATTTAAAAAAAAGGTTTCAGAATGTGTCAGTCTGTAAAAGTGATTTCAAAGTGTAAAAAGAGATTTTCACTTGGCCCAAAAAAAAAAGAGCAGTAAGTGTGCTTTCAAATTGGCAAAGAAATTTCGTTTTGGCACTAATGTGAAAACATGACTCTGTGTGCATAGAAGAATTATAGGCAGAAATTTATTGCGTCTTGCTCTGGTGATTTCACAGTTGCAGTAGATGGAAAAGAGGAGCGAATTTTTGGGGGAAGAAGCAGAGGCTTAGCACACACCCATGTGCTTGCCATGTATAGTCATGCACAGTAATTAGAAGCGAGTGGGGTTTTCAGGTTTAAGTCTGTAATGCAAATACATTCAGCATCACTAAGGCTGGTTGCCCCTGCTGGAGTGTAGGCAGTCACAGAGAATACACACGGTGGTGGTCTGAAAAAAAAACAGCTTGGACATGTGCATTTAAATAAATTTAAAAAAAAGGTTTCAGAATGTGTCAGTCTGTAAAAGTGATTTCAAAGTGTAAAAAGAGATTTTCACTTGGCCCAAAAAAAAAAAGAGCAGTAAGTGTGCTTTCAAATTGGCAAAGAAATTTCGTTTTGGCACTAATGTGAAAACATGACTCTGTGTGCATAGAAGAATTATAGGCAGAAATGTATTGCGTCTTGCTCTGGTGATTTCACAGTTGCAGTAGATGGAAAAGAGGAGCGAATTTTTGGGGGAAGAAGCAGAGGCTTAGCACACACCCATGTGCTTGCCATGTATAGTCATGCACAGTAATTAGAAGTGAGTGGGGTTTTCAGGTTTAAGTCTGTAATGCAAATACATTCAGCATCACTAAGGCTGGTTGCCCCTGCTGGAGTGTAGGCAGTCACAGAGAATACACAGGGTGGTGGTCTGAAAAAAAAAAACAGCTTGGACATGTGCATTTAAATAAATTTAAAAAAAAGGTTTCAGAATGTGTCAGTCTGTAAAAGTGATTTCAAAGTGTAAAAAGAGATTTTCACTTGGCCCAAAAAAAAAAGAGCAGTAAGTGTGCTTTCAAATTGGCAAAGAAATTTCGTTTTGGCACTAATGTGAAAACATGACTCTGTGTGCATAGAAGAATTATAGGCAGAAATGTATTGCGTCTTGCTCTGGTGATTTCACAGTTGCAGTAGATGGAAAAGAGGAGCGAATTTTTGGGGGAAGAAGCAGAGGCTTAGCACACACCCATGTGCTTGCCATGTATAGTCATGCACAGTAATTAGAAGCGAGTGGGGTTTTCAGGTTTAAGTCTGTAATGCAAATACATTCAGCATCACTAAGGCTGGTTGCCCCTGCTGGAGTGTAGGCAGTCACAGAGAATACACACGGTGGTGGTCTGAAAAAAAAACAGCTTGGACATGTGCATTTAAATAAATTTAAAAAAAAGGTTTCAGAATGTGTCAGTCTGTAAAAGTGATTTCAAAGTGTAAAAAGAGATTTTCACTTGGCCCAAAAAAAAAGAGCAGTAAGTGTGCTTTCAAATTGGCAAAGAAATTTCGTTTTGGGACTAATGTGAAAACATGACTCTGTGTGCATAGAAGAATTATAGGCAGAAATTTATTGCGTCTTGCTCTGGTGATTTCACAGTTGCAGTAGATGGAAAAGAGGAGCGAATTTTTGGGGGAAGAAGCAGAGGCTTAGCACACACCCATGTGCTTGCCATGTATAGTCATGCACAGTAATTAGAAGCGAGTGGGGTTTTCAGGTTTAAGTCTGTAATGCAAATACATTCAGCATCACTAAGGCTGGTTGCCCCTGCTGGAGTGTAGGCAGTCACAGAGAATACACACGGTGGTGGTCTGAAAAAAAAAAACAGCTTGGACATGTGCATTTAAATAAATTTAAAAAAAAGAGCAGTTTGTGTGCATTCAAAATGGCAAAGAAATTTCGTTTTGTGACTATTGTGAAAAGAAATGTAGTAATATATTTAAATACAATAAAGGATTTTTTTTTTAGTTTTTTTCAGGTATTGCTGAAGAACAGTGAACAAAATTTAAGATGCCTACAAAATCTCGAGTTCAAAAAACGCTAAAAAAAAAACTATATTTGAAGACAACTGGAGGACCAAAGTTAGTAGAAGATGCTGATGTTGGGAAAAAGAAAAAATCTTCTGGTAAGCAAAAAAAACAATTCCTAAACAAAATATTGAAAACAAACAAAAATGTACAAAATGTCTGTTCTCGGAAAAATGTAACAAAACCTACAGAACAGCAAAAAATTGAGGATTTAGTTAATGCAAATATACCTTCTGCAATTGAAAAGTTTAACATAAACAGAAAAACAGCATTTAAAGAGATACGTAGAAAAATGTTTCTGAGAAGAGTTATGTCCAATTTGATAAAGGATATAAAGAAATATAAGCAAAAGGCTAAATATTTCAAGAGAAAAAAAGAAATTGAAGCCATTGCAGCAAAAGCATTAGAATTAAAAAGGAAACTATTCATATTAATTTTGAATAGGATGCGTACATTAGATAAAATGGTTAATGTACTGAAATCACAAAGCAAAAGGAAAAGAGTAGTGAACAGAACAAACTTTTGTAAAGTGTTTTTAGGAAAGTGGATGCATAGTTCAAGTAGTGAACCTTTTTTTAATGAAGAAAGCTATTTTCAAAGTAATAGTTTGCTGCATGCAGTTGACACCAGAGGTCGTTCATACGAAGTAAAAAATGGTTGCATAATGGAGAAGGAGATAATGGTTCCAAGAGATGAGGTACAAGTGATGGCAGATGAGGCAATGGGGAGACGTCCTAAAGCCCCAGTGTACACTTGGAATTGTAGTAGTATTTGCACTGTGCGTCAGGAATCTATTGACAGATTTCGAGAGTTTCTAAGAGAATATAGTAAAAAAAGTGTAAAACAAAAGATTAAGGTGCTTCAAAGTCTGGATCCATGCAGAGTGAGAGAGAATACTGGTTTGCAGGGTCATTCTCTTGCTTGTCTATCTAGAAAAGTGTGCAATAGTGTTTTCCATCATTTTAGGATGCTGGCTGTTCATCATACTGAAATGAGAAAGTTTGTGAGACGGTTGTATTTTGCCAAAAGTCCAGCAATACAGTTAAATGAATTGAATAGGGCTCTGTTCCGAGGAACGGTATCAGATGTAGAGAAGGTTGTTGATGAAATTCAGTTTTGTTACTTTGGTCCTGAACAAAACAGTGCAGAGAAGGACACAGTAAATGAGGCAGAAGTGGAAGAGAATGTAGAACCTTGTGTAAGTAAGACATTTAATGATCACATAACAAAATTTGCAATAGTCTCTAATGAAAGACCAAATGTTACTTGTATTTGTTGCCGCAGAACTCATTATAGAAAACAAACTAGGAATGTTGATCTCTACAGAAAGAGTGAAAATGAAGATAATTATAAGTGGATGGATTTTGCCACATATATATTTCTTGAAAATTGTTTTGAATTGGGTGAAGATCAGCGTATTTGTAAATACTGCTACAACAAGTTAGAGGAAAATAGAATGCCGACCAGAGCTGTACATAATAATTTAGAATTGGATGCTATTCCTGCTGAACTTTCTGAATTAAATACATATGAGTCTATACTCATTCAATGTGTTCATCCGTTCCAGACCATAGTACGTATGGAGCCCAAAACTGGTAAATTACCTCCTTCAGATTTACTGAGAGGTTTAAAAGGTAGAGTGGTGTATTTGCCCTTGGATTTGAAAAAAAATATGGAAACTATTGATGCAGATACTTTGGAAACTGAACCATTAATTATTCTGGTTAATGGTGTCCCTACAAAGAATAAGAAGATTTGGCAGGAGCTGGTAGATGTGCGGAAAGTACAAAGAGCAAATTTGTATTTGAAAAAAAATAACAAATGGTATGAATCAATTTATATAGAAGAAGAAGAAGAAGAAGAAGATTTACAAGGAGACACAGAAACACCAACTGGACAAATTGAAAAAGTGGACAAGTCAAAGGAAGAAGAAATTTATGAACATTTTAGCATACATCCTCTCCATTCGAAAGAAGTTATGGGAGACAATATTGATCTCTTTCAGATGAAGAAAGCAAAAGGAAATCCCGTGAGTGTATGGGAGGAGAGCTTGGAAGCTCGATGTTTTCCCCAGCTGTTTCCTAAAGGAAAAGGAGGACGATACGATGAACGTCCGGAACAGATTCCAGCTTCTGAGTATCGGACTACAAGACTATATGCTGAAGATCCCAGATTTCGACAAAGTATCCCTTATTTGTTCCATCTTTTATTTGAAAGCGACTTGTCTGCACTGTCTTATGCAGTAAATCACATTTTAAAAAGTGGAGTACATTTACAAAATGTGTCTGCTAAGGATTTTATGGAGAAAGTGCAGCACCGAGATGATCATTTGGAAACACAACTGATCAATCTGATGGCTTGTCAGCGTGGGACAAATGAATATTGGTACAGACGCCATGGTGAACTAAAATGCATGTTACGGAATTTAGGAACACCAACATGGTTCCTTACCCTAAGCTGTGCCGAGTACGCTTGGGATGATTTACTGGATTTTCTACGAGAGGCCAATTCAAACATTAAAAACATCGAATACAAGACAGCAGGAGAACTGTGCTCATTGGATCCGGTTAATGTTTGCAGATATTTCAATCATAGATTTGAGGCTATGATGTCCTTCATCTGCAATAAAAAAAATCCACCCCTTGGAGAAGTAGTGGATTTCTTTTGGAGAAAAGAGTACCAGGCAAGAGGTGCTCCTCATATTCATATGCTGCTGTGGATCAAGGATGCCCCAAAGTTTGGAACAGATACTGATGAAGCAGTGTTATCTTACATTGAAGAATATGCAACATGTGCTATACCTAAAAGCACAGAAGAGAACAAGTTAAAGGAGCAAGTTCTACGTTTCCAAAGTCATCGGTGTGGAAAATACTGTCGACGGAAATACAAGAGCAAAGAAAAATACTACACTAAATGTCGATTTGGATTTCCTAGACCTGTTCTTACAAATGGAAGAGTCAACAGTTTTATGTCAGCTGTGAGACATACTATCACAAGAAAATCACCTAAGAATACCTACAACCTTAAAAGAAAAGAAGAATCAAAAAATATAAATGACTACAACCCAGTCATTTTATCCATGTGGAACGCTAACATGGATATACAGTATGTTGCTGACAATTCCATTGCTGTTGCTCGATATGTAACGTCTTACATTACGAAATCAGAAAAAACAGAATTGAAGGAAATGTGGGAAGAGATTTCTCACGAGAAGACTGTCAGTAAGAAGCTGTACAGTTTCAGTTTGAAGATGTTATCGCATCGAGAAATTGGATCCTACGAATGTTCAGATAGGTTATCTTCTGCAAGTCTCTACTCGAAGTCAAGAAGAATAATTTGGGCAAGTTTAGGCCTTGCAGCAATGAGAAATCGGGTACTGAAATCTGTTGGAGAAATTGAATATTTGGCTGAGAATGACCCAGAAAGTACAGACATATTGAAAACAAACATGTTGGACACATATTATCCCAAGAGAAGTCATCATCTGGAGAACATGTGTCTCTATGAAGTGCTGCAGAACTACATTTATTCACGGAAAGCTGCAGAAGACATCAACAGTGGAAAATATAAAGTTGT
Organism: Triturus cristatus; assembly: GCF_964204655.1. Lineage (NCBI taxonomy): Eukaryota > Metazoa > Chordata > Amphibia > Caudata > Salamandridae > Triturus > Triturus cristatus. The sequence continues at coordinate 823,834,591 of NC_140593.1, forward strand.
TGGTGAAGAAGGATGTTTGGTGAAGCAAACCAAAGGAAGTTTGATAAATCACCGGAAGCTGAGTTGCGACACTACCGACAAGAAAGAATTTTACTACTTGGCTCTTTTACAGTTGTTTAAACCATGGCGTACAGAGGATGAACTACTGGGAGAATTCCAGAGCTATGAAGATTCTTTTAATGCTTGCAAAGACAGCATACAATGCAGTACATTCTCAACTTATCTGCAAATGTTAAATGAAGAAATTGAACAGGAAACTACAATTGCAGCAGAAATAGCTAGAGACAGTTCTCAGGACAGCCAAAGTTCAGGAACATACAGTCAAGATCCCCTAGGACAACCAATCGTTGAAAATGAAGCATCAATAGCCATGAATGAAGTGGAAACGGCTATGAATCAAGCTCAAGAAGAATTTATAGACTTAGAAAATTTGGAAAGACAACTGAATCAAGAGAAGCAACAAATTTATGAAGAGATCAAAAACAAAATTGATCACGGATTTCTACATGAAAAAAAAGAGTGCTCATGCACATCATTTCATCCAATCAGGATGTATGTAAGCGGACAAGCTGGCACTGGAAAAAGTTTCCTAATTAAAGTCATCAGAAGCTACCTAAAGCAAAAAACGGATTCTACTTTGTCTTGTGTGGTTACTGCTCCAACTGGGTTAGCAGCATATAACATAAAAGGAATCACCTTACATCGTTTGCTAATGTTACCAGTGGAGCATGAGAACAAAATACAATTCAACAAGCTAACTGGAGAAGCATCCTTGGAAGTGTCAAGAGTATTGAAGAAGATGCAAGTTCTCATTATTGATGAGGTGAGCATGGTATCAAACTTAATGCTTGCCTTTGTGCATTTAAGAATGCAGCAAATTTTGAAGACAGACTATGACGTGTTATTTGGTGGAAAACACGTCATAGTTTTTGGGGATCTTTTGCAACTTACTCCAGTTAAAGGACAACCAGTGTTTAATACTGTGACACATGAAGACACGAAGAAGTCATTGGGAAGCATTGGAAATACAAATATTTGGTCCTTCTTTGAGTACAAGGAACTTACAACTAATATGAGGCAAGCAAACGATGAAGAATATGGAAGTATTCTGAAAGATATCAGAATTGGACTACTCACAGAAGTTGGCAAAAAAGCATTACAGAGTCGGCTGTTACATAACTTATTTCCAAAGGAAGAAATAGTTGCAGAGAAAATATACAAGAATATTGCAGAAAACAAAAGTGTCATCTGCTTAATGCCAACTCTACGTGAATGCTCAATCTTTAATGAGGAGCTTTTGAAATTGGAAAATGAAGACATCAAGAAATTGGAAGCAGTGGACAAAATTGAGGATGGAAGAATTACTGTCACAGTAACAGGCAAACTGAAAAATAAATTGGACTCACTAGAGAAGAATATCTCCAAAACAGCAGGATTAGAAAAAAATCTATATGTTTGCATGAACTGTAGAGTGTTTTTAAGGAGAAATTTGGATGTTGAAAAAGGCTTAGTGAATGGAGCGATGGGAAGAGTTGTGGGTTTTATTAATTATCAGAAAAAAGATGGAATTGAATGTTTAAAAATAAAATTTGATCAGATAGAGGAAGTTAAAGACATTTGTCGTTGTTCAGTTCGTTTCATGCTTGTGAAAGACTTATATGTACGTAGGAAGCAGTTTCCGTTTTCACTAGCATATGCTGTAACTATCCACAAGTCTCAAGGATTGACTGTAGATTGTGCATTTGTGAACATTGGTTCAACTGTGTTCAAAGAAGGTATGGCATATGTAGCTTTGTCACGAGTCAAAACATTATCAGGTTTATTCATGATTGACTTTGATGATTCAAAAGTTAGTGCTGATACAAACTGTGTAAAGGAGTATAATAGATTAAGAAGAAGCTATGCTCCTCATTTAGGTCAGTATCCTGTGTTGGAGAAACGTGTAGTTTCTCGTAAAAGGAGAAATGAGAATATCTGTAATGAAGATGTAGAGAAGAGGAAAAAAAAGAGGAGTGATGTAATTGCAAGCAAAAAGAATAAGGAAAATGAAGAACAGGTTGTAGGATGTCATTTTGAAAATAGCTCTGGTGTCAACTGCTACGCTAATGTAGTGCTGAATGTTGCATTTTATCTGGAAAGTTTGCAAGAGCAGATAATAGTAAATCAGGGAAAAAGATTCTGTTCAGAGCTCAGTCTCCTTTTTCAAAAGCTGAGTAAAGACAAAACTCAAATAGAAAGTGCTACTGACATTAGAAAACTTTTAGATGTATGTTCAGGACGAACACAGTTTTCTCAAAATGAACAGCAAGATGCACACGAATTTTTGATGTATTTTCTTCAGGTAGTGGAAGAAGAAGGAGTTCCCATTGACATTTTTTTTGGTCTCTCTTATAAATGGGAACATAGTTGTGAAAATTGTTATAATATATGTGGCTCTATTGTTGATAATGAAAGGTTTATTTATTTGACATTGCCAGAGAGTAAAACAGTCACTTTTGCAAAATTAGTTAAAGATGCTAATCATAGCATGAAATGTGGTGAGTGTAATTCTGACATGTTTTCAACATTAATTTTAAGGGAATACGGACAGTATGTAATTTTAATGATGCAACGATGTAGAGCTGATGGTTCAAAATTGGATACTTTAATAAAGAAGTTTACAGGACAGCAATTATCAATTTCAGGAAAAACTTTTGTAACTGTTGCAATAATTTTCCATGAAGGACCTACTGTTACTTCTGGACATTACACAGTTTATCTTAAATGTGAAAAAGGCTGGACACTGTGTAATGATTCCCAATTGATTTTCAAACAACGTTTGCCTTTTGATTTAGCAAATTCCTATCTAATCTTCCTGAAACCTAAATTTTAGAGAGACTTGGCAAGATCTGGACAAAATAATTTTACCATTTTACTGGATTACCATTGCAATTTTGTAGAAAAAATATTTTTTAAAATTATCATTTGGCCTAAAGGAAAGATAACCAATTGTAATGTGGACTTTTTAAATTTTTAATGCAATTTTGAAAAACCAATAATTTAGAGATAATCGGTAACTTCTGCACATTTTAAATTTTGGAATGCTATTGGACTGCCATTGGAAATTTTTACAAAAATGATTTAAAAAATTACTATTTGGCCATGTGGAAAAGTAAGCAATTCTATTGTGGACTAAATATATTATTCAAAAAATTTTCGTGAACCAAAATGTTACAGAGAATCGGTGAGATCTGGACAGATTAAACTTTAGAATTTTAATGGTTTTCCCTTGGAAATTTATTCCAGGGAAAAAAAAAAATACTATTTGGCCTAAAGGAAATAAAATCAGATGTATTTTGGAGTTATTTGAGATATAATATTGTGATTATACTCCTGAAACAAAAATATCAGACGGTATTTTAAAGAAAAAAGTATTGTTTTTAGATGATATTTTTTTAGAATAATATGCATTTCTGTAATGATAAGTTTAAGTGAGAAGAGATTCTGGGCTTTTTTAATACAATCTTTGAGATTGTTATTTTTTTTTGCCCGCTGTAAAATGATGAATGCAATTGCTTTCACAATTTATAGTGAAATGCAATATATTCTGAAAACAGCAAAAATAAGGCAAAAATATTTTTGGGTAAAAAATGTAAATATGTGTACTGTATTATAAAATGGTTTAAAAATATTAATACTTTTTTCTTTTTTTTCAGATCGATATAGAAAATTTTCGTAAACTACAACCATTTTAAAAACTATTTTTTAAAAAAACAAATGAATAAATATTTTTTTGAGTGAGTATGGTAAGTCAATTGTAATAATTGTAGTCTCTCAAGGACCTTGTACGCGTACGGTAAAAAAAAAAAAAAAAAAGTTTTTAAAAAAAAATGTAAAAAAAAGATGAAAGATAAGGTTGGCTCTTAAAAGAACCGTTGTGTTCATGCAGGGACAGAGGAAAGGAACCATGGGAAAATCATTCAAAGCTACAAATGTGCTGATCTATTTTGTTATTCACTAGGGAAACACTGGTCTCCCTATAACAAATTAGAGCTTTACAAAATGTGCAATGAATATCAACCTTCCGAAATCGAGGGTTCATTTCCAGAGGGCCAGCAAAAGGAGATTCTCCCCCCACAGATGAAGGGCTCACCTGAGCTGCAGAAGAAGGAGTAAGCTCTGCAGGTGATGGTCCAGGCTGAGCTGCTGTGGATGTACTGGCTCGTCTTTCTGAAGAGTTACCTCCAAAAAGTTGAGCATGTGTCCTTTTGTGTACATCCTTGAGGTGCCTCATCATGGTGTGATTCCCAAAGGAATACTTCCTGTCAGGATTACCTCTAGAAAGTACACGCTGACACAGCTTGCAAGTAACTAAGGGTGCATTCACCTTTTGCTGGCCTTCTGGAAAAGTAAAATAATCCCAAACATAAGAAGGTTTTACTTTCCTCGCTCTCTGCCTCAAGACAGTGCTGCTGGTGCTAGCCTCACTCTCAGAAGAGCTCTGCTGTTCTGCCATCGTATCCCAAAGACAAACCAGCTCCTTCTCCCAAGGGATCACAAGCAGAAATGAGGGGAATGGGTGTGGTGTAGGAGAGTTCTAGAACTGAAAGTAGTTTCAACCAATCAAAAGTTGTGTTTCATGATCACATGACCAACCGTACGCTTACGGTACGCTTACGGTACGCTTACGGCAAAAAGTACGCGTGCGCGTAAAAAAGACACGCGCTTGCGCGCATGCGCATAACAGTCACTCCCCGGCACTTCCGCGTAACGTGCGCGTGTTGCGTAAGCGCGCACGCGTCCCACGCGCAGTACGCGCGGCTACGCAAAGTACGTAACTATACGCAAGCAGCGTAGATAGATTACGGACGTTGCGTAAACCGTACGCTTACCGTGAGCTTACGGTACGCGTACTATAAAAAAAAAAAAAAAAAAAAAAAAAAATCTGGAAATAAATTTTACTTGTTTATTTTAAAAAATTTATATAAAATAAATATTTAATGATTTTAAAAAATTAAGCATAGACTTTATAAAAGGTAAGAAAATTAAATTAAAAATATGTTTGAAAAAAATGAAGAAAAAAAAAAAAAAATAGCATTTAAAAAACCTTGCAAATTCACTGAAAAAAACATGGGTTTCACACACGTTATAGTTAGGAATTAGCATTTAAAAAACCTTAGAAATTCACTGAAAAAACCATAGGTTTCACACACGTTATAGTTAGGAATTAGCATTTAAAAAACCTTAGAAATTCAGTGAAAAAACCATAGGTTTCACACATGTTATAGTTAGCTGGACATTTTACTCGTAAAAAACCAATGAAATTGCCCCGTTATAGTTAGTTCAGCTAACTATAACTCGCGCGCCCGCAATGCACTGCTGATGACGTCACATATTACATCACTCATGACATGGTCAGTGACATCACTCATGACATCACTGATGACATCTCAAATGACATCACTGATGACATCACTGATGACATCATCCTTGTGATAGAGTGACAGACCGCCTCTCACGCTAATATAACCTTTGATACACACATTCAAAAATAGAGACTAAAATTTTCAAAACAATGGACATACCAATACCAGTTACAACAACCTCTTCAGTAATACTAAGATCCACATACACATCCACTCATTCACCAACAGTCCTATACAGTCACTCATACATGTACTCACTCATCATATTTACTCATACACCTATACATCCTGTAACACAATGCCACTCATCCATAGAGTTACTCACACACATAGTCACTCATGCTAATAAAGAATCAAACATACATTCACCTGCATATACAGTTATACACACACCACCACACTTACTTCTACGGAAACTTACACATACTTAGTCTTTTAAACAATCACTTATAGAAACATATACTTATTCATACAGGAACTCTTTCAATCTCTCCCTCTCACATATACTCACATATATACACCAATAATCACATATACTAGTTTAAAACATATGTAGTTACTCCTGAAGACACTATTGAGACAGTCATTCACTCACTAACACACCCATACACACACTCATCCACCCATACAGTCTTGCACACATGCTGTGTTCAACACATACAAACAGTGAGTCACTCATTCATGCACCTATGTACTACGTAGTACCCCCCACCGAACCATGCAGACACTCAGACTGATACTCAAAAAAACAACTAATAACCTATATAGACACCCATGTAGCTACTCACCAACCCATGCAGCCACTTATACACAAAGTGAGAGACTGTCACAGATATTTATATGTTTAAACATTACTCACTAAACCATGTATTCACTATGATACACTTAAACAGTCAGTTACACAATCAATTTTTCAAAAAAAAAACAACCATTTACACACTTATATACCCATTTATCGACCTTTAGATATACATATATAAAACATATTTAATTTTTCAGAAAAACACACATTCACTGGATGATGTCATCAGTGATCTCATCAGTGATGTCATTTGAGATGTCATCAGTGATGTCATGAGTGATGTCACTGACCATGTCATGAGTGATGTAATATGTGACGTCATCAGCAGTGCATTGCGGGCGCGCGAGTTATAGTTAGCTGAACTAACTATAACGGGGCAATTTCATTGGTTTTTTACGAGTAAAATGTCCAGCTAACTATAACATGTGTGAAACCTATGGTTTTTTCACTGAATATATATATATATATATATATATATTACCTACTGGCGGTCGCCAGTAGGTAGCTATAGTTAGGACCCTGTTTCCATAGGAAATCCGCAACATTCTATTTTGAATAACTTTGGCGCCGATTGACGAATCCTCGCAAACTTTTCAGAACTAATGGGGCGCTACATTCCGCTCCTACCCTGAAAGTCTTGGGGGGATTCGTCAAGCGGGGGCTGAGAAAAAAGGGGGGTCCCAAAACGCGTTTTCCCCATGCATTTTTCCATAGGACCTTTAGACACAGCTACAGCCCGAATGGCTGAACAGAATTACTTGTAATTTTGCAGAGAGGTAGTCCGCAGGTCAAGGAAGTGCCTTTTGTAGGTCTGGTGTAAATCTGTTCAGTAGTTCCTGAGAAAATAGCATTTAAATCAATATATATATCTGTAAGCGCGCTCCGTGCGCTTACCGTAAGCTTACCGTACGCGTACGGTGCCGTGCGCGAGCTCAAATCTGATTGGTTGTCACATGACTGTAAACATTCGAATCGGACGAAATCAGGAAGTGTCGGCCGCCATTTCGTGTGTTTCACACAGAAAAAAAAAGGGAGATAAAGAGAAAAGGGGGCAAGGAAGAGAGTTACAGACCCCCTAACATTTGAAAGGGGGTCAAAGAAGGACACAAAAGTACAAAAAAATCATTTATTAATTTTTAAAAAAAATCACGGAGTACGCGTACGGTAAGCTTACCGTACGCGTACGGTAGAAAAAAAAAATAAAAAAAGAAATAAAATTCAGATTTAAGTGTTTAGATATTAGGGGGCTCTAAAAAGAGCCGTTGTGTTTATGAAGTGATTTTTTAGTGGTACCTACAAGTAAGTACCGATACAGAGTCTAAGGTTCAAGAGGAAGACTCTGTTCCCTTCATCAGTGAAGTGTACACCATCTCCTCTATAAATGTCTTGCATGTCGTAACGCAAGTTGTTGTGGTAAATGGAACCCATACCATAGTCTCGGAGGAAAGCAGAAACAGATTTGTTGACGTGCTTTCTTGCTTTGTCAATCTGCAGACAAAAATGATTGGACCAGTTCCATTTTTGCCTTTGGCATATGTAAGAATACACAAAGGCAGTTTTAGGGAAAAGTGAAAACAGTTGTGCAAAGGTCTCCTTCATAAGCATTTCCAGACCTACCCCAGTCAAAGTGCCTAGGTCATTGCCACCACAGTGCACTATTATGAGGTCAGGGTGTTGGATTTGCATGAAGGATTTCACCAATGGCATCAATTGGTGCCACTTTAACCCTCTCTGACCAATCCATTTAATGTCTACATTTGGCAAAGCAAGGTCTCTCACCATACCTGTTTTCTCTGCATACTTTTCACTCCAGAAGACATAGCTGTGCCCTACAATCCACACTGTGAACATCTTCAAAGGAGAACTGGATGCACTCAGGAGGTGTATTTCAGTAGAATGGGAAAAAGAAATGAAAGACAGTTTGGAAATGGAGGCATACATATTTTTTAAAAATAAAAAGAACTCATTGGCTGTTTCATACCATTCTACACTAAAAACTAGGCTGTATGTGTCAATTTATAGAAGCATGTTTTGTATTGGTACAGAAAAATGTGTTACCAAAGAACATTACTATGGATTTGCTGTTAGGTTAGAAAAGTCAAGCACTCTTGCTCTTTGGAAATGAAATATTGTGTGGTGAACTTCTGACCTGACTCTACACAGCAGTGTTCCATGAGCTGTTGCTATGGTAGCAGGCAGAAGTCAAGTTGGGGGAAGGGTACTTTTGGAAAAGGGTTGGATTTCAACCAATAGAAATGTGTGATTACATTTGAAAAAAAGGGGGAAGCACTGAGATTTGAAATTAACATGTATATGTGTGGAAAAAGAGAGGGAAACATTGCCATTATCTGGTTCTGCTGAGAGGAGAGAGGTGTACAGAACAGAGATCCTGGCTCTGATAATCTGCTGTTTGAGTGCCACATTTCTTTCACAACTAACTAATTTTAAAGGTGAGTTATGAGTTTGAGAGGGGATGTATGTGGTAAATTAAGAAATGAATAATAGAATTGGAAATCCTTTTGTTGAAGTTGTGTTTATCATTTTGTGTTTTGGGAGAAATTTAAATGTAAGGAACATGTAATATATTATGGACTAAGTTTTCACCATAAATTAAGGTGTACTGGTATAAATGAGGAATACTGTTTTCTGCATAGAATCGGAAGATGACTCTGTGTGCAAAGAGGAATTGTTGACAGACATTTATTGCGTATTACTCTGGTAATTTTACATTTGCATTAGTAGGAAAGGGGCAGCTATTTTTCTGCAGAAGCAGACTCTTTGCACACACCCAGCTGCTTACCCTGTAGAAACATGCATAGTATTCACAACCGAGTGGGGTTTGAGGTTGCAGTCAGTAATGCAAATACATTCAGCATCACTAAGGCTGGTTGCCCTTGCTGGAGTGTAGTCAGTCACCCAGGTTACACATGTTCCTGGTCTCAAAATGTTGTTTGGACATGTGCTGTTTTCAGAATCTGAAAAGTGGATTGAAAATGTGTCAGACTGTAAAAGTACTTATCACTTGCCAAAAAAAGAGTAGTAAGTGTGCTTTCAAATTGGCAAAGAAATTTCGTTTTCTGCCTAATATCAAACCATGACTCTGTGTGCAAAGAGGAATTGTTGACAGACATTTATTGCGTATTACTCTGGTAATTTTACATTTGCATTAGTAGGAAAGGGGCAGCTATTTTTCTGCAGAAGCAGACTCTTTGCACAAACCCAGCTGCTTACCCTGTAGAAACATGCATAGTATTCACAACCGAGTGGGGTTTTAGGTTGCAGTCAGTAATGCAAATACATTCAGCATCACTAAGGCTGGTTGCCCTTGCTGGAGTGTAGTCAGTCACCCAGGTTACACATGTTCCTGGTCTCAAAAAGCTGTTTGGACATGTGCTGTTTTCAGAATCTGAAAAGTGGATTGAAAATGTGTCAGACTGTAAAAGTACTTATCACTTGCCAAAAAAAGAGTAGTAAGTGTGCTTTCAAATTGGCAAAGAAATTTCGCTTTCTGCCTAATATCAAACCATGACTCTGTGTGCAAAGAGGAATTGGTGACAGACATTTATTGCGTATTACTCTGGTAATTTTACATTTGCATTAGTAGGAAAGGGGCAGCTATTTTTCTGCAGAAGCAGACTCTTTGCACACACCCAGCTGCTTACCCTGAAGAAACATGCATAGTATTCACAACCGAGTGGGGTTTGAGGTTGCAGTCAGTAATGCAAATACATTCAGCATCACTAAGGCTGGTTGCCCTTGCTGGAGTGTAGTCAGTCACCCAGGTTACACATGTTCCTGGTCTCAAAAAGCTGTTTGGACATGTGCTGTTTTCAGAATCTGAAAAGTGGATTGAAAATGTGTCAGACTGTAAAAGAACTTTTCACTTGCCAAAAAAAGAGTAGAAAGTGTGCTTTCAAATTGGCAAAGAAATTTCCTTTTCTGCCTAATATCAAACCATGACTCTGTGTGCAAAGAGGAATGGTTGACAGACATTTATTGCGTATTACTCTGGTAATTTCACATTTGCATTAGTAGGAAAGGGGCAGCTATTTTTCTGCAGAAGCAGACTCTTTGCACACACCCAGCTGCTTACCCTGTAGAATAATGCATAGTATTGACAACCGAGTGGGGTTTGAGGTTGCAGTCAGTAATGCAAATACATTCAGCATCACTAAGGCTGGTTGCCCTTGCTGGAGTGTAGTCATTCACCCAGGTTACACATGTTCCTGGTCTCAAAAAGCTGTTTGGACATGTGCTGTTTTCAGAATCTGAAAAGTGGATTGAAAATGTGTCAGACTGTAAAAGTACTTATCACTTGCCAAAAAAAGAGTAGTAAGTGTGCATTCAAATTGGCAAAGAAATTTCGTTTTCTGCCTAATATCAAACCATGACTCTGTGTGCAAAGAGGAATTGTTGACAGACATTTATTGCGTATTACTCTGGTAATTTTACATTTGCATTAGTAGGAAAGGGGCAGCTATTTTTCTGCAGAAGCAGACTCTTTGCACAAACCCAGCTGCTTACCCTGCAGAAACATGCATAATATTCACAACCGAGTGGGGTTTGAGGTTGCAGTCAGTAATGCAAATACATTCAGCATCACTAAGGCTGGTTGCCCTTGCTGGAGTGTAGTCAGTCACCCAGGTTACACATGTTCCCGGTCTCAAAATGTTGTTTGGACATGTGCTGTTTTCAGAATCTGAAAAGTGGATTGAAAATGTGTCAGACTGTAAAAGTACTTATCACTTGCCCAAAAAAGAGTAGTAAGTGTGCTTTCAAATTGGCAAAGAAATTTTGTTTTCTGCCTAATATCAAACCATGACTCTGTGTGCACACAGGAATTGTTTTTAGATATTTAATTTGTGATGGTGTTATTGTGATTTTCACTTGTAGGAAAGGGGTACATAGTATTTTAAGATTTGAAAAGATCATAAAAAATATAGTAATATATTTAAATACAATAAAGGAATTTTTTTTTAGTTTTTTTCAGGTATTGCTGAAGAGCAGTGAACAAAATTTAAGATGCCTACAAAATCCAGACTAAGGAAAAACCACAAAAAAAATCTATATTTGAAGACAACTGGTGGACCTAAGTTAGTTGGAGATGCTCATGTTGGGAAAACGAGAAAGTCTTCTGGTAAGCAGACAAAAGATTTTTTAAACAATATCTTCAAAAAAAGGAAAAATGTACAAAATGTCTGTACTGGAAATAATGTTTTAAATAGAAAACAACAGGAAAAAATTGAGCATTTAGTTAATGCAAATATACCTTCAGAAACAATAAAGATTAACTTAAAAAGAAAAACAGCGTTTAAAGAGATTCGTAGAAAAATGTTTCAGAGAAGAGTTATGTCCAATTTGATAAAGGATGTGAAGAAATATAAGAAAAAAGCAAAATTTTATAAGAGAAAAAAAGAAACTGAAGCCATTGTAGCAAAGGCTTTAGAATTAAAAAGGAAACTATTCATTTTAATTTTGAAAAGGATGCGTACATTAGATAAAATGGTCAATGTACTGAAATCACAAAGCAAAAGGAAAAGACTAGTGAAAAGAACAAACTTTTGTAAAGTGTTTTTAGGGGAATGGATGCATAGTTCAAGTAGTGAACCTTTTTTTAATGAAGAGAGTTATCTTCAAAGTAATAGTTTGCTGCATGCAGTTGACACCAGAGGTCGTGCTAATGAAGTGAAAAATAGTTGTATAATGGAGAAGGAGAAAATGGTTCCAAGAGATGAGGAACAATTGATGGCGGATGAGGCTATGGGGAAACGTCCTAAAGCCCCAGTGTATACTTGGAATTGTAGTAGTATTTGCACTGTGCGTCAGGAATCTATTGATAAATTTCGTGAGTTTCTAAGAGAATATAGTAAAAAAAGTGTAAAACAGAAGATTAAGGTGCTTCAAAGTCTAGATCCATGCAGAGTGAGAGAGAATACTGGTTTGCAGGGACATTCTCTGGCTTGTCTATCTAGAAAAGTGTGTAAAAGTGTTTTTCATCATTTTAGGATGCTGGCTGTTCATCATACTGAAATGAGAAAGTTTGTGAGACGATTGTATTTTGCCAAAAGTCCAGCAATAAAGTTAGATGAATTGAATAGGGCTCTGTTCCGTGGATCGGTATCAGATGTAGAGAAGGTTACTGATGAAATTCAGTTTAGTTACTTTGGTCCTGAACAAGACAGTGCAGGTAATGACACAGTTATTGAGGAAGAAGTGGAAGAGAATGTAGAACCCTCTGTAAGTAAGAAATTTAATGATCACATGACAAAATTTGCTATAATCTCTAATGAAAGACCAAATATTACTTGTATTTGTTGCCGCAGAACTCATTATAAAAAACAAACCAGGAATGTTGATCTCTACAGAAAAAGTGAAAATGAAGATAATTATAAGTGGAAGGATTTTGCCACATATATATTTCTTGAAAATTGTTTTGAATTGGGTGAAGATCAGCGTATTTGTAAATACTGTTATAATAAGTTAGAAGAAAATAGAATGCCGACCAGAGCTGTACATAATAATTTAGAATTGGATGCTATTCCTGCCGAACTTTCTGAATTAAATACATATGAGTCTATACTCATTCAATGTGTTCATCCGTTCCAGACCATAGTACGTATGGAGCCCAAAACTGGTAAATTACCTCCTTCAGATTTACTGAGAGGTTTAAAAGGTAGAGTGGTGTATTTGCCCTTGGATTTGAAAAAAAATATGGAAACTATTGATGCAGATACTTTGGAAACTGAACCATTAGTTATTCTGGTTAATGGTGTACCTACAAAGAATAAGAAGATTTTGCAGGAGCTGCTAGATGTACGGAAAGTACAAAGAGCAAATTTGTATTTGAAAAGGAATAACAAATGGTATGAATCAATTTATATAGAAGAAGGAGAAGAAGATTTACAAGAAGACACAGAAACACCAACTGGACAAATTGAAAAAGTGGACAAGTCAAAGGAAGAAGAAATTTATGAACATTTTAGCATACATCCTCTTCATTCAAAAGAAGTTATGGGAGACACTATTGATCTGTTTCAGATGAAGAAAGCAAAAGGAACTCCTGTGAGTGTATGGGAGGAGAGCTTGGAAGCTCGATGTTTTCCCCAGCTGTTTCCTACAGGAAAAGGAGGACGATACGATGAACGTCCAGAACAGATTCCAGCTTCTGAGTATCGGACTACAAGACTATATGCAGAAGATCCAAGATTTCGACAAAGTATTCCTTATTTGTTCCATCTTTTATTTGAAAGCGACTTGTCTGCATTATCTTATGCAGTAAATCACATTTTAAAAAGTGGAGTACATTTACAAAATGTGTCTGCTAAGGATTTAATGGAGAAAGTGCAGCACCGAGATGATCATTTGGAAACACAACTGATCAATCTGATGGCTTGTCAGCGTGGGACAAATGAATATTGGTACCGACGCCATGGTGAATTAAAATGCATGTTACGGAATTTAGGAACTCCAACATGGTTCCTTACCCTAAGCTGTGCCGAGTACGCTTGGGATGATTTACTGGATTTTCTATGAGAGGCAAATTCAAACATTAAAAACATCGAATACAAGACAGCAGGAGAACTGTGCTCACTGGATCCGGTTAATGTTTGCAGATATTTCAATCATAGATTTGAGGCCATGATGTGCTTCATCTGCAATAAAAAAAATCCACCTCTTGGAGAAGTTGTGGATTTCTTTTGGAGAAAAGCGTACCAAGCTAGAAGTGCTCCTCATATTCATATGCTGTTGTGGATCAAGGATGCCCCAAAGTTTGGAACAGATACTGATGAAGCAGTGTTATCTTTCATTGAAGAATATGCAACATGTGCTATACCAAAAAGCACAGAAGAGAAAAAGTTAAAGGAGCAAGTTTTACGTTTCCAAAGTCATCGGTGTGGAACATACTGTCGACGGAAATACAAGAGCAAAGATAAATTCTACACTAAATGTCGATTTGGATTTCCACGACCTGTTCTTTCAAAAGGAAGAGTAAAAAGTTTTATGTCAGCTGTGAGACATACTATTACAAGAAAATCACCTAAGAATACCTACAACCTAAAAAGAAAAGAAGAATCCACAAATATAAATGACTACAACCCAGTCATTTTATCCATGTGGAATGCTAACATGGATATACAGTATGTAGCTGACAATTCCATTGCTGTTGCTCGATATGTAACGTCTTACATTACTAAATCAGAAAAAACTGAATTGAAAGAAATGTGGGAAGAGATTTCTCACGAGAAGACTGTCAGTAAGAAGCTATACAGTTTCAGTTTAAAGATGTTATCGCATCGAGAAATTGGATCCTACGAATGTTCAGATAGGTTATCTTCTGCAAGTCTTTACTCGAAATCAAGAAGAATAATTTGGGCAAGTTTAGGCCTTGCAGCAATGAGAAATCGGGTACTGAAATCTGTTGGAGAAATTGAATATTTGGCCGAGAATGACCCAGAAAGTACAGATATTTTGAAATCAAACATGTTGGACACATATTATCCAAAGAGAAGTCTTCATCTAGAGAACATGTGTCTCTATGAAGTGCTGCAGAACTACATTTATTCACGGAAAGCCACAGAAGACATCAACAATGGAAAATATAAAGTCATTGGTGAGGAAGGATGTTTGGTGAAGCAAACAAAAGGAAGTTTGATAAATCACCGGAAGCTGAGTTGCGACACTACTGACAAAAAGGAATTTTACTACTTGGCTCTTTTACAGCTGTTTAAACCATGGCGTTCAGAGGACGAACTACTGGGAGAATTTCAAAGCTATGAAGATTCCTTTAATGCTTGCAAAGAGAGCATAGAATGCAGTACTTTCACAAATTATGTGCAAATGTTAAATGAAGAAATTGAACAGGAAACTACAATTGCAGCTGAAGTAGCTAGAGACAGTTCTCAAGACAGCCAAAGTTCTGGAACACTCAGTCAAGATCCCCTAGGACAACCAATCGTTGAAAATGAAGCTGCAATAGCTATGACTGAAGTGGAAACGGCTATGAATCAAGCTCAAGAAGAATTAATAGACTTACCAAATTTGGAAAGACAACTGAATGAAGAGCAGCAACAAATTTATGAAGAGATCAGAAACAAAATTGATCACGGATTACTACATGAAAAAAAAGAGTGCTCATGCACATCATTTCAACCAATAAGGATGTATGTAAGCGGACAAGCTGGAACTGGAAAAAGTTTCTTAATAAAAGTCATCAGAAGCTACCTACAGCAAAAAACGGATTCAACTTTGTCTTGTGTGGTTACTGCTCCAACTGGGTTAGCAGCATATAACATAAAAGGAATCACCTTACATCGTTTGCTAATGTTACCAGTGGAGCATGAGAACAAAATACAATACCACAAGCTAACTGGAGAAGCATGCTTGGAAGTTTCAAGAGTATTGAAGAAGATGCAAGTTCTCATTATTGATGAGGTGAGCATGGTATCAAACTTAATGCTTGCCTTTGTGCATTTAAGAATGCAGCAAATTCTAAGGACAGACTATGACGTGTTATTTGGTGGAAAACATGTTATAGTTTTTGGGGATCTTCTACAGCTTACTCCAGTTAAAGGACAACCAGTGTTTAATACTGTGACACATGAAGACACAAAGAAGTCATTGGGAAGCATTGGTAATGCAAATATTTGGTCCTTCTTTGAGTACAAGGAACTTACTACTAATATGAGGCAAGCAAACGATGAAGAATATGGAAGTATTCTGAAAGATATCAGAATTGGACTACTCACTGAAGCTGGCACGAAAGAATTACAGAGTCGGTTGCTACATAATTTATTCCCTAAGGAAGAAATAGTTGCAGAGAAAATATACAAGAACATTGCAGAAAAGAAAAGTGTAATCTGCTTAATGCCAACTCTACGTGAATGCTCAATATTCAATGAGGAACTTTTGAAATTGGAAAAGGAAGAGATTAGGAAATTGGAAGCAGTGGACAAAATTCAGCATGAAAGAATTACTATTACATTAACAGGCAAACTGAAAAATAAATTGGATTCACTAGAGAAGAACATTTCCAAAACTGCTGGATTAGAAAAAAATCTATATGTTTGCATGAACTGTAGAGTATTTTTAAGGAGAAATTTGGATGTTGAAAAAGGTTTAGTGAATGGAGCTATGGGAAGAGTTGTGGGTTTTATTAATTACCAGAAAAAAGATGGAATTGAATGTTTAAAAATAAAATTTGATCAGATAGAAGAAGTTATAGACATTTGTCGTTGTACAGTTCGTTTCATGCTTGTGAAAGACTTATATGTACGTAGGAAGCAGTTTCCGTTTTCTCTAGCATATGCTGTAACTATTCACAAGTCTCAAGGATTGACTGTAGATTGTGCTTTTGTGAACATTGGTTCAACTGTGTTCAAAGAAGGTATGGCTTATGTTGCTTTGTCACGAGTGAAAACATTATCTGGTTTATTTATGATAGACTTTGATGACTCAAAAGTTAGTGCTGATGCAAATTGTGTAAAGGAGTATAATAGATTAAGGAGAACCTATGCTCCTCATTTAGGTCAGTATCCTGTGTTGGAAAAAAGTGTTGTTTCTCGAAAAAGGAGAATTGAGAATATCTGTAATGAGGATGTAGAGAGGAGAAAAAAAAAGAAGACTGATGTAATTGCAAGCAAAAAGAAAAAGGAAAATGTTGAAGAGGTTGTTGGTTGTCATTTTGAAAATAGCTCTGGTGTCAACTGCTACGCTAATGTAGTGCTGAATGTTGTAGTTTATCTTGAAAGTTTGCAAGAGCAGATAATAGTAAATCAGAGAAAAAGATTCTGTTCTGAGTTGAGTCTCCTTTTTGAAAAGCTGAGTAATGATAAAACTAAAATAGAAAGTGCTACTGAAATTAGAAAACTTTTAGATGTATGTTCAGGATGTACACAGTTTTCTCAAAATGTACAGCAAGACGCACAGGAATTCTTGATGTATTTTCTTCAGGTACTGGAAGAAGAAGGGGTACACATTGAAAATATGTTTGGTCTCCCTTATAAATGGGAACATAGTTGTGAAAACTGTTTCAATACATGTGGCTCTAATGTTGATTCTGAAAGGTTTATTTATTTAACATTGCCAGAGAGTAAAACAGTCACTTTTGCTAAATTAGTTAAAGATGCTAATCATAGCATGGAATGCGGTGAGTGTAAATCTGACATGTTTTCAACGTTAATTTTAAAGGAATTCGGACAGTATGTAATTTTAATGATGCAACGATGTAGAGCTGATGGTTCAAAATTAGATACTTTAATAAAGAAGTTTACAGGACAGCAATTATCAATTTCAGGAAAAACTTTTGTAACAGTTGCAATAATTTTCCATGAAGGACCTACTGTAACTTCTGGACATTACACAGTTTATCTAAAATGTAAAAAAGGCTGGACAATGTGTAATGATTGTCAATTGTTTTTTATGCAACGTTTGCCTTTTGATTTAGCAAATTCCTATCTAATCTTCCTGAAACCAAAATTTTAGAGAGAATTGGCAACATCTGTACCAATCAATTTTACCATTTTATTGGATTACCATTGGAATTTTCAAATAAAAAGATTTTTCAAATTACCATTTGGCCTAAAGGAAAGGTAACCAATTGTATTGTGGACTTATTTAATTCCTAAGTAATCTGTCGGAAACCAAAATATGAGAGAGAATCGGTAAGATCTGTACAATTGAAATTTTCGAATTTTATTGGATTACCATTGGAAATTTAATCAAAAAAGAATTTCAAAATTACCATTTGGCCTAAAGGAAAGGTAACCAATTGTATTGTGGACTTATTTAATTCCTAATTAATCTTGCGGCAACCAAAATATGAGAGAGAATCGGTAAGATCTGTACAATTTAAATTTTGGAATTTTATTGGATTACCATTGGAAATTTATTCAAAAAAGAATTTTAAAATTACCATTTGGCCTAAAGGAAAGGTAACCAGATGTATTGTGGAGTTATTTGAGATATATTTTTTTTGTGATTATGCTTCTGTAAAAAAATTGTCAGACGGTATTTTTTAGAAATAGTTATTGTTATTAGATGATATTTTTTTTGAATATTTTGCATTTCTATAATGTTATGTTTAAGTGAGAAGAGATTCTGGGCTTTTTTAAAACAATCTTTGAGATTGTTATTTTTTTTTTGCCCGCTGTTAAGTGATGAATGCAATTGCTTTCACGATTTATAGTGAAATGCAATATATTCTGAAAACAGCAAAAAAATGGCAACAAATTGTTTCTGGAAAATATGTAAATACGTGTACTGTATTATAAAATGTTTTATTAAATATTAATACTTTTTTCTTTTTTTTCAGATTGAGAAAAAAAAATTTGGAAAAATAAAACCATTTTTTCAACCAATTTCAATACAATTTAAATTGAAAATTAAATTTTGGGGTGGGTCAGGTAAGTCAGAAATTTGATGGACCCTTTTTTCCACTTCTCCTCAAACAGATATTCAGTATTTCGTTATTAATCCCTCAAGGACCAAGTAATGTGGTAATTGTTTTTTAGTGTATTTTTTAAAAAAAAAAAAATACGCTTACCGTACGCGTACGGTAAAAAAAAAAAAAAAAGTTTTTAAGAAAATTTTTTAAAACGTTGAGAGGTAAGGGTGGCTCTTAAAAGAGCCATTGTGTTCATGCAGGGACAGAGGAAAGAAAGAATGGGAATATTAGCTGGTAGGACAAATGTGCTGGTCTATTTTGTTGTTAATTAGGGGAACACTGGTCTCCCTATGAACAATTAGACCATGGCAATTTGAGCACCGCATTGTAACCCTCGCAAACCGATGGTTAGTTTCCAGAGGACCAGAAAAAGGTGAATCTACCCCCACAGATGAAGGGCTCAGCTGAGCTGCCGAAGATGGACTCGGCCCTGCCGAAGATGGAGTCGGCTGAGCTGCTGTGGATGTGCTCGGTCGACTTACTGAAGGGTTTGCTCCAGTATGTCGAGCATGTGTCCCAGGGTGTACATCCTCAAGGTGTCGTAACATAGTATGATTCCCGAATTAATACTTCTTGTTAGGATTACCTCTAGAAAGTACACGCTGGCAAAGCTTGCAAGTCACTAAAGCAGCATTTACTTTTTTCTGGCCCTCAGGAAACGTAAAATACTCCCATATAAAGAGCTCTTCTGTTTCCTCCTTCTCTGCCTGATGGTGGTGCTGCTAGCCTCACTCTCAGAAGAGGAGTGCTGGTCTGCCATCATATCCCAAAGACAACTCAGCTCCTTCTCCTAAGGGATCACAAGCAGAAATGAGGGGAATGGGTGTGGTGTAGAAGAGTTCTAGAACTGAAAGTACTTTAAACCAATCAAAAGTGTTGTTTCTTGATCACATGACCCACCGTGCATGTACGTTACGCTTACGGAGTGCTTACAGAGCGCTTACGGTAAAAGTACGCATGCGCGTATAAAAGACACGCGCACGCGCGCATGCGCATAACAGGCACGCCCCAACACTTCCGCGTAACGTGCGCGTGTAACGTAAGCGCTTACCTGCCGTGTACGCAGTACGCACGTCTGCGTAAATTGCGTAACCATACACAAAAAGAGTAGAAACATTACGTACATTACGCAAAACGTACGCTTACCATGAGCTTACCGTACGCGCACGTAAAAAAAAAAAAAAATAAAAAAAAAAATGGAAAAAAAGAATCACTATGTTATACTAATATATCTTACCTGTTTGGTAAAAAAAAAGGTGAAAAAATAATATATTGCAGAATTTTTAAAATTTAAGCATAGTGTTTAAAGAGAATATAAAGAAAAAATAAAAAAAATAAAAAACCTTGCAAAGAAAAATAAAAAAATCACACGTTTAATATAAGAATTTGTATTTAAAAAACCATACAAAATCACTGAAAAAACCATGGGTTTCACACACGTTATAGGTAAGAATTAGCATTTAAAAAACCATACAAATTCACTGAAAAAACCATGGGTTTCACACACGTTATAGTTAGGAATTAGCATTTAAAAAACCTTGCAAATTCACTGAAAAAACCATGGGTTTCACACACGTTATAGTTAGGAATTAGCATTTAAAAAACCTTGCAAATTCAGTGAAAAAACCATGGGTTTCACACACGTTATAGTTAGGAATTAGCATTTAAAAAACCTTGCAAATTCAGTGAAAAAACCATAGGTTTCACACACGTTATAGTTAGCTGGACATTTCACTTGTAAAAAACCATTGAAATTCCCCCGTTATAGTTAGTTAAGCTAACTATAACTCGCGCACCCGCAATCCACTGCTGATGACGTCACATATTACATCACTCATGACATGGTCAGTGACATCACTCATGACATCACTGATGACATCTCAAATGACATCACTGATGACATCATCCTTGTGTCAGAGTGGCAGACCTCCTCTCACCCTAATATAACCTTTGAAACACACATTCAAAAATAGAGACTAAAATTTTCAAAAAAATGGACATACCAATACCAGTTACAACAACCTCTTCAGTAATTCTAAGATCCACATACACATCCACACATTCACGAACATTCCTGTACAGACACTCATACATGTACTCACTCATCATATGTACTCGTACACCTATACATCCTGCTACAAAATGCCACTCATCCACAGAGTTACTGACACACATACTCACTCATGAAAATAAAGAATCAAACATAGATTTATTTGCATATACAGTTATACACACACCACCACACTTACTTCTACGGAAAGTTACACATACTTAGTCTTTTAAACAATCACTTATAGAAACACATACTTATTCATACAGGAACTCTTTTAATCTCTCACTCTCACATATACTCACTTATATACACCAATAGTCACATATAGTAGTTTAAAACATATGTAGTTACTCATAAAGACACTATTGAGACAGTCATTCACTCACTAACACACCCATACACACACTCATCCACCCATACAGTCCTGCACACATGCTGTCTTCAACACATACAACCAGTGAGTCACTCATTCATGCACCTATGCACTACGTAATACCCCCCACCGAACCATGCAGACACTCAGACTGATACTCAAAAAACCACCTAATATCCTATAAAAACACCCATATAGCTACTCACCAACCCATGCAGCCACTTATACACAAAGTGAGAGACTGATACAGATAATTACATATTTAAACATTACTCTGTAAGCCATATATTCACTAAGATACACTTAATCAGTCAGTTATACAATCAATTTTACAAAAACAAATCATCCATTTAGACACTTATATACCCATTTATTCTTCTATCGCCCGTGAGATATACATATATGAAACATATTTAATTTTCATTAAAATACACATTCACTGGATGATGTCATCAGTGATGTCATTTGAGATGTCATGAGTGATGTCATGAGTGATGTCACTGACCATGTCATGAGTGATGTAATATGTGACGTCATCAGCAGTGGATTGCGGGTGCGCAAGTTATAGTTAGCTTAACTAACTATAACGGGGGAATTTCAATGGTTTTTTACGAGTGAAATGTCCAGCTAACTATAACCTGTGTGAAACCTATGGTTTTTTCACTGAATATATATATATATATGCACTCAAATCACTCTCAGTACTTCCTTCCGGCGAACTGACAGAAACGGACCACCAGGACAAGTCAATGGCAAGGTTTCTTATCTTATGACGCGTTTCAGGCATCAAGTGCATATATATATATATATACAAAAAAGAAGCAGAGAATTCTGGGTAGTTCTCGAGTTTAGGTGGAAAGCAACTTCTGTATAGAGCACTCTCAACACCAGCGACACTCTAGATCTGCTCAACTCAAATGTCTGCTTTTCTATGAAAGTCTTTAAGCATAGGATTAGTATAGTGCTATCCATGCCGAGCTGTAAAATGACAAAAACAATTTACCACTCAGGCACAGTATTACAGCTTTGAATTGGTAAAATACCAACCAAGCCAACCTGAAATGAGCAAAAGCAACCTCTGACACAGTGTTTTGCTCTAATTAGAGCACTTCAGAGAGGTATAGCTTTGTCCAGACACAAGGGAGCACCCAGTATGAGTGAACAAAATACCCTTTCAGGCACAGAGTGATGAATAAATTATACAAAAAAGAAGCAGAGAACTCTGGGCAGTTCTCAAGTTTAGGTGGAAAGCAGCTCCAGTATAGAGCACTCTCAACACCAGCGACACTCTAGATCTGCTCACCTCAATTGTCTGCTTTTCTATCAAAGTCTTTAAGCATAGGATTAGCACAGTGCTATCCATGCCGAGATAGAAATGGACAAAGTCTTTTGCCATTTCTACAGCAAAATCTTTAAGCATAGGACTAGCACAGTGCTGACCTTGCCGAGCTGTAAAATGACAAAAGCCATTTACCACTCCAGGCACAGTATTACAGCTTTAAATTGGTAAAATACCAACCAAGCCAACCTGAAATGAGTAAAAGCAACCTCTGACACAGTGTTTCGCTCTAATTAGAGCTCTTCAGAGGTATAGCTTTGTCCAGACACAAGGGAGCACCCATTATGAGTGAACAAAATACCCTTTCAGCCACAGAGTGATGAATAAATTATACAAAAAAGAAGCAGAGAACTCTGGGTAGTTCTCAAGTTTAGGTGGAAAGCAGCTCCTGTATAGAGCACTCTCAACACCAGCGACACTCTAGATCTGCTCACCTCAATTGTCTGCTTTTCTATCAAAGTCTTTAAACATAGGACTAGCACAGTGCTATCCACGCGGAGCTGTAAAATGACAAAAGCCATTTACCACTTCAGGCACAGTATTACAGCTTTGAAGTGGTAAAATACCAACCAAGCCAACCTGAAATGAGTAAATGCAAACCCTGACACAGTGTTCCACTCTAATTAGGTGTCAGGGGTTGCTTTTACTCATTTCAGGTTGGCTTGGTTGGCATTGGTTCAGAAAGCGCCCTTTTTTTAAAATGGTGGAAATCCGTTCAGTAGTTGCTGAGAAAATCAAAAAATAAAAGTTTTGATATTTAGAGGCACGAAGGATCCGCGCACCCTCCCGGCCACAAGCTTTATTTTAATTGGCTGTCAACACTCCAAACCAGGAAGTGTTGGCAGCCATCTTGTGCCTCGGTAACCGAGACATAAGAAAACAGAACAACAAAAGGTGAAAAATAACAAAAGGGGGAAGGGTAGAAACACCCTGACCCCCTAGGCCTGCTCAGGGGGTGCTTGTGGGAATCGTTGAAATTCGCGCACCCAGCCCGAATTTTGGCCGGAAATAAATAAATAAATAAGCGCGGTCTACCGCGCTTCATTATTATTTAGCCCCCGGGTGGGCCAAGTCCCCACATTTTAAGTTGGGGAATTAATTCTTCTTCAATCCTGAGGGCCCCTGGGGGTCAACTAGCCCACCAGGTACCTCCAGTAAGTGACACACACCTGCTTTGCAGAGAGGTGGTCCAGGCAAAGCCCCTTTTTACACCTCTCTGCAACGCAGCTCTGTGGTGCCTATTGGAGGTACCTGGTGGGCTAGTTGGACCCCAGGGACCCTAAGGATTCAAAGGGACTTAATCCTCCAACTTAAAACGTGCCAGGGGACGTGTTTGCAGAGTGGTGGAGAAAGGGGGCATGGCCTTTGTCTACCTCTCACCAATCCCACTGCGTGGGGCTTACTCTAGGTAAAAGGTAGGCTAGTTGGCCCCTAAGGACTCCCAGCACTGAAGGGGACTTCAATCCCCATCCAAGAGTGTGCCCAGGAGCGCGTTTGTAGAGGGGTGGGCAAAGTGGGCGTGGCTTGGTATGAGTTCTTACCAATGCTGCTGTGTGGGACTGACTGGATGTAATAGTTTGGGAAGTTTGGGAAGTTGACCCCCAAGTATGTCCTTGGGGGCCAACTACCACTCTTGTTACCTCCAGTAAGTCCCACACAGTGGGTTTGCTAAGACATCTTCGGAGGCCATGCCCCCCTTTCTCTACCACTCTGCAAACGTGCCTTGTGGCAGACTACGGGATGGGGGATGAAGTCCAATTTAGTCCTGAGAGAGTTTGGGCACCAAGAATCCCTCCTGGTACCTCCTGTAAGTCCTACGCAGCGGAATTCCTGAGCGTTGGTTGGACGCCCAGCACCCTTTCTCCACCACTCTGCAAACGCGACTAGTAGTTAAAGTAGCATATTTCTGCACCTCTGACTTAGAGGTAGGTTTAATCCCCCTGCCCTATTCTGTACTAGGGCCTTACAGAGGAGGTCATGCTAATCACAGGGCTACCCCAACGCATAGTGTTCCCTAGTGTATGTAGGTGTTTTCACTGTATTCTAAGTGTCTTTTAGCATAGCACTGGATCTAAGCCTGGTTAGTCAGAGTCAGTTACCACTAGTACCCATCAGAAAAAGTTGTGGGCACAGGTTGATTTTGCAACAAGGCCTCTTTCTGCTCCTCTGTTGGTTCTTTCTGCACATGTTTTGCTTCTTCCTACACTTTTCTTCGTCTTTGTGGACTTCTGTTGCTTCTTTCTGCATTTATTTTGCTTCTTTCTGTGTGTTTTTTCTTCTTTCTTCACATGTCCTACCTCTGTAGGCATAGTTAGAAAGTAGCATTTAAAAAAACCTTTGAAATTCACTTAAAAAACCATAGGTTTCAGGCACATTATAGTTAGAAATTAGCATTTAAAAACCTTTGAAATTCACTGGAAAAACCATAGGTTTCAGGCAAGTTATAGTCAGAAATTCACATTTAAAAAACCTTAGGTTTTAGGGGGGTTATAGTTAGTTGGACATTTCACAAAACCAGAGAAATTTCCCCGTTATAGTTAGTTCAGCTAACTATAACTCGCGCCCCCGCAATGCACTGCTGATGACGTCACATATTACATCACTCATGACATGGTCAGTGACATCACTGATGGCATCACTGATGACATCTCAAATGACAGCAGTCACCAATAGGTAGTTATAGTTAGGACCTCGTTTCTATTCAAAAAGCGCTTTTTTGTTTTCCCAATAACTTTGGCGCCGGTTGACGAATCTCTGCGAAATTTTCAAAACTAGTGATGCGCTCCGATCAGCTCCTGTCTTGCAAGTTTCGGGGTGATTCGTCAAGCAGGGTTTGAGAAAAAGGGGGGTCCCAAAACACGTTTACCCCATGTAAATTTTCATAGGAAACTTTAGACAAAGCTACAGCCCGAATTGCTGAACGGAATTATACAAAATTTGGCAAAAAGGTAGCCCTTGGTTCAGAAAGAGACCGTTTTTTAAATGCTTTAAATCCGTTCAGTTGTTCCTGAGGAATTAGAAAAAGAAAAAAATTATATATCTATGGCCGCGGTGGGTTTGCAAACTTTCCCGGGAACGAGCTTCACTCTGATTGGCAGCCAACACTCCAAACCAGGAACTGTTGGCAGCCATCTTGTGTCTCGGTATACCTGAGTCACAAGAAAACAGTGAAACAAAGTAGAAAATGAAGAAAAAGGCGCAACGGTAGAAACACCCTGACCCCCTAGGCCTGCTCAGGGGGCCCCACAAGGACCCCTAGGGCCAAAAAAAGCATTTTTGTTTAAGAAAAAATGGCAGAAGTCGTGTTGGGGTCGCAACTCCTGCAGAGAAAATGTAAAAAACGAAGTCACAGACTCCCACGCCTCATTTTCAAAAAGCTCCCCATGCTGTCCCGTTGATCGCCACCTCCCTGGGACATTGATAAAAAGGGGTGGGGGGGCCTCACAGACCCCCCGAGCCCCGGGGACATCTGCCACCTCCCCGGGGATATACAGAATAAGTAGTGTGGGGGGCCCAAGCCCCTCCACACTGCCCCATGGCCCACCACCTCCCCGGGGCACTTAATATTTAAATACGGGGATCCGTTGTGGACCCCCAGTCCTCGGGGACCACCACCTCCCCGGGGCTTTGATATGGAAGGAGGGGGGCCACGTGGCCCCCCTCCAGGAGCCCTTGATGGCCCTGGGCACCGCTACCCCCAGGGCCGGCTCCTGCAGTGTCCCGGGGTGCCCACCCCTGGAACACAGCTCCCCATCTGCCACAGCAAACGCTGCTTTGCTTCCTTGAAGCGAGAGCAGGAAAACCTGCTCTTGCTTCAATGAAGCAAAGCAGGATTGCTTTTGGGCAAGGGGAGCTGCATGTCAGCAGCTCCACTTGCTCAAAAGCAATGCCTGCTCCCACAGGAGGTGGGGAGCCAGCGGGATCGTGGGGGCATTGGGGCTCCCACCACAGTCCCCAACTGTGAGGCCATGCCCCGGGGGATGTGGCTTAAAATGGCCTGGGAGGGGGGCCACGTGGTCCTCCTCCCTTTAAAAAAAAGAAAAATAGATTTGGGCATGCCCCGGAGGATGGGGTCCCAAGGACGAACATAAATTAATGGAAGTGGACAGTTTTTTTTACCAAAGTTTTGAGCCGCGACCCTAGCGCGGTGCCCCCTAGTATGAATGCAATGGGTGCGCGTCTTCCAGCGCGGCCCCCTAGTGTGAACATGATGGGTGCGCAGCTCTTTTAGTCACTCTGGGTGTGCGACTCTAAGCAAAAATAATTGTGATTTTTTTTATATAAACCTAGGTTATATGTTGGGTTATTGGGTGGCTCTAAAAAGAGCCCTTGTTTTCATTGGGAGATTGTTGTAGCTACATGTAAGTGCAGATGTAGAGCTTCAGGTTGCTGAGAAACACTCTGTTGCCTTGATCAGTGAAGTGTACTCCATCACTTCTGTAGATGCCATCCATATGGAAACGTAAATTGTTGTTATAGATGGAGCCCATCCTACGGTCTCTGAGGTAAGCAGAAACAGCTTTATCTAAATTTTTTCTAGCATTCTCAATCTGAGGAGAAAATTGATTGGACCACTTCCATTTCTGTCTTTGGCATATGTTAGAGTATACAAAGACAGTTTGGGGGAAAAGCAACATCAATTCTGCAAAGGTGTCCTTCAATAGCATTTCCAGACCAACCCCAGTCAATGTGCCCAGGTCATTGCCACCACAGTGCACAATCATGAGGTCAGGGGGTTGGAGGTGCAAAAACGTTTTAACCAAAGGCATTAATTGATGCCACTTTAATCCTCTCTGTCCATCCATTTAATGTCCACATTTTGCAAAGCTAGGTCTTTGTCAATACCTCTGTGTTCAGCATACCTTTTGCACCAAAAAACGTATCTGTGCCCAACAATTCGCACAGAAAGCCTCTTGAAGGGATTTCTGTAAGTAATCAAAAGATGTCTGTAGCTGAGGTAGTCAGTTGGTAGAATGAGAGGTATCTAAAATGGTGGAGAAGATGCTGTTTTTAAGAAAGTAGAGAATTGATTGGTTGTTTAAGAACATTGTGCATTTAAAAATAGGGTGCATTTTACTTTGTTCAAAAAGCATGTTTCTTATTGGTTAGTAAAAAATGTTTGAAAGGTACAGTAGTAAGGATAAGGTCATGTTTTGCAAAGCCAACCACACCTGCTGTTTGCATTTGCAACATTGTGTGGTGAACTTGAAAATATGGTGAACTTGTGACCTGTCAGTTAAGTTGAATGTTCCATGACCTGTTACTATGGAAACTGGCATTAAGCAAAAAGGGTGAAGAAGTCAGTTGCTAAGGGTTTTTATGTGTAACCAATGGAAATGTGTTTTACAATTTGAAAAACTCTGTGAAGCAATTTTATTTGTTGCTTATGTGTATTTATATGGAGATAGAGAGGAAAACCTTGCCATTACTGGTTTACCTTGCTGAGTCAGGTGCATTATGTTGATTGTGTGTAAAAGAAAAACCTGTCAGAGTTTGTGAGATCTTTCATTCAACACATTTATGTGCAAGGTGAGTTATAAATGTGTGATGTTCATTTAATTTTTTTGGACATTATTCTAAAACGGTGTTGTTTGAAATATGTTATTGAGGGCCATATGTAGGAAGCCAAATACCGGTCGGTAACGGCCGATTTTCGGTAAATATCCCGTTACCGACCGGTATTTAGGCATTTGCTATGTAGGGGGCATATTTCAGGATTCGGTAATTTACCGAATCGATAAAATTTCCGAATCAGTAAAATTACCGATTCGGTAAATGCCGAATCCTGAAATGAGATGTAGGAAACACTCTAATGAGTATTGTGTAGGAATTAGAATTCGGTATTTACCACCAAATATAGGTTGGTGATAAATACCGAATACATTGCAAAAAGCAATATTTTGCTGAAATAAGAGTGCCATGTGGCAGACATACATGCCTTTAGGGCATGTATGTCCGCCACATGTGCACACATGCAGGAATCAGGGGTGCAACAGGGTGTCAATGTGACACCCTGCCACCCTTGAATGTGCTCCCCCATTACCGAATCGGTATTTACCGATTCGGTAATGAGGCATATCTTCCAATTGGTTCCTATGGGCCTCCAGGCCCATAGGAATCAATGGGAAGGTATGCCTCATTACCAAATTGGTAAATACCGATTCGGTAATTACCAAATTTCTCCGAATCGGTAACATTTACCGAATTATTACCTACATACAACTTACCGATTCTTAAATACCGAATCGGTAAAATTCGGTATTTAAGAGTCGGTAAATTGTATGCACCTACATATGGCCCTAAATGTAGAGACGTATATTGGAATTTGTTTCATTGTACTTAAATGTTGTTTAAAAAAGAGTCTTTACAGTAATATGTGTATTTTTTAAGATGATAACTGATGTATTAATACTAAAACTCAAGTAACTTATTGTGGCCTCCTCACATTAATGTCAGCTTTGTCTTGACATGATCTTTTTCAATTTTGTATTTTTAATCTGTTTTAATTTTTAACTGACTGTAATGTCTTTTATGATTTTTATAATCGAAATAAAGACTAATGAACTGAACTGATGTTATTAATTAAGCTTGCTTTTTAAGTCTGTACAAAGGCATAGTTGAATGATGCCGCATATTTTTAGATAGTTGGTTGAAGCTGCAGTAGAAATGTGTAGTTTGAAAGAAGTTCCTAGAAGGTGTAGCGTATTAGGCTTCATTTTTTGTTGTCTCTACAAAGGTATAGTTGAATGATACTGCATGGTTATAGATAGTTTGGTAAAGATGCAGCACAACTGTGCTGGTTGATAGATGATCGTATAAGGTGCTAATAATTGGGTTTCTTTTCTTAGTTTGTACAAAAGGTAAAGTTAAATGATGCCTTATATTTAAAGATAGAATGGTGAAATAAGGTGCTGTTAATAAGGCTTCCTTTTGTAGTCTGAACAAAGTTATAGTTGAATGATGCCACATAATTTTAGAAATGGATGTGAAGATGTAGAATAAAAGTGTGGTTTTAAAAATGTTCATAAAAGGTGTTGTTAATTAGCCTTCTTTCTTAAATCTGTTGAGAGGTATAGTTTAATTATGTCACATATTTGTAGATAGAATGGTCCAGATGTAGCTCAAAAGTAAACCACCCCATATTACCCTTGCAGGCATGTTGTACTTATCTACTTAACTAGATAATATGTGATGACTTATCTATGTGTTCAAATTGTATTTATACAGTTATAAGTATGCTTGTATGAGCGTGCCGAACCGATTAGAGGAGTGCAAAGGTAGTGTATAGGTGATTTTAAAACTACATGAGTAATGATTGACTGATTCCATATTCTATAATCACCCAGTTAGTATTCAAGCACTCATGAAATCACTCTGCCATTACCCAAAGACTTACGAAATCACCCAGGCACTACCCATGCACTCTCCCAATCAGCCAAGTACTACCCATGTACTCATGCAGTTCACCATGCACTCTGCTTGCAGTACTCTAATCATCCAGTCACTACTCGTACTCATGTAATGACCCAGGCACTAACACATGCAGTGCTATAATCACCTGTGCACTTCCCATACAATACTCTAACTGCCTAGACACTGCTCATTCACACCTTCAATTACCCAGGTAGTACCCATGCACGCCAGCAATCACCCTGTCACTACCCATACACTGCTCCAAACACCCAACCACCATCAAGTACTTATCCAATCACTCTGCCAAAACTCAAGCACTTATAAATTCACCATGCACTCTCCTTGCAGTACTCTAATCAACCAGTCAGTACCGATGTACTCATGCAATGACCCAGTTACTAACACATGCACTGCTACAATCCCCTGTGCACTACCCATGCAGTCCTCTAACCACCTAGACACTACTCATTCTCCCCTTCAATTACGCAGGTATTACCCATGCTGTCCAGCAATCCCCCTGTCACTCCCTCTGCACTCTTCCAATGACCTAGCCAGTACCATGTTCTAATGCAATCACTCCACCAATACCCAAGAAGTTATAAATTCACCATGCACTTTCCTTGCAGTGCTCTAATCATTTAGTCACTACCCATGTACTCATGCAATCACCCAGGCACTAACATTTGCAGTGCTACAATCCCCTGTGCACTACCTATGCAGTCCTCTAACCACCTAGACAGTACTCATTTGCATCTTCATTTACCCAGGTAGTACTAATGCAGTCCAGAAATCACCCAGTCACTACCCCTGCATTCCTTCAATCACCCAGCCACCACCAAGTACTAATCCAATCACTCTGCCAAAACTCATGCACTTATAAATTCACCATGCTCTCTCCTTGCAGTACTCTAATCATCCAGTCAGTACCCATGTACTCATGTAATGACCCAGGCACTAACACATGCAGTGCTACAATTACCTTTAAACCAGATTGGTCGCACACTGCTACACCTACCAGGCGTGTTCCCCCAATGAAAATGGTCCCTGAAGGTCAGCGTCGGCGGATACACCTATGCTCGAGTGTGAATGCAAGTATGCGTGGCGTGTGCCATCCCTGGACACGTGTTTCGAGGTAGTTGCCTCTCATCAGCAGGGAGTAGGAAAATGTGTGGGGTTGCTGTGTAAGCTGCTAAAATTGTTATCAGGTCTAGTACCTCTCGTAGCGCGCAGGTGCGTAACCATGAGTCCGTCGACTTCACCGGCTCAAGGGAGCCTGAATATAAAGTTAAACCAGATTGGTCGCACACTGCTACACCTACCAGGCGTGTTCCCCCAATGAAAATGGTCCCTGAAGGTCAGCGTCGGCGGATACACCTATGCTCGAGTGTAAATGCAAGTATGCGTGGCGTGTGCCATCCCTGGACACGTGTTTCGAGGTAGTTGCCTCTCGTCAGCAGGGAGTAGGAAAATGTGTGGGGTTGCTGTGTAAGCTGCTAAAATCGTTATCAGGTCTAGTACCTCTCGTAGCACGCAGGTGCGTAACCATGAGTCCGTCGACTCCACCGGCTCAAGGGGGCCTGAATATAAAGTTAAACCAGATTGGTCGCACACTGCTACACCTACCAGGCGTGTTCCCCCAATGAAAATGGTCCCTGAAGGTCAGCGTCGGCGGATACACCTATGCTCGAGTGTGAATGCAAGTATGCGTGGCGTGTGCCATCCCTGGACACGTGTTTCGAGGTAGTTGCCTCTCGTCAGCAGGGAGTAGGAAAATGTGTGGGGATGCTGTGTAAGCTGCTAAAATCGTTATCAGGTCTAGTACCTCTCGTAGCGTGCAGGTGCGTAACCATGAGTCCGTCGACTCCACCGGCTCAAGGGAGCCTGAATATAAAGTTAAACCAGATTGGTCGCACACTGCTACACCTACCAGGCGTGTTCCCCAAATGAAAATGGTCCCTGAAGGTCAGCGTCGGCGGATACACCTATGCTCGAGTGTGAATGCAAGTATGCGTGGCGTGTGCCATCCCTGGACACGTGTTTCGAGGTAGTTGCCTCTCGTCAGCAGGGAGTAGGAAAATGTGTGGGGTTGCTGTGTAAGCTGCTAAAATCGTTATCAGGTCTAGTACCTCTCGTAGCACGCAGGTGCGTAACCATGAGTCCGTCGACTCCACCGGCTCAAGGGAGCCTGAATATAAAGTTAAACCAGAATGTTCGCACACTGCTACACCTACCAGGCGTGTTCCCCCAATGAAAATGGTCCCTGAAGGTCAGCGTCGGCGGATACACCTATGCTCGAGTGTGAATGCAAGTATGCGTGGCGTGTGCCATCCCTGGACACGTGTTTCGAGGTAGTTGCCTCTCGTCAGCAGGGAGTAGGAAAATGTGTGGGGTTGCTGTGTAAGCTGCTAAAATCGTTATCAGGTCTAGTACCTCTCGTAGTGCGCAGGTGCGTAACCATGAGTCCGTCGACTCCACCGGCTCAAGGGAGCCTGAATATAAAGTTAAACCAGATTGGTCGCACACTGCTACACCTACCAGGCGTGTTCCCCCAATGAAAATGGTCCCTGATGGTCAGCGTCGGCGGATACACCTATGCTCGAGTGTGAATGCAAGTATGCGTGGCGTGTGCCATCCCTGGACACGTGTTTCGAGGTAGTTGCCTCTCGTCAGCAGGGAGTAGGAAAATGTGTGGGGTTGCTGTGTAAGCTGCTAAAATCGTTATCAGGTCTAGTACCTCTCGTAGCGCGCAGGTGCGTAACCATGAGTCCGTCGACTCCACCGGCTCAAGGGAGCCTGAATATAAAGTTAAACTAGATTGGTCGCACACTGCTACACCTACCAGGCGTGTTCCCCCAATGAAAATGGTCCCTGAAGGTCAGCGTTGGCGGATACACCTATGCTCGAGTGTGAATGCAAGTATGCGTGGCGTGTGCCATCCCTGGACACGTGTTTCGAGGTAGTTGCCTCTCGTCAGGGAGTAGGAAAATGTGTGGGGTTACTGTGTAAGCTGCTAAAATCGTTATCAGGTCTAGTACCTCTCGTAGCGCGCAGGTGCGTAACCATGAGTCCGTCGACTCCACCGGCTCAAGGGAGCCTGAATATAAAGTTAAACCAGATTGGTCGCACACTGCTACACCTACCAGGCGTGTTCCCCCAATGAAAATGGTCCCTGAAGGTCAGCGTCGGCGGATACACCTATGCTCGAGTGTGAATGCAAGTATGCGTGGCGTGTGCCATCCCTGGACACGTGTTTTGAGGTAGTTGCCTCTCGTCAGCAGGGAGTAGGAAAATGTGTGGGGTTGCTGTGTAAGCTGCTAAAATCGTTATCAGGTCTAGTACCTCTCGTAGCGCGCAGGTGCGTAACCATGAGTCCGTCGACTCCACCGGCTCAAGGGAGCCTGAATATAAAGTTAAACCAGATTGGTCACACACTGCTACACCTACCAGGCGGGTTCCCACAATGAAAATGGTCCCTGAAGGTCAGCGTCGGCGGATACACCTATGCTCGAGTGTGAATGCAAGTATGCGTGGCGTGTGCCATCCCTGGACACGTGTTTCGAGGTAGTTAACTATTTAGTGGCTCTCTGAGCCGGGGAGTCGACGGACTCAGGTTACGCACCTGCGTTGCTACGAGAGGTACTAGACCTGAGAATGATTTTAGCAGCTTACATTGCAACCCTACACTCTTTCCTACTCCCTGCTGACGAGAGGCAACTATCTCGAAACACGTGTCCAGGGATGGCTAACGCTATTCACACTTGCACTCACGACACGAGCATAGGTGTATCCGCCGACGCTAACTACAGGGACCACAGTTCTTTGGGGTAACACGCAGGTAGGTCAGCAGTGTGCGACCATTTTGTTTTAACTATTTAGTGGCTCTCTGAGCCGGGGAGTCGACGGACTCAGGTTACGCACCTGCGTTGCTACGAGAGGTACTAGACCTGAGAATGATTTTAGCAGCTTACATTGCAACCCTACACTCTTTCCTACTCCCTGCTGACGAGAGGCAACTACCTCGAAACACGTGTCCAGGGATGGCTAACACTATTCACACTTGCACTCACGACACGAGCATAGGTGTATCCGCCGACGCTAACTACAGGGACCACAGTTCTTTGGGTTAACACGCAGGTAGGTCAGCAGTGTGCGACCATTTTGTTGTAACTACAATTACCTTTGCAGTTCCCATACAATACTCTAACTGCCTAGACACTGCTCATTCACACATTCAATTACCCAGGTAGTACTCATGCAGTCCAGCTATCACCCTGGCACTAACACATGCACTGCTAAAAATCCCCTGAGCACTAGCCATGCAGTCCTCTAACCACCTAGACACTACTCATTCGCTCGTTCAATTATGCAGGTATTACCCATGGTGTCCAGCAATCCCCGTCACTACCCATGCAGTCGTCCAACCACCCAGACAGTACTCATTTGCATCTTCATTTACCCAGGTAGTACTCATGCAGTCCAACAATCACCGAGTCACTACCCATGCACTCCTCCAATCACCCACCCACCACCAAGTACTAATCCAATCACCCCACCAATAACCAAGCACTTATAAATTCAACCAGTCACTACCCTTGTACTCATGTAATGACCCAGGCACTAACTCATGCTCTGCTAAAATCCCCTGTCCACTATCCATGCAGTCCTCTAACCACCTACACACTATTCATTCATTCCTCCAATTACCCAGGTAGTACCCATGCAGTCCAGCAATCACCTTGGCACTCCCCATGCACTCCTCCAATCACCCAGCCAGTACTAGGTACTTATCCAATCACAGTGCCAATACCCAAGCAGTTATAAATTTGCCATGCACTCTCCATTCAGGACTCTAAACATCTAGTCAGTACCCATGTACTCATGCAATGACCCATGCAGTAACCATGCACTGCTACAATCACCTGTGCACTACCCATACAATCCTCTAACTGCCTATAAACTGCTCATTCACACCTTCAATTACCCAGATAGTATCCATGTTGTCCAGTAATCCCCGTGTCACTCCCCATGCACTCGTCCAATCTCCCAGCCATTACCATGTACTTATCCAATCACTTCGCCAATACCCAAGCAGTGATAAATTCACCATGCACTCTCCTTGCAGTACTCTAATCATCCAATCAGTACCCATGTACTCAAGCAATGACACAGGAAGTAACCATCCCCTGCTACAATCACCTGTGCACTACCCATACAATCCTCTAACCGCCAAGAGACTACTGATTCACACCTTCAATTATCCAGGTAGTACCCATGCAGTACAGCAATCACACTGTCACTATCCATGCACTCCTCCAATCACCCAGCCAGTACCATGTAGTTATCCAATCACACCGCCAATACCCAAGCAGTGATAAATTCACCATGCACTCTGATTACAGTACTTTAATCATCCAGTCAGTACCCATGTACTCATACAATGAACTAGTCACTAACACATGCACTGCTACAATCCCCTGTGCACTACCCATGCAGTCCAGTCCTCTAACCACCTACACCCTATTCATTTACTCCATCAATTACCCAGGTACTACCCATGCAGTCCAGCTAACACCCTGTCACTACCCATGCACTCCTCCAACCACCCAGCCAGTACCTTGTACTATTCCAATCACTCTGTCAATACCCAAGCACTTATAAATTCACCATGCACTCTGCTTGCAGTACTCTAATCATCCAGTCAGTATCCATGTACTCATGCAATGACCCAGGCACTAACACATGCACTGCAACAGTCCCCTGTGCACTACTCATGCAGTCCTCTAACCGCCTAGACACTGCCCAATCACACCTTCAATTACCAAGGTAGCACCCATGCAGTCCAGCAATCACCCTGTCACTCCCCATGCACTCCTCCAATTACCCAGCTATTATCCATTAACTCATTCAATCACGTTGCCACTACCCAAACATTCATAAAATAACCATGCACTAGACTTGCATTTCTGCAATCACCACACAGTGCCATACTCTCATGCAATCACTCTGGAAATTTTTCTTTTTTTAACCAGTAGATGTGGTTCCGTAAGATCCATTTTTTAAAAACAATTTAACACTTTATTGTATTTTCTTAACCTCTTTTACTTTTTTTGTGTGTTTTTCATTTTTATAAGAACAGACAAAAATGAAGATCAAACCAATCTCTCTAACAAAAACAAAAGCACATTATCGAAAAAAGATTAGCATTTATGTGCTTTTAGAGCAGCAGTGATGACATCCACACATTGCTCTCCAATGTAAAGTTTGGTGTCGCAATATGTGCAACTTACTGTTGTGTTTAAAAATTCGGGCAGAATGTGGGGCCAGATGATTTTTCATGCTGCTGGTACCGCATGAATATTTTTTCTCTGACCCTCTTGACAATACCCTCTGGCAAATTGTGCAGGTGATTTTTCGGGTACTAATCTTCTTCTCGCATCCTGGAAGAGAAGAAGGCCCAGACAATACTTTCCTTCTTCTTTCTGCTGCGCTCCACAATCTCTTCTTCCTCCGCAATGGCCAAAGGATCAACAGGAACAAGGCTGGAAGCCATTCTTGTTTTAAAAAAATGATGAAACACACAAGAAATGTATACAAGGAAAGAGAAGCAGCAAACAGGTGTTCTCTCAATGAAACTCAAATAGTAAGGGGAATATCAGAAGGATTGATCCTCCCTCTTTCAGAATAATAATTATTTAAACCAATCAGATTTATTTTTTTCTGCTGACATGAAGTCGCGTAGGGTGTGCGCACCCATCACACAACTATCGCACATACTGAGATATTCTATACATGATTATACACTATAAATAAACATTTCTATATTATTTTAATAAGTGTATTAGCAAAACTGTTTACTCTAATATCATATTCTAACTTTCAATAGTAATTTTTTAAAGTTTGAAAATACGCCGATGACGTGACCCCCGCGCGATCATGGCATGACCCTGGAAATATCTGCAGGGATGGGTCGCGTGCGCTATGCGCATTCGTCGCACACACGGAAAATTTGGTATTGTTCGAAGTATACTGAAAAAATTAGTTTAAAAATACATTTGTAAATAAAATTAATCAAACACTTAAAGCAAAACTTTAATTGATAATTACTTTAAAGATATTTCATACTTTGCAAATGACGCTGAATTCGCGACCCCCACGCGATTTCTGAAATGTGCGCTACCAGGATGCGCGCAGCCATCGTAAAAGGGTGCAGGTAGGGTGCGCAACTTCTCTATGATAATTTTAAAAAAAGAAAAAAGAAAGAATGAATATAGTTTTCCTAACTATAAATTAATCTCAACTTTTGTTTAAATAATAAATAAATATATGTATTCATTTAAAAAACCATAGGATTGAGGTACATTATACTTAGAAATTCTCATTTAAAAAACCTTTGAAATTCACAAAAAAAAACATAGGTTTCTGGGATGTTATAGTTAGAAATTAGCATTTAAAAAACCTTACAAATTCACTGAAAAAAAACATAGGTTTCAGGGACGTTATAGTTAGAAATTAACATTTATAAACCACTGAAATTCACTGGAAAAAACCATAGGTTTCAGGCACATTATAGTTAGAAATTAGCTTTGCAAAAAACCTTGGAAATTCACTGAAAAAAACAGCATTTAAAAAACCTTGCAAATTCACTGAAAAAAACATAGGTTTCAGGGACGTTATAGTTAGAAATTAACATTTATAAACCACTGAAATTCACTGGAAAAAACCATAGGTTTCAGGCACATTATAGTTAGAAATTAGCTTTGCAAAAAACCTTGGAAATTCACTGAAAAAAACATAGGTTTCAGGGACGTTATATTTAGTTGGACATTTCCCTTGTACAAAACCATAGAAATTATGCCGTTATAGTTAGTTCAGCTAACTATAACTTGTGCCCCTGCAATGCACTGCTGATGATCTCACATCACCACCCCCTTTTTCCCAAATCGATTCTAACCGCACTTAGTGTGGGAGGGTATGCTCAGACGTGAGTCCCTTGCTCATTGCACCATCAGGATTCAAGCAAGCCGGGCCGACGAAGGCTGTGATGCCAGAAACTGGTCCCCGGAAGCTTGTTTCCTTCCCAGTATAAGAATTGGCTTGGTAGTTTGGTTTGCTCTGTTCCCATCATGCACTGGGACAGGTACAGACTAATTTGCATGTAGCCAGGTTCTGAGCTGGGATGGTGCAGTGAGCTAAAAAACGGTGATGGATTAAAACCATGATCTCTTGACTTGGTAAGAGTATTCTGCATCATTCAGAAACTCTGTCCATCACCACCCCCTTTTTCCCAAATCGATTTTAACCGCACTTAGTGTGGGAGGGTATGCTCAGACGTGAGTCCCTTGCTCATTGCACCATCAGGATTCAAGCCAGCCGGGCCGACGAAGGCTGTGATGCCAGAAACCGGTCCCCGGAAGCTTGTTTCCTTCCCAGTATAAGAATTGGCTTGGTAGTTTGGTTTGATCTGTTCCCATCATGCACTGGGACAGGTACAGACTAATTTGCATGTAGCCAGGTTCTGAGCTGGGATGGTGCAGTGAGCTAAAAAACGGTGATGGATTAAAACCATGATCTCTTGACTTGGTAAGAGTATTCTGCATCATTCAGAAACTCTGTCCATCACCACCCCCTTTTTCCCAAATCGATTTTAACCGCACTTAGTGTGGGAAGGTATGCTCAGACGTGAGTCCCTTGCTCATTGCACCATCAGGATTCAAGCAAGCCGGGCCGACGAAGGCTGTGATGCCAGAAACCGGTCCCCGGAAGCTTGTTTCCTTCAAAGTATAAGAATTGGCTTGGTAGTTTGGTTTGCTCTGTTCCCATCATGCACTGGGACAGGTACAGACTAATTTGCATGTAGCCAGGTTCTGAGCTGGGATGGTGCAGTGAGCTAAAAAACGGTGATGGATTAAAACCATGATCTCTTGACTTGGTAAGAGTATTCTGCATCATTCAGAAACTCTGTCCATCACCACCCCCTTTTTCCCAAATCGATTTTAACCGCACTTAGTGTGGGAGGGTATGCTCAGACGTGAGTCCCTTGCTCATTGCACCATCAGGATTCAAGCAAGCCGGGCCGACGAAGGCTGTGATGCCAGAAACCGGTCCCCGGAAGCTTGTTTCCTTCCCAGTATAAGAATTGGCTTGGTAGTTTGGTTTGCTCTGTTCCCATCATGCACTGGGACAGGTACAGACTAATTTGCATGTAGCCAGGTTCTGAGCTGGGATGGTGCAGTGAGCTAAAAAACGGTGATGGATTAAAACCATGATCTCTTGACTTGGTAAGAGTATTCTGCATCATTCAGAAACTCTGTCCATCACCACCCCCTTTTTCCCAAATCGATTTTAACCGCACTTAGGGCCTCATGTAGGTAAAAAAAAATTGCCGATTCTTAAATACCGAACCGTACCGAATCGGTATTTAAGAATCGGTAAGTTATATGTAGGTAACAAGTCGGTAACATTTACCGAATCGGTAACAATCGGTATTTTCCGAATCGGAATTTACCGATTCGGTAAATACCGCAGTGGTATTTACCGAATCGGTAAATACCGAGGTGGTATTTACCGAATCGGTAAATACCGAATCGGAAAATACCGCATCGAAAAACGAAATCACATGACTGTTTGAAACAGCCAATCCTGTGCAACCAAACCCCACCCAAGTTGGAAGTGGCCACACCCAGGCAGGTGCACTCAATCAACAGACTCAGGAGAGGCTTGGAGTGCAGAGGAGAGGCAGGGAGCCAGTGGCTGATTGTTGAGACCAAACTACACTATGTCCAGCCAGAGGACAGGAGGGGAAAGGAGGCGCAAGGTGAAATTCAGCCCCAAGGAACTCCAGGTGCTAGTGGAGGAGGTGGTGAAGCAGCACCAGAAGCTTTTTGGGAGGCAATCCCTGCAAGTGGCAGAGTGTGAGAAGCGCACCATTTGGCTGGCAATCCAGGCGCAGGTAAATGCCGTGGGAGTGACCCACAGGGACATTGACGTTCTAAAAAAACGCTGGTACGACCTGCGCATCGTGACTAAGAGGAAGATGGGGGACATCCAGAAGGAGGCCAGCCGGACAGGAGGTGGAACTAACAGGGCACCTGCCCTCACCGAACTGGAGGAGCTGGTGCAGTCGACAATCGAGCCCGAGAGTGTCGTGGGCCTTGGGGATGCTGACAGCTCTGCCAGAGCCGCCACCCAACAAGGTAAGAGGAATGCACAGCAATGTAGCCCCCCCTACCCCTATCCCACATCCCCCATTGTGAAATGAGTATCCCACTCCAGTCCATGTGTTACTGCAGACAGGCAATGCATTATGGACGATGTAGTCAGGGATCCCCCACCATGAACAGAATAGCACAGAACAATGATGCATGGTACAGACATTAGCCTAAAGCAGACAGAGGACAATGTGAGAGTGTTACAACAATTTATTGTCATGCTTGCAATGCATGCCTACAGGTACACTGAGCTGATGTTGCATTTCTGTCCACAGACGTAACATCGCGCAGGACTGCAGATGGCACAGGAGAGGGGGCACACCGTCAATCCAGTTCAGCTACGGGCAGCACAAGTTCTGGCCAGAGAGCGTTGCCACTGCCACCATCCCCAGTACCTGAGCCTGCATCCCCAGTAACAGAGCCAGCATCCCCAGTACCTGAGCCAGCATCACCACTCATGCTGGAGTCACCGGCCACATCACCGCCTGCAATAGTGAGGTCGAGGAGGCGTGCTGCTGCCAGGCTGCGCGTGTTGCACACATCATCTGATGACAGCATGGGCCCGGAGCCAAATACTATGCCCCAGGATGGGAGACATACCACTGTGCCCTCCACCTCACAGGGAGAAGACATGGGTGCACTACGGCGCCGCAGGTCGCGTGAGCAAAGCCCACCACCAATCCATCTCAGCCATGGGGTCTTTGGGGGCCTTGAGGCCAACATGTTAAAACAACAGCGCCTGCAAACAAAGGCAGTCATTTCAGTACAGCGGCATGTGCGGGGACTCAGAACAACATTCAGACACATGGACAGGAACATCGGCACGATGGCAGCGGGGATTTCTGACATGGCTGCCGGCCTGCGGGACGTGTCACAGTCCATGCAGCCGTTGTGCAGCAAGTTGGACGCAGAGAGAGCTGCAAGGCGCCGGGAACGGCAGAGGGGAGACAGGCACACCAGGGCACTCAACCGCCTGGCAACTGCAAAATCACTTCTCTGCCGGCGCTCAGTGAACATGCAGGAGGGCCTGACACACTGCAGCAGCGACGTCACTAGGGGGATGGTGCAGGTCACCAGTGCCCTGGAGGTCCTATTGACCAG
Organism: Triturus cristatus; assembly: GCF_964204655.1. Taxonomy (NCBI): domain Eukaryota; kingdom Metazoa; phylum Chordata; class Amphibia; order Caudata; family Salamandridae; genus Triturus; species Triturus cristatus. Next base: position 823,875,727 of record NC_140593.1, read on the forward strand.
TCAAGCGGCCACAAGTGGTGCAGGGGATGCTGCTGAAAGCATGGACACCAGCAGCAGGAGCAGCATCACACCCCCGTCCCAGAAACACGCAGGAGCAGCAGGCGGCATGGGGCTGGCACCAGTGAGGAGGCTGAATCCGTGCCATCCCACAATGTAGCGCGTGGCCGCAAACTTTGATGCTGCACCGCGTTGCAATAGACTATTGGGTGACGTAACCCTGGTCTTCACACTTGTGAATGTGCAATGTTCCCAGAATTGCATAATCTTGGTTTCGTGGCGTAGTGGCGCATTATTAAACTACTACATGACAACCAACAACTGCCTGTGTCCCCTTACTTACTCAGAAATAGTTGCATGTGATCTCTGCCCGTCTCACTCTCCCATCTGTTGCTGTTGGCACTCCATCTGCGTTGGCCTCTGGCTGTCCTGAATCATCCTCATTGTCCTCAAAATCTGTTAGTTCCACCTCTGTACCTCTCTTCGTGGCAAGGTTGTGCAGCATTGCACAAGTGGCGATGATCTTGCAACAGATGATGGGTGTGTACTGGCGTGCGCCTCCGCTCTTGTGGAGGCAGCGGAACCTGCTTTTCAATAGTCCAAACGTGCGCTCCACCACGTTGCGAGTAGATTTGTGTGCCACGTTGTATCATCTCTCACTGTGGGTTGATGGGTGTAGGTAGGGAGTGAGGATGAATGAGCGCACGGCATATGCACTGTCGCCTGGGTGAGTGAAAGGGAACCATCAGTCACATGCCTCAATACACTTTGAATTGCTAGTTTCATGGTGCGTCACTGTTACTTACCTAGCAGGTATCCCTCTCCAAATTCTCCGGCAAGCAGTCGTGTGTAGATCCCACTGTTCTGGAAGATGTAGGAGTCGTGGGTGCTCCCAGGAAACTTGGCAACAATGTCAGTGATGATGTTCCCTGCATCGCAGATAACCTGCACATTGATGGAGTGGGTGGACTTTCTGTTTCTGTAGATGTGCTCAGTGGCAGCTGGTGGGCAGATTGGGATGTGTGTGCCATCAATACAGCCAATTACATGGGGGAACTGTGCCATGCGATAAAAGTCAGTTTTAGTTTTCTGCAGGTCAGCCTGTGTGTTTGGGAAGCTGATGTAGTGGTGCATTCTCTGCATCATGGCATCCAGGAACTTCTTGAAGAAACGGGACAGGCAACTCTGGGATACACCGCCCACCGCAGCTATCACCCCCTGGTAACTGCCAGATTCGAGGAGATGTAGGCTGCAGAGTACCTGCACATGTGGTGGTATGGCATGCGCCCTTGGTGTTGGCTGGTCCAGGAGTGGGTGCAGGTCCCTTATCAGGTCCATGATGGTTTGGGGGTGTAGCCTGTACCTTTCATGTATCTCATCCTCAGTCAGTTGGAATAGTGTGATGCGCTGTCTGTAAATGCGTTCCTCCCGTCTCCAAATCCTCAGTCCTGCTGCCTGTAGACGTAGTCGCCTTGCAATGACATACAGAGCGGCCATGTTGTCCACGCTGATGCATTTTGGGATTTCTTTTATGCACTGTTGATGATTACCACCTGCTTTCAATCTGTGTTAATTACCGACTCTTAATTACCGAATTTCATCGATTTCTAAAATAACGAATTTACCTACATGTCTTTTTCCGTTTTACCACTTCATATTTACCACTTCATATTTACCGAATCGGTAAACATGTATTCGGTAAATATGAATCCGTATTTTAGAACTCGGTAAATATGAATCGGTATTTACCGCTTCATATTTACCGATTTTCGGTTTTTGGCCTCCTACATCTCACTTGACTAAATACCGGTCGGTAATGGGAAATTTACCGAATTTCGGCCATTACCGACCGGTATTTGGCTACCTACATGAGGCCCTTAGTGTGGGAGGGTATGCTCCGACGTGAGTCCCTTGCTCATTGCACCATCAGGATTCAAGCAAGCCGGGCCGACGAAGGCTGTGATGCCAGAAACCGGTCCCCGGAAGCTTGTTTCCTTCCCAGTATAAGAATTGGCTTGGTAGTTTGGTTTGCTCTGTTCCCATCATGCACTGGGACAGGTACAGACTAATTTGCATGTAGCCAGGTTCTGAGCTGGGATGGTGCAGTGAGCTAAAAAACGGTGATGGATTAAAACCATGATCTCTTGACTTGGTAAGAGTATTCTGCATCATTCAGAAACTCTGTCCATCACCACCCCCTTTTTCCCAAATCGATTTTAACCGCACTTAGTGTGGGAGGGTATGCTCAGACGTGAGTCCCTTGCTCATTGCACCATCAGGATTCAAGCAAGCCGGGCCGACGAAGGCTGTGATGCCAGAAACCGGTCCCCGGAAGCTTGTTTCCTTCCCAGTATAAGAATTGGCTTGGTAGTTTGGTTTGCTCTGTTCCCATCATGCACTGGGACAGGTACAGACTAATTTGCATGTAGCCAGGTTCTGAGCTGGGATGGTGCAGTGAGCTAAAAAACGGTGATGGATTAAAACCATGATCTCTTGACTTGGTAAGAGTATTCTGCATCATTCAGAAACTCTGTCCATCACCACCCCCTTTTTCCCAAATCGATTTTAACCGCACTTAGGGCCTCATGTAGGTAAAAAAAAATTACCGATTCTTAAATACCGAACCGTACCGAATCGGTATTTAAGAATCGGTAAGTTATATGTAGGTAACAAGTCGGTAACATTTACCGAATCGGGAACAATCGGTATTTTCCGAATCGGAATTTACCGATTCGGTAAATAACGCGGTGGTATTTACCGAATCGGTAAATACCGTGGTGGTATTTACCGAATCGGTAAATACCGAATCGGAAAATACCGAATCGGAAAAACGAAATCACATGACTGTTTGAAACAGCCAATCCTGTGCAACCAAACCCCACCCAAGTTGGAAGTGGCCACACCCAGGCAGGTGCACTCAATCAACAGACTCAGGAGAGGCTTGGAGTGCAGAGGAGAGGCAGGGAGCCAGTGGCTGATTGTTGAGACCAAACTACACTATGTCCAGCCAGAGGACAGGAGGGGAAAGGAGGCGCAAGGTGAAATTCAGCCCCAAGGAACTCCAGGTGCTAGTGGAGGAGGTGGTGAAGCAGCACCAGAAGCTTTTTGGGAGGCAATCCCTGCAAGTGGCAGAGTGTGAGAAGCGCACCATTTGGCTGGCAATCCAGGCGCAGGTAAATGCTGTGGGAGTGACCCACAGGGACATTGACGTTCTAAAAAAACGCTGGTACGACCTGCGCATCGTAACTAAGAGGAAGATGGGGGACATCCAGAAGGAGGCCAGCCGGACAGGAGGTGGAACTAACAGGGCACCTGCCCTCACCGAACTGGAGGAGCTGGTGCAGTCGACAATCGAGCCCGAGAGTGTCGTGGGCCTTGGGGATGCCGACAGCTCTGCCAGAGCCGCCACCCAACAAGGTAAGAGGAATGCACAGCAATGTAGCCCCCCTACCCCTATCCCACATCCCCCATTGTGAAATGAGTATCCCACTCCAGTCCATATGTTACTGTAGACAGGCAATGCATTATGGGAGATGTAGTCAGGGATCCCCCACCATGAACAGAATAGCACAGAACAATGATGCATGGTACAGACATTAGCCTAAAGCAGACAGAGGACAATGTGAGAGTGTTACAACAATTTATTGTCATGCTTGCAATGCATGCCTACAGGTACACTGAGCTGATGTTGCATTTCTGTCCACAGACGTAACATCGCGCGGGACTGCAGATGGCTCAAGAGAGGGGGCACACCGTCAATCCAGTTCAGCTACGGGCAGCACAAGTTCTGGCCAGAGAGCGTTGCCACTGCCACCATCCCCAGTACCTGAGCCTGCATCCCCAGTAACAGAGCCAGCATCCCCAGTACCTGAGCCAGCATCACCACTCATGCTGGAGTCACCGGCCACATCACCGCCTGCAATAGTGAGGTCGAGGAGGCGTGCTGCTGCCAGGCTGCGCGTGTTGCACACATCATCTGATGACAGCATGGGCCCGGAGCCAAATACTATGCCCCAGGATGGGAGACATACCACTGTGCCCTCCACCTCACAGGGAGAAGACACGGGTGCAGGACGGCGCCGCAGGTCGCGTGAGCAAAGTCCACCACCAATCCATCTCAGCCATGGGGTCTTTGGGGGCCTTGAGGCCAACATGTTAAAACAACAGCGCCTGCAAACAAAGGCAGTCATTTCAGTACAGCGGCATGTGCGGGGACTCAGAACAACATTCAGACACATGGACAGGAACATCGGCACGATGGCGGCGGGGATTTCTGACATGGCTGCCGGCCTGCGGGACGTGTCACAGTCTATGCAGCTGTTGTGCAGCAAGTTGGACGCAGAGAGAGCTGCAAGGCGCCGGGAACGGCAGAGGGGAGACAGGCACACCAGGGCACTCAACCGCCTGGCAACTGCAACATCACTTCTCTGCCGGCGCTCAGTGAACATGCAGGAGGGCCTGACACACTGCAGCAGCGACGTCACTAGGGGGATGGTGCAGGTCACCAGTGCCCTGGAGGTCCTATTGACCAGTCAAGCGGCCACAAGTGGTGCAGGGGATGCTGCTGAAAGCATGGACACCAGCAGCAGGAGCAGCATCACACCCCCCGTCCCAGAAACACGCAGGAGCAGCAGGCGGCATGGGGCTGGCACCAGTGAGGAGGCTGAATCCGTGCCATCCCACAATGTAGCGCGTGGCCGCAAACTTTGATGCTGCACCGCGTAGCAATAGACTATTGGGTGACGTAACCCTGGTCTTCACACTTGTGAATGTGCAATGTTCCCAGAATTGCATAATCTTGGTTTCGTGGCGTAGTGGTGCATTATTAAACTACTACATGACAACCAACAACTGCCTGTGTCCCCTTACTTACTCAGAAATAGTTGCATGTGACCTCTGCCCGTCTCACTCTCCCATCTGTTGCTGTTGGCACTCCATCTGCGTTGGCCTCTGGCTGTCCTGAATCATCAACATTGTCCTCAAAATCTGTTAGTTCCACCTCTGTACCTCTCTTCGTGGCAAGGTTGTGCAGCATTGCACAAGTGGCGATGATCTTGCAACAGATGATGGGTGTGTACTGGCGTGCGCCTCCGCTCTTGTGGAGGCAGCGGAACCTGCTTTTCAATAGTCCAAACGTGCGCTCCACCACGTTGCGAGTAGATTTGTGTGCCACGTTGTATCGTCTCTCATTGTGGGTTGATGTGTGTAGGTAGGGAGTGAGGATGAATGAGCGAACGGCATATGCACTGTCGCCTGGGTGAGTGAAAGGGAACCATCAGTCACATGCCTCAATACACTTTGAATTGCTAGTTTCATGGTGCGTCACTGTTACTTACCTAGCAGGTATCCCTCTCCAAATTCTCCGGCAAGCAGTCGTGTGTAGATCCCACTGTTCTGGAAGATGTAGGAGTCGTGGGTGCTCCCAGGAAACTTGGCAACAATGTCAGTGATGATGTTCCCTGCATCGCAGATAACCTGCACATTGATGGAGTGGGTGGACTTTCTGTTTCTGTAGATGTGCTCAGTGGCAGCTGGTGGGCAGATTGGGATGTGTGTGCCATCAATACAGCCAATTACATGGGGGAACTGTGCCATGCGATAAAAGTCAGTTTTAGTTTTCTGCAGGTCAGCCTGTGTGTTTGGGAAGCTGATGTAGTGGTGCATTCTCTGCATCATGGCATCCAGGAACTTCCTGAAGAAACAGGACAGGCAACTCTGGGATACACCGCCCACCGCAGCTATCACCCCTGGTAACTGCCAGATGCGAGGAGATGTAGGCTGCAGAGTACCTGCACATGTGGTGGTATGGCATGCGCCCTTGGTGTTGGCTGGTCCAGGAGTGGGTGCAGGTCCCTTATCAGGTCCATGATGGTTTGGGGGTGTAGCCTGTACCTTTCATGTATCTCATCCTCAGTCAGTTGGAATAGTGTGATGCGCTGTCTGTAAATGCGTTCCTCCCGTCTCCAAATCCTCAGTCCTGCTGCCTGTAGACGTAGTCGCCTTGCAATGACATACAGAGTGGCCATGTTGTCCACGCTGATGCATTTTGGGATTTCTTTTATGCACTGTTGATGATTACCACCTGCTTTCAATCTGTGTTAATTACCGACTCTTAATTACCGAATTTCATCGATTTCTAAAATACCGAATTTACCTACATGTCTTTTTCCGTTTTACCACTTCATATTTACCACTTCATATTTACCGAATCGGTAAACATGTATTCGGTAAATATGAATCGGTATTTTAGAACTCGGTAAATATGAATCGGTATTTACCGCTTCATATTTACCGATTTTCGGTTTTTGGCCTCCTACATCTCACTTGACTAAATACCGGTCGGTAACAGGAAATTTACCGAATTTCGGCCATTACCGACCGGTATTTGGCTACCTACATGAGGCCCTTAGTGTGGGAGGGTATGCTCAGACGTGAGTCCCTTGCTCATTGCACCATCAGGATTCAAGCAAGCCGGGCCGACGAAGGCTGTGATGCCAGAAACCGGTCCCCGGAAGCTTGTTTCCTTCCCAGTATAAGAATTGGCTTGGTAGTTTGGTTTGCTCTGTTCCCATCATGCACTGGGACAGGTACAGACTAATTTGCATGTAGCCAGGTTCTGAGCTGGGATGGTGCAGTGAGCTAAAAAACGGTGATGGATTAAAACCATGATCTCTTGACTTGGTAAGAGTACTCTGCATCATTCAGAAACTCTGTCCATCACCACCCCCTTTTTCCCAAATCGATTTTAACCGCACTTCGTGTGGGAGGGTATGCTCAGACGTGAGTCCCTTGCTCATTGCACCATCAGGATTCAAGCAAGCCGGGCCGACGAAGGCTGTGATGCCAGAAACCGGTCCCCGGAAGCTTGTTTCCTTCCCAGTATAAGAATTGGCTTGGTAGTTTGGTTTCCTCTGTTCCCATCATGCACTGGGACAGGTACAGACTAATTTGCATGTAGCCAGGTTCTGAGCTGGGATGGTGCAGTGAGCTAAAAAACGGTGATGGATTAAAATCATGGTCTCTTGACTTGGTAAGAGTATTCTGCATCATTCAGAAACTCTGTCCATCACCACCCCCTTTTTCCCAAATCGATTTTAACCGCACTTAGGGCCTCATGTAGGTAAAAAAAAATTACCGATTCTTAAATACCGAACCGTACCGAATCGGTATTTAAGAATCGGTAAGTTATATGTAGGTAACAAGTCGGTAACATTTACCGAATCGGGAACAATCGGTATTTTCCGAATCGGAATTTACCGATTCGGTAAATAACGCGGTGGTATTTACCGAATCGGTAAATACCGAATCGGAAAATACCGAATCGGAAAAACGAAATCACATGACTGTTTGAAACAGCCAATCCTGTGCAACCAAACCCCACCCAAGTTGGAAGTGGCCACACCCAGGCAGGTGCACTCAATCAACAGACTCAGGAGAGGCTTGGAGTGCAGAGGAGAGGCAGGGAGCCAGTGGCTGATTGTTGAGACCAAACTACACTATGTCCAGCCAGAGGACAGGAGGGGAAAGGAGGCGCAAGGTGAAATTCAGCCCCAAGGAACTCCAGGTGCTAGTGGAGGAGGTGGTGAAGCAGCACTAGAAGCTTTTTGGGAGGCAATCCCTGCAAGTGGCAGAGTGTGAGAAGCGCACCATTTGGCTGGCAATCCAGGCGCAGGTAAATGCCGTGGGAGTGACCCACAGGGACATTGACGTTCTAAAAAAACGCTGGTACGACCTGCGCATCGTGACTAAGAGGAAGATGGGGGACATCCAGAAGGAGGCCAGCCGGACAGGAGGTGGAACTAACAGGGCACCTGCCCTCACCGAACTGGAGGAGCTGGTGCAGTCGACAATCGAGCCCGAGAGTGTCGTGGGCCTTGGGGATGCCGACAGCTCTGCCAGAGCCGCCACCCAACAAGGTAAGAGGAATGCACAGCAATGTAGCCCCCCTACCCCTATCCCACATCCCCCATTGTGAAATGAGTATCCCACTCCAGTCCATATGTTACTGTAGACAGGCAATGCATTATGGGAGATGTAGTCAGGGATCCCCCACCATGAACAGAATAGCACAGAACAATGATGCATGGTACAGACATTAGCCTAAAGCAGACAGAGGACAATGTGAGAGTGTTACAACAATTTATTGTCATGCTTGCAATGCATGCCTACAGGTACACTGAGCTGATGTTGCATTTCTGTCCACAGACGTAACATCGCGCGGGACTGCAGATGGCTCAAGAGAGGGGGCACACCATCAATCCAGTTCAGCTACGGGCAGCACAAGTTCTGGCCAGAGAGCATTGCCACTGCCACCATCCCCAGTACCTGAGCCTGCATCCCCAGTAACAGAGCCAGCATCCCCAGTACCTGAGCCAGCATCACCACTCATGCTGGAGTCACCGGCCACATCACCGCCTGCAATAGTGAGGTCGAGGAGGCGTGCTGCTGCCAGGCTGCGCGTGTTGCACACATCATCTGATGACAGCATGGGCCCGGAGCCAAATACTATGCCCCAGGATGGGAGACATACCACTGTGCCCTCCACCTCACAGGGAGAAGACACGGGTGCAGGACGGCGCTGCAGGTCGCGTGAGCAAAGTCCACCACCAATCCATCTCAGCCATGGGGTCTTTGGGGGCCTTGAGGCCAACATGTTAAAACAACAGCGCCTGCAAACAAAGGCAGTCATTTCAGTACAGCGGCATGTGCGGGGACTCAGAACAACATTCAGACACATGGACAGGAACATTGGCACGATGGCGGCGGGGATTTCTGACATGGCTGCCGGCCTGCGGGACGTGTCACAGTCTATGCAGCTGTTGTGCAGCAAGTTGGACGCAGAGAGAGCTGCAAGGCGCCGGGAACGGCAGAGGGGAGACAGGCACACCAGGGCACTCAACCGCCTGGCAACTGCAACATCACTTCTCTGCCGGCGCTCAGTGAACATGCAGGAGGGCCTGACACACTGCAGCAGCGACGTCACTAGGGGGATGGTGCAGGTCACCAGTGCCCTGGAGGTCCTATTGACCAGTCAAGCGGCCACAAGTGGTGCAGGGGATGCTGCTGAAAGCATGGACACCAGCAGCAGGAGCAGCATCACACCCCCCGTCCCAGAAACACGCAGGAGCAGCAGGCGGCATGGGGCTGGCACCAGTGAGGAGGCTGAATCCGTGCCATCCCACAATGTAGCGCGTGGCCGCAAACTTTGATGCTGCACCGCGTAGCAATAGACTATTGGGTGACGTAACCCTGGTCTTCACACTTGTGAATGTGCAATGTTCCCAGAATTGCATAATCTTGGTTTCGTGGCGTAGTGGTGCATTATTAAACTACTACATGACAACCAACAACTGCCTGTGTCCCCTTACTTACTCAGAAATAGTTGCATGTGATCTCTGCCCATCTCACTCTCCCATCTGTTGCTGTTGGCACTCCATCTGCGTTGGCCTCTGGCTGTCCTGAATCATCCTCATTGTCCTCAAAATCTGTTAGTTCCAGCTCTGTACCTCTCTTCGTGGCAAGGTTGTGCAGCATTGCACAAGTGGCGATGATCTTGCAACAGATGATGGGTGTGTACTGGCGTGCGCCTCCGCTCTTGTGGAGGCAGCGGAACCTGCTTTTCAATAGTCCAAACGTGCGCTCCACCACGTTGCGAGTAGATTTGTGTGCCACGTTGTATCGTCTCTCATTGTGGGTTGATGTGTGTAGGTAGGGAGGGAGGATGAATGAGCGAACGGCATATGCACTGTCGCCTGGGTGAGTGAAAGGGAACCATCAGTCACATGCCTCAATACACTTTGAATTGCTAGTTTCATGGTGCGTCACTGTTACTTACCTAGCAGGTATCCCTCTCCAAATTCTCCGGCAAGCAGTCGTGTGTAGATCCCACTGTTCTGGAAGATGTAGGAGTCGTGGGTGCTCCCAGGAAACTTGGCAACAATGTCAGTGATGATGTTCCCTGCATCGCAGATAACCTGCACATTGATGGAGTGGGTGGACTTTCTGTTTCTGTAGATGTGCTCAGTGGCAGCTGGTGGGCAGATTGGGATGTGTGTGCCATCAATACAGCCAATTACATGGGGGAACTGTGCCATGCGATAAAAGTCAGTTTTAGTTTTCTGCAGGTCAGCCTGTGTGTTTGGGAAGCTGATGTAGTGGTGCATTCTCTGCATCATGGCATCCAGGAACTTCCTGAAGAAACGGGACAGGCAACTCTGGGATACACCGCCCACCGCAGCTATCACCCCTGGTAACTGCCAGATGCGAGGAGATGTAGGCTGCAGAGTACCTGCACATGTGGTGGTATGGCATGCGCCCTTGGTGTTGGCTGGTCCAGGAGTGGGTGCAGGTCCCTTATCAGGTCCATGATGGTTTGGGGGTGTAGCCTGTACCTTTCATGTATCTCATCCTCAGTCAGTTGGAATAGTGTGATGCGCTGTCTGTAAATGCGTTCCTCCCGTCTCCAAATCCTCAGTCCTGCTGCCTGTAGACGTAGTCGCCTTGCAATGACATACAGAGTGGCCATGTTGTCCACGCTGATGCATTTTGGGATTTCTTTTATGCACTGTTGATGATTACCACCTGCTTTCAATCTGTGTTAATTACCGACTCTTAATTACCGAATTTCATCGATTTCTAAAATACCGAATTTACCTACATGTCTTTTTCCGTTTTACCACTTCATATTTACCACTTCATATTTACCGAATCGGTAAACATGTATTCGGTAAATATGAATCGGTATTTTAGAACTCGGTAAATATGAATCGGTATTTACCGCTTCATATTTACCGATTTTCGGTTTTTGGCCTCCTACATCTCACTTGACTAAATACCGGTCGGTAACAGGAAATTTACTGAATTTCGGCCATTACCGACCGGTATTTGGCTACCTACATGAGGCCCTTAGTGTGGGAGGGTATGCTCAGACGTGAGTCCCTTGCTCATTGCACCATCAGGATTCAAGCAAGCCGGGCCGACGAAGGCTGTGATGCCAGAAACCGGTCCCCGGAAGCTTGTTTCCTTCCCAGTATAAGAATTGGCTTGGTAGTTTGGTTTGCTCTGTTCCCATCATGCACTGGGACAGGTACAGACTAATTTGCATGTAGCCAGGTTCTGAGCTGGGATGGTGCAGTGAGCTAAAAAACGGTGATGGATTAAAACCATGATCTCTTGACTTGGTAAGAGTACTCTGCATCATTCAGAAACTCTGTCCATCACCACCCCCTTTTTCCCAAATCGATTTTAACCGCACTTAGTGTGGGAGGGTATGCTCAGACGTGAGTCCCTTGCTCATTGCACCATCAGGATTCAAGCAAGCCGGGCCGACGAAGGCTGTGATGCCAGAAACCGGTCCCCGGAAGCTTGTTTCCTTCCCAGTATAAGAATTGGCTTGGTAGTTTGGTTTCCTCTGTTCCCATCATGCACTGGGACAGGTACAGACTAATTTGCATGTAGCCAGGTTCTGAGCTGGGATGGTGCAGTGAGCTAAAAAACGGTGATGGATTAAAATCATGGTCTCTTGACTTGGTAAGAGTATTCTGCATCATTCAGAAACTCTGTCCATCACCACCCCCTTTTTCCCAAATCGATGATCTCACATATTACATCACTCATGACATGGTCAGTGACATCACTGAAGACATCTCAAATGACATCACTGATGACATCATCCATGTGAAATTCTGATGCACCTCCTCACACTCTAATATAACCTTTGATACACCTACTGTAAAATACAGACTACCATTCTCGAAACCATCGACACACTAATACCAGTTACTACATACGCACTCACGGATTCCTCGGTCTATACACACATCCATTCATTCAGCCATACAATCACTCATACATGTAGTCACTCATCCATACACCACTATCATATGCACTCATACACCTATACCGACACTCACACACCACCACTCTACATACAGTTACTTACACACCTAGTCAGACATGCATAGAGTCAATTACACTTCCATTTGCTCACCTATGCAGTTATACAAACACCACCTCACTTATTCATGCAGATACTAACACATACTTACTCTCTTATACAATCACTGATACAAGCCCACACTCATCCAAACAGCCACTCTCACAATCACTGACTCTCATATATAGTCATTTATATACTCCAACTCTCACATACACTGCCTTTTACATATGTAGTACTCACTCATATAGCTGTTTCCACATGCACACTTGAACCCATACATCCAGTGAATCAACCACTCAAACATCTATGCCCAGAGTCAGACACCTCCCACCCACCCACACACACACACTCAAGCACCCATACAATTACTCAGGCGACCAATCAATAACTCATATAGACTAAGCCTGGGCAAAGTACTACGCTACGCTCGCGTAGTTTGCAAAGTTTGTGCTACTTCGCACTACGCGAATTGCACGTAGCACAGTGCAAACATGCGTAGCGTAGCATTGCATAGTGCAGAGGTCATTTTTTGCTTGCTCGCGGTCCTCAACATAAAGTTGGCGACTGCGAGCAAGCAAAGTGACATCCCGGCGAGACTTTTTCCTTGTTCGCGATCAGCACCATCAAGTTGCCAATCGCGAGCATGGAAAATGACCATCCCGGCGAGATTCTCAACGCGAGGAGGTCAGGTTTCTCATTGCGAGTGGTCGAGTATGCTCGCGACCGCTCGCGATGAGAAACTACCAGTCCGCGTTGAGAAATCTGCCGCTCGAGTAAAAATCTACTCGAGCAGCGGAAAACTACAGCTCGCACTGTACAAGATGCCGTTTTCAATGATTGCACAGGGCCGGATGCTTGTCCGCACTGTGCAATCATTGAAAACGACATCTTGCACAGTGCGAACAGGGTACTACGCAGTTCGCGAAGTGCTACGAGTAGCTCGCGTAGTGCGAAGTACACTTTGCGTAGCTTTGCGTAGTGCAACTTCGTGAACTACGCCCAGGGTTAAATAGACACTCATATAGCTACTGACCAACCCATGCAGCAGCTTATATAACAAAAGACAGACTGATACAGACATTCACACAGTTTAGTCACTAACCAATGCATTCTGCAGGACACATTTAATCACTCACTTAAACAGTCAGTCACGCATATACTAAATCCTCCATCCAGACACTTATACACCCACTTATTCTTCAATACGCCTTGGCATATATATAAAACATATGTAAACTTTAAAGAAACACACAGACAGTGGATGATGTCATCAGGGATGTCATCAGTGATGTCATTTGAGATGTCATCAGTGATGTCATCAGTGATGTCACTGACCATGTCATGAATGATGTAATATGTGACATCATCAGCAGTGCATTGCGGGGGCACGAGTAATAGTTAGCTGAACAAACTATAACGGTGGAATTGTTTTGTACGAGGGAAATGTCCAACTAACAATAACGTCCCTGAAACCTATGGTTGTTTTCAGTGAATATATGTATATATATATATACATATATATATATAGATAGATAGATAGATAGGTAGGTAGATAGATAGATAGATAGATAGATAGATAGATAGATAGATAGATAGATTAGATGGCCCAATTTTTGGTAACAACTAAAGAGTATTATTTAGTAGTAGAAGTTGGCTGAATGCTCACAGTCCTGATGCATTTTGGCTATCATGTTTCAGCCTCCATCACAGATGAGCAGGTTTGCAGTTTAAGGTACCCACGTGCTTTTAAATCCAGGACTCTATGACAAAATCATACAAATACCAAAAACACAGCTGGAATATTGTCATACATATCTCTGTGGTACAGTGCAATATTTTAATAATGATCAATAGCATCAAACCACCACAACCATATTGACAAATTATGTTAGTTCAAGAGCATGTTTTTTTATTAGGGTAAGGTGGTCACGTGCATGTTGAAAGTAAAACTTGTGCATAACTTAAATAGTCTTAAAAACCTTCACTCACAGAGCAAGGTTTAGGGAGGTATAGGGAGGAACTTGCAATTAGCCACAAAAGGGTAAATCTATTGCTATTCACAAACTACACTTCTAAAGTTACTACAGACAAAAGGGAACCCAAAACAGTAGTAAGTTACTCCAGCTCGGAGCTAAAGTAAAGACAGCACCACACATAGCCAACTATTGGACCAATGGAGGGTTAAAATAAAAACTCCTAGGGAATATTCCTATGTTAAATTAAATTATTTAGAAATGTAAAAAATATGAATAAATGTAATTTAATATAAAGAAAACTTAAAATAATACACATTTATCATTTAATATAAAATAGTTTAGTAGCTTTTTAATTTACGAACTTCAAGGGGGACTCCCTGTTCCAGACTGGCTGGATTGTTTGAGACCAGCTGGTAAGGCTAAACACCTGGGAAAGACCATCGGGCATATTTGAGCAGCCCTGCTTCGCCGTGGCATAGGACCGCTTCTAGGGGAACTTGAGGTCCCAGATTGCCCAGATTGTTTGAGACCAATTCGTGGGGGATGAACACCTGGGAAACGTTATCGGAGTCTTTAAGAGGCCTTGCTTTGCCGCAGCGCAGAATATGGTTTGAGGGGGACTCCAGGTCCCAGTGTTTTAAAACCAGCTGGTGGAGGCTGAACACCTGGGAAATGCCATTGGGCACATTTATTCATCCCTGCTTCACCACACTACGGGATGCACCTGGGCAAAGCCCGGGCCCAGCGTGGGCCGATTTTTCGCCTGTCAGCACCAGGAAGAGGCTGGGTATGCTCAGACGTGAGTCCCTTGCACACTTTGCCACTGGATTCAAGCAAGCCTGGCTGAAGACGGCTGAAATGCCAGAAACCAGTCCTAGGAAGCTTGTTTCCGGTCCAGGGAAGGCATGGCTTGGCAGTTCGGGCTGGACTGTTCCCATGAGGCACAGGGTCAGACTGATCTGCATGTGGCCATGGCTGAACTGGGGTGGCAAAGTGGGCTAAAGAAGGGTGATGGATCAAACCCAGATCTGTTGACTGGGTGTGAGTGTTTGATTGGTTCTGATGCTCCGTCCATCACCACCCCCTTTTGTACCGCTTTGTTCGCCATAAGTTGGCAGGGTATGTTCAGACGTGAGTCCCTTGCTCACTTTGCCACTGGATTCAAGCAAGCCTGGCTGAAGACGGCTGAAATGCCAGAAACCAGTCCTAGGAAGCTTGTTTCCGGTCCAGGGAAGGCATGGCTTGGCAGTTCGGGCTGGACTGTTCCCATGAGGCACAGGGTCAGACTGATCTGCATGTGGCCATGTCTGAACTGGGGTGGCAAAGTGGGCTAAAGAACGGTGATGGATCAAACCTAGATCTGTTGACTGGGTGTGAGTGTTTGATTGGTTCTGATGCTCCGTCCATCACCACCCCCTTTTGTACCGCTTTGTTCGCCATAAGTTGGCAGGGTATGCTCAGACGTGAGTCCCTTGCTGACTTTGCCACTGGATTCAAGCAAGCCTGGCTGAAGACGGCTGAAATGCCAGAAACCGGTCCTAGGAAGCTTGTTTCCGGTCCAGGGAAGGCATGGCTTGGCAGTTCGGGCTGGACTGTTCCGATGAGGCACAGGGTCAGACTGATCTGCATGTGGCCATGTCTGAACTGGGGTGGCAAAGTGGGCTAAGGAACGGTGATGGATCAAACCCAGATCTGTTGACTGGGTGTGAGTGTTTGATTGGTTCTAATGCTCCGTCCATCACCACCCCCTTTTGTACCGCTTTGTTCGCCATAAGTTGGCAGGGTATGCTCAGACGTGAGTCCCTTGCTCACTTTGCCACTGGATTCAAGCAAGCCTGGCTGAAGACGGCTGAAATGCCAGAAACCGGTCCTAGGAAGCTTGTTTCCGGTCCAGGGAAGGCATGGCTTGGCAGTTCGAGCTGGACTGTTCCCATGAGGCACAGGGTCAGACTGATCTGCATGTGGCCATGTCTGAACTGGGGTGGCAAAGTGGGCTAAAGAACGGTGATGGATCAAACCCAGATCTGTTGACTGGGTGTGAGTGTTTGATTGGTTCTGATGCTCCGTCCATCACCACCCCCTTTTGTACCTCACCAGATTATTGGTCACATCCCACTGCATTGACTTGTGGTACCTGCGAGAAAGTAAAACTGAGTTATTGGAATTTTGTGTTAGAAGCAAATTCATCCACTGTTACTTCGGGCAGTCTGGTAATTTGCTATATGATGTTTAAATTTGTACCTGAAATTAAGTACTTTATCAATTTTATAAATAACCCTATTGTACGAACACTTCACATAAAATTCAGACTGGGGATCCTACTCTTGGCTTGCATTACTTATTTTTGGAATACAAAATAAATGATATCCAACCATGGGTTGTCCAGCAAGCGAGTCTTGTTTTTCTGCAAAGCCTATGTAAAGCAATGTTTACAGTGGATTAGTCCCCTGTATCGATTTCTTGTCTTCTTTAATCGCCATACAGCTCTAAGAGTTTGTAAAACAAATAACCATGACTGTATCGGTTATTCAGTTTCACGCTATTTGTCCGCAATATAGTACATCAGGGTGAAAGCACAGAAATAAGTGGGTTTTATAGAAGCAAACTTTTATATATGAGTAGCATTTTTCGATATGAGTATTGTTCCTAATAATAGTTTGTATAGTTTCATGTGCAAAAATGTATTTATTTACCTAGCCTTATTAGTATGCTATCTGACAAGGGACTGAGCATTCATTTGCACAAAAACTTTTCATAGACTATGCCTTACTGACAACTATTTGTACTAAATAATTTTATTTATGGAACAAACTGTATTTTACAGTACATGTAATATGCTTTTTGAAGGAATTTATCCTATTTTATATGATTGTTTTATTTGTACCTTTTATGGTTCAATCACGCCGAAATAAAGGAATTACTAATTTAAAATTATTGGGACATATTTTTTACTAAAATATAATTGGATTACTTTTAGCTCATTCGATACATCACTCTCAATGATTATTGATGCTTAAAAAAAATTATATTATTTTTACCTTAGGTGGGAATTCCTTTTTTTTTTTACCCACAAGATAGCCTTATGTCCCCAGTCATAATCTTTGATGCCCCCAGTCACAACCTTTTCAGTAAATAGAGGGTAAAACCGTTGGTAGTAAATTACTGTAGGTTTAACTCACAGGTTCATATGCAACTTCACTCCTACAACTGGAACGTTTTAGATTTGTATTTGAATTTCTACAGGAAGCTAACCAAAAGGTACAGCCCCCCCAACACAGTTAGATCTCCAAATTTGGAACTGATATTGTCCCTTCGTTACCCTCCAATGGTCCCCATAACCTTGCAAGTCATTTTGAGAACTATACACTCTTTAATGATGATCACAAATATTCGCTCAGTGCAGAAATGTACTGATTATTTGCCAGTGAACAAGATAATTCCTCTTGTCTCTCCAATTCAAACATTATTTTTCCCACAGCCTTAGCTGTGGTATTTCAAATTTCCAACATGAATGACAAACAATCACACAGACAATACATCAGATTCTATTTTTATTAGAAGAAATGTTTTTTGCTGCAAGCAAATACTATATGCAAGAATCATTCACTATTTATAGATACATAGATACAACATCATTGCCTTTTCTTTAGATTGTGCATGCTTTTAAAATTAATTTCATTGACGATTCATTCTGGTGCCTTGATCAGGCTATTGCTTGGCCATTTCAGATATATCTCCACGCTTTGTTTCATTTGAGTGCTGAAGCTCTTCTCATCCATGGCCTTCAACAAGACATCTTCATAGTACTTGAAAAGAAAAAAGCAAGAAAGGGTTCAACACCAATAAAACTGCGAGAGTCTAGTTAAATTAAAGTGTTCTTTCCTTAGCAACGTTCTTTAGATTTGCATCCACAATTAAACGTTTTATCATCACACAACCAATTCATTGAAATTTTCTAAATTTGCTAATATCAAAGTATGGAAATTAATATACAGGAGCTTCACAATCCACTGTTCGCTCTGGTGTTTGGACTCAATCAGCAGGTTTAAAATACTGCAGTTGGATGCTGTAGATAGGTTTTGCCTGCAGAGCGCTTGCGACATGTTTGTGAAATCTCTTGTATTTAAAATATCTTCAAAGTCTCTTATCAGTTCCCAATTAAGAATTACTGTGTTCAGTCCCTTTTATGTGGAACTTTTATAGTTAACTTACCCTGTCTGCACACATTTACAATACTTCTACTAAAGCTGTTCACACTGTTTAATCCCCATTCACTGTCAAGATAAGATCTCTTCTCATGGCCAAGGCAGACAACTTCTAACAGTACGCTGGAATGCTTGATCTGTATTACTTAGTTGTGTAAGGTAGATACTTTAGCATTAGAACGTTTGTGGCATTAACTATTCAAGCCTCAGTACCTTTCTTTGCACTTTGTAGACATTATCAGATTGATTTTATCAACTAAATCGATTTGATCATCATGATCAAATTCTAAATGTTGTAATGAACATTGCACATTAAATATAAAATATAATACACAAGAGCTATTTTATATTTTTCTACTAAACAGGTAGCCACAAGTGGAGTTACCTTGCAGACAACAGGCTAATGATGTAACTGGTGCAGCAGGTGCAGCGGCACCAGACCCAAAGGTTGTCAGAACTCACCTAAACATCTAATATAGCTATATTTTACTACTATACAAGCAGATAAAATTGCAGTTATCTTGAAGGCACTAGGAGCACTGATTTGAATGGTGTAGCAGGTGCAATGACGCTGGGCCCAGAAGTTTTCACAAATCCACTAAACACATAATATTGTTATTACATCAATGAGTTCTATTATTCCTCTCTTTCATTTTATTTTTCAAAATGTTGCTATAACTTACCCACAATATACCACCAGTCACAGCACACTATCTACCTTTTTGTACATAAATATGGTATAACACGTTATCAGACTTTCTGTAACTTATATTGTAGAACAACTCAGCAAGCTATAACTTACAACAAGAAAAAGCTTATTAATCAGATAGGCGAAACCTAATGCATTTACCAATGCTTGTTTTAAATAGGCATTTCAGAACCTGATAGGGTTCGCACATCACTCTCTGACCGTGGAGGCGTATTAAAAATACATTGGGAAGTCTGTATATCATGTTTTGTTATGCTAGTGGAACTTAGAAAGCGCAGTGTTTACCCGGAGGTATCCTGGCGCTAGTTATTATCCCTTGTGTAAAGAAATAGTAGACTGCTATTACAGGTAAAAAGCCAGGTCTTTAGACTCTTCCTAAATGTCAGGAGGTCTGTGCTTTTTCTCAAGTAAAAAGGGAGGTCGTTCCACACTTTTGCAGCATACAAAACAAAGCTTCTTCCGCCCCAGGAGGCTTTTTTGTAAGTGGTACTCTCACCAATTTGCCTTCCATGGAACGTAGGGTCCTTTTTGGCTTTTCGTATCTGGGTAGCCATGCACTTTACAAGAATGGTATAATAATAATATGCCAGGGTCACATACTTTCAGTCAAACTCGCTCATTCTCACTTGTTACGCTCATTTTTATTCATTCTCTACCACTGACTTGCATTCACTCTTAATCTCAGTCACTCATTCTCACTCACTAATACACACAGACACGTAATCTCACTCAATCCCATGCACATTTACTCATACACACGTATATATAGACACATACACATGCTATTTCTCACATAAATACTCTCATCCGCAAGCTTGCACAGAAACATACATATATAACCATTTTACCTACCATATCTGCAAATATAGGCCCCTGCCCAGCAAAGTATGCTCCATTTTTTTATTTCTTCATTAGTGAATAATTCAATTTTCTAAAAATATAAAATGTTAATGGAATATTATTTATGATTACTACATTTATTATAGTAATAAATGGGACTAAAATTAGAACGATGGAGCAGCCCATGCGTTTTTGGAACTGGTTTTGCCACCCCTCAGGCCAGTGTTACAATAACAGTGCCAGTGGTCTCAAGGGGCAAGCCAGAAGCCGCAGCTGTGCCCCCTAAATGAAGACTGTGTTCCTTTCTGGGAGGCACAGAAGGTTGCTGGAAATGGTCACCTGCGGAGTGCTGGGTGGAAGAAAGTAAGGGTCATGGAAAGATGGGCAAAGTCTAAAAGTGCTCCTTTCTGCCAATGTTCCTGACTTCTCCCCAGTTGTACGTTAAAAAGATATTGAAAGAAAATGAGGAGCTATTTGGCCATAAAGTGGAAAAAGACCATTGTCAGGAAGCCTTTATCAGGTCACAGAACCCTTAGGTGAATTAAAAAATGTTCTTTATGTACCATTGGGGGGCAATTTTACCCTTCCCTCATTCCTCTCCTTACTTTCTCAAATATTTTTTCTGGTTCAGCTAACTCCTCCTTTGCCTTGCCAATTACCTTTCTGCACAGCACTACTTTGTATCACTGTGGGGGATCGGCCCAGGGCATTACATTTGCTAATCCCGGCCTAATCTTCCTGAAAAATTAAAGTGCACTAAGACCGTCGATGATTAATTTATTTACTCAAAAACTCACTTTATAAAGGGGTCAAAAAGGGACACTTAGTTTAAGGACTAAAACACCTCCAATCCCATCAGAATACTACAAATAACCATCAGAAGGTGCAAAGTCCGTAGAGAGAAGAATAGCTAACCAATAAATGCTATAAGAGAGTGCATGAGATCCTACAGGTAGTCGGGACACCACCTAACAGGAGGTGAGAGTCCATCAGCCCACCCTTACTGGCGGAGCATCGTCATCTGGAACTCTGAGGAATCACGGTCTGAGCCCACAATCGCGGGTCACAAAAGGCTCTGCTTGGTGCACAGGCCGGTGATACCCAAAAGAAAAACAAACTCCTGCCAGGGTTTGTACCCAAAACCTGAGGACTCAAGTGATGTGCAGTGCTTATATGTGATGTGAGATTAAAAATGAATACTTGGTCAAAAAATATGTTTAATGAAAATTAACCAAGTTTCATGTCTAAAAGAACCTATAGTCTTTTAAAAACTATAGACTAATTCTTGGCTCAATTATAGTGTGGTCGACATGTTTCAGCCGGAATGGTCACTTGACCCGGCTTTCTTCAGGACCGAAAAACAAAACACAATTAAGATGATACTGCTAAAAAAAATGGTATGTGAAAAAAAGTGAAAAGCAAAAAACATGCAATCCAAAAGTGAACGTTGGGTAAGATAGTGGCAATTGCCACCCTACCAGACAAGCAGTCTCGTGCTTGAGCGCAAGAACAATGTCTCCATTCCTAGAAAGAGAGTCCAAAAGGTCAAACATTGGAAATGGACATCATGCACAAGAAAGCAGCATTACTGGTCGCTATTCGGCAGAACTAATTCTGCACTGCCCTTATTTCAAAGAAACTCAAATGATGTTTACAAATACAACTATATGTAAATCATAATGAAAACTCACCCAGCCTTTTGTGGGAGAACTACCTCACCTCACCCGGCTGACCGCTCGGAGAAGGAGGCACCGCTCTGTTTAAATGTGGAGGAAAAAACAGACAGGTTGCATATTGATACCTATCCGCTTCAAACTCAACACATATACCTTTAAACATTTCAAAAAACCTCAAAAACTAAAAAGTCAAAGACCTCGAGAGAACCCATGAATACGTCATTGCAGGTAGGAAAAAATGTGTTTGCAGACCCTGCCTTGATCTAGTGTGACAAGACTAGAGACAAAGCTACAATTCATTATCTCCTATGGAGTTTAAAAATGATGTATTTCTCCATTGTTCCCAAATGGGTAGATAATCTGGCTAGCCTAGTGAGACCAGACCATGGCTAGTTGGAAAAACCAAAGTGTATGGGGAGTGATTCCTCAACTCTAAAAGAACACAAAGCCTCCCAACAGTTGCGGTTTAAGAAACCACTAGATTATAATTAGATTATAAGCAAACAAACCCTCACGAGGACTCCCTCCACCCTTACCTGTCCGTCGATACCTCAGACTGGCCAACGAGCTGTCTGGAAGGTATTGGCAGGAAGGGGAGGGTTCTTTTTATATCAGCTGCAATTGAGGTGATCATTGTCGACTATAATCAGGTGTGGGTCCGCCAGAATTCGTCCGACGAACGCCGGGCGAAGAACGCATGCGCGTGACTGGGATGCATGCCACCGAGGGTGCGTACTAGTCCAAACCCTAGGGTGCAGATGCCAGTAATCAGTGTCACAGAACAGCGCGTGCGTGTTAAAAGGAAGCACGTTTTGCATCAGACGCTGCACTAAGAGAAATAAAGATGTACAAACCATCCCCAGGCACTATCGCGAGTGCACATACAGGGAAACAACATCAGTCTCAGAGCAATGGAAAGATATACAGAATTCCACAGCTAGGAGCAACATGTAATGTTTAAATCCCTCTCTAAACCTTAAATGATATTAAAAAGCGAGATAGGGATTGGAAAGATATAACGCTGGAACGTGCCCAACGATACAAATGATAGCAGGAAATACCTGTTTACAGAAACAAGGCTCGTATATAGCATATCAATTTGTCCCTTCTGATTCATGTTAGTTATGGCACTACTGTGTTGGCTAGTGAAAAAAATACGAGCTCACAAAGACTGGCTGACAAAGACTTGCCCGTGTCTGATGTATCAGTAAGACCCTGCTGATTACGTGTTAGTGCCTTTTTAGTTCTGAGACCTTCTGTCGGGACGCACAGGGTTTCAAAAGAGTGTTAAAGACAGTATCGACCAAGAACAAAGACAGGTCAGCAGAAAGTCGTATATTACAGCACAATGGTAGGCGCTGCATCGAGACACACTTGACTCAACAGAAAGGTGTCCCTTGAAGGTAATTCAACAGCTATATCAAGGGAATGCCATATAAGGTCAAATGTCTGATCGCTCAATGAAAAATGACAAAAGTCAGATATCGTATTACTCACTGTAAATAACAGGAGTGAGTCAACTATCAAAAGACGTTACATCTCAGCAAGTCTCAAAAATGGATAAATTAATTGGTTGACCTAAGCTTCAAAGAGAGGCCCACGGTATACTGTCATTTAGGCCTTGTGTGTCTGTCTTCAATTTGAAAATCCATCTTTGTTCTCTGGAGAATAAGAACTTGGAAATGTCCATTATATGCTGAGGAATGAAAGGGCGTTCCAGCACGAGCCACCTTAAATCCTCGCCCTTGTGTTTCTTGGCTAGGAAATGGTCAGTCAGACAGGTGGACTGTTTCATGCAACGAATGGTACTTTTGTGCTCGCTGATGCGGAGCTTGACTTTGCGTGTGGTGTATCCTATATAGTGCAAAGCGCAAGGACACGTAATTCTGTAGATCACACGTTCCGAATTGCAATTTGTGTGATTATATAGTATCCAGGGGCGGTCTGTCCCTATGTCCACTGATGTGGTCTTGATGGTCTGAGGGCAGACACTACATGAGCCGCACGGGAAGTGGCCTCGAACTGGAGGTAATGACCACAAGGTGTTGGTCTCACGTGTGGGAAGCGACAAAGGCTGTGTGTGGACCAAGCTGTCGCGTAAGCTTGGACCCTTCTTAAATGCGAATAGAGGAGGCAAGATGTTGTCAGCCGTTATATTTAGTATCTGCCAATGTTTTCGCACTGTTTTCTGTATACGATTGGACAGAGTGTAGAAAGTGGTGACAAAAGTTAGTCACTCATTGGTAGTCCTAGGCATGTTGATGTCTAATAGAGCATCACGATTGTTGTTTGATGCTCGTTTGAAAGGCTTGTCGCACTAGACGTTTGGGATACTGTCGTGACTGTAGTTGTGTGGCTAGTTCTCTAGCATGCTTATCAAAAAGCTGTCTGGTGGAACAGTTCCTGCGAATCCGCAGGAACTGGCCAACTGGGAGATTTTCCCGGAGGGCCTTAGGATGATGGCTGTTAAAGGACAAAAGAGAGTTCTTAGACATAGGTTTCTTGTATAGTTCAGAGTGTAGTGAGTTCTCATGAACAAAAATAGAGACATCCAAGAAGGCCAACCGGTGTTGATTGAATTCAATGGTAAAACTCAAAAAGGCATTCTGTTGATTGAGCCAGGAGTGAAAAGAAAGAATCTCCTGGCTTGTGCCTCGCCATACCACTAAAATGTCATCTATGTATCTCTTCCAAAGCACCAAATGATGACGATATGGATTGCTGTGGTTGAGTACATGATTATGTTCGAATAGATGAACATAGAGGTTGGCGAGGCTGGGCGCAAAAACACTGCCCATAGAGGTGCCAGACGTCTGGAGAAAGATCTGATCCTCAAATCTGAAGAAGTTCTCAGTCATGGCCAATCTGGCACACTCCATAATAAAAGTGACGGGGGTGATACTGTCCAACATACGTGCTTCCAATAATCCTCTGATGGAATCAAGAGTCTCTAGTTGTGGAATACACGTATAAAGTGACTCCACGTCAAAGCTGGCCAAAAGATCAGTGTCAGTATTAAATTCAATCTCAGGCAAGATCCGCAGAACATCAGACGTGTCTTTGAGATAGGTCGGCATTTCAGCGACCATAGGCCGCAAAAATACATCTACAAACTTGGACAAAGGTTCCAGTAGTGAACCATTCCCAGAGATGATGGGTCGTCCAGGAGGCGGTCGTTGCTGTTTGTGGATTTTGGGGAGGCAGTAGAAGTAGGGCATCACAGGGTTGTTGGTCACCAAAAATTTGGCCTCATGTGGCGTGATCCACCCCTCTGCCTCCCCTTCCTCAACCAGCTGTTTGATCTCTAGAGTGAGTCTAGAGGTGGGATCTGATTCCAAAACCCGGTAGGATTTGGGATCTGATAGCTGTCTGAGGCATTCAGTCCGATAGACGACAGTATCTTGCAGAACCGTTGCCCCACCTTTGTCTGCCGGCTTAATGATGACAGACGTATCCTTGATCAGATTCTGAAGAGCAATTTTATCTTTTTTGGAGAAGTTACAATAATTGATAGGCCGTGTGTCACATAGTGACATCAAATCATAGGTAACTTCCTTTTCAAAGGTGGAAACTTGTGAAGGGACCTGATGGGACAGAGGAGTAAAATTGCTTTTAGGGCATAGTCCAGTGTTCAGAACGTTAGTCTCATCGCTAGAGGAAACATTATCGGCCAGCTCTTTGTTTCTGAAAAAGAAGTGAAGCCGAATTTTTCTAAAGAATTTCTCAAGTTCACATCTCAAAGCGAAAGGATCGCCTGAGTATGTGGGCACAAAGCCCAAACCTCTGTTAAGGACACTTTGTTCGTCTGGCGTGAGGATTTTAGAGCTGAGATTGACCACGAGGTCATTCACTCGCTGATCGGATTGGTTGATGATTGTTGGTTGCCCCTCCTGCTCCGAGTGTTCGGGAACGTCTGGTCTAGTTGCCAGTGAACCGTGGGAGTGCCTCTCCGTTTGCCTCTGGTGCGGCCTTTTCCCTGCTCTAAAAAAGACTGATTAGGATAGAATTGCTGTTGTGGTGGATAGGTATGCATGTGTGGTGCAAAAGGAGGTGGTTGATAACCCCATGGAGCCGGTGGCCACCATTGGCCTTGGTTAGGGTAGAAATTTTGATTCCCACGTCTCCTGTTGTACCTACGGGACTGTCCTCTCCCTCTTCCTTGGGGGACCCCTGTTGTAGAAGAATCAGAATCATCAGATCCAATTTTGGACCCAGACGATGAATAGTTGGACCCATAGCGTCTCCCTTTGTTATTGAATAATGGAGCCACATAGGTATCACTTGTATATGGATAGATCTTCTCCCAAGAGAAACGGGCCAGATCTTTCTTGAATTTATCTATTTTATTGATCAAGATGTTGTCCCTGTATTCTTTATTGGTTTTATTGGTCTCATCCATTTGTTTCTTAAAAAGGGCTGATGTGATAGTAGTTTTGATTTGCCCTTCCAAAGTTTGAATTTCAACAAGAATGGCATCAGCCTGGCGTTTCGCCGTGCTGATAATTAGAATTAACCAGTCACGGGTACACCGCCAGGCGATAAGTGACCAATCTCGTATAAACTGTTTGTCGGTGAGAAACAATCTTGGTGCGTTGGTAACAATCAAACCCGTAGGGGCACATTTTCCTCGTAAGTATTCAGCCATGACTAAGCCATGGACTGCTGTGCGTGATTGTGTTTTTCTGAGATTGAGTAGGGTAACCCAGTCATCCTTGGGATTCCCAGTCATTTCTGGTAGGGAGTCGAGGAGGCCGCACCAGAGGCAAACGGAGAGGCACTCCCACGGTTCCCTGGCAACCAGACCAGACGTTCCCGAACACTCAGAGCAGGAGGGGCAACCAACAATCATCAACCAATCCGATCAGCGAGTGAATGACCTCGTGGTCAATCTCAGCTCTAAAATCCTCACGCCAGACGAACAAAGTGTCCTTAACAGAGGTTTGGGCTTTGTGCCCACATACTCAGGCGATCCTTTCGCTTTGAGATGTGAACTTGAGAAATTCTTTAGAAAAATTCGGCTTCACTTCTTTTTCAGAAACAAAGAGCTGGCCGATAATGTTTCCTCTAGCGATGAGACTAACGTTCTGAACACTGGACTACACCCTAAAAGCAATTTTACTCCTCTGTCCCATCAGGTCCCTTCACAAGTTTCCACCTTTGAAAAGGCAGTTACCTATGATTTGATGTCACTATGTGACACACGGCCTATCAATTATTGTAACTTCTCCAAAAAGGATAAAATTGCTCTTCAGAATCTGATCAAGGATACGTCTGTCATCATTAAGCCGGCAGACAAAGGTGGGGCTACGGTTCTGCAAGATACTGTCGTCTATCGGACTGAATGCCTCAGACAGCTATCAGATCCCAAATCCTACCGGGTTTTGGAATCAGATCCCACCTCTAGACTCACTCTAGAGATCAAACAGCTGGTTGAGGAAGGGGAGGCAGAGGGGTGGATCACGCCACATGAGGCCAAATTTTTGGTGACCAACAACCCTGTGATGCCCTACTTCTGCTGCCTCCCCAAAATCCACAAACAGCAACGACCGCCTCCTGGACGACCCATCATCTCTGGGATTGGTTCACTACTGGAACCTTTGTCCAAGTTTGTAGATGTATTTTTGCGGCCTATGGTCGCTGAAATGCCGACCTATCTCAAAGATACGTCTGATGTTCTGCGGATCTTGCCTGAGATTGAATTTAATACTGACACTGACCTTTTGGCCAGCTTTGACGTGGAGTCACTTTATACGTGTATTCCACAACTAGAGACTCTTGATTCCATCAGAGGATTATTGGAAGCACGTATGTTGGACAGTATCACCCCCGTCACTTTTATTATGGAGTGTGCCAGATTGGCCATGACTGAGAACTTCTTCAGATTTGAGGATCAGATCTTTCTCCAGACGTCTGGCACCTCTATGGGCAGTGTTTTTGCGCCCAGCCTCGCCAACCTCTATGTTCATCTATTCGAACATAATCATGTACTCAACCACAGCAATCCATATCGTCATCATTTGGTGCTGTGGAAGAGATACATAGATGACATTTTAGTGGTATGGCGAGGCACAAGCCAGGAGATTCTTTCATTTCACTCCTGGCTCAATCAACAGAATGCCTTTTTGAGTTTTACCATCGAATTCAATCAACACCGGTTGGCCTTCTTGGATGTCTCTATTTTTGTTCATGAGAACTCACTACACTCTGAACTATACAAGAAACCTATGTCTAAGAACTCTCTTTTGTCCTTTAACAGCCATCATCCTAAGGCCCTCCGGGAAAATCTCCCAGTTGGCCAGTTCCTGCGGATTCGCAGGAACTGTTCCACCAGACAGCTTTTCGATAAGCATGCTAGAGAACTAGCCACACAACTACAGTCACGACAGTATCCCAAACGTCTAGTGCGACAAGCATGGAAACGAGCATCAAACAACAATCGTGACGCTCTATTAGACATCAACATGCCTAGGACTACCAATGAGAGACTCACTTTTGTCACCACTTTCTGCACTCTGTCCAATCGTATACAGAAAACAGTGCGAAAACATTGGCAGATACTAAATATAGCGGCTGACAACATCTTGCCTCCTCTATTCGCATTTAAGAAGGGTCCAAGCTTACGCGACAGCTTGGTCCACACACGGCCTTTGTCGCTTCCCACACGTGAGACCAACACCTTGTGGTCATTACCTCCAGTTCGAGGCCACTTCCCGTGCGGCTCATGTAGTGTCTGCCCTCAGACCATCAAGACCACATCAGTGGACATAGGGACAGACCGCCCCTGGATACTATATAATCACACAAATTGCAATTCGGAACGTGTGATCTACAGAATTACGTGTCCTTGCGCTTTGCACTATATAGGATACACCACACGCAAAGTCAAGCTCCGCATCAGCGAGCACAAAAGTACCATTCGTTGCATGAAACAGTCCACCTGTCTGACTGACCATTTCCTAGCCAAGAAACACAAGGCCGAGGATTTAAGGTGGCTCGTGCTGGAACGCCCTTTCATTCCTCAGCATATAATGGACATTTCCAAGTTCTTATTCTCCAGAGAACAAAGATGGATTTTCAAATTGAAGACAGACACACAAGGCCTAAATGACAGTATACCGTGGGCCTCTCTTTGAAGCTTAGGTCAACCAATTAATTTATCCATTTTTGAGACTTGCTGAGATGTAACGTCTTTTGATAGTTGACTCACTCCTGTTATTTACAGTGAGTAATACGATACCTGACTTTTGTCATTTTTCATGGAGCGATCAGACATTTGACCTTATATGGCATTCCCTTGATATAGCTGTTGAATTACCTTCAAGGGACACCTTTATGTTGAGTCAAGTGTGTCTCGATGCAGCGCCTACCATTGTGCTGTAATATACGACTTTCTGCTGACCTGTCTTTGTTCTTGGTCGATACTGTCTTTAACACTCTTTTGAAACCCTGTGCGTTCCGACAGGAAGTCTCAGAACTAAAAAGGCACTAACACGTAATCAGCAGGGTCTTACTGATACATCAGACACGGGCAAGTCTTTGTCAGCCAGTCTTTGTGAGCTCGTATTTTTTTCACTAGCCAACACAGTAGTGCCATAACTAACATGAATCAGAAGGGACAAATTGATATGCTATATACGAGCCTTGTTTCTGTAAGCAGGTATTTCCTGCTATCATTTGTATCATTGGGCACGTTCCAGCGTTATATCTTTCCAATCCCTATCTCACTTTTTAATATCATTTAAGGTTTAGAGAGGGATTTAAACATTACATGTTGCTCCTAGCTGTGGAATTCTGTATATCTTTCCATTGCTCTGAGACTGATGTTGTTTCCCTGTATGTGCACTCGCGATAGTGCCTGGGAATGGTTTGTACATCTTTATTTCTCTTAGTGCAGCGTCTGATGCAAAACGTGCTTCCTTTTAACAAGCACGCGCTGTTCTGTGACACTGATTACTGGCATCTGCGCCCTAGGGTTTGGACTAGTACGCACCCTCGGTGGCATGCATCCCAGTCACGCGCATGCGTTCTTTGCCCGGCGTTCGTCGGACGAATTCTGGCGGACCCACACCTGATTATAGTCGACAATGATCACCTCAATTGCAGCTGATATAAAAAGAACCCTCCCCTTCCTGCCAATACCTTCCAGACAGCTCGTTGGCCAGTCTGAGGTATCGACGGACAGGTAAGGGTGGAGGGAGTCCTCGTGAGGGTTCGTTTGCTTATAATCTAATTATAATCTAGTGGTTTCTTAAACCGCAACTGTTGGGAGGCTTTGTGTTCTTTTAGAGTTGAGGAATCACTCCCCATACACTTTGGTTTTTCCAACTAGCCATGGTCTGGTCTCACTAGGCTAGCCAGATTATCTACCCATTTGGGAACAATGGAGAAATACATCATTTTTAAACTCCATAGGAGATAATGAATTGTAGCTTTGTCTCTAGTCTTGTCACACTAGATCAAGGCAGGGTCTGCAAGCACATTTTTTCCTACCTGCAATGACGTATTCATGGGTTCTCTCGAGGTCTTTGACTTTTTAGTTTTTGAGGTTTTTTGAAATGTTTAAAGGTATATGTGTTGAGTTTGAAGCGGATAGGTATCAATATGCAACCTGTCTGTTTTTTCCTCCACATTTAAACAGAGCGGTGCCTCCTTCTCTGAGCGGTCAGCCGGGTGAGGTGAGGTAGTTCTCCCACAAAAGGCTGGGTGAGTTTTCATTATGATTTACATATAGTTGTATTTGTAAACATCATTTGAGTTTCTTTGAAATAAGGGCAGTGCAGAATTAGTTCTGCCGAATAGCGACCAGTAATGCTGTTTTCTTGTGCATGATGTCCATTTCCAATGTTTGACCTTTTGGACTCTCTTTCTAGGAATGGAGACATTGTTCTTGCGCTCAAGCATCAGACTTCTTGTCTGGTAGGGTGGCAATTGCCACTATCTTACCCAACGTTCACTTTTGGATTGCATGTTTTTTGCTTTTCACTTTTTTTCACATACCATTTTTTTTAGCAGTAGCATCTTAATTGTGTTTTGTTTTTCGGTCCTGAAGAAAGCCGGGTCAAGTGACCATTCCGGCTTAAACATGTCGACCACACTATAATTGAGCCAAGAATTAGTATATAATTTTTAAAAGACTATAGGTTCTTTTAGACATGAAACTTGGTTAATTTTCATTAAACATATTTTTTGACCAAGTATTCATTTTTAATCTCACATCGCATATAAGCACTGCACATCAATTGAGTCCTCAGGTTTTGGGTACAAACCCTGGCAGGAGTTTGTTTTTCTTTTGGGTATCACCGGCCTGTGCACCAAGCAGAGCCTTTTGTGACCCACGATTGTGGGCTCAGACCGTGATTCCTCAGAGTTCCAGATGACGATGCTCCGCCAGTAAGGGTGGGCTGATGGACTCTCACCTCCTGTTAGGTGGTGTCCCGACTACCTGTAGGATCTCATGCACTCTCTTATAGCAGTTATTGGTTAGCTATTCTTCTCTCTACGGACTTTGCACCTTCTGATGGTTATTTGTAATTTATTTACTCCTCATATTTATTTAAACATCTGATTATCAGGAGCTATCTTTCTTAAATTTGATGACTTATTTAGAGAAAGGAAAAAAAAAGATTAGATCCCAAGTCCACTGACATGAATGTCTTTCTAAATTACCATCAGGCTTGAAAGAAAAATGTGTAGTTTAAACAATATATGTTCCATCCATATGAATTGCACACATGTACAGCAGTGTGCTAAAGCCTCAGAGACACTGACCACCAAACAAAGTGATTGATGCTGTACAGGCGATGCATGGACAAACATTTTATTTCTACTCGTATTTTGCTCTTTCCATGTGCATGCTGCAATATGCAACACACATAGATAGAGCAAATCTCTTGTAAAGGTTGTTTATGCGCTGAAGGTGTCCCTTCCCGCACATAAACAATTGCCCCTGCAGTGCAAGCACCCTAGCAAAATGCTGCTAGGCTTCCTGCACTGGTGCCAGGCAGCATTTTGAGCGCCATTGCTAGGGGTAATGCAGGGGGGCTCAGCATTCTTGTAAATATGGTGCTCCCTGCATTTTGAAATTGTCAGAGCGCGGCGTTACCACTTTTGGTGTAAAACCGTGCTTTGTCATTTTCTTGTAAATATGCCCCGCAATTTGCTGAGATGGCAGTGCTGTGAGAAAATGCATGTCGACGTCTGGTGTGCAGTGTGTCTTCTGATTTTAGATAACTAGAAAAAGTAATTGCCCTGACAAAAGAGAATGACAGAGAAATAACATAAATTGCATCATTATTCAGTAGCAGTTTGGAAGAGAGCCCCACAGGGCTCTTTGCTTACATTATTTTTCAGCTCTGCTCTGTCTCACTCTGCAGCAATGGCTTAGACCACATACCCACCTAAATCTGACCAACCATGGTTGCACAGGTACACCTCCCCACTCATCGAGCCAGATTCAGTCAGTTTGACACATCTGCAGTCAAAGAAATCCATAAAGATCACGAGGGAGCATCACATCATGAGTGAGAACTGGAGCACTGGAACAGGTCTATGGGCAATTTAAAGAGATATAGTGGGAGCATAAGGTCAGCTGGTCTTCTAGTTGCACCACCGTGTATCAAAACAAAAGGGCAGGAATGTGCCGTATTTACGGCAATACAGCGATTCCTGTCCTTCCCCTTATGCTGGCACACAATGTGGTGTCTTGCACCAATGCAGTCAACCTTGCGCCATGGTGCAAGGGTGTCTGTGTTGTCGGCAGGATTGTTTATGTGCGAGAAGGGGCCCCAACCTGCACAAAAACAATCCATGGAGGCTTTTTCCTCTTTCTACGTGTGCTGCAGAACAAATGCAATGATACTTATTTTATCAATCACAAACTTATGAAAGTCTGCCGAGGCTGCCTCCCATGATGGCTTCTGAGACCTATCTCAAAAGCCAGCAGGGAGTGGGGGGGGCTACAGATGCAGAGACAAGCCATGTGAATCTCGAGCAACAGCTTAGAAGCTACCTGTTGCCTAAATAAGATACACTGAAGAAAGAGCCCCCTCCTCATTTCTAGTTGTCCCAAACATTTTCACAGCTCAAAGAGTGGCTGAAGCAGTTAAAAAGATAAAAACGTCAAAGTGATAAGTTGCATTGCCTTAAGCAACATAGCAAAGCTTGAGTTGGTTCAAAGAGAATCCAGGAGTCCATCTAGTGGTCTTTATAAAGTATGCTGGCAGGTCGCGAGAAGGTAATGTGCTAAGATGACTAACTCCTCAATAAATGGGCTATATGCTCGATGTAAGTTGACCTTGAAAGTGTTGACTCCACCGCACTGAACTTGGTGGAGAAGACTATAGAAAAGTAATTCAGTAATCCTAGTGGTAAAGAGAACTCGCACTGCGCAAATGGAAGTGAGAGACCAATTGAACCCCAACTAACTACTGACACCACACCTCTGCTGGAGTGGATCTACACTGCTGCAGTTACGTTGAATAGTAATATTTCATTAACATGGAGAAATCTGAAGCAAATACAATGGCCTTGGATGCAGTAGAAGCTCAGATGAGTGCTTTGACCCGCAAACAGATAGCTACACAGTTCCGTGCCACGTCGAGACCTCTTCAGCAACATCCACCACTAAAAGCAAGTTGAACAAGATACTAGCATCCCTCACTAACCCCGCATTACAGAACAGTATTGATGCAGTAGCAAACACGATTGGCCTGTTACAAGAAGACCAAGGCAAACTCTAGCAATAATAAAGCAAAATTAATCCTTGTTACAGGAACATCAACCTTCTGTAGCAGAGCTACAGCACAACATGATGCATTTGCAACATAGTTTATGCTATCTGGTAGGCCGTGCAGAACTCTTCAAAGGGTAGTCACACCACAATGAACATCTGTGCAGTAGGATTGCCTTAATAAATAGAATGAAACGACTATGGGACATATTCATCAAGGGGTTGCATCACTTTTCCACCATGCAACGTGGTGCAAAAGCGACGCAACCCCTAAGATTTAATTTTATCAAGCAGTGTAAGGTCCCCTTGTGTGGCCCTGAGTGGCTTGATAAATGTGGAGTAACGCAAGGCAGCGCAAATCACTGTGTTGCGTTACTCTACCCTATGGAGGCATCCCGTGGATGGTGCGTAGGTGTTCTCATGCAACATCCATGGATTTTTACACATTCCCAGATTTACCATTACTGGTAGACCAGAGAATGAGCCAAAATATTACCTCTTCCCAGGGGAGTTGTAACAAGGAGAAATGTATTCATTTCTCTTCGTTTTTTTCTCTTTCTATGTGTAAACATAGAAAGAGGAAAATGCCTTGGGGATTGTTTTTGTGCAGGAAGGTGCCCTTTCATGCACAAAATCAAACCTGCTTACAACGTAGGCACCCTTGCACCCTAGTGCAAAAGTGCCTGCGTTAGCGCTAGGCAGCACGGCGTGCACCAGTCCTGGGAAAAGGCAGTAATGCTCCATATTGTGATACACAATGCATCCCAGCCCTTTCCCTGTAACACAGCACAGAAAGGTGGCTTGCTGTGCTGTGTTGCATTACATTTTGTTAAATATGGCCTATAGTATCCTTCAAAAAATTGATATCTCAAACATTAGCTACACCAAGCCTCCAAGGCTTATTATTTCACTACCAGAAATCTCAATGCTCCTAACCCACGAAGGAGCAATTTAACATCTTTACCTGTATTTAATATAGGCATTGCCTATATTCATCTTTAGAGCTACCCCAAGTGCTGTGTGATAAATCTTTCAACTTTTTCTCAGACAAGAGCAACGCTATCTGTAATAGGTTTTCTCCTGCAGCCGACGCAAGAAAAACTGGTAATGTTCCTTTCACTTCTTCTTCAGTTAACACACTGACCCTGCTGCCAGAAACTACAGCTAATTGCATGTATAATGGCAAGGCAGGCAGTGGATGGCAGCAAGCATTGACATGCATACCACCCACATGCACCCGTACTGCACTTGTTGGTAGATGTAACTACTCTGGGGTCTCCTGGCAAGGGGAGTGATGGGTTGCAACTTGCATCCACATTTGTGAAGTGCATCAAGACGATTATACTTGGAAGGATGCACGAGTCCATAAATAAAACATAGCCTGTACAGCACATGACCATACCATTGCGATTTATACATATTGCTTATGCTCACATTACTGAGTAGCACATGGGGAACACAAAAAGGCGAGCATTTTTGGTACTACACAAGGACACAATACCACTTATTCTCAATATTGATGATAGTCACATATCCAATTAGCAAGATAAGACCAATGCAAACCATTATTAAACAAGCATTAGTTTCACATTTTGTTTTGAGTTAGAGATATTGGCGTTGTAAAGGGTAATGTTTTTGCCCTTGTGTTATTGAGTGGATTTATGTAGTTTGAGTGGAATAATGTGGGTTGGGTTGGATTGGAATTGTTAGTTGTGTAATTGTGTGGCAGGGAATTTATGTGGTGTGTAGTGGAATTGTGTATTGTAAATATGTGACATGGCATGCAGCGGAAATATGTGTATAGGAATTATGTGATGTAGAGCGCAGTAGTGTAAAATAAAGTTGCATACAGTGGCACAGAGTAGCACTGAATCTATTGCAGTCGATAAGAGTGCAGTGAGGTGGAGTGGCATAGACTGTAAATGAGTCACTTGAGTGGTGTAGTATAGAGTGTAGTGGCACAGATTGTTTTAGAGTAGAGTTGAGTGGTTAGAGTGGAGCGGTAAAGAGTAGAGTGGAGTAGAGTGGATTGGCGTAGAGTGCAGTACCACAGCAGCAGGCTTTAAAAGAAAATAAACTCAATCACTAGTTACAACCCTAAAACAAACAATGGCAATGCAAAACTAGTTATGGCTAAAGTTGTGCAGCTTCTCTTTGATGATGCTTGCTCGCTGGTTTCACCTACACCCAGCCCTGGTTTTACTCATTGTGACCGACAGGTAACCTGCTGGATGCTGTGCTGTTGGAAATGTCTCAGAGAAAGTTTCTGCTTTTTATGCCTAATTTGAGAGGTGAAGTAGGTGGGCCGGGGGAAGAAGGATGTGGCGCAGTGGTCATTGGACAGAACAGCCTAAGACGGGACTGAGGGACAAAGGGTTTGATTCTCAGCTGTTGCCTCAACAGCATCCTGTGATTCTAAGAAAATCACTTAATCAAGTCTTACTAGTAAAGTCATTGCAAAA
Source organism: Triturus cristatus (assembly GCF_964204655.1). Taxonomy (NCBI): domain Eukaryota; kingdom Metazoa; phylum Chordata; class Amphibia; order Caudata; family Salamandridae; genus Triturus; species Triturus cristatus. The sequence continues at coordinate 823,911,258 of NC_140593.1, forward strand.
ACAGGTTTTTGTCAAAGTGCTTTCCCTTAGTTGTGTGTCCTATCGAAAACAAAGACAACTTGTAACAAAAGCCGTCTAAGTTCTCGTTTTCACTTGTAAAAGCCCGGGTGTTTCATTCACTCCGCACCCCCGGTGAAGTCTGGGGTTTACGGCCGGGGCATTCACTAGTTTGAGAGGAGCTAAGAGATGCCAAGAGCCGCAGCACTGAAGCGGTTCAAGTGCATGCAGAGGCTGCTCGGAGTCTGCTGCACCAGTGAGGTGCAAATCCAGCTAAAAATGTTCGTTTGGTGCAAGCGACTCCAAGAGCCCACCAGACCACTCCTAAAAAGAACTTGTGTCCATTGAAGTAATACATGGGCAAATGTTGGTGTCACTACTGTGAAATGTGGAGGCATAAAGCAAATGCTTTTACAAGGTCACATGCTGCACAAATGTGCTCCCTAGCGTCCCCGGCCCTCCCAACATTATTTATAAACTCAGCACTTTTTTTATTTTTTTTATTTTTATTTTTTATTTGAGCAGATTCGAGAGATACAAAAGAACACATATTGCGAGATTCGAGATAACAAAGCGTACAATAGAGTTTTGAGGATGATCAGATAATAAAGTCTGCGTATTGTAGATTCTACTTTCGTTCCTTTGAGGCATTAACATAAGAGACAAAAAGAAAAAAAAAAAAGAAGAAGGTTCTTTGAGGTAGGGGAAGTCAAAGCAAAAGAGTTGTATATGTAGACCTTATGCATTAACTTGGAGATATATTTAGGCCCTTTGCTGCTCATACCAATTTGCTATTGGTGTCCAAATTTGCTCCCCATATGACCGTGATTTTTTCCCTCTAGTTCTGTAGATAGCAAGTTCTTGTTTGTATATTGCTAATAGTCTGTTAAGCCATCCCTGGAAAGTTGGAGCGTCAGAATCTTTCCATCTTGCTGCAAGAATAATTCTATAAACAGCAGTGCCTATGTAAATGGCGGGAATTTCTAAATTGCTAAGACCTAGGGACTCATCATACCCTAGCAAAAACAGAGTGGTTGATGTTTTTATTTCATATCCAAAAATTTCGGCCCAGTACTCTGTAATGCTTTTTTTGATCTGATCCAATTTGGGGCATTCCGAGAACATATGCATAAGGTTAGCGGGTCCGAGTGTGCATCTGGGGCATTTATCATGTGTTGTCTTACCCCAGGTAAATAATTTGAGCGGTGTGTAATACAGATTATATATAGTTTTGTATATTTGGGCCTTAAGGTTGGAAGCAAGTAGGACTTTGGAAGATAAATGTAGAGTCATATCTATATCAACATTGGCGTTATTCAATTCATTAACCCACCGAGTTTCTGTATATTCAAGGTCATCGGGGTGATTTCTTATGAAGATATTGTATATATTGCTGATTCTGGTTGATTGTTTACCTATAAGATCTAGAAGTGGTATGGGCTTAAGATCCATATATAGTTCAGTATGTCTAAGAGTTGTATAAATTTGAATAAATTTTAAGTAGTCTGAAGGATGGATTTGATATTTGACGTATATTCTGTCAAATGTTGTTTTGCCATCACTATCTAGCAAGTCGCCAATAGTTATAATACCTAAATTCTCCCAACGTCTGGTAATGTTATCGTTAAGGTAGTGTGGTATTACTGCGCTATGCCATAGAGGTGTGTATTTGGTATACTTTGAGATTTTCAGTGTTTTAATGATTCTATTCCAGATTTTATAGGCGTCTGTAATAGCTTTAAATTTTATCTTTTTTAAAGTAAGAAGGTTCTACTTGTTTCAATAACAGGCCTCTGGCTTGGCTACCCATCATTAGCTCGTAAATTGATGGTAAGGATGGTAGGGATTGACCTTGGTCGTTATTATTGTTGGTACAAGATGTAAGTAAAACCGTCATTTGTTGTAAGATGGTTGCCCATAGGTAGTATGTTAAATTAGGAATTGCTAATCCCCCTCTAGAGGAAGGTAATGTTAACTTAGTAAGGGCTCTCCTGATCTTCCCGTAATTCCAGATAAACGAGAATATTGCTCGGTCTAATGTTTTCATTGTATCGTTGCGAGCAAGAAGGGGGATAGCTCGAAACAAATATAAAATCTTTGGTAGAATCGTCATTTTAACATAGTTTCCTCTACCGATTATGGAAAGAAGAAGGTTATTTACTCTGAGTAGGTCTGTTTTTATTTTTTTAATTAGAGGGTCATAATTAAGCTGATTAATTTCATAAATTTTTGGCGAGATGTTGACTCCTAGGAATTTTGCATTACTAACTCTATATTGGCTTATAAAGGGTGAATTATCGGTACATATAACCATGGTTTTGTCTTGATTTAATGAATAGCCTGAGTATAGTCCAAAAAATTGTGTGATTTCTTCAATTTCAATTATAGCCTGTGTGGGATTAGTTGTTACAACCGCTATGTCATCGGCGTAGGCGAGAACTTTGGTGCTATAAATGCCTGCTTTGATGGGTTTAATCACAGGTGATGTTATTAGTTTGAGAATTAGTGGATTGATATATAAAGCAAATAATAATGGAGAGCACGGGCAGCCTTGTCGCGTACCTCTCTGAATGTTTAAATTTCCAGACTCGCACCCACCGGTCATTACTCTTGCAATGGGGTCAACATAAAGGGCTTTAATAGATTTTATGAATACCGGTCCGATGTTGTTAGTGGCTAATATTTCCCAGAGAAACTGCCAAGAGACCCGGTCAAAGGCTTTCTCAGCGTCTAAAAGGATCATCGACATCTGGCCGCCCTCTATCCCCATGATGTCAAAGAGGGTGATAAATCTGCGGGTATGATCTGTGGTACTCTTGCTTGGTATGAAGCCATGTTGCCAGGGAGAGACCAGATGTTCGATGATCCTGTTCAAGCGATTAGCAAAAATCTTGGCGTATGTTTTTGAATCTGAGTTGATCAATGATATTGGCCGGTATGAGGTTGTTAATTCTGGCGGTTTATTTTTTTTTCTAAAAATGGCTATATTCGTTTGTTTCCAAGATTCGGGGGGTTTGCCATGCCATTGTATCCCAAGAAAAAGATCATGCAAAAACGGGATGATTAGGTTACCCAGAATTTTATAGAGGTCTAGGGGGATTTTATCTGGTCCAGCTGCTTTTCCTAGCGCTAATTCGGCTAGAGCTAGCTCTACTTCTGTTATGGAAATTTCTTTATCAAGTTCTTTTTTTGTGTCTTCGTCTATAGTTCTTGCCAAATTTGTCTCTCTAATCCAGTTATCTAAGAACTTCTTGGTATCGGCAGTTGTCCGCTTATCTTCATTCTGATATAGTTTTTGGTAATAGTCATGAAAACATGAGGCTATATCCTCTTGGGTAGTATGTTTTCGCCCGCCATATTCAATGGTTTGGATGGAATTACGAGACTGTGATTGCCGAGTTCTGAGGGCAAGGTGTCTTCCTACATTCTCTCCAGTCTCATAGATTTTGTTTCGATTTGCTTGGAGAATTTCAGCTGCTTTTTGCGTTAGGTCGTTATTAATCTCGGCTTTAAGCACTAAGATCTTACTAAGGGTGTCTTCAGCCTGAGCCCCATGATGTAACTGGTTAGCGTGTAGATGTTCTAAATCTATAAGCCTATTTGTTAGTTGTGTATGTATATTTTCTCGTTCTCTTTTGCGGCTAGCTACAAAAGTAGCAGTCTCGCCCCTTAATGCGGCCTTGAAGCTATCCCATACATTATACCGAGATGCACTATATTGGTTGATGTCAAAAAATTCTTTGGTCCATTGTCTGATATGAGTTATGTATTCTTGATTAACAAGAAGTTTACGATCAAATGTCCATTGTGGATAAACTTTCTTGTAGCTGGGGGCCTCAAATATTATACAGAGTGCATTATGATCTGATATTGTCTTAGGGGATTTAAATATAAGAGCATTTAGAGCAATGTCCATGGTTGTAAATATATAATCTATACGTACATATTTTCTATGAGGATAGGAAAAGTATGTATATCCAGGATCTATTCTGTTCTTGAGAGGCCATATGTCTTGAAGATTATAGCTGAGAATCAGATTTTGCACTGCCCTGAATACTCTGGGTTTTCGGCCATTGTGGGTGTATTGGGTTGATTGATTGAATTGTAGTTGGCCTATCGTTAGATTTAGGTCACCACATAAGATTAAAGTACCTGCCCATGATGCTAGTTCTAATTCTAGTTCAATGAATAGCATAGGATCATCAAGATTAGGGCCATAGATAGAACAAATAGTAATTCCTATATTGAGTTGAACAATGGCCCATCTACCATGGGGGTCAGCTTTTTTACGAGTTGAGGTACCCAGTCTTGTTTTTGCTAAAATTGTAACTCCCCTCGTTTTAGAGGTTTGTGTAGTTGTGACCAATGTATTAAAGCCTGGAATTTTTATTTGATTTATCTCTCCTATAGGAATATGGGTTTCCTGTACACATATAATATCCCATGCGTTTTGAATCATTAATTGAGTAAATTGAGCCCTCTTTCCCTTATCGTTGAGTCCGGCCACATTCCAGCATCCTAATTTTAGCTTCCTCATTTTATTGTTCTATGTTTTAGACAGTATTCGTAGATCATAAATAGAGTTTGGCTGTCTCTCAATGTTCCTTTAGTATTCTTTCGTCTGCTCATTTTACAATGCATTTTTGCCCCCCCCCTCCCTTCCCTCCTTCCCCACCCATACGCCAACCTGCCGCCCTCCCCAGTCCCCAGCCCCCGGGCACCCCCCACCCCCCCAAAAAAGGCAACAAGACTCCATAAGAGTCTATGATGATGGATTAGCATTGTCTGACCAAAACTATCAAAGCATGCAACCCGAAGAGGAAAAAAAAAAAAAAAAACAGAAGAATTATGAGGGGAGGGTAATAGTCATAACGAAGAGGTTTGAGAGAAAGAAAAAAAGAATCTAGTGATTCTCTATGACATAGGCTATTGTAGCGTAGTATACAGTTTGATGATTCATTTTAAGCTCTCTAGGTATTCTTTGGCCTTGATTTCAGAAGTGAAGAACTTTATTTGTCCACCGTAAATTACTTTTAGTTTGGCCGGATTGTTCAGGTATACCACTGCTTACTTTTCTTGAAATGGTTTAATAAGCTGTCTGAGTCGCCACCTTCTTTCGACTGTGAAGTGGCAAAAAGTCAGGGCTTACGAAATACGAGATAGAATCCTTACTACGATGTTTATCCGGCGTAGCTTTATCAGATATAGCTTGTCGAAGCAAAAAATTCCCGAAATTGACTAGGATTGCACGTGGGTATTTGCCTACAGCTGCTGTGGGTTTAAAGGTTAGGGGAACTCTACGGGCTCGCTGTATCTCATTGTTCCAATCCCAGGTGGCAAGTTCGGGGAGGGTATCACGTAGCAGCTGTATAACAAAAGATCGACAGTCTTCTCCTTCTGCTTTTTCAGGCGCGCCAAGGATGCGGAGGTTATTTCTTCGAAGCCGGTTTTCATAGTCTTCCAGTTTCCATCTGATATCCTGAAGTTCAGCTTCATGTGCACCCACTCGCTCATTTGTTGTAGCAGCTTCAGTTTCATTCAGCACAATCCGGTCTTCTATATCATTTAATCTTTCAGTGAAAGCGCCCATCGTTTTTGACAGCTTGCGAACTACGCCTTGAACTTTCTGTAGTGCAGCTCGTGCCTTACGACTATCTTTTGATGTCTCTTCCCGATGAGATGCAATAGCTTGTAGTACTGTTTCCATAACTTGAGTCAGTGTAGCCCCAGAAGCCCCAGAAGAGCCAGACTGTTCGCTGTCAGGGACTTGGTTCGAAGATGAAGCTTGAGGCGTTGTGTTCAAATTCTGATTTTAATTTAAGGTCAAAACAGTCGGACTATAGTCCCATGTCAGTTCATTTGCTTCTTGATGGTCTCCCCTTTTCTTTTTGAGTATCGTCCGCCTTCTATCTCATTTTTCTTTAGGGGGATTAGGATCTGATTCTGTGCTTATATTCGAGTCAAGATCATTCTCATCTTCATCAATCTCATCATCTGTAACACCTGACAGGCTGATATCCTCTGAAAAAGAATAAAAATCAGTAATGTCCTTATCAGCTTCCAATGTCTCGATGGGGTGAGTTGGGTGGTCGTTTATTGCGCTACTGGATATTTTTGCGCCTTCATTCCAGGTTGAATCTGCAGCCTCCTTCTCAATCAACTTCCCCTCAGTCGTTATTTGGAGCGTATTATTGCACTGCGATAAGACTTGATTTGAATCAGTAGTTAAACCTGTGCTTAGGGGGGTAATATTTGTATTTTTATTTGTATGCAGCTCCTTAATCAGCACGGGTATATAGCTGTAATCCTTGTTGCTTTTGCTGTGGGCGCTGGCAGGCCCAATTGAACCGCTTGGCCCAGCGATAATATCTAGAGTTTGCGCCAAAGTCTCTGGGGGGTCTAATGTCTCTATGGCATTTGTAGCAATATCTCTCACCCCCCCTTGGGAAGCACTAGCACGGGAAACAGAGGCAGAGGCAAAAGAAGAGTGAACCGTTTGTCTTACCGCATTAGTCGTAGTGTCAGACCCATCAGGAGTGAGAGCAGCCTCTTGCCTCTCTATGTATTCCGGTGGATTCGGGTTGTGCGCTACCTCCGTCTGTTCTGTGGTGAACGTCGATCCATCCGATCCATCCGATTTCTCTGGCTCGATGCCGGCTACTGGTGTAGCGGTTGCTTCGGCAGTGGCAGCAAGTTGCTCCTTCGACAAGAGTTGCTGTGCTGGGTTACCGTGAGGTCTCTGGCTAGCGGCGTGCTGCATCAATGAGATCACAGTAGGGACTGTCAAGACAGGGGCAGAGCCAGAGGAAGTTTTGCTGAGAGTCGGCCCTCTCAAAGCCGGCGTTTTTTTTGTTGAACCACTGGGAGGATACCTGCTAGTCGCGTCTTGTTCGCGGAGGGCTTGGCGCGCTGCTCTTGTCTTGGCCGCTGCAACGGCAGCCGCGTTCTTTGGGGCCATTGCACCCTGGGTGGCGGTTCGTTTGGCTTGTTCAACGTGCTCTGTACTGCTCTCAGGGTACAACGGTGAGAAGGAAGGCTGTGTACCTGGAGAACGTGGAGAGGGGCGGTTACTAGCCAGTATCCGTAGTGCAGCGTATCCGATGATTGAAGCGAGCAGTGAGAGCGGCGTTTTCAGGATCACATACCCGGTTGGTACAATTACAGATTCGGCGGGTTCAACAAGTTCAAGAGGCTGCATAGTTCGGTCCAAGTATTAGCACTAAAAATTGATTCTTCCGTTACGATAATTATGGTTTCTTAGCTACATCCCCCGTAGAGCTGGTCGAACGCTGCTACCGGCGTCTAGCCTGACGCCGCCATCTTGCCTGAATTGTGATAGTATCTTGGAAATGCCCAACTCAGCACTTTTCTAATGCTTGCATTGCTTTACTGTGATGGGGTAAACCCTCGGCCTACGAGCAGAGAGGAGACACTGTCTGTCAAGTAGGCGCTGTTCAATAGAGCTCTGCTTTCCTCCCAAGATGGTTTAGGACATTTTAAAGCTGTAAACCGTCAGTCCTATCCAGCAATTAAATTCAGCAACCCTCAGTCCCAAACACTGCTTTCAATGATTCTAAACGGTCTCCGGAGACAGTCATTATTACAGGACATGCTCCTATGAGTAGATAAATGAAACTCAGGCTGCCAGCCTGCAGATCGCAAGATGGACAGTTCCAGCCAAAAATATGAAGGGGCTTGGTGCTTTACATCAAAAAGAGTTAGCAATGAAAGCAGCTGTTGTAGAGAACTTTCCACACAACGTGCTTGGAATATGCTGTGAATTGAAATACAGAACTCATGAAAAGCAATGTACCTTCTTCAGTCTCCATGTGCTTGCAGCACCACCAGACACTTGCTGTGAGGGTCCACTTAAAGCAGCACATGTCTATGGTTTGGATGAAAGATTAACTGCAATTTGAGGCAGGAAGTAATGGGTTGTCCAGTGTCATTTCTAATGGCCATCGTTGTCATCTACAGGATGACACTTCAGCAGGAAGGTGGCTCTGTTGTTACTGGCTTGTGGAATTCATTCAAAGGAAGAGCTGACAGCGGTTCAAATGAGCAGAGCGTGAGACGGTGCAGGATTATGTGCAGTCTGACTTCCGTATTGCTATTACATAGATGGCTGCAATGCCTTTATTCGAGACATAAGTTCGCAGCTATTTGAGATGGGACATTCTACTGCAGTACTGTGACAGCTAAGGACAAAAAGCATCTGCCCGAGAGTTAATGTCAATGTTTCTATTGTGCCCTACAAACATGATTCCAACTTGCTGACCAAATTTTGTTTTTGATTTACATATTTTATTTTTTACTATTTATGTGGAGACACTGGTGGACACCACACACGAACTTGGCGGCACGGCGCTGATTCCCGGACCGACGCAGTGTATAGGGGATCCGACCCTGTTACCCACCCAATCCAGTACCATACTGGTGGTTACGTGGATAGTCCAACCTTACCTGATTCCACACTGACGCCTCTTCATGCTGCGCCACACCCGTGGTCCCTTTTACTCACGCCGGTACCTTGTCCCTTTGGGAAAGTCTAACCATTATCTGATTTTACGCAGACGCTTCTCCACGCTGCGCCATACCCGTTATTCCTATTACTCACGCCGGTTCTTTGACCGATCACTGGGCAAACCTGCCTGCCCTTTGCCCTTTGCTCCTTTCGGCCTACAGCACCTTAAAATTGGCAACCCGGTCCTGAAGATGGTCCTAAATAAATAGGATTGAAACGCCGTCGAATGATTTATCAGTGCAACTCACGGCGCACATTCAACTTTGGTTCATAAAAAGTTTAAAACCATGCTCAATCACTGTAGATAACCATTACCCCCAGGTCCCTCCGGTCCTCGTCCCATTCCTAACAAAGTGGAGATTACTATCTCCGCAACAGAAAAAAAGAACAGGAGCATGCTGGGATACCTAACCCACTCCCTCCCGCTGGGAGTACATAAGCGATACCAGCCCAGCATGCAGCCTGTTCTTTTTTTCTGTCTTCCGACAGAATGGGACGGGTTGCTACCTTACCTGTGTGTTTCTTCCATGGATGTCTCGTCGAGCTGCTGGGCTGTCCTCGATGTCCTGTTCCGCGTCTCCTGGCCTGCCGGGCTTGCCGGGAGTCGCGTTGATTGGCACCCGGCCCTTTGCGGCTGGGGTGCTGGATCTCCGGATTTCTTCCGGGTTACAGCGCGCGTCTTCCTACGGCTTGGCCAGGCTGGAAGACGCGCTGATGTGGCTGTTATGGGGGTCCAGGGGCTGCGCTGGGCGGTGCTCCTGGTCTCCCTGCCTGGCTTGTTGGTGTGCTGCTCACCTTCTTTCCTCCCTGTTGCCCCTGCTGTTCTTGATGTTGGTGCAGGGGCGGACCTTGATGGGGGTCAGTGTCTGGCCGGCTGCTGCAGCCCTCTTCCTCGCCCGGCGCTGATGTCTTGGAAGGCGCCTGGGCTGGATCTTGGGGGCAGGGCGCTTTTGCTGTGCTCTGGCTATGTGGTCTGTGCTATGCCTAGCTGGGTCTGGCTGTGCGCAGTGGGCTGCTTCGGCGGTCTTGGCTGGGGGACCTGCTCGGCTGCTTAGGTGGTATTCTCGCCTTGATTGCTGCTGGCGCTTTCTGGTGCTCTGGGACCCGGCTTCCTCTGGTCTCTCCGTCTGCTGGTTGATTCCTGTTGGGGACTGTCCGTGCTGGCTTGTGGCGCTCCCTGTTCCTGCTGCTGGGTTGGGGGCGTTGCGTGGCTTTCTGCGCTGTGTCTCTGCCTTGCTTCCTGGTGCTGCGGGGGGGGGCTTCCTCCTCAGGTTGTGGGTTCCCTGGCCTCCTTGTTTTCCGCTTGCTCGGCGCTTGTTGCTGGTTGGGGGGTTGGGGGACGGTCTCTGTTTGGTGGTGTTGGCTTGTCCCCCTGGTGGGTGCCGCGTAGCGGGTTTCTTTCTTCCCTGTGCTGTGCTCTTCAGCTGTGCTGGCCTGCGGCCTTGGCTCCCTGTTTTCCGCTGCTGGGGGTGTGCCGGGGCTGGCGGGTGCTGTGGCCATCCGCCCGTTCCCCTGTGCATGCGTCTGCTCTCATGGGCTTTTTCGGTTTTGGGTGGGGTTCGGCCTGGTTCGTTCCTCTGGCCTGTGGGCTTCCAGCCTTCCTGCCCTGCGTGCTTCTGTTCCCCCTGGTTGGTGCCTAGTTGGTTGTCCGCCTTGTTTGCCTGTTGCCCGGCTTCTTCCGCCTACTGCCTGTCCACCCTGTTGGTTCCTGCCTGTTCTTGTGCATTCGGGCCTGGTGCGTGCCTGTCTGGGTGCCTGCCTGCGGCTCCTAGTGCTGGGCACTTCTTGCATCCTTCCGGGGGTGTTGGTGTGGCCCGTGCTCGGGGTGCCTTATTTCTTTCTGCCCCCCTGTGCCTGGCCGGTGCTCTGGGCTTTGCTGTGTGGGGTTTCCTGGCCTATGGCCTTTCCTCCCTGCTGGTGGTGCAGATCAGAGCTTCTGAATCCCCTCTACTTCCACGGACGGAGTGATCTCACAGTCACACACACATACACACATCACACGCTGGTGGGGCCCATTACACCAACATTCACCCTACCACTCTTATCCGTGCCATGTAAGGGGAAACACACCTTCTAATACCTATCCAATCTGCCTGTACTTTGAGGTCAATGGCATCTGCTTAGTTGCTTAAAAATCTAGCGAAAACATTTCATAAAATACACAAATAAATTCAATAAACATGACCAGAAATAATCATCCGACACAGAGATTCAAACAGAATAATTTGTTTATCTAAAATTGTAAGAAAAGCCAATTAAATGCAAATTCATTTCTCTCATATTTACCTATTCTGTCTAAATGTCAGATCCTAAGTCAGAACCGGTCCTCTGTAGAAGAATTAGAGTTTCCTGCCGTCATGTGGAGTCATCGTCCTCTCCGTCAGCATAGGGACCTCGGATCATCAGCTCGTGAAGAAGTGGCGCTAGACCTCTCTAGTCTGCTAATATTTATACTAAAATTTACATTCTGTAAAGTTACAATTTATAATTCAGAACGGATGAATGGCGGAAATAATGTCATCTTGGTACATTTACGCTACTGTGCGAGATTTTCTCACACTTAGATTGTTCCAAATAATGAATAGGAAAATTGAATGTTCATAACTAATTCGATACATCCACGGATGTTTTATAAGATAATTTGTATCCCAATGGTGGGATCAACAGTTCATAAGTTCATTTTTCACTTTTCGTAACAATCTTCATTTTCAGGGGCTCTTGGCAGCCATCCCGGATTTGTCATCATGATCATAGCTTTTCAGTTTTGTCGAGTGGGCAGGCAGCGCGAAGCTTCCTTGCAAAAGTTTCCATCAACTCGAATGCAGGCTGCGGGAGGTAGCCATCTTGTAGTAGGCCACATTAGTCAACTTAAGTGAAAATAAACATAAAACAGAATTACTGCACGGAAATGATTAAACAGTGTTATACCCCTGCTAATACCCTTAAGTGTATGTATTTATCTAGCCATTTGCAACATCAAAAGCCTATAATGCATATTAATTATAAGCGCAAACACAATAACATCACATAAGCAACATCGATTTCTGTCAGTTTGCTCACCAACTTAGTTCACTTATTATTTTAGCCATGCAATAGCATTCCCACGTGTAATTCATTTGTTAATAAGTTTGATTAGACAACATTTGACAAGCTTTTAATAATTAATAATTAATCAGTAGTACTTTTAATTATAACATGCGAAAATGAAACAGGTATTCGGTTTTAAAGTAAAAACCCTGCTCCATCAATCCCCCTTTTGGTGATATCTAATCACCACAAAAATCAAAACCCAAAAAATCAATTTAGTGTCCCCTTTTGGAAGAATTCAAAATATCTTCTTGTTCACTTTTTTTTAATTAAACCCTTGTTTCCATCTCATCTTCCTTTTTAGTTTCTATATACATGCTTTCTCTTAGCTCTTCTAATTCTATTTCTTGTGGATCTATTTCTGGTTTCTTTTGTCTCCTTTTAACATTTTCTTTTATGATTTTCTTTTTATTTCTTCTATATCTACAACACATACACCCTAATCTAAGGATCAATAATGTAACAATTACACAGGTTAATGGAAATAATATCTTACCAAAAATGGTACTACCTATTTTAGCTACAAAATTTTTAATAGCAATCATCTTATTAGCCATTCTAGTCCAGATACTTCCAGCTTCCAGTGGTACTAATTCTTCATGCAAATCAGTAATATTTTTGATATAAACCTTTAGATCTTTACTTTCGTCAGGAATGTAAGTGCAACAATGTTGAACTTTCAGCATTCCACAGACTCCACCCTCTTTTGCCAAAAGAATGTCAAGGGCAAGTCGAGTTTGCATCGCCATAGCACGTAAAGCAGCCATTTCTGTATTAACCAAACGAAAGCCTCCAGCGGTGCTTGTTGACAAGCGATCCACCACAGTTGACAGCTTCCGAATGCCAAATGCATTCAAAGAAATTCCCACTGCTGGAATTAAAGCTACAAAAATATCTTCTACAATTTCTGTCCATGTTTCTCTTCTATAGCGTGTTAATGTGTTGGAATGTTCAGCATCATCTACTCTATCCATGTGAAAAATCTTTGGAAAGACCAGGCCAACATAACATGTACCAAACCAATGGTCAGGCAAATGGTAATAAGCCTTGTTCCCACAAATATAATACACTCCCGGGAAAACTGGATTTTCTCCTCCTCTAAATCCCCATCCGGTTGCAATAAAGTATGTATCATGACACTCACTCGTCCCTATGAAATAATAATCATACTGGGATCTCTTCCTGGTAATGCACAATTTTCCTTTCTTTGGGGCATCTATAGCCATAGTTGGACTGGCTCCATTTTTCAACTCCTTTTCTTTCTCAATATCCCACATTGTGTCACTCATTTTATGCCCTTCTGCTTTCTTGTGCATGTTCAATCTTCTTCTCTCAACCATGTCTAGAAAATTCTTCTCTTCTCCTTTCAAACTGCAAGTTAAATTATTTCTGAAAACATATTCTAATGTCAATTCTTTGGTTTCTAAAAAAATCTCACCTAAAGTGTTAGCCTCCTTTGCAGGATTCAGTGCTTTATTCATAGGCAATTGCCCAAGAATATTATCTTCATTAGAAATATTATAATCTATTTTCCCTAAAATATACTAATCAGCACACTACAGGAAATTCCATACGTAGCCGGAAGATGATGATAAGTCACTCCTTCCGAAACAGAGGCAGGTAATTGCATGCAGACGTAGCAATCCCTTTCTTCCCTTGTCTTTACGTACTCATACAACAATTTAGAAAAAACATTGCTAGAAAAATCATTAATTGACCTATCCTTATGTATATGTATATTGCTAGTTCTAGTCGGTACTATTTTCTGTGAACTTTTCCCTATATTAGTTTTGTTCTCAGTATGACCTTTTAAAGTGTCTATAGTGACTCTAAATGAAATCAATAGAGCAAGCACGCTCCAAAGCAACATTAATAAACCTGTACAGCAACAGCACATTTTGCACCATCTTTTCAGAAAGGTACATCTACTTTTATTCTCAGTGTTAGCCATTTTGTTAATTTGACCGTGTCTTTTGACTTAGCCTCTTCTACTCCTCTACCAAACTTTTAAGGGCAGCAAGTACCCAACAGATTATTACAATCTACTTTTATTTTTAGTATTTCTTTTTCTTCTCTTCTCCAAGTGGTTTTCCTTGGATTTACTCAAATTGGATTTTCATCACTTTTCACTGTCTCCTCATCATCATCAAACTGTATCAGGTCCTGAACATCCGTCTCTTCTCCAATGTCGGACAAGATAACTCTCAGGATTCCCACAGCTTCTTCTTCAGCAACCTCCTTCAGTAAAGCCTCCTCTGGACTTCCTTGGCTGTCCGCCTCTTCTCCTTGTTCAGGCAGTGCCACATACGTCCATTCCGGTGACTTGTACCTCTGGTTTGGTTTCCTTATTCTTTTAGTTCTCTCAGGTATCTTTGTTTCTTCTTCTTTAGTTGGATTTTGACTTGACACTTTGTTCACTTGTTCAGCTTTCGAAGAGTTAACTCGTGTCAGTCTGTATCTTAGTCTCTTTATCTTATTTGGCCAGAGATCACCTTTAGCATTTCTCTTTTGTTTTCCTTCTTTATTGTTTCTTTCTCCAAGCCAAGTTCTCTTTCTCAGAACTCGTCCTCCATGTATCTCAGCATCACTTTCCTCAGACTCTGTCTCAGTTGCCTCTTGTTCATTAACAGTTTTCTTTTCCCCAACAACTTCCTTTTCTCCAACAGTCCCTTTTTCCACCAATTGAGATTTCCCTACTTCTGTCCCTCCTCGGGTCTCCGACACGCAATGTTCTTGCTGTCTACTTGTCCCTTCACCTAGCTTGTTGTTGATGTTCCCTACACCTCCTCGGGGTTTTTCCGCAATCTGTCCCTTTTTCTTTAATATTTATCTCAGGTGAAACTTGTCCAATTTCCCTATGTGATTCAGGTGTCTCTTCTGTTGGAATGTTCTTTTCTTTCCTTTCTTTCTTTTTGTGTTGGTCACTGTCAATTGGAACCTCGGGTAATTCTTCTGAGTCTGAACTTGTTTCTGCAGTTTGCACTGTTCTCTTCAGAACCTCTTCTGGTGGGATGAAAATTTCCCTTGACTCACTTTCCCCACTTTCAGGATTCTTTTTCCTTCTTACTGCCTCACTGTCTGCATCATCACTGGAATCTGATTCTTCAAAGTATTCTTTTCCAGTACCATCTCTTGGATTTGGAACTCTCAGTGTGTGACTTGCATGTATCCAATTTTTCACTCCAGCACACTTCACAGCAGTCGTTGTGGTCAGGATGACTTGTCTTGGCCTTCCCCACCTTGGAACCAGGCAATTCCTTCTTCTGTGGACTTTTATCCTTACCCAGTCCCCTGGGCTCAGATCATGGGCTGGTTTCTTTTCAAGTGTGGTGGCGTCTTCTCCAACCTGGTGAAACACAGAATGAACTGCGTCAGCCAGGCCTTTACAGTAATCCAAAATCATGTCATCAGTTATTGTCATCAACTTGTTGACTGGTACATATGAATGCCTCATTGCACGTCCCATGATAATTTCATGTGGACTCAAACCTGTCGTTCTGTCTGGAGTAGACCTAATGGTCATCAGGACTAGAGGCAAGACATCAGGCCATTTCATTCCTGTGGCTAAGCACATTTTGCCAATTCTGTTTTTGATGGTACCATTCATTTGTTCAACCACACCAGAAGCCTCTGGTCGGTAAGCACAATGTAGCTTCTGCTGTACACTCAATGCTTCACAAATTAGACCCATGATTTCATTATAAAAATGTCCTCCTCTGTCTGATTCAATGGTTACTGGGAACCCGTACCTTGGGATGAACTCTCTTAACAGTAATTTAGCCACTGTTATCCCATCATTTCTTCTTGTTGGATACGCCTCCACCCACCTGGAGAACAAACAGACCACCACCAGGACATACCTCAATCTCTTGACTGGGGGCATTTCAATGAAGTCTATCTGCATTCTTGTGAAGGGTCCTCCCTCCCTGCCTATTGTTCCTAGGCTCACCACTGTTTTTTTTCCAGGATTGAATTGCTGACATATCAGACATCTCTGGCAGAGACTTTCTGCTATCAGTCTAAACTTTGGACTGTACCAGGTTTGCTTAAAGGCTCTTATCATAGCATCCCTTCCCAGGTGTCCTTGGCCATGATACATCCTTGCCATTGTTGATAGCATGCTATTTGGCATGACTGGTCTTCCATCCCTATAGACCCACACATGATCTTTCTCTCTAGGTGCACAACCTGCTTTCACCCAATCTCTCATTTCTTCATCTCCTGCCTCATCTTGCAGCTGTTTTACTTCCTCCCATGTTCCCACCCCATTAGTAAACATTAAGGAACAAGAAGACATTTCTCGCTCTTTACTCCTGTTAATTGAATGATTGTTTCTTGCACAGTATTGTGCTATGTCATTGGCAAACTTGTTTCCCACGGTTACAAAATCATTACCATGACCATGAGCAGCACATTTTACAACTGCTAGTTCTTTAGGCAGCTGAATCGCCTCTAGCAGTTTTCCAACCACTTCAGCATTCTTTATGGGAGTTCCACTTGAGGTCAGGAAACCTCTTTGTAGCCATAGCTGGCCAAAATCATGGACAACTCCGAAGCCATACTGGCTGTCAGTCATCACAGTCACTCTCACACTCCTCCCAATCTTGCATGCTTTTGTCAGTGCCACCAATTCTGCCACCTGAGCGGATTTAACTCCTTTCAAGGGTGATGCTTCCACAACTTCCGAGACTTTACACACAGCATATTCAGCACTCAACACTCCTTCCTCTGTTCTCAGACAAGATCCATCCACAAGCAACACATGATCACTTTCAGGCAGTGGCAGATCTCTTATGTCTGGCCTTGGCTTTGTAGAGTAATCAAGTACATCCAGGCAGTCATGATCAACGCCATTTCTCACTCCCACACATTCAGCATCAGGCAACAGTGTCGCTGGATTCACATTTACACATCTCTCCAGACTTACATTAGTTGCACCAAGAATGACTTTCTCATATTTAGTCAGCCGACTGTGAGACATGAACTGTGTCCGGCTCCTTGTCAAAAGGATTGCCACATCATGAGGTACGAATACCCGTACAGGGTATCCCATTATGATTCCCTCACTTTGTTCCAGACTTTTGCAGGTAGCAGCTACTGCTTTTAGGCAACCTGGTAAACCCACAGCTACTGGGTCAAGAGTTGCTGAGAAATAGGCAATTGGCCTCCTCAGACGTCCATGTTTCTGGATTAACACTGAAAGTGCACATCCATTTCTCTCACTACAATATAGCTCAAATTCCTTCTCATAATCAGGCATTCCTAGGGCAGGAGCTTCACATAGTCTGTCTTTTAACTCTCTGAATGCAGCCATTTCTTCTGGGTTTAGTTCCAATGGGTCTTTCACCTCACTTTTGGTCAATTTAATCAATGGTTTGGCAATCAGGGAAAAGTTACTTATCCACTGACGACAGTAACCCACCATTCCCAGAAACATTCTCACCTCTCTTTGTGTCATTGGGGCTCTCATTCCTCTAATGATTTTGATCCTGTTAATGGTCACGTTTCTCAGGCCCTTCTCAATATTATGTCCCAGATACTGGACTTCTTTCTTACAGAACTGTAGTTTGGCTGGAGATACTTTTAATCCTCCATCTGCCAAGTGATTCAGTAAAGCAATGGTGTCTATTTCACAAGCTTCACTTGTTTCCGATGCCACAAGTAGGTCATCAATATACTGGACCAAGACCGAATTTTCAGGCATTGTCAGACTTTCCAGAGATTTCTTTAGCAATTGATTAAATATCGAAGGACTCTGTATACCCCTGTGGAATTCAGCACCATGCCAAAATCCGTTCTCCAAATCTAAAAGAAAATATTGGCTGGCTGTCATGATGCAATGGGATTGAAAAGAAAGCATGACACAAATCAATTACCGTAAACCATTCTGCATCATGGGGAATCTGATACAAAATCTCTGATGGATTTGGCACAATAGGACAACATGGCACAACAATCTTGTTAATTTTTCTCAAATCCTGTACTATTCTGAACTTTCCATTAGGTTTCTTCAGTCCCATTATCGGTGAATTACATGGGCTGCTCAATATTTCTCTTAACAGCCCCTGCTGAATCATTTTTTCAATTATGGGTGTTATTCCTTCAATTATTTCAGGTGTCAATCTGTATTGTGGTATGTTTGGGTAAACCACTCCCTCTTTTACAGTAATCTTTACTGGATCTACATTTCTCATCAGACCCACATCTTCTCCAGTAAAATCCCACACTGCTGCTTTCACCGTTTGTTTCAATTCTGGGGGCAATGCATCTGGATTAAATATTGCATATGTTCCCAAAGCCTCACATTCCCTTTTATCCATGGTCATTCTGTATAGAACATCCTCATCAGGTGTCTCAAACGTTATTCCATCTGGAGTACAGAAAATAGTGCAATTCATCTTGCACAGCAGATCCCTGCCTAGCAAGTTCACAGGACTTGTGTCACACACCACGAATCGGTGCATGTCTGAAAATTTCCCTATTCTAACCCTTACTGGTTCAGTAAGCAGAGTTTTAATCTGTGTGTTGGACACACCAACTACTTGGATAGCTTCATCCGAGAGAGGAAGATTCTTTATATCAGCTGACCTGACAGTTGATCTCGTGGCCCCTGTGTCAACTAGAAAAGTGACACTTTCACCATTAATTCTCCCATCTACAAAAGGCCCTGCCTGGTCTATTTCTAGAGTTGCGCCAAGTACGCACTCCTCTTCCTCTCTTCGGCAACTTCAGAAGTCTCCCTCGGAGTCACTTCCTTCATTTTTCAGCCAGTACTGAGAAACTGCGCTTGCGCGTTTTGGTTTGATTACCTGCTCTTCATCGTAGAATCCTGACTCTTGGCTGTACTTCTGAGATCCTCTTCTCTGTGGCAAGGGTGGTTTTGGCACCTGATTCTGCTGCTTATTAGCCTTCTGCTGTTGTCGATGCTGACCACACCCCTCACTCTGCACCTGTGAATTCAATGATGGATTATCATCATTAGTAGACGGTGGATTCTTACACTCGGATTTCCAGTGCCCTAATTTTCCACAATTGTGGCATGGGAACTTTTTCTTGGCTTCTTCGATGTTCCGCTTTCCTTTTCCTGGACCAAACCTGGGTTTATTTCCTGGGTTATTTGCCTGTTCAACCAACTGAGCTTCCTGTCTTTCTGCAATTTCACCTGTGCCCACATTGCCTTTTCTTTTAGCTTCCTCTGCTTTGCCTCAATCTCATCACTGAAGTATTTTGCGTGTCTCAGAATCTCATCAATCTTCTTACTCTGCCAGTCTACGGTGTGCTGCCGTATCATTTCACTGATTTCAGGTCGCAAACCATACACAAATCTATACACAAAATGACTCAGATCCTTGTCACCCAGGTGTTCATCTCCACTGAACAGCTTAAAAGCTAGTATCAGTCTTTCATAGTAAGCATGGACGGATTCTTTCAATTCTTGGTGGGTTCGATCTATTTTAACCCAGTCTGTTTCTTTGGGAGGTACCTTATTTTTCAAGAAGGCCATAACCTGCTCATACTTCTTCATTACCTCCGGGTCTGGAGCTCCTGTTTTTGGATCTCTTGGGTATTCCTTAGTGGGCCAGTCTATGACTATTTTACATTCTGCCCACAGGTCTGCTGGTACAATTATATCAAACAGACTATTCAGGTCAATCCACAGTACTTTTGACAGCTTTACAAATCTGTCGACCTGTCTGTACCACTCAACGGGCTTTTCCCTTAGTCGAGGGACATCATTCGTAAATGATAATATATCCTGTCTGGTCCATGGGACATGTACGTACCCACCTCCTGGAATCTCTCTCATGGGGTTAGCTGTCACTGCCTTCTCTTTTTCTTTCAGGGGGAATGCCGAGTAAGTTCTATCTGCCCCATCCTCTCGCTTTCGGTACCATCTGTCTTTCCATCTTTCTACATCTCCCCATTTCTTCAGCAAAGCAATCATTTCCTTAATCTGTCCTGTTCGGCCTGCATTGTTCAGATTCTCAATGTCCTTAACTGTAAAATCCACTCGGTAAGGCTTTTGTAAAGCTTTTACCTTGTCCATGTCAATTCCCAATTCACTGGCTATTCCTTTCAACCTGTCATGTATGTTCTTTGCTCTCCATGTGACACTCTTCCAAAGGAAGAGGATCTCCCCTTCCTGATAATTCTTCAGTGATTCTGTAGGGATTGTTCCTACTATCATCTCTTCCATCTCCATACGTAGCCTAGCTACATTAATTCCCTGTGATTCTTTTTCTTTTCTTTGTAAAATTTTCAGCCAATCATTCAAATCTTCAGCAGTTATCACAGATTTTTCTGCACTCCCTGGTTCTGTCACTCTTTGTGGTTCTAAAATTGATCCTCTGTTCCCTTCCACACATCCAGAATTCAAACTTGGGTTAGTCTGCACACTCATTTCTACTCCACATATGGTATGTCTCCACTGATTTTCTCCTGTTCTCCACTGTGTTTCTCCTGCTCTCATTTCTGCCTGCTCCGGAGGAACAATCAATCTATTGCTCACATATGGTACTGTCAAACCATTCTCACCCGTCCTCTGCTTGTCAAAAATCGGCATAACTGGGCCTATTGTCACAGGCACTGTAACTGCTTCAAGATTTTTTGTCAGTTCTCTGATTTTCTCTGTCAGTTCAAAAGTAGTTCTTGCTAGTTCTCTGGTCTTTTCATCCTCAAGTTCATTCTCTCTTTCTATTTCTCTTTCTCTCTCTCTCTCTCTCTCTCTCTCTTTCTCTCTCTCTCTCTCTCTCTCTTTCTTTCTCTCTTTCTCTCTCTCTTTCTCTCTCTCTCTCTCTCTTTCTCTCTCTCTCTATCTCTTTCTCTTTCTCTTTCCGCCAGAGAACAACTGCTTTTCAACCCAGGGGTGGTACCCTCTGTCTTAATAATCCGCAGGGTGTCTCTCATTGGGGTCACTGCTGTTCCTACCTCTGGTTCTCGTCTATACGGGGGTGGTCTTTTATAGAGCATGTCCTCTAAGACATCATCATCAGACTCATTTGCCCCATATCTCCTGGGTTCTATATTATGTTCTTTCTCTGTACACTTTTTCCCTCCTGATTCCTCTGCCGTTCTTACAGGATATAATCCCTCGGTCATACTGGCATCACGCCACCTTCTCATCCGGTCATGATGGGTTTCGCGATCATATTTTCACCCAAACATGTACCTGTAGTTACCCCCACCCCTCTGCTTTTCTCGTTCATGCATTTCATCTTCCCATTCAGTCAATGCCTCGAACTGCGTTGGCCTAGGCCGAGGCTCTAGATTCATCATCTGCTCCCGTAAGTTCCTCAGTATGGCCAGATTGAATGAACCATGTTCTGGGAACGCTAACACTCCATCATCCTTAGTATACTTCACCCAGTTATCTAACCAAATACAGGTATGATACCCATACTTCGCAACCATGAAGGTTGCCGGGGTTCTGATCGGGGGCAATAACTGTCCTTCCCTAGTCACTATATCTTTATCCTTGTCGAACTAGTTCTTTACTTTACTAAGCAAGGATTTCTTCTTCTTTTCCTCAGCTTGGTAGTACATTTTTCTTATTTTTCCCAAGCTGTTTGCTCTTTCTACAACTGTACAATCTTTTGTCCAATTGCAGCTCGACTCACACTAACGCACCAATCCTGGAGCATCTACGTCACTGACTCAGTCCGCGAATCCCAGCGCGACTCACACTAACGCACCAATCCTGGAGCGTCTACCTCACCCTGTGTATCTCCCAATCCTAGTGCGGCGTACACTAGCACACCAATCACTGTGCTTTCACTAATCTCAACCTACTGTCCGATCACAGCGCAGTCTCCCTGACGTCAGCAGTCGCTGCAGTCACTTCTGCTCCTGTCTCCTATCCTTCTCGTCTACCCCTCCTTTACAAAACTACTCGGTAGACTTTGTTTCAACTTCTACGAGTCTGTTAGTTACAACATACAAACATCTCCATTGTCTGCTTCGCTAGCCACAGAACAGCAAAAGACCTTTCCCACGAGAATTTTGCCTTTCCCGAGAGCAGCGCTTACCTCTGCCCTACTACAGAATCGTTACTTCCGTTGATAAAGTAGCACATCCCTCTACTTTACCCTTCTAACAAGCACCAATTAACTGTTTTCTCCGGAATGCTCCTAAGATTTTTTACAATTAACCAGAATGCCTTCATTCACGCACTTTCACACCAGAAAATGTAGTACATTCACACAGAATTCTGTCTTTCCCGAGAACAGCGAACAGTCTGTCCTACTACAGAATTATATCACACGTTAACAAAGCAGCGCTTACCTCTGCCCTGTCCTTCTAACAAGCTTCGAGAATACCTATTACCTCTCCAGTGGTAAGCTTTAGCGGAATGCCATACGGATCCCTGAGACCTAAGACCAGAGTCTCACAGATAACCTTTGCTACCATACACACCTCTCTCACACAGAAAATACGTCTCTAATGGCAACACACGGCGATGCTACCTCATCTAACCCAGACAATGCGACGCGCAATTTCAATTGTCACACGTTTTCCCCTGTCTGCATACAGGGCCAACAATCCCGCCTTTTTCCGAGAGCAACACTCCCTCTGCTCTACTACGGAACTGTCACCGACTCCCTACATCCCAGAAGCCGTTCACAATACATAAAACTCAACACAACTCCAACATATAGTGTTAGTATAAATATCAATCAATAATCACCAAGCCTATATACACACAATTTCGCCAGACCAAGACAATAGCAAACCATCATTCTGCTACCAAGAAACTGGTGCAGATCAGAGCTTCCGAATCCCCTCTACTTCCACGGACGGAGTGATCTCACAGTCACACACACATACACACATCACACGCTGGTGGGGCCCATTACACCAACATTCACCCTACCACTCTTATCCGTGCCATGTAAGGGGAAACACACCTTCTAATACCTATCCAATCTGCCTGTACTTTGAGGTCAATGGCATCTGCTTAGTTGCTTAAAAATCTAGCGAAAACATTTCATAAAATACACAAATAAATTCAATAAACATGACCAGAAATAATCACCCGACACAGAGATTCAAACAGAATAATTTGTTTATCTAAAATTGTAAGAAAAGCCAATTAAATGCAAATTCATTTCTCTCATATTTACCTATTCTGTCTAAATGTCAGATCCTAAGTCAGAACCGGTCCTCTGTAGAAGAATTAGAGTTTCCTGCCGTCATGAAGAGTCATCGTCCTCTCCGTCAGCATAGGGACCTCGGATCATCAGCTCAGGAAGAAGTGGCGCTAGACCTCTCTAGTCTGCAAATATTTATACTAAAATTTACATTCTGTAAAGTTACAATTTATAATTCAGAACGGATGAATGGCGGAAATAATGTCATCTTGGTACATTTACGCTACTGTGCGAGATTTTCTCACACTTAGATTGTCCCAAATAATGAATAGGAAAATTGAATGTTCATAACTAATTCGATACATCCACGGATGTTTTATAAGATAATTTGTATCCCAATGGTGGGATCAACAGTTCATAAGTTCATTTTTCACTTTTCGTAACAATCTTCATGTTCAGGGGCTCTTGGCAGCCATCCCGGATTTGTCATCATGATCATGGCTTTTCAGTTTTGTCGAGTGGGCAAGGTCACAGGCAGCGCGAAGCTTCCTTGCAAAAGTTT
The DNA here is from genome assembly GCF_964204655.1 of Triturus cristatus. Taxonomy (NCBI): domain Eukaryota; kingdom Metazoa; phylum Chordata; class Amphibia; order Caudata; family Salamandridae; genus Triturus; species Triturus cristatus. The sequence goes on from NC_140593.1 coordinate 823,934,515, forward strand.
CCATCAACTCGAATGCAGGCTGCGGGTGGTAGCCATCTTGTAGTAGGCTACATTAGTCAACTTAAGTGAAAATAAACATAAAACAGAATTACTGCACGGAAATGATTAAACAGTGTTATACCCCTGCTAATACCCTTATGTGTATGTATTTATCTAGCCATTTGCGACATCAAAAGCCATTAATGCATATTAATTATAAGCGCAAACACAATAACATCACATAAGCAACATGGATTTCTGTCAGTTTGCTCACCAACTTAGTTCATTTATTATTTTAGCCATGCAATAGCATTCCCAGTTGTAATTCATTTGTTAATAAGGTTGATTAGACAACATTTGACAAACTTTTAATAATTAATAATTAATCAGTAGTACTTTTAATTACAACATGCGAAAATGAAACAGGTATTCGGCTTTAAAGTAAAAACCCTGCTCCATCAATGGCGCCTGGTCATGTCTGGGTGTTGCGGCTGGGCGCGCCGGTGCCCTTGCATTCGCTCCACTCCTGCCCTCCGGCGTGCCCTCCTGCCCGGGCTGGTGGGCTCCTTCCCCGGCGGGTTCCCTGTGGGTGAGGTTCGTGCTGATTGTGGGTCGGGGAGGTGGGCCTGCGGCCCCCCGATATTCCCCTGTCTGCGGCTCCTCTGCTCTTGTGCTTGGCCCTGCTTGGGTTTGGCTGGGTTGCTTCTTGCGTCCTGCGTCGGGGTCCTTGGTGCTTCCAGACTCACTGTTTCTTGGGTTCCTGGGGGGCTGTTGTGCCCTCCCTCTGTCCTGGTAGGCCTTGGCCTTGGTTGGCTGTTGGCTCCGGGGCTGTCCTGGTGGGGCCCCTGGTGGGCTTTCCGGCTGGTGTTGCTGCTTGCCTCTTGCCTCTTGCCTGGTGCTGTGTTGTGTTGCGTTGGGTTGGCTGGTGGGGTTTGGTTTCCTGTTGTGGTTTCCTTTTCCCCTCTTGTGTCTCTTATTTGTGGCTTGGGGTCCTTTGCCTCTCGCTGCCGCTCCTTTTGCCTCCTGTGGTGGCTGGGTGTTGTGGGTCTTCCTTGGCTTCTGCCTGAGTGGCTCCTTGGTTTCTTGGGTGCGCTGCTTCTGTGCCCCTCCCTGTCGGTGGGTTTGGTCTGCCCTGTGCCCTTCTTTCCTGCTTGTGGGTGCCGTTCCCGGTGTCCTCCTCGCCGTGCCTTCTCTTGGGCTTGGCCGGTGGATTTGTTGGTGGGGCTGCCAGTTGTAGTCTGGTGTCGGCCTCCCCTGTTGTGTGGGCCGCGTTGCTGCGTCCCGCTCCCCTTTTTCGGCCTTGTGCTGGTGGTTGGCTTTGCCTGTGCCCTGGGGCTGTGGTTTTCCCCTTGTGGGCCTGTCCTTGGGCTTGTGCGTTTCCCGCTCCCGTGCGGACTGCTTTCGGCCTGTGGTGTCTCTGGCCGTTGCTCTTGCTGGCTCTGTGTTGTTTGTTCTTCCCTTTTTGGGTCTGTTCCCGCTCCCCCCGGGGGTTGTGCGCCTTTGGTTTCTCCGGGCTCCACTCCTTTGGTTTGGGGGTGCCTGGGGTGTTCCGGGGTGCTGCTGGGGCCTCAGCTCTCCCTCTGTGGCGTTTGCTCCCTTGCAGTCCTTGTTTTTGGCCTCCCTTTGCAGGGTCCCCGCCTGGGTCCCTGCCTGGGTTCTTCCCTGGCCGCTCGTTCTCTGATGCTTTTGGGCCTCTTTTTTGGCCTCTTGATGGCCAGTGGTTCTGGCCCTGTTGGTCTGGGTGCCGGGTTGGTCCTGTGTCCTTTCCTGTGTCCTTTCCTGTGCTTCTCCTTTGCGCCTGGCTGGTGCGCTGTGGCCTTTGTGTTGGTTGACGGTTGTGGCTTGCCGGTCTCCCTCTCTGTTCACCTGCTGCTTCTCCTCTCTTGGTGGCTTGGCTTGCTTTGGTGTCGTTCCCTGGGCCCCTTCTTGGTTGGGGTCTTTGGGGTTGGGTCAGTTGACCCTTTGCCTCTCCTTTCGGGTTCTGATGCTCCGTATTGGGGTCCTCCGGGCTGGCTGGCTTGTAGGTTGTCTGGTTGGCTTCTTGGGTCTTTCTGGGCAGCCTGCGTTGTTGGGCCGGTGGCCTCCTTGTTAGTCCTTCCTGTTTTGCCCTTCTTGGGGTTCGCCTTGGGTGGTTCCTTGGTGTCCTCCTGTCCTGTGGGTCGGCTCTTGGTTGGTGGGGTTCCTCCTTCCCGGTTCTGGGTTTGTTTCCCTGGTTCTGTGTTCTGCCATTGGTTGTTCTCTCTTGGCTGTGCACTTGCCGTGTGTGGAGTCTGCTTTGGGTTGCGCTTGTTGCTCTCCCTGGCCTTGCTTGGGTGGGTTCCTGGGTTCGTGTCCCTGTGTCTCCTGCTTTTGGTTGCCTCGGTCCTGGCCTCTAGCTGGTTCCTGTGCCCGGGTTTTTCTTCTCCCGGTGTGGTGGCCTTGGCTGCGACCGTTCGGTGTCTCTGCTGGGGTTGGCGGCTTGTCTTTCCTGCCTTTTGGCCTGGGCCTTCTGTGGGTTTTCTGTGCCTCCGGTTCCTTTTTGCCACGGTTGTCGGCTGTTGGTCGGTGTGGGGGGGGGCCTTGTCTGGGTTCCTTGGCCCCTTTCTTCCTGGTTGTTGCTCTGGGTCGGTGCCTGTTTTCTTGTCTGGATCCTCCCTCTTCGTTCTTTGCGGCTCTGCTGGTGGCTTCCCCTGGTGTGTTGGGGTTGGTCCTGTGGTTGGTCGCGTTCGTTGTTTCTCTGGGTTTGGCGTGCCTCTTCGTTCTCCTCTTCCTTTCCCTCGCCTCTTGGTGTGGTCTTTTGTGGGTTGGTCTGGCTGTGGGTCGCCTTCTTCCCTGCTCTGGGGGGTTCGCTCTCTGTCTTGCCCTGCTGTGTTCCTTCCTGGGCCTTTGGCCTGTCTCCCTGTGCATCCTGCTCTCGTGCGCTCTTTAGCGTTGGGCCGGGATGTCCTGTTTTGTCCCTGTTGGGGCGGCTGCTTGGTGGGGCCTGGGGCTGTGGGCTTCTCCCTTGGTGGTTTTTCTCCCTGGTTGTTTGCCCTTCCTGGCTGGGTTGCTCCATTGGGGCGCTTCGGCTTCTCCGGGGCTCCCTTTCTCTGGTGGTTCGGGGGGGTGTTTTTTCTTTCTGCCCCACTGGGGGTTCCCTTGGGGCTTGCCTCTGGGTGCGGGGCCTCCTTCAGGCTTGCCTGGGGGGGTCTTGTGCTCGTTTGTGGTCCTTTCTTGATCGTCCCCTGCTTGTTTTGGGGTCTCGGCTCTGGCGGTTTGGTTGGGGGCGTGACTGGTTGTGTGCTCCTGCCTGCGTTTTCTTGTGGGCTCCCTTCTGCTTCAGTTGGGTGCCGTTTTTTCTCAGTCTGGTGCCCCTGCCTTTGGTGGGGTTCCGGAAGGCCAGGTTCTCTGCTTTGGTATTCTCCACTTTGTTAGGAATGGGACGAGGAGCGGAGGGACCTGGGGGTAATGTCCTATTACTTACCGGTAATCTTCATTACTCCTGGTGCCGTGCTCCTCGTCCCATTCCTTACTTCCCTCCCTCCCTCCCTCCCTGGCGTCCGGCCTTCCGGTTGTTGGCTTGGTATTTTCAGGCTGCATGCTGGACTGGTACCGCTTATGTACTTTGTAAAGCGTAGTGTCACCTACAAGCTTAAGGCCAGGTATTACCTGGTGGTATTTTTGGAGTTGCCCCATACCTTGGAAGTATGAAGCAGCGACAAAAAGCAATGAGAGTCCACTGAACACCCTTTCACGCTAAGGGCTGCATGAATAGGGGCATTATTTACGAGGCGGCATTTTGCCACGTTAAGTATCTTAACGCCACCATGTTTATAAGTTGAAGAACATCGAAAAAAGTGATGCTCTGATGGCTTTTACTCTTTGTAAACATGCTCCTGTTGTAAATTATTCAAGCAGAGTTGATCCAATATGCAAAAATGTGGTAAATCCTCCATAGGATGGGTTGTTGCCTAGGGGTTTATACTGCGCCATGTGATTTTGGGATGTGGATCTGAAATCTCATCACGCTTACTGCAGTGTACCCAACTACAGGAAGGGAGGAAGCAATAACTATAGATGAAGTATATTGTTTTTGAGATTAAATCTCAGCCAGTGTGCAAGCTTCAGTACCAGTGAGATACCTCCGAAGGTTGAGAACTGCAGTGATGTATGTTTAACCTGCATGTCAGAGGTTACAAGGTCAGAATGATAGCTTGCTAGGATACTGCGCCTGCTGCTCAAACATTTCTTTGTTCACTGTCCTGTTTAGATCTGGTTTGACAGTGCAGCTGTCTGCATACCTATTATTACAATTTATTTTTAAATAACCATGAAGCAGGCCTTGGCTAAACTTAGAGGAGTGTTTCGCTCACCTGGTATAATTCCGCCTCCAAGGAAGCGCTTCCATGAGGGACCATTTTACATTTGAAAAGTCACTTTCTTATGTGAGTGTTTGCCTTATTGAATTCTGTATCTCTTTAATGCATTCTCTACAGGACACAGTCATGTTTTGCTACTTTTTGTCCTAGCATTAGTAAAATCAAAAGAGCTGGCTTTAATGTGCATGCATTTGTGCAACTTGACTCTGCCTGTGCTTACCTGTTTGCAATTAAAGTGAACATACTGACTTTATGTTAAGTATTCGACGAAGCATTCTGCTAACTCCAAAAAGCAACAGAATACTTTAGAGAGAACTTTCAGTTCAGAGGTCCTGCACACTGAAAAGTATCATGAGTCTGCGTGGTCCAGATTCGAAGTCAAACAAAAGAATGTGATGTGGGAGAGGTAGGCAGCTGTATTTTGTTCTGGTCTTTCCACATCTCTCCTATGTACACAACCAGCTGCTGAGCAAAAAGGGCCACTGGTATTTATCATCCTCCCACCTTACACATCCATGGAAAAACATATTCAAACATTTTGGGTCAGGGAGCCTACCTCCAAGTATCATATCAATAAATAAATATGAGAAAATCAATTTATCTCTATATAGATGGCACAAAGAGCGTAGCTTTAAAACACGTCTAGTTAAAGAGCTGGCTAGTTAATGTGTTATTTTTGTATTTTTTCCCATTCAAAATATTTTACCAAATTTATAATAAGGCAATAAAAAAGAGCACAGATGAGGTACATAGAAATGTACAATATTTCAGAAATATAATGCATTGTACCTATTCAATTATAACTACAATGTAATAGAAACAAAAAATTAAAAGGGGGGCATCATCTATTTTAGCAAGTATTTCATAGCAGAGCAACATAATAAAATCTAACAGACTTTACTTATTATATAATATAAAACATTAAAAGTATGATGCTATATAATTGTCAGTTGGTTTTCAAATTAACAGGTAAGTAGATGTGTTGTGAACAACACCCAACATATTCAGATCAGCTCCTTTTCTGGTAAAAATTATCCATGACCACAGTGTATGAATTGACAATAATGAAGCGCTTTTCCAATTGGCAGCAATTGATTTCAGAGCAGTAGATAGTAAGAAGTCAAAGAACTTGTTCTTTGAAAATGACAGTTTTGTTTAAAGCAATATCGATTTACAAATCAACATATTATATGAAAGTTTTTCTGATAAACTAATTTTCTTTTATTATAACATCTCAAATCTCATTCCAAAATTTAAAGACAATACTACATTCGAAAAGAATATGGTGTAAAGAACCTGGAATCAATTTTCAGTGCCAACAAGTAGACAAATTTAGTAGTTTTTCATTATAATTTTTAACAGAGTCCATAAACCATTAAATAATATGAAAGAATTAGTTTGATATAAGGACATGAGTAACCATCCAGAGACACTATTTATCCATATTTTCTTCCATACATCTTGAGAAATAGATAGATTGAGTTTCTTATTCCAAAAAGAGTCGACAAAATCAATGTTATTTTTGTCAAAATTATTAATTATTTTTATAAAACATTGACACAGTATGAGAGGAAGTAGCTACTGTTTGAATACACTCCTCTGATACGTTTTCCATTAGAAGATTGCTGGGAAATGAATTAAGAATAGAATTACATAAAAATTCCTAATTATAAATATCTGATGGAATAGGACAAATGTGTATTGCAGTTCTTCAAAAGATAAAAAAGTATTATTACAATATGCATCTTTAAAGTAAAAAAGACCTGCTTTTATCCAAGATTGCCAAAATTGTATGTTTTGATTAAGTGCTAGAAGAGGACTATACCATAAGGATATATTTAAGGTATGAGAAATAGGTATTGGAAAACATGAATTTTGCAGATTGTAGTATTGCAGATCTTCATATTAAAGAGTTAGAAGAAGACATGGTATGTAACGTAGGCAACGGAAACAGTGAAATCAAACCTTTTTCAATGAGAAGCCATGATGGTGTACTGTTAAACTCTGTATTGGTAAACCAAAAGGTGCTTTGTTTTAAAGTAAACACTTTATGATAATTAAAAAATCTGGCAAAATTGCTTTTTTGGGGTGTTTTATTATTCCAAATAAATTTCGGTATTACAGTGTCTAAAGATTTATAGAACTTAAGTGGAAATTGAGTAGGTATCATAGATAACAGATAAAATATGTTTCGAGCAATAACCATTTTAATAGAGTCAATCAATCAATCAATCAATCAATTCTTTCTTTATTCGACCTTCCGAAGACTGGTCATTTAAGCTACACATAATAGCAAACAACACTAAAATCAAGCTAATTTAAGAAAATTACAATCACAAAATCCATTTAAAATAAGAGAAATGATTTGATCGTAGCTAAAGTGGCAGTGCAGATAAACTGGATAGCAGCAGGTATCATTAAATGTTAAAATCAGTCTTGTGAAAGAGTTAACAGCAACAAAAAGCATTTCAGCAGCAATACAAATACAATAAATACAGGAACTGTTAAAGTGCAATGATATTAAAACAACATACTCCTTCTCTTTGCTAAGGTGCACTTCAAAAAGCTCACAACAGCAAAGCAAACGTCACAGTCATTAAGTTGCAGGAGAAAATACAAAACTGCGTTACACTAAAAAATATTTATACCTGTGCAGAAACAGTAATACAAATTTCCTACTAAATGAAAGCTAAAATTGACAGAAAAAAACTAAATGTAAAATAGATTGGCTCGAATGTTCATCACAATGGCAAGTGGTAATAGTTTCAGGAGAATACTGGCCCAAAGGAAAGCATATTAACCAGCAAAATGACCCCAGCCTAAATCTGGTCAGCAAATTACTTTTGTGAACATTATTTACATATAAAAGATATAGGGCAATAGAGGGAGGTACTTGAATAAGACTATCATCTATGACAGTAGGTTTGGACACTTCAAACAATTCCCTAGCGGATTCTTTGTGCTTTCAGAAGCTATCCAACACCCTCTGTCGTTCCTCTTTGTCGATCGATTCTGGGTGCTCAAACAATGAGACCCAACCAAGTCCCATGAGGCAAGTTTTAATGTATTGGAGCCAAGGAATAGAAAGGCCTCGGGACCAACTTAAACCGTCTTTAATAATTGCCTGGTTAAACTCAGCTTCTTTGTTTGCCCAGATATAACACCAGGTGGCTAAAGGTGCTGCACTTGAAGTATCTTGGACATAATCAAGACCTGACTGCAGATGGAGAAAAAAATGCAGCGATGAGGGGGGAACTCCTAAAATTCTACAACAAAATCTATTCTCCTCAGTCTGCATAGCAAGTAAATCCCTGCATCCCCAAATAACCATGCCATATGTTAAAATTGGTATACACTTATAAATCTCTAAAATTTGGGAAATGGGCTTTTTGCCTATGGACATTGCACTGGAGAAAGTGGTCCCAACTGCTCATGTGTATCATGTTATTCTATGTTTTATGCAAGTGTACCACGTGCAACCTTCATTGAATTTTAGGCCTAAATACAGGAAGGAACTAACCCTCCCCAACTTCTTGCCCTCTACTTTGAGACTACAGGATTTGGCATTTATGGGGCCACTAATCCTTATAAAAGTTTTCTTATAGTTTGGCTCCAGACCCAGGTCCTTTATAAAACTAACATAGCTGGCAATGAGTTTTTTTAGGCCATTAGCAGTCCTTGCCAAAAGGACTGCGTCATCCACATAGAGTAGTGCTGGCACAGCCTTTTTCTCCACCTGCAGAACGTCTGCCCCAACTGAACTCCAAATTGTTGGCATAGAGGAGAAATAAGATTGGGGCAAGGACGCAGCCTTGGTGCACCCCACGCTTGATATTAAAATGCTCTGAACATTCTCCGTCATTACCATACCTCACTGAAGCAGAAAGATCATGATGGAGAAGCCTCAAAAAGGAGACCAGACCCGCGTCGATTCCCATGCTTATTAGGTTGTCCCACAACTTAGAGCGTGAGACATAGTCAAATGCACAGGTCAGGTCCCAAAAAGCTAGATGAGTGGAAGGACCTTTCGCGTATTTATATTTAGCCAAAATAAGGTGGAGGTTGAGGCACTGTTCAATTGTGCCTAGCTCCTTCCTAAACCCATACTGACTGGAGGCCAAGATGTGTTTGAGGTTAATCCGGTCTAATCGGCGATCTTGCACAACTCTCCCCAATTACTTTGACGGAGGAATCCAAAAAGGGATATCGGTCGATAGGATTTGGGATTGTACACGTTTCCTTCTTTAAAAACAGGTAGTATGACCGATGAACGCCAAGACTTTGGCACTCCCTCACTACAAACAGAGTTAAAAATTACAGTGAGTACCAGGGTCCGGAATACTGGATCTTCCTTAAATAAATCCAGTGGAATTCCATCTGGCCCTGGAGCCTTCTTGCCTTTACTATTGTCAATTGCTTTTCGGACTTCCCCTTCATTAAAAACAAGATTTTGGCATACTGAATTTGGCTGTACTGAAACATCAGCAGCACTAAAATCAATGGTATAGAGATCAGCGTAATCCGTCACCCAAGTCTCAGATGATATATGGACGGTAACTTTATCGGCTGGTAAGGTGGGAGATAAAACTGCCCGTAATGCTTTCCAGAAGGCTTGGGGATCTTTAGACCAACAAGCATCCACTATTAATTCACACTTCTCCTCCTTGAGGGTTGACTTTTTTTTTTGTGGCACGCTTATACTGTTTCCTGCTTTTCCTAATCGCAGTCTGGTCTCTAGGTTTTTGCGTTAGAGCCCTGTGTCAGATGTTATTAGCTTCTCTATAGGCATTGTCAAACCATGAATGTACTTGATGGCATGGCTGGGTAATGGGTCTAGAGAATAGAATTTTGACTTTATCTAATAGATTTACAAACTAGATATGATGCGGGCTGAGTCGCATGGTATGCAATTGCAGCTATGCACCATGGCAGAACTAATAGGTATCACCTGGGACATTTTGCTGTTCATATTCGCTGTACGCCATACCACCCTATGCCCTGCGTCCTTAGTGAAGAATGCCTGGGTAGGTGGAGGATTAGTCGTTTGTCCAATATATGGTATCACTATCTCTGCAGAGATAGGATTCTGATCGCGGTAGGATGGAATAAGAACCTCACAGTCCCTAAAAAAGGGGAAACATGCTCCAGATGACAAATATATAATCAACAGTGCTTCCTGCACCTCATCCTATAAAGGTGGGAATATATTGGTCAGTCAATTTGGGGGCCTTATTAACATAACCCGTTCTAGCAAATAGGAAAATAGGACCCCCCCCTAGCATCTATCATGTTATAGTCCGCCTCTTGGGAGATAGGATCAAAGGTAGTTGGGGAAAGGGATGGAGGATGCCCTAATATTGCATTGAAGTCCCCCGCCACCAGCACCTTAAAGGCGCAATCCGCTCAAGCCTCTCTCTCTACAGGCATATCAATCAGCAGAAATAGGCCGTGAAAGTCACCTTTGGATGTAGAGATGTGTTTATAAAAATGTACCAGATACAACTTATTAGCATCTTTCCAAGTAAGACAAAAGACCTGCGCTTTCCCCTGTTCCTGGAATAACTGTACAATCAGACCAGCAATTTCCACTTTAAACCAGGCCAACAGACCTCCTTTAGCTCTACCCACTATAGATGGAGTAGCAGGCAAGCTAAAACACGTAAACCCATCAAATACAATATCCTTGCTTTCCCAAGTTTCTTGCATGAAAACTATATCTTAAGTCATAATAAAGGATTGCTATCCCTCCAGTAGAATCTTTGAAGCCACTCCAGCTATATTCCAGCATAAAGTTTTCAAGCATTCGTTGTCTAGTTGACCTTCATCGTTACCTAAGCTCTCACTGGCCCCAAAAGGCCTAAAGGTTCTGTAATGGACCGGGGGCAATTGGGGAACAGAGGTTAAACTAGCTAGAGCCTACTCAAGATTCATAATACAGGGTCCTACAATCAAATAATCATGTGAGAGAGGATTATTAGCTTGTACAACAGGACTGAAATTACAAGGAGCCCCAACCTTCTCCATTGATGCAGAGCTGTGGGTGGAGGATTATGTCGGGGAGAGGGTGGCATCTGGGTAGCAAAAACTAAATTATCAAATGACCTGTCCATCTCCTGGAGGTCAGAACACAGAACCACCTCCAAAAAACCGTCAATCAATATCTTCCAGCCCAACCAATGGAGCAAATCTACTGGTCAGGTGCAGTGATCATGAAGGAGGGGGTCTAGGCAGCACAGTCACAGGGAACAAGACTACCGGGAGTATGGGATTGATTCGTAAAGTGTTGATAAAAAAGTCAAGTGGGACTATCTTGATTGAACTAGTTTTGACCATCCCCATACTTGCTTTATGCAGTATTTCCTTGACTACCAACGAGGTACAAAACTTTACCACAATAACATCTCCATTGTTTTCATGACCCCTGCCCCCAATGCCTCCCACCCGTCTAGCCATCAAAATGTCTTTAGATATGTTCCAATTACCAGTTCTGTTAATATTCAGCCTGTGAGAAGTTGGCCTGGCATATGCTGTTCCTAGTTATAGGGACACCTTGCACCAGTCCAATTCGACTCTTATTGATGATAGGTTTAAGACAACCTTTAAAGAAAGCTATCCTAGTGGTAGCTGTGGAGAGCAGCCTTCAGGCTAAGTCTTGAAGTAGTGTTAAGCTTATTGTTTTACCATAATAACCTCTTGAATGACCAAATGAAAGAGTAGCCCACACAGGTATATATATAACATATATGTATTTATTCTAGACAGAATCCCACAGTCACTTTATGTGGCTAGTGGCAAAGTTACACTTCAAACAAGCATTTATAAACACAATAAATAGCACAGAAATCAATGGGCCCCAGGGGGGGCCAAACCATATACTAAAATAGTGGTATAAGAACCACGACAATTCTACAGGCAATGCCTAGGGCATTCAGGATCGCTTGCCCCTTCAGAATCCACCCACTGTTAAGAGGAAGGGGACCCACGGGAGACGCGTGCAGTGCAAAGAGCTGCTATCGGGATCGCAATGTTAGCCTACGGAGAATGTCGCGGTTGAATATTTAAAGTTTAAAGACACTTCTAGCAGTAGTACAAAGTTAAGACTTGAGACTTTTATACTTTGGAGAGCCCACCACCACGGGAGTACCGAAGTACCACTGTTACCTGCCCCAGGGAAGCCGGGTGAATAGGTCGATTCAGGTGTCGGGCCGCGGGCTTATTTTCTATGGAAAAGTAGTCCAAACTGCTGCTAGCTGAAAGCGTCGTTGAAGTCGTGAAGATTGAAGTTGTAGAAAAGGTAAAGATGAACCTGAAAGCAGAGGGGACAGAGTCTGGGTCACAGCACAGTGACCAGGGGGCTCACAGCAAGGAGCCTTTCGATGTCGGGTGCTTCAGGTGAGGTAGGTGCAGCTGGGCTCTGCAGTCACGGGCTCCGGGAGGCTTCAAGGAAGGCCAGCTTTTGGAGGGCGACTGTGCCACGTCGGATGAGGGTCGCTGCGGTGTTAGTGTCCCGATTGGATCCACTAAGCCTTGGCAACCGCAACCCACGCAAGACATATAAAGCAGCTGCTGGTGCAGACCCACGAGGTCTGAGGGTGCTCTCCTTTGCAGGGAGCGCAGAGCAGGCCTGGAGCAACCAGGGGAACTCTTGGAAAGGTAGATTGTCCTCTGTCAGGGCCCACAACTTGAGAGACAAGGGACCGCGGAAGGCAGCAAAATGGAGTGCGTAAAAGAGCTCCCACGGGCTACCAGAGCGGACTAGGGAGCTGAGCTTTGGCACGGATGCTGCTTGAAGGTTGGCTCAGAAATGGGCCAAAGCACAACTTCCCCACTGGTTGGGGTCGTGTGCTATGCAAGAGGCGGCCGGGGTCTCGGGGTATGCAGGGATCTCGGCACCCACGTGGTCCACGGTGCTCAGACTTGCTGGGCACGCTCACAGGACTCTGGGATGCACTGGAGACCCACCTCAAGGTTGATGGAAGGCGTCGGAGTTCGTGAGAGCAGCGAAGTTCCAACCAGGTATCTTGCAGTGTTTTAGGTGCCTGCCAAGCAGGGGGATAACTCCTTTATCCCAAGGGAGATTTCTTCAGTCAGCTGGGCAGCAGCTCGTCAAAGGTCAGTTCTGTTAAGTTTTGGACAAATCTGAGGCTCTGGGGCCACGTTATTCCCATATATTCCCAAGATTAGGGGATGGTCCCAAATAGAGCCTACCAATCAGAGTAGAGGCGGGAAAGGGTGGCTACACCCACTCCCCTTTGTGTGTTTCCCGCCTGGGCAAGGGGCAGGATTCCCCTGAACCGGTTCCAGGCGGTGTATGCAGAATTGGGGCTCTGCAGCTGCCTACGTGCAACTCTGAAAGGACATTTGGTGCACCCACCCTGTTCCAATCCACATATCCTGTCTGGGGAGGTGCTGGCACCTCCCTGCCACAGGAGTCCTATTGTCCAGATGGCGAGGCTGGGGTTTTCCCCAGCAATAGCCAGCCAGAGTCGTGTAGGTGGCGGACAGTAGCAATTTTGTGGTACATGTGCACTTTTAAATTGGTGTCTAAATTCTACCGCTTTTCCCATATCAACCTCCTAGCAAGGGGGAATCGTACCCTCATGCCCATGGCTGGACTGGGGGTATGATTCCTTCATGTTTGACACCAAACACGATATGGTTCTGTGTAGCCATTCTCAAGTTATCGCGATGACGCGATTTACTTATAATGCGGTTAAGAGTATATGGTATGGCTACACTACAAACAGCCCAGTAACGGTTTTATGAAGGTTGCAGAGAGGTCCTACTCACGTAGGGGTCCCCCCTCACACATACCTCAGCACCCAGCCCTGTAGGATTACCAGGGCCTGCCATAGGGGTGACCTATGAGAGTATATGTGTTGTAAGGGTGTGGGATATAGGGTACCTACATCCCTGTAAGGGGTGCTAGCACCACCTTACCCAGACTACAGTAGTGGTATGGTGGTGTCAGTTTGGGTGGCTGTCCCAGGGTGGCACAATAAGTGCTGCAGCCCTGGTAGGCCTACTGGGGGACCCATGCCCTGGGTACCTAGGGTACCATCTACAGGGGACTGGTAGGGCATGCCCAGCATCCAATTAGGTTTGTACCTAGAGTACTCACATCAGTTTTAGGGAGAAAGCAGATAGGCTGGGGTCCTGGATAGCAGGATCCCAGCCAGACTAGTCAAAAACCACTCAAATACCAGGCAAAAAGTTGGGGGCAACCATTAGTCAGATTCCACCTTCCTACACAGCCAATCAATGGATTTGTTCATTAGGCCTCTGGTGGTCTCCATATTCATTTTTGTAAGCCTGGGCACATTTGTCAATGCAACTACATGCGGGTCAGATGCTGGGGGAAGGTCTATCACGGGAAAAATGGCCTGGTTTGTGGCACAGGCTGCCTGTTGTGTGATAGGGTCAGTGATTGGTAAGTTGTCATGTGGATGTAAATCAACCTTTCTCTGAGCAGGGATAGTAGAGACAAAATCAGAGACCAAGTACTGGGTACAAGTGGAAGTCCTGGGATCTGACGGCTTCGCCAGGTTGGATTACGTTTTTGCGTTTTTTTTAATGCAAATTTTGATCTTACTACCATACCTAACTATACCATCACTGGCCTCTGGTGGACAGGCTCTGCGATCAGCCCCACCAGGGCAGCCAACCCACTTTGCACGGCAATGAGAGCACTCATCCCAATTTAAAGGGATTTCATTATAAATAAGGTGGGTCTACCGACTTTCTCATGGGTTCATCACATCAACATATGAAAGGCAGGCTGTTTGGCTTTGTCAAGAGGTGACCACATCAAAATAAAAAGCAAGCCTATTGGCGTTGACAAAGGGAGACAATATCAATATATAAGGCAAGACTATTGGTTTGTCAAGGGGAACCACATCATTATATGTAGGCAAGCCTACTAGCATTGTCAGGGGGTATCCACATCAATGTATAAGGTAAGCCTACTGGCTATGACACAGTGTCACTACATCATTATATGAAGAAAAGCCAATTGGTTTTGTCAAGGGGTGCCCACATCATTACATTGTATTGTATTGTAATTGTATTTATATTGCGCTCACTACCCCTGATGAGGTGTTGAAGCGTTTTTTCAGTGAGTAGCACAAAACTCCGGAACCCATAAAGGATTACAGTGAATTAGTATAGTGAAACATGAACGTAATTTGAGTGGTGGATAGGTTAGATAGCTATTTGGATTGAGAATGATAGCGGAGGGATGGAGGTGGGAAAAAGGTTTACATTTATATAGTGCTTGTTACCCCTGATGGGGTGTTAAATCGCTTTTTTGCCGAGTAGCACGCTACTCCGGAACCCATAGACGATTAGTGTTGAATTAGTGTAGTGACATATGAAAGAAATTTGAGTCATGGATATGTTAGTCAGTTATTTTGATTGAGAAGGGTAGGGGAGGAATGGAAGAGTGAAAAAGGTTTACATTTATATAGCGCTTGTTAACCCTGATGGGGTGTTGAGTTGCTTTTTTGGTGAGTAGCACGCAATTTGGAACCTACAGATGGTTAGTGGTGCATTAGTATAGTGAAATATAAAAGTAATTTGAGTGGTGGATATGTTAGTCATTTATTTAGGTTCAGAAGGGTAGCGGAGGGATAGATTAAGGGAAATGGTTACATTGAAATATGAAATTTGAGAAGTGGACATGTTAGCCTTTTATTTTGATTGACAGGATAGTAGAGGGATAGAAGAGTGAAAGATTTAGATCTTTTGGGGGTTTTTTTGGCAGTTGTAGCAGTAGGAGGAGTCTTGGATGAGTAAAAAGGGATGTGGAGAAGAGTCAAAGGGTAGAGTTTAGAAAGGTTTGTTTGGAGGATCGGTGTAGCAAAGAGGTGTCAGATGATGCAAGGAGGGGTAGAGTAGGGGAAGTCTAGATAAAGTTATTTTGGGTATCATAGTAGTGGTATGGGGGTTGGAATAAATGAGAGAGTGGATGTAGAGATTACATTGATAAATTTATAGGGTGAGCAACAGGGTAGTGCATAGGAAAGAGTAGTAGAAAGCGGTTTGAGATGAGTGAGAGAGTTCAGGTAGAAGATATATTGAGAGAGATATAGGGTGAGAATAGGCCAGTTCATGGGATTGGCTGAATTAGAAGAAAGTAATAAGGGGCAGATTTACAAGAACGTGACGCATCTGTACAGATGCGTCACTTTCCCTGCGCCACCCTTAGAAACTCTTGCGCCACCATAGATGCGCCACATTTACAATACGCCGCGCTATGGCGTAAGGGTTGACAGATGCGTCAGAAATTCTGACGCATCTGTTGGTGGAAAAGTCACGCATTGCTGGAGTCGTGTCGCAAGCATGGCGCAACTCCAGCAATGCGTGTTGAGGCCTATTCCCACTACACTGCATCACTCCTTACGCCTGCTTCAAGCACGCGTAAGGTTTTGACGCAGTGGCGTCCTAAAAGTGACGCAGTGAAATCTCTGTAGATTTCACTGAGTTACTTTTACGATGCCTTCCTGCGTGGGAACGCCCACCCTGCATACATTATACCTGACGCAGGTATAATATGACGCAGGGCTTTACAACTTTACGCATCTCCCTAGATGCGTCACGTTGTTAATAGGCCGCATTGTTTGCGCCGCTGTTGCGTCAAAAGTGACGTAACTGCAGCGCAAAAGTCACGCAAGGGGCTTGTAAATCTGCCCCTAAATATTTAGATCCATAAGTACATGGAAAGTATATAGATGCAGAAAGGAAGGAAGTCTATGTATATTAAAGATATTGATTGAGGTATAGGGTGAGAAATAGGATAGTGCATTCTATGTTTTTTTACGAGATAAGTATTAAATATATAGATCTAAGTACATGAAAGGTATATAGATGCATAAAGTGGGTAAGTATATGTAGATTCAAGATGCATTAGATAAACTATGGTTTTCAAGTGTTGTTGTATAAAATGTATTTATTTATTTTTCAAAACATAATTATTCTACATGTTTATCCTCTTCCATGCTCATGACGGCTCCCGGCCGTCATGAGTCACGGTGGGCGTGTGCGCACGACGGCCGGGAGCCGTCATGACCACGCCCGCGATTGGAATGTTCAGCACGCTGCGGTGGAATTTGCACCGCAGCGAAGAGGTTAAACAAAGCAATACATATATATAAGTACATATCTATAATACAAATAAATGCTTGTATACAGAGTGATATGCTGTATATTTCTGTTTGCATATGGTGCTTATGTGGGGAAGAGCCAATTCTTGAGTAGTTTTCTGAAGATAAGGTGGTTGTCCGTGGATCTTAAGTTGGGAGGTAAAGAGTTCCATAGTTGGCTGCTTGAACAGAGAAGGATGTGACACCCATGGTTTTTTCCTTGTATCTTGGGATTTTGAGGCGAGGTGCCATTCTAGAGCGGAAGTTCCATTGTTGAATGTGTTTAGTGATTTTATTCCTGATGAAGAGCTGTCCCATTCCATGTATCGCTTTGTGGGTGATACAAAGCAGCTTGAATATGGATCTTCTCACAACCGGTAACCAATGCAGGGATTTCAAGGCAGGGGAGATGTGGTCCTACGGTTTTATATGCAAGAGTAGTCTGGCAGCCGAGTTCTGAATCTGTTGTAGTATTTTCATGGTTGGTAAAGGTGATCCGTGGTAGAGGCTATTGGTGTAATCGAGTTTGGACAGAAAAAGAGAGATGGTAGTTTGGACCTTGTGTGGAAATCCCAAATGGGGAAAGATTCATCGCAGAGTTTTCATAGTAACAAAGCTTGATCTTGCTAGTTTGTCCACATGGGCATTCATCGATAGCTTGGAGTCAATGGTCATTCCGAGGTATCTTACTTCCTTTGATACTTTAGCAGGATCCCAGTTCATCTGGCCAGGTGGCAAGCGGGTCATAATGTTTCCATTCGCCACACGTGAGTATTTCCATTTCGGAAGCATTCAATTTGAGATGGCTCAAAGTCATCCATTGATCCAAAGCTCTGAGACAACTGAAAATTGAAGGTAGGATATGATCCAGTCTAGAGCTGTCCCCTCTACGCCGGCTTTGTAGAGTCTTTATTGCAGAGTGTCATGGTCAACCGTGTCAAAGGCAGCTGAGAGGTCCAAGAGGAGTAGCGCAGCAACCCCGATGTGTCAACTGTGTTCTCCAGGTCATCCCAGATGGCAAGGGGGCATAATCTGTGCCTCTTCCTGGACGGAATCCTGTTTGGATGTTTGAAAGTATAGCATTCTCTTCAATGAATTGTGACATCTGGGTGAATGCTGCTCTTTCTATCAGTTTACCCAGGAAAGGGCCATTTGTAATGGGTCTGTAGTTGTCAGGGTTCAGCAGATCCCAGTCTGTTTTCTTCAGTAAAGGGCGTATGTATGACTTTTTGAGTTCTTCTGGAAATATTCAGGTAGTTAAGGAATCGCTGATGATTCTTCTTATTGGAGTGGCAGCAAAGGTTGTTAGAAGAATTGTCTTGAAAGTTTGTAGTGGACATGGGTCAGAAGGGCTGCCTGCAGGCCTGCTTGCTTTACCCAGCTGTATAATTTCACCATGTGAAATGTGTTGGAAGGAATGGAGAGGCTGGGTTAAGTATTCTTGAATTTGTTGTTTTGTAAAAGGGTTAGTACTGGTGCTCTGTCTCTGTTTTAAGTATGAGTCCAACATTTCTGCTTTGTCGCTCTGTCCGTGTAATGATTTGTAAGTTTGGCTGTGAAATCTTGAGTAGCGGGATGGGTTCCTTCTAGGCAATTTGGTTTACAAAATTCATTGAGTATTTTATAGAATTCTTTATTTGCAAATTTAGCATTTTGAATGCTGTCTGAATAGTACCTTTTCTTTGCTTTTTAATAGCTGACTTATATAATGTATAATCTGTTAAATTTCTGTAGGCAAAGTTTGTCTTGTTTGGCGTTTGTTTTGAGCCAGTCACATTGCAGTTTTCTAATTTGTCATTTTATGTATTTTATCTCTATATTTCTCCAAGATGCTTATTTTCTTTTGCTCTTTTGTGTGGTCGAGTTTGCTCCACGGTCGAAAGGTGGATGCATGTTAGGGGGTTTTAGGTGAGTTGCTTAGTATTGTTTTATGTTGGAAAGCAAGCATGTGGTGGTCTGACCATGTAAATGGAGTTATAAATATAGCTTGAAAGGTAACTAGTTCGCTATTGGCAAAAATGACATCTAGGATGTGTCCAGCGTTGTGTGTGGGTTTGTGGGCGATCTGATGCTGCATCACTGCAACCTGGCCTGTGATTATTGTTTTCGGATGGGGCAAATTGGGTTTGTCAAACCAAATGTTGAGGTCACCCGGAACACATAGGTTAGAGTGTATTGTTATCAGGTTTGAAACTGTGTCTAGAAGTGTGTCTTGGAATGTTGCCTTGCTATGTGGAGGTCTGTAAAGGAGCAGGAAGTTACAGGAGGAAGACAGTGTAGGTTTGCATCTGGTGAGAAGAGTTCACAAAATCTTTATGGAGATGTCATCAACTTTAGTGATATGTAATGTTTGTCTGAAAACAACAGCTAGGCCACCTCCTTTTTTGCCTATATGATTTCGGGTGATCGTTTGAAAGCCTAGAGGAACCGCTTCATGCAGGACTGGAGCCATATTATCTCCCAACCATGATTCAGTTATGAATAGTATGCCTGGTTTTGCGTCAGTGAGAAGGTCGCAGATGTGATGTTTGTTTTCAGAGGGCGATCAAGCATTTATTAGTGGACAGTTTAGCGAATGTGCTTTGGTGACAGTGAGACTTTGTTTTGTAGAAGAGTGGTCAGTATAGTGTGGGTTTGTAGCAGGTGTGTTTTGAGTTCTGGTGTTAGTTGAATTAATATAGGAATTGTGTAGCTGTTTTGTAACTTGGCCCTCGTCCAGCAGGCTAAGAAGGCATTTTAATGGTTCTGCCTGTGTAGGTGGTGGAGACGGTGTTGGAGAGTGAGTTGGTGTGCTGTGTTGTTTTTGTGTTGTAATCTTGTTGTGCAGTAGACATGGAGAAGCAAAGTTATGACATGTGGCACATTGCTTATATTGTTTGCATGTGTTTAGGGCAGAAGGTGTATGAGTTAGGGGTGGTGATGTAGCATGTGGATCATGTAGTAAGGTTCTAAATTGTCCAGTGGATGAGAGACGGCTAGAGGAGAGTTGCTGTGTTGCTGTATGTGTGTTAGGTGTGGTGGAAGAGATAAAGCTTGGCATTGTAGTTTGTCCATTTGTGTAGATTGAAAGGTGGGTGTATGATTGTATTTTGTGACTGTAAGTATTATGAGGTGTTGCACTTGAGAGATTTTGTCGTGCTGGTGTGTATGATATGTTTTGTTTTTGAGGAATAGTGAAAATAGGTGCTGATGTATTTGTTTTATGAGATGGAGTTGTTTGAATAGTATTGTTTGTGAGAGGAAGTTATAAGTTAAATGGGGTGGTGATGTGTTTGTGACTAGAGTGTATGTTGTGTGTAGAAGAGGATAAAGTACATTTAGGACTGTTTGTCTCAGACTTGTTTACTGCAAGAGTTAAAATGTGTGGTGCTATGGAGTGTAAGTGTTGTGTTGTTGTGTTATTGTGGTAGAAAGAAGAGGAGGGTGTTGGTTGGACAAACGATTGAAGGCTGAGTATAGGTATATTCGTGATAAAAGGGGGTCTGTTAGTAGTATATAGAGTGGAGAGTATGTGTCTGGATGGCTTGTAGTTAAGTATGGTATGAACTTTGGCTGTGTTAGCGATGTGTGGATAGGTTGGTATACAATAGAGTTGTGTACTGTTTGTAGGTGATGGTGCAAATGCTTGGTAGCTGAGATAGAAGGGTATATAGGTGTGGTTTGTGTGGTTTTACACTGTGTGCTGGTACATTGATTTGTGCATAGGGTTGGTTTTTGGTAAATGTGTGAAGTCCATTTGGTGTGAGTGTGTTACTCTGGTCATGGATGGGGTAGGGTGTCTGCTGATGAATGGCTCAAACAGGCAACTGCCCTTGTCCTCTCTACCCTCAGCCTCGACGCCTGGGCTTTGACGCCTTAAACCCTGGCCTTTTATAGCCCTAGTAATCAGGTGACCCCTTCAGCTAATAGAAACCCTAGACCTAACCCTAACCAATCACATCACTAGCCCTAAATTCTAGAACCAATAGGAGACCAAGACCTTACAGCCAATCATAACCCTAGCCCAAGCACTCACTCAGGCACAAAAGCCTAATCCCTACATCCACTAGAAAGACTAACCCTAGCCCTAGTCCCAACCCTAGTCCCAGAAACCATTTTCACAGAAAACCCTGATCCCTACTTCCAATAGAAAACCTAACCCTAGTCTCACCCTACATTAATTTGAATCACTGATCGAGGAACCAATTATAACCCTCAAATACCCAACCAATGAGAACAATAATCTTAATCAAATAGAAACACCTATTACAACCACAAATCACTGCACACATGTCACATCCAATAGCAGACTATATAAGGTCCCAATGACCTCAGACAAGGTTTGCTGGCCAGGGAGTTGGAAGCTGCTCCTCTATTCAGAACCTAGGCGACAGACAGGCTCAATCCACACTTTAGACTTCTGCAGGAAAGGGCGTAACAAGCTTTGTCCTCCAACAATACTGTTTGTATAAAATTTTACTCACTAGCAAAAAACAAGTGCACAATCCCCATAAAACACATCTTTAACGGCTCACAGCAGATTACTGTTGTTGTTGATATAGAATATCCCAGTTGCTTGGAGGGGTAAAGGGGGGTCTGGTTTCACTCACTTGCTGACACAAAATGGGAGCTGGGGGTCGATTGCTTAGCGTACAGGTCTGAGCACAGAGCAAGGGAGAAATTAGGAGGGAAAAATAGATAGTCACCATTTTGGACTTCTGCAGATAAGGGCCTAACAAACTTTGTCCTCCAACAATACTGTTAGTATAAAACTTAACTCACTAGCCAAAACACAAGTGCACAATTCCTACAAGACACGGCTTAAACAGCTAACAGTAGATTATGTTGTCTCAGAGCACTCTTTGTTCACTCTCTGATGTAGAATATCCCTGTTGCTAGGTGGAGCAAAGGGGGGGGGAGTCTGGTTTCACTCACTTGCTAACACAAAATGTGAGCTGGGGATAGATTGCTTAACATACAGGTCTGAGCACAGAGCAAGGGAAAAATTTGGAGGGAAAACAGATAGTCACAGGGAAGGAGAGGGACAAAACTACAGATTTTGGACTGCAAATCCCACAATTCAACAGGTTACATGAAAGCAGCCACGGGCAAGTAAAAACCACAAGTTTAAACACAGAACAGGGGAGAAATTATGCTATCACAGACAGGTCAAAATTACATTTTTTAAACTGTAAAAACCACAGGCAAAACTGTTTTAAAAAAATGCAATCACGGGTAGGGAAAATCGATTTTTAAATTTTAGAAAAATGGCAGCACTAGTCTGCCTCCTTACCTCCTCCTGGTCTTAGGTTCACAGTAATCTGGGGCACATGGAAACTCTTATTTGGGTGTCCCAGTCCCACCTGGATGGTAAACAGTCTAAATATCGAGTTTTAAATATCGAGTGGACAAAATATCAAGTTTAAAATATCGAGTGGACAGAATATCGACTGTCAAAAATATAGTGGTACAGAATATCGATATGCCGTAAGAAATATCGTTTGTCATAACATCAAAGTCAGTACTATTGTCAGTCATAATATCGTTGTTAAAAATATCGATTTTTTTTAAAGTGTTTTAAATGTTAGTATATGTTTGTTTAAAAAAATATATATATTGAGTAGAGCAAGGACAGAGCACCATTGAAAAAAATATGGACGTCAGGAATAGAAACAAAAACAAATCTGGACTTAGCACTGATATCCATTCTTAAACATTGGTCAACTGAAACCCATCAAGCATAGATACACATACCTGAAACAGCCAACTATGAAAAAATACCACAAAGGTCCAGCAAAACCCTCTATTCAATTAAAAACTACATAATAATAATCTAGCCATAAAACTCTAAAATACATTTCCCCTAAGTTATTTATTACTCAAACTACATACTGCCTCTTAGTAAACATATTTACGTTAAAGTGCATTGAATTGAATATTTCTAACCTCACATTTTTGATTTTCTAAAAAACTACAATAAAAAGCATCCCGCCGATTAACACTCATATCCAAAAAACAGCAGCAAGGGATAATTGGACCCTCTCATTGCTATGAGACCCAATAATGACATGTGCATTATTACCTTCCATTGTACTAATATACATACATACATAATAATACTAAAGTGACATGTGCATGGTTGCCTTCAGTTATCAGAATATACATCTGTACAATCAATAGCAATCTTACAGTACCATCCTCCTTCACCTTAAATATAAGGACCTAAAGTGCAATGTGCTAAAGTGCTAGGTTCATGTCAATATGTCCCCAAAAACAACCCCCTTCCAAACTTCCAAGTAAGAAGGGCCAAAGTGCCGTGTGTTACAGTGCTAGATTTTTATCAAACCATACCAATTATCCATAAACTTCCAAACCGCTATAAACTTTTTTATTGCCCCAACTCGTGTAGCATATGCTTCTTCCAATCTCCTTATCTTTAGCATTTTTTTTATCTATTTAGTATAAGATGGTACCTCTTCAGATCTCCCGTTTTGTAGAATTAAGGAACGGGCTACTGAGGTGCAGATTGAAATGCACAACTCTTTGGCATTGGTCAGATCTGACCTTACTTTCGAAAAACCGAAAAGAGCCACTTCTGTCTTGGGATCAAGCTTTTTTTAAATAGCCTGGCTTATCACTGCAAAGATCTTGCTCCAAAACACTTCAAGCTTAGGACATGTAAAAAATATATGAAGCCAGTCTCCCTTCCCATGAGATTGGCATCGAAAACATCTATTTTAAATGTCCGTATAGCGCTTATTTAGCGATTTCGGAGTGTAGTAAGCCAGCCACCATGACAAAAAAGCCATTCTTTTAAAATTGGCTGCTCTCAGGGTCTTACTCCCTACCTGGGCTATCGACTGCCATTCCTGAAGAGAGAAGGTGCAGTTAGTTTCGTTTCCCGAGTTATTTTTCCCAGGAATACCTCAACCTGGGGTAGTGCCTTGCGTTTTATCAGAACAGGGTACCAATTTCCTACCCCTTTTAATTTCGTATTGTAAAGGGCGTTAATTTGATTAATTAGCCCATCACTAGTAAATCATATTTTTAATGAAGTTTACGATCTGCAAGTACTCCAGGAAGCCTGGTTTATATCGATTCCCAAATCTGCTTAGAACCTCATGCCAAGAGATCACTGCCTTGGCAATTAAAAACTGTCCCAGGTCCTCAAAACCACACTCCTTCCATCTCTTAAGCCGACTTGAGTGAATTTGTAGCCCGAAGATTCGACATTCCTCTAATTTAAAAAAATAAACCCTGAAAAGTCAATTTGTTTAAATAAGGCTTGCAGTCTATCAGAATAATCACGAATTGTCTTTTAGCTGGACTTTTTAGGCAGTTTAGATGTTTTTAAAAAGATTGGAATTTGAGAGCCGGACTCATGAATCATTCTTTCAAAGAAGAAAATATCTATCTGCCCATTAGGTTCCTGTAAATGTGCTGTAAGATCTAGTAAGGCAGCCTCGTAGTAAGTTTGAATATTTGGTAAGGCTAGACCCCCTTGACTTATTTCCAGCTGTAAATTGGACAGTTTAATCCTGGAGGCCTTCTTGTTCCACACAAATTTCCTGAACATTGAATCAATTTCATGAAACTATTTGAGATTGATTTTCATAGGTATATTTATAAAAAGAAATATTAACAGGGGAAGAATAGACATTTTTAAAAGTGCTACACAGCCACTCAAAGTCAAAGGTAAGAGGGTCCACTTATCCAAAAGTGATTTAAATTTGTTTCTCATAGCTAAATAATTCAAACTAAATAATTGTTGTACTTGATTGGAGCCGAAGATACAGAGATATCTAATTGGTTCTTCTTTTAGTGCCTGGAGTTTTAAATTAGGGGGTCGAAAGTTACAATCCGCATTAAGTATTAAAATCTCCGTATTATTTTGATTTATTTTGTAGCCTCCTATTTGTTCAAATTTGCTAAATTCTAAAAGAGCTTCTTCCAAGTTCTGTTTATCCAGACATAAAGTACATACTTATGTCGTCCGCGAAAAGTTTCAGCTTAGCGATCCCTTCAATTGGAGCTCTAATCAGGGCATTTCTGAAGATTCTAATGGCCAAGGGTTCCATAAAAAAAGTAAAGAGTATAGGTGACATCGGGCAGCCTTCTCTAGTTCCTCGGTTTATTTCCACTACCCCTATTGGATCACCGTTTACTATAACCAGGGCTTGAGCACCTTGATATATGCTTCTGAGCATACTTGAGATTTGGGCCGGGATGCTGAATTTTCCTAGACCAAAAAAAAGCGAATCCCAGTTGACCAAGTCAAACGCTTTTTCAGTGTCGACCATAGTAATAAAGGTGGGTATTTTATTATTAGTTACATAGTCAATGGATTAATGCCTGAGCAATTGGAACAAAACGCTGTGACCAGACTTTCATTAATATTTTAAAATCCACATTGACAAGACTTTTTGGCCTATATGAATTAACATCATTACCACTTTTCCCCTTTTTGACAACACTGACCAGTATGGACTCCTAAAAAGTTGTAGGGACACCCCCTCCCTCTTTGATATTATTGAAGAATTTTGCCAGAAAGGGGGTCAGCTCGTTCAATATTTTTTATAAATTTCAAGTGGGAGCCCATCGGCTTTGCAGGCTTTAGACCCTGCAATGGACTTTACCACACTTATAATTTCTTTTTCAGAAATATCCAACTGGAGCTGTTCTGCTATCGGCCCAGTAAGAGTAGGGAGATCAATGTTCTCGAAATAATTGTTAATCTGATCCGCTTCTGCTTCATATCTAGTAGTATATAACTGGGAGTAATGCTCTAGGAAAGCTTGAGCTATGTCTTCTTTATCTGTTAAAGAGATTCTTGTCCTGATTTCAGAAATCATGGCTGCTTCTTGCTTAGTTTTGGTAGTTCCGGCAAGCATTTTACCGACCATTTCACTCTCCTCATATACTCACTGTTGATATGTTCTGAAGCTAGCAATCTCTTCTATTATAAAAAACTCCTTCAATTCATTTTTCGCCCTGTCTAGCTGAACCCTGGCATCCCCCGTCCCCGCAGGCTGTGTATTCCTTGCTTTCGTTGCCTTCTCTTCGGCCTGCCGAAGTTTCAGAATTTTCTCCCTCCTCTGTTTACCTTGAGCGGCTGAATGTGCCCGCGAAGGGCAGCCTTAAATCCACCCCAGACTGAGAACATTTCTTCCGTATCCTCATTTATCTCAAAGAATTCGGCAATCTACTCCTTTGTGTCAATCACCCATTGAGGATCCTGCAGGAGGAGGCGATCCATCTGCCACCTGAGTCTTGGCCTCCTGCATTCCTCAATTCCAACTTCAAGTTTGATAAGGAAGTGGTCAGAAAATGGATTTATCTCCATTGCCATATTTATATAGCCCAAGGATTCAGATATTAAGGAAAACTCAATTCTGGATGCCATGTGAAATTGATTAGAATAGCAGGAAAATTCCAGCTTTGTTGGATTGGCATCACGCCAAGGGTCTATCAAAACATGATCCTGTCTTAATACTGCTATCACTTTCTTGGTTTGGGGTTTTAAATCTTTTTTATTTTTATTCGAGGTATCTTTCTGTAGACTTTGAATAAAATTAAAATAGCCACCTAGAATTATTTTCCCAGTAACCCCCTAAGTATCTCACCGATTTTAAGTAGAGCTATGGTGTCATCTGGGATAGGGCCATAGTAATTAATACAATTTAATATCATGCCATTTAATTTGGCCTCCATCCAGATCCAGCTTCCCTGGGGATCTCTCTGAATTTGGCCAAACTCCAAGGGAAGATCCCTGCAGAAGTATATGGCTACCCCTCTTTTAGCCAGCCCCACTGAGGCAAAAAAGGCATGTGAAAACCATCTAGGAAGAAATAAGTTTGGAGTATTAGTTTCTAGATGCGTTTCCTGCAAGAGTAAGACCTGGAGTGAAGAGGAAGCTAACCATCTAATTAATTCTCCATATTTCTTTTTATTTAGTATCCCTTTAACATTCATGGAAAAAATACAACACTTACTTAACATTTCTAGCAAAGTCTCTATAAATTATACCAGTTACCTCAGAAACTCTCACAATCCTGACAATCTTTCCAGTAAAGTCCTTGCTACAGCTCATTTTGCTACTGCTTTTATTCTCCCGCCCCCTCCTCCCCTCCCCCAAAATGTGGTCCCTGTAGCCCCGCAACCCACATTTTACCCATTTTACTCTAGGGGTGCCTTGACTCTGCACCCTCAGTGACCAGCCCCCCCTCACCCAAAAGAAGAAATATTCCACAGTGGATACAAATTTAAAGCAACCTCATCTTAAAGCTGTGATTTCTTTCAGAAGCTCCTGGGCTTCCTCAATCCGCGTAAACAAATGGAACTTCCCTTTAATGAGCACCCTTAGCTTTGACTGCTCGGCAATGGATGCCTGCACCCCCTGTGCTTTAAATAGGAGTAGTAACTTCACAAATTATTTACGTCTTCTTGCCGCCCCTGCTGACATGTCTGAAAAGATCCTACATTTTGTGCCTTCATTGATAGCAAATTGTCTCTGCTGGATAGCTTTTGTCAACACATTCTCTTTAATCCTATTGTCGGAGAAGTTGACTAATATTGTCTGAGGGTATTTTGAATTAGGAAAAGGGTGGGCAGGAACTCGGTGGGTCCTAGTTAGTGTCAAATCCCACGCGTGATCCGGGAGTACTTTCTGCTTGATAAATTCTTCGACCAGCGGAGGGTATTAGAGCCCTCCTTCCCCTCGGGTACTCCTACTATTCGGAGATTTGACTGCCACGAATGATTCTCCAGATCTTCCAGTTTAGACTCGAGTGCAATCCTATATGCCGACACCTCATTGATTTTCCGAATCGTGGAACCCATTTGGTCCTCTAAATAGGCAAACCTTGATTCTGCCTCTTCGAGCCTTGATATAAAACCCGCGATAGATGCCTTGATTTTTTCCAATCGTAAATGGAGAGTGGCAGTCTCCTGAGCCTGTGATTTTTTCATCTCTCTAATTTCCTCCAATAAAAGGTTCAGCAACACTTTCACCTCCATCTGCTGCGAGCTGGCCCCGGAGGAAAGGGTCTCTGACTCCTCAAGCGGATTCTCCATCCTCTGGCTTAATGGATCTCTGCCCTTCTCTGCTAAGGCACCAAGAACTATTTGAGGGATATGTCCGTTCTCTAGCTGCTGCTTCTGTTTTAAAATGTTCTCGGAAATTAAGGCAAATTTAGAGAGGGGCTGCTGCCCAGCTATGGCACTTGAAGGGTTAAGAAAGGAATTCACTTCCACTGAGTCAGTTAAAGCGGAGGATACCGCAGAGGATAACGCGGAAGATGTCGCAGCCATATCCTCGGGGGTGGAGGGATATGCAACCCTTCAAACAGATTAGATGTTGTCTCATCCTCAGGGGTTATTGGAAAGACTGTACTTATTAGGGATGGACCCTGAGTTGCAAGAGGCTACATATTCTTTTTGATGAACAGTGGAAAATCCTTACAGTTCTTAGATTCAGCCATCTTGAGCCCTGGCGTGGCACTCCCAGTCAATCCCTTAGAGACCTCAGAGAGTGTAGTAGTTGCGGAGGTGGGAGTTCCCCCTTGCGGTAATGGTATAGTTTGCCCAGACTGTGGCTTGGATTGTAACTCTGAGTGATCTTCTGTAGAGCTCTCGGAACTTGAGCTCCCTTCAGACTGGTTCATACTGGCTGGGATTTTAACTACAGATGACGCCCCTTTTGCTTGTACAAGGTGCTTTTGGCTTTCATCCCAACCGCCACTTCTACCCTGGCTACTGCGTTGGACTGCTTTTGGTGCCCATTTTGCTGCTCAGTTGTAAATTTATAAGTGTTCTCCTCCTCCTGTCGCTGCCGGGCTACTGTCTTCAGTTAGAGTCCACTGAGCTATTTAGTAGCTCCAATTTGCAAAGACTAGCTAGCAGGCTCTAACGTGGCACAAAAATAAGGGGCCGGGCACCTCCCGCATTTTGCAGCCTCTTACCGGACGCGTTGTTAACTGCTGGTTTGCTCCTTAGTCCTCAGCCGTCCACTTTTAGCATTTTCCTGAAGCTGCTTCCCCACAGCTTCTCGCTGCCTTTCGCTGCAGCCTTTACACCTCCATTAAGGTGCTAAATATGTCTGCCAAATCCGCCCCCCTTGGGGTGTCAGTAAGTGTTCGTTATCAGCTCCTCTATCGGGCTCATTAACTTTAGGGCACTTCAAAGAAGTTTTTCGATCGGCGTTCCGCGTTCAGCCGCGATCGCCATTCCTCTCTCCACTCCACCTCAGGCTTCCCTCAGGTGGCCGGAGCTTCAGTCACCTCGGCTACGGAGAGGCGGGAATCTCCATAGCTCGTTCAAGCGCACCGCACACCTGATTTTTTTAAAGTTTTTTAAATGTTAGTATATGTGTTAAAAGTATATATTATTTTTATAATGTATGTTTGAATTTTTTTAAAGTAATGAGTTTTATGTTAAATTATTTTTGTATATATTAGTTCTGTAACAGGTTGTAGGTTTAGAGGGGAATAGGGTAGTAAGTAATTTAATTTAAATTAATTAATTAATACGTTAATTATTATTTTTGTATTTAATAATTTAAAATGTTAGTTGTGTTAATTAATTATTAATTAATTATAACATTATGAATAATAATTAATAATGTATTGGTAAATATGTTAATTGTGCTTAAAAAGTTATTAATTAGTTATTAATGTGATATACATTTTTAATAATTAATTTGTTAATATGTCAATTGTGTATTTTTTTTAGGAGTGGGTTGAGTGTTGATAAGGGAGTAGGATGGGAAGTAATTTAATTTTTATTAAAAATTTTCATGTTTTGATATAATATTTTTTTAAAGTTATTTTATAGTGTTAATTGTGTGAATATATTTATATTTGATGGTTATTCGTTTTATTGTTAATTGTTAGTTAATTAATAAATTGATAATTAATTATGTTAATTCATTAAATTTTACAATATTGATGGTAATGTTTATAGGGGAATATGGTGGGAGGTAATATTTTTTTTTAACTAATGAATTGTTAATTAATGTTAATTAAATTGCAGGAGTGGGAATACTAAATTAATCCCCTACGCTATCCAAAACTTTCCCTACTGTTGGACTCACTGGAGTGGGAATAGTAATTTTTACCTTCCCGTTATCCAACACTTTCCTTAGTGTTATACTTGGTGGAGTGGGAATAGTAAATTATTCCCACCCGCTATTCAACACTTTCCCTACTATTGCTCTTGCTGGAGTGGGTATAGTAATTTTTACCCGTCTGCTATCCAACAGTTTCCCTACTGTTGCACTGTCTGGAGTGGGAATAGTAATTTTTACACACCCGCTATCCAACACTTTCCCTAGTGTTGTACTCGCAAGAGTGGTAATAGCAATTTTTACCCACCCCATCCTACTTTTTCCCTACTGTTACACTCGTTGGAGTCAGAATAGTAATTTTTACCCTTCCGCTATCCAACACTTTCCCTACTGTTACACTCGTCGGAGTCAGGATAGTGTTTTTTTACCCTTCCGCTATCCAACACTTTCCCTACTGTTGCACTTGCTGGAGCAGGAATTGTAATTTTTACCCACCCGCTGTCCAACACTTTCCCTACTGTTGCACTCACTGGAGTGGGATTAGTAATTTTTACTCTCCCGCTATCCAATGCTTTCCCAACTGTTACACTTGGTGGTGTAGGAATAGTAAATTATTCCCACTCGGTATTCAACACTTTCCCTACTGTTGCACTCTCTGGAGTGGGAATAGTAATTTTTACCTACCCGCTGTCCAACACTTTCCCTAGTGTTGTACTTCCAAGAGTGGGAATAGTCATTTTTACCCACCCCCTATCAAACACTTTCCCTACTGTTACACTCATTGGAGTCAGAATAGTAATTTTTACCCTCTCGCTATCCAACACTTTCCCTACTGTTGCACTTAGTGGAGTGGGAATAGTAATTTTTATCTTCCCGCTATCCAACGCTTTCCCTACTGTTACACTTGTTTGAGTGGGAATAGTAATTTTATCCCCTACGCTATGCAATGTTTTCCCTACTGTTATAATTAATGTAGTGTGAAATATTTTTTTTTAAACAATAATTTTAATTATTTAATTAATTGATAATATAGAAAAATAATGTTTATATTTATATTACAGGTTCATTTAGATATATGTATAATTATAATTTAAATTATGTTTGTAACATTTTATAAATACATTTAATAATTATTTATTTATATTATTAAGTATATATATATATAATTCATTATGCTTTTTTAATGTTTTTTACATTACATTTAGGTGCCGATTCCGATCCTGTAAAACCCGGGTACGAATGGTCGTACGGAGCGTATTCTCCATACGACTCGTACCTGGGAAATCCTCCTTACAAAGCAGCAAGTACGATTCGTACAGAAATACCATTTCCATACGAATCGTACAAAACTACGTGCGGCGAAAAAATACCCACAATTCCGATCCGGGACATCGCGTACGTGACGTCCGGTCGGAGTCAGGCAGCGTTTTACGGACCAGCAAGTATGATTCGTGCCTATGTCACTCCGCACGGCTAATATTTTACGTCAGCCAAAAACTCCCGGGAAATTGAGGACGACGCGAAGAAGGAGCACCGGTACACGACGGACAGCCATGGACCCCATCCTACGTGTCATCCCTGCCCTTCTAGCCTACGACCTGGTGCACCGAAACCGCCGCGCACGCCACAGAAGGTCAGAACAACACCCAGGGGCAAAGGGGGGGGCGAGGGGCAGGAAATATAACTCCTACCCAATTTTAAAAAAACTATATTCTGTACATACATTACCTCCAGGCTCTGTTCACTTCGGGGGGCGTGTCCACCAATCCCTGCATACCGCCACAATGGAAGTGGACGTCTACGCGTACCCGTCACCACTACAATGGTGGGACGGACCGTACCCACGCTCTGAAGCCGTCGGTACGGTCCGTACCACCATTGTAGTGGTGATGTAGGGGTGCGCGTGGTACAGACCGTACCCACGCTATGATGGTGGGTACGGTCCGTACCACCATTGTAGTGGTGATGTAGGGATACGCGTGGTATGGACCGACCGTACCCACACCCTCATAGCATGGGTACGGTCCATACCATGCGTACCCCTACATCACCACTGCAATGGTGGTACGTACCGTACCCACGCTCTAAGGGTGGGTACGGTCCGTACCACCATTGTAGTGGTGATGTAGGGGTATGCGTGGTACGGACCGTACCCACGCTATGAGGGTGTGGGTACGGTCCATACCATGCGTACCCCTACATCACCACTGCAATGGTGGTACAGACCGTACCCACGCACTGAGGGTGGGTACGGTCCGTACCACCATTGTAGTGGTGATGCAGGGGTACGCGTGGTATGGACCATACCCACGCTCTGAGGCCGTGGGTACTGTCCATACCACGCGTACCCCTACATCACCACTACAATGGTGGTACGGACCATACCCACCCTCAGAGCGTGGGTACGGTCCGTACCACCACTGCAGTGGTGATATAGGGGTACGCGTGGTACGGACCATACCCAACCGATTAATGCAGGGGTACGGACCGCATCACCGGAACGCCTAGGGCGCCAGTACATTTGTGAGACAAGGCGTACATACGCCACAAATGTTGGTTTAGGGCCTCTTGCAGCATATAACCAGTACATTGGGGGGGTGTATGGCCAGGTCAGCAATGTACTACACCAAGGGTGTGGGTGGGTGGGTGGGTGGCTGCCTAGGATTCCCAGCAGTGGACTAAGACATGTGAGGTGTGGGTGCAGAGGAATACCAGCAGTGGACAGAGACATGTGAGTGGTGGGTGCCTATCACTCCCAGCAGTGGACAGAGACATGTGAGGGGTGGGTGCAGAATACTCCCAGCTGTGGACAGAGACATGGGGGTGGATGCAGAGGACTACCAGCAGTGGACAGAGACATGTGAGGTGTGGGTGCAGAGGAATACCAGCAGTGGACAGAGACATGTGAGGGGTGGGTACAGAGGACTCCCAGAAGTGGACAGAGACATGGGGGTGGATGCAGAGGACTCCCAGAAGTGGACAGAGACATGGGGGTGGGTGCAGAGGACTCCCAGCAGTGGACATAGACATGGGGGTGGATGCAGACATGTGAGGGGTGGGTGCCTATCACTCCCAGCAGTGGACAGAGACATGTGAGGGGTGGGTGCCTATCACTCCCAGCAGTGGACAGAGTCATGGGGGTGGATGCAGAGGACTCCCAGCAGTGGACAGAGACATGGGGGTGGGTGCAGAGGACTCCCAGCAGTGGACAGAGACATGGGAGTGGATGCAGAGTACTCCCATCAGTGGACAGAGACATGTGAGGGGTGGGTGCCTATCACTCCCAGCAGTGGACAGAGACATGTGAGGGGTGGTTGCCTATCACTCCCAGCAGTGGAGAGAGACATGGGGGTGGGTGCAGAGGGCTCCCAGCAGTGGACAGAGACATGTGAGGTGTGGGTGCAGAGGAATACCAGCAGTGGACAGAGACATGTGAGGGGTGGGTGCAGAGGACTCCCAGCAGTGGACAGAGACATGGGGGTGGGTGCAGAGGACTCCCAGCAGTGGACAGAGACATGTAAGGGGTGGGTGCAGAGTACTCCCAGCAGTGGACAGAGACATGTGAGGGGTGGGTGCAGAGGACTCCCGGCAGTGGACAGAGACATGGGGGTGGGTGCAGAGGACTCCCAACAGTGGACAGAGACATGTGAGGTGTGGGTGCAGAGGAATACCAGCAGTGGACAGAGACATGTGGGGTGGGTGCAGAGGACTCCCAGCAGTGGACAGAGTCATGTGAGGGGTGGTTGCCTATCACTCCCAGCAGTGGACAGAGACATGGGGGTGGATGCAGAGGACTCCCAGCAGTGGACAGAGACATGTGAGGGGGGGTGCAGAGGACTCCCAGCAGTGGACAGAGACATGGGGGTGGGTGCAGAGGACTCCCATCAGTGGACAGAGACATGTAAGGGGTGGTTACCTATCACTCCCAGCAGTGGACAGAGACATGGGGGTGGGTGCAGAGGACTCCCAGCTGTGGACAGAGACATGTGAGGGGTGGGTGCAGAGTACTCCCAGCAGTGGACAGAGACATGTGAGGGGTGGGTGCAGAGGACTCCCGGCAGTGGACAGAGACATGGGGGTGGGTGCAGAGGACTCCCAACAGTGGACAGAGACATGTGAGGTGTGGGTGCAGAGGAATACCAGCAGTGGACAGAGACATGTGGGGGTGGGTGCAGAGGACTCCCAGCAGTGGACAGAGTCATGTGAGGGGTGGTTGCCTATCACTCCCAGCAGTGGACAGAGACATGGGGGTGGATGCAGAGGACTCCCAGCAGTGGACAGAGACATGTGAGGTGTGGGTGCAGAGGAATACCAGCAGTGGACAGAGAAATGTGAGGGGGGGTGCAGAGGACTCCCAGCAGTGGACAGAGACATGGGGGTGGGTGCAGAGGACTCCCATCAGTGGACAGAGACGTGTAAGGGGTGGTTACCTATCACTCCCAGCAGTGGACAGAGACATGGGGGTGGGTGCAGAGGACTCCCAGCAGTGGACAGAGACATGTGAGGTGTGGGTACAGAGGAATACCAGCAGTGGACAGAGACATGTGAGGGGTGGGTGCAGAGGACTCCCAGCATTGGACAGAGATATGGGGGTGGGTGCAGAGGACTCCCAGCAGTGGACAGAGACATGTGAGGGGTGGGTGCAGAGTACTCCCAGCAGTGGACAGAGACATGTGAGGGGTAGGTGCAGAGGACTCCCAGCAGTGGACAGAGACATGGGGGTGGGTGCAGAGGACTCCCGGCAGTGGACAGAGACATGTGAGGTGTGGGTGCAGATGAATACCAGCAGTGGACAGAGACATGTGAGGGGTGGGTGCAGAGGACTCCCAGCAGTGGACAGAGACATGTGAGGGGTGGTTGCTTATCACTCCCAGCAGTGGACAGAGACATGGGGGTGGATGCAGAGGACTCCCAGCAGTGGACAGAGACATGTGAGGTGTGGGTGCAGAGGAATACCAGCAGTGGACAGAGACATGTAAGGGGTGGGTGCAGAGGACACCCAGCAGTAGACAGAGACATGGGGGTGGGTGCAGAGGACTCCCAGCAGTGGACAGAGACATGTGAGGGGTGGGTGCAGAGTACTCCCAGCGGTGGACAGAGACATGTGAGGGGTGGGTGCAGAGGACTCCCAGCAGTGGACATAGACATGGGGATGGATGCAGAGTACTCGCATCAGTGGACAGAGACATGTGAGGGGTGTGTGCCTCTCACTCCCAGCAGTGGACAGAGACATGTGAGGGGTGGGTGCCTATCACTCCCAGCAGTGGACAGAGTCATGGGGGTGGATGCAGAGGACTCCCAGCAGTGGACAGAGACATGGGGGTGGGTGCAGAGGACTCCCAGCAGTGGACAGAGACATGGGGGTGGATGCAGAGTACTCCCATCAGTGGACAGAGACATGTGAGGGGTGGGTGCCTATCACTCCCAGCAGTGGACAGAGACATGTGATGGGTGGTTGCCTATCACTCCCAGCAGTGGACAGAGACATGGGGGTGGGTGCACAGGACTGCCAGCAGTGGACAGAGTCATGTGAGGTGTGGGTGCAGAGGAATACCAGCAGTGGACAGAGACATGTGAGGGGTGGGTGCAGAGGACTCCCAGCAGTGGACAGAGACATGGGGGTGGGTGCAGAGGACTCCCAGCTGTGGACAGAGACATGTGAGGGGTGGGTGCAGAGTACTTCCAGCAGTGGACAGAGACATGTGAGGGGTGGGTGCAGAGGACTCCCAGCAGTGGACAGAGACATGGGGGTGGGTGCAGAGGACTCCCAACAGTGGACAGAGACATGTGAGGTGTGGGTGCAGAGGAATGCCAGCAGTGGACAGAGACATGTGAGGGGTGGGTGCAGAGGACTCCCAGCAGTGGACAGAGTCATGTGAGGGGTGGTTGCCTATCACTCCCAGCAGGGGACAGAGACATGGGGGTGGATGCAGAGGACTCCCAGCAGTGGACAGAGACATGTGAGGTGTGGATGCAGAGGAATACCAGCAGTGGACAGAGACATGTGAGGGGAGTGCAGAGGACTCCCAGCAGTGGACAGAGACATGGGGGTGGGTGCAGAGGACTCCCATCAGTGGACAGAGACATGTGAGGGGTGGGTTCCTATCACTCCCAGCAGTGGACAGAAACATGTGACGGGTGGGTGCAGAGTACTCCCAGCAGTGGACAGAGACATGTGAGGGGTGGGTGCAGAGGACTCCCAGCAGTGGACAGAGACATGGGGGTGGGTGCAGAGGACTCCCAACAGTGGACAGAGACATGTGAGGTGTGGGTGCAGAGGAATACCAGCAGTGGACAGAGACATGTGAGGGGTGGGTGCAGAGGACTCCCAGCAGTGGACAGAGTCAAGTGAGGGGTGGTTGCCTATCACTCCCAGGAGTGGACAGAGACATGGGGGTGGATGCAGAGGACTCCCAGAAGTGGACAGAGACATGTGAGGTGTGGGTGCAGAGGAATACCAGCAGTGGACAGAGACATGTGAGGGGGGGTGCAGAGGACTCCCAGCAGAGGACAGAGACATGGGGGTGGGTGCAGAGGACTCCCATCAGTGGACAGAGACATGTGAGGGGTGGGTTACTATCACTCCCGGCAGTGGACAGAGACATGTGAGGGGTGGTTACCTATCACTCCCAGCAGTGGACAGAGACATGGGGGTGGGTGCAGAGGACTCCCAGCAGTGGACAGACATGTGAGGTGTGGGTGCAGAGGAATACCAGCAGTGGACAGAGACATGTGAGGGGTGGGTGCAGAGGACTCGCAGCATTGGACAGACATATGGGGGTGGGTGCAGAGGACTCCCAGCAGTGGACAGAGACATGTGAGGGGTGGGTGCAGAGTACTCCCAGCAGTGTACAGAGACATGTGAGGGGTAGGTGCAGAGGACTCCCAGCAGTGGACAGAGACATGGGGGTGGGTGCAGAGGACTCCCGGCAGTGGACAGAGACATGTGAGGTGTGGGTGCAGATGAATACCAGCAGTGGACAGAGACATGTGAGGGGTGGGTGCAGAGGACTCCCAGCAGTGGACAGAGACATGTGAGGGGTGGTTGCTTATCACTCCCAACAGTGGACAGAGACATGGGGGTGGATGCAGAGGACTCCCAGCAGTGGACAGAGACATGTGAGGTGTGGGTGCAGAGGAATACCAGCAGTGGACAGAGACATGTAAGGGGTGGGTGCAGAGGACACCCAGCAGTAGACAGAGACATGGGGGTGGGTGCAGAGGACTCCCAGCAGTGGACAGAGACATGTGAGGGGTGGGTGCAGAGTACTCCCAGCGGTGGACAGAGACATGTGAGGGGTGGGTGCAGAGGACTCCCAGCAGTGGACATAGACATGGGGATGGATGCAGAGTACTCCCATCAGTGGACAGAGACATGTGAGGGGTGTGTGCCTATCACTCCCAGCAGTGGACAGAGACATGTGAGGGGTGGGTGCCTATCACGCCCAGCAGTGGACAGAGTCATGGGGGTGGATGCAAAGGACTCCCAGCAGTGGACAGAGACATGGGGGTGGGTGCAGAGGACTCCCAGCAGTGGACAGAGATATGGGGGTGGATGCAGAGTACTCCCATCAGTGGACAGAGACATGTGAGGGGTGGGTGCCTATCACTCCCAGCAGTGGACAGAGACATGTGATGGGTGGTTGCCTATCACTCCCAGCAGTGGACAGAGACATGGGGGTGGGTGCAGAGGACTGCCAGCAGTGGACAGAGACATGTGAGGTGTGGGTGCAGAGGAATACCAGCAGTGGACAGAGACATGTGAGGGGTGGGTGCAAAGGACTCCCAGCAGTGGACAGAGACATGGGGGTGGGTGCAGAGGACTCCCAGCTGTGGACAGAGACATGTGAGGGGTGGGTGCAGAGTACTCCCAGCAGTGGACAGAGACATGTGAGGGGTGGGTGCAGAGGACTCCCAGCAGTGGACAGAGACATGGGGGTGGGTGCAGAGGACTCCCAACAGTGGACAGAGACATGTGAGGTGTGGGTGCAGAGGAATACCAGCAGTGGACAGAGACATGTGAGGGGTGGGTGCAGAGGACTCCCAGCAGTGGACAGAGTCATGTGAGGGGTGGTTGCCTATCACTCCCAGCAGGGGACAGAGACATGGGGGTGGATGCAGAGGACTCCCAGCAGTGGACAGAGACATGTGGGGTGTGGGTGCAG
Organism: Triturus cristatus; assembly: GCF_964204655.1. Taxonomy (NCBI): domain Eukaryota; kingdom Metazoa; phylum Chordata; class Amphibia; order Caudata; family Salamandridae; genus Triturus; species Triturus cristatus. The sequence goes on from NC_140593.1 coordinate 823,972,178, forward strand.
AGGAATACCAGCAGTGGACAGAGACATGTGAGGGGGGTGCAGAGGACTCCCAGCAGTGGACAGAGACATGGGGGTGGGTGCAGAGGACTCCCATCAGTGGACAGAGACATGTGAGGGGTGGGTTCCTATCACTCCCAGCAGTGGACAGAAACATGTGACAGGTGGGTGCAGAGTACTCCCAGCAGTGGACAGAGACATGTGAGGGGTGGGTGCAGAGGACTCCCAGCAGTGGACCGAGACATGGGGGTGGGTGCAGAGGACTCCCAACAGTGGACAGAGACATGTGAGGTGTGGGTGCAGAGGAATACCAGCAGTGGACAGAGACATGTGAGGGGTGGGTGCAGAGGACTCCCAGCAGTGGACAGAGTCAAGTGAGGGGTGGTTGCCTATCACTCCCAGGAGTGGACAGAGACATGGGGGTGGATGCAGAGGACTCCCAGCAGTGGACAGAGACATGTGAGGTGTGGGTGCAGAGGAATACCAGCAGTGGACAGAGACATGTGAGGGGGGGTGCAGAGGACTCCCAGCAGTGGACAGAGACATAGGGGTGGGTGCAGAGGACTCCCATCAGTGGACAGAGACATGTGAGGGGTGGGTTCCTATCACTCCCAGCAGTGGACAGAGACATGTGAGGGGTGGTTACCTATCACTCCCAGCAGTGGACAGAGACATGGGGGTGGGTGCAGAGGACTCCCAGCAGTGGACAGAGACATGTGAGGTGTGGGTGCAGAGGAATACCAGCAGTGGACAGAGACATGTGAGGGGTGGGTGCAGAGGACTCACAGCATTGGACATACATATGGGGGTGGGTGCAGAGGACTCCCAGCAGTGGACAGAGACATGTGAGGGGTGGGTGCAGAGTATTCCCAGCAGTGGACAGAGACATGTGAGGGGTGGGTGCAGAGGACTCCCAGCAGTGGACAGAGACATGGGGGTGGGTGCAGAGGACTCCCGGCAGTGGACAGAGACATGTGAGGTGTGGGTGCAGATGAATACCAGCAGTGGACAGAGACATGTGAGGGGTGGGTGCAGAGGACTCCCAGCAGTGGACAGAGACATGTGAGGGGTGGTTGCTTATCACTCCCAGCAGTGGACAGAGACATGGGGGTGGATGCAGAGGACTCCCAGCAGTGGACAGAGACATGGGGGTGGGTGCAGAGGACTCCCAGCAGTGGACAGAGACATTTGAGGGGTAGGTGCAGAGTACTCCCAGCGGTGGACAGAGACATGTGAGGGGTGGGTGCAGAGGACTCCCAGCAGTGGACAGAGACATGGGGGTGGGTGCAGAGGACTCCCAGCAGTGGACAGAGATATGTGAGGTGTGGGTGCAGAGGAATACCAGCAGTGGACAGAGACATGTGAGGGGTGGGTGCCTATCACTCCCAGCAGTGGACAGAGACATGGGGTGGATGCAGAGGAATACCAGCAGTGGACAGAGACATGTGAGGGGTGGGTGTAGAGGAATACCAGCAGTGGACAGAGACATGGGGTGTGTACATCATCATCAGATGACCACAACTCCATGGGTGAATGTACGCATCCCTAATTTTTGACTATGTCAAAAGTGCCATAACAACATATCACTGACAGCAGTGTCCCACTCCCATGAGGATGGATGTCTTTCCCCCACTGCATGACACACCACATGTGGGTGTGAGGACAAATGACACATGCATACCCACCCCTGGCGGATGCAGCACAATACACACACAGAGATCATGCCACAAGACTGTATAGTCATGTCAATGCCTACTAAACTAAGAGAGCCAAAGGGAACACACACTGTCACGCACATCCTAGGACTGATAGGAATGTACAGGTGCTGGCACAGCCACCAAGATGTTGTCTCTCATGGAAGGAATAGGGTGGAGTTCCCACAGATACAATGCCCACAATTGTCAGTCAGGGGCCCAAATACCCTGCAGAACAAGTACCATATGTGTGCTAGGCTGGGATTACACACATGCATAGTGCGGAAAAGGGAGAATTATTCCGTGAAGGCATGGCAGCATACTAAATACACAAGTACAGGGACTAGCAAGGATGGCACAGACGATGCAGCTGGAGACATTGCTGAGCAGGCATGGCCATAGCTGAAGGGATCCGTCACCAACAAAGGGAATGTATACACACGTCAGCACAACAATTGTGCAACTCTCTGCAGGGAAGATGTCAGGTGCCACGGAGGAAGGGACACACCTTGGTGCAATGTCTCAAAAACAAATAACACACAATCAAAGATCCATTGCAGAGACCTTGTGATGGCACGCAGATCCCATGGGCCACCTCCTCACCATCAGACTCGAACCTTTGCCCGAAACATAACACATTACCACAACCCCAACTCCTGGAGCATCAGCACCAACATCAATACTTGAAATGCAATAGTGTGCAAAGTCAAAAGAAAATGCTTTAATCAGCATAAGATAAAAATTGTATTACCAACACTATATACAAAGGCCAATGGCCAGTCCAGAATAGAAGTCCTTGGGGGGACACATGGGCACGTGTCTCCTCTAGCTTGCCTGCACATTAGAACCCTCAGGTTCGTCGACTGGGGGTGGCATCATGTGCGGAAGGACCAGGCACCGCAGGGACAGGAGGTGGAAGGGTAGGTGTGGTGGGTGCAGGGCTGGACGCCTCCACCACAGGGGGTGGGGCAGCGCCAGAGGTGGAGGTCAGCTTGGCGCTGCACACTTCTGCCAGGTCGTCCAGGGTATCCCCTGAACTGGAAGAAACCACAGGCACAAAGCAGGGGGTGGGGTCGGAGGGATGGGGTGCAGCGCTACTGGGGAGGGGGTGGGCAGGGGGGATCAACTCCCCTAACCAGGGAGCGCCTTGCCCGTTTGTGGGCTGGTGAGCCAGTGGGGCTGAGGCCCAGCACAGCCAAGTAGCTCTCCTTGTCTGACTGTGTGGCAGGGGAGCCAAGGGGAGTGTCTTTGGAGGGACTGGATAGTGAGGCATGCGGACTCAGACAGTGGCTGCGTGTATGCCTGTGTGCCCCAGACCCAGTGGGTGTGCCTTTATCCCCCTGAGTGTGCGTGCCAGGAGGTGTGTGCTTGCCCTTACGTGTTTGTGCGCTGCCTGTGTCTGGTGGGGTGTGTGCTTGGGAATGTCTGGGTGTGCATGGGACAGGCATGGGAGTGGGAAGTGTGGATGGTGCAGAGGTGGGGGGGACGGAGTGCTGCAGGAGACTCACTGCTGCCGTCAGTGAAGAGTCCATGGACCTCAGCAACATCCGTTGGTCAGACATCGCTGCTGACATGCCCTCCATGAATGACACCATCTGTGTCAGCAGTCTGGTGTGGCCATGGAGGACATTCAGCATCGATGTCTGGCCAACCTGCTACTGCCGCTGAATGTCCACAGACTCTGCAGTGAGGGCAGCAGGGGGGACAGGGCAGGGGGTGCGGTGCTTGGCACGAAGGAGACACTGTGGTGCCCTGCACGGACAGAAGGGACCGGAGCAACTGGGAGGGCGGTGATGGGAATGGAGGAGGCGGTGACAGATGTTGTGCTGCTGCCAGGTGTTGTAGCAGCCTCCGCCCCCTCGAGGAGTTCAGCCTCAGACCCGTCAGTGTCGTAGTCGGTGTCGCCACCAGACAGGTCCTCCGCCTGACTCCCCTTGCCCTCTGTGCCACTTGCTCCCGCAGACTCGCCAGCAGTGGTGGCAGCGATGCGGGATCCCTCCTCAAGGTCCGTGCAGGTGTCTCCCTCTGTGTCTTCCGATGATGCTGTGGGCAAGGTGAAGATACAGAAAATAATCAGTCACCTGTATACATCTGACACATGAGTCCAAACAAAATAGGTCACAGTGCATATCAGGAAAAGCATCATGAGTAACATCTACATTACTCCGCACATATGTAAGCCCTGCACTCCCCAGTGGGTTGACCCACCATGCCACTTGGAAACAAGGAAAATTAGGACACAACAGCAAATGACTTGATATCGAATTATACTGAGAAGCTAGTGTCTGTGAAGAGTTGAGCACAGCAATACTATGAAGGTATGCCACCTCTTGTTTACTGTGAACGAAACAGTATTGGTGCACCCAAGGCTAAATAGCAGACTGCAATGCTGAAGGTGTCCCCACAATCAGAGACCTGTGAGTACTTTGGAAACCCAAACGAAATACATTGTGATCCCTTGGGTATCACAACGCTTTACACAATCTACATGTTTAGAATGTGTGAATGTGCCACTTTGTGAACAGAACACACATGTGCCTGTATAAAAGAAGTCACACAAGGAGGTGCACACAAAACTACATTTACACAGTCATTGTATGAGCTGCCAGCCTTATTCAAACAAGCCACTGTTAGAAAGAAATGGGGTTTCAGTAAGTACATATACATGGCCCCACGGCGGTCTGGATGACTTGACACTCGTAAGTTGGTATCAGCAACAACCAAGGACTTACCCAAATGCCACCACACTGTGGGAACATGGACATGTATTACCTTAAAAAAAAGTGTTATTCGAACTGTGCCTTTCTTTAATATGTGCCAGCTTGTCCCCTGAAAGTGTAAAGGTGGTTTCTTGTGCACTTCCGTGGGAGACATCTGTCATGCAGGCACATTATTGTCCTACACAACAAAACATCAAAGTCAAGCATTGAAAACATGAAGACATGTTGACAAGTGTACTGAGTGCCAGGTTACAAGACTTCTTTCTTGACTAACAACTTGAATCATGCCACCTGTCACATGGCCATCCATACCATGATGACACAGTTGGCAACACATCTGACCCACTGTCTGTCATGTGGAGTGGCACACATGTCCAAACACAGGACAATGCATAAGATAATGCATTTGTGCAATTGTGTCGGAATAAGGAGCACCTGCACTGAGGAGACACACTCATGGCAAGCAAGAATGTCCACACAGATGTAACCACACAAAGAACAAACTACATAGCATCTGGACCACACACTGGTGCCAAAAATGGATGAGCAGGAATCATGTATTTTAACTTTTGACACATGCAGCAAAGCACCAAAATGAAACCCTGCACAACATGACTGGGTCACTGCATGTTGAGTGTCTGTCCAGACAATTATCACACACAGGTCAGACCTGGCAAGGAGCCATAAGGTTTGGACATGTAGGCCTTGCCTGCACAAACCCCCCATACCTGACACAATGTGATTGAGACAGATCAAGAAGTTACACCTCTTAATCTGGGTTTAGTAAAATGTGCATCAAGAAATCCCAAATGTACTCCACATCACCTCGTGAGGCTGCCAACACATATTTGTGACAAACAATCATCAACAGATAGTTGTACATAGACACACAGGCACTGCCCAGTGTGAGGATGCACAAGCCAAATGGGGTCACCCTGTCCAGTGGACACATGTAGCACACTTTACATAAATACAAATGAGGCCAGGGAACAATGCCACAGAGGCCAACCTATGCTGTACACACAGAGAATGGGCACAGTGTTGGATGACACACATGATTCCGAGGCAAGGGTGTCTCAGGGGACTGTAGTGGGCACACTGCTCCATGGTCCTGGAATGATCTGACTGTAACATTAGCAACCGTCCCGGCACTATGCATATCTCCCGCTCATGCACATCATGTCTGAGGCCACAACATCGGTCATGCATGCTGCAAGTCTGTTAATTTGAAACCTCACACTCCTATGTTGAGACTCAGCATCAGTGCCAACAAATATGGACCCCCAAATGACTGAACAGGACAGGGCACAGGCAAGGTACCAACACATGTCACAGACCACCCCCACACATGATGCAGAAAGCAATGTGCACTTGGATTAACTGGCAGCCTAGATGACCATGTGCAATAGTGTTTACACACAGACCAGGGAACACATGTCAAGGAGGGGAAGAGAGGAAGAACAGCACCGGTTGACTTGGGGTAAAAGGATATGCACTGCATATATAAACCCTGGCAGTGTATCCAGGCAACTGAGCACTACCAAAAGCTGGTGACACACAACAAACACACATGTACCTACCCCCTTCCTGCTGCTGCATTTCCTGTAACCACCTATCCATGTCAGGGAAGACCACCGCCAGGACACGCTTCATCTGGTGGGTCAGGTGTCGGCACCCGCCGTGGGGGCGTGGAGGTGAGTCCTTCAGCAGGACCCGGGCGATCCTCCGGGTCCAGCACCAGATGTCCTGCCACTGTTTTCTTACTTGGGCTAGGCGCCGACTGCGACCCTCCACCGATCTCACAGCCCTGACGGCCTGCTTCCAGATCTCCCCCTTCGTGTAGGCAGTTACCTGTGAGGATGACAAAGTGAGACAACATCCCTGCACCAGCTCCATGTCAGAGAGACACACATTTGAACATCTTTGATATGTTGAACAGGGCATAGGATGCTGCCAAGGAATAGCATCCTAGTCCTATGGACATTGGCCTCTGTGGAAGCCCCAATGCACTACATGGCATATAAAGTACACAGGTGGCATGAGGGGTGCGACACACTCCATGAACATGGCACACACTGTGCATAACAAGCAACACCAGGCTGATGGACAGCACCTCCATGCAGTTACATGCCCCAGGCCACTGACACAACCTCAGCAGAGTACACAGACACACACAGGCACAGATCAATCACATGCCATTGGCAACAGCGGATACAAACCTCACTCTGCACATGTGCCACTTGCCTGTGGGGTGTCACAGGTGTGGGGCTAGCTCAGCAAGTCAGACACACAGCACAGCTTACTTCTCACATCAGATGGGTGGAGCTGTTGCCTCCTCCATGCAGCTGTGGTGCAACACTTCACATAGATACTCACCCAGATGACAAGGAACATTCCCACACATCAATGTCCAGGGGGTGTACACATAACTTGGATACTCTCACCACAGCTCCACTCAACTCACACACATCTGTGGGTACAGTGAGAAGTCACTACGGGGGGACCACTGAATCACCTCAGGACTATATACAAAAAATGCCACAAAGGATTCGCCAGGCTGGATGTGTCATGTACTGTGCAGTGAATGTCATAGTGAGCACAATGCAGCTGAGGAGTGCACATATGAAGTACATCATGCTCTGCATGGGAGACATAAGCCATAATTCCCCTGGCCCACTCTAAACAACACTGCATGTCTGTCACACCTGGACACAATGCCAGAAGTGACCGTCACAAAAAAGGTGCACAGTCAAAGCTAGTGGAGTCAGCACTCACCTGCTCCCCTGGTCTCCCATACAGGATGGGGTACTGTGGGAGGATGACATCCAGCAATGCCTCATTCTCCTCCTGGGTGAATGGCTGGGCCCTCTCCACAGACCTTGACATGGCGCCAGAGGAAGCACAGGCAGCATCAGTGTTGTCGACAGGAAACTTGTGCAGGCAAGTGCCCTCTCATGGGTTCTGGCTGACTTAAATCTGTCTTGCTGAAGGGCATTAATTTGGAGGAGTACATAGTGATTGGTCAGATTCATTTGCATCTTACGTTTACTCCAATCCCTTTCCACATACAGTAGTGACAGCATTTGCATCGTTCAAAATTTCAGAATCATGTCAAGTCAACAACCACTTTGAAACAATGTATTTTGTGGCCAACTGACTTTTCCAGGCCACCTGATGGAAAATTTTAACAGAAAACTCTGTATCCATGACAACCAGCATGCATTTAGTGCCTAATACTTGTCCCTTATGTGTCCCCTATGTAATTTTCAAATCCACACACAGGTACGGTACGTTTCACACGTACTCCTACAGCACCAGTTGCACAGTGCCTTTGACACGTACGTGTAGGCACTGGTAGTACACGTACGTGTCCGCAATGGTAATACACATACGGGTATGTGTACTACCAGTGCCTACACGTACGTGTACTCCCAGTGCCTACACATACGTGTCCCCAATGGTAGTACACGTAAGGGTACGTGTACTACCAGTGCCTACACGTACGTGTACTCACAGTGCCTACACGTACGTGTAGGCACTGTGCCTACACGTACATATACTCACAGTGCCTACACATACGTGTACTCACAGAGCCTACACGTACGTGTAGGCACTGGTAGTACACGTACGTGTCCGCCATGGTAGTACACATACCCGTATGTGTACTACCAGTGCCTACACGTACGTGTACTCACAGTGCCTACACATGTGTAGGCACTGTAAGTACACGTACCCGTATGTGTACTACCAGTGCCTATATGTACGTGTACTCACAGTGCCTACACGTACGTGTAGGCACTGGGAGTACATGTACGGGTACGTGTACTACCAGTGCCTACACGTACGTGTACTCACAGTGCCTACACATATTTGTAGGCACTGGTAGTACACGTACGTGTCCACAATGGTAGTACATGTATGGGTACCTACACGTATGTGTACTACCAGTGCCTTCACGTACGCGTAGGCACTGTGACGTGTACTCACAGTACGTGTAGGCACTGGTAGTACACGTACGTGTAGGCACTGGTAGTACACATACCCGTACGTGTACTACCAGTGCCTACACGTATGTGTACTCACAGTGCCTACACGTACGTGTAGGCACTGGGAGTACATATACGGGTACGTGTACTATCAGTGCCTATGCGTACGTGTACTCACAGCACAGCATCACTGGTATGGCACAGTCACCACCACCCGCAACTTACATTTATGACCAGCGTGCACCGATGTGACTACGTCATGTGTGTGTCATGTGTTCCCATGAGCTTGATGTTGGTGTCCCGTCCACTGCATCTGCTGTTCCTGCATCCAACATGTGTCTGTGTCTAGATGGGCATGGCACACATCTACGCACACCATGCCACATGTGGATTTCCACATAACATGTGTCTGTATGCATCAAACTTAATATTTTGACATGAGGACATATCTGCGTCGTCTCAATGTCTGTGTTTTCTGTTTTCATGTGTACCCCTTCATCGCAATGTGTGTGATCTGTACATTTGACCTTCCATGTGATCTGAGCGTCTAGCTTGCCGTCAGCTGTCTATATGAGATGACATCCTTAAAATGCTGAAATGTGGATGTATGTCACTCTTGTGATTTCTCTGGCTATTCACTGACACTGGCCCACAGCTCGTTTCAGGGCATGTCATGTACACTTGCCAATCAACGGGTGTAGCTGGCTTTTCGTAGGAGTATCACCTGGCTGGCATACGTGTCCTGGATGTATTGCACAGACCAGACTCTGTATTTAGCAGATGTGTATTAGCAGTTTAGCATGTGCTCAGTTCATTGACATTGATGTTGTTATGTTCTCACTCTTCGTTATTTATTCCCAATTTCTGCAGGGCACCGCCTGTCCCCAGACCAATGCCAGACTTGGGTGCCATGAGGGAACGTGACTGCATACGCCGTTACAGATTCACCCAACAGTTGATTGAGGACCTGACAAACAGGCTGGCACCACACCTCCAACCACGACACAGTTATCCTACTGCGCTGACCCCCAAGATGAAGGTGATGGCAGCCCTACATTTTTTTGCCACAGGTACGTTTCAATTCACCATAGCTGATGTTGGTGGCATGTCCCAGACGATGTTCAGCCGTGTCCTGCATGATGTTTTGGCAGCCATGTTGGAGCACCTGGATGAATTCATCCATTTTCCGACTCCTGAGGAGTTGACAGGTGTCAAGGGTGATTTTTATGCCCTGGGAGGGATGCCCCATGTCAGTGGGTCCATTGATGGGACACATGTGGCTTTTGTACCACCACAGGCACAGGCGGTCGCCTATCGCAACCGTAAACATTACCACTCTATAAATGCCCTTGTGGTGTGTCTTGCTAACATGCTGATTTCCCATGTCTTTGCACGTTTTCCAGGGTCAGCACACGATGCCTACATCATGAGGCATAGCAGGGTGCCAGAAATGATGCTGCGGCTGCACAACGAACGAGCATGTCTTGTTGGTGGGTATACTCTGTTTGTCCTGTGTTTTGCGGTATCTTTGTGTCTTACGGCATCTCCTGACCCACTTTTTTACATGATGTTTCCATGTAGGTGACTCTGGCTATCCCAACATGCCATGGCTGATGACGCCTCTCCGCAACCCCAGATCAGCTGCAGATCACCGTTACAACGATGCACACGGGCAGACCAGGCGAGTGATTGAGAGGACGTTTGGCCTCCTGAAGAGCCGATTCCGGTGCCTTCACAAGACAGGCGGGTCCCTCCCATATGCACCGGTGAAGGTCTGCAAAATCTTCCTCATGTGCTGCATGCTGCACAACATGACAGTGGAGAAGGCAGTGCCACTCATCCTGGAGCAGCATGAGCAGGAACATCCACCCGTGGAGGATGAAGGTCTTGGTCACGAGGCAAGTGAGGAGGAGGAGGAGGAGGAGGATATCCGGAGTCAGCTCATAAGCAACTTCTTCTCATAATGGTGAGTCACTGGGTCTGAGTGTGCACGCTTGGAGCCTTGTGTGGCATGTGTTGCAATGTGTGTGTCCAGCTGACTGTATGCTAAGTGACTTAGATGTGTGTTCTGAGTGTCACTCGAGTGATGATGTCATTCCAATAATTTTAGCTGTGACCCTAATTTTTCTAATCGCATGGTGACAACATTATTCCTGTAGAGTAAATGACCATGTATGCGGATAACAATCTTTTAGCTGACTGCTTGTGTGTCTGTCATCCACAGGTTATTGCGCATGTTGTCTGGTCGTGTCATCATTGGCCTCCTGCTATTCTTCATGAGTATTGCAACGTGTGCTGAATCAGCGTTCCATGCACGGACATGTGGAAAAGTAATTTTGGGTGAGGATTTCAGCAAGGCATTTTGGGGTTGTTAGGTGTTTGGAATGTGTGGGGACTGCTCCTGTGCATGTTGGGTTACCATGCATACATGTCGACTCACCTTGGGGCACATGACATGTAGCATGACTCCCATGAATTGATAGTCTACCTTCTTGACAGTCATCTCTAATGGTTAGGGGATTCTGATGAAGGCCTCAATGTGTGTATAACTTCCCTCAGAAACATACGGGATGCTATGGGTGGACATGGTGTGGGACATCCCCATAACAGGCTCAATGGGGAATTGCAGCCTCTCCGTGTGCAGAAGGGGGTGTTTGGCTCATCCCCTTAACTTGTGTGCCAGGCCATTAGGATTTACTACATCTGTGTTGTGAAGGGGGTGTCCAGTGTAGGTCCCACATGTTCAGCCAAATGACCTGTGTGTCTGTTCATATTGATGCTTTTCCCTTAGTGTGAGCTTGAGTAATAAAGGGGTTGTCACCCTCCAAGGTGCCTCATCTCTGTCAATGCAGGTCTCTTGCCACTTTGCATGCAGCATCTCTGGCACAGTTGTCAAAGATTGTGTATATGAGTCTAAGTGTAGTTTGGCTACATGCATGCAGGTCTTCATGGGTCAGAATCTCTATTGTGCATGAAGTCCATGGTTGTGTATGTATTTGGGCATGTTGGTCCCCACGGCGGGCTGCCAACGCCTGCTGAGGGTGTGTCTCCTGCGTGTGGCTCGGCCTTCTGTTTCCTGATCCTGTATCAGTCATCTTTGGTGATTGTGCATCCATTTTCTCTGGGTGTTCCATGGGTAACCGGACACTCCTTCCTTTACTTACGCCTGTTGCATTTGTCCTTTCTGACATCCTTGTCTTTGTGTGCTACTTTTGGCATAGTTTCAAGGACATGCCACCTGCTGCTGCGGGCCCTGCAGCAAGGGCCCACAAAGTGGCGGGATTCGGCAACACACATGCCTCAAAGATGCTCCTCCCTGCCTACCTCCAGCCATTCATTTGGCTGTCATCACCTTGTCTGTGCCACTGTTGGGTACACGCGGTGCCAAAGGCAGGACCGTCAGCACATGCAACGTGCACATTGCACGACCCGCATGTCCTTGCATGACCCACATCACACTACAGTCTGAGGTTGTAGCCACCCTCCAAGCAATATCTATCCGAAACTCAACCGCCTGCTCTCAGCCATACCCTAAGCGCACACATGACACCTTTGCATGCTGAGTGTGCAACTCCAACTGCCTACACAGCGCTGCCTCTCCTTCCAGGCTCTGTCACACCAACCAGATCATGTCCCTCCTGCTCCACACCGGCTCCGTACACCAGCAAGGCCATGTGAGTGGGACTCAGGCCTTCAGCATGTGGTATAGTGGCGTCATCTGGCACATGGCCCAGGGCTCGTCTCTCAGCGTGTCAATCTTCAATGAGTCCAGGACCCCCCTCTCCACCATCACATGCGCACTCAACCTCATCAGCATGTCGTATGCCATTGACACCCAGGTGCTCCTCACCCTCACCAAAGACCCAGCCATTGCCAGTTCCAACATTCAAGAAGGCATGAGGTCCGTGGATGAATGGCTGAACATCAGCCACCTGAGGCTGAACTTGTACAGGACTGAGGTAAGCATCGGAGGATTGTCCCCTTACAGCTGGCTCAACTCCTTGTGTCCCACCCGCAGGGGCCCTACACAAGCACCCAGTGGCCACGCACACAAGATGTTGTGCATCATGGATTTGTCACTCACATTTGCCATGCAAATCACCAGCATCTGTAACTCATGCTGCAGCACCCTCTGCATGATGCACATGATCCTCTGATAGATCCACTCCAAGGAAAGACAGACCATCCCCCAGGTCCACGACACCAGCCGTGTCAACTACTGCCACGCCCTCTACGGAGCAAGTACATCCTAACTCACGGGAAAATTGTCCACGACCAGGGTTCATCTGCACAACTCAGATTCAACATCCCGCACCCCATCAACATCACCGTCCACCTGAGATAGCTGCAAGGGATCACTGTGTGCTGCAGGATGACCTTCACACTCCTCACCCACACTCAGGAGGTAGTCAACAACCCCAGAGCCCAATACCAACCTTGTACATCTGTCATCCATGACCCCGTTTTCCCAACTCATTGCATCTGAACTTTGCCTGGCCACCATTCTTCACATCCACAACACTCCAGCATGGAGGAGTGTGGCTCAATGGTTAGAGCGGCAGACCCTGAAGCAGAGTTCTGGCCAGGGACCAGGGTTCGATTCCCACCTCGGTGGGGCTCGGGCTCAATTTCCTCGGACCTGTCTATTCTCGCCTCAGTGCCTATTCTAATCACGGGCCCCATGCTGCAACTCTGGGCAATAGCTTGCTTAGCCTCCACACCGGCCCCAACAGCGCTAAGGATGCCTGGGTTCACCCTGGGGGTGCCCAGGAGTGGACACTTAACAGGGAAAGTCAGGAGGGGTTCCACAGCGGTATGAGTATCAGCGCCAGGAAACCGCAAAAGGCGACACCGCAAGGTGGCCGTCTGGTGACAGTGCGCTCTATAAGTACCTTGACATTTACATTTAAGGAGATGGTTCTCCCACCTGGCCAAACATACCTGGGACTCACTCCCCGGGAACCTCCACATGAGCCATGACCTGTAGGCCTTCATCTTCCTCTTCCTGATTGGTGTGTGCGCACAGTACTTCTAGCCCCCCCTCAGCAGCTTGAGGCCACCACGGGTGAGTATTGGGCTCACAAGCTGTATTGGATGACCCATGTGTGTCCTGTACCGGACTCAGATCCCAGGGTATGGATGGCTGGAGTTGGTTCAACACTGAGGCATAGTTTGACATTAACACACACATATGTTGTGGACTAATGCAAAATGACGGCAACATCTCATGACAAAAAAATAGTTTTATTCTCGGTGGGGTGCGTATTTTGGTAGATGACATAAGGTGCTCTAACGGATGCATAGAATCCAAAGTTCACAGGGGGAGATGCTATCCTTGGCATTTGAAGGCATCAGAGTCCAGACCACAGTGTTGGTCATCATTGGTCAGACTGTGACCAGCAAGTCCATGTGGCAGAGAATGTCAGTGAATGATGTGCTGCTGTTGCACATGAAGGCCAGATGACCTGGGAGATGTGGATGGTCCGCTGCCTCTCACGGTCTTTTCCGTGGACGACCCACCTTCCTCTGGGGACCCTCAGATGCAGGCCATGACGATGTTTGGGACGCTGTGTCGGACAAATCCTCCTCCTCCTCCTCCCTCGCTGTGGCTGGTGCTGGTCTGCGCCTGGTGTCACAGGGAGGGTTGCCCATGTTGTCGGCGATCCGACGGAGTGAATGGCTTATGTCCCTTTGCACCGCCATGAGCTCAGCCAGTCTTGCCTCCATCCGTCCTTGGTGTTGTTATTGACTGGCGTGTTGCTCGGCCTGCTGATTCTTAATGTCTGTGAGGGTCGCCACTACCTGACTGATGGCCCTGGTGTCACGCCGGTATGCCTCCATGATGTTGCGGACGTGTGACATACTGGTCCCTTCAGCTGGCTGGTCAGGTTCTTGCCTCCGCCTGCCTCCACTCCCACCACCCCTGCCCACACGGGCCTGGCCTGCCGTTGTGGGCACATCGGGTCTATGGGACCCCTGAGGGATGGCAGTGTCGGTGTTGTCTGCCTCCTCCTGGGTGCCCAGCGAACCTTGTCCCTCCAGGTCAGAATGGCTCAGTTGTTCAGTGTGGTCAGGGCTCCTGGGTGTCTCCTGAGATGTGGCAGGAATGGTGGTGGTGGTTGGCACAGATGTACCTGAAGCAGGTGCAGCAGGGGCTTGGACACCAGAGGGGCCAGGTGGGTTGGGGTCATCCGCGGAGTGTTGTGAGGTGTCGCTGCTGGTGGGATCAGGTTCCTCCCGAGCCTGGGACTGTGGTTCTTCTCCACCATTGTTGGGGGGAGATCCATGACGTTGCCCTGTGTGTGAGAGAGAGACAATGTTAATGCTGTTTAATGTGACATCCATGTTTCACACATATTCTATTTGCCACAGATCCTCAAGGTAGTTGTGTGTGCCTAGCATTCACATCAATGTTCACTTGTGGATGGGTATGTTACAGGGGACTGATTGAAATGTTCTCCACGGTGTTTGACATGTCGAATTTGGCCGTGGATGCTTCTTCGGCTGTGACTTGATCTTGTTGTGTCACATGTCCATTGTGAAAGTGGTTAACTCCATTGGCTGCCCCGGTGGTGTGTGCTTGTGTAAGGGGTGAGTTATCATCCCTCAGCCCGACGCTGTTCAACATCCACATGGCCCCCCTCACACAAGTGGCCCGCCCCCCCACCTCAAAACCATCTCCTACGCCAACGACACCCAGCTCATCCTCTCCCTCAGCAAGGACGCTCACACTGCCATAAAAACACCCACAAGGGCTGCAGTCCAACGCTGACTGGATGCGGAGCGGCCATCTGAAACCGAACTCGGACAAGACGGAGGTCCTCATCGTGGGACACACACCCTCAGCCTGGGACAACTCCTGGTGGCCGATCGCTCTGGGGACAGCACAGACACCCACCCACCACGCATGCAACCTAGGATTGATCCTCGCATCCTCCCTCTCCATGTCCAAGCATGTCAACGCCGTCTCCTCCTCCTGCTATGACACCCTACGCACACTCCACCGGATCTACAGGTGGATCCCGACCGAAACAAGTAGAACAGTGACACAGGCCCTCGTCAGCAGCTGACTGGACTACGGCAATGCACTCTACGCAGGACTCCCATCCAAACACCAACGGCGGATACAACGCTTCCAAAAATCCTCCGTACGACTTATCGACAACGCCCCCCGCCACAGCCACATCACCCCCCTCCTGAGTGACCTGCACTGGCTCCACATCAACAAGAGGATCACCTTCAAGCTCCTCACCCACTCACACAAGGCACTCCACAACGCCGGACAAGCCTACCTGAACATCAGACTCAGCTTCTACAACCCCACCCGCCAGCTCCACTCCGGCAGCCTCGCCCTCGCAGCTATCCCCGGCATCCAACGTACGACCGCCTGCGGGAGATCCTTCTCCTACCTCGCCACCAAGACCTGGAACATCCTCCCAACCCATCTACGACTGACCCAAGACCTACTTGCCTTCGGATGACTCCTCAAGACCTGGCTCTTCAAGCAGTAGTGGAACCCCCCCCCCCCACTCAGCACCTTGAGACCCTCACAGGTAAGTAGCGCGCCTTACAAGTACCCTGATCGATTGTTGATTGATTGACGGTGCCTGCTGGTGGGTGTAGTGTGATTTGGCAGTGGGTCTCCCAAGTGATGCATCTGTCCCCCCATGGAGCATGCTGCCATGTGAGTGTGAGTTCCTGTCCTAGATATCTGAGCTGGTTGCATTTGTGTTAGATTTTGCAGTTGTCACAGGAGGGCATTGTGCTGCCTACAGCAGGGCCAAGTGTCAGCTACCTTCTCAGTACTTTGCCAGTCCCTGTGCATTGTGCATGGTGCATGGGTATGTACCTGGGCCATATGGGCTGAGGGCAATGGTGTCTGTTTTTGAGTTGTACAATATTTTTAGTGATCCCCACCCTCCCAGCATCCCGAACATCCAGTCTTGGGTTTGTGGTTTGTGTAGGCTGGGACATGGCATGGCCTTGCTTTGTGAATGGGGCATAAACATGTTAGTGGCATGAGCGTTGTATTTGAGTGTGGTTGTGTCCGGTGAGGGCTTGGGGGTAGGTGTGTGCATTTGTTGTAGTTGGGGTGTGGATGCCATTACCCCCATGTTACGTAAGTTGTTTGTGTACTCACCAGGCTCGGCAACTCCTTCGACTCCGTGTACTCCCACCGGCGGAAGCAGGGCCATCACTCCAGGTATGGTAATGTACTGGTCTGTGGGGCAGCCCACCTCCTGTGATATTACGCTGGGCGTAGTCCTCGTTCATTTTGCGCGTGACTGTCCTGCGCAGATCGTACCACCTGGCTTGGCATTCATTCCTGGTCCTTCTGATGTGCGCAAAAGCATTCACCCGATCGACGATCCTCTGCCACAGGCGTGATTTTTCTGCTATGCTGGTCTGTCTGACCAATGTTCCAAAGAGCTGTGGCTCGACTCTGATGACTTCGTTGACAAGGATGTCCAGCTCCTCCCTTGTGAACTTTGGATTCTTGTCTGTGGGCATGGTGTGGGGTGTGGGTGTGGATGGTTGTGGGTATGTGGGTGTGAATGTGTAGGTGTGTGTGTGAATGTGTAGAGGGGGTATGTGTGAAGGAGGTTGTGTGATGGTGTGTAAGTTAAGGTGTAAGGGTGCTGTTGTTTGTGTGTGGTGTCTGTCAGCAGTGAGTCTGTTGCAAAGGGTCATGGTTTGTGAGTGTGGGCCCTTTTTATTGATCCACTTGTGGGTGTGGCTGGGTTTGAAATTTTGGTGGGTGTGTTATAAGAGGTGGTTGTGAGTTTGGGCCTCTGTTTGCCTGTTTGGATGTGCCAGGTCAGTCTTTTAGATGTTTTTATTACTGTAGATGTGTTTTGTGGTGTTGTGCGATTCGAATTGACCCTCCTTGTGCTGTTTTGCAGTATCCTGGTTCTCTACGAGTCATTTTAGCGTATGTAACGTGCATACATACGCGATGTTGTTGTACAGTGCTCACATATGCAATGTTGTTGTACGGTTCGTACATATGGGATGCTGGGGTACGGTGGTGGAGTACGGTGCATCCAAGTACGCGGCTGGGGTACGGTGGTGGGGTACGGTGGTGGGGTACGGTGCGTCCAAGTACGTGGCTAGGGTACGGTGGAGGGGTACGGTGCGTACAAGTATGGGGCTGGGGGACGGTGTTGGGGTATGGTGCGTACAAATAAGGGGCTGGGGTAGGGTGGTGGGGTACGGTGAGTACATGTACGGGGCTGGGGTATGGTGGTGGGGTACGGTGCATACAAGTATGGGGCTGGGGACGGTGTTGGGGTATGGTGCGTACAAGTAAGGGGCTGGGGTAGGGTGGTGGGGTACGGTGCGTACATGTACGGGGCTGGGGTACGGTGGTGGGGTACGGTGGTGGGTTATGGTGCGTCCAAGTACGCGGCTGGCATACAGTGATGGGGTACAATGCGTACAAGTATGGGACTAGGGGACGGTGTTGGGGTACGGTGCGTACATGTAAGGAGCTGGGGTAGGGTGGTGGGGTACGGTGCGTACATGTACAGGGCTGGGGTACATTGGTGGGGTACGGTGGTGGGGTATGGTGGTGGGGTACGGTGCGTCCAAGTACAAGGCTGGGGTACGGTGGCGGAGTACGGAGCGTACAAGTAAGGTGGTGGGTACGGTGCGTACAAGTTAGTGGCTGGGGTAGGGTAATGGGGTACGGTGCGTACATGTACGGGGCTGGGGTATGGTGGTGGGGTACGGTGCGTACAAGTATGGGGCTGGGGACGGTGTTGGGGTATGGTGCGTACAAGTAAGGGGCTGGGGTAGGGTGGTGGGGTACGGTGCATACATGTACGGGGCTGGGGTACGGTGGTGGGGTACGGTGGTGGGTTATGGTGCGTCCAAGTATGCGGCTGGGATACGGTGATGGGGTACGGTGCGTACAAGTATGGGACTAGGGGACGGTGTTGGGGTACGGTGTGTACATGTAAGGAGCTGGGGTAGGGTGGTGGGGTACGATGTGTACATGTACGGGGCTGGGGTACGTTGGAGGGGTACGGTGGTGGGGTACGGTGGTGGGGTACGGTGCATCCAAGTACGAGGCTGGGGTACGGTGGCGGAGTACGGAGCGTACAAGTACGGTGGTGGGGTACGGTGCGTACAAGTTAGGGGCTGGGGTAGGGTGATGGGGTACGGTGCGTACATGTACGGGGCTGGGGTACGGTGGTGGGGTACTGTGCGTACACGTACGGGGCTGGGGTACAGTGCGGACATTGAGGGGTACGAGGCAGACATGTGGGGGTGCAGGGGGGGCTGTACGACTCGTATCCCGGGCACAAGTTTACCCGGATACGAGTGGTACGGCGTTCGATCCGTACGGAGCCTTTCCCATGCGCTTGTGTTTTCAGCCGGCCGGTACGGATCGTACTTGCGCGCTCGGACTTCACTTTTACAATTTGTATGTAAAAATGTCTGGGGACGTCTCGTAGACTTTTCCCAAAGTCATTCGTATGGATTTTTCACATACAAATCGTACTTTGCCATTTGTACGGGACTTGTACGATTCGTACGTAAAAATATACGGATGCGAGTCGGACAGTGATTTTTTTTGACGGATCGGAATCGGCACCTATTTATTTATTAATGTTAAAAAAAAAAATAATTCTAACTATGATTTATTTATTTATATTTATGATTTAATTAATTTTATATTATTTTTAAGACAATAAAAAAAATCGATATTTGCGTACAACTACATTTTTAACAACGATATTTTGGTACTTAACTTTGTGGAGATAGGAAGTCGATATTTTGTCCATCAATATTTTAGCGACGATATTCTGATACCTCGATATTTTGACTGACGATATTATGTCAGTGATCCCACATGGACACCCACATCTGTTAACATTTTTAGGAGTGTGAGGGGAGACCTGTGGTCCCCCCGACCCCACCGGTTACCGGACCAGCACACATCCTGGGTGCAGGTGAGCTGGCCAGCCGGCCATTTTTTTGGTCATTGCCCATGTTCATCCTAGGGCACTCACAACATTTCCTTCCTTTGGGGATCTGCAGGGGGAGGCCCACGGCCCTGCAGCACTGCGAGCTCCCCTGCAAGCACCCATCAGGAGAGTGCATCACATTGAACAGGTTTAATGATATTGAGTTTTAAGAGGTTGTCAAGTTCTCGTTCATCCTGTTTATGAAAACTGAACAGAATGCCTCTAAAGTGTTGGCCCACTAATTTCACATCAGTGTCAATATTTTGTTGAATCTGGCGATCTTTCAGCTTGACCGTGCCATCAAAGAGCTTTGGGATAAGTTCTCCTGGTTCTTAGATTTGTCCCCTAGAACTCTTGGAGCAGTGCAACATAAAACTTTGAGTATGCCAAGATTAACTGCTGATCTGAATCTCAACAAGCATTCAGTGCCTGCAATGGCTTCAACAACGCATACCTCAGTTTGTAAAGAATGATCACCATGTATGCCAAGTCAGCTGTCAACACTGAAACATTTGAGAGATTGATGTGATCCATAGGCATATCATGGTGGCACCTGTGTCCACAAGGAATAGAGTGGAAGTTCCACTCACGTCCATATCAAGTCATTTCAGGTCTTGTTCAGTCTCTATGACCATGGAACTCCCAATTCAATTCTTTTTTGAGATTGTTCAGTTTATGAGGGCGACAAATCAGATGACCTACGATGACCTTGAGGATCCAAGGTGTGTAGCTACCCCCTCTACCTGGTGAGGAGTACGAGATGTGCATTTTAAGTGCCCTCTCACAGCTGCTCTGTCATCAGAGATAGAAGCCACTCGTGAATCAATGTCTTTCTCCTTCTTACTTCGACACAAGAATTGAAAGCAACACTTCTTGCCTGAATTGTGTCATGTGTTCTGCAGTGCAGGATACAGGCCTGAGTGTAGGGAGCAGAATCCTTATCTGAAAGAAGTGCGTTTGCCATCATCTTTCAGGGAGCATGTGTCTACAACCTTGCACAGTGACCCTCCAACTTCTAATATTTACAGAGTCCCATCACTTCTGCTTGATACTCGACCACGCGGGTGCTCTTGCCATGTTTGGTGTGCAGATGTCAGATTCAAGGGCAGCAATGATTTGTGATCCCAGTGCCCTCTTCATTATTGTACTTATGGAAATGCAGTGCATCCCTCGATCTTTTATTCTTTTGTTCTTGTCATAAATGCATTCACAGTCTTGCCCTCTTTTAGCCGCATGGAGTGGAAAAGATATCTTTCATAATCAAGGTTTTGTTTTGAAAGAAAGTTCCCCTTCAGCAACTGTTTCAGACAATCATGTGAAAGATTTCCATACTTATCAGACTGATATATGAGTGTGAGGCCCCACACAATACTCAAAGAAGCATGGCAATCTCTTCTTGCTCTCAATGCCTGTAGCCCTGGTGAGCTCATCACTGTCTCTGATCCATCAGCATCATCTTGGGCTTAAGTTGTTCAAGTCACCCAAACTGAAGGGCACAGGAACCCTCAATGTTAAATGCTCAGATAATGACTCATTTTTCTGTGTTTTATCAGACTCGTCTGTACACTATTACCTAGCGGTTTTCACCCTATGTTACTGTCAATGAAAGATATGTGGTTTCTTTAAAATGAAAAACATGTATAAAATTAATTTCTGCATTTACTAGAGCAGGACAGACAACCACTTACATAATTAAAATTTCCACTCAGCTATTTACATTTCGAAACTATACTATTTGATCGCTGTCAAACAGATGAAATAAAGAACTGGTAATATTAGATTACAAATCTATCAATATGACAATCAGATCTGTCTTTTGATTTCAAAGCAATTTCAGTTATAGATGTAGGCAACAACCAGACAAAGAGGCTAGTGGTTGGGCAAGATAAACATTTTTGGGTACCTTTAAGTTTGCAGCTTTTTTTAAAACCTTTAGAAAATTCCCACCTTTTTTTGAATTAATCTCTTTTTTCTTTTTGTTTGTTTGCTTCAACCAATTCCTGTATTCTTTTCAAAGTCGACTGACTTTCTGAAGCAGCCATCCTGGCAATTTTAGCATCATCACGTTTCTGAACGTGGTCCTTATCCCATGGTAAGTTTGCAACATATCTAGCAAGACAAAAAACACAAATTAGAAACAGGAGAAAGTTCCACCAATATCTGTGATGTATCCAACCTTTTTATTGATATAATGAAGGATGTCTCTAGCAGCTAAACTATCATTCACCATAAAACAAACTGGATTGTACAAGCCATTCACTCCAGAGCCAGTGAATAAATTCAGCTGGTGCTTGCCAGGGCTCAGCCCCAGAACTGATGGAACTGATTTCATAACACAGTGGAACTAAACTGAGTGGCTTGCATATTTCATTTCAATGATTTTGAAACTTGCAATGATTTTACAGTGGTCGAAGTGGGGAAAAAAGTAGGGGAACTGTGGGCAGACAATCGGAATGCGGGAACAACCTGAGGATTAGGTCAGTGGGTGGAGTCAGAGGTATGGCCAGAATGAGCAAAGGATTCCAATTTTTAGTATTTGTTTGCCATTTCACTGACCAGTTACAGCTTATCACCATATTTATTTCAACAAATGTATACACATGTTTGTTTAAGGTTTAATATAACTTATTGACATTAAAATACATTCACAAAGTGGAATATGTTTCCAATCACAGAATGTCTCAAATAGGATTAAAAGTGGAATTACAAGCCCTTTACCTTCGAGCCATGCAGTTTCTGTCATCAGCACTTTCCTCCCTTTTTACACAAGAACAGTTCAAACATGAATGGCAAAATATCTTAGTTTGCAAATGTTTCCACAGAATTATGGCTTTGCCATATTTGTCACATCTGCTACATAATCTGATGATTTTAACAAAACAATTGTTTACAGCTCAAACGGATCAAAAGTTACTAAAAAATGTGACTTGTATTGCTGCAAAGTGGAGGGCCCTTTGGAAAGGTAGACAGTTCACCTTTCTCACTGCTGCATTTGTAAATTACGGTAGAAATAATGTGGCAAAATGTTTGCAGCAACTGTTAGTATCTGTAAAAATGTCAAAAAAATCAAGTATCAGGAAATGTACCACATTACACTACAGCCTTTTTTTGCTGAATAATTTAGTCAACACTATGACACAATTTTGTCCTCCATTGCTGCATCATTCCAATGCCCCCAAAGTAGGCAGCACATGTTAAAAGTGCTTGTGCCTGAAGCAGAGAGACTGTGAAGTTTGCAAACTTAGTTTGGTGCGCATGCAAATCCTACATTGCGGATCCCTGCTGAGTTGGACTACTACCACTGAAACAATGCCAATGAAGGTACCAATGGGTAAGGCATACAGGCCGCAAGGGTCCTGTAACCTCCGTGACAGAATCACAGATACGCTTCTTCGTAGGCCTGCTCACAAGGCAAGTGAGAAGAGAAAAATTGCGAAAAAAACTGACATTTCCAGCAAAAAAAAATCTTTATTATTTGGATCTATTTCACAAGGGAACAAATGAAGGAAAGGTGAGGAAAGAGAGGGTGAGAGCTATTTTTTGTAGTCACACTTTACAGCAAGTGAGAGGGAGCGAGACAGAAACAGAAAAAGAGGGAATAAGAGGAAGAGGAAGAAAGAAAAAGAGGGGCAGGGAAGCTGACAGCAGCAGAGCTAGGTAAGAGGACACTGCCATTGTCTTCTCTGGGCAGGAAGAAAGAGACGGATTGCCAGATGTACAACCATTTCATTTAGCGACTCGCAATTTGCGACACATTGAGTGTCGCAAATTGCGAGGTGCTAAATGAAATGTGCAACAGTGTGTTTAACACTGTTTGAGATTCCCAATGAAGTAGCAAATTGCGAGGCTCATTAATATTAATGAACCTCTCGCAATTTATGAGCCCACTGGAAATGCGAGCCCTCCCAGGGATGGTGGCCTGCTGGGGTCAGCAGACCACCATGTCTGGGACTGCTTTTAAATAAAGCAGTTTTTTTTCCCCAAAGCAGCTCGTTTTCCTTAAAGGAAAACAGGATGCATTTAAAAAATACAAAAACTATTTTTGTTTAATTTTTTGCCCCGGGGTCCCCTTCCGATTTGCAAATGCATTACCACCTACTTGAAGTAGATGGTAAGTGCGAGTGTTTTGCATTCATACATGGTTTTGAAACTCGCTATTTGGAAGGGAACGTCCCTTCCAAATAGCAAGTCGCAAAACATATTGAGCAAGACGCAAAAGAATTGTGACTCGCTAAATAGGCTATGGACATGGCCAAATAGGTTTTTGCATGCGCAAACGGGTTTGCAAACCTGTTTGCCCATGCAAAAACAGGTTGTACACCTGGCCCAGAGTCCTTTTCCTTCTCTGCCCACCCCGTCCCGAACGACCAAGAGCAGCCGAGCATTATCGATAGATATTGGCTATTTCTGCCGTCCTTGGACCTATTTTAAAATAAAAAAAGTAGTAAAACATATTTTATTAAATCAAAAAAGTAAGGGCACACCGTGCCCTGCCTTTCCACCCACTTCAACCACTGGGAGGTTAGCAAGAATCTGCTACACAGAGCAAAACACAGAACTGCCTCACCTGGTGAAGCTGGGGTGCGGCGGCCTTGATTGTGTGAATAGGGGCCCAGACTTGGAGGTCCAATGGTGCATGCTTCTTGGACTCGTTCGGTAGGAGATGTGGATTGCTTTGTTTGGGTTGTTTGAGCCACAACAAATCGTTGATCACTGGCTGAAGGAAGCCAGTGTACTGGCTGCTATTTGGCCCTGGAGAATATTGCTTCAGAGCTCCTACCTGGTTTGGCGCTCTGAGGGTGCCTCAAGCACCAAGAGGCCTATACAAGGGACAACTTTAAGAAAAGTGCGCACCCCTATATTACATCGGGAGGTCGGTAAGAAGTCTCAGTTGGGGGAGAGTACCAACTGTTCTGCGAGTGCAAAGGAGAGCATGCCAATCAAAGAATCTCTCATAGGCCCCAGATTACCAACAAGATGTAAGCTCCACTAAGGGGGTCAGCCCCCTTATAGGGCAGAAATGTATTACAGTCTAAGCCATTCCATATACCTTGTGAGAGGGGGCTGATCTTGGTGTTAAGGACTGTTTTAGCTTAGCCATTGGTCTGGACACTGACTGCTCTACTCATGACAACCCCTTAGGCAGTCTGGCCACCTCTGAACCATTAAGGTCTTGTCACTCAAGCAATCAAACTGCTGAAGGCTGGGCGAGTAATTGCTGGGGTAATGGCTTGGCAGCATTGGATCCCGGAGATCCAAGGATTGGTACTGTAAAGCATGCTAAAGCCTCAGGGGTGCCACCATGCCAGGAGGGGATACCTACTGATAGTGCGATGAAAACAAGGTATGTTAAAGCTGAGGGAGAAGGATTGAGTATTGGCAAGCTGCAGGAACCTGTGGGCTCCTCACTGAAGCTTTATGAGATTCAAGAAGCTCTTCAGGACTTAGTTTCTCTTTCAGAGGCCAGTAGCCAATCAGAGACAGAGGAGGAAAATATGGAGCAGATTGATGGAGTTCAAGGCTCACAGACCAAGGGGCTACCTTTGTCAGATATTGCCACTCCTCGGCTTGAAATGGCACTCCAAAAAGATAGGCCTGGACATACTGCTGGTCCCAGTGCCCAGAGCTGCTGCTACATTCTTGACTGGACAGGTGGAGTAGATGCTGTCACAGGTTTTTGAAGCTGGTTTCATAGACACAGACTGGTCTGATGAAGAGTAAGAGCAACTATGGGACCCCAAAGGATTTAAGCCTACTCCAACAAGCGAATAATGCCAGCAGCCCCCAGACACAGTGGTCAAACCTTCAAAAGCAGGGGTGAAGCATAAAGACAGCAAGATGGCTGAGGAAGGTCAGAGCACACAGGTAAACTCTACTGTGATGAGGCACTCCAAACCATCTCTGTTAGAGATTTACGGGCTTGTACAGACCCGCAGAGATGAGAGTTGCAAAGATAATCTCTCCTTAAAAACAGCTCACTTGAAGACGCAAGGGGTGCTCTGCAAAGTGTCAAGACATAGAGATATCCTGCAGACCCGGATTACAGCATTTGAAGAGAAACAGAGCTTTTTGGTGGAGCAAACCCAGGATACCCAAACTCAGATGGAACTTCAGGGCTCTAAATTCATCCAGTTGACATCTTGAGTTGAGGACATGGAAAATCGCCTCCACTAGAATACTTTTGGATCCGAGGGTTGCAAGAAAGAAAGGAAGTAAAAGACACTGAATCCTTTGTCATCTCACTGCATCAAGCTGCATTCCCGCAGTTTGCTGACTGGAATCTGAATAATGCTATTCAGACGGCACACAGATTCCCATTTCAGAAAATTGGTGGTGGGGGTGAGGTTCCAAATATCCACGGGCAATTCTGATTTATGTAGTCAATTTAATTTCACACCAACATTTTCATTGTGCAGCCCACCCTAGAGCACCGGTCAGAGCACTTGATATCGAATTCTTTGTACGGTCTGAATTTTGTAAAGAAACAGTGACCCATAAGGGGCAGTTAATTCTGGACTTACTAAAGATTAGGTAACAAGGCAGAAACCCTTTCTGCTATGATGCGGCTCAGGCTAACCACTTGATGGATCAATGGTCAAAAACTACCCCATTAGGAAGGAATGGCATGACTTGTAAAGAGTCAGTGTGAGGACAAGTAGGCCCTCTTGACTGCTCCTGTGTCAGCTAGGTGGGTTGGTGGGGGGGCCATCACACCAGCAGCAGATACTACTGGGCGTAGTGGAGGAGCTAGTCCCAAAGGTAAGACAACGTTTGTCTATTTGTTTAGGGGTGGAGAGAAGTTGTACTGAAAACTCTGGCTTCATTTGGGAATCCAGGATAGGTAAGGGGATGAGCAGGTGGGAATGGACTGGCAGGGGGCCCAGGAGGGGGTGGGTTTGGCTTGTCTTATAAAAGTTGGTGATGGATCTGCTGTGTTTTCTTTTTTGGTGGGGGTGGAGCAAAAAGGAAAAATTAGAAAGTATCAAACAGAAATGTTCGGTGTCATGCAGAATATGGTGTCTATAATGTGTGACAATGGTGCATTGTAGTAGTGGCGGGAGTCAGACACTGCATGTATGTAGCTGAAATATAAACAGTCTAAGAATGGCTCCTAAGTGCTGGCATGTGTAGTAAGAACTCCTCCTTCTTAAACCTCACCTGCTCTGCCTCCAAAAAACTCATCTGCTATGGAATCTACAAATGTAAATATCCAGGGGTATAATATGCTGACCACTTCAGGTGGTGGATCCTCTAAGTGGGGGGTAGGTTGACAAGCCTGGAA
Organism: Triturus cristatus; assembly: GCF_964204655.1. Classification (NCBI taxonomy): domain Eukaryota; kingdom Metazoa; phylum Chordata; class Amphibia; order Caudata; family Salamandridae; genus Triturus; species Triturus cristatus. The sequence goes on from NC_140593.1 coordinate 823,998,830, forward strand.
TCAAGGCTGGAAAATCAATAAGTCTAAAAGTGATCAGTTCAGCAGATGGGTCATTGCCGACATAGCAAAAGATAATGTCAGATTTATTTTGTGTGGTGTGTATGCACCCAAAAAGGATGATGATGCCTCACCTATTAACTTTTTTACTAGATGAATTGTTCATTTGCGGTGACTTTAATTGGCCCCACAAATTGATACCATCTTGGGCTCATTGGCCGTGGGACGCATGAAAAAATCTCTGCACTACATAATTCACTTTTTAGGATTGATTTGATCTTTGTAAGCTCCATCATTGTCAATCAAGATAAATCTATGCATTATTTCTGATCACAGTTTTCTTTCTTTCTTTATGTCATTAAGCTCTGACATTGGCACTGCTTGTCTGTCAAGGTGGACATTTAACCAAAAAATGCTGCTTCATTGAGCAATATTTGGACTAAATGTCGACGTCCTTGGATGAATATTTTTTGTATTACCAAAACTCAGCCTATTTGACTATTGTGTGGGATACGATGAAAACGGTCATCTGTGGTCAGACTCTTAGTAATACCATCCAGTGCAATAAAACAAAAAGATATAAGGCGGACCAGGCCTGTGCGGATCTTTTAACTCTGGAGTTTAAATAAGCAAAAAAATTGTTCAAAAGCTCTCCTCAGACAGCTGAAAGAGTATGGGAGCAATTAACCATCACCGGAATGAGTCTTCAGGAAGATGTATGGGATACCCCCCTTATTATTAGCTATAATGGAGTATCTGGAAGGGATAAACCTACCATACTTAGGGGTATATTTACAAGAACTACCGCTAACTAGCATTAGCGTTAGTTAGTGGCAGTTTTCTTTACACGGCCTATCACCAAAAATTAATAGCGATGTATTTACAATACGTTGCTACATGATGTTAGAAACAGCTAGCCACGGTGAAAACTGCCACTAACACTACCGTCAAGGCGATAAATATGTTGAAGCGAGCGAGAGAAAACCGACGAAAGGCCCATTAGCGGCAAAAAACTCACGGTAGTCAGCCCAACGTGACATTTTTTTGTGTCTAGAGGGAAAAATTGCCTATAATTCTACCTCCAATGAAAAATAGAAAATAAAACCAATAGAATGTACAAGAAGACAGCCAGGGCCAAGTGCAGCACAGATCAACAAACCCCCAAACCCCCGAACAACCAGGATGATCAAAGCACATCACTGGGATAAACCAGTGATGCATCACTTTTTATAGCGCCTCCCTTGCAATACCATGGCAGCCAAAACCTTGAAAGCGGAGACAGTCCCAGGGGCCGGGAGGTCTCATTGGGCCTGCATCTGTGACCCAGAGTGGGAAGCAGAGGTGCTGTAGAGTTGCTAGGCCGTGGCAGTAGACATTGAGGCATCGGTGATCGCTCTTATATGGTGGTGAAGTTTGGCAGGTCGCATGGCTGTCCTGTGTGAGAAGATCGCCTGACGCCCCTTGGAACTGTGAATGGTAAAGGTGCTCCTACGCACCAACGTAGGGAGGACTGCATCGTATCCCAGGCACCACCTCTACACCAGGGTGCATTGAGTAGATAACCAATGGTTGGCTGCGCCTCTCTGCATCCAGGCCAGAGGATGTTGCGCTGGCCAGATGCTATGGAGGGTGAGGCCCCTGAGCTGCGCCAAACTTGTGTGGTGGGAGCACTGCAACTGCATGGCTGAGGGGCCCCTGTTTCATCCCCTGTATCAGGAGGTTCCCTATTGGACTTGGCAGTGACTGCTGTACCCAGGCTTGTGAGAAACCACCTGGCTGAGGATCTTGCTTGCTGAGTCACAGATTTGGAGAGAGTGCAGTGCATTGAGCCCTAGTGTCAATGTCCAGGTGAGGAGAAGGTGGGACCCGTAGCAAAGGAGAACCTGGGGCAAGTTGGGCCCAAGCCTAGCACCTGTGGGTGATGCACACCATGCCCTGACCAATCTCTGAGTTGCAGCTGACCTACATCACCAACGGCACTGTACAAGATGGGTGGGGTACTCCACTATCTTTCTCAAGTGGCTGAGATCAGCCATTGGTGGCAGTGGGTGCAAGGGGTTCAGGGGCCAGTCCTTGGGTATGCAGCCTTATCAGCTGTTACTCGCTGGGTAACTGGGGAACACGGAATCCGGTCACCACTTTTAGATCGGAAGAGGCAACTGGGTGGTGCTGCCTTTCATTGCCCCCTGTTATTTTACTTTTGGGTGTACGGTGGACTAACCCTTAGTGGACTTCCTCTTCCCACAGCGTTGAGCCATCTTTTTGCTGCTGCTGCTGTCCCCATATGCTGCTGCTGATTCCTCTGACCCTGAGGTCAGGTGTGTGAGTCCCTCCTCCACCCACAGGCTCATGCCTGTGCCTCATCCCTGGTGGTCCAGCGGTAGTGCATCACTGCTCTGCAGCTTGACTGCCCTCCTTTCCCTCTTTTCTGCTGTCCCTTTTAATCTTTCTGGTCTTCTCTGTTGCTTTTCTACCTTTATCTTTTTTTATAACCTTTGCTTTGTTTGGCACTGTTTTTCCTGTGCTTTTTGCAGCTCCTTTTTCCCTATCCTCTCCCTTTTTGCCACTGCAATCAACTGAGTCCCCCTCCAGTGTTTTTTCCCGCACTTCCCACCAACCAGCTGTCTAGCCCCCTGCAGCACTACTTAATGGCGGATGCTGTGCGGCCATGCTCAGCGGGCGTGCCACTGGTGCTCCAAAGGCAAGCCCATCGCCATCCTTCTGTCCTTATACTGTGCCTACCACCAGGGACACTGCCTCTCATACACTCCACCTCTACAACACCAGCACACTCCTCACCCTCAACCCTGGACGCCGCACCACCTGCCATCTAGCATCATCAAAGAATAACCTTGCACCCTGCGCCTGCCAAAACTACAAATGCACCTCCTGCCACATCCGCACACCAGCGCACCCAATGGCTAACTGCATCCTTCTCAATGTGCGGTCCCTCCACAAATCACCACAGACATCTGGGCCTTCCTCGACACCACCTCTTCAGACATCGCCTTCTTCTCCAAAACCTGGACCAACCTTTGCTTGGGACCGGACATAGACGGCTACAAAATCACCCACAAGGACCATCATGACCATCCAGGAGGCGCCAATGCCATTGTCTACAAATGCACACTTGACTGACCATGCACACAAATGACCCAACGGCGAACATGGAACACCTCCACTTCCAGATCCGAACCAACCCCTACACCACCCTCCAGAGCACCCTCATCTACTGGTCCCCTGGGCCATGAACCCCATTTACTGATGCCATTGTAGATGTCATCGCACTCCAGGCTATCCCATCCACTGACTGCATCCTATAGAGACCTCAATTTCCATCTGGACAACCCCAGGGACCAGAACACCACCCTCCTCCTGAGGTACCCCACCAACAATGAACTCAAGCAACTAGTCACCCACATAGCCATAGACACGCTCGATACCATCTTCTCCGCCGGCAGGAAATTCAACTACAGCCACACCACTAAACTCTCCTGGACCGACCATCATTGTATATGGCACGCCTTCATCATGGTCACCGTTCACCATGCCATCATCGCCCCCCGGTCGCAGCTGGATCAAGGCCACCAAAGAACTTCTCATCAACTCCCTCAGCACACCACTCCACCAAAACTTACCAACACTGCAGCGCACAACCTCCATCGATGGATCTCCAACTGCACAGACACCCTGGCACCCCTCAAGAAAAAAACAGGCAAACAGCACTCCAAGAAGGCCAATTGGTTCACTCCCACCCTCCACTAGTCCAGATGCACCTGCAGATGTGTCGAGAAGAGATGGAGCCACAACAATACCCCTGAAATTCACACAACTTTCAAATCTTCTGTCAATGCACACCACATGGAGGAAAGGGATTTATAGGTTTTGTGCAGGTAGGTGTCCTTTCCTGCAGAAAATCAATCAACTCTGTTGCACAAGGGTGGCTGCATTGGTGCATGGCAGCTATTGTGTGTCAATGTAGGGGGGAAATACAGAGGGGCCCATTTGTGAGCACCTTGAGCCCCTTCCAACAGTTTAAAGCTGCAGATGCGCCATTTTCTTGATGTACTTGCAGCATTAATTTTGCACAACTTTGTGCCGTATTTACAAAGTGACACATTTAGGCACATTATAGCTGATGTATGCAGGATGGGCATTCCCACACAACAAAGCCTCATAGGAGTGGCGCAGTGAAATCCATCAGATTTCCCTGCAACAATTCTAGGATGCCACTGCATCAGAACCTTATGCCTGCCTCATGGCAGGTGTTATGGGCGATGCAGTGCCATAGGGATAGGCTGGCCCCATGGATTGCTGGAGCTGCGTCATGCTTTTGACATAACTGCAGCAATGCGTGACTTTAGTGCTGACAGATACATCAGGATTCCAGACGTATCTGTCATTAATTGCGCCATGGAGCACCGTACAGTGATATATGGCGCGTCCATGGTGTCGCAAGAATGGTGCAGTGAAAAGTGTTGCAACGCTGTTTTGTCACAGCGATGCGACACTTTTCATGAATGAGGCCCATAAACGTGCCCTATCCTATTGATAGTTCTCATTCCTGCCCTTTTTGTTTTGTCGTAGGGCAGCGCAGCAACAATCCTTGCAGTGCTGTCCAGCACCAAAACCTCTGAAATTAGGCCAAGAGTGTTTGCACCAATTTTCATATCAGCTATTTTCTGGTCTGGTCTCTAACTGGACTTTTTGAGGGGTTATTGCCGGATGTAGATTTCATTGTAAATATCGCGAAGTGGGGTTAGCGGCAGCTTTTGCACCAGAATGACCATCATGCATCTACTTTTCATTAAGTCCCTCTAACAGAAGTGGCGATCTTGAAAACTCACGTTTCGGCGGGAAAAGTGCCACTAACTGCAGTTAGGGGCAACTTGTAAATTAGGCGATATAAAAAAGCCATAAACAAACAGCGTGGATGAACTTGCTAATGAGAGAAGCGGAAAAAAGGGAGAAAAAGGCCGACTTTCTTGTGATCAGTTTTACAGGGGTGCCTGAAAACCATTACCCACCAACCTAACTGGTGGCATGCTTCATCTTTGGGGTCTCAACTGGGTAGCCGAGTGCCACCCAGTTGTGCTGCGATGCCTGATTGCAGCGGAGCTGGTGTCGTGCAATCTGTGAGGGAAGTGGTACAAGGTTAAAATTATCTCTGGGAGTCCTTGCCGAATGATATATTGTTAGCGGCCCGGGACAAGGTTAAAAACAAAAAATAGGGCAACGTTGGAGAAAAATGCTCCTTGTTATCACTTGAGTAGGTCTACATGTTTCAGCCTCTCTAAAAGGTGAAGGGCTTCTGTCAGGACCGAGTGAGTGGAGTGAATGTGGCAAAATTACGCCACGTGTAAGGTGATATAGCAACACACTTGCTAAGGTGTGTTGTAATGTGGATGGTGTCTGTATACTCACGGACCCACTGATAAAAAACCTGTAGGGAAGAAGGAAGACAAAAAGACAAAACACATACATCATGAATGCAACATAAAATGCAATCTTTTCGAAATATACATATGCCAAATTTTTCACGTCTTCTAGTCCTCCTCAGGATCTGGGCGATGCTCAAAGGGGTCCACCTCCTGACATCCTCAAACTCTGACTAGAATACATCCAGAGCAGTGAGGCGATCAAGTGAGAGAAAGGGTTAGGGTGGGTGCAGCGTGGGAAAAGGGAGACCTGTAATAAAAGAACAGGTGATCAGTATTCAATACAGTTCTAACTACACTCATATGTTCTCACTAATTCCACTCTCGTACCTGCCAAGGATCTTCCCTGTCTGCTGTACTTCCTCTGTCTAGCAAGATTCCTCTCTCATCACTGGGAAACGAAGTACACACATCTAGAAGACCAAACACAACCAGTTAATGCAACATCACCCTTTTCTCTTAGTGCAGATAGTACTGGAAAAAACATATAGCCCGCATACATACCCTACACCTCACATCCTCATAAACAAAAGAAAAGATAAGCCATCTCCAGGAAGCTGCTGTGAAACACAACCCTCTGATGGGGAAGTCCATACAGTCAAAGTATTCCGAGCGCCGAGAAAACCCTTCCCTTCAGGGCCTCTAGACTGAAGAACGAAAGAAACCGCTCAGCAAATGCAGGCTAAAGTACGTTTCACAACAGTCCCAAAATCCCAAGTGTAACAGTGCCTCCAATATTGTTCCTGGCACTGTCCAAGACGTTGTTCCCAGACAAGTCGTATTTTGAGCAAAACTTCATAAAGACAGAGACCAGATCATAGCGGCCAGTCCTTTCCGCCGCAACCGCAGACGGAAGTCAGGGTTCAAAAACGCTGGGGCTGTCCTACAAATAACACCACCGGAGCCTCAAGCGAGGGAGACGGACCTGTCCCCGCTGCAGCCGCAGTCCAGGAAAACACGATACCCTGTCAGCTCCGGCCCGTTCAAGTCGGAACGAGGCAACAGCGAAGATAACCCCTCCCGGGGGTCTGGATCACCGGATAATGAAGATCAGTTCGCTCCGTGGCACGAAGGCACCAGAGTTGTCTCTGTTCAATCAGCAAGGTGCAGAGCAGCCGCACTGCTTCCCGGATAACCACCAAATACTAGAATCACGTACAACGCTCCCTGCGCTGTACGTGATTTATAGTTCCGCTTTCTCCAAGAACGATAGCCTCCTGGGATATGTAGTTTTGCTGCCACCTGCAGTCTAATCAACGTAGGCCCACTACTCGGTCAGATCCTGACAAAAGTGAATGTCTTTGTTAAGTAGGCACAGGCATTAGTCGGTCAATGATATGGACAGGATGATAACCGGTCATGCCTGCTGTTCCAGTATATCGTGCTCCCATATTGTGCAGGGGTTACTGGGTATGATGTTTTTGGCATGCTCCTACATATATTTTTGATACTAAAAAGGTAAAAGGGCCCGTATGACCCTGTGAGTGCCATTGGTGCTGTTTAGCCTTATCGTTAAAAATTGTAGGCAAACGTGCGTGATGTTGGCGCAGACTTAGTCGATTAGTGGTCATGCGTGAACTACGTCAGATTCTACGTTAGAATAAGGGAGTAGATTTCTTATATATAATAGACAACATAGGTACACTGGCTACGTGTCGCTGGTATCTTTATCAGGATCCGGGAGGGGCGCCCATCAATATCTACACTCTAAGGGCGAGAAAAGGGAAGGAGTATTGACAGAACGTGACTCAAAGATTCTTGGTTATTGACAGGAATGCTCTGCATGTAGTGATGCCTGAGCATACAGCATGTATCTCAAAAGTTAAAATCAGAAAAATCTTTCTTCGTCAAGATAGGACCATCGCCTGTGGCACCTATTCCAGTCTCCTCACGGTTCTCGGTGTTACTGGACCCATTCGGAAGCCGGGTTGAAATACCGGTGCCGGCCGGTTTCAGGAAATGTGTCATCGGGTACCTTGGCGAGACGTGAAAAGACTAGACCGTCTCAGTTGGGGCAGCTGCCGCTCATGTGTGCAGAAGATCGTATTAGCGATGTGCGTTTGGCGGAGTGGAAAAAAGGAGACGTGGCGGACGTGGCTTGAAATCATGTAATGGCTGAGTACAAATAAAACTGTGTTGCCCACTAATAGATGTGCTGTATTGGGGAGGATGGTGCGTATTAATAGCCCACAATAGGGAAGATATTGGCCATTGCCTAAGAGGCTATAAAAGGTTACAGACAGATAGACAGGTACCCCAGATTGGAACGGTGTTTATGAAGATGGAATATCCATCCTGAAGTGGATGCAAGGCTGGGATTTGTTGGATACTGGACCTGTCTAATTACATTAGAGACAACGGTGTATTTTAGTACCCTGTGTGAGTCTTATGGTGGTCAATATATGTATGAAGGAAAGCATGTTGACCCCCCGGACACCATTGGTTTAGAAGATATGTTTTATCCCCTATTTTACAGTGAGGTACCCAGTTCAATGTAACAAGGATGGTATTACTGGGGCTATTTTATCCACTATACACAACATGGGTATGTGTACCAGTAAACAGTCTGATATTACTCTCAATAACATTAATAATTGGGAGGTTTGTTCAGAGAATTCCAGGGAGGATTATGGTTAAGGCCTATAAGGTGGGAGTACAAGCGGTAAATCCACCGTTGTTCCTTCTCCAACAAACGGCTCTGTAGATTGGACAGTTTACTGTCTAGTGTTTCAATCACTACCCACCGCATGTCGTTGGTAGTCTGTCCAACTCCTAGAAAATGGTTGGTCATACGTGTCGTGTTTCTTTTACATCGGATGGTGCTGCGATGTTATACTGCGGGTCTTGATTTTAAGGCTGGTCATACCGATGTATGCAAGACCGCAAGGGCAAATGATGCAGTAGATGGCGATAGATGTATTGCAATTGGTATGTTGTCGGATGTGCCATGTCTTGCCAGGCTCTAACTGTAAGTTTTTGATGGGTTCAGATAGGTGACAGACACTGCAGTCCCCGCAGGGGAAATGGCCTACGATGTTCAGGAGGCCCCATGCATTGAATACAGTATTGGCTGGTCTTGATGGTAGTGCAGGCGTGTTGATACATGGGTGTCTTTGATGGTTCTTGCCCGTTTGTAGGAAACAATGGTTTTTCCCACTTTAATTTACCTTTGTGGAGTATTTACCAGTTTTTTTGTATAATCCGAGAAACTTTATTGGAGACGGAATTAAACGTGGTGACACAGGTGAGGGGGATTGGGGTGGTAGTTTGCTGTGTGGTTTCCAATAATCCTTCCCGATTTTCGTTGCGGGCGGGTTTTTGTGCCTTTTTGACAATCCAATTGGGGTAACCTCATTCTTGAAGTTTAGTAGTTAAGAAATTAGCCTGGTCCTTGTAATCTTTGATTTCGCTGCAATTTCTGAGCAAGCGGAGATATTGCCCGAAAGGTAGATTTTCACATTTTGTCCTGGGGTGGAAACTAGTGTAGTGAAGTAGGGAATTGCGTGCTGTTGGCTTGAAATGAGTCTTGGTTTTAAGTTTTCCATCTGTAACTTGGATTTCTAGGTCCAGGAAAATGATGTTGTTCCTGTCGACACTGTGCGTGAACTTCAACTTACGGTCACATCCGTTGATCCATTGGAAAAATGATTGTAGGGACTCATTGTTTCCTTACCAAATTAATAGGATGTTGTCTATATAGCGTTTGTAAAATTTTATCTTGGTGGTGTGTGGCATATTTGGGATGAAGATGTGTGTCATCTCGAAATTGTAGACATAGAGTCCGGCCACACTTGGGGTAAAGACGCTCCCCATGGATGTTCAGTATTTTTGAAGATAGATTTCCCTCTCAAACTCAAATTAATTATCTTTGAGCACCAGTGTAGCACATTTAAGTATAAATGATTTGGGAGTATGATGGTTCCATGCTGTTGCATCCAAAGCCAGTTCTACAACTGCTAGGGTGTCATCCTGTGGTAAGCTAGTGTAAAGGCTTTCCACGTCGAGGCTGACTGGAAATGATGTTTCAGGATTGTAGACAAGGGTGTTGATGTGTCCAAGTAGGTCCTTTGTGTCCTCCAGGTACATGTTTGCCCTGGAACGATGTCAAGTGCAAAACCAAGCAGAAGCTCGCAAACAACCGGAAGGCAGCAATGCAGACTGGAGGTGGCAGTCCAGCGCCACAGGACGAGTTAGAGGAAATGGTGTCCACAGTCATCAGTGGGGAGATGGTGACAGGAGTTGGGGACCAGACACTGCTCAACAGGACCGGACACAACAGCAGCAGGGTGAGAAACGACCGGGGACTGGGGGAAGATGGGCACAATGGCACACATGCACAAGTATGCACAGCACATCATCAGACAAACCATGCCCCAGACCCCCAACTTCCACCAAGATACCAATGCACCCACGAATGCCACATCCCAGGACTGTATAAGCACAGAAGGCAGAGGACACCGCATGTAAGGGATCAGGGGCAGCCAAATCAGAGCTGCAGGGGCAACTCCCCCAAAATGTGGTACACACATCACATGTAGAGCACAACAACATTGACAATGATGTGTCACAATCTGCAACACGTCCACAACAGAACAGGGGACACAACTGGTCCCGCTTGTGTGCAGTAACTGGCCAATCACATGTGACATTGCTGGGAATTGTGAGTTGAAAATGTACAAGTACAAACACACATCTGTGAAGTGGTCGAAATGTCCACTGTCCCATATCACAAAGGCAGCTCCCCACAAACCGTCAAAATGTATACTTTCATTCACTCTGCATGTAAACATGTTCAATGCGTCAACATACATGTGAACACAGTGTTAAGCTGCATCTCCCCTTCACATTGCAGAGGGAAATACAACATCTCCTGCAGAGCAGACCCAACCTCTCTTCTCTGATGACGAAGAGGACAACCACACCTTCGACTCCGACGCCCTCCAACAGCTTGTGGACAGCCCACTTCCAGGAGCAGGGCGACCCAGCTGCTACGAGGAGAACCCACCCCCTGCACAGTAGCCACATCAGGCAGCACCCACCACGACGTCTGACTCCCAGGACCCCCACGACCAACACATGGCCTTCCAACTCTGTGTGTTGGGGTGCCAGGAGAAGCTGGCCGAACAGGTGCAGAAGGGGTTCGACTGCATGGCAGCCAAACTAGACACCATACGTGGGTGTCTAAGTCCCATTCACAGTCCTTAACGGACACCAACAGTCCGCTCCATGCTCTCCAATGAACCATGTCTGAGATCGCCAGAGTCCTGACTCAGAGGCAAGAACGACTGTCCAGTCAGAGTGGATCCAGCAAGCTCGCCGAGCTCGGGAGCTACTGGTAGCTCACCAGCACCCTGAAAGTAGCTCTCAGAGTTAAAGACAAACCAAGACAATCTCAGACAGTCTATACATATTAAAGAAGGCAGCACCGCTCATCTCAAAACACTTGGAGTGAAAGCCAACCAAACCAATAGCAGAGCCTTATAATGACACTAAAACACAAACTGAGTTGTGTTACGGGGTCTGCCACATGACCATCTATATCCACTCTAACTCTAAATCACAAGGAGATTTGCCATGTAATACTTATCAGTCTTAGCACATATGTGAACAATGCACTATCAAAGAGTGACAGTAGTAACCTGTGCTGACCCACCAAAGTGTGGGACTATAGGAGCCAGAGATAAATTTGTTAGGAGCATGATCAACCCAAGAGCTTAGAAGAGAAGGGTATGGATCCAGAGCAAAAAACAAATAAGAGCCTCATCTGCATTAATTTATGTGCCTGTCTGACATGGTGTTCCTCCCTAAAAACAGTGCATAAGGGTTTTATCTTTGATGCAATTGTGTCGGTTCATGGCATAATAGTGGCATGGTGTAATAATGATCATCCTTGATTAATACGGGCATTTGTTAGTGTAGTGTTCCCATACCAGCTGCCATCATTGACGTATTAAGAACATGACTGGCCTACTTTTAGCCACCCCTGACAGAATGAGGACTATTCCTTGCATAATAATGGCCATAATTGATAAACATTGGGCATCCTGGATGTTATGGCGTCCAGCCTTGGTACGTTGGCCCTGGTATAATGGTGACCATTATTCACATAACATAGGCATCCTTGGTGCTTTGGTGAGTATCCATTACCTATGATTGTGATACTTGGGCACTTTAAGCAGAATCTGTCTATGTGAGGCATTTTTACATGATAGTACTGATATTTTGGGATTGTGTGTTTTCTAAAAATGAAAACTGATATTTTAAAGGCAAATATGTTTTTTATTCTGAAAACTGAGTGTGCTTGCCAAAAACGGAAAGTGATATTTGATAGAAAAAATCTGCGTATTTTCAAAAACTAATATGCTGACGAAGACAACATATTTGAGTTCTAAAACAGATTTAAAGTTGATTGCCAAATGATAACTTAAGCTGAGTTGGGTGGGATTTACTGCTCTAGTTCTGTCCTTTGTGCCGCAGACAATTTGATAATTTGAAAGTAACTTCATTAGTGAGGTGGTGGCATTTAAAATCGAGAAATGTTTTCCTGCCATTTCTGCTGGTAACCTTGCATGGAATGCTTGGGTGGTCACTACTGATAATCCTACTTAGAGTGGTCATAGTGTAATGTTAACACATGTAGCCACTATTTTACAGTGATAACATACGTTAGTAGCTCACCAGGACTTTACTTGAGTGGAAGTAGTTCTCAATGCAGAAAAGGTTGGAGACCCCTGATGTAGACCAACTCAAGTGACAACAAGGAGCATTTTTCTCCAACGTTGCCCTATTTTTCGCTTTTAACCTTACCCTGGGCTGCTAACAATAAATCATTCAGCAAGGACTCCCAGAGAAAATTTTAAACCTGCACCACTTTCCTCACAGATCGCACAACACCAGCTCTGCTGTACTCAGGCATCTCAGCACAACCGGATGGCACTCGGCTACCCGGTTGGGACCCCAATGATGAAGCATACCACCAACTAGGTTGGTGGGTGAGGGGTCTTTTAAAACTCTTTATGGTTTTCAGGCACCTCTGTAAATCTGATTACAAGAAAGTCTGGCTTTTCCCCCCCTTTTTCCCCTTCTCTCATTAGCAGGTCCGTCCACGCTGTTTGTTTCAAGTTTATTTTTGGGGAGAGAGACATACCGCCTCACAATCCTCGCTCTCTCCTTTGTTTAACGATTAAAAAAAAGCCGCCATAATATAAAAAAATTGACGCCTCAGCGACATTGAGTCCCTGTAAATATGCCCCTTAATGCCTATTCTAAACTCTGATGTTAAAGGCACCTATTACCAATACAAGGATAAAACGTACATTAGCTCTGAAATCTATTTTTAAACAGTGTTTATCTGAGGTTATTTGGTGGGTGCAAACTGACCACTTGAAGTGTAATCCCGACAATATGGAGATCATGCTTTTAGGCAAGGACAATACATTTGATCTTATGACATGGTGGCCTAACCTAATCCCCCCCCGCCTAACACCGTTCAGATAGTAAAAAAGATGCAGCTGCTTGGCTAGTGCTAAAATTGTCATATTGTTAATCGGCCTCACCAGCCTTTAAAATGCTCCATTGGCTACCAAGCCACAAGAGAGTCCTCTTTAAAATCATTTTGTTTACTTCAGAGCCTACAGACCAGTAAGACCAAAGTCCATTACTGCCAGATTCACTCATTACACTACCTCTTGTTTTTTTAGATCTTTATCTGATAACCTTCTAAAACCTCCAATTTTAGGCCTAAGACTAAAGGAGGCAGATCTTTCACATTTTTAGGGACTAAAGTCTAGAATCAGCTTCCCATGCAGATGAGACACATTGATTTAGGATCCTTTTTTAGGAAAATATTGAAGACATGGCTTTTTATGGCCTCAGACTCCATGTGCCATTCATTAATTAGATGAATCCGCTGTCGGTCTATATAGCTGAAACTGAGCTCTAGGTTCTAATCATTGACTTTTTTAATGGTATTTACCGCCTAGTGCCAGGATGCTCACTTGGGAGTGTCAGTAGCGCTATATAAATGCTAGATTCATTCATTCATCCATTCATTAAATAAAGCACTATCTGAGTTAGCCTCAAGAAAAGCACCAGGACCCCTCATCAGCCAGGCTAGCTTGAATACAGTGGCAAAGTAAATGGATGCAACCCAGATCTGGGGGTGAGTGTCTGAAATGCTTCAGCGCTCCATCCATCATCTCCTTGTGTTTGCTTTCTTTGCCCTAAGTTGGCAAGGTACGCCCATACACGGGTCCCTTGCTCACTGTGCCACTGGATTCAAGCTAGCCTGGCTGATGAGGGGTGTTACCCAGAAACTAGTCCCATGATGCTTGTTTCCTTCCAGGGAGGACCTGACTTGGCAGTTCGGGCTGTACTGTTCCCATGAGGCAATGGGTCAAGACTTATTTGCATAGAACTGGGTCTGAACTGGGGTGGCGAAGTGAGCTAAAGATCGATGATGGATTCAACCCAGGTCTGTGACTGGGGGCGAGTGTCTGAAAAGTTTCAGCGCTTCGTCCATCATCTCCCTGTGTTTGCTTTACTGCGCAAATCACAGGAAGTGTCCCCCCTTTCTGGGGTGCAATGTAGCAGCCCGCATCTTTGTGGTACAGCTGATGGCAGTAGGGTGAATTTGCTCCTCAACCTGGGCGGCCCTGAGTACCTCGGCGGCACCCCTGTCCTTAGAGCAGCTCCCAAGTGGCTTCCTCTCAGTGTGGCTGACCTGCGCCAGGTAGGGCACTGCTGCAGCTCTCTGAAGGGGCTGCATCCCAGCTTCCTTTCCCAGAGCAGCCTTCCTGGCTGATGCTGGCAAATTATCACTTTTTCCTCTGCGAGCGTATCGCTTGTGGCGGGGGAGAGAATAGCTCCTTTCTCCAGCCTGTGCTGTGACTCCTCCCTCGGCTCAGGGGGAGGCACGGCTGGACTTCCTTTCTGGACTTCTTTCTTACCATGGCAATTTAGGTACAGAGCACTGCATCAAGGCGAAGCACAGTGCCTGGTATAGGCAGCCCATTCAACACATAGTACGGCTGTCCCGTAAATGGGGACACTGGCCTCAGCTCACAGATGCACTGAGTACAGCAGTGCTCCAGGCAGCACCGATGTCTCTGCTTGGTGTCAACGAAGTGCTAATCATGTGCTGGTGGGAGAAGAGAAACAGTGCTCCCCACATACACGCTGTCATCAAAAGCGTGCTCCATGTGTTTTATGCAGGAAGAGCACTGAGCAAAACAGAGGGGGCACACCACTTAGTCCCTGGAGAACACCGGGGAATAGGACCGAAAACAGACAAGCTGCACACAGGGTCACCTGGCAGAGTGGCTGTCCCTCTAGTCACCCAACAGGCAACAGGTTAGTCCCTCAAAGCCAGCAGTACCAAAATGGTGGTTTCTCCTGGCACACAGCAGTACTCTGGTGTAGAACCAGCAGCATCTGGTTACAAGTCCACACAGTGTCTAAATCATGGGGTCACTGCCCCTGTACTTATACTACCAATGTCTTTGTTCTGGGGCACTTCAAACAACTTTTAGAAGTGCACAACACCCCAATTCAAACGCCAGTCCTGGCTCCGGAGACACTACAGGGGAGCGGAGACAGCATTGTGAAAGGCAGGCACAGCCCTAATCAGGGGCTAGCGAAAATCCTCCCGCCACTCTAAATGCAGAACAGGCCTATTCAGCCCAGCTATGAGTCACCTAGGAAAGGGAGGACACACCTCAACCCCCATTGTGACTGTCTACAATGAATGCATTTCCCCAGCCCCTGTTACTTCAAAACCAGACAGTGAATACACAACCAGGCAGGGCAAAAGAGTCACAAGCACCCAGACATGCTCACTTCTAAAGGTAAAAACCAAAGGAAATGATGGACGGAGTGTTGAACATTGCAAGCACTCACCCCCAGTCAACTGATCTGGGTTTAATCCATCACCGTTCTTTAGCCCACTCTGCCACCCCAGTTCAGACATGGCCATATGCAAATCAGTCTGACCCTGTGCCTCACGGGAACAGTCCAGCCACTTCTAAAGGTGGCATTTCTAAAATAGTAATAAAAAATCCGCTTTCACCAATAAGCAGGATTTATCACCACAATTCCAAACATACCAAACATGGCCACGCTACCTCTTTCATATCAGAAATTACCACTGAAACATATCAGGGAATTCCCAATGCAAACCTATGAGAAGAGCGGCCTCACAGCAGTGAGAAACCAGGTAGGCTAGTTGTCACTACCAGGACATGCCACAAAACAAGGGCACTAGTTCTAGCTATGCACGTTGGCCCTGCAGCGACAGAGTCCTGAGACAGGTTTGAAAGGCTTTTTTCGTGGGTAGCGCAAGCATCGCTGCAAGCCCACTAGCAACATTTAATTAACCGGCCCTGGGTATATGGGATACTACTGTACAAGTGATTGACAGGTAAATTAAATATGCCAAATAGGTGAAGACCAATCTTAACAGGAGCACATGCACTTTAGCACTGATCAACAGTGATAAAGTGCCCAGAGTCATAAAACCAACCACTGAGTGGTGGAGTTTTTCTTGTGCGCTGCTTGCCAAGGTTATGTTGGTGAGTGCGATCGAGAAAATCGAGTGCTAGGAAGAGTCTAGGTGATATTTCTCAATGCAGGGTTTGTGGCAGCTCACTACCACTCACGTTGAGAAACCTGTCTCTCGCATGCAGCAAGATGCCGCTCGAGCAGAAAATCTACTCAAGTGGCAGGTAGAAACAGTGCCCTCTTGCATGCCGCATGGTACCATTCAAGCTGATTTTCCAGCATGGGACAAACTTCTGGCACTGAAAATCAGCACAAGTAGCATGACACCCTGAAATTCTGCAGTTCGCCGAGCTCTGTGTGAAACTCAGTGAGTTCTGCCCACCCCTCGTCGTATCCTGTGGCAGGCACTAGGTCTACTTACACAAGTGAGGTATCATTTTTATCGGAAAATTTGAGGGAATGCTGGGTGGAAGAAAGTTTGTGGCTCCCCACAGACTCCTGAACCTTCCATCACAGAAATGCGAGGAAAGTGTGTTTTGAGGTTTGCAAGGGATCCTGGGTAACATGGCCTGGTGACAGCCTCGCAAGTCACCCTATCCTGGATTCCCTCAGGTGTCTAGTTTTCAATAATGTACAGGGTTGTTAGGTGTCCGTAGGTGCCAGCTAAGCTTGGGCCCAAAATCCACAGCTAAGCATTTTGCAAGAAAGGGTCAGTTTTCAGTGGAACAATGTGATTTGTCCATGTTGTGTTTTGGGGCTGTTTCCTTTCATTGGCACTAGGCTACCCACACAGGTGAGGCACCATTTTTATTAGGAGACTTAGGGGAACACAGAGTGGAAGAAAGTTTGTGGCTCTCCACAGATTCCAGAACTGTCCATCACAGAAATGTGAGGAAAATATGTTTTTTAGTTAAAGTTTTTGGTTTGCTAGGGATTTGTGATAACATAGCCTGGTGAGAGCCATGCAAACTACCCCATCCTGGATTCCCCTAGGTATCTGGTTTTTAAAAAGTACAGGTTTTCAATATTTCCTGATGTGCCACCTAAGCTAGGGCCCAAAATCCACAGCTAGGCTCATTGCAAAAAATAAAAGTCAGTTTCTAGTGAAAAAATGTCACTTGTCCATGTTTTGTTTTGGTCCCTTTCTTGTCTCGGGTAATAGGCCTACCCACACATGTGTTATACCATTTTTATCAGGAGACTTTGGGGAACTAAACATTGTACAACAAGTGTTATTAGCAATCTATTTCTCTGCATTTCTGCCTTTGAATTGTAAGTCATTGTGTAAGAAAAAAGTCATTTTGAGAAAAGCCCTCAAATTCTCATGCTAATATGGGTACCCAAGATACAGAGATATGCAAATAACCACTGCTTCTAAAGGCCATATCATGTGCCCATTTTGGAAATTTATAAGTTTCCTTGATACCTATTTTTCACTCTTCATAATTTTCCATATGAATTGTATTAGTACTGGAACACAATAAAAAACATTGCAAGGTGCAGCTTTGTTATTGGCTCTGGGTGCCTCGAGGTCTAGAAAAACTCACAAACCTTACATATCCCTGCAACCATAAGGTTCCAGTAGATGAAATAGTATATGTTGTTTGTAATTTGGCCATCGTGATGAGAAGTTACAAATGAAAACGTTGTCACAAATGGCCAATTTTTCTTACCAATTTTTAATATTTATTCAACTCTTAATTTCTTTAGGAAAACATTGAAAGAGCTAAACAAATTACCATTTGCTGAAATAAGAATTGTGTCTACTTTTAAGAAATGTATACATTTCCGGGATCCACCATGGGTTTCATACCCGATTCCACCACAAACTGGAATTAGGTTGAATGTATAAGAAATAGGAAAATTGGGCTATCTCCCAGTAACATCTCAAAACAATGTTAAAAAAATTGTTTTTCTGAATCAAGTCTGCCTGTTCCTGAAAGCTGGGTAGATGGTCATTTTAGCACCACAAACCTTTTGTTAATGTAATTTGCTAGAAAATAAAATGTTTTCTTCTGCAGCACTTTTTTCCCATGTTTCCCAAAAAACTCAAAATGTTGCCATATTTTGCTTAAATTCTCAGTCCCCTCACAAGGATTTCGCAAACCCTGAGTACCTTTAGAATTCCCAGAATGTTGGAAAAAGGGCACTAATTTGATGTGGATAACTTAAGTGGTCAAAAAGTTATGAAAGCCTAAGCATGAACTACCCCAAGTTGCCAAAAAAGGTTTTGCCTTGGGACAGAGGTTGGTAAGGCTAGCAGCAAAAGGGTTAATATATTCCTGATTGCATTAACATCTACAGAGACATTATGATCATTTTACACCTGAATACCAGCAAATAAAGAGCATAATCTCTACTAAAAAGAGGTGCTTTCATGGATATGCTTTATGTCCTGCATGTAGCAAAAGGTTACATGCATTGGCCCTACAGAGGTGGCAAACAATTGTGTAAAGTGTAGCTCACTGATGCCTTCCAGTATCAAAAGCATATAGCAAACTGTCACTATCATTGGACGATGTCATCCGTGATATCATCAATTATGTGTTTTGAGATGTCATGAATTGTGTCATTTAACATAGGAGTGATGTAACAATGCGACGTCATAAGCACTGCATGACAGAACAAAAGTTTTAACTAGCTCAATAAACTATAACTGGGGAATTGTTTTGGGTTTTTTAAATTGACAATTCATAGGAAAATTAGACACAGCTACAGCCCAAATAGGTGAATGGAATCAAGCCAAATTTGGCAGAAAGCAAGATCTTGGCCCAGAAAGAGCTGTATGATCTCGAGATGAGATCTGATTGGCTGCTACCTAGGGGTGGGCGGAATTTGCGAAATTCACTTCCGCAAATTATCGCGAAAATGTCACAAATCTCCGCAAACACGCGGAAATATCGCGAAGATGCGGAAGTTTTTTTCCCGCCCGTTCGCGATATTTTCTGCATGGTTGCGGGTCGCTAACTTACCCCTGCGGTTGCTCGCGGGCTCGGCCATCTTGTTTTCAGTTGTCTCGCGATGCATGATCGCGAGAAGAAAGACGTGAGCGCGCGACGCATGACGTCACTGCGGACGCGAACTGTCGCGAGACAGCGCAAATGGCTAAAACAATACAACATCTCATGGAGAACGAGACCGGATTGGGAAAACTTGTCAGCGAACGTGGGGATTCAGGTAAGGCGATCGCGCGCTCGCGAGAATGTATTATTTTACAGCACGAGCAAGAAACAAATTATCGCAAAGCTGCGGAATGCGGAAATTTGGACATTTCCGCGCTCTCCGCGGAACGCGAAAATGCCAAATTATCGCAAATTCCGCGAACGGAGTGAAATTTTCGCCCAGGCCTACTGCTACCTCATCAACACATATGTGGTGGAAGACATCTTAGGGCTCGGGGACTCAGTCCCCATCCTGAGACAAAAAAAAAGATATAGATGGCAGAGTGATGTCATAGAAGATATCATGACTGATGTAACATTGGATACATAGCAGTCCATGCCGAGAGCGCAATATGTAGTTAACTTAGGACACAAACTGTAATTTCTTGAGATAAGTATAATTATAAGTGCTGAGTTTCTAAAGTTTTGTGTGTTTAAATTTTGCAACTAATATTCCTAAACATATATATTTTTCTAATTTCTAGGGTTTTATTGATCATATTTGCTAATTATATCTTTCCTTTAACCTTTGTTTTTTTAAGTAAATTTCGACTTTTTTTTAACATAAAGCAATATTTAATTAACATAAGTTAATCCAACTGCTGCCATGCAAGGCCTGCGGCCAGGTTACGGACCGAACCCCCCAAAGCAGCAAACCCAAGTGGGGGGTACTCAGCCCTCCTCCCTAGGATGATTTCAGCCCCAGGGACCCCATCTACTAGAGAGACCCACATTTGTTTAGGGAAGTGGTATGTGACCACCCTCCCTCAGATATTTTTAGCCCCAGGGATCACTCCCCTGTGGTCCTCCATTGGATTTATGGGGGAGGGGGCATGCAGGTATGTGAGTGGTTGTGTAGGAGTGTGAGAGAGTGTGAGTGTCTAAAGGGTGGGTATGTAAGTGGCTGTGCGGGGCTCTGAAGGTGTGTGAGTGGCTCCATGGGTCTGTGAGTGGGTGTGTCAGTGGCTTTGCTGTATAGGTTTGTGAATGGGTTTGCAAGTGGTTTTGTGAGTCTCTGAATGGGTGTGTGAGTGGCTGTGTTGGTGTGTGACTGGGTGAGTGAGAGATTTTGTGGATCTTTAAGTGGATGTATGAATGGTTATGTGAGTGAGTAGATGAGTCTGTGAATGGGTGTGTAAGTGGATGAATGGGTGTATGGTGAGTGGGTGTATGAGTATGTCAATGGGTATGTGAGTACCTGTGGGGGTCTATAAGTGGGTGTGTGAGTGGCTGCATGGGTGTGTGAGTAGGTGTGTCAGTTGTTTTTACTGTATATGTTTGTGAAGGACATGAAAATGTTTTTTGGGTCCCTGAAAGGCTGTGTGACTGGCTGTATGGGTGTGTGTGTGTGTGTGTCTGACTGGCTAATTAAGCGTGTGATTGGTTGAGTGAGTAGTTGTATGGGAGTGAGTAGATGAATCTGTGAATGGGTGTATGAGTGGTGAATGGGTGTGTGAGTATATGAATGGGTATGTGACTGCCTTGTGAGTGGCTGTGTATGTTTGTAAGTGGGTGTGTGAGTGGCTGCATGGGTCTGTGAGTAGATGTGTGAGTGGTTGTATGAGTGTGTGAATGGGTGAGTGATTGGCTATTTAGGTGTGTGAATGGGTGTGTGAGTCGGTAGATGAGTCTGTGAATGTATGTGTGAGTAGATGATTGGGTGTGTGAGTGGATATGTGAGTATGTGAGTATGTGAGTATGTGAATGGGTGTTTGAGTTCCTCTGTGAGTAGCTGTGTGGGTCTGTAAGTGGGTGTGTGAGTGGCTGTATGGGTCTGTGAGTGGGTGTGTGAGTGGCTGTATGGGTGTATAGGTTTATAACTAAGTGAATGATTGGCTTTGTAGGTGTATGACTGGGTGTGTCATTGGCTTTGTAGGTCTGTGAGTGGGCATATTAGTATGTGAATGTGCATGTGAGAGGGTGTGTGAGTATGTGAATGGATGTTGGAGTAGTTGTATGAGTGTGTGCATTGGTATGTGAGCAGATATGTGAGTGGCTGTGTGAGTCTGTGAGTGGGTGTATGAGTATGTGAATAGGTGTGTCAGTGGGTGCATGAGTGTGTGTGTGTGAGTATGTGAATATGTCATGAGTGATGCAATATTTGAGGTTATAAGCAGTGCATTGTGGGGGTGTAAGTTATAGTTAACTCAGGTAATTAAAACTGTTGAAGTTCTATGTCTCTGTGTGTGTATAATCTGAGCCTAACTATAAAGGCCCAGTAACCTTTGGTTTATTCAGTGAAAATATATATTAATCATCTAGTGGTAGTCACCACGAGGTAGTTATAATTAGGTCTGATTTTCCATGTATGGAGCATTTTTTGTTTGCTAATAACTTAGGCCCTATTTGTAGATTTGACACTAAACGTTTCCAAAAAAGGTTAATCTACCTCAGTTCTTTCCTGGAAAGTTTTGGGGTGCCCCGCCAAACGGGGGCTGAGAAAAACCAGGGTTACAAAATGCCAAATCATAATGTTTTTTCCATAAACTTCTTTAGACAAGACTACACAAAAAATCTCCTGAATTGATTTTCTCCAAATTCAGCAGGAAGCTAGATCTTGGTCTGCAGATTTTACTTTTTGTGATTTGGTGTTAACCCCGTTCAATAGTTTTTAAGATATTAGGAGTCAAAAACAATTGTATATTTTGGCAGGTGGGTTTGAGAGAGTCCCGCAGGCATCACACAAGAGTGTGAAATCACAAATGCAGCTTTGAGATTGGTCAAGAGGCTAATTTTTCCCATGAACCTTCATGCTCTTGGAGATTTTCCTGTGAGTATCACAAGAGAGAGCAATCTGATTGGCTGGCTGTTGAATGTTAGAAATTAAATGGCCTCCACTACTGTTTACTGTGGAAAAAACATAGGTATTGTAATTGTATTTTTATAGCACTTACTGCCCCTGACGTGGAATCAAAGCAGTTTTCGGCGAGTAGCATGCTACTCCAGAATTTAAAAAGGAGTAGTGCTGAATTATTATAGTAAATATGAATTAGTTGGACATGCGAGTTTGTTAGTTGGATTGAAAAGGATAATGGAGAGATAGGAGAGGAAAGGGCAAGGAAACTGTTCATTTGGAGATCATCGTAGTAATATGAGGAAGTTTGGGATGAGTAAAGAAGATATGGAAGGGGAAGAGTTTATAGAACTGGATTCGGGAAAAAGAGGTCTCGGATGAGCCTAAGGAGGGATACATGATGGAAAGTTTTAAAAAGAGTTGTTTGGCAGATCTGAATAGTAAAATGAGGTTGCAGGTGGTGCAAGCAGGGATAGAGGAGAGAGGGGTCTATAAAGGATTATTTCAGAGATCATAATAGTAGAGCGATGTGTGGGATGAGTGAGAGAGAGGAGTTAGAGGATATATTGAAAGACGTATAGGGTGAGATATAGGGTAATGCATTGGAGAGGCTCAATTTTTTTTTACAGTAGGAGTAAAGTGATAAATATACATACGAACATGGAAGGTATATATGTATAAGGGAGGTAACATATCAGGATTTAAGTTGTGTTGAATAAACTCAGATGTACTTTAATGTAGATTTTAATTTGTATTTTTGTTCTTATCTTTTAGTATTTCAATGGGAAAGCAATTGTAGATACATAGTTAGAATAACATTTAAATATTGTGCTAGAGAAATAAATGGAGAACCATAAATATCTAATCAAATAGCCTATATGCAAACTATGCAGTGATCTATATCCATGTTAAGCACAGAATAATATAACCATGAATAATATGCACATTTGTTTAAGCAGACATAGTAGCAGATGTACTACTTTTTTTTTGTGGCCCGTGTACAAACCCTATTTTGCGAGTCGGGAACTAATTACCGCCTCGCAAAATAGGGTTTGCGACTCGCTATTACAAATGGGAATGCCAAGTGCACCCCTTCCAAATAGCAAGTCCAAATGGTATGTGCCAATGTTTTGCAACCACATTTGCAGTCTCAAAACACTTGCAGGTTACCACCTATTTCAAGTAGGTGATAAGCCACTCGCAAATGGGAAGAGGCCCCTAGGGGACCCCTTCCACTTTGTGAATGGGTGTGAAAATATTTTTTAAGAACAGGCAGTGGTCCCAGGGACGACATCCTGCCCTTAAAAAATGAAACTGAAAAGTTTCATTATTCTTTTTTAAATGAAGCCCATTTTCCTTTAAGAAAAGAAAATCTGTTCTATTAAAAAGCAGTCACCGACATGGTGGTCTGCTGAGCACAGCAGGCCACCATCCCTGGGAGTGCTAGCCATGCCTAATGGGGTCGCAAGTAGCACCTGCCTCATGAATATTAATGAGGCAGGCAATTTGCAACCCCATTAGGAATCGCTAACAGTGTCTGAGACATTGTTGTAAAATACATTTTGCAAGTCGCAAAGCGACGCAATTTGCAGGTCCCAAAATGTAATGGTCGTAAATCTGGCCCTTAGAGAATATCTATATAATTTATACAAAGGAATACACATATTTGGATGCATTTATGTAATCAAAACAATTGCTTATACACACAGGGATATACTGTACATACATATTTAAGTATGGTGGTTATGTAGGAAATAGCAAACTCTTTCAGTAGTCTTCTGAAGATAAGATAGTTATCTGTGGATCTTATGTTTTGGGGTAATGAGTTTCATAGTTTGGCTGCTTGAAAAGAGAAGGATGTGCTACCTATTTTTTTATAGTGTGGTGGGATTTCGAGGCAAGGTGACAATCTGGAGCAGAGGTTCTTTTGTTGAATGTATTTTTTATGCACTGCTATAGAGTTCTCTGTGTTATGTCACTCCAGTGAAGGCAGCTCCTAGTGTTATATCAATGCATTAGGAGGTGCATTTGTTGTGATACCATTTCAGTGAGGGCAGCTCACAGTATGGTGTCACTGAACTGGAGAGAGCTGTCAGTGTGAAGTCACTGATGTGTAAGTAGCTCCCTGCATGATGTTAATGGAGCAAGGGAAGGTTTTCTCTAAGTATGATGTCATTCCAATTATGGGAGCTTAAGACCCCGGTAAAGGTAGCTTGCAGTGTGACTGCAATAAAACAGTTGTTATTGAGAATGCAGATCTCTGTTGGATGTACTTTATGGAAATAAATGAATCTAACATAAATATATTGATCTTGATAGGCCAAGTGCAGACAGTGAATATATAAAAAAACATTATTGATAAGCTCAAAGTAGAATACTTTTTTATTTAAAATTAGTAGCAGTTGGACAACACACTTTGGGGGAATGTTGTGCCTTGAGGTACATTTAAAGCATGTTGGGCCCATTAAAATTGTAAAAAAACTTGATGGATTTTAACATGTGTTGCAGGTTTCTCTGAATATTTATTAAATACATTTTTGGGTACATTAGGTGTGTGTGTCCCTCAATGCGCATGTGTTTATGTGAGAGCATAAACCCATGTTTTTGCATTTGACTTCTTTAAGGTTGAAAATGTCCCCTCCATGGTGTAGTCATGACCCCCTGCCATGTGGGCCCAACAACGAGTATTTGGTTCCATGGATTTTGATTTTGGTACCAGCCTCAACCTGGACGTAGTGAGTGTGGGAAGGCGTAGGCCTATCCCTTGACATAAGTAAGGTTCATTGGGCTTGAGGGGCACACCTGCTGTGCCCTCTTTTGACAGATAGACTACCATCCCAGTTATGGGCTTGGCATGTAGAATAATGGCTGCAGCATATTGTGTTTTGTAAATCATTAGTTGTGACCAGACCTTATTTATCTGTGTCACTGGATTGGAGGTCTATTGGCCCACTTGTGGGATTTTGAGAATAAAGTGAAAACTTGATATAAGGGGGCAGTAGAAAGGCATGCTGTCCCCTGAGATTTAGAGAGGAGGTGTCTGACGGATAACTACTGTGAAGATAATAAATGTATATTGTTTTTAACTAATTGCTATGAGCTCAGGGGGACTCTTGTTGGATCATGTATAGTAAAAAGGAGTAGATGAGTTCTTTTTTTTATTTTTTTTATTATTTTTATTGATTTTCTTCCCAATTTTCCTTATATTCCATCATTAATACATCATTATCACAGCATTATTACATTTAAAAAAAATAATCCTATATACAACATTAACTCAATTAATATTGACATTACGTTACTTTTAACTCCTTAAATATACCTCATTGATGTTTTTTGGTCATTACTTCACAACCATAAGAACCATTACAAAAAAAAAAAAAAATGGGTATATAAACAACTATACCAAAGAATATATAAGCAGACAAACCAAGATCCTTAAACTAAACCATTCCCTCCTTCCATATCCTTACAGGCTCCCAGATTTTCAACCCAAGTTGCCTCTTTTTTTTACCCTTACGTGCATAAATAGCTTTTTCCAGATTATAGGCACCCAATAAACTTGCCAGCCACTGATGCATGTCCGGAGGTCTTGTGTCCAGCCAAGACCTGGCAATCATTAATCTATATACTGCCATTGCTATAAACAAAAATTCCCGATGTGGAACCGATGGGTCTGTACTGATCCCGAGTAATACTAAAGTTGGTGACAACACGACCCGAATACCTAAGTGTGTGGCTAAGAACATTTCCAAATCCTGTTTTAATGTATATAACTGGGGACAAGAATCAAATATATGAATGATATCAGCTCCTATATAGTTGCATCTTGGACAACTCGTCCCCCTGGTACCCCCCCATTGTACAATTCTAGCCGGAGTATAGTACAGAGCATATATTGTTTTGTAATGCTGGGCCTGAAGTGGGGCTGAACACAAAACAGTATATCCAAGAGCCAATGATTCCTGAAAAAATCCCGACTCTATGGATAGCTTCTCCATCCATTTATTATCAAACTTAGAAATATCATCCATTTTAGCTTCTACTAATGTTGCATAGAAACCTCGTATTGTACAGCCCTGCCCCCTACCTATTTTGTCCAAGATTACATTATTCCCAAACCCAGCGGGCCCCCCTTTCTTAGTATTCAAAAAGCTCCTAATTTGAAGGTATTTAAAAAAAACTTCTAGCATCCAGCTGATACTTAGTTCTTAGGTCCGCAAACTGCACTACACCCTCTTGGCTCATCATGTCCCCTATTTGCTCTATCCCTTCACTTGCCCATTCTGCCATAACATTATCCGCAAAGATCAGTTCAGGGAATGATTTATTCAGATATAGTCGAGTATATCTGTTAATCCTACCAATTCCATATTTTTTTCTAAATGCAATCCAGATCTTAACAACTGCACTGACTGTCTTAAACCTAGTCCTCTTGAAATATGAAAAATCAATACAATTCAAAAAACAGTTTCCGACTTCTTCACCAAAAACCACTGCATATACCTCCAGGGAGATATTGATGTCCCAGCAATCGTGTGCCCCCCCCCCAATTAAACCCTGCATATGTTGTAACGCAGCGGCCCAATAATACATTCTGAAGTCCGGTGCACCCCACCCCCCCTTTCTCTAGAAAGAGAAATAAATTTATAAGCCCTATGTGTTTTCCCCTAAGCCCAAATAAATCTGTTCAAAATTAACTCTAATGCTTGAAACCACTTAGCCTCAAAAAACAGAGGAATAGATCTAAAAAAATAAAGAAATTTCGGAAGTATTAACATTTTGATTACATTGGTACACCCAACCAAAGACAAATGAAGGTTATTCATTCTTTCCAGATCTAATCGTACAGTTGCTATGAGCGGGGCCATATTCTGCTCTACCACATTCTCCACCTCTGCGGAAAGCTGAACACCAAGATATACTGCTGAGCTAACAACTCGGTTGTCAGTACAGCACGTATACCTATTTTTAACAATCTGTGTCTTAGTGCTATTAATTTTATATCCTGACAAGCGTCCAAAACGGAGTGCTTCATATTCCACCTCACTAAGAGCCTCAGATGGATTAGTTGTTATAATGGCTACATCATCCGCGTATGCCAGTATTTTACACGTTCTTCCATTAATCATAACTGCAGGTATCTTAACGTTGGCCTCTAGGTTACGTAAATATGGATCTATAAAGAGGGCAAATAGTAATGGGGACGACGGGCACCCCTGTCTAGTCCCTCTGCTTATCCTGAATGTTGAGGAGTACCCTCTATTGACCCTTATCCTGGCTATAGGGTTTTTTTTGGGGATATGAATAGAGGAACAGCATCCCCAGGAATGGTATGGGATGCTTTCAAAGCCGGTATTAGGGGAGAAACTCTAAGTTATACTGGTTACAAACGTAAGATGGATAAGACTAGATTGGATGATCTGATTAAGGAGTTGGGGAAGGCGGAAAATGATTTGGTGCAGGGAATTCGACTAAAACTACCTTTAGAGAATCTTCTGCTTAAAATTATGGTGATTAAAAACAAAACTGTGGAGAGTATTGCTACAAAAGCAGCAGTTAGTTATCTATTAAGAAAAGAGAATTCATATGAGCTAAGTGAGAGAGTGGGGCATATACTAGCGGTTCGCACAAGACAGAAAACAGCAGCGGCAGATATCAGGGAGGTTACAGATGGACAGGGTAACTTGATTTCAGATTCTGATACTATTAGAGAAGTTTTTAGACAATTTTATTCTGATTTGTATTCCCGAGAGAGTGGAACTTATGTAAATGATGTTGAAGGGTATACTAATAATATAGCCTCACCAAATCTCCCACAGGAAGAGAAAACATCCTTAGATTTAGCAATACAGTTGGAGGAAGTTAAAACAGCACTGAATAGTCTCCCCTCAGGCAAAGCGTCTGGCCCTGACCAGATCCCACTCGAGTTCTATAAGGTCTTTCAAGATATTCTCATTCAAGACTTCTTTGATATTCTCAGTCTAGCACAGACAGGGGAATCAATTCCTAATTCATGGGGGGGAGCAGACATTGTAATAATTTTCAAGAAAGGAAAGTCCCCGATACTCCCCGGATCTTAGAGACCAATCACGTTAATAAATGCAGATGTTAAAGTATTCTCTAAAATTCTGGCTAAAAGACTGGGTAGAGTTATCGAGAGTATGGTTAGTTCATCACAGCATGGATTTATTCCGGGGAAAGACACCACCCATCATATTAGACGGTTAGTGACATTATTTGATGCAACGGAAGTCCTGGGAAGCCCTATGGCAGCCTTATTTTTAGACGCAGAGAAGGCGTTCGATAGGGTTTCCTGGGATTACCTCTGGGCAATTATGAGATGGTTCGATATAGGGGAGGGATATATACGAGCAATTCAGACACTATATAGGAGTAGATGAGTTCTAAATAAACTCTATTAGTAGAAATGCATATTGTGATCCTTGTTTTGATAGCAAGTGTGCAAGAGACAAGTACTGTGATGATTATCAGGTTAAATCATTTTTTAAAAACATTTTGTGATATAACAAGACCCTTGTGGGATCCTGAAAAGTAGGAAGGGGTAGGTGATGTTTTAATACAATTTGCTAAGTGCAGTTGTTACTGTATGAAGGAGTCTTACTGGAGATGGTGTTTACTATATTTGTACAGACTCGACTATGTATTCTTGTCAGATTGATAAGAGATGTAGGTAGAGTTAAGGCTCATCCACACACCTACTCTGCAAGTCCATCTTATGAGATAGAGGTCTGAAAGGAGAGCCCAGTCGCTCCTCACACCCTCCTATGCACAACTATCATTACAGAGAGAGGTCTTAGCAAAGAGGCATCTCAGCAGAGAGGCCAATCCGTCCATGTGTCCTACTATGCACACCCGTCATCTGAGAGATAGGTCTTAAAGAAGAGAGCAGCCCCACCTAACACCCTACTAGGAGCACCCGTTAACCCGAGAGAGATATAAAAGGAGAAGTCAGTCCCTCTCAACACTCTACTATGCTCATCCATTATTATAAAGAGAGTTCTCACCAGATAGACCAGTCTATCCCATCACCTACCACGCACACTCGTCATGTAATATAGGGGTCTGAAAGGAGAGACCAGTCTCTTCTCACACCCTACTATGCATACTATCTGAGAGAGGTGTCGAAAACGATCTGCCAGCCCCTCCCCACACCTTGAAACTCACACCTATTATTACTGAGAGTGGTCTCAGCAGAGAGGCCAGTCCCCCCATATACCCTATTACACACTACATACACCAATCATCTGAGAGAGTGCTCTGGAAGGATAGGGTAGTCCCTCCCCATCCCCTACTATGCTTACCCATCATTACAAAGAGAGGTCTCAACAGAGAGGCCACTCCCTCCATGCACCAAACTACGTACATTCATCATCTGAGAGAAAGGGCTGAAAGAAGAAGGGAGTGCTTCCCCACACCCTACTATATACACTGGTCATCTGTGTGAAAGGTCTGAAAGGCGGCCAGTCCCTCTCCACACCCTACTAAGGACATCCATCACTACAGAGAGAGGCTAGTACCTCTCAACATCCTACGACGCACACCTGTCATCTAAAAAAGGTATCTAAAAGGAGAGGCCCATACCTTCCCACACCTTACTACACACATCTATCATTACAGAGAGAGTTCTCAGCTGAGAGGCCAGTGCCTTCACAAACCCTACTATGCATACCTGTCATCTGAGAGAAACATCTGAAAGAAGACGGCTATTTCTCCCCAAACCTTCCTTTGCACGCTCATCATTGCAGACAGAGGTCTCACCAGAGAGGCCAGTCCCTTCACAAACCCTACTACGCACACCGTCATCTGAGAGATAGGTCTGAAAGTAGAGGGCAGTCCCTCCTCAAACCCATCATTACAGAGAGATTCCAGTCCCTTTCCTCACCCTACTATACACACTCATAATGGGATAGAGGATTCCCAAAGGAAAGGCCATTCTCTTTCCAAACCCTACTATGCACACCCTTCATCTGAGAGAAGGGTCTAAATGGATAGGCTCATACCTTCCCATACCTTATTAAACACACCAATAATTGCAGAGAGAGGTCTCAGCAGAGAGGTCAGTCTCTCCACACATTGTACTATGCAGACCCTTCATATGAGAGAGAGATCTGAAAATAGAGGGCAGTACCTCCCCACACCCATCATTACAGAGAGAGGTCTCACCAGAGAGGCCAGTCCCTCCACAAACCCTACTATGCACACCTGCCATCTGAGAGACAGGTCTGAAAGCATAGGGCAGTCCATCATCACACCCTACTATGCTACCCATCATCTGAGAGATGGTTCTGAATGGAGAGACCCATACCTTCCTACACCTTACTATGCACACCTATCATTACAGAGAGAGACCTCAGCAGAGAGGCCAGTCCCTCCCCACACTATGGTATACACACTCATGTGATCGAAGGGTCTAAAAGGAGATGCCAGTCCCTTCCAACACCTTCTATGCATACCCATCTTCTGAGAGAAGGACCTGAAAGGAGAGGCCAGTCCCTTCCCACACCCTACTATATACACCTTTCATTACAGACAGAGGTATGAGCGGAGAGTTCCTTCCCTCCCTGTATCCAACTATGCAAACAGGCTGGTGGTTGGTGGTTGAATTTACATGTCTTTTTTTAAATCTTGGAAATTCACTGAAAATCTGACTCATTTAATCAACGCATAAGCAATGACTGGCTTCTAATGCTGCTAAAACTTGACAACATAACAGGTTTTAAAATAGTTATCTGTCAGCAAATACACAATGGTACCAAATGCATCTCTCTCAGTGGTTCCCAAATGCACACAGACTCACAGTGTGATTCTAGATAACAACCACTATCCCTAGGAGTTTACCAAAAATCATTCACTACTGTGAAAGTGGTAAGGGAACTGCACACAATCTTCATATTTCAGGACTGCACTTTTGTGTCAAAGCCTGACTCATTTAATCAAAGCATAAGCAAA
Source organism: Triturus cristatus (assembly GCF_964204655.1). NCBI lineage: Eukaryota > Metazoa > Chordata > Amphibia > Caudata > Salamandridae > Triturus > Triturus cristatus. The sequence continues at coordinate 824,029,690 of NC_140593.1, forward strand.
GACTGGCTTCTAATGCTACTAAAACTTGACAACATGACCAGTTAAAACAGTTATCTGTCAGCAAATACACGATGTTACCAAATGCTTCTCTCACAGTGGTTCCCAAATGCACACAGACTCACTGTGTGATTCTAGACAAACAACACTATCCCTTGCACTATACCAAAACACATTTCTTCCACTAGAAGTAGTACTACATTTTAGTATAGAAACATAACATAACTCATTTCACAAATTCATAAACAATGACTGGTTTCTAATTCTACCAAAATATAAAAACAACATATCTGTCTGCAAACACATGAAAAACACAAATGCTTATCACGAAATGGTTTCTACATGCACACACATGGTCAATAAGATTGTAGAGAAAAAAAGTACTCCCTACACTTTAGCAGGAGAAATACATTAGTCTGATTAAAATCAAAATAGTCTACATACATCCCCTCACCATTAAATAACTCATCTTTCAAGTTCTTTTATAGATTAAGAAGTATATCAGTCACTCACCATATTTTCTTTTACAGAATCTCTGCACTGTGCACCTCTCAGCAAAAACAAAGAATGGAAAGGTTTCCCTTTCATTTTCCTCACATATACATGTAAACATCAAATCACAATCCTTCACACATAAACTCAAAAGCAAACACGCATTTCTATTGGTTTAACATTTCAACCCTTTCCAACTGAAGTACATTTCAACCCTTCCCCCAATCTGCCTTCTGCCTGTTACCATAGAAACAGCTCATGGAACACTGCACTGAGCTCACAGGTCACAAGTTCAGCACACAATGTTACTAAACAAGGCAGGAAGTGTGCTTGACTTTTCAACATATCAGCTTATCATATATAATGTTCCTTACAATCTGTTTTTGTTAACCAATAAGAATCATACCTTTAAAAAACAGAAATATACACCCTACCTTTCAGTGTAGAAAGTAGTCATACAACCAATGATTTCTTGTCTTTTTTCAAAAAAACATTGCTGTGGATCCGCGCACCCAACGTGTGAGAATCCGTGCACCCAACGCGATAGGATGCACGCACCGTGCGCGCGTTTCGCCGTTCTTTTTTTTTTTAAAAAAAGGGGGCCCCAGGGGGTCCTTCTGGGACGCCCTAAGCACCTCTAGAGGGTCAGAGTATTTCCACTCTGCCCCCTTTATATGTTTTACAGACTTATTCCCCTTGCTTTTTCAGCCTCGCTTCTACCGAGGCAGAAAATGGCCGCCAAGAGTTCCTGGTTTCGAATGTAGAGAGACACTCGACAGCCAATTAGCATTCAGCGCGCGATCGGGAGGGTGCACGCTCGGTTCGGGGAGGGTGCGCTTACGGTGCGTGTAGGGTGCGCGGATACTCCGTGGCCATAGATATTTATGTACTTTTAACTCTAATTTTCTCAGGAACTACTGAACGGATTCACACCATATATGCAAAAGGCACTAGTCCGAACTGAGGACTACCTCTTTGCCAAATTTGGTGTAATTCCATTCAGCGGTTCGGGCTGTAGCTGCGACAACAGATCCTATGGGAAATTGCATGGGGAAAACGCGTTTTGGGACCCCCCTTTTTTCTCAGCCCCTGCTTGATGAATCACCACAAAACTTTCAGGACAGGAGCGGAGCGGAGCTGGCCAAAAGTTTGGAAAATTTCACGAGGATTCATCAACCGGCGCCAGACTTATTGGGAATAGAATGTTGCAGATTTCCTATGGAAAATAGGTCCTAACTATAACTACCTACTGGCGACCGCCAGTAGGTAATATATATATATATTACCTACTGGCGGTCGCCAGTAGGTAGTTATAGTTAGGACCACGTTTCCCTAGGAAAACCTCAACATTCTATTTTGAATAACTTTGGCGCCGGTCGACGAATCCTCGCGAATTTCTCAAAATAGGTGGGGCGCTCCGCTCCGCTCCTACCCTGAAAGTCTCGGGGGGATTCGTCAAGCGGGGGCTGAGATAAAAGGGGGGTCCCAAAACGCGTTTTTCCCATGCATTTTTCCATAGGACCTTTAGAACGAGCTACAGCCCGAACGGCTGAACAGAATTACTAGAAATTTGGCAGAGAGGTAGTCCCTAGGTCAAGGAAGTGCCTTTTGTAGGTTTGGTGTAAATCTGTTCAGTAGATTCTGAGAAAATAGCCTTTAAATCAATATATATATCTGAGCCCGCTTACGGTACGCTTACCGTACGCTTACCGTACGCTTACCGTAAGCTTACGGTGGCGTGCGCGAGCGCGATTCTGATTGGCTCTTAGATCTTAGTAAACATTCGAATCGGCCGAAACCAGGAAGCGGCGTCCGCCATTTTGTCTCTCGCACTGAGTGTTGTTTATCAAACATGATGGCCAAAAACATGTTACGGGGCTGTTTTGACAACTCCCTCCCACATAGTCATGTTGAGGGAGTCCCCAAACATCCCCCAAGAGCAAAAACGGTTTTATTTTTTTTTCGGCAATTTCGCGGGGTACGCTTACCGTACGCTTACCGTACGCTTACCGTAAGCTTACCGTACGCTTACGGTAAAAAACATAAAAATAAAAAAAACACTATCCACACTTACCCCACCCCCTGTGCTTTTGGTGGCCGCAGGCCACCAAATGTGCAGGGCTTATTAATAGAGAAAAAAAACGTAATTTTGGCAACATGAAATTATAAAATCGAAATAAAAAAAACACTATCCACATTGACCTCACCCCCTGTGCTTTTGGTGGCCGAAGGCCACCAAATGTACAGGGCTTATTAAAGTTGATAAAAACCGTGCACGGAACGAACTGCGTTAAGTGGGCGCGCACGCCACAAATGGCGTAAAGTAACTTAGCATTTAAAAAACCGTACAAATTCACTGAAAAAACCATAGGTTTCACACACGTTATAGTTAGGAAATAGCATTTAAAAAACCTTGCTAATTCACTGAAAAAACCATAGGTTTCACACATGTTATAGTTAGCTGGACATTTTACTGATAAAAAACCAATGAAATTCCCCCGTTATAGTTACTGTAGGCAACTATAACTCACGCGACCGTAATCCTCTGCTGATGACATATGTGTCTTTATGAAAAAAAAATATTTGTAATATATGTATAGCTAAAATTTAATGGAAGAAGATATGGGCAAATAAGTGTCTAAATACAGTATTAGCATCAGCAGAGGATTGCGGTCGCGTGAGTTATAGTTGCCTACAGTAACTATAACGGGGGAATTTCATTGGTTTTTTATCAGTAAAATGTCCAGCTAACTATAACATGTGTGAAACCTATGGTTTTTTCAGTGAATATATATATATATATGCAAAAAAGAAGTAGAGAACTCTGGGTAGTTCTCAAGTTTAGGTGGAAAGCAGCTCCTGTATAGAGCACTCTCAACACCAGCGACACTTTAGATCTACTCACCTCAAATGTCTGCTTTTCTATCAAAGTTTTTAAGCATAGGATTAGCACAGTGCTATCCACGCCGAGATAGAAATGGACAAAGTCTTTTGCCATTTCTACAGCAAAGTCTTTAAGCATAGGACTAGCACAGTGCTGACCTTGCCGAGCTGTAAAATGACAAAAGCCATTTACCACTCCAGGCACAGTATTACAGCTTTGAATTGGTAAATTACCAACCAAGCCAACCTGAAATGAGTAAAAGCAACCCCTGACACAGTGTTTCGCTCTAATTAGAGCTCTTCAGAGAGGTATAGCTTTGTCCAGACACAAGGGAGCACCCAGTATACGTCAAAAAAATACTTATTTTTTGTGTATTTGCAGTTTTATATGGTGCAGACTTGTCAGGTATTGGAGTGCTTTACATGAGCATTGGTTACATCACACAAGATCAAATTCATTTTGGTTGTAGACATGGGGAGAATAAGTGATTTGACCAGAATCACAGAATGTTGAGCTGAAGCAGAAACTCCAACCTGGTTCCCCAGTTGCAAAGTCTGCAGCTCTGGAAGTAACACCACATTCTCTCCCCTAGGTGCAACATTTAATCAAGTGGTCAACTGGATAAAAAAACATAAAGATTACAAATAATTTAAAAGTTCTTTGTCGGTATTTGAAAACTCAGAAAATATGTCCTCATTTTAGTTTTTTAGAGCACTAACCACAGTTTTGATTACATCAAGATGACGTCAGGCGTTCCACACTTTTGTAATAGATATAGAATGTTAGCAATCTAGTTGTTCATTGGGATACTGTTGAGAGGCAGAGGCCAGGGCCACGGACTCTGAAAATTGAAGGCAGGTAGGAGAGTGCAGAGGCAACAATTTGACTGGGCAGGCAGGAAGGGCTGTGGCAGCACAACAGACTATGGAGGGCAGTGGAAAGGGGGGCAGGGGCAACAAACCAACAATACAGCACTGGCAAGAGAGGCTGTGGCAATATAATAGACCATTGTGGGCAGAAGGAAGAGGCAGTGGTAGTACAACCATACATGCCAACAGACCCGTTTCAGCCAGTAAACATACAATGTTTTTAAGTTCAAATGGGTTTTACTTGATCTGTCTCCTGTCTACAATCTCCTCTTTTTTAATGTAACTTAAAGGGGAAAATCAATACCCTAGTTTTTTTTCAAAATCTCCCTCTTACCAAGTTCAAAATGTTTGCAAGTATGGTACATTGGATCATGGTAGGCAGGAGGAATTGGAGTAGGGACATGGACTCGGATAACAGAGGACAGGAGGGACATGGAGGGGTGCACCAAACTGACCCGACAGGGCAGGCATCAGGGAGTGCAGCACAACAATCCATGGAAAGCAATGGGGGGACAGGACCATGCACATGGACAACAGAGAACAGAGGGGAAAGAGGCAATGGTAGCTAGCTGACCATAATGGACAGACAGGAGAGAAAGCTGCAGCATAACAGACCATAAAGGGCAGGAGGGACGGATCAGGGGCATTACAATGCAACAGGCAAGCCAGGAGGGAGGGAATAGGGGTCTGCATATGGAAACAGAGGGCTGGGGGCAAGGGGGCAGGGCAGGAGCAGCAAGATGACCATGGAGGTCAGGCAGGATGGGCACTAGAAACAAGACACACCGTGGAGAGCAACAATGAGACTATGATGTCATAAACACAGACCATGGAGGGAAGGTGGGAGGGGGTCAGGGGCAGTTGGCTGACCACACAGGGAAGGTGGGAGGGGCCATGGCAGCACAGAAGACCATGCATTGCAAGCAGGAGGGTTAGTGGCAGCACAATGGCTATGATGGGCAGGAAGGAGGGTGCAGGGGCATGCACAAAGGACCATGGAGGATAGAAGGGAGGGTCAGGACCTGGGCACAGACAAGAGAGTTCAGGGGAAGGGGCCTCACAACAGACCGCACGGGGCATGCAGGAGGAGCAGTTGCAGCACAACAGACCAGGGAGGGCAGAAGGGTGTGGCAGTAAAATGGACCATGGAGGACAGGAGGAAGGGGATAGGGGCATGGCATTTTGACAGGCAGGGTGGAGGTGGCAGGGACAGGTTACAGTCATCTGACAATGCTAGGCAGGTGGGAGGGAAATTGCAGCTCAACAGAACAATCAGAGTAGATAGGAGTGGCAGGTCCATGGAACATGGTGGGGAAAAAGGATGGAGCAGGGGCATGCACAAAGACAGCAGAGGGCAGGGGGAAGCAGAATAGGAGCAGCAAGCTAAGCACAGAGGCTAAGCAGGAGGTCAGTGATGGGCCATAGAATTGGGCAATGGAGGGCAGGAGGAGTGGACTGGTACATCATGCTAAATGGAGGGCAGTGGCAGCACATCAGACCATGCATGGCAGGAGGGAGGAGGCTAGTCCATGGATTCAGACAACAGAGGATAGGGAGGAGGTGGATGGGGCAGCAAGCTAACTGTTCAGAGAAGGTGGGTATTAGGAACTTTATTGTTTTTAAAATGTGTGTCTGTGCGAACTACTTAAAATATGAACAAGTATGCAGCATAATCTCACTTTATTCAGGAAGACGAGGACGTTTGTGACTGTGACTCCCGGCTCACTTGGCAGAAACACCCCCTGACACTCCACCCCCATCGCAAAATGTAATGTCCGTGTAAAGGTTAGGTGGACGCAGTGTTATATAGAACATAGTCCTGAGAGCACGATTGAAAATGAAAACTAGATATAGTATATGGTGTAAGCTATGCACCAAAAAGTGTGATATAAGATGAACCGGGGCGTGAAATATAATATGCAATACATTGTGCGCAATGACAGATTCGTTGGAGAGCGCGAGATAGCACAGGCACTAGCT